>NC_134106.1:3527500-6027500 GCF_040939455.1 Microcebus murinus
CCCACAAACCATGCACAATATTCCTGTTTTCCTCTGTATCGTGGAGATGTTTTATCATAAATGCAAATTGTAGAAAATCACAGCACTTTTACGATTTCAAATTTGGCGTCTGCAGGCTTGAGAGTGGCATCCCATCACCTGTGTTCTGTCTCATAGCCATAACCCCACGTTATCATTAAGAAGATCCAAAAAGCCAAGATCATTATCTGCTATCCACTGGCATGTGTTAATTTTGATGGACTTTACAGGGAAAGGAGCTAACAAAAAATTTTGAACATTGACAATTTTATTTTAGCCAGAGTTTTCTCTTATTTTCCAGACTCTTTTTTTTTAACTGAATCAAGCTTGATATAAGTACATCAGAGTGATATTATGATGGAGTTGACTTTATTGCTGTTATTATAGCTGTAAAAATTATGTATTCATAAGCAACCATTTGTAAGTCAAATGTATTTGCACTTTTTAAAAAACGTAATTCCCTTGACATGAAGAAATAATGACATTTCAGAGGGCTGTCCCGCCGTCCTGGTTCAGGCAGGTGTTTTCCACCGGCTGGGATCAGCCAAGCTCCTTACAGCGGCGCCGCCCGCCCCGCCCAGTGGGGTAGCGCCCCCTGGTGGACTGTGGGAGCGGTTTTGGGCATTTCGGTTCTAAGTCTAATGGGAAGGGTAGCTTTTTCCTGCTCTGCACTTTGTAGACATCTTTCACTGCCCTACATTTTTACGCGTAGCGTTGTATACGCGAATTATACAACAGGACTGGATGGAAAGTCTCCTGCATCCGAAATCGCTGGTCTCCAAAATGAAAACGGCAGGCTAGTAATTGGAATTCAATTCGATGCAATTTATTGGCTCATTGGTGTAAAAAAAAACTATCAAAGTTGGCAGTGTTTTTGATGGAGGGTTTGCAGGGAAGATGAAGACGGATCATCCTTAAATTTTTCAGACTGTCCGGAGCCCACCCCTGAGCTGTGCAGGCCGGCGTTCTGCTTCCATCCGCCCCAGGGAGGGGTAGGATTCAGCCCTTTATCCTCATTTGCCATGAGGGGAGCACGTTCAATGTTTTTAAAAGACCAATTCCATTTGAAGACCACAGCAGGATTCAGGGGTTTATACTTTTTATCTACGCTATCTCACAGGTGAGGAAACCAAGGCCCAGACAGGGCACAAGACATCCCCTGAGGTCACACAACAAGGTAGAGCGTAAAAAAGCGCTGATGGCACCTGAACTGATAACACAGTTATGGGTTCCCTGTTAGATCTGTCTTGATTGCATTTTCTTTAAATAAAAATCCACACAGGTTTCTTTGATAAACTATAACCTATAATCCACATTTTTTTATTTATCTCCAAAAAGAATGCTGCTGAACCCCTGTCCTCCGTGACAGAGAAGAAAAAGAAATCTGATTTGGTTTTAGGCTTTGGAGAAAAGTAGATCAAAGACAGTCATTTAAATGAACTCTCTAAAACAATACAACAGTCGTCTTCTCCCCTTCTCCCTAAAGACCGCATTTTTTTTTTTTCTTTTTTCCTCCAAAAGCTCTTCTGGAAAAAAAAAAATCACATTTTTTAAACATGAAAATGGAGCAACATGATTTACCAACAGAACACAAGGCTTGGAGCCCAAAGTAGCCCCTGGAATCCAAAGGTCAGTTCAACCCCAGCACTAGGAGCCGTCAGACGGCGTTTGGGCGGCCTTTCACTGCGGCAGGAGGACATTTGCTCTCAGGCAAGACGGGGAGTCTTGTGACTGTGCCATTCGAGAAAGGATTAAAAGGGAGCGTCCAAAAGCTTCAGCAGGAATGTGGAGGGTTCCTCCTCCCCGAGGAAACAATCAACTGAATTCTAAGAAACCCCGAGGCTAGGATTTGAGAGAGGGTAAGAGCCCCATCTGCCATTTAGCATGAAATGAGTTTCCAAGTTAGTTTGCTTTGCCTCTCTGCTCAGCTTTAGGTAGGTTTTATTTCACTCTAAGAGAAAAGGTAAAGAGCGTTGAACCAAAATAAATTAATGCTAAGGAAAAGCACATTCTTTGCTATCAGAGCCTATATTCCATGCTGTAAAAAAGCAAAGCCATAGATCTGAAAAGACAATGGTATGTTCCCTTTAAAAATCTGAATGTGTGATATAGCAGGCAGGACTGAATTGAGTAGAGCACTGAAGAATTTTTTTTTTAAATCTATAATTTTCTTATATCCCTTTAAAAAAAAAAAGCCTCAAGAAGAATCTCATCTGTCATTATAAAAGCATGAGAAGGGGGCCGTGTTCAAGGAATAGGCACTCAACAGTATTTTTTTTTTTAATTAAGAACTCAGAGAAGTAATGGAAGGCATTACTGAAAAACTACTTTTGAGGGCATGAAATACATGGATTGTTTCAAAACATTACTTAGGAGTATTTCACAAAGGAATAGAATGAAGGTGGGGAGGAAAATAAGAAACGAAAGGAAGCCTGATTAAAGCTTTTGCAGGGTTTGAATGTGCAGCTCCAACTGCAGTGGAAGCGTGTTGACCGCTAAGAAAGAGCTGAGAAGGGCGGGGTGGACCCCAGCACCCGGCCAGCGACAGCGATCAGACACCACGAACACGCCACAGTCAACAGGTCTGCGGTTGGTCTTTCGGCCGGCACAGTGACCGTTGCTCTGGCTAACCCCTCCTTTCCCCTCGGAGACTTCCCAATAACCCGATGCTTGCCCCGTCCTTCAAGATGTGTCCCTGTCTCCACGCGACCTGCAAAGCCCTCTGCCAGGACAGAATTCCCCTGCGCATTCTTCCCTCCTCGCCCGGCCTGTCCGTACCTGCTCTCGCGGCGTTTGGGGGGCAAATACGTTTTCTCATATTTTCTGAACCGAAAGGCGGCAGGAAGAAGGATGTGTTCATGGAGTGGCCGAAAGTCTTTCCTTACTTTCCAATAAGGAAGGACTAAAGTCTGTGTCGGAGCTAAAGTAGAATCCAACACAGTAACTGGATCCCAGGCTGCGTAAAATTGGGCATTAAGTCTCACAAGAAGAATGCAGCCTTCCATATCAGCCCTGCAGACAAACTTTAAAGAGATTGTTCTGCTTGTGAAGTCTGATCCTACAGTGCCAGCTACGAGAGCCAGTTTCCTTTTGCTGTTCACGAAACACCTCCAATTAGAGGTGAACTAAAAATGCATCGTCTGTCTTCTTTCTTTCTTTCTTTCTCTCTCTCTCTCTCTCTCTCTTTCTTTTTTTCTTTCTTTCTTTCTTTCTTTCTTTCTTTCTTTCTTTCTTTCTTTCTTTCTTTCTTTCTTTCTTTCTTTCTTTCTTTCTTTCTTTCCTTTCTGTCTTTTCTTTCTTTCTTTCTGTCTTTCTTTCCTTTCTTTCTGTCTTTCTTTCTTTCTTGTTTCTTCTTTCTTTCTTTCTTTCTTTCTTTCTTTCTTTCTTTCTTTCTTTCTTTCTTTCTTTCTTTCTTTCTTTCTTTCTTTCTTTCTTTCTTTCTTTCTTTCTTTCTTTCGTCTTTCTTTCCTGTCTTTCTTTCTTCTTTCTTTCTGTCTTTCCTTTCTTTCTGTCTTTCTTTCTTCTTTCTTTCTTTCCTTTCTTTCTGTCTTTCTTTCTTTCTTGTTTCTTTCTCCTTTCTTTCTTTCTTTCCTTTCTTTCTGTCTTTCTTCTTTTTTTCTTTCTTTCTTGTTTCTTTTCTTTTCTTTTCTTTTCTTTTCTTTTCTTTTCTTTTCTTTCCTTTTCTTTTCTTTTCTTTTCTTTTGTGATAGGCCTATGGACAACTACCTAAGGCTGAGGAATCCAAATCTCTCTCCCTCTTTCTCCCTCTCTCAATATGCGCCCAGCTTGTGCATGTGACAGAGTTGGTCTGATAAGCATGGTGTGCTGTGACATGTCACACTGACCAGTAAGACAGACACACACAGTACAACAGGTAACACCATGAGAACCACGGAAAGCAGAGAAATCAAGATGGAAAGGGTTTGCCTTTTCCGAATGAGACGGGGAGGCTCTGCTTCCAGATGGGTTCTCTCAGCCCCTGGAGACACGCCAGCACTCAGGGCGCAGGGCAAGGCCCTCACAGGGGGCCTGGGAGCCCCCATGGCCAGAGAGAGGGCCAAGGGGAGGAAGAAAAGGGAGGGGAGAGATGTGGGGAATCGGAGTCGGCAGCCCTCCCCCACCTGTCACCTGTCGCCGATTAAAACATGAACGCAGCCAGCTCAAACTGAGGTCCGTCACATGGTCTTCAAACACCTCCGGCCCCAGCGGTCTGGAGATAAAGTCCTCTGAGTCTCCATCAGGCTCCAGCCCACGGCCGGGACCCCAGAGCCTCACAGGGCCGGGCTCTTCCAGCCCATTCCCCACCCTGCGCGGGACGCGCGTGGGCAGGCACTCCCAGGAGAAAGGACGGGGCGGTGGCTGACTTCCGCTGACCCTTGTACCCTCGAGAGCGCCGATGGAAAGACCATTTCGCTTATTCTCACAGCATTTCCCCATTCTGTGTGCTGTTAAAATTATAAACGGTAATGTAAGTTATAACTTTATAATATATGATAATACGTAATATAATATTGTAGCACAATTAATAAAATGTAAAATAATATCATCATATATTATAATAGGTAATGTAAATTGACTATAATATCATATGATATCATACAGTGCAGTGTAGGATTAAAGTTGTGTGAGACCAGAGAGCAGAGGGTCCCTTTCTGTGTGCATCGATCCTGTCAATCGACAACCACGTGGTCCCCTTAGTGACGGGTGCCCGTACCCCTACAGCCCGTACCCCTACAGCCTCAGAGTACCCGCAGCTCAGCCCCCGTTCAGACCTGGGTCTGGACTGTGCAGAGTCGCGGCTGTGACGATGACGGTGCCCATTTCAGTGGCTGCTGTGGGCGTGATGATTGTCACTCTGCAGAGCCAAGCTCCGCAGGGAGAATTTCAGCACTCTGGGATTGGAGCGTCGGCTCCACGGCCGCCCGCAGGACACGGATGCACACAGTGCGTTTGGAAACCTCCCCCCTCACGTCCTGTGCAGGGGCCGTGCTCGGAGCCAGCGGTGTGTGCCAGCCAGGACCCCTTTGGAGCCGCCACGCTGGAGCCCGTCCCCTGGAGCTGGGAGGAATGCTGACGGGAGGACCTCGCTGCTTGCTGCTTAGCAAACCTACCGCGACCTCAGGCAAACTGCAGCGGCCGTCCCCCTCTGTGCCCCGCAGGTGGGTGCCGTGTGGCAGGTGTGAGTCCTGCTCACTGCGTCCAGCCACCTGGAAGGCAGCTGTAGAAAGACTGCCAGGCAGAGCCTCCCGCCCGGTGCAGAAAGCTCCCCTGAAGATCCCCAAGCCAAAGGCTTTCTCACCGTATGAAAACCGTAAAGATGGGTCGGGCACGGTGGCTCACGCCTGTAATCCTAGCACACTGGGAGGCCCAGGTGGGTGGATTGCTCGAGGTCAGGAGTTGGAAACCAGCCTGAGCAAGAGCAAGACCCTGTCTCTACTATAAATAGAAAGAAATTCATTGGCCAACTAATATATATAGAAAAAATTAGCCGGGCATGGTGGCGCATGCCTGTAGTCCCAGCTACTTGGGAGGCTGAGGCAGAAGGATTGCTTGAGCCCAGGAGTTTGAGGCTGCTGTGAGCTAAGCTGACGCCACGGCACTCACTCTAGCCTGGACAACAAAGCGAGACTCTGTCTCGAAAAAACAACAACAACAACAACAACAAAAAACGTAAAGATGACAAATTCATGGATTCACAAGGAAGTTCATTTGTTTTTATAAAATTCTAAATACTAGAAAAATCTTCCTTGCATTAAACCAAAATTTGCCTTTTTATTCCTTGTGCCCAGAGCCGCAGGCTATGTAAGGTAAGTTTTCTAAATTATTACCCTTCACGGTTGTGTTTGCCGTAGCTCAGGTTCACACGGCGTGCTGGCTCCCTCAAAGGTTCATACAAACCACAGGAGACGGACATGTGAGGACCAGCGTCCACCCAGCCTGGTCCCGAGGAGAATGGGATCGCCACGCCTCGTGCTGGAAGCCGACTTCCTCCTCACTGAGCAGGATTTGAAGAGCACTGGAGGAGGTAGTGGCCTCAGCTCGCTTCCAAAACAGGCAGACGCAGTGGCACACACAGGTATGTGTGCACACACACACAAACTCACCACACGTGTGTACACGTTCTCACACACATTGCACACACACACACACACACGCACACTTCCATTACCACAAGATTAGGGATCTCGCCATTATCATGTCTTAGGGCTGAATTACAAACTAGACATAGTTCCTTCCTGAAGAATAGTTAAAATGTGCATGTTATTCTAAGGAAGGAGGTTCTATTTGGTTAAAGTCTCTTCTTTTTTTTAAGATCTAGCCATCTACCATCTTACTGGTTTATATTCTACACTGTAAGGGAATCATTTGTTCACTCAAGAGGTTTCTGTGGACCAAAAAACACAGGAGGAAAAGATATACAAGGGAAGCAGTACTGATTAGGACAAGTTGGTGATTAATGAAAAGAAGCATAATGAAGAAAGTGCTGGTTTTGCCAATAATTTACGGTGTGAACCTCAAAAGCTCCTTTATTTTTCAGAGCCTAAGTTTTCTCTTAATGAAACCAGAAATTGAACCCAGGGAACTTGACATTTCCCTCAAGTTCTTAAATGCTCTGTGGTTGTAACTATAGCCTGCAGGTCAGTGGGGGAAGATCGAGAGTCAGAAAGAGAAAAAATAACCACGTGTAAGTGCTTAACAAGTACTTGCAGACTGAATAAATGAAGAAGAACGTAATATACTTCAAAATGTTTTTGAAAGTAAACTTTCTTTTAATTATGAACCATGAGGTAATTTTAATGCAAGTCCTCAGGTGAAGAATCTTATGCATTCCCCAAATGCTATTTTTTTTAATACCAATTTCTAGTTGTTTAATCACTCTTTCAGTTTTCTTTTAGGTTTAGGTCACATTTTTGTTCAATGCTCCCTGTGATAGCAAAATGTCATCCCACGTGGGTTTGACTGTGCTATCAGAATCCTTAGACAGATAAGAGATGTAAGCTACTATTTCATTAGTTGACTCCGACTCTTTAAATTGAGCCTGAATCAGAATTTGTTAAAAGCCGTGTTCAGCAGTGGCGGCAGAGTTGAAGCAGGGAGCCCGTGGTGGCAGGGCCACACCTGAGGCTGCAGGTCCCTAAGTGATCTGAGGTGTGGCCTCACGTGGCCGTAGGGCTAAGCATACGTTTGTGAAATGGAAGTGAAGGTGATGAGTGTGAGTAGCGTCAGTGCTCACGTTAACAAAAAGCCAATTGACACACAGATTGTGACAATACTTCTTTAACTAAAAGTTACGAAGACTTTGACAATCACAAATGAACCCATTAACACAGAGAATACTCCAGGCCGCAGATCTGGTCACGTGATTGCTTTGACTCTATTTTCAACACCTGTTGGTATCTCATATACTGAGCCTTATGGACAGCTTTGAAGTCTCTGCAAATAATTCTCTAAACAACATGAGAAGGGGGCAGCGTGAGGGAGAGGCTTTGAGGCCAGAGGGTGAGAACTGCCTCTCTCTGACAGTTGCTTCATACCTTTATGCATGTGCATGCACCAAACCATGAATTCTTGCTTTCACTGAAGGTTAAAAAGTATATGAGACTATTTTATAAACAGCAATGCGTACAGCAAATACAATTTAAAACAATGTTTACTGCATGATATTATATCACAGTTATTCAGGTAAAGTTAGAATAAAAAAGAGAGAGAGAGAGAAAACCCCACACCATTTAATCTGTAGCATTCACACAGTGGAGTCAACTAAGTGCACAGCAAATGGCGAAAAGCAAAGACATTGAAAATCCAACAACAAAAACAAAACGAAAGCTTCCTATAGGAACAAGAGCCCTTTTAGAGACTAAGAGTGAGCCTGTGTCTGCAAGGTGCAGCGGCAGCCCGAGCAAGCCCACACTTCTCTTCCCCCAGCACCCAGGTCCCTGGGGGGACTGAGCACAGCCTCTGATGATTATTTTTTATAATTTACTTTACACATCCTCCTCAGAGCCCTAGAGCTCCACTGGAGAGATCACCTCTTCCTGCTTGTCAGCCACAGGTATGGAGGCCCTGCAGGAAGCCACTGGAGGTCTGTTGACCTATTGCCACCAGCTTTCCCTGGGATGGGGGCCAGCTTTTATGCTGCCCAGGAAGACCCCCTCTTCCAGGGGCCGGGTGCCCGCCAAAGCACGGCGTGGATTTGGGCTCCACGGGAATGGAGTTCATTTAGAAATTCGGTTTCGGGAACCTCACCTAAGTTTCCCAAGAGCTAACCCAAAGGGCCATCCTGCCCTTCCATAAGAAGCCCGAGTTATAGAAAGACATGCTAACCCCAGATGAGAAGCATAATTTATCTAACTGTGATGACTTCATTGCAGAAGGTGCTGCTGTTACTCCTTGTGCACAGGAGAGAGAGGGTACGGGGGTCTTCCTTTCCACTGGGACAGAATTGAGAGTAGGTGAATGAAAAAATAAATGCACAAAGATCTCTTTGTCAACCGTGCTTTTAAGAAGAGGGTAGTACTTACGCAGTTTCATAGTAACTACATCTGGGATTTTAAAGATAAGTAAAGTTATACATTGCTTCCCGAATGTGGGAAAACTTGGATGAAATTAAAACCCCAAAGCCCTTGTTACACCAAGAGAATTCATCACATCTCAGTGGAAGATAAATGTGAGTAGAAATAAGAAAGACTAGAAGCATTTCTCATTCCGTAATTTCTTAGTAGTTCATCTTCTTTACAATTCTTACAAGATTCCTAACTTTTTAAGACAGTGCTCTTTCTCGGTGTCTGTTCTGGAAATATTTGGTTTTTTTTTTTAATATAGGTATATCAGCCTGTTAAAATATTAATAATAGAATATAACATTTCTTAAGCTTTGCTGTGATTAAGTGCAAGAGCCACTTATTTTAAATCAGTAAAAACCAAAATTAGGTGTCCTCAGAAATTACAAATTCCACTAAGTGTCAGACACTGTTCTAGGGACTGAGTAGAGAGGGAAGTAAGACGCCCTTGATCTCGTGGAGGGACAGTCTAGGCGGGAGCAGTAGTTCTGAAATGATCAGAACTAAACTGAAGTTCACAGATAATCGGCCTACACATAATTAAAAATTAACATTAGCTGGGCTTGGTGCCTCACACCTGTAATCCTAGCAGTCTAGGAGGCCGAGGAGGGAGGATCACTCAAGGTCAGGAGTTCGAAACCAGCCTGAGCAAGAGCAAGACCCCCGTCTCTACCAAAAATAGAAAGAAATTAATTGGCCAACTAAAAACATATAGAAAAAATTAGCCAGGCATGGTGGCGCATGCCTGTAATCCCAGCTACTCGGGAGGCTGAGGCAGGAGGATCGCTTGAGCCCGGGAGTTTGAGGTTGCTGTGAGCTGGGCTGATGCCACGGCACTCACTCTACACAGGCAATGCAGTGAGACTCTGTCTCAAAAAAAAGAAAAATTGACATCATATTTTCATATAAGGAGAAATAAAGGAAAGTAATTTATAAGAAAGCAATAGTCATTTCAAAGTGTAAACAAAATGCCAAACCACGATTATATGGGGAATATACAATTTTAAAGAGCAAATATTTGACATATTTGCATATATTTATACCAATGGAAAAAAAAAAAGAAACCACACCTTCCAGGGTGCAATGGAATTTAAGCTAGGAGACGTGGTACCTCCTAAAAGTTGTTTCTGGGAAGAGCCTGACTTCAGCGTGTCTCTGGAGCAGACACTGCCTGTCGCAGCCTGTCCTGGAGGAGTCTAGGGGAGTGCTCCCTGTGCCTGCGGAGTCCAACCTGTGAACTACCCAAAGCTCCTCTGACGGCTCCGTTCATTCATCCGTCTCTTACTGAGCACTATCTGAGCGCGCCTGGCCAGCTCTGGGTCGGTTGGGCCGCCTGCCACAGTGACAGGGATGACACGGGAAGCTCCCCACCGGCTCTTACTAATCTTCAAATACAACGGGCAGAAACCAACGCAGAGAAGCACGTGCAGAGAATAGTTCACAGGTTCCTTTAACAACGTTCAAAACACTTTTAAACAACATGATTCCTCCTTTCTTCCTCCAGAAGCGGCCAAGGCATTGTTTTAAGGCCACTCCGACTCACTCAACAGATGGAGACACCAAGGGAAAGGCACCACACACCTACGGTCAGAGAGCAATTCTGCCAGGTGGCCTGGCCTCAGGTGCAGCATCTTCCCGTAAACTGGGCACCTCCAGGGAAGCAGAGCGACGCTGCCCGGCTGCTCCGCACGCAGACCCGCCTCCCCGCCAGCTGGGCCTCCCAGCGTGGCCAGCAGCGCAGGGCGTTCCCGGAGCAGGCGGGCGCTCCCCTCCCCGGGGCGACATGAGCTCTGAGCACCACGCAGGCCCGGCTCCTGTGGAAACACCAACAGCCGAGCCTGCAAACAGCTTCCGACCAACGTGGCAGAAAAAATAACCTGACTCTTCCTCCCCCGCCCCATTTCCCCTCAGCCGGCTTCTCCCTGGACATCCGTCGGTCGGCCCCACGCTCTGCTCCTGCCGGGCTCCGTGTCTCCACGCTGTGCCCGCGCCCCCGTCTGTCTCCACGTACACCAGCCACCTCCCACGTCCCAGCGCCAAGCCCTTCCTTCCCCCCATTGAAGGACGTTTCTGAATCCCCCTTCCAGCAGGAAGCCCACCCCCACCAGGCCTCCCCACGGGACGTTCTATTTTTACTCCGAATCTGCTACACCAGTAGACTCTCCGATCTGTCTGCCTTCCAAAATCCTTTCCACAATAAACATTGTCGCTCATGCCCCAACATGAAGGTCGTGAGCAATCCTGGATACAGGCGATGGAATTAGAGTAACGCATTAAGATGCAAAACAACTCAGTTAAAATTTCAGGTGGTCTGAAATTTTGTATATGTTTGTGGGTTTGTGTGTGTGTGTGTGTGTGTGTGTGTGTGTGTGAACTGTATGGGCATATAGACTATGTATGTGATGTGTGTATGTATGATACATACATATCTAAAATACCATAACTTACTACATGAATATGAGCTATGTCAACTGCATAGGGCAAGAGTCACCTCTGACAGTGGGTGGCTTACTGGGAAGTCAACAGATGCCACATTGGCATTCTTGGTGGTTTACTATGGAGTGAATTGAAGATAACTGTTATCTACTCATAATCAGCTTATTAAAAAATTATGCATCAGTAGCATTAGAGAAAAGATGAACCTACTTAAAGTGATCTAATACAATTTAGGAATACTAGCTTGTATTTAGAAATACTAAAATCTCCTAAGTCTAATACTAGTATTTAGAAATACTAAAATCTACATGTGGTCGGCAAATTGTTTCTGTCTATTAAGCACGTTTGGTCAATTTTATGACCTGTTCCACTCTTCATTCCACCTGTGCTTAGCGAGCACCTACAGTGTCCTGGCGGCCACCACGCCATTGCTGGAGACACAGAGCTGACTGCTCCCAGCATGCCCTAGTGGCCCAGTAGAGAGGAAAGGCAGGAAAACAGACTCTAGCAACCCAACAAAAAGGTGCTGAAATATCCGTGCCAGTGAAATTAGAAGTCAATTCCCTTAGTTATTAAATATATTTAAGAATAAACATATTTAAGAATCATAACCCTTCAGTTGAGATAATCTGTGTTTCGGGGGTGTATCGCAAGGACTCCCTCCCTGTTTAATTAATCGCAGGCATGCCTCATATTCAATGTTTACCTCTAACTACGCTGAATCATGTGGCTTCCACACAGTCCTTTCAAGCCCTCCTTATGCTCCATACCACACACCAGATATGTTGATAAACTGTGACTGCAGAGACATGGCCCAGCCTCCTCTGGAATTCCAAGTGAGAAGAGAAAACAAATAATTCGATAAGCAATCACAGCAAAATATTCTTAGTGCTGTCATGGCAGATCACACGGAAATGGGAGAGAAAAGAAGGAATACTTGGCAGACCCATTTAACTGCTCCCAGTTTTCCCTTTTGGTAAAATAAACTCCCTCAATTTAGCTGGCGTGTAGCTGCCCCACTGACCACGACCCCAAGGGGCCCGACAGCCAGGCGTGGTGATGTGGTTTAGAGAGACCTGTTGGCAGAGGAGCAGAAGTCATGTGTACAATTTGCAGATTATCACCTTGAAAACAATTTCACTGACTGTCTCTTCTTCTCCTTTCCTGCTGGCCCGGAGTTTGCAACCCAGGATCAGCTGCCAAAGCCAGCGTCAGCATGGCTGTCCTACAGCCCTGGACCCCTTAGCTCCAAACTCTTCTACACGGAAAAATAAACTTCTGTCTTACCTAAGCAACGATGTTTTGGGATCTCTTTGTTACACCTTAGCCTGTGTCTTAACTAGCACAGAAACTGGTCGCTGGAAAAAAGGTCCTGCCCTAACAGAAATGAAACAGAAACCAGTGACATAGATTTATTAGTTGCATGGTGGACAGTGTAGACATGAATGTTGCATGCTGGGAATCAGTAGTGCCTTGTAATACCATGGTAAAATATACATCAAATTAATAGAAGATAAAAAAAAAATAAAGGGTCATTTGAAGTATAAGTCTGAGAATGTAGCCCTAAGGAAGGTGAGGAAAAAGCAGAGTGCGGGTATGTGCTGGCTGTCCCTTGTGCTGCTAGTAAGACAGTAAAAGAGAGAGACATGTTCAGGTTAAACGGGGGAGATTTCCAAGCAGAGATTAGTAAAGGAAATAGAGCTCTCTTCACTGAGACTTCTCTGCCTGTGCCCAGCAGCCTAACCGGATGGGCAGTTCAGAAATCAGGCTTTCTAGAGAGTATAAAAATAGCACATCTACATTTGCCCAACACAAGCTATGTCTCAGACGCTGTTCCGGGTCCTATAAAATCATAGCTGATCTTTGCAATTACTCTTTACCTCAATTTCCTTCACCTTGATAATAAGGATAACTATTTATTTTTTAAGTCATCGTTAAGCTTAAATAATATAAAGAATGCTGCATAGACCTCAGAATAGGTAGGCTTTCAAAAAAAAAAAAAATGCAAGTTTCCTTAGTCCCCATATCCTGCCTTTCCAGGCCCTGCCTTGCTTTTGTCACTTCCAGCATAGATGGGCTCTGTTCCTGAAGCCCGATGCAATTGTATGGTCCGTACTTTTGCTTCTAGAAATATCTCTGAGAACCACACGCCTCCGCACGTTCAGCAGCAGGTATCATTTATCACCAGGATCCCAGTCCCTACCTTCCCTCTGTCCCCAACATACACTTGGCTCTCCCACTGCTTCCAACCTTGCCAGCACCACGGCCTCCCTTGTCCTTCTCGCATCTTTGCGTTATGCGCCTTTCCTTCGGGACTGTGAACTCCCTGATCACTTATAGAAATAAGCACCTGTCCCTCCCTGTGGGATCTGCTCTAATTTTAGTTTCTTGGGTTCTCCTAGCTGGGCTGGTCCTCATTTCTAAAGAGCATTTTTCAAGACATGGTTTTCAGCTCATTTTAAGAGTTTTCAGCATAAAAAAAAAATGTTGGATTAGGTCCATCTGGTAACATTGCCTGTTCAAGGTTCTGTATTATTTGGATGAAAACTAAAACAATGAATTCATCTGCTGCCTAGAAACATCTGGCTCCTTTTAATAAAAACCTACCACTTGGCTGTCTGGAAACGAGTCTATTTGTACCCAGCACATATCCTGAGAGTTCTTTTATTTTATTTTTCCTTCCAGCTGCAAAACCACAGGAGAAGTAAACATGCTCTCTCATGTAATTCTCCACTGAAAAAGATCTGAAACTGTTCCCCAACTTTCCTGAATAGACTCGGAATGTTCAAGGGACTTTTCACAGATCTGTACCCAAAACATATACCTATAGTCCATGAAATGTGTGACTGCTCTCGGAATACTGCCTTTTGACAAGCATCAAAAAGAACATACATCCTATAGATTCTGACCTCGAATTGTCATTAAACTTACTATGTTTCCTGCCTGGTTTCCTCAGTGTCCGTGCTGAATCCTCTTAGGTAAAAGGAATGAAAAGTGCTAAGTCTTCTTCTATCTGACAACCTTTTTGAGTATTTGGTGATAGACACAAGCTATCACCCAGGACTTCAAACGCTACCTTTTTAAACATTTTTGTTAAATGCTACAGTTTTCAAAGCGCTTTCAGATACCTGATTCCATGTGGCTGTCTTGACGGCGTCTAAAGTAAGCAAGGGCAGAAATTATCACCTCTGCTTCAGAGGAGAGAGAATTGAAGCAAGAAAGACGACAGGGCTGTACCATCTGGCTAGGATCCACCGTTCACCTCCCATCGGGATCTGCTAGAGGCACAAACCAGCGGCAGGGGAAACAACAGCCGAGAATGGGAAGAAGACATAGTCTTCCCCTCTACTCAGGGCTCTTGAGTTCTGTGGGACAGACCATTCAAAAGGGCCAGTGGGCCGGAGCCAGATGCCCACTGGGGTTGGAAACGGGCCAGTCCCCAGCGTGTGGAGGGAACCGTGGCTTCCCCTCTGTGCTTGCCCCTCAGTGCCAGACGCTGGGCGAGGTCTCTCCTTATCCTAAAAGAGACCCACACACCAAAGATGGCTAACAATGGCCCTTTCAGCAACGTTTTGAAAATTGTACCTGGGGAAGTAAAGAGGACATAGGACAGTCTCGTGACAAGGAGCTGGGGCAAGAATCCCACTGACCCAATGTCATGGAGCTGTGATGCCCCAGGAGCACCCCGAGGCAAATCCCCAAGCCACCACTGTGGAGTCTGATTCTGGACCAGGGCACACAGAAGGACAGACAGGGGAAGGCAACGGAAATTCTACGGACAGGAAAGAGTCACCACAAAGAGACAGGGAAAGGGAGAAGAAATAAGATCTCCTCCAACTGAGCCTAAAGACCCAGTAATCAACACAAAAATCATAATTTAATATGGAGAAACGCAAAGTAAACTCTCAGAAAAAAAAAATTTACTTTCATTGAAGTTAATTTTATAGAAGACTAGGACTTCAAAGCAAACACGGAAAGGATGTTCAAAATGATAAAGATTCGACTTTTTTTGTTGTTGTTGTTACAAAAATAAGGATACTGTTAAACAAAACACCCCTAAATTGCTAGATTATCCATGTCTACGTGAAAGAGCCAACTACAAGTTTGGGGGAATAAAGTCGACAATGAGCATTTTTTAAAAAGCGGTAGATGGCACATTGGTTTCCTGTGGCTACGTAGGAAACCGCCACAAACTCACGCACTTAACACGCAGCTGCGCGCTCACAGGCCCGAGGCCGCCGGGTCCTGCCGGGTCCCTGCTCAGGCGGCGCAGGGGGGTCTTTCGGGGTGCATGGAGCCGGCTCTAAGGAGAAGGCTGCAGGAAGCATCACCTCCACTTCCGAGCACCCTCAGGTTATTAGACGAACTCAGTTGCTCATTGCTGTTGGGGTGATGCTCGCGTCCCTGCTGGCTGTCAGCCGGCCGGGGCCACCCTCCCTCTCCCTCTCGCGCGCGCTGTGCCGTCTCCAAAGCCGCAATGGCGAGCCAGACCGTGCCCCACTTCAACCCCCGGCTCCTCCTCCACCGAGAACCAGAGGAAGCGGCGTGCAAAGGGGTCCTGTGACGGGGTTTGGCCCACTCAGGCGTCCTCCCTTCAGCCACAGGGCTCGTCACATAACCGAGGTGTGTCTCATCTTCAGGGGCCCCTCTCACACCCACAGAGGAGAGGACTTCGCAAGGGCCGCGGTCCCGGTGGGTCGTTCTCAGAAGTCCGCCCCACACTCCCGGGCCAGACTGAAGGCGGAGAGACTCAGGGAACGAGCGAAAGGGAATCGAGGTCTGACACATCCCTGGAGAAAGCAGTGCGAGAAACACAGAAGTTTTTTTCAAAAAAAAAAAAAATAATAATAATAATAATAATCACTTTTGAGAGAAACTAAAGAATATGTCTTCAACTTACTCTTCTAGGAGCTGAAGAATGTCTCCAACGCTCACTTAACGAGAACACTGGAACAGAACAAAGGGACTATCAGAGAGAGAATAAAAAAATTTACTAGTGTTTCGAATAACTCAAGAATGATATAATTTTTATTAGTAAATGCACACAGGAATGATAAATGAAAACAAATCACGCCCAGAGAAGCACAGACGTTTCAGGAGGAATAGCAGACGCCAGGACGAAACGGAGAAATGTCGCCATGCCGCTGAATGACCTGTCAGCCCAGAGCCGCGTATGCAGCCGACCCCTTATGCAGAAGCAATGGCACCTGGAAGTGTCTAACTGAGGTGAAAACCCAACAACCAACAAGAGACTAAGCATAGCACAGTAAAGGAGAAATTGTAATCGAAGAGCTGCTCTCGAGGAGCCGTGAAGCTATGTTGATACGGACGCAGACTACGTGCATCAGCATGGGGGGAAGATAACTTCCATGGTACAAACTGTGAAAATGCAAAAGTAATGTAACTAAGACAAAGCGTGAGGAACGGAGTTTGACATTACTAATAACATCATTGACTGCCTCATTTTCCCACCAATTCTCTCTAAAATTTCCAGCATGAAGTTTGAAACGTGTAAGTGTAAAGTAAAGATGATTTTCAATGGGTACCGACTGTGGGGTTTGGACGCCCTTTCCCTGCTCAACCCAACACCCCCAGCCGTACCCTCACCCCACCCACACCCACATTTTCACGTAGAAAAGCGAATCAGTAAGAAGCATGGGGGTAGAGAACAACAGTGGGCGTGTATGGTGGATAGGCATGTGCTCAATTCCTTGTTGAAAAGAAATAATTTCTTATTACAAAAAACTGAACATAAAACTCTAACAATAATAGGGCGATGAGTTGTTCTCAAGGAGTAGTGAAAGCAAGGTCAGGAGGGAGATAGAAATACTGAACAATCTTAATCATAAGCAACATGTATAGTGGATTACGTACGTCAATGACATCAGGCTCGAGCTGCAAGAACAGCAGAATCGTGCAAAGGGGTAAAGATAGTATAAAAAGCCATCAATGCAGCAGAAGGCAATAAAACAAAAGGCTGAAAATAGAAACAATAAGACAGTAGAAATAATTACAAATATTTGAATCGACAGTCACAATAAATGTAATTGTCCTAAACTAAGCTATTGAAAGATAGGTTATCAGATCGGATTTGTAAACACCCAGTTATAAGCTAGACCAAATTAAAGCACACCAAATACTGAACGGCAAGTTATGCCATATAAATGATCAGGCAAATGTAAACTGGTGTAGACTATTCATGTCATAAAAATTTGAATAAAGATGAATATTATGCAATAATGAAATAAACATTCTACCACCAAGAACATATACAATCACAACCTTTACATCCCTGATGATATAATGTCAACTATATCAAGAAAAAATAACAACATGAAAGGTAAATTATAATCACTGTAGAGGACTTTCATAGATCTATTCCTGAAACTGAAAAGCAAGCCAACCAACAAAATCTGTCATTCCCAAAATTCAGTTCGCATGTTCTGTTCTGTTAGACCCACAGCTTCATGATTGAAACTATGAGACGGTGGGTGGTTTAACATGAAGATGCCAACATAAACACATAAAGGACGGAAGCAGTCTGAAATGAAAGGTGACAGAAAAACGGGAAGTCAGAGCCGGCCAAAGTGTTCAGCTCGGCAGAGACAAAGTGCCCCGGTCTGCCAGCACAGTGTGGCTACAATTTTAGGTAAAACAGCCACATGGGGTGAGGACCTTGCCAGGTTCTAGAAACTGGGCTGCTTTTCTCCTATCTTAACTTTTGTATTATATAACTTTCCCTATATTTCCGTATATTTTCCCCATTGCAGATACTATATATTCAGGATCCTTTTCCTTTATGTCTCTCCATAACTAATCACTGTCTGATAGTGGCAGAACTTATAAAAATTGGCTATCGATTGGGAATCCTCTATTAATCTCCAATAATCCATATCATGCAAACCAAGTTCTTAGACCATGGGATAACTTAGTCAGAAACAATTATAAAAGTACTGATAATGCTATGACTAACAGTAAGGACAGACACATGGAAGTTAATAATGTTCTAGGCACTCAAACCCAGGACACAGGACTGCTGTTACTCCCATTGTCCCGAGCACTAAGCTGCAGCCTCACTGCTCAGGATGCTGGGGGCTGCGGCTGCCCCTGGGCAGTGGGCTTCACCCTCTGGCGCAGCTCCGGCTTCCTGGTGTGGGATCTGAGCCGTTGCTTGAGGCCCCGAGCTCAGAAGGACTCAGTGCTTGGGGTTCAGTGCTCTGCTGCCACCATCTTGGAATTCTAAATAATGTTTTTGGTGAATTTGTGTTTTTTAAGTGAAGTGTGGTGGAACAACAGAGCTTACACAAGAGGCTTGGAGCCCCAGCCTACTGTGCCCCACCTCCTGCCACCTCCCTGGGAGGGGTTTTTAGCTGCCTGATCCCTGCTCCAACTTCCAGGCTCAGTGGATGGACCCTGCCTGGCCTATTCCCGGCCCCTGCCCAGCCACCATCACTGCACTGTGCCCCGGCAGGGAGCTGGGCACGGGCTCAGTGGCGGCCCCCACTCTGGGCTGGCGGCCATGGCACCCTGGGCAGGCAATGTGGCAGGGGCATCCCTGGCCCACCTGCTGCAGGTAACGAGCACCCCGCAGTGCCAAGGCTACAGTCACCTGAGGGTCACTCATCTGCGGTGGGCTGGGGCCATGAGCCTGGGGCAGGGAGAGCCCCGGCTCCATCTTCCACCCCACCCAGGGGGAGAAGCACAGGCACCCGGCAGTAGGGAAGCCAGTACCCCCGCTCTCCCATGGGAACTTCCAGTGGCCGGTTGGGGCTGTCAGACGCCCTGAGGACGGGCACTCTCGCCCCACAAGTGTGCAAGCCTGAGGGAGTACAGCCTTAAATAGCAAATAAAACCACCCATGACAGGTAGAGAAAGACAACAGGAGAAAAAAGAAAAATATATTTTAGTTCCCTTAATGGCAAGTTTTTCTTGATTTTTTTGAAGAAGCTGCCTCCATTTTCATCTTGCACTCACACTCACAATTTATATCCCCCCTTCCCACCACGCTGCACTATAAAGGACCTGAAAAGTCACTGTGTTATCCCTTTTACACTGTGAACACAGTTCTGTCATTAAGAGTGGCATTGGGGAGTCAAATTTCTCTATCATACGTCAGCATTTTCAATGAGTGAAGACAGCTAGCATTCTTTCCTGGCCTACTCTCCCCTCTCTAGATGAAACATATGCCTTTACTCCTTCTGAGTTTTCTCAATTTTACTGTGTTATTATTTTTTAGAGATGGGGTCTCGCTCTGTTGCCCAGGCTGAAGTGCATGGTGCGATCATAGCTCACAAAAACCTCAAACTCCTGGGCTCAAGTGATCCTTCTGCCTCAGCTTCCCACCCCCCCCCCAAGTAGCTGGGACTACAGGTGTACACCATGACGCCTGACTATTATTTTAACATCTTTTAGAGACAGAGTCTCACTACGTTGCCCGGTTGATCTTTTACTTCTTAAAATCTTATCATCCTTATGCCAGCTATAGCCATGAACAACTCTCTCTAGATACGGTTTTCCAACCAGGTTGAGCCGCACCAAGTTTTTGGTTTTTTTTTTTTTTTTTTAATCTATCAATAGAAGTTCTTAAGGTGGAGGAAGCCTTATGCAAACTACAGAGGTGCACACAGGTAATTCTTCTTAAAAGTGGCAGTCACAGACACTAAGACTTAGACTGAAACTAAGAAAGAATGTTTTCACAATATATTCTATCCCAAAAGGAAGGAGCTCTGTAACAAGATAATGCTTAAGTGAGCTACACAGTGGCTTCTTCCTAAGGATGTCCTGGCCAAGAGCCATCCACTGGTGTTGACCCCAATGGCCTCGAGTGCTCCTTACAGCTCTGAGGCATAGAAATGTATGAAATTACTGTTAAATTACGTCTGAATGAGTGGAGAACATCAAACTAGGGTGAAATATATCAGCCTGCCTTTAAACCACTAATGCTTAAAAATTGCAGTGCTTATATCCCCTTCCTAGTATGGAAAACCAGTTCAAAGGCATTGATGCAGAAGAGGAAAAAAGCACCATTAAGCCCTCTGTAGGTCTGCATTAAGGAGACAGATGGTTCGCTTTGAGCGGTGATCTGATTCACACAGCTAAGGAGTTAGGGAAGACACTTTGTAACCATCAAGTTCTATTAAATATCAACATTAATATCTTAGTCCCTGGTTGGTAAATTCTGAAGATAACTACTTCTTTCTTGTCCCCTCCTCCAACAACGGAAATCTCCATTTCATCCTCAAACGGATAGTTCTTAACCAGAAACCAAGACTACACAATACAACCAGAATGGTGTTTTTTTTCTGACAATTGTCATAAAAGACAGATTTTGAAGATGAGTCAGGTCTGCATGCTTGAGATTGCTAAAAGTCGGTTCGTGTTGGTTATTAACACAGAGAAATTATCCAACTTGGGTTCACTGGGGAACATCGGTGATACAGCCAAGGTTAATGAGATCTTTCAGGACCCGACGGGTGCCAAATACACAAATTAAAATGAGTATAGGATTTGGCAATGCCAGACACCTTCACCTTCTTGAAGAAGTTTCACGGGGGGGGGGGGGGAAGTATTTTGCTAACTGGGGGCGGTTTCTTCTAGAGTCACCATCATACGGCATTTCATTACCTTTATGTATCCTGATGTATGTTCCAAGTTTTGATCCGATAATGACTTTGCATCAATTGTCATGCAAATCCCACGAACTGACATGTACAAAGCAGGAGTAAGAGCCGCACAAAGCCCTCTGTGTCAGAAGGTTTGAATAAATGCTAAGTGTCATTAGCAGGGTCTCTCCCTCTTCCCAATCAATTCCCAGAACCATGACTTCTTTTAGATCTTCCTTTAAAAATGATCTCATCCTGATCTAACGATGCTGATTCACAGACAGGATGAGGTAATGCACTTAAGATAATGCATCATCTCGGTGGCTCTCACAAGTGTAAATATTAAGCAGGATTTCAGCACAGCATTAACTTTTCCTGTAACAAGAAACTGCAAACTAATATTTCAGCGTAGCCACCGGCACAGCACCACAGGGATAAGGCTGTGCACTGCATGAGGAATGTAAGATGCGATGCCTTTTTCTTCTCCGTTACCACAAAGCATTGCCTAATTGTAGAGCTTTTTTATCAAGAAAGGAGAAAATAAAATTTTTAGCTAGTGAAATTAAACTTTTTATATAAAAATAATGTGTAAGTCTGTAGGATCAAGACACTGACTAAACTTTTTTTTTTTTTTTGGTTAGTCATTCTTAAAAGCACAAAGGGTTAGAGTTTTTGAACAAATATATATTAAAAGCACTTTTGAAACCGATGACTATAGAATGAACTTTTTACTAATCCTGTTAATAGTAGCCAGAATCTCAGAGATGACACATAGTCTTTACATTTGCTTTAAGATCACGTTGTGTAGATTTGTCTAGGAAATCTCTGTTGTGACTGTGATTTTGTATATATATATTCATCACACTCAAGCTGCTTTCTCAAAAATATATAAATATGGATTGCAATGAAAGAATGGAGAGTCTAAGGTGATGGACAAGATCATGAAATTGTAGGCACGAGAGCTGAGATTGATCTCGGAAGTTACCTTTTCTAGCATCCTTGCTTTATGGGTGATCATATTTAGACATAGAGATGACAGACGGCCAGATTTATTCATTTGTTCTGTCCACTTACAGACACTAATTATAGGTGCACAATTAGTGATAGGGTCATGCTGATGAATGCAGAAAGGTTCTTGTCTCCAAAGAGCTTTCATTGTAGAAGGAAACACAAATATTTAAACAACCAATTACACAATAGACAGAAGAAATAAGTGCAGGAAGTAAAGTGCCATGGGACAACAGAGAAAAAGCAATTAACTCCAAATGGGAGAGAGGCAGACAGTGGCACTCAAGGTCAAGTTGCAACACGGAACCTGAGTGGAATGCCATTAAAGGATGAAGGTAAGAAAGGAAAAAGTACAGACTGAGGTGACAGCATTAGCAAAAACATAGAGAAAGGATGCAGTTAAGTACATTTAATAGTTCTGATGGAAGAAGAATGTTGGACACGAGTCTGTAAAATGACAAAGTCTAACAGGTAGTCAGACACCAGACCATCAACGTCTTGTGTATGAGTTTGACTGGGCGGAGTTGGGGAGCATAGCAACACAGTCTGCTGCACGTTTGGGGGCTAATTAATGGCCAAGTGAGAGTTAAAACAGACACCTGATTCCAAAACCTTCATTCACTCTCTATCACATGAAATAAAAGCTGAGTAGATTAAAAGAAACTGAAATAGAGGTTATGAGTGCACTTATTTTCTTTTCCGTGAATTTCTTTTCAATAAAATGGTTTTATCAGAAAGACAAACAAACAAAAAAAACAAGATGTATTGAGCTCACCACTGCTACAAAGAGAAGAAGATTGATAAGATACTTGATATGTTACAGCTGCAGTCCCCAACCCCAGGGTCAATGGCCTGTTAGGGACCACACAGCAGGAGGTGAGTGGCCCAGTGGCGAGCAAAGCTTCATCTGTATTTAGGGCCGCTCCCCAGGGCTCCCATCAGTGCATAAGCTCCGCCTCCTGTCAGATCAGGGTGGCATTAGATTCTCATAGGAGCACAAACTCTACTATAAGCTGCATGTGGGAGGGATCTAGGCTGCACTCCTTATGAGCATCTAACGCCTGATGATCTGGGGTGGAGCTGAGGTGGGGATGCTAGCGCTGGGGAGCGGCTGCAAACACAGATTATCATTAGCAGAGAGGTTTGACTGCACAATAAATGTGATGTGCTTGAATCATCCCAAACTACCTCCTATTCCACACCCGGTCCGTGTAAAAGTTGTCTTCCTGTCCTCCAAGAAACTGGCCCCTGGTGCCAAAAGGTTCATAGCACTCTCTAGCATGCAAAGCAGCACCATGCTTACCATTTTATTTGACCTCCACATTTTCTCTGGGAGTAAAGGAAGTATTGTTATCCTAATTTTACAGATGATCAAATGGAGCCTCAAAGAGTTCACTGATGGGTTGAGGAGTAAATCTGGGACTCAAATCCAGGTCTTCTAATCCCCAAGGAGTAATGTCCACGTTTTCAAACACCTGAAGATGAATGCCCAGGTCTTCTAGATCAAGGGCAATGATCGCTTCTTAAAACTTATCTCTTTTTTTTTTTTTTTTTTGCATGTGAAAGACCACACTGAAATTGGAAATAAAACTCTGTATTCAGAGCTCTGAGCCCTTTACTATAGACCACGGATCTGATCACATCCTACCTTTCTGTGTAAGTAAGCTCCCCTCCCTGCGTCTGGCAAGCCTGGCCTTCCCCATGTTCTGAATCCTGCTTTCAGCAGCTGATAGCCCTGTAGTGGTTAGATATGGTGGCCTTTTTCCTGTTTTCATTCCCTTTGATCTCTGGAGCCTCTAAGACTGTTGGCCATTTCCTCTTTCCTGAGGCTCGCTCCCTTCCTTGGCTTCCCAGGCCCTGAGCTCCCTGCTCCTGCTGCCTCTCCGACTTCTCTCCATTCCCCGGAGTCTCCCCTGTAGGCAACACCAGCTTCTGCCGGGGCTGGCCTGAAGTCTGACCTTCCCCAGGATCTGCCGTGGCACTCTTTCTCAGCGTGAAAACTCCCCTTGGCTAACTCTGTATTTCATTCATTTGCCCGCTAGTTCATTTATTCAGTACCTTCTAATTTTCATGGAAATAGCTTCTCTGCGAATCTCTGTGTTGACCAGGAATGAATGCGAAAATGTTGCACCACTTTTTCAAGAACAGACCAAGCTTCCCTCTGCAACCTCTAAAAAGCCAACAAATCAGAAAAAAAAAGGAAAATCTCTGAATTTATATATGCAAGATATTAAAATCAAGTGTTTAAAAATATATATAGAATTCTTATCTATCCATATAGCCTCTAAGAAATCCTATCCAAAACGACGAAGCTTCTCCTACACCCCACATTCCCAACTCCCTTTTCTGTTTTACTTTTCTCCAACATTTCACATGCTACGTGCCGCTTTTTTTTAATGTTGTTGTGTCATTCATCGTCCTTCATTAGCATATAAACTTCACGAGGACAGGGATTTTTATCTGTTTCATGTACTGTTGTGTTTCTGGCACCTAGAACTTACCCAACACACTGTGGATCCTTGGTAAATATTGGCAGCATGAAAGAAAACATCAGCTGGGGAGTGTCCATCCAGTGGAATTTTCCACTGCCGTGAAGAGGATCAGATTCATGAAGTGACCTGCTGACCTCACCTCTTGTCTAATGAGTCTGATGTCGTGGAGGTTTATGAGAATAGATCTGGGTTTACGCACCAGGTTGTGGTTGGGGATCTTTGTAACGTTGAGAGTAGAAATGGCACGATGGGATCTGGGAATCTCAGATTCTCAGATTCTGGGAATCTCCGCCCAAGGACCATAGCCATTATTGACTGTTATTCTCTCTCGTGAAGTGTTCCCAAGTGTGTGTGTTTACAAGACAGCCTATGCATACACAAAATGTCCTGCAGGAGTAGACGAGTGGTAAAAACCAGAAATTCCTCACAACTCTACAGGAAACTAACATGACTTTGGAAGCAAAATAAAAGTACTGGAAACCATTCTCTCAACTGGGCATGTATACATCAAACAGAGTGGCGTTGTCTGTACAGACACAATGTCTTTGTAAGAGAATTCCCAGCGATAACCACTTGGCATAGGGGTGCATAAAGACGGGTGCCTGGCTCAATTATAGAGTTACATGCAAACACAATTCTTGATAAGCTGTTGCTTTTTAAAAAGCAGTTTACAAATCAGAAATGATAGCACCTTTATCGTAAGAACTTTCAGTGTTAAACAGCTGGTCTGCTGCTGTTGTTGTCCTGGTGCCAATGAACTGTCAGTGTGAAGAGTGAGCGGTGGCCAAGGTCCCTGGTTCGGGGAGAAGGAGGAGCACGGGTTGCTGGCAGCCCGCCAGCCGCGACACGCACCCGTTCATCAAAAGAAGGGCCCCGCTTGATTTATGGGGGTGCTCCTGCTGGAACTGGCCTGCGGACCTAAGGACACCAGCGAGTTTCTCCTCCACGTCAACCCCAACACCTGCCGAGGGAAAGAAACCCCTGAGAGAATGATCGACCTTATCTATGAGCTTACAGAGATGCGGTGTCTGGGTCTTCCACAAATATCCGTGCATTCTTAACCTTGCTGGAAGATGAAAACAAATGAGCTGACTCCAGCGCTGCAGGTGGGGTCTGGAGGAACACGGGCTGGGTGAGGGAGCGTGTCTCTACGTAGAGAAAGAAGAAGAGAGTAACGCCATAGAATCTTCCAAGATGAAGCCAAAGAGATGATGGCAGTATGGTTAAAAAATAAATTATCATACTCAATCATTTTCACATAGTTAAATATACATGTTTAAAAAAATAAAATCACAAAGAACCAACTCTCTCATTTTCTTCTTAATGGACACACCAGTGTGGACCAACACAGACTCTTGAATTTTTGTTGAAAAGAACCATTGTCCTGGCCGGGCGTAGTGGCTCACGCCTGTAATCCTAGCACTCTGGGAGGCCGAGGTGGGTGCATTGCTCAAGGTCAGGAGTTCGAAACCAGCCTGAGCAAGAGCGAGACCCTGTCTCTACTATAAATAGAAAGAAATAAATTGGCCAACTAATATATATAGAAAAAATCAGCCAGGCATGGTGGCGCATGCCTGTAGTCCCAGCTACTCGGGAGGCTGAGGCAGGAGGATTGCTTGAGTCCAGGAGTCTGAGGTTGCTGTGAGCTAGGCTGACACCACGGCACTCACTCTAGCCTGGGCAACAAAGTGAGACTCTGTCTCAAAAAAAAAAAAAAAAAAAAGGAACCATCCTCTAAAGACAGAACAAAACAAAAGTTCTTCCAAGGCGCTAACCTGGACTATCACTATGTTCTTCCTTCTTTTATTTATTAATTTATTTTTATTTTTTTAGCACAAAGAGGAAAAGTCCAAAGACAGAAATGGAAGAGAGATGCCAACAGTGAAAAAGGAAGCAACCTACAGCTCACTTCATTCTGTTAAAGGTCATTGTGTGTGGATAGCATTGCAAGAGCATCATAGCCAAGGAGCTACACGTGTCTGCACCTAGCCCTCCTGCTCAACAGTCCCCTCTGAATTATGCCTGAGAAACGAGACCACCCCTCCCCGGTGCTGGTCAGCGTGACCGGCTTGGACATAGAGCTGCAAATGAGAAGAACTTTGTTGTCCCTTACCATGAATCTAAGGAAGTCAAGGACACAGAGCAGTTCTCTGCCCATCTCAGAAACCTGCCTGCAGTAAGAAGCAGGAAGCGACAATAGTTCTTACCGAGCTTGGTCCCCAGGCACGACGCTCAATCCCCGTCACACGCACATTGAACTAGAACAGGAAGGAGGCCGTGAGCAAACGAGGCAGGAGAGCACATTGGAGATGACATCGGAAAGGTGGGGGTGGGGCGGTGAGGTCATGCATAATTTCGTCCCTTTTGTCGTGACTCTGAGTCAGATGGAAGCCACGGGAGGATTGGGAGTGACATAATCTGAGTCAGGTTTCCAAAGGATCCCTCCGGGTCCCGTGTCGAGACTCCGTGTAAGGCATGTAAGGACAGCAGTGTGGAGGCGCCTAGGGGGCTGTTACAGTGACCAGAGGAGGAAAAGGGTGGCTTGGAACATGAGTTCTATTCCCATTCTTTTCCAGCTCAACAATAGCAATTTTGGTGGCTTCTTGTGTTTTGCCTTGCAGAGTATTTGCCCTCACTCCTTCCTTTCTCCAACAACCACCCCTTTCATCTATTCCCTTGGTCACCGGAACCAATCTTGACCCACGATAGAACTTTTCCTCCTGTCCTTCCTATCTAGATAGTCTCTATTATTTACATAGGTAATTTTTATGCGAAACTAGCTTCCATTTATTTCCATTAAGCATTTATCAATATTTGACAAATCATATATTTATATCATTACTTCCTAGAGATAAGGCTACAGCTCTAAGGTGAAATATGCAAATATATAGAAATTCCAATTTGATATAGAAATGTATACAAATATGGAAAGAGATCAGCCCTGAATATTATTGTTTTTTTTTTTCAATCAATGGCCCAGTTGAAGTTCCTCTCAGTATGAAGATTCTATTCGTTTTGCTTATATGTATTTCCTCCCCGCTATGCCTCCTCCGAGCCACTGAACTTGTCCTGTCTCTGTCTTTCTTCATCCATCTATTCATTCACTTATTTATAAACATGTTTAGTGTGGGTTATGTCTCCCACATTATGCTAAATTTCAGAGATCAAAGATGAACGTATTCCTCCCATGCCCTCAAGGAGTTTACAGGCAGAGGAGGGAGAAGAACACATTTAAAAACTGCAAATTGTTGTAGGAGTGCAGAAACATAGACGTGTACTTGGTATGTTTGAACAGGTGTGGCCAGGCGGTCTCTCAGATGACAGTGTAATGACCAAGAGACAGAGAGGAGGGAAGGGCAGTCTTAAGCACATAGCCCCAAACTAGGCTGTGTACAGAATGCCTTCAAACATCTGAATGTTGACTTCAAAGTCACCAAATTGTATATATCACAGTCCTGACAAAACAAATCCAGAATTGTTCACTGAGATCTTTAGACGATTTCATTCTATACATAGAATTTCTGAACTCCCTGAAGCTGAACATAGCCTGACTAATGTTACTAAATATGCAACGTAAGTGAGAACAATGCTTCTCACCCAATCATAGATTATTTACTATCTTTACCTCATCCTGATATTATTTCTAAACCTTTGCAGTTCCTGTCAAAAGGGAAAGAGACACAAATTCCATTACATCCCAAAATAAGCCCAAGACTTACTCTCAAAGTGTAAACCTGGTTCTTTTCACGACTGATCACTTCTACCAAGTAAACAAACCAAATCCTTCATATCATAACAGATCGTAGAAGTAAAATACGAGACAGGCATACAGCTGGTCCAGGTTGCAAGTGTAGCTTGATTACTCTGCTCTTACCTCCCATAATCCACTGGCACCCCGAGCTGATGAAATCCCAGCCCTGTGATTCTAAGTCCACCACCTGCTTGGAATTCGAGCCTAACCACCGCACTCTGGGGAAAAGAAAAGAGCGAGCACCTTAGCTCCAGGTTCAGAATTAAAATAATAGAACCACCGGTCCAGAAATCGTCTTCATATCTCACCTGCTCCCCCCTCTCTTTGGGAAGAAGACCCCTACAGAGAAGCATCAGCCTTGTTTTCAAAAGCCTCAAGAGGCGGGATGCTCATGTTGTTTTCTAAGTGCCTCCTGTTTGTGAGGTCCCTCAGCCTTCCCAAGCCCCTGAGTGCAGGGACCCTACATAAAGTCAGTGTAGCTGTTTACACTTGTCTTCCCTGGAGAGAGAGCCTTCACCTGCCCAGTGGTGGGACCTCAGTCCTTCCCTGGTCTACTAGTTCCTGGCATCCCCGGAGCTGACGGTAGCCAGGGGGACCCCCGTGCTGTTGAGACGATGCCCACTTCTCTGCCCACCCGAGTCCCAGTGGCTGATTTCAGTCCATCTCACCGTCTAGGAAGCAAGTTGTTCATCTCATGCCAATTAGGTTGCCTAAGTTAACACTCTGTCCGCAGCAGCCTCAGGGGCAGCACCTCAAGCTCCAGTGTCTGCCATCGGTCACCAATACATTCACCCTCCGGGGCCCCCAGGCCACTGCACTGAGGGTGACCAACATTGCAAGGCCTACGTTTGGGCTGTACTAGGATGGCATCCTCTGAAAAATGATGTCTCTCGAGGTCCACAAGCACCCATCTGCAGGGGTACCTGTGCTGGGGTCAGAGGTAGGGTGGAGGACAGAGCCTAACCATCAAATTGTTGGCCACCGTGCGATAGATGATAGATTTTTTTTACCCAGCTGCTATCTGAAAGCAGTTTCCTGGTTGCAAAAGCTGAGACAGGGATTTTTGTGCAAATGAGTTACTCAGGAAGTGCTCCCACGAGAAAGAGAGGGAGGGAGGCAGTGAAGGACCGTAACAGAGCTACAGCTTTCAATGAGTGCAGGCTCCTCAAAGTTCCAAGGGAGAGCTCTGGAGCATGAAGGAAGCCAGTTATTCTACCTGGATCTGTGCTCTGGGGTCAAACAGTGATGCTCTGGGGACTGGGAATCCCAGAACTCCCCAGGCAGCTCTGGTCTGGGCTGTGAGTACCTCCATCTCCTGAGACCTGGGCACACCCTTTGGCAGACGAGATCTGGGCAGAGCACCTGCAGTTCCTATCATACCAGCTTTCTGCCACCTCAGATCACTGTGGGCTTCCATGGGGTAAATTTATGTATAGTTTTCACTCCAATATACATAAATACCATTTAATTTCCACTTTACTATGGGTAAGTTAGTGTCAGTATCATTGAATGTGTTTTTTCTTAGAAGCTTCATTTTATGTTTGTGCAATGAGATTCTTTATGCCTCTCCTGGTACGTGGGACCTGTCCATTTTTTGATTAATTGTCATTTTCAGACTGGTTTCAATCTCTGTCCCGTGGGAGAGCCACAGGTCCTACAAGTCAAGGATGCATTGGGGATCCCGGCTCAGGGGCAGGAAAGCACGGACTCCAGGGAGGAGTCAGGAGAGTGCTCAGATGTTCCACCTCTTTGCAGAAGTGGAGAGGCCTGACTTCCAGCGTGACGTCTGTTCCTCCACACAGCGATCAATTCCACACCGAGACCGGGGGCAGTGGCTGGACGCTGAGGATTTCAGCAGGTTTTGAGGCTGACACACAGAGACTCACTGCCCACCTGGCGTGGTCCTTACTGTGCTTGATTTACTGATAGGAACCACCAGCAGGGACAAGCTGCTCCCCACTTACAGCCCGGTGTCTGCGAAGCTGTTCAACAAAACCTACGGCCTCTTCTTCCTGAGCACACAGTGTGACTCCATTTCCCAGCCACCCTGACAGGGGGCAAAGACGGGTGACCGAGCACCCCGCAAGAGAACGCGAGTGTGTGGTGTGCCGGACGCTTCCAACGCCTGCGTGCGTTTCTTCGACCTTTGTTTCCCTTCCCGCTGAGTAAGACGCCAACGTCCCAGGGAACATCAGTGCTGAGGACAGTGGAGCCAGTACCATCCTGGGCTTCTGAACAGGGCATCCACTTAAACTGAGTGACAAATAAACTTAGACTGAGCTTTAGCCAATATCCGCCCATCAATCAGCAAACCATCAGACGTCACGGAGCACACTCAGAGGAGGAGAATTTATTTGTGAAGGGACGAGGTGCACAGTGTGGGTAGAATGTGAGGGATCCACGTGGGATGGTGGTGTAGGGACCTGGCCTAGGGTGGCCTGGGGCGAGGGAGGCTACTGAACCACACCTGGCTGCACAGAGCGGCATTCTGAGAGGGGGAGTGGTGTGGAGAACACAGCAGCCAGGATGGGACAACCTCACAGGGAGGAATTAGGGAGTGATACTTGGTCCTCGCTCCCTTCCCCCCTGGTCTCCTGCAGGGGGTCCCCACTGGAAGAAACTGAGGCTGGGGGAGTGGCTGGTTGGCCCCCTGAGGTGCAGAGCAGGGCTGGGCAAGGAGGCAGGAAGCAGATGGAAAGTGGAACAGATCAACACCACGTGTCATACCAACTAGTCCTCCCAACTCACCGGGTCCCCAGTAACAGGCTGAGGACGCAGGTCTCGGATGCTACACGATACGCTCACATGAATATTCAGTGAGAGGAAGCTAATAATTTCATGGAAATTTTTTATTGTTAGAAATTCTATCTAATACTGTGTCAAACCTAATTTCCTATCTCCTCCACCCACTGGGCATCTATCTCCTCTGCAAGGTCATGTAAAATATATTTCAACCCTCTGGCTCATGAGTGTTCTGCACACGCTGAAAGCAGCTATCACATTCCTCCCTCACATCTCTTTTTGCTCCACAAGAACTCCAGCCCTTGGGTCCCTTGATGCCCTGGTTTCTGGATGCTCGGACAGTCTCTCTTCTTGCCCTGCGGGTCGCCTGCTGGAGGTTGTGTCTCATGAACCAACTGCCAAGAGAGGAGCACGGTTTTCCAGGATGCAGAGCTCTGACACACGGAGAACCTGCAAAACTATCCTTTAGTTAAGTAAAAACCACTTGAGTTTTTCAAGTCATCATGTCATAGAGTGGATCGTTTTGACTTTCATAACTACCATAGCCTCCAGGTCAGAGATTGGCGATCTTTTTGTATATCCACATAGTCATTATTTCAGGCTTTCTGGCCAGTCTCCGAGGCAACGATTCAACTTCTCTTTCTAGCAGGAAAGCCGCCAGGACAACATGCAGATGAATGGGTGTGGCTGGCTTCCAATACGGATTCACTTACACAGACTGGCCCCTGGACCCATGTGACCCAGGAACCATTGTTAGCTCACACCTGTAGGGGACTGACATATATTTTCCTAGTTTAAGAATTATGTAATGTACATGCTCTGCCCAGAGCATTTAAAAGTAATATGTTCCAGACAAGGCCCCTGTTGCCTTGAGGCATAACAAAAACAAGGTGTTGCCTAGAGGCATAACAAAGGTCCTGAGTTGCAAGTAAGCAAGAGCTACCCCACCCCACGGCATTGGGGGTCTGGAGGCCACACGATAAACACATTGTTCCTGTGATTGCTGCGTACACCCCATAAGATGGCTGGTTAGTCAATGATGGGTAAGACCCCTCAAGGGAGGGGCGACCTAAGCCAGGCACAGCTGCTGGGGTTCAGCTGAAGATCTTAGGGGATTACCCCAAGAAAAGCTGGGGATGGGAAATGCCCCCTGTGACTTGCCTTGCCCATCCTTGCTAATCTTGATCCATGATCTATGCCTAGAGCCTAGAGCAACCATTTGGAAACCTTGAGCAAGGGGACATCTGTTTCCCTAAGGCTATGTATTCTGGAATTTATGGCCATTGCTGCAATGGAACTAACTTTACTTTTTCAGAATACAAAAATAAAACTGACCCGGTATATTATTACTCAAGTCAACCATTTGTATGTGTGTCCACGCTTTTGTTTGTGTTCTGCGTTTGTGTTTTTTGTTCTGTGTTCATCCTCTGTCCTGTAAACGTGCCACGGCAGACACCTGAGCTAGGTTCATGGTTCTCAAACTTTGCTTCATCCTAGAAGCCCTGGAGAAGATTTAGAAGTCTTGGTCCCAGGCCATTTCAATTGGTCCCAGGCCATACCATATGACAAGTCAATTGCAGTGTCTAGAGTAGAGGAGTTTCTCCTCTGCAGGCTCTAGCAGGGCTGGTTTTGTTTTTGTTTTGTTTTTTGAGACAGGGTTTCTCCCTGTTAAACCCAGGCTTGAGAGGAATGGTGCAATCACAGCTCCACCGTAACCTTGAACTCCTGGCTCAAGCGATCCTCCTGGCTCAGCCTCCCAAGTAGCTGGGCCTGCAGGAGTGCACCACCAGGCCCAGCTAATTTTTTTTTAACTTTATTTTTTGTAGAGACATGGTCTCACTATGGGACTGATTTTTATCTTTGCCCTTGGGCATTTTCAAGTTGCTGGCTTCTTCCTTTCCAGGTCTGGGATATATGAGGCACAAAGAAAATGCAAAAAACTCACCACCATGTTGTTTTCTGACTGGTCTACTGTCTTTTCTCCACCTCTCAGAGTCTCCTTATGTTTGTTTTCCACACATTGGGGCTCTTACTCTTCTTAGTGGGAGTAGGGGAAACTACCTTCTGCAAGTGAGGCCCCCCCTGGGTCTTTTCAACATTAAATGCAATTAAGTTGATTTCCTTTGATCTTCTGCCTGAGCCATCTGAATTTTAGGGAAGAGTTAGGTGGTAGGCATGCCCCTTAGATGGGCAAATCACCCCTGGAACAAAGTTCATTGAATGAGGTTCTTTCTACAGGAGACTAGGAAAAGGATGGATTGTATTTGCTAAGCTCTTGCTGGATGTTCAGCTTTTCTGTGGAGCATAAGAATTAAGATTCCAGATCCATCCTTCATGTGAAGACTTTCAAGCCTGTCACATGCATGCAGCAGTGTAGAGTGTTTTTGCAATGCCTGGTCTTCAGTATCACGTGATCTAATTTAGTTGGTTTCCAAATGTGATCGCTAAGCAAGTGGCACTCGCTGGAAGCTTGTTAGAGATGCAGTGCTCAGGCATCATCCAAACCGACAGAACCAAAACCCTGGGATGGGCCCGGCCTGGCCTGTCTGTTAACTGCCCCCATGGTGGGAGTGATTATAATATATGATCACAGTTGAGAATCACCTCCCTAACACTCTAACATGGTGACATAATTTTGATTCATTTTTATTTTTGGTTATCTTTGTTTAGGGCTTCTCAAACGATTTTGTGTCCATTGGAATCACTTGAGAAGCTTCAAACAAAGCGTGGGCCCCCAAGTTTTGTCCCATGGGACATTATGAGTTAATTGGTCTGGGGTGTGGCCTGAGTATTGGAAATTTTTAAAGTTCTCCAGGATGTAGTAAACAGTTGTCTCATTCCATTCGGAGGGTGCTTAATAAGTTGTAGTATATGCCCCGAAGCCCTTTCATCCTCCCCTAAAAAAATAATATGTATTATTCAGGGTTCTCTAGAGAAACAAAACCAACAGGACATTATGTTATGTAATTTGGTTTGAGTCTAAGGCCCAAGAACCAGGAGCACTGATGTCCGAGAGCAGGAGAAGACACGTGTCCCCGCTCAAGAACATGACAAATCCCCTCCTCCACCCCTTGTGCTGTTCAGGCCCTCGGGAGGCTGGACGAAGCCATCCACACTGGCCAGCGTGGCTGTCCTTGCTCAGGGTGCTGATTCGAATGCTCCTCTCTTCCAGAAACTCCCTCCTGGACACACACAGCTTCCAGCCACCCCTTAGCCCAGTCAAGTCAACACGTAGAATTAACTGTCACTGAACGAGCACACCCTGCCTAAGAATTGGACGCCTCCCGTGGGATATTGACCCAGCAGAGCTAGTGGGTCCAGGAATCTGCCTTTCTTCGGGAACTTCTGGTCATCTGTTGCAGGGACCTCATTTTGAACAACACTGACTCGAAATATTTGCCTTAGTCCCCAAAGCATGTGAAATCGCAGGGCTTCCGGCAGAGAGACAATCACTCACTCTCTGCATCTCGCAGGGAGAGTCTCGGCAGAACCTAGAGCTGCGAGGTGTCACGGGACAGGGGCTCCTCGGCCCCACCCTCTGGGGACTTCCCTGGCCACCTGCGGCCGTGGCCGTGGGCTGGTTTGCAGGGCCTGTCTACCGCGGGATTCTGGACGCGAGAGGTTTTCTGAAACTAAACCTTTCAGTCTGCCTGGCTACTTTCTGCCTACTTTCTTGGTAACCTCTGGTGATCCCTTGGGAGTCAGTAATGAGAATTAATTCGAACTCGGTTCCCATCCAGACCCATTCCCGTCTGGTCTGCACACACTGCGTGTCACGACCCTACCGCCACTTTGCCCACGGTATTTACCACGGGCTGCCTCTGCTGCAGCATGGTGCCGCTATGAAAACACGCCCGTATACCTAAATAAAACCCCAGAAGGATCAAATGTGGGAACATTAAAAAAACAAGAAACTGAAGCATGTAAGCCTTGGAAATAACTCTTTAATCTTGAGGTTAGGTGACCTGGCGAAGCTCCAACACCAATGTCTTCGTGCTTTCCCTCCGGCTTGCCGCCTTGCCGGGAGCGGACTCTGCCCTCCCGCCAGGCACCGGGAGCCGGCAGGGCAGGGGCCGGCGCGTGGGCATCCGCTGGGTGCCCTGCCCTCCGGGTGGGCTCCAGCTGGGGGCCACAGCACCTCACTGCCTCCCCTCCCTGAAGCTCTTGCCTCTGGGAAGGGCTCGAAGCCCAGACGCCCGGGGAGGGACGGGGCCCGCAGAGCAGCGGTGCTGTGAGCAGACTTCCGCCGGCCTTCGTCAATTGTCTCCCCGCATGCATGTCCGATGCAGGGGCCCTCAACCTTCTTAAACAGGGGGCCGGTTCACTGTCCCTCAGGCTGTCGGAGGGCCGTTGGAGAGTGTGGCGCACATTCCGCATGTGCGCACTGTGGGCCCGGGACGAGCCGGCTGCTAAGCAGGAGAGGCAAAAACACCCCAAGGACTGGATAAATGTCCTCGGTGGGCCACATGTGGCCCATGGGCCGTTGTTTGAGGACGCCTGTTTTAGAGCATCCCATGGTGCTATTGGTGATCGTACAGGGAGAGGGGCTCCGCAGCCGACTCAGGACCCGCTTCTCCTGGCCGCTGTGTGTTGGCGGCTCCTGTGGGCCGTCACTGCTGCGTGCCCTCCTGGACTCAGCTTCCTGGCGGGTTTGTGACTTTCACAAGACCTATTTACAGGTTGTATTCATGGGGGTTGAAGAGGAGGCCAAAAGGAAGGAGGTGAGTGTGTTACCTGGAGAAGATGATAATTTTTTTTTTTCAGAGCAGTAAACTAGCACATAAAGACAGCTATTCTGTGAAATGCATTAATTTAAAAGCAAACATTTAAAAAAGGCAAAAAAACCCCCAAAACTTCTAAGTACTTCCATGAAGTAAAGTGCGGCCACAAAGAAAACCAGGAAATCGCACACAAAAGCTAACAGGCCAGCTGGGATGCAGGAGTCGGCCGGCCAGTGGTAGGGCCAGTGGTAGCTGACTTGCTCCCAGGCACAGGAGCTAAAACAGGTGTGACACCTGCTGGCCTGTGCCCTGGGACCCCCACCCCCTAGGAGGACATGCCTGAATAGACAAGGGGAGGCCAACCCTTCCCCCTCCCCCAAACACTCTGCGAAAAACAAAAGCAAAAAAGAAAAATCGTCTAAGGAAGAAAACTTCAGATTCCTTCAGTCGTATCGTGATAATTTAACACCTATCTTGGAGAAGAAATCATTCCTCTCTTGGCTTACATAGAAGTACTCACGCACAAACTCAAGTCTAGTCTGGCTCAATTTTTCTTCCTCCGTGGGGCCAGTTTCCAATCTAATTGCCTGTTAATTGCATCAAGCCTGTCAGCAGGGCTCCTCTATATCTTCCCTCTGACAAATAAAAAAGTAAGCACACTTTGGGAAGGAGTTCTTGTTTTAAAGTTTTGCTTCATCTCAATTTTTTTTCTTATCCTCCCCCAAGTTCTCCGTCCCACTTCTCACATCCTATAACACTCATGACTGCTCCAAGATAGTTGGAGTCAGCTGACCAGCTCCCAGCGTGCCCACCCAGCTTACCTCGTAGCTGTGGGTACTTCTGCATCTTAATCCCCTGTCCCTCTGCACACTGCTGGTTAGCATTCTCTTGTCACCCACTGTGACCTTCAGACCTTCTGCACCAGCTTCACTCACTCACCCTTCCGCTGCTGTTTTTATCTTTCGATTTCTGCTCTAATTGCACAGCAGTAATATCAGAGGGTCCCAGCTCTTTTGTCAAAGCTGAATTGATAATGTCAACACAGAGCTTGGTCAAAAGCAAAAAAAAAAAAAGTATACTATGGAGCATAATATTATTTTGCTCGATTTATAATTAAATTTAAATTTACTTGTTTAGCATTATCAAATCAGACATTTGGTGTGGACGTGGATATAGGGGGAGTTGACTGTATTTCTTTCATTCTTTCTCTTGTTCTCTCTCTCTCTCTCTCTCATCTCTCTCTCTCTTTCTTAGTCAAGCAAGCACTTTACAGTGACTAATTGCATCATATTGGGCTATCATCATACCAAGATGTGTGTCACCTTAAGGATGACTCAGCATTGCTTTATTTTAAGAAAAATGGATTACTTTGGTACTGTGAAGAAATCGTGATGCACCGTGCTTAACAAACACACTGCTACTTTCACACTGTACAGCTGTGGCGGTGTGTACCTGCTTTCCTTGTTTGTTTTCTCTTCCTGTGGACTATAGCTCAGAGCGTTTCTGTTCTAGCACTTAGAAGAGAGGGGGAAAAAAGAAACGAACACATCCAGTACCAAGACTTTTGGAGAATGCCAAGGAAAGTCCATGTCAGGCCAAGGTTGGACGACAGCTTAGCATGGCGGCAGGTGAGAATTTCACGCCTCCGCTGTGCGGCAGCCAGCCCTGAGCACGGCACTGGCAGAATGGGTGGCCCCAAAGGATGCTCACTGTTGAAGAGTCTCAGCAGGTGGAAGGTTGTTTCGACTTCATCTAAAAAGTGTTAAGAGGCACAAGGCTGTTTCTGTGCAGCTCCGATAAGGAATATTAGAAGGAATTTAGGCACTGATAAGTAATAATTTAAAATCAGTGAATAAAACTTTTATATAATATCTATCTATATAATTGCTTACATTTTGCTTATTTTGTATAGTTGACATATAATATTAATGCAAGTTAATTATAATAGGTAATGATGTTTATCAGTAAGGTTAACCATAATATTTATCCTCCAACTTGGCATCCTTTGGGAGTGAAAGGAAACACTCTGAATAGTTACATAGGGTCGACAGGAATAAACCAAGACCGTCTCAGGAAAATAGCAACATATGGCCACCCTTTTATGAACAATGCTACTGTTAAAGAAGGCGTACGTGACTGCATTGTGTTCCACATGCCCCAGGACTGACTTGACCAAGGCTAAGGAAAACCACAGACCTTCCTTTTCCTTACTTGGTAACTAATAGCTGTTCTTCAATTCCTGGAGATGAGTGAGCCGGACACTGCACCCTGGGACCACTCTGTAGCCACACGGAGCAGAGTTAGGGAGCGTGGGACAGTCCTCGGGGACTGTTGTGTCCCTCCATTGAGGTCTAGTGAGAAGATGGGGTTTGGTAGAGTCTCTGCGCCCCGTTACCTGGAACTCCCTCTCCTTAACCGCTCAACAGCAAATCCAACTCTACCAAGAAAAGAGAAAATCAAAATCACAGATAAAAAATTAATCAATCATTTGCCACTTTGACTGTAAGTTATTTTTGAACCTGTCTAAACAATCTACTTTCCTTCTCTGAGCCTCAAGTACTCACCTGAAAGGGTGAGATTATAGGGAATTAATCACATTTATTGGTAGTGCAATTTGAAGGAGATAGTGTGTTTTTGACACACACTACATACTCCATAAATGTATGTACTATCACAAGTAATAACACTTTTTTAAGTTTAAGACAATGTATTGATTTATTCATGAATGTTTATTTGCAAGACAGAAGTAGAAATCATTTTGGCTTAGCGTTTTACATTGATTCCTTCTTCCTGTGAATAAATCGATCTTGACTTGAGTCGCCATATCTACAGTGGCTAAAACTGTATTGCTGTTTACAAAAACTATCAAAACCTCAACAATGTCTATTATTTTTATATGTCCTGATAGCTGTGAGCAGCTGGCTGTCATTTTTCTGGTATCTACTTCTCAATTATTAAAATAGCATTCCTCAGAATGAGAGCCATATTCACTAGAATTAAAAATTATAAGATGAAAAATATATATGCTTCCAAACACTAGCTTGTGTTAATAGGTTTGAAAATCAAAGCATCCAGAGTTAAAATCTTAGACCCAGATATCAGAGCATGCTGCAAAGCTTGTCAGGAAGTCAGAACCTAGAAATGATTTTAAGGCACATGAAGATGACATGTACCCCTAAGAGATCAATTTTCTGTGCAGTTTATATTTTGTCTATCGCATAATAATTTTTAATGAAGTGGACTGACACTGACCAAATAAGATTCATAAATAAGTGAATGAAACCACACCTTGTGGTTCAATCTCCCTTTGGCATAAAATAATGACTTGAGAATATTTCCAAGTGTATTTTTTACGTAACCTTCAGATATATCAATTGCAGTATGAAGTGTAAGTGGGGAGTGTACGGACATATTGAAGATTGCATATCCGAAATTTTTGGTATTTACTTATGTTTCTAGAATTTCCCAGTGATATCTGTGATCATTCAAATATGCCTCTGCACCCTCATTTCCTAAGCAGATTTTTGGAAATCAGACGATGTCGTGTGGATATTTCATTCTTTCACTGCGCCTCATGTGGGTACTCATAAGTGTCGAATTTCTTTTGCTCAGGGAGTCTTTCACATAGTGGGGGTGTCCCGTGTTACAAAGAAGGGGACTGTCGCACAAACAGGACTGTCCAAGATTTCAGGGGGCTTGGTGAAGCTCCACTCATTTTTGTGTTTTCCACCTCAAAATGCTTTCTGCTAAGCCAGTGATTTTTTTTTTCAGTGTTCCTGAATTTTAGCTTCTTCATACCCTGCCAGGAGCTAAGGGGACATGTGAGAGGAAGGATGGGTGGGGGGGTGGGCTGGTGGGGGAGCGGACCAACACCCCACTCCAAGGAACACTTATAAATCTGTGTTATAGACCACCTCTCTTAGAATTTTACTTGAAAAAATGCTCTGCTGCTTAAAGGGTGTTTGAAGACAAGCGTCTGAAACCTTGTTGCTCCACATTCTGCCTACAACACACAGGGCGGGGCACAAACACATAGACGGTGCAGAAAGTAGGGTGGGAGGACCCCATGGGAAGACCACTAGCATGGTCCTTTTGCTGTGATTTGCACCTTCCGAGGGGCCTTTTCTATTGGTGATGTCCTTGTGCCTCTACTTCTCCAGGGTCACATGTGTAGCTTGGCTCTTCCAGGGCCCACGTGTACCTGGTGGCCAGAGGGACCACATTCCCACTGCATAAGGAAGCAGGAGGAAAGGGACAAGTGTCAGGCCTTCTCAGCCTCAGCGTACACCTCGCAGCCTAAGGCGGGGCTGCAGCTCTCAGGTGTGCAGGTGCGGCAGGTGGCCAGGTGGAGGTGTTTCTCTAACACATCTTAGACTCCCCCATGGCGACTGCAGAGGACTGAGCACAGATCTAGTCGGGAGCAACTGCAGGCTCAGGGTGGGCTGTGACGCAGCAGGGACAGGGAGGAGGGGAGGCATGAAGGCAGGCTGACCGCCTTGGCCAGGGAAGCTGTGGACCGCCAGCCTCGTGTCTCAGCCCCACCCATTTGACCTCCCGGCTCCGGGTCTGACTTCCCGACCTGTCGGATTCTGCATTTGCATGAGGGTGTTCATGCCTCTCCCAAGAGGCCACACCACATTAGACCTGGATGCTTCCACTCTTCAAGCTGAACTCAACACCTGGCGATTCTACGGGAGAGAGAAGGCCCCTTGCACCTGGACGCTCAGGTTGGCTCGTGGTCAGCAATATTAGATCAGTAAAGAAGCGCCTTCGGTCCAGAATGATTGTTGAGTTTCTGGGGTTTAACTTTTATAATTGACAATGCAATTCTGATTTTAAGCATTGGAGGGATAACTAAGACCTAGTCAATAATTCTTAGCTTTAGAACTTTATCTTTCAATTTGCTTCTATATTTATGACATATTTAGTTTATTACTCCATAACTCAATATATATTTGAAAATATATATCGCCAGCCTAGGGGTGGCCCAGGTGCAGGCCAGTGGTGTTCAGTCTGGTTTTTTATGAAGAAACAGCATAAAACCATCCCAAACCCAACATGTTTATGAGACCATGCTTCCTCATGTATGACGAGAAGAGAGCATGGCCACACTGGCGCATGGGCGACTGTCCCCAAAACTGCACGGACAGGTGACGTGAGTGACACGGATGGACGCAGGAAAGGGAAGGTTGGAACCGTGAGGATGCAGATTCACCTTTTTCGGCGTCCGGCAGTTGTTCAACAGGTGATCGGCACCCATTGAGCTCCCTGACACAGGACCGGCCGGCAGGCGGTGACTGGCTGTGCGTGCCTGTCCCTGAGGGGGTCGTCCTGCAGAGTAAGCCTGGGAACGCAGTGTGTGCCGACAGCCCTGCCTGTATTTCGAGTCCCAGTTTCACCACCAGATCGCAAGACGCCAGCCGCCACCCTGGAAGGCCGCTCTTCAGATATCTCAACACCCATTCCAAATTCTAAGTCCACTAAAGACAAGAACGTGCATTTTCATCTATTCTCTTTTAAGAATTGTCTTCTCACCGCACCATTCCCGAACTGCCTATATTTTTAATGCATGTTTAATCAACAGAAATAAAGTGCAAATTGACTACTATACATACTTGAATTCTCTTAACCTACGTAACAAGAGCAACAGTCAATGTGGTCCAATATGTGAGGGACAGTGAATCTTAAAAAAAAATTAAAATTATGCAAGTAAGTAAAAAATTGTTTTAATCTGCAGGTCTGTTTATCACACACATTTTCTAATCATAATCCACTCAAAAATTATTTTAAATAAACTAAAGAAAATGCAGTTAGATAATTCTTATTTTAGCAGATTGGTTGAAGGATACAACCAAATAAAGCAATATTAGATCAGTAAAGAAGCACCTTTGGTCCAAAATGATTGCTGAGTTTCCATGGTTTAACTTTTATAATTGACAATGAAATTCTGATTTTAAGCATTGGAGTGATGCCTAAGACCTAGTCAATAAATCTTAGCTTTAGAACTTTATCTTTCAATTTACTTCTATATTTATGACATATTTATGACATATTTAATTTATTACTCCATAATTTATAATTTATAATTATAAATTATAATTTATAATTTAATATATATTTGACAATTTGCAAAAAAAATCTTTAACAATAATAACAATTTTTCACAAAATATAAATAATTTTCTTGTTTAATAAAACTTGCTATTGGGAAGATTACACTTTTATGATTATTTTTAGAGAAAATAGGTAGTGTGATTTTTAATTATGGATATTTTAAATATAACATATCTGTCTAGAGTGCATTTATACATGAATAGTTTTGAAGAATTAATGGGAAAATGAACTTTTTTTTGCTTAGCTTTGCCAAAAATTTAAAATATATATTTTGAGTTTAAAGTACTATTTGAATGCATGCTATAGGTATGGCCATTTGTAATACTTTTATAAAAATAAACAAATAAATAAAACCATCATTAAGTGTTATTTAATAGAAAAAAATGAGAAATTAAAATATTTTATGATGCTATATCAAAGCTGTTGCGTATGCATGAGCACAAATATATACAATTCAAATAATTTACTTTTTATCTACTTGAAACAAGCGACTTCTTCCACCCAAGTATAAGACATATTCACATAAAGTGGATAACTTAGAAATATATTTAGGTGGCTGCAGATTTTAGGTGGTGCTTGTATTTTTCATTTAGTTATTTAATTTTATTTTTGATATAATGTCATTGTTTTATATTCTGAAATAAAACCTAGATTGAGTCTTTATATCTAAGTATAGATAGCCTATAATAGTTCTCAGAAAATAGCAAAAACATAAAACATATCCATCAATTTTTAAAATTTCTATGCATCCAATTCCTTGATTGTCAATCAATAGATCCCCGAAGGGTGTTAAATGTGTAATATTGACCTGATTTCAAGACATCTGGAAAGCCACCTTCTTCCTGGTCACAAGTATGGTCAGCACAGGCTGTGGAGCTTTTCCTGCCCCCTAGACCTTTCCAGAATACTTCACAGTCTGCTGGGCACTAATCTGAGAGGGTGCGATGGCTTTTTTGGAGCCGTGATGATCTACTGGGTCAAAGCATGTTTCACTGATGAGACATTTCGGCTTCTTCTGCAGTCAGGGAGCTCTACCGGATCAGCCACGACACCCGGAGCCCCATGAAATATTTAAGGAAAGCCTCCCCCTGCCGTGACATGCATGAGTCTTCCAAATCGAATGGCCGAGGCAGCTTTTACATTTTGAGGTTGGAAGGAAAGAATAAAATATCGAAAAGGACTAGCAAAATCAAGCAATGGGGAAATTCACAGGACAGAAATCAATAGGTAGAATGTTTGTCGGCGGGCATCAATCCCGCAAGGTTTATCGGGTTGTTGGCGACCGTGGCCTCGTCCGTGATCCTGGGTGCGGTGGGCGAGAGGAAGAGGGCGGGTGGGATGAGAGCTACATTATACATCCTCGTTCTTTATTCGAGTGAGACACACTCTCGTCAGCCCTGAGACTTAGGGAGCTTGATGTTCTGCTCAAAAGCAACTGCCTTTGTAAACCATTGCATTCGTTCACTAATGTCTGACAGACAGAAAGATCATTTAACAAGTCGACTGGCGTGAAAACCGTTCCAAATCAGGAGGAACCTGCGGCTGGTTCTCACCGGTTTATATATCACCACGTTCAGGGAAGAGAGTGACCACAGGGAGTCAATGTTCTCTTCCTCTCTGCTCAGATGCTGCCCTGACACCCAACCTGCTCCTTTGACCTTACGTCGCTGGCATTTTGTCTCCGTAACAGGCAAAGCGATCACAAAGACACCTATTACCTGTGGGGTAAGAGGAGGCCCCAACCATATGCGAGAATAGGTCCTGCCTATGGTTTCTGGGCTCCGAACGAGCAGCAAATCAGATTTCTCTAAGGCAAAGATGACCACGCAAACGCTGTCTGTCTTTCTTCTTGTAAAATGGAAACGGGGGATATTCCAACGCCAGGCTCCGGGCGTTCCAGAGCTTGCACTCCTGGCCTCCCTCCCCCTCCCAGCCTCCCCCGTGCCTACCCCCTCCAGCCTCGCTCTGCCTTCGTTCTAAGCCAGCATCTTAGGATAAAAGAAAGATGCCATGCAGTGTAAATTCAGGCAGATTGTCAATGTATCCATGCACATTCTCAGTCTCTGTTCAATGTTCCATGACAACAAGGTGAGACGGCAGAGGTTATCCGAACAGCTGCTGCCTAAGCTGGAAACTCCGGGCATTGAGCACCATCTGTCTATACATTCACCGATGTATAGGGGGGCATCTATCAGGCGGTGGCACTGCAGCTGCCTGCCCGGCAGGCAGGCCTGCTTCCTTTCTGGGCGCCGAACAATAAGAGCTAGTGCTTCACTTTGTGTCGCACAGAATGGCTGATTTGATTAAGTCCCCAACTCTCATTATGCTAGGTAGGAGTGTAGAATTTCAATGATAATCCATAATGCATGACCAGTTTGTCGCCATGGCAACATAAATTCAAGGTTACCAGCGCAGACGCATAATTGGGCGTGCATTGAGTGCTGAGGAAGGGCTGTTAAAATTCTTGTCATAGAAAAGTAGCATCCATCATACTGTCTGAAATCGCAAAGTACTCATAATCAGACAGAAAAAAAAATCCTTGGAGAAAAATGTTAATAAAATAACTATTACAGTCTAATAAAATTATTAAGTTTAACCACTTTAGTTTTTAAAGTATTTCCAGTTATTAAGAATGAAATAGACACCTCATTAAACATTGGAGACTTGGATTTAACCTCCCGCATCAATATTTGTGTGGAAATATGGACCTAGAGAATTTTTGGTCTCAGTCTGATTGATTGATCAAAACAAGCCTCATATAATAAAATATACTGTCTCGCATATTTGTTTCATTTTTTTTTATTTCAGATTGGATTTTTCTCAGTGGTAAGAATATTTCCTGAATAAAATACTCTGGGGAAAACTAAATCTACTTCTTTGCTTTAAAAAGCTGAAGATTAAATTATGCATGTTATTTGCAGTATTTCCCAAAGTAGAGAGATGAAAACTAAGGTGGCGATGAAGAAATGAAAGAGTAAAAAGTCTAAAAGAGATAAGAATACCTTATCTGTCCATCCCATTGAGCGATACAAATATTTTCTTATTTATAAATGTGTGTAATAAAAATTTTTTTGAAATGTATATGGTTAATAAAAATCCAAAACAACAACAACAAAAATGTATACCATGTAAAAGGATTTAATCTTGGACCAAAATAATTATGGTAATTACTTGTTTTGGTGTCTGCCTTTGCCAGTGCAGTAGAACCAGGCACAGATTTTATAAATGAGCTCTGCTCAAATGACTGAGAATTAAACTCGGAGTGTTATTTTTTTTGGGGGGGTGTCCACATAGTGACTCATGGTATATTTCTCCCATTTTCTTTGATTGAGTAAAACCAATGTTTTTCTGTGCTGCTTGTCTCTTTGGACATTAAGTATGAAATGCTTTGCTCTGTGCTATTATTAATTATGATTTTTTCACCAAACATGACATCCTTTGCATACATATTCTTTAACCCCAGAACACAGAAGCACACATGTTTTTAAAAAGGCAAATCTGCCCTTTTTTTTTTTTTTACTGAGATTCAGCTTTTATCTAATTTTGTTGAAGAAACAACTTCAGATTCATTGACTTAAAAAAATAAGAGAATGACTGCCAAAAGAAGCAGACTTGGCCACATGACCATGGAAACAACTGGGTGTTTTTGCTTCGACCTTGCCAGAATCCAGTGCTTCTCTGTCCTTCTTGCACTCGGCCCTCCCAGCCAGCCTCCATTCTGTCCTCCCGTCCTGCTCTGTCCAGGCTATGCACAGAAGCAGTTCTTTGCCTTGGGAGCATATCTACTACCATTCTGAGATAACTAAAATATCAGGTAAAGGCACAGGCAAAATTAATTTTTAGGCATCTGGCATCACTTTGTGTATGCATCATTTATCTTGTAAGATTTCTAGTGCTGTCCTCAATTTTCTCCACAGCCAAGTGGGATTAGATGATATTTTAAAGTTGAATAACAGAGATTTATTCTTTAAGTGAGGATCACATTCCTAGGATCTTTGCAATTTTTAAAGTAAAAAATAAAAGCAAAGCGAGAATCAAAATCAGATGACATAATTTAGAATATAGATGTAATTTTACATATATATATATTTTTTTTTATGTTGTGTTTAATCATACTAATGGCTGCCTCCTTTGGAATTTTTTTTCTTTTAATTGGAGATATCTTGTGCGGCACAATTTTATTTGAAATACGAAGGGGTTTCATTTGAAAGAGCTTGCTTACAGAAGTCACATCTGGAAGTATATTCAGATCTAATGCACACATGTAACTCCAATTAACGTTAGAAAGGCTAAGGAAAATATACCCGAGTGGTGGAGGGGGAGGGGAGCAGGAACTGAAGAAAGAGGTTTGTGTCTCTGATTTAAATACAAGTGACTTTATGAAGAACACCAGCATGTGGCCAAATGAACTCCTATTGTGGAAAGGCACTGGCTTTCAAGACAGAATAACATTTCTGATTTGATGTTTAGTGAAGTACAGCCATCAGCACAAGCAAATGCTGAGCTGGTGTACTTAGACGAAAATGAATCGCTACAAGCTGGTCAGGGTATGAGTCTGGTTTGATCTTGAAAACCTTTAAGGTAATTTAAAAATGTATTATTTGAGGAGTTCGGCCTTGGATTTAAACATAGATTGTCTGTATTGATCAGTACTCTTATATACTAATTCTAAACATACGGCTACCTATTATTAATCATTATTTATGCTTTGTACACACATGATAAGAACAAAAAAACCCCAATTTTAATTAAACTAAAAACATAAACATCAATAACATGGGTTTCATGATAACCAATATTGCAATTTTTTCTAATAGTTAAAAAAATCAATGATAATCCCTAATGTTTTCTCTTTATGAAATTAGAGACAATGAAGATATTACAATAGATATTAATCTTATGTTCATTGTGCCTCAGAATTTTCATCAATTTTTATTTTAAAAAAAAACTACATTTGCAATTTGAAAATATACTATAGTTAATTTTCATCTTTAACAAGCTACTATTTGATATTACTCAATCATTCCAAGATTGAAATGATTATGAAATAAGCACATGATAAATATCTATGAATAATAATGTATTAAATCTGTAGATAAATTGTGGAACAGTGAGATAAAAATTCTTCATGTGTTGAAATTAGGGAGGGATTCTAATCATCTCGGCATTGGTCATATAAAAGATGTACATTAGCTGAAAAGAGCAAACTAATGAATTGTTGTCTCTGCAGTCAGCCCTAGCCACACTTGAGACAGGGCTTCATCTTCCTCATTATTTTCCCTCCACATAATGACTTCAGTTCTTTAAGCACTCCATATTCTGATGCTTTTCTCTTCATTGGGTGTGGCAGGGATCAGAACACTGTACTCCAAAATACGGCACCATGGCATTTTGAGTATTTTGAGCTGTAGGAAATGAAGAAAACCTCAGAAGCAGGAAGGTCACTCTCTGCCCTTCCCCTCCCCTGAAGACTCTCCCATTAACTGAAGAAATAACAAGGCTCATAATCTGGGAAGGAGAGTTTTATGTCTCGTAAAGGGTTGCAGCCTGCGGGTGGCCATCCTGGCAGGCTGGAAGGCAGGGCCCCCGGCCACAAGCCGGGGACACGTGCTTGGAGGCAGGGACAATAGGAACAGGCATTTGTACTGAGCAGGGTGGCCAAATGTACATATTTAACAAGCTATAGGAAGAGTTATGAATATTTATGAAAGGAGAAACACGTGCATGTGCAGTGGAGCATTCTGCCCTTCTATGGGGCTCAAGTGCAGAATAGCCACCTTATCCGGAGGAGAAGATGACATGAAAACGCCCCATACCCTGGCTAAACCCGTGCACTGGTTGGTGCTCTCTTGTCAGGAAGGAATGCTGGGGATCGGCCTCCATGTAATCCTTAGGGAAAGAAGCCGACTGGCTGTTGGAAGGGAAGGGGTGAGATGGCGTGTCCATCCTCTCGTCCCATCAGGGCTGGGAGCTCAGGTTGAAGGTTTCTTTGGGTTCCCCTTGGCTGAGAGAGGGTCTGTTCGGTCAGCGGGGGCTTAGGATTTTATTTTAGTTCACACTCATGTGACAGGTGTCCTGCCCTGTACTCTCTATGCCTAGAGGGAAGGAATGTCACCAGAAAGGCCAAGAAGAACAGGCCTTGCTAAGTTCCTGTGAGTTTGTTCCCAGTGGTTCATGCCCTTTGTCCTCCAATCACACCGTAAGAATACTGCTTCCCAGCATCTTTAGAGTCTTCACTTCTAAAGGCTTCCACATCGCTCAAAACTTTGGTTAAATAAATTTGTTATGCTTTCTTCTTGCTAATCTGTTTTTTGTTACAGGGGCCTCAGCCATGAACCTTGCCATGAGTAAGGAAAAAAAAAAAATTATGTTTTTCTCCCCTAGACTTTGTTGTACAAACTTCCAAAAACAAACAACAGCAGCCAATGCAGTGTTACATGGGTTTTCAAACCCAAATATTTTGTGTTTTATATGGTCTCTGCATGTGACAAACACTGGTATACCAAGTTGCTTTTTGTAAGACACACTTTAACAATATGATCTTTTTTTAAGTTTTTGAGGTGAAGTCACAGTATACAGTAATTTCAGAAGATGTGTTTTAATTAGAATAACATAAAGTATATAGTATCCATGCATATGAGTTTGTGAAAAATTTATATATGTATAATATATATATATGTATAAATCTCAGAACATTGTTTCCTTTTATTTCTTCCTTTGAAATACATTTATAATGGCATCTCTCTCTTTTATTAACTCTGTGGTAATTTGATACAAAGTCAAGTGTAGCGATCTGAGGACTAGTTTCGATTTCTACCTAGCTCCATTTCTTTCAAATCACAGAAATAGCAGGTACTGCACAGTCTTGCGCCTTCTTCACGTTTGCTGTGACCTTCCGCGTGGTCTCTCCAGTGTGGCCAGTCACACTGCTTTGCACAAGAAGCCCTGCCCCCATCCACAGAGCAGCTGCTGTGATACTCTCTGTGCTAATGTTTCCCCTCACAGCTAATAGCATGCACTCACCCTCCAGCTTAAAACATTATAATGGACATTTGTGAAGAGAAGCTCCAAGCAAAACTTTGATTTTTAATTCGATTTTTTAAAAAGTACTTCTAATAACTCCAGATACATGCGATCGTCTTACTAGGTTATGTATGGATCCCATATCATGCTATGGAAATATATTGACGTTGCTAATTAATAGGAGGAAAAGGGTGTCCCGGCTCCAGGATTCCAAATACTGCCCATAACCTTTGCTTCAATCATGGTTCCTGAAAGTTCAGCTGCAGCCAAGCAATTTTATAAAAGAGAGTTGACAGAAAAACTCACAAAAAAACTTCTATTTGTGGAAATCTCCCTCTCGTCTGTCAAGAGACAGGAATCAGATGCAAGGCCATTGGCGAGGTTGGGGAAGAAAGGAAGCTGTCAATCGGTAGGTAAACAGGTGAAACAAGTAGGGAGGAAAGACAGAAGGATAAAAAATATATATATTTATGTGATACGGTCAATGTTGCATTTATAAAAATTATCTTTGTTCAGTTAGTCTGCAACTTCTGTTTCTATGTGACTAAGAAGTAATGAGCTAATACCAAGAATTTATTTTGCAGCAGAACTGATTTTGGTTTGTGGCAGGGTCAAAGCAGCTTCAGTCTGATATTACAAGCACCTCCACGCACACTTCTATACCTTGATTGCTGGTTTTAATGTGCTGACCCCTGAACACTCGTTCTTGTGACCACCAAGTCAGATGAAGAGTATTTGAAGAAATTGATTTTCTTTTATTTCAAGAAGAGAATATGGCATTTTCCTTAAATATGACAGTGACAGTTAAATAATGAGAGAGATTAGTTTTATTCTGCATGGGGCCAAGAATTAGATCGGGATGATTAATGAATGGTTTGAGAGAAAGATTCCAGCTTAGTACTGGGAGAGTGTTAGCTTCCCTTAGGAGACGGCACTATGGTTTGATTGCATCCCCTAAAAAGCATGCATTGGAAACTTAATCGCCAATGCAACAGTGTTAAGAAGTAGGACCTTTGGGATGATTAGGCCCTGAGGGCTCTGCTTTCATGAGTGGATTGCTGCCATCACTTAGCCAGTGGGTCAGTTACCATGACAATGGGTTTCTGGTAAAAGGATAAGTTTGGCCTCTCTGTCTCTGTCTCTCTTTCTGTCTCTGTCTCTCCCTTTCTTTTGCCCTCCCACCACAGGATGACACAGCAGAGGAGCCTTATCAGACGTGGGCCTTTTGATCTTGGACTTCCCGGCCTCCAGAACTGTAAGAAGTCAATCTGAAGCCGGCTCAAGCCATCCTGGGCGCAGCTCGGGCCACCAGTTCAGAAAGGGCAAGAGGCACACCTTGGTGGTGGCCATGTGGTCTGACGGCAGGTGCTCAGCTGCAGGGCTGCTGCGGGGCGCGGCTATTCCCCCTAGATTTCAAAGGATGTCTCTCCCACAGCCTCAGGGTCCAGGCATGAACTTGGAGCAGGGGCAGAACTGCTGCTGAAAGTCCCCACTTAGGGCCGTGCCAAGCATAACTACGGGGTCCAGGCTGCTGCAGAGACCCTGAGACTGTAGAGATTTCCTCGTTCTTGGGAGTTCCTAGCAATGATCTCGTTATGATCGGAAGGCGGGGTGGGCAGCAGGAGGAGCATGAGAGACCCCGGGAGAGACAGGAGCCAGAAGGGGCGAGGTCTCAGGACAGCAGTCTGCACAGTGGGAGCTGGGAGCATTATTGGGATCGTGGAGGCTGGCATGTCGGGCAGGATCCGATGGTCAGCCCGGGTACTGCCCGGCAGGCCTCCAGAGCCTCGGCCTGAGCAGCCAGCACATGCCGGTGCTCACCAGTCAGTAAAGGATGATCCGCTTTCCCGAGTGCTGTAGCAGCAAGCGGTAGGTACAGTCTCCTCCTTTCAAAAACCCTCATGCGGATGTTTTTCACTAAGTAAATCCTGAAATGTTTTAAGACTTAACAAAGTGGTATTGACTAAGATGTCTTCTAATTTCCCCTCCAATTTCGACAATCTCAAGGAATTAGTGACCTGCCCGTAAGTGGAGCAGTGATGACTTCCCCGGCATGCTTCACCGCAGCCCGTCTGCCTCGCTGGTCCTCCAGGCACGTGCTTCACCGGACGCACCTGCCCACCTCAGATCCTTGTTCTCAGAACTGCAAATATTTGCATTCCTCCTGTGGTCAAGGAAATGTATCTAAATTAAATCTTTCCCTTCTTCTGTCTCTTTTTTTTTTTTTGCTTCTGAAAATATGTGCAGCAGACTAGTAGTAAAAATTATGCATGCTCCCAGAATATTCAAAATTGTGGGTTGCTCTAGCTTACCTGTGCAATTAAAGGATGTTGGCCTACCTGATATCTTGTGTTAATAGTTTTCTAAAGAATAAAATCCCCCAGAGCATGTAGTGCCCTGCAAATAATTTTACTATGGAGGGATTATGGAAATAGTATTTTTTAAAAATTCTGACACAGTTTTTAGTTCTCAGTTTATGGTACAGTGAACTGGTGTGGAGTTAAACTGGGGTTTCCTTTGTGGGTTATTAATAATAGCCTACAAAATTAATAGCCGTACCTTGCACTAATCTCACACCCCTCAAAGCATGTCATCTCAGCCTTACTGTCTCATTTCTTCTCACAGCATCCCTGTGAGATGGGGAGAAATGGATATCACTGATTAGGAAACGGAGGAGAGAGAAGGAGATTCACATTACCGCCCTGGTCAGCAGCAAAGATGAGGCCGATCTTAAAACGCCAGCCCTGCCAAGCCTGTCGCTTCTCTGGAGACCAAGTTGCACAGGAAAGATGTGCTTCTTTATTTACACTGTACACATTTCTGGAGACAGTTTGGCCTCTGCGAGTGATTTTAGAGTTCTACGGTGACTCATCCTGAGAAAACCTCCCCACTGGCATCACACAGGAGCCCACACGAACCCTTACATGGAAATCACAGTTCGTACAAACCTAAGCCCCAGTTAACCAATTTGCGCCTGTAGACGCGCAGTCATCATCCCCTACGGGAGCCCACGGTTTAGATATTGTAATTAGAGATCAATTACTCAGTCAATAGCTACCGAGTGTATCCAGAACCCAAGGCGGAGACAGATGGGGAAGCATCGTGAAGACCCTGATTGTGAGGAGGGTCCTTTTCTAATCTGTGTACTCCGGGCGTTGGAACCTTGGCCACGGCTGCGTTTTGTTCCTCTCTGTAACAATTCTTGAAATGACTCCTTTTATCACTAGGCTTTCAACATGTACAAAAACGGTTAGTTGAAAAGTGAAACTACACGTGTTAAGTAACTAGCTCATAAACATATAAACTGTAATGAAAATTATGCAGCTAGAACTTGAGTGTAATTCTTGCATGAGCATAACTAGGAGTTGTTGTAACTTCTAAACATGAGGTCAAAGAAGAATATTTCTAGTCTGTTCCTGGATAGGCTATTCTGCCATTAAACAATTCTGAGTTGTTAAATCATTTTTTACATAATAACCTTGTTTCTATTTCCTGGCAACTTCCTTGTGTGAGGGAGAGTGCCAATTGCATAAAATGTTTAATCTCTTTGAAAGCAATTGTTACAAAAATATACTTTAAGGTACAGAGTCATTATGTTTTGAAGATTCTACCTGTATGTCATTTTATATTTGCAGGCCAGTCTAGGGGATCAAGGGGTGTGTTTCTTCTCCAGTTCAATAGATGTCCTAATCAAAAATGCCACGGTCTTTGTAAGAATTTTTCTTTTGTTTTACAAAGCAGGAAAATGTATTTTATATGCTTTTTTGGGAAACAGAAAAACAAATTCCAGTTTGACTTCTCACTCAAAATCTAAGAAGTGAATCCGATAAAAATTTGAATATTATCTTGTAAAATGGCAGGCTCAATTTTTGAGAAAGGGAAACTTCGAGAAACAAAATCCAAGCCCAGTAAAGGAAGAAGTTCACCTAGCTGACTAAGAAGCTAAAAAACAATAACAGGCTGGGAGATAACTTAAAACATAAAGAACAGATGACATTTATATCCAATGTAGTAAAGAGGTCCGATGTATAAGCAACTAAAAAACCAGCAAGGAAAAACTGAATGAAGAATGTAAATAGGAAATTTGCAGAAGAAAATGTATAAACATATGTTAATAAAAGTATACTTAATCTCGTCAGTAGTCAGCGAAAAGTCAATTAAAAATAATAAAATATAATTTATTTACCCATGAGACTTGCAAAAAATTAAGATCTTTGTGACTAACCTGTATGAGATAGAGTAGAGAGAAATAGGTGCGTAGGGGAAGCTAGTTCAGTAAAGCCTTCTTGGAGGGCAAGAAGGCTTTTAATCCCTTGGGACCAGGGATTAAAAATATAAATATCCATCATTTTTGACCCAGAATGTTTTTTCATCACCTATCCTACCGAAAAACTTGCAGTTATGTACTAAGCAGCACATTTGGAAGGATGTTTAACACAATATTTATTGTAAGAGCAAAATGTAAGCAACTAAAGTCTTTGAAAAAGAAAGTGTCCAATATAAGAAATATTTTGTTTTAAAATCCCACTAAACAGAAAGCCTTAGATTTAAATGCACTAACAAGAAAAACTTTTCTAAGGTATACATTTATGGAACTAGAAAAACATTGCAGAGTATTATAGAGAATATCGCCAACTTGATGTTTTATGGAACAGAATGAAGAAAGAATAAAGTGCATCTCTCTATGCATATAGAAAAGCAAAAGAGGGTGCTGGTAAGGCACACACAAAACTGTGAAAAGCTAAAATATCTGAGGTGGTGAGTGGACTCCCGGTTGTGGGAACAATGGCAAGAAGACCACAAGGGATTGAAACCACACTTTCAATTTTTATTTTATATACTTCTTCACTTGTCCATACCGACATGCCTCCAGAAACTGAAAAGCTGAGACAGTCACCCCAGTCTCCCAAAATATGTTCTGGAAAAATCACACCCTACCGTAGACGTGGAGAATGGACCAAATCTAAACTACGCAGAGAATCTACCCACAACCGCTGTATTGGGGTGGATCTGCTTGGTGCAAGAATAAATAAGTGGAAAAGAATAAACATGAATAGAAGAGTTCAGAAAAAAAAAAAAAAAAGAAAATAGATCAACAAACAAAAAACTCATATAAAACTAGCTCAGGGGGGGAAAAAGAATTACCCATCATAACACTTTTCTAAAATCTTATTTTCGTGGGTGGAGTACGAGAAGTCAATGGCACGTGTTGGCAGAAACATAAAGCCTTAACAACTAAACGACTGCAAAGCCATGGGAAGCAGGTGTGGGTATAACAGGGGGTGCAAGGAAACAGGAAATGCCCCAGCAGAAGTCAGCTTCCCATGGATCCATGGAAAACAATAAAGAGACAAATTTATAATCTACAGTTTTGAAAACTGCCTCAGCATTTCAAAGCAAATAGCCACAGGATTGGAAACAGAAATAAAATTTAAATATTTCACATTTCATGGAAAAGAACCCTATTTTCATAGGAAGCTTTGAGTCAACCAATTATTAAGGAGAAAAGCAGGTTTAAAATTATTTTTCCTTTATAATGAAGATATAGTGGAAAAACGCATAGGTGTTTTAAATTACACACAATCATGAAGTTATTTTCAGTTTCCTATACAGTCTCTTCGCATTAAAAGAAAGGTCAGGAGAAACAGTGGGATGTGTACATTTATATTTATAATTAAAACTTAAATGAGTCTGGTTTGTATGAAGAGTTAAATCTTTTTAGAAAAATTGTGTCACAAAAGTCAGGCTCTATATATACAAAAATATATATTTTGTAATATTTTCTTAGAAAAGTATCATGATTTTGTCACAACCTATAAAATACTCTTAACAGCTCCAGTAATCGTTGCATCACGAGAAAGATCATTCTCAACATTAAAAATTATCAAAAATTATTTAAGGTCTTGCAGTTGGTCTTGCTTTTGATCTCACTTTCAATTCCATCAGTTGAAAATTAAATTGCTTATAGCACAAATTTTGTTGGCCTAAAAAGTAAATTTGCAGGAAACTACACCAGATAGACCTTATAACCAAGTTGTCACATTGATAAAGCACAAATATTTACTTTATTATACATATACAATTATGACATCAAAGATTTCTGTTTGCTCTTTCTGCCATCTTGGAGCCTGTGGAGGTCTGCTGGGAACAAGACTTCTAAAAGGCAAATATGTCTGGAAGGCTGTGGTCGAAGGCCATTTTTGCTGGCTATAAGCGCGGTCTCCGGAACCAAAGAGAGCACACAGCTCTTCTTAAAATTGAAGGTGTTTATTCCCGAGATGAAACTGAATTCTATTTGGGCAAGAGATGTGCTTATGTATACAAAGCAAAGAACAACACAGTGACTCCTGGTGGCAAACCAAACAAAACCAGAGTAATCTGGGGAAAGGTAACTCAGGCCCACGGAAACAGTGGCATGGTTCGTGCCAAATTCCGAAGCAACCTTCCTGCTAAGGCCATTGGACACAGAATCCGTGTGATGCTGTACCCCTCAAGAATTTAAACTGATGAAAAGTAAATAAATAAAAGTGGATTTGTAAAAAAAAAAAAAGATTTCTCTTTCTGCAACTTAAGTTTGATATCCATCTGTCACTATTATCTCTATGACATTTTATAAGTAATAACATTTTAAAAAGAAAAAAGCTTTATGTTATAACACTTTTAATGTCTCTTTCCTCCCCTGCTTTTTGAACAAAGGGCTCTGCATTTCACAATTATGTTGCTGCCCCTGGGGAAATGTTTTTGCAAGAGTCAAAGGTAAATATTAATATTCTTCATTTTAATCAGTTTGGGCTGTTATAACAAGATACCAAGACTGGGTGGCTTAGACAACAGACGTCTGTTTCTCACAGTTCTGGAGGCTGGGCCTCCAAGATCAAGGTGCCTGAAGATCCCGTGTCTGGCAGAGCCTCTGCCTGGTCGCAGACAGCTGTCTTCTCACTGTAGTCTCACACGGTAGAAAGAGGGGGCTCAGGGGCTCCACCATTATGCCCTAATTACCTCCCAAAGTCCCCACCTCCCAATACCATCACATCAGGGCTTCAACACATGAATGGGGGGAGGGGGGAGGCAAATATTTATGCTATAGCATTCTTATAAATTAGACAAAAAATCCAGAGTATATACATCAAAAAAGACATATACAGTAAAAACACTCAAACAAAACAATCATGGAGCTGGAACTCTGTTTATTAAAGGGTAAAATCTCCAAGATGAGCCAATCCTCATTCCCACAGTCTAGTAATATGCTGTTTGTAAGAGACACATCTAAGACTTAGTGATAACATTATCAAAAGCTTAATGACTGGTGCGTGAGCTACAGCCCTGGACCCTCAACTGGGACGTAAGTGCTGAACAAGGACCTCTTGCCTGCCTGCTCCAGTGTGGCTCAGTAGGTTTTCCTTAGTCCTGCAGATACATTTGCTCATCTGAACCTCACAGTAATTCCATCTCTATTCTCTTGAATTTAGAGAAGATAACCTCCAAGGCAAACAGCCAGTAAATCTCATAGCGGGGGCTCAAAACTAGGTTTTCTGGCTTTAAATCTGGAGCGTAGCAAATTGTGCTGAACAGCAAAGCGGGTGCCGCCATTTCTATCATCTTTGTCAACATCCCACTAGACTCGGTGTCACGTGTGAGGCATAAAATTGTTTCAGATTCAATATTCTTTCAAAATCTTTTTAAATGAAGTTGGACCAAATTTTTACAAGTTTGTAAATTTTTAATGCATGGATACTTTTTAAGTTAAAGAGGTAAGGCTTACAAGTAACAGGTTAATGTGGAACATTGGGTTGATTTAAGAGGGAGTTGTAGCTTAAGTACTATTCCGCTCTTTGACAAAATTACCGAGCAGATAAAATTGAACAAAAAGTACATCCTAATATTGTTGATACTTTCCATTGTGAAATAGGCTGCATTTGCAAGACACACATTTTAGAAGTAAATATTCTTGGCTAAAGATTGGATGTAGCACAGACCCAAGTGACAGACACATTCTAAGTACATCTTATTATAGAGTAGGAACAAACCTCTCTTCCTTCATAACCAATTAAGATGTTTCTACAAAAATATGGAGCTCTTTAGTCAAATTAGATCCCCAGTATTGATTACACTTGCCTGTACTTTCTTTTGCATTCTGAGTGCAATTTCCTTAATGGTAAAAATGTAGCTTTTGCAGCTTTCTGAATTTAAACAGTTGCCATTCTTTTCACAATATCTGATGCTGGTCAATAAAGCCAGTAACTCTGCATTAAAGGGAAAGCTTTTGTTTCTATTCAAAAGAACCATAAGGTCTGATGATTGCTATATTAAAATTACGAATTACTATATCATTATTTTAATACCGTGTTTCCCTGAAAATAAGACCTACCCATAAAATAAGTCCCAGCAGGATTTCTAAGCATTTGCACAGTATAAGCCCTACCCCGAAAATAAGCCCTAGTGACAGGCGTGGCTACACAGCGCATCTGCACAACCCGTGCATTTCGTTCCGGAGCGGTAAAGATGATAAGCAGCCCTTCTCATCTGCCCCATGAGAGCTCCAGTGTTCGACAGGAGAGACTGGGGCCAGTGGTTCTAAGGAAATAGAGTCCTAAGAAATTCAGGATGGAATTTGGGGTTTGGAGAGTTAGGATGCTGTTCCAGAAGAAGACGACTTAACTATATTTGAATAAATGTAGATTGTTGTACTGTACTTAAAAAAATTAACACATCCCCTGAAAATAACCCATAGGGTGTCTTCTTGAGGAAAAATAAATAAAAGACCCTGTCTTATTTTCGGGGAAACACGGTAGCATTTGTTTTATGCAGTAGAAAACAACCAAACAATCTAACTATATTTTGCCAGGAGGCCCAGTCCTCCAATGTCAGGGCAAGTCGAGCTCTTATGTGTTAATGGAGTGTATCATGCTCAGGCCTGTAGGCACAGAGACTGAAGATGCTGCGCTCCAACAGTCCTGAACTCTCAGATTCATTTATCCATGATCTAGTGGAACATTTCTTTGTATTTCCATGGAAAATAAACCTTTTATTTCAAAATACAACTGACATTGAGTATTCTAAAAATGATATTTCTCGCTGAATGATAAAGCCTTGCAAAAGAACTGTGCATATATAGGAATAAACTTATAGAAAATTCGAGCGTCTTCCATTAATAAATTTCCAATCTCACTCATACCAATACCAGTTTGCAAAGGTGTTCAAAGAACCTTAGCAGTGCTTAACCACTTCGGTACCAGCGTCAACGGTAGTCGACAGCCACAGATGAACGCGCACAGCGACTTTACCCGACAGCCGTGACATGACTTTTCTAATTTTTCATTTATCAGAATAAAATTGTGAACATTTAAAAATAATGTAATGAAAGCATATATGTCTATGTTACCTGTTCTGACTTACATTACAAGTAAAGCTGCCTGTAAAGTAAAACAAGCTCTCAGTGCTTTCAAGCTCTCCTCATCACACAAGAGCAAAGCGATCCGTCGTCAACGCGCAGCGCAGACGGCCAGGCGGACTGTGAGTGCGGCTGCGGGCCAGGTGTCGCACCAGGTGAGCACCGTGCCGAATTGGTCAAAATATGCAGACATTCAAACATTAGAGTGATTTTGCAGTGTTTTCTTTTATGTGAAATGCAGTAACAACTAAGTTTCAGATATTTATTTGAGCATTGTGAAAATTCAAGATTATTACTTTTATTTGATATCAGAAAAACACTAAAGTGGATCACTTTAGATTTACAATGAATGTAAATGAAGCAGCACGATGCTACAAACATCCTTACTCTGCTCTGTGCTGGTACATATCACACTGCCCGTATGGGACAAGTAAAACTGGCATTGTAAGTGCCATGACGTACGAGTAAGTTCTTATACTTCCCCCTCAGTAAATATCAGGATAAGTAAGGATTCCTATATGGAAAATAGAGGTTGTAAATTGTTATTATAAACTTCTCAGACTTTTTATTATGAAATACACATCTAGGAAAGCCCACAAAACATAATACATAATTTAACAAGCCATTGTAAACACTCATAGAACCATTACTCACAGCAAAAGTTAGAACATGGCCAGCACCCGGGGGTCCCTAAATATCCCTGTCCATTGAGGAAGCCACTATGTTGACTGCTTATATTCTTACACTCTTATATTGTTATGTTCTTATTACTCAAGTGTCTCCCTAAATGTTATATCTTAGTTGTGCTTATTTTTGAAATTTATTTAAATGGAAATGGATAGCATGGATTCTTTCACTCTTTGATTCTTTTACTCAATATTTTTTTTTAATTAGCCCATGTTTCATAGGATGTAGTCCTTGCATTTCTGTATAGTGTTCTACTGTCTGGATATTCCACAAGGCATTTGCCCATGAGACTGATGATGGTTATTTGGATTATTTCCAGTTTTTAGTTATTCACGAACATTGTTGAAATGGGCATTGTTGTACATTAACTGGTTGTACGTATGCTTAACGTTCTGGTGAGTGCATATACTGGCATAAAAGGAATATATTGGCCTGTTCATAGCACATACCTGTTTTCACTCCTCTAGAGATGGCCCAACAGTCTTCCAGCTTGTTGTAGGTTACCACCCCTCCGTGTGCTCAGTAAAACTTGGTTTTCTCAGTTGTTTCATTTGAGTCCAGTGAATAGGTACTATCTCTTTGGGATTTTAATTAGCATTTTTTTTTAAATTTCTACTGACTTTGAGCACCTTTTCACATGCTTTCTGTACATACGTGTGCCCTTCTGTGAAGTGAGTATTTAATTCTTTGCCCATTTTTCTTTCAGATTGTTTGTCCTTTAATGATAATAAAGACTTGCAGCAGTTCATCCTGTAGGAAACCTTTTGCCACCTAAATGAGTTGCAAACGCAATATGCCACGTGTGGCTTCTTTCACTCTTTATTAATGACTCTGACAACGAAAATCAGTTATATTCAAGTTAATAGAATTTATCAGTCTTTACCTTTAAAGTTTGTGAGTTTTTTGTGTGTCTTTTTTGCAAATGTCTTTCTTTATTCTAATAATCATGGTAATGAAAGCGTCCTATATTTCTATCTCAAATTTTGTTTCATTGTGGGTTTTACATTTAGGTTAACAATCCATCTGGAGTAAATTTGCTCATGAGAGATCCAAATTTGTGTAGCTTGCTGTAGGGCTCCCCTATTCACTGGGTTCCATTTATTGGAGACCGAACTTTCCCGCTGATGCTTAAAGCTGCCCAGTCACTGATCCTGATCACACATGCACGGACCTGTCTCTGAGCTCCTCCTTCTCCCTGTTTTGGCTCCTGGTCCATCTTCGGGCCAGCCACCACGCTGTGCCTATTTCCATTCCGTTATGAGAAAAGGCTCGACAGTGACATACCGAGATCTCCCAGCTTGTTCTTCTTTAAAAATGTCAAAATTACTTTGGTTATGAATTTTCACAATTGTTTTGGAATCATTTTGTCAAATTTACACCACAAAAAGTTTTAAAATTCCTTTTGGATTTTTGTTTTGGCATCTCAATGAATATAGGTATTTCCAGATGGGAAAAACTGACACCTTTGTATTAAACTGTGTGTTTTCCAATGAAGGATCGTGGTGTGTTTCTCTATGGGTGTTCTTTAATGCTATTAACAAAGGTTAGTAACTTTTTTACACAGATGTCTTACACTTTTTTGGTTGTTAACTTTGCCTCTAGTCTTACAGATTTTTTTGCATCTTTATTGTAACTGGTATTTTTTAACCCCAATTTTATTTTTTTACTGGCATAAAATAATACAGTTTGGGTTTAAATTGATTTTATTTTCATCAACTTTGGTAAACTCTTGTGAATTCTTATAGTTTTTCTGTAGATCCTTTCCATAATAGTGTGCACACATAATAACACTTTTGTTTCCTCCTTTTGACTTATTTCTTCCTTTCCAATTCTTGTATTTTCACTTTTTTCTTTATTTAATACACTGGATAGTATTAATGTATGAAACTTAAATACCCTGGTTAGGAAGTCCACACAATACTGGGAAAAGATGATAGAGGACATCTTCTCCCTCAATTAGAATCTAAAGGGAGACCATCCAGGATTTTATCATTAAGTAAAATATTTGCTGTTGTTTTGGTCAGCACCTTCCTTCAGTAAAGAAAGTTCTGGTTTATTCTTAATTTAAGTGATTTTACTATGAATGGATTTTTAGTTTTCTCAAATGCTGTCATGCATCTATTGAAATGATTACATTATTATTCTCCTTTAATAACCATTTTTAGCTAAAATACTGTGATTGATTTTCTCATGATAAACCAATCTTGCATTCCAGTATAAAAATCAATGAGGTCCTGATTTATATCATTTGAATTTAGCTGGCTAATATTTTGTTTCAGATGTTTTATCTCTATTCATGAGAGAGTTGGTTTATAATTTTTTTCCATTTCACATTCTCTAACAGATTAGTTCACAAAATACATTCAGAAAAAAACTTGTGTACAATTAGAATTATATTTCTATTAAATATTTGGGTAAGTCTTGTGGGCAAAATCATCTGGATTCAAGGTTTTCTTAGTGAACATTTTTATTTGTTTTAGAAATTTAATTACTTATTTTAAGGATTACTCACATTTTCTATGATGAGGAGAAGGCAATTTTGGTGAATTTTATTGTTGTAGGCTATTTTGTTCATTTCAAGTAAATTTTCTGTTCTAATGGCATGAAGTTGTTCATAATACTATTTCATTATCTTTCGGATGTCTGCCTGGTCTAGAAGGACTGATCCTTTTTATTCATGAAATTTGTTATTTGGACCTTCTTTTCTTGACCAGTCTCAACAAAGGTTTCTCAATTTTATTCATTTTTAAAAAACATCATTTAGATTTGATCTTCTTTGTATTTATTTTCCATTTTATTAACTTCTGATTTTTTTCTTTTCTTCTGCTGCCTTATTTTTTGGTTTGTCAGTCTGTTTTTCTTTTACCCTTTTGAGGTAAATGTTTTGTTTATTAATTTGTAGGCTTCTATGTGTATTATATAAATATAAATTTTTCTCTCACCACTAATTTAGTGATATCCCACAAATTCTGATATGTAGTATTTTATTATAATTTAGTTCAAATATTTTTATTTCAAAGCATTAAATATTAAGGGGGTACAAATGTTTTTGTTACATGGATACATTGTGTAATGCTGAAGTCAGGGCTTTTAGCCTGTCCATCACCAGAATGTGTTCATTGTACCTGACAGGTAAGTTTTTATCCCTCACCCCTTCCAGACTCCCCCTTCTTGGTTTCTAATGACCTTTGTCTCACTTTGTACCCAGATGAGCCCATCTTTAGCTCCCACGTATTGGTGAGAACCTGTGGTGTTTGTTTTTCCATTCCTAGTTCAAAATATTTTATTTCCATTATGATTTCTGCTTTGGTTGATGGGTTACTTAGAAGTACATTTATTAATTTCCTAACATAACTGTATGTTCTAGTATCTTTTTTTTTTTTTTTTGCTATTTATTTGCAACTTAATTGCATTATTGTCACAAAACATACTCTATGTAACTTTAATTTTTTGATATGTATTGAAATTTGCTTTATGGACTAGGATACGTTCAATTTTGGAAAAATGTTCCAAGTATGATTACAAAATGTATGTCTTCTGCAGTTGAGCTCAATTTATTTTTTTGCTGTTTTTCACTTTTCTTCCTTTCTTTCCTCCCCCTCTCTATTTCTCTCTCTTTCTTTTCTTCCTTTTTTTCTTCTTTTATTTCTTTCTTTTTCTCTCCATTTCTTTAATTTTCTCTCTTTTTTTAAAATTTCTCTTTCCTTAATGATTTTTAATCTGCTTGTTCTTTTCATTATAGAGGGTGGTATTACAAAATTTCCCACAATAATTATAAATTATCCTACTTTCTCTTATAATTGTATCAATTTTATCTTTTCATATTTCGAAGCCATAAAATTGCATGAAATCTATAAATTGTTACATCTTCTTTGCAAATTGAACCTTTTATCATTTGAAATTTTCATCATTACCTCTTTGTGTATAAAGTAATGCTTTGCCTTAAAGTTAATTTTGTTTGATAATAATACAGTTACATAGATTTCTTTGTTTGGTATGTCCTTTGCATATTGTTCTTCTGTCCTTTCTTTAACCTTATGTTTTAGATGTGTTTCTCCCAAATGACTTAGAGTTAGATTTTTTAATCCTGTCAGTTTTTGCCCTCAACTGGAGCCATTAGTTCTTGATCTTTCTTTCTTTTAACCAAAACATTTCACTCATGGGTGTGTGTGTATAGAAAGGAATATAAATATAGATATAGATATCATTTATATCATGAAAGGATCCAAGTGATAAGAAAATCTGAGTTGAGCATTAACACATATTAATTTTGTACAGAATTCAATATTCACTCACTGTTGACCTTCTGTTTGAAGAGTCTACAAGTGTAAATTGAGATGATTAAAGAAAATGGAATCTCTACTAGGAAACAATTGTGAACATTAGTTGATTTGGATGAGTATATCTGCTTACAGGAACTACCTTCACAGAACTGGAAATAGTGTTTTGACCTTCTCAGGTTTTTATTATACATTTATAAGATAATAGAGAAATAAAGTTAAAGTTGTATAAAGTCTACACATCATAAAATTTGAAAACTAAATTATCTTAGAAACAGTATTTTCATTAAAACATCAACAATGTAACAGTATAATTATAAAGGAGGCAAGAATGGAAATTTCTAGTGATACACAGTATTAGGAGTAAAAACACTAAAATTAATCAACATACAGTTAAAAATCCTACTATACATTTCATGACCTATAGCAAAGTGGGGTAGTTTTAAGAATGGGTAATGACTTAGCACAGGCATTTAGAAACCTCAGCATGCTTAGACTAATTTCCAATCTAGCAACAAAATATGAAATAAAAATAAAGATGAAAATGGAGTATTTTAAGGTTTGTAAAGTAAGTGATAGAAGCTGGTAGAGCTTGAGAAGTTTCACCTCTTGTGTGATCAGTTTAACATTGAAGACATATTGCAATGCAGTGATGATTTAGGTAAAGCACACGGCATTCACTATAATTTTTGTAAACATTGTTCACCCCTTGAAAAAAAAAGCAAATGGACCGATCTTAGAATAACAGTAGAAGGATAAAGCCGGGTTGTCTTCCCATTTAGTTTCCCTTGGTTATGACATTCCTTCTCTTCCGAAGGCAGCTGGCCTCTGTCCACATAATCACCCTCCTGTGCTGACATTACCAGGGGACCTCTCATAACAGTTTCATTATGCCACAGGAGAAGCCAAATGGCCGTGACACTGGATACTCCCCAATTGATAGCACTACTGATTAGCTAACACACAACCTTCTTTCATGACCTTTGTAGACCAGTTTTACCAGCTCTGTGTAAATGCTTCCTCCCCACCTGAAGCTTAACCAAAGCACAAAAGAAAAAAAAAAGACAAATAAATATATATTCTGAAAAGCTCAAGGTACGTCTCTTTGGATAATATGAACAAAGCTTGACTTTTCAACACTCAATTTGCAATTCAATCTCTTAGCATATTCTGAATGTAGGTACTTAATTGTATTTTGCTAAATATTACACAAGATTACTAACAGCATATCTATCTAAGCAGCATTCGGCTTGTAAACGTGCTTTAAAGCATCCATATGTTTTTAGATGAGAAATGATGACATGCAACTTTATAATAACATAAATTCTAATAATATTACTATAAAAGTTTTTTGTTTTTAACCAAATAATTATAGCTTAACTTAGGAGAGAATGGTATGGTTAGATTAACGTTATGCTGCCTTCAGCTGAATTTTTGCAAGTGCTATCAATATGCATTTTGAATTTGGTCAGTTTCTGTAAGAAGAGATCTTCTAATGGCGTGTTCTCACTCAGAAAAACTCCCGGGATGCCACTTTCAAATATAAAAAGTATACTTCTCGGAAAGCTTTTGGGCGTGTGTGTGCCTGCCTGTACTCATGCCCGCTCATATATGTTTAGATTCTCTCACTCGCCCCGAAGAAGTTGGAAACATTCACAATAGTACAAATGCCAGATTTATGCCTAAAAATATACATCGAATTTAAAGATAATAAATCAAAGCTCCAAGAAGAATTCAAGCCAGATTTGTTTAATTTTATGCCACATAAATATTGAAAATAAAATAGCACTCTCTCCTTCCTATCCTTGAGTAACATAATCGGGTCCAGTCTTTCAAATTGCTCCTCTAGAAGCGCTAATCAGGTACCTATGTTGTGAGCCTGGCATTACGAAAAGCACCCAAAGTGCTTTGCAGACTTTTCATTATTACCATGTATCTTTCATTTTTGCCAAGAATACTGCTATCATTTGCATTACATGTTTTCTGTTGCTGTCACCAGGAAATGCAACTCGAATGAGTTTAAGAAAAGCAAAGAATGAGTCCTGGGTATCACCAGACCTGGGTCTCAAACAGTGTTAACAGGCAAAGAGTCCCCTCAGCTCCCAGCTCTGCTGCCTCAAGGTCGGACCTGCTCTAGGCACCGCCTGCCAGTGAAACAGCTACAAGGATCTATGCTCTTCTTCCTCCCCGTGCGCCAGAGGCAAGAGCAGTTCATTCTGCCGGCAGAACTAATGCAGTGCAGGGCTGAATCTCATTGGCTCTGGTAGGCTGGACTTGGGCCATGTGTTTCTGTCTGGACTTTATGCTTGACGTGGAGCAAGATGGCTAATTAGCAATCAAATGCTTTATCTTCACAACCTTACATTCCTATTTGCATTGATCGAACATGGGAGAGGGGTAGTTTCCCCAGGACACTGGGGCACGGTTATTTGAAGGGGAAAGAGTGAGTGCTGGCAGGCAAAAGTACCAGCGACTGATAGCAGTTCACTCCTTTTTGCAGCTGCTTCCTCCCACCCATATATGTCTACAGAAATGCCCATGGGCTTGTGAAACACCCCACTTCCCAAATGGCAACAAAGCTCCATCAGCTCAACCACCCAGCTCTGAGTCACGGTTCGGGGTCTGTCCCCCACATGCCGTTCTTTCGCTCAGGCTTAATCTGGCTCCTCGCAGTTTGGTGGTCTGCAGACAAGTGATAAATTAAACCATTCCTGATGCCCCACTGTATTATACAAAAACAGAGAGAATAAGACTGTGTGAGATTAGAAAGTTAGTTATCTTTTTGCATACTTAGTTTCCAAACCTGTAAAATTATGAAATAATGTCGGCTATGTGCCATCTCTGCAAAGATTGCTATGATCAACACATTAGGTATATGAGGTTCTCAGCATGGCGTATAGTAGGTGCTCAGTATTAATAGTGGTAGTGGTGGTAATAATAGAAAACCCAGGAAATTATAAATTTGCATGGAAAATTTTTCAGAAGGTAATCTCTGGATGAAAAATAAATTTATATGCAATTCAAAGTTTAATGCTGATTGGGAGAGGAGAAGAGATAGTTTCAAAACACTTGAATGATAGTAGATAATGAAAAAAGTTATGAATGGTGATATATACTATCAACCCATGCATGGAAATATCAAGACGTTAGTGACCTGGTTTTATAAAGAATTCGGAAGCAAATATCAATGGAAATACAAAACATAGCACTGCAGAAAATTACAAACCTGGTACTTTTCTCCCCAAACCAGGTTACACTATGTTGCTCCCCTCTCACTCCCCAGGCCCCTGTCTAGAAGTCTCTATGCCATCACCACCCTGTAAGGGATCACGTGTCATTTCTTTACTGAGTGTGTCACCTCCTGTCACAACACAGTGCAGTCTCACAACGGGTCAAAGAAACACATTCTGGCCCCTTTCTTTCAATAACTCAGTTTTTGTGAAAAAAATATACATGTTTCTTTTATTTGCTGCTTAAAAAGCTGATGTGAGTGCTGGCATGACGACACATTTGGAGAAATACCTTTGAAGCTCGTGCACAGCGTTTTCCGAGGCAAAGCGCTCGCTCCCAGGTGCTGACGTTCTGCTCACGGTGCTGTGCTCCCACCTGTCAGGCTTCCGATCAGGGTTCTGCATCCTTGTTGCAACAGTCATTTCCAAACTTAAATTGAGGTGACCACCTAGCACTCTGGGAGGCCGAGGCGGGCAGATTGCTCGAGGTCAGGAGTTCCAAACCAGCCTGAGCGAGGCTCCGTCTCTACTATAAATAAAAAAGAAATTAATCGGCCAACTAATATGTATAGAAAAAAAATCAGCTGGGCATGGTGGCGCATGCCTGTAGTCCCAGGTACTCGGGAGGCTGAGGCAGGAGGATCGCTTGAGCCCAGGAGTTGGAGGTTGCTGTGAGCTAGGCTGATGCCACGGTACTCACTATAGCCTGGGCAACAAAGCGAGACTCTGTCTCAAAATAAAAATAAAGAAATAAAGGCGACCATTCTAAGGAGATGGATTTTTAAAAAACATGAGGTGATGGGAAGACTGAGTTAAGCAGCTGTGTTGGCGCTGGAAGGGCATGATGAGGGCTCCTGGCCTTAGTGCCGGGGGGACCCAAAACAGACTCTCAGGAGAAGGTACCTCGGCTCTCTCCATTGCCTTCGGTGTGGTCACGGACATCAGGGCGCTGGGAGGCCAGGGGTGGATGACTCCAATAGTAATCTCTCTCTCTGTCTCTCTGTCTCTGTCTCTGTCTCTGTCTCTCTCTCTCTCTCTCTCTCTCTCTCTCTCTCTCTCTTTCTCAATTCTCTCTCCGTTTCTCATAGTGTCTGCAGTGACTTCCTCTCCCCTCATGCCCCACAAGAGTTGAAGCCAGCAGATGTGGAGTCTTACTCATTCTCATTAAAGTGTCTCCGTGTGGCACATCATTGCTGTACAGCATGAAACCCAGCTTCCCACGTGACACGCAGGACCTTCCCGCGTTGTGCTGGCTCCGTAGCTCCCTGCCCCTGAGGGGGGAGGGGGAAGGATCTGTGAATGAGGCCAAGGAGCAGAAAGGGCTCCCAAAACAAATGGGAAGTTTCATTAACATTTTAGGTAAAAGTAATGGGCTGCTTCGAGTTCATCCCTGTGGTCCCAGGGAGGTACATTGGTTGACTATTTCTTTGGGAGTTTTCTAAACCAGGACTCACATGAACGACAGGAAAGACGGCATACCACCGTGAATCTAATCAACCTATATCTGGATTCACAGTGGAAAGATCAGATGCTTTGGAATCAGAAAAATTCCACCGGATTTTTGGCAAGTTGCTTATTCTCTCTTGGTCTCTGCGTCTGCGAAGTGGAGGAGAAATGTCCAGTCTTCCAGGATTGCAACAATCAGTGATAGGTAAGAGGATAGATTTAGGTTTCCTAGGGTACGGCTCGGCGTACCCCGTTTGGGTAGAACTGATGACTTCACGTGGCGCACTGATGAACTTTTTCACTTTCACTTTCACACCTGCAATTAGTTATGCATCTCTTCCCCTCACATTTATGACGAATGACAATGGTTCCCCATTTGGTTTCTGTGATAATATTTCTTTTTTAATTTGTGCATTTAAATGAAAAAGTGAGGCTATCACACACCAGTGCTGGGGTGCACCCATAAAGCAAACACCGTTATCAAGGCTACGTGTGATGTGCTGACATTTGAAAACTATTGAGATCTGGGACACCCGTAACCCCGGCCCTAATGCCAGGCAGATGGTAACTGGCTTTGTCACCCTTACAACTATTAAAGAGGAAATATCTATAGTCTGCCTTTAACAGTGGAGGTACTGCAGGATTAATCCCACTCACCGCTGCCATTTGGGGGCAGGGCTGAGAGGCCACCGCGGTGCCTGCCCCTGTGACAGGGGCCCCACATGGTTCCTTGGCTCCAAATTATTCTCAGAGTCACAGCAGCAACCATTAGCCTTCTGCTCTGACTTAGCTCAATACATGGCAAGTTATTCAGGCTCTTGAACATATTTATTGATAACTCTCAATGGCAACTCAAATACATGAACCAAACTGTAGACAGCCCCCCAAGAGGAGTCGCTGTGTGAGTATAGACTTGGCCTCTATGAACACATAGCGTGGTTAGCATGATTGCACTCACATGCCCTCTATGCATGTGCAGCATGAATACACAATAGGTGGACACGATGTTTGCATACAATGTACATATGAAATATGCATATATAACATGTGTGCACGATATGCACTAATAGTCGAGAAACTTCTAAGCATTGTGCCTTTCAAGACCTGAAAAATCGTCCTGTCCAAGAGCCCTTCGTAGTGTACCCGGGACCCAGGACATGGGGAAACCAAGCGATCCCCACGGTCCTATTGCTAATACTAACTAATGTTTGACTGTAGTCTAATTTTATCTAAGCACTTCTGTTCTGGCCTCAGGTGTACAGAAAATTATACTCTACAAGTTATGAAAACGTTAGCTGTATATTCATGAAACCCATGAAGTCCATTTTTAGCAGCTCTCCCCATAAATGCTACAGTGGATGCAGGGAGTGTTCGAGAAGGAGTGCTCGGGGACCACGCTGGAGACCCGGCAGCCCTAGAGCAAGGACGACTTCGCAAGTCATATGAAGGGTTTGACTTTATTTGGGGGATTTGGGGAGCCGCTGAAGGGTTTTAAACATGGTATAATTTGTCCACCTTTGTGTTTGGAGGGGGCCCACCTGGTTGGAGGGGGAGGCTTTGTTAGAATGGAGCAAGGGAGGAGGGCAGGGGAGTGGGTAGGAGGTGGCTTCGGTATTCCAGGTGACAAGAGGTGGTAAAATGGAGAAATGTCCACAGAGAAGGAGGGAACTGCACAGACTAGGAAGACCTTTCTGCTCAGCATCAACAGGGCCTGGGATTACTAGGTCACCTTGGGAGGCGAGAAGGCAGGAGGGTGCATCTGCCCTGTAGAAGCATCACGACAGCCTTTTACATCGTCTCCCCGAATCCCATCCAGGTGGGCGACATCGTCCTCACTTTTCAGTGGGGGGGTAGGGTGCTGTCAAGGTTAGAAGAACTATCCTGTGGATCCAGATTCAAGATCTGCAGGTGTGGAAACACTCCGGACTTGTTCAGTTCGATTCAACCTTGATGCAAAACAGACAGAGAAGCGCTGAGATGGGAAGACACTGTGGAGTTAAGGGTCTGATGAGACAGCATCACACGTGTGGCTTTCAGAAACTGACTGTCTTAGACCAACCACGGACAGTTTCTCAGAACATTCTCCAACTGTTTTTTTTTTAATTTTATCATATTATGGGGGTGCAAATATTGTTAGGGTTACATATATTGCCCCTGCCGTTCCTCCCCCCGCCCCCCTGCCCGCCTTACCAAAACATCAAGTGTGTCCTACCCCCAGGTGGTGCGCATCGCATCTATTTTGTAAGTGTAAATTCTTCTCCTCCTCCCCCCTCCCATCTGCCCACCACCGATAAAAGTTTTTTTTTTTTTTTACTTTCTTTTTGACCTTTGGGTTACAATATATATCTTTGCCTTTCCCTTGGAAGGGTTAGAGGTATTCCCTCCCCACCCCCCACTATGCTCGCCACAACCCTAAGATGTGTATCTCCCCCTCCCCCAAACCCTGGTGAGCACTACCACCATTTGAGCACCATAGTTTTAATCAGTCAGTGCCAATTTGATGGTGAGTAGATGTGGAGCCCGTTTCCTTGATCTTGTGTCACCTCACTTTAGATCATGGGTTTAAGCTTAATGCAGGATAGCATAAACGGTGCTAGCTCACTGTCATTTCTTAGAATTGAATAGTATTCCATAGTGAGCATACAAACATATAAAAAAAATGCTCAACATCCCTAATCATCAGAGAAATGCAAATCAAAACCACAATGAGAGACCATCTAACACCAGTGAGAATGGCTTGTATCAAGAAATCCCAAAACAACAAATGCTGGTGAGGATGTGGAGAGAGAGGAACACTCTACACTGCTGGTGGGACTGCAAATTATGCCACTTCAACTGTTTTTAAAAGTAAATTCAGACCTGCATGTGGCAATGTACTTCTAAAAAGTGGTATGAAATAATGACAGCAATAAGAAAATTTAACCACTTCGGGACCAGTGTTGACTCTAGTCGACAGCCACAGATGAATGTGCACGGCGACTTTAGCCAACAGCCGTGATATGACTTTTCTAATTTTTCATTTATCAAAATGAAACTGTGAACATTTAAAAATAACGTAATAAAAACATATATATATATATATATATATATATATATATATATATATATATTACCTATTCTGATTGACATTACAAGTAAAGCTGCCTGTAAAGTAAAACAAGCTTTCGGTGCTTTCAAGCTTTCCTCATCACACAAGAGCGAAACAGATGCGTCGTCAATGCGCAGCGCAGACCACCGTGCACACTGTGAGTGCCGGCTGCTGGCGAGGTTTTGTGGCCGGTGAGCGCGGTCCCGAAGGGGTTAACTAAATCCCTTAAGATCTGAAACTAGACTCTCAATTTTTCTATTCCATTCATCCACAAACACACGTGCAAAATATGCATGAACTTGTTACCTCCACATTTTCAAAAGCAACCCACCATGCTATACGCATGAAGAAACTGCAACATAGATACCCCTGTGAGTTAAAAATCCTAAAATAGTTACTTCTTAATTGCTTTTAAGCGACCTAAATGGATTAAATAGCACTTAAAATGCAAGTGAGAGCCCTCAACAAGCCAGCAACTAAACAAATCATCAGGTGATTGCCAAGTAAGCTTAGCTATCCGATTTTTTTAAGTGAATAGGAAACCTTTATGATAGGTGGAATCAACTCCAGGAGTTTTTGTGCCTTCTGTATTGTGGAATAAATTCATAGTTACTCACTGTGACCCACCACTCTCCTTAATAAACCCTAATATGGGGAATTGAGGTAGACATGTGTTTGCAGATTTTATCAGTCTCAGTTTTTTATATTGTACATTTAAGCCTAGATAGGTATTATCAGCACTTCAAGCCCGTTTAGATGGCACCAAAGTCAAGTTCATGGTGAGCAGTATTGTGCTGACACTCCAGTGTGTTTGCTGGAACACCTGTTCTAACTCTCGAGAAGAGGGCATCCTGTATTGCAATCACATCTCTGAAGAGTGGAACAGCATTCAGAGACTGAATATTGAAATAAATTAAAGTGTCTTATTTACTGTGCTTCAACAATAAAATGCATGGCTGACCTTTAACGGGTGCTGTACGCACAATAGCACTTGCTGATACCAGCTGCAGAGAGATTGTTCTTCAAATTCACACTTCACCCTGCCATGCTCTTTTTTTTTTATTATTTATTTCAGAATATGACGGGAGCACAAACACTTTGGTTACGTATATTGCCTTTGCATGACCCAAGTCAGAGCTACAAGCATGCCCAACCCCCAGACATCGAGCACTGCACCACTTAGGTATGAATTTACCCATCTCCTCCCACCCTCCCTCCTGCCGAACGCCCTACGAATGTTACTTGCTGTGCCCTTTTAACCTGAAACGTAAATACCTAACGTCAAATACGGCATAATTCAAGTTCCTCATTTGAATGTGGAAGTGGGTAAATAAGAGTGGTGTGCATCACAGGGCCAACTCCAGACTTTTCCGAAAGGTCCTCAGCCTTGTACTTTTTACACTGAGTTCCTCATGAAATGCACTCCTGCCTTTGAGACCTGGGCTATGAAATACACACACGAACTTAGCCATCCTCTTTGGGAATGTCTCCGTTCCTGACATTGTTCACATAATTTTGTTTCAGTAATAACAAAAGTCCCGTAACCCTCAGCTAGTCTTGCTGGGCCAGGGAAGCCAATGCAATCCCAGCGCCACATGCAAACCCCGTGGCTGGATGTCTTGGCTGGCCTCCTTGCTTTCTGTCTTATTTTGATTTGAAATGGAAAGAGCTGGATTTTTCAGCTGGCAAAGTGTCTTGCCCTGGCGGCTTCAGGTTATGGTCAGCGCTGGAGTTAGGTGTCCTGTGTCCAAGAGAGAATTCTCCCAGGGACCCTCGGATCCTGGGTGAGGTTGCATTCTTATTCAATATGCTTTCTCGTCACCACCCTCCTTCCTTTCTGCCTTTTTTGCTCTGTTCAAAATAAGATTATCATGACTTACCCACTATTCGACACCCTTAAACGTCCTACTAAGAACAAGAATACAATGTTTGCAAATCATTCAAACCCTTCTTTAAAAAAAAACAAAACACAAAAACAACTACTGTCTGAGAGGTACCTAACACTATCTTCAGGAGTACTCCTTGGAATGAAAAGTGATCTTTCTGAACATAATCTGCATATATTTTGTAACAACCCATTAACAAAAAAAGGTCTCTATTTTTCTCGTGTTCCATTAGTGCCTGTTAAGTATTAACGTACTCACGTATGTTTTATATTGCCCTCTCTCTCGCTCCAGTGTCATCATTGTTAATTTATACTAAAGTGTAAAAGACCTGAAAATAACAGAGATCTCATTATGCTTAATGGCTCAGAGGCGCAGACACTTCGGGATCGATGAAATCAGTGTGGATGCCACAGGCAGGCAGCAGAGCGAGGCGGAGACGGGGGTGGGTATGCACATGGGCGTGGACGGACGACAGGAGAGAGAAACGGGGTGAATGCAAGCTAACTCTGGAACGCAGAAGAGAGCCCCCTGAAGCGTCCGCAGGAAATCAATGCCGAGAAAGCCATCGCTCTTGAGTTTTTGTTAAATTATCACAAGACAATGAAAATAAATGGACAACCTCCGTTACAGTGTGCAGAGAAGCACCCTTGGGTGGTAAAACTGTAAAGGAAAGTAAGGGCGGTGATTCCCGTAAAGTGGGGAGAGGGGCTTCCTGGGGGCCGCGTGCGGGTGGCCTCGGAGCTGGGTGGCGTGACAAGGGTGTGGCCTGCTGCGTTCAGTGTGCTGCGTCCAGCACGTACACGGGCCGTGCTTGCTTTTCTGTGTTTGTGTTATAGTTAACATAGCATGATTTCTTTCCAAAGCTTGTCACGAGAGCGATCCCATCATAAGGCAGGGACAAGGCACTTGGGGAGAGGGCCCGTGTCCCGGCGTGGCCGGGCTCTGCGGCCGAGACCGCTTTCCTGCTCACCTGTGGTGGCAGAGCCGGGGCAGCAGAGACGCTGCAGTCTGGCCTGCGGACCGGGTGGCACCTACCGCGGGAGAGGACTCAGCGTGGGGACGGGGACAGCACAGCCCCGCGACAGGAGGGGCGCTGTGAGCGAGCGCGGCTGCGAGGGCCCTGCGAGGGCCGGCGTGGTTGGGTGACAGGGCAGAGAGAGACGCCGCAGAGCAAGGCCGGGAGGGCCGGCGCGTGAACCGCCCACACGGCACAGAGCGCGGGGGAGCCCGCCAAGCCCGAGGGAGGCTGTGCCTCGCTTGAGGAAGCTCATTCGGCCAGGAGGGCAGTGCTTGGCAGCGTGAGTCCCTGTTCACAAAGACAAAATAGTTGACATAAAAGTTTTAAAAACAGGCAAATATTGAGGAACATAGAAAAGGAAAGATTGGCAAGGAATGCAGTTCTGGCTTTGAGAGTGGTGTGTGTTTCTATGTAGTGTGTGTGTGTATGTGCGTATAGTGTGTGTGTGCTGCGTGTGGTCTGTGTGTGGGGGTGATGTGTGTTTGTGTGGTGTGTGAACATGGTATATACGGTCTTTGTGTGTGGTGTGTGTGTTTGCCATATAGTGCGTGTGCATGGTGTGTTTGCTGTGTCTTTGCATGATGTGTGGGGTGTGTGTTGTGTGTGTATTATGTGTGTCTATGTGTGTAGTATGTTTGTATAATCTGTGTGTGTATGTGTGTGCTGTGTATGCACAGTCTATGTGTGTGCATACCTGTGTGTGGTGTGTGTGAGGTATGTGGAGGGTGTGTGGGGGGTGTATGTACAGCCTGTGTGTGTATGTGGGGTGTGTTTATAGGGTGTTCATGTATAATCTCTTTGTGTGGTCCATGATGTGCTGTGTGGTGTGTGCATACAGTTTGTGTGTGCGTGTGTGGGGTGTGCACATGATATGTGTATAGTCTGTGTGTGTATGTGTGGTGTGTGTATAGTCTGTGTCTGTGTATGTGGTATGTGGCATGTTGTGTGTGGTGTGTGCATACAGTTTGTGTGTGCGTGTGGGGGGTGTGCGCATGATATGTGTATAGTCTGTGTGTGTATGTGTGGTGTGTGTATAGTCTGTGTCTGTGTATGTGGTATGTGGCATGTTGTGTGTGGTGTGTGCATACAGTTTGTGTGTGCGTGTGGGGGGTGTGTGCATGATATGTGTATAGTCTGTGTGTGTATGTGTGGTGTGTGTATAGTCTGTGTCTGTGTATGTGGTATGTGGCATGTTGTGTGTGGTGTGTGCATACAGTTTGTGTGTGCGTGTGGGGGGTGTGTGCATGATATGTGTATAGTCTGTGTGTGTATGTGTGGTGTGTGTATAGTCTGTGTCTGTGTATGTGGTATGTGGCATGTTGTGTGTGGTGTGTGCATACAGTTTGTGTGTGTGTGTGGGGTGTGTGTGCATGATATGTGTATAGTCTGTGTGTGTATGTGTGGCGTGTGTATAGTCTGTGTGTGTATGTGTGGTGTGTGTATAGTCTATGTATATGGTTATGTGGCATGTTGTGTGTGGTGTGTGTACACAGTTTGTGTGTGGTGTGTGTATAGTCTGTGTGTGTATGTGTGGTGTGTGTATAGTCTGTGTATATGGTTATGTGGCATGTTGTGTGTGGTGTGTGTACACAGTTTGTGTGTGGCGTGTGTATAGTCTGTGTGTGTGCACGGGTGTGCACATGCGCGCGTGTGTGGGGTGGGCGTGTACGTGCTGTGTGCTAAGGAGGGGCGGAGAGGAAGGACGGGATGATGCTCCGAATGGGCTGGGGGAGGGTGTGCTCTCCAGCGGGACATGCCGTGACGACGTGTGTTTGAGGACGAATATTCCAGCCCACGGACGTGGGACCCTCGGGAGGTGCCGTGAGCCATGGGCAGCCACCGGAAGTTGACTCCAAGAGAATGTCCCAGTGTGAAAGATGAGGGCCTGCCCATGCTGCAAAGAAATGGTGAGGAAAAACTGAAATTAAAGACATTTTAGAAAATTATTACTAGTTAAATCACCTAGTAACACTGGTGATAATGAACGGGGAAGGTTGGGTTAGATTTTGGAAAGAACATCTGAGGCAACGAAAAGAGCTCCTTTGAAATCCATTCTTGCAAAGCTAAGCACTTGCAGAGCACGGGGTTTTGGTACCTGCTAGTAATGGACTCTGCTAATTGTCACTGGCTTAGTAAGAGTCTTCATAATTCAACTTTTGTTTAATGACTAGAGTTTACTGAACCGTGGTGATTGTTTAATAATTTAAGCTCTGTTTGATTATCAAATTTGAATAGATATCCACAAAAAACAACTAGGAGGAGATACAACATTTCTATACGTCTTTCTGGAATAAATCTCAGGTTTTGTTTTGGCAACATGGGGAAATATGCTAGAATCACTTTGAAATCAGCAGAAGTTATAAACATTAAAACTGTCAAATGTACGAGGAAGGAAAAACAGCCCAGCCTTTCTTGTTTATATATGCAGGATCCCAGCTGTGTTCATTGTGAGGGGGGAAAGGGGAAAATGAAAGGATATTGGGTTTCTGCCAGAGAAGTAAATGGAATCTCCATATTCCATTTATTGCCACAGCCAGCTTGACTTCTATTCATAATATATTTAGTTAATGCAAATAAAATGACTTAGCCCTGGTTGGAATGAGTAATGGTATTAATGATCAGACTTTGACTGTCAAAACTGTCAGCCTCTCCAGCTAGGTCGCAGACGCTTGGCATTTTAAGTTCAACTTCTGAAAGATCTTTGGTTTCTCGTGTTCTTCAATTCTGGGACACCAATTCCCACCTCTCTCCTATTTCAGTATGTGGCTTGTTTCTCAATGATCCCTATAAAGGAAGTACCCAGGGACACATTTTCCTGACTTCCTACTCCTGCCTTCCAGCTGGAATCCTGAATCCAATTATAAATCTATTAAAATGTATATAAATGACTGAAACCGTAGCTCGCCTTTTCAAAGCAGGGCCACATTTCTCTGCTTCTAGAACAGAGAGGCACAGCAGTGGGCTGTGTGGACTGCATGCTTAGACAAATCATCGTTTTAAGATCTGGTTTCTATGCATTCGGTGATGATTTTCTATAGCAATTTACCGTATCTTCCGGCTTCATTTCAAATAAAGGTTCTTGAATTTCAAACTCATATATTTCCAGCCACCTGGGAGACTAGTCAGCTCCTCCCATTTTATAAAATAAGAATGATGTAGTGACGAATTTGTCAGAGCAGATCAGCAAATTAATACAAGGGGGCATTTTAAAAGGTAGTTATTCAGGCAGACACACTAATTTACAGAACCTTCCTAAAGGCTTTCAGGCCAATAGAAATATAACCGTTTATGAAATGCTTTGCCCAAGATGAATTGTTTCTGAAATATTTTTCCTAGACTCTTCATTAATACCAATATTCTTCTACCTGTTCAAAATAATATCTTTATATCCAGTTTCAGAGCCCCTAGACAAAGACTCTTCCAGATCTTAATGAAGATGGACAATGATTTCTTTTTTAAAAAAAAAAGTAAAGCACAATTTTCATTTCATAACTGTTACTTGGTCAAAAAGAGATAAGTTTTGTTAAGTTTCAGTTTAGAGGTGCATGCCTGGAAAGAGAGAGACCACATCAGCTTAGGCCAAGGGCAGCCCCCTCAGCTAGAATTACATGAAAAAGCCTAGGGGACATAATGAGCTGTATCAAATGGAAACATTTAAAAGACACCACACACATGTTCAGTTGATGGAATAGCAAGATTGAATTTGGCATGCCAGATTATTGTGGTCTCAATATGAATGATCACTTTGTTCTAAACTGTCAGAGACTCACTTTTGTCTATAGGACATATTCCAAATTTTTCAACCTGCTATTGCATGCTCTCTGAAGCTATCTTTAACCAACCCTTCCTACATTATTTTCCAAAGCCTCTTTGCAGACCCTACGTCATTCAGAAAGTCTTTTGATTGTGCTGCAAACCCTACAACTATAGGTGGAGACATGTTTATATACTTCCCTCCTGGTCACCAATTCCTACTCAGATTTCCAAATGCATTTTAACCTTTGTATCCGCCAAGATGTCTTCCCTAAGTAACTTAATTTGGGAAAATGTTTATCTTTTCTAGAAGGATACAATATGCCCTTTGTAAGTATCTTGTGACATCATTAATCACTGGAACTTATACTACAGTTACTTATATAGATATCTTATTTCTCCAATAAATCACAAACTCATTAAAATCACAGATATAATTTGGTCTTTGTTATAACCTACATGCAATGCACAGACTCCTGGCACATAGCAGATGTTAAATAAATATTTTCTTCATGCTAATGCCTCATCTAAGCATCCTTTTTACACCCACATTCCATCTCTGCAATTTGAAATCGAACCCATTCTTCAATACCATCTCCTCCATGGGTAGGTTTACTGATTCTCCAAAACTGAAAGTAACCTGACAATCTCATCCAGGACACTGAGGACAGCCATGTCTCAGAGTTCCTGTGTCTAGGATTAGGAATCCGTTAGGTCAATAGAGTAGTTGAAATAGAAGCAAGATTGCCAGGAAAATCAAATGGGAGCTTAAAACATAAAGTGTGGAACTAATTCAAAACACAGAAAGAAGAAAGGCAAGGCAGCATGTTGAATTGGATTGATGAGTTAAGGAAAGACTGCATTAGATCATATTTACAGAAGGAGTAATGAGGCATCCTAAAAATGCCAGCAAGAAGAGATTGATCAATTCAAAATACTCTTGAACGTTCAAATGAGCTCTGCATTTCAAATGTTTTCTGAAAGCTGGCAATATACGAATATTGAATAACTATATAAAAGGTGGCTGCAGAACAAGTACTATAATCAGGGCTGTGGATCATGTTGCACGAAATGTCCCAACTTGACCTTCACAATCACACTACAGCAGAGCAAGATAGAATGCTGAACCCAACTCCCACCAACCCAGGCAGCAGGTACAAATAGACTGAGAAGACCATGTGGAGGTCTTCTCAGATAATCTCTCACTCAGGGTTGGTATGAGTCTCAAAATTAAAGTGTATAATCAATTTGAGCCATTTAGCAATCACAAAATATCACAGGGGAGTCCCAAGTATAAGCTAGAAAGTTATACTGTGTCAAATGGCTCAAAAATTGAAACCTTAAAAATTATTCCATCTTTTGATCACCCCAGGAGGAGAGTGACTAGGTGACATAATAGAAGAATGAGATGTTCCTTATGAGGTTATTGAGTGTTAAACCCCACCATGATGTAATGTTGACCTTAGGATATTGTTTACAAAAAGTTCAGGCTGATACATCAATAACTATAATTGAGCATCTTAGTATTCATACTTTCAAGGGTGCATATAGCCAAAGGGATGGAAAATTATTTGGAAAAAATCATTTTCCTACCAGACTTTAGTGAAACTTTGTGGACTCATGATTTCAAACTAATTTCACAAAGTACAATTTATGTTCCCCTTCCTGAGAACGTAGGATTCCAAGGGAGGTTTTCCCAACGTCCTTTGAAAATACAATGAGCCGTGAGATTGGCTTCTGGCCAGAGACATGGAGGGAAGGGAGAGCAGCCGCTACTAAAAGCATTCTCTGAGACTCGTCAGCTCCCGTCCCGCTTCCTTGCTAAGCTTGGACTCCACGTGCTCCCATCTGCAGCTGTAAGGTGAAGGACAGCGGCTCACCTAAAGAGACATTGCAAGAGTGAGAAATAAACCTTTGTCATGTTTATCCACTGAGATCTTAGGTTCATTTGTTACTGCAACATCTTCAGCCCAGCCTACCCTATATACAATATTTCTCTTCTATTTCCCGTCATTGCCGCTACCCTGCTGGCAATCCCAGTATCTATAGGGCAACGTGACAATGGGGACAGAGAACTTAACTTCCTAGGCGATGACCAGTGCTGTGGCCGGGCTGCCCACTGTGAGGAGTCACTAAGTGGGATCATGTAATCATAACCTTAATGAACTTTTCTCTAACTATAGTAGAGAAGCACGGCCCTGAAAGGAGAAAAGGGGACGTAGGAAGGTAAAACTTGGTTAATATTTATAATAGCTATTAACACCCTACTGAGAATCCCATTTTTGGAAAGGCTATATGTATGTATGGTCTACAAAAGCATTTTAATTGTGATTAATTGTTGACCTCCAAGCTTTGCACATGGCTCCTCTTCTCCTCCAAAGATTTAGTGTCTACCACTTTTTATGGCCTTAGTCAGGGGCCATGAGATGAACCAGAAGTAATGCCTGTTCTCAAAGAGGTCATGGTCTAATGGCAGGGACAGATATGTAAATGATGTCAGTAGAAGGGTGTCTTAGTCCCTTCAGGCTGCTATAACAAAACAGCACACACCAGTTGGCTTATGACAACATAAATTTATTTCTCACGGTTCTGGAAGCTGTGCGGTCCAAAGTGCCACCAGATTCAGTGACTGATGAGGGCCCCGTTCCTGGGTCAAACATGGTGCTTTCTTCTCATCGTGCCCTCATGTGGTGCAGGGGCCAGGGTGGCTCTCTGGGGCATCTTTATAAGGTAAAGAAAGGCACTAATCCCATGTATGAGGGCTCCACCCTCATGACCTCGTCACCCCCTAGATGTCCTGCTTCCTAATACTATCACATTGGAGATTAGAATTTCAACACAGATTTGAGGAGGACACAGACATCCAGTTCACAACAAAGGGAATCCGAGCTCTACCAGGTACAGATAGAGCCCCATGAGATCACATGGAGAGAACCTCTGAGGAATGTCTCACAGAGGAGAAAATACTTAAACTGGGCCTTCAAGGCTGTGGGGTATTTCACTGGGGAAAAAGCACACGTCCCGATTTCTCCGACGCAGGTCCTTACCCAGGACGGGGCTGTTGCTACACCCATGGCTCTCATCTCTGAAACAAGTAAGGGCTGGCAGCATCCTTCTCTCTCTCTCAGGCCAACTACAAAGTATTTGAATAACTGATCCTAAATACAAAGATCTATGAGCATTCATCTAAAAAAAAAATCTAACAATATTTTTAAGACAATTCAGCCACATACTCCGCCCTGTGCTAACGTAAAGGGTAAACAAGACATCAGTGAAGGAAAACTACTAACACCTAAACATATGCAGGGTTTTGAAATTAATATTTTGGCATCGAGAGGATTCTCACGGTTCAATGACCTTATACGAAGCTAGTGACTAAATTTATCAGACTAGGTATAAAATTATAAATAATGGTATTATAATGGCATAAAAAGTAAAGTTTTTAAATATAGCATTCCTTTAAAAAATGTAGAGGCATATATTCATAATAAAAATAACCCTAGACTTGAAGGAAGAACTTATATATCATTGTGAAGCTTTAATCTCTCGTGCCCATTCTACTTCTTTGCAAATGGAAGGTGATGCTATCTCGTGGATTATCACAGAGGTTGTGAAAATTAAATGAGACAAACTATAGGAAAACCTACAAAAGTTGTACGCATCTAAGCCAGTGTCTTAAAAATAAATACACAAACTGTAATGCACTCGGTGGCATCTTTTGGAAAACGCTCTGGCATGAATGAACAACCAGCAAACTTCAGTAAATGATGTTACTGATCCGTATTAGCTGCAACGTATTCTCTTATCACAAGACCTCAGTGGCGATAGTGTTTTTGAAGGAGTGAGAAGCAGCAACACTGTCTTTCTTCTATTGGTGATGCGTTTTCTGTGCTCCCATTCTGAATAAGCGCTTTTGACTTTTCGTTCTTTCTATTTTTCATCCTCACCAGCGTCTGTCCCACACAAAGCATTAATGACAGGTAGAAGTGGATGGACCAGTGTGGGGCAGCGGGTGACCCAGAGAAGGCCTTCGATATCCGCCGAGAGGAACACTGTTTGGGACAATTCCATGGAACTTAAATCTCGTGACTCATGTGTACAAACGGAGGCTCTTTTTACTTTCATTCCACGTTTCCGGTGTTACTGCTGTCCCAGAATGCACCTGTAGAGCCTTTACCACTTAAAATCAGTTGAATTAAAAGTGTTCATTTGGAGTGGGGTATTTCAATTATATTTCCATTATAAACCTTTCATTTAAAAACAACTGCAATTGTGTCATTCAAGAGAAGATTTACGTGGCAATATTTAAGGCCAGAACTAGCTATCTTTCATAATCTTCACCACCTACACTGCCTTCTCAAACCCTAGAGTATGGCTGGTAAATGTTTATATATTTCTTAAGGCTGGCCAACGTTTATAGTAACCTCTAAACCATTAAACCCCCTCATCCTTTCTGCAGCTGAATTAAAGCATCTATACAAACCTTTCCATGTCCACAACAGTCACTGACGTGTAAAATAAAACACTTTAAGCTGCTATCTTCTATCTCTTATTTATACTTTTTGGGGGGCTGATCTGTAACTGGGTATTATGTTGTGTGAAGAAAGAATGCATGCAGAGAGAGAGGTTCGGTTTTGTGTGGATGGCTTTGGTGTTGGGGCGGTGACACCTGCCCGTCACTCTCCCCGTGTCCTCTGGGAAGACAAGCAGCTGCTGTCTTTGAACAGCTGCCGAGGCCAGGCCGACAGAGTCACGGAGGAGCCTCTCAGCTTTGCCTGCTCAAACCGGGCCGGCCGCCTCCACCCTCTACCTCTCGCCTGTGAGCAGGAAACTGCAAACGCTAGTCCTGCCCCTGCCTGCAGCCGGTGCGCTGCTGCTGGGCCGCTCAGGCTTCTTTTGTGCCCTGTTTTATCTTTCCTTATAGGTGGAGCTCTGCTATTCACACTCATGTCCAACAGCCACAGCGTTGTTCTGCTCCTGCCTTTCCTCAGACCTGGCAATTACTAGCTACCTCCTGTCTTCGGGGAACACGCTTCTGACTGTGGCGGCGAATCAGAAAGGTGCCCCTCAGCCTCCGGGGGTCACTCGGTTTTACAGAGCTACCACTCGCTCTTTAGGAAGGGGCCCGTGAGGCAATAACTCAGAGACAGAAACTGCCTCTCCACCCCCTTGTGGCTTTTTCCCCTGACATGACATTGGCCGGGTCACCACCAGCAGGTAGGTAACCGGCTACCGCCCGTTACTACACCGGCAGACTTGATAGGGCCTTCATGTGCAGGCGCTTCTGAAATTCGGTTTCCCAGGTACACGTTTCCGAGTCCCCAAGTTCACCAGCGGCAACAAAGGCGCCAGTGTGAACCAGGAGCGCCTTGACTCACAGGGAAAGCCACAGGCTGCCCGCAAACGCCTTTTTTCCAGGGGCTGGGAAGGTGAGGCCGGGTTTTAACGCCTGGGCAAGTAATGAGGTTCTTGAGAGAACAGACTCTGGGCAGGACGCTATCGGATTTCAGGGAGTGACAGATCTAGCCTCCCCCAGCGTAAGTGGGTCGAAACCACCATTCCTAAGGGCATTGGCACAAGTGGGGGACACCCCTCCAGGGTGAAGTTAGGGCTCAAATTGGTGGTGGAGCAGGGCCAAGTTTCCATAAGAGTATTTTTGTCACTTGAATCACCTCCAGAAAGCAGCTACGCTGGAAGCCACAGAACTGCACGGCTGGAAAACCTGCAGGGTTATTTGAGGTTTCATATTAGAAAGATAAAGATTTTAATCTAGGCTTGGAACATAGAAATGATCTTCTTATTCTTCTGAAGACCATTCAGGAAAAGTTATTTTGAACACTTAAGGCTCTTGGATTAACTTTTGCCAGGCTACATCCTTTCGGTTGAGCTAAGTTTTACTGAAAGTACTGGGTACTAACAATTATATTATTTAAGGGATCAAGTCATAATCAAAACATATAATTAAATCAAAATGTTATTTTAGCCTTTCCAAGTAACCCACATTGGTAAAAGCATAAATGCTGATGAAGATAGGGTAAAAAGGCCTTCTCACATATTCTTGATGAAAGTGTGTGAACTGTCACAAAATTTTTCTGATATCACATCAAAAATATCTTTTTAGAATCTTAAAAATATTCATATGCTAATTCAAGGAATCTATCTTAAATAATTCTAAAGATACAGACAGATCATAGTTTGATGAGCAAATATGTTCATGTAGCAAATAATAAAAATCAAACAGTTTTCAACTAATAAACTAAATAAACTAAATGCATAATTATACATCCACGTGGCAAAATTGCATGTAATCATGAAAAGTGGGATTCAAAATTGTTCATTCAATGTACAATTATACAATCAATAAAATATTAGAGACTGTCAGATAAAATAGAAATTTATTGTGTGCTAAATGTGGAATTTTATATCAGAAATTAGAGAAAGATTATCTATATTGATAGACTTTATTATATACATGGAAGAAATAAAGTATTCTTATAACTTTTTCCACATGGATTGTAAGCACACACATTTTAAGTGTATATATGTTAATCCATATACACTTATTCATTAATTAGAAGAAAATACAAAAAACTTCAAAATATTGGGAGTGGTGATGATGGTCTTAAAAAGCAAGCAATAATCCTTGGTTGTCATAAAGCAATAGATAAAAAATTTCTCTACATAAAATTTAACTATATATATATATATATATATATATATATATATATAGTTGTCTCTTGTATGTCAAAAGGCATTTTGAATAAAGTTAAAAATAACTTAAACTGGGAGACAATACACTTTAACACAGAGACAGTATTTTCAAGATAAATAAGAGATAAGAACAAAATAGTCCTACTATATAAACAGGTTTTACACATCAATAAGAGAAACATAAACAATACAGTGAAAGAATCTTGCAAAAGACACACTCAAAAATAATACACATAAGAAAGATAAACAGCTTATAAATACCCCAGGTAGAAAACAGGAGTCAATCACCCTGTAGTAAATAAAGTAGAATTTTTTTTTAAAGTTACAAATCCTTTGTTTTTTCTATCACATGGCATAAATTAAAATGATTATTGACATACATGATTGGAAAAGGTATGAAAAAAAAGGTATGGGTTTTTTTTGAAAAGGTATGAAAAAAGTGCATTTATAGTCTGGGGAAGTCTAATTTGGTGCAAATTTTCTCAGGGCAATGTGATAATTTCCATCAATTTGAGCTGAAATTTAAAATGTTCAATACACTTTGACTGTAAATCTCCTTTTATGAGAATATATTCTCCTAAATACTCCTCAAAGTATGCAAAGATATTTCTTCAAGCATGTCTATTATAGTGTTACTTCTAATAAGAAAATGTTAATGAACCAAAATATCTAAAAACATAAAAATGGTTAAATAAATCATGACATATATCTGCAGATAATTGAGGGAGGAATTCGTTATGGTAGCATGCTAGCTACGTAACAAATAAGCCCCAACCCTGCAGTGGATCAACACATGGACGGATGCCTTTCTCCTTTGTCACTGCCTGGGGCTTTGGGTATTTCTGCTGGGCAAGAGGCCTTGCCCAGAATGATTGAGGTTCCTCCCAAGTTGGGGGTCCCTCATCCTCGAGGGTCTCAGAGCCCTTCCATCCTGCCAGTGGAAGGCACAGAAGCACGAAGGTGCACACACGCCACACACGGGGCTGGGCCAGCAGGGCCCTGCAGCTCTTCTGCTCCCAGTCCATGGGCCACCCCCAAAAGAATGGCAGGGACTCAGTCTCTCTGTGTCCAGGTTTGAGGAGCAAGGGCCGTCTCTCAGACCAGATGCCAATTCCTTCCCTGTCCTGTACGCTATAAGAAGAGGAAGAAGAAATGGACGGTTTTCCTCTCCCCTACTCTCCTGTAAATGTGACCTTGCTTTCTTGCTGCAGGATTCCTTGCCCCAGGAGAAACAACTGCTTCTTTGAGTTTCTGGAGGTTTCGGGAAGCACACTGCCAGCGGTGTCAGATTGCAGAAGCCTCGGGTTTCCAGGGGCCCAGGGGAGCAGGCAGACCAACCCCTAACCAAGACTGGACTTTTAACCAAGCCAGGTGGGTGGCAGCCAAATCAAACTGAACGTAAAAGCGACGCAAAATATAAAGAATCTGTTATGTCTCTCGAATCTTATGAAATATGCTATTCTGACTTTAGCAGCGCAACAGGGAGCTCAGAGATAAGCTCAGCTTACCTAAGAGCTAAGAACAGCTTTGGGTAAAACTCTGGAAGAAAGAGCCAGAAAGAAGGCAGGTGGCAACCAGGGGCTGGGACTCCACCGGCCAACGGGGTCAGGGGAGAAAGGCAGGGACAGAAGTTGTCCCTCAAAATTAGTGTTTGATATGCTCCAAATAAAAATATCCCCAAATATCCCCTGAGTAAAATTTATCATCTTTGCTAGAAATAATTGCTGGACTTTCATTTCTTACTTTCAGATTTTTTTTCTCCCTGCCATCTGATTGATGCTGGGCACACCTGATATGCTTTGCTGTTTGGTTTCTGTGTGGCTTAGACAGCAGCAGATTTTGACCAAAAGAAGCTTCAGCGGGCTGCAGCCAGAGAGCCACAGAAATGCCCCAAGTGCACGTGGAGACGCTGTGTGGAGATTCCCAGAGAGACCTGAAAAATGGGAAAAGACTAGCCTGCACAGTTATGTAGCTTGTGTCTGTGCTAGAGGTGTTTACAAACCCAATGTCCCTAAAACTGGATACGTTTGGGACGTATGGGATCTATACTTATATTTCTTTGGTTCCGATATGCATGCTTATCATCTTTAAGTTGACATGCATGCTACAAAGCCTGTAGAGATTGGATAAGGTGATGCCTACATCTATTCATTTTTCCCAAAAGTGCTATTATAATGATAATGTATCTTATAATTTATGAAATCTTAGTGCAGAGAAAATACGATCTTAAATATATTCAAAAAATGCTTGGAAGATAATGCACAAAAATATTAATCCTGGTTATCTGTGGGTGAGGGGATTATGAGCAATTGTATGTTTTTTTTTTTCTCTCTCTCAATTTCATAAAATTTCAATAGGGCAGAGAAAAACCAATAAATGTTATTCAAAGTCTGCAGAGTATTCAAAACAAGGGATCTGGCTAGAAATTAAACAAGATTGCAGATTGCAAACAACTGACAGTCACTAAATTCACCCGTGTCATGGCCTGGGCTCTGGCTAGACATTCCCCCAGGGAGTGACAAAAAGGGTCACGCTAATTGTGCCACCAAGGAGCACACCCGTAATGTCCTGCTCTCTCTCCCAGTGTCTCAGGCAAGGTGTCAGGAGCCGTGAAGAGCCGCGTGCTATTGAAACGACAACTGGGGAAGGAACGATAAAATTACATCAGCTCATTGCAGGCCGGACACCGGACACCAATGCTGCCAGGGTGTCGGTCAGTCAGGCTGCCGGCTTCCTCAATCCCGAAGGACACAAGTCACCCCACGGGGTTTCCAGAAGTTTTGAAAAAATAGGGGGGAAAAAAACAAGGTAATACGGAGAGCCTTCTGGTATGCAAAGGCACGCGCCACGCTTCTTCTGAGTCTGGCCGATTCCCCCAGCGGCCTCACGCGCCGAGCAGCGTTAGCCCCGTTTCGCAGAGGAGGACACCTCCGCAAAGACTTTGCTAAAACCCTGCAGTTGGCGAGCGCCGCAGTCTGCATGCGTCTCTCCAAGTTCGCGTGTTGGAAACTGAACCCCCAGTGTCACAGTGTTGGTAGGGGGGCCTTTGGGGGGCATTCAGGTCCCGAGGGCGGAACAGAACGAATGCTGCTGTCACAAGGGCTTGCGGCGGGATGGGGGGGGGGTCCCGCTCTCCTCCACTGTCAGGCCAGGATGCAACGAGAAGGCCCTTGCCGTATGCTGACACCTCGACCGCACATTCCCCAGCCTCCACACCTGAGCGAAAATAAATTTCCGTTCCTTAAGAGTCGCTCAGTCTCGGTTATTCTGTTAAAGAAGCACAAAAGTCTGAGACAGTGATCAAAAGAGCTGACGTTCAGCACAGGCGTCCGACTGCAGCTCTCCCGCCATGCCACCGCACGTTGGTTTCTTCCAGAACGGGGTGTCCCTGTCCCCCTGCTGAGCTCCCAGCGCCCGTCCACGCCCCTGGGGGTGGAGGTGACTGCGCTGTTTACCCAACCCCCCGGTCTACGTGCAGAGTGCTGCGCAGGGTGAGGCTTCCGAAAGGCGCATCTCAGGGGGCCCAATTGCAGTCTCCCATGGAGGTGTGGGTCTCTTCTCTTCCTTTACTCCTCGTTGTCCAAGTCCCCAGGTGGAATGCCCGCTGAGGGCGGTGAAAGCCCCACCTGGGAGCCACGCGGCAGAACAAGCCACGCCTGCGCCCACTGGGCGCATCAGAGAACCTCGGAGGAGACGTCCACACTGGCACGGCCAACGCGAGAGCCCAGAGGAGCCACGGGTGGGCCTGGCCCAAGCCTCGGGGTGCGGCCGGCAGGGGTGAAGCCGGGGCTCAGGCTCAGGGTGGCGTCCGGCCGGGCAGGGCACCGGGAATTTACCTCCATGTGTCTCTCTGGGCGTGGTGAAGGGGCTTGCTCTTAAATATATATATATATGAACCAAGGAAAGAAGCCTGCTAATGGGTTTACTTTTTAAGAAAGCTAGATTTAAAAAAAATAAGACTAGAAATTATTTAATTCTCATAATGGCCATTTATCTTCAAAGACAGCACTTCTGAAATCATAAGATCCTTTCCACATGGGAAAATGTGAAAACATTTGCAGAAGCCTGGAACAGGTCTTTTTCTTGATTAGGAATTTAGGAACCCACGGCATAAAACACACGGAGCCGTGTTCCAGCCGAGTCCAGGGAAGAGAACTGAAGCAGGCAGGGCAGGCGGAGCAGCAAGGCCAGGGCCTGGAGCAGGCACGCCGCCGTCAGGAGGGCCGTTTGCAGAGGGAGCCAGACACTCAAGGTCCCCGGGGACAGCAGTGGCCGTCTGACCCCCCCGGGAAAGGCCAGCACAGCACCGTCCTTTCGTGGGGTGCAGTTCAGGGAAAGGCAGCAAGCAGATTTCATCCACCACACTCACTTCTGCTGATTCCTGGCAGCTGCCTGAACTCCAGGGCGAGGGTGCGAGGCGGCGGCTGGCTCGGAAGGAAGGAGCTCCCTGACCGCAGGCGCAGGAGGGGGAGGAAGGAGACCGTATCTCCTGTGTCCCATCCTTCACCTAGTGCTCAGTTCCTAGAGAAATCCCGGAAATGTTACGCAGTGTCAGGTGCCAAGGTAGTGAACCTGGGATGTGCCACGTGGATAGAGAAGGAACACAACTGTGGATTCTCCCCTGGAGTATGGAGGCTTGTTTGGAGGAAACACCTGCCTGGGTGTCTACTGTCAAGGGAACAAACAGAGAAGGGACGGTTGGGACAGCCCAGAGCACCCACCTAGGGACTCAGTGGCGGGTCCTTAACTGTGTCGCTTCTCACAGGTTTTAGGCAGGACTCCCCAGGTTTACTCGGGAGCACATTGTGGGGTGCTGTGCGAACCCCACTGCTTACAAGCTGTCTGTCTAGGGCTTTGGGGAAGATGCAGGTCAAGGGAGAAAGGCGAAGTGGAGTGACAAGTGCCCTGAACAAGGTGGAGGCAAAAGGCAAGATGGGACTGAGACGAAAGGGACGGGGAGGTGTCAGGCCGTGGAAGGACCCTTGTGACCTGGTTTCTGGGGCGACTTCAGAGCAGTGAGCACACAGATGAGTGGGTGTGTCATAGCATGATGGCTTGTCCCACGACAGAAGGAAGGGACAATCCTAATCAGTTGCAGATATTCAAATAGAAATTAGCAAACCAGCCAGTCAGTGAAACCTGTCCGTTTCGTGGCGCTGTATGCAAGGTCCCTCGTGTGTGGACAGGGTGCAGGACCCCAAGTTCAGCCCTGATGGCATCTCCCCTTCCTTCGCTGACCGGCGGTGTGAATGTCCACACGCTGCCCTCTGATTCCAGGCTCATGAGCTTCGCCTGGATTATCCAAGGGATCTGACAAATGATGCAAACTTTCAAGTACCATGTTTCCCCGAAAATAAGACCTCCCCATAAAATAAGCCCTAGCAGATGTCTAAGCAAGTGCGCAATAGAAGCCCTACCCCGAAAATAAGACCTAGTGACGGGCGTGGCTACGCAGCACATCTGCACAACCCATGCATGTCGTCGTGGAGCCAGAAAGAAGAACAACAGCCCTTCTCATCTGCCCCATGGTGACAGCTACTGTCCCAGAGGTGACCGGAAAGGTGCAGGCGGCCCCACCAAAAAGGTCAGCTCCCCCTGTCAGGTCCCGGCCATCCTGTGTGCTGAGGCTTTGAGGGGAAAATAACACACCCCCTGAAAATAAGCCCTAGGATGTCTTCTTGAGGAAAAATAAATAGAAGACCCTGTCTTATTTCCGGGGAAACACGGTAGCTGTCGTCGTTTTCTTTGCCTTTCAGATATGTGGGTGTCAGTTCCTCAGTTCCTTTCTGCTTTTTCCCGGACTCCTCCTGTCCCTTCTCCAGGAGGCAAAGACAATAAAGCCACACTCTGTGTGAATCTACAGGAAGTGGAGAAGGGAGCAGCCGAGCCCAGGCAGGGCCCCCCGAGGCCCCCGGGGCAAGCCCGCGGTGGAGTTGGGAGCTGAGAGGGCAGGACCCAGGGCGGGAAAGAGCCGGGGGAAGTGGCCACCAGCCTTCCCAAGGCACAGGCCAGGGCCACCCACAGAGCCAGCAGGCAGGGGCCACTTGTGAAGAAGGGGCAAGGAGGGAGTGTCCTGCTGGGAGCTGCCAGAAGGAAAAAGGAACCAACGGTGTCAAATATTTCCCAGTAGTTTAAACACTGAGAACATGCAGTGGCCTCTAGAAACCAGGACAGGCCTTTAGTCTGGGGCCAGAACTGTCTCGGTGAAGTACTGAGGTCAGAATCCCAGTGAAGCAAAATCAAGGAGAGTGAGGACAGCGAAGATAGATGCCACCTTCAGGGAATTTTGTGTGAAAAGGAGCAGAAAAATCGGGTGCGGCTGGGAGGGCTCTCGAGTCACCATGAACAAGATATAGAAACCGGTACAGCCCAGGGATGGAGGCGGATGCAGACATCGGCCACTGCGATGCAGTGCGATCAGAGAGTGACAGGCGTGTGAGGCAGGGCGGTGCCATTTCCCCAAGGTCTCCCGCTTGCCAACGCCCTGAACCTGCGAGCTCCTTGCCTTACGTGGCTAAACTGAGTTTGCAGGTGTGATTCTAAGATGCTAAGAATCTTTACGTGGGGAGATTATCCTGGATTATCCAGAGAGACCCAGTCTGATCATGTTCAACTTTCAACGTGGAGAGACGATGGCTGTGGCCAAAGAAAGAGCTGTGCAGACAGAGGCAGGGCGACAGGTGCCGGGTGGGTGATGGCAGGGACAACGAGTCTACAAAAACTCAATGGTACGAGTAAGTGTGTTCTCTCTTAGGGCATCGAGAAAGCAACACATCTCTGCCGGTATCTTAATTTTAGCCATAAAAAGGGGTCTTGGAGACGGGAGGGAGGGCAGCCTGGGCTCTGGTGGCCTGGGGCAGGAGCGTCAGGGACAGTTTTCTGCAGGAGCTGCTGCCTGGGATCCAAGATGACCAGGAGAGCAAGAGCATGCTCCAGACAGGCTGGAGGCGCGAAGCAGCCTGGGATTTATTTGCACAGCGTGGTGAGCCCTGGTAAGTAAGGATGGCTGGAAACAAAGTAGGATTCAGTGGTGACGAAACAGACTAGAAATGTGAGGGGGAGTACTAAATGGGGTCTGCTAGGGTGCATACGACCTGAGACATCCCCTGCCAGTGAGCAGAGGGCTGGGGGCAGTCACAGGAAAAGTTTGGCACTGATAAAGGGACCCGGCTCTTGTGTTTAGTTGGCTCTTGCGTTAATTTATTCTTTCAATCTTCGATTCCTTCCACAAATACACGCTGGGGTGTAAGTTTGAGAACGCTGACTACACCAAGAATGCAGAAAACGCACAAAATAGAATCTACTCCTCAGTTAAGGGCTTCGGTGGAAGAGTTGGTCTTTGGGTTTCCTTCGAGCGTTCACCGCTTGTCTTTTTGCCTTGCACCATCCAAAGCTACCTTCCCGCTGGATGTCTGTGCCACTTTGGCACTCCCTGGACCCACCCAAAGCGTCTCCTCCTCCTCCCATGGCACTGTCTTTCCTTGAGCCTCCGCTCCTGGGCTCTGAAGCCCAGTGCCATCTTATCAGCCGTTCCCCTCTCGTCCTGACCTGATTCCCAGCTACAGCCTGATAACAAAAACTGTACTAACGGGGCATAGGCGAGACACCTTCTCCCGACAACATATCTGCAACTTAACAGGAAGAAGAAACTCCAGAGATAGGAAGGAAGCGCGGGCTCTGTGAGAGTTCGGTGGAGACGCGATACAATGGGGAAGGTGTTCTTAGCGAGCTGGCCTGTCGGGGCTCCCCAAATACCCGATGTGGTCAGCTACTTGCAGCGAGCTCTAGCGCCCCATGGGATATCATAGGAAAGGTGATGGTTTAATTTGCTCACGCAATATTTTCTTAATGTGACCTTTAAGAAGCATTTAAGTATTTTTCTGCTACACATAAAATTTTTTTAGTTCCTGAGATAATTGTCCAAGCAATTATTCATTTTGTTTATATTAGCTTTTGAATCTTAAATACATTCTTCAAAGGGAAACTATTATCATGAGAACATACTTTAGTTTAACTCTCCATTCCCATCCAGAATGATCAAAATAGTTACTGTGTCCAGAGCTCAGACGAGCAAACTGCCCCGAATGTGTGTGTCTTAGAAGTTCTTCCCTGAGGTTGGAGTCGGGTGAAAATGAAGGCTACTCAATTTTGCAGGGAAGTGGAGGGCGGTAGACAGACCTAGTTATTCTCAACGGCCGATTCAGCCTTTAACAAAAGACCATTCCACCCAGGCCCCACGAAACACACTTGCTTTCTCCCAGGTGGCTCCCCTGTCTGTGTCATCCTTGTTAATAAACCTGCAACACAACTGGACTTGAATTCATTATCTTCAACTCACACATTTGACAAGCCGTGAAAGGCTGCACGCGACACATCTTGTTATGAATTCACACCTCTGGCTGGTCAGAAAGTCCCCTGCGCACCCGAGCCGGCAGGAAGGCTGCCGTCGTGGCACGGGGCACTGCATTCGGCTGGCGGACAGCAAGCCGGCCATTCAAAGTCCTCACGGTGTGCGATGAAGGGACTGAGTTTGAATGCAGTGACGTTACTGGTGCTGACAGTTAAGGAACATGCCATCAGCAGGGAGAACGGGGACTCACAGGTCCGATTCCTGTGACTGTTAACGAGCATTAAGCGGTAGAAGATGAACGCTCTTGCCCGGGCAGGGGATGCACGAAGGTGCCACCTGCAAGCCAGGTCGCCCCGTTCCCTGCTAAAGCCACGCGGCTCTATGCATCTCCATCTTAAAGACACAGAAGCGCGCGAGACCCTCATCTTTTGTGCACGTTGTGGAATGAAGTCAGCCTTTAAAAAAGCTCCTTGGGAAGGCAGGGAAACCAACTCTGTAACTTGATTTGTGACTGGAAATGCCCGGGAGGAAGAGGAAAGGCAAAGCATGCCAGTTTGCTTGGGCCGCGCCAGGCGGAAGGTCCGCCCCTGGCATGCACAGGTTCGGCTCTGCAGAACCGCCGGGGCTTACCTCATCACAGCGTTTCATTTGGGGGCTTGTAAGACTTCACTGCCTACTGCCCGGCCTGCGGGAGGGGGTGATGGTTGCAAGGAAAGCACTTCCAGCACTTGGGTTGGCTTGTTTTCATTGGCACTGAGGTTACTGAGTCTGTGACGCCAGGGATTTGGCTGAAGCAGGAAAACGTGATGAATTTTCACATCAGATTTACAAGGCTGGAAGCAAATGCTTAAGGTCTAAAGCAGAACCTTCCAAATCACAGACTGCTCTCCAGGTGGGGGATTCCTGCAGGACCTCAGAGGAGGAAAGTGTAGCCCACGTGACGACTCCGTGTTAGCTAGGAGACACTGAACCTCTTCTGTGAAAATTTGAGCACGCAACTGTGCCTTCCAGTAGATTTTTGTATGATCTACTTTCAAATTACATGAGTTCCAAAAAGTGGAGAATCTAAGTCAGACAAAATTTCACCTGGTGAACTATGACACATGGTTGTACACCATAAAATCATGTTAATTTCTTTTCAAGATGTGAAACTGCTATTTCAGAAGGAAGGGTCTTAACTCATAGATGGTTTCCTACAGATTGGAATCTCTGGGGGAACATTTGCTGCTGAACACACATCCTTCCCATTGCCCTGCCGCTTACCCATAAAAATGTGGTGGGAATAGAAAAGTCAAAATCAGTAAATTAAAATAAAATAAAATAAATCTGCCTACGAATACACAAGTTTTATAACCATTCCCCAAGGTTGAGGTCATGGGTTTTTTTAGAATTTCATATAAACACGGGACCTTATACATAATCTTAAGTCATCCTCCCCCTCTTACTTGCCAAACGAGAGCAGGGGTCCCCACATAAGTGATTTCTAAAAGTTACACGGGGCTAGAGACGGGCGGAGTAAGCAGTGGTATCAGTTCTCCTGACCGTGAAGTTATTGCCTTTTCTAGTTCAACCCCAGAATGTACAAACAGACATGTAAAATGTTGAGCCTGGATTAACAAGAAGGACTTTTTTTTTTTTTTATCCCAAATAGCTAAATTGGCGGGCCCTTGCTCTGGCTTTGATCTCAGCCAATTTTCTCTAGACATTTGCTCTCGGTCTTGGCAGTGAATAAAAATTATCAAGAGCTTGTTGGAAATACAAATCCCTATGCTTTACTCTCAGAGGTAATTATTTGCTCTCAAGCAGGACAGGGGGAATCTGTCTTTTCCGTAAGTATTTCTGGTTATTCCGATGTAATCCGAACCCAGGTGTAGTTCTGGGAATCGCTGCTTATTTACTGCTTTTCAGACTTCAAAATCTGCAGCGCATCTGAGCGCCTGCCTGCAAGTGGCAGGCTGAGGCTCACACCTTCTTTCAGCTTCTGCCACTCAGAATATACCTAGAGAATAAAAAAAAAAAATGGCAAGCATTGAGAAATGCAGTGACACCTCCACCACACACCACAGTGGAAATGATGTGGCCAGGTAGAATGGCCACTTTTCTGCCCACACCTCACTTTTGAGCAGCCCCTTCTCTTGCAGTGTTTTCTCTGGGACAGTTTGTTTAGGGGGCCATGCATGACAGTAATACCAGTAACCGTCTTTCTTTCTCCAACCTTTCCCCAATTCAAACTGGCTTTAAAAATAAGGAAATATGTTAACTCACATGACATGATGGCATGGTGGACTCAGTGGTCCAATAATGTCATCCCAAACCCAGGTTCTTTCTGTGGGCTCCCTCTCACCACAGCTGAGCTAGAGACTGTCATGACCGAATGCCCAAGTGGACACTAGTGGAAAGTGATGCAGAATCGTCTAACACCATTCTTGGAGACCAGATAGCCACTTGGTGGCAGAAAGAAAACAGGAAACTTTGTACCAGATGAGCAGAAGTTATTTTATGGGCAAATGAAGTCAGTCAATAGGCATAAGACCATAGGTCATATCATGCACCCTGCTATCGACTGAATAATGTTCCCTCAAAATTCATGCATTGAAGCCCTAACCCCCTGTATGATAGTATTTGGAGATGGGGCTTTAGGGAGGTGATCAGGTTTACATAAGGTCAAGAGAGTAGATACATTTTGACAGGATTAGTTAGTGTCCTTATAATAAGAAAAAGAGATACCAGAATACCCTTGTCCCTTCCATCATGTGAGGACGCAGTGAGAAAGTGGCAATCTGTGAACCAGCAAGTGGTCCCTCATCAGACACCGAATCTGCTGGCACCTTGAGCTTGGACTTCCCAGCCTCCAGAACCGTGTGAAATAAATACATGTTGTTTAAGGCTCCCAAGATGTTGGTATATGGCAGCCAGAACAGACTAAGATCCACCCCATCACACAGAAGCATCCAGCCAGACAGACTGATGCGATGGCTGGCTGGAGACTCAGTGTGGCGGTGGGCTTCAGGTGGTGTTGAGGAACTGCCCCCAGGCTGCAGTGCATGTTCTGGACCCATGCATGGTGCAGGAGTCCTGGTCTCCAGTAGCTGGAATGCAAGAGCCTGTGCCCAAAGGTGAAGGCATAATTCGTTCCTCTCACCATCGTTCTTACTGCTGTGGCATTTACGGAAGGTGTGTTTCCCTCTCCTGTCACCTTTGGTTTATCTCATTAGCAGTCCCCGCATCCAAACAGGAAGTCTTCTAATGAGGGCTGGTCAGATCCCACTGAACCTCAAGCTCTACCTGCCTTCTCCCTGCTAGGGTCTCTGCGTGCTTGTCACTGGCGGAGCAGGGAGGGGCTGCTCGTGGGCTGAGCTGGGTTGGGAAGCAGCATCTCGGGGAGCTGCTTCTCAGCCCAGCAGTAGCTGGCGGGCTGGGACTGATGCTGGTCAACCAAGGGTTGAAGGCCGGATCACCCCACCAAAGACACAAACCCAATCACACGAACTGCTGGTAAAGGGCAAATGAAACATTAAAAGATAAGGGTATTCCCACTGTATCTAGAACCTAGTAGGTGGTGAAGAGGAAATGTCATGAAGGTCAGTTGTGGCCTCATAATCAGTGGTTGCAGTGAAGGGTTTTCTCCATCCTTCCAACTGAATTCTTAGGAGAGCTGTGGCCGGCCACCACCCTGAGGGGTACTTTGTGATTGACTGGACTTTCACTTTCTCCTTCAGGGAAGAAATGCGAGCAGTCATCATGACCAAAAAAAGGGAGAAGAAAAGAGGTCTCTATTGTAGCCTGCCCCATTTCCCCTTTCCTCACACCTGATGTTCCTGAATTATTCCAGAATTATGCAGATTTGGTCTGAAACCAATAGAAACAGGCGGCGTCTGAGTCATCAAAGTTAAAGAGGGCAAGTTGCTAAGACTTCCTAAGGTGCTGGCTGCCTCTGTGAAGTATGTCAACATCACCTACCAAAAAGGTTGTTGTCACAATGAAATGACATAAATGTAAGAACTGCACAAATGAAGGATTTGTGTGTGTGTGTGTGTGTGTGTGTGTGTGTGTGTGTGTGTAAAGTGAATCTCACTCTACTTTAATTTTTGCAAAAGTGAGAAAGAAAGAGATGTTGTTTTCATCCCTGACCAGCATCATTGGATGAATGATGTGAGTTTCTGAATTGTACCTGAATTGTGAGCGTCAAGAAATTGCAGAGAGATGGTAAGTGCCTATAAGGGATAGAAAAATTCCAACTCACGGAAGTGATCCTTCCGGGATGGGACGGCGCATTCCACTGCAGGGCGCAGGGCAGGGCAGTGCCGGTCCCGCAAGCCGACTCCTTCTCCATCCGGCCATTCACGTGCAAAGCCGGCCAACTACAACTGGGGACAGAAGAACCAGGTGGTAAAAGAAAAGTGTATGAACAGGATCGGGGCACAAACGTTTTCCTCACCAAGGCTGAATGAAGGTTTCAGCAAGGCTTTAGTTTGAAGGGATCCGTAAATAATAATATAACCACTCCGTCAATCATCTGTGGATGGCCATACCTAAGAGTATGCGTGTGGTTTTATGTACATGCATTCAGATTAATTTTAGAAGTTTAATATACAATTCAAGGTGCTATTTCTTAAATTTCATTTTTTAAATTTTTTTATTTAAAAAATTTAATTTTTAAATTAAAAATTTTTTAATTTTCAAATTTAAATTTTACAGTTTTTAAATTTCTTTCTTTAAATTTCAGGATATTATGGGGCTATAAACATTTTGGCTACGTGTTATGACTTTGCCTCACCCAAGCCAGGATTGGAGGCGTGCCCTTCCCCCCATACAATACTCACCACCGCGTCCATTAGTTGTGAGTTTATCCACCCCCGTCCTCCAACCCCCAATTAACGTTACTACTGTGTGACCACCTTAGTGTTGACCAGTCAGTGCCTGTCTGATGGTGAGTACATGTGGTGCTTATTCTTCCATTCTTGTCATACCTCACTTCAGAGGATGGGCTCAAGCTCTATCCAGGAAAATGTAAGAGGTGCTAGATCACCATTGTGTTTTGTAATTGAGTAGTATTCCATTGTACACATATACCACATTTTATTAATCCACTCATGGATTGACGGGCACTTGGGTTGTTTCCACAGCTTTGCAATTGTGAATTGTGCTGCCATATACATTCGAGCACAGATATCTTTATTATAGAGTGTCTTTTGTTTCTCTACTTCTTCAGTTTCTTGAAGTCACCCTATATCTTTGTGTCTTCAGACCCCAGCATTGATTCATTGAGGGTCTAACTGGCGAATATGTTGTATTTAACCCTTTTAAAATAGCCTCAGAGAAGGCAGATCAGTGACTCACACCTTTACAAAATAGCATTTGAAAACAGTTTTAACTTTCTTCTGAGAAGATTCCCGAACCAACTATTTTAGACAACTAGAATGAGTGAGTACACACTTACGATTTTCTTTAAAAGAGTTAAAACTGATTTTTCTCCTCCCAGAAACGTACTGAATGTCCAGAATGGTGACCGAGCCAGTGCAGAGGGGAGGTTTCTGAGGAGCAGAGCATGGTGAGGAGGGCACAAGGGCACAAGGTCAGGGCCAAGCCACAGGCCACTAGAGCAACATCATGCTCTCTCCTGCAGAGGTGCCCAAAATAGACCGGTTGCTCCAAGGTATGAGAATGCATGACTGATGGAGGGAGGCCCCTAAAATCTGCACGGCCAAGAGAGGGACAGATGAATATCAAGTGCCACAGTGGAGGGGAGCCCTGGCCTGGGGTGCCAGCAGACTGCAGACACCCAGGGAGGGGCCAAAGACACCTCTGCACCAAGAGGACGAAGTGAGCTGTTAGGACAGAGTTTCAGCTTTGCTTTTTGGAAGGAAAATACGTGGAGGAGGGGTGTGTGCACTTACGTGTGTGTATTGCATGCGTATGGGGTGTGTGAGTGTGTACGCGTGGATAGGTGTGTGCACAATGAAAGTGCAAAGCTCAGAGCCAACGGGAGAAGTGGCTTAAGAATGAGGTTCTCTTTGGATACAGGTGAAAGATCTAGACTGTCCATGAGTTCAATAACCCTGGATTCAGCTGCTTCTATGGCTAAATAGTTTGCAAGGTCCTCTGGGGGAAGCAAAAAAAATCCAGCAAAAAAGAAAAAACAAAAGCGACGTAAGATCCTCATGACAAGTGAAAAGGCGAGAGCAACTAGTTTTGCAAGAAAGAGACTTCCAGTGTATCCATCAAGATAATCAGCCTAATTTATTCAGAGGAAATATTGGTTTTGAGACCAGGGAGCCCAAGTCTCAGTTTCCCCATTTGTGATTAATACTATCGATTGCACAACTTGCTGCAAGCATTAGAGAAGTGCCCAGCAAGGCGTCTCACCCATTGGTAGCCTCAGTAAAGATCAACCTATAGAAATGTCACTGAACATCTGCTTGATATCAAATGACATAAAAAATGGACTCCGCTTCGAGAGGCTCTCGGGCGGACAGACACCAGCTCAGACTGCCGTGGGCTTGGCATCACAGCGCAGGGCACAGCTCGGGGTCCCGGCGTCGCCCGTGAAGAGCAACAAGCGAAAAGTATCAATACGCCAGTGGGAGGACGCAGATGGAGGCCCCGCTCACAGCAGAAGGCCGACATTCTCACGTTCAAGAGGCTGCTTGCCTGTGCTACAAGCAGCCTCAGCACAGAGGGCAGGGGACGGTAGCAGATGTCGATTGATCAGCTTGCATTGATTCCAGGGGGTAATTTCGCCAAGCACCACCGGGAAAGCCAACAAGTGCAGAATATTATTCATATCAGACAGGCAGCAAGTGTATCACATCCCAACGTGCTTCTGCATAAATGTATTGCTGCTCCTGTTCTGGCCCATGCTGTTCAGCCCTTTCATTTTAACAGCCATTACTCTATATTGCTTGAAAGAAAATATATTTAAATTTCACCAGAAATATGGGTACAACTAGGCTGTCTTGAAATTCCATTTCCTGCTTTTATGCTTGTAGGATAGATGGCGTATGTGCTGGTGAAAACATTACTGGACCGGGTGTCAAGAGACCATGTTTCAAGTTCCGGCCCAACCATCCACTGTTCGATCATATGCAAGTTGCTAAGACTTGCTAAGTTATTGGCTGCCCCTGCAAAATATGTCACCATCACCTACCAAAAAGGTTGTTGTCGTAATTAAATGGCATAAATGTAAGAACTGCACAAATGAAGGATGTGTGTGTGTGTGTGTGTGTGTATGTGGTTGTAAAGTGGTTCTTACTCTAATTTAATTTTTGCAAAAGTGAGAAAGAAAGAGATGTTATTCTCATCCCTGGGCAGCATCATTAAAATGGCTTTCTAGTGTGGAACTCAGACCTGCGATGCCACTCTTACCACCTTATAAACTTTGTGGTCCTGGATGAGTCATGTTTGACCTCTCTAAACTCGGGTTCTCCGCGTGCAGTCAGGATAATTACATCTGCCTGAGGAGTGAAAGGTGCGTGATTCCGTGAAGCGCAGAGCCCAAGCTCACAAACGTCAGCGGCATGTCCGATCTCATCAGTGTTGGCGAGTCACTGTTGGCTCTCAGAGAAGGGCTGAAGCATGCGCCTTGGAGGTTCTGTCAGGTAGAATTGTCAGCTCTTGGATTAATGAAATTACAGTCGGGGATGGCCGATCATAATTGGCTTTTGCTTTACTCATCCCCAAAGCCCCATGTGGTTCACATCAATGGTTTCTTCATTTCCAGTGCCCAATCTCGGCGGCTGCGTGTGTCTCCTTTACAGGAGCTGCTACCCACAGCATTTTGTTTTAAGTGTTGCATTTGTATTTTCTTCATGCATCCAGTCGCTCTCAGACCAGTGGAATGCTCTAAGTATATCAAGTAAATAAATCAAACAATTTCCTCACGATGTGAGTCAAGGGCTGGGGGACTGGGTGTCTCATTTACTGCAAATCCAGAGGGATTATTCGGATTTGTGAAAAAGCAAAGAATTCCTCTGCCCTGATCCTGTGCAGAGGAAGGGCTGGGAGCCTCCCGGCATTAACTCTAACTCTCTCGGCAGCATTCTCCACTGTGTTTCCCTAAATTCCTTCTTTTCCTTTTTAAATGTTCTTTCTCAGAACAGAGCAGCTCCAAGCAATGCTAAACCAGGCATTTTTTATGAACACTCATCAAACAGTAGAATCCAAGAGGTCTACTGATTCCAGGGGAAGTGCTGAGCTGGAAAGGGCAGAGTCCTTTCTCCGATGGCTGAGCTCCTTAGGGAAGCATTCAGGGAACTCTAACGCCGTCCCATTGTACACTGGTGCCTGCGTGCGCACTCTCCACTCTGACCTTGCATCTGAGACATGCCTGCCTCCCTGGTCTCCTGCTAAACTTCACACCACCGTGCAAGCTCCCAGCAGCAGAGCCTACCTGTCCAGCCCAAAACATCTGCCCCTGACTCTCTTCTCATCCTTCAGTGCTGGACAAAGACCTACCTTCTCTAGGCTTGCGTATGTGTTAAGTATATCGCATAAAGTTGCATCTTTTTATACAATGTTTTGACAGCTTTAACCATTTGATCTTTATATTATTTCCATGAAGGATAACACAAATGTCTTTACTTTCATTTTCTGGGAAAAAAAATAAAATTCAATTCACTAACATCATACAGGCAGCTGGCAGAGAGATAGGATTTGAACCCAGAACATAGATTCCAAATCCTACGCAAGGCTACCGTGCTCTTCATGCTATCACCTAAAATATGTTTGTGCGTCTACCCAAGCATTTCCTTCCTATCCTCTGTGTTATGGTTAATTGTTAGCTCAACAGGCTCCAGAACAGTTACTCTTGGATCTTTTAACACACCTGGACCTGTATCTATCATGTATTAGACAATTAATGTTTGAGGGAGGAAGAAAGAAAGGGCGGGAAGAAGAAAGAAAAATAATTTAAAAGAAAGAAAAAAATGGAAGAAATAAATTTCAATATTATATCGGATTGGATTGAGGTAGTAATGTAGTTGGCGTGATTCATTTATTTTACAAACTTATGTACACTTCTAAGTAAAATGTGAATGTATTTCTGTGGATCTATTTGAACGTTACATATGTATATAAATGCATGCATGTGCTTATCATATATGTATGGTTGTACCCTGCCAACTAAGCTCCTGGGTTATCCCATGAACATGATTTTTTTTTTATTCAGTCCTCAAACCAATGTTTTTGTGAATAAAGGATAAATTTTACAGCCTGAGACCTTTGTAACACCTATACTATTATTCATGTGTTTTTGCGTTGCTGTTTAATCTATTTTTAAAAATATCTTACTGCCATGTGCTGCTCTTGATCTGCGCATGAAACGCTCCCAGTGGGAGTTGCACAAATTCAGGGTAGTAGAACAGTAAGCAGCATCCACTCCGTGTTTAGTTTGGTTTGGTTTTAAGAAACCGGCAAATGTACACATTGTAGCCTTCTACTGAGAATGGACGACTTCGTTTTCCCAAAATTTGATTCTTGATAGAACCAGTGGTTGGGCGTTCTTTTACAGGTAGAACTTGGGGGTTGTTTTGGTTTTGCTGTCAAAGAAACCGAGGACTCTGCACCTTGGTGCTCTGCGGGACACGTGCGTGAAGCATCCTGCTGTGCGGATGGAGCACCTCAACACCTTCCCGCACTTTCCCTGTGTGCTCCCTTGCTTGGCAAAGGTGTGTCCTGGGACCAGTTAGCACATCTCGTAAGCCCTAGAGTTCAGCCTCACCCAGTACATTTTGGACAAGCAGTTGGAAAGAGCCCCCACTAGGCAGGGTTTTCTGTGTAAATCCAGCTTCCTGCTGGAGAAACAGCACTGGGCGACCAGGAGAGCCCCATGCAAGTCAGAGGGGCCGGCTCCACGCAGCGGGACCTTCTCCCCTGTGTGCTCAACCCCTCCAAATCCCACTGCTCCTTCTGCTTAGGCAGTGAGGAGGGGGTCAAAGAGAAGATGAAGAGCCTCTGCCTCTGCCCAGTGCATGTGATCCCCATCCCCGAATTATGCAGGCGAGAGCAGTGGAATCCAGCTGCGGAGGGTGAGTACACCTGTTAAAATCGAAGAGAGAGACCCGCCGGCTATGGGTGTCATTTGGGGAAGCCGGCCGGGCTCATTTCCCTTTAAGGACTGAGCCAGCAGGCACAGTTGTTGACTGTGGTTGAAAATCCCTCCCTGTGGGCTGGCTGTCGACATCCTTGCTCTCTCAACACATGCACCAGGCTTGCCTTAATTAGTGGCGTGTCATGGGGTGGGCCAAATTTTACATCCTTGCAGCATGGGGGGAGGTGTAACGTTGCAGCCACAATTGTCTGGAGATGTTGATCAAACCCAGATTGCATGAGCCCGGGGTGTGGTAGGAGGTTCCTCACTGAAACAGGTTAATAAACAAACAAGAGGGAAAATGCTTTCATGGTTGTTAGTTGGTAGGATTCCTTCTATCAGTTTTTAAGTGAAACTGGATCATTTATAAATTTTTCAGGCTTGGTTCTACAGCATGATTTTTTTTTTTCTTTCCTCTCCATTTACATATTTCCTAGGAGACAGGCTCCCATGTAATCATGGATTAGGATTTGGAAAATCAGTAAATTTTATGCTTTTAGAATATCATTTTCTCTGTGGAAATTGAAGCCCTAGTAGATACTCTTCATTGCAACTACTGTGTTTTCCATACTCTGTGTAAATTAAAGTGTATGTAAACACTAACATTAGAAATCCACTTGATGAAAATGCATATTGGATTCTAAAATGATACTTTTTTCTAAATGTGTGTCAAAATACGCTGCTTACAATGTATTTTCTTGCAATATCTCTGCATCAAAATTCCTCAGAGAAGGAAAGATGAAGTGGTCATAAAATGCAAAAATAAAAAGCACACATATGTAAATATGGTGGAGCATAAATATTTAGCATAAAATAACCTATTTATTTCTTCTGTGCCTAATAATCCTAATTTTATTATACTTTAGTATAATTTAAATATATTTTTACATAATATATACAATGTATAAAATATATTTAAATCAGTACACATCTTAAATATACATATACTTATGTCTGTGTATCTGGTAGAGCACAGGTTTCTGAATAAATATTCAATAGTTATTCGAGTGGAAAATGACAAAACAACAAAACTACTCCTGGAACAGCCCAGAAAAATAAAAGAGGTGTGGTGTGTTGTCATCCTGGGGGGATCTAAGCACCTGAGTGGCATTAGACAAATCTGGTTCCTCCCCTGTCCTAAGTCTGGGTTGTTCCAGAATGCCAAGGTCTCCTCCACCTATGTCAGATCAGCCATTTACAGACAGAATTATCACCTTAAATTGTGATGAAATTAGGATCGTCAGCCACAGAAATAGAGAAAGAACAGGCTATTGAATGCCGAGTGACTGTAAACCATCTATGTTATTTCCCCAGTGCAGTAATGCTGTAACGCTACGTGAAACCGTTTCTTTCTCCTGCAAGCTGAGATCAGGATCCGTGGCCCCGGTTCATTTGTTTGTGAATCAGGAATGAACAAGATCTAGATCTTCACCATGGCCTGGTCGAGGTTTAATTAACTTGGGTGCTCTTTGGTGAAAAGAAAAAACAACATGGCGGCAAACAGCCACATGGTCCCAATGTCCCAAAGGGCTTTGGGGATTTCCTAAGGTCTCTAAATCCAGACGGTGGCAACTTCTCATGCAGCCCAGGCCGACCTCCGGACAGGCAAGCTGCGGGACCTATGCCAACGCTTTGTTTTGCTCGAGGCGTGGGTGTGGAGGGCAGGTGACGTGACCGGGAGGAAGCTTCCCCCTGCAAGGGGAGGCGCTCGGCTCTGCAGCCGCATCAAGCAGCCTCGCCCAGCTGACCAGAGCACAGTAATGAGTCAGAGGGTCCTTCTGGGGACTGCTCCCCGGCCCTCAGCCTGGTTTCTGTGGTCTCTGACCTCAGGATGTCCTTGTGCCATCTCCACTGTGATGCTCACCAGGGCCTATGACGGAGGGCTGTGCGTGCAGGGTCCTGTGTTTTAAGCAGGCTACGTGCTCTGTCTCCAGTAAACGAGTGTGAGCAGGGGAGCCGCTGAAGTCACATCAAAGCAAAGGGACCCACTTTTCAACTACGGGTGTCCGAGCGTCACCGCAGGGTCAGCACTGCGTCTTGCAGACAGACGAGCAGAAATGCGCCATGCAAACTGGCAGCATCACGCCAGACACCGCGGGGCACCCACGGGGCACCCGAGCACCGCGCCTGACCCTCAGCCGCACGCTGAAGACCTCACCATCCCACAGAAAACACAAGTTAGGTCCTCGAAAGACTCCGCTTCGGCCAGCTTGAAAACTGTATATGTCCCAGCTTAGCATGTCTAGATATTTCTGAAAATATTTTCTCATTAAGAAAAAGTTTTTTGTTTTTTTTTTTCTTACAGGACAGCGATCTGGCTTCCTCTCTTCCCGGGGGCACCTGATGGTAAGATCCGGGAGCTCACACATCACCTGCCTCATTGGTGATGCGAATTCTCCCCCACCCTCTTTCTCTTTGAGACGCGAGTGCTGCCAGAGTCCCCCGCCTTCCGCTGCTCAGCCTCATGGAACGTGTTTCCGGAGACCCTGAGAGTAAGCAAACAGTGCCTGGTTTGAAAGACAGCAACACCTGGGGTAAGATTTGCAAGCATGAGCTGTCAGGCCACTGCTCTCGGACCCATGTGGCTGGACTGCCTCTTGAGAAAGAGAAGGTTTTAGCAAAATCCTTTAGGTCACTTAGCACCTAGTCTCCCTAGAACATGGGAGGTCAATCCAGGTCCCTGTGTTGGGTTTCCTCAGGTTACAAAAGCAGCTGCGTTGGCAAGGTCCCAGCAGAGGATGAGACATACATATGCGTGTGTTTGTGTGTGTGTGTATGAGGTGGATAGATGATGGATGAATGCAATTAGAGGATAGATATAAGTAGAAATATATATCAATATGTAACGTATCTGTAGATACCCCAAAATAAAATATCTGTAGACACCCTAAAATAAAAATGGTTTTTAAACTTCAAGAAAATATAGACTATTCGAGGATTAACAGGGTCGACTGGCTACGACTTGGAGGAGCGTGAACAGCCCAGGACCCTGCGGAATATGCGGTGGTACCGGATATTAGCCATGTCCCACCAGGATTGAAACAGTCCAGGCAACGCCAGTGGACGGGATCCCAGTGTCCTGCCAAAGCTGGAAGCACATTCTGGCCGTGCGGGAAAGAATCGCGCCACCATTGCTTCGGAAGTGGACCTTAACATGAGCCCCAAACTGAGGCTTACCTGGCCCAGGGAGCAATTCTGCAGCCAAGCAGCACAGACTGACAAACTGGCGTGCTGATCTGCGAGTGTGAAACCTGGCCATGAGGGGCAGCCGGGCCAGGGGGTACAAAGTGGCTTCGGTGGGAATCTTTGCTACAGGTTTTCCCTGCACCAGAGAGTGACTTTCAAACCATTTTATTCCAGCACATCACAGGCTCCGTTCCACTGTCCAAACGAGCATCCGTGGTAACTCCTGGGAAATGTAAACCTTGCAACTTGCAGTCAAGTCGGCTCTGCGTTTCCCGTGAGGCGGGGAGCAGAGAGGGAGAGAACCAGGAGATGTGGAGATGGTTTGTTTCTGCTTCCTCAGAGATGAAAGTCCACTGCTTGGGAAACTTCTCTGTGAGTCTGGGCTCCCCATTCATCACCCCATCCTGCAAATCCCTGCACAGGCCACTGCACACAGGGCACTGCAGGAAATGGGGGAGTATGACCACAGCACTCAAGTTACAGTCTCAGACACCGAAATATGACACTCAGCAGTGTTCAGGGTGTTACAGGATGATGTGTCTTGGGAAAAAATTCTCCCGCCAGTAGGTTTTTAAGATATTTAAAAAATGATTCCCGGATCTGCAATGGAACACAGCTTCCCAGTGTATGCTATGTACAAAAACACTAAAATGTAAATCCTGGTTGAGATAGATCATTAGGGTATAAGTAGACAGCAGAGGTGGGGAGGGAGGGGGAGGGGAAAGTAGGCAGGTAATAGATTTAAAGACCTTCAGAAATTCCAGTGTCACCACTGATTTACAGTAAGGAAGTTGGAGGTTGGGGGCATCTCAAACAAGCGCCCATCTAAGTAAGTGTCAGGAAACGTGAATTCTGACTGAGTTCTTTCCACCTCTGACCATACGTGTCCCTTGTCTCTGGGTCTTAGTTTTCAATGCACAAGTAACAATGGTGGGATTTATAGTCACTAAATTTTCCCACCCTGAAGTTACATGGTAATTTCTGGAATTATTGAGAAAGAAGATGAAGTAAAACAGAAGTTTAGAGAAACAGAAAGGCAGCAAGTTTTTTTTTATCAATGCACATTCAATTTGCAAAGGAAGATAACATGGAAGAAGACAACGGGTCAGCGAAGCTTGATTAAACACAAAACAGAAGAACCTCTGCATGCTGAAGGAAGGTGCAAATCAAAGGGAAATCACATGCACACACAATGAAGTGCTTGGCTTGTGTCTACACATGGAAAGAGCTGAAAGTGTTCATTGCATAGTGGGTACATTGCCTTGAACTTCAAGCACGGAACAGGTTGTGTTTCCCTAGAAGGGCCACAGAACGGCTTCTAGTCCCACATGTTCTTCCAGAACCTCAAGTTGCCTGTCAAGGGACAGGGTCCATTTCTCTTCCATTGCAATTGACAGGCCTTTGTGACCCCTCAGCAGTGATGGTTCCTGACTTCTGAGGCTGGGCTATGAAAGGAACAGCTTCTACTTCTCTCTCTCTCTCTCTGCACGCTCACCCCGAGAACCCAGTTGCCATGTGGCAGGAAGCTCAGGCCATGTGAAACTGTTCTGGCCACAGCCCAGCTAAGGTGTCAGCCAAAGCCAGCATCAACCCCCATATGTAAGTGAGTGGCCTGCAGATGGCAGTGTCTTTTGAGCCTCTTGTTGGATACAAAGTGGGGAGATGAGCCATCCCTGCAGAGCACTTCCCACCCTGCAGATTCCTGGGCAAAACCAAGCTGGGACCTGTCGGGGAGGTTTGTCACCCAGCCATAGTAACCAAATAAGGGGTTGATGGCAAAACCTGGAGAGAAGACATTTCATCTCATGGGGTGAAACAACTAGATCTTCAAGTGTTTTTTTTTTTTTTTTTTTTTTTTTTTTTTTTTTTTTTTTGTGTGTGTGTGTGTGTGTGTGTATTTTAAACTATAGCCAATGGATAGTTTGAATCTCTGTACCCTTCTCCAGGCATGAGGTGGATCCAGCAAGATTCCACCACCAGCAAAAGTGCTTGGAATAGTGCCCACCTGGCAGACAGGAAGTACTATGCAGATATTTGTTAAATGACATTAAAATAAATGCTTCTTTTATACATGACTATATGGAGAAGGAAACAAGAAGATCTCCAAAAGCCAAGGAAAGATTGTGAGAGTTAGTACCTGTGAGTCCCTGCTAAGGTGCCCAGGTAAGTCATCTCTGGATTTCTGCTATGAGGCCCCAAAGCACAAAAGCCAAGTTCTCTGATCTGACAGCACCATTTTTAAATAAGCTCTGAATCCTGTGGTCCATGACATCTTTGCTGCCCTGATTATACCTTGAGATTTCACAGGTGTGTTGCAAAGACAGACTCTGGGGATGAGTCCTGGATCCAAGGTCTCTCAAGGAAACAGGTGTCACCTAGCTTATATCTAGAATAATGATTTCCATAATTTTCAACAATGCTGAAAATACCACATAATTTTCCATCTTTATCTTCTGCCTCTAGTGACCCTGAACAAACAGCAGCACTACTAAATGTGTGCCAACCAGTCTTGGCACCCAGATTAAGGCAGAAATATTTAGGAGTCTATGAGAGTTGACTAAAAATTTCCCAGTTAAGCAACATATGTTTGCACCTGGGTTTTATTAGGGGTGGAATTGTTTGGTAATGCCTTTCAATTTTAAAAGAACACATTTTCTTATTAAGAACATTAAAATTGGATTCCAGGCTTGCATGTGGCTCTGTGAAACTGGTCAATTCTAAACTCCGATACTCGCTCAATACTCACTGACTACACAGCGCACACTAGGCTCTGTGGTAGGTGTTGACGTGCAAAACCAAGGAAGATGTCATTCTCCCCCTTACAGAGATCATGGCCCAGGAGAGAAGAGGGAGACAGGTGAAGGGACAAGAGCAATAAAGAATTAGGGAGCAGAAGCCTAGACCCTCTTGCAGCCACGCTCACTGCAGGCAATTTTAAGCCGATTCTAGTTTATGTTGCATGTTATTTTCTGCCCAGTACAGTATTGAATAAAAGTCCAGATATGTTAGTTTTTCTCTACCTGAAATCATTCATCAAAAGTCTATCTAAATTGAATATATATTAATATATGCTTTTTTTCCTCCTCAAGCTGTATCAGCTCTGTGCGTCTGAGTATCATAAGTAACTAATAAGTATATCATGTTGTTTTGGGCCAAATTGTGTCTCCTGTCCCCCCAGAAAGATAAGTTGAAGTCTTAACCTCCAGGACCCCAGAAGGCAACCTTATTTGGAAACAGGGTCATCACAGATGTAAACAGTTGAGAGCATATCACACAGGGGTGGGGTGGCCCTGATCCAATGTGGCTGGTGTCCGTACAAGAAGACAGCCCTGTGAGTTAGGAGGCACCGGGAGAAGCTCCAGCAGAGACCCAAGTGACGCAGCTGCCAGCCAGGGGACACCAGGGACCGCCAGCAGCACCCGCTGCGAGGGAGACAAGGTGTCCCCTGGCTGGCAGCTTTGAGAGGGTGCACGGCCCTGCTGACACCTGCACATCAGACTTCTGCCCTCCGGAACCGCGAGGGAGTGAGGCTCTGTTGTTCGAAGCCGCCCCATGTGGTGCTTAGCAGGGCAGCCCGAGGACACTAACACACACACACACACACACAAAGGAACGTGACAAGGAGGTGAAGCACACGGTGCTGGAGTGAGAACGCTCAAGTCCCGGAGTCTCCGGGGCCGCTCGGATCAGCTCTCCAGCAGGGAGCAAAGCGCTCACCTTTTCTGCACCCTCATTTCCTTATCTGCAGCAGGCACTGGGGGAACAAGAGTCACCGGCCTCTGGTCATCCTTGGAGGTGAGAAGTGTTTGTGTGATGCACACCTGGGCCGTGTGTGGCACTCAGAAGCCAGTAGTCGGGGGCTCAGCGTCCTCTCCCCTCTTCTCCGCTGCCTTACAAACGTGGTCAGGAGGAGAGCAATATTTTCCTTCCTCCTGTCTCAATACAAAGGCCACGTGTGAGCCTTCGCCTCTTATCCCCGTTTGAAGTAAGTCCTGCTGCCCGAGGTCCCCACCAGGCGACAAGCCCTCCACGCAGTGAACAGCGAGCTCCTAGCCCCAGAGTGAGGCAGAGCTGGGATCTAGTCATCCCTCGGAATAACCACGTGCCGTCCGCATTTTTTTCTTAGTGAAAATGGGGTTTCATTTGTTTTGCAAGTTTGCTCTATGAAATTTGTGGTGTAAGCCTTCGGAGGGGTGTCTGAGCTGGGTCCAGCCTGCAGAAGGGGCTCCTGAAGCTTTGGTTCCTTACTTGTTACACTGAGGACACTTTCTCTTTGCCCTTTCAGCCTCTGCAAGTTCGCTAAGTGACTTCACACCATCGCTAGGTCCCATGAGGACAGCACAACACTATCCCCAATTTGCAGATGAAAGACGGGCGGTTTCCGAACAATAACAGGCTCGGGGTCCCACAGCCATGAGTGGTGGAATCGCAACGTGAACTTCCGGCTCCAGGGACCAAGTTCAGCGTGTCCCTCTTCTCCTGGAAACATCCCATGTCCCTGGCCCTTTGGTTTTTCAAATAGTTCAGCAAAACGATTTGCTTGGTAATTACACAAATTGATAGAAAACAAGTTGCCTGTCTTGAAAAGAAGCTGCCCCCTGGGGTGTTTTGGATGTGTGTGTGTGTGTGTGTGTGTGTGTGTGTGTGTGTGATTTTAAACGGTGGGGGATGACACTGAATGTTAATTATCGTCAGTGAGGTCGTCCTGTATTGCTGCAAACCTTTTCAAATTCAAACTTCACGACTCAATAACAACGAAGATTTTAATTCTAAAAATTGGGGGCCGGGCGTGGTGGTGCACACTTGTAGTCCCAGCTACTCAGGAGGCTGAGGCAGGAGGATCGCTTGAGCCTAGGAGTTTAAGGCTGCAGTGAGCTGTGATCACACCACCATACCTCAAACTGAGCAAGGCCCTGTCTCAAAAAGAAATTGCGAATATTCTTGATAAGAAACAGTGCTAGGTCCCCAGTGACTGTGCTCATTGACTCGTCCTCCCTCTGCCTGGCACTCCCGCAGCTCCTGCTCTGTCCTCCCTGTCAGGCTGTCCTGCTCCTGTCCTGCCGCATGGCCCTGCAGTCTGTTTCCTGGGCCTTCACTGTCCACGTCCGTCCTGAAAGGACGACCACCCCAGGGCTCCCTTCCATCAGTGCCCGCCAGGACCACAGACGAGCCGCCCGGTAGAATCCGCCTCGGGGCACAAGGCAGCTGCCCTGTGTCGGTCCCCACACCCCGAGCTTTCAAGAGCAGCAGCTCGCGTCATATTCACAGCACCTGTGAAGGGAGTGTCAACAACCCAATGTGCAGATGAGAAAACTGAGACCCCGGCGAGTCTGGCCACGCCAAGAGCCGGTTTCTAGCTGAGATTGCAACAAAAGCTCCTGACAGCGTGAGGCTGGGAGAGGGAGACCAGAGAGGACAGGGGGTCAGGCTGGGAGCACGGTCAGGGGAGCACATCACTGCTCACACAGCCCTGCCTCACCTGCCAGGTGGCCCCGGCAGGTGTCAGGAATGTGCCCTGCTGAGCGCCATGCCAATAGCCTCACCTTCCCTGTCACCTCCTTCATGACACCACACAACCTTTGTAAACGTGTTACCAGAATTAAACCAGCTAGTACAACTGTGGCCTAAAGAGAATCCAAACTCTAATGTTCTAATCGGTAACAACTCCGTGACCCCTTTAATTCTCTGCAATGTCCCATCTTTCTTGTCCCCCAACATCCCATCTGCGCTCCGCCCCCCCCCCATTCTGCTCCTACACCTCTTCAGACACACACATTATTTACTCCGTGATAACATAGGTCAGGACTGTCTTCTAGGAAAAATGCACAGATATTATTTGCAAAGGCTAAAAAAGCAGGTGTTCTCAGGCTTATCTGAATATTTTGAGTAAATCCCTGTTTTGAAATGTAAATGCTTCTGCAGTCTGTCTAGTTAGAGATAAAGCAGTGAACAATGAGTTAATCCTGGTTTTATGCAGTTCATTATCAGGAGTCTGTGACCCAGCCAGCCACCTTTCCAAACATAATGGAGGTCACACCCAGGTAGATAACTCCGTGCCCCCCATAAATCACATTTATTGGGTAGATTATGTTGGACATAAACAGACCAGGGTATAAATTTTTTATATATGCTTACATATGCAATAGAGAAACATGATTTCTTTAAATATTTATTCAATATTAAACATCTAGGGATTGTATAAAATTGTTTTATCATTCAGGCAAAAAGCAGATTTTTTTTTCTTCCCAGGGTGAAATTGAATGTATTCATTTCTGAGAAACATGATTTAATCTTTCAGAGTGGCAGTGGGAAGCAGTGTGGAATCTCTTTGATATTTTTTTTTATCTTTAAATAATTGCAAAGAAAAAAAATTAAAATGCAATAATCTGCCCAGATCTAGCAAATTAAATCCTGTCAGCATTCCTTTTTCTCCTCTAATGTCTGTCCAAAAACAAATAAACAAACAAGCAAACAATTGTACTCCCCAAATACCAATAGTACCTCAAAAGAAAAAGGTATGTCAGGGCTCTGGCATGAGAATTTATTTTGGAGGGCATTCCTGTTCTTTTTGTTGCCATAGCATGCAGTTTATAGCTGAAGCAATTATTAAAATTACCCAGGTCTGAACTCTTTCATTTTTGCCGTGATCCCAAGAGAAAACCTTTGGGAAAAGTCCTGTTTATAATTGATTCCCTCCAATCCATCCATCCCCACCATTTTATCTATTCACTTCTTATTCAGTCTTCATTTCTTTAGAACCTGCTTTCCCTGCCTTCTCTCCTACCAATTCATTTCTGTCATTATTTCCCAGTGTGATGAACACTTTGGCCCCTGTCTCTGTTCTAGGGCTTTCTGCACGGATGGCTCCCCGGTCACCGAGCTTCTCCCTTCCCCCTGCAGGGGCCCACGTCTCCCTCTCTGTTTATGGTGCTTCTGTGTTCCAGGGGTCCTTCCTGGTGCAAACCGGACCTCCGCATTCTAAACCCCCAGCACTGAACAGCCAGGTCAGGGATTTTTCTTCTTTTGCATATTCCTCTATATGAATATAGCACTTAAAAGAAAGAAAATGCCTTGGAGGAAAAAAAAGTCCCTGTTCTGTAAATTTGTATGCTTGGTACTGAAGGGCATTTCTTTGGGAAAAATCTAAACAAAAGCATCTTTTTCTCCTCTGCTCCTAATGGCCACCTCCCAGCAGCAGCTCCCTGCCTTGTTTGTTGAAGACAAGGGCTGGACAGGAAGAGATAAGAGTTCATTCGTGTCTCTAGAATATTGACTGTGAAGTGCATATTTGCATAACTTATTATTGGGGAGTCCTGTAGGTCTTTCAGGTGTTGCTTAAGAGGTATGTCAATCTGTTTTTTTATTTAAATATTCGATTCCATTTTTAATCAGGAATGATGCAAGAGAGGCATTATGCTTAGGCTTCTATTGGCTGCTTACTGATGGCATTCGGTAGTTCCAGAAAATGTGCAAATCCACATTCGACTCATCTCCAGAGCAGTAGCATTAAACTTAAAATAGATGCCTAGGACAACGTGTCTAAGACACATGCCCATCACAAGCGATGCCAACAGGGACACCGAGTGCTGACACCTCCTTGCTTACAGCTCTTAAAACAAACCCATCTGCAGATTTCTGATGGGAATCAAGGTTGTAGGCATAAAGAGGAAGCAGAGGAAGACATCAGGGTGCGCTGTCTAAGATATATGTTGTCCACAAGGAGAGCCGGAGCAATCTTTGGGACTGGTGAGGGTGCTCACTATTTCTGGGGAGCATTGTTGGGTTTTTAGGTTGCATCGACCTCTTTGACGTATTGGGTCGTTTCTCTGGGAACGGTTAAACCATTTCTGCATGCGCGAGACCTTAAGAACGCTGGCTGACCAAGCTACCCAGTAGGTAGGGGCTTTCTTAGCAGGAGAGGGCAGTGGGCCGACTCAAGACCCTCGGATGTCACTGCGGCAAAGGTTTTGCTTCATTTCAAGGGAAAATCAGCAGACACTAACATTTATCGAGCGCTTGCCCTATGCCGGGCGTGACACCAGGCGCTTTACACAAAGATGGACTTGTCTCGACCCCAGTGGAGCCTGAGCTCCAGGGCCCACCGGGGGAAACGGCTTCCTCCAGGCCCCTGGGGGGCGCCAACAGCTTTACCTGCAAAATGTGGTATCCATTTCCTCACGTAGGCCCCTAAGTTGTATCAGCTTAACTTGTAAAGCTGGATCCGCCTGTGCCTTACATACGTCACGATAAACTTACACCTGCTTCGTGAATTTGACAGTGACCGCGGTGGAGCCCGTCCCAGAGAAATCAGGAGAATGACTTGAGCCGCAAGTGAACCCTCAAGACACCTTACTTCTACTTTGGCACTGTTGTGTCGGCGAAACAGCACTTTTGGTTAAGTTTGTTGATTTGAATCCCTGGTTTCTTGTATTAGTATGTCAAATTTATATAGTTAGATAACAGTTATAATAAAAAAAATGTTATATACATGATCTTATATTGGCTACCATATAAAGGACATTATAAGAAAAACTCATTTTACTTTAGCAAGGGAGTTTTTGAGAAATTCCCCCCTCCAAGGAGAAACGTATGCAACACGTAAGTTTGAAACATACTACTAAAAACTTAGCCAGTGCTCAAGGGAAATAACTGGAACGGGGTAGGCATGGTCAGCTTCACAACGAAGCTAAGAACTTGACCCCACTCTGTTTACGGCAACACTGACCATTACTACCTTCCCACTGCTTCCGCCTCTATCTTATTCACTGATCCGGTGATTGGTCAGCTGTGCTCGTGGCTGGTGTCGGAGCTGAACCCTTGGTGAGGGCAGAACGGCACCAAGACCTGCAGATCTGTCAACCTCTTCATGCCTTCAGTGGCTCCTGGTGGACAAAGTTCAGATTCCTCGGCTGGACATATCAGCCCTCCAGAGTGCCTGCAACAGGGCGCCCCATTTTCCTCCTCCACCCTGGGCTTCATACAAACCAAAGGCACTGTCTCAATGCATCATGCTGCCATGGCTTCCTGAGGCCAGGATGTGGCTGTCTCTGACCCGCCTGGGGAGCACCTGCTCTTCTTCCCAAGCATCATCTCCAGCACTGACTGCTCCGGGATACCTTTCCTCTCCTTCCTGGGATGCCACGGACGACACAAATCCCCTTCCCAGGCCGTGCCAGCGGCTCTGTCCCTAATGTCCTCAGTTTCCAGACTATTTATATTGTACTAACTCGAGGACATGACTGTGACGATTAATTGCGTGTGTCAACTTGACTGGGCTAAGGGCTGCCCAGATAGCTGGTGAAACAGTATTTCTGGGTGTGTCTGTGAGGGTGTTTCTGGAAGAGATTAGCACTTGAATGGGTAGACTGAGTAAACAAGCAGGTGCTCAGGCCCTTGGCCTCCGTCTGAACCACAGCACGGGGTATCCTACGTCTCCACCCTGCCAGCAGCACAGCGTAAGACCTCTTGGCCTCCGTAGTCACGTGAGCCAATCCCCGCAGTAAATCTCCTCTTCTATATCTGTTTAGGTCCTATTGATTCTGTTTCTGGAGAACTCTGACTAATACAAAGATCATATCCCTGATTTAATCATCCCCTTCTATCCTGAGCTCACCAGCATTCAAAAAGGGTTTTGGTTTCACGTCATTACTTAAGTTTTCCCTGGTCTGACTATGAAAATAATGGAGCATATTTTTGCATCCTGCGAGTGTTACTTGCGGAGTTGATCATGTGGATTTCTGCAACATCTGAGCTGTTTTCGAAGAGGCCTGCTATGCAGTAGGACTTTGAGAGGTCTTCGCCGAATGAGCGAGGCCATGAATTTCCCCGGATTTCTCTGGCATAGGCCCACGGGCAATAGCACATTAAAAAAAAATGATGTGCTTATTTTCAAATCAATCTTATGTAACACAATTTTTTTTTTCTGTAAGGCAATACAAATGCAAAAGTGTCTTTTTCTCTCCCCATGCAGAACTCGATTTCTAGAGCCTGATTTTAGTAGGAGTTCATTTTCAGTTCAAACCAAGTGTCTTCAGAAGTACACATTTTGCTTCTTTTTCTTCTTCTTCCTTGTTTTCTAAGTTAAACGGCTAAGCCTCGGCTATAGAGAAGCGTGATTCAGTCAACACATTGCTGATGCCCCAGAATTTTACAAATGTTTCCATATGGGATTCCTATGTTGATAAAATAAAGTGATCAATCTGTAGTGTTTTGCAATCAGAGCCAGGGACAAACACAAAGAAAAGTACATTAGGGAATCTTTTAAAAATTCAAAGACTTATTAATTCATTATGTTCCCGAAATTGTTTTTCGTTTAATCCTCAGCTGGGTGGGAGTGATCACAAGCCAGCCTGCCTGACTTTGAATTGTAACTCCGACTTCTACTGCTGCTCAGCCTTGCTGTGCTGCATGCCCTCGTCTGTAAAGGTTGGAAAAAAATACACGTCTATCGTAAGGCTGTAGCGTGGATGAAATGTAACAAGTGAGCGCTCAAGAGATACCAGCTGAGGTCAGACCAGGCACCGTTACACCAAGACACTTTCCCGTTTCCATTCTTCTCCAATCTGGAGTGCGTAAAAATCACGTGGGAAGCACAGTAAGCACAGAGTCCTCCTACACACACACACACACACACACACACACATGTGCACACACACACACGCACACACACACATCCTGGCCGTGAGTCGGATTCCGGAAGCTGCACCTGTCACGGTGATCCTGCCGGAAAGTGTGGTCTGGCCTTCAGGCAACTCAGGCCGACCACGTGACTTCCAAGGCAACCTTGAAGACTGAAAGTGGACATCACTTCACTCCCTGACCGTTCACTAAGTAAACGCCGTAAACCAGCGCACAGAACCTCTGTTCTCCGGGAGCCCGTGGCGTTGTTGGGGGTAGCAGGTGTGGACAGGGCTTCTTAAGCTTTCCCAGGGCTTTCCCATGTTCCTGCTGTGCCGTCGAGCTCCTGGGGGCCTGGGCACTGATCTCATGACCCCAGGAAGGTGCCGCATAGACACAAGCCCCACAGCGTCGGGAAACACCCCAGGCTCTGCCGTCAGCAAACACGGGCTTGGTCCCCATTCCCCCCTGTGCTTGAAGGAGAGCAAAAAGGAACAGAGCGGAGGGAGGGAGAAGAGGCAGGGAGGCAGGGGGGACAGAAAAGGAGGAAAGACCACTCTCGGCCTCCTCCCTTCTTTAAATAGGAGAGCGGCAAGTATCTCAGAGGTGTGAGGATGAGGCTTAAAAGAGAGGTGCAAAGGCGTAATGTGCTCCCTGTGCCAGCGTCTTTCACTTGGAGAGCTCATGACCCAGTCCGCCTTTAGCTGAGTGCGGTCTGTTCTCTGTCACCCACTTAACGCCTGACCGCACGGGCGATTACCTGTTGCTGTTTAGCCCTTGTGCACACCACGGTCTGTCTTTCCACCGGATCCCACGGATCCTGAGACCTCAGCCTGGCAGCAGCCTTGCTGTGCCCCTAACTCCTCATTCTCAGCCTTATGCTCTGTCCCCGGCCCTGCTGATCCTCAGCCGTCCAAAGGGATCAAAGAAGAAGCAATGAGCAGGCCACAGAGTCTCTTCTGCCCCAAGGGGCAGGATTCCTGGGCAGGCCTGAGCCTGTAACGCAGGGTCACTGGGAAATATATGCAATGACAGTGGAACAATTTCCAAGAAAAGCAGAACGGAGGACCTGCCAGTAAAGGTCAAGGCCATAGTGTGTCCAGAGGTGCTGCCCGGCGCCTGGGTGTGCCTGGCACCCGGACTCCTCTCGCTTGTGCGGTGTGGTGGCCACAGTCCCTGCCTAACCCCACGTCCTGCACTGCACACCAGGTCCCCACAGCGCAGCTGGGAGGGCTGCCCCCGGGCCAGGAACACTGAGTGTTTTTGACGGAAGGTTTCCCATCAGGGTCCAGGACTCCGAAGAGTAAGATTAATGACACATATTGTCATTTGCTTAGAGGGCGCTCAAATGTTTGCGGAATGGAGAACATGCAGCCAAGCGGCCCAATATTGAGTGCTTGTACCTTTGCAGGGTGGAGCCTTAAAATCAATAAGGTACGTATATTAGGTCTCAGAGCATTTGTCTTGAAAAAATCCATTCTTAAGTGAGAGCAAGGTTTACAAAGCGTTATTTGGTAATCTCAGAGCTGTGCATTTAAAGGAAGAGTTCATAGGCCATACTCCGTAGGTTTTGTCTTGTTGGCACAGTCTCCAGCTGTCCGGGAGAGCTACGGTGCGAGTCTGTCTGTTCCAGGCCGTCTCCGAGCTCCGCCTCTGGGGAGGAAGGCTGGCCCAGCAGCGCTCCCCTCCTCCTCTCTCACCGTCTCTTCTCTTGCATCAGGCTAGAATAGCTCCCGATTTCTTTCACGCCTTCCCCCACCCCGCCCCCCAGAACTTCTAACTCTGCTCGTAAGCTAGCATTTTGAAGAAAGTATCTGTTCCTAGAGTAGAAGAAGATTCTTTTACCAGGCAGTCCGGAAACTCACTCTCATCCTCTGACACTGAGCCCCATTTCTTCCTCCACCCCCTGAATATTTTATATACCTCGCCCCAAACGGATTATTGCCAGGGTTCAGGACACACTATGCCAAATACGGCACCTCAGCATTTGAGAAAACAGCAGGAAGGCCACCGTCACCCTCCCTCCACCTTCTTCCCTGAAGCAGACCCCAAAACCTTGGCAGGGCGTTCTCTGACCTTCCTGTCCCTTCCCTTGGAGGCCTCCTGTGACAGGTGTCCTGCCCTGCATCTGAGCGACGAGAAGAAACTGCGCAATCCTGTTACGTCCCTCCCAGACCCCGTTGTATTGCCATGAGGCCACGTCCTTTTGTCCTCCGACTATATTTCTGCATGGCTGTCCGTAAAAATGCGCAGATTTCTTCCTTTCGTTAGGTCTTAATTGCCGTCAGCTCCCAGGTCAGACAAAACTTACACCAAACATATGAAATACATGCGTTATGCTCCTCGCTTGTTAATCTGTGTTTTGTCATAGGGCACTTAGCCACGAACTGTGGGATGGGTGAGGGAAAAATTTGCTTTTTTCTCTCCTACACCACCTTTACAAAAACATATGACAGTCAGATCTCTACGTGCCTGAAATGTAACTTATTTTTAAGAGTTTCCCAACTACAGCACAATCATATGCACACAGCACTTTAGCTTTGGGTCCAGATGTGTATTTGTAAACTGCAGAGTGGGTGACTTTAGCTTTATTAGTTTGTGTTGGATGCTAAATCTCCACTAAAAGATCCAAAAGAAAGCGTTATTTTTCACTCTCTCGCGACCTGTCCTACTAGACCACACCACCTTCCCAACTCCAGGCGACTTTTAGGATACCCTGAAATAAGCCATCTCCCAAGGCCTCTGGGGGACAGGGTTTCACAAGCCTTTCACAAGCCTTCTAGTTTATCACCACTGTGGCATCAGTGATAACAACAGCAGGAATAACAGTAATATTTACAGAGCAGATTCACTGTGCTTTCGTACAGATAATCTCCCCTGGCCCCACAAGGAAAGCAAGGAAGGCAGCCATTGCCAGTTAAGTATCAATATATGAAAAATACAATTTTAAAAAAGTTTCCTATAACTCTGTATAAAGTCAGAACTCTCTCTCTCTCTTTGTTCTTTTCTGATTATAAAGACATTATTTTGTTCGCTTAAGTTAGCTTCTATCACTAAGTTTTCCCTAAGTCAGAAATAATAATTTTTTTTTTGCCTTGCTCTGACTCATGAAATCTCATTCTCGGAGGGGAGAGACGACCTGAGCCAGCCCATCTTCTGATGAGGGATTTTCATCCACATGTCATAAAGTAGCCGATTGCCTGAGGCTCAGACTAGCCCAAGACCCTTAGGATTTTTCTCAAGATTTCCGGTATCCAACTTCTTATCCCAGGTCTCCTTGACTTTTACTGAAAGAACCTCCTTTTCACTGCGGCCAATTTTTTTTCTAGACCATGTAATAAAGAAACGCTTGTGCTGGACACAGCAGGTTTTGTAGGAGGGCCAGAGTCCACACGCTGGTGTAGTTGGAAAAACAGGGTCCACAGTTAGAATCGCAAGCGCGGCGGAGGCGGGATGGTGGGAAGCAGGCTTGACCTGTTGGAAGTTCTGTTAGAAGAGCTCCGCTTGCAAATGGCAGCCGGTTTAAAGTCCGGACGGTTCTGCTCCGTCTCTGCCTCTTGCTATTTGTCCTTGGTCACTCACGTCACTGAGCTGGGTATGGGTGTCTGCAGCACTCCCTACCCACCAACCACAAAAAAAGATTTCTCTGCAAATCTCAGAATCTATGAAATTCCCTGAATACAAGCGGAAATGAGGATAGACCTGAAATACAAATTCATTCTTGTTTTTGGCAGGACAAGTGTTATTTCCTCCTGCTTCTGAGTCCACGGTTGTAACACGGGCCTCAGTTTGACAGTCCTTACTCAGGGAAAAATGCGTTGGGGACCTGTGAGCCTCCGGAGCAGAGTCTGAAAGACACTGAGGACAGGGCCAGAGAAAGTGCAAGCCAGGACACCAGATAAATCAGATGAACTTCAAAAGCCAGGAGTTGTTCTATTAATTTTAAATTTAAAAGAGAGAAGGAGGAGGGGAAGGAGGAAAGGGAGAAAGAGGAGGAGGAGGAAGGAGGGGAGGAGGAAACTGAGCTTGCAAGCACTGCCTTCTAGTTGCTTTCCTTCTCATTAGCAGAGGTCACCTGGCCACCTTGCACTGACGGGCACCTCTTCTGCAGGCTGACCCCGCCCAACGGTCACGATGGGAAAGCTTACTTTTATCAAAGGGAATGATGATAGAGGAAATCTTTAACTGCAGGTGATCTCAGCAGGTGTCGCCCAACGTACAGCCACACGGAGAGTGGTGAATCTTGCCTTCACCAGCCTTCTCAGCCCCGACGTAGGCACCCTGTCACTTTCCCTTCCCCATGCCAGGAATCCCTGCCACCGATGTGTCTCTGCCTTCTCCCAGGCCACCATGCCCTATGGACCAATAGGCCCTAGAGCCACCTGCTGGTGTCACCACAGAGTCACACGTGTCACACTACTCTTGGCCCTTGTACTCAACAGTCCATTCCATTATTTATTTGTTTATTTTTTTATTTCGGCATATGATGGGGGTACAGATTTTAAGGTTTCAATAAATGCCCTTTCTCCCCTCCCCCCACAAGTCTGAGTCTCCAGCATGACCATCCCCCAGATGGTGCACATCTCACTCATTATGTATGTATATACCCGCCCCCTCCCTCCTCCAACCTGCCCAGTACCCTATTACTGTAGTACCTATGACTGATCCATCCCACTATCCATGGATGGTCCATCCCGCTATCTATGGATGGTCCATCCTGCTATCTATGGATGGTCCATTCTGCTATCCATGGATGGTCCATCCCGCTATCCATGGATGATCCATCTTGCTATCCATGGATGGTCCATCCTGCTATCCATGGATGGTCCATTCTGCTATCCATGGATGGTCCATTCTGCTATCCATGGTTGGTCCATTCCACCATCCATGGTTGGTCCATCCCATTATGTATGGTTGGTCCATTCCACTGTCCATGGTTGGTCTATTTCGCTATCCATGGATGACATTTCCTTCCCATCTTTTCCACACACTTTAAGCTTTGACTCCCATTCTCTCAATAACCTCAACAGGAGCCTTCAGCTTCAACTTCCTGGAAACCCTTAACGCAATCCCCAGGAGTTCCTTCCATTTCCCCTGTTCCCTCCTTGATATTGTCCTGTAACCCAAGCCTCATTCCCCTTTGCTCCCACAGAAGGAAATGCACCTATTCCTGGCAATGCCAAAGCCTCCTCTCACACCTCTTACCCTTTCCAGGTATTATTTAAAAATATATACATTTCACTCCTACGTTTTTCACTCTATATCCACTGGATCTGTCTTTCATATTGGTCTTCGTTTTTCATATTGGTCTCAATTTATCTTAAGAAGTAAAAATGAAATAGTTTCCAAAATGGCAATACCACTGCCTCAAAGCACCACCTCATATTTCACCTCCTTTTTATTGGACACACTTACTGAGTATCTTTGAGCAGCTTTTATGCATTTACTAATATATCACACTGGCCAGGATCTTGGTGCTAGTGTAGTCTTTTATTCTGAGCAACAATGCACTTAGCTATTACTGAGGAAGAAGGAGAAATTTCATATTAGGAAGTGACAAGAAGTTTCTGTCTTACTTTTGAACCACTGGTAATCTCTCGTCTGTCCCCAGATTTCATGACACATTCCCCCTCCTCTTTTCAAGGGATGTCGTCCAATATAGACACACTAAATATACAGAAATTTACTTTAACACAAGGTAGAAAACTAAAAATTACTGAATGCAAGTTAAAAATGCTATGGAAACTTTAAAGGAACAATTATTTTCAGTGCATGCTTGGGTGGGCAGGGATGAAAGAATTGTTCCTTCATACCCTCCGACTTGGCTTTTTCAAGACAAAACACAGAGAGAAAATAATGGTGTTTGAATGGCATTTTTTGGTTAAATGTACAAGAACATTCAGGGGCAGAGTGTGGCAACTCTGGCCTCGCTGAGGCCTAAAGCTCAGTCTTGACAAATCTGTAACCCGCATGGGATAACATTTGGGAAACTGTATTCTGAACGTTTCTTAAAGCAACAGAACAAAACCTCTCAAGTATTATTAAAAATTTGAAAGCATGCCATCCATTTTCTGACTAAGGATTAATTCTGACCAAGTAGCATTCTAGGATATGCGTCAGAACAGAGACATATATCACAGGGCCTTAAAATTTGAGGGGACACAATTCTAAATCATCCATATTGCCTTAGACATGTGGACCAGAGATACATGCAATTAGTCAGTAATCTTACAGTGAGCCAGTATGTCATATAATCGGAGGCTCAGGGATCACAAACAAATTGGTCAAGACAAAAACTCAGCAGCAAAGTGAGCAGTAAAACTCAGATCTTCTTGCATTCAGTGGATGCTATTTCCACTCTAGCCTACCACTGGATTCGGTACCTGGAGTGGTTGGACAAGTGAGGTTTTAGATGGTATTTTAAGTCCTACCTCTACTGGCAGGTAAATCCAGAAATGTAGCAGGAACCAGACCTTACGAGCCATGTACAGACATTGGCGCTACCTGTCACAGGTAGCCTATAAACCTGTCATGGGAGTAGCCTATAAACAGGGCAGGGGTCTGAGAAGGACACCAGTTGAGAGGCAAATGCAGTAATCCAGGAGAGAGATGAGACTGGCCTGCCCATGGAGATGGTAGTGGGGTTGTAAGAAATTATAAGATTCTGGGTATATTTGAAGGTAGAACCAATAAAATTTTCTAACGGATTAGAGATGTGGTGAGAGAGGAAAAAAGACTTCAAAAGTAATTTCAAGGTTTTTGGACTAAACAACTGCCAAGCTGTTGTTGGCTTTTACTGAGAAGGGACAATCGTGAAAGGAAAAAAAATTGTGCGGATATGTCATATTAAAAATTCCTATTAGGGGTCCAAGCAGAGAGGTACAGGTTGAAGGTGGATATACAAGCCTGGAGTTCAAGTAAGTGGTTTGAACCGGAGATAGAAATTTGAGAGTCATCGCAACGTCGGTGCTATTGATATCTTTAAGTCTCAATGAGATTTCCTCAAGATGAATATAGAAAGAGGCAAGGGAAATACCTGAGACCCAAATCTTACTTTTTTAGACATTTAGATGCAGAGGAAGATAGCGAGAAGGGAATGCAGAAGACCGAGGAGATGTGGCCAGTGACCGGGAAGGAAGCCCAGGAGTGCGTGGTGTTTGGAAAGCCAGGAAAAGAAAGCGTTTTATGATGAAACCTCTTCTTTTCCTTTGGGTAGATACCCGGTAGTGGGATTGCTGGGCCAAATGGTGGGTCGACTTTTAGTTCTTCGAGGCGTCTCCACACTGTTTCCCATGCGGCTGTACTAATTTGCAGTCCCACCAGCAGCGTGCAAGTGTTCCTTTCGCTCTGCACCCAGGCCAGCAACTAGAAACGGTGTTTTTGGACTGGGGTAAGGTGATAGCTCACTGTGGTTTTAATTTGCATTTCCCTGATGATTAGTGATGTCATACACAGAGGGAAGTAAAACTCAGTGGAAATCCACAGGGAGGGAAGGGGAGGAAGGGAAGGGGAAAAACTTACCTAATGGGTACTATGCACTCTACTTGGGTGGCGGGCACACCTATAGCCGGGAATCAAGCATTGCAAAAGTGATACTTGTAACCCAAAACATTTGTACCTCCTTCATATTTTAAGATACTAAATTAAATTAAAAAAACAAAATAAATAAGTGTTTTTTGACAGGAGCAAGCAAAGAGTGTATAAAATGCTGCTGATAGACCAAATACGATGAGGAAGGGAAATTGACCACAAGATTTAGCAATAAAGAGGACATTGATGACCTCAAGAATTATTTCCTTAGCATAATGAGGGCAAGACACAATCTCAGTGATTTAGGATGGAATGGGATGGGAGGCACTGAGCACAGAGATCTACCCAGCATCTGAGGCTTTTGCTGTCAAGAGTGGAGAAAGAAATGCAGTGGTAGCTAGAAGAGATGCAGAGCCAAGAGATATTTATTTTTTAGATGACGGAAATTACTACATGTTTACATGTGAATGACATGATAACAGGAGAGAGAGAGAAAACTTCATGATTTGGTTAGACTATACCGATGCCTTTGAGCAGGCTGAGGGGAAGGGCTCTACCTGCAGAGGAGATTGCCCTAGACAGGAGCATGCAGAGGTCTTCTGCAAGAACAGGAGCCAGAGTGTGTGGCTCAAGGATGTGTGCTGTAAGGACAGGAAATTCTCCTCTGATGGCTTCTCCTGCTCTCAAAGACATAAAAGGCAAGGTCACTAGTTGAGACTGAGAATAAACGAGGAGTCATTGGAGGTTTGATGTGAAAGAGGAACAAGCTACTCATCCAGGAAAAGCAAAAATTAAGGAGTCAAGAATGTGGAAGGGTTGCTAGGTGGCACTGAGAGCCTAAGTGACGTTGGTGATCATGAGTTTAGAGAGAGATTAGTCAGGATGGTTACAGGATTCTCTACATCCATGTTCAGCTTCCTGGGTACAAGGACAGAATAAGTGGAGACATGGATCCGACCAGGGTTTCCATGAGCAAGTTGGACGGTAAGAGAGGTAAGCGAGGGAGAGATCACGTTGACCACAGATTCTGATCTGGAATCCCGGGGAGACGAGGACCTGAGGGAGAAGAGGGCAGAGACCATGTCCTAGGAACAGTCCACAGTTTGTTCCTGTTTGTGATAAAGGATAATCAGATTCCAGGAACCTGAGTGAATGTGGAGGAGACAGAAGGAAATGTGGGCATAGATTGGAACACTTGAAACTACAATTATGGATAAAGGACCATCATAAAAATTAAGCCATTTGTATATAACAATGCGTGTATGAGGCTAATCACTGCAGCATTGTAGAGACTAAAAAACAGGAACCAAATTTCCACCAATGCGGAGCAATTGAATACATTATGATTCACCCCACAATTAGATATTATTTGGCTATTATCAGGAATGAATAGAGCTCTACCAGTTGACTGGGAAAGGTTTTCCAGACACAGAGTTGAGTAAAGGGAAGAAGATGTGGAGGAGTGTGGGTCACACAGGTTTATCTTTGTAAAACAAAATCACCAAAATTGCAAATTATTAAAATACACTATACATTCATATATGTTAGCGTGTAAAGGTGCGGGGTTTCTCTGCCTCCCCCATAGCGAGCTGGTGACAGAGGACAACTTGATGGGGACTGGGTCTGATGAGAGTGAAAGAGGGACAGGGGAGAGAGAGGCTTCCAAGTAAAGGCAGAAAAACACAGTGCACTAAAACCCACAAATCACCATAAAAACAACACTATATATATATATATATATATATATATATATATATATATATATATGAATGATATGGTGACACAACTGGAAAAATAAAAAATGCGGCAATAGAAAAGAAGAACGTTGTAGTTCAGAAACGTGAAATACCTTTCTCAGGATCACACTGAGTACTGATGCCTGGTTCCAAACCCGTGCATACCTGGCTCTCAAAACTCAACTCATCTGACTGTCCGTGTCCTGTCCAGCTGCAACCTTCTGTCTTTCCAGCCACTCCCTTGTACATGCACCAGGGAATTAAAGCCATCCACCCTGCCGTCTTGTCAGTCCCTCACCTGCCTCGTGTATTCTTTGTCCTCCTACGCAAGCTTAAAGTCCATGGTCCAGCAGTGTAACCACTCGGGGACATACCTTTAATCCTTTAACCCAGTCCCCAGGTTTTATGAACTTTCTTAAAAAACACAACATTAATTCCGCTGGTTAATTTTATGTGTCAACTTGGCCGGGCTAAGGGATGCTCAGGTAAGCTGGTGAGACGTTATTTCTGGGTGTGTCAGTAAGAGGGTTTCCAGAAGAGCTCAGCGTTCGAATCGGTGTGTAGAGTGGAAAAGCCCCGCCCTCACCGGTGGGGGCTGACACCACCCAGCCCATCGAGGGCTCCATAGGACAGGATGGTGGAGGAGGGGACCTGCCCTTCTGAGCAGGGGCTCCCACCTTCCCAGACATGGTTGGAGCTCCTGGTTCTCAGGCCTTCGAACTCCGGGACTTACATCAGCGGTGCACAGTCCCACTCCAGTTCCCAGGGCTTCGAACTCAGACTGAATTCACCACCAGTTTTCCTGGTCCCTCAGCCTTTAGACAGCAGATTGGGGGATTTCTCTGCCTCCACGATCCAGTGAGCCAGCTCCTCTAAAACTTCTCCTCATACACACAGACCATTGGTTCTGTTTCTCTGGAAAACCCTGATCTATTAGTTTAATTCGACTCCTTATTATTATCATTATTATTCTTTGCCTATGCTTCCAAAGAGCTATCCGTCACTGAACACATATATCCATGCAGACTGGTTTTACTTTCCCTTCATGACCACCGACTGTAAGTGGCCATTAGCCATGCCTGGCAATCTTACTCCCTTTTCCTTGGTCAGTGGTTTTCCAGAGTTGTCCTGCCTCAGGATCCCCAGAGGTTCTGATTCAGTAGGTCTGGGGTGGGGGGCAAGAATGTGTATTTCTAAGAGATCAGCAGATGCTGCTGCTGGGACTGGCCTGGGGCCCTCCCTTTGAGAACCAGTCTCTTAGACTCTTCTTTCTCTTGCTCTCCTATGTGCCTACAGTATTTCAAACCTTCTCTGATATCCAGCCCTCCACACCGCAGATTATAGAGTGAGCCTCTGCACCCCGCACACTTTCCCGCTATTTATAGGGACACCAGTCACATTGGGCCAGGCACCTACCCTACTCCGGGATGGTCTCATGTCAGCACGGAGGCACGCAGGCAGGAGAACGCCACGAGAAGACGAAGGCAGAGATTCAGGTGATGCTTCTACAAACCAAGAAACACCAGAGATTTCCAGCAAACAACCAGAAACGGGACGCTCCTCAGCAGGCACAACCTGGTCAACACGGATCTCCGGACTTCTCGCCTCCACGGCTACGTGTTGACAAGCTCCGGTTTGGAAGCTGCCGGTGGGTAGCTATGTGCCACGGCAGCCACGGCAAACACCCACAAATGACAACTCCTCTCTTCCACCTGTTCCTGCGAAAAACTGTAGCCTCGTTCTCACGCCTTCCTCCTTACCCGCACCTGCTGTCGACACTAGTGCAGCACGGGCACTTCCCACTGCCTGCTCTGCTCCTGCCCTGGCCCTGACACCGGTGCCCCCCCCCCCCCCCCGCCGCTCTGCCCGCTCCTCCCCATGCCCCTCGGAGGCTCCCACCTTAACAACACCTGTTGACATGTGTGCGATCACATCACTGCACTTCTCAAGACTCTCCGATGGCTTCCTGCCTCCTTCAGAGTCAAGGCCAAACTCTTCAGGGCAGCCCCCCTGTAGCCGCCTCTCTGACTCCCTCCCCCCGCCAGGTCCTCTGCTCTAGCCGCAGTGCTCCCATCCCTGCTCCTCTCCGAACATTTCTAAGATGCTCGCACATCAGGGCCTCGGCCTCTGCTCCTCCCTGGGCCTGAAACCCTTTCTCCAGCGACCTGCAACCCTCGACTGTCCCCCGAATGTCTGCGTCTCTGGCCGCACCCCCTCCCTTCAAGCATTTGCTCAGTGTGCCTTCTCTAGTGACGCCGACAGCAGGTCCTGTGCCCTGCCGCCCTCCGTCCCACGCCTGGCATTTCGTTTCCTTGTCTTCCGAGCCTGCACCGGGGCCTTCCCGCGGGAACCCAGGCTCCACGACGGGAGGGAGGGCTTGCTTTGCTCGCGGGGCTGTCCCACGGCCAAGAACATGGCTGGGCACAGAGCAGGGCTCAGCAAATTTGTGCTGGATGAACCAATGCACAGCTGGGGGCAGCAGAGCCCACTCCCCCCTGCCTGCTCCGGGCAACGCTGAGCTCTAGTCATCTCCGTCCCGGGCCTCCCAGACGAGCGTGCCAGCCCCTTCCAACACCGTCATGTAAGCACTTACTGGTACTGTTCCTGGAAGTCTCTGAGAAGTCCAATAGCGAATAGTCTTGCAATCAAGCTTTCTCCCGGATTGTTCCCAGCAACCGGCACAGCCCTGGTGAGGACGCCTCGTGTCACCCACTGACCTGAGAGTGACCGTGACTTATGCTTTAAACTGCGAGATGCTTTATGTGCTGCAAAGGCAGATTTAAGAAAACACTCTGTTACACGTCATTAACTACTCCATAACATTATGATAAAAGTCAGCAGAGTTTTCGAAGCAATTTCTTTAATTATTTTCTCATGTTTGAGCCCAGATTACAAAACTTGGAATTTTGCGAAGATCCAGCCATCGTTATAGTTAATTATATTTCTAAGGGGACGAGTAGCCAAGATGCGAACCTTTTGGATTCTGTAAGTTCTAGAATGATTAGTTTAAGGGCGATTCTACCACAACCTACCTTAGCAGACTATCCAGAGTGTATTCTATTCTAGCACTGAATGAAAGGCGCCCTGGACATAGCCAGAGAACTGAAAATACAGTTCCGAATTTTCTGTTCCGAATTTTCGAATTGGCTTGGTCTTCCCTGTGGTTTTTGGTGCATCCCACATTTGATGATGTCCAAGTAGATCACGCCATCCAGAAGTCCTATTTTCTTTTCCCTTTTAAATTTAGTGGGATTGTTCACACTGAAAATAAACTCTGGTTTTTGCTATTGTCGTTGTTTTAATGTTGCATGTTAATGGAAACAGGCTTTGGCTTCCCGTCCTAGGAAAGGCGAGAGAGACTAAGGGGATTTGATGAGGAAGGGACTGGGAGTTCTTTCACCAAGGCTTCTTGAGCCATTGCCACGTGAAGGCAACAGTCTCCACTGCGCAGGGAGAGCCACCTCATCACTGCCGCTTGGAGCAGCTGCCGGCCTCGGGCTGGACGGCCGGGGAGGCCTCAGAGGTGCCCGAGATTCAGCGACAGGCGTCGGGCACTGCCAACGGCCAGTGTAATGGAAAAGTCACTGCCTTCTGGACAGTCTCATGTTATTACTGCTTCTCAACTAACCAGAGAAGGCAAAGCCCCAAACCTGTTATTTCATGGCCAGAGTGGCCCCCAGGACCCCAGCTTCACACACCTTTATTAATTTGCAACTTTTCCCCAAAAAAATAAATGACTTTGGGGCAAAGCTCCAGTTATTTACATTTAAACTAGAATAAGGAGTCAGGCTGAAATGTCAGCAGCACAAAGGAAAAAGGACTCCAGAGTGAATTAATATTTATTATCTTTATTTTTGTGTCATCAGCACATCATTAAAGGTCATTCATGATGGCGGGTAATTTGTCTTCACTGATACCTGTAAAACAACAGGGATAGGAGCCGGAGCTTGTCCTAAATATTTACTCAACTTATTTCTGTCCACGAATGCTGCAAATAAGGCTCTGATTAAACGCAATAAATCACGTGTGATAATTAATAAAATATGCACACGACATCATCAGAACTAGTACTTGATACTAAAATGTGCAGGCAACTATCTTGTCTTTTGACTTTTGGCAAGATAGTTGCTAATCTCCTCGTCTAATTTCATGGAAATATTTCTCTGAGCCTCCTTAAAATGCCAAATAGTAAGTTCTAATTTAAAGTAGACACAAGACTTTGATTTATAGGGCATGCGTTTGACAGTATGAAATATAAAGTTAACAGGACAAGTTTTGGTGACTGCCAGTTCTCGAATCCAGAGTGTATTCTATTCTAGCACTGAATGAAAGGCGCCCTGGGTAGAGCCAGAGAACTGAAAATACAGATGCCTGCTGAATTCCCCCCAAATTCAACCAAAGTCATTCCCTGTCTCATATTTATTTCAAGCCAGTTGGGAGAATTTATTTGCTCAGTTCCTGGAGAAGAATCATTTATTATGCCATTTTTTACTTGCTGCAACTAGTACAAGTAAAAAGGAAATTTGATCTACGTAGCTTGGGCCTAAGCAAAACCAGAATCAACAGCTTATGGTATGAATTTCCAAGAGCAAGTATGAAGCAAGTCAAAAAATGTACAATGATAGTTACGTTGTTTCCACAACTTTTGCAAGACAGCAAGATTTCCATCTATGAAAAAACACAAGATTTCTCTACTCTTTACAGAGATACAAGTTTATATAACAGATGAGACAAGGAGAAAAGGCATGAGTTGAAGGGTAAAAGGGGTGAGTTTTTCTCGTTAAAGCCAGACCTGTGATATGTATTCAAGAAGAGCCTTGGCATTTCAACTGAACAGTTGGAATGCATTTAGAATGGGAGATTGATTCATGTTCTGTGTGATCAGGAAACTAATCAGAACTTCATTGATGTAAGACGTCTTGCTACAAGTCATTAGTGCATTTTCCATGTTAACGAAAAGCAGCGTAGATTCTGAACATCTCTGAACATTTCTCCAAAGACTGAAGACTGTGCACATCCAGAGGCTTCTCACTCTGACCCTCGGGACTCATCGTCTAGGAACAGGTATTTCGTGGTAGAAGTTGTATGAGATTGAACAAAATGACTCTATTGTTGGATCTAATCGCAAAAAAAGATAATACATGTTTTTAAAGATAATTAAAGAACAGTTTAAATAACAAAGTAAACACCATCCAAAAATGTTCTCCCTTGAGTTAATCAATGTTAGAAATTGGCTGCATACCCGAATACCATCTTTAATCTTCTTGCCAGTAAATAACGGGTTCATGATATCAATTTTTCAGGTTCAAATTGTGTTTTAATGTTTTCTTGATGCTACAATTGTTTGTTTTTATTTGTGGTTACTGTTGCTTTTCATCAGTTACTAGATGGTCTTGTGGATTTTGGTTCTTGCTCCATTTAATTTAAGGGAATACTCTGTTTCTATTTATACCAGTGATAAACCAATATTGGGCAAAGGAAAATTTATTTTTTTTCCATAAAAGAGAATTATATTAGGATATCTGTACTCTCTCCCACTTCATATTTCAGGGTGGACAGTTAACTTTTTGAGTCCCTCTGGGTTGCCAGGCTTTGCCCTCAAAGGTGAATTTTTAGAATTTCCCACACTTATTTCCTATTTTGTGATATTGTTCTCGTGGGGAATAAAACTGCGTCTGCATGCCGTGTGTCGTGTTCACGTCATTGCTTTGGTGGCCACTGCTCAGCGTGAGCATCAGGACATCAGAACCTTCCCTGGTTCTGCTCTGGGGATCTTCGTTTGCCATTTGTACTTCGTCTTGTTTGTTTGTGTAGTCAGTTTTGGCAAGAGGTGTGTTAAAGATTTATATGGAGAATTCCAACGTTCCTGGAATTCCACCATTTCTTCTTCATAGTCTGTTCAAAATTGTCTACGCTTTTGGAGAGTGTATTGTCCCGAATCTACTTGGCCTGTATGAAGTCTCGCGTATCCTTGCCCTCCAAGCTCTGGGAGTGCACGTTGCTCACCTGCCGCTCTGCCGCTCCTCTCTCCTGGGGGAGTCCCACCCACCTGCAGGTTTCTCTGGGCTGGAGTCAGGGGCCAACCTTTCTGTCCCCAGACTCAGGACGTGTCAGGTTCCCCTGAGAATGTCACGCTCGGGGCTGGGTGGTCTGTGAGTTTCCGCAGCTCAGCTCCCAACCGCGCAGGGCACGCTGGGGCGTGAGAACGCAGGGAGAGACGGGTTCACCTTCCGGCCAACAGCCCCCATCTTAACAGGTGGACATCTTCGCACCCCCTCACTTCTCTTGAGGAGAAGAGACTAGATATGAGATAGTGCTCTCTACGCATACCTTAAAAAAATTCACTTGCGATGCATTTCAAGGTTTCTTTTAAGCAGATGTGAGGTGAGGATTACTGGGCTGACCATTCTGAACACGTGTTTAGCAAGCTGGGTCAGGACGCGTCTAACTTTTCTCTGTGTGGCTGCTGTTATCTGTCCTCCTCAGCATAAAGTCCTCAGTGGAAATTCCAGGACCACAGGTGAAGTTCCATTCAATATTCTAACACTCTTGACACACTGGCTTTCCCTGCTGCTGGGTTTTGCCTGGACTGCCACTAATTACATGCCACCATTTCTGCAGACATCAGGTCCTTCCTGCCCCGAAGGACACCCTGGCAACTGAAGTAATGCCACAGTACGTACTCGTCATTCCACCGTGGTGCAGTTAAAGCAACACAGACTTTAAACTAAGAGACGGTATATAGTACAGGACAGGAGGTACCACCCGGCAGGGTTACTGCTGTCAAAGCCGCTCACCTGAGCCAAGCCCCAGCCCGCTGGGACAAATCTACAACTTCCATGGCTGAAGGCATGATGAGCCGTCGGCCACTCCCATCCCTGCCCCCATGTGTGCAGGGTTCACGTTCCGGAAGGAGATGAGTGCAGAGGACATTGGGAATTCCTCTTTAGAAAGAAGGTGGGAGGTCTAGAAGGAAGGCATCCAGATGGCCAGAGAGGGAAGCCCACCCATTATTAGCAACAGAATGTGTTGCTTTAGATGGTATGGTGGAGCATGCATCCACGGATGGACACTTGAGCACTTTAATTTCCTTTTGAACGTTCTTTTGCCCGGTTAATATTTCTTTCCTCTGTTTCTTACGAATTCATTTTTTCTCCTCGTATTCAAAGAATCAGAGGGCTCTCTACTCACGCTGCAGAAGGACACTTTCCAAAACTAGCAACAACCCAACGCTATTAAGCTCATTATACTTCACTTGGGTGCTTCTGAAATAAAACTACCTAGTCAAACCCACTGTGTGTTCCAAAGTATCCCAAGATTAGAATCCCTTATGGATGTAAGCTTGGAACAAAATTATCATTTATGCAATGCAAGAGCCAATTTGAAACAGAACTACCAAAAGATCCAGGAGACGCTAGTGTTTCAAGGCTTTTGATCAGAGAAACGAATCAATTAAAAGGTCTGGAAACACTCCAGCCCCTGGCCTGAGACCCCTGCTGGGTGAGAGGGGGCTGCACGCCCAGCCCGGCCTGCAATTCCAGGGCACGGGACCCTCATAAATTAGGGGGGCTGCACTTCCTGGCGGGACACCTTCTGGCAGCGAGGTCCTCCTTGCTAATGTCTTTTCAACATGGGCCAGAGGGAAACCACCGCATGGGGGGAGAAACATCTTCTCAGCTCCTTTTCAGCTGGAAATCCGGGTTATCGAGAAGTGACTCACACATACTTACCTTCCTAAGAAATTTCTTGTTGCAGAGGCGCCTGGCGAACACAGATCTGCATCTGCACGCCCATGATATGGCCCTGAAACGTTCACGTTCCTTCAGAAGTTCACTTTAATGAGATGCATCGTTGGCTTCGCGCCAGGACGTAGCTTAATAACTCATGCCAAACACTGGTGGGGAGAGGGAAAAAAAATGACAGCTCTTTTCTATACATCTGAACGTGGGAACCGTGATTTTTTTCCCTAAATTTTTTTTTTATTTTTTTACTTTAGCGTATTATGGGGGTACAGTGTTAAGGTTACTTATATTGCCCATGCCCCCCTCCCCCTCGAGTAAGAGCTTCAAGTGTGTCCATCCCCCAAACGTTGCACATCTTACTCATTGTGGCACCACATGTGCTCACCAGCAAATTGGTATTAACGGATCAACACCTAAGGGGACATATAGGAGTAACATTTATTGGGTGTCGGGAGGGTGGGAGGGCAGAAGAGGGGACGGGTATATACAACCGTGGTTTTTAATAGAGAGAATTGTGTCTGTAGGTTAGTGACCTGAGCCCGTTCTGTAAAACTGTCGTTTGTGCTGAAAGGTGGCCGCAGAACATCACAAGAGGCTGCACGACTTCTATCGTCAGTTTTGGACAACGGGCTGTGACGATGATAATGGCGCTTCTACTGGAAACAGTAGGGACGCGACGCTCTCCGGGGACCCCAACCAGCCCAGGAACGTGGCACTTACTCACCGGCCATCGCCAGGAAGAGTTTACTAACCAAGCATTGCTCCAGAGAAGAGCTGTGCCTGGTCGTTTCTCCTTAGCTCGCCATCGCCACTACGAGGGATAATTGCTGCATGCTTCACAATTAAACCTGGGATGTGCTACCGGAGAAACGATTATCCAAATCACACTGGGAAAAAAAACAAAAACAGAGTGATGATTTGTGTGAAAACACAGAGTTTGACCACAACCTTGCTGGCTGGACACTTCAAGTGCCATGTGCTCCTTCGTGAACACAATGCGGTTCTGTGTTCAGAAAATCCTCACCCTCCGCCAGTCTTGGAAGGGAGCCGTTCGCTCTCCCTTTCGCAGAGCCCGGGCTCGGAAGCAGCAGCTCTCTGAAAGGCTGCTCTGGAGCGCGGACTTAACGTCTTGCAATAGCCGACACCGGCGGTCTGGCTGGGTCGCATCAGTCTGAACTCTCCGCCCCGCTGCGGCCAGATGCCGGCAGCGTCGTGGGGGCCTGGGACTGCAGCACCTCGCCCTGGAGTCTGAGATGCCGAGTGACCAGTGACGCTGTGGCTCCCCCAGACCACGGCCAGGCCCCTGTCCTCACTCCACTCATCGGCCTTAGCCGACATCCCTGCATCTTATGCCCCCCTCACCTACGCGAGGCCTGGACACAGAGATTTTCCCCTCTTCTGGAAGTCAGTTTTCAGGCTCACTTTCAAGGGGCGTTGCATCGAGCAGCAGCAGTTGTCTGTGTCCAGAGTGCCCAGCACAGCGAGGTGCGTTCGAGCCAGACAGCGCCCTGGGTCTCCGCTGCTCTGCGCAGGGTCTGGGGCACAGACTACGGTTAGCCTCCGAGTGAAATGTTAATTTGGGAGGAGGTAACGGTAAGCAGAATACATCAAGTAGCTGTCTCTGGAATGAATCCTGGTGTCTACTTAATTAAATACGTTTTTGGATGGTTTCTGATGAAGTGGGTCTCTTAATCATTTGAAGGTCCACACTCCAAGGCAGCGGCCACCAGCCACATGTGACTACTTCAATTTAAACTTCAAGCGAAAATTTAGATCCTCAGCAACATTGGCTGCATTCCAAGCAGTCAGTAGGGCCACAGGCTCAATAGCCACGCTGGTGTGCACAGGTATAGGACAGTCTATCATTCTGGAAAGTTCTATTGGAAAGTACATACCTAGAGAAAAGAGCAATAACTTCAAATGAAAAAAAAAAAGGTCACTAAATACGCAGGATGGATTTCAGCAAGAACATGTGTAATATAATAAATGTATGCAAAAGGAGAGACTATTTTATTCCAAAATACAAAATGCAAACAAACACACGGGCGAGATACAGCTGGAGTAACGAAGGCTCTCGGTGACTGTGCGTGTGTCAGCAATTCAGTAGGGTTCCAGAAAAAGGCAATGTCCTCTTGGGAGGGATGAAAAGAATAGAGCATAAAATAAGGAAAAATAAACCAGAAGATCGAATATTTATCGCATGTTTGCCGAGTGTCTGTGGCTGTTGGGCATTGCTGATTGAGTGGGATGTACAGTATGATCTCTGACCACAACGCAGGCACTGAGAGAATTGCTTTAGCTTCCGAGGTGTCATCTATTTCATCCTCAGAACTACCTTACCAATAAGACAGGTACTAATGTGCCTATTTTATGGGTGAGGAAACCAAGCATTAGTTGGACCAAGGTCATGTGACCGGAAGCAGAACCCTCAGGGTAATGCTCCAATGTGCTCTGTCCTGGCACAGGGTGTCTGTGAGCCCTTCACACAGGAGCCTGGTCTGTCCCCTCTGGGTCCCCAGCACCCAGGATGCCATGATGCAGTCATGCATTTGACATTAAGAAGTAGGTCTACTTCTTGGTTCACTATTATTTATTGCTAATTATTTATAAATGTGCTTTTATCCCTCCCCAAATAAACTATTAACTGCTAAAAATCAAGGGCTATTGTACAATTTGTTTTCCCAACACCTTAACACAATGCTAAAACAGAGCTGGTATGAAGTTTATTTTATATACATATTTGCATTATGAATAATAATGCAGCCAACATTTATTTAGCTTTTTATTATTTGCCGTTATGCCAAAGATGCCAGTCTTACCCATCATCCCACATCCCCCTTGGGGAACATCTGCTTTGCCCCCAATCCCTGCTGCCCTACAAAGCCATTTTGAAATATCGAATTTCTCCGTCTGAACCCAATCACAGCTGACTGGGCTGGAAGGGGCCAAAGGACCCGAGGTCTCACGGTGTCCCACAGTCTCCAGTAGAAAGAAAAACAGGCGGAGCAGCTCCGAGGAACCTGACGGGAGGAGAGGGGCGCTGCCCCGGGCAGGTCACGCCAGGCCAGGCTGCAGAGAAAACAGCTCCGTGTGCTTGTCCGAATCATGGGGAGAAGAAATGACCGGTAAGTAAGGAAAGAACTTTGGTACAAAGGGGACCACAGAGCAGATGGACGGAAAAAAAACCAAGATGCCGCAAAAAGGAATCCGCTAATTCGGACCTTGATTCTAAATCCTGAGGCGTCCCGGATACTGCTTTCATATCCTTCCATCCTGCAAAGTCTCTTTGGAGTCCTTGAGCTCCCTCGAGTGGGTCACTCACAGCCAGAGGGTCCCCACTGGAGCCGGAATCCTAAGCACAAGACAACGGTTACCTGTCTCGGCTCCAGTCCACGCCTTTCGTCCCAGAGCCAAATACGTGAAAGAGAGAAGAGAAGGCACCGAGCGGATGGACACTCTACAGTTCGCAAAGACTTTGGTCCTAAATCTACTGGACTCTCGAGCTGGTATGGAGTATACATACGTGAGTCCAGAGGGTTATTTTGTCCCTGTAGCTCAGGGCATAGCCAAGACGTTTGCCAGGGGAGGTGAACACAGGGGCTAACATAAAAGCCTGTTGCTGTCCAGCATAGATGCTCCTGGTTGGGGTGGCTTTTGTCCTTGAGGGGATTCAAGGACACGGGCTTCTTCCCCCTATGGCACCACCGTCCCCAACCAGTGAAAGGGGAAGGAAGCCAGGGGGAAGCCATGGTCTCCAGGAGGACTGGACCCAGAGGTGGTACCTGCGTCCCCACTGCATCCCCCTGGTGGCAACTAGGCACCTGGGCCAGCTGCAAGGCAGGCCAGGAAAAGTCACTCCCAGCCCATGTCCATTACGGAATGGATCAGGGACATTGGAGAGTGGCCACTGCTTCCCACTCCTCTCCCTTGACCCAGCCCAGGTGCCTACTTCACTTTCTAGGGCAGTAAGCCTCTTCCAGGCAGGAGAAATTCCAGAAGAAAAAGGAGACATAATTCACAGACTAAGAAAGATTCAGTCTACAGTGGACATATCTTATATGCAAGATGGAATTGAAACATCTTTATTTTCCACATCACAAAGTCTATCGCTAGCTCTTGTGAGCACGCCGTGTTCCCTCCGGACTGCGGCACACATCGGGGACCCCGTTTGAGAGCAAAAGGTGGGGAAAGTGGGGTCCGAGACTCCTCATCCACAGTTGCTACATTTGAGGGGCCACCAACATTTGTCATCTACAAAGGATTTTTCATTCCATTATCATCTTGGATCCCCACAAAGACATCAAGAAATAGGTATAATCGTCTCATCTAATAGAAAACTAAATCGCATCTCAGAGAGATGAGTGGACTTGCTGGACCTCACGTCCCTGGATGAAACGGAGATTCAAACGTAGGTCGTCCTGTTCCAAGCTGTGTGTTCTTCCCATCAGCTCATGCTGATGAGAGTTTTCATAAACATCTTCCTTGAGCCACAGATCTTAAAATACAAGTCATCATGTTTTTCAGGAAACTCCCGGGGCCCAGACTGGCAGGGGCCTGGGCAGCAGAAAGCTGGAAGCAGAGTGTCTGCAGGTGGAGGACTTTCAGACAGACGCTCCCGCCCGGCCTTCTTGTCTAGGGGCCGCTGGCTGCGGGTCACTCTCAACTGCGAAGGTCACACCTCCGGGGAGTTGGAAAGTTCCTCGGAGGCGGCACCTGCACCTGGAGATGCTTCATCATCTGGTAACAATCTCAGGTCCTATCTTGCAGGTTATGCCTGCTGTCTTGGCTTTTGGAGACCTTATCGTTGATTATTCTGAATGCACCACGCATTAAATGGAAAAGGAATTTTTGGAGTCCTTGATTTATGCCCAGACAGATTCTGTGCATTTCGTAACAGATCTCTTTTCCTACGGACTCTGCCTTCAAGACTTGCAGCTCGTTTGGAACAGCGGCCCAGGGCGCACCCACTGAGGAGGAAGAAGGAAGCCTCCTGCCCGTGCACAGACGGGACCTCAGCAGCTGCCGTGTGCTCAGCTATGGCGCTGTCAGGACCAGAGAGAAAACATGTGTAGGCTCCCTCCTTTGCGGGGGGGCCCAAGGTTTCGTGTTATCGCTGTCTATTTCTAATATAAGTGCTGGAAATGCCTGGGTTGCTTTAATCTGGGACAAGCTAAAACTTGAGAGTATGGGGACTGCAACCTGCTCAAGGCCAGGGGAACATCAGGTTTGTCTTCACGCACAGCACCGTGCCCTCCACAGCGAGAAGATGCTGCTGCTGTCACCAGCCGCTGGCCACCCCCTCCCTGCCATCCCCCCTACGGCCCGCCCCCCAGCCTTTCCTGCTGGCCGGCTCCTGGACAGGTTCTGCTGCGGCTTCTCTGACGCCCTGCACTCCTGTTTTCATCCTGCCTTCCGCCTGCTCCTTCTGGGCCTCTTTTGTTCCCCTGGTAAAACATTACATTCTGGAATATCCCGGGGTTCCTCCTTCATTCTTGGTTGGTTGTCATTCACTCTGATGAATTCAGTGCCCACCCCTGTGACTCGCCCACCCACTCTCTTCTAAGCCTTTGCTTCCGCTTTGTGCCCCACCCTGTGCCCAGGCTCGTCCACTCCGGTGCCTTCACAGGTTCCAAACAGGAAGCCACCCGACCCCTCACCAAGCTGCTCTTCCGTCTGCGTCCCCCGGCTCGGGGAAGGGCCCCAGCATCCCAGCTGCTGTGCTCTTTCCTGACCGTGGGTAGGAGAGACTTGGGCAAACCATCGCAGTTCTCTGGACACTCGGGGCAGGGAAGCGGGGCGCCTTCCCCCCACGGAGCGAGGAGGCTGGACCCGAATCTCTCCTCTGCCACCCCCCGGAGGGGCACGGGCCCTGTGACCACATCACTTGCATTTCTTTCTTCTCTGTATCGGGGCTAACACTCAAAACCACTGCTCCATGCGATCTTCCATCTCCTACCCCATTTCAAGAAATATGAATGCGGGGGTGGGTGGCGGGGAAGCTGTATTAATAACAATAACAAAAATGAAGAAATCTAAGCTCTATGCCGATCATGTCTATAAATAAAAGCGTTCTTTCTCTTTCTCTTGCTTCTCTTATCTCTCTGTCGTCACATACTCTGCAAATTAAGGGCATTGTTCCGCTGACCGTATTTTCTTGCTTTCAAAAGGTGGAAGCTGTAGAAATTGATTCCACATCAAGGCTGCTGATTCAGCAAAAAAAAAAAAATGTCGTCAACCACAGCAGTCCCTTTGAAATGGTTTCCTTTAATGAGGTAACCAGCCACAGACAGGAACAAGATGTCCTGGGGGAGGGGAGCGCTGTGTAAATGAGGACTCTTTCCCCACGGCAGGAAAACACCTGATCTGGCAGAATTGCCAGACTCCATTGATGGTGGCCCCAGAGCCACCGCCTCGCTCTCTTGCGCAGCCCCCAGTGTGAGGCTCGCTGCTGGTGTCAGGATCTCTGGGCCCTTTAATGTACCAGGCACTGCTCTGAAAGCATATTCAATTACATTCCATTCCGTTTCTTTCAAAGTTCCTCCGTAATTTGCCTGATTTTTTTTTTTTCTTTTTTCTTTTCTTTTTTTTTTTTTTTCGGTGCTTTGAAAATAAGGTGTCACGTGAGTAGTTTTCAGGAAATGATCGGACCAAATAGGGCATTAAACACAATGCATTATTGAAGGTTAGTCTCCTGCTTAAGGTCTATTCTCTCTCGGATGTGCGCTCGCGTATGAAGCTGGAGGAGGGAGGAAACGCAAGCCATAAAGAGCTGCCCGGATGCGTCCTGCTTTTTGAAGCTGGGAGATGTGCAGGGAAAGTTCAGCTTTTAATATTTCAAAATAGAGCACAGCCACCCAGGGCGATCTCATCGCACGGTTTTTTTATTTGGGTAGCTAGCGTGTGCCTTCCGTGGGCAATACCACCACCCTCTTAAAAAAAATGTACATTTTTCTCCAAGACGCAGTAGCACAATTGGAGGTGAGGACCTAATTCCTGTAGGTTCCATTTGCATGTATGTATTTTAATTATAGTTAACCACACGACTTGCACACCCCCCCCAATCAAAAATGCCTTCGCATTTACGAGCGGTTTCCTTGACTTGCTGCTTTTCCTCGTGATTTAGTGAGACACTGAGGCCTGCGCTGCTTCTAGCAGACATTAAAACTGAACAGAACCTCAAGTGAAAACATTTTTGTGTGTGGGTTTTGATTTATTTCTCATTTGCTTAAAAAAGTAAAAAGTGGTCCTCTATTTGGATAAAATGGCCACTCTGGCTATTCCTTTTAGTTTTTGTTTGTTTGTTTGTTTCTTAAAGATTAGTGCAGGATTCATCAGTTTCTTGTGCCCGCAAACGCCGGTCCCTTCCCAGGCACACGTGGCGGCCTGGCGTGTGCGTGCTCCCGCACCGACAGTGTAGGAAAGACTGACGCCGGGGTGATTAATTGGGGTTCCCAGAGGGGTCTTGGGACACGATAATTCTTTATGGGAAATGGGATTAAAACCTGACACTTCTACAATTTTCCCTCTTTGTAGTGAAAATTTCATTTTTCATCAGTTGGCCAAATAATTCCACGTGCGGTCATCTCTAAATTAATCTCGAATTAATTTTTTAAATCTCCCGTCTTCTGATACAGGATTTGCCGTAAGAAAAGGCAGAAGAGCCGATCTCTCATTAGACACGGGGTGAGAGGGGTCGCGGACGCCCCCGCCATGCTAACCACGGAGGAAGGCCCCACGTCCGGCGCAGGCGGGCGTCTGGAACCCTAACGCACGTCCGCGCGCCGGCCTGCCCTGCAGAGCCGCCGGCTCAGGGTGGCTGCATGAACCTGGCTGCACGAACCCGGGGAAACCGAGAGCCGCGTGGGCTGTGAGTGCGAGGAGCTGGTTAATGCGCCACTGCACAGACCTGGGGCCCACGGGGAGGCTCCTCTCAAGCTGATCTGTCACACTCTTAACAAGCTGTGTGTGATGTAGCCCATTTCGTGCAGGAAGGGGGAGAAGCAGTCTCCCAGGTCTCAGAAAGACCTAGTACTTCCAGCGCAGGGCACGCTGCGTTACAAGCTGCAGGCCCCTTTGAAATCAGAAGGAATACAGACACACACACACACACACACACACACACAGACACACACACACACACACACACACACACACACACACGCATGCACACACACACTCCCGGTACATTTTCCTCCGAGCTATGCCCCGGCAAGGGCTTCCTGCTCTTTGTGCATTTCCTCGTCCACGTCTGGGCATGGCCTCCTGCATTTCTTCTGCCCGCAAGCTGGGGAACAACGGAGACTCCATAAAAATGCCAAGGTTGGCCCCGTGGCAACACGAGAAGGCACAGGGGCGAACTTCGGGTACGTGCTGGGGTCCGGCCCTCGGCCCGTTTAAACAGAGCAGCCTCCAAACCTTGGCGGAGCTGAGGCCAGGGGCGCGAGCTTGGTTCCTCTGGGGCGCGAGGCCCAGCGACGAAAGGCCGGGCTGATGGAGGCGAGGTCGCGGGTTCAATCCCCACGGGAGCCAGTTCGCTCACAACAGAGAACTGCTCAGAAACCAGAGACGCCTCCTGACCCCGTCACTGACCACAAGAAGGATGGGGTGAGAACGATGCCCGCGCAGCGCAGGCCATCCCATAATGGCTCAGGGCGCGGCGGGGGGAGCAGCGCCTTCCGGCTGGGCTTTTGTGAGCAGGCCCTTCGGACAAGTGCACAGTGGATGAGTGAGTGGCTGTCCGGGGCCCTTTCTGCTCGGGGAGTTCCTCCCAGCCCTGTAACGCACTCCAGAACGCTCGAGTGGCCAGCCCGGGCAGTGAGGAGACCGGGCCTAGGGGAGGGGGCTGCGGCCTCAGAGCTCGCCTGTCTGCAGGCCGAGACTGTTGAACTTCACAGACTTCCGGGAAAACAGACGGCCAGGCGGGTGGAGGGCCAGGAGGGGGCCGGCGTGTTTATCCAAGTGCTCTGGCTGCTGGGGGAGTTTTCCGCTTGTGTTTGTGTTTTCAGATGGAGCCCGAAAAGGGTTTCCCCTGGGCGAGGGTAGCACTCGCCTGGTGAGCTTGCTTCGGGGTCCAGTTAGACTTTTAACTGCTCTCCAGGGCACAGAAGCCTGAGTCCCCACTCGACAACCAGCCCGTGACAAACTCATCTAAGCCTGCGTCGGAGCACAGCCAAGCGCAGCGAGCGGCGAACTTGTGGATCTATCATGGGTTTGCACAGATGAGTCAGAGAAGGGGTAGGAGCCGGGATGGGGCCCCTGCTGCGGGCTCACCACTGCACCTATTTTCTCATTCACTGCTCAGAACAGGCCTAGGAGCTCTTCGTGCTGTCACTGTGCAGGTGGAGACGGGGCAATGCCACTGTATACCGTAGAGATGAGACTCAAAATTCCTGTCTCCTTTTGACAAAGAATCTAGGATCTTGGCCTCAGTAAAATTGAAAGTGGTTTTTTTTTGTTGTTGTTGTCTTTGTTTTGCCTTAAAACACACACACACACACACACACCAATATAAATATACAGAATTAGACCTCGATTGCTATTTCATTATGATGAGATCAAGAAATATTTTATCATTAAAATAAAGGGGAAAGTAACATACTGATATAAACAATCACAATGCCTCTGCTGTTTTTAAATAAACAAAACTGATTTTGCTTGCATGTGTAACAGAGAAGTAAGTTTAGTAGGCTGACCGCTTAGAAAAGACTCAGAATGGTTTACACAAATGTGTCCTTTGAAATGTATACGTGCAATAATCAAAGAAAATAGGAAATAAAAATACCTATATGGAAAGTGATCCAGTCAACTAAAATTACTGCGAAGCGACGGCACCCATCATTATTTTGGGCAAGGGGGATAGTGCCCCCAAACACACGTATTATTTTATTCACCTATGGCTCGTTTTCGGGGCTTTGGCTCAGCTGTGGGTGCACATGGCTACAAAGAGGCCAGCCAACTCCACCGAGAGCTGCAAACTTAACCCCAAGCTGTGGGCAGAGCTAATAAAAACCAGGCCAAACACCAGACACACACAAAACCCAGCTTCAATTATTTTAATGTTTTCTTTTTTTCTAGTTCTTTTTCTTTGTTTTGTTTTTTTCTCCCTCATTTTAAGGGCCATCAGAAAGCTCCTTTCAGCTCTGTTCCAGAGTAAATGCAGGCATCACACAAATTAAAAAGGACGCAGTTCAGAGGCAACTTTATCTTTGAGCTAAGAGTTTGAGAATGTGGACCTAGCAAACAATTATGAACATATTTATTATTCAGAGTCATCGAAGAGGAGGAATGGAAAATGCCTGCTATGATGTCTCATCTCTGCCTAAGTCATGAATGTACGTTGTTTCCCTCCTTATCATAAACTGGCATGTCTTTTAATTTATATGTATTTTTTTTACCAGTTCTATTTTTAAAAAGAAAAACAAAACTAAAGCAAAAAAACCTGACTCTCAACCAAAAAGAGGTTATAAAGGGCTGAGAGTGGCATGACAGGGAAGAAAGAAAGAAGGAAAACTAAAGAAAGAGCAAAATCTATCAACTCTGCTTCATGCATCTTCTTCTGGGGTCTCAGTGACATAAACGTGGTCTGTAATCCCACACACCTAATGTCATTCACACAGAGGGTTTAAGGGAGGCAGTTCTGTGTTGTACAGAGAGCATGACTTTGAAATTAGAAACTCTCAAGTTCAAATCCAGGCTCTACTATTTACGAACTCTGTGGTCTCCGCCAAGTTACATCATTTCTCTCAGCCACTTCTGTACAAAGAGGGAATATCCCTGCCTTCTAGGAGAGTTGTGGCAATTAATAGAATTTTCAAAATTTAAAACCCTAAATGATATTTTGTACATAATATGATATAGGTTAAATATTGGTGTCCTCCTCAAAAGATGTGTATGTTGAAGCCCCAACTTCCAGCGTTGTGGTGTTAGGAGGTGGAGCCTTTGGAAGTGATTCGGTCGTAAGGGTGGAGCCCTCCTGAATGGGATTAGCGCCCTTGGAAGATACAAGAGAGCTTGCTGCTCTCTGCGACTGTCCACTGTAAGGACACAGCAAGAAGGAGGCTGTCTGCAAACCAAGGAGAAAGTGCTCCCAAGAACCCAACCATCCTTGCACCTTTTTTAAATTTCTTTTTTATTTCAGCATATTATGGGGGTACAAATGTTAAGGTTATATATATTGCCCTTGCCCCCACTCCCCCTGGAGTCAGAGCTTCAAGCGTGACCATCCCCCAAATGTTGAACATCTAACTCATTGTGTTTGTATATACCCATCCCCTCCTCCCCCTATCCCACCTGCCCGACACCTGATAAATGTTACTCCTATATGTCCACTTAGGTGTTGATCCGTTAATACCAATTTGCTGGTGAGTACATGTGGTGTTTGTTTTTCCATTCTTGAGATACTTCACTTAGTAGAATGGATTCCAGCTCTATCCAGGAAAATATAAGACGTGCTATATCACCATTGTTTCTTAAAGCTGAGTAGTACTCCATGGTATACATATACCATGTTTTATTAATTCTCTCATGAATTGATGGGCACTTGGGTTGTTTCCACAACTTTGCAATTGTGAATTATGCTGCTATAAACATTCGAGAGCAGGTGTCTTTTTCATAAAGTGACTTTTGATCTTTTGGGTAGATGCCCAGTATTGGAATTGCTGGATCAAGTGGTAGATCTGCTGGTATCACTTTAAGGTATCTCCATATTGCTTTCCACAGAGGTTGAACTAGTTTGCAGTCCCACCAGCAGTGTAGGAGTGTTCCTCTCTCTCCGCATCCACGCCAGCATTTGTTGTTTGGGGACTTTTTGATAAAGGCCATTCTCACTGGAGTTAAGTGATATCTTATTGCAGTTTTGATTTGCATTTCCCTGATGATTAGAGATGCTGAGCATTTTTTCATATGTTTGTTGCCTATTATTCTGTCTTCTTTTGAAAAATTTCTGTTCATGTCCTTTGCCCATTTTTGATAGGGTTGTTTGATTTTTCCTTGCTGATTTTCCTGAGTTCTAAATACATTCTAGTTATCAGCCCTTTATCAGATGCATAGCTTGAGAAAATTTTCTCCCATTCTGTGAGTTGTCTGTTTGCTCTCTTGACATCCTTGCACCTTAATCTCAGACTCCCAGCCTCCAGGTCCCTGAGAACATAAATTTCTGTTGTTTAAGCTACCTGTCTGTGCTATTCTGTTAGAGCAGCCCAAACGGACTAAGACACAATAAGTCCATAATAAACAATAAGAATCATTATGGTTCTTCGTTGGTATTTGGCAACTGGGTAAATAAATATCAGAAAGAGACTTTCCTTCATTACCTGACTAACTCAATGGAATTTATCTAGATTATAACAAATCCAACAGACAGGTTTAATAGTCTATACTTTTTAATTTTTCTGCAAAATTTCTGGACCTTGTCATTTTTCTAGAAAATGTGGCTTGATAGCTGAATCACTGTGGCAGGTGGGGCTAGGAAAGATTCAAGACCTGGGTTCTGGCCTCCCCATTGCCATCTGGATATGCTGCCCCTCCTCCCCCAATTCACAGGTGTTGGAGGTGGGGCCTTTGGAAGATACTTAGGCCCAGATGAGGTCATGAGGGTGAGGTCCCCATGATGGAGTTAGTGTTCTTCATGAGAAAAGCAAGAGATATCCGAGCTGGCTCACTCTCTCTCTCTCTCTCTCTCTCTCTCTCTCTCTTTCCCCTACCATGTGAGCACATAGCTTGCTGGTAGTCGGGAAGAGGGCCCTCGCCAGAACCAGATGCGCCAGCACCTTGATCCTGGACTTCCCAGCTTTCAGAATCATAAGAAAAAAGAGTCTGTTGTTTAAGCCACCTCATCAACGGTATTCTGCTACAGCGGCCAGTGCTGACAAAAGCAACCATGACTTGGCAGCAAGCAAGGCGTGGTTGTGGGTGTAATGAGACACAGTTGTCTTGATCTTAAAGAGTTCGGAATATGGCACGAAAGTATGTCATACTAAATGTAATGAATATATCATAAAATGGCAATTTTACAAAAGCATTAAATGCAAAATAACAAAGCATCACAACTCAGAGATAGGAGAAGTATTTTTCTAGTCAAGATGATCCCAAACGAGTTTACAGGAAAAAAAGATGATATTTGAGCAGGACCTGGAGGGATATTTTGACTTTCAGAAGACAGAGAGATGGGGTTCAAGGGTGCAGGGATGGCAGAGAGTGAGAAGGAAAGAAGAGGTCATGGCCGAAAGTGATATCTTGAGGCTGACTGCTAAAGTAGTGAGATTTTAGAAAAATTGGGAGGTTATAAAACACTCAAAAATTAGCTTTCATTTTGTTCATACAACTTTGTACTTCTTTAATTTGTAATGAGGGGCATTTGCTTTTTAAAAATTGGCCTACTTTATACATTGAGAAATAGAAATAAATGTAAACCATTAAAGAATACATTAAAGAAATAAATGTAGCCAGTTCTTATGTGCAGAGGAAAACCACATATATTGATGCTTTAATAAAATTAATAAGAAAGTGAGCCACAAAGTCTGGATTGATACTGCTCATAGACATGACTCAAAAGCCTGTGACTAAGCCCCAGAGGAGAGTTGCCTCCTCGTTGCCCCAATTATCACAAGTCTGAACATACCAGAGACAAATGTGTCTCCTGGAATTCATCTTCTGATTTCATCTGGATGATTTATTCAAAGCCAGTCAGTGACGGGTTTTGCACAGAATGAGCATTGGGGTACAAGAAATCGAAATGTTGAGTCCCAGCTCTCCATGTCTTTTTATCTCCTGGGGAATAGAAAGGGGGGAGGGGAAATAGATTTGCATTTGCAAAGTGTATTTCTGAAGACATTGAGGGGTGTTGTAGGGAGGAAGGGGCTCCAAGGTCAATGACATCTGGGATGCTGCCCCCAGGCTGCATCTTGTGGCTGCAAGACACAGCAGCACAACAAAGGGTGCTGAGAACCTACACTGACGACACCTGTTTGACCCTGGGGTCTTTATTTGTATACCAAGAAGATCACGATGGAGTGAAAAATACTAGCCACATAATTTTGAAGGTTACTAGATTCTAATTTAAAATCACTGAAGTATTAATACCAAGGCCAATTTGCATCTATACATTTAATCAAATGTTAAATTTCCCTCCCGTTGGATGCTAGTTTCTCAAAATCATGGCGTAAGAGGGATATCTAGCCAACTCCACCACCCACATGACCGAGAAGATAAATCTGAGGGACACCAGTGGGAGAGCCCAGGCATTACTGAGAAAGGTCTGCTGCTCTTCAGCCCTGGCGGACTGTCCACCGGGGAGGCGGGAATGGGGGCTCTGTGATGCCTGATCACCCAACGTTTGAGAGAAGACTGCAGTTTGGGAATGTATATAAAACCTCTGCATTTAGCAATGTTGGAAAAGCCATGAAAATAAACCCTTACGGTTGTTCCCAATGTGGGCCTTCGGTCACGGCTGCCTTGACCTTGGCCAGTGTCTCCCAGCCACGTTTGTGCGGAAGCTCAGGCACGGGCCTAGGAGCCGTGGCGTCTGCTCAACCCCTGCAAGTTTAGCTGTGGGCATGACACCTTCGTCTCCTTTCTAACGCTTTATGATTTGTTGTACAGTTTCTTGATCATCTGGGGAGATTCTGCAAATGACTTGTGTGTCTCATCACAGATTTACCATGTCAGGCTTCCTTGCAGGGGAGCTCAGGATCTGGGTATTTGATGAGCTTCCTAAGGGATTTTGATGTGTGTCGATATTCAGAGCCACTCCACAAAGCACTCTCCACCCACCACAGAACAGTAAGCTAGAAGCTCTATAAGCGACCTCATCAATCATCAATTGCATCATTGTTTGCTTTATGGAAACATCCACTAAAAAGATGTAGACAGTAGGTCAGTGGCAGAAGCCCAGCTAAAGCTCATGCATGTGGCTTCCCCAGCTGCTGATCTTGCTACTTCACCCCGCAAGATGCTCAGAGTAGACTGATCATGTTCTTTACCATAGAACTGCCAGGGAGGGCGGGCACAGCACAGTGGCTAGGTGCGGGGATGACGCCCAATTTCCAGCTGCGCCCCTTAGGAAGCTGTGTTTACACCCGAACATCTTCCTTCCGCATGCAAAGTTTGTAAAATCCCTGAAAGAGACAAAGAAAGTGAAAGTACTTGATGAATAACAACACTTTCTATTTCGGGACCGGCTGAGCAGGCACGCCACCTCACCTTCCACCAAAGCACCATCTGGGAGCCAGAACTTGGCATTTGGGGAAAACCAGAGATGACTAAGAGCAAGAATACTCTCATCAGGAGAAGAGCCCTGTGTCTCCTGTTCCTCTTTTAGCAGTTGGTACAAGTTCAAATTAGAGGATGCGTGTGAACCACGGCAGATCTAGGACATCCTGTTCAGGGCTCAGCTGACCTGCTGCACACTCACCACCTGGTTCTTGGTGGGCAGCAAGCTGGGAGCAGCCACCACACGGTGACAATCAGTGGCTCACTCCAAAAATGCTAATGTCAGCCTGGTCCTGTCTAAGACTAGGCCTTATCTAAATGAGACTTCCACCGCAGATCTCACAGATTGTCTTTTACAACATGCATTTTCATTCCAAATCGAGGAAACTGAGGCTGGGAAGCTGAGCAATCTGTCCGAGGCCACCTAACTAGCCCGTGTTGAGTCAGCACGAGCTCTGTGTCTGCTCCCTCCTCGAGGGTGGCAGGGGCCCTGCTGAGACCCACCCTGGGGTCAAGTGAAAACCGAAAAGATTCCCAGAGTTCTCTAACTGACTTCTCTCTTTTAGATAAAGGGTGATAACACGTGATAAAATAAAAGTCACATCCTTTTTGTGAGTGGCATGCTCCGTGATGGTAATGGAACTCCTAAGCAAGAGGAAGATATAAAAGATGAAAAAGAATTTACATAAATCAGAGTGGGCATGACTCTTCATGGACTGATAAATTTTCAACCAGGCGCTCATCAAAAGCAATGCAGACCCCAACTCCATGTAATTCTCGAAATCCTAGGCCGAGCCATGCAACGATTAGAAGTGGCCTCACCCAGCTGAGAAATCCCCTCCCCTCCGGCAGTCCATCCGGAGACTCCCATTTGAAAATGGATTGTAAATTGCAAGTTTTCAACAGAAACGGTATGCATTTCTTGCCAGAAAAGCAAGCTGTAGCCTCACAAATGACATTTACGAAAGCGCTTATGCAGGGACTGGGCAATGCACGTACGCTTTTCGTTGGGGTTGCTAAAGAGCATTTTCTAAATATTTGAGTGTAAATCACTGCAGTTATTACCCATATTTAACATTCAAATGGCCAGAACCGACGGCAGTCTGGAAGATTTCATTTTCTGCGGCAGAGTATTAATACCGTCGTGCACTGTGGAAGCCGGATAGCCCTGGCCCGGTGCACACTTGCTGCATTTGCTGTAAAATTGAAAGGATCGAATTACAGCCCCAAACCCTGTCCTCGTGGGAGCAGAGTCTGTGTCCAGGTTGGCCCTGGGACCACACCGAGAGGGAGCTGCTCGTAAACATTCAAACCGGCTTTCAAGTCTGTTGGTTTTACCCAGACAACGCTTCCTATCTCTTGATTTCTCACCTTCTTAGAAATAGACCTTGTGAACGCCCATTCTTAATTAGTTTACTTTAAAATATGTCCTCTACAGCTATGGGGACAAAAGGAATGTGGTACTTGGCTTGCTTAAAGAGTAATCAACTCATGTGAAACAAATTATTCGCATAAAGCAGAGGATTACAGGCAAAACCTTTACAGTCAGGGGAAGAAAAAGCACAAGTTGACCTTGATTTTTTTCTTTTCTCTCCATAAATTTAATGCAGCTCAAGGAGCCACTGGTGCATGTGGGTTCCAAGCATGTGCTCGGGGCCAGGGCTCTGCCCTTTGAAGGTCTTACAGATCTGAGGAAACCCTAGCTCTTCTAATTCCACGGTAAAATCCATGATTGTTCATGCTTTCCTTTGCACTGAGACATTTGTTGAATTTCTTTGACGTTCTGTGATGAGTATATCATATTCTTGGAAGAATAAAGCTGTAATTTTATTTTTCTGTTCCTCTTTTTCCATTGCTTGCATCCACACAAGCCCCTTTACATGATTATGTAAATAATAAAGATGTAACTGCTTTTATCGTTTATTTATATCACAGGAATCGGGGACGGAAAGGGTCGTTCAACCTCGCCTGTTCCAAATGCGCCGGTTTCCAGGACTCCGGGAGCAAAGGCAGAGCCCAGAACGGCTGTTCCCTGACTCCCCGTCCAGGATCTTTCTACCAAGGCCGCAGAATCATCGGGATGTGTCAGACAGTCCTGGGGGGCTTGGCCAGGACGTGAACCTCTCCGTCCCCCCACAGAGACGCTGATTCCGCAGATTGAGGTGGGTCCAGGGATCAGCATCTGAATCAAACTCAGCTTCAGATTCAGACGATCTTTGAAACATATCAAAGCCCGGTGCACACATTGCATCTTAATTGATTATCGCTGACATGGTAAAGATTTTCTCGTTCGTATGATTAATCCAGGAGAAAACAATATAAATTCTCTAAGCATTTCCTTTTTTAAATTATTTTTATTGTGATAAAACCGTATAACTATTACATATACACACACACAATAAAATTTGCCATTTTAACTATTTTTAAGTGTACAAATCAGGTGGCACTAATTACACTCAAAATGTCACACTATCACATTATAGTAATAGTTATAGCTGTAAATACTGCCAGTGTCTATTACTAATACTTTTTCATCACTCTCAAATGGCAACTTTGTACCCATCAAGCAATAATTCTATGTCATTCCTCTACCCAGATGCTGGTTACCTCCAATCTACTTTCTGTCTCTATGAATGTACCTACTTTAGATACTTCATACAAGTAGAATCATACAAAATTTGTTCTTGATTATTTCATTTAGCATAGTGCTTCCACATTCATGCATATCGTAGGGTGCATCAGAATGTCATTCCTTTCTAGGGCTGAATAATATCCTATTGCAGGGACAGGCCACGTTTTGTTTACCCAAATTCATCTGCTGATGGACACTTGTTTTCATCTTTGGGCTGTTGCAAACAGTGTTTCTGTAAACATTTGCATGTGAGTGTCTGTGCAAGTCCCTGTTTTTAATTCTTTTGTGTCTATACCTAGGACTGGAGTTGCTAGGTCATGTATCAGTTCTATATGGAACTTTTCGAGGACCCACCAAACTGTTTCCCCCTAAGACATTTTTTATAGATCTAATAGAGCCCATCCATGAAGTGGCAGTATTGCATTTCAGATTTATTTAATAAATGAACATGTGGTCATTTTAATTATTAACAGTCAAGCACATTCTACAAAGACTTGAATTGACTCTTAAAATGTGTAAAATAAAGTAGACAGACATTAATAAACACGGAGCATATGCTATAATGTAAATTAGACTGAGAGAGAGATAAAATTTATATATGCCGGCCATAAGAGATGAAACAATTAGATTCTGAGTCTCCTGGAAACCAATGTGAAAAAGGAAATAGAATTGGACTACATCATTTGTTCTCTAAAAAGCTATTTAACTCTTTCATGTAACTGACAAGTGATACGAGAAGTACTACAGAGTAGCTTTGCCTGAAATGCAAGTAGAGATTGCTCCTTAGCCCAATCTCAAAGAGCCTCTGAAAATCCTCAATGGAACATAGAAGGCCCCACAGATGGGAAACCAGTGAGCTATTAGTGTCTTATTTTCCATCAGTTGAAAGCCACTTTAGGAAGGTGATTTTCTTCAAGAAAGAAGCTTTCCTTGGCATTTACGAATGAAATGAACATGTCAGGTCTAGCTCCAAGATCAGAGAAGCTGGGGTGGCCCTGCCCCACTCAGGCAAAGGGCAGGCTCCTCGACATCTCCATGGCCATGTGGTCACTGGTTTGCAGGGATATTTCTTAAGTCCTCCAGTTTAAACCAAATGCATGTCACTGACATCCAAACCTGAGTCTTGCTAGAGTATCAAGATGATGTGGGACAGTGTCACTCTGCCTGTTGGTCTGGCCTGATTCAGATCAACTAACATATGAATCATTCAGATGTACCAACCACCAGGACTTCAAGTACATTTCCAGTTTGAATGTCACATCGACACGGGCAAAACAACTGGCTTCCCTACATGCAAAACCCTGAATCTATGTTGAAAATATATAATTCTCTTTCAACCCTAGCTCATGTATTTATTAGGATTAGTGCGGAGACTAAGGAAAGATTCTGAATGTCTAAGCAGAGTTTTGAAATTGATGTTGTTTGCAGAATTTGGTCTACTGAGTATAATTCAAATTTTCTTTGAATTGTTGCCAAAATGTGATAACATAGATTTTATTTATTGATTTAAAATCTAGATTTATGTCACTTTTTGAAAAATTGGAAGATGTGGCAATGCTGCATTCTCCATGACAGCACTGCTGGAGGGAGGGTCAACAGTTCCCAGTGCTCATTGTCCCACCTCTGCACCCCTGCACCCTCTGCAGCACCTCCACCATCCCTATCTTCTCCACCTCCTCCACCATCTCCTCCATCTTCAACACTTCCACCACCTCCTCCACCATCTCTACCCTCTCTACTGTCTTTACCATCTCTACCATCTCCGCCTCCTCCACCATCTCTACCCTCTCCACTGTCTTCACCATCTCTACCATCTCCACCTCCTCCACCATCTCTATCTCCTCCACCATCTCCATCATCTCCACCATCTTCAACACTTCCACCACCTCCATCATCTCTACCCTCTACACTATCTTCACCATCTCTACTGTCTCCACCTTCTCCACCATCTCTAACTTCTCCACTATGTTCACCATCTTCAACCCTTCCACCACAACCTCCACCATCTCTACCCTTCCACCCTCTCCACCACCTCCACTTCTCCACCCTCTTCACTATCTCTTCCATCTCTACCCCCTCCACTATCTCTACTATCTACAATCTCCACCATGTCCACCCTCTTTGAGATCTCCATCATTTCCACCATCTCCACCACCTCCACCCTCTCCACTATCTTCATCATCTCTACCCTCTCCAATTCCACCCTCTCCATCCTCTCCAGTATCTCCACCATTTCTACATCTCTACTATCTCCATCGTCTCTACCATCTCCACTCTCTCCATCACCTCCACCATCTGTGCCATCTCAATCATCTCACCATCTCCCTCCCCTCCACCATCTCTACTATTTCCACAGTCTCCACCATCTCCATTACCTCCACCATCTCACCAACTGTGCGATCTCCACTCATTGGCTCTCTGCCTGTCTCCTATTGGTAAGAGATTCTGTGGACCCTGGTCACTTGAACAAAGAGGGGGTTTAAAGAAAAATTGGTTTTTCTAAGTGCAGAACATTTTTAATTTTTATGTGTCCAATCACTCTTCCAAAATAAATAAAGCTTCAGGATAGTGGACTCTGGGCCACTCATGTAAAGGGTCGTGTGCATGGAACCCAGCAGCTGAGGACTCCTGGGAAGTCATCATCATCAGGACACCTGCCAGACAAGCCCTGGTCTAGCCAAGACTTCGGCCTATGAGGTAGAGTAGATGAGGAGAGAGTAGTCAAGGTGCAATGAGGAAGACACAAAAACAACGATTTATAAATATGATAATGTCTGTGACAGGGGTTTTGAGGACCACAGTGGAGAAGTTCTTTATACCAGAAATTGTGTCTACAGCAGCTTTCAAGCAGAAACAGAGAGGAGGCAGTTCAGGCATCACAGCTTAGAATTTGCTTGTAATTAAACTATAACCAAAGCATTTTGGGGGGACATTTGTGCACATGCACACACACGCACACACACATAAATCAGGAAGATGCAAATACTGCAGGGATGAGACAGCCTACATGCCCCATGGAAGTAGGAATTGCATCTCACGTTCTCAAATCCCAGCCCAGGGCAAGGTCCACTGAGTGTTGTAGAACTGCCCTGGATCACAAGTAGGGAAGCTGCTCCTACAATGAAAAAATATTCATATCCTGTAAAGTCCAAGGGAAAGTTCAATGCAAGGAAAGGGGAGGGGGGAATGATGATTCACAGGAGCACATAACAGTAAAGACAACAGCTCAGCAAGGTTATGTAACTTCCCTGTGATACGTTTGTAACTTTCCTGTGATACATTGTTACTAGCAGAGAGAAAACTTGAGCCCAACTCAGTGCCGTTAAAAATTTATGTTTTAAACTCTGCATTAAATGGTTGCTGTAAACCAAAGGAGTTTTTCTATACAATAAGTACTGTACAATAAACATTGCCATTTTTCAGGTAACTACGGAGGCCAAAACTTGGAATTCCAGCGGCAAGGTACAGTGACTATAAAGAACAGTGAAAAGTAAAATTAATAGACTGCCAATTAAAAGCATTGCCATGCGAGCTATATGAGGTCAGGGCACACTTACTCAGCAGATTAATGTCCACCCCTTCATGAGCAATGAGGAAGAGTAAGCAGGCTGGCATCATCATCACAGGCTGGGAAATGAGTAGAGAAACCTGTCTTTCCAGTAATGTGTTAATCCTCCTCCTAAAAACCTCGCAGATATTCTTAATTTTAACACCTCAGACACAGGTTCTTATCAAAAGTAAAACTAGACAGGTTCCCAAGAAAACAGCATTGTCAAATCAAAATCAGCTGAATCGTCTCCATCCCGACCCTTTGCATGGGTGGACTGTTGAGGGGACGAGGTGTGAGGATCCACTGAGTCTGTGAACCGGCCTTCAGTCCAGCCTGGCCCACAACTTGGTTACCCAAACCGGTCCCAGAAAAATATGAAAAACAGAGAGTAAAACTCTTTTCCTACGTGCCTTTGTTGAAGGTAAGTTTGGGGAAAGGACCAGAAACTGCTGGAGCTGGGGGTGGCTTGGAAGCGATGCCCTCCAACAGTTCCACACGCTCATGGACAAGGAGACCAACGCTTGAGAGGAGATTGGCTTGCCCGAGGCCACGTGGCAAGGACAGTGGCATTCAGAGCCAGCACCTGCTGGTCACTGAGAGCAAGTGCCAGCTTGGGGTAAGGGCGCCTGCCTCTAAGGCACCTACCGCAGGACTCTGGAGTGCTGGGATGACCCCAGGAGAAATCCTCACTTTAGAAACAGACTTGGTTTCCTGAACTTTCCCATCAGTTCAGACAACAGCCCGCTCCAGTTAGAGTATGGTCAGGAGAAGATTGATGGATCAGCCTTCCACTTCCGGCCACCGGGTGCCGCGTTCCTTCACTCGCGGAGACAAGACTCCTTCTCCTTCCCCAAGGCAAGGATGGAAAGGCTGGGACTGGGCTTCCGTCTGGGGATCCGTCTGAAAAGTCAGCGGCAGCCACAGCAAGCAAGGGAGGAAGGGAGGGTGGAGCTCTCCCCATCTCAGAATGGCTGATTTGTCGGGGAAGGGGGAACACAGAAATAAGGACAGGGACGCACACCACATCTCCAGAAGGGAAAAACACAGCAAAGACCGAGTGGCCAGGGTGGTCATATCTTATCTTTGCTATTGTTATTTTCACTGGCCCAGGATGCTGTTTTTCACTGCTCACCGAAACACTGTCCTGCTATCTCATTTGGGATCATTGAAAACATCTCTTCTGCCCACCTGGCCCACATCGCAGAAGCGAAGTCCTTAAAACACAAAGTAAAACAAAGAAAAGAAATCTGAAACATTAATTTCCATGCTTAGAAATGCAAATGCAATTCATTTTCCTTCTTATCTTGGACCAACAGACCAGCCTGCAATAGTTTTTTTATGCCCTTTGGGGTCCAGCTCTGTGTGAGTGTGTGTCTGCACATATACACACATTTTTTTTTTAAGTAGAGAGACCAAAGAATAAATCTCTCAAAATGTTGCAGACGGTTTTGGAATTTGCTGATCTGCTCACAGTGGTGCAGTAGGTCGCCTAGCTCTGGAGCGCAGGTTGGAGGGGCCGCGCATTTCATGGCGGGAGTTGAATCCCTGTCTGCGAAGGTCACCGGCTAAAATGGGTGTAGCTCAGTGATTTAAGGCCTTAAAGTCATTGTGGTAGCAGACCTCCAAATTCTGGCCATAAGTTAATGAAAATGGGCTATAAAACAAAAAAGACCCTACTGTGAGGTTTTAAGTTTGGAACCTGCAAGATACATAATGTTCTCAGTGAAAAATAAGAAAACTGAACCCATCAAACTTAAAAATTGTGCGTGGGCTCGTAGAGCATCCGATTCTAATTTAACTTAGCTTTCCTGTCCTGCCCTGTAGGCATGTCTGTGAGTTAAGTAAAAGAGATGTATTAATTAAACTTAAAGCCTTTCTGAGTTCAACAGAAGGAATGTGCACAATTAAGGTATTTAGCAAAGCAATGCCCCTGCTTTTCTTCAAAGTCAAAACAGTCGGGGTTTAAACAACAAATAAACAATGTCTATAAAAAAAAAAAACTCTAACTGAAGTAAAATAGTTTGAGAGATTTTACTCCAAAACTTCATTTTTCAATGGTGAATTAACTAAATATGCCCCTGCAGGAAAGTTTGATATTGATATTAAAGCAACAAATGACTGTAGCTTTGTTTATCTGCATAAAAGACTGGATTCAAGAAACCTAACAAGTTGTCTTTCAGATTTTATCCAAAGATGAGGATGAAGGAATTAAGAATTCATTTAGAGGACAAGAGAAATCTACTTTTTGTAATGCTTTAAATAAATAACAGTTATAAATGCCGTGGAATTAGTTTGTAAATACCTGCTGATTTTCCCCAGCACACTCTACACCTTTATTTCATTAAAGACTAGTCAACAGAAATAAATGCATGCCTGGAAACTGTAGCAGAATGTTTATATGTCTACTTTCCCTATTATAAACTTTGCTCTTTCAGTTGGTGATAATAAAAACCCAAGGAAATTAAAAATGTAAACAGTTTTTAGCTTAATTCTCAATCGTCTCAAATCCCAAAATAAACTCCCCTTAAATTACTCAAAAGTAGAATGAGATTAGCACAAAAGAGACTAGCAACAACAAAAACACACTGATAAGGCCCTCCTTCAAATAAGCACTTTTTGATTGTACATGGAATTGAAATTCAAAAGGTGAAACCAAAACACCTGATGTATGAATTGCTTTCAAACAACAGTTTGATTTATCTCTGGACTCGAATGATGAGGGAGCTTTAGCTCCGAATCTTGGCTGCGATTTACCAGTGGCAAAAGTTCTGTAAGCCTACACTTGTAGCTTTTTGTTTGAAAATCAGTTTTGGATGCGTGAGATAACATTCATAGTCACAAATCAAAACTCCCTGATGAATGTACTAAACTGTACGTGCAGTTCCAGCCACACTGTCAGGGAAGTTGCGACCAGATTGATCGTTTTAACACATGGGACTCATATCGAGCATGGCTTTTTCTCATTATGATGGTTACATCTTGAAAAAAAGAATTTACTGCAATAATTACATCTCAGCTGTAATTTTTGCTGCCGTCACCTTTCCACAAATCCGGCATTAGAAAAGTGACGGCACATCTGGACATCTCCAAACCAATGACGGAGGCCGAAACCCCGCTGGCGGCTTTCGTGAGCAGCTGTGAGCAGCTTGCTTGTGTCCCCCAGGCAGTGGCAAAGCGGGAGCAGTCAGTCTCCAAGACTCGCAGACCACGCATCTGCAGAGCCCGAGGCTTCCAGCCCCGCATCAGCCCTGAACTGAGACACCGCGCTGTGTGACTCTAGTTCGGTGGCAACCGCACCAGCATCTTTGCCAAGCAGAGGACTGCATTTTTAAGTTTGTTTTTGTTTAGTGAGGATTTTTGCCAGCTGTGGCGTGCTACGGTTGGGTGGCCTAGAAACCCCAAACGTGCAAACGTTGGGTGACCTACAGACGCTCCTCTGAGCTGTGTGTCAGTGCAAACCAGTGAAGACAGGGCTGGCCGTGCCGTGTAAACCATCACCCGTGCCCACCTGGCTGAATAGAAAAATAAATCAATGCATAAATGGGGGCGGGGGAGAAGAGGAGAACGACTAGTGCATGTTCTTCTTGGGGAAGTGAGTATATTCCTGTCACTAGCGGGGAACACTCAGTGTTTTACTTGAACAAAGTCACAGGTCCACTTTGCTTTGCTGGTATCTCTGTCCAGAAGGGCCTCTCAGTAGTTAACTATCTATACTTATTATGTGTATTGATGAGAGTGCTTACATACACATATATGTGCGTATGTAGACATATATACATATAATGTAGACTACTTGTTATGTATTTCTATTCACTAAATATATAAACACACACACACACGTATATATGTTCATTCCAAGGAAGCATATCAGGTAGTGCTGACATTATTTGTGGCCTTGGGTGGGTTTAAGCACACTTAGTAAAATGTTGCTATGTATGTTAATGATGGAAAGAACCACCTATCTGGTAAATTTTGCTGCCCAGTAAAGTGAGGAGATTAAGATAAAACCACATGGAGATTTCAATCCCAATTGCAATTTCTTTATTGCCCTTGGACAAGCGAAATTCCATTTTAATCATTCGAGACACTTCATAGCGTACTTGTGAACGTGCCGTGGGTCTCTTTCCAAGAATGACAGTACTTCTGCGATGTAAGACCCCCTCGGCATCATTTGTCATGAAACTCTTACTGGAAAGCTGAGGTCACCAGGCTGGCTCCCCTAATTGAACTCCACAAAATTGAAAATGGGTTTGGGGGCAAACGCCATTGTGGTCCTTGGAACAATCTTCTGGTTATGACTTTAGGCATCGCAGAGGATTGTTTACGTAATGAGATTTGGAGTCAAAGCAATGACCTCACCAGGAAGACAATCAGAACCACCGGGCAGATGGCACAGGGTCGAGACCCCTGGGGGGTTACCTGACTCCTGAAGTTCCTCGTACAGGACTGGTCTGCGGAGCACTCCCCTCTCCCGGACTTCTTTCCGAATTCTAGAATGCGTTCACACAGAGATTGTTTCTTTCTTTCTGGGGTTGGCGGGAACCCACCGAGCGCGTGGCGTGCTGGTGGTGGCCGCAGGTGGGGTGCTCCCTGCGGGTGCACAGCGGTCTCTGCTCCGGGAAGGAACAGCCGAGCCCAGGCAAACCAGAAACAAGCTGCGCAGGAGGGGTGTGGCGGGGCGGCCGGGCAGGCAGGGGCTGGGGCCCGTGAGGGGCTCTGTACCAACCACGGAGGCCGCTCGTTTTGTTTCTGTCACTGTCCTGCTCCACAGAGCGCATGCCAGGTGCCGGAGTGCACGGTTCTGAGCTAACGGTGCCCGGAACTTCTGAGGCAAGCCCTTCGCAACAAACGTGGTGTGTGTGTGTGTGTGTGTGTGTGTGTGTGTGTGTGCACGCGCGCGCATCTATATGGACGGTGTGTGTGGTATGTGTAGCGTGTGTGTGTTTGTGGTGTTTTGTGTGTGTGTTGTATATGGGGCATAACCTGTGTGTGTGTGTGTGTGTATGTGTGTGAGCGTGCATGTATATGGACGGCGTGTGTGATATGTGTAGCGTGTATGTGTGTTTGTAGTGTTTTGTGTGTGTGTGTTATATATGGGGTATAACCTGTGTGTGTGTGTGTGTGTATGTGTGTGAGCGTGCATGTATATGGATGGCGTGTGTGATATGTTCAGCGTGTGTGTGTGTTTGTGGTGTGGGGGAGGTGGTGTTTGTGGCGTTTGTGTGTGTGTTGTATATGGGGCATAACCTGTGTGTGTGTGTGTATGTGTGTGAGCGTGCATGTATATGGACGGCGTGTGTGATATGTGTAGCGTGTGTGTGTGTTTGTAGTGTTTTGTGTGTGTGTGTTATATATGGGGTATAACCTGTGTGTGTGTGTGTGTGTATGTGTGTGAGCGTGCATGTATATGGATGGCGTGTGTGATATGTGCAGCGTGTGTGTGTGTTTGTGGTGTGGGGGAGGTGGTGTTTGTGGCGTTTGTGTGTGTGTTGTATATGGGGCATAACCTGTGTGTGTGTGTGTATGTGTGTGAGCGTGCATGTATATGGACAGCGTGTGTGATATGTGTAGCGTGTGTGTTTGTGGTGTGGGGGAGGTGGTGTTTGTGGCGTTTGTGTGTGTGTTGTATATGGGGTATAACCTGTGTGTGTGGTGTAGCATGTGTGCATGTGTGTGTGCATGTGTGTGTGCAGTGTGAGTGTGGGTGTGTGTCGCTGGTGTGCTGTGTACGTATGTGAGGCGTGGTGCGGCGTGTGTGTGGCGTGCCGTGTGTGCGTGTGTGGAGGGAGAGGAGGAAAGCGGCCTCACGCAGGCCCGTGGGCGTAGACGAGGGTGTTGCCGCTTTCCCTCTCCAGGGGAGCCGGGCGCTGGACGCCGTGGGAAAGGCCTCCCCGGGAGCTCCCACCAGAGCCGGGCGGGCGGGACGCGGGAGAACGGAGCTGGAGCTGCCTCCTGAGTCGAGGGGAGACGCCGGCGTGGCAGCAGGAGCAGTGACGACAACGAGGCCCTGGCGTGGACGGCGACGCCTTAGCAGTGAGGGAGGAACTGCAGACGGCGCGAAGCAGCCGGCCCAGAGGAGACGGAGCCCCTGCCTGCCCCCCACCGGGCTCGCTCCCAGCCTCCCGCTCAAGACCTGTCCCCACCGCTGGGCCTAGGAGCACCCCGATAGCACTCTGGAGTTTTACATTTAAATTTTTCTTACAGTTTTGTTACTTGCTCCCATGTGCACAAAACAGGTTAGACTGCATTGCTTGTATCTGATTTAGTGTCAAGAATATATCTAGCAACAATATATCAAATTTTATTGCATGAGGGCCCCTTGAGTGCTGGTAATGTTCTATTTTCAGGTATGGAAGTGGGCTCCCTTTGTAACAATGCAATGGTTTGTGGTTTGTGTACTTTTCTAGAATGTATTTTATGCTTCAATTAAAAGCTTAAAAAGCAAAAACATTTTTAAAAACCTATGATGTTACACAAAAGAGGAGCCTGATATCCAGGTATTCCACCACCTGTACAAACTATCAGCCCACTTAGGTGCTCCACCGTCATAGGCTTCCCTGAGGAAAAGGGAATTCTAGAACACTTTCGAGAGCAGTTTCTAGACTACTTTCCACTCCACAGAGCGATCTAGAGCAAGAGGAAAGGGTAAAGGTGACTGTGGTCCACATACTAGAGTGGAGATGCAAGTGAAAGCAAGGGAGATATGCAGAGTTATTGTGCGTTTATAGTGAGAAAACATGTTGCAAAGAGCCTGGACTTGGGTGTCCGCCATGCCCAGCAGAGAGCTCTGCTCTGCCCTTCGCTGCTTCTTGCCTTCTCAGAGTCTTGGCATCTTTCTGGACAAAGTGGGGATGATAGGACCTTGGCTAGAGGCATCAGGAGGGAAAAGTGAGATCAGATATGTATGTGGAGCTGCATTTAGGCAGCCTGCATTTTCGCATGCATAATTTCTTTTTAGGAACCTATTGTCTGTTTTTAAGCAGGGATTAGGGACCTGATCCTTAGGGTTAGAGATTCCCAAAGGATACAGCCTCAGGGCTAATGGCTAATGCCAAGAAAGGTGAGTGTGTGAATGCAGGCAAGAAATTCCATCACAATGGGGCCCCTGAGGGGCTGGAGAAGAGCTCTGGTAGGGGAGGAGGGAGAGGAGGGAGTGAGGGTGGGGAGAGGAGGTGCAGATGGACAGCGGCCAGAGCAAACTCACTTGCATTATAAATAACTAATCAGCACTTCCTCCACGTGAGTCCGTCATTCTGTGGCTCTGCATCTCTTCCTTGCTCTCAGGAAAGCCAACCCCTGCACACCCTTCCAAACGGGAATAGTGCTGCTGCTGCTGATGACGGTGGTCATGATGACAATGACAACGATGTTGATGCTAGATAGCATTGACTCAACGCCAGGCCTTTTGCTAACTTAAATAAACGCAGCTACCACGTGTAGAAATCCTCCCAACAGTCTTACGGAGGCAGATATCGTTATCATGTTACAGAATAAGAAGTTGCAAGTAAGTAATGTGCTCAAGGTCACTCAGCCAAGAAGCAGCAGAATTAAAAACCAGGTGTAGCTGATTTCAGCCTGTGCCCCTAACTGCAGACATTGCTTCTCAGCCTTCCTCTCTTGCTCTCACGGGTCGTCCCTAAGCTGCTCTGGAGCCCTCTCTTCATGAGGTGCAGATGCCAAGGACACCTCCCTTCCTTTCAGTACTTGCTGGTGTCTTTCCCTGACGGGCCTGAAGTGCCTTAGGACAACCATGCTGTCTCCCCAACCCCTCGCCAAAGTGTGACTTGCATTTCTTCTTTCTTCACACGCACGCCAGTATTTGGGCAGTGCCTAACACGTAGTTGATGCTCAAAAATTTTTCATAGATATGCAATTATGAGTTTTAATTTAACTACTTAATACATCCATTTTCATTTTCTTTTCTTTGGGACCCTCAAATGAACACCGCACTGGGGTGGCGTGGGGTGTGTGTGTGTGTGTGTGTGTTTCAGGTGTCTCTGGCTCCAAAATATTTGCAAATGATGACTCATCAGATGCTAAACTGGATGGAAGCAGAAACTTGATCCGTTTTGTTGATGTCAGTATAGCCAGATCTTTAGCAGATCCTGGCCTAATAATAATGTATGTTATTGAATGAATGAAAGAAAGAGCAAAACTAACAAACATCAATAATTCAGGTTGTTTTCATCTGCCCAATTTCTGTGGCATTCCCCAAGCCAAATACACATTCAAATAAGCTTCCAACATCTAAAACTTCATTCATATTTGATATTCCTACTTATTTGGGGGCTAGGTAAGAATTTAAATATCAGGCAGACATTGAATTTTGATCAAAAGGACACTCATAAGATAAGAACATGTTCTAGTACATTTTAGAAATGTTCTCAATGAGTATCAAAACTGGGTTTTGCTTAAATTTGAATTGATTAGACATTTCAAAAAATTAAAAAAAAACACTTCATTACCAAAACTCCTCAATTAATTGAGATTTTAGTGAATACAGAATATCATGGGATGTGCTATTCATCCCATATTTCTAAAACACAAATTCCCATGCCTTTTATTTATTTGTGAAGAGGGAATTGAGGTACTCTTTGGGGATGGCCCTTATGAAACAGTACTGTGAAAAATAACATGGAAATTATGACTGGAGACCACAAAAGTCGAAATACTCTATCTTGTTTTCTGATTGGTCATTCATTATTATCGCCATTAAAATAAATCTATTTGATTTTAAACTCTAGGAAATAGAGAGCAAATGCCCCAAATATAATCACAAGACGTTAAAGATCTTAGTTACAGAGAGACAAATTTTGTTGAAATTTATTATTCACAGTTTTACAAATATAGGGTTATTCTTATACTAATATTTAAGCATTAACGTCTTTTGAGTAAAGCCAAACTAACAAGAAAAACTAATGTAGTCAGAGTTTATTATCAAATATATTATTTCCTCTAGCCCCTGAAGTTGACAGTGGCCCATATACACAGGTTGAACATCCTTAGTCTAAAATGCTCTGAAATTCAAAACTCTTTGAGCATTGACATGATGCACCAAGTACCTGACATCATGTGATGGGGTCACAGTCCAAAAAGTCAAAACTTTGTTTCATGAACAAAATTATCAAAGTATCATATAAAATTACCTTCAGGTTATGTCTATAAGGTGTAGATGAAACAGAAATGAATTTTGTCTTTAGACTTGAGTCTCATCCTCAAGATAGCTAATTATGTCTATGCAAATATTCTAAAATCCAAAAAACAAAAAAATAAAAAACCAGAAATCCAAAACACTTCTGGTCCCAAGCATTTTGGATAAGGGATATTCAAACCTTTAAAAATTGGCATTCTGGGGCCAGGGATGATGGCTCATGCCTATAATCCCAGTGCTTTGGGAGGCCACGGTGGAAGGATTGCTTGAGGTCAGAAGTTGTAAAACAGCCTGGACAACACAGTAACACCCTGTCTCTACAAAAAAAAATTAAAATTAGCCAGGTACAATGACTTACACTTGTAGTCCCAGCTACTCAGTAGGCTAAGAGGACGATCACTTAAACCCCGGAGTTCAAGAGTGCAATGAGCTATGATTGCACCACTGCACTGTAGTCTGGGTGACAGAGCGAGACTCTGTCTAAAAAAGTATTGGCATTTGCTATAATAGGCAGAAAGATAATGTCCTTTTTCCAATTTACTTTCTCCTTCCTTATTGTCCGTCTCCTCATTCTTCATCTTTTAAGTAGAAACCTGCCATCCAGGTTTCTAGCAAAATATATTCATGAGACCAGCAGGACACCTTCTAACTCTATGAAGACAGCAAACCTGTACAGTCTGGGAAGAGCTTCCTACCCTAGCAAGAAAATACGGACATTTGTTGTGTGGCTGCTTCATGGCTTGGTTTGGTTTTGTTTTCATACCAAGGAATTTTATGTTTTTATTTATTGTTTTTGGTCGGCTGTGAAAGCCACTTGGAAGACAAGATACTGCCCAAGAGCATGTATTATGACACTAATGATTCACAATATCTTTTAAACTATTTCATTTCAGAAAATGATTGGGAAGAGAAATAGAGCAAAGTTTCCCTTACCAACTATTTTCTGAAAAAAAAAATTAAATCGTTGCTAATGCCAAACACAAAATAATCTTCAAATGGTAGTAAAATTATAGGAAAGTGAGAGAGATGGTCATTTCATTTCTGAAATATGATACAAAGGGAGTCAAATTTATCGAGAGCTTTATTTTTGAAATGGGCTGAGATCAATGTATGGCTGAGGTAAACCATAGCAAATTGGAAAAACGGGAAACTTGTGGTGAACAGTCTGGTATTCAGTAATTTATTTGTAATACAGCATTCACAACTTATTTTTTTTTTTTATTAGAACATGATTTTTGGAAAATGGGCTCCACATCTACTCGCCATCAAATTGGTACTGACTGATTTAAACTTCGATTTTCAAATGGTGGCAATACCCACCAGAGATTTGGTGGGTGGGGACCCAATCTTAGGGATGGGAAGAGTATTCTAGAGGGGGAGGGCATAACTCTAACCCTTCTTAGGGAGAGGCAAAGATATACAATGTAACCAAAATGTTAAACAAAACAAATAAAAAAACCTTTCTAGCAGGTGGTGGGCAGGCAGGAGTGGGGAGGAGGAAAGGGATGCATGTTTCCCTAACGTGTACGGTGCACACCACCAGGGGATTGAACATTTGCACAACTTATTTTTTAAAGAGAAAAACTGAAGGAAGTGAGGTAGAAGTTTCTAACAGTTCCCCCTGGCTATTCAGCTACAATTTAAATAAGAAAGGTTACACATGCCTAAGCTAAGCATTGTTCCCATATGTGAGGAACTAGGCTTCTTAGAGCTCTCAAAAAAAAAAAAAAAAAAAATGGAGCTACGGGAATAACAAAAGTTATAATGGATCTTTTGTCATGTCACAATTGTCATAAATATGATCTAAAGAAACCAATGCTACCCTGAAAATCAACCCAAAATTAAATTTTGAAAACTCTTGGCCAAAGTAGAGGCACTGTCTATGTGGTTTAGGACTCTGATTTTTCGTGTGGCCGACAGTGGAATCCAACTGTGCAAGGCTGGGGGAAGACTGAGAGACGGGCACATGTGTAGGGCTTCCAGTAAGACCAGGGAAACCCTCGGAACAAACGGCAAGTGCCACTCAGGCCACCCCCAGCGTGGGAAGCCCTGGCAAGGCCATCTTGAGAGTTTGCATCTAGGTACGTTGGCTGGGTAGCCCCTCAGCCCCACCTGCCAAACCGCAGGACTGTGGTTCTTTCCTCTCTTACGATGCATTGTGAGTACCACAGAGATGACATCTCACAGCCATGTCACCATCCTGCCAGTACCCTTGCTGGGGTGGCTGCTCTTGCTTTTCTCCCGCGTCACTGTCTGATATAGGTGACCTGCCAGGGCTCTGCCCCATAGACCCATGTGGTGGCATTCTGCCACCCTTGACTTCCACGCTTGCCTCCTCTCTGTCCTGCAGGGAAACGACCTTCTGGTCTCAAGTTCTGCCTCTATGGAGGAAGGTAATGGGAAGCTCCCAAAAGGTGCTTGTGGTCCCTCCATGTGGCTCTCCCCTCAGTTTAAGCCTACGTGTCCCCTTCCTGGTGCCCCAGGTGCCTCCAGGAAGATTAAGATGGAGTGAATTCAAGTATGAGGTGTCGCGTTGACGTCCAGCTCCACCCCCGTTCTTCCCAGGGCCCACTGCTCAGTGTCAACATTGGCCACGTTCCATCCTTACGTAGGGTAGGATAAATGTAATTTATTTTTTCCTCTTGGGAATCCCGTTGTTCCTTTCACAGTCCATTGCCAAATCCCTCCTGCAAAAATCCCAGCCCTTCCGACGCATCTGAGTCTGAGGACGCAGGTCAGTTTCTTCTCCCTGGATCCTGCGTGCCATTTGGAAACAACGCGGTGTGACTGGCCAATGGTACCGGACGCCACAACCCGTGATTGCCCATCTCCGCTGCAGCTCAGCTGGAGAATTGCTCTATTTCTGTCTAAAGAACACTTTACCTTGTTTGCTTCATTTCTTTCTGGAAAGATCATTCTTTTCCACTGAGATTTAGTAGGTGCACATGTGGAACAGTAACAGGCTGTCCTTAAGCAAACAGATCTTTGAAATTAGTTCTGGTAATCAGCGAGGCTAGACTGTATCCTCCACCATCAAAACAAGCAAAAATTCAATAAGCTCTATAATAGAGATACAAGCAAAGGAAAGGCATGATGTGTTCTGACTATAGGGAACAAAATAGCTATTATGGTAGAGATGTCATTCACCCTGGAGCTTGAAACAGAGGAATTTATGATGGGCAGAAAATGATATTGTGTTCTGTGCTAAGAAAAGAGCTTTTTTGAAAAAAAGAGAGAGAGAGAGAAAAAGCACAGAAGTCTGAAAGCAACTGCTGTGCTTGGAAAATTGGCAGTTGTCCACTAAGGCTAAAGGACAATGTGCATCACTGTAGAAACTGGAAATGTTAGTAGACGCAGATTTTGTAAGTTTTCAGTGCCATAGTAAGAAGTTTGAAGCTTTCTTTCAGAAAGATAGTTGGTGACTGTGCCAAATTACATCGACGTGTCCTGTATAATACGGACCGGGCACCTGTTCGCCACCACAGACGTCTGCAGCCCGTGAGCTCTCTCCTGGCCATCCCGACGGGAGCGTCGTTGGCCAGACCTGTCATCGTGCCCTGGCTTACCTTCCTGTTGCCATTAGCTTGGGTTCCGGAAACACTTCTGACTCGCCTGGTCGGCTGATATTGTTAAAATAGCAGTGCTGCAAGGAAACACAGGTGGAATGCCACCTTTATCGTTAAAATGCAAATTCAAAAATGACTCAAGCCCCCTTCAAGGAGATAGTCGGGTCCAAAGAGGTGAAGAGCTATCTATACCCAAGGGGACTGCGTGAAGAGCTCTGAAGCTGTGAGGGGTGTCAGAAACCATGCTGCTTCCTGCCATGGGCGACCCACAGTTCCATGAAAGGCCAAGGACGGGCACGAGGTTGGGGCGTCCTAAGAGAGTACAGGAGGTGACTCTCGAGACGCCTGTCTGTGCTAGAAAATAAGGTCACTCTGTAGGAACATCCCGTGCTGAATTTGGCACGCGTGTCTCCACCTTACACTGTCGTTACAAGTGTCTGAAGTCCTGCCCAACTGCCCCGTAGCCACATGCCATCAACCTCCCGTCCCCTCACAAACGGATCTGGTTCTCCACTCTAGTCTCTTGCTCTTTCTGGTAGGTCTCTCCTCCCTGCTGTTTCGAAACCTTGAGAAGATTTCCCCTGCAACCCCCAGTACGTGAGATGGCCGACTACGCTCTACCTAACACGAGTTCCCCGCGTGCCAGGGCGGCCATGGTCCTGTCTTAATCGATGCTTCACTTGTTTGTGTCTCACACTCGACCCAGACCCCTCGTTCGCATCTCATGGGAAGAGAAAACATTTTATTTTTCTATGACAAGACACCACCATTTTCTGCATCGTTCAATAAAATTTACTGAATGGAGATTCTAGGTGGATGTGCTTTAAAAGCTTTAAAGTCCCCTAGAAATACAAGATCCAGGGGCCCGGAGTCAGAGTTTTAACGAGAGCTATGTCTCTTGCCGATTGGGCCAACAGGGATACTGAGGCCTCTGTCCCTGTCTTGTTTTTATGCTGCCTCCGGTTTGGGCTGTTTCTGCTGGCCTCAGTGGTCATGCGGTGTGAGCCAGAAATAGTCCCGTGTTGCACTGCGGAATGGAATGTTCCAGACTGTTTGTCACTGTGGCATTGCTATTGCAGTTTGCTACTTTATCTAACTGATACACTTGGTCATTTTCCTCTGCGGCTGTGTATTACAATGGCAAAAGTCCCCAGTTCAGGAAGAGTGGGTATGGCATAAGCTTATCAAACTAGGAGAAAATTTTGAAAAATCTTAGCAATCTGCCATTGAAGAAATTAAAGTAAAAACAAATTGGGACTCTGAAGAAATTAAACAAAGTAAGTAGAAATTCAATATTTCTTATAGGGAAGCAGTTAAAGCTCTACAGGGTAAAACTGACATATTGAACATATAGAAATGCTGAAGGAAGGTAGGCAGCTTTTCTTTTATTTGAAAGCAAAGGCTAAGAAACATATGGAAAAGGTTACCAAACTAGGCTGTTGAAGGCAAGAGTATAAATGAGTTCAATAACCACCCCAGTCTTTTTCTGGAAAAGGAAGGGATTAAAGGGCAGAGTGAAAATGCAGGCGGGTAGGATTAAACTAAAACAGAGAGTCAAGAAAGATGGACCAGATGGCCTTTTCCTCTTCCTAGAACTCCTTATAGAGCATTTCTGACATGCCTACATTATAAACCACAATGCAGATAAAGTGTTTTTAGAAAAGGCCCATATTCCATTCCTGAACTTGAACATCTCACAAGTAAATCACTGTCAGATGTCTCCAAATTAGGAACATCCACAGTTCAAGGGTAGATTTGCTTCGCTCCCTGACATGTGTTTGATCTTTTCTATTTTATCAATTAACTGCCCATGTTTTCCCGTTTCCTCGTTGCTTGGTTGATAATCTATACGAAGAAAATGAACTCAAGAGTGCGTGGAGACCACATTGTGTCCTGGATGATCTCCCCGACAGCCCGGTCTACCTGTTTGGGTCCGAGGGTCCTTGTGCTCTGAGGAGCCGGTGAGGAGTGGTAACCAGGGAGACACAGGCTGGGACCCCCCAGCCCTCGCTCCTACAAGGGGCCACGTGATTGCGAACAGGGAATTCTGCACATGTGGGAAGGAATATAAATATGCGTTGCAAAATGAGAGAAAACTTTGTAATGTGATAAATAGAGAATTCTTTTAAAACTTGTAGCTCACTAAAGTCAGTTCTTAAGAGTAGTCTTCCTCTGGCATACTCATGGACATAGACAAGGGGATAGAACTAACATTCGTTTTGTGTGTTCCTAAATGACATTAATGCTATATACTTAGTCTTTGTAAATCTTTAATTTGTTCAGTAGCTCTATGAGTGAAATGTTACTTTTCATTGTATGACAATGAAGTACATTATTTATTTATTTATTTATTTTGAGACAGAGTCTCACTGTGTTGCCCAGGCTAGAGTGCTGTGGTGTCAGCCTAGCTCACAGCAACCTCAGACTCCTGGGCTCAAGCGATCCTCCTGCCTCAGCCTCCCGAGTAGCTGGGACTACAGGCATGTGCCACCATGCCCGCCTAATTTTTTTCTATATATTTTTAATTGGCCAATTAATTTCTTCCTATGTTTTAGTAGAGACAAGGTCTCGCTCTTGCTCAGGCTGGTTTCGAATTCCTGACCTTGAGCGATCCACCCACCTTGGCCTCCCAGAGTGCTAGATTATAGGCGTGAGCCACCGTGTCTGGCCTGAAGTACATTATTTTAGAGAGATTAAGTCAAGCCCTAATTTCTACAATGAGTGAGTGACAGTGACGTAACTGGAACCAGATTGGACCTCAGAGACAACCCCTTCTCCACAACACCATGACTTCTCTTCTTGGAGAAACAGAACACCCTCTGGGCATTCAGCTAAAAACCAATGCCAGGCTTCTGTGTAGGTTACTCAAAGGCAAGGATGTGGGCTGTGAGGAAGATAATTTTATAGGTATAAACTTTGAGTGTAATCGAATATACTTAGGATAAAATGCACCAATCTTTAATTTTACTTTGATGCATCTTAACAACTATAAACACCTATGTATACACCTATATATATATATCTTAATCAAGATACAGAACATTTTCAAGCCTCTAACCACTGTATTTCTACACTTCACACTGTTCTGATTTCTATGAACACAAATTGTTTTTGCCTATTCTTGAATTATACAAAAATGAAGTCATATGGCTATTCCTACTGTACCTGACTTTTTTCATAGGACATAAAGTTTTTGAGATCCATCCATACTGGTACAAATATCAGTAGCTCCTTTTTATTGCTGAGTAGTATTTAATTGTATAAGTGTACCAATAATTGTTTATAAATTTTTCTGTTGATATACATTTTCACTTTTTCTAATTTTGGGGTATTATGAATAAAGATGCTATAAATGTTTTTGTTTAAGTCCCTTTGTATGCTTACATTTTTGTTCCTTTTGGATGAATGCCTAGGAGTAGAATTGCTGGATCACTTATAAGTGTCACACAACTTTCTAATGTATTTTTAACATATTACATTCCCACAAGCAATGATTAAAAGTTCCAGTTGTTCAACATCCTACTGTCAATCTTTCTAGTTTTACTTGTCCTAGAGTGTAGAAAGTGATATTTAATTGTGTGTTTCTTAAAAAGCTTTTTTAAAATATATTTTTCAGATGGTTTTTTTTTTACTTGGCTTGATATTTTGGCCATATGGTTTTTCTATATGAAAAGTGTGATTATTTATGTCATCTCATTGTGTTCAGGTGGTGTTTCCCTAAAGATAGTGGTGGTGAGCCTCTATTCATGTGCCTAATATCCATTCAGATGTTTCATGTGAAGTGTCTGTTCAAGCAGCTTACTCATTTTTGATTGGACTTGCTTGTCTTTTTATTGTTGATTTGTAGGAGTTCTGTACATACTCTGGATACGTGCTCATGCGTTAGAAAATTTAATATTGTTAAGATGTTCATATTACCCAAAACAACCTACAGATTCAAAATAATCCCTATTAAAATTCAATTAGCATTTTTGCAGAAATACAAAAATTCATCATAAATTTCATATGGAATATCAAGGGACCCTGAATTGCCAAAACATTTTTGAGAAAGAAGAACAAAGTTGGAGGTCTCATACTTCCTGATTTCAAAGCATATAATAAAGCTATAGTGATCAAAACAGTGTGGTACAGGCGTAAAGACAGACAAATAGACAAATGAAATAGATTGGAGAGGCCAGAAATAAACCCTGGTATATATGGTCAAATGACCTTCAGCAAGGGTGCCAAGACCATTCAATGGGGAAAACACAGTCATTTCAATAAGTGGTGCTGCAAATACTGGATAGTCACATGCAAAAGAATGAATTTACACCTTTATCTAACGGCATATACAAAAATTAACTCAGAATGGATTAAAGACCTAATGTAAGAACTAATACTATGCAACTCCTCAAAGAAAACATAGAGTGAAACTTTCATGATACTGGATTGGCAATGATTTCTAGGATGTAACACCAAAACCACAGGAAACAACAACAACAAAGCAGATGGGACTACATAAACCTGAAAAAGACATTTGAGCATCAAAGAACACAATCAATAGAGTGAAAATGGAACCTACAGACTGGGAAAACATACTTGCCAATCATACATGTGATGAAAGTTAAAACAATTCGGAGCTTCGAAGGGACTCAAGCCTAAAATCTTAGCACTTTGGGAGGCCAAGGTGGGAGTACCACTGGAGGCCAGGAGTTTGAGACCAGCCTGAGCAAGAGCAATACCTCATCTCTTCAAAAACAGAAAAATTAGCCAGGTGTGGTGGCGCACACCTATAGTACCAGATGCTCAGAATTGCTTGAGCCCAGGAGTTTGAGGTTGCAGTGAGCTATGATGATGCCACTACACTCCAGCCAGGGACACAGAAAAAGACAGATCCTGTCTCAAAAAAATAAATAAATACATAATTTTTAAAAAAGGTAATAGCCAAGGTAAATAAAAGAACTCTTACCACTCACCAACAAAAATCAAATAACTCAATCAGAAAATGAGTAAAAGTCTTGAATAGATATTTCTCCAAAGACAATATAGAAACAACCAATAAGTATATGAAAAGATCCTTAACTCCACTAATCATTAAAGAAATACAATTAAAAACCACAGCGAGATATCACCCCACATTCAATAAGGTGTCTGATATCCAAGAAAACCAAGAAATAACTGTTGACAAGGATATGCAGAAATTGGAATCCTTATGCAATGTTGGTGGGATACAAAGATGCAACTGCTATGAAAACAGAATGGAGATTGTTCAGAAAATTAAAAATAGAACTCCCATATGATACTGAAATCACACTTCTGCTCTCAAAGAGATATTTGCACACCCACATTCTTTATTCATAATAGCCAAGAGGTGGAAGCAACCCACATGTCTATCAATGGATGGATGGATAAACAAAATGTGGTATATATCTGCAAAGGCTCATTTCTCAACCTTAAAAAGGATGGAAATCCTGTCACCTGCTACAGTAAGGATGAACCTTGATAATATTTTGCTAAGTGAAATAAGCTAGTCACAAAAATACAAATGCTGTATGATTCCACTCAAAGAGATATCTAAATTAGTCAAATTCAAAGAAATAGAGTAGAAGGTGGATACTAGGGAAAGGGGAGAGGAAAAGGGGGAATTTGATGGGTACAGAGTTTCAGATTTGCAAGATGAAAAAGTTCCCGGGATCTGTTTCAGAACATAGTGAATACACTGCAAACAGCCAAACTGTGAACAAAAAAAATACAATTGCTTTTTGTTTGTTGGTGTTGTATCCTGTGAACTTTCTCTTATAAATTTTAGCAGGTTTTTTTCACAGATTCTTTTAAATGTACACATAATAACTTCATTTGTGAATATAAGGATTTTGCTTCTTCCTTTAAAATTTCTTTCTTTCTTTCTTTCTTTCTTTTTCTTTCTTTCTTTCTTTCTTTCTTTCTTTCTTTCTTTCTTTCTTTCTTTCTTTCTCTCTCTCTCTCTCTCTTTCTCTCTCTCTCTCTCTTTCTTTCTTTCTTTCTCTTTCTTTCTTTCTTTCTTTCTTTTTGTTTTTTCCCCCACTTGTCTCATTGCCCTGGCTGCTACCTCCAGTACAATGTTAAACAGGGATTAGAAGCAATATCTTTGCATTGTTTCTAATTTAGGGAAAAATGTTCAATGTTTACCATTAAGTATGATGTGTGCATCAGATTTTTATCTTGATATCTTTTATCTTGATATCTTTTATCATATCAAGGAAATTCTCTTTATAGCTTGCCGTTTCTATCATGATTAAACATTTATTTTTGTCAAATACTTCTGAACATGTTGGAAATAATTATATAGTTTTCACCTTTATTCTGTTAATATGGTAAATTACATAGATTGATTTTTTTAAATGTTAAATCAGTCTGCTTTCCTGGGAAAAGTACCATGTAGTAATAAAGTGGCATCCATTGTAAATATTCTGAATTGTTTTGTTAATCCTAAATATTTTCATCTACACTTACAGTGTAAATTTTTATTTCAAAGTATTTTTGTCGTGTTTTGTTGCCAGTTTTATGATAGCCTCATAAAATGATTTGGTGAGAGGATATCTTTTCTTAGAGAGTTTGGAAGTTTTAATTATTTATTCTCTCTCTCTCTCTCTCTCTCTCTCTCTCTCCGTACATATGTATATGTATGTATGTACTTTTTTCCTCTGGAGTTAAGGTCTTGCTCTGTCACCCAGGCTGAAGAACAGTGGTGCCATCATATCTCACTTCAGCTTCAAACTCCTGGGATCAAGTGATCCTCCACCCTCAGCCTCCTGAGCAGCTGGGATGACAGGCATGGGCCATCATGCCTGGCTAATTTTTTTAATTTTTTGTGGAGATGGGGTCTCGCTATCATGCCCAGCTGGTCTCAAATACATGTTTGATAGAATTTACCAGTAGAGATATGAATCCACCTTATTCTTTGTGGAAATGTATTTAATTATAAATTCTACTTCTCCCACGCACATAAGTTATTCCAATTTTCTATTTATTCTTGTATCAGTTTTAGTAAATCATGGTTTGCTGTCAAGAGATTTCTCCATTACGAATGTATTGGTATAAAGTCATTTATATTTATTTATTATATTTTTATATTTGTAGAATCTGTAGTATCCCCCATTCTCATCCTGGAAGTTGGCATTTGTGGTTTTCTCTTTTACTGTTGATCAGTTTACCTAGAGTTTTATTCAATTTATTAATATATTTAAAGAACCAAATTTTAGCTTTGATAATTTTCCATATTGTTTTCTCACTATTTCATTCGTTTCTACTTTTTTTTTTCTTTTTCCCTATTTATTTTACAACTAAGTGTTCCTCTTTTTCTAACTTTTTTCCTGTGGAAGCTTAGATCATCAATTTTAAACTTCCTTCATCTCAATGGAAATATTTAGAGTATAACTTCCCCTCTAACCTCTACTTTAGAAGCAGCCTCTATACTTTATAGGTCTTGTTTTTATGTTCAGTTAGTTTGAAATTACTCTAATTTACCTTGCGATTTTTTTTTTCTTTGACCTCAGGGTTATTTTGAAGTATGTTATTTATTTAGTAAATATTTGGTTTTTTTCTTATATATCAAATGACTATTGATTGCTAACTCAAATGCTATGATAAAAGGACATATTTTGGACTGCATGTTGGCACCTCACCTTTATGCAACCATTGCACTAAACGCTTGGGATTGTCAAAAAGAATCCGTTTTCATCACACATAACAATACAATGTAAAAATGATTTGCCTTTGTGTCATGACAGCAAAGAAAGGCAAACTTCCAGATGATTTACCTGCTGATGCTCATTTAATTCACCAGGACCCCATCTTTCCAGCTTCTTTACCGTGTCCATTTATTTCAAATGGTCCAATATTGTTGGCATAGTAACATTGCCGCTAATTCATGTGTAGGTCGAGATGGATTCGCTTCCACCACAGCTTCCAGCTCATCATTATCCACCTTGGTCTCAGCTCACCGGCGTGGTTCATTTTCAAGATTGAAATCACCAGAACAGAACTTCTCAAACCATGGCTATCCTGTGCATTCATTCATGAGCCACATCCTTGCCAAACACCTCATCGACATTTCCAGCAGTCTGCGCTGCTCTGGTTCCACTATGGAGCTCACATTCGAAAATAACATGAATTTTTGACTTACCCATGGTTTCACAAAAATTGCTCTTAAAAAAAAAAAATTTGAAAGACAGTCACAAGCCCAAATGTGCCTTTGAAAGACTGAGGATGTGCATTCATAATAAACATAAAGCAAGAAGTGTCAAAGTAAAACGTCGGAGATAGCAGCTGTCAAACTTAGTATTGATACTTAAGGAAATCGGACATCTCAGACTTAGTAACGTAGTCATTTGTAAGATTTCAGGATTTTGGAATTTACTAAGACCGAGGTTATGGCCCGGCATATGGTCTGTCTTGGTGAATAACCCATGGGCACTGGGAAAGTATGCGTTCTGCCATTTTTAGATGTGCTGTTTTATAATGTCGATTTGGTCAGGTTGGTTAACAGGATGCCATTCAAATCTTCTCCACTCCTGTTCCTGTTTGGTCCCCGTATCCTGTGCAGTCCTGAGCAGGAGACTGGAAAACCCCTTCCTGTGCCTGTCTGCCTATTTCTCCTTTAAGTTCTATGTCGCTTTTCTCCTCGACTGCTTTGTAGGTCTGCTACTGAGCACATACACAGTTAGGATTATGTCTTTCAGGTAGTCGACCCTTTTATTCCTATGACAGATGAGGTTTAATTGGGAGTGGGAGAAACATGGGCAGAGGACGAGCTCACCCTGTATAATAACCAAAGATCCCCGGTTCCCGCGACAAGCTCTGGGCATCGCTCCCTGCCACTCCGCTTGCCCGGGGTAGAGAGCAATGTGGGGAGAAGGGTTGCCACGGCTTCAAAACAGATCTTTCCGTCTTAGGAAGTCAAGGCTGGAGTCCTGCGTCTTCAAATGCCCTCTTCATTAATGAGGGGTCTTTTTAGTGTTACTTTTCCCGTTCTAAGAGAGGAGTCAGATCTTAGGTGAAAGAGACCTCGTGGCCTAAAGGGTAGCTCTCAACGATAAAATCTGTGTTAAGATGAGTTGTGAGGTGGATATAAAGTAATTTGTTACTCATAACAAATTGTTCCTGTTTCAGATGCATTCTTAAATAATTACCATGTAACTGAGTATCCACATTGTAACATTATCTTCAGTCCTTTTGTGCTCTGATTTATGTTCTTCAATCGCAGTAAGTGCAGCAGAGCTACAGCGAGATTGCTGGACACGCACAAGTTTCTCAGCTTAACTCAGCATTGCCCGAGCCCTGATGGGTCTGGTCATGTCAGGGAATGTGGAAAAACCTTTCAAATTTAGAAAAGAAAAAAAAATTTAGAAAATTTGTGAGAGCACAGTATCTAATATCTCAACACCAGCTCTTTCATTAACTGAATCAACAACAAATCACTTCTCTCTGGGCTTCCATTTCTACAGCCAAAAAATAATATGTTTTTTTTTTTATTTTTTTTATTTCGGCATATTATGGGGGTACAGATTTTAAGGTTTCAATAAATGCCCATTTCCCCCCCTCCTCCCAAAAGTCTGAGTCTCCATCATGACCATCCTCCAGATGGTGCACATCTCACTCATTATGTATGTATATACCCGCCCCCTCCCCCTCCCACCTGCCCAATACCCTATTACTGTAGTACCTATGTGTCCACTTAGGTGCTACTCAGTTAATACCAGTTTTCTGGAGAATTGGGTCTGACTGACATTCACAGAACATTCTACCCAAAATCCACTGAATATACGTTCTCATCAGCTCACGGGACATTCTCTAAGATTGACCATATCCTAGGACACAAAGAAAATCTCAAGAAATTTAAAAAAATAGAAATAATACCATGTACCTTCTCAGATCACAGTGGAATAAAACTAGAAATCAACCCTAACAGAAACTCACATTTCTACACAAAAACGTGGAAATTAAACAACCTCTTACTAAATGATTACTTCATAAATGAAGAAATCAAGACGTAAATAAAAAAATTCTATGAAGAAAACGACAATGGAGAGACAAGTTATCAACTCCTCTGGGACACAGCTAAAGCAGTTCTGAGAGGAAAGTTTATCTCCATAAATGCCTATAACCAAAAGACAAGAAGATCACAAATAGACAATCTAATGAAACGACTCAAAGAGCTGGAAAAAGAAGAACAGACCAACCCCAAACCCAGAAGAAGAAGGGAAATCAACAAGATCAAATCAGAACTAAACGAAATTGAAAACAGGGAAGCTATTCAGCAGATTAATAAAACAAAAAGTTGGTTCTTTGAAAAAATAAACAAAATTGACACACCATTGGCTAAGCTAACGAAAAGCAGAAAAGAGAAATCTCTAATAAGCTCCATCAGGAACAGAAAAGGAGAGATCACAACTGATCCCAAAGAGATACAAGATACAATTTATGAATACTACAAAAATCTTTATGCACACGAACTGGAAAATGTGGAGAAAATGGACAAATTTCTAGAAACACACAGCCTCCCTAGGCTCAACCAGGAAGAAATAGATTCCCTGAACAGACCAATCTCAACAGCTGAAATAGAAACAGCAATTAAAAATCTCCCTAAAAAGAAAGTCCCGGTCCACATGGCTTCACACCTGAATTTTACCACACTTACAAAGAAGAACTAGTACCTATCTTGCAGAAACTATTCCACAACATCGAGAAGAACGGAAACCTCCCCGACACCTTTTATGAAGCGAATATTACTCTGATACAAAAACCAGGAAAGGATGCAACAAAAAGAAAACTACAGACCAATATCCCTAGTGAATATAGATGCAAAAATTTTCAACAAAATCTTAGCTAACCGAATCCAGACACTTATCAAAAAAATAATCCACCATGATCAAGTGGGCTTCATCCCAGGGATGCAGGGATGATTCAACATACGTAAATCTATAAATGCAATTCACCACATAAACAGAAGCAAAAACAAAGACCACATGATTCTTTCAATAGATGCAGAAAAAGCTTTTGACAAAATTCAACACCCTTTCATGATATGAACACTTAAGAAAATAGGCATAGAAGGGACATACCTAAAAATGATACAAGCCATATATGACAGACCCATAGCCAACATCATACTGAGTGGGGAAAAACTGAAATCATTCCCACTTAGAACTGGAACCAGACAAGGCTGCCCACTATCTCCACTTCTGTTCAACATAGTGCTGGAAGTCTTGGCTACAGCAGTCAGACAGGAAAATGGAATCAAAGGTATCCAAATAGGGGCAGAAGAGATCAAACTTTCACTGTTTGCTGATGATATGATATTGTATCTAGAAAACCCCAAAGATTCAACCAAGAAACTCCTGGAACTGATCAATGAATTTAGTAAAGTCTCAGGATACAAAATCAATACACAGAAATTAGAGGCATTCGTATACGCCAATCTAATTGAGAACCAAATCAAAGACTCAATTCCCTTCACAATAGCAACAAAGAAATTAAAGTACCTAGGAATATACTTAACCAAGGACGTAAAAGACCTCTACAGGGAGAACTATGAAACACTGAGGAAGGAAATAGCAGAGGATGTAAACAGATGGAAATTCATACCATGCTCGTGGATCAGCAGACTCAACATCATCAAAATGTCTATACTACCCAAACTGATCTACAGATTCAGTGCAATACCTATTAAAATCCCATCAGCATTCTTCACAGATATAGAAAAAATAATTTTACGCTTCGTATGGAACCAAAGAAGACCCCAAATATCAAGAGCAATTCTAGGCAACAAAAACAAAATAGGAGGCATTAATATGCCAGATATCAAACTATACTACAAAACTGTAGTAATTAAATCAATATGGTATTGGCACAAAAATAATATGTTTTAATGATCAACTTTAAGATTTCATCTACCCCTTATATTCTCTCACTCTATGCCTTCTCTTTTTTTCTTGAATTAATGTCATAAATACACAGTCAAATGGTGATATTTTTAAATTTTCTTGGCCTGTTTTCTAGATTTTTGAATTCAAATCTTGTCCATGTAACTACTTTATTTTTTTAAACGAAATTCATGTATAATTTCATAGTTTTAATCACATCGTACATATAACTTTGCATCATGCTTTTATCATTCAACATTCCATCAGAAAGTACCAATAAATTCTTCATAGCCCTCACTGCATAGTATCCATCATATGATGAAATCATAATTTATTCAAATATTCCATTATGATGGCATTGGGACGATTTCCAATTTTTCATCATGATAAATAACACTGAAATGGACACCTTATGTGCAAAGCTCTGTCTGCCTTTTAGCTCCCACTGGCCAGTTCCAGAAGGAGTGATCAGAAGACTGCCCTCTGAACCTGCACGGCGTCACTTAAGACAGTGGCCTGCAGTCACCCTCTCTCCTTCTCGGGTGACGTATGAGTGCTCCCTGGGTACCTAGGAGTCCTCACATCCTGGATATTTCCCCTTCTCGGGTTCTTGGTGACACCTCCTCCTAAAAGTTGGCCATGCTGTCCTGGGTGCCATGGCTGGGACTTTCACAGCCGTGGTGGCCTCATGAAGCTCTAGTTCAGGCATCCTCAAACCACGGCCCTCGGGCCACATGCGGCCCTCCGAGGACGTTTATCCGCAGGGTGTTTTTGCCGACGCTGCCTGTCCTGCTTAGCAGCCGGCTGTCCCGGGCCCACAGTGCGCATGTGTGGAATGTGCGCCGCACTCGCCAACGGCCTGAGGGGCAGTGAACTGGCCCCCTGTTTAAAAAGTTTGAGGACCCCTCCTAGTCCATTCAGCTAAACTGCAAGCAGGGCTTTTCTCTAGTGCTAAGGCTCCTGACCCTCACGCTGACCTCAAGAACCATCTGGTGATTCTCCCAGAAGTCCAGGATGTGGAGATCCCTTAGGCTGCCAAAGCCATCCCCGCACCCACCGGCCCAACACAAAATGTTATTGTCAAGCAGCCGCCGGGAGGGCCCTGGCAGTCTCCTGTCTAATCTTCTGTGAATTCCATTGCTCTAAATTCATGACAAGGAGACCAGACATTGTGTTAGTGTTAATCTACGAATCTGAAGAGCCTTCCATATTGCTGACGTCAGTTTTCTTCATTAAAACCAGCCCTGGCCCTGTGGTGGCTCAGTGGTGACCACGCATCCTTCAATCTTGTTACTGGAATCCACGGCCCCAAGTTCCAATCAGACGTGAGTGGTCAGTCAGCCTTGCGTCTTTCCCAACTGGGGACACGGACTCAGGCATTCCAGTGTGTCCTTTAGTGTAAGTTCCCTGCAGTGCTTTTTTCTTTTTCTCAATTTAATTTAGTATGAATCAAAGCAAAAACAAGCGTTGTTATTTATTGAACAATATCTCTCCCCTTTTGCAAAAATCCCGTAGCCCCAAAACATTATTATGAAAGTAATAATTTACATTCACATGAGGCTGTTCTCTGTTCATTTGCCCTTCTTGATGCTATTCTTAGTCCTGATTAAGGTTTGGTTTCTCCAGTGTTAATCCTTGGCCTCGTAGATGAATTCTTACCGATGATTTTATTGAGATACCATTTATATGCCATAAAGTTTACCCTGTTAATGAATACACTCCAGTGGTTTTTAGTGTATTCAGGGAGTTGTGCATCCGTCACCACTATCTACTTTTAAAACATGTTCATTACCCCCCAAAACACCCTCTACCCACTAGCAGTTGCTCACCACTCATGAAGGAAATCACACAACACATGGTCTTTTGTGCCTGGCTTCTTTCACTTAGCACACTGTCTTGCTTTCGTAGCAAGAATCCCGTAGCCCCCAAATAGGTTCTAGTATAAATATGGAACTACAAACAGCATAGAAAACTTGGATGAGTAGTTTCCTATAACTTTCGAGTACAATGATTAAAAAGGCAAATTTTTCTATCAGACTTCCTGGTCATGACTCAGCTCCACCTTATTAAAACTGTGACCTTGGCAATGTTACACCTGCTGTAAAACCACATTGTCCTCACTGGAAGGGGTGGAGGTAGTTATAGCATTACCTCATGAGCAGTTGTATGGATTAAGTAAGAAAGTGCACGTACAGTCTTTAGCCAAGCACCTGGTCCATAATAACCACTCAATGCCATCTAGCAATTATTAGGTTTTTCTCTTCCAAATACATTTAAATTCCCAAACAACGGGAACTGGCTAATCCCACAGAGACACTTCTGGGTTGAATCCAACAGTGTTTCAACTTTTCATTTTGAACATTCTAAAACAAGAATAGTTTCAAGAAGAAAAATAAGGAAAATAGCATTACTTGCATGCTATATGCCAAACCCTGAGGCAGTTACTTTTCTGTTTTAAAAAATTCTATTCTCACAATGCGAATGTGAATATTGCAAAATATTCACATGATCAGGTATATTGAAAATCCTGTTTCATCATTATTCCCATATTTTTAAAATAAGAAAACAGGGGAAATCTGCCTGATCTATTCAGTCAATTAAAGAAGAGGTGAACAAAAATTTGTTTCTGCAGACTTTGAAGTCCCATACGCACTCTCCGCCTAAACATTTTTGCAGGACCACTGCCAATACCATGTCCCAGACGTCTTGAAGAGCAAAAGAGCTTCCTCAGTGTACCTTGAAGAAAAGGCTGTCCAGCCTCCTCTCACACTAGACTGGGAAGCTCTAACAAGGAAGGTAAGTGTTAGAAGGGGAGAGAGTGAAGGCTTGTCTAGTGTGAGACGTTATCAAGGTATTCTAAATGGACAAAGCAGAAGATAAAACATTTCAAAAATCTATCTAAGAAATGACGGAAGAATAGTCTTTTCAGTAATTTGTGCTGGGTAACTTGCATATCTACATGGGAAAGAATGAAGATGGACTCCTACTTTGCACACATTACAGCATAAACAAAAATTACTGCAAAATTAAAAACAAGTGTGAGAGATAAAACTATCAAACTTTTAGCAGAAAGCACAGGAGTAAGTTTTTGTGAGTTTGGGTTAGGCAATGTTTTCTTAGATATGACACCAAAAGCACAGGCAATAAAGGAAAACATTAATGAGCTGGATTTTGTAAAATATTAAAGATACTTATGTCTCCAAGGACAGCATCAATGAGTGAAAAGACAATCCACAGAATGGGATAAAATGTTTACAAATAATATATCTCACAAGCTACCTATATCTAAAACATACATATTTTAAGAGGCAAAGGATCTAAATAGACATTTTCCATGGAAAGATATACAAATGGCCAACGAGCACATAAAATGATGTTCGATATTATTCATCATTAGGCAAATGGAAATCAAAACCACAATGGGTTACCATTCCACACCTACTAGGATGACTATGATCGCACAGACAGTAATAGGATATGAAAAAATTAGAACCTTCGTTCACTGGTAATGGGGATGTAAAATGTGCAGCCACTTTGGAAAACAGTTCTGCCATTCTTCAAAATGCTAAACATGGAGTTACCACATGAGCCAGCAATCCCACCTCTAGATATATACCTGAAAGAAATGAAAGTGTGTTTCCACACAGAATCTTGTTTCTATATAAATGTTTATAACAGCAGCTTTCCTATAGCTCCTGACTGGAAACAACTCATCTGTCCATCGACTGATGATCAGATGAACAAAATGCGGCACATCATAAGACGTATATTATTCATTTACAAAAATGAATAAAGTACTGATATGTACTCAATATAAATCAACCTTGAAGACAGTGTGCTAAGTGAAAGAAGCCAGGCACAAAAGACCATTTGTTGTGTGATTTCCTTCATGAGTGGTGAGCAACTGCTAGTGGGTAGAGGGTGTTTTGGGGGTAATGAACATGTTTTAAAAGTAGATAGTGGTGATGGATGCACAACTCCCTGAATACACTAAAAACCACTGGAGTGTATTCATGAACAGGGTAAACTTTATGGCATATAAATGGTATCTCAATAAAATCATCAGTAAGAATTCATCTATGAGGCCAAGGATTAACACTGGAGAAACCAAAACCTTAATCAGGACTAAGAATAGCATCAAGAAGGGCAAATGAACAGAGAACAGCCTCATGTGAATTAAATTATTATTTTCATCTTTTGCTCTTTCCTCTGTCGTTATTGTTTGCCATTTTTTTGAAACATTGAATATGAGAAACCTCTGATTGGACAATAAAATCTGGAGTTGAGCACTAAAAAAAAAAAAAAAGAAGGGCAAATGAATCTAGAACGTGATGAACTGGATATGTGAACTGAACAGATGGGGAGATGAGGACCATGGAAGGAATAAGTCACACGGCTGGTGGCAGCCACTGCAGGGGCTGGCCCCGGTGTGCTGGCTGAGTGGGTCTACATCAGCGTTTCTCAGAGCAGGGTACAGGAGCCTCTGAGAGTCTCCCAGACACTTTTACTTGATTCACGAAGGCAAAATTATTTTCATAATAAAACTAAGACATTACTTCCATTCTTAGTCTCATTCTCCAATGAGTGCACAGTGGAATGTTCCAGCACCTACCTAGCGTGTGATGACATCATCGCTCTGGCAAGGAATGGGGTGTGTGCTTGTGTATTCTTGTGTTTTCAACACTTCTCAGTGTTGATGTCTAACATGGAAAATCTCAATAGGTATGACCTATGGAAACTCAAGTTCTTTGGGGTCCTCAATCACGTTCAAGTCTACTGGAGCCCTTCACAGTGTCCACCACAGGGAGTGCAGGAAGCGGCCCTGGAGGCGGTGTTTCCAGCTAAGCATGCAGGGCTGGCCGTCACTAAAGGTTAGGAATAAAAAGCCTTTTAGGAAGAGAGAACAGGGTACTCACAGACGCACAATCTGTCATGGGAAATACACCTTAAACATTATCTGCGTAATTGAGCGCCTGAGAAGATGCAAATATCATCTAGAAGAAGGCTATGGGCTGTGCTTCTTTGAATTCACGTGCCTGTGCTGACTGCTGTCATTCTGGGAAATGATAGGCTGCAGGCCTTAGACAGCGACACTCGCCCCGGGTCCTGGGGATGGGGCAGAGTCCCCCGATTCCATGGGCGCGGCAGGCAGGGCTGGGGTCCAGACGCTGCCCAGGGTGAGGACGAGGGCAAAATGCAGGTCCACATGAATGGTGCCTGCTCAGTGACAATAAGAACCCTGCCATCCCCGGCAGGTCACGTTGGCGATCTTAAATCCCACCTCGGGACAAGGGCAGATATCGGACAATCGCAGAAAATGTGCAGGGCCTGGGCTCGGGATGTCCACGGGGGATTCTCGCAGAGGGGCGGTGGGCGCAGGTAGGACGGGGGGAAGGGAGAGCGACCCCGGGAAGCAGTGAGGCCCGTGTTGGCAAGACAGGGAGCTGGCAGGAGGTGCAGAGCAGGCTGGCGGGTTTTTGTCCTGGGACAGGGCGTCTCCCCTGTTTTGTTTTGTTTTGTCTTGTTTATTAATTCCGGGCATGTCAGCGCCCTGGAACAGGCAGTCCCATGGTGGGGCCAGGGCACCAAACGTGGCCCAAGGGGACCACGCTCTGTACCCCCCGGGGGTGGGGTGCTGCACAGACACCCCCTCCGCTGTAATCGGCCATCATTATTTGGGATAGAAAACTCATTTTGTTTCTCAGCATTTTAGGATTTTAAATCTATGGGGTCAAACGTGGGGGTACGAGCCTGTAGTCCCAGATACTCAGAAGGCTGAGGCAGGAGGATCACTGCAGCCTGACAGTTCAAGACCAGCCTGGGCAACATAGCAAGATCCAATCTCAAAATAACAAAATAAAATAGATAAGATAAAATATAAGAGAAGTAGAAATGGTAAAATATTTTGTTGGACTGGTAGCTAACCTGCAAAACTATAAAAACCTCATTGTTTCTAAATTTGAAGCAAAATATTTTAATTCAATCCATCTCAGCCATTCCAGTATTGCTGTCATGTGAACAGAGGTGAGGCCGTGCTTACCTTCGTGGTCCGTGTGGTGGTGACTGAACGGAAAGAGGGATAGAAAAGCAAATGAGCAAGTTGCAGCTGCTGCAGTGGAGGCATGTGTAAGGGTACACATCCGCCAGAGGAATCAGGGAGGGCTTCCTGGAAGAGGAGGCATTTCCCCCAGGAGGAGTGGGCAGACAGAGACACAGGCACAGGGTGTTGCAGACAGAGGTGACAGCGTGGGCGTGGGAGAGCACAGTGTGTTTAGGGAACTCCAAACAAGTCCGAAGGTTGGAGCACCGGGTGATAGGCAGAGGGTGAGCTGGGCTCTGCAGGACGGGAACTCACGCGCCAACCAGCGTCAGGGTGTGGGGAGCCACTCGGGAATTTTTGACCAGAAAAACGACAGTACAGTTTCCCCTAACAGAGCTTGCACGTGGCAGAGCGGGAACGCGGGAACCATCCTGAGCGCTGGGGACGCGGCTGGAGGGAAGAAGGCAGCGTTCAGGGTCGTTCTCTGCAGGGGAGCGGCCCAGGATGGCGCCCAGAGTGGGGAAGCGGGGCTCGGAGAAGAGGGGAGCGGTGTCGCCAGGCATGGGAGGAGAACGCACACAGGACACCCGGTTACATTTAAACGTCAGCGTGGGCACGCTGGGCAGCATCTGCGCGGGGATCCGCGGTGGGAGGCCGGAGGTCAGGGGAGGGCGCTGGCGCAGGACCACGGTCTCTCTGCGTGCCAGCGGTCGCGCTGGCTTTTCCACCGTCCTCTTTTATTTCACCCGGAGCAAGAGCCGATCTGCCCGGCGGGCGTTCCGGTGAATTCCCGCTGCGGGGAAGGCGCAGACCTGCGACCCCCGTGCGCTCGGCTGGCCCGCGGCGGGGCGGGACACTCGCGACCCCCGTGCGCTCTGCTGGCCCGCGGCGGGGCGGGACACTCGCGGCCACCGTGCGCTCTGCTGGCCCGCGGCGGGGCGGGACACTCGCGACCCCCGTGCGCTCGGCTGGCCCGCGGCGGGGCGGGACACTCGCGGCCACCGTGCGCGCGCGGGCAGGGCAGGAGGGCTGGGCGTCCCAGTCGGGCCAGGCGCGCAGCTGCGCCGGGCTTCAGGTGACGCTGGGGCAGCGGTGGGCGGGCCTGCTCCCATCCCTGGGAAAGTCGCAGACCCATGGCGCCAAAGCGGACATTGGGCTGGGGGCGGTTCCCGGGGACCACCCAGAAGTTTGCACAGGGAGCAGAGGGACATCTGGCAGGACAGGAGCTGGGTGGCGAGCCCAGGCACACCCCACCCTCCCTCCCCACGCCCAGGCCCAGACCGGATGGGACGCAGAGTTGGGGCCAAGTCCCGGCTTTTCCGGATTCTAGACTCACCCACACCGTGACCGTTTCGCCCGGAGTAAGCAAGTTGAGGAACACATTTCTGTTGCCATCGGAAGTGAAGGAATATCCTGGGGGTTCACCTGGGGAAGGTATTGGGTCTCAGCACGCAGCCCAAAGAGAGGTTTGTGGCTGGGACTTCAAGGGGCGTGGAGTCTGGTTCTGGTTCTGCGATTAGTTACATGAACTTGGACTAGTCACTGAAGCTTTCAGAACTTCACATAAAATGTGGAGATTGTCTTATGTCTGCAGATTTCAACCCGGGTTGGTGGAGCCAGAGGGTCCCCTAGATTAAGAGCAGCATTTGAGGCCGGGGTCCCCCCATCAAACCCTCCTGCCAGAGCAGCGATGCTTATTAGCAACTGCACAACTAGGGTTCCTTGCATATTTCTATGTGAGGGAAAACAGTGTTATTGCTAAGAAATATACAGAAACACTAGTCTCCCAGATACAAATATCCTCCCACTATTCTATGCTTTGGGGATTTTGTGTGTTTTCCATCCTGCTTTTCATCCTGTCTCCCACAGATTTCACATATTTAAATTAGACATTAAAGAATAAAATGAGAACACAAGTTTTGGGGGGTTTACGAACTTGAAGGCCGTCAATTGCATATCATTGTCCCATGTGGGGGGATGGAAATAAGATTCTGAAGCACTTATAAGCTACATGGTAAGTTTCATGCGCTGAGATTTAAGTACGAGCATCGAGGAGCCAGGTCAGAGGAGAAAGAAGTGTTGCCAGAGTGATCCCGGCAGAAGGGGCCACAGGCAGCCCAGGAGGAGTGGGGCTTGGCGAGGAAGAGAGGGGAAGGGACATCTCGCAACAACAAATTGCTGTGCAGAGCAGAGTGATCCATGGTTTTAAACCAGACACTGAAGGGCAAGTTAGCAACCAACAGCACAGCTAGCTGAAGCCACAGCCCGGGTGTGCTTGAGGGGTCAGGACAGGAAAGATTTCCGCAGCAGCGAGCCCGAGGCCCCTCGAGATGAGGCCGAGGATAGGAAGTGCAGAGATCGGGGCTCTCACTTTATACACTGACGTGTGGTTTTCATGTTGGATTGTTCCGAAGCTTCAGAAGCTTCCAGACTCCCTCCTGCTGCCCTTTCGTGGCCCTGTGGAGATGGCGTGTGACTGCGGGTGCTGGGTTAGCACTGGGGAGGTGTGGTTGGGAGCCCTGGTCTGTCCCTTGCTGGCATTCCTTATGGACACTATAGACCTGGTTTCCCTCTATATCAGCTTCCCCATAGGACAGGGACATTGGCTGACAACACAGGCATTGTTACTGATACTGTTATTGGTTTTTTAGTCCTAAGTGTCAAATAGATAATGGATACAAATGCACTCTGTGAAGAGAACAGAATGATTTGCACATCAACACGTGGTGGCTAAAACTTGAATTCTGCAATAGCAGCAGATACTATGGCCTGTGGAAAAGCTAAGCATCTGGGAACTGCTCTTCCTCACTCTTTTTCTTTGTATCTGGGGCAGGAGGAACTGAAATATTTTTCATTGCGTTTAAAAGACGTTTTGCTCAGGGGGTCTGGGGGCTGCTCTGTTTGAGGCAGCAGCAAGAAGAGTTTGCTGAAATTTTTACATGAAATAATTCTGTGTGCTTTCAAATGAAAATGTTTCTGTTTTTATTTTAACTAATGACTCTAAAATGAAACGACACAAGCTTAGGGACTAATAAAGATCAACCACAGAAGAGGAAAGAAAACCAGCCCAGACCTTACCTTCCACTGGAATTCATTTAAGCACACAGTGAGGAATGTCCACGGGCAAGCCACCCACTAAAACCAACAAAGACTCCTGCATATTAAAAGACAACTAAAAGCAAAAGCATACCATTAAAAAAAAAAAAAAAAGGAAAACCAAAAACTTTTGGGCGGGACAAATATTCAAAGCATCTGTTTCATGAGGGGCAAAATCACTGTAATATAGTATCAAGAGCTCTCCTTTCCCAAACGAATACAAGCCCCGTTGCTTTGTGGGGCATCTGTCTCACTGGTCTTAGGAAGTGGGGTGCTAAAAACACATCACTGCACGAAACATTTCCATACTGGCCAAAATTGTTTTCCTGTCTGCCTGACTCTGAATCCCTGCTCAGAATCATAACTGAGAGTAACTGAACGCATTTTCAGGAAATGTTTGCCGAATGGATGAATGGCAAGTAGTGACCAAGAACGGTTCCTTTCCTGGTAGCAATCCTTCATGTTGCTACAGGAGGAGAGAGATTTCTTGAAAACATCCTGCCGATTTGCTTCTGCTTTAAAAAGCTGACATCGAATCACCCAAAAGTTATTGGAACAGCATGACTACAAATTGTATTGGTCACAGTGTTTTCTTACTGTTAAAAAAAAAAAAAAGTAGGACATGTCCGCTCATGATACAGCCCCAGGTTTTCTAAACTTTGGTTACAGGTCCAGATGGGCAGGGATTCGGGACGATGGGTGAGACGAGCGAGTGGATAAATCCTAGAACGTAGCCGGTCTGCTTTAGCCGCATGACCTAGGCCACCTGCAGGGGATTTCTGTGTGTGCCTGCTCTGCAGAGCAACCGGGCGCCTCTGTGACGTGCATCGTGTCTTCTCCTTAGGGAGACCCGACAAGCTGGACTTCAGCACATACACAGCTGAGGTCAGGCCGGTCCCAGGGCTCCATCCTCTGCAGGACTGTAAGTCGGCAATCTGGATAGACCTTATTCCACCGCACACGAGTGTTTGCACCACACTGTGCAAACACGGTCTGAAGAAAGGAAGAAATTATGCTGCCCTCATTCTTAAAAAAAAAAAAAAAAACCTGAGGGAAAGTTTATGAGCCCAGATACATGACAAAGCCTAGTAGATAACAGGGAGATGCTCAGAGGAGATGTTTTTCTACTAGGATCGCTCTGTTACCGGAGAGAAGTATTTCTGACAAAACTAATGGATCAGATAGCATTTTAACAACCTCAGCCTCCAACCATCATGTTTTGGGCTTTTAATCACTATACTAAAATATATATATATATATATATATATATGTTGGTTCAGAGATGAAAAAGCTAAGAATGTAGAAGTTGCCTAATGGATTAGTCTATATTGTAATGGATTTGGTTTATACAATCACGAGTAATTGCTTTTTAACTGTACACATTTCACATTAAAATTCCTTTGCCCATGGATCATTGCATAAACCCATCAGAGTCCCATCATACCTCCGCCGTGAATACCAAGTTTATTCAGTCTAGAACGAGGGCTCTCACGCATATTTGGTTAGCGGAGCCCTTGAAAAGTCGTAGTACTCTTTGTCGCACATCGAGGAGTGTTCATTCATATTTAATCCTGTTACGCAAATGTGAAGAATGTTACCACCTAAATATGGCTCTCTTCCCCCTTGCCTGCAGCCTGAGAAGTCACTGCCAAAATAAACCAGGTATAATCATCCAATCTTGAACGTTTCCACCAGTATTTGTAGATGCCTCAAAATCTGTGTTGTATGTCAGATTTATTACAACAGAGCCTTCAAAGCATGAATGGAGCGAACATTAAAATAGAGAAAAAGCTCTTTATCAGATGATCAGCACCCACAAATAAGTGTGTGTGTGTGTGTGTTGACAGAGAAATTCTCTTGGAAACTGAGAAAACATAATTACCATTTGCACACCTCCAGGTGCAGCCGGTAGCGTTCCGCGGGACAGTATTCTGAGCAACCTTTCTTCAAAGGGAAGACGTTTGCATGAAAGTTTACAAAATTATAAGTGTTAGGATAATTCCGTAATGTAGGAACAGGGCACACCTCTGAACAAACGTTCTTTGTGTAGCTGTTCCACCAGTGGCGCAGGGTCCTCTTTATGGGACGTTGACACTCATCACCCAAAAGGTGGCCGTGCAGGCCGTGCTCTGGGGGAGTTTTTAATCTGACTGGGAGACCAGGTGCTTACAGGAGAGGCAGCTATATATAATAAAAATGCCTACATTATGCCTAGCAATGCGGTGCTGGAGAGAGGGGGGGAAGCGTGAAGGCAGCAGCAGTGCCCAGCAGGTGCTGAGCGGAACGGCGATTTAACGCACCGTTGAGATATTTTCCTCCACCAGACGCCTGTGGACAAGCGACTGACTCACACCTTAAAGGTCTCCTGCAGATGCCGGCTCGGACATCCGCAGACAGGGACGCCGTGAGCAAAACCTCGCACGGCTTTTCGGTTTGTCTGTCCGTCAGGATTCGGGGAGGAGCAATCACAGAAAACCCAAGTCACAGGCTCACGCAAAGCCAGGGGTGTGTCCCGAGGTACCGTTTAATCCAGAGGCGAAACGGGTCGTCAGGGCCCCAACCGTCTCCATCACCCAGCCCCCCGTCTCCTGTGCGGGCCTCGCGCTCAGGGTCTGTGCCAAGGCCGGGTCGTCCGCTGCGTGTCCTGAGATCTGGGAAGAATAAAACCAGAAACCGTGGCTCTGCAGCGGCTCCCCCGCAAGTCCCGTCGCGCACCAGGCTGGATGTTCTCGGGTCGTGGGCCTGTTCCTGAATGCACGCTGCTACCCAGGAGGGAATTTCTGCCCCGATCTGAGCTCCTGTCTGAGAACGAGGGGTGGTGGTCCCCCAAAGGAAAATCAGGGTTCCGTAGCCAGGAGAAAAGGAGCGACTCGTGGGCAGGAGGAGCACAGAGTCTCGCACGCATTTCTTGCCCCTTTGTAGACCCTGGCTGCCTTCCCCGGGAGAAATCCCTCTCTCGGCTCCTGACTCTGGTGCTGCCCACCCTCCGGACCTGCCCCGCCCTGGTTTGGCTTCTAGCAGAGGGCTGGCGTCCTCAGCTCAGCCCCACGTCTGTTGCCAGAGTTTGCTTCTGCGAAATCCGCCGACGTCGTGGTGCATGGCCGCCGTGTGACTCCAGGCAAACACGAGCTCCATCCGGCCTGACAGTGGCGCTGGACGCCAGGAGCAGCCCTGGACCCTGCCTGGGAGGTCACAGAGCACTGCTGTATACGGGACGAGAGTGACGTTCTAGAACAATCCCTCTGGCAGCAGCAGCGTGAAGGCCAGTCTGGACGCGCAGAGCCGCAGTGAGCGCAGACCGGTTGGGCTTAATTGCGAGAGGCATTGCAACTCGCCAAACGCAAAGGCCTGAAACTCAGAGCAGTGAGGGCCAAGTTCACCAGGAAAGGAAGATGGAAAAACTGGAGAAAAGAAAAATCTGTTTGGGAAGAAGTAAACAAATTTGATTTTTGACACATTGAGTTATAGGGGCGATGGGCCGTCTCACCAGATAGGCGTGAGGGGCACAGAGGCGCCGGTGATTTATTGAACGTAGATTCTGGGCCAAGGGTGTTATAGGACTCGCTGCTAAGCCTCACAAGAAATCCTGTAAAGTAGGTGCTTTTTGCTCTCATTCTACAAAAATGGAGACAGAAAGATAGGTTTTCTTGCTCATCCTGTGAGGGGCGAAGCTGGAATTTGAGCAAAAGCTCTGTCTCACTTCAAAGTCTGGATTAGACGCAAAGGATCGAATTGCGTGGAGGTTGCAAGAGGCTAAAACCTGCTCAGATCACGGGAAACAAGCTGTAAGTCCAGAACCCTTCCGAGGCATGTCCCTGCTCCCGGTGGCCACAGCCTGGGCCTGTGCTGGTTGCCTGATTCACGCCTTCGCACAATGCATTTGGACGGTGCTTGCGGGCTTCTGGCGGGGCTCGGGAAGCCGGGTGGGGGCAGGTGCAGGGGTCGCCTACCTGGGAGCCTGCTTGGAGACTTGAGGGCCACTTGACCCTCCTTGCGTGGGGTCACTCATTCCTATCCCAGTGCCCCACATGAAGACTGACATTGGCCAACTTCTAGCCCAGCCTCCAACCGAATTAAATTCATCAAGCCCTCCTGTCTTCGTGAATTTGCTAGATACGTCGTCTTTACATCAGTTCTGAGACAGCATCAAATATTCTTTAAAAAACATCAGACCCAAACAAGAAGCAGAGGCAACAGCTTTGTAATGCTGCTCAAGGCCAGCCGTGGCTTTTGCCAGGAGGAGGATTTAAAAACAAAACAAAACATAAAAAACAAGATAACCTTATAATTTACTGCTGATCCAGAATGGGCGAGTATTTTTCAACAGCCTCAATTTGAGATAGCTAGGGAGGACCCGGGAGGCTTGTGCAGAGACGTCTGGAATAGATTTCAGAAATACGGTAAAAGTCTGTAAAGTGCTTGGCTCCCACGGGGATAGGATAGGTTGCAGGTAAAATATGTTATGTCACATATATATAGATAGCATCTCTAGTTGATACAGAAAACGGCAATTCTTTATTATTAGTGAAACGTCACTATTCAAAGTTTTATTGGTAAGTGGAGACTCAGAAATGTCAAAGATTTTCCCAAGGCCACATACGTACAGTTGCAGACTGTCAGCCAGTGTTAGTTAGTCCCCCATCCCTGCACATTGCGATGACAGCCAGCCAGCCAACTTCCAATGGCTAGAACTTGCATTTTTCTGTCTGCCAGCTTTCCCTGTCCACCCATGCCCAGGCTCTGTCTGCCCACGGCAGGCAGGCTGGACGTGCCAGGGGGGTCCACACCTCCCAGGCAGGTCCTCATACCCCAGCGCCTTCCCCTCTGGTGTATATATAAGCCGAGACACATGCTGCATTTGTGCTCAGATGTCCAGCAGGACCAAGCTGAGTCAATGACACTTTCAACTTGTTTGATAACAAATATTCTATTGGCTCTCTTCCCATCCCCTGCTCATTCCTTGAATCACTTCCAGAATAAACTTTTCACTTACATCTTTGTTTCAGGGTTTGCTCCTAAAGGGACCTACGTGGCCACGGTCAAGTGTGTCCCATCCCAGAGCCCAGACAAACTCTGTCCATCACAGGCAGTCGAGGGAAGCAAAGGCTGCAGGTGGCGCCCATTATCCTAAGTGGGAGGAGCAAGGTGGGAAAATATGGATGGGAAACCCAAGTGGACTCATTAGGTCGGAGGACACAGAACATGGTGGCAAAGCCAGGAGCAAGGTACTCAAGAGACACATGTACATCAGACATGTGTAAAAGACAATAGGTTATTGTGAGAATTTCAGAGCAATAACCAACACTTGGAACCAAAGCGCCCAACTGATTCTAGGATCCTCTACCTCTGTGATCACTAACTGAGAGGCGACAGAGGCCCAGACAGGTGAGCAGGTGAGCATGGAAGGGACTCTAGAAAGATGGAGAATGGGACTGAAGGTGGTTCCTGCAGGGACCGTCAACCAGGGTTTAAGTGGGGCCATTAGGTATTGCTGCTATTCTTGGTCAGACAAAGTGGAGTGTCAGCAATTTCATACAGTCAACCTTATAGACTAGGACTCCAAATATTTCCAACCTTTCTAGAACTCTCCAAACTTGCTCTTTTGCATAGGAGTTTGCCATCACAGAAAATGCTAGGAAAGGACTTGGGTTCAAATCTTGACTGACTGGCTGCATGGTGTTGAGCATGTCACTTCACCTCTCTGGGTCTGATGTCCTCACCTGTAGAAAATGAGAATAACAAGGCCCATCTTGGGGGGTTGGTGGAAGAATCAAATGGGACAATAAAAGTGAACTCCAGGTCCCAGCCCGCAACACAGAGTGGGTGCTCCACGACAACCCTCCCTGCTGTGGGATTCCCTCCAACCCTAACCTGCACCTGTGAGAAAACAGCAACCCAGAGACAGGGGAATTGGAAAGCCATGAAGTACAGCTAACAGCAGTAACGATTTGTTGATGATTTGTGATTTTTATATCTTAAGTCATTCACATTGACGGAAAAGTAAATTATTTGACTGGATTTAGAAACTCCCTAGGAAAATTTTTTTTTCCTGGTATGAAGAAGGAAAAAAAATCCTTGAATGGTTTAAGCTAAAGTTTAAAACTGTGATTGTAAGATTTCTGGCATTAATAAATAGTCAAGGGAGTTACTTGGGGTGAGGCAGGAGGTTCATTTCAGCACTGCTAAAGTGAAAATGCCAAAGCAGACTAAATATTTGGAATAGAAAGTTCTAGGAATTTAAGAATTCCTTTGAACTAAGGCTTATGCACAAAATTAGATCAAAGGTTCTACCAGGTAAGATATGATTTATGGAAGACAGGCTTTAAATTCAGAAACGCTGGGCGCAAATTCTACTTTTGACACCTTCTTACGCAGTAATGAGTCTGGAAGCGACAGAGGTGTGTTCTGAGAAATTTGTCCTTAGGTGATTGCATTACTGTGTGAACATCATAGATCACACCTGCACAGACCTAGATGGTCTAATCTAATGCATTCCCAGGCTACACGGTGTAAGCTATAAACCTGGACAGCAGGCTACTGTACTGAATACTGTAGGCAGTGGTAAGTACTTGTGTTTTTAGACACATCTAAACACAGAAAAGGTACAATAAAATATGGCATAAAAGATGAAAAATGGTGCACCCTGATAGGTTGCATGAAGGGAGCTTGCAGGACTGGAAGTTGCTCTGGGTGAGTCAGTGAGTGAGTGGTGAGTGAATGTGAAGGCCTAGGACAATACTGTCCACTGCCGTACACTTTATAAATATTACACACTACACTAAATTTATTTTTTAAAATTTCTTTATTTAAAAATAAATTACCCTTAGCTTACTGTACCTTTTTAGCTTTATAAACTTTTTAATTTTTTTTAATTCTTTGACTCTTTTGTACTAACAAACACTTAGCTTAGAACACACACAGATTGTACAGTTGTGCAAAAATATTTTCTTTCTTTATGCCTTTATTCTGTAAGCTTTTTCTGTTTAATTTTTTTTTTTTTACTCTTTAAGCTTTTTTGTTAAAAATTAAGACACAAACATATACAGTAGTCCAGCCCCACACAGGGTCAGGATCATCAATATCACTGTCTCCCACCTCCACATCTTGTCCCACTTGGGGTCTTCAGGGAAGTCATGGAGCTGTCATCTCCTTTGATAACCATGCTTTCTTCTGGAATACTTCCCGAAGGACCTGCCTGAGGCTGTTCACAGGTAGCTGTTTTTATAAGTCGGAGTACACTGTAAAAGAATGGTAAAAAAAAAAAAAGTATAGTATAGTAAATACATAAATCAGTAACATGGTCATTTATCATCATCAAGTATTATGTGCTGCATGTGGTTGTATTGCTAGGCTTTCACACCACCAGCAACAACAGGGCTGTTTACGCCTGCATCAACACGTACATGCGAGTCCCGTGTTGCCGTGTGACAGTATGATGGCTACTATGTCACTAGGCAATAGAAATTTTTCAGCTCCGTTATAATCTTGTGGGTCCACCATCATATATTTGGTCATTGATGGAAATGTCATCGTGTGGTGCATGAGGGCATGCGATTTTGGGTAAAGCGATACGTGTTCTTGATTCTCAGTTCCCAGCCTGTAACGGAAACGATCCTACATCACACAATTATTGGGATGTTACATGGGCGACCTCTGAAAATAGCATCATTGCAGCAACTGGACAGTATTCTTTATTTGATAAACTGACCATGGGCACACCTAAAAGGTGAAGGCTGCCTCCTTGTCGCTCCTTTATGTGAAGCTGCAGGAGATGCAGTTTTGGATGAAGAGGAGTGGGAGGTGCCACTGCCCACAGGGGTAGGCACACATCAGTCACACGAGCAGGGGGCCATGCGGTAAAATAAGAAAAGGCATCTTTAGGAAAATTACTAAGTTTACTATCTATAAAGTATATTACATTACTTTATCTTTGCAAAAAACACTGAGTATTTTGGACTTTAATATGGTGCCTGCATTTATTTCTTACATATCCAGTTAGTCGGCACCACAGTTTTTCTTTTGCAGGTAAGACAACTAAGAAGCAGGGAAACCAGTTGACTTCACTCACCCATTATGAAACGAATAGTTCCCAAGTACTGAATGTAGTGTGGACTTAACAGACCCCAAGTTGACTCATGATCGATCTTCCTCTCAAATCTGTACTCTTTCCAGAGACCTCCATCTCTCTCTGCAGAAGACTATTTTGGGTATGCAGTGGACCAAGCTGTAGTACCCACAGGACATCCCCCTGTCTCGTGCTGTATCCAGTAAACCAATTTCCACGTCTCCTTGACTCTGTCCCTAAAATGCATACCAAAGTTCTCCTCTTTTCTTCATCTTTACTTGTGCCTTGGCTGAGGCATTGTTATTTTCACCCAGTGGACCAGTGAAATAGCGTTTCATTTGTTTCTTTATGTCTCAGACTAGGTTTCCCTAAAGCAGTGTCTTGGGCAAACACTTGGTTGCAGGTAGCTTATTTGGTAGTTGATCCCAACTACCAAAAGTGGGGGAGAATTTAGAGAAAAATGAAGGAAGAGGGGAAACAGGCAAGGATGCATCCTTGAGCTGATTGCAGCTGTCACCACCTGCAAGTCCATGCCCTGGAGTGAGCTGAGCAGCCAGAGAGGATGAATCTCGAAATTGCCCCCCATGAGGTTGAGCAGCTACAGCATTTATCTGCTGATTCCAGTCTCCAGTAGTTGAAGGTCTGTTCTGGAGGAAGCAACAACCTCCACATTTCTGCACCTCCACATTTCTGGGCCGCACCTGGGCTAGAACTCCCAAGGCTGTAGGTTAATCCCCAGTGCAGTTCTGTGACCTTAACCTTCTGTCTTGGTTCTCTTTGTGTTGCTATAACAGAATACCTGAAACTGGGTAATTTACACACAGTTTATTTGGCTCATGCTACTGGAGACGGGAAGTCCAAGAGCATGGCGTGGGCATCTGATGATAGACTTCTTGCTGCTTCATACTATGGTGGAGGGAGGAAGGGCAGGAGCATGACTGGGCCAAATCTGCTTTTATAGCAAGCCCACTACTTCCGTAACAGATGTACTGGCACAATAACCATATTCATGCATTAAAGATGGCAGAGCCTTCATGACCTAATCCTCTCTGAGTAGGCCCCACCTCCCAAGAGTGTGGCACTGGCAGTTAGGTTTCCAACTCAAAAATGTTGGAAACATTTGAGTTTCCAACTCAAAAATGTCATTCAAACCATGACACCTATGAATTGGAAAGCCATCAGTCTCCTAAACACGAGGCTCAGGATTCATTTCACTGCTCTACAACAGAACTAACAGAAGACCAGTGCCCTTGCCAGAAGGTTTAAGGAGATATAAGCCATTTTCCATGACAGAAAATTTAAAAAGTGACGGACACTTCATAGAAACAGGATGTGGTTTTTGCCGATGATGCTTAGGAAAACTGTGTCCTTGATCAAAATCATACCAGCGAGAGGACAATAAAATTTCACCAAGAGGACTGCGTTGAATGCATTTGAGATGTGTCCTGCACTGTCTAGCACTATAACTGCTAACCACATGTGGCTATTGAAATTTAAATTAATTATAAATAAGTACAATTAAAATTCAGATCCACAATTACACCAGCCATCTTTCAAGTACCTGGTATGATCTAAGGCTCTTGCTGCTGTACCAGATAGCATGGATCCAGAACATTCCCATCCTTGGGGAGTGCTCTGCTGGGTGGTGCTGGTACCATTACCTGTGGTTGACAGCAAAAGTGGTCGGGACCTCTCGCTGTTCCTGTATTCACGTCCCTTCATGATGTAGTTGTGCAGGAAATCCACAAAAAGGTGAAGCCTGTTTCTCCACCTCTCAAATTGGAGCTCGCCGTGTGCTGTGCTTCAACCCCTGGGAGCGTGGGGACATCCACGGGAGTGCCGGCAAGCACCTGCAGGTTGCCACGTGCCCTCTTGCTGCCTTTGGTTCCCAGCACTTCCTGATGTGTGTCCCTCACGTCCCAGGCATCCGGGCTGCTCCCTGGTCTCCTTAAACCTCGGGGCTGTGCCAGTGCAGTGCCCCCTGCCCAACCATCTGATGTCCGCTCAGGTGTAAAGACCCGGCGTGCAGATCTCTGTACAGCATCTCTGGATGACTTGTTCCTTCCGCCTCCTTCCACTAATGTGTCACTCACTCCTTCACAGGGCACCGGAGCAGATAACACCATAACACGCATTCCTGGCCCTTCCACCCATACTAGACTGAGCTCCTCCTCATGGGGGAAGCTTTGTATCTCATCCATGTCTCTATCCTTTGCTTCTGCCATTGTGCTTGGCACTGAATAGATACCTCGTAAATCCCCTGTAGACAATTGGAAATATTTTATAGTTTTATTTTGCACTTTATTTAACTCCTTGTAGATTTCTTGAATGGATGCAATTCACAGGGTGACAAATATCTACTGCCCGATCCTCCTCTCCACTTCGTGACTATCGCCCTGTGTTCCGACAGCTAACCAAAGCTCTGTGCGCAGCTGTGTCTACTGTCTGTAAGCCGGTTTCCCTCATTCGGACACCCTAATAATTTCAGACCACAGTGATAAACACTGTGGCTTAGTGGATGTAGCCTTGAATTTATGGGCCTCCCAAACCCTTCCGTTGGGTTCCTGCTTGCTCTGAGATAAGCCACTCCCTTCTCCTGCATCATCCTCCAGTTGCGAGTCAAAATCTCCTGCGGAACATTCCGCAGAGACTGCGGAATAATGGCAGAGACTTGTAGGAGTAGAAACGGGCCTGTCTTCTAACCACGGTGCCCAGAGTCACTGTGAAAGACACTGAAAGAACAACTTAGCTCGATCCCAGTTTATCTACTCTCCTAATGTTTCCGCTTGAAGATGGCACTTAGCCTCCCTGTGTCTTGGCTCGCCCATCTCTAGATGGGGGCAATAATGACAGCCTCCTGAGCTGTGTCGAAAGTTACAGACCGTGAGTGCACACGTGCGGCACACGTGCGGCAACCTGTCTACCGCAGCGCCGGGCACCTAGGCATGGCTCAGCATGTCGTCGCTCCCAAAGAAGATCTAAGAATCCAGCGTCTATCACCTGTTAGGATGCTTCCAAAGTGCGTGCCTCCTCCTGTCAGACGCCCACGGCCCAGAGAAGCAGGTCTTCCTGTCCTTAGGGTCTTCATACCATTCCATCGCCTTTGCAAGAACCTGGTGACCAAACCAGCAGGGATTGGCAAGCCTTTAATTTCTGCCTACAGGTGCTTTCCAGAATTTTCCACGGAAACTCCAGCTGCGATCATGCCCAGCAGCATCCCCGCAGGGTGATGGTCCAGCCCCGACATAAGATATGTTCTCGAGTAGCCAGAGGGAAGGTTTAAGAGACGATCAGAATTGCAAGTTCACCAACTTAAGCCAACAATACGGGCACAGAAACCTTCCAATCGAATTTTATTTCTTCAAAAGAGAGCACTGATGACATTTGGCCAATATCATTTAGAAATCTGATAGCAGGTATGTGTAGAGAAGATTAAAATCCTGTTTTTATGGTCTTATACTAATAACAAAATAACAATCGCAATGCAGTTGCAGGGGTGAAACGGGGTGATAGAATCTGAACAGCCTGATCAGAAAACAAAGAAATATTTAGAGGTCATCGGCCCCTTGGCGTCCGGGCTGACCTTCCCGCTCTGCAGCACATGCTGTTCCGCCTGAGTGGCGCGTGCACACGTCTGTTCCTCACCCCAGCGCGTTGTCAACACAGTCCTGCACGGTGACGGAACTGCCCCCGGCCCGGATCGACAAGCACTTTCTCCATCCGCTCTCTTTAGTTAGCTTGACTTTTAGGGAGGATTTTTTTTTCCTTCCAGATGTTCCTTGTTAAAATGCAGTGGGTGATTATGAGCACTCATCCCTATCAGTACTTTTACTTTATCGCAATTACAAACTGTGCTTATTTACTGATATTTAAGGCGGTGACGACGTGTGCACTCCGCCTGGCCCTCCTGACGTGTCCACACTGACAGCACAGAGTCAAGGAGCCCCAGCTCCACCCTGGGCTCTGCTGACACTGACGTGCACGCTCAAACTGCGTCCTCTTGCTGGACTTCGGTTCCCGGCAGGGTAAAGTGAATTCCCGGCTTGGATTAAAGGACACTTCGCATCCAGAGCGCCCTTCTGCTCTGACACGCCCTGCCCCGCCTCTGCAGGCTGCTGGTGGTGTCTGGAGAGAAGGAAGCACAGTCCCGGCTGGTTTGCATTTGGAGAGGCAGGAGAAAGAAAATGACGGGGGTGGAAGTCTGAGGCCCGGCGTCGTTGGGGAGGAGGGCGGCAGTGAGGCCCAGGCTGCGGGGCGAGTCCTGGCTGCTGGGGTGGAGGCGCAGGACACTCAGGGGCCAGCAGGAGGGACGGGAGTGGAGCCGCCCAGAGACGGCAAGCTCTGTCTACTTCCGGGGCTGCCTTGAGCTGCCTCAGTCCCGGATGTGTCTCGCCAGCATTCCTAGGAAGTGGCATTTGCGGGGACGTCTGGAAAGGACTTGAGAGGAGCAGTCAGGCCTGTGATTATTTTAATAAAACAATTGTGGACATCAAAGTGTGTAAGAGGGACTTCCAAACTCTACCCTAACACCCATATTTTGTAGAGGAGACACCCAAACCCGGAGATCCGCTTGCTCCGGGGCACACGGCTTGTTAGCAGGAGACGGGGGGCTGCAAATAAAATTTCGTTACAATGAGAAGAAAAGGAAGATCATCCAAAGATTGAATTCTCCACCTCAAAATGATGAACCAGAATATACTATTTTGCCTATGCATCTCAACTGCAATCTTTTCTGTAAGACAACACATAGGCAAAGCGTAATATGTGAAATTAACTTAGTTCTACTTAGCTGGCCGGCTTGACAGGCACCAGGGTGCGGATTTTTAAGAGCAGTTCCTCTCCCGCGCTGAGCTGTGTGGCCACCCCGGATGAATGCTTCCATTGAGCGCTTTCCGCCTGGCATGGGGCACCAAGGCCACTGCCCGCCTAATCCCAGATGCAAAATAAGCAAACAGCTCCACAGTTTTACTTCGGCCATATGGAAATCTTTCCCCTTAAAACCAGAAAGAACGCTTTTTCAGGTTATTGGTTTGCAAATAAATAGTAAAAGAAGAAGAAGAAGGAAAAGAAAGAATGGAGGGTGGGGGAGAAGAGAAAGAAGGAGAGAGAGAGAGAGAAAGAGAAACAAGGGTGGACAGAAGAAGTAGTTTTAGGGACTTAAAGTAGCTGCGACGTTTCTGAATATGATTAGGAAAAAAAATGTTTTTATGTCCCAAAAGAATGGCATGAATTTCTTCAAGGAAAGAGCTCCCGATAGCTCTTGCAGACCTTCCAGACGCACGGATCCGATGCTGCCTTGCTTTGGGAATTGTGGGTGGCTTGATCGCGAAGTTGAGTTATTTTGATTCGGCATTTCCAGGGCAAACATAGCCAGACCCTCAGTGTCGGCATCACAAGCCTCCCCGAGCAGAGGTGCAGCCACGGCTGGGCAGGCCGGCAGAGGGCCTTCCAGAGGCCGGGTCCTGCCAGCCGTCCTCAGAACGTCCCCTGGGCGCCCTGTGGGTCCCGGTCCTCCCGAGCCTGACCCCACAGGCCTCCAGAGGCTGCGCTCCAGAGCTCGCTGCCCCTTAACCTCAGCCTGGACCGGCTTCCTTTGGTCTATGGCCCTGACCTGCTACCCGTCATGGGCTTCACTGCGTCCTATCTGTCCCAACAGCTTAAAAAAGTAAAAATAAAGAACCACTCTGCACGTGAAGGACTTTTGGTGAAGAAAAGTTCCTTTCCTTCCTGGGGTGTGAAGGAGGGATTGGCCCAGTTCTGCACTCAGTGGGGGAGTCTGGGTGAATGAGGGGACCCCCCCAGGGCCGGGCTGAGGGTGTGGGGGGAAAGAGAAAGGGGGATGGAAAGGAAAGAGGCCAGAACACTGGGCCCTGGCAGTGGGAAGAGGAAGATTCTGCAGGAACCAGAGGGGAGAAAGCCATAAAACGGAGCCGGACGTTGCATTGCACCTCATCCTCTTGAAGGGTTAAGCCCATTTCTCAGATGTGTCCTCCAAGGCTGATCACCTCCTTCCAGCTGATCACCAGCGTGCCCCCCAGAGACATCCAGCAAGGTGAAGCTGCTGTCTTCAAAGTCGAGTTAGCCTCTGTAAATCCCAGCCACAAGCATGGACCATTGAAAAATCATCTTGCAGTTCTGGGCCTCAGTTTTGTTTTACCTGTAATAAGAAACTGACAATATCCATCTCATAGGATCACTTCATGATTAAGTTACCGGGCAGGACACCTTCGCCAGCCACAAAGTCCGGGGTCTTCCCCGTTACACCTGTTGAAAAACTGCCAATATTCCCAGTGTAGCCCATTCTTAATCTGGATTGCAGGCACACCGGAAAAGGCAGCTTGTAAAAGCCCACCGGGCTTGTAATGTTGATTTGAATTGAGCTCAGCAAATTGGGTGATGCATTATTTTAAAGTCTTTGCCTTCTGAAGAAAAGGGAGATACCAATGTTTATGAGTTGGACTAATTTAGCAACCAAGAGCTATTTTCTAAGCCAAAACAAAACAAAACCATCCAATATGCCCTGGGTCATTTAGCTGGGTACTTCAGGAGGGGACCCTCTGCCCCACCCCCCAGCAACCGCCCCTCCCCCAGCCCCTCACTGAGGCTCCCAGGAGGTGTTGTCTGTTCCTAGTTAAGGGCAGGAAAAGAATGAAGTGAAGTCGCTGCTGTTCTCCATAGATGTCAATTCTATGAAAGACCACAGGCAGCTTGTCTGCATTTGTACAACGTGGTTCTGTATTTTCAGGGTTTTGTGTCTCTTTTAGTTCCTGCTCCAAACCCTCTGGTTGCAGACTGTGTTCAACCTAATGAGGCCTCTCTCTACCTCTCCCTCCCTCTCCCTCCCTCTCCCTACCTCTCCCCACCTCTCCCTCCCTCTCCCTCCCTCTCCCTCCCTCTCCCTACCTCTCTCAACCTCTCCCCACCTCTCCCTCCCTCTCCCTCCCTCCCTCTCTCAACCTCTCCCTCCCTCTCCCTCCCTCTCCCTCCCTCTCCCTCCCTCTCCCTACCTCTCTCAACCTCTCCCTACCTCTCCCCACCTCTCCCTCCCTCTCCCTCCCTCTCCCTCCCTCTCCCTACCTCTCTCAACCTCTCCCCACCTCTCCCTCCCTCTCCCTCCCTCCCTCTCTCAACCTCTCCCTCCCTCTCCCTCCCTCTCCCTCCCTCTCCCTCCCTCTCCCTACCTCTCTCAACCTCTCCCTACCTCTCCCCACCTCTCCCTCCCTCTCCCTCCCTCTCTCCACCTCTCCCCACCTCTCCCTCCCTCTCCCTCCCTCTCCCTCCCTCCCTCTCTCTCCCTCTCCCTACCTCTCTTAACCTCTCCCACTTCTCCCTCCCTCTTTCAACTTCTCCCTCCCTCTCCCCACCTCTCTCCACCTCTCTCCACCTCTCCCTCCCTCTCCCTCCCTCTCCCTACCTTTCTCAACCTCTCCCTACCTCTCCCCACCTCTCCCTACCTCTCCCTACCTCTCCCTACTTCTCCCTACCTCTCCCCACCTCTCCCTCCCTCTCCCTCCCTCTTCCTCCCTCTCTCAACCTCTCCCCACCTCTCCCCACCTCTCCCTCCCTCTCCCTACCTCTCCCTACCTCTCTCAACCTCTCCCCACGTCTCCCTCCCTCTCCCTCCCTCTCCCTGCCTCTCTCAACCTCTCCCCAGCTCTCCCTCCCTCTCCCTCCCTCTCTCTCCCCCTCCATCCCTCTCTCAACCTCTCCCCACCTCTCCCTCCCTCTCTCTCCCTCTCCCTCCCTCTCCCTACCTCTCCCTACCTCTCTCAACCTCTCCCCACCCCTCCCCACCTCTCCCTCCCTCTCCCTCCCTCTCTCAACCTCTCCCCACGTCTCCCTCCCTCTCCCTCCCTCTCCCTCCCTCTCCCTGCCTCTCTCAACCTCTCCCCAGCTCTCCCTCCCTCTCCCTCCCTCTCTCTCCCCCTCCATCCCTCTCTCAACCTCTCCCCACCTCTCCCTCCCTCTCTCTCCCTCTCCCTACCTCTCCCCCCCTCTCTCAACCTCTCTCCACCTCTCCCTACCTCTCCCCACGTCTCCCCACCTCTCCCTCCCTCTCCCTACCTCTCCCTACCTCTCCCCACCTCTCCCCACCTCTCCCTACCTCTCCCCACCTCTCCCCACCTCTCCCTCCCTCTCCCTCCCTCTCCCTACCTCTCTCCACCTCTCCCCACCTCTCCCTCCCTCTCCCTCCCTCTCCCTCCCTCTCTCAACCTCTCCCCACCTCTCCCTACCTCTCCCTACCTCTCCCTACCTCTCCCCACCTCTCCCTCCCTCTCCCTCCCTCTCCCTACCTCTCTCCACCTCTCCCCACCTCTCCCTACCTCTCCCTACCTCTCCCCACCTCTCCCTACCTCTCCCTACCTCTCTCAACCTCTCCCACTTCTCCCTCCCTCTCCCTCCCTCTTCCTCTCTCTCCCTACCTCTCCCCCCCTCTCCCTAGCTCTCCCCCCCTCTCGGAGCAGATGCGGGTGTCTACTGGCCTACCTGAGCACACAGAGCCTACTGAGTCATTCTCAACAATCCTGTTTAACTAAAAACCATCGTGGCTTAGACATGCTTCTATAGCTTATGTGATAAGAAGAGGATCTGGTGTGCATAAACATATTTTTTTTAAAGTTGAAATATAAAGTCCTATATGTGAAAATCTTAAAACAGCTTCTAAATTCTAAAAATCAGATATAAGATATGAACTATTTTTTAAAGCCAGAGTCATGTAGGGAGGGAGGACTCCCCCAAAATATAACAGGTTTCTAAGTCAAAGACGAGAGATCAAAGCTACTAGAAAGATGTGTCATCTCTGAACACGGCATGTGTTATGCCAGTTTTCATTTTAGACCAATGAAAATCTTCTCAAATGTGTTTTTTGGTGAAGCAGTTGATATTTAGGGTTTCTAATTTTGAAAGACCAAGGAATTATCAATTAAAAAAAAAATAAAGGGAGAGTTTACATAGAGGAATTACTTTTCACAAATCTTCCATCTCTATTTTCTGGGGCGCTCCACACCCCTAGCCCTACATCGGTGACAGAATTGGTTGGATTTGCTAATTGGTGGAGGTGAAGGTGGGGAGGAAAGGAAGAATTCAGAGTCAAAGCGACTTTCATTTGAAAATTGTAAAAACGGTAGTGCCGTTATTTAAACATCCCCCACTGAAAGAAGAGCAGGTTTAGGGAGAGTAGTTACTTTGAGTTCATTCTGGACATACTGATGTCCAGGTACCTGTGAGGCATGTCCTGGGTGATGTGGAAGAGGCAGTCAGATATTCAGGGCAGAGCCCCGAGAGTCTAGTTTCGGGGCACGGAGCTGGAGGTCGTCAGAACACAGCAGTGAAACCAGTAGCAGAGGCAAAAATACTCAGGACCCAATTTATCCTGAAAATTCAGATGCCCGTGGGAACGTCAACATTTAAATGAAGGTAAAGAGAAGATAGCATTTCGAGGAAAAAATGGTCTAGCAACTAAAATGTGTTGAGGGGTTGTCGTGGTCACTTTGAGTTGCTACAACTAAAATATGGTAGACTGGGTGGCTTAAACCACATTTATTCCTATCAGTGCTGCAGGCTGAGAAGTCTAAGATCAACGTGCCTGTCGACTGGGTCCCTGGAGAAGACTCTCTTCCTGGTTTACAGGGGGCCGATTTCTCGCCTTCTTGCTGAGTCCTCCTGTGGCAGAGAAAGAGAGAGAGAGATTATCTCACTCCCGTTGCTTTTTAAAAGTAAGGACACTAATCCCGAACTTTCGTGACATTGGAATAAAAAACTTCAGCAGGTGCGTTTGGGAAGAGGAGCAAACACTCAGTCCAAACCCGGGATCCGTAAGGTGACATTGACAGGGCAAAGTGTTCTTGAGATTCAGTGGCATGGACGTCACTGAGCACCCAAGGGAAAGCAATGTTGGCATGTGACAAATGCCGGGAGTGAGAAGTGCGGGGAACGTGCAGGGATGGGGAAAGAGGAAGAATCCACTGCCGGTTGCTCCGCTGAGAGGCAGAGGGGAGAAGGGTGACAGGGGATATCAGAGAGGATATTAGATTTGGAGACATAATGACTTGTTCTATAAGATAGGACATATTTGACCCAGAGGAAAAAGAAGGGAATATCAAGTAGAGAATGACGACAACAGTGAAGAGAATACGATTTCTGAGAGAGAGAAGGAGAGGCCTCTTGGGGCAGGAGGTGGGCCCATCTCAGGAAATGTAGGGGAAGAAACAGGGACAGGGTGACACAGATCTAGACGGGCTCTGCTGCTCTCGAACAGCCGTTTTTAGAAGTTGCATGGCGTCTCCAAGAAGCTGTTGAAGTCCTAACCTCCAGTAGCTCAAAACTGGACCTTACTTGGAAATAGGGTCTCTGCAGGTGGTCCCGGTAAGATGAGGCGACCAGGGTGGGTCCTCAGACAGTGCCACTGTGTCCTCATAAAAGGGGGAATTTGGACATAAAAGGACTACTTTGGCAAGACACAGGGACAAGACGGCCCTCTGTAGCCCAGGAACACCCAAGGCCCCCAGAAGCTAAGACAGAAGCAAGAAGCAGATTCGCCTTCAGAACCCAACAGGGAACCAGCCCTGTCCACACCCTCATCTCCCGCTCTGGCCTCCAGAACGTGAGACCTTCATTTTCTGTTGCTCAAGCCACCAGTTTGTGGTACTTTGTGACCGCAGCCTCGGGACACTATAGTCATCTTGGTTCTTAATTTTAAATCAGATTTTTCTTAAATTGAATATACTTTTGAAGGCTTTCTGTAAGGGTTAGATAAGGTACTGTACCCTGAAAGTACTCAGTAGGTACTCAGCAAAAGTTTTCTGTGCGTCTAACTCAGGTTGGATGACAATTCTAAATGCTTCTCACTGAACATCTGTAATTAAAGCCTTTATTGTTAATTATATTAATTATCCCAGTAGGAACAGCTGGGGTAACCATAGCAACCCCCACCTAGCAAAGCAGTCTGGGTCACGCTTTGGATGGGGAGCTCAGGGAAGTCTCGACTGTGCGCAGTTACCGTGGCTCTCATGCAGGGGGTGGTTCTCACTGCAGGGGGTATGTTGGCCCGTGAGACGGAGTGGGGCAAAGCCGCACTGCAGAGCTGGCTTCCTGAGAAGAGGGGGCCAGGGCATCCACCCTGATGAACAGGGAGACGTCTTCGGAAGCTCAAATATGGGAAGAGCGAATCCCCAAGGATTAAGTAGCCGTATTCTTGTCAGAAAGAAGCTGCAACAGACAATGTTCTTTCAAAGTGAGCCTGCTAAGGTAAGAACCCCATTCTGCGTGTTTGCTTGTAAAATGTTCTGGTCCTTTTTTAGCAAGGGGTATGTGGTGGTCTACTTGGCATACAGTAGGAATAATGAATTGCATTAGCTGACGTTTTGTACAGTGCTGGTCGCGTGCCCGCATTGTTCTAACACACACACACACACACACACACACACGTGCGCACACACACACACACACGTGCGCACACACACACGTGCGCACACACACACACGCACACACACACATGCATTGTTAGTCCTCACGACGCCATGAGGAAATTACTGTTACGACCCCATTTCACAGAAACAAACGGGGCACAGAGATACTTAGCGTAACCTGCCCACGGTGTCTGGTCACACGCATGGTAAGCATCGCCGCTAGTTTCCTTCCCGACCGTTCCCCGTGAAAATGGGATCTTGAAAATCACCAAGTGAGAGGGGAAACCTGGGAGGAAAGGACAACTGCGGATTCGAGGTAGCTGTTGGGTCTTAACGTAGTCAGCCAGAAGGCGATGACACGAGTCTGTCATCAAGAAAAGCCCCCAGGACCAAGCTCGGAGATACGCATTAGTGTAGTCATTAAGTTAGTTGGGGAGCACGTAAAACGACAGAAAGGACGCGAGCAGAAACCGTCTGGAGCCTTCAAAGGCATCCTTCAGATCTGGAAGCGGAGAGCTACAAAGGGAGAGGGCAAGTAAATTAACTAAAACACACACACAAAGCTGGGACGATGGAGCCATAACTCACCCATAAGTTAAACAATAAATTTTAAGAGCTCTGATTTTAAAGGTTGAAAGGCAAGGCATTAAAACATCTTAGAGAAAATCTAGGAGAATACTTTTATGACCACTGAGGTATGGAAGTCTTTCTTAAACAAGGCTTTAAAAATGCAATCTATAAATGAAAAAAAAAAGATAAGTTTGGCTCTATTAAATTGAAGTGAATACCATAAACAAAGTTCTAAGACAAGCCACAGTCAGAGGGGCGATAGTTGCAAAGCATGAAAGAAGTTACATGTGCATTACCTTCCAAACCAGTAAGATAAACAACAAAAATAGGAAAAATACAAGTAGAAAGGGAAAGTTGAATATCTAAGAGATATGGCAGAATTCTCAGCCTCATGATAAACCAGAGAAGTGAAGTAGAACAATGAGATGCCCTTCCAAAACTATTCGACTGGCAAAAAATGGAAAGTTTGGTAATTTCAAAAGTTGAAGAAAACCTGTAGCAATGAGAACTCTCATACATTACTACTATGAAGGCAAATTGGCACCACTAATTTTAAGAATAATTTTGGCTATTTCTGATAAAGCAAAAAATATACAGATACAAAGACCTAAAAATTCTGTCACTGCATGTATACAACTTAGAAAAGGCTACACATACTGGGCTAGGGAGACATATTGAGACTGTCTGTATGGCATTGTCTGAAATAGCAGCATTGGAAACAACCTGAATGTCTGTCAAAATGACAATGAATAAATAAAACATGGGCTCTTGGGACAGTGGTGTGTTACATAGTAGTTACAATTAATTAACTAGAAATATTTATAGAGCCATCGATTCATGTCAGAAATATAATGCTGCATTAAAGAGTCAGGATGAGATGCGTGAGTACAATCTGAATTCATTGATATCAAGTTAAAACCAGATTAAACATTACATGTTATTTGTAAATACAGTCCTGTGGAGTTCAAGTTTAAAACATGCATAGTTGGAGGAATAAAAATTCAGAAGAAGGGGTAACTCAGGGAGAGAAAGAAATGGGATTGGAAGGAGGAGCACTCAGGGAAGTCCAAGGATCTTTCATATATTTATTTTTTTATTATCTCTGACTATTACAGGGGTACAAATGCTTTGGTCATACAAACTGCCTTAGCACCACCCAAGTCAAAGTGTCAAGTGTGCCCATCCCCCAGACAGTGTGCACGGCACCCATTGGGTGTGACTTTACCTGTCCCCTTCCCCGCACCTGCCCCCGATCTCCAAAGAGTTTTATTTCCATATGTGCACGTTAGTGCTGCTCCATTAGTACCAACTTACTGGTGAGTACACGTGGGAAATAAAGAAAGGACCCTACCGAGGGCGTGAGGGTCAGGGTGAAGTTAACGCCGTGAGAAGTCTTGGAATCGGTGCAGTCACTTTGGGGAAAGGGAAACTAACAAGGGATCAACCACTGAAGGCCAAGCCGAGGTCGGAAGTTCACGAATCGGTCACGGGGCTCTCGCTGCATCTGTGAGCTGGGCTTGGCAGCCAGGCGGCAGGGCTGGCTGGTCACGGAGACGGAGCTTGGCCGGGCGTGGGGAAGAACAGATACTCGTGGGTACGGTCCCTTTGATTTGATTATCCTGCTTTGCTGTGAATGTCCAGATGTACTGGCTGATAATGAAATTGTTCAGCACTTTCTCAGAATCCAGATACGCACTTGGGTTCAACGACCTTGTCCGGCAGCCGGTGGCGGAGGCTGGCTAGGTGGCCTCCTGAAAGGCATCTCCGGTTCAGCCGTGGCAACACCGGCCTCTCTTTTCTCTAATCTGCTCTGGTCTTGCCACTGCCTTGGATCAAACCTGGAGGGGCGGGTCTGCTGCGTGTACACAGGGCATAGCTGTGCCTGCCCGGCTGCATCCTTCCTTGTACCCCTTCTCCACGGGTCACGGAAGAATGCGTTTGCAGAATTGCCCGGATTTAGGAATACCAATGGAGACAGCTCTGCGAGGGGGCGTAGCCCGTTTTCGCTGGCTTGGAAACATAATTAACAGCTGCAAGATGCAATGTCCAGGCAAATTTCCAGGCAAAACATCCAGGGTAAAAAGTGGCTGGGCAGAGCAATTTTAGAGAAAGAGGAGGAATCGGGTAGAGAAGGTAAACTTTATTTTTGTTTTAATTTTTTTTTGTAATAAAGAAGGTGAAGTACCCTAAATAATCAGAAAAGCCCACATGTATTCAGCCCTCAAAGTTTACAGACCCCTGCAGCATTGTTTGTCTCATGGAAACATAACTATCCCAAGACGAGCGTTATTGTGGTGACCGTTGCACTAAGTCCCAGGCGAGTAGTTCGTATCGATGAAACCTGAGTCTCAGACATCATGTGCTTAGTTAGAGGGTAGAGACACATCTCCACCGTCAGCTTCCTGTGCTTCTGACCTGGTTCATGAAATCAAACCCCAGCCATTCTAACCTCACTTCATGCCCACGAACACGCACTGAGCTCCGACTATTCGTCAGGTGTGGACTTATTTGTGTCATTGCGTCAGTCTAGTCTGGTTCCTTCCGTGCGGCTAGAATTGCTGGACTCTGGACTGAGCCGGCAATTGTAGATCCTTTCAAGATGTTCTGAGGCAGATGACCTGCACTAAGCTTGCTGGAAACACACAGTAAATATCCCATGTGGCTTTACTGAAATTCTGAAAACAATAACGGGCTAATCCCAAATGAGCTCTTCTACCTTTATCAATAATGGGCATCTGATTCGATTGCTTTGCTGGAAAGCAATATGGCTTTCTTCCCCAGACTGTTTGCAGAGAGCGCACAACATTAAGAAACTCATTTGCTAGTTTATCCAGACCCCTACAGAGTCAATTTATACAAAGCACTTGAACGGCTTCGCATTTCTTGAGAAATGTTAGACTAAATTTTTCGTAAATATCTTTTATTGTCACAAGAGATATTTACATTACATTTGTGTTGGTGTATTTATGGTTGTAAAATGTGAATCTGATCGGTGAGGTTGAAACAAAACCATTATTTTCTATGGATTATAATTATTTTCTCATGAGCCCGATTCTATGAAAGCATGGGTTTGAACATTAGTGGGCTGATTAATTGGCAGTTCTTTCAAAATTTGGGCTCCATTTATTCAGAGTTCTTGGACACACAACCATCAGAGGTCGTGCCTTTCTCTTTAGAATCCAGTGTTTTAGATTTTCTTGGCCGCCTTTTTGTCTAACTTGAAGTCTTACATATTTTATTGTCTTGAGGTATCTAAGGAATATTCACCTAAGATGTGAACTTCATTTCTCAGTCCACAAAAAAAATAAAGTGATGTCAGCCAGGTGCAGTGGCTTGTGCCTGTCATCTCAGGTACTCGGGAGGCTGAGACGGGAGGACCTTGAGCCCAGGAGTTGAAGGCTGTAATCCCCTGTGAGTGTGTACGTGAATAGTCACTGCACACCAGCCTTGCAAAAGAGTGACACCTAGTCTCTAAAAATAAAATGTTTCAATTTAAAAATAAATAAGTAAATAAAATAAAATTTTTAAAAAATTTTGAAAAGATATTATAATCTTTTACAAGGAATATGACATGCTAGACCTGGGGGTGGGGAGGGAACAAACATAGAAACAAAAACCTCTATCATTTAATTCTCATGGTGAAGCAGACCCAGTGTCTAGGTAAGTTTTTTGAAGACCAAGCCTTAACTACTGATACAGCTAATGCTAGACCCTAAAACTAATCCCCTGATCTAGTGGTCTCTCTGTTATGCCTATAAGGAATAGTTCACATTTTTAAATACTGGGGTCTGTCTCTGTCTCTCCCCTTACTGCCATCCCTTGCTTCTGTCTTATCCCATCTCTCCATGTTCTCCACCAGTTCCTTCCCAGCCTCGCCCCACATCAGCTGACGGAGCTCACCTGTGGCCTGGAGCTCACCTGTGGCCCAGGTTGCAACATCACCAGGGATGATGGGGGTGGGATCAGGGGCAGGAAGAGGTGAACTAACACCGGAGCAGAATCGGCTATTGGCCGACGTATCTCCTCCACCAGAATGCACCTGCTCAGAGGAAGCAAGCCCTGTGACCACCCGGCACTGGATATCCAGTGTCCAGCAGAGTGTCACTGTGCATCCTTACAGAATGACTTTATTAAGCGCTTGCTGGTATCATGCACTTTGTTGTATTTTCTTACAGTATTCTTATGAAATTAAAAAGAATATTTTATCCATTTGAGCCTGGGCTTTAAGAGGTTAGTAATCCACTCAAGGCTACATGGAAAAGCTGGTATATTATACAAATTCTATGCTCTCATTAATACCCCAAGCAACCTCCCAAGATAACATGTAGATGTAAATGAGCCTTTTCCAAAGACTACTTAAGCTCTAACCTCATTACTAATCCTTAGTACAGCCTGCCTTCACATTTACTATGCAGAAAAACAATTCAATTTTTGTGTAAGGGCATCACCTTAGTGCAAATGCTGACAAAAAGGACAAGAAAGAATGAGTATAGAAGCTATCATTTTGAGAATCAGTTCCTTAAAAAAATAATCAGGTCCAGTTCAGGATTAGAAAACAAACACACACCCACTTGTTCTCCACTTTCCAAAGACCTTCAGTGAAATAGAAGCTGGCTGGGTGGAGAGGGGGTAGAAGTAAACAACAGTGAGAGATTTTTTACAGATTTCTGGAAGCAGGTGGAAAAGGATGGAAGGTGAAACGAGTGAAGCACGGGCTCAGAGGCTTCAAAAGGCAGGAAAGCCACCCAGCTACTGGAGTTCAGAGACAGGCTGGGTACAGAGTTAGCAAAGAAGACAGAGCTTGGTATTTAGGAGTAAGACTAACTGAAACAGGAGATTATTTAATAGTGTACAAAAGCCTCAATCACATCACTAGGCACACTCATGCTCTCTCAATACCCAAGCTCACTCACCTGGTAGGCGCATGTCAGTTCCTTGCAGATTGCAGGACTGATGTCATCATTTCCTGGTTGGCCCACCGGCAGGAGCAGCTCTGAACTTCTAAAGGCAGCACATGGGAGACAGGCTGCTATTGGGGAGCAAAAAGAAAGCCAAGAGCAACTGCTCTTAGAGATTAAGCATATAAGTACTGATATATTTATAGTTTATAATGAAAGTACTTGAAAACAAAATTAAAAATTCTAAGGTCTCCCAGACCTTAGAATGAGATTAAAAATATAAAAGAAAATTCAGACAAGCTCAATGCAAGTGGACCAATATCAAACTGGAAAAAAAAAAACCAGAATAAATAGTAAAGAAAATAAATTAGAGGGAAGAAAATAACAGAACAACAAAAATAACAGAAGATGTAACAAAAGAAAATGTCTCAGGACTGTAGAATGACCTGAGTCTTCAAATGAAAATTTCTACCAAAAGCTCAACAGAGTGAAGACAAGTGAGAATTAAACACTCAAGAATTAAAATTTAAAAAGCCTAAAACTTTCTAGTGAGAAATAATCAAATCACCTGCAGACAGAAATAAGACAAATGTCATATTTCTTGTTAAAAACACTTGATCATAAAAGACAAAGGAGTGATACCTTTTAAACATTGTGGGAAGTTCAAGACCAGCCTGAGCAAGAGTGAGACCCCATCTCCACTAAAAATAGAAAGAAATTAGCCAGACAACTAAAAATATATGGAAAAAATTAGCCGGGCATGGTGGTACATGCCTGTAGTCCCAGCTATTTGGGAGGCTGAGGCAGGAGGATCTCTTGAGCCCAGGAATTTGAGGTTGCTGTGAACTAGGCTGATGCCATGGCACTCTAGGTTGAGCAACAGAACGAGACTCTGTCTGAAGAAGATGGTGGATGAGAAACATCGCCAGACAGAGTGTCTCTGCAGAAAAGACAGATACTAGCAGAATTAGAAGAAAGAAGCAGGAAGACAAGCATACATTGGACGAGGGTCGGAAGGAGGGGCACCTGAGACCACGGGAGACTCCACGGGTGGAGGTTGTGGAGGAGACTGGAAGCAGAGACCTCCGGAGCAGCCTGGAGACCAGTATCAAGGGTAGGTGAAGTGGTTAGCTTTCCCCTCCCTTGCATCTCAGACTGCTGATGGGCACCCCAGCGGGTGGAGAGACTTGCGGACACCAGCCCAGAGACAGCCACTGCCAGTGAGCAGTTAACCAGTAGTAGATGCAGCGCCAGGCTCCCAACTGCCATAGGGCACTTCCCTGTGCACAGACCCAAGCCGCACGGCAGGCGCCATATTGTCTCATTCTCCCCTCCGCCGACCCTATCCGCGGCTGCCAAGACAGACAATATAGCCTCCAGCTGGAGGCACCTCCAGGGAATGGGACCTTCCCTTTTGGGGCCCTATAGCTGACAGAGGGGAACGCAGAGGGTGAGCTCTGAGCCAGCCCTCCCAGGAGCTGCTGGCACGGTGATCCCAGGAAACAGGGCAGACCCTGAGGCTGAGAGATATATACCCAGCTTGGGCTCCCCATGTGGAAATTGAGATTGGCACTCCTCTCCCTGGTGGGAATATAGTTTGAACTCTGGGACCCAGAGGTCAGACCTGCAGACCAGATCCCGTGCACCGAGGTCTCCCATTGCCCTGGGCACAGAAGGGAAATACATGAACAGCCTACTGAGGTGTATGTGCCTTCGGGGACAGATCAGCATCCTAGAGGGCAACCCTCCTCCCAAAGGGAGGCTGTGCACCCAGCCCAAGTGGTGTTCCTGTGCAGGGAACCTCCCAGTCAGCATCACAGCCAGGGGAGGCCCAGTGGAATGAGGTCTGGCTTGCTGGCAGAGGCCCAGGAGTTGGGGAGGATGGAAAGAAGCGAAGCCCACTCCAGACTGTGGGTCTCAGACAGTTCCACCCCACACACAGACTTTCTGAATAAGTGCGGCCATTCCGGCCCCTCCCTGACAGCTTTTTATGGAAGCAGAGAACAGAACTTTGATCCCTGCTAATGACATTGGTGTTGCCTGAGGGCAGGCTTACCCAACCCAGCTGCACCCAGACGCACTCCTAGACCAGCCCTCACTGATGGGGAGAAAAGGACACACCTGGAAGTCCCAGGGCCCCACCCACCACCTGAGGCACTAGAGTGCCTCTCTAGAGGAACAAGAGCTGGTTACAGGACACAAAAACAACAGCGTAGCCTGTTCCTCCAAAGAAGCACCACCTACTGACAGGGAGGACATTCTGCACACCCTTTTCACAGCACCTACTGACTCATCATACAGGGAGTGGTCAAATCTCACCCACAGACACCACCTAACAGGTCAGAAACTAAACAAGGCATGTGAATACCCAAACAAAAACCTAAAGGAAAGAAGCAACAATTGATCGACATGAGAAGAAATTGGCAATGGAACTCCAGAAATATGAAAAACCAAACGGAAACCACACCTCCAAAGAGGAGCACCAGCCCCTTAGAAACAGACATCAACCAAAATCAGGCAACCAAAATGACAGAAGAGGAATTACAAATGTGGATCATAAGAAAATTCAACGACCTGCAAGAACAACTCCGTAACCAACACAAAGAAACCACAAAAAGCCTCCAGGACCTGGAACAAAAATTCACTAAAGAAATTGATACAATGAAGAACAATTTAACCAAACTCCTGGAAATGAAGAATTAATTCTGGGAACTACAAAATACAGTGGAAAGCCTTAAGAACAGGGTAGATCAAACAGAAGAAAAAATCTCAGAGATTGAAGATAACATCTTCCAATTAAATAAATCAGTCACAGAGATAGAGCAGAGAAACAAGAGAAAAGAGCAAAGCCTACAAGAGATGTGGGATTATGTGAAGAAACCTAATGTCAGGATCATAGGGATACCAGAAGGGGAAGAAGAAAACACCCAAGGGTTGGACAAGCTATTTGAAGATATAATAGAGGAAAATTTCCCAAGCCTTGCTCAAAATCTCGATATACAAGTTCAAGAAGCTCAGAGGACCCCTGGGAGATTCAATGCAAATAGGAAGCCTTCACGACATGCAGTCACCAGACTGACCAAAATATCAACTAAAGAGGCCCTTCTAAGAGCTGTAAGACGAAAGAAGCAAGTAACATACGAGGGAAAGCCAATTCGAATAACACCAGACTTCTCTACTGAAACTTTATAAGCAAGGAGAGACTGGGGCCCCATTCTCACTCTTCTAAAACAAAACAATGCCCAGCCTAAAATCTTATTCCATGCAAAACTAAGTTTTGTATATGAAGGAGAAATCAAGACATTCTCAGATAAGCAAAGACTGAGGGAATTCACCAAGACAAGACCAGCCCTTCAAGAAGTACTCAAAACAGTGTTACCCACGGATCAGCACAATAAACACTCACAAATGTAAATCTACTCAAAGCTAAAGTTCAAAGCCCAGATACTACAATGGCTCAGGAGAGAAAACAAAGCAACAAAGTTCAACACAACATAATGAACAGAAATCTGCCCCACCTAACAATTATCTCAATAAATGTGAATGGCTTGAACTCCCCACTCAAGATATGTAGGCTGGCCAAATGGATAAAAAAACACAACCCAGGTATCTACTGCCTTCAGGAAACACATCTAACCTGCAAGGATGCAATTAGACTAAAGGTAAAGGGGTGGAGAACGATATTTCAAGCAAACAGAAGCCAAAAGAAAGTTGGTGTGGTGCTGCTGATTACAGATGACTTAGTTTTTATATCAACAAAAGTAATAAAAGACAAAGAAGGTTACTATATAATGGTGAAGGGTACAGTCCAACAAGAGGACATAATAATACTAAATATATATGCACCCAACCTTGGTGCACCTAGATTCATAAATCAAACTCTACTGGATCTAAACAAATGGATAAACAACAATACCATAACAGTTGGAGACTTTAACACCCCACTGACAGCACAGGACAGATCCTCCAAACAGAAAATCAACAAAGAAATAATGGACTTAAACAGAACTCTAGAACAAATGAGCCTGACTGACATTTACAGGACATTCTACCCCCAAACCACTGAATATACGGTCTTCTCATCAGCTCATGGGTCATTCTCTAAGATTGACCATATCCTAGGACACAAAGTACATCTCAAACAATTAAAAAAATAGAAATTATACCATGTATCTTTTCAGACCACAATGGAATAAATGTAGAAATCGATACTAACAGGAGTCCTCATTTCTACACAAAGTCATGGAAACTAAACAACCTTCTGCTGAATGATCACTTCATAAATGAGGAAATCAAGATGGAAATAAAAAGATTCTTTGAACTAAACGACAAAGGTGACATAAGTTACCAAAACCTGTTGGACACAGCTAAAGCAGTCCTGAGAGGAAAGTTTATTTCCATTAATGCCTATATCCAAAAGTTCAAAAGATCACAAATAGACAACCTAATGAATCATCTCAAAGAGCTGGAAAAAGAAGAACAAACCAACCCCAACCCAGCAGAAGAAGTGAAATCATTAAGATCAAATCAGAACTAAATGAAATTGACATCAGGGAACTATATGGAAGATTAATAAAACAAAAAGTTGGTTCTTTGAAAAAATAAACAAAATTGACACACCCTTGGCTAGACTAACTAAAAACAGAAAAGAAAATTCTCTAATAAGCTCCATCAGGAACAATAAAGGAGAAATTACAACTGATGCCACGGATATACAAGATATAATTTATGAATACCACAAAAACCTCTATGCATACAAACTGGAAAATGTAGAGGAAATGAACAATTTCTTAGAAACACACAGCCTCCCTAGGCTCAACCAGGAAGAAATAGAATTCCTGAACAGACCAATATCAAGTACTGCAATTAAAACAGCAATAAAAAACCTTCCTAAAAAGAAAAGTCCTGGACCAGATGGTTTCACACCCGACTTTTACCACACCTACAAAGAAGAACTGGTGCCTATCCTGCAGAAATTATTCCACAACATTGAGAAGGATGGAATTCCCCCAACACATTTTATGAAGTAAACATAACCCTGATACCAAAACCAGGAAAGGATGCAACAAAAAAAGAAAATTACAGACCAATATCCCTTATGAATATAGATGAAAAATTCTCAACAAAATCCTAGCCAATCGAATCCAGGTGTTTGTCAAGAAAATAATTCATCACAACCAAGTGGGCTTCATCCCAGGGATGCAGGAATGGTTCAACATACGTAAATCTATAAATGTAATTCACCATATAAACAGAAGCAAAAACAAAGACCATATGATCCTCTCAATAGACACAGAGAAAGCATTTGACAAAATTCAACACCCTTTTATGATAAGAACACTCAACAAAATATGCAAAGACTGGGCTTACCTAAAAATGATACAAGCCACATATGACAAACCCACAGCCAATATCAGACTGAATGGGGAAAAATTGAAAGCATTCCCACTTAGAACTGGAACAAGACAAGGTTGCCCACTGTCTCCACTTCTGTTCAACATAGTGTTGGAAGTCCTCGCTACAGCAATCAGACAAGGAAGTGGAATTAAGAGCGTCCAAATGGTAGTAGAAGAGATCAAACTCTCACTCTTTGCTGATGACATGATATTATACCTAGAGAACCCCAAGGATTCAACCATGAGACTCCTTGATCTGATAAATGAATTTAGTAAAGTCTCAGGATACAAAATCAATACACATAAATCAGAGGCATTCATATACTTCAACAACAGTAAAAGTGAGAACCAAATTAAAGACTCAATTCCCTTCAAAATAGCAACAAAGAAAATAAAGTACCTTGGAATATATTTAACTAAGGAGGTAAGAGACCTCTACAGGGAGAACTATGAAAGAATGAAGAAGGAAATAGCAGAGGACGTAAACAGATGTAAGAATATACCATGCTCCTGGGTCGGCAGAATCAACATTGATAAATGTTGATAAATTGATAAATGTCTATACTACCCAAAGTGACCTACAGAGTCAATGCAATCCCTATCAGAAAACCATCATCATTTTTCACAGATATAGAAAAAATAATTTTACACTTTGTATGGAACCAGAAAAGACCCCGTATAGCAAAATCAATCCTAGGCAACAAAAACAAAATAGGAGGTATCAATTTACCAGACTTCAAACTATACTACAAGGCTATAGTCATTAAAACAGCTTTTTATTGGCATAAGAACAGGGACATTGACCAGTGGAACAGAACAGAGAACCCAGATATAAAACCATCCTCATATAGCCAACTAATCTTTGACAAAGCAGACAAAAATATACACTGGGGAAAAGAATACTTATTCAATAAATGGTGCTGGGAAAACTGCATAGCCATATGTAGAAGACTGAAACAAGACCCACACCTTTCACCTCTCACAAAAATCAACTCAGGCTGGGTAACAGACTTGAACCTTAGGTGTGATACTATTAGAACTCTAGAGGAAAATGTTGGAAATACTCTTCTAGACATTGGCCTAGGCAAAGAATTTATGAAAAAGACCCCAAAGGTGATCACAACAGCAACAAAAATAAACAAATGGGACCTAATCAAATTAAAAAGCTTCTGTACAGCCAAAGAAACAGTCAAGAGAGCAAACAGAAAACCCACAGAATGGGAGAAAAATTTTGCAAGCTACACATCTGATAAAGGGCTGATAACCAGACTCTATTTAGAACTCAGGAAAATCAGCAAGAAAAAAATCAAACAACCCTATCAAAAAATGGGCAAAGGACATGAACAGAAACTTCTCAAAAGAAGACAGAATAATGGCCAACAAACATATGAAAAAATGCTCAACATCTCTAATCATCAGGGAAATGCAAATCAAAACCACAATGAGATATCACTTAACTCCAGTGCGAATGGCCTTTATCAAAAAGTCCCCAAACAACAAATGCTGGCATGGATGCGGAGAGAGAGGTACACTCCTACACTGCTGGTGGGACTGCAAACTAGTTCAACCTCTGTGGAAAGCAATATGGAGATACCTCAAAGCAATACAAGTGGATCTACCATTTGATCCAGCAAATCCACTACTGTGAATCTACCCAAAAGATCAAAAGTCACTTTATGAAAAAGACACCTGCACGCAAATGTTTATAGCAGCACAATTTACAATTGCAAAGCTGTGGGAACAACCCAAGTGCCCATCAATTCATGAGTGGATTAATAAAATGTGGTATATGTATACCATGGAATACTACTCAGCTTTAAGAAACAATGGTGATATAGTAGCTCTTGTATTTTCCTGGATAGAGCTGGAACCCATTCTACTAAGTGAAGTATCTCAAGAATGGAAAAACAAGCATCACATATACTCACCAGCAAATTAGTATTAACGGATCAACACCTAAGTGGACATATAGGAGCAACATTTATTGGGTGCCGGGAGGGTGGGAGGAGGGGATGGGTATATACAATCACAATGAGTAAGATGTGCAACACTTGAAGCTCTTACTCGAGGGTGGAGGGGGGCATGGGCAATATATGTAACCTTAAGACTTGTACCCCCATAATACTCTAAAATAAAAAATGAAAAAAGACCATAAAAATAAATAAACATTGTGGGAAAATGATTTTCAACCTAAAATTTATACTTATTGAAATATCAATCACATGAGGACAAAAAGGAGATTTCCACACATGCAAAGACTCATAAATTTTACCTTCCATGTATTCTTTTTTGTTTAGAGAGTTGCATTTAAAAAGTGTATTATACTTCAGTAAAATGAAGTTTTACTGAAGTATAATATAATATTATACAAGAAAAGACAATATTGACCACTTATTCAGTATTTGCCAGGCAGGGCACATCAAATATCTCCTGAGTGAATGGCAGGCCCTGTTCTGGGACCTTCCTTTCTCTTTAGTTCACTTTCACTGCACTGAGGGTGCCACTCACTCTCTGAAAACTCTCTGCAAACATGCATCATCTCATTTAATTCCCGCAACAATCCCAGGAGAGAGGTGCTGTGTGCGCCCCCAGTGGTCAGATGAGGGAATGGCGACGTGTGAGGCAGAAGAGAAATGCCCCAGGGCTGGGAACCAGACACGGGGACCAGGCTCTAGGTAGACCAGCAGTCCCTTCTCCACACTCATCCCGCAGGTCTCCTTTCAGTGATCTCAGCCTCTGCTTTGAGTTTTCTGTTTCAAATTCCCCACGTCTTCCTTGCCTTTCCACCATCTTATTACCACTGGAATAGGGAAATTATATACTGTTATATGTTAATTACTTATATCTAATTCCTTAGATGTAAATGAGTGTTAATACATTTCAGGAAAAGGGCTGAATTTAATGTTTTGTTTCTTTTTTGTTTTCGAGACAGAGTGTCGCTCTGTCACCTGGGCTGGAGTGCTGTGGTGTCACCATAGCTCACAGCAACCTCAAATTCCTGGGCTCAAGTGATCCTCCTGCCTCAGCCTCCCGAGTAACCTGGAACTACAGGTGCACACCATTATGTCTTCCTTCCTTCCTTCCTTCCTTCCTTCCTTCCTTCCTTCCTTCCTTCCTTCCTTCCTTCCTTCCTTCCTTTCTTTCTTTCTTTCTTTCTTCTCTCTCTCTCTCTCTCTCTCTCTCTCTCTCTCTCTCTCTCTCTTTCTTATTTCTTTTTTTCTTTTTTTTTTGTAGAGACAGGTTCTCACTATGCTGCTCAGGCTGGTCTTGAACTCCTGGCCTCAAATGACCCTCCTACTTCAACCTCCCAAAGTGCTGGGATTACGGGCGTGAGCCAGCAGGCCCAGACTATATTTCTATTTTAAACCTTTTCTGTATGTCATTCGGTTAACATTAAGCAAGCAAATAGTATGCACGCAATACTGGGCTACTCTTTGCCAGGTGACAGAAGATGAAGAGTCGTGGACTGTGTTCTTCAGGAGCTGGTAGTCCTTTTGGAAGTGGGAGAGTAAACACATAAGCTCAAAAGAAAGCCAGGAGACGGTGACAACCGGCAGGTCCCGTGCAGGTAGCATCTGGGATGCGGCTTCAGATACACTCAGTCTGGGTCTTGACCCCACACAGACAGACGTTCAGCCTACTGACATAAGCTCCGTCAGCCTCAGTTTCCTCATCCTGGAAGTGAGACCAGAAATATTGATGTTGTTTAAAAAGCATAAGATTGAAAAAAAAAAAAAAAAAAAGCATAAGATTGAGATGTAAGTAAGCTACATGGGTAGCACCTGAGAATGCTACACGTGTAATCTCCCTGGCTGGGTCAAAGACACTAAGTAGATTAGACAGGGCTGGGGACGGGGGAGGCAGGACGGGCAGACACGGTGCTGGACTGACCGTGAACACCCACAAGAGCCGCAGAGGGAAACCTGCTGAGCTGAAAATGCAGAATGCGGATCACTTGGAAATGTACAGTTCTATGTTACAAAGTATCACACCTTTCACCAAAGTAAAACCATCCTTGTCCTGGAAAAGGTACGGCTGAGTATGAGAGAAGAGAGAGGTGGGAGAGGTGACACACACGCGCGTGCGCATATCCGCTCGTTTGTATACGCATGTCCGAGAAGGAAAACCTTGCAACACTGACCTTCGCAAGGGGATGGTAATTATTTTGTGAAGATTCTCTTATCACGTCTCCCATCTGGTTAGATGTTCTGAAGCTGCTCACCCTGTCTCTGCTCTCACTGCCTGCCTCTTTTTTTCCTCTTTCTGTAAGAATAGAAAGTTGAAAACGTAGTCACTGATAATAAACAACTGCGGTATGTACGTACGATGAAATATCATTCAGCCTTAAAAAAGGAAGAACATTCTGGCACACGGACGAACCTCGGGGACATTATGCCAGGTGCAGTGGGCCAGTCACGAAAGACAGAACACTGCAGGGCTCAACTAGCCGGGGCAACCTGCAGCGTCGAGCCCGCAGAGCCGGGAAGCAGGGTGGCGGGAGGAAGGGGGCGGGCAGCGGCTGTTTAGCGGGAGCAGAGTTGTCAATGTTGCAGGAAGAAAAGAGTTCTGTCACTGGGTGGTGGTGGCGGTCACAGAGCAATGTGATTGTACTTAGTGCCACTGAAGTGCACGCTTTAGTGGGTTAAGATGCTAGATTTTATGTTATGTGTATTTTACCACAAATTTAAAAATAATTGGCACAAAACCCTTCTTGTATTTAAAGAAATGCAAAACAAAAAGAGAAATTTTTAAAATCTGTAAACTGACAGGCACAGGCTCAGTGTGTGTTTGTGTGCTTACGAAGACAAAATCTGTGTTGAAATAAATAAAAGCACTATTCAGGATTTATTTCTACGTTTCTACATACCGGCGAAAGTTTAATAGTCTGATGTTTGACCTAAATATAACAAGCTTTACAAGTGTCCTCCTTTTCATAAGAAAAACTTAACAAAATGCTTCCAGCCCCTCATGGTAGGTGGGTAGGTGCCTTGTTTTGGTTGGGGACACGGAGGCCCAGCCAGGGTAAGTGACTCTCCCCAGGTCACCAGCGGTGGGAGCCCCGAACCGGACTCCGTTTGTGCCAGGTCCCTGCTCGCCCCGGTCCACAGGCGGCACTAAACAGGAGGCACGTGGGAAGTAGCATCTCCAGGGGATGACGTGAAAGGTTCAGGGTGGTAGCCAGGGCCGTTTTGGAGATGCAATCTCTTCCTCTTGGCACCAAACTGTCCTTCAGTGTGTGGGCGCCCCTCTCCACCCCTGCCCTTGCTGCACAGCTGGGCCCTTCCTTCTCTTCCTCCTCCTCCTCCCCATGCCCTGCCGGCTACCTGGGCTGGGCCTCGGGGCAGCCCGCGTGGGAGCCCTGGTGTCCCCGCAGTTGCCCGGCGCAGGAATGCCAGGTATGCCGCGACAGCTGCCCCGCTCTGAGGGCGGAGGAGAGCATTCCTGCCGGGTGACCTCACGGGCCCGGCTCCTGCCAGCTGTCCGCCCTTGCCCGGGCCGAGGGCGTGGACACGCCGTGGGGGAGCGAGCCGGGCCCTTCCCCTGGGCGTGGGTGACTCAGGCTCCTCCGGCCATCAAGTGTCTGCAAGTCCCTCTGCGGGCTGCTTTAAACATGTCCACGTGTCACCGACCTCTTTCTCATACCAGAGCCGCTGTTTATAGCTACGCGGGGGGAAGAGATGGGTTGAGCCTTCGGAGTCGGAAACTGGAGAAGAGAAGCGTGGGAAGGTCCGGCTCTCCTCCCAGAGCGGCCGGCACGGCGGCTGGCCTATTCCCCTCGCGTTTCCCTGCCCCGATTCACGCCTAAAGCGGAGAGAGGCGCAGTTTCTAAGCCAAATGCTTTAAGTCGTGGAAATAAATGAACCTCTTTTGCCTGTTCCTGGTAAACCTTCAGATCCCGTGACTTCCTTGCAAGACACCTTTCCCTGGTGAAACCCGTGCTTATTCGTGCGGTGTTTTCCACCTGCAGCCATCTGCTTGTCACTGTGACGGAATGCTCGGGAGCCGGGCAGGACACGCCTTATTTTTCCATGTCATTAGAGAGTCACTCAGCTACTCACCGGAGGAAGTGGTTCGGATTTTTCTGACACTCTCCCCAGACCCTTTCTCCACTCCAGTATCAGACCTGCTCTGCTCTCTTCTGAGTCAGAACTGGGCACACGCTGGGGGTGACAGAGTCCTGTGGCTGAAACGCCTTTCCTTGGACTATCCTGTGTGTTATTTCTGCTCCCGTTTGAACTCAAAGATCACATTTATATTTCAACAGCTGCTGCTCTCTAAGCAAACTTATGCACATAAAAATCCAGAGCTGCTACTACTTGTTTTTTTTCCCCCATCCCCACACAAAACAGATTGCCTGGAAACATACTTGTATATTAGGTAGCTGGAATTGTCTAACTTGGGTTATTTTGTTAATTTACAAATCAGCCAGGTGGTAACCAACTGAAAGGCGAGAGACAAGATAGAGGTACAGGGCAGGGGCTGAGGGGCAGCAGGGGCTGAGGCCTGTCTTCAGAAGGGTCTAGAAGGTGCAGCAAGTATCAAAGGGACAGCCACAGTTTCAGGACACAGCACAGACCAGACCACCTTCAAACAGCATGAAATGCTGTCTGTGGGCTCTCCTCGCACAGTTTGTCTTTTTTTCCTCCTATTCTGATGACCTGAAACCCAGTCTGGACCATGCGCATACGGGCCAGTTGGGGAAGGGTTCTGGAAGGAGCTCGCGTCCCAGACGAGTGCTGGGAAAGGAGCAGGATTTATCCAGGCACACAGGAAAGTGGCATTCCGGAAAGAGGGAGGAGTTTGTGCTCGTGGCACAGGTGGGGAGGCGGGGCACGCTCATGGAACAGAGACTGAAGCCGAAGCTCACGCCCACAGGTGGGAGGGGGCCTTGCAGCCAGCCAGGCAGCAGGTGAGATGGCACAAGGTCCCTGGCTGTTCCAAGAAACCTGAGCTCCTTTCTGGGAGCCGAAAGGGAGATGGAGGGGGGAAAGGGGCTCGTTCCAGTTTCCAGGGTGCACGGTTCTGGGGAGGACAGATTAGAAAGGGGACTGACTCATGGCGGGCAGCCACTTCCAAGTAGGGAAGCTGGACAGCTTGTCGGAAGGTGGCAGAAAAGAAAAGAACGCCCCCAAGAGCTCCCCAGGAATGAGTGTGCTCACACGTGGGAGAGCGGAGAGGATCATTTCGCTCCCTCTGCCGCTCTGACCCACATAACTGACTTAACAACTGCGGAGTTAGTTAAACTAGTTTTTAAGAGGACGCCAAAGCTGGTACCAGATGTTGGTTATGCGTCTACTATGACTTTGACTTTGTTGGAGATAATTACCAGCATTACTCCATGATATCCTAAAAGCAATTCTGTGGAGCCCATTGCTATTTTATAGCAATGAGAATCTGAAAATTTCTGAACTGAGAAGTGTCCACGTCGCTAAGCAATGGGGCTGCCTGACCCCAAATCCTGTGCTCCTGGCTCGCTATGACTTCGGTTGTGGGCGTACTGAGCACCAGGTGTCCATGAGGCCTCCAGGTAGAGGCTCTAGGAGGTTAGAGGAGAACGGGAGTCTGGAACGAAGGAGAGTTACAAGCAGATTGGCATTAAGAGATGTGGGAGCCAGGTGTGCTGGCAAGGGTGAAGCTCTGTGCCTTGATGATGAACATGGGCGAGCAGGAGCTCTGGGGAGCTCCGCGGTGGACGGAGAGATGGAGCGAGATTGTCTCCAAGGCAAAGTGATGGGGAGTTGGGGGCGCAGGGGGCGCGGGAGAGAGTGACCCCGGACCTGCTTAGGTCACTGGAGACTCCACTAAATTGCTTTTATGACCTCAGTTATTACCTGTATTGTTATTGCCGGCTTATTTTATTTTTCAGCTCTTCAGGAAATAATGATCCTTTTATTCTGACAGAGTTCATTTAAAAAGGTTTATCATCTTATTTACTAGGACCCATTGGGGAATAAAGTGTTATGCAATGTAATTCTTTCCTTAATAAATGAAGCCTATTCCTATAAATTCCAGGACTTTCAGTTGAAATCATGCTTACGATTTTTTTTTCTCTGTTTTATTACATTGCTTACTTTCTCCCTAAACATAGCATATTGTGATATTTTTTTCATAGAAAAATGAAAAGTCCTCATTAGGAACGTGTCCTGAAAGTGAGCATTTTTATCGTGACGTCCTTACCACCGTCCAAGTGGTGTGAGGCCAGAGGACAGCCTGCCACCACCCTGAACGATGCTAGAACACTGCGTTTATTTGGTTCATTTGACAGCTTCGTTCATTTAACAGCGCAACACATATTTATCAAGTTACCTCTACGACAACGAACAAACTAAACAGAATTGCTTGCTCTTGTAGTGCTTATGTAATTGTGTTTCCATGGTGTCTAGCGCATCGTGGCATTTTGGAAAATTTTATTAACGTACCATTGGTGATGAGATGCACATTTTAATGCACTAATATACAAATAATGCTGATAGAACATTATGCTTATCAACTGTAAGATGCATTGCAATTTCAGAGATACTAAAATTTGAACAAATGTTGCTCTTGAAATCAATGAAATCTATAGGTAAATCCATTAGAACAGGGGTCCTCAAACTTTTTAAACAGGGGGCCAGTTCACTGTCCCTCAGACTGTTGGAGGGCCGGGACTATCGTTTAAAAAAAACTATGAACAAATTCCTATGCACACTGCACATATCTTATTTTGAAGTAAAAAAACAAATGGGCAGGAACACCCACATGTGGCCCTCTGGCCGTAGTTTGGGGACGCCTGCATTAGAATAATTTTAGAACAAAGTATATTCCATGTAAGTGTCAATTCTTCTTCTTATTATTTTATTATTGGAACAGACTCAGATAAAGTTAACATTTAAGTTTCTACTATATGTAAAGTACTTTCTCATGTGTGTTTTCTTTATCTTAACAGTAGCCTGTTTCTTATACTGGAAATAAAACCAGATACTTCTGAATAATAATGGTTGTTGAATGTGTGGTTTTGTGGAATATTGCTCGTGTCCATAACTGTTGATTCAAACAAGATATAGAAGACCTAAGAGCATCAGTGCTTTCAAGCTCTACATTTGAACTGCAAGGGCATCATTCTACGTCACTTAAATAAAGGATCTAAATATTTGGTAAATTTTCTAGAATAAGTTCTATCAATATTATATTTTAAAGAAATTTGAAAAAGGAAAACACAAAGTATCAAGAAATTACTTCAGATCAACTGACAGACAGATTATCTGCAAAATGTTTTGGAAAAATAACCACGATAGGAATCCCAAGCTAACATAAAGAGGAAAGTTTTGTTACTGCTGCTGTTGTTTTAATGCTTCTTACTGCAAAACTAAACAAGTATGTGGAGTGAACTAGATAGCTTTAAATTTACATATTAAAGAAGAAGAAACACACAGCATTAATGAGACAATCACTTAAAGTAAAAATTTAGATTAGGTAGAACAAAACACACCCAACAAATTGTAAGTAAGTGAATAAGCATAAAAGCAGACATTAATAAAATAAACTTTAAAAAATAAGATAAAGAATATCTAAAAGTCTAATCTAGTTCTTCAAAAGGGCTCATACCTCAGCAGGAAACTTCAAAATGTAGTAGAAAAAAAAAAAATGAAAGATAAACACTATTAGAAATTAAAAGTGAGATAGTATTACAGATGCTATAGTTATAAGGATATTCTAAGCCACTTCATGCCAAATTTTTGAAAAATAAAGCTGACAAATTTCTAGGAATTAATATTAATTAAATATTAATGCTATTATGTTTAATAACATAAATTGTCATAATCACGAGAGTAACCCAATTAGTAAATACAAATTATTCTCAGAATAAAAAAAAACACCAAACCCAAATAATTTTACCAGTGTGTTCTCCAAATTTCCAAGGAATAAATCATTTCAAACTTATAAAATTATTCTAGGCAACAGAAAATTAGAGAAGGTTCCCAAATCAGTTTATGAGATTGGTATAATTTTTATATCTAACTTGATAGAAATAATCTAAGTAAGGAGAATTACTAGCAAATTTTATTCATAAACATAGATATAAAAATTATAAGCATATTATTAAAAAACCTGAATCAACCATTCATAAAAAGAGCCATGGTCAAATTGGGTTTATTCCAGGAACATAAGATTGATTTAACAGGGAAAAATACAATATAATTTCTTAAACTTAATAGATTAAAGGAAAACATATTAAATAGTGTTGAAAATCATTTGATAAAATCCAACATTGTTTCAGAATAAAATCTCTTTGTAAACAAGAAGTAGAAGGGATTATTCTTAGCCTGATAGAGGCTTTATACAGAAACTATAGTAAGCATTACACTACATAAGGTCCTTATACATACTAAATGTATAATGTATTTATACTAAATGGTAAAGTGAATTCTCTCTGAGTCTAGGAACAAGATTACATAATACTTCTATTCAACATTGTTCTGTCAGCATAGTAATACAAAGGCAAATAAATATATAGATAAAATACATAAATATTAATGTAATGAGAAACAAGACTGAAATAATTTGAATATGATTATTTAAATAGAAAACCTGAAACATTCACACATGAATTATTAAAATTAATAAGCAAATTTAATAAGTTTACTGTATCCAAAATTCATTGTCAGAAGCAATTGTATCTCTTTACATCAGCAATAAAGTTAGAGAACATAGTTTAAAAAATAAACTTCATATCCCATCAAAGTATAAAATTTAAGAATAAGTCTAAAAATGATGTGTAAGATATTTATAAAGAATAATAGAAAAATTTTATGCAGTTATAATAATACCAGAATAAGTGGAGATGTATAGAATATTCATTAACTAAATGTCTCACTTTCATAACAATGTTAATTCTCCCCATAGCTCTGTTTTATTAAATTCCAATAAAATGCCCAATGCTTTTTTTTGTGGGACTTATAAAATACACAAAAAATTAGAAAGGCCAAAACAATCCTCAAGAAAAACAAGATGAGGAGATTTGCTTTACAAGATGTTAAGAAATAGAACCTTTTTAATTTCAGAATTTTTTTCTTTATAAGCATATAAATTTTCCCTATTTTAGTTGCATTCTATAAATTTTGATATATTCTGGTTTTGTTTCTATCTTCATTGTCTATGAAATATTTTCTAAGTTCATTTGTGATTTCTTCTTTGACTCAGGAATTTTTAGAAGTGTGTCATTTCATTTCACAATATTTAGAGAGATTTCCAGATATCTTTCTGTTGTTTATTTCTAGTTTAATTTAATTGTGCTTAGAGAACATACTTTGTACGATTTCTATCCCTTTAAATGTACTGAGACTTGTTTTTATGGCCCAGATAATATATTTTGTGAATGTTCCATGTGCATTTGAAAACAACGTCTTTTGTGTTGCCGTTCAGTGGAATGTTTTATAAATGTTGATTAGGTAAAGCTGGTTAATGATATTGTGTGTCTTCTATCCTTTTCCTGATTTTCTGTTTTTTTATTCTATCAGTTACTGAAAGAGGATTGGAATCTCCAATCTCCAACAATAACTGGGTTGAGCTATTTCTCCTTTCAGCTATATAATTTTTCCTTCCTGTATTTTAAAGCTGTATTGTAAGGCAATATACATTGAGTATTGTTGTGTCTTCTTGGTGAATTGACACTTCTAACATCATGAAATGTTCTTTATCCTTGCTAATATTGTTTATTCTAAAATTTACTTTCTTTCAAAGTCTATGTCCTGTCCCCATACAAATAGCAATGATAAAGAAATAATATATAATATTCATTGTTATTTCTATCTGCCGTATTTTTTTTAAATCTGGAGGTTTAGTTTATTTAAATTTAATTATTGTGGGTCTAAATGTCATTATTGATAAACTTGAGATTGAAGCACCATCTTCCTATTGTTTTCTATTTGTTCCATATTTTTTCCCTTCTTTTGCCTCCACTTTTCCTGCTTTCTTTTAAATGGGGTATTATGATTTCATTTTTTATTTTCACTATTTGCTTATCAGCAATGCTGCTTTGTTTTAATATTTAGTAGTTGATCTAGTTTTTACAATATATGTCTTTAATTTATCACAGCTTTATGTAGAGTATAAGACACTCACAACATTATAACTAAGCAGTCAGTTATGCTTTAAAGATATACCAATGAAAAAATAAAGGCTTTTACAATTTTTGCATATTTCCAGGGCTCTTAATTCCTTTATCATGTGGACCTAATTTTCCCTCTGGTATCATCTTCCCTTTACTAAAGTAATTTTTAAAGACACTTCAGCATTGTCATGTGCAAGTGTGCTACTGATGCATTTGCTCAGCATTTTTATTTCTGGAAAGATTTAAATTTCCCTTCATTTTTGGAAGACACTTTTTGCTGAATAAAGAATTCTGCATTGCCAAAAATGTCTTTTCAGTGGTCTAAAGATGTTTCTCCTTTTCTGTCTTGCTTACGTGATTCTAGTGAGAAGTCTGCAGGATTCTTTGTTTCTCTGTATGCAGTGGGTATTTTCCCCTCAGGAGTTGTTTCTGCTCCTCTCTCTGTGTCCTCCGCTTCCGGCGCTCCAGTTATAAATACGTTCCAGTGCTTGGAATTGCCCCAGCTGCAGCGCTGGAGACTGAAGGTTTACTTGCCGTGGACGGATAATAATCGTTGGATGTCTGTTGAGCAGCTGCAGTGTGGCTGACACTCACTATGCTACAGTTCACCCATATAATCCTGACTTCTTCTTAGGGTTCATCTTGAACTTTTCCAGAAAGCCTTCCCGCACCTTCCTTTTTCACTCTAATCCTGGACCTCACCTCTCATACTAGTTTAGGTAACCCTCTTTTTAAATGTCACTGCACACTGAGTTTCCCTCTGTCTTTAAATTTATTATTCTCTATTCTAGTATTTTATAAATTTTTTTTAGCTCCGTGGATAGGCTGTGGACTCCTTGAGGGCAACAACTATGACTTTTATCATTTATCTCAAATGACTTATCTTTTACCCAGCAAATGTTACCTTTTCAATGAGTGTTTGATGAAAGAATGAGTGAATAAATGGTGTCTTCCACTAGACGGTGAGGTCCTCGAACACAGGGATTATATTTCTTCCCATGTCTTTGGCAACCCCAGCTCAGTGCATAATAATTGCTGTGAAAGAGAGGTTTATGGTTGGGTTTTGAATGCAAGATTGAAGGCCTGAATGAACAGGAAACTTGACCACTATTCTTGCTAAACTCTTTCCAACATTAAAGGAACGATAGTAAAGCCCCAGAAAGGAGAGTAAAGAGAAAAGCAGATCTTCTAAAATAATCTTGATCCTTTTTAAGAAAGATTCCTGTTGGGAAATCTGACATATTTCCCTTTAGTTTTCAAAACATTCCCCTGGCCCATGGCCTTCTTTCTCATAAGGTGATAAATATCCCTTATAGGGTAGCCATAAAAAGAAGGAAATGAAGAGATTACTTGCTTCCTGTCTTGGTTTGGAGCACCATTTCTGTCAGCATTGATGCCCTGGCCCCTACAAATAACAATGCAAACAGATACATAATATGTATTGATTACTAATAATGCCCGGCACCATAGCAGACATTTTACAAAGATTGTTATTATCATTTCGCAGATTGGGGAGCTGAGACCCAGAGGGATGATTTGACTTGCCCAAGGAAATAACAGCAGATAGAGCAGCAGAATTTGAGCCCTGGTTAGTTTTCCAATAAAGCCCATATTCCATCCACTAAAGAAATGGCATTATATCAATTTCTCTTACTATATAAAAAGTACAGAACAGCTCTATAGTTGCTGATCAACGACATGTCAAATGGGTAGACACTAAAGTCAGACCTTATAGCTTCTTCCCTGCTTTGGGAAAATTCTTTAACGCTCTCATCTTCAAATGTCTTCATCTGCAAAATTGAGATTATAAAAACAAACACATTACAAGCTTTTTATAAGACAAAATGATGTTATGTGTATGAAAAGTATTTATATGAATATTAGTCATGATCTCAAATGTTAAATAATTGGAGAAGCAGCAAGAAGAGCCCCCTCCCATCCCAAAATATGTCTAATGAGACAGATATAATTTTTGACTTGTAAATATTCCTTGAAAATGCAAATGCTGTACTGAAATCCATGCATTAAATGGCCAGGCATTGTTCATAACCTGGAATGAATTATTCCCATCCAACTGATATCCTGGCTGTTAACTATGATCGGTTGCATCCAATAGTTGAGACATTTTAAAGTGAGGGAAGAGGTAGTCGCTGAGCACTGCACCCTGTAGGTTAGAAGTCGTGTGAGGAGAAAGAGGGGCTGAGAAGCAAGGACTTGCTGTGTTGCACTCGAGGCAGGCACGCTCAGGCCCTCACCGTGTGGGAGGAAGGCAGGAACCGCTATCAGGAGTAGGAATGTGGGCAAGATTGCAATTAGTTTGGGGCTACTTCTGCTTAAAATCAGAAGATCGCAGGATACAATTATTTGTGCTGTGGTGAACTAGGTGTAGAAATCCTACTTCAAAACTGATTACCTGTGGCTTCCGCCAAGCACAGAATTATCGGAGCCATTACCCAAAGTTCAGGTGGAAAGTGAGAGTCAGTCCTGTTTGCGTTCAGGGCCCGGCCTGGCTCTTCTCACGGTCTTGGTGTCACCACTTGGCTGAGCAAGCCTTCGCTCCCCTTACCTGTGTGAGTCTGAGACAGCATCACCGAAACCCTCCCCAGGAACCGTGAATTCTGCTTATGAGAAATTTCACTCCACGTGGTTTCAATTCCACAAAGATATTTCTACCAGGGTATGCGGGTTGCAGATGTTGGAAATAATTAGAAAAAGAGACGGCTGGGTTAGAAAGAGCACAGAATAAAAGTGAAACAAAACAAAACAAAACACAAAGCAGGCGGAGCGGGCAGAGGCCTTGCAATGGGGCTTTGGGAGAAGGGGGGGAGGTCTGAGCCCTCGGCTGCCTCCCTCTGGGGGCAGGGATTTGGGAGTCGTCCTCTGTCCCTGTGGTCACATGGCCCATCAAAGGTGGCAGACAGGCCTCCACACTGTCAGTTCCACCAGGAGTCTTGTGGGGAACCCAACCCAGGAGGAGAAAGCAAAGGAAATATATCTGTCGGCAGGTATAGGATTTGCAAGGAAGCAAAGTAAATGTAGGAGCATCCGGTTGGTACAGCCCAAAAAGGACATCCTGAGAAGATTGTTTCAGCAAAAGATATTATTTGGAAATAAACTCCATAGAACCCAGTACTTTAAAATGCTCAAAATGCCTCAATAGCCTTTTTGTAGAGCTTGTCTTACTGTTGTGTTTTAACAAATATTAAAATTGTTTTCAGGCCATGTTGCAGCCTTGGTGCCCGAGCCCTCCCTTTCTCAAGTCTGCTGTTCCACTACAGCAAATTTCCCCAATTTGGGGAATTTCAGGGATTTTCAGAAGCCCAGTTCCTGAGCTTGGGAAATCCTTCTGCACTCTCCTCAGTTACTCGCACCTACACAAGGAGAAAGGCTGCAACCAGACGAGCTCGTGTAAAGTGAAGCATTCGACGTGTGTGTACGAATCTTGTCACTTTTACTTTGCATACGTTTGCTTACAGAAAACTTCACAGTGTATCAAACCTGCAAAAAATCAGGCTTCCCTGTCAAGAAGCTTAGAGTGACCAAAGACAAAGGGAAACCCATAATATGCTCATTACTGCTTACACTTTTAACTCCAGCTAATCATATCCTCATGTTCTCCACATGTACACATTAAAGAAAATGTCAGTAATTAGTGGAAAATTTAACATAATGAATCCATGTAAAAACAAGGTTTTAATTATAGCATTTACACAGGTTACAAATTCCAATTTGCCTTTGTACAAGAGACAATCAGATCCGTGCTTTTTTGTTTCCTAAGCAACTTTGGGGGGAAAAAATGGCCTTTGATATTTGAGTAGTGCTAATCCACTTGGGTTTCTAGATGGTATTCTGGGATTTTTCAGCCAGCTCTCCTCCTTCACCGTGGAGAAAATGTCAGGCTTCAGTGCGTGGCCCACCGCCTCGTCTTGGAGAGACATGCATTGGACTGACGCTGGGGCACTTCCGCTGTGGGAGGCCAGTTGCAAAGGCCTCTTCTCACGTTAATCCCAGGACAAACTAGGGTGGAATTGGGGTTTCAGTTTCGAGAACTGATGTTGACAGTGCTCTCCAAAGACCAAAAGAATTCCAGGTCGTAAGTAGTTGCTGGGTGATGGACCTCACTTTATTCAGGAATCCCAAGAGAATCAAAGCTAGAGTATGGACCAAGAAACAGTATGGACTTACCTCGTCCACTAGACCAAAGAAATTCAAAATGGGATTTAAAAATAGTCCATGGGTTCCAGAAGTAGATGGTTAGATTTTGTCTTTCTATTATCTTAAAAAAAAATAGGAAAACATTTGTGTGGCCAATATTGAACATGCAGGCTGACCCTGGAGCCCCTGGGCAGTCTGTATGTCAGAGATTTGCGTATCCAGTGAGGTCACTGGTTTCCTGAGAGAAAAGAGAAAGTGGCAGAACCCCAGGGAACGCCCCACCCCCAACCAGCCCGCACTCACCGGCTCCCTTGCAGCTACTGTTAGGTGGTGCAGGTCATCTGGCCCAGTCAAGCAAATGTAAGGATTAACTTGTCCAGTTTTAACTCAAGTAACTTCATCAAAATGTGGCTTAAAACGTTTCCTGCAAAGAAATAGCAAATTAAGACGACAAGGTAATGCAAGAACAAGAAAATATCAGAGCTTTATTTCTTCAATTATTTGTATAAACTCTCACCAGTCACATACCAAAGTTTAAAACAATGGCAAGAAGTTGGCCAAAAAATCCAGACAACTGAGAAAGCATTTTACAACATAGGCCGTGTCCACTGTTATCAATATCAACTCCAAGTGCATATTCTAACTCGAGATTTAAAGTTGATGATCGTATTCAGAAAACATGCCCAATTTGCTTACTCACGCTCAAAGCCATGTGATACTTAAGCAGAGACTTTACGAAGTTTAATTAAGCTTAATGGTAAAAATTAAAAGTTTTTCTGATAAATCTTATCGAACAGCAAAAGACAAAAGCCACTAACAATTAGAGGGAAATTGATTCCTTATGATAGCCTCTTTGTCCTATCATTTTGTTAACAACAGAAGAGATAATATATGAAAAAAAAATAGCAAACTGAATAAATAAAACATGGGGAAATAGACGTTATTTTAACAGTAAAGCTTATATCTGTAAAGTTATCTGAAACAAATACAAAACCTTTTTCATCCTTGGGACCTGTCACATATTTGGAAAGCATACCCCTTACATGCATTAAACTTTTCTAATTCTTTGATATAACAAACTTTTAACTGATCAGAGAAACAGCCCTCCAGGTATTTATGAAATATGCCAAAACATTGATGCCATTTCTTTCGGATTACTGGATTTAGCCTTCTTAAATATTTTTTCTGTTGTATTCATTTTGCGCATAAAGTAGAAAGACTCTAAATCATATAAAACTCCACCAGGTACTTGGTCCACGTGATTAGATTTCCATTTTTTCTTTTTTATTGTTCTAACTACATAGACAGTTGATTTCATCAGCTGCTTTTCCACATGGGCCCATTTCGTATTTTAGGTCTCCGACTACTGTCGCCTGTGTGGTCAGAGGAATTCAGGGGTCCCTGATGGACCGATAGGGAGCAAAGCGTGTGCGCCCACTCTCTGCTCCCACGATTAGGGCTGTAGGACAGAAAGAACGGTGGTGTGGGGCACATCCGTGGGTCTGGGGGCAATTCCTTTCTGAACTTAACACCCCTTAGCTTTGTGACTGTAAAATCCATGGGCTTCAGCTTCCTAGTCTGTGAAATGGGAAGGATGTCAACAGGGTGTGTCCTCCTCAGCTCCTGGTGTCACTTTTGGACAGGTGGATGCAAGTCCTCGTGTATGGCGCGGCTGTGTTCTTGATGCACAGTCTTTAAGAACTGGTTCTGCCTCGTTTTCTTTCTCGGTGGGGCACTCGGTTATGTATGCGGTCAATCTGTCCGTCTTCTACAATCTTCGTTTCCTCTCTAACCCTTGCTCATCTTTAGGTTTAGTTCATTTGGCTCCTTTTCAACCCCATCATCTATATCTCTCTATTTTCTGCACTATCCATTCACCCTGACGCAACTTCACCCTTCCAAGTTGGTCTTCACGTTGTCATTGTTTTTGCTTTGCTCCTTCTTTTCTTTTCAGAATTCTGCCAACTTGTGTGTTAGCACACTGCGTTTTCCCCGAGTTCCTGCAGTTCTGCCCCCTCACTTTCCTTCCTCATTACCGACCCCATAATGTCTCAATCCATGGTGAAATACCTGCTCGTAATTTCTGTTCTCTTCACATTCACAGCTCTTTGGTGAGTTTTCCTTCAATAAGAGAAGGGAAGTTTTGTTTTTTACCTATTTGCTTAGAGCATTTTTGTGTCAATGCTCATTTATTTCCTTTTATTTTTTGTCATATATTATATAACCATTTGGGTTTTCCTGGATAAGCTATTTACAGGAACTACAGAGGTTTGGGGCATGAATCAAAATGACCTCACACCCCTACGGCTCTCGCCTGGTGAGAGTCACATGGCAGGGTCACATGGTCACAGAGTCACATGGTCAGAGTCACAGAGACAGATGGCTTCCTGCAGCTGCGGCTCATGGGAGATTTTCTGCACAGCCCAATTCCCCTTCTACCCCCTCGCACAGAACCGGGCTCAGGAGGACATTTGGCTGAGGACCTTGTACCTTAGTTCCCACTCTTGTGGATGGAAATGAGGGGGTAGCTCCTGGACATGGAGGTGAGCAGGTGAGCGCCCCACATTTTCAAAGACTGCCTTCGCCTTTTGGTTGGAGTTTTCTGAGATCAGCTGTCCCTGGTCTCACCACCTCCACACCTCACTCTCTCCCACGTGGCTTTCACCTGGCTCCAGCTGGCTTCGGTCATCTTCACACACATTCCATAGTCTTCAGATTTCATTGTTTCTAGTTTTACTGAGAATATATTTGGGTGTCTTTTTTTGTTTATTTTCTCACTGGTTTTTGTGTGTTCTGGGATGACATGAGCAAAAATGCTGATTTATGCAGCCTGTTTATATACAATATCCCTGTAGAAGATTTAAAAACATATATTAGTTCTTTGTGTTCACAAAATAATCTTGTAAATAATCACAGCCTGCAAAGCTTATTCCAATATTTTGCCATGTGTTCGTACAAACTTATATACATACATACATACATACATACTTACATACATAACACATAGGTGGTATTTAGTATTTGCCATTGTGAACACCTAGGATGGTTTGTCTCAGTAAATGTACATGTGTTGTTAGAAAAATGGCTTTGATTCTCAGCTTAAAGTAACAATAATGAATGGAGAGGTAACTCAATGAAAGGAGATATACACACAAATGTTATGTATATATGGAATTTTATATTTTATATACATCTATATATAATTTTATATTTTATATACATCTATATACAAAATATCAAATCCTTGTTATTGCCCATCCTGTGAGCCAGGATTCCCATAGAAACAAAATCAAGTGTGTTTGTGTGTGTGTGTGTGTGTGTGTGTGTGTGTGTGTTACTTACCGTAAGGAACTGGCCCACGGGACTATGGAGGCTGAAACGTCCCCTGATCTGCCACCTGCTACCTGGAGACCCGGGACAGCCGGTGCTGTAGTTCTGAGATCCGAAGGGTCTAACGTTACAGCCCCAGCGGTCAGGCAGAGAGTGTGTTCACCCTTCCTCTGCCTTTTTCCTCTGTTCATGCCCTCAGGGGATTTGGATGGCGTCCGCCCACGAGGAAGGGTGCTCCGTTTTCTTCAGCCCCCTGATTCGAATGCCGACCTCGTCCGTCCGGAAACCCCCTCACACACGCGCCCAGGAGCAGCGCTTGGTCTGAGCCTCTCTCCTGTCTTACTCAAATTGGCACACACCATGACCCATTGCACCCACAGTTCTTGACCAACGTTTCAGTGACCGAGGCCAAGCCTATGCCACTAAAGTCCATCCAACGCTGTGTCTAATTTTACCATCCCTTCTAGTTGCCAGAAACAGAAACAGAAAGTGTCCCACACGTCTGCACCGCCAAATAGTGAGTAAGCAATCAAGTCCATTTTGGTTATTCATCTTCTGGGCTTCACAAAACCCAGAACTCACACAAATACACATACTACTGGGAAGCCAAGGACACCAGGCACCTATGACGACTGTGACCTGCGCACCAGCCTGGCATCACATCCATCTTCCGCTGACCAAGCCCTGGAGCTGGAACCCTGCACCTGTGGACACCGAGCAGTGGTGGAGACCTCGAAGCAGCAGCATGGCCGGGATCAGGCTCTAGCTCTGCTCGAAGCATGAAGTACTTCAATTTCATAGTAAATTTCCTCTTGTTGCAGTGACAGATATTTGCAATCAATACTCTTACCTTCAGCAAACTCGTAGACAGTGACACTTATCCCAGACAGTTGCCATTTTCAGTGTCCCAAGAGCGTAAGCTGCCACTTCGGAGGCGCTTCTACGGTTCACGGATAGATTTAATCTGTAAGGCAGGTGCTAACGTCTCCATGTTACAGATGAAGAAACTGACATTCGGAATTGGATAGCGTGCCTGAAGTCACAGAGAAGGAGAGTGAAAAAGCAGGATTTTAAACCTGAGCTTACCTGTCTCTGAAGTTTTCTGCTATCATGCTGTTGGAGGAAATTGGCCAATTGGTTCTTCCTGTTCAGCTGAGTTAGTTTGAAATGAAATTTGTCCTCAGAGAGCTCGATAATTCTGAATGAAGAAGACAAGTTTGGCTCTATAACTCCTTGCCATGGGTGGTGCTGGGTTTGAGATGGGAGATGAAATTTCACCTGGGTGTATTTGTTTTCATTGATTCTAATGCCATCTTTGTGTTTTCATATATTTCTTTATGATTTTAACTTCTCATAGGATCCTTTTATTTTCTTTTTATTCTCTTTCTCTTCCTCCCTCTGCCTCCTTCTTCTTTCCTTATCTAATTATTTTCCTCTTCCTTTTCTTTTAAAAAATTCTCAAAATTTGGCCATAAACTGTTTCACCTCCTTTGCTTCTTTTCACAAATCTTTCATTGCTCAAGACCTTCAAGCAGAAGAAATGGCCAAGGTTTTCTGCATATACGAACTACCGTGTTTCCCTGAAAATAAAACAGAGTCTTATATTAATTTTTCCTCAAGAAGACACCCTAGGGCTTATTTTCAGGGGATGTGTTATTTTTTTTTAAGTACGGTACAACAATCTACATTTATTAAAATATAGTTAAGTCGTCTTCTTCTGGAACATCATCATCACTCTCCAAACCCCAAATTCCATCCTGAATTTCTTATGACTCCATTTCCTTTAGAACCACTGGCCCCAATCTCTCCTGTCGAGCAACTGAGCTCTCATGGGGCAGATGAGAAGGGCTGCTCGTCTTCTTTACCGCTCTGCGACGAAATGCATGGGTTGTGCAGATGCGCTGCGTAGCCACACCCAGCACTAGGGCTTATTTTCGGGGTAGGGCTTCTATTGTGCAAATGCTTAGACATCCTGCTAGGGCTTATTTTATGGGTAGGTCTTATTTTCGGGGAAACCTCGTATTCACCAAATTGATCCACCAGATCTTTTATACAAGCAAAGAAATTATCAAGTTATGAAATTCATTAATATTTGAATATTCAGAAGTATTGAGAAGATGTTCATTCTGCTACCAGTAAACTCGTTTAGGGAGAAACCACATGAAGCTTTAGAATGAAAAATTGAAAAAGGAAAATAAAAATTGTAAAATGAAGATTTTTCTTTGCTCTCTTTATGCCAAAAGTGACATTATTTCTAAACTCTCCTCTTTGTAGCCACCACGCAAAGGGAATAAAGAAGAAAAGCCACTTGCTTTCTGGTTTAAGCCACAGTCTCATCATCCTGTGGGTGGAGGGGGCTGGAGTCACAGGCCTGAGAGGCAGTGACTCCCAGTCGATGGAGACACATGTGAAAAAGCAGCACAATCAGGACCGCGCAGTTCAGGGGCCCCTGACGACTTCTGCCTTCTCTACATCCACTGACACAGTTCCACGGAGGATGAAGACCGGTCACCTGGCCCACGTGTCCAGCGGGCCCAGTGCAGACCACAGTGCCGGGTGCATAAATGCTTCCTTCCTTCCCCTCCCATGGCAAGGGCAGCATCGAATGATGACAACTCACATGTGTGACCCAAGGGCTTTGCTACAGGTCACCAAGGATTAACACGCCATAAGTCACTTACCGTTATAACAACACCAAGTCAATGCACGAATTATAATCCCTATTTCACAAGTAGGGAAAACACACTCAAAGAAACATGATGATTTAAAACAAACACTATTTGTGGTTTCTTTGAAAATCTTATAAGGATGCTCAGCTTGTCTGGCCCATCATATCACTCTGACAAGATATAAGAAAACGCCATGGACCGAATTGTCCCCCCTCTGCAAATTCACGTGCTGAAGTCTTGACCCTGGCTGTGACTGCTTTTTGGAGACCTGGCATTTAGTAGGTAACTAAGGTCAAATGAGGCCATAAAGGTGGGGCCCGAATCTGTTAGGATCGGTGGCTGTGGAAGAAGTGGGGGAGACAGACATCTCTCTCCTCCCTGCCACCCGCTGGTGGGTCCAGCCCAAGGGAGGGGGAGGCAGCCCAAGCCCAGCAAACGGCCCTGCCCAGAAACCAAACTCTGCCAACTCCTTCAGCTGGGACTTTCAACCTCCAAACCTGGGAGAAGACAGAATCCAGTTGTTTATATCACCCGGGTCTGTGATATTTTGTTACAGCAACCTGTGCTGACTCGTACAGATACCCGAATCAAATTGTTAACAAGGGATGAAGGGAGTCCCAAGGCTCCGGCTCCAGCACAGGAGACAGCACACAGGAAAGGGTCCTCCGGCTGCTCCTGAGAGGGGTTCAGGGAGAGTTACGAGAGGCTCCGGCAGGTGCCGTGCAAGCGTGCAGAGGTGGAATTTCTTTGAAACTGCATAGTTTTCTTATAGGCTCCTTTATGAGTCAAATGTCTCATTAGCATGTTAAATCTCCACCCTGAGTAAGTTTAACGTTAAAATGGGATTATAATGAGGGAAAAGTCAGGGTAAGGTCAGTGTAGGGGTCTGTTCTGGCTTGAGGTGGTTGGATCTGGATAGGTCTGGCTTTTATGGTCGGGTTCCGTATCAACCTATCCGCATTGCTACGGTGGCCCTGAAACACATAACTCATGGGCTGTGCTGCCCATGTGGCCCCCCTGGTCAGAAGTGAGGCCTGAGACCTGTCCCCACACTGTCTCAAAATGAGTCACCCACCCCAAGAGATTCCTCAGTACCCACTGCACAGATTGTACTTTCTAGACCCACCCTTGTCTTTTCCATGTTTTTCTTCTTTATTAAATGTTCTCTCATTGATCTAACAGATATTTTCACTTGGTTCCTATTCAGTCTCAGGCACTATTCTATGTTCTGGAGATAAAGTATTGACAAAAGCTGGCCGACCTGATTTGTACACCATGATTCCCCATTGATATTTACCAAATCTTCTTCTTTTTTTTTTTTTTTTGAGACAGAGTCTCGCTTTGTTGTCCAGGCTAGAATGAGTGCCGTGGCGTCAGCCTAGCTCACAGCAACCTCAAACTCCTGGGCTCCAGTGATCCTTCTGCCTCAGCCTCCCGAGTAGCTGGGACTACAGGCATGCGCCACCATGCCCGGCTAATTTTTTATATATATATCAGTTGGCCAATTAATTTCTTTCTATTTATAGTAGAGACGGGGTCTCGCTCTTGCTCAGGCTGGTTTTGAACTCCTGACCTTGAGCAATCCGCCCGCCTCGGCCTCCCAAGAGCTAGGATTACAGGCGTGAGCCACAGCGCCCGGCCCAAATCTTCTTCTTATACATGTATCACCTCCATAAGTCACAAAAAATTTTTGGAACAAGATTATATATATATATATATATATATATATATATATATATATATATATATGATGAATGCACTTGGAATTTTGTACTTTGCTTTTACAATTTACAAAGGGATATCTGATATGATGCTCCATTTGATTCTCCCCCAAGCCCTGTTAAGAAGATATTTTTATCTTCCTGTCTTTTAATGAAGAAAATGAACAAAAAAGAGGTGTAGGAACTTGCCAGTATCTCATATTCACAAACGTTTAAGAGTAGAACTTTAATTCAGACATTTGTATCCAAGTCCGGATACACGTTACCCTACCCGGTACATGGTAAACCGCCACAAGCAAAGCCAATGTGCGGCCTGGGGCCAGGGGCCAGCTGAGGCCCTTCTGGCATGTTCTTCCTCCACCCCACCCCACCCCCGGCATAGAGCTGCAAGCCCCTCCCAAATACACAGGCATTGCCATCAGCATCTCACAGTTCAAAAACAAACAAAAAAATCCCCAAAACAAACAACAACAAAAAAAAAAAACAAATAAAATGCGTTCAACAGAGTAATTGTATGTAACACAAAAGAGCGTCTGAGAAAAACACAGAATGCGTATAGAAATCAGAGGCTGAGCGATGTGAAAATAAAAGGTCTTGCTGAGTGCTTGAGTCTTGTCTTTGCAAACAGCTGTTTTTGCACAATACCGATAAACCCAGTCAAAGGCACTCTCCTGAACTACTTCAGCAAGACTCTTAGGAACTTCATTTCTCCTGGAATCTATAACATAAAAACATAAAAACTGGATCTTATTTTCCTTGTCCCTTCTGCATCTTACCAGTTCTTATTATATATTTACTTGTGTATAGAAATTCAGGGTTTACAAAGCATGCTCGTGGTCTTTATCTTATTGGACGCTCTGCAAAATGTCGGGAGGGATCTTGCCCCTGTTTGTACCATGTTTTAGATGACAGCGCTGACATGCAGAGGGGGAAGCCCTCATTCAACACCTCGGTGTGGGGTGATGTAGCCGTTCTTAAACCTCCCATCTCAGGACTTTCTCTAAACTGCTATACCCAAAATACATTCTAGTAAAATGAAGAGACACATTTCAAAAATACATTGAGGATGCATCAAAGGTAAATTTTTTGTCAAATTCATTCTTTATTTGTCAAATTCATTGGTGATGACTGGCATTTAGAAGGACTCAGGAAGTTTGCAAGATCCTAAATAATTTTTCAATCATACTGGAAGATATCTTGCTTACTGCCATTTATGTCATGAATCTCTTTTAATATAGCTTTATAAAAAGAGATAACTTATTTTTGGAATAAATTGGAGTCTTAGTTGGCTAAAGAGTAAAAGTAAGTGCACTTTCCCAGTAAAATAGTGTGCTCAGTTATGTAGACCAACGTTCTTGATGAGAACTAAAAATTCCTGGTAAGACAGAAGAAGAAGACTTTTCTTAAAAGTGTCAAAGAGCATACAAGATAGTAAGGAATTACCAGATCAAAATCTAAGTGATGTCTTGGTTCCAGAAAAGTGAACTGAATGCTGAATTCTGTTTTGCCCTTGGAGAATTTACCAAAGCAGTGAATTTTGACCTTTGATTTTTAAGTCCTTGTGTAGTGACATGATAGGATCTAAATCTCGAGTCCCACCAGCATGTGCGCATTAATAGAAGACTTTCCCCTATAAAATAAGACCCCGAAAGAGCTATGATTTCAGAGTAAGAATAAACCAAAAGTAAACCCACACAACTGCACCTTTACCTCCGTATGTCAGCAAAGAAATTTCCATTGTCACTGAGCAAAGCACATATGACCAAGCAAACAGAGAAACAATCACCGTAGCAAGAACTAGCAAAAATAACACAGACAGTTCTTCTAAGATTTCAGATAAGAGAATAAATACAACTACAGCGAGTGAGATGTGCAACGTTTGGGGGATGGACACGCTTGAAGCTCTTACTCGAGTGGGGAGGGGGGCATGGGAAATATATGTAACCTTAGCACTTGTACCCCCATAATACGCTAAAATTTAAAAAAGAGAGAATAATCGGAGTGAAGTTGTGTAAAACAACTCTCTCATAATGTATAAAGCAATAACAAGCTTGAAAAGATCGCAAGGAAAGAAAGTAGTTTGAAAACGACCAGGATAGAATCTCTCTCCCCCACGGCGAGACCCCGTTGTGGCAGTCCCTGTACCTGCAATGGTGGTAAATCTCAGTAAAATCTTCCTCACTGTGCTTTAAAAAAAAGACCAGCACGTGTGAAAAAGGAAACAAAGAAAGCTTCCAAAATTGAAAGATGCAATAAATAAAACGTAAAATGCAATGGCCATTCACTGTTTTGAAGCAGTTCTAGCGTGCATTAGTGAATCAGATTGATCAGAAGAAATTATGCAGAATGAATCACAGCGAAGCAAAGAGATGGCGAGAAATTTGAACGTATCTTTAGCTGCATTTCTGAAAGAAGAGGAGAAAGAACATGGAGCAGAGAAATTAGCCTCCATGGCAAGGATCAAAGGATAGCGCTCCAGGTCTTCAGAGCAGGGCCCTGAGCTTTGCAGGCTCCACGAAGTCACCCACTGACCTAAGATGTGCCCTACCCGGAGGGTGCCCCCCACAGACCCAAGTTCATGTTCAGCCATCGCTCTGCCGCTCTTGGGAGTTTCTGCTCTGCTTCCTCTGCATGGCTCCCCTGCAGTCGCCAAAAACTAAAGTGAGTGTGACCGTGCGCAATTTCTGCAGGACACCCCTTTGTGCCTCACCTCACATCGTCACCTCCACCACATGTCCTCGGCAACCCAGAACCAGTGACAGTCCCGGGAGCAGCTCCTGGACCCCTCCTAGAATGAATGGCTTTATCAGCACCACTCTTGCCCGGGTATCGTCAAGACTGCGCCCACAGCGCTGCCCCTCGGCCTCACTCACACCCCTGCACGTCATCGAAACCAGTCCAGAGGCTCTCCCTAGGGAGCCCTGGAGGTCTTTGCTTCCCCTCTTCTGTCTTTAAAGGGTGAGTTCACACAAGCAGATGTAAGTACCTCCAGCCCCAAACCATCAGTCTAGATCCCTTGAGGATTCTTGAAATTTCCAATTGAACAAACTGACAGAAACAAGCCAACTCCGAGCACAGCCTTCCCCCTTTCTCCTCCTAAGCAGGCAGCCCACGGGCTGCAAAGGGGCCGGCTCGTCTCTAGGGCAGAGATAGACCAAGCCGTTGCCTTTGCCCTCCTTGCGATCTGAAGCCCGTTGGATAGAGAAATACAGGTTTCCCACTAGACGTTGGTGCCACGAGCAAGCAACATGCTTGCTCCAAAGTTAGAAGTCATGCCTGTACTTCCTCCACCGAATCACCAGATGTTGAGTGAGCACCCACTGCTGCTATAAACAGGAGATGCTGAGGGTAAAATAAGAGGCAAGAGGAGAATGCCCCTCCTTTATAAAGCATATGTTGAAGCATAAAAATCCATTCCAATAGTTGTTATAATAGAAGGAAAATGATGTCTCCTCTTGACTCAACATCGGCCCATGTTGGTGGACGCCAACCCATATTAAGATCTTCTGAAATCATTCCGTCGTGAACCCCTCATGAGAAAAATAGCTCCACAGGGCTGGGTCATATTCAAGACATGTACTAAATATTTTAATGCATTTTTTTTTTTTTTTAGCAAATGGACAAAATGTCTCCCCCAAGGCACTAAGGCTCTTTTTCTAGCTCCCTAAAAAATTCCCCACCAAAAGAGAGTAAACATGCATTATTTTAGAATCCTTGTGGAAAACAATTTGATAATACACATAAACGTTTACCTTGCAGGTAGCCTTTCATCAGACACTTCACTATTAGAAGTTCGTCCTAAGAAAATAATCAGATTTTCAACACAGTGTTTTGTTGCAAGAAGACTGGCCACAGAATTGTCCATCAAACTCAAAAATTAAAAACAATCTTAAATGTTCAGCAATAAGAGATTAAAAAGTAATTTTTTCTGCATTCACCTGATGGAATATTATGTGGACATTTAAAAAGATCTTGTAGTCAAAGAATAAGTGAGTTAACTTGATATATGAAATGATGAAAAGGGATTCTCAGTATTCCCCGTGTGATACAATTGTCTTCGATTTTTAAATATTGACACACATGGGGAAAAAGGATTGATAGCTGATGAAACCAAAATGTTAACAGTGGTTGTCACAGGGCAGTGTAATGATGGGTGGTTTTCATTGTTTTATTTTAATTTTGTATTTTTCTGTAACTCTAAAGTTTCATTGCTTGTGTAATAAGCTATTTAATATTAAAATAAATCTTGTGAAATTGCCATCACGGAAGGAAAAGATAAAATATCAATTAGGCAATATCGCCCTGGCCACAGACCCTTCTCCCTACAGAAACAGCTGTCTCTGCAGGCCACAGCAGGATTCGGATTCTGGAGCTATTCCCGGCCCGGGCAGTGCTGGGCTCTCCCTTCCTGTCTGGGGGAGGAAGGGCGTGTGCGCTCCGTGGTATTCCGGACCCCAGATATCCCTCCTCTGCGACCTTCCCATCCTTGCGGCGGGAATTTCAAACACGAGTTATTTCTCGAGACTTGGGTGTTGGGTTTCAACACTGCACAAGCGCCACACCCAGGTCACTGAAGAACCTCCTCCAAGACAGCGCAAAACACAGGAAGAGGTGGAGGGTCCGCTGAGAAAGAGGCCTGCCCACGTCCACAGCAAACAGAGGTTTCAAATGCTTTTCACATATATTAAAAGATAAAACTGAAAATGGATGTCCGTTCAGATTGGAAGCGGGAACTCTGTGCACACAGGACCTCGCCGGGCCACACTCGGAGCAGGCTTCCCCCTCCAGCGGGGCCCGGAGGGTCCACGGGCTCCTCCGTGCCCCGCACAGCACTTGGCCCGACACCAGCCCCGGGAGCCCGGAGCTCCCACCCCTGTTTGGCTGACGAGGAAGCTTAAGTTTCCCAATGAATCCACGATCACGCGAGGGTGGAGTCAGGACCACGTTCTCTCCATCTGCAAAACCATGCTCATTCTAAAGACGGGGGTGGGGGAGATAGCGGGATTAAATGAGAACATTCGTAAGTAAGCATATTGACTATTCCAGCAATAATTGCAGGCTTCCTCCCCTCGACGAAGCCATCTCTAGTCCACGCACAAAATTGACACCGTTTGAGAAAATATTTGTATTCATTTATTTATTTTTTGTAGTCAGCCTTTGCATCCTTATCAATATTTTCTTTTTTTCTTTCTTTATTTTTTTTTATTTTAGCATATGATGGGGGTGCAAGTGTTAAGGTTACTTATATTGCCCGTGCTCCCCTCCCCCCCTCGAGTAAGAGCTTCAAGCGTGTCCATCCCCCAAACGTTGCACATCTTACTCGTTGTGTACCTAAACCAGATTGGAGCATGGGAGGGACGTTTAACAGAGAACCACCACATCGCCAGTGTGGGTCTGAGGACAAGAGTCGTGATGCTCTAATCGGGGTCACCTGTGTGGTGACCTGTGTGATTTCCCCCACGGCTGGATCCCGTACCACCCTCTCCTGCAGGGCTCCTCTCCCCGCCCAGCCCTGTCCGACCTCCACACCCTCCCGCTGCTCTGGCCAGCGCCGCCGGGCATCTCCTCCGAGGCTCCTCCGGGCCCTGCGCCACCAGACCGAGCCACCCCTTCCTCCCTGTGCCGCTGCCCAGCCAGGCCCCAAGGGCCCCGGCCGCAGTGCTGGGAATTTATAGCAGCATTTTAGGGCGGCCACATCTGTGGCATGCTTCAATATGTAAAATAAATAGAAAAAAAAAAAAGCAACAGAAGTCTCTAAGCTCCCCTAAAAATATCACGGAATCGGTGTACTAAATCTCATGTTTCGCTCTTTGGGAAAATGTCTCAAACCCTCATTCAGAGCTGATATATTTTTACTTTAAATGCAATATTTTAGGTCTTTACTTTCCCCTTTAATTTTTAACATAACTGCATTGAGCCCTATAGTCTTGTGAGGGAAATGAGTGACTGTATCTCTTTTGTGTATGTGCGATGGGTATGTGTGAGTTTTTATAGACATCTGAAATTTTGTGAGCCAATGCTATTTAAATATTTATGCTAAAATCTTTTACAGAATTCCTTCCTTTATGAATTTTACTTTAGTTAATTAATTCTTCTGGTATTATGTGTGTGTATATAGTAACAGTATTTCTTAGATCATCTTATGTTTATATTTTTATTATTTCAGCTTTCTGAACTGTCTAGCAGATATGATTGTTCGGTTATGCCTTTTAATGCCATTATATTTTATTATTTTTACCACTGTGTTACTCTTTTCTCTCTCTCCCTTTCTTGTATGTTCTTAGCTAATTTCGTCTCTTTATTTTATGATCTTCGAATAGGTAATAGATACACAAGTTACAGAATTTGAAAAATGTAAAAGAACACACAGTAAACACAAACCTGTCTCCTCTCCCAACCCCCATTGCCCAGGTCGTTAGTTTCCTGTTATTATTCCATAGATATCTGATGTACATAAAAGCAAATAAATATTATTAAAAATACAAACTGTAGGATACACTACATACTATTCTGCATGTGGGTTTCTTATATAACAGTATATTTTTTCCATCTTCCATAACTGTACATTTAAAATGATTTCATCCTTTTTTTTTTTCTTTGAAGCAGGATCTTTCTCTGTTGCCTGAGGTAGAGTGCAGTGCCATCATCACAGCTCACTGAAACCTCAAACTCCTAGGCTCAGGAGATCCTCCTGCCTCAAGCTTCTGAGTAGCTGGGACTACAGGTGCCCACCACCATGCGCAGCTAATTTTCCTATTTTTTTAGAGATAGAGTCTCACTCTTGCTCAGGCTGGTCTTGAACTCCTTGCTTCAAGTAATCCTCCTGCCTTGGCCTTTCAAACTGCTTAGATTACAGGTGTGAGCCACTGCACCTGGCCCATCCTTTTATAATAGACATTATTTGTAGAGCAGTTTTAGGCTTGTAGAAAAATTGCACAGTAGGCATAGAAAGTTACTGCATCTCTTCTCTCCCACATGGCATTTCTCATGTTATTAACACTATTAATATCATGCATTTGTGCAATATATTTTTTAGGAATCAGTATTTATACATTATTACAAGCACACCAGAAATATTGCAGATTCAGTTTCAGACCCCTGAAATAAAGTGAGTAAAGTGAGTCACACAAATTTTTTGGTTTCCCAGTGCACATAAAAGTAATGTTTATACTATTCTGTAGTCTAATTAAGTATGCAATGGCATCCTGTCCACAAAAACAATGCATGTACCTGAATTTTAAAATACTTTATCTCTAAAAATGCTAACAATCACCTGAGACTTCAACAAGTTGCAATCTTTTTGCTAGTGGAGGGTCTTGTCTCGATTTTGACGGCTGCTGACCTATCACAGTGGTAGTTTACTGAAGGTTGGAGCAACTGTGGCATTTTCTTAAACTAAGACAACAATAAAGTTTGTCACACGGATCTACTCTTCCTTTCAAGAACAATTCCTCTGTAGCAGGCAATGCTGTTTGATAGCATTTTACCTACAGTAGAACTTCTTTCGAAGTTAGAGTCAATCCTCTCAAATCCTGCTGCTGCTGTACCAACTAAGTTTATGGAACAATCTAATGACAACATTCTGTTGTCATTTCAACGGTGTTCATGGCATCTTTACCAGGAGTAGATTTCATTGCAGTAAACCACTTTCTTTGTTCCTCCATAAGAAGCAACTCCTCTCCCATCCAAGTTTTATCGTGAGATTGCAGCAATGCAGACACATCTTCAGCCTCCACTTCCCATTCTAGCTCTCTCGCCGTTTCCACGACACCTGCAGTGACTTCCTCCACTGAAGTCTCCAAGCTCTCAAGTTATCCGTGAGGACTGAAATCAACTTCCTGCAAACTCCTGTTAGTGTTGGTATTTTCACCTCCTCCCATGAATCGTGCATGTTCCCAGTGGTATCTAGAATGGTGAGTACTTTCCAGAGGTCTTCAATTTACTTTGCCCGGATCCATCAGAGAGGAATCACTATCCAATGGGAGCTATAAACTTACAAAATATACTTCTTAAATAATAACACTTGAAGGTCAAAATTACTCTGCAATCTATGGGCCGCAGAGCTGATAATGTGTCAGCAGGTGTAAAGATGACATGCACCTCCCGCGTATCTGCAACAGAGCTCTTGGGTAACCAGGTACATTGTCACTGAGCAGTGATATTTTGAAAGCAATCTTTTTTTTTCCTGAGCAGTAGATCTCAACAGTGGGCTTAAAATATTCAGTATACTATGGTGTAAACAAATGTTCTGTCATCCAAACCTTGTTCTTGCATTTATAGAGCACAGGCAGAGTAGAGTTAGCATACTTCTTAAGGGGTTTAGGAGTTTCAGGATGGAAAATGAGCATTGGCTTCAACATAAAGTCACCAGCTGCATCAGCCTGAGAGAGCCAGCCTGTCCTTTGAAGCCAGATACTGATTTCTTCTCTCCTGCTATGAAAGTCCTAGATGGCATCTTTTTCCAATGCAAGGCTGTTTTGATTTTATCTGTTTTCATTTCATCTACAATGAAAATCTATTGTCTGGTGCAGCCTTGACCTTGGCTGGGTCTTCAGGATAACTCGCTGCAGCTTCTCCATCAGCACTCGCTGCTTCAACTTGCACTTTCATGGTACCGAGACAGCTTCTCTCCTTAAACCTCATGCACCAGGCTTTGCCAGCTTCAGACTTCTCTTTTGCAGCTTCCTCGCCTCTCTCAGCCTTCATAGAATTAAAGGGAGTTAAGACCTTACTCTGGATTAGGCTCCGGCTTCAGGGAATGTTGTAGCTGGTGTGATCTTCTAACTACTGAAACTCTCGCCAGGTCAGCCGTACGGCTGTTTCACGTTCTTATCATCCCTGTGTTCACTGGAGTAGCGCTTTTAATTTCCTCCAAGAACTTTCCCTTTGTGTTCACAACTTGACCAACTGTTTGGCACAAGAGGCTGAGCCTTCAGCCTATCTTGGTTTTCAACATGCCTTCCTCACCGAGCTTAATCATTTCCAGCTTTCGGTGCAAAGGGACAGACATGTGACTCGTGCCTTCACTTGAACACTTAGAGGCCATCGAAGGATTCTTAATCAGTCTGATGTCAATAAAGCTTTGGCTCAGGGAACCAGGGAACGGGGGCTGCAGAAAGGGAGAGAGGTGGGAGCAGGGAGACAGACACACACGACATTTATCAATTAAGTTCACCATCTTTTGTGGGCACGGATCCTGGCGCCCCAAAACAAGGACAATAGTAACATCAAAGATGCTTCATCACAGATCGCCACAGCAGATATAATAACAACAACAACAACAGAGTTTGAAATATTGCTCAAAATACCAAAGTGTGACACAGAGACAGGAAGTGAGCACAAGCACTGAAAGGACTCGTTCCACCCAGGGTTGCCACAAACCTTCAATTTGTAAAAAGTGCAATATCCACGAAGCACAGTAAAGCAAAACACAATAGAACAGTGTGTGCCTGTATTAACCAGAGCCTACAGTTTACGTTAAGAGTCCCCACTTTGTGTTATATATTCCACGGATTTTGGCAAATATTTAGTTTCTACCATTACAATGACATGCAGAGTAGTCACTGCCCTAAAAATTCGTATGTGCTCTGCCCGTTCGCCCCTCCCTCTGCCCTACCCCCTGGCAACCTCTGATCTTTGTAGTGTCTCCAGTTTTGCCTTTTCCAGAATGTCGTATAGTTGGAATCAGGCTGCATGTAGCCTTCTCAGACTTCTTTCACTTAGTAATAGGCATCTAAGTCCCCTCCATGTCTCTCTATGGCATGAAAGCTCATTTCTTGTTATCGCTGAATAATATCCCATGGTATGGCTGTACCACGGTTTGTCCATCCATTCACCTGTTGAAGGACGTCTTGATTGCTTTCAATTTGGGGCAATTATAAATAAAGCTGCTATAAAGATTCATGTTCAGGTTTTTGTATAGACAAAAATTTTCAGCTAATCTGGGTGAATACTGAGGATTGATGACAACGTAGAGAACAAGGGGTTTTCAGTGCAGTGAATCCCTTCCGTATGGTATCATAATGGTGGGTACATGACACTTTGCATGTGTCAAAACCTACACGGTGTACTGTAGGACACAAAGAGTGAGCTCTAGCCCTCACCTGTGGGCTTTGGCATATGCTAATGTATCTATAGTGGATCATCGGTTGGGACAAATGGACCACACCTGTGCCAGGTGTCACGGCAGGGGACCCTGAATGGAGGAGGAGGACAAGGGAACTCTCTGTACTACCTGCTTGATTTTTCTATAAACATAAAGCTGTTCTAAAAAATAGAGTCTATTCATTTTAAAAAGGAGTAGGTGGAGTTGCTATTCCAAGAAACTCCAGTACACTATCATTCTTTGCAGCCGATGGCAATAACAGATTCTGTCTATCCTCGTCGTTGGCGATTCCCAGACTACACACCTGCAAGGAGACTCAGGCCCAAGGGAAGCCATGGGAGAACCAAGATGGGGCATCCCTTCCTCTTGACAATTATTCATTCTAAAAATTGCAGTGACTTTGATAATGTCCCTCCTGCCTGCTTTACTATAGTTTGACTTTACTGGTAAAAATAAAATTATCCAATATTTACAGAAAACCTACTATGTGCCAACGACTCTGTTAGGTGCTTTACACATGTTATCTCTGATCCTTACGAAACCTTCAAGCCAGGTAATGTCCCCACCACTTTGTAGGTCTATAAACAGAGCCAGAGTGATTAAGAAACTAGGCCCAGGGTTACATTGCTAGTCGAAGGAAATTCCAGAAATTAAGCCCAACTCTGTCTGTTTACAAAGCCTCTACCCTTTCTAATATCTCTCAGAAAACCCTATGGGCTGATGCCTCTCAGCATTATCTCAAATCACTTTCTTTTGATCCCAGGTAAGGAGCCAGTGAGCAAATAAAAATGAAAATGACCATGAAGCCAGCATTTCTTGTTCATGAAGCCAGAGGAACTAGAGAGCAAACCTCTCACATTCTACTTACGGGAAACGCAGAAATGTGAGTTAACTGGATTGTGCAACCATCCCACGGTGCCCAGGGGCAGAGGTGAGCTGGGAGCCCGCAGTCCTCAGTGCTCCAGCCCCAGTTCTGCCCGCAGATTGCCTGGCTCACCGGCCCCGCTACCACCAGTGCCAGTCGTCTTTCAGGTTTGCAATTCGATACCCAGTCAGGCTTGAATTTTCATTTGTTTCTGCATTTAGAAATAATATTTCACATGCCTCCACAGTAACCACCTCTCCTGAAATAAAAGAAAAATCAGAAGGGTTTGGAGACCACTCTTTAGAGACGATAAATTTCCACTGAAGTATTAACACAACCTATTAGGTCACATGATAGTCAATTGTGCAGAAGAGGAAAACCTATTCAGCAGCATTATTTAATGGCATTTTGATGTGCGATTTGCTAGACACCGTGATGAATGCAAGGATTGAGCCATAAAGTGGTACGGAAAGCAAACAGCTCTCCTGTGATATTTACTTCCCGGGCTTAAATGAGCTCAGCGCTCACAAATGATTTGCCTTGACGTTGGAATCCAATTGGAGTCTGGAATTACTGTAACTGTTTTCGGCTTGGGTGATTTAATCAGCAAATCTTCAATAGTGTAATATGCATGTCCTGCGCGGATTCCAGGCTGCGCGGTCTGATTTACACGCGCTTCTTGCAGACAACCGTTGGTGGGAGGCTCACCAGCATCTGCTTGCCGGCGTCTTTACAAGGCAGATACCGTGGTAATGCATCAGGACTGTTGAAGTCTATGCCTTATATCAGCAAACCCAAACAAAAAGACACACACGGGAGACGATTCAAAGGACAGAGGCCTTTTTAGGTTTTTGTTTTTGTTTTTTTTTTATGATGTTTTATAGAATCTAAATAACATTCATTCACTTATTCCACAAATATTTATATGCACTTGCAGCATACCAAGCGTGGGCTAGGCCCAGAGAAGTAAGGGCAGGAGGCAGAGAAAATGAGAGAGTTAAATAGAATGCGGCTCCTACAGGCATGGGATAAAACTGCCAGATCGTATCAAGGGATAGAACTCAACCTAAATAAGGGGCTCCCCCAAACATCCGCACCCCCAGTTGCCATCGGAATGGGGGTTTCCCACAGCTGTGCGGTAGAACAAGGCATTCGAAATAGTCACTGAGTTTGATTTTCCCTGATCTCCTGCTTAGCAGCCGACTCATCCCGGGCCCACAGTGCACACTCGCCAATGGTCTGAGGGACAGTGAACTGGCCCCCTGTTTAAAAAGTTTGAGGACCCCTGGCTAAGCTCTCAGAGAGGAAAGGGAAAAAGTGGGAGTGGAGTGATGGATGGTGGGAGGTCCCAAGCTCAGAGTCTTCCCAGGAACCCCGAGGAAGCAGCAGACCAAGGCAGCACTAGCTCTGCAGTGGATCAGAGAGACGGGGCTTTGGACGGTGTTGACTTTGGACAATGGGACACACACAGGCAGAGTGGCCACACCGGGAGGGACACAGGGACACATGAAGAGGAGATCTGCCTGGGCCAAGAGCAGGACAGAGTGTGACAGAGGAGGTCTCAGGGGGTCTAACTTATGAGCAGGGGTGACTTCAGGACAAGGTGTACCCCCCCTAATATCTTACAACATTCACCACTGCACTTTAAGTTCAACCCTAGGGAAAGAGAGGACCCTAAATATCTGAGATTAAGTTTATGCCAGCCTAGTTGAATGGAAACACCAAACACAAATTATACTGAATTACAGAAAAGCAAGAAAAAAATTATTCATTGCAACATTTTGAGTTATAGGCTGAAACATACAGCTATTACCCTTCACTGATAAATTTTAAGGAATTCAAAGAAAATTTAAAGTTATAAGTTCTTTCTCCATCTTAGAATTTTATAAAAGTGTTATCATGTAATAAACCATCATAAAGGCTTCTGTAAAAGATATTGAGAAGTGTCCTCTCTATCCCCTCAAACCTCTCGCAAGAAGCAAAAAAAAAGTAAGCAATTTCAAATAGAATTATGGTCGTGGAAGGTGACGTCATCCTGAAAACTGCTTTGCTTTGCAGACACCGCTTGATGTGAACTTGGTCCTGGACCTTTCACTTTTAGCTGCAACACAGGGGTGGGGGATCAGCAAGTCCCCCCCTCAAAAGGGAGCCCCTGTGCCAACCCAGACCACCGTGTGTGCCAGCCACCTTCCTTCACATCTGGGGAGCAGTTACTTTTTTTAGGGGGAGGGGGTCTTTGTGTGCACGAGTGTCCAATACATGAGTATTGGTCAGGGCTCTTCGGAGAAACAGAGCCAATAGGATAGAGGTGTAGACACAGACTAGAGAGAGAGCCTTGGTTTTTTTGAATCTGCTCACACAGTTGTGGGGCCGGCAAGTCTGACACCTGCGGGGAGCTCAGAACCCCTCTTCCTCAGGGGACTTCTGTCCTGTTCTCTTAAGGCCTCCGGCTGGCTGGATGAGGCCCGCTCCCTCTACGGAGGGTGGTCATCTGCTTTCCCCCAAGTCTAACGATTTCAGCCTTAACTCCATCTAGAACACGCCTCCGCGGCAACCAGCTGGTGTTTTACCTCTCGTCTGGGCACTGTAGCCCCGGCGAGTGGGCGAGTGGACACAAAAAATGCACCCTGGCAACATGGGGATGGAACTGGACCCCCGCCGCTGCCGTGCATCTGGTGGCTGCAAGGGCTCATTCCCCCCACACCCCGCTTCCCTGCCAGGTCATCCTCCTCCCCTCCCCCTTTCCTCCCCTTCCCCCTCCCTTCCCCTTCCACTCTCCTCCCCCTCCTCTCCTTACCTTCCTCCTCCCCCTCCCCCTCCTCTTCCTCCCCCTCTTCCTCCTCCCCCTCCTCCTCTGCAGGTCTGGGCCTCAGCATCTCACCCACATCCTCACGCCTGAGGGCGAAGCCACTGGGCAGCAGGCCCTTCTCTGGCCCCAGCTACCTTCCCTGTGCATCCCAGAATCCCAGCGGCTTAGGAGCCCCACCCGGCGCCCAGGTAGGTCCCTGGGGCTCCCTGTGTCCCCTCCCTGCCCCCACCATAAAGTACCGAGCACCACGTCTGCAAAAGCCTTTCCTGCCCTCAGCCCTGGCCTGCGGGGGGAGGCCCCACACTGCCAGCCATGCCAGTGAGCCCCCACGTGGAAAGTGGTGAGTCCCTGCTCCTGCAATGGGACTCCAGGACTTGCAGCTTCCTGCCACCCAGTCCAGTGTCGTGCTCGAGAGAGTTTAATTCAAAATGGCAACAACAGTGATAGAGATAATGGCAGTGATGATGAGGGTGATGAAGAAGAATAAAGGAGAAATTAGTTTCCATTCAGCTATATTTGCTTCTACAATTCAAACATTAACTAGAATAAACAGACTAAGGCCCTGGACACGGCTTGTCATCCTTTCACTTTGAAGGCAAACAAACTATTTACATTAAATTCAATTTATCAGATACCCCCAGGTATGTAATATTTAGCTCCACTGTACCCACCAAAGAAAGAAATCAATTAAGTGCCATAGGGACAATCTAAAATGACTGTGACCTCTTTCTGGAAGATCTCATATTAACTTGTAGAGAATTTTTATCCAACAACTTTAACATTCTTTAAACCTAAACGTTTCTTTGCAAAGAGAGCCTGAAACAGACACACACCAGCCAAGACCCAGAGCTGCAATCTGCAGGACCTATGCAATGAGGCTGTCATAAAACCCATGATAAATTTTGATAGGGATGATAAAAGATTGCTCCAAATCTTCTACCCTCATGCCGTAATTAGCATTAAAGGGGTTTCTGGGTTGGCAGGTTTTTCTGCTGTAGATCTAATTTACAGATGGGTTTGCTGAAACAAAAAGCAGACATAAATTGAAAATCTATAAATGCATTCATAGGTAATGAATGGGGGCTGCTTCTAATTAGTAAAAGGGAAAAATGCAGGATGTAGAAGGCCTTCTTTGGCCTTGGACGAAAGCATCTGAATCCATTTTATGTCCTTTAATAAGCGTGCATCGTGCTTTCAGAGCTCCATGCGAGGAGCGATAGCGCAGATACGGACTGGAAATCAGTGGCTGCCCGGATGGCGCGTGCCTGCATCCTTGACAGCTCCTGCAAAATCATGCGATTCTGCAAATCCCATGAAAGTGAAATTAAGCATTTGTGCTATTAGGAGCAGCCGCTTTGTTAGAGCACTACTAAGAAAATCTTTTTTGTTTCTTCCTGTGCCCCCATTTACAAAGAGGCAAATGATTGAATTTGCTTCACCGAATTAAACTTATCCAGCTTCCTGCTGGGTGCTGGGGAGCATTTCTGGAATACCACCTGCAGGGCAGCTGCTTTTGCCTACACGGCCTGAATGTCATTAAATGGCGTCAGACAGCCTCCCGACATGCTGCTGGGAATTCTGGTTTGCCACTGGGCTACTCTGAGTTGTGGGGAAGTGGCAAAATTATAACAACCACCTTCTGGATAGATGCACACACCCCAGTGACTCAGTAGAAAGGCTGGGGGTGAACAGGGTGCAAATTCAGCCCCGAGCGTGACTCTAAGAGAAGAGGGAGAAAGGAGGAGAAAGGGAGAGAGAGAGGGAGAGAGGAGGAGAGAGAGATGTAGGGAAGAGAAGGAAGAAAGGAAAGGAGGGGGGGGAGGGAGAAAGAAAAGAAGAAATGAAAGAAGGAAAGAAAGAAAAAAAAATGGATCCACCTTTCTTTTGAGCTTAAGGTTACATCTGCCGGTAGATCATTTTTATATATGAACTTAGTTGAGTCCATCGTAAGCTAATACTTGGAGGTGCCATCAATGCGTCCAACAAAGACTTCGGAATATGTTTGTCAGTATTCCATTTGTGTTTATCTTCACACAGCCGTCAGCTCCCCTAAGAATCTCAGCATCACAGCCTCACTGTGGATCTATGCAAATATTTATATGGGGATGGGGGACCTCGGTGATAAATGCAACACGCATCTCTAGCACGACAGCCAGCCATGCACTGCCTGCGCACAGAACGCTGCAGTTTTACGTAAGCATGATGCTGACCTTGCACACTTACAGGTGAAGGTACTACACAAGACCACAAGTCAGAGTCTCATAACATGTGACCGGGAGTGTAGCCCCTCTTCCCAGTTTGCTATCCCATAATCTCAGTTAAGGAAGACCCTTGTTACCAAGACCTCCAGTTTTCCAGGAGAAATATGAGTGCTCTTTAATTGCACTAGAGTAGACGGATTACAAAAAAGGCGTATCCTAGGACTTGGTAAGAAAAGGAAAATAACAAACCAATTTAAAGCAAGAAAAGCACCAAGGCTTATTCTGATTTATTCTCAGGGGAAACCTACAACCTCCTATGCAGTAAAACTGTGGACAGTGCAACTGAGGGGCAGATTCTACACTCTTAGCATGTTAAAATGCATGCAATCATTAGGCACAAAAAGGTGTGTTTACGTCCATGGTGCTGTAATTATTAGTCAAGTACACTAATCGCTCAATATCTAAAATGTACGTAGTAAGAGGACTATTTAGGTCTAGCTAATTTTTAGGTTTATTAAAATTCCTATTTCACTCATTGTTTCAGTCCCACACTGTATTCCATGCATGTGAGACTATCCAGGGAAGGGACAGTGATTGGCACCAAGCGTTGCAGCTACAAGAAAAAGAGGACAATGTCTTTACCGTCCAAGAATTATTCTAGACGAAGAGACTTAAGTTTACATTTTCACTGGTATTTGACAACATGACTCCTGAGATTGTGTAAAATATTAAGCTCAGATGTTCCCTACTTCATGCTGAATAAACATCACCCAGGAGCCTCCTTAAATCAAATCGGAAATGATCCTCGTTCCACCTTCTGCACCTGTTGTAGCCCTCTTCCATCTTCAGAGCCAAGATCAAATGTCATCTGCTTTTTGACGCTTTTCCTGATCGCCCAGTCAGAATTAGTCACCCCCCCCCCTGGCTTCCCGGCAAGTGGTACAATTATGACCCACCTACATGGATGTTTCTGCTACAGGACAGTCACCCTAAGCTGTCCTGGTCCCCAACTCTCCCTCTAGACTGTGAAATCCGTGGGGATGGGCACCAAGTTTTTCACAAACGCTGGGGCTCTCTGGTCTATCGGGCGGGAAGCTGAGCTTCATAGAAATTCAATAAACTTCTGTTAAAATGAATTTCAATATGGGCTCCAGAACCAGGCAAATCTGAACCAGAATCAGGCTCTGCCACTTAACTGCAGGACATTAATAAAGTGACTCAACTTCTCTCAGTCTTAGTTTCCTTATCATGAAGGTAGAATGTCTAATCCAGACTCTATTAGGTTTTCATGGGGATTAAGTGAGGTAAATGAAAAACGACTGATACGTAACAGGCCTAAGAGCTCCCTCCTTTTCCTTTTTCTTTACCCTCATTCCGACAGGGTACAGCTTAGGAAGGCTGGAATGTCCACTGGCGCTCTGTCACCATAAAGAAGGCCAAACGTCAGCCTCTTGCAGAAACTGCAGCTGGTTTCTTATCAGAGGCAATTCTTTTTCCGTAAAGACTGGAAAGGTAGAAAGAGTTTAAATTACCATAGAAGAAATCTGTTGGCCAGTCCTAAGGAGTCACTCCTTCCACGGCCTCACCTATAAATATTGGCATATCAGACAAAACAAAACAAAACAAAACAAGAAAACGCAGAGCTATTTTCAAGGGCAGTAGGTAAGGCCCACCTTGAGAATATTAGACTTCTCAGTAGAGACACAGTGCTCTGAACCAAACGCGTGGCTGCAGTCCTAATTTTAACAAGGAGGAAGACAGGATGGACAAGCAGCCTGGTTTGACAGACGAGACTGCTCACACCGAGTTAGGAGGCTGAACCCTAACCCTAACCCTAACCCTAACCCTAACCCTAACCCTAACCCTAACCCTAACCCTAACCCTAACCCTCCCTGCCCTCCACTGGCAGCCCTGCGCTTAATGCCGACAGGGAGTCTCAGCATTGCTGCCCCTTTCTAGAGACTCGAACCTACACTCTCAGATTCCGTAAGAGCAGTGCAGAGGCACCGTCCACGGACGACGGCCCGAGGCGTCCTTCGTGGACCAGACCAGGCCGCGGGGAGCAGCATCCTGCGGTCCGCGGCCCGCGCAGCTCGGGGTTTTGTCCGCTCTTGTGCTTGAGGACGACCCCACGGACTCGCTCGCCGCTGGGGGATATTAGCAGAAAGAGGCGCTCAGGGTCGGGTTTACTCTCCAAAGCCATCCTGGCAGTTGCTCTGAGTGCAAGTACCCTCTCAGCGTGAGACCTGCGGGGACGGCGGCCCGCCCCTGCCCCTGCAGCCAGAGCGACGCCATCGCTCCGCAGTCGCCTCTGGCTCGCGTGCACGCCGTGGGCGCAGTAAACCGTGCGCGGGTCTCCGCCCCCGTTGCGCTGCGGCTACTTGCAAACCCTGAGCCACGCGCTTGGCTTCCCGCCTACGCTGGGCCTCGTGGGACGTGTTTTAGGGACCCAACATAACTGGTGTTTTTATTGTTTTTTTCTAACCTTATTTATTTTTCCTTTGTGCAGAATGTCTCCCAGTTTAGCCTATTGTTTCTTACACATAGTTAGAAGCGGTTTGACTGTTCTTCTTTCAACACAGCACGGTTATTCGGGGGTGTCCGCGGGACGGTCTGCCGGGGTTTGGCTGGGACGGCGACACGGGGTTCGCGCGCAGAGGGAAGGCGAGTCCTTCTCCACGTGCTGGGCCCGAGGAAGGATGTGTCCTTAGTTCAGGGAGCAGTGGGAAGCCGGGAGGCTGTTTTAGCAATGAAATAATCCTCAGCCAGAGGGCTCGGGTGCAAGGAAGGGAGGCCGAGTCCTGCTGTGCGCGGGAGGCCCGGGGCGGTTAGGGCACCCCGGGTTCAGGGGAGGGAGGCCTGAGAGACCGCGTGTCCAGCAGGGCCAGGCGGCGGTGTCAATGCTGCCAGTGGGGGACGCACGTTGGCAGCGGGGGTCAGCCCGAGTGGGGACGCGGCCGGCGGCGAACGCAGCGGGCGGAAGCCAACAGGAACAGGCGCGGGAGGGCGGACGGGGAAACGGAGGACTCTGGCCCCCAGCGTCCGGACCCGATCAGTGCCAAGGGCGGCGTCCGAGCCCCGTCCCCGCCGGCCCTCCCTGCCGCCTGCGGCCCTGGCTTTGTGAGGGTGCTCGCCACGCACGGCCTCTCCCCGCGGGCTCCCCCTGCGCCAGCCGCGCCCGAGCGCCCGGCTCCCCCGCACCTGCGCCGGCCCGCCGCCCTGCACCTGCCCGCGCAGTGGCCGCGCGCTCCCGCCGCCGCCGGGGACCGGGCTGGGCTGCAGGTGGCGAGTCTGCGGCGGCGGAGGGTTCGGAGGGGGTCGGGGGAGGCAGCTGGCAGAAGGGAAACCATACGGCGGCAGCAGCAGTTAATAAAGGGGGTCTCCAGAGAGCGCGGCGCAGGCAGGTGGCCGGGGAGCCCCGCGGTCCGGGCGCGGGAGAAGGGGGGCGCAGCAGCAGCTGAGCCGCTGTGGGGGCGGGGCGGGGGGAGGGGCACCCGAGGGGCTGCCCAGACCCAGGCGGGGTCCCCAAGGCGGCGCCTCGTGCCTCAGATAAGAGACAGGTTGCCACGAGGAACGCATGTCTTTGGAAAGTGCAGCTCAGCCTGCATCTAAACAGATGCCCCTCATGGCAGAGCTGAGAAAGGACCTGCTCTTCTGTCCAGGAGATAAAAGGGTTGTCGTTTAGGTCTGGGTGGTTTTTGAAAGGGTCGCTGAAAAACCACGTTTTTCTCATTTCAGAGTCCCCTCTTGGACTGTTGTTTGTTTGTTTCTGTGTTCAATTTAGCCACTGAAAGGTCTTTGATTTTTAAAACATGCCATCGTGAATGACGAGTGGAATTATTAGCATAAAGACCTGTACTTGAGTAATTCATATACCTATGTGGACATATGCTTTGTGTTTAATCACGTCAAATTAATTATCGTCTTATCCAGTACTATTTTCTGTCACTGAAAGACATACATACATAATGTATATATTAATATATATTATTCATAATGTATATAGTAATTTTCTTTTCTTTTCTTTTCTTTTCTTTTCTTTTCTTTTCTTTTCTTTTCTTTTCTTTTCTTTTCTTTTCTTTTCTTTTCTTTTCTTTTCTTTGTCAAGCATTGACCAAACATTAACTGCTCATTACATAGCCTCTGAAGATCTCACTTGAGATTTAACCTTGCCAACTACACACTCTCACTTTCTCCAAACTGTTAGGTCATGCTGCCCTTGTTGAAGGAACCGAATTAATCCTGTTCCTAGGAAAGAAATGGCTGAGATTTGATGTCACTAATTAACACCAATACACTGGTTAAGTATTGCTTCTTTAAAGCAATGTTCATATTTAAAGAAGACAATTTCTCGAATGCCAGAAAAAGAGGTTTTGCTTTGTTTTGTTTGGATCAGGGGTCCAGTCAAAACATTGAGGTGAGTGAGGGATCGATTTTAAGAGTAACCTGCGTGTGTATATCTCACCTGAGAGTGGGGAGAGGACAGATTAATGACACTGTACAGGAAATACGAATTTGAACAGTGGATACGCCAAACTTGAACATGGGTAGAGGAGTCCTGGACACCATCTATATCCAACTTAAATGACAAGTGACCTGCAGAACACGACTCACCTTCCCAGATTCCACCTAATCCTACTCTACTCTTTCCTACCTCAGGAAATGTTTCATTCGCAATAACTCTGCTGAACCCTGCTTGGACATTACTGTCAGAAACTTCAGGAAAGAACCAAAATTTTCACCCCTGTACATTTCGGTACAGTGCTTACAACTGTACCAAAATGAAACACACAAATTATCAGTACATTAACACTCATTTTTGTTGAATTACTTATTTGAAAGTTGGCCCAATGGACTCAGGTGCACTGAGAAATTCATCTGACTTTTTAAAAGCCCTGGTATAAATATGGAATTTACACACACACACACAAATTTCCCAACCTGGGGTTTAGCCTTCTTGATGCCTATTTAAAAACATACAAACACATGCAATGCTGATAATATGTATTTTAGTACAAGTAAGGGTCTTTCGAAAATTAAGAAACACATAACAATTCCTTATATCTTTGATATCATGTTATACTTTACAATAATGTTACAAGCAGTTGTCATATCGGCCTTTGAACCAATCTGGAGAAGAACAAGAAAGATTTTATCATGCCCATTTTATAGATAAGGAAAGAGTCTCAGAGCAATTAAATGACCTTCTCAAGGTCAACCGCAATAAAAGATAATGATGAAATTAAAATGCTACTTTTCTTCAGGTATATTTTTCTCTCTTCCTCCTGATTCTCGGGCACAGACTCTCAGGAAAGATGTTAAGGACAAATAGTGCCTGGAGTCGAGCCCTATTTTCTTGACTGCAAGATGGGAAAGAAAGGATCAAGCATTATTCCCTTTTAGAATGAGTGCGTCCCTTTGTCTAGCCATAGTGGAAAATAATTTAAAGTGATTCTTAAAAGAAACTTAATATCCAAAATGTCTTTGTGTTGTTTCTTGCTAACAGCTCTGGGTGTTTAACACATCCTGCATATGTGTGTGTTTCCTCCCAGCAGAACTGTGAGTTTCGTGAGGGTGAGAATCCTGAGTTTTCTGTTATGCCCCTGCACCAGGACCAATGACTGTCACATAGTATGTGCTCACTAAACAGCTGCTGAGCTGAAGTAGGAGTCATGTTCTTTGTTAATGATCTAAACGTGGTGCTGGGAGACAATAGATGTTTAATAAATGTATGTTAAGTAAATAAGTGAATGAATGATTAGAGAATATTGATATTCCCTAACAGGGAATATCAGGACACATAGTGATCTGAAATAATATATTTATACTATATTAAACACATGAGGGATTGTCTTTACTTGTTTAATGTGTAATATGATCTGTATGCTCAGAATAACATGGATTCTTGAACAAATTCAATTGGAATGACAGAAGCGAGTACTCAACCCATCCCAAACAAGATTGACTTTTCACAGAATTATAAAAATCTGTAGAGATGACATCTGTTAAGCAAAAGTCATAATTTTGTCGTGGTGGCACAGGCAGGAGTTCTCCATGTGCCCCATATCCAGTGTGAACCCAAGGCCAGACGGAACATCTAACTTAAAGTCAGGATTGCAATCTACTCCCCATCATGCACTTCCTAGACACAAATGAGCATTAAATACATATACTGACTGAGCCCTGGAAAGAGCAATGGCAACAGACTCTCTCAGCTTACACGTGGGTGAAGAAGACAGCATCGTATTTTTCTGAGGTTAAGATACCGTGAAATTTGGCATCATACTTCAGACTCTAACTTCAGTTGAAGGTAGATATCATCACAGACACCGAATGACAAAATTCACCATCCATGAGGTATTCTAGAATGGACTGCGTTACTTATGGATGACCCTCTATTTTCTGCCAACTCCCCAATGTAGCTGAAGTTGCATAACTTTACAAACAGCACAAACACCACGGGGAGTAAGACTGGCGCGTCCCAAGTAGCAGGCACTGCAGGTGAGCTCCATGCAGCCAGCCATGCCAGCGCTGTTCCCTACTGCTCCCCGGGTGATGAGGCACCCCACTGCTTGCAGTTACTGCCACTGGAATTCCATGCTCTGGGAATTCCAAGGAGGCCCTTAACCTATCAAGAAAACTTTTCCTAAGCAATACCAATATTTGTTTTTTTTTCCTTACTTTCCACCTCTTCTTTCCAGAAATATGCAGAGAAAGATCTACATAATACACACAAAATACGTCTCTAGAAGAGATGTCTAAAATGCACTCTTTCCTAGATTCTACCACCATTACCAAAGTGTCTTGATCCATTTTTGTAAAAAAATACCTTATAATCATACAGATGTTTCATAAAATATTTTCATATCCTATTTTCAACCTCATAAAAACCTTAGATATGAGTAGGAGCTACTCAGCTGTTTTCCCAGTGATGAAGCCGAAGCTCATAAAGAAGAGGTGTCTAGTTTTAAATTCCTAAATTTAGTAGCAGAGGTTCTAAGCCATGAAGTCTGAACTCCTGATTGAAAATTTATTATACTAAAGACTCTGCAGCTGACCTGTGTATTTCTGGTGCAGCGTGCATGGAAATGTGCCTAAAATTTGGTCATTATCCCACCCAGAAAAGCAGGGTTCACACCCTCTGATTATGCCCTACCAGTTAATAAAGAATATTGATGTGAAGAGGTAATGTAGTCTGCTTCTTTCTTGAGTAAGCAACCTAGATACCATACACTGCCTTTGGATGAATGCAGATCAGTTCTTCCTGTGGGGGCAGTTTGCATAGTTCTCATATTTGCACTTCTGGGAAACACCGTCAAATTTAGACTTGATTTATGTCAGTGGAGTAGGAGTTTTTATATCTGTCGTGTACTTGGTCTTCAGTATGTAGTGCAGAATACCTCTCTAACTATTTTTGTACAGGGCATGATATTCATCTATAGAGTTGCTGTGATTAACATTCACAAGCTTCGGCTGAGGTAGTTGAGCAAGTAAACGTATGATCAGGAAATACTATAAATACCTTTCCTTTTATACCTCAGATCCTATTCTTCCCGATTAGAACCAAAAATAGACACGCCAATATTTCACCCGTGCTGTCATTTTTGCACCCAGAATACTATTAAATACCTCCTTGCCCTGTGCTCACGAGAGGTTAAATAGAGGCATGTTGTATGGTGTTAGAAAACGCAGAGCCAAATCCTGGGAAAAATACCAAATATGCATAGACAAACTATATCATTCCACCATGAGATGGAATGAGAAAACTGAAGGAAAAGACATATTTACCTCGCTTCAGAGGAATAGAAAAGGTACTTTAAAACAGAGAAGAAATTGTAACTACTGCCTCAATAAGGTGAAGAATTCCTTCCTGCATTAGACCCATGGTCTTTGGTTCCCTGGCTCCATGAGCTTCCTGAGGAAGGGAGTGGGTGAACATCAGACTTCCCTGCTTCCCTCTGGGACTTATCCTGGATGACCCTATCCGTTATAGAGAGTTACATTTACTTTGAAATGTCCTCACATCGCCCACAGTTGAGGTCCAAAAAATTCCCTCAGATTTTATAATTACATGTCTCAATACATACATTTGTGTAGATTTTATAGTTTTAAGGGCTCCCAGGTATCTTTTCTTTCGTGAGGGAAGGGGAAACCTCCTTAGAAAACTCATTCTAAGGGAAAGAGAATGAACGTGTTGAAGTTCTGTTGCTGGAAAATGTTAAGATTTTTGAACTACAGAAAAAGAATGCATCTAAGTGGAGCACGTCTTGGGTTACATTAGATTTTCCTCCGGGGCAGCACCTGTAGATGTATCCAAGAGGGGAAAAAAGCCTGAAAGGGTAAATTCGCTAAAATATTGTAGGAACCGCATCACCAGGGGAAAACAACAGCTAGGTTCAAGGTGAAGAATAGTCTGGAAACACCGCGTACAGTGGCTGGGCAGGGAGCAAGTCCACCCTAGGAGACAGCAACAGAACAATGACCCAGAGAGGGAGACCGTGTCTGTCCCTTCTCTTTATCTTGGTTCTTTTTTACCTTTTTTTCTTCCCACTCCCTCAAAGTGACCTTGACCTCTGGGTTTCCTTCTTCCTGTCTTCATTTGCTCATTAACCCCGATGTCACGGATGCCTGGGAGGTGCCCAGCGCTGAGCTCACCTCACGGTAGAGGCAGGGGACACGTGCACAGCTCGCCTTTCAGGGCACTCACGGCCAAATGGCAAAGGCTCCTCTCTCTTCCGGATTATTCTTATCATTCCACCGATAATACCCACCACAGTAGTGACCGCAGTGCTGGCAGACTGAAACGCACACTCATTGCATTTGCCAGCTCTTCCTGGCCCCGGGATACCCGGGGGGAAACGGCTGGAGGAGCTTCCTCGCATGGCAGCATCTCAGTACGAAACCTAGAGAGACCCCTGGGAACTTCCTTCACGATATTCCCTGGTTCCTGTGCCCCACCCTGTGCTTCTGGGGGGTCCTCTCTGGGCCAGGTCTGGGCGTGCCACGGTGAGTAGCCTCGGTCCCCAGGGAAGACGGGGTGTAGCTGCCATAAGTGCTGTGGTGAAGGCGTGCAAACTGCCCCCCGGGGTTGACAGGAGGAAGCGAGGATGCTGCCTAAAGTGGAGGCTTTGCCGGGCAATGCCCTAAAGACACGTGGTGCCACGCACTCCCGAGCACTGCACCTCCACAGCCTTGCCCTCACTGTGGCCCTTCCACAACCGGCTCGTGATCTCACACTTGCGGAGGTGAATGCAGCGAGCCCCTTGGACCTGAACAAGGCGTCAAGTTGCATTTTCCCTGTTGTCACAGAATTTTGCCTGAGACCCCGAAGCGCGAAGGGGATAGTACATTCACTGCCTGTGCATTTTGGGGCTGTGACCACCAGACACAGCCAGGAAATGCGGCCAGTGGCGACTGCACCTGCCCTGGCCACAGCTATCATCAGCTCACTGCCCGCACAGCAGCCGTCTCGCAGTTCACTGGAGGAGAAAATGTTGCGCAGAGAACACGCAGGAGAAGACAGCCCTGTGCTCTTCAGCTCCCTCTCTGTGTCAGTTTGCCAGAGCTGCCGTGACAAAGTGCCACGGACTGGTGCTTAAATGAAAGAAATTTGTTCCTTCCCGGCTGTGGAGCCCGAGGTGGAGGTGGCCGCAGGGTTGGCTCCTTCTGCTCCAGCCCCGCTCCTCGGTTGCGGTGGCCGCCTCCTCCCCGCGTCTCTTCATGACATTTTCCCTCCGTGTGTTTCCGTGTGTTCAAATTTCCACTTTCTATAAGGAAACCAGTCCTGCTCGGTGGGAGCCCACCCCAACGACCTGCTGTGGACTTGCTCATCTGCAAAGACGCTTTCTCCAAATAAGGTCACGCTGTGAGGTCCTGGGAGCGAGGCTTTGGCACATGTATTTTGAGGGGACACAATCCAACCCACATACCCATTCTCTGACCCCTAAAAACCCATGTCCTTCTCATGTATTCAAAATGTATTCCCCACATCCCAACATCTCCAGAAGTCCAAACCCAGGCCAGCATCAACTCTAAGTCCAAAATCTCATCTAAATGCCCACATCAAATGTGGGGCAGGCTCAGGGTCCAGTCCGCCCCTAGGCAAAAGTCTCCAGCTGCAAACCTGCGAAAACAGACAACATGACTGCCTCCAAAACGGGACTGATATAGAACAGACATTCAGTTGCAAAAGGGAGAACTCGGAAGGGACAAAGGGGACACCAAGCCCAAGCAAGCCCAAATCCTATCAGGGCAAATCCCAGGAGGCTGTAGGGCTGGGGACACATCCTCTCTGCTTTGCACTGTCCTTCAGGCCTCCACCCCGTGGACGGCGTCTAGGAGCCAAGGCTGGCCAGCACCAAGATGTGGGTTTCCAGTGGGGTGGGGGAGTAGTTCAGGGGCGACTGGGGCACAAGAGACCAGAGTGGGATCTCAGCTGGACACACGAAGGCCTGGTTGGCACCTTCCCAGGAGGAGAGCGAGCAGTGGGCTCTCCCAGGGTCTGGTGGAGCAAACGCTCCAGGTGCGCCAGGGAGCCAAGGGAGGTGCAGGGAGGAGGCTGGGAGAGCGCCGCCCTGGAGCCCTGGCGGGATGATATCTCCTGGGGAGAGCAGCTGAGATGGACCCAGCTGAGAAGGCCATCTGCAGAGGGCATCCCCCATGGCAGAGCAGGGGGCCAGGGACCCACAAAGGGGCCCCAGCTGCTGGATCCCCGCATGTCAGGGGCTGGCCAGCAGCCAGGCAAGAGGCCCAACAGCACAGCCCCGTGGACATAGATCTTCAGCCCTTTCTGTCCCGGGCCTTCCCCACTCTGGGGCCACAGCAGCCGGAAGGCAACACTGGAGCCACGCATGTAAAAGCCCAGAGCAGCCACCTTGGATGTCAAGGACAGTGAGCCCTGCTAGACCTGAGACAGGACCCTGGGTGGGTGGTGGGAAGAGAATCACAGATCACCTCCACCTCCTCCACCTGTGGAAGGCAGCACTCACACGCCCCAGTGCAGGTCCAAACGGGGTGCTCAGAAGCAAAGGAAAATCATGTCAATTGTTCATTATGACATTGACTGCCTGGTGCTGTGGAAGAAAAAAACTAACGAGGATTCCGACACTAGCCCAGGTTGACGGGACATTACTGATGCTGAAGGAGGATATACTATACGTAGGCGACTTGGTTGCTCTCAGTGCTTTTCCGACTTGCCACATTTCTACAAGGAGCATGTGCTGCCTTTCAATGGAGGGAAAAAACAAACACGATAAACACCAGAAAGTACCAAAGTCACAATTAAATGACCATATTTTAAAATATAATGAATCCAAAATAATATAATGAATCCATAGATGTAAGAGGATGAAACTAAAATGATCTTCCCTTGTTTATGATTCCGTAAGAATGACATTTTTAGTAGTGGACAAACCACAAAATGTTAAGAGGGCAGACGTGACCTTGGAAACCATCTAGTCCAAAATGCTCATGTCACAAATGAGGAAACCAAGGCCCGGGGTGCTTGACCACTGGTCCTGTGATCGCATTGCTGAGCCTGACTTATGTTAGGTTCGGGGCAGGAGTCAGGTCTCCCAGGTTCAGACCCTGCTCCTCTCTCTGCCGCCTGTATAGATGTCTCTTGGGGCAGTAGAGACATGGGTCTCCTTGCTTTCCATTCTCCCCCTCCACCCCCCACCCCAGGACATGGCCTTTATTATACTTTTGCACAGCAACTAATACCCACTTGTACCATGCCCACAGATAGGCAGAATTCTCAGTGAATGGCTCTCTCCAAGGAAAGTCACTCTATTTTTGTCCACAGTATGATTACTTAGAATTTAATAATTACTTATGCTTCACACAGCTCTGCCTATGCCATTGGGATAACACAAATAATATGAACAATATAAATGTTTCATGGCAAAAAAAGAGAAATCTTAGATATTTTGGATGATGAGAGACAGACAGGGGAGAAAGAGCTATGGCCGCTTCAAGGGCCAGAAAAAAAGAAACAAGTAAAGAAAAACAGTGGACACCAGAGTTCCAGTCAATTAAGAAAAAAAATAGTGGATGACAGGGATCGTGGGTGTGGGGTAAGGCAGCCTGGGCACAGCCCGTCCGCTTTGTCAGGAAGAGTCATTGCTAGGGCGTTGCCTCATCCCCCTAAGAGGGGCTGGAGGGAGACCCTGCATGTGACAAAACCAAGAATTCCACTTTCCCGGGGAGCCCTGTCCACAGCCACCCTCCTCCTGCAGTGGTACGAACCAAACCCAGAAATCTGCAGCACACCCAGGTGCTCAAGAGCTACCAGAATTCCTTCTCCCCTCTTGGTCATTGTCATCAAAAAGAATGACACATTCATAGTTATCGACATGGGTGTTTTCTCACACGAGGATAGTAGCCACGTTGGAGGAGATCAGATTTGGTGAATTTTAGAATCGTGCTGTCCATCCCTCTTTCTGTGACAGTCCCATAAATAGGCATACCACACTCACAATCACACACACAAAAGTGTGTGCATCTTCTCGGGTGTCTAAGACAAAGATGCTGATATAAAGGGAGCAACATCTCCAGGAGAACAGCCCTCCTCACTCCTGGGAAGTGCAGACTTTCTGCCTACACCACCTTTCCTTGTGGACCACAGATCCAGGAAGCACGCACTGGCTTCTGTGTCGTGTTCAGCCACTGTCTTGGGTTCAGACTGTAGAGAATCAGCTCAATGTGCAGAGCCATCTCCCCACCCCCACCCGTAAGCCCCACCCTGCCTTTCCTGGAGCAATATATTGGGCCTTGGGAGGAATAGAGCAACTGAAAGAGCAGTTTGCATTGCGTAAAACTGCAGCTGAATCAATGTGAAGAATACATGTTTTGGGGTAACACTTATTCAACTTCTATTATAAGAAAAAAAAAAAAATGCCTGAGTTATCCAGTTCAACACCTTTTCCAGAGCAGGTTCGCCTTAACAACAACAACAAAAAGTTTGAATAAATTTATTTTTAATGAAAATAAGTTCTGTTTAAACAGCAAAAGATGTCAAATTCTAGCAAATGCCTGGTTAATAGGAACAGTGTGAACATGTGAAACAGTTTGATCTGAAGTCACAAACCATCCCTCTTGTTTTAACTTCAATTTTATGTGTGCATATCATTCGTGTGAGTGTGTGTGAGCATGTGTGTGCTGGGTCCAGACGTAAACATGCATTTCATACATCAAGTCATGGTCAAAATGAGTTTGGAAACCCCTGTTCTCTGCTGTACTGCCCTGCTGCTCCTGTGATTTTTTTTTTTAATTGTGAAAGAGATGAAACTAGAGAAGCAGAAAGAAAAAACCATGCCCGGCTCAAGTTGCAAAAAGAATGGATTTTGTCCTAAGGGTGAGGGGCTTCCTGCAGGTGGAATTGGTAAGTCCCCAAGGCCCAAAGTGCACGTTGGGGTGAACAGCCTGGTTGCAGTGTGGGGACAGGGAGACCAGTTTGGTGTCTGTTACTAAAAAGTGCATGGAATATTGAGGGAGCCTAAACTTACACACTGATGGTGAGAACGGGCAGGAGGAAGGAGACTCAGGAGTGATTTAGGTGGGAGAATTGACGGAGCTTACTGACGTGTGTGAGCAAATATGAAAATTCTTTCACGCAGTAGACATTTCTGCAACAACTATGCCCCAGGAACTGTTTTAGGCACTGGAGAAAAAAATATAAAATAATAATAACATTCACGAGCATCTAATGTACAGCACTGTTCTAAGCACTTGATATGTATTTAATCATTAAAACAATTCTAAGAGGTAGTACTATTATCCTACTTTATAGATTATAAAACTGAGGTACAGGAAGGATTAAATAACTTGCTTAAAAGATACTATCGAGAGAATGAGAAGCCACAGACGGGGGGAAAATATCTGCAAAAGACATGTCTGATATAGAGGTGTTATAAAAAATACACAAAGAACTCTTAAAACTTAACAGTAAGCACACAACCTAATTAATAAATGAACCAAAGATATGAAAAGACATATCATCAAGGAAGATATACAGATTGCAAGTAAGCATTTGAAAAGATGTTCCACATTACATGTCATTAGGGACATGTAAATTAACATAACAATGAGATACCACTACACATCTATTAGGATGGCTAAAATCCAACACTGACAGCACCAAAGGCTGGCAAGGATGTGGGGCAGCAGGAACTCTCATTCATTACTGCTAAGGATGCAAAATGGTACGACTACTTTGGAAGACAATTTGCAAGTTTTTTACACAACTAAACAAGCACCACTGATATAGCAATCTCATTCTTTGATATTTACCCAAGCGAGTTGAACACTTAAATCCACACAAAATCCTGCACAAGGATGCATATAGCAGCTTTGCTCATAATTGCCAAACTGGGAGCAACCAAGATGTCCTTCAGTAGGCGAATGGATAAACTGTGGTACATCCACACAACCAAATATGATTCAGTGCTAAAGACAGATGAGCTATCGAGCTATGAAAAGACACGGAGGAAATTTGAATGGATATTACTGAGTGAAAGGAGCCAATCTGAAAAGGCTATATACTGTATGGTGCCCAGTATTTGACATTCTGGAAAAGGAAAGGTTGTGGAGACAGCGATGGGATCAGGTGTTGCCCGGGGCTGGGAGCTGGGAGCCCAGGGAGGATGAGCGGGCAGAGCACAGAGGAATTCCAGGGCAGTGAAACTCATGTGTAGGACACTATAATGGTGGGTGCTTATCATTCTATATTTGTCTAAAGCCAGAGAATGCACACCACCAAGAGTGAACCCTACCTGTAGGGTTCATGCCCATGGACATGGGTGATTATGAAGTGTTGCTGCTGCTTTGCCGATTGTAACAAATGCACCCGTGTGGTGGGGAATACTTCTAATGAAGGGGGCTGGGTGTGTGTCGGAACAGGGAGTCTACGGGAGTGCTCTGTACTTACCATTTGATTTTGCCATGAACCTAAAACTGCTTGGAAAAATAATCTATGGTTTAAAAGACTATATAGCTCATATGAATAATAAAAAAGACAAGAATCATTTCAGAGGCATTCATCGGGTTTGTGAAGTTCTCTGGTCATTGTTAAGCAAAAGGGCTACATGAGATCCACCAAAAAAAAAAAAAAAAAGGAAAAAAAGACATCAGAAGCCAGATTTTCAATCCAAGGCTACACTTCATAGTCTTAGCTCTCAACACCTACACCAGTGTATTTTGAACTTCAAAGGTGCCTTGTTAATAGTGCAATTCAGTGGGTCTGAACTAACATTTAAAGGAGTGGAATGGGATAGAATGGAAAATAGCATGAACTACAGAGAGACATTGATTTGTTAAACTTTGATTTCTACTTTATGCGTATATAGCACGTGTACTGTGTCATGATGTAAAAATGTGCTTTATAAAATAGGTCACGGTCAAAGTTAAGTTTCAAAGCCCTTGGCCTATGCCGTACTGCCCTACTGCTCGGGCTTTTCCAGGTCACACTCTGGTAAACATCAGCACATGTGCCTTGTTGTACGATTCACCAGGTTAGGGAATACATGAAGAGCAGCAGCCTGTGTGTGCGTGTGCGTGCGTGTGCATGTGCATGCGTGTGCGTGTGTGCGTGTGTGTGTGTGGTGTGAGTTCACTTTATACTCATTACCATGTCTGAGGGACATTTAAGAAGCAACGTCCACACCTAAGATCCACACCTAAGGTTTAGGTGTGAAGAGGAGACACAGGACAGAGCTGAGCAATGAGGAGCGCATTCATTTCCGGAGAAAACGTAAAGGGAGAAAAAAGGCAAGAGCCTTATGGCATGGCTTCCTTTCAGAGATGCGGAAATATACATAGTTGGAATGCTTCTAAAAATGGTGTTCCATCAGATGAGTCAAATATTTACCCAGTGATATTTTTAGCATATTATTTGTTTTAAAAAATGCTTCTTCAGAGAAAAAAGGAACATTTTGTATTTATTCTAATTGTGTTATAATTTTGAAAGATTCCGTAGAATATTACCTCCTTATGTAATAGTCCTTTTTTAAGAGAAATTTTTTTGTGTGAAGATGCAACTGTAAAGTGATAACAATAACCATAAAAATATAGTCATTCATGGCTCTAATCAAACGTGACTCTTAAGACTGAACATTAATGAAGTATCCAACAATGTCTAGCATTAATAGGAAAACTGTATATTTTGCTTATAAATAAGTACATAGATAAACACACAAAAATGAAGTGAATATCATCTCTACAAAAGATGGCAGACGAGTCTATCCGTGATATACATTCAGTGGTTTAAAAATAGCAGATACACTTCCATTTCACTAAATTATACTTTCAAGAGATACATTATTAAAGAAAGGCCACACTTTCTGTTTGGTAGGCTAAAATTCCTTGGAACAGGTGGTAACTTCTGGCATTGCAAACATCTGTTTTTCAGGAGTAACTATTGTTCCTGTAAGAAGCATGCAAGGTCTCAAACGTGCTTCCTTTCTTTTAAAGTTATATTTATTCAAAAATATGTTTCTTGGGGAGCTGAAAGGTAAGAAGTAGACAGGATAGTTATTTAATATTTTTTTCTTTCCTCACTCCAAGTCCTCACTAAATCCAGTAACATTGTGTACGTGGGGTGGGATGTTAGAAAATAGCAATCTGGTGAATCTTTGTGGAAATTGTCTCACCTTGCCTGTATTTGGGGGAGGGACCCCGATCTGCTGTGGTGCATGTCTGCACATCTACTTTAGAGCTACCAGTCTTTGCAAGGTGTTTATCCAAAGGCTCATTAAACCATTCCACTTGGCATTCTTAGCCCCGTCCTCTCAAGCTATGTAACCTTCCCTGGTGGAGTTTTATCTTCTCCAACAAATGACCCATCTTTCTTTGAACAGAAATTATGTTTCTTATTTGAAAGAGTAGACTTATATTTCATCTAAGAAGATCACAGCACTACCAGCAAAAAAAAAAAAAAAAAAAAAAAATCCATTATTTTCAGCCCTCCTGTACTCAGATCACTCTCATTTTAAAGCTAAAGCATGGATGTTGCTGTAGTGTAAAGGCAGCAAATAAACACGGAATTTGCTGAAGAATTTCAAATGCATTTTCTTTCAGAGTCTAAAATGGTAGGTGCCCTCATGCTTTGCATGCAAATAATGCAGATATTTCGACCCTTCTACCTAGAGTGTTTTTCTGTCCTGAGTTGGGAGGACAGGGTGTAGGTTCACCGTCTGCTCCACCCCACCCTGCCGTCGTGCTGGGAAACATGTGAGGTAACAGCAAAACAAGACAGGGTGCTGGCCCTGCAGGAGTGAAGATGAATTTTCACACACTGCCTTGGGGTTTACACATCTCCTCACTCCAAGTCACCCAGTAGGAATGACCTAAATTCTTTTGGTTTTGATGGCCCTAAAAATAATAAGTTGTCGGCATCATCAAGATTTAAGTTGGTCTGAATATTACAAGGATTTGATGCAGTGTTTTTCTTTAGGACGCATGGGGCGGTGGGGGATGGAAATGGCGGTGATTTTTTTTTTTTTTTCAAATCTTGATCTGTGAAAACACGGTCCCATTTATGCTATTAAAGTGCTCAGAAAAGGTCCAATTCTTAAGGAAAGTAGTATTATGTGGCAGGGAGGTCGCCCGAAAGGAAGCGAGGTTAGAACATTTTGGCTAGTCCTAGGAAGCTGACTTCTCGGGCGGGCGACTCCAGGCGGGGGCTTTGGGACTACTCAAAGTTGCCAGGCCCCCGGCGCTGGAGGGTGTGGGCACGGCTAGGACGATGACAGACGACACATAGAAAACGGCGCTTTCCTTGTCATTGCTCCCAGACTATCCATAGATGGGGAGCCGGGACTAAATAAGACACACAAAGAGGAGCGGGTTTCCAAGTGGCACGGCCAGATAGACGGGGTCTGCGGCTGCTCCCCGTCACCCCGCCTGCCCGCCGCCGCCCCACAGCCGCGTCTCCGCAGACACGGGAAGTATTTTGACTCGAAACTCCAATGCACCTTATTTTCTTTGGTTTATGGTGTCTGGCTGCAACAGCGAGTGACCGGGGAGGCTTGCTAGCTCGCAACTGCGAGACTTCAGGTCGAGGATGCTGGGGAGGGCGCTGGCGCCCGGGGAAGGGGGCAGGGACAAAGAGGAAGAGGAGGACTGGGAAGGAGAAGGAAGCGGGGGAGGGGCTGGGAGGAGGGACGGGAGAGGGGAGCCCGGCCCCTCACTGGCGAGGCCGGGGAAGGGGTGGGGGTGCGGGGCGGCTGGTCCCAGGACCCGCTGAAGAACCGGCCTCGGGAGTGGCCAGATTGAACGCGAGGGCCCGGCGCAGGCCAAGCCCCGCAGACCGTTACTCCCGCCCGCGCCGGGGCGGGGCGCGCGGGGGCGCGGCGCAGCCAAACCCGCACGGCGACGTCTCCAGACGCGGCCGAGGAGGAAAAACAGACGGAGAAAAAGAACAAAACCGAAAAATGCAAACGGGGGAGGGGTCGTGCAGCCTCTCGGGCTTTAAATTGATTTCTTTGCCTTAGAAAAAAGGGAGAAAGGGAAAAGGAGAGCCGAGCCCACGTGCCCCGAGAAGGTTGTTGTGTCGAAGCGCCACCTTCCGTCGGCCAGCGGCCTCGCGGGCCTCCCGGGCGGGCCGGGGCGAGGCGCTCGGCAGCAGCGGAGCCCCCCTGGGGGCGCGCCGGGGGACAGCTGCGTCCACCCCCGGGCGCGCCCGGCGCCACAGACCCGGAGCTGGACTGTGCCGGCAGTCCCCGGCTTTGTGCGCGCCCGAGTGAGCGCATGGGGGCTGAGCGTGCCCGGTCAGCCCACACCGTCGGGCCTCCGGGGGACGGGGCACAAAGGGGTGCTGGGCCTCTCGCGGGACCTGGTCCCTGGCTGGCGGCGGCGCCCGGACTAGCCCGCTCGCCCCGGGGTCGCCCGCCCACCGCGGCGCCGTGCGCAGCTCCCAAGCATCCCGGGGAGAGGCGCATCTGTGCACACACGCGGATTTTTTAAAAATAACATATTTCTAGACATGCCCGCTCTTCCCCGCCACCCCCATCTTTGCAAAGCAGCCCCGAGGGCGGGGCCAAGGGGGCGGGGCCTCCGTGTTAATAAAGGGAGATAGGCGGAGTCGGCCCCCAGCCATTGGCTGGCCGGGAGAGTGATGTCACCCATATGACACCCTGATAACTAGTTGAGAGAGAGCCCTCAACTTTTTGCAGAAGGAGCGCGCGCGGCTGGGAGCGCTGTGGGTCCGGCGCTTGCGGTGGGAGCCACGAGCCGGAGAGAGGGGTCCGGGGCTGCCTCGACCGCCGCCGCCTCTCCTGTTGCAACCCGCAGCTCCCAGCGCGCCGGCGGCGGAGCGAAGCCCCTGCATCCGCTGTGTGCAGCCTGGAAGGGGGGGCGGGGGGGAGGGGGGGAGCTGCAGACGCCGGGTGCCGAGGACTTTGCAACTTGCCCAGGAAGGTGGAGGGGTGGGAGGGGGAGGGGGATCTCCGCAAGAGACCAAGCGGCCCGGGTTGGAGCGCCCAGCCCCGCAGCGGATCATGGTGCAGCAGGCGGAGAGCTTGGAAGCGGAGAGCAACCTGCCCCGGGAGGCGCTGGACACGGAGGAGGGCGAATTCATGGCTTGCAGCCCGGTGGCCCTGGACGAGAGCGACCCAGACTGGTGCAAGACGGCGTCGGGCCACATCAAGCGGCCGATGAACGCATTCATGGTGTGGTCCAAGATCGAGCGCAGGAAGATCATGGAGCAGTCCCCGGACATGCACAACGCCGAGATCTCCAAGAGGCTGGGCAAGCGGTGGAAAATGCTGAAGGACAGCGAGAAGATCCCGTTCATCCGGGAGGCGGAGCGGCTGCGGCTTAAGCACATGGCCGACTACCCCGACTACAAGTACCGGCCCCGGAAAAAGCCCAAAATGGACCCCTCGGCCAAACCCAGCGCAAGCCAGAGCCCGGAGAAGAGCGCGGCTGGCGGCGGCGGCGGGGGCGCGGGCGGCGGCGCGGGCGGCGCCAAGACCTCCAAGGGCTCCAGCAAGAAATGCGGCAAGCTCAAGGCCCCCGCGGCCGCCGGCGCCAAGGCGGGCGCGGGCAAGGCGGCCCAGCCCGGGGACTACGGCGGCGCGGGCGACGACTACGTGCTCGGCAGCCTGCGCGTGAGCGGCGCGGGCGGCGGCGGCGCGGGCAAGACGGTCAAGTGCGTGTTCCTGGACGAGGACGACGACGACGAGGAGGACGACGACGAGTTGCAGCTGCAGATCAAGCAGGAGCCGGACGAGGAGGACGAGGAGCCCCCGCACCAGCAGCTCCTGCAGCCTCCGGGGCAGCAGGCTTCCCAGCTGCTGAGACGCTACAACGTCGCCAAAGTGCCCGCCAGCCCCACGCTGAGCAGCTCGGCCGAGTCCCCCGAGGGCGCGAGCCTCTACGACGAGGTGCGGGCGGGCGCGACCTCGGGCGCCGGGGGCAGCAACCGTCTCTACTACAGCTTCAAGAACATCACCAAGCAGCACCCGCCGCCGCTCGCGCAGCCCGCGCTGTCGCCTGCGTCCTCGCGCTCCGTCTCCACCTCCTCCTCCTCCTCCGGCAGCGGCGGCAGCAGCGGCAGCAGCAGCAGCAGCAGCAGCAGCAGCAGCAGCAGCAGCGGCGGCGAGGACGCCGACGACTTGATGTTCGACCTGAGCTTGAATTTCTCCCAAAGCGCGCACAGCGCCAGCGAGCAGCCGCTGGGGGCCGGCGCGGCGGCCGGGAACCTGTCCCTGTCGCTCGTGGATAAGGATTTGGATTCGTTCAGCGAGGGCAGCCTGGGCTCCCACTTCGAGTTCCCCGACTACTGCACGCCGGAGCTGAGCGAGATGATCGCGGGGGACTGGCTGGAGGCGAACTTCTCCGACCTGGTGTTCACGTATTGAAAGGGCGCCCCGCTCCTCCTCGCTCTTTCTCGCGGCGGCGGGCGCAGAGCAGGGCTCCTTGGGAGGAAGTTGTGGCGGTCATTGATGATGATGATGATGGTGTTGATGGTGGTGGTGGTAGGGTGGAGGGGAGAGAAGAAGATGCTGATGATATTGATAAGATGTCGCGACGCAAAGAAATTGGAAAAGATGAAAATTTTGGTGGAGTTAAAGTGAAATGAGTAGTTTTTAAACATTTTTCTTGTCCTTTTTTTTTTTTGCCCCCCCTCCCCTTTCCTTTATCGTGTCTCAAGGTAGTTGCATACCTAGTCTGGAGTTGTGATTTTTTTTTCCCCCGAAAAATGTGTTTTTGTAATTACTATTTCTTTTTCCTGAAATTCGTGATTGCAACAAAGGCGGAGGGGGCGGGGCGGGGGAGGGGAGGCAGGACCCGCTCCGGAAGGCGCTGTTTGAAGCTTGTCGGTCTTTGAAGTCTGGAAGACGTCTGCAGAGGACCCTTTTGGCAGCACAACTGTTACTCTAGGGAGTTGGAGATTTTTTTTCTTAAGAGATCTTAAAGAACTGGTGATTTTTTTTTTAACAAAAAAAAGGGACCATTGCAACTTTTTTATTTTATTTTATTTTTTTGGAGGGAGAAAACTGATGTCTTCTATGCATCCGATTCTTAACAAAACTGCAGGGAGCTTGAAAAAATGCAGACTGTACAAACGCTTACAAAAAAAAAAAACTGTGAACTGACTTAAGATCAGAGTTTACTTTTCAGATCAAATTGTTTATGGTTTTACAAATGTGATTTCTACTTGCCAACTTTTTTTTTGTAACTTGTTCCCTTATACCTCCTTGATTGAATACCAGACAGCCTAGACCTCAGTACAAAAGGTATTGAAACATTTTTGATACATAACAGACCTCAGTCTTTTTTAAAAATTAATATATTTTCAGGCGTATTTTTGTACAGTGAAAAGGGAACATTCTTGCTGTGTTTTTTCAGTAAGACTTTCAGGCACTTCTTCCCTTTTGATTTCTTTTTTTCCTCTGTTTTTTAGCATGCAAGTATGTTGGTACGTTATGTCCTGGTTTAAAAAGGATTAAAATTTAAAAATAATCCTTGCATCTAAAGGCCTTGTGGTTTTAAAAAAAAAAGCAAACTTTTTTTTTTGTACAGCTATAGTAGAGATTTGTTCAATATTTGTAGGTAAAGATTTATTGAAAATGGTGATATAGACCTCAGAGCTGTTATCTTAGTTTAAAGATTGTATATGTACTGTACTATAGTGGGACTTTATGTATCTCATACGCTGTGATGTGGATGGGGCCCCAGATGGAAGGTTTGAAACTGGATTCTCGATTTTTAGCAAAAAAGGAAAAAAAGGCACATAGTTTAAAAAGTTTCTCATTTTGTGCAATATAATCTAAATAAAGTACAGACCATCTGCATACTTTGTAGCAAATGGTGGCAAAGCAGACTCAATGCACTGTCGACATCATTGCCTGTTTTTTTTTTATTTTTTTTTATTTTTTGTGCTGGAAGTCTGTATCTTGACAATTTTAATAAATCAGCTGGAACTGATAGAAACTCGCATCGCCAATAGTCTCTCTGGAAGTCAAGCTGGAGGTCCTGTTGTCGCAGCGCATTCGGTGGTGAGGCCGTGGTGTGCGTGATGGGGGTGGCGGAGGAGAACTATCTACACTTGCAGGGGTTAGGCTGAGAAGTGTTCAGTTGGCAGGCGGATTTCTTTTTCCTCTTCCTCCCACCAGTTGTGAAAGACAGGGGAAGAGTATTCTCTCGCTCTGCCTTCCCTTTGCATCCTCCCCTCCCCATTTCCTTTCTCACCTCCTCCTCCTCTCCCCACCCACCCCGGCGGGCAGGCGGGCAGGGCGGCGGGCGGGCGGCCATCGCGCGCGCGGCTCCGGCGCTCGCCGTGGCTTGTGCGTTCTCCGTGGCGGGCCGCGTACGGGTTGTGCATCGCGGTGGCAGCCGCCCCTGACGGGGGCACTCGGGGCGCTCCTGTCCCCTCCTCTCAGAGGGTGGGGACGGCCGTTTCCAGTTTTGAATTTTTTCCCTTTTCTTTCTTTTCTTTTTTTTTTTTTAAGGCTGCATCGTCGTGTGTGCACAGAGGTAGATGCTGGGGGAACGTGGCTTCAGTGTTTGACCTGTAGCGGCAAAGGGGAGAGGGGAGGGAGGACACGGGAGAAGTTGTTGGTGTCTGTCTTCGTGGTCCCACGGGGCCGTGGAGCTGTCGGAGGGCTCAGCCCCGCTGAGGGCTGGGGGACGGCTCTGGGCCAGAGGAGCCCTGGGCGCAGCGGGACTGGAGCTGCGAGCAGCAGGGAGGGCGCGGCAGGTTGGCCGAGGGCAGCATGCATGGACATCGTGCATCTGAGCCGAGGCCTCCGGAGTGCCAGCGCCGCCGGTTTGGGGGTGAAGGCACAGTGGTGGCCAAGGGAGCCCGGGCGGCCGCCCGGGACTCAAAGGCAGAGGCCCTCCGCTCCAGTCCCCGCGCCGGGTTTCCTGGCCTCGCCGCCGCGTGTGCCTGGGCGCACCCTACCGCGGGCCCTGGAGGCCCGGGCTGGGCAGAGGAGCCTCCGGGCGGGTGGAAGAAAGCTAACCCCCGGAGAAGGCGGCTGCTGCACCCGCGCCCTGCGGGCCTTCCCCAAGCCCTGGACGCACGCCGGCTCTGGGGCTGCCCCGGAACCAGCCTTCCGGCGGCCGCGACCACAAAGGTGGCTGGCTGGGCATCTTGATTGTTCTCCCGCAGCAGCCTCCTTGGGGCTTGGGCGGCGGTGCGGGCACGACGCTTACGCGTGCGCTCCCCGCTCACTGGGGACCGTTTGCGCGTCCACACCCCGCCCCCGGTTTTCCAGCGCCAGCCTGTGTCCCCGAGCCTTGCAGCAGGCAGGCCCCGGCTGGCAAGCGCGGCTGGGCGCGCTCCGGTCCCCCTCGGTGGCTTCAGCGCCTCTTTCCCGGGGGGCGGGCAGAGGGAGGCGGGGAGGCCGGTGGGGGCCCGCGCGCCAGCCGCGGAGCTCAGCCTCCCCGGGCTGCGGCGCCCGCCGCGGAGGAAGGAGGCTTTCAGCGGCCGGTGGAAACTCGGTGCAAAATCGCCAGGGCTCTTTTGCCTACTGAAGCGATCCAAGCGATCTCCCAAGACTTGGCCTTCCATTTTCACTGAGATTTGGCGACACCCGTGCAACCGGAGCTGCTAGGCCAAAGGGGCCCCGGCGCCCTTCCTGCCTCCCCTCCCATCTCCCCTCGCCTCCGCCGCCCCCTCCCCTGCGCTCCCGGGCTCCCCCCGCCCCGCCCGCTCGGGCGAGCCTGCGCCCAGCCCCCAGCCTGGATGCGCGGCCGGCGCGCGTCTGCTGCGGGGGGACGGATTTCTTCTCGGTGGCTTCTCCTTTGGATGAACCATCAGATTTCAGTAGTTCGCTTGGGAAAAGAAAGGGCTGTTGGCGGTAGCAAGGTTCTCCATACAGAACTGGGTTTCTGGAGCTGTTTACTTCACGCCCCTCCCCCCGAAATGATAGACTGATGTGGTCATTGGTGGGACTTTTACTTTAGCCACGAATAATCGAACCGGCGGTTTACAATTGACAGCTCCTCTGTGCTGGTGACGTTGCGTGGCCGCCCTCCACTGCGGTTCTAAAGCTTGTCGGAAACACAAACCCATTTATTCTATGTATCTCGAAAACCTGAAAACTTTGCATGCATTTTATGTTTTAACCATAGATGAATCTTGGACATTTTTTGTGGTGAGGTAGAAATTTTAAATAAATTAGTGAAGTAACAGTTTGGTCTCAGAATGGAAAAAGATAAGTCATGATTTTTGAAAAAGCCATGTGGCCTAACCTCTCGATAGAAGGATAAGAGGAAAGTAGTTGGTTGGCGATCTAAATTCAAAACCTGTTAGAACTCAGGACAGGCGCTTAAATGTGCTTTTAACAATACTTAAGGCTGTTTTGGTGAGTGCATTGTGAAAATCATCCTTAATGAATTCTTTACTGAATGTCTGAAACATAATATAATATTAACACACAAGGTATTCTTGCCACTGGATAGTCTTCAATAAAAGTTTAATTGATTTTTTTTTTTTTTGGTCTCTTAAGTAAGTCTTATTTTTAACTAAGGATTGACAGAATATCTTAAAATGGTAACGGGGTGGGGGTGGGGATTGTGTGCATGGCAGCCTAGCCAGTGGGTGTCCTGCTGTTTATAACTAGTTCACAGACTCTGGTGGCATTTTGGTAAGATTTCCATCTTTAAGAACTTGAACCAGCATTCTCTTATTGATCCTTTCAACTGTGGAAATAATTTCCAGAGTTCTTACACTCTGATGCATCCCTTTTATTAAAAAAAATAATGCTAATAAAAGGCAGTGTACTTAAACTGTGCTTTGCAAATATTATGTATGTTATGAATGACTACAGACACTGGGCAAATTATTTGTAGAATGATTATCCTTTAGCTAGAAAAAAAAATCATTACAGCTCTTTTGGGCAGAGATGTTTCTTTTTAATGTTAATGAAGGGGAAGTGATTTAAATATGCATGCATGTAGCAGTCAGGATGATTTAGTTGTTTTTTTTTCTCGAAAGAAAAAAAGACTCAAAGAGGCAAGACTTATTTTTCTCTTCTCTGGGAATTGAAACCATAATCATCTGTTACTGGTACGGTACAAGAAATTTACATTTGTTTTTCACTTCAGAATTTAAATGACTTTTGCCCAAGGAATCTGAGAAATGAAGCAAATAAGTTGCTCTATTTTAAAGTAGTCATTCAATATAAATATATTATATCAATCTTAACTTTTTTATTCTCTGATATGATTAATAATATGTATATTCTTACTTTTCTTCTAATGGGCATATGTATCTTTGTGGACACTTTGGAGAGAGGTTTTCTTCACTCTCCCATTTATAGAATCTTTATACTCTTTTGCTGTGTGGTTCCCTGCTTTTAACAGATTTCTGAGGCAAATATATTTGTGCTTTTTTCTTATGTAGGAAGACCAGCGAAATAGTTTACTGAGTTGTCAGTTTTATCAGTAGATAAGAAACTTTCTTTATTACAGTTTCAGGGAAGATTTTTTCAGGATATTTCTCAGTTATTCTAAGGGCCAAATTTTGTAAAATTTCCATAAGGAATGTCAGTTTCAAATACCCTTTGTATAGCCTATGCCTGTGAGGATAACAAGAATGAGCCTTATGTATCCTAACACAGGAATTTACAAGTTCCCAAAGTAACTGTCTCCATGTAACTCTTGATTTGCTTTTTTTATTTTTTTTTTTTTTTGTGATTTGGCTTATTTTCATTATTGGTTCTTTCTCACTGTTCATTCTAATTGATTTATTTGACCACCATTCCTTTTTATTTGGTGATCTGGAAAATTCTGCTCTTGGATAACAACTCAGGTTTGTTTTTTGTTTTTTTTTTTTAATATTTTGTTTTGGTTTGATTTTTGCCCCTTTCTGTGGAGCCTACGTTTTCAACCACAATAAATATCACACAAAATTTATGAAACTGAGCTTTCTTCCATTTTACTTACTGCTGGCTTTTTTTCCTTGAATCTTACCATATTTTTTTTATTGTATTTTTTTAACACTACCTAATATCCATTAGCTGCCTGATTAGTTTTATCTATTCCACGTGGGTGCAGTGAGTTTATAAGAGAATTTCACAAACAAGTAGTTTTTTAGTGAACTTAAAATAAACAGAATTTTAAAGGAGACCTATTTTTATACTCAATAAAAGCACAAAGGTGCAGAAAGTATAAAATGGCTAACAAAGGGAAACATAAGTTCATAATGTTCCATGTATAAAAGTAATAATTTTATTGGGTAGAGATATTCTTGCAAGATCCAGTACCTCTGCCAGTGCACAGATAGGACTGTTTTAAATGATTTGGGAACTTCTGGTTGCCTTCAGTTGCAGACAGACAACTTCTCTATGGAGAAACAAACCACTAAAAGCAATATGGTAGAGCAGAGGTGTGGTTTCCAATGAGCGATTGGTGAGTTACAGCAACCTGGATGTGCATATGTGGAGGCTCCCGTCTCACTGTTTGATCAAACTTCTTTTATGTCGTCGCGTAGACTTGATTTCCTTTGCTGTGAACATGACAAAATAATGCACAATGACAAAAAAGTTTAAAAATGCATAAGAAATAGGACTTTCTCTAGGCTCCTGGAAGAGATTTTGTTTTTATCAATAAGACACATTATTTTATTAGACACATTACATTCCTCCTTCAAAAAAAGGAACAACTGGAAATAATATAAAGAATTTTGATCAAATAGATACTGACAAAGGGCCCTCTGTCACATTTTTCTTCATCCAGCTTTTGTTGGAAAGCAGTGCACCTCCTCCCCTGAATCACATGGTGGGGGGGGGGGGACAACGTTATATGCCATTCTCATTTCTTTCCCATTTTGTCTACTTTTACTCTTGTACATATGTTGTGGGTTTAAGAGTCTTTTGCATTTGTTCTGTGACACCTTTTTTTGAATGGACTGTTTTAAAACGGAGGCCTGTTTTTTTCCGGTTTAGGACTCCTAGTGGTTATGGCATCCCATAATGCTTCGTGATGGCCACCAGGACAGAAGCACCGGATGTTTTAGAGCAGTTTTCAGCATGACACTGTTAACAAAGTGTGTATTTTCCAAGGCCACATGAAACTTACTTTCTTAGCCACTCCAGGTTTGGGAGCAGAAAAGCTGAAAAACCCTTTTGTGTAGAAGTCTGAGTGGTTTGTGGGGGGGACCGTTTTTAGAGTTTGCATGCCAGCGCACCACCTGTTGCTGTGAAACAGACAGAGGGTGAAGCCACCTGAGGCAGTGCGCTGGAGGTTGAGGTGTTTGATAGCACTAACTAGGGGGAAAGAAAATGCATGGCAAAGTTTGTCTTCTCGTAGACTATCTAGCATGCGGAGTTTAGTGTGTTGAAACAGTGTATGACATTGCTGTATCAAAGTTGTAAAATTAAGCATTATTTATTGAAAACTATGTATTTTTTTGTAAAAACCTGATCACATAGAGAATATCAGTGGCTTGTGCTTGTGCTTCAGTCGAACCAGCTTCTTGACCCGCCCTCCTTGGTATGCAGTGTTAACGCTCAGGGTTGAAACTAGTACACTCCAATGTCTCTTTTGCAAGAGTTTTTCGCAGAGGAATACATTTGTTCAAAAGACTCTAATAAAATTGTGTGATCAATCTTCACTCGTGGTTTTTACGTGACTTTTCTTTTTTCCAGTTTTGCATTTGACAACTACTGTTTAACTCCGAAAGTATTGCCTCAAAACTGATATTGTGGACAGGCTTGAAAAGTCCTGGTGTCTCAGCGCCCCATGTGGCCCTCAGCCCGGGCAGGAGTGGGTCTGGGGAAGTGAATGCTCTGGGCAGGTTTGAGATCTGCTGACTATTGGAATAAGCATGGTGATCACGTCTGGGTATATGAAACTGGCTGGTAGAGTGAATAAAACCATAGACAAAAGTATAGAGGGTAGATCAACATGTTTTGTCAGAAATGTGTGCAGTAGAAAATGAAGGGAAGCTATCAGGAGCTGTTGCTGCTATTGAATTCAGTGCCAGCAAACTCCATTCCTCTGTGTCTTTTTTTTTTTTCTATAAACAATTTACAGTGTAAATGTATTTTGACATAGAAATCATTCTGTATTGAGATTCTTGATATAAAATACTTTTATGAAAGCCTGTAAGTGACCCTTGGAATTATTATCAGATTTTTAAAAAGATGTGTTTACATGGTGAGTGTTTGTTGTATATTAAATTTGGTTTTGTAGAAACATTTGTGTTGTATTGTAACAAACTTCAAAGTGCACACTTAACACAACCACTCTTCTCTTCTTGGTTATACCAATTTCCGCAACAAACCAAGGAACCATCGCAAAACTATCTATGGCAACTTTTTCTAATAATTATGTATTCAGTGTTTTAATTTCATTCCTGAATATTTTAGAATGTCTTTCATCTTGGTAGGATTTTATGTTTTTATTTATGTTTCAAAGAAAGCAAAAAAACAGACCCTGTATAATTTTCATCTAGTAAAATAGTTCTTTGCAGTTAACATTATAAGATTACCAATATGTTTCAAATTCCTCATTGGGACCACTTGTTCTATTTACTATACTATTTGCATTTGGCTGGATTTTTTTAAAGAAATAGAAATTATTTTTCCTTCAGTGGTTAAAGCTATTGGCATCTTTGGTTAAGACATCACTGATAGGATTTTGAAGAAAACATGTAAAATGTGAAAACATTAACTAATCTCCCAGTAAATCTAGAAATTAAAGGAAGAGGTGATCACATCATTCTTCCCACCATTGCTTATCTCTAAAATGCCATAAAAATAGTCTACCTTCACATAACATCCTGATACAAAGACAGATGGTAATATTCTTGCCAGAAAAAAACAACATTGTTTCTACTTTAAAGTAAACACTTCCATTGGTGACCTTGAAAACATTGAATCCTGATTTTGATAATTGGTCAAAGCACATAAAATTTCATTTAAAAAGTCATTGCCGGCCGGGCGCTGTGGCTCACGCCTGTAATCCTAGCTCTTGGGAGGCCGAGGCGGGCGGATTGCTCAAGGTCAGGAGTTCAAAACCAGCCTGAGCAAGAGCGAGACCCCGTCTCTACTATAAACAGAAAGAAATTAATTGGCCAACTGATATATATATAAAAAATTAGCCAGGCATAGTGGCACATGCCTGTAGTCCCAGCTACTCGGGAGGCTGAGGCAGAAGGATCACTGGAGCCCAGGAGTTTGAGGTTGCTGTGAGCTAGGCTGACGCCACGGCACTCACTCTAGCCTGGACAACAAAGTGAGACTCTGTCTCAAAAAAAAAAAAAAAAAAAAAGTCATTGCCTTTGATATATTGGGCAGAGGAGGAATGGAAGGAGATCCTAGCAGAGCAGCTCATTTTGCCATCCTATTTTTCCACCTTATGGGACTGAACTGCAGAGCCACATATTTTGTGATCTACCATCAGACAGAAAACTGGATCTAACCATAATAGGCAGCACAGGAAGCAAGATAAGATTCTTGACCCTTTAGATACCCCTTTCTGTGAAATAATCACTAGTGCGTATTTAGCCTGTGCTTACATTCCAGAGGCGCCAGCCATTTCTGCTGTCCATATCCCTTTCTGAAGGATTTTTGCAAACTCACATTTCCAGCTAGAATAAATTACCATGTTCTGCCCAGTGCCCCCTGGCTGGTGGCAACCACCCAAAGAGTAGCCCATGGACAGTAGGCTTGCTCCGAACCTGCGACGCACGTGGTCTGCTCCAAGAGCTGAGCTGGACTAACGGACTCCTCCGTCCCAGCTTGGAGAGCAAAAGCTCATACACTGGCCCAGTTCTCGGCAAGAGTTGAGAGGCCATGAGGCAATCGGCAAGCTAAAATGAGGAGGTCAGAATCCAAAGGAAAACTGAGAAATTGTGAGGGAGAACCACATGAGCCCTGCAAGGAGGAATCAGGGGTATCCTGCTGCCCCCACTCAGTGGCGTTTCCTGCACTAGATCTACGGCGAGGCTTGGGGCAGCCTACCTGATAGTTCTGCGGCCATTCTTCTTTACTAACGAAAACTTACTTTTGGTTTGAATGGCAATATAACCAGCCCAAAATTTACATTCATTTGCCTCCCTTTCAGACAGAAGTGAGCATATGACATGGTTCTGGTCCATGAGATGTTTGAAAGTTGTTCAGTGAGCCCTCCAGGAAAACACCTCGGCAGGGATACTCAGTGGGTATTTGCCTTTATGCGTGCTTCTTTCTTCCATCCGGGATATGGAGGTGATGGCTTGAGCTGCAGGTGTGATCTTGTGATCAGGAAAGAGAGGAAAAAGGAATTCCAGAGTCCTTGACCAGCCATGCCAGCCTTGAGCTACTGAATCGTCGCCAACTGCTGCTGTGTGTTTGGGTAAGTCACAGTTACTCAGATTTTGTCTTAAATTCAGCCAAACCGAGCTCATAATAAGCCCCTATTTTTGTGAGATTATTTGAGTGGATTTGTGTTTCTTTTACTCCATTGAGTAAAACTACAAAGAGTTTGAACAGCTGAAGAGTGAGGAGGATGAATTAAATGTTGGGAAATACACGGGGAGTGTTTAGTAAAACTCACAAAAGTTGAAAGCAATATTTAAAAAAAGGAAAGAGAAAAAAGAAAGAAATGTCAAGAGTTTTTACAATCACAAATGGGACATCAAATTTCCCCTTAAATTTTAGGTTTATTTTTAAGAAATGCTTCCATCAAAATGTGTTTGAGAATTGCTGTACATTTGTAGAACTTTTCAACTTCACAGTGATACAAGATTTCTGTGTGTCTTCCTATCTCAAGCCTTTTGTGGTTCTTTTGCTAATAAGTACTTCTAGGTGCATGGGTACACGCTACCACCTTTTATCCTGCCAGATTGGATTGAGTGTCACTGGATTCACCACATGCCATCTGGAAAACGAAGAGGCCCTCAGATACTACATATTCCTATTTTCTCCCTAACAGTTAAAATGTTGGTTTTCTGACTCATAGAATATCACAAACAACATATTTAGAGTAGTGAATTGAGAATATAAAGAAGTCTGCAGAAAAAAAAAGAAGATAGAAAGGAAGAAAAAAAGAAAAGAAAAAGACAGATTAACAAGGAAGCTATGAAACGCAAACAAAAAACTCCCAAGTCTGGGATCATGCAGTATAAAGATAAAAAGCTCCACTCAAGTGATCCTGCATCACATAACAAAATTCAGTGTTATGTTAGTGACACTAAGTAAAAAGGAAAAACTTAAATTGTGTTCCTTATGGTCTGTTTAAGAAGGCAGGAGACTATGAATTCTTAATTTTTTAATGTAATTTACTGAAATTCCTTGTTTACTTTTTCTCTCTCACTCCCCCAGGGACCCGTCATTTCTTCTCCTCCTCCTCCTTTCTTCTTCTTCTTCTTCCTCTTCCTTCTCTTCTTTCTTTTTTTTTTTTTTTTTTTGAGACAGAGTCTCACTTTGTTGTCTGGGCGTGAGTGCCGTGGCATCATCACAGCTCACTGCAGCCTTAAAATCCTGGGCTCAATCCATCCTCCTGCCTCAGCCTCCTGAGTAGCTGGGACTACAGGCCACTGACCCAGCCACGTTAATTTTCCTATTTTTAGCAGAGACAGAGGTCTCGCTCTTGCTTAGGCTGGTTTCCAACTCCTGGCCTCCAGCGATCCTCCTCTTTGGCTTCCCCAGATGCTGAGATTTCAGGCGTGAGCTACAGCACCAGGCCGATATCTTAAATATCTCTACTCAACATTTTCAGTCGAAAATGTTGAGTAGAGATATTTCGAAAAAGAAAGAAGAGAAGGAAGAGGAAGAAGAAAGAAGAAGGAGGAGGAGGAGAAGAAATGTCCTGGGGGAGTGAGAGAGAAAAAGTAAACAAGGAATTTCAGTAAATTACACTAAAAAATTAAGAATTCATAGTCTCCAGCACCAGGCCGATATCTTAAATATCTCTACTCAACATTTTCAGTCGAACCAAAAAATTCTGGAAGAATCACATTTGTCAAAGCCTTTTTCACTGGACATTGTTTTATAAGTAGAAGTATTGTTGGTCCAAGAGAGAGCAGGAGGTAACGCACCCAAAGAACCTTAGGTCTGGGGGCGCACGCGCCGGAATGGCCGGGCAGAGCACCGCTGCGGGGCGCTGGGACCCCTGGACTGAACTGGCGCCTGCGACATCTCCCGTCTGAGTGTCCGGAGAGCTGGACAAGGGCACGAGACTGGCTAGGAGACCTCGCCTCGATCCAGAGCTCGCGTCCGCCCTAGGTGCATGGTCCGCCCAAGGAGCAGAGGGCCTGGGCAGTGGGGACGGAGAGAGGCCTTTCCCAGGGAGCGTGGCCAGAAGCCGGGGGACAGCCCTGCCTGCGGGTGTCCAAGGCCAGACCGCCAGGGCGCGCGAGCCAGAGGCGAGGGACCGCGGCCGCTCCGCGTGGGCTCCAGACCAGGCGAAGGGGGTGGCTGGGGGATACTTCTAAAACGAGGAAAAGTACGGAATGTTACTGTGTTTGGACCAAGAGAAAGAGAGATGAGCATCAGGAAGAAGAAATGGTACAGTCTGTGGATGTCATTGCCTGGGCGCCTTTGGGGGAACTCGGTGGGGAGGAGGAGTTGGGGCAGGAGGGGGGCGGAGAGACTTAGAACACGTTTTTTTTTTGTTTTTTTTTTTTTTTTTACGTTTTAAGTGTTGGAAAAGGCATCTGGGCCAGGAGCGGTGGCACTCGCCTGTAATCCTAGCACTCTGGGAGGCTGAGGCGGGAGGATCGATCAAGGTCAGGAGTTCTAAACCAGCCTGAGCAAAATTGAGACCCCAGTCTCTACTAAAAATAGAAAGATAATTGGCCAACTAAAATATATATAGAAAAAAATTAGAGCCGGGCATGGTGGCGCATGCCTGTAGTCCCAGCTACTCGGGAGGCTGAGGCAGGAGGATCGCTTGAGCCCAGGAGTTGGAGGTTGCTGTGAGCTAGGCTGATGCCCTGGCACTCTAGCCCGGGCAACAGAGTGAGATTCTGTCTCAAAAAAAAAAAAAAAAAAAGGAAAAGGCATCTGTAGGGAAATGTCCTTCAAGTACAGTGTGTGCCCTCCCGGCAGCGGCCCCTCCCTCCATGCGCTCTTGGATGCCAAGTTCTCCCGGTCCCCGACCTCAACTCGTGCCAGGAGCAGCGGGGAAGGCACCGCATGGTCTTAGGAGCCTGAGCTCTGAGGTCCGAATCACTCTGTTTCCAATGTTAGTTCTGCTGCTTTCGACCGCAGGACCCTGGAGAAGTCCCCAACCGCACCTTGCTCTTCCACCTGGGCGGCCTGTTCCATTCCCAGGCATTAAGTGCTGAGAGGCCCTCTGCTCGCAAAAGGAACTAGTGAGTCAGGGATACTACCTTTGGAGCTGTAACCGGTGAGGGCAGGGACCCTTGTGCCTCGTTGGTGCCCAGAATGTGTGCTGAATGACTAATGGAAGTGGCTTTCCTTCTTGGGTTCTGGGAGAACATCTAGGAGATGACAAAGCCTCCAACCCTTGAGAGCAGAGAAGAGGCCGGCACCGTGAATGAGCCCAGCTTCGAGGCTCTGGAGGAGAGATTGGCATCCGTGACTTCCTCTCTGTGTTTTCCTGCTCAGGAGCCGAAGATGAAGTTTATTGATGAGGGAGGGGGCCCCTTGCAGAGCAGGGTTTTCAGCCACAGATTTCTGCCATGACACTCTGGAAGGATGCTAGTCACATGCGCAACAGACAGGATTTCTGGAAAACAGTGGAAAAGTGGTGCAAAAACATCTTGCAATTACTGCAATAAATTCTAAATCGAGTGGACTGTCAGCAGGTATCAGGGACGCTTGGCCGCGTTGGGTGATTCTGGAGAGAAGACGGGCTAAGGCTCAAACCATGCTCAGCATGCACCCCCAGGACAGGCAGGGGAGCAGGGATGCGAAGGAGGAATTGGCAGCAGTGTTTACACCGTGGTTTCTAAAACAGTTCAGTTGTCTCCAAACCGCAGCGTGCTAGCAATTAATAGTTAGGAATTTGGTGTGAGATGCCTCATGAAAGAATGCAAGTACCACTGTGCATTGAGAAATTGTATTCTAGTACAGGGGTCTCCAAGAGAGACTGCAAGCATCCGCACAATTGTTCAAGATCATCCATAGGAATGAAGGAAAGAAATGGTTGCGCTCTATTTGCACTTATTTTCTAGTTTACAAAAATAAAGAGATTATCTTTTATTACTATTTAATGATTAGATTAACAGTAGTACGTGTGTAAGATTTTAAAAATACTATATATATTAGGGATGCCGGCTTAAATAATGCAATGGATAAAATTGCATGAAGAGACTAGATTAGAGGCCTCTGTTCTAGAAGAGAGAAGAGGTTATATATATATGTTATACTGGAAAGGACAGTGAGTGGATGAAAAATTAGAAAAACGGCTTCCAGTTCTGTTGAGCCACCAGTTCAGGTGTGCAGGCTTAGGCAACTTGAACCTGTCTGGTTCTCTGTTTTCTAATGCATAAATCGGTGGCTGAACCAGATCATATTGGTGATTTATTTCAGGTGTAATATTATAATACAAATAGCTGCTATTTATTTACACCCAGATTGCCGGCTTAGAGGCATTGATATAAACTCGTGCTTTCACATCTAGCAGGTACTGTGAATAAACAGGTAGGACAAGACCTGTGGCCTGTGGAAACTGGGGAAGGCAAACCCTAACTAGGGACACTCAGCATTCAAACATTTAAAACACTCAATAGCCATTGGCCCCTGGCATTTTGTTGGTTGGAGATGGTCCGTGGTTTTGAAATCCCTGATCTCTCTGCTCCAAGAGAGAACCATGTAGTGAGCTTTACAATGGGGGGAACAGAGCGATTAGTTTCCAAGCTAGCAAAGTCTGAAACTCAAGTTTGTTGTAATTTTTTTAAAAAATTGTTTTATATTGCTATTTTAGTTGACAAGCGTCTCTGCGAAAGTATAAAAATTTTACAGTATTAATAAGATTCCATAAGATTTCATGACACATGAATCTGGTTTCCAAACACACCAAACATGAAAATCACATAAGCAAAAATGGAGACTTCTGGGCCCACCCCCCAAAATACAGATTCCAAGTGAAAATCAGGTCTAAAATTTACATTTTTAATCAGCACATCCAGCTGATTCTAAGGCTGTTGGGCTACAGACCAGCCTCTGCAACCTGTTGTCCTAAATCTGTTAGGGAATCACACAAACACAATTTTTTTTTTTTGTCAAAAATCAGTTTCTTTGGGCCAAGAAGTCAAGTTCCTATTAACAAACACACCCTGTCTCACCCTGTCTATAGCTGTGCCATGCCTCAAACTAGAAACGTTTGTTTGGTCGGGCGCACTGGGGGTTGCTGACTGCACACGGCCGGAAGGAGTGCCTGCCTCCAGGGGTTCACGGCCAGGTGAGCCAGACCTGAGTTTGAGGGCCGCACCAGCTGCGGCCACATGCATGCACACTGAACTGAGAGCTGGGACTGAGCTGAACCCCCAAATGGGAGGCAGGGAAGGCACAGGAATGAGGAGGCAGAGGTGGGCTTGCTAGCAGCCCCTGCAGGGAGCTGGAAGCAATGAATGAGGCTCTGCAACTGCAGGTCATTTGCTGTCCCCGGACCACAGGAGCAGGGAATAACAAGGCGCAGGGTAACTGGCCAGGAAGTCCACGCCGGTTGAATCTCTGGTCTGGTCTTGTCCTGGCTGAGGACACTTGTGTTTTGAGTTAGATCTGTGTATTTAAACCTCTTCTTCTTGCTGGCCCCTGCGCTCAGACCTGCGAGCCGTGTTTCACAGAGGCAGTCCGAGAGCTGGCGTAAACCGAATCGCATTCAATCCACACCTGGATTTTTCCGTCCTCGCTGGCTCCCTGAGTGACTTTGCTGGGGCCTGGGAGAGTTGAGCAAATAAAAATGAGAAAGTCTACGGGCTTGTGAATAATTCAAAAGATTCTGAGTATTTAATGTTAGCTCTGACACCGAAATGGACCTCTCCGCCCATTTTCTCATCCCAAAGTGGGGCGCTAGGCCTGCAGGGGGCAGGCACCGAGGCTGCACCGTGCAGCCCTGAACGCGATTGCAGCTTGCAATAACGGCCGAGTATTAATGTCACTCAAGCTTTGTGTGTTTGGATTTTTACCCACCTGTGAAATAGGGATCATAATCCTTGTTTCATAAGGGTGTTCTATTGCTTAATTAATTAACATTTGTAAAGCTTTTGGAGACCTACTGACTTAAATTAACTCTATTAAAACTGGCCGAGCGTGATATGAAGCCCTCGAACTAGGAGCTCACGGAAAGGAAAGAAGTATAGAAATCCAGTTCGGGACAGATGTTGTATTCTGTGCTTTAACGTGCAAAGTGAAACAGAAGACGGAGATGATTCTGCAAGAGATGACAAAGAATAAAGTAAAAAGGACATTTCCCATGTAACTGTAGGGAGCAGATTCAAAGCAAAACAAACAGACACACAAATGAAAACCAGCTCCTGCATACATCCGTTAACTCGGGGAATCGTGTCCTCCAGAATACGACTGAGTGTTGCCGGAAGACTTCTGAGAAGCGGAATGTCAGTGCAGATACGTACAAGAGGCAGGCGGAGCAGGAGGGGGTGGTATTGTACGTCCAAATGATTTATCGCGCTAATGAGGCACAGTTTGACAGTGACTATGGTGTTTACATACTTCAGACAAAAAGAGGGATGGAAAGCACACGGGCGGTTCCCCCAGGAGGATGCCGTAGAACGAGAACAGCGGCTTCAGGAGAACCGGAGGGCACACCGCTCGTGCCAAAGTCCAAGGTCAGCTGGAAATTTTGGAAAGTAGAAAGCGTGTGAGAAATCGGCCAGGCACAGGGCACACGGTTGACCCTGCTACCCAGAAACCCGGAAGAGCGACGCAGTCAAGGCCCTTTCCCTGTGGCCCCCTTGCCAGAGGTGGTTCCCGCGGGAACCTCGGATGGCAGCAGACACTGCAGTCAGCCCAGACATGGCTGGGGAGAGTAAGGAACAGGACATCTCAAAGAAATAGAGGTGGGCGCAGAAGTATTTTTGTACTGATAGGGGCCACCACTGCCCCAGTCAAATTGCACTGGTGTGATGCCCTTTCAGGCGGCCCCATTAGAACGTGCATTGATCAGGGTTCTCCGGGGAGACAGAATCCAGAGGGCGTGGATGCATATGGAAAGAGATTTATTTTAAGGAATTGGCTCACATGCCTGGAGGCTTGGTTAGCAAGTCCAAAATTCGGTGGAGGAAGATGATGGCAGGCTGGGGACTCGGGGAAGAGTTGCAGTTGGAGTCTGAAGTCTTCCGGGGGACCGGGAAGAGCCGGTGCTGCGGGTGAAGTCCCTAAACGGGCAGGCGGCTGGCAGAACCCCCTGTTCCTTGGGCAGGCCAGGCTGTTCCGCTAGACCTTCACGTGATGGAAGGAGGCCCACCCACGGTAAGGGGGACAAATTCCGCCGATTATAGTAAATGCAAAGCTCATCCCAAAGCACCCCACAGAGACATCCAGAGCAACGTCTGTCCAGCCAAGCTGACGCATAAACCATCCATCACGGAAGGCGAGAGACCCGTTATTGGCTAAGCGTCAGCATGTGAAAGGGCACTGCCCCCTGGAAAAGGCGGAATTCTGCCTAAATGAGGTAACGAAATGCCATGGAAGTATTTCTGATTTTTTTTTTTTTTGGACCTGCTGTAACAACTTAAGGAACACGCTATAGGATACTTCCTGACCTGGTATTCCGGGTTTCTACCACTTGGTCCCAAACCATATCCCCAAACTCGATTTGTTTTTGCTTTCATCTGGGAAAGCACTCGCTCTGTTGTGTCGGGCTCCACCGACTGCCCCTTGCAATGAAACTCCCTGCGTCCTTTTGCCCTTCTTTCTTTGTGTGCTTCTTTGGGTCTGGGCAGGCAGGATGCCAATGTGGAAAGAATCCCGACCTGGGAGCCATCGTGATGGGACTCACGGGAGTGAGCCTCTGTTCTCTGTGGGTTCACAGCAAACAGCTCATTCGCCCCTGACAGCAGTGTGGGAACAGCCGCTGTTACTGTCTCTGTTTGCAGAAGACGACTCAATGCTCCGCTGAACTCCGCCAGACAGTGGCCGAGCTGGGCCTGGGCCCAGGCAGTCCTGCTTCCAAGTCTGGTTTTCTCTCGACCTGATTCTATCTAGCCCATGACTTTGGGCTAGAATTAATCCTTTCATTCTATAGTTTGAAGAGTTGGTCTATCCAAGATTCTCAACTTCATCTTTTCCGTGAAATTATCTACGGTGGACATTGTGACCACATTCCAGTATCCACTGCCTGTCCCCCAGATAATTCAGACCTCCTGCCCACACACTTTGGGGGCTGGGGTATTTGGGTCTTACCAGAATTATCGATGTATTAATAACACTGTCTGCTTGCTACAGGGTGGGTCAGAGATAGGCAGGCAGTCTGATTCAGGCCAAGGAGAGACGCTTGGTCGCCCCTTCTGGGTGGCCACGTGTAACGTGGAAGTTTGTGAAGCCTGCGTGCCTTCACCCTTTGTCCATCAGAGCAAAAACCAGACCGAAGCCACACTTAATGCCATAAGTGGCAAAGCAGAGAAAATGAATGTGCGTTGACATTGTTAGTCCTCAAGGACAAAGAAACCTGAAGCCGCCTACATCTGGACTTCTTGGGTGACCCTATATGTCCCAGTTCTTGGTTCAGCCAATTTGAGTTGAGTTGGGTTTGCTATTGAGAGCTTTCCAGTCAATTCTGCTTACTCAATCTACGGTGACCCTCTAGTTTTTTCTTAGAGTATGATTAACTATTTAACTCATCACTTACTGGACACGATCATACACTGCCACTTACCATGGCTGGTGGTATCTTTCACTAGATATTTCAAATCAGACTTATGCCTTATTTCGTCATCTGGATTGTAAACTAAGATCATTGATTCCTCCCAGGAATCTGTAATAGTATCTCCTTATCAAATGCGGTAAGAATGAATTTTGAGGCCATGATATAATCATGCTGTCTTTATCTAGATAAATCTAGGGTAGCAGTTAAAGAGGGATGAGGTAGCCTCACCTCTGATGTGTGCAATGTTAGAATTCGGATAATTCTATCCAAAGGTAGGGACTGGAGGGGGATAAAACTGTCACCAGTCTTTAAGACAGAATCTTACAATTAGAAGGTGGTCTCAGGCTCCGGCCTGAGTTGCTTGGGCCAGTTGTGCCAACAACAATAAAAGCTATTAATATATTAAATACCTTCAATGTGCCCAACATTTTAAATGTATTATCTTTGTAGACATTTCCCCATCTTTGCAAAACTGGTATTACTTAATTGTACAGAGTGAGCTGCGTAGAGCAACTCACCCAGGAAAGCACAGATAATTAATTAGATGGCAGTGCCAGAACTGAAGCCTACAGCCCCTTGGTTCTAGACTGTGCATTCTGTCTACTAGTCCACACCGGCATTTTACATGCCCTGATCAATAATCTAGCAGTTGTGATCATGATAGCTCCTTCTTTAAAACTTTTCCATGGCTGTCATTGGAGACACTTGTGATTTTTAAGTTCCTAACAAGTATTTGTATTAATAGAATGAATGGATGAGCTGAGAAATACTGTGTCCTTCTCTCACATGTGCATAGAAGTAAATCCTCAGAAAAAAAGAGGGTTTGGGGTTTGTTTTACATTGGACAGAAGCTGTTATTGCATGCTCAAAAATGTGTGCCTTGGAAGGTGTGTGATTAGTTTGCTGACAGTTGTCTGCCTCAGCACTTTGTTTTATAGGAAAGAGCAACCAAGAACTTTTAGAAAAAAATATTGGGAATCCAGATTGGACCCTATTTCTATTTCCTAACCCTAAATGCCCAGAGTGACTTTTCCCCTACTTCCAACTGGTTGTAGCCTTGACAAGTCCAAACCAGGTAACATATTTCTTGAAAGAGAATTAGCAAATCATATTAATTATTAAGTAAGAAAAAATTTGGTAATATTTTTGGTAGTATAAGTTTGATATATATTTTTTTTCTCTGAAAGGTTAAGTTTCAAATAGGCTAAGAAGAGAAAACAATTATAGCTCAGCTCTATTTAAGTGATAGATTGTGGTTCTGTTAGCTTTGGGGTTTTGGTGGTGGTGGTGGTGATTTTTCTTTTGGTTTGTAATGGCCTCTAATAATCTTCAGGATGAAAGATATGTAATGAGTCTTATTATATTTAATGCATTTTAGTAGTTTTTTTTTTTAAACAAAATACATACAAAAACATTCATTTTATTTCCTGAATAGAGAGCTATTAATATATTAGCATAGCCATAAATTTACTGTGCCATAGGTAGGAAATTAGTACTGAATACATAATGTAGGTAAATAACAAAGTAAGAAAATATGATGGTTCACAACAGAAAAGTAAAAATATTCATGGTTGCCCACATAATTCTATTTGAACTTCTCTAATAATTTCACAAAAAAAGTCACAAGGAACAGCAGACACAGCACTGAGTAAAGGCTTGATGCTGAATGTGACTCTTGCTGCTTTTGAAATATTTGGCTTTCCCATTAGCGAGATTCAAAAAATGCTAATAAAATATTTATTAGCTATTACTTTTCTTGACCTATTAGCGGAGTTCACTAATGGACTCAGGCTTCCTAAATGGAAAGTTATATATTTCTTTAGCATCGAAAACAGTAGCTCTCACATATGGTGTGTCTGCGATATTTTTTTAACTACCAGCTCATGTGAATCTCAAGGCCACCTTTGGTACTGAGCTGGATGCACTGTCATGAAGGATACACCCCAGTCACCCAGGACTCTTAGTTGTAAGAAATAGAAATCAACTCTGGTTAATGAATAGAAAACAACTTTATTATTGAATGGTAGACTCTCCAGGGAGGCTGCAGAACCCGGTCTGTAAACAAGGAGGAGCAGGAAAGTGTAGGCAGAGCCTGCACCACGCCCAAACCGCCTGCTGCTAATGCAGTCCCCTGGGGCTACCTTGGCTGCTGCGGTGGTCACCAGTCCCAGGGCTTGACTCCTCTGTGTCAGGACGCAATATGGGACACCTGCCCTGTCCTTGCAAGTTGCAACTGTGGTGGAAATGTGGTGTCACTGCACCACCCACCCCCATGGGATTTCCCCACACCTCTCTCGCCAAGTTCAGAATAGGTGCATCTAATTGCCTGGGAACCTGGTCTCTTTTAGCTTCTCCAGTGACAGGTTGGCTTTGTCCTCCCCACCCCCCATACTTACAAGGTAGGGAATGTCCTAAACATAGGAAGAGGACATTGACGCTGGGAGAAATGAAAAGACATACAGACAAATGTCACATATACATGGGTGTGTGTGTGTCTGTAGGTGCACACGTAGAAACCCACGGATACATATATATTTTTTGTATATTTATGGAGTCATATCTACCGTGTTTCCCTGAAAATAAGACAGGGTCTTGTATTTATTTTTCCTCAAGAAGACACCCTAGGGCTTATTTTCAGGGGATGTGTTATTTTCCCCTCAAAGCTTCAGCTTGCAGAACAGGATGGCCGGGACCTGACAAGGGGAGCTGACCTTGTTGGTGGGGCTGCCCACACCTTTCCGGTCACCTCTGGGATGGTAGCTGTCACGATGGGGAAGATGAGAAGGGCTGCTCGTCTTCTTTACCGCTCCATGATGAAATGCACGGGTTGTGCAGATGCGCTGCGTAGCCACGCCCATCATTAGGTCTTATTTTCGGGGTAGGGCTTCTATTGCGCAAATGCTTAGAAATCCTGCTAGGGCTTATATTATGGGTTGGTCTTATTTTTGGGGAAACACGGTATATAATTTATGTTATCATGTCCCAGGTTTTTGTATCAGTTTTATTTTGTATTTGTAAAAAAATAAAAAAATTGGAAGCTCTTCTTTCTCTATGGTCTAGAAAAGTTTACCATACATTATAGTGAATATTGGAATACAGAGTGTTAAAACATAGAAAATAAAAAGCACACACAATTACACCCTCAGCGTCTCACCACTGTTAAATATTGATATTGTTTTTGTTCTCTCCCTAAACACACAAAAATACACACACATATATACATAGCATTTTACAAAATTTGCAGCATGCAAAATAATCTTTTTGCATGCCTTGCACACAAAGTTTTGTCAGTCTTATTCACTGTCGTTTCCCTAGATCCTGGTAGAGATCTTGTCACAAAGAGGTACACAATGAAAACAGGTTGATTGCATGAGACAAGTAAGATTGTTGGACATTTTCTAAGATTAGAGTAAATATGTTATTAACAATACGTTGATGAAGCCTTCTGTAACTCATGTAAATGAGGGACCAACTGCATTGTCTTTTTTTTTTTTTTTTTTTTTTTGAGACAGAGTCTCTCGCTTTGTTGCCCAGGCTAGAGTGAGTGCCGTGGCATCAGCCTAGCTCACAGCAACCTCAAACTCCTGGGCTCAAGCAATCCTCCTGCCTCAGCCTCCAAAGTAGCTGGGACTACAGGCATGCGCCACCATGCCCGGCTAATTTTTTCTATATGTATTAGTTGGCCAATTAATTAATTTCTTTCTATTTATAGTAGAGACGGGGGTCTCGCTCTTTCGAACTGCTGACCTCCAGCAGTCCGCCCACCTCGTCCTCCCAGACTGCTAGGATTACAGGCGTGAGCCCCCCTGCCCAGCCTGCATTATCTGTTTAAACTAGTCAGCAGCTTGGGCGAGTGAGGAAGAGGAGAATGCAACCCTTCCCTTTCAAGTTCTGCTCCAGTAGTTGAGGCCACGGCAGTGGCTTCCCGCAGAGAGGAGCTTTGCAGGATGCAGTAGTGGTTGTAGGCTCACCTTGCAGTGTGAGTCTGTTGTGTTGCTTAGAAGCACTGTAGTCCCTGGAAACGCTGAAAACACATGTTCTTGACTAAAAGGGGTGCGGCCAATTATCTCGAATTCAGGGTCTCAGATTCTTCACAGGCCTCTGTCCCCTGGCTTGGTGCAGCGTCCGGAGCCGGCACCCAAAAGCAAGTGGTCGTGGCCCTCACACCCAAGCAGCTTTGCCCCAGGTAATCACAGATTCATAGACCGTGGCTGCCCTAGCGACTTCTTTTCCACCGTCTTTTACAGAGACTCAGGGCATGCAAGGTCCTGTCTCAGGGCTGGTGGTGGGAACGTGAGGTCTGGGCTCCAGAATCCCTTCCTAGACCCCTGGGTGGAGTCACTCCCTGCAGTGTGTTCAGGTCACATGTGTGCTTCTCTCCGGCATCCTTATCACGGATGTAATACCTGTGCTATTTTTGGAGCCACATAGTGAACATTTGTCTTCTCCAAATTAACTGTAAATTTTACTCATCCTTTTTTATTGCTGTATTTCTCCTGACGGTGTTCACAGACTGAAAAATGATTTTATCAATTGCACGTTGAAAGCAATGCCTGTGGTTCAAGTACAAAAGTGTAAGCTCTAGCTAAAGCCAGCCCTGCTGCCCCCAACGGGAAGGCAGGTGACTTCCGGGGCCAGTGGGTACAGTCCCTGGAGAGTTGACAACACAAAGCCACTCTGGCCGAATATCCGCAAGCCAAAACACAGCATCGCTCCTACGACACTCAGTCTGATAGGAAAAGGTACACCAGAAACCTATCCCAAGTACAAATATGGACTTCGATAACTGCCTCTAATCAAAAAGGCCCAGTTAAGCTATGTTTCCCCTCTCTTGTCTCACTTCCTCTCTTTTAATTCTTTTACTAACCATTTAATTATTCCAAGTAAGCTCCATCAGGATAAAAATACCGACAAATAAAGATCCACCAGCAACTGCCATCGATCAGCCTCCCTAACTGCACGACACAGCCATCCCGTAGAGTCTTCACGAAGAACACTGACTTCCTCAGCCTCGAAAACATCCCGGTCTTCCAAGTTCTTAATATCAGTAACAATTTCCACCTCATCGCAACTAGCCACTCACGCGATTATAAACACCTCCATGATTACTCCCAACAACAAGACTCCCCAAATAGCAACACTAGAACCTCAAATCTCAGGATTCTCCTCAGTAGCCATGAATTCCATTAAAAAAGACCTCTCTGTAAAAACTGTGTTGCGTGCCTAGCAACAGAGGAAAGGCTGATTCCATTATAGTTTAAGCACATTATGTTAATCTTCTTTTTTGTTTGTTTGTTTTTCGTTTTTTGAGACAGAGTCTCACTATGTTGCCCAGGCTAGAGTGCCGTGGCGTCAGCCTAGCTCACAGCAACCTCCAACTCCTGGGCTCAAGCAATCCTCCTGCCTCAGCCTCCCGAGTAGCTGGGACTACAGGCATACGCCCCCATACCCTGCTGATTTTTTATTTTTTATTTTTAGTAGACACGGGTTTTCACTCTTGCCCAGGCTGGTCTCAAACTCCTGAGCTCCAGCGATCCTCTCATCTCTGCCTCCCAGAGGGCTAGGTTACAGACATAAGCCACCTCGCCTGGCCTATGTTAATCTTCTGAAATCATTCTCGGAAAAATTTGGCAATATATAAACTTACTCCACAATATTAGGTGGCGTTTGAACAGAGCTTCAATGAAGGGCATGTCGAAGCCACAGAGATATTTGGAGAGAGAAGCAGGGCCAGAGAGCAGCATGTGCAAAGGGCCTGGGGTGGCAGTGGACTTGGCATGCGTGAGGGAAACTGAGGGCAGCTTTGCAGGCTGGGAATGGGAAAAGAGGAGGTAGGACGCAGCTATTAAGGGAGACAAAAATAAAACAGCAAAAATTGGCTTTGAGGGGGGAGATAGAAAAACTGTCAAATGTAGACATAAGGACAAAGCAAAAAATAGTCACTTAAAGACATTTGGGGTCGGTCCAGATTGTCCACACACTCAAGTCCCTCTCCAGCGGTCACTTCACTGAACACAGCACAGCATTTGACCTCTGTGTGGGAACCCTAAGTTGTTAGTGTGAGTTTCCACGTATATTCAGCACTCAATTTAATTCCAAAAGCGTTTATTAAGCCTGTAGTGCATGCGAGACACTATGCCAGACGCTGGGAACAGCTAGAGGAGCAATTTACGTTCATCATCCTCCCAGAGTTCACAGTCTAGCTAGAGAGAAACACGCACGGCTCTGCGCCCTGATTACAAAACAACAACATGCTTTATGTATTTAAGCAGCTCTCTATCTAAAATGATTCCACTCACACTTAAAGTACGTAATGCTGAAAGGGTGATCTCGGGTTGCTGGAAAATTCACAGACATGGAAATTCCTGTGCCCCACTGGGCCATATAAAAGAGCTGTATCTGTGCATACACATGCACACAATTGTGCACATGAGCCACTCACTGTAACATTTAAATAATATCCGAGCAATGCCTCCAAACCGATGAAATTCTTATGCTAGAGTCCTAAACCGAAGCACATAAGCACATGGCCTTATCAGGAAATAGGGTCTTTGCAGATGCCATCAGTTAAGATGAGGTCATGCAGGAGTAGGTTGGGCCCTAATGCAATATGGATGGTGTCCTTATAAAAGGGGACAGGTGGACACAGACACACACACAGACATAGACACACACATACACACACAATACACCATGTGCAGATGAAGGCAGAGATTGAGGTGAAGCATTTGTAAGCCAGGAACGATGGTGGCTGCCAGCAAACCACAGGAAGCTGGAGAGAGGCCTGGGACATATTCTCTGTCACAGCCTCGAAAGGAACTAGCCCTGCCAACACCTCGATCTCAGACTTCCAGCTTCCAGAAGTTCAAGACAACACATTTCTGTTGTTTAAGCCACTCAGCTTGGGGCACTTATGATAGACACCTGAGCAAACGAATGCAGCGTGTTTACCAGTTCATGCATCATCTGCAGTAAAAATGGCATGCTTCCGGTTCAGTTGTTCCAACCACTTACCTCCTTTTTCTCCCAAATCCCACGGAAATTACCTGTGGCATGCATGTAGGGAATGCACCCATCATTCTGACAAGGACATTGGAGGAGAAGCGCTAGTGGGTTGGGGACTTTGTCACATTCTTAGACAGCTGAAGAGGAACCACTGAGGGACTAAGCAGCTTAGGGAGCACTGCACCCCGGAGCCACAGGAGAGAAGCCGCTGCACAAGTGCCACCGTGCTGACAACAGAGCGACTGTTTCCCCCGGACCGTTCCTAGGCTTGGAGAAGTTTAAGGAGTCTGCTGTGCAGAGGTGAGTCATGTGTGAGTGACGGCAAACAGTTGGGCTTGTCACATCCAGGAGCTGGTTGAAGACACAGAGACTGAACGACAACTCCAACCAGTGTCACACAAATAGACCCTCTCTGCCACTTCTGGCACGTTTGCCCCGGAAGACGACTGTCTCCCTGCGGTGACAGCTGCGGTGTCTGAGGGAGTGATCTGGGCGCGCTGTGCAGATGAAAGGTCGCACCCAAGGGACACGGCGGGGGCCGGATGGGAGGTTGCATCGCTCCCTCCACCCTGGCGCACGGCACACGTGGTGCAGGGAACACGCGAGCACGGGCACAGGAGAGGCGGGATCTGCCCCATACACAAATCCGTTCACAAAATGGAAAAGCGGCAACAGAAACAGCGTTTCTCACGATACAATATTTTTACCGTATCACTTGCATCAACATGCCGGAGTTTTTTGTTTTTTTTTTTTCCCTCCCTGTGAAAATTGTGACAACTGCTTTTTAAAAAGCATGCTATTGTTTAAATTCATGTCAATATTTTCCCCCCTAACCTGTTAGGTGAAATGAAATGAAAGGAGCAGCTCTCAGCTTCTTCGCGATGCTAGTGCTCTCATTTGTAGCACAGAATTGTCAGGAAAAAGTCAAGGAAGGTGGGGCTTTCTAGATGTCATCTACTCAGGAAAGTCACCCAAATAAGTCAGGATGAACTTAGGTTATTCTGTGATGACAGAGGGGGAAAAAAAACAAAAACCCAAAAGCAATAAACTAAAACGAAACGACTGATTTCTCGGTAGTTGGAGACGACAAAGGTTTATTTCTGGAGCACATCTCCCGTCTAGGGCATGGGCTGGGGCCGGGATGCCCCGGGACCCAGACTACGAAGTGAAGCATCTCTGGCCGCCCGGAACCGGCAACTAACGCACTGGCCCGGAAATGATGCCCTGGCGTCTACTCGCACGCCGCCGTCGGCTGAAACTGGCCCCGCCTGGTCCAGAAAGACGGCCCTGAGGTCAGGTCGTCAAAAGCAACACATGCTCACTGAGAAACACCCAGGGCTAGTGCGTTATTTAGGTGATGTCTATTTCACAAAGCGAAAGTTGTGATTAAAGCCTGAATCATGTAATACTTATAAGCTGGTAAGATTATACAGGCCACTCGTTTTTATGCAAACATTACACTTTTGTTTTCTTTTTTTTTTTTTATCACTGCACTCAATTTCTCTACCACTCTCTTATTTTGCCTAGTGGCATTATTTAATATTAGACAATTAGGGCCAGTGTAGTCAAATCGATTTTTGTTTAGCTCAGGGTATCGTATAAATTACAGTGAAGGATTGGCTTCGGCAGCAAGGGGACATGGATTCCTCAGGAATCTGCATCTGGGCACATGGGCGTCTTCTGAAAAGTGCGTTATGCCCCCAGCCGGGGAGTACCCGTCGTCTGTGCTGCTGGCAATGACCAGACTGCGCGAATCCTCCTCCCCGCCCAGGCTGTGCCTGGTTCTCGGCTACAGTGGAAAGGAAGACAGTTGACAACGCTTTTCTGATAAATGGGGGGTGCTTCTGAGTGCTGGAGATGAGGTGAGCCCCTCTGGCCTGCAGCACTTCCGGACAGCGCTCATACCTGGCGCGTGATCATGAGAGACATTGGCACTTGCCAGCTGTCAGCCTGGTGGATGGGATGGGGCTGGGGCTGGGGCTGGGGGTGGAGGGCGGGACCCAGAGCGGCCTGGCCTCCCGGAGGGAGGCGAGGCGGAAGAGGCACACTACCTCTGCAAGCACTCCTACAAATGTAGGCATTATAAAAGCCAAGAATTAACTCCTTGTGTTTCCTTTTCACATTCCTAACAACTCTACTCCGAAGACCTTCAAAGTCAGTATATAATTTGAATGGAAAAGATAGCAGGTCAGAAGGCACTGGGCTGCTTCCTTGATTAATCCTTTAAAATACCATCACAGTCTGAGGAAATGTGTAATCTTCGGTAGTAGTTTAAATCTGACAGTTGCAAAATGTTGGAATCCCTGCAGACTCGAGACCGAATCTGTGTTCCGACGTCGAGCGGCTGCTTGAGATTGGCGAGGTGCTCCACCTCTGCACGACTTCCTTCCCTTGAGCATGCGTGGCGTGGGCGAGGGCTGGCGCGCAGGGATGCTCCGCCAAGAGCAGTCCTCCCGGCCAGCTGCACAGGGGCCCGTCTCCGCGGGACGATGGGAGACTTGGTCACATCCGATCTGACCTTTACAAATGAAATGTAACATAAATTAATCCGTGAAAGTCACCGGGCACAGAGTTCTTCTGTCTTGGTATCGATATTTAAGCAGGGCCATTTTAAAGTCACTGGCATGGCGTGTGTCTGAGATTTGTTTGAAGGTAAGTCCGTGGGTCGGCTGCTAACGAAACCAGAGTGGCCACCGACTACTGCTTACTGCAGCTGCCTGACGGAACATGGGGTCCTTGGAGTCTGCTTTTCTGTCTATGTTGAAAAATTCTCGTTATAAATGTTTTAACTCACGGGTTCACATATTATAGTTGAAGCCAAATAGACGACGTGTTTTATATTCATGGGTATATCGAATAGAATCACTGTTATTACACATGACCCCTTCAATTCTACCCTTTCTGCACAGTGCCCTTTCTCAGAGCGTTTGCACGGCATGCGAAGACCCCAAGAAGGAAAAAATATATTCAAGGTGACTTTGCTAGATAAAATTCAGGACAACTTTCACTTTAAAATAAAGCATTAGATTTTTTAAAAGCCTAATGAATATTAGATTTAATGTATTATTATTGTTATTAGATATATAATTAGCTATAGGACTATATATTATATTTATCAGGCAGATTATGTAGCTACATCGGTGAGACTCTATCTAACATACATTAATAGAATCTATCTTGAATGCCTGTGCATAGTGGAAGATTCTTAACGTATATTATCTTGTGTCCCCTCCCCGTGCCCTCCTGCAGTTGTGGCAGGAATGTTTCCAGTGTCACAGGTGAGAGAGCTGAGGGGCAGAAAGGTCAAGTAACTACCTGGCTTGCAGGGGAACTATGCTGCTAAGCGGTGCTGTTGTAACACATGGTGTTTGGCCCCAGGCCCTGGACTCCTCCCTCTGCCTCCACGTTTGGGTGACACAGCTGCTCATTAAGCACCTAGAAGACACCCTTAAATGTGAATCTGTGAATGAGATCACCGCATTAGGTCAACACTGAAAATCACCACGTCCTAAAACCAGATTTAGGAGCTGTGGGTGATGGGGCAGTGGGCCGTCTGGCTGGTCTGAGCGCTGGCTGTATAGCTGCCCGGCCTGGGTGACCGAGAGGTGCCCTGCCCAGAGCTCATCAAGGCCTTCCTGTTCTGCAATGAGCGTTCTAGTATTTGACAAGGGCCCGGCCCAACCCTAAAGGCTCCTGGTACTCAGGGCTCCACCCTCGGGTTTTCTGCGGGCCACCACAGCACACCGGGATTCCTACAGTGACAGCTTGACCTTAAATGGGGAGGACAGGGGGTGGGCTTGCTGCTGAACCTCTGTGGGCAACCTGTTTGCCTTTTGGAGGGAGGGAGTGTTGACCCTTGGACTCTGCCCCTGCAGCTGCATTTATCACTAGTGTTTATGTGTTTATACAACTGCTTACGGGGACCGCTGGGTTCATGTCCCCTCTGTTTAAACTGCTTTTTCAGAGGCAGTAGCCCCGTCTCATTAATCTCAGCCTCTCCAGCATCTCCCATTAGGCCTATCAGACGGTGAGTGTTCAGCAAAGCTTTGTTCATCGACTCCATGCGGCTCTCTCTGTGAAGTCCCTTCACCCCATGCTCGTTGTCCTACAGGTCTGGCCCCCAAGTTAGAAACAGATGGCATCAACCGTTTCTTAAAAGTGGGGCTATTGACCCAGTGAGTCAAAGAAGGACTGGGTTCTGTGTGTGTGTGTGTGTGTGTGTGTGTGTGTGCGTGTGTGTGAAAGAGAGAAAGAGAGAGAGAGAGACATAGAGAAATATATTATATTGCAGTTCGGGAGGCCTGGGTCCTGCTCTTAGTCCACTGCACCTTGCCCTGTGGTCCCTCCCTAGTCACCAGCTGCTCCTGGCCGAGCTCCTTACCTGTGGTCATTTGTGCCGTTGTGATTAAGAGCTGGGGCTCTGGACCCAGGAAGGTAAATCTGGATTTGACTTCTGGCCACGGTACTCAGCTCTGGGGCCAGTTACTTAGCCTCCTCCTGCCTCAATTTCCTTACCTGTGAAAAGGGAGCATCAGTCCCTTGTCTCAGCAGGTTCTTGTGAGGATGGAAGAAGATGATGGACACGAGTGCCCAGCCTAATGCCTGGCACCTGGTGAGCCTTCCCCAAGCGTTGGGTTTTCTTACCACCCTGATCTCAGGGCACGCCACCGTACCTGAGGAAGATACTGGAGGTGTAAACAGCTTTCCAAAAGAAAATAGGACCGAAAGGAAAAGGTACAGATATATACGAAAAGAATCTTACTCCTGGTCCCTGTTTTTGCCTGGTCCTCCAAAAGTTGGACTAGGACAAGTATTTTCCACGCTGAAAAAATAAAGTGGTCAAAGTAACTGGTCCCCTGGGTAAAGAATGACAAAGAATATTCCAGTGATTTAGGGGGAAACAAACGAATTGTTGGCCATGTTTTTACTCCCCCCTCCCCCATTTCACCAGTGTCTTGTCTGTGGTATTTTCTTAAGTCTTTCCCTACCCAGGAGTGCTCAACCCTCCTCCGTAAGCATCCAGAGAATTCCCACTTGAGTCACAAGGACAATGGGAAAGAATGGAGAAAGGAAGCTAAAAACAACAATTTAGGAGAGAAGATGAGTATCAGATTAGTGAGACTCCAGGGGAAACTGAGGGCGACAGAGCCACCTCCCCAAGGCTGGGTCCTGGTCGGAAAGGTGTCACAGCCCCTGATGCGGCAGCTACCAATCATTAGCGAACCCTTTCTTACCTTTCTCCTTGGAGAGAGGCAAGCTTAGAGCAATAAAATGGCTTTTGAGATGGAAAGGACCTCATGAAAGAGAAGGAAAAGTGGCTCATTAAGACCTTCCAGGTGAGATCTGGCAGAGCTAAGTTTAGAGCCCTGGCCATCTGCCTTGGGGCGTTTCTCCACCAGTGCAGGCTTTCTAAACCCGAAAACTGCAGCAGAGGCATCTGAATTGGCCCCTGGGACCCCTGAGCCGGCTTTGTCATGGATTCCAGCATTAGCCAGGAAGCTTGCATGAGAAAGGCCTGCTCTGGTGGGGAGCTCCGGGTGTCTCCAGAACACTGACCGGCTAGTAGAAGACAGGAATTCCAAGCGTCCCCTGACATATTAGCATATTACCATTACCTAAAGGGGCTTTGAAATATCACTAAGAAGGTCTGTAAATTGAATTTCTATATGCTGCATTGCAAATAGAAAGCAAAGGGGAAAAGCTCCAGGCCACTGTGAGGACCAACTCTTAATATCTTATCTGAGGCCTTGGGAAAGTAATTTACCCGTGCACACCCTCGGCCATTGTTTCCACTGGCTTAAGGGGAAGAATGGCAGGGGGTTTTGCCATTCAAAAGAATTATGCTGATTTTTCTAAACCTTTAAATGCTACATAAACAAACAGCATATTATTCCTTATAGCTACAGGTCTAATCTGCATGACTCTCTTCCCCTTGTGGAAGTGTTACTTATTAATTGCAGAACATTAAGAAAATATCAGTAAACATATAGGAAAAAAAAAAAGAAAAGAAAATAGAATGACATGTCATGCCGCAATCCAGAGTCAACCATTCTAAATACTTGTTTAGTCCCCTATGGTATTTAAGTGAATTTGATGTTAGATAGTCTAAGTGCTGTTTTTCATTATTTTAAATCCAAGGCATTAGCGATTGCCTCCGAATTTACTCCGTGCCAGGTGCTGTTTTGCACACCTTACACGGGGTGACTCCTTGAATACTCACAGCCGCCCCATGACACAGGGACCGCTGCTGTCTTGGCACGAGTAAACTGAGGCACTGAAGGTTGTCATTCAGGCAGGATTACTCAGCCAGTGAGCAGGAGAGGAGAGATTGAAAACCAGGCATTCTGGAACCAGAACACATGCTCCTAACAATTAGGCGATTTGGCCTCATTTCTTGGGGGAGGAGGTATTAAAATTTCTTTCGGGAGAAGTGTTTTGACTATGAGGAAGTAGTAGATTTGATAAGGAGTTAGTATCAATATTTTAATTGTTCTTATTGGGCAGGCCCTGCGCCAGATATTTTACACAGACACGATATCATGCATAAAATATTTGGCTCAGTAAATATTTGTTGAGCAGCGTTCAGGTAATTACATTTCTCACCCAAGAAAGACTCACCACTCACTAAAATGCACCTGTCACCCACCGCCCAGTTCTGCTCCCCTTTGAAGGCCCAATTTAAGCCTTGCTTGCTCTACTATATCTTCCCTGATTGTTGTATCTGCCATTAATTCTCTCTCTTATCTAAACTCTTAGGATATACTACCCACACTACTCTGTGTTTACATTTTTAAATTTATTTTATTTTATTTTTTTATTTAGAAACAAGGTCTCACTCTGTCACCCAGGCTGGAGAGCAGTGGTGTCATCAGAGCTCACTGCAACCTTGAACTCCTGGGCTCAAGTGACCCTCCTGCCTCAGCCTCCTATCCTGGGTAGCTGGGACTACAGGTGCTGGCCACCATGCCCGGTTAATATTTTATTTTTTTAAATTTTTGTAGAGACAGAGTCTCACTGTGTTGCCCAGGCTAGTCTTGAACTCCTGGCCTCCCATCTCGGTCTCCCAAAGTGCTGGGATCACAGGCCTGAGCCACTGAGCCTGGCCGTTTTTTTTTTTTTTTTTTTTAATAAGTAAAATGCCTATAGTTTAAAAAGGAAGTAGAACTAAACTTTTATAACAACACCCATGATGTCCCGTTGGTTGTCGCATATTCCGTACAGTCTGTGAAAGCAGCACCCCATTCAGATCCCCGAGGGGGACCTGCTCTGTCCCCATGGCCCCTTCCCGCCAGAACAGTCCCTCCTCCCAGGGCACTAACTTACGGAAGAGAGGAGGCCAGCAGTCCTGTAGAACGTTCTAGATTGGTGTTGCTGGCCTTGTTCCTTTGTCTCCTGGATATCCTGCCAACTGTAACACCTACAGACAGTGTCACATCTAAAAGCTTACTTAGATTCATCTAAAACTTAGCCATTTTGGGAAAGACTATACTACAGGTGGTAATGTTATTCTTCTGTGAATTATTGTGTAAACATGTAATTATATAATTATAGATATATAATCATATAAAATAATTAGATAATAATAAAAGAATTTATATAATTTCTTATATAATATATAAACTATACATTATTTGTTTATATATTATACATATTGATATATCAATAATATATTATTTATTATGTTATCAATCGTATAAATTATATATTTATAGAATGTATTGTGTAATATAATTATATATGTTAATAATTATGTATGATGCCCCTCATAAAATTGCGTGTGGCCCTCAAAATCATCACGATCATCCTTTTTATAACCCACGGTGTAATGCGCAAGGGTACCGTCTTCAGCATTATTTATACAATCAATGCACAGATGAGGGATGGACAAAGGATGGTGAGGTGATTGATTCTTATCCAAGAAACCCGTGTCGCTGGTGCGTCTAAGCACTCCGTCCTCCCAGTACTGGGTTCCGACCAGCTCCACGGTTTGCTTTCAGCTCATGAAGTGGCATTTGAAAGAATCAGCGCTTCAAAAGATGTCTCCAGAACCTGCTAGTCCCTTCCTGTGCCGTGCAGCAGGTTAATACTTATAAGCTATTAAAAACTTACTCTGCTTTTAGACATTTACAGAGAAGCTTCCACTTGCTCTTTGAAGAGTCGTGTCCTTTTCCAAGCACCCACCTTCTGCGCAGGCCACAGGGAGCGCCGGCTTCAGTCCCCAACGGGGCGCTCGGGCGGCAGCCAGCCCTGCTCCGCCTACGCCACGCGGACCCACGTCCCCAAGTGTCACAGCTCTGGGGGCGTCATCCGCCGTTAGCGGATGAGGGAAGCGAAGCAGAGAGGTTCGTTCACTTGTCCAGAGTCACACAACCGGTGAGTCAGGGTTTAAACCCAGGCCTCAGGGGCCCGAAGTTCCTGCTCTTACTGGCCCACACCTAAGGATATTGGTTACAGGTGATTCAGTGCCATCTGGGTTGGGCTATTGTAAAGGGCTTCGGTCTACTAATTTTTATTTCTTCTTTGGAAATTAGCTGACTCAGCTGTAACTCCCAAGCAAGGGAGCGCCCCCTGCCTCCTTGAAGGCGCTGGGCATGCCTGCCTTCCTCTCGCTCTCTGCAGGGAGGGCCTGCCCATCCTCTAGGGTTCCCATCTTCTGGTTCCACGTCCCAGCCTGGGGCTCTTCCGTTCTTTCTCCCTGTGGTCCCTGGGCGTGCCGTGGGGACTGGACACAGCAGGGCCTGGGGTGTGCCTGTTACACGGGAGGATTAACTGCTGGTCACTGCAGGGATGTTCTGTCTGTGCCTCCTGCTGGGGCTTGCTTGGCGTCGGAAGCCTTTCGTGTGTCCTGAATCCTATAAACCCCTCTGATAAATGAGAAGTGTACACAGTTTCTGCCCCTTGGGGAGGCATTGTGGGAGTTCAGCACGGTGGCTTTTGTATCTGCAGATTTGAGCTGAAATTCCAGTTCTGCCACATACTGCAGCGAAGACTGGGCCCACTCCCCTTCCCCATCCTTTTGTTCCCGGGGCTTTCTCCCTTCTTCCCCTTCCACCTGGACAGAGGCCCTTCTCATCTCCACGCGGTAGGATACAGCTTGTTCTTCCCTCGTGAGTCAGAGAGACCATCTAGCTTACTGGATGAGAACACAGATTTAACATTAGGTAGCTCTAGGTTCAAAGTGTCCTGCTGCTAGCTATTCAATGTTTGCAATTTCTCAGTTTCCTCGGGGGACAAAAAGGGACAATGATATTCCTATCTCTCTAGGTTATCACAAACATAAGGGAAGTAGGCACGTACAGTTATTAGTAGAGACCTGACCAGTAGTGAATGCTCAGTAATTAGGGGGCTGTTTCATTAACTCTGTGTGTGTACACGTGTGCCCACACACGTGTCTGCTGAGGGGCAGATATTCGTATAGCCAGTCAGCTCTATAGACATGCTATATGCTAGATGGCCAGCTTGCTGGAAATAATTTCTTCCTACTCGAAAACCTCTGGCTCCTCCCAGGACTTAATTTTTAGCCTGTATTACTTTTTCATTTCATTTCATTTCTTTTCTTTTCTTTTTTTTTTTTTTGAGACAGAGTCTCACTCTGTTGCCCAGGCTACAGTGAGTGCCGTGGCGTCAGCCTAGCTCACAGCAACCTCAAACTCCTAGGCTCAAGCGATTCTCCTGCCTCAGCCTCTCGAGTAGCTGGGACTATAGGCATGCACCACCACGCCCAGCTAATTTTTTTCTGTATATATTTTTAGTTGGCCAATTATTATTATTTTTTATTTTTAGTAGAGACGAGGCCTTGATCTTGCTCAGGCTGGTTTCAAACTCCTGACCTTGAGTGATCCTCCCGCCTCGGCCTCCCAGAGTGCGGGGATTACAGGCGGGAGCCACCGTGCCCGGCCTCACTTTTTCAGTTCTAATATTGCAGTTGGTAATGTGCCTTTTCTCCCGCCCCTCTACACATATCCCAAAGCCACCGGGAATTCCTTGAGGACAGTGCCTGTATCTGCTTTGCATTTTCCTCTCCCAGAGATCTGTGGCCGGTGTGGATTCGTGACAGTCATCAATACATGTTGAATAAGAGAATGGATATGTGTGTGTCTGTGATATCCCTAGATCACTTCGAGCTGTGATTTTTACACGCCGAGGCCATCATCAGAAAATATGTATTCAGTTGTTTGTCCAGGTCAGCATGATGCAGGGCAGCAGACACTCAAAGAAACTAGAAATTCAGGTCCTGCCCTCCAGTTCACCCCGTACAGGGCTGGCCCACCCTAACACTGTTATCACTCCGAAAATTAATCAGCCAGGACTCGGCTCCCTCTGGAAGGTTGTTGAGGAGGAGCTGAGCCCTGTGAACCCGACGCCGCCCTGCAGAGCCTGCTGTTAATTTGACAGCGCTCCACTGATCATCTTTCCTGAGCACCAATCTCCAGCCAGTCACCGGCTCACCTGGTCGCAGGAGCTGTCACCTGCACGGGGCCAGCTCACAGCGGCGGGGAATGAGGCGTGGGCGCCAAACCCTTCTTCCACCTCTGCCTGTCCCGTGTGCCCTTCAGGAATGGGACTTCAGTACATTCGCCAGCCCTAACGGAGAAAGTCACAAGTTTCCTTTTCATAACGCAGAATGAGCTCCCTCCCTGGAAAATTAGACTGAATTGGTGTCGGGTCCGTGTATTTTGTCCTTGTTTACCGAGCATAGCATTAAATATCCAAGCTGATCTCTCAAGCTAATCTTCCTCTTTATCCACAGAAACGGAAAGTAGATTAGTGGTTGCCAGGGACGGGCCTGGGAGTGACTGCTAATGGGTACGGGATTTCTTCGCGGGGCATGAAAATGTTCTAAAATTAGACAGTGGTGATGCTTGTATGGTAAATGTGCTGAGATCCAGTGAGAACCACTGAACTGTATATTTTAAAGGGTGAATGATATGGTCTGTGAACTCTGTAACAGTATAGCTGTTATTTAAAAATAGCACTGACAATAACAGAGTCATCTTTCCATTTCCTAGCTGTTGCTCTGTCTTCCATGCGAGGTGCACATCCGAGAAAGGGTGCACGTTAGATAGGAACGCCACGGCTGTGCCGACCCGGAGTGACGGTCCCTAACCTACAATTACACACGTACCACGGCGGCAAGAAGGGTACATTTATTTGTGACAGCTCCCTGGGACAGTTAAAGAAAGCATTTGCTTCCTTTGTGTTGTGTCTGTGTCAATTAGGAGGTGCAGCCACAGGGTAAAGTGCAGGATGTTTGCCCTTCAAATCTCGCAAGCACACCTTGAAACTTGAGCCCGAAGTTGTTGAAAACAGACAGCTTACTCATTAAAGCCAGGAAACACTCTTTTCCCCAAAGAGTCGCATGCTTTATAATGAAAGGGTGGCCTAAAACTAGTTAGCGACACTTGCTACTTTTGTTTAAATGCTAAAAATGTTTACCAAAGATTCACTGGAAGGGTCAAGAGATCAGCAACCCAAACATATTTAGAAAAAAATACCAACTCTGTGCTCTTGGGTGCAGGAGACACCCGCCTGAGACACCCCAGGAAGGAAAATTCTATTCTCAGAGGCCAGTGACCTTAAGGAGAAACTGTGCGTGTCACTCGGGTCTCTCTGCCTGGAGTCTGTGAAAGAGGCGGTCCTGGTCCTGACATAACGCACCCTGGCTCCTCGGTAAACTCGTCTAGAGCGAGCGCAGAGGTGCGTCCGGCACCCTCGCGGGCCTGTCTGTGGGACGAGTTTTGTCTTTCTGGCTTCCTCCCGTGCCCTCGTCTCGCCCGGCGCTCTGAGCACGGGAGAGCATCCAGGAACAGAGACCTCACCCTGGAGGCGTGTGCGTCTAGGGTCTGGGAGGGAGATAAGGCAGACAGACGCACTCAGAGCCACGCGTGGACTTGATGAGCATGTTCTTTTGCGTGTCTGCTCTGGGCCCCAAGTGGGACCAGCACGCTCAGGTCCTGGCTATGGCCGCCCTGGGGGGCACAGAGCAGCAGGGCAGGGGGCACTCAGCGAAACAAGGCCACTGCCTACGAGCCTGCATGCGGCAGCGTTAGACGTGACAGTCTCAGTCGCCCCGAGGGAGGACGTGGGTCTGCCCAGGAGGGATGGGGGGGTAGGTGGGTAGGTTGTAGAAGAATGAAGGGGGGATCTCATGGGCTGAACTATGTCCCCCCAAGAAAGATCAGCTTAAGTCCTTACTCCCAGGACCCGTGCATGTGACCTTGTCTGGAAACAGAGTCCTTGAAGATGACCCAGTTAAGATGAGGTTTTTACCGGAGGCCCCTAAACCAAGATGACAGGTATCCTTAAAAAAAGGAGGGAAATCCGGACACAGACACACACATGGGGAGGACATATCCAGGGGTCCTCAATCCTCAAACTTTTTAAACAAGGGGCCAGTTCACTGTCCCTCAGACCATTGGAGGGCCGTTGGAGAGTGGGGCGCACATTCTGCACTTGCGCACTGTGGGCCCAGGACCAGTCGGCTGCTAAGCAGGACAGGCAGTGGCGGCAAAAACACCCGGTGGGCCGGATAAATGTCCCAGGCGGGCCACATGTGGCCCGCAGGCCGTAGTTTGAGGACCACTGAATATACAAAGAGGAAGGCAGAGACGGGGTGATGCATAGGCACACTAGCGGCCACCAGAGATGCAGGGCAAACCTGCAGACGCCAGAGGAAGGCCTGGGACAGAGTCCCCCGCACAGCCTCACTGGGAAGCAACCTTGCTGACACCTTGATCTTGGACTTCCAGCCTCCAGAGTTGCCAGGCCCTACATGCCTGTTGCTTTGACCCTGAATGCTGTGGCACTTGGGTGCTGCCCCCCCCCCCCGCAAAGTGTCACAGGCAGCACTAGCTCTTGTCCTCGAAAGCTGTCCAGGTGGATGGGGACAGACATTCCCAACAGACGGCCGGCCTCTGCAACCATCCCGGGGAAGGTAGGTGCAGGTGCACAAGCCCCAGATGGGCCCAGCTCCTAGGAGGGGAGCGGCCCGGACAGCCACTGTCTGGGAGGTGACCGGGAGCCTGTGCGGGTTTGTAAGCAGGACCAGAGAAGGTGAGAGGGAAACCTGGATATGTCCTCCAAAACGGATGGAGAATCCTCTGTGAGCCCTTTGAGGGGCCCAAGAACATCAGGGACAGGTATGGGACCTGGAGAGGGGCGCCTGGAGCTGAGCAGCAGCCTGGTCCATGTGAGTACTGAACGTCGCTGCTTCTCCAGGGACCCAAGTGGGCGTGGCTTTATGTGGACCCCCCATTCCCACTCCGGCCGAGACACCAGCCTGCCCAGGCCCTCTGAGTTCTGTGCCGTGGGCCTGGGGATCGACCGGGTCCGCTTGTCCTGCTGGCTGCTGGCGGGAAGGGCCCTGCTGCACCCCGGCCCTTACAGCGGCCAGTGTGGCATGGTCCCTTCAGCAGGGCCCAGGTTCGGGGACCCCTTATTCCTTGTTGGTCCTGAGTGTGGCTGGAGCTGAAGCAGCCCAGTCTGCACTGGAACGGCAGCACGTCACGTTTGCAGTCATTGGTACTCTGGGCAATTTCCCTGGTTGTAACACCTCCACACATATCAATGCCATGGCATTTTGCTTTTTTTTTTTTTTGATACAGAGTCTTGCTCTATGGCCTGGCTAGAGTGCAGTGGCGTCATCATAGAACACAGCAGCCTCAAACTCCTGGGCTCATGAGATCCTCCTGCCTCTGCCTCCCAGAGTGCTAGGATTACAGATGTGAACCACCACACCCGGCCGATGCAGTGGTCTTTATCAGAGGTCGCTCTAGCTCTGTGTTTATGTTCATTGCACTGTAGTGATTGAGCACTCCGCCCTACCATCACCAAGGCCAGTTTGCAGGTGAGTCGGAGAGAGCAGGAGAAGGAACTGAACACGCCCCATCCACAGAGAGCACCTGCCGAACTCCTCCCCTTCCCACCCGCTGACTGGTGGAGGAGCCCCTTGGACCGAAAGCCTAGCGGTTCTTCCCCTAGGGCAGGGGGCTCCCCTCCTCTTGCCAGAGCTTTTTCTTTTTCTTTTTCATTTCTATTCCACCATCGAATGAAGAGCGTCATAAAAGGATCCATTTGATTTGATGTAAGTCCTAAAGTATTTTATAACTGTATAATAAAGTCCGAGTACTTTAGAAAATGATGCTGAGAAGGCGTAGGCTGTTGTCCCCGAAACTGGAGCAGCTAAGTCCCGATCAAGCTAATTCACCGCCATGCTGGGTGTGGCGGGGGTCAGGGCGCACTCCGAGGCAGGAGGCGGCTGGCCGGACAGGATTTCAGGGAGTTAGGGTTCTCCAAGGAGTTATGGTTCTCCAAGGAGTTAGAGTTCCCCAAGGAGTTAGGGTTCTCCAAGGAGTTAGGGTTCTCCAAGGAGTTAGGGTTCTCCAAGGAGTTAGAGTTCTCTAAGGAATTAGGGTTCTCCAAGGAGTTAGGGTTCTCCAAGGAGTTAGAGTTCTCTAAGGAGTTAGGGTTCTCCAAGGAGTTAGGGTTCTCCAAGGAGTTAGAGTTCTCCAAGGAGTTAGGGTTCTCCAAGGAGTTAGGGTTCTCCAAGGAGTTAGAGTTCTCTAAGGAGTTAGGGTTCTCCAAGGAGTTAGGGTTCTCCAAGGATTTAGAGTTCTCCAAGGAGTTAGGGTTCTCCAAGGATTTAGGTTTCTCCAAGGATTTAGGGTTCTCCAAGGAGTTAGGGTTCTCCAAGGAGTTAGGGTTCTCCAAGGAGTTAGGGTTCTCCAAGGAGTTAGGGTTCTGCAAAGGCTCTGCCGCCACAACTCTAGTGGCCCTTTTGTTCACAGATTTTATGGTAAAATGCCAACTACTTTTTATTTTTTCACACTCAAATGTGTGTGTGCACTTGTATGTGTGTATGTGTGTGTATGTGTGTATGTGTGTATGTATGTGTATGTATGTGTTTGTTTGCATGTGCCTATGTGTATGTATGTGTATGTGTATGTGTGTGTGTGTGTAGGGTCATTTGTAGCAAGACTATGGAAAAATTTCTCTCTTTTACCATGCATCGATTACCTTGTCTCTGTGGGGATCTCTAGGAGATGTAAATTAGTTCACTTTTTTCTCTCTTTTGTGCATGTGAAAAGTGGCTACCCTGCAAAACACAGTTTAGGCATCTGTTCTTTCTGTACAAACTGTGAAACAGCATCATGATTTAAGTAAAGAAACAACAAGGAGTGGAAACCCCTCCTTCCCCCCGCTGCCATCATCACAATCTTTGTGGTAGGCATGTTCATGCTAGAATGAGGAGCCACTATCACCCATTTGTAAGGAACAACCGTGTGGTCCTTGACATTAAAAGTATAAGGGTTTTCGCTTCAAGGGACGTTTATTTCCTCGAGCAGGAAAGCAGCAGCAGGGTTTTGCGGTCCCACTGCACATGCACGGTGTACGGTAAACACCAGGGAAACACGAGAGGGCAAGTGCCTGTCCACCTGGCACGGAAGAATCCGGAGCACATTACTCAGACTTCTAACTCCTCAGTATTGGATCCTTGGTACCACACTAAGACTAGCTAAGTCTTTACCAGGTACTTTCTTAGAAACAATTTCAGGAATTCAATACACATGTGGTGACAGGGCATTTTGTTATCCTAGTGGCAAATTTTGAGATTTAAAGGAAGATGCAAAGTCTTTTGCATATCCTTTTTACCTTCTTTAGAAAAAAAATTTTTTTAAGATTTACTCAACCTACTGACCCTCATTTTGTCACAGCATGCGATTGGCATTACACAACTAGCCACCATTCATCAAACAAGGATGGAATATGGATTTCTGGCAAGAAGAGAACACAGTATCTGCATAACATGGATTCGGGGATTAGAACTAGGTTCGTTGCTCTCTCAACTTTACTTTAGAAAACTAGCCAGGCCACCAAAGTGAACTGCTAAAAGGCAATCATAAGTGCTGGGCTTGTTTGTGAGGGGTGCCAGAGTGCTTTAGCATGTCCATGAGGATAGATTTATAAACAAATGACACCCCAAGACTCATTCTTCGTGGTGCTTTGCAACCATAATTAGACAAGCCATTTCCACAGTGGGCTCTGGTAATTCACCTGTAAAGAATTTTTTCTCAAATTCTTATCATTACTGAATTCTGTGCATTTTTATCTCAAAACAAATATATTCATTTGTTCGTCAACCTTCATCGTGCAATTGGCCACAAGAAGCTTTCAGGCTGCAGTGGAAGACAAACGGACACATGAACTAATTATCTCCACACACTGTGGATAGAGCAATGGGACAGGTGCACACACAACGGGGAGGGGGCCAAAAAAGATGGGGAGACGGGGCGGGGCTCTCGAGGACGAGGACGGCTTCTGGGGAGGGCCGTGCTCTAATGGATGTTAAAGGTTGAGCACAGGTGTACTCGGGTTGCCTCCGCAAATATGGGGAGAGCCCCTCTTCACTGGCAAGGCTGCTGGGAGAACGAAATAAGCTAGGGTAAAGGAGGCCAGGTGCAGAGGAATCGTGGTGTTGGGCAACTCCGGGCTCTGCCTCTCCTTGTGCATGCTCTGGCGGCCTGGGCCTTGGTCTCCGCGGCCGTCAACTGGGGGCGGCGTCCCCAGCTCTCAGGGGGTGGTGAAGGCGGAAAGGGAAGTGGGCACAGAGGGCTGTTTTAGTGCCTCGTGGACTTGCCAGAGGGTAGCTATTTGACCCTCTGTGGAGCACACTGTATGAATCAATAAATATTTCTCTCCATGCCTTCCTCTGACCTTTCTAATACATTCCTGAGCTTTTTTATTTATTTATTTATGTATTTTTTGAGACAAGAGTCTTGCTCTGTTGCCCGGGCTAGAGTGCCGTGGCATCAGCCTAGCTCACAGCAACCTCAATCTCCTGGGCTCAAGCAATCCTCCTGCCTCAGCCTCCTGAGTAGCTGGGGCTACAGGCATGCACCACCATGCCCGACTAATTTTTTCTCTCTATATTTTTAGTTGGCCAATTAATTTCTTTCTATTTTTAGTAGAGACGACGGGGCTCTCGCTCTTGCTCAGGCTGGTTTCGAACTCCTAACCTTGAGCGATCCACCCGCCTCGGCCTCCCAGCGTGCTAGGATTACAGGTGTGAGCCACCGTGCCCAGCCAGAACTGAGCTTTGAGAAACAAAAAGTCCATTTCCAAGCCTCAGCTGTCACACTGTGCACTTGCCTGCCTTTGGGAACGAAAAGAAACCGACCAGGAACAAAAGGCGAATATTCCAGCTACATCAAAGTGAGCGGCCGCCTGCCAGCGACGAGGTTCAGTCTTTTCTCCCCAACAGGCCACTTTCTTTCTCCCTGGGTGGAGAACCCTGGATGTCAGCACTGGCCACCTTTGAAATGTGTATCCTTACAGCATTTTAAAAAAAAATTTCTTCGTTGAGGTACTCGTGATTAATATTCCAATATAATCGAGTATTCAATATTTAAGGATAAATAGTAAGACTTTGTGCTATTTGTTTAAAAAACTCAAAAAAAGGCTGGGCCCGGTGGCTCATGCCTGTAATCCTAGCAGTCTGGGAGGCCAAGGCGGGAGTATTGCTCGTGGTCAGGAGTTCGAAACCAGCCTGAGCAAGAGCAAGACCCCGTCTCTACTATAAATAGAAAGAAATTAATTGGCCAACTAATATATATAGAAAAAATTAGCCGGGCATGGTGGCGCATGCCTGTAGTCCCAGCTACTCGGGAGGCTGAGGCAGGAGGATTGCTTGAGCCCAGGAGTTTGAGGTTGCTGTGAGCTAGGCTGACCCCACGGCACTCACTCTAGCCTGGGCAACAAAAGCGAGACTCTGTCTCCAAAAAAAAAAAAAAAAAAAAAAAAACTCAAAAAAATGTCTTTCGGAGTATATTATATCAGAGCAAAGGGTCAAAGGTTCAATTAGGAGTTTTCAGAGTCAATGATAAAACACACAGAATCCTTGACAAATTGAAATGTGAAATGTAAAGAGTGTTCGGGGGCTGGATCCTTGTACACGTGTATCCCTTAGTCCACAGCATATTTTTGCGTGGAAATTCTCCCCTCTCAGCCTTGCGCCATTGCCACGTGGCTCGGAGAGGCCACGGCAGCTGAAACTCTCTCTCCTCGTGGCCGGTGTCCCCGTCCTATTTCAGAATGGTTTCCGCAGCGAGGGGGCCTTCCCCTCCAAACGAGCGGCGCACGCTGGAGCCCAGGACAGGGCCCGGTGCAAATCGTGGCTGCGAGTGGTGGTGACTTTCAGAGCCCTGCACGAGCCAGAGAATCCTCCCTAGGGCTGTGGGGGCTGCTGGGTGGCTTAGCATGGCGGGGTTGGGTGCTAGTGGTGGTGCTATTACTTTGATTTTTTTTAATAAGTGGAGTTTCTGCTTGAACAAACAGAAGCGTGTCCGGAGCATCATTTGCAAACTGTGGTTCATGTGCTTCTCCTCTAGGTTGAGCTTTGAGCTGTGACTTTGTGTTTCCTCACTCCTCACTTCCCCCACCCACCCGATTCTTAGATGTTAGGAATCAATGTTAGGTTGACTAATTAATGAAATGCAAAGCTAATGAATGCCGTGCAATTGCAGTGTCTAGCGCGTGAAGAGAGTTACCCGAGTCGGTGGTTTAGGAGCTGAGATGATTCAGAGACAGGACTTTTCAATTCGTGACTCAAGAGGCTACAAAAACCTCGCTGTAAAAGCTCCGAGAGGTGGTTTAATCAGTTTCAGAGCGTCGTGCTGCAAGTTCAGAGCGTGTACATGCGTTCCTAGACAAGGGAAATGAAGAGTAGGAGATTGCACCAGGTAGCACCTTCAGACACCTGATTTTATGATACTATAGAGAGTGCAACTTTTCTTAAGCTGTCATTATTATCAAAAAGAAATGTCCACAGAATCCCAGATGTAGTGACACGCAGGCCTCTAGGGCAGACCCGTGGTGGGGGGTTGGTTCCAGCCGGCCCTTGCGGTGGCCAGCGGGTGCCAGGCTCCCCTGCCGGCTCTGAGTTCTGTGCCCACCCCCCCCGCCCCCGGGATCCTGCACACAGGCCTCCACCGTGTCCACCAGGAGAGCTGGACACCTGGCTTCCCACGTCCACAGCGAATCCCAGCTCCGTTCCAGAACTCAGAGACCATAAGGTAAAGTTTCTGTCCTCCTGTCGCCCGAAAGACTGCAGATGTCTGTTCCCTTCGGGCCCTGTGCTGTCCTCCTGCCCCGGGAGAGCGCCCCTCCCCTGGCCAGGGCTCCTTCTCTGTCGGGGTCCAGCCCCACCCTTCCTGACGCCTCGCTGGACTCACTCTCTCTCATCCTCCTTTTCTAAAATCTTCCACCTTCCACCATATACTGGCTCCTCCCTCCCGTTAAGCAAATAGCTCAGGTGTCGGCAGACACAAAAGAGAAAAGCCAAAACCTCAAGTTCCCTCAAACACATTCCCTTGCGTTACCGAGTTCGTCCCTGTCCCTTCTGTGGCATTTTTGCAGCGTGTGCTGCTCTCTGCTCTTCCTTCCCAACCTGACCTTTCCTTTCTATCCCCGCACCGGGGCTGTCCCTGCCCAAGTTGCTGGAGGTCTCTCTGTGTCTGTAAACCCCAAGGACACTTCTACATCCTAATTTTTCTTGGACACTGAGAACGTTTATTTGCTGGATTTCTCTGTGCTTAGTCTTTCTTTCGACTGTCCACAGCTCTCTGTGTTTAGATTTCCTTTTGACTGTCACCACTTTCTAGTATTAACACTTCCCCTCGGGTCCCTTTATTGCTTCTTTGTTTTCTGCTCAGTCCTGCAAGGTTGCTGTCCTCAAAGCCCTGCCCCCTGCTTCTCTCCTCATCCGCCGCCTTCTCCCTGGGCAATGCAGACTTCCCACCACGATGCCTCCTCCCGAGACCCCTCTGCCCATCAGATCTGGGCCTGTGGTTCTAGAGGCTTATTTACCTTCTCCTCTCGACTTCTCCAAGGCGTCCCCAAACTCACAAAGTCAAATTTGAGCTCATCATCAGTGTCTCTGTCCCCTAGAGAACCTGCCTTTCCTTTGCTGTCCCCTGCCCCTGGATGGAGCACCCCTCCCCCAGTGCCTGAGGCAGAGCCATGGGGACAGCGGTGCAGGTGAGCTGCAGAGCTCTCCCACTCCCTCCCTCCCTTCCCAGCAGCTGCCAGGCCTTGGGATGTGCTCTGAGGCTCGCACTGAGACCACCTGCTCCCTGGTGGCTCCAGCACTGTCTGTCCCATGCAGAACCCCTCTAATGGGCGCCTTTGCCCCAGGACACCCTGCAGCCTGGCGAGACTGGCTGGGAGCCGCACTGCAGGTGGAGGGGCTCCGTGTGGAGCCGCCTCCCAGCCCCTCTTCTTTCTCAGGGGGCAGAGCTCCATCCACCATGGGGCAAAGGCTCTCCTCTCAGGCTCCTGCCGTCCGTCCTCTGTCTCTCGTTCTCTCTGCACCCCTGGCCTCGTTCACATTGCAGGCACCTCTCTCCTGACCCTAACTCTGCTCTGCTACCTCCATCCCCTGCACGGCACAGTGATCTTTCTTTCAGGTGCAAATCTGATCAAGTCACCCTCCAGCTTCAGACCCCTCAGAGGCTGTCTCCTGCCCTCAGGCCAAAGTCCTTCCTGAGATGTGAGATTTATACGGGCCTCTGCACCCATGCCACACACTCCTGCCCACCTTTCTGGCTTTGCTTCCACCCGGTGAACCTCTTCAGTTACTCAGAAGCCGCCGGGGATGAGAATTCCCTAGTGTTTTTGTCTGCCGACTGGCTGACACCTAATCATATCTGTCCCTCAAGTGTTCTCTTATGTGTCTATTTCTCCAAAAGTACTCCAATGCACGCCCCCCCACCCTGCCCCCCGTTCTCCTGGGCTCTGTGCCTTGTAATGACTTGCACAGACCCTGCACCTGTTTTTGCCTTTCCACTTGCCAGGCTGGACGGCAGCCCTCGTCCAGTCGTCCATCTCCTTAACAAAGTACAAGCTCAGCGGCACCGGCCCGACATCCTTGCTTATCAGTGCGTTCCCTGCGCCTGGCACAGACCTGGCTCGTTAGACACCTGTTTGCAAACGGCCGAATAAGAGGCGAGAAGACTCAGCTCCCTGGAGAACCAAGGAAGCAGCTGAAGCTAGAGGGAAATGGGGAGGAAAATTCTGAAATTCCACTTCTTGGTCAAGTGACAAATCGTGTGGCCACTTTTCTTACGCGGTGGGTCTGAGAGGAAAGAAAGAAGCAAAGGATGTTTTTCTTCCCAGTTTTGTGTCTTCAGGCCTCTGAAACACAGAACCCTTTCCCAGGACAGATGCTAATTGGTTTAGCTGTGACTTGAAAGCACACGTTGCCAGCAAGATAGCTCTAGCATGCGTACATTAAAAAAATAGTTTTTAAACTAGCCAAACCGCAGTGTGTGTGGGGCTCATCCGGCTTCATCTCACGCCACCTCTGTGGAGAGCGGAGGGCTCTGCGCCCCACGCCCAGGAAGAGCCCCGAGACACTGGGGCTCCTGCCCGGCTCGCCCCAGCGAGGTCTGGGAGGTCGGTTGAGACGACCTTTGCTTTCTGGCTTTGCACGGCAGGCCCTGCATGCCAGGCAGCCTACGCAGACAGAGCCCCCGCCGTAGGCCGGCCTGTCGGTTACTGTAAATCAAGCTAAGGGTGAGCATAAATACAGGCTTTCCTTCCCAAATCCCAACAAGCCAAAACAAGACGAGGGATTTTTCTCCTTCCTCTCCGGCAGGGCGAAACTCCTGCAGCGGTGAGACTCGTGGCATGTGAGCACACCCAAAGAGGCCCGTTCCTTGCGCGGCTTTGTGCCTTCTGCCTGGTTTCTCAAATGTCGGAGATTCTCGCGAGATATTGTTTCTCGTCTCTGCCGCTTTTGTCAACATAACGTGAAGCTTTGTTTCCTTCCTCTAACAGACACGTCTATTTTAATTCTCAAGTATAAAGGAACACACACGCGAATGTCACATGCATTATTAATAATACAACTAAGAATAAATAACTTGGAAATTTATTCATTATGGTACTATTTACAGAGCCCTTGCTAGTTTTCGTTCATTGGATGGGAGCTTGTGGGGGGCTGTCGGATAAAGAGGTTTCTCTCCTGCACGTGACACACCTGCAGTGGGATGTCAGATCCCTGGCACAGGTGAGGGAACTGGGCGTGCGCGCCCTGACTCCCGGGCCAGGCTCTTAGATCAGCCTGCGCAACCTTCTTCCCAGGCTAGCTCTTCCCGATCACACCTGCCCAAAGAACGACAGGCTCTGGGTGACTGCTCAGTGTATCATGCATGTCCTTCTGACTTTCTGTTTGCAGGATTCCTGTGGGCCTGGCCTCCGCGTTTCAGAAAGTGTGACGTGCCCACTATTGGCATGGGTTTCACCAGATCCCTGGCGCTAGTGCCCCTTGGTCTTGGGAGAGAGCCACTGTGTGTCTAGACCTCGCTCTGTGTCCACGTGCCTGTCCGGCCCCTGCCCTGCGGCCCCACCAGGGCCAAGCCCACAAGCACGTCCCACCCACCCCGTGTGCAGACTGGCACGACCGGCATGCTGGGGACTGCAGGCATGGTGGGGTTGCCACGTCACTGCTCCATCCTCCTCCACCCTGTCCTCCCACACACCTCCGGCCTCCACCCTCTCTCCTCTCCTGGGTACCGTGGGGACGGCGTGGGAAAGGCCCACCGCTGCAGCAAGAGCCGAGAGGGAGCTTTGGGGAAAATGACAGGACGGGACAGGAGGACGCAGAAGAGACTGGGTGGGGCTGCGAGAGGCGCTGCTCTGGAACGCGGGAAGGAGTCCGAGTGGGAGAGACGGGAGAGAGGGCAGAAGCCACAGCAGCCGGGAGGAGGGGACACAGAGGCACCAGGGGACCCAGGCATCTGTCGGGGTGGCTGGAGGGTGAGGAGACACACGCACGGTTTACCTGGATTTACCTGGGATATCACAAAGAGGAGGACCGGGGAACAACCCAATTTCAACGCAGCACGGAGCAGCCTCGATGCCCAACGTTGCAGAGCACGGGCGTCCGGGGCAGCCGAACCTCCGCGTGAAGCCACCACTGCACGTCCTCGCCGTGCCACCCTGGGCAAGTCCATGAACCTTCTGGAGCCTCAGTTTCTCTTCTGTGAAATGTGGATCTTACTTGTTCCCACCTCATAGGGTTAGAGTAGGGTGCCGGGGAGAGTGCTCGGTGCAGTGGTCACAGGCTGTGCGGAAGCTCGCTGGCCTGGATGCTGGGGTGACCGCCAGGGAGGGGACGTTTGTGACCTGGAGTGACAGCCGCCTCTGGGACACCATGGGGTCAAGCGCCGGCTGCAACATGGGCTGGGCCAAAACAATAGCAGAGGAAAGAGGTAAAATGTAGTCTAGATTCTTACTTCATAGTGTTTTTTGGCTAATTTGTTTTGTAAGAGGGGGAGTTGCGCCCCATCTTGGTGAGCGTTTCATTGACGAGGTTTCCACATTTTGAATTATCTTCTAGAGCCAGTGAGAGACAACCGCTATAAAATAACTTATCCTAAACCCCTGTCAAAGCCGTCCCTGGTAGGCTTAACAGAAGGGGAGACGTGCGTGCATGCATAACGTGCCTGCGAGATTGGAAACGCCCACTTGTCCAAGGGCAATTTAAAAAGGAAAAGGTGTTCTTGGAGCCTGTGCCTCCCTCAGAGAGTTTGGCCATCCCAGTCACTGCACGAAGGAAGCAAATAACTGAAATATACCCCGCTACCCAGGGAGCAGGAAACTCTGCGAGACAAATCTGTGGTGCAGGTCACACGAAAGCCTTCTTGGATGAGTGCGGCTTTATTTTATTGGTTTTGAGTCTCAGCCATTTACTAGCTGTGTGACTTCGAGCAGTTCCTTGAACTTCCTGACCCTCGTGTATACAATAATGCTAAAAATACCCTGCTTGAACTTGCAAAGAGAGGATCACGTGGAAGATCCGGTCCACGCTATGTGGCGGCTCCCAGCAGCCAGCAGCCCAGTCCCCGGTTTGGGGATTCTCTCTGTTTGCTCCTTTCTCCTGGCTTTCCGTGGAGGTTGGTCAGGAGAAAGGATTTTGTCACCCCCTAAGAAGGTAACAGCTGAGTTCTGAGCTCACCTCCCCTTAGGCTAACCTTAAAGTTATTTAAATGTAGAAAATTAACATATTTGTTGACTAACTTAACAAACTTTTATAACACTTGGGGGGGGAATAAAAGGCAGAACACAAAGGGCGGGCTTTGAAGGCACCTTTGCAATGCCAGCGAATGTGCTGCTTGTTGGGTCTGTGGGAAAAGAGAATTTCAAAGCAAGGAGTATTTTATGGAAAGTGACCTGACCTAACCTCATAGGGTTCAAACGCTGAGTGTGTCAGGAGGACCAGTCACCAGCTGTCAGGACGCCTGGGCAGTGCCCGGGCAGGGAAGCAAACCTCAGAGGGGAGGGCGGTGCAGGGGGGCTGCAGAGAGCTTGGGCCGACAGGTGAGCACAAGACAGGAGAGCGGCGTGCATTCCAGAGCCGTCAGCCGCGCTCCAGGGCAGGGGCCCCCAGGCTGGTGCATTTCACAGCGCAGTCAAATTTCCTAAAGAAGTTGGGGAACTGACATAAAGTTGACAACTCCCTCTTTGGCCAAATAAGGGCGTTAAGAAACAAGCGATCACCATTTCCTACAAGAAAGAACCTTTCAACACCAAAAAGCTGAAGGTTATAATCTCGAAGGACTGACGTACGGAGACGAGAGTTTGCTTTGTGAAAAAGCCACTCCGTTAGTTACTTGGCGTATTTCAGTGCACGCCACACAGACTCCACCCTGGTGGCCGTGCTCTGAGCCACAGGGAGGAGACGCTGTCCTCAGCTCCCCGTCAAGGTGCTCTGGGACGGAAACATGGGGAGCACCCGGGCTGGGCACAGTGGACCCCCAATCCCCTCCTCAGCCCGTGTCTTTGCTCCTGTCCGATATTCCTTGGAGAGGTGTGAACGACTGTCCCAGCTTGACCTGGGTGGGAGGGTTTCCCGGGGACTTTCAGTACCAAAGACAGGACAGAGCTCGACGACCCGGGTCACCTGCAGTTTTTCTCATTTCCAGATGCAGCCCGGAAACTCGGAGCTGCCTGCGGCCCTGTCTGAGGCGGCGCTGCACCTGAGTGCCGGGGTGGACTCGGAACCACAATCTTCACGTCCTCGGGTTTGCTTTTGCCCCTCCTAGCAGTCGTGCCCTCCACAGACTTTTTTCAGCAGCACCTGCCTCGGCACATGGTGAGACTGCCACGCCTATCAGTAAACCCTTTGTTAAAATAAACGAGCTCACACCCGAGTGCTTATCAACTGTTAATCCCCAAATCAAGGGAAATATTCTTAAAAAGCTTTAACCTTCTTCATCGATTTGACGCTGTGTGGGTTTGTATTGACCTTAGAGACAGTAAGTTTTTTCTCAGGTGCCCCCTTTACCTGGCAGCGGCAGGGGGCTGGAGGGAAGCCCAGAGCCATTGGAAGGGGACACCTCAAGTGGGCACTTGGAACTGCCCAGCGTGTGCCAGGCCGTCCACTCTGCCCTGCTAGACAACCAGTCCATCCTTCCCTCCCCCCTGAGTCCACCCCCATCCTCAGCACCAGCAAGCCAGTGATCCTGTCCCCGAGCGCCAGGAAAAGTGAAGCAAACATGAAAACACTTTCAGCAGCTCCCACTGCCCCGTCTCCCCTGCCAGGCCCCGTTATCCCAGACCAGCTGCCGCACGTCTGCGCGTCCCAGGTGCACCTGCCCTCTGCACCAGCCACCACGCGCTGCATGGCCCAGGACGGCATTGCGGTCATTCCTCCTCCACTCCTCGTCTCCACCTTCCCTGTCTCAGCTGGGCATGCTCACCAACCCACCCATATGCCCTTACTTCCCCCTCTGCAGCAAATAATCCAGCAAACACCAACAGCAGCAAGGAAATCATCTTCTTCACCCCACTCCCCCTTGATCTATAATCCTGCATGGAAAAGAAAACCCCCTTCAAAGAGTTGTCCACATTGACCATCTCTAATTGCCCCTCCTGTTACTCCCTAAGCCTGCTCCGATCAGAGCATCGTCCTACCACCCCTGAGCTCTCACGGTGGCCGCCAGCCGCTGAGCCCAGCCGTTGGCTCAGGAGCCTCACCTGAGCTCTCAGCTGCTGCACAACAAGGCTCGGCCAGTCCCTCCTGCGGCCCCAAGCGCTTTCCGCACCTGGCGCCCTGGCCTCCACGTTCCCCTTATTCTGCCTCTAAATCAGCGGTCACTTTTTCTCTGGGTTCTTTGTCAGTGTCTGCCATCCCCTCAACCATTCAGCACTGGAGTGTCCCAAAGCCCAACCTCGGGTCTCTTCTTCTCTCCTGTAATATTTCTTGGCTTGCTCCCTTGGTGACGTCATCTGTTGCCATGTGTTTAAACACCGTCTCTCTGCTGACGGCACCCAAATTTCCATATCCACCCCCAGTCTCGCCCCTGAAATCCAGTGTTGTGTGTTCACTTACTGACTTGGTATCTTCCCTTGAATTTCTAAGAAATACCTGCTCCTTAACCTGTCCTATGCTGAGTTCCCCATCTTCTGCCCTGCAGCCAGCACCGTCTGTGGTCTTTCCCATCCTCTTCAATGACGGCTCCTTCTCTAGAGCTGGTCAAGCTGAGTAGCAACTTCTGAATCCTCCTGTTCTCTCCTTGAGTGTGGGCAAGCCCCACTGCCTGCACTTGCAAATGTGTATTGAAATTTCAACCACGGTCATCTGGTCCCAGCCACCGTTATTGGTCCGAGTCACCATCACCTCCTGCTTGAGTTATTCCTGTTGCCTCCGGATCCAGCCCACGCCCCACAGGCAGCTGGAGTGACCCGTGGAGACACAAGACAGATGAAGTCACTCTTCTGTGTGAATCCCTTTCCCCTCCCCGAGACTTGCTCATCCGCCTCTGTGCCGTGTGCTCATTGCACCTGCAGGGCCTGTCCCTCTCCTTCCCTTTCGCCGGGGACTCCTTTCCTCGTGTCCCACCCCCTTCCTTCAAGCTGATCACAGTCCACCTCCTAAGGGAGCCCGGAACCAACCCTCGGAATCCCTGCTCTCTTTGCCTGCCAGATTTTCTGCCGTGCTTTCCAGCCCAAATTCACTATATAATTGACTTGTTCGTTCTCTCTGCCCCACGGGTCTGTAAACTCCTGTCTGCACGCATACCTGTGTGCTCTTCTGACTTCCCTGATTCTAGAGCCTGGAACAGGTGCTGGCTCATCACAAGAGCGTCATAGATCCCTATTTGTTGGATGAATTCCTGAGTGCGCTTCCCTGGGATCTAAAAGGGGACCAGTGTAGTTCGAGGGGACAGAGGCTTGGACCGCAGGTCTGAAACGGTGATGCAGCCCAGGGCGCCGAGTCAGTGGAGGTTGTCCACCGAATCCCAGCCTTTGGTCTGGTCTCAGGGGAGGAGAAGGATCCAGGGCCCATCCCGCCGGCTGCAGGTCTTCTGGGGCTGCTCACTTTGGTCCAGGAGTAGCTGCAGTAACCCTGTGGCCAGAGGCTGAAGTCACCTTCTTTGCAGAGTTTCACATCAGGCTCCTGTGGTGAAAAGCCATCTCACGGCATGTCCCACGTTCTGGATGTTTCCAGAGAACAGCTCCTATACCTGGACGGCTGAGTCAGGGCCGTGAACGTCTGCCCTGTTCAGTTGTCACATTCATAACACATCAGTCTCTCCCTCCGGCACCCTGCAAAGCAGACCCTCGGCTTTCGGCACTTCCCTAGTCTGCTTCTCAGGTGGAGCTACCGTGAGTGGTTCCCGGGGACTTCTATTGCTCCCTTCATATTCCAACCCATTTGTCTCTTTTTGCTTGGGGCACCCTCTGTCCCCCAAGCGGAGTTTGAAACTGCTCCATAAATGATATCTGTTAGCTTTGACTCCCAGTGTTGCCCGCCAGGCTGAAATCCAAACATTTCGTACATTTCAACTTTAGAAATTCTTGCCACAAGGAAAGACCATTTTGAGAAGTTGTTTTTTTTTTTCTCCTTGACATTTTAAGATGATTTTTTTTTTGCAGGAAATTTGATACAAATAGCTGCCATTTTCAAACAGTGAGGAAATGGGAGCTTAAAATTAATTGAATGGAGAAGCAATTTTCCCCATCCACATCCCTCCCCCTTCCCGCAAAGAGGACCTGCCAGCATGGTTTACACGAGAGCTACTTGTAACCTCTGAGTCAAGTGTTTTCCAACATGCCCATGTGTTCTTCTGCCCAGTGCCAGCCCCACATTCCAAAGCAAACCACTGGAGACGCCATCCACACCACAAAGAGATAGACTGACTTCATTTTGTTGGCAATAGCTACGAAGTAGAATAGGCAATATGGGAGAGTAGCTCACAATACAGTGGGGTCACGTGATTCCAATCCAGGCTTTGCCGTTTACTTGTGCTGGAACTTTGGGTAAGACGAGTAATGTCCTCAAGCCTTTGTGTGCAGTTGTAGAACAGGAAATAACGTTACAGATTCCACCAAGTAGTTGCGATGCTGCAGTGAGGTAGGAAGTGCCTAGCACCGTGCTTGAAGTAGTTCCTCAACAGGAGGTCAGATCTGGTTTTAAGTAGCAGCCACCTCGACTTCAGGTCATGTTCATGTGGAAAGGCTTCATTGAGCTTGAGGATGCTGTTGGAATCCTTGAAGTCTCAATGCATCAAAAAGACATGGCGGTGAAGCTCTAGTTGTTCATTTTTTAACTCACCCTTTGAACATCCAGGACCTTCTATGTGCAAAATCCCATACTAGGTGCGGTAGAGTCATAACATGTAACGGACTGGGATTTCACCCTCCTGGGGGTTTGTAACAAGACCGGGAATATGGCATTTAGTAACTCAAGTCAGGAAGAGATCACTTTTGCTGGAGAGACTAGGAAAGGTTTGTAAAGGTGGGAGCATTTAGCTGGGTCTTGAAGAAGAGCTAAGATTGGTAAGTGTGGTGAAAAAAAGAGCTTTTCCAGTAAAAAGATAGATATGTATTCAGGGAATAGAGTAGTTGGTCTGATATGCTCTAGACCAGGGGTCCTCAAACTACGGCCCGCGGGCCACATGCGGGTGTTTTTGCCTGTTTGCTTTTTTACTTCAAAATAAGATATGTGCAGTGTGCATAGGAATTTGTTCATAGTTTTTTTAAATTATAGTCTGGCCCTCCAACAGTCTGAGGGATAGTGAACTGGCCCCCTGTTTAAAAAGTTTGAGGACCCTTGCTTTAGACTATCAACAACATTTATTTTTAGTTACGGTAAAATATACATAACATGAAATTTACCATTCTAACCATTTTGTAATGTACAATTCTGTGTCATTAAGTACATTCACGTAGTTATGCAACCATCACCACCCTCCACCTCCAGAACTCTTTGCATCTTCCCAACTGACACTCTGCTCCCATTAAACACCAACTCCCACGACCCCTCCCTCTGCCCCCGGCACGCACCATTCTACTTTCCATCGCTATGGATTTGATCACTCTGGGAACCTCATAGAAAGGATTCATACAGTATTAGTCTTTGTGTGACTAGCTTATTTCACTTAACACAATGTCTTCAAGGTTCATACACATGATAACATGTGCAGAATTTCCTTCTTTTTAAGGCTGAATAATACTCTATTGTATGAATGACCATATATTGTTTATCCATTAGTCCATTGATGGACACTGGAGTCGTTTCTTCCTTTTGGCTGTTGTGGAAAATGTGCATCTCAATAAGATTTTATAGTGATTCTCTTATTTGATCTACTCGGACATGAACTCCAGGAGGGCAGGGTCTTTGACAGCTGTGTCCAGTACTGTTCCCCCAGAGCCCAGAACACCAGCTGGCACATAGTAGGCACTCAAGAAAAATTTACTGAAGCAACATTGGTTGAATGGATGGACTTAGCCCTTACAATAATTTTGTAAGGGAGGTGGGGAAACATTACCGTCCCCTTATTAGAAGAGAAAGTGCACTCAGCAAAATAGGAAACCGGCATGGCCAGCAGGTGTCCAAGGGGCCATGGAAACACCATCCTGGGTCTTGCCCACTGCCCGGCACACAGCAGGGTCCTGCCTGAATCAGCAAGAACTGAGTCGCTGTTCTGAAACCCCAGCTTGTCTCCTTTGCTGGCTCCGTGACTTTCAGCATGTTGCTTTACTTCTCTGAGACTTAATGTCTTACTTTATAAAATGCAGATTCCACTATCACCTTCTAGAATGTTCCAAGAAATAGAGACAAGGTAAATGACGTACCTGTTTTGCACTGGACACTTACAGGTTACTATTGCCACTATAATAATGTATTTTCCTAAAATAATTTCATTTACACAGGGAAGAAAGCTATTTTTTGTTTCAGCGTTGTGTAATTAAAAAAAAAAAACAGGGCCCATTAAATATAAGACAATCTACTTTTTCTTGCCAGCTACCTCACTATTTCATGCTTCACCTTGAACAAGTGGGATAGCCACTTGGAGCCTCAGTTTCCTCCTCTCTGGAGTGGGGACAGACACATCGCCCCTGCCTCACTCACAGGATCGCTGTGGACATTAAGTAGGAGCCCCGTCTGGACTGTCGTGTGCACGAAAACATGGGGGCGCTTCTTCCTACTCTACTGGGGGTGTGAGTCATTTGCTAGACTCCTGGGGACCAGCACTAAGAGAAAGAAGACCTTTTGTTTTACCTGCGGTGGTTTTCCTGAGATCCAGCAGCCCAGTGGCTGGAATGAGTATAGCAAAGGCATAGCAAAGCTGTTGAGTTATCCTGAACCCTTCAAATTGAAGCAGCTCTTCTAGGGTCAGCATGAGCCCCTGTTTGCAAAAGGACCAGGAGAGCCCAGGGCAGGGCAAAACTTCCCTGTCCCTCCTGCCCAGACCCGGTCTTCTTTATTAGGGCTGTTAAATGACAAAACCACCCTGGCCCCAAACCGCAGCAATAATAGAGCAATCTGGGGAAGGTGACAGAGTGACGGTGCTGTTTGGCTAAAGGGGAAGGAAGGGACATTAACATTTATCTGTGGGGGCTTCCTGTCTGCCTCCCCACATGTGGTCTCAAGGGTGCACCAAGAAGCCACCAACTGTAGCCTCCTTCGGCTGACTGAGAGGGGGCCAGGCTGGGAGGGAGGAAGGGAAGCTGACAAGCCTTTCACTGCCCCGAAAACTGAATGTTTGGGATTTCTGTTTGCAGGAACAGAAAAAAGGAGGATTTATAAGCAAGTTTAGGGGCACGCCAAGGCCAGGGTTTTGATTGTGTCGGCTACTAACTAAGAACCAGGGGGCGTAAGACCTGGCTCTTACCCTGGCCAGCGCAGGATGCAGAGAGGGGCCTGAGAAGCGGGTCCTGCAGTCACGAGAGTGCTTCTCGCAGGTCCTCACTGGCTCTGCTTGGGCAGTGGGAGTCATGCAACCTGTGGACATTCCCTATTGCCTTGGCTGCTAGGAATCTCAGAGGTGAGTCTAGCCGTAGGAAGGAAATAATTCTGTAGGAAGACATTTTGGCACTTTTCCCAGAGGATGGGGAATTTGCTGAAGGTTTTGAAGCATGGCCAGGAGTTCACTGGCCACAGAGCGGGAGGCAAGACATGGAAGGAAGAGAGACTCACAGCTGCGTGCAGACCCCCAGGGCTCAGGGAGGGCAGATAGCCTGGTGCAGTCGGAGGGTGATGGAGGAAGTGGCAGGAGCCCCCCCCACCCAGGCACCACTACAAAGGGTTTGATGATTTATTGGGATAAAAAATTTGCATTTTGCTTAATCCAGAATAATGAAAGCAACTTCTTCTTTCCTGTCCACGTTGCAGCTGAGTCTCTCACAAGGGCAAATAGGTCTTTGAATGAAAGCCGCTTTGGGCACAGTCGAGTTTTAACCCCAGGGGAGGCGCCCTGAGTGTCCAGGGGAGGCTGACCTGGAGACAGGGCTGGCACTGAGGGAGAGACACTGAGGGAAGCTAGACACTCCGGGGAGCGGGGCGAGGCGTGTGGCCCCAGCCAAACCCAGGTGCTCCAGCCAGCCGAGGGGCAGCGCAGTGGGCGTCCGGGTCTCGAGGGACAAAGTGAGATGGACCTTTGAGCGTCCAGGTCTCGAGGGACCAAGTGAGATGGACCTTTGAGCACGTTAGCAGAGCTCATGTCCAGGGGCCCAACACTCCATTAGACGCGTGATCCCAGATTCTCCACAAAACCCCGGGTTGTGGCTGGGAGCCCTGGGAACCACCCAGATGGAAACTTCTGTTAGCCCAGCAGATGGGAACTCAGAGTGGGTGGACTTTCCTTCATTGACAGCTACCCTGGCCACAGTGCTACTACCACCGTATGCACCACCGTATGCAACACCAGTGCATGCGAGCTGGCCGTGTTTCCAAGCACTTGGAGTGCACTGACCCTGTTTATCCTCACAACAACCCACGAGGTAAGAACTATTCCTACCCCGTTCTCCAGGAGAGGGCAAATAATTTTTCCCCAAGGCCACGTAGCTTGTGAGCAGCAGAACTGAGATTCGAAATCAGGCACATTGGCTCACAGTCTGGGCTTGCGATTCCTTTGATAAGGTACCTCTCCGATAAAATAAAACCCTGGGGTGTTTCCTGCAGTTCGTACTCTGCACGTGTGCCGATGTGTCCGTGTGCTCCCGAGGGCAACGGGCAGCTACGGAAGGATTTTGAGCAGGAGAGTGACAGGCTCAAGTATGGGATGGGCAAGGCAGAGAGAAGAGGACATCTTCGAAGGCAAGGTGGAGTTGCTGGCATGCTCTATGCAGAGACGACGTCAGCTCCACACTGGCGCAGGAAGGGAGACCTGCAAGAGGGCTCCAAGGTAGGACTGACTGCGCAGGAGGGGGATGTGCTGATGTCGAGCAATCGAATTCATTTATATCAGATTTTGACTGTCCTTGAAATACAGCCGAGAAGGCTTTTTTTTTTTTTGAGACAGAGTCTCACTCTGTTTCCCGGGCTAGAGTGCCGTGGCGTCAGCCTAGCTCACAGCAACCTCAATCTCCTGGGCTCAAGCCATCCTCCTGCCTCAGCCTCCCGAGTAGCTGGGACTACGGGCTTGCGCCACCGTGCCCGGCTAACTTTTTGTATATATATTTTTAGTTGGTCTATTAATTTCTTTCTATTTTTAGTAGAGACGGGGTCTCGCTCAGGCTGGTTTCGAACTCCTGACTTGGAGCAATACGCCCGCCTCAGCCTCCCAGAGTGCTAGGATTATAGGTGTGAGCCACCGCGCCTGGCTGAGAAGGCTTTCAATTGGAGGCCTTGCAGGGTGCAAAGCGTTCTGTTCCTCATGGCATTCTTACAAAAGAGTGAGAGCCAGCGGGAGTGGCTGCTGCCTCTCCGAGCATGTGCCCAAAGAAGCACATGTGATCGTACCACCATTAGCTTTGCCGCTCTTCTCTCGTCGCTTCTATTTCTTTGTATGTTTACGGCGTACGTATGCACCGTATACGAAGGAGGCAAAGTCTTTGTCCTCGACACCTGGTTTCTGCAGGTGAGCTCTGACGGAAATATTTTGGCTGAAGTCTTATTTTATTTGACAAGTGTTTCTGGTGACTTACTATCTAAGATTTTTGTAAGTTTTAGGACCCAACCTCGTTTATGTTTATGTTCATCGTTTATCCATCCACCTGTCTGTGCTTCCATCCATCCATGTCTCCATTTATGTATTTGTCAAGAAGTTCTTGAGCACCCGCTGTCTGCAGGCTGTGGTCTGTGTTGCAGACGGACATGCCTAAGGTGTCACTCACGGTGACCCGGGAGGGACGGCCACCGTCCGGATCTGTGGTGTGTGCAGGGTGGGGGGTGGAGAGATGTAGCACCGAGCTGGCATCTGGGCTGTGTGGCCACTGCCCCCTTCACCCACCATGCGAGCTCTGACCGTCCAGCCTCCGTTTCTTTACCCAAGAAATGAGAAGATTGTTTTCAAGTTCACCATGAACTTGCCAAAGTTGTATGATTCTCCACACACACACACAGAGACACACACACACACAGAGACACTGGAGATTGTAGCATCTTTTAATCCAATAACTCCCCTTGCTTAGAAGTCACCACTGGGGGTCTTTTCCTGTCCTGTTTTACCAATTGTGCAGCGACTCCGTAGCTCTGTTTCGCAGCCGTGAACGGGGAGGTCGCTCATTGCTGAAGCATTTACGAAGCGGCAGCATGCGGCGCCAGCCACGCGCCTGCTGCCGGGCGGGGAGCCCTGGGGATGGAAGATCGGGGAGGCCGTGGCCTCTGCGCATGGCCCGGTGCGGACAGCGGCGCTGGCCCCCTGAGTGATGTGCCTGCCACACAGTGCTGGGAGAGATGCGGATCTCCTGTCTGTGCTTCCATGAGTCATCCTGAATTACCTGGGCTTCTGCCGCTGCTGAGCACAGGGCAAGGTCGCTCCCAACACATCGGCTCTGCTCCGTGCACCGCCCACTCCCCGCGGCGTCCTTGCTGCCGTCAGCAGCTGTCTGCAGTCAGGGCTGCCTGTTCCTCCTGGCTGTGTACCGTGTTTCCCCGAAAATATGCCCTGCCCATAAAATAAGCCCTAGCAGGATTTCTAAGCATTTGCGCAATAAAAGCCCTACCCCGAAAATAAGCCCTAGTGACGGGCGTGGCTACGCAGCGCATCTGCAGAACCAATGCATGTCGTCTCGGAGCGGGAAAGAAGGCGAGCAGCCCTTCTCATCTGCCCCATCGTGACAGCTGCTATCCCAGAGGTGACCGGAAAGGTATGAGCAGCCCCACCAACAAGGTCGGCTCCCCCTGTCAGGTCCAGGCCATCCTGTGTGCTGAGGCTTTAAGGGGAAAATAACACATCCCCTGAAAATAAGCCCTAGGGTGTCTTCTTGAGGAAAAATAAATAGAAGATCATGTCTTATTTTTGGGGAAACACGGTAGGTTGCAATCGTTACACCTCGTAGGCAGAGCCATAACTGGCTAGGAGCAGTTTGGTGGAAGTTGGCACACTGTTCTCCACACACACACTCATGCACACGCACACGCACACATGCACATGCACACACATGCAATGCACACACACACTCATGCACACACATGCACATGCACACACACAATGCACATGCACACACACAATGCACATGCACACTCATGTACACACACACATACACATGTACACACACAATGCACACATACACTCATGCATGTGCACGCGCGCACACACATGCACATACACACACACTCATTCACACACACACGCACATCACTGCTCTTTTTAGGCCAGGCTCCGCCGGGCGTAGTGGCAGTGTGAGAAAGCCGTGGAGGAAGCCTCCTGGAAAGCATGTGCGGTTTATGTGCTTTCAGCGAAAGGGCCCCATAAAAACAGCCGCGTAGGCAGCGTGTACCAGAGACACCGTCTTTATCCAGCGAGGCCGTAAACGGCTGACACAAGAGAAAACAGCCGGTTGGCCGTAATCTGGTGATCATTTATATTTACAGTACCATGTCTCTCCTTTCATTCATCCTCAACTTAACTGTGTTTTCTTTGGGCTCTCAAAAGTAACTTTTAAACCTTGAAATTAGAAATGGAAAGACCAGGAAAAAGATTGAAGAGACAGCTAAAATCTTTTACAGCAAACTATAAAAAGACCATACATGCCTATATCTATGTCCATGACTTAAAAAAAAATTATTAACGGGTTTTAGGAGAAGAATCGGATTGAGACGTAACATCTTGTGGGCCAGGATATCCTATCCTAGCATGAGACAGCCCAGACAGAAAAAATACATCTCTTCATCCCAGCCAATCACCCTATAAATTAAAATGCTGAATAATCTATTTTAGGCACTCTTCTTAGCTCGCTGAAAAGACTTAACCTTCCTCTTCCAGTGGACAGAGGCAATTTATGGGAAATAGGCAAAGGTAAAAATAAACGTAATGTTAAGATGTTTTTTTAATAACCTGCCACCCACATTCCCTTGGATCAAGGTCTGGTTGTGAAGGACATTTGGCTGGAATTGGCTGGGGAAGCTGTCCCAGGTAGGAAGCAGGGTCACTCGGGACAGTCAAATTTTACAACTGAGGATTCACGGAAGAAATTAAAAAAATAAATAGACACACATCTTAGCAATGCTGTGTGTGGCACCAGTGTCCCTAACCACAAATTTTGATATTGCATAGAAGTAATAAATTATATTTAAGATGGTGTTAAGCTTACAACTGGCGTGCCATCGTAGATAACTCTTTATTTCAAATAACACCTACTTTTATCTCATGTTTCCCAAGTGTTTGGTCGGAGAGCCTTTTCTGGAAAATATCACTTAGGCGCAATGGCTTTGGACGGGAGTGTTCTGAGCCTCTCGGGAAGCGGCTCTGGAGGGATGAACTCACGCAAGCTCGCGTGGACAGGCGCTGGGGTCGAGTCGCTGGTTAATTAGCTGTGTAATGTTTGCAAAGTCTCTCGGGGCAGGATTGATGAAACCAAGAATCCTGGACAGGATTTGGAAGAGCTGAATTCAAGTTGTGGCTCTTCCAAATACTTCTGATCTTCAGAGCGCAGGGAAATTTGGGGAATTTGGTGGGGCTATGACAAACTGTCTACTCAACGGGGGTCTTACGGGATCCATGAGACAACGGGTTTGAAGGCCAGTTGTGAACTCTAAGATGCTATGTATAGAAACACATATATATATGTATATATATATACATATATATATATATGTATTACAGGTATTTATCACCTGTGGGGCTCCATTCTGTCTTTGCCAGGCGGCACATTCATTCAACAAATCTCCGTTGAGCATCTACTATTTGAAGCCCTGTTCTTGGCACTGCGGTGCAGTGAAAAAAAAAACTGCAGTGGAAAAAACAACCCCAGCTCTCGTTGGACTTACAGTCTAAGAGGAGGTACACACAGTAAACTAATAAATAATTTAAATATGTAGAGACATGTTCACGGGTGCTAATTGGTACGGAAAAGCATAAACGGAGGAGAAAAGACAGAGTGCTGGGGAGAGAGGGGCTGCAATTGTTCACATGGTGGGCAGTGAATGCCTCACCGAGGTATTTGGGCAGAGCCCTGCAGGAGTGGCGGCGTGGTCTAGACAGAGTTAGAATTCAGGGGAGTGAGAAGGAGCTGGTGGCCATGGTGGCCTGGTGGCTGGAGCTGGACGGTGCGTGTGGGAAAGAGCCTGTCCAGCCCAAGTGAAGAGCCAGGCAGGCGTGTGCTGGTCTACAGAAAGAGCCAGTGCTGCCCGGCCAGCAGTGGTCGCGGAGCTCTCTGTGCTCCCAACTCCTGGCTGAGTGGGGTGAGAGGCTACAAGTAACCGCAGGCTGAATGACTTTCTGTGAAATATCAGAAAATACCTACAAAAGTCCTCACCAAGAGCCAGAGGCTGCAAGGAGTGTGGTGGGCGCCACGGGAAAGCTGGAAGACTGGGAGCCTGCAGGCTCCACCTCCCCAACGAGACGGTAAAGCCTTTCGTCTTCCACGGCTAAGCACCTGGCAGGTAACAGGTGCCCGTCGGGTGTTTGCACCGTAGGTCTGAGTGGTTGACAAAGCAGCAGAGATATGTCCTTACAGGAGATGCCTTCTGGGACGGGGTCTCCTCTCTGTTCCTGCAGACCACTGCCCTTGTGGTGCACATCGCTCATGCTGGCATTTTTCTCTTTGCGCTGTGGTTCCCTGGTTAAAACTCGGGCTTAGAATTTTAATTTTTTTTTTTTTTAGATATGCAAAACTGTATTTTTAAAATTCAGTTTCACTACCAATTTAAGAAGTCTGGGGAAGTTTTTCCTTCCCTCACCCAAAGAGTTTACAGACATGTGCAGCAGAGCAAACTAAGAACGCTGTTAAAAAGGCAAAGATAGTATCCAAAGGCATTCCTTTCAACCTCCGAGACGGAGTGCAATCCTCAGGTGATCAGAATGCCAAGATGAGCAAGCTTGCATTTAAATACCAGAATTCAGAGCTTCATTCCTTCACTTAGATTTTGGTACAAAAATGTTGTCCAAGGGAAAAGCTGCTTCCAAATGATGCTCCTGAATAGGTGCCCAAATTCTCTCCCTGAAATGATGTTGAGTTTTTGAGTTCTCACCTCGCTGTCAACAAATGGAACACCGATAGAAGGTCTGGTTCTGTGGCATAAATAAACACGAGAAACAATGAAATGTTTCCGCATCCTACCTGGAGTCTCCTTCCTCTCTGGCTTCTCCACTTTTAAGTACCATTTTATTTATTGACAAACCAGCTTAATTTTATATTAATATTATTGGATTATGTTACTGCTACGTAATGAGTTTGTGAGCGTAATTATGCTCCTAGAATAAATGTTTTTTGCTTAAACAAGTTTAAGTACATTTTAAATCTGTAAATATTATGTATATATATTTTGTATAATTTTGTAAATATATATATATTATAACTGTGAAATAAAACACAGCAGATTTTTCTCTCTATCAGTGCAATGAGCGCTGGCTTCAGGCAGGAGCCGGGCGTCTGGGTTTGGGCCATACCAGCTGACCTCCCTGTGTCTTAGTTTGCTCTTCTGTAAAACAACGGATTAAACTAAGTTATTAAGGTTGTTTTGCACTTTAAAACACTGTGATTTTTTTTTCAGTTTTAGCTTGATTTTCAAATTTACTCGATGGTCGCGGATGGTCCCGATACCACACGGGAATGCTTCCAAGCCCATTGTACTACGACCAATCACATGGAACTTTTGCTCAATGCCAAAACACACCTCAATTACCTGCTGTCTTTTAAAATATTTTTCTCCTGTGGACACATATTGGCGGGGGGGCTGCTGGGGGTAAGAAGCCAAGGAGAGAGAGATGAGCAGACAGTTTTCCTAAAACCCCTGCATCTGAGATGCAATTATTTTCTGTTGGTTCATGCAATTTTATTCCCCAAAACTGTTTCCCTAATTAAGCAAAGAAGCCTTTTGGCAAATACAGACAGTGTAGAAATGAAAAATAATCAGCATAACGTAGTGCAGGGAACACGCTTCCGAACGTAGAGTAGGAGATCCGCAGCGTGGACTGGAGGAGCCCCGGAGAGAGGGGTGCGCCAGGCACGGGCGTGTTTTCCTGGCAAAACCCGCAGGTCGTCCACTCCAGCTGGAGAGGGGGCGCTAGGTATGTCACTTAGAGTGAAACCACTCTGTACACCTGATAGGCATTTATTTTTCAGCAAACAAGAGTCTAATAGACTTTATTGCTTTCCTTGGGAGGACCAGTAAATCACAGAAAGCCAGGCACGAGTGAAAATTTAACACAGAGTGGAAGACATTTAATAATGTTTTTCATTGCCCAAAGCAATCCCTGACCATTGAGGTAATATTCATCTGTCTTTTATAAGTAAAATAATAACCACTTTTATTTTTTCAGAAAACCCTCTGAAAGACCACTCGGTCCCCCTCACAGCAGTGATTTTTTTTTTTTCCTCTTTAGTTCATCCTCCGTCCCGTAGTTGGTCTAGTCTCTCTTAGACCTGAGCCTGCTTCCGACACCAGCAGGGGGTCCCATTCTTCCCTCTGCTGTCCTGACCACCTGCTCTAAGAGAAAGTCCAAACCGAGTCAGCATTTGAGCCTCTTTGCAGTGTGGCCGTGCTATATACATTCCAACTTGACTCCCAGTAAGTGTCTGCAGGGCCTTTGAGGGGCCAGGGGTGTAGGTTTGGGGACCGGGAAGTCCTGGGGTTTCCAATTTGTCTTCGGTGCACGCAGGCCACAAGGCCCTGGGCGGGTCATATCACCGTCAGTGACGAAGAGCTAAAGAGCGTACCGAGAGACCCAACTTCCCGTCACACAGACAGTGGTTTGGCATTGACACCTGCAGAGAAATGCCTTCCCTCTTCATATTTTTGTAGATAGCAGAGGGGAAAAAGGAAAGCTGAGTGGGAGTTAGGGAATGTGACCGTTTGGGGCAGTCGTCCCTGGACAGGACCCGGAGCACCTGTTCTGGGCTCTGCCCCACACGCGTGGGCTACGCACCTTCCTTCCGAGTGGGGTATGGGGTCAGACAAGCTCGTTGTAGGTGCAGTCGGTGTAACCTACATCTGGGCTGCTGCATATGCCTGTATGTAGGCAATGGACTTAGACTTGAATCTAGAAACTATCACAATGATTGGAAAAAGAACAAAACAAAACTTGAGTGCTCTCAGTTCTCTTATTCCGTGGGAGCACTGGGGGTTCCTATTAATGTAGAGCATTTAAAACCGTGCGATTGGGTATAAACCCCGAGGTGTATGTTTTCATTTGGCAAACACAGATTTTAGTTCATATACAACATCTTTTACTAGATTTGCATACATTTAAATTCAGAATGTATTCTCCTCTTTTAAAAAAAATCATTGTTTGTTTTAAAAGTAAAGAATGAGTCAAGGAAACAATTATTACAGGTGATTTACATGATGGATACTAAAACTAACTTTTTCATATTGGAGAGAAAGATATTAACAAACGATCTTTCCTGCGTGTTGCATGGGCCAGCCGGACCATTGCTGGGCAGAAGGGAAAATGGCTTTCCTTCCACACCCTTGACGTTGTAGATGACTCCAAGAAGTGCCTACAGACGTGAACTTACTAGAGCACACACTTTTGGTATTCAATATGTTTCCTTCACTTCCCAGTCCCTTTTAGACTAAATGCTTCTGCTTATTTATTCACCTTCCCCTCTTTCTCTAACTCTGTCCACACTCTTCAAGAAGCAGAACAGGGAAGGTGGAAAAAATAATGTTTGGATATATGAGGAGCTGGGATTAATTTCTAGTTGAGTGTCACTATGTTGAATTCTCGCTTCGAGCCTGTTTCTCCACCTATAAGATGGAGCTAATGAGAGCAACTTACTGGGATGTTCGTGAGGATTGGGAACATTGCAGAACCATACCTGGCACATGATAAATGGTACAGGTATCAATTAGGGGAATCGCCATCTTCCTCGATCCCTTTGAGCCACGGCAGTGCCTCAGACCAGCTCTCAGTGCCGTCTTCTTAGGTGTATCAAATCTCTGCCTCTCACTACGGACACACAGGTGTGCAAATTTACATTTAAATCTGTAAGTGCGCATACGTGTTTGCATGTTGAACATCTGCACATACGCCCATGGATACATGCATACACTTACAAAAGGTATGATTATGTGTAACTGCATGACCTAAGCCTATCATTTTCTAAAATCGGGCCAAATTCTCTTTGGGTAAACAGGGCAAGGTAGGGGCTTCATTTATAGTGTAGCTCAGGACAAATTATGAGTCCACAAACCCGGAGTGGAAGCATGCACCCCCACTCTGTTTTTGTTTTCTTTTCAACACATGCTTTTTATCAGGAGATTCCTTCTTGCCAATTACTCGTATTTTAAACTTGGCTTTTTACGAGGCCAAACAATTTAAAGTTTGGGGCAGTTGTATCGATGCATATTTTCCACCATGTAATAAAATAATAGTTGAAAACTCTATTAATTCCAGACTTAGAGCTGAGGCTGCTCGTGGAGCACTTGGCCGGCAGGGGCCTTTGCTCCCGTCTGTCCGGAGGGACAGGTGGTGGTGGGGACAGCTGCTTTGCTCCACAGGTGAAAACAAAGGTAACGGTTTTTTTTTTTGTTTTTGTTTTTTTTTGAGACAGAGTCTGGCTTTGTTGCCCAGGCTAGAGTGAGTGCCGTGGCGTCAGCCTAGCTCACAGCAACCTCAAACTCCTGGGCTCAAGCAATCCTGCTGCCTCAGCCACCCGAGTAGCTGGGACTACAGGCATGCGCCACCATGCCCGGCTAATTATTTTTTCTATATATATTAGTTGGCCAATTAATTTCTTTCTATTTATAGTAGAGACGGGGTCTTGCTCTTGCTCAGGCTGGTTTCGAACTCCTGACCTCGAGCAATCCGCCCGCCTCGGCCTCCCAGAGAGCTAGGATTACAGGCCCGGCCAAGGTAACGGTTTTTAAGAGATGCCTTGTCCAGAAGGGAGGAGATGTGAGACAGAACACCCAACATCTGAAAAGGAAAACGGACTTCTGTTTGGCTTTTTTATTGCATGTGAAGAGGGCCGTTTATTTCCCGTACACACCGTTAGAGATATGAGTTGACTCTCTATCTCCCACGCCCACGTGTTCCAGTGTTGGTGTCTGAGTGCAAGTGTTATGGTGATTTTTGTTATTTTTAAGGTGACTTTATTTTTTTATTTTATTTTTTTTCAAATGTTCAGCTATACGTCAGTGTTATTTGGTAAATGGAAACAAAATCAACAGCCATTTCTTAGAAAGAAAGATTTAGTGCGGACGGATCTTGAGTTAGAAGTTCCGAGTATGCCCCTCAATCGTTTACAGGGTGAAAGAATAGGTGATTTCTCTGGTTGCTGCCAGCTTCACAAAATTTTTAAATTTAAAAGCGAAAAGAAAAATGGACATCATTGAGCAGTGGGAGTTGTCTGGTTCTGTGTATTCTTTAAAATTAACATATATTGTATTAATTAGAGTTCTTTAGAGAAACAGAACCAATAGGATAGTTGAGTGAATAGACAGAGAGAGAGAGAGGTGAGAGGGGCTTTTGGGGGAGTTGGCTTGACATCAGCAGAGCTGGTGGTGTAACTCATAGTCTGAGGCCAAGGGCATGAAGACCCGGGGGAGGCAGGGGGGTGACCTGGTGCAAGTCCCAGAGTCCAAAGGCTGGAGGACCTGGAGTTCTGATGTCCAAGGGCAGAAGAAGGGTGTCCATGCCCCAGGAGAAAGAGAGAGAGCATTCGCCTTTCCCCCTTTCCTCTGCTCTTCTGTTCAGCCGGGTCCTCAGCCAGCCCGGTGGGGCCCACCCACACTGGTGAGGGCGGGGCTTCTTCACTCAGCCCACTGGCTCAAACGCCCATCTCCCTGGAGACACCCTCCCAGACACACCCAGAAATACTGCTTTGCTAGCTATCTGGGCATCCCTTAATCCAGTCAGGTTGACAACTAAAGTTAACCATCATACATCTCGATTCATCCTTACAACAACCCCGGTCAGGAGGCCGGTGCCCACATTCTGGGTGTAAGGGCACAAAGGATGGTATGAGAATCCCGCACCGGGTCTGTGTGGCTTTGCAGCCCATGCTTTCCCCACCTATCTTTTCCAAAAACTCTTCGCATTGGATGCAGAACATTTCGCAGGAAAGGATAAAACTATTATTCCACAAACCAGCAAATAACGTTCGTGAACCACGAAGATGCCTTTAATGTCATCGCCAATGCGTCAGCCCCGTTTGGCCTCTGGACTTCATGTGAACGTGGCAGGAATGTTCCCGGTGACTGAGCCTCCATCTGAGGTTCAGAAGGAAATTTTTAGTTTGTTGAGTAATCCGTCTCCCCTTTTTCCATCCAAACCTCTAAATAAACTTGCTCCGTTTTTGTCCTTTCAGGAAAAGCAATTGAGAGGAGTCCAAGACAAACGAACCTGCCGCTGGCTCTCCCAGAGCCTGGCTTTCTCCTAGTCCTGCCCCACGCGGACAGCGCCGGTTCCCGCCAGTTCCGCTGGTCCCCACGGGAGGCCGCATTCCCGCGGACTCACTCTCCGCTGACCTGAGCCTGCCGCCACCCAGGGGAGAAGACACATGTAAACAGACTGCAGCCGCGCAAATTTGCCTGTCCATAGAAACCTGGGTTTTATGTCATTTTCCCTACGGCTTAGCTCTGCGGTTTATTGTTAACCGGTTTCCTTTCTCTCCCTCTCTTCAAGGTAGATTTATTAGCACACATATGTCATGCAAACGATGATTTATGAGGGCAGCAAAGTCCCTGAGAAAACATATTGATTTAGGGGAACTCAAATCCCCTGCTGCAAAGGGCCTGTTTGGGGAGACTCGGATGGTGAGGCTAAAGTTAAGTTGAATCCATCCACCCGCCCCCAAAGCTCTCGTAATTTCCTGACATTTTTCTGCTGCTAGGTGACGTCGTATGAGCTCACCCTTTGGAATCGTCCTTTTTTGTTGCATCCCTGCTATTCACCTTCTGATTTCTTCGTTCTTTAATCAGCTCAAAGAATGATGGAGTTTATCTCGGTGGCCTTTCACAGGAGCTGGTCAGTAGGGAGATGTTTGTTGCCAAGAGAGATGAAGCAACGTGGAGGAAGAGGTGCACGAGGTTATCTCCTACCTCCCGATTCTGTTCTGACTCCCAGGAGGCACGATTCCCATCCCATCGATCCCGGGGGAGCCAAGCCGTGGTCCTTCCTGCGCAGCTCACAGCGGAACGCGGAGGGGCCAGCACTCCCCCTGCACCCTTTCTCTGCTGACTGCGGCTGTTACTTCCGCAGCTCATGAAATCCGTGAAGGGAGGACAGCGAGAGGGACCGTGTGCACCCCATCAGCCAGAGCCCGGAGGAAGCGCATCCTGCAGGCAGCGAAGGGAATCTCGCAATTACATCTCCTCGCAGAAGACACGTGGCCCCTGCACCTTGGGACGTCAACAACAGGAGCGACGCTTTGTTCTCTGGGCTCAGCCGAAGCTGGCTGGGGTGGAAATAGGGTCAGTGGCATTGATCACGCTCTTCATTCTCATGATGCCTCTCCCCGTTCCCCTGATAATTTTACTTTCAAAGTGGGAAAAGTGCGGTTCTGTGACCCTCTGGACCCGAGTCCCCGTCATACTGACAACCTCCATCGGTCCCTGGGAGTCTCACCCCATTCACTCACCACACCGCAGTGGCTCGCCTGCAGTCACCGGCAATGGCGGCAAAGTCGATTGCAATGGATACCTGCTAACTGACATTGTCCCGCCCTCCCGCCCCTCCAGCGAATCTCATCTCCTAGAGAAGCCGGCGCGGCTGTGGGCGGCACACAGGGCTGTAGGGCGCCGAGTGAGGATTTGGGGCAGGTTTTCAAAGTGCTCACCAGAGTTAAAAGCAGGCATCCTCAAGCTGTGGCCCGCGGGCCACATGCAGCCCACCAAGGACATTTATTGGCCCACAGGGTGTTTTTGCCGCCGCTGCCTGTCCTGCTTAGCAGCCTATTCCTCCCGGGCCCACAGTGTGCACGTGTGGAATGTGCACCGCTCTCTTCAACGGCCTGAGGGACCGTGAACTGGCCCCCTGTTTAAAAAGTTTGAGGACCCCTGGTTAAAAGACTTGGGTCTTGAAGTTTCAGGTTTAACTATGAACACCCTTTCTCTCTCTCTCTCTCTCTCTCTCTCTCTCTCTCTCTCTCTCTCTCTCTCTCTCTCTCTCTCTCTCTTTTCCAGCAGGATTCTGCTTATTCATAAAAATTTTAAAATGCATTAATTCAGATTTTAAAATAATGCAAAGCTCATTAAAGAAAATAGTTAAGAAATACACCATGAATGAAAAAGAAAAATAATATCACTATTCGTGAGAGCCCATGTGAACATTTTGTGTCCTGTTTTTCCTCCTCCTTTTTCCCCTCTTGCTACATGTGCACGTCTGTCTTTGAGTGTCGGTGCTACGCCTTGTAAAATGCGACGTCTCCACGCCTTCTCCCTGCCTCGTGATTTCTAGCGTAGTCTCCGAGTGAATATAAATAACAAAGTGTGTGTTGTCGACGGCTTGTGTGTGTGTGTGTTATTGTATTAATGTTTGGACTATTTAAAAATAGCATGAATATTCAACCGAGAAGTGCCTGCAACGAATTTTTTTCTCCCCTGATTCAAGTGTCTGATTCAGAAAGCAAAATTGGGACTAGCAATGTATTTATTGTTTTCTTATTGTTTCCCCTCTTTCCAGTTCTGGTGGTCTTGCAGCTGGAAGAAGAGTCATCGGGACCACAGACATCTTTGCAGAATGTTTGTCATTTTGTTTCTTCACACCAGTGATTTCACCCTAACTCTTCTCACTTGTGGTTTTACGTAGAGAGTGAAGGAGAATTTGGCACGAGCTTTACCAAGAGCTTCTAGCCAAACCTAACATGATCTGTACATTCGAGACCACCTGTCCTCCTTCTTTCTGAACCATTTCTCGGACCCACATTCGCCAAGCGCCATGCTGGTGCCGCGACTCGTAAAACGCGCCGCCCGGCCGCCTGCAGCTCACTCACCGTCTGCCAGAGCGGGCGACCCACACACGGGCAGAAGCACACGAGGCGCCTCAGGCTGCCCCGGGGGACATGGACAGGGACAGCCTGGAATTGGGGAAGACACAGAGTCCACCTCGGGAGGAAAGCTGGGCCTTGCGGGGCCGGCCAGGGGCCATGGGAGCTCGGTCCTTGACCGGGAGGAAGGACTTCAGTAAAGGCTTGGGGACATGGATCTGAGGGGTCCCGGGGTGGGGGGCGCCGATGGAGCTGATGGGGGACAAGTGGGACTCGGGGGAGTGAGGCCGTCGGTGTTTGTGGGAATGGCAAAGGACGCAGACACGTAACGTTGCTGATGTCAGGGGTGTGTGAGAAGAGGATGAAAAAGGAAGAGTATGGGTGTGGCCTTCGGTGCCCCTGTGAGAACGGCAGAGGGGGAGAAGATCCAGAGCAAGGCCACAGGGAAAGCCAGAGGGAAGGTTCTGGAAGCAGGAGGTGACCCGCGGCTGACAACAGCGGAGACCCAGGAGAAAAGAGTCGGGCAGCCGGGCGTTGGCCTTGGGGAGCTGGTGCGAGAGGCGGCGGGTGTGGAGGAAGCAGTGAGGCGGGTGGGCCTCCTCTTCTGCGAGGATTTGGAGGATTTTTGACTGCCAGGATCTGGGGATCTGGGGGGCGTGGGGCAGGCGGGGATGGGGCGCCTGGGAGTAAGGGGCAGTGCGGGGGCGCAGGTTGGAAGGGGGCCGGCTGGCTCCCCTCCCCTCCGACAGCGGCCCTGGAGCAGACCTGCATGTTTATCTGGGGAATGGCACGTCCCACTTAGAAAAGCCTCTGCTGGGATCTGTTTGTTCTATAACTCAAAAAATAACCACTTAGGTAGGAAATGTGAAAAAAAAAAAAAAAGAATAAAAGTTTTGCAGGAAACCTTTTCCCTTTAGAATATATGAGTGAATATGACTGGGTAAATAGCTGTAATTAGGAAAAACAGGAAAGTTCAGTTTCTCTTTCCCTATTGCATTTCAGCTTCATTTGGACCAACAACCTGTCATTTGCATTTTCTCAGAAGAGGAAATTCAGGCGCCTGTTCCCAGCCAGGAGTCAGGGAGGGAACTGGGGGCCCCAAGCTCTTCCCAGGATCACACCCACCTGAGCCACTGGCCTGCACGCGCAAGGCCACAGTAACAAGCACATCAAGGCAAATTCTCACTCTTGATTACAGTACATTGGTGGCTAACTAGTGCCATATGCGGCTATTTCCAATATTTGTAGAACCTGGATCTTTCAGCGTCCTTGTTAGAAATTCATCCATTGCCTCCTTGCATAGTTTCTGTAAACTGGGATCTCATCATGTCTTCGAGCAACACAGCCCATTATTAGTTTTGTCTATTTGACAATCTTCATGTCATGCTAATATATACCTCACTTTGTCTGATTTTTGACCATACGTCTTTTTTCTAGTTTCCAAATAACCCCCAAACACTTTTAAATTCCCTTTTTCATGAGGTCACTCCTTCAAAAATTTTTATGATATAAAAATAATCCCTTCTTACTATCACTGTTATATGTCAAATAAATCCAACATAGTATTTTTATTTATGTTTATTTTGCCCAAAACTAATTTTAGAGAAAAGGTGGCTTTGGATTCCGTCTTTTAAAGTAATTCCATCTGTGGGAATTTTCCTTGGAATATTTTTCTCTTGCACAGTCTTTTCCCTAAAATAGTTAGAGGGCATGATGAGGAGCTTGTTGGCTGGTTCAAATGACACTAATTTTAATTTATTTTCACCTATCAGTGGTGGAATCTGAGTCAAGACTCCAGACTTTGGATGCCACAGCTGTTCGTGGGCTTGCTGTGGTCACTTTGTGTGTGTTGGACAGCGAGCTCCCAACACCGCTCAGAGAGAGAACTTGATATCTACGATATGAAAGCTAGCACTTACGGACTGCCTGCAGCGTAATGGAATTCTGGAAATAATATTCTTAGCCTCCTCTCATGTTTTAGAAAAACCAAGACTCAGAGATGCAAAGTAACCCTGGAGAACCGGGATCCAATCACAGGTTTTCCTGAATGCAATTCCCATGGCTTTTCCACAACATTCCCTTCCTGGTGGACCTGTTGGTGAGCTGGGCACTGGCGGGACAGCCTGGGAGTGGAAGAGGGTGACAGGGACATGCCCCGGAATTAATGGACTGAGCGTCCATGAGGAGAGGGCTCACCGCGTGAGTTCACTCATGTTCACCTGTAACATCGAACTTGGATGCAGATTTGAAGATTAAAGATTTATATTAAGCCCTAATCTGACAGTAAAGCAAGCCATTTGGCCTCTCCTTAAATCAAAGAAAATATCCCTTTGCGAATGAAATGTCAGTTGAAACGCAAATTGAAATGCTATGCAAATGTAAGATGATGAGTTGTAACATTTTCAGTATCCGGTAATTTGTTAATTTTAAGGGATGCTGACAGTTCCTAACACGTAGAAATTTGTCCCTTTACTATTCCCAGCACAAAGCAGGTGCTTGATAAATATTTCTTTAACTGATGAACGTTGAATTCCTCTGACACATAAGTCCGAATCTTGCTCTGGAAACCGAGCGAGGCTGGCTGTCTGCGGAGCTTCTGCACTTGAACACGTCGGTGAGAACCGGTGAAACGCTCAAAGCGTCACAAAAGAAAGTTCAGGGCTTGCCTGGATACTAGAAATAAAGGGAGAGTGGAGACACGACCTGAGAAATGACAGTTTTTAGCTTTAAAAATGGAAAGCGTAGATATATTAAGTATGGAATGTCGAAATTGATGACTCTACCAGGCCTACCATAAACGAATCCACCATATGTGCTACCATGTGAATTAAGAATAAGCCATTTTTGAAATGCTTTTTTTGAAATTCTTACATATTCCAATCGGTATAAAAATTGCTTATCTGTGGGAGATAAATCTGTAGCGAACGCTAAAAGCACGATTAGCTCACGGAGGGAGAAAAGTCCTTTGCACGTGCCACTGGGGGCAGGAATGGGATTCAAGAGGAAGCTGGGATGCATGAGTCAACGTGGGGCAGAAGCAGGTGTGGACGTTCAAAAAGGGTTGCTTGGATAACTGTAAGGTCTTCGTCTTTAAAACCTGAAGTCAGGGGAGGTGTCGGGAGCTGCCAGGCACACGTTCCTGCCTGCTGAAGATGGGGAGATGGGGCTGACACGGGGCATGTGACCAGCCCCCTATCGGGAGAAGACATTTCTACTAAAGTCCCCTGCCCAGGGAGGCAGTGTGAGTGCCAGAGATGTTGGCAGACGAAGGAGACAGGGGCTTCCCCGCTGTGTGGGGGTGTGTGGAGCCCAGGGCCATGCAGCAGAACATCCGAAATCTGCATGTTTGGAACCTCCTACAAAACCTTGGGGTCCACGTGCAAGTCTCTTTTTTTATTAAGCTAAGCTGGTGGTCAGCGTTTCTAAGATAATATAGTGTAGTGTTTATAGACATGGCAATATTCATTATAATAGCTTTACAAATTTTCATCCTACATATAGAATCATGAAACCATATAAAGAGTTAACTTAATTTTCTTCCTTTATAGTTGTTTGCAATTTATGGAAGAAAGTTTATTCTCTAGGGATGTACACCTATTTAGAAGTTTGTGAGCATCCTTAGCATGTAAAGAATCTGTTATAATATTCACGTTATCATTACCATATTGAAATAATTTATATTTTACTTTTTCAATCACGATAACTGTACAATTAACCTTCCACACTGACAGAGAGTTGAAGGTAACAAGGACTCTAGACATTTTGTATGTATTCAGTAAACAAGATGGACAGTCAACATGTAACTAAACCACTGAGTGAGGTTGGCAGAGATGAGACGACACGCCACAGCCCATTGGCATTAGCAGAGAAGACGAGCGGCTGAGTCAGGTCTCAGCTGCCCAGTGGATGTGCCTCCATGACCTGCGGCCCCTTTGGGACTCTAGGTGACAATTTCAGGCCCCAAGTTGTTTTCCTGAAGAGAGGCCCATGGTTTACACCTGATTCTCACACGATGGAAGAACCACCTCAGAGCATCGGCCCTGAGCTACTTATACTCCACTGTGTGTGTGTGTGTGTGTGAGAGAGAGAGAGAGAGAGAGAGAGGGAGGAAGAAGAAGAAGAAGAAGAAGAAGAAGAAGAAGAAGAAGAAGAAGAAGGAGGAGGAGGAGGAGGAGGAGGAGGAGGAGGAGGAGGAGGAGGAGGAGGAGGAGGGAGAGAGAGAGACAGGGAGGCAGGGAGAGAGAGAAGGAGGGAGGGAGGAAAGGAGGGAGGAAGTGAGAGAGAGAGAGAGGGAGGAAGGGAGAGAGAAAGAGAGAGAGAGGGAGGGAGAGAGAGGGAGAGGAAGGGAGAGAGAGGGAGGGAGAGAGGAAGGGAAAGAGAGAAAGAGGGAGGGAGAGGGAGGGAGAGAGGGAGCAAGGGAGGGAGGGAGGAAGAGAGAGAGGGAGGAAGGGAGATAGAAAGAGAGAGAGAGGGAGGGAGGGAGGGAGGAAGGGAGACAAAGAGAGGAAGGAAGGGAGAGAGAAAGAGAGAGGGAGGGAGGGAGGAAGAAAGAGGGAGGGAAGGAGGGAGGGAGAGAGAGAGAAAGATGGAGGGAGGGAGGGAGAGAGAGAGAGGGAGGGAGGGAGAGAGAAAGATGGAGGGAGGGAGGGAGAGAGAGGGAGGGAGGGAGAGAGAGAGGGAGGGAGAGAGGGAGGGAGAGAGAGGGAGGGAGAGAGAGGGAGGGAGAGAGAGGGAGGGAGAGAGAGGGAGGGAGGGAGACAGAGAGGGAGGGAGGGAGGGAGGGAGAGAGAGAAAGATGGAGGGAGGGAGGGAGAGAGAGGGAGGGAGGGAGAGAGAGAGGGAGGGAGAGAGGGAGGAAGGGAGAGAGAGAGAGGGAGGGAGGGAGGGAGAGAGAGAGAAAGATGGAGGGAGGGAGGGAGAGAGGGGGAGGGAGGGAGAGAGAGAGAAAGATGGAGGGAGGGAGAGAGAGGGAGGGAGGGAGAGAGAGAGGGAGAGAGGGAGGAAGGGAGAGAGAGAGAGGGAGGGAGGGAGAGAGAGAGAAAGATGGAGGGAGGGAGGGAGAGAGAGGGAGGGAGGGAGAGAGAGGGAGAGAGGAAGGAAGGGAGGGAGGGAGAGAGAGGGAGGGAGGGAGAGAGAGAGGGAGGGAGGGAGAGAGAGGGAGGGAGGGAGGGAGAGAGAAAGAGAGGGATGGAGGGAGGGAGGGAGGGAGGGAGAGAGGGGGAAGAGAGGGAGAGAGAGAGGGTGGGAGGGAGGGAGAGAGAGAGGCTGGGCCGTCCTCTCCCGGCACCACGCCTGTGTCCCGCCCTGAGGCCCAGGCGTGTAGCGGTGGAGCTGGGAGCTGGGTTCGGGGGTGACCCACCAGGGGGGAGGTGTCCTGAAGTGGCTCCTCTGCGGCAGGCCAGCTGCCCCTCCCTCCGCAGCGCCGGGGCTGAGCAATGCTCCTCCCCACCCGCGCTGCCTCATACCGCAGGTGGCGGGCCTGGAGCTGGCCTCGGCCCCACCAGCGCCCCCCGGGAGCCAGTGGCGTCTCAGGCGGCCGGGACTGGTTTCAGCCTGAGCCGCTGTGTCTCCTCGTCCCATGCTGGCCTGTCCTGCTGGGGTCTTCTGCGGCGTGGGACTCACGCTCTCTCCCTTCCTGCCCATGCTTATATTTTCCAAGACCATTAATAAAACGCCAACAACTGGAATGTAAGGTGCCACTTCGCAGTTGGCTAAGCAGCTTTAAACACGTGTTTCTAGCTGAGCAGACGCTCGCCGGCATGTTTTTGTTTGATCGCCACTGGGACACGCGGGGCACGAAAGATGCTCGTTGGTGAAAGCGCGAACCGAGGCCGGGACTCGAGTCTGCCTTTGCTGGTTCGGCTTCTGCCCTCCTCGTGAGGAAACCCGGCCTCCACGGAACCGCATCTACGTGTCACAGTCAGGAGTGAGGCAGGCTCACCGCGCTGTCACCAGCACGCGGCCTGCTGTGGCTGTCCCAGCCGCCTTGCGCGGTGAGGAAAACCCGTCCGAGAACCGAGGAGGCTGCGTTCCGAGGCAGGTCTTGCACGCGGGGCCCCTTCCCACGCCCGCCCCGACGGGCCTCCACTTGCTTTCTGAGCTTATTTTGGGGAAGTTCCGCCCACTAGAAAGGACCTGGAATTGGAAGTCGGGAGGCCGGGCCCTGCTCTCAGCTCCGCCACTGAGGAGGCTGTGACTTAGTTTTCTTAACTCTGCGCTCCACACTGTTGCACGGGGTTCCCGTCCCAAAGCTACCACAGGTGCTCCTGCTCAGGCGGGGGAGCGGCTGCCGCGGAGCCACTCGACCCGACGCCACTCAGGAACCTTGGATGCTTCTAATTTTCTTTTCTTTATGTTCCGAAAGTGTACTGTTATTTTTTCCTTTTATTTTCGGTCAACATGTAATAATTGCATGCATTAATGTGATGCAGAGTATTTGGGTACCTGTGTGTACAATGTGTCACGATTAGTCCCGGGAAATTGGTATGTTTGTCACCTCAAATATGTATCATTTGTTTGTGCTGCGGACATTCAAAATTCCCTGTTTTAGCTGTTTAAAAATATGGGATAAGTTATTGTTAACTTCAGTCACTCTGCAGTGCTGTAGAACACTAGAGCCTCTTCCCCCCACCTAGCTGCAACTCTGTGTCCCTTAACCAACCTGTCCCCATCCTCCCCTCTGCCCTCCCAGCCTCTAACACCCATTCTTCTTCTCTCTTCTTCTTTGAGCTCCACTTACTTCTGGCTCCCACATATGAGTAAGAACATGCAGTATTTATTTTTCTGTGCCTCACACAGGCTCATCCACTGACAGGATTTTATTCTTTTTCATAGCTGCATAGTATTCCATTGTGTGTGTGTATCACATTTTCTTTATTGGTTCATCTGTCGATGGGCACGTAGGTGATTCCGCATCTTGGCTATTGTGAACAGAGCTGCAACGAATGTGGGTGCGGAGCAGGTTCTGTGCAGTGAAGCAAACAGCAGAGAGAAGGGACAACCTGTAGAATGAGAGAAAATATTTGAAAACTTCGTCTGACAGGAGACTAATATCCTGAATATACAAGGAACTCAACAACAATGAAAAATAAGTCCAATTTACAAATGGATCTGAATAGACATTTCATAACAGAAGACATACAAATAGCTAACAAGTATACAAAAAATGTACAATATTGCTAATCAGGGAAATGCAAATCAAAACCACAACGAGGTGTCATCTTACCCCAGTTAGAATGGCTATTATCAAAAAGACAAAAAAATAACAAATGCCGGTGAGTGTGCAGAAAAAAGGAAATTCTTATGCACCGCGGTGGTAACATAAATTCATACAGCCATTATGGAAAACAGTACGGAGTTTCTCAAAATACTAAATATAGAACTACCCTATGATCTACCAATCCCACCACTGGGTGTTTATCCAAAGGAAAGAAACATTTGGATTTTTATGGGGCAGAGTTTCTGGAACTTGAGCAGGCACAGGAACCTTCTGGAAGGCCCACAGATTGCTGGGCTACAACTCCAAAGTTCTGACTCAGCAGGTCTGTGGTGGGACCAGGGATTCTGCACCCCTGAGAAGCTCCAGGGATGCCCATGCTGCTGTCTGCCAACCCCGGGGCGAGGGGTAGAGCTGTGGATCACGGTTTGAGAATCACTTGATTTGACAACAGCATCTTAGTCCCTTTCTGTGCCTGCATTTCATCATTCCATTTTGGGTCACAGTCTTCAAAGTTCTGAGCTTTCGGTGGGGGGATCTGGGTGCCCCTGCTTAGACTTTGAAAATAACCTCTGTCTGGGTATGAATGATGCAGGGGTCAAAGGGAATGAGACACAGCCCCTTGTCACACCTGAATATAAGCCTAGTCTGCTCCTAATCATGATGATTTTCAACATCCATGTAGTACTTACCAATTTATATTGAAAGAATGCACTATGATACCATTTTGATTCAAATAATTCTTGGAAGTAGATTGGACAGGTATTATTTATTACCTCTATATGTGGGGAAACTGAAGCTCACAGATTCTCCTCCGTACACTCATCTGAGATTTTAACAGGAGTCTGCAGTTCACACACTTTTGTCATTTAATGTAGGCACCAAACTTCAAGTCTTATCATAAGGGCGGAGTCGCACATAGCTCCATAACTAAAGCATCGTTTTCTCATCACTGTTGACATTACTTTGATTCTTGTTTCTTCTTACTTTTGGTACGTTCAGGGTTAAAATGAAGATGATGGCGAAAGAAGAGGATTCTGGGACACCGAATTTTCCAGTTAAAGTTTCACTAGAAATCATTTAGTGCTTTGACCTTGGAAGAAACATTTCTACAAAGTTTATGTTTCTCCCTGGATAAGTTGGCTCTAAAGGTTACAGGTAAATCTTTGGACAGAAAGGGAGGATCTGAAAGGTCTCGGGGTATCTCTAGGAAGAATAGTATCAGGACTGGGAGGCCCAGGCAGGAGGATCACTTGAGCTCAGGAGTTCGAGACTAGCCTGAGCAAGAGCGAGGCCCCGTCTCTACTAAAAATAGAAAAATTAGCCAAACAATTGAAAAAAATAGAAAAAATTGGCAGTATGGTGGTGTGTGCCTGTAGTCCCAGCTACTTGGGAGGCTAAGACAGAAGGATTGCTTGAGCCCAGGAGTTTGAGGTTGCTGTGAGCTAGGCTGATGCCATGGTGCTCTAGCCTGGGCAGCAGAGCGAGACTCTGTCTAACAACAAAATAATAATAATATCAGGGTTCTGGGCCTATGTGTGCGGACATGCGTTGGGGGTTGGTTGGTTGGTGGTGGTGACAGCTTCTACTCTAGCAAGCTAACCCCTAATGCATCCAAGGCTTCCTCCTTCCAAAATGGAGAATCTTTCCCTAACAGCTTATTTGGAGTTTTCCAATTAGCTACGTTTCTGGTTAAGCAAGATTTTCCTGTTTCATAACTTTTACCTTGCAGGCAAAGAGATACACACATCAGATCCCAGCCTGAGTCTTATAAAACTGCTACAGCTACAATGGATCCTGTTTCAAACATTTGGATAGTTTTTCACTATTGGGACCGTCTGAGCCTTGCTGGAGCGTTCTTTATTTTTGAACGTGACTTCATTTTCCCCCTTTAATCTTTATAGCCATTTTTTTTTAAAGTCTGAAATCTGAGTACTTAAACATTTTTCCCTATAGTATGTTAGCCCCTAAGAGGCATATTATGTTCTGTAAAGTAACAATTGTATTAGAGCAGAAGAAGGAGTCCTGTAAATACTTCAACAGAAAAGTAATAATCCTCTGAAACAGCACCTGGAAGCCAGCAAGTGGATTGAATGACCTCAGAAGGTCCTTTTGGTGGACATGTTGAAAAATGATCAGGAAGGCAACTTGCGCCTTTTTGGGCGTGCACCTTCAGTTCAGCAGCGACCCTGCTATTGGGAATCCCCGGTTCCACGTCCGATCTGGCCCTGAAGGGTCACGTGACCCATCAAACTCATATTAACTGCGCACTGAGACACACTTCGATGGTCACCTCTGTGGTGCTCTATTGACGTGTTTATTACCATAGTGGTTTTAATTTCATCTATAGTTTTATCCATGTCGACGGAGGGAACAAAGTAAGTGATCTCAAAATTTGTAACTGAATATCCATCTGGCAGCTTTTTCTACCCATGGGGTATTAGGAGATGTGCTTGAGCAGAAGAGAGATTTCTAGTCTTATCGATAAAAAGAGGTCTGATATGTGCTATTACTTATTGTGGTCTCTGGGAAGGGGCTTTAGAGAACATCTAAGCTAGTCTCTCAAATATACATGTCAATTAAGCCCAAAAGTCTTTTCAAAAATTAAAATAAAGTGTTAAAATTGACACATACAATTGTACATATTCATGGGGTACAGAGTGAGGTTTCCATACATATAGTATTTGTATGATCAGAGTAATGAGCATATCCGTCATCTCAAATGTTTATTATTTCTTTGTGTTGGACACATTCAATATCCTCTTCCTGGCTATTTGACACTATATAATGTGCGATTGTTAACTATAGTCATCCTACAGTGCTATGCAGCCCTGGGACTTATTCCTATCTAGCTGTCATCTTGTGTCTTTTAACAACAAATCCCTCCCTACCCCTTCCTTCCCAGCCCCTAGCAGCCTTTGTTCTACTTTCTTACTTCCATGGGATCAACTTTTTTCAGCTTCCACATATGAGTGAGAACATGTGTTTTTCAACTCTCTGTTCCTGGCTTATATCACTTAACATAAAATGTCCTCCAGCTCCATCCGTGTTGGCACGACATGACATGATCTCGTTCTTTGTCGTTCCCTCCTATCGTGTATAAATACCGCATTTTCTTATCCATTCATCTGTGGTTGCACACCTAGGTTGATTCCCTACCTCGGCTATTGTGAACAGTGCTGCAATAAACACCAGGGTGCAGACGCCTCTTTCTTTTGGATAAATGCCCAGTAGCCAAAAAATGTTAAGTCCGCGGGATTTATAAATCTAGTACAAGGATCTATTGACTCTAGTAATCTTTGGTTTTTTTTTTTTTCCCGAGACAATATCTTGTTCTGTTACCTAGACTGGAGTGCAGTGGTGAAATTATAGCTCACGGCAGCCTTGGACTCCAGGACTCAAGTGATCCTCCCACCTCAGCCTCATGAGTAGCTGGGACTACAAGAATGCACCACTAACCTAGCTAATTTTTTTTTTTTACCTTTTGTAGAGATGGAGTCTAGCTATGTTGCCCAGGCTGGTCTCAAACTCTGGGCCTCAAGCTGGCCTTCCGACTCAGCTTAGGCTAGTGATCTTTGCACGTCTCCTTCCCTAACTCCCACCCCAACACCTTAGTGAAATCTCATCTTAATAATTTTTGGAAACTAGAGAAAAAAGGAACTCATAATCCTGTTTATTTCATTTTCAAATTCCTGTTGTTAATACACATATTTTGTATTGTGTTCTTGTGATATTCATTCCTTCCACAACTACCTGTTGATGTTCCATTATGTATCAGGTACTGTGTTAGATACTGGGGATGTAATTAACTCAGTCCTGGCCCATAGTGAGATGGTGGAACAACATTAAACACAGACAAATAGATAAGCAACAACCATAGTTTTCTTGTTCGTTTGTTTTGTTTCTCAACAAGAGCTCTGAGAGTTGACAATGGTGTATTATGGAAGAGCTGGCAGCAATGGGGAGGTCAGTCTTGGCATGATCGGGAAAGAGAAGTGAACTTAGTAGCATTCATATCCCAAGATGTTTTCTTCTCCTCTGCAAAGAAATTGGGCATGTTAATTTTCTATGCAAAGATTGAATGAACTTCCTTGTGATGAAAAGAAAAAGGACTTTGTAGTCAGATGTCTTAATGTCACACTCTGGTTCTCCCCATGTGACCTTGGCCAAATCAACTAACGTCACGTGCTTCAGCCTCTGCATCTGTACAATTGGGTTGATGCCATGTTTTCTGGATTAGAAGAAGCCATTAATTGCAAGAGACAACATGGATTCAACAATAGCCTGTAGCTATGTTTTCAAACATAGCTATGTGGTGCACTAGGTTCAAACATAGCTATGGGAGTTGCATTGGGCTCTCCAAGCACGGAAAATTCCATGACGTATTCTGAGATACTTGGCAATTGCTACATCGTTGCTGACATTACCAAGTATGTGACATGAAATCTTCTGTGTATACAGTGCCTTTTTAATGCCAATACTAGAACAAGGTGTAATATTTTAATGACATTTCAGGTGATATTTAGGGATTCAAATTTAAGATAAAATTGGATATATTTCTATCAATGGAAGTATCAGAACTAAAATAGTGATTAATCAATTCTCTTTTAAACTTGGCAGATCCATATGTGAAATCAATGACAACTATTATTACAATGTATTTCATTAGTCCGCATGGTGACTAGATTATTTTTACATATATTATAAATTCATAATAATTTACGTTATAGGATATGTACCAAACTCAAACATGTTAAATGTTAAATAAAATGTTAAATAAAAATAAATGTTAAATAAAAATGTGTCCTAGAATCAAAGGATACACGAGTCTCTACCTTCCTGGGTGGAGGTGGGGGAGGTGGTGTATATGAGGCATCTGGGGTTCCTTCTGCAAACGCTCTGTGCATTCAAGGGTGGGTGAATGGCATGCACTGCAGAGCCGTTGTTCCACAGCTGGGGAGATATAAATGCCTCTTCCTCCCCTCTTCTTCCACTAGAGCAGGGGTCTTCAAACTTTTTAAACAGTGGGCCAGTTCGCTGTCCCTCAGACCGTTGGAGGGCTGGACTATAGTTAAAAAAAAAAACTATGAACAAATTCCTATGCACACTGCGCATATCTTATTTTGAAGTAAGAAAACAAACGGGCAAAAACACCCGCATGTGGCCCGTGGGCCGTAGTTTGAGGGCGCCTGCACTAGAACCATCTTCAAACAAGATGAACAACTTATTGTAAAGATGCCAGCTGAGGCCACGAACCACAGGGACCCCGGGGCCTCCCAGATGATGGACTGGCTGGCTTATCCTGCAGGGTGCCACACGCAGCCAGCGCACTGCACGGACGCCGACGAGGTCCGTAGAACGCTTTACCCGCCAACCCCAGCTCCCCGTGGCCACCTACCAGCCCTCTTCCTCATTGTTGCTTCCAACATGGGAATAATCAAATTGCATAGGTTTGAAGTTGATGCCAACCAGTCCCCATTGATTCCTTTTTAATGTCAGCCTTGAATTCCACTCAATTGCAAAGTCCACCAGGAGGAGGAAAAGGAGTGGGAAGTTGGGGGGACTTGCTGAAAACAAAGCACTCACCCAGGCTACCTTAACCTTTTCGGCAAGATTTCTCCCGGGCCGTTTGCTCTCTGTGTCCGTGAAGGAAACTGCACACTCAGGGCAACTGAGGGGTCCCTGGGGAAGGACCCTTTGCAAGGCAGGGGCGAGATGAGAAGCCCGCAGCCAGGCCCCTGTGTTAGCCCGTTTTGCACTGCTATCAAGGAAACGGCAGAAGGCGGGTGATTCATAAAGAAAAGAGGTTTGCTTGTTCAGGGCTCTGCAGGCTGTAGGGCCAGCACCTGCTCCTGGGGAGGGCTTGGGGAGCTCCCAGTCAAGGCAGAAGGGGGAGGAGAGCAGGAGTGTCCCATAGTGGGAAAGGGAGCAAGGAGGGAGGAGAGAGTGCCAGGCTCCTTTACACCGCGGGTCTGGGTCGGGCGGGAACTAATACAGCCGGAATTCACTAATTGTCACAGGCGAAAGCCATTCCCGAGTGATCAGCCCATGACCCAACACCTCCCCCAGCCCCACTTCCAACACTGGGGGTGGAATTTCAACCTGAGATTCGGAGGGGACGAGTATCCAAATTACTGATATATCAACCCCTGTCTAGCATCACTGAGGGAGAGGGGAGAGAAGCTGCCGACTGCGGCAGGAGGGGCTGCCTCCCACAGGCGGGCGCAGGCCAGCAGGGAGCAGGCACCCTGACTTCTCTGTGCTCTCTGCGACTCCTCTCTGTGCTCCCTGTTCCCTGCTCTGGGTGCTTCCCCACGCACTGCGTCAGGGGCACACGTTATTGATGTAGTTTGTTACTGATTTCTCCACGGTGAAGTTACTGTTTTCCCCTTTTATTTAATTAATTAATTAACTAATTAATTTATTATTTATTTTATTTTTTGAGACAGAGTCTCACTTGCCCGGGCTAGTGTGGGCCGTGGCATCAGCCTCGCTCACAGCAACCTCAAACTCCTGGGCTCAAGCGATCCTCCTGCCTCAGCCTCCCGAGCAGGTGGGACTACAGGCATGGGCCACCATGCCCGGCTAAGTTTTTTTTCTATAGATTTTTAGTTGGCCAATTAATTTCTTTCTATTTTCTAGTAGAGATGGGGTCTCGCCCTTGCAGAGGCTGGTTTCGAACTCCTGACCTTGAGCCATCCTCCCGCCTCCCCTCAGCCTCCCGGAGAGCTATGATTACAGGCATGCGCCACCACGCCCAGCCCATTTTCCGCTTTTAATTAATAAATATATACTTTGGCAGGATCTTTGCAAAATCTTGCTTTTATTTAAACATGTATCTACCAAATGTGTAAAAATGATACTGTATCTGGTTTGTGGGTGTTATTCATTTGCTAAGGCTGCCGTAACAAAAGAGCACGCAGTAAGTGACTTCAACAGCAGAAGCTTATTTTATAATAGTTCTGGAGGCAAGGAGTTCGAGGTCAAGGTCTTCTCCTGGGGCCTGGCCCCGTGGCTGGCAGATGGCCTCCTTCTCACTGTGTCCTCACAGCTTTCTCCCTGTGTGCTGGCGTCCCTGGCGTCTTTCCTGGTGTCTGAATTTCCCGTTCTCACCAGGACACTGACCCAGTCAGTGATGAGAGCCCTCCCTAGTGGCCTCATATTAACTCAATCACCCCTTTGTAGGCTCTTCCTGCAAATACAGTCACGTTCTGAGTGGCTGGGAGTTGGGGCTTCAATACATAAATTTGAGGGAGACACAATTTACCCCATACGATGCGTGCATATACATTTGCATGCACATATGTAGCCACAATGGAATGGCATGTGCGTCCCAGGTAGACATCAAATCCAAAATAAAGATGACCGGTGACAGGAAGTTAGGGGGAGAATCAGAATCCGGGAGAGCCAAACAGCAGTCTTCAACGTGATCCATTTCCCATCGATAAACTGTAACATTGTATTTGTCAGTCTGAGCATTGGATGCACAGGTTTTCACAATATTTAGTTTTATAACTTTTCGAAAATCTGAAATGTCCCTACTGCATGGCTGGCAAACTTTTAAACAAAAGGTAGAAAGGACACTACTAAGGATAAGGGAAAAAAATGTAACCGCCATTTTTTTTTTTTCTGAAAGTTGATTCTTGCCAGGAGTGCCTATATTTTGGAAGATAGATCAAAGTCAGCACACAGGGACCCCCCCCCCCAGGCCTGGCTGCTGGAATTGAAAGGTACCGTTCAGACTCTCCTTAGCAGGTCAGGCCAGGCTCCTACATATTCACAACAACCGCTTTTAGTCACAGCAAGCTTTGACTGCTCATTCTCAAAAATCGCTGGGTCCGAGGAGAGCTGGCTGGCTGTTGGCACCCAGCCTGCAGGCAGGGGACCGGCCGAGCTGCACGAGCACTACGTGGGAATGTGGTCCTTCTGTAGCTCCCGGGCGGGCGGAGCCTGGTCACACAACACAGGTGGCTTCCCAACTGCCAGCTCCTGTCCCAGTTCTGTCTGTGCGGAATCATTTGCATAGACTGTGCCACCTCACCTGCCACTTACTCTGTAGAAGTCCCAGTAGATGCCCAAGTGGATAACGAGATACGGGCTGGAGTTTGTGCGGGTGGATGGGGCTTGTGTGTGTGTGTGTGTGGGGTGCGTGTCTCTCTGTGTGTATTTGCCTCCACCGGTCTCAGCACATCTGCTCTTGCCCGATGCTGCCCCCTGATAAAGGGCGGAGACGACAGGTGAGCCTGCGTGTGCATTTTGTACATTGCAGGGGAGGGGAGTGGTGGGTTTCTCATTTGAGAGCCGTACAAAACAGATGCTGAGAAGTAAAGCTCCGCTTGGACTAGACTTTTGGTTCTCTGGCCCAAATCCACTCTCTGGCTTCTTCTCCCATCCCTTCCTGACATTTTACAGGCACCTCCCTGTGCTTCCCTGACTGTCTCAGCTGTGGCGAGAGCCCACGGACTGCAGTACTTTTGTCCCTTAAGTGTCTCCTCTGTCCTCCATCATTTGCACTCTTCTTTCTCTTCCAAGTCCAAACCTACGTCTGCCTTCTCTGATAGACCTTCCAGTCGCAGCCCACCAGCCTTGTGTGAACTCCCATGAATTATTATTTTATGACCTCTCTCTGTTGCCTGTGTCCTTCTGCCTTAGATTATAGTTAATCATTATGCATCTTCAATTTGCAGAACAACTCTTCATCAGGCACCTGCTCCTCACCCGCGAGGCACTGGGCACAGAGGGGCAAACAAATTCCTTGCTGCAGAGGAGCTTGCAGTCTGGTGAGGAAGGCAGTAAAACTAAACAGAAATAAGTAATGATGCAAAGTGCCATGCAGGAGTCTACTCGGTCCCCAAGAAAGATAATAAGAGCAGGGGTTTGTTTAATAAGAAGGATTGGGAAGGCTTTATTAAGAAAATGGCAGTTGAGCTGAGGGAAGAAAAAGAACTGACTTATTTGCCGGGAAGGGAGCATTTTGGTAGGGATACCGGATGCACGGTGGTGGATCCAGAGCAGAAAAGACCACGGCAGCAGCTGGAAAGGTCTAAGAGATGAGGACTTGGAAGCATGCAGGTGGTGAGGCTCAAGAATCAGATGAGATCACATTGTGGAGGGACTTACAAGCCATGGTGTGGCTTGTAAATTGTTTTTAATTGTTTCCTAAGTGTCAAGAGTGTTTGCATTTCCTCAAAATTGGGAGTTGAGCAACTGCAAATACCCTACACTGACTGGCCTTCTGATACGACCATATTCCAATCACATGGAAACACAAGGAAAATAGCATAGTGTCAGACAGCTTCAAACACACTTAGGCTAGAAAGGAAGGAATTACAGTGATGATCTCTTTCTTAGGGTAAGGATCTTATAGGGGATGGATCCCGGGTGGAGAGGTGGATTTATGGAGAAACTAATCCTCTTAGACAACTTGAGAATGTAAGCAACATGATGGAACTAATTTTTCCAAATCTGGGATCTACCGACTGGACTTCCCCATCCACCCAATATTCACCAGTTCACCCCTTTGCCCATTTATGACTGTGAACATATGAACATGTCAGTTATTATTTTCAGGGAGGGGGTGAGAAGAGGAAAAAATCTCATTAAGTCAGAGTCTCGTAATTTCGTAGACTTTGAGCATAATCATGAACAAATTCCTCATTTAACACGAAAGGAAACCTAGTCCCAGAAAGGGGTGTCATTTGTCCATGGGCACCTGTGCCGATATCGGTCAGAGAGAGTGGAATTCTACTATGGCTTTTCCAGTGGCTATTTGACCTTCTGCGGCAGGCTTTCTGTTGCCAGGCATCCCCCTGTTACCTAAAACCCCTGCTATTCAAGATGCATTCCTTTGTGTTGAAAGCCCAGTGAACCCCAGAGCCTCCTTTTAAATGTCAATGCCTCTGTGAGTAACCCAGTAAACCATTTCCAACCGTTATCATTCTAATGCGAATTGGTCCGTAAGGGATTAACACACTGGTCACCTAGTAAATCTGAGATAATTACAGAGCCAGGGGTTTCAAACCTACAGTGCACTTGCCACTTGTCGCATTCTTGGCCTCTCTAAGCCTCCCTAATTTTTTTCCCTATAAGATTAAAAAAAAAAAAAAGCCAGGCACAGAGGAGGGAAGATCGCTTGAGCTCAGGAGTTTGAGACCAGCTTGAGCAAGAGTGAGACCCCCATCTCTGCTAGAAATAGAAAAATTAGCTGGGGTGTCTTGGCATGTGCCTATAGTCCCAGCTACTCAGGAGGCTGAGGCAGGAGGATCCCTTGAGCCCAGGAGTTTGAGACTGGATCCTTCCCATATGCTGTTTGTAGAAGGATTGTCTGGCTTCCATGAGAATCTAATACCGCCGCTGATCTGACAGGAGACGGAGCTCAGGCGGTGACGCGAGGGATGGGGAGTGGCTGAGAATACAGGTGAAGCTTCGCTGGCTCAGCCACAGCTCACCTCCTATTGTGCAGCCCAGTTCCTAACAGATCGCGGACCGGTACCAGTCTTCAGCCAGGGGATTGGGGACCACAGTCTTAGAATATCTCATTTTATACAATATTAAATGCCTATAAATGGAAAAAAAAGGTGCTTTGATAGGTAGCGAGTTCCTCGTTAGTGGAGGTATTCAAGCAGAGGACAGATACTCCTTCTTGGGACATACCTAGCACAATGCAGGTCATGTGGCAGCCACTCAGGGGATGTTGTGTGATCTAAACTTTGTGGCCTCCCACCTGTTCGTCCAGCACCCTCTGCTTATGCAGTGTCTCTCACGATCCCCCTTCCCTAAACAGAGGATTAGGGCAGCCTCACACGCTCAGGGACCGGTCCTCACTCATGGACGTGTGCAACCTCTTTGAGCTGCTGCCTGGAACACGCAGACAGTGCAGCCTCTGAGCCACTCTACACTGGGCAGACACACACACAGATGTTCCCCAGGGCCACACAGATAAGAAACGTGAAATATCTACACAGGTAGTTGGCGATGGAGAAGATCAGAGACTGAGGACAACCGGAGTGCAGGTTCCTTCTGAAGGGGCGGCCAGTTACTGCCTTGGGGAGACGCCAGGCCCCTGTTGCTAGATCTGAGTGTGTTTCAAGAGGAGCCTGCTTTCAAATATTGTCAATTAATTCAAATACAAAACAACAACAACCGCAAGAGCCCAGTAGAACACATTTGCAGGTGACTATGCGACCTTGTCCCCAAACCTTTGGCCGCCTCCCTGGAAGCGTTGCCTGTGGAGGTAGCCAAACATAAATTTGCTTTTCCCCGGCTGAGACGAACTCACCATGTTAATATGCTACGATATTATTTTGCCCGAAGAGAGTAGTGATTTGCCAAATGCCATTTCATGGCCCTTAATGCTTAATCCCATGGAAAATATTATATACTATTTGGTCAAAAAAGAGCTTGTAGATTTTCAAGCCTTGTGCAATTTTTAGAAAATTAAAATTAATCATTTTTGATCATTTTTGTGATATACCTTTGTATACCAGCATAAGTAAAATGTTTTCTTTTTCAGTTGACCAGGGGTTTCCAGTTAATAATCTTTCTTTTTCTTGGGTAAAAGTAAATTATAAAGAAAACCAGGACTCTGGGCAGAGAAAGACACACCAGCCTGTATCTCACAACCACACGGTACTCACCTAATTGTCAGACTCTGGGTGCTTAAATGGGTGAAACTTGATTTTCCTATTAAAATTTCCTCTTTTATCCCCAATTTTTTTTTCATTGACTTGAGATATTCAACTTTCACTGACTGTGAGTACTCAAGTGCACTGTGTGCAAAATAACCTAAACTTGGCTTCCAGATTTGGATTTGTAAATAATTATAATATTGTCCAGCAGAACAGCTAACAGAGAGTATTTTAAAACTCGATTTCCATGATTGTCTGCCTGGAGTTTAAAAAAATTAATGACAGAAAGGGACAAATGACTGAGAAGGAGATAAAATGCTTAAGACCAGTGCAATTTAAAAGACTGATGTTGTGAGCAGGTGTAAGCAGCATGGTCTTAGTGGAAAAAAATCAATTAAAAACATTTGGAGTCATGTTAATACTGTATGTGAATTCTGAATCTGCCACCAAATGTGTGTGTGGCATTAGCACTTTTATTTAAGGACTCGATTTCCTCCTTTGAAAAGGTGGGTTTGGGAAAATACCCAAGAGGGTAGGTGAAGGTGAGACGTGGTGGAGCTTGTGAGTGCTTGAAAAAAATTCTACGTTTTTAATTATTATGGGTACATGACAGTTGTGTGTACTCCTGGGGTCCGCAGGAGCTGGGCCGGAGCTCGTGCAGGGTTGGGGATCAGAGAGCCACGGACTCTTCTAGACTTTTGACAAGTGGAGCACTTGTATTTCAGTCATGTAGCAGTGGAAACCCATCTCCCGGGTGAGAGCCCCGGGGACGGGGGTCTTGAGGAGCGGGGACCAGACTCACTGCGTCTTCATGACTTCTGAGAGCGCCATCTGCCCCTTCCTTGTTTTCCTGGGCTTTGGTAGTCTCCCTCTCTTTTCGGCATTTGATTGCTGATGGCTTCATCGGCTCATCGCAAGCACTCACTGCTGGCCCTTATGCCCCTTCTGTGCTCTGCACTGTCCCAGTCTGGGCAGGAACGGGCTCTCACAGCGGCTTCAGTGTGAGTCAGAACTGACTGGGGCTGACTCAGGGCTGCTTCCTGCGCCCTCCTCCCTGGGACCCTCCCCGGCTGCCGCGTGCTCCTCTGCGTCCCCCTGTGAGCACCACGCCCTGGGCTCTGTGCCTACTTGTTGTCCTCTGCTGGACTGGCCGTCCAGGGGGGCCAGCGCTGCTCCCATTGCAGCCGTGTCCCCTCCTTCCCGCAGGTGCCAGCTTCATCGTTGGCACCTGCCAGTGTGTGCTGAATCCAGGCATGCCACAGCTCGGAGGCTGAGGTTAAACGGATGACCTACCTGAATCACAGGCAGGCTCCTACGCCCGTCCCCTTGAAAACCTCTTTCTTTCTTACCATCTTTCCCTTCTGATTTTTCCAGGGTTTATCTTCAGTAACATTTCTATTGAGGCCCTCTGTCCCCAGAGCCAGGCCAGGGCCCCAGACACGCCACCAGTCCACGCTGGGGGGGGAGATGTGGGATTGTCCCTGGGCGGGACGTTGGCACAGGGCAGCCCAGAGTCTTGCCCTTGAGCTCCTCTCATGACTCACCACTGTCGCTACCTTGCGGGCAGTTCAGCCCTGGTGCAGAGGTGTGGCCGGCGGGGACGCAGGCTCTCCAGGGACAGGCCCAGAGGAATTCCCAGAGCCCCCTCACCTTCTCTCCAACCGAGAGCCATCCACCCCACCAGCAGCGTAGATCGGACTCTGAGATATCCAGGTGGGATCCTTGCGGGTTCACTGGAGCCTCCTGAGGCTCTGCTTCGTTCTTTTGTTATTTTGTGAAAATTCAGCTGAGGCAAGTTTGATGTAATCTCCTAATTGATCGCTGAGGTTTAGTGGGGGGACGCATATGAGCTCCCGGGGTATCACCCAGCTGCTCCCTTATGACCTGGGGAAGCAACATGGTGTTCCTCTGAAACAGTCATGAGAACTAAATAAATGAGTAGACCAGCCTGTGTGCAGGGGAGGCGAGTGAAGTCGCCTTCAGGGAGATGCCACTTTTGTTGGTTTTACCCTATTTTAGAATTCGACATCAACTAAGAAGGACTTCAGCAGTGTACACGGAGGGATGGCGCCAATCGGCATGTAACCGTGTATGCGGCGATCTCCAGCACCCAGAGAATACGCCAGACTTTTAATTGATTGAAAATTAAGTTTTGAGGCTTGCAGAACTAGTAGCTTCATTATCCACCATATTTTGATTGTCTTCTAATTACGTAACTCAGTGTGATTGAAATAGTGAATTCACAATCCTATTAGAGTCAAACTTTTCGAGGCTTGGAAAGGTGCTTTTTGACAAAGAAGAATAACATACATGTGGTCACTCTTAATCCTTTATTCATTTAACAAACATTTATTGAGCATCACTTATGGGTGAGGCACTGAGGAAGCCTTCAGCTCACATACAATAATAAAGCGGGCACAATTCTTTCCCTTACATAACTTCCTATTTAGTGTAAAAGGGGAACATTCAATTAATAAACACAAATAAGTATATAAATGTTATTTATGATAAGTGCTGTGGAGGTAAATTATATGAACTTAGGATGGTAGACACTAAAAATCAGTGTAAAAGTCTCTAGCAGCAGACTTCAAATATCTAAGAAATGACTGGGGGGAATGAACAGTCTTTTGTTTTTCCTGTATCTTTTCCTTGCTGTCAATCTTTCATACATATATGACCCTTTTTGTGTCTCCAGCATAGAACCCATCACACCGTGTTGAAATCACTCATGTGTCCGTCATTCCAGATCACGAACCCCTGGAGGCCGAGGACAAGGGCAGAGTTGTGCTCATCTTCAAGTTCAGCGGGTCTTACAGGTGCCTGGCACCAGCAGTGGCCCCATTCAGTGGATCTAAAAGGCTTAGCGGAATATCGGAATGAGCATGCCCACCCAACCCTAGTACAGACGTGCACCTAAGCACAGCAACCTGCCAGTTTGGGTCACGGATAGAAAACCAACACTGCTGTCATCACCTTAACTTGGGGAGGACTGCAGGAGCTGGCCGCAGTGCCCTGCAATGGTATGTACAGTTAATCTTGGGAAGTCCTAGAAGACACCAGCGGGCACAGCCAACGGGGATCAAGGGATCTCGTGCTGTCGTCATCCGACAGTGAGACTGAGGTTTCCGTGCTGATTGTGCGGCCAGCTACCCCCACTGTTTCCAGATCGCTTGAAGGAGGAGCGTGAGTCATTTTCCAAGGCAGCGTGATGTCCTTTAAAAACTCCTGGACTTGGCCTGAAAAACATGAATTCGAAGCCTCAAATTCATCCTGTGTGAGTTCCAGGAACTTCACAGAGCTACTTAAATTTTCCTGAGATTTAGTTCTCTCATCTGTCAAAAGAGAGTAGCAGGTATATTCTCGTCGCAGGCTCTGTGATGAGAATCAGATGGCAGAGTAAGTGCAAAATCAGTTTGTTCATTGAATGCATTGTATAAATTGCAAGCTATTTCTGTCCATTCTCCTAGAGAATCATTTCCAAAAAAAAAAAATGCCCTTTTTTTCTGCAACTAAATCATTTCTTCTTTTGAAATTCCCACTCTGTAGCAAAGTGCCTGCAAAGTAGCAGGTGCTAAATAACTGCTTGTTGCATGAGAGAATTAGTAAAGAACTCATGAGGCATTTGCAAGGCAGCTGTTTGGGATTAGTGGGAATTTCTGAGGCCCCATGAAGCCGAAGGGCTCAATCCACAGGTGAAAACCACGACCTTGTGTCCTTGGTCGGAAAACCAACACTGAATACACCGTCTCCAGCTGGGACGCCGTCCTAGCTATTCGTTCCAATCAAGTCCATGCTGCACGGAACGGGGCCCCACCTGCCTGCGGGGAATGAGGAGCAGATTCTGGTACAGGTTCGGCATTGGCTTAGCCGTGAGCCGGCGCACGAATAAAAACAAACAGGTGACCCACCATCTACAACTTAAATGAAATTTCTAGGCTGAGTGTTGATTCCTTTCACTATGCCATACGAACTTTTAATTTATAGACCTTTGAGACTTTTCTACTTTTATGATTAAAAATAGCACTTTTGCTAAATATCAGTAAAAGTTTTATGATAAAACACAGCAGTTCCTTGTTTCACGGCTCATTTTCACCTTGTCTGTATCATCGGAGGCGATCATTTTCAACTCCTTTGGCTTTTCTGGGTCTTTAAAAATGCTTGCGTGCCTACTCTCTTTTGATTGATTAATCAATTTTACATATTATCTATCTAATTCCTATGACGGCGGATGATACTTTAATTCTTTTATACTACCATGCCCTCATTTTCCCCCCAATCCTCCTAAATATTATCGTAAATATAAAAATTTTGATTAGGTCAACAGCCAGGGTTATTAGCATGCTTTGCAAATATTATACACAGCAGAGCATTGTGGTGTTTTTATGCTTACGTTTCCTTTATGTTTTTCCTGAAGTTAGTAGTTGTCTTGTTTTATCACACCTGTAGATCTCGGTACCCCTTCCCGCATCTTCCCCGTGATACCAGTTTTCTGCCAGGCCCCTTGCCTCAGCTGGGTGGCTTCCCAGTTCTCTCCCGTGGCAGCCGGGAGACTCCGGCCTCTGTCCTTGGGGACTGGCTGCCCCGCAGAGCACCGCACAGCCCTGGCCAAGGGACTCCCCACCCAGGCATCTAGGAAGTCCCCTTCCTGGGACTCCCATTCCTGCTTTCTGAATCGTGTGGTGCGTCTCCTTTGCTTTGCTGCCTCATCTGTTCTGTCCGAGCATTTCCCCCAGTTCCTTCCTGGGGTCAAAGGGGAGGCACAAGGCGACGCCCCCACACTCTGTCTCCCAAGTCCCACAGCTGCCCTGGGCAGGCTGCTGTCCCACCTGCGAGCAGGTGTGATCTGGGGGGCGTCTCCCTGCCCTCAGCCTGGAGAATCCTTTCCCTTCTCTTATGTTGGAGTTCCTCTTTCCTGTGTCTCGTGTCATCCTTTTGGTTTTATTTCATTCTTTTGCTTTTTTCTGCAACTTCCTGAGGAAGTGAGTATGAAAGGTCAATTTTTTGAGACTTAGTAGGTCAGAAACGCCCCTCGGTTGTATAAAACCTAGATTGGAAGTGATTTTCCTTTGGAAATTTGAAGGCATTTGTTGTGTTTAGGTTAATTTCCAGGTTCCTTTGGAGAAATCTGAAGTTACTCTGATATTTTATTCTTTGGGTGTGAACTGCTTTTTTCTGTGAATTCTTTTAGGATCTCCTCTTTGTCCCTACTGATCCGAAATTTCACATTAGCACCCCTTGGTGGGTACATTAGACCATAATTGTCCCAGTGACGCTGCGTAACAAAGGACCCTGACTGTCAGTGGCTTTTCTCACTCTTGGGTCTGCAGGTGAGCTCCACACGCTCTGTGAGGTCCATGGGTCAAATGCAGGCATCGAATTTCTCAGCCTGGCACCCGGCTGGAGGAATGTGCTCCCGGCAGCAGGATCTCCTCAGGGCACCTGCAGCATCACGGCTTCAGGCTAAACAACAAGAGCGAGCGTGCTTACAACCTCCAGTCTGACCTGGAATATACCAAACCCGGTCACGCGGCCCAGCCCAGAGGCACAGTGGCATTTCTCTGCTGGCCGGGAACCAGGGTGAGAGTTGGGGGAGGGGAAGGAGGACCCCAAGGCATCCTGCTGTTTCCCACCACGGGTCTGGTGTCGCCCTCTACTTGGGTGTCGATGGACCATTGCAGTCCAGAAACGCATGCCTTTCAGTTCTGAGAAATTATTTTGAGTAATTTCGTTCATAATTTCCTGCACTCCGCATTCTTTATTCTTGATTTCCAGAACTCCCATTTTCCCCGGCAGTGTCTCTTAGACTTGTGTGTTCTGATTTTTCTCTCTTTCTGTCTGTTCACCTCATGAGTGGGTTTTTATTTCTACTTTTCTGTTCAACTTTTATCTTCCAACCCTTCTGTCAAGTTATCAATTTCTGCAAGAATAATTTTTTTCATTTTGCAAGAACTCTGTTCTTTGCTCCTTTATAAATACTGTCTTCCTCATAATGCACAAATACAAAACTCCTCTTACTTTTGGGAAGACAAAATATATATAGAGATAGTTGGTTTAATTTTTTTCTATCACCATAATCTCTGTTTCCTCTAAGTTGTATTTTCCAGGTGCTTTTTTTTTTTTTTATCTCTTTCATACTAGAGGAATTATTCAAGAATCCTTTGCCACCGCACATAGTGGAAGGCACTTGAGTGTGTGCGCTGGGAGGTTCAGCAGGGTCTGTCGGCCAAGCTTCTTCACCGCAGGGGCTGGCCGAGGCGCTGCTTGGAGAGGCCCCTGTGGTCAGTATCTCCAGGTTTTGTTTCTCAGGCTGGTCAGACTTCGGAGGGGACTCAGGGTCCTCTTCTTGGAGAGGGGAGTGCAGCCGAGGAGCACGGAAAGCTGGAAGTCTTGTCGGGTCACCTTCCAGAGGCGCAGAGCCACGCGGTGCTGCTGTGTCATCTGCCACCAAGATGCTTTCTTTTGTCCTCTTTGGAAAGTGAAATCCCCCAGCCCTCCATGGCACAGGGGAGAGGAGGGAGGAAAGGCATTTGCCAGAGGCCTGGTGGGGACAGAGACCCCCGGCCTCCTGCGGCTTTGACCCTTCTGGGGACCCTCCGTGCAGAGCGAGTTAGTCCTTGGCTGTTCCCACTGCAGCTTTAAAATCTGGCTTTTCTGGGTTAGCCAAGCCAGTTATTTCTTATCCATTGGCTTCCCAGCTGCCAAAATGCGGAGTTGTCTCCTGTCCCGCTCACCCCGTTTTTTTTTAGGTTTATGGATTTCAAAAATATCTTTGAGGGTGTAGTTTTAGAGGAGGGGTGGGACCGGGGACAAAGGTAGATAGACACGTGTTCGGTCTACCGTCTTTGTGTACAGTAATAATAGCTTTTAATGTCTGGTGTTATCCAGATTCTTATTACAAAATAAATAATAACATTTGCTTGAAACATCTCTAGCTGCTATGAAGTTTTTTTGGGGAAAGTTATATATTTTGCCAGAGCAATTTCCGGGCGGCCTAATCCTTGAGCAGCATCATAAAAGCAGGTGTCAGCTCCCGAATCACCCCAACAGGCCAGACTCCGTCTTGGCTGATTCATATGCCATCGCCAGCCCTCTGCAGCTCAGTTATGCATTTATTTTCCCATTGCAGATGAAGGAGCAGAGGGGAAGAAAGTTTTAAGAAACTCGTTGAGGACACTCAGTTGGTAAGAAGTGAGTTTGCTTGAAATCCAGAACACGAAGCAAAGATCTTTCCTCATATTCCATCTGACCTTTTTATTGATCAGCAAATAAATGCACCTTGCAGAGAACTGAATAAAAGAGTATATTGATGGAAGTGATGACAGAGAGAGACAATCTAATCAGCAATTTATCCATGGCCTGTGTGAAACGAAACCATGAGCAGAATAAGGAAAGCAGTGATGATTTCTTCCACCAGTTCCTTCTCTATTTCCCTTACGTTAAACCTGTCTTTTTTTTTTTATTTCGGCATATTATGGGGGTACAGATTTTAAGGTTTCAATAAATGCCCATTTCCCCCCCTCCCCCCACAAGTCTGAGTCTCCATCATGACCATCCCCCAGATGGTGCACATCTCACTCATTATGTATGTATACACCCGCCCCCTCCCCCTCCCACCTGCCCAATACCCTATTACTGTAGTACCTATGTGACCACTTAGGTGCTGCTCAGTTAATACCAATTTGCTGGTGAGTATATGTGGTGCTTGTTTTTCCATTCTTGGGATACTTCACTTAATAGTATGGGTTCCAGCTCTAACCAGGAAAATATAAGATGTGCTATGTCACCATTGTTTCTTAGAGCTGAATAGTACTCCATGGTATACATATACCACATTTTATTAATCCATTCTTGGATTGATGGGCACTTGGGCTGTTTCCACAGCCTTGCAATTATGAATTGTGCTGCTATAAACATTCGAGTGCAGGTGTCTTTTTTGTAGAGTGTCACTGGATCTTTTGGGTAGATGCCCAGCAATGGGATTGCTGGATCAAATGGTAGAATCACTTGTATCGCTTTAAGATATCTCCATATTGCCGTTAAACCTGTCTTAAAGTCAACACTGGACTATACAGTTCTTCAGTGGCAGATAAACTTTAAAGGAAAAGTCCAAAAAACGTGTTGTTTTTAACATTCAGAAAACTAGTTGATTTTCCCTGAAGCTCTTGAAGATGAAATCAGTGCTTGCTGATGACTTTGTTGAGAATAAGTGAACTTTATATTCAATGGACTGGCCAAGATGGCCACCACTCAGCCTGACTCAGTTATAACTTATGCCTCCCTTGCTGGGTGTTAGCAAAGGTAATTCGGTCCATGGAAACTTGCCCCGAGTGTTTTCTTTGGTTTCCTGCCTCCCTGTCATCTAGAACAGAGACAGGAGAGTACGGAAGTTGCAGTGTGGAGCCTCCATTGGACAGATGTCTTTTTGAGTTCCAATGTGGCCATTTCCTAGGTATTAACCTTGGGCAAGGTACTTACCTTCTCCCAGTCTATTTCATCTATAGAAAAAAAAAACGGTACAGTTAGCATTATTTTACATGTGGGGTTACTTTGAGGATTAAGGTGTTTGTGAAATACTTGCCGTAGTGCCTGGCTGTGTATTGTTATTTATGTTCATTCTTTGAGAAATTGATTGCTTCAAAGCATACTAGGCGGTGTGCTGGAAGCTGAGTGTTCAAAGATGAATAAGGTTTGATTCCCGATTTCAAGGAGCTCAGAGGTCAGGGGAGGACTTGGGGTAGAAGCAGCTCATTGTAGCAGTCCCCCCTCTGTGAGATCGATCCCTACCAGCAGTTCAAAACACTCCCTGTCCACCACTCACCCCCACATTGATTCATTCTGCACAGGTCTTTCCTCTGATCTCAAGATCCGTGTACCCAACTTTCTACTCACACTTGAATGTCTCAAGCCCATCTCAGACTCCACACATCAGTGTGGTCCTTCTTATCTCTACTGAACCTGCTTCGTTGGCACGTTTCCTGTCTTTAAGGCAGGGGCGCTGTCTCCCAGCTGTACAGATTAGGAATCTACAAATGAGCTTTGTGATATTCCCAGTTGTTATTTTCCAATATCAAATCCATAAACACGTGTTCTAAAATTAACTCCAAACTTACACCTACTCATTAATATTTCTTCTGTATTGCCAACACCCTGAGTAAGTTCCAGCCATTTCTCACTTATGTTTCTATTGCAAGTAGATTACCGGCTTCTTTTCATGGTATCTTACAATTCATTTTCTTTGTTTCAGCAAGAGAACTCTTGAATGTCTTTTCATCGCCCTTACGACAAAAACAGCATTCCAATGTTATAATAGCCAGTATGTTCCTGCTGAGGGGCTGCCCACCCAGCTTCCGAGAAAAGTCCAGTTCCACTTGCTGCCTGTCCCTGTACCCTGGCCAGGCGGCCCACCGTCTTTCAGTTATGCAAATGCACCGCTGCCTTCTCACCAGGTTTTCCTTGAGCATGCTGGTCCTGCTTTTGGGGGAAGAAGCTCTTGCCCAACTACTTTGTCTGATTTGCTCGTCTTCTTCTGACAGTGGCTCGAGTACTGTTTCCTCAGAGGAAACTTCCTTGATTTCTTAGTTTCTTATAATGTGGTCTCACGGGAATTCTATTATTCTTCAGAGCATGCATTTGTATGAGGGATAATATATATGTTATTATATGATATATGTCTTATTATGATTATTTGAAAACCTCTTTTTGCCTGCCAGTGGAGACAGAATATTTTGTTCACTGCTGTATCTTAGAGGCTAGGACAGAGCCTCAAGCATAGTAAATGCTCTGCAAATATTTACGAAGTGAATGAATGAATTGGTGAAATTTATGAGAGGTAGGACCGTGCTTGCTCCCCTTATATCTACAATCTAGCACAGCTGAGCACTCGATAAAATATGTGCTTAAATGGATAAACAAGGAAAAGATTAAATGAATGAATAGAATGCTTTGCTAACGGTGAGGTGTGGACAGCCAGGGCGGTCTCCAGCCCAACCAGGAGGAGAGGGGAGGGCAGTCAGGACGCCTTCCCGGAGGTGACGATGACTGAGCTGAGAAGGGTCACCGTTACCTGTCCGGTGAATGAAGCAGCAGGAACGTAGAGAAGAGGGGCCGGGTCCTGTGGGGGAAATCCTAAGTATTTCGGCCTGGTTGGGGCCTAGGATACCAGGAAGGGACTGGTGTCTGCCAGCCTGCCCCAAAGAGGACCCGGCAGAAATGCACAATAATCCCCCACGAGAAGACCTGACAGCAGCAGGGATGAGTCAGAAAGAAAGCAGGCAACGGCAATGTCCTCTTTGCACAAGGCACGGAATTCCGCACCTCTGTCCGGCTCCGAGGGCTCCCGGGTGTTTGAGCAAAAGGCAGCACTGACCCAGCTCAGGAAGGAGCCGAGACCGCACTGAGGTGACAGGGCAATTGCAACCGGGCTACCGTGATTAGTCTGAGCGGATAAAATAGGGACGGGCAGTGTGCAGGACAGGCCTGAAGCTCATAAAATCGAGACAGGAAAGCCTGGTGCCCAGTAAGCGTAAAGATTCAATACCCCTTTCAGCCCGCAAAGCCAAGACGGGAGCCGGAAAGCAGATCGCTCTCGCGCCCTCTGAGCATTGTTGCAGCTCCAGTTCACAGCCCGAGCTGTCCCCAACAAGTCCTGAGAGTCCCAGCGTAGATCCCTTGTGCACAGGGACCCAGACAGCCGGGTCCCTGCGGGGCGTCCCTCCCTGTCCCCCTCCCCGTCCCTGCCTTCTTGAGGTGTGGGACCTTGTCGTGCCAGCTGACAGAACGAACATACCAGTGAGTCACCGTGCAGCAACTGAGGCCGCCTCCGTACTAGCGCCCTCTGACCTCTGCTGCTCTCCTCCCCGCCCCCAGAGTTTGGCTGGCCCAGCGCTCTGGCAGCTGCAGACCCCTGGTGACCCCACACTGGGCATCGCACCCCCCTGCCCTGCCTCATGCTCTCACGGCTCAGTCTCAACGTCACACAGATTTTACCCAAACTGTCCTTTGGGTTTTAACCCACAGCACCTTATCCAAAGACCCAGATGTGAATTCGTGGAATTGGGACCCGAGAACAATGAGTGGCAGACGGTTTTCTTGAGAACGGGTCCTCTTGGGGCATTTTCCTCGGAGAGAGCTCAGGCAAGTCACTCTTCCCCGGAACTGAGTCTTTCTGGGCAGTGGCTCTGTGTGGACAGAGCTTTCCCATGTGGCCGAGAGTCACTGAGCCAACCTCAACTGCAAATCTAAAAAAATGTCCACGACACCTTTGGCAACAGTATCATTTAATGCATGGGAAAGAAACACAGCAGTTTAAGCACAAAAATCTTACAGCCACATTGCGTTTTATGGCATGCAAAGCCTATGTGTGTGTGTGTGTGTGTATATATTTAATATATAATCATTTTATCCTCACAGCAATTTTAAGAGGAGAGCAGGATGTAAGGAGCCGCTCAGACTCAGTTGGTATGATTCTTCCAGTTCTGTGTTCTTCTGTCTTTGTCGTTCATTATTCACGGAGGGCAGTGCTTCTTGAATTTCTGCAAGGACCTGTCTTTGCCCACCGGCAGCAGCTCTCATTCTTCCTGTTTCCCGGCATCGAGGGCTCATGCGTTGTTCTAGCTGAGCCCTTTCCAATCGATGCCCCTCACCTGGTCGCATTCTGCCATGGCAAAGGCCGTCCCCTCACCGTTCTCGCATTTCCCCCCTGCCTTCTGGCTGCTCCCACACCTCTGCTCCCGTTGCCCCAAAGGACCTTCCTCTGCCTCCCCCACCCTTCCTCGCCCTCCGCCAACAAGCGCCCAGCAGGCAGCCCTCCCCGCCAGCACTGGCAGCCACACCAGCGTCACCACAAGCTGTCAGGAGAGGCCGACTGTCTGGAGTCCGGCGAGGCTGATGATGTTCCATGTGGAGCCTTCGGAACGCAGAGGTGCCACAAATGCCTGACCAGCTCGTGCCAGTGACAGGGACAAGGGGAGGATGTCGCCAGTTCAGGTGCAGATCCAGAAGAGGAATCATTCAACCCTTGGGACCGAGTGATGACCACTGTGACTTTCTAAGCTAAATGTCAGCTGGCGGAAGACCGGTCACTGCCCGCATCTGTCGTCGGACCTGGGGGAGTGTGTGTGCGTGCACACAAAAAGGGAGTGGTCCCCGCTGCTCCACCTGTCTCAGGAGCCTGTTGTGGGAGTGAAAAGGGATCCTGTCTGCATGTGACGTCCTGTTGAAAACTAGGATGTCCTGTGTCCCCGAGCCTGGATGCAAGACGGTCGAGGTCTGGGATCAAGGCCGTTGGGGGTGGTCAGTGATGAACCGTGGTGCTGACCACAGGGACATGTTTCCATCCTGGACTCTAGTAGCAGGAGCACAATTCTGAGTTTGACGTCTTCTTACACTGTCCAAAATCATGATATAATCTTTGCATTTTATTTATTTTATTTGAAGATGTATCCGTCGATGGTTTATTCTCTTCAGTTCAGTTTAATCTGCTTTGAACAACGTCCACTCCATTCAAGGCTGTGATGGCTCCTTGGAGCCACAACGGGGGCAGATTGTTGACGGGACAGCAGGTGTTCTCTCTGCCCTTCCCCATGGACCACCACCCTTTATGCTACGTGGCATAAACCACCACCTTTATGCTATGAAGCTAATTTTTCCAGGAAGGAAACAGCAGGCACCACCTAAAAATGAGATGACATATTACTGTAGTTCATAAAACTCATAAATGCTCGTGTGATCTTAGAATACCGCCGAATAATTTTGAAGGAAAACCAAAAACACCTCCCTCAATGCTGTGTTACACTGAAGTTAACAAAATTGATATTTCTAAACCTCTCTTTCATTTTGTATTTGGGAGGAGCCTGAAAAAAAAATGCGGTCAAATCTGCACCATGTCACACAAGAAGAACCAGGGCGGCAGCGCGTTAGGCGTGCGCTTGCACCACACAGCGTCTGGACGTGGAGACGCCAGCCCTCCGCGGCGCGGGCCGGGGCTCTTCTCTGCCGCCGCGTGTCCCCCGCTCGTTTGCTCGTGTATGCAAATGGATAAGAAGATTTGATGAAAACTCCTAAACACTGGGAATTTACGCCTCTTCATCTTAAAAGTTTTTATTACAAGAAAAAAGCTAATGCTGAAGTAGCAGCATAATTCAATCCACATTCGTAAGAAAGTCTCCGAACTATCTGCGATCCTGACGTAATCTGTACCATATGCTTTCAGCAGGGTTCAGGCTACCATCAAGAACCCCTTGAACGGTTACAGAAGGTTTCCAAAGGGCCTCCCCATGCTCGCTGGTGCCTCTCACTAACGCGCCTCACGCTTTGCTGAGGGACGCCCCTGCACCCACGGGCCCCAGCACGAGCCTGCTCCACTCCCACGTCACCCACCGGGGTCTCCCAGCTCTCCTGGATCAGAGTCCCAGGTGTTTTGATCTGGCCTCGTGGAATGCTGTGCTCCCTTGCACTGCCTTCTTTCTGACCGAGTTTTCTTTCTGATCACCTTGACCACGTCTACTGTCCACTGCCCGCTTTCTGGAACGTTCCACCACACTCGACTTCTTCCTGCTCATTCCTGGAAAGGCTCTCACCGGAGCAAGTACCTGCCATCACGTTACATGGCTGTAAACAGATGCTATGCCGGTTACCGTCGTCTGCTTAGCAGTTAATTTCACTGCCAGGTTTTAGGTCTCCGGAGGTGGGGACCAAGACGGCTTTTATAATTCCAGGGACTAGGAAGGGGCTGGACGCAGGGCTGGGATTCAGGAAACATATCCTGACTGACTTCCAGCTTTGCCTCTGTCAGTTCCTGCTGACTTTGGCAGTTCCCAGTGGAGTCGGATTCTCAGGATGGACCCTGGATGGCTTTGATGTCCCCTGCTGAGTGGACTCAGCTTCTGATCCCTGTCCCACTCCAGCTTCCCCTAGTTTGACACACTGGGTCTTAACCACCTGTCCAAACCCTCCGCAATGTCTGGTCTCAGCCCAGCCCTGTCTTCACCTCCTCTGGGCTCTCTGTAACAGGTGGGGCCAGGCACCTGGCACCATCTTCTCCTTCTGGGTGAATAGCGTTTCCCTTCCTGCCATTTATCTCTGATTCCCAGCCTGAGAGCCAGTGAGGGACTAACAGTCCCCAGGCTTACTTCCTCTGCCCAGGAAAGCTCTCAGCTCGTGGCTGAGCTGCTGATGCGCTACGTGGTGGGAGTTCCAGCATCGGTGGGCAGATGTTCAGACATGTAAACATGTGTCCCGGACATCTAACTGCTGTGTGCCAGGTAAGGCCGGTCCTGAGTTAGGAGGATGGGACAAAAGGTGAGTAACCAGAAAGAGTGACTGCTATGTTTGAGCACCTACTGTATTCTAAGTGCTTTACATATGGTCTCCCATCTGCTCTTCTCGATGACCTTATAAAATAGAGACTGCTGTTCTCATTCGCATCTTCCCACCTATAAAAGTGAGTGGGAGAAAGTCAGAGGTCTGAGGGCCAAGGCCACCAACGTGATGGGTCCGGTTCCTGTTCCATCCACACAGCAGGGCACTCACCTCACTGGTCAGCGATGGTTTGCAAATTAAATCCACACTGACGCCACCAGGATGGAAAAATGAAAAGCACTGTGAAAAGCCCATATTGAGAAAGGTGTGGAGCAGTGGGGACTCTTTTACCTGCTCTGAGTACTCCTTGGTGCAATCACTGCAAGACTTTTTTTGGAACTGTCAGTTAAAGTTGAACTCTGCAATTCTTCATTTAAAAGCCTGCCCTAGACACATCTGCACACGTGGGAAGGAAACATGAACAAGGATGTTCACAGAAGCCTTGGACAGAGTGCCACATACTCAGTTTGTGACATAGTCACCCCATAGGAACCCTAACACCCAGTGAGCCTCAGCCGAGCACATCAACAGGAATGAAGCTCAGCAAGACCATGCCGGTGGAAAAGGTAAGTTTCAGAATAATAGAAACGGTACAATCAATTGAGGAAAATGAAAAATTAAACAGTATATGTCACTTGGGGAGATAGAAGGATGATAGATAATAGATAATAAAATTTTGAAGGAAAGCAAGGAATTTAAGTTTACAATCGATGAGGTGACATCCTTTCTCTGGAGGGAAGGTGGACTTTGCAGGTGGGAAGTGGCACCAGGATGCTTCGAAATTATTGTTTCTGTTTCATTTCTCAAGTCTGTGCTGGGTGTTTCTCAAACTCGGGTGTTTATTTTACTGTTATTTTCAAATAATACATATTGTGTAAATGTTTTATACATGTGATATTTCACAAAAAAATACAAATTACAAAATAATAAGAAATAACTTCAGACACATTGCAGTTCTTTTTAATGTAACAGAGGAATACATTATATGGCCCTGCTTTTCCAAAATTTATAATATTCTGCCCAGCTCCACCAAATAATAAATAAGGCACAAACTTCAGTTCTATTGAAAATGATGAGAAATCCAATTCTATCACATTGTAACATGGAAGGAAATAAAACAAACCTTTCTGTCTTAGTTCATGTGTGCTGCTGTTACAAAATACCTGAATAAAACACCTGGTAGTTTATAAAGAACAGAAATTCATTTGCCATCATTTTAGGGGCTGGGAAGTCCAAGATCAAGGCTCCAGCAGGTGCGCTGTCTAGAGAGAGCCCGTTCTCCATTCCAAGACGGCTCTTTGCTTCTGCCTCCCCAGGAGGGAGGGACGCTGTGTCCTCACAGAGCAGAAGAGCAAAAGAGCAGGAGGGGAGAAGTCTCTCTGAAGCCTCTTCTATAAGGGCATTAATATATTCGTGAGGGTGGAGCCCTCATGATTCAGTCCTTCCCGGGAGACCCCACCTCTTAGGGCCACCACAATGAGGCGCAGGTTTCCACAGGAACTCCGGAGGGGCACGCATTCAAACCACAGCACTCCCCCACGCTGCAAGTCACAGAACCATAGATTCTCTGACTTAGAACCAATCTTAGGGTTAATCCAGTCCAAGCTGCTGTGAAGTACAGACCATTCTCTTCTTTTTGCAATTTTAATGCACCTCTAATAACTTGATCTTATTCGAGGTCTGCATTAAATATGTTCATAGACTGATAAATGTATGTTAGCTTCAACTACTTGATCAACAATTGTTTTCTGGATGCTTATTATGTGCATGGCGTGGCCGTCAGGTGACGTGGACATGGAGAGAATAAGATTCAGTGCTAGTCTTCAGTGGGATCACTGTGTAATGGGGGAGGCAGGTGGAGAATTGGAAATACAACAACACGATTTGGGAAATGGTATGAGAGAGGCATCGGGTTCTCTGTGAGTGCAAAGGATGAGCACCTGGTCCAACGGGGAGGGTCCAGAAGGGCTTCCTGGAGAAAAGAGCTTTGGATCGGTCTCGAAGGAGGAAAGGAGAAAAGGAGGAAAGGAGAAAAGGAGAAAAGGAGGAGGAGCCCCTCCCCAGGAGAAGGTGGGGGAAGGGCGGTTCAGAAAGAGAGACTGGGTCAGGAACAGGACGTAGCGTGACTGGCCAAGCAAATAGCAAGTATTATTAATAATTATTCTGGAGAACATACCATTCTTGCCGAATTATGGGAACAAATGTGACAACTCCAGAAGGATTTCTGGCCTTTGTTTTGTGTCTGGGTGTCGAAGAGTCACACCTGAGAGCTCTTGGTCAGAAATCAGGGCACAGGTTCGCATCCTGATCTGCCACCTACCAGCTGTGTGTCCCTGGGCAAGTCCCATTACACTCAGAGAATTTCATCTTCCTCATCTGCAAAATGAGGCAACTCCGGTGGCCTTCTGGGTGCCTTGCACAGGGTCTGGCTTTTACTCAGGAAGATGCATCGTGAAGTTTCCATGGGATAACAGACCTGGAGGTATTTTGGACGGTGTGAAGTGCAGGGATGAGTGTTTTAATAGCACATTAAGATGACAGTTAAGAGGACAGGGACAGTCCTTGCTGAGATGCACAGATGCCAACTTCTAGTGGCAACGGCCGCAGCAGGGGAAATGTGGCCGCCTGAATGTGACCTAAATACATCATGCTGCTTAAAGCCGAGCGACAACAAAGGCAATTACCTCCGCGCAGAACGTTCCCAGCGAGAGAAGGTAGGTTTTACTCACCTTGGAGCCTTCAGTCTCTTCTTAACATCACAGTCATTCAAAAACTACGTGGAAAAAAAAAATTAACTGGACCAGCATGGTAAGCTGTTCTGGGCTGATTTGCCTGGTGGACTTGAATTGTTCAAATCAATTAACTCCAGCTGAGAAGTTCTTGTTGCAATGTCACCTTCAAGTTAAATAATATTGAGAGTCTTTGTCCTGAGCAGTTGGTGTTCCTGGTTCCTTTTTAACCTTGAATCTGAGTTTTTGCAAGATTCTAACGATGACTATTTTGGTCAGATAATGTGCCCTAATAACTCATGGAGGCTTAAATTAGTATATATATGCCTACTGTTCGCCGGACACTGTGCCAGGAGTTGTGTTGACACCCATATAAGCAAAAATCTTCGTAAAGATCTTCTGAAGTAGTTATTATTACCCACATTACAAGATGAAACAATGTGGCACAAGGAGTTTGAGTAATTTACCCCAAAACACAAGATCTCTAGAGGGGGGAATGAAGTTCAAACCCAAGTTAGTTAATACTAATTGTTTTGTCCATGGCAAATAGGGTCCCCATACTTCCCGAAACATTGACAGATTTAACAAATTAATTGATGCTAGTCCCATGGACTTCTGAACACATATCACTTTTTTGCTTGTTAAGCTGTTTCTACCTGGAAAACCCTAATGTCATGCTGAGAGGTAGGCGTTGTCCCAGTGCATTGTCCCCAGTGTTTCCCCCCGCCCCCTGAGCTGTGTGTCCAGTCTGCTTCGCTCCTGGAAGGGAGCCCAGGGAAACTGAGGAACGGGAGGGAACGGGGGTGGGGGCAGTGAAGAGGGAGCTTCCCAAGGCTGCTCCAGCTGGGGTCTGAATCTAACACAACAGTCAACATGGAAGAATGTGTCTCTCTCCAGGGCTCTGGCTGCCTCACGCTTACTATAAGATTTGGGGTTCAGAGCCAACCCCCAGGTCTTCTAGAACATTGGATTATAAACTCATTTTCATAGACCCAGCCTAGGAAAAGTTTTATGTTTGAACTCACGGTCCACAAATACAAATGAATGTTACACACACACACACACACACACATCTTGTGATACACGAGATTTTCTCTTTCACTCTATTCTCTCTGTCACACTCTATGTTCTTTAATTGCTAAAGAATTCTGGTCATAACTCACTAAATTGATTTCGTGACTGCCTGGATCAGGGCCTGAAGTTTGAACAACACCGCTGCAGAATAACTCAGACATCCCTGTCCCTGCTGTGGTCTAGACGAGGCTCTGTCTGCCCTTGAGGACGCAGAACCTGGAGGGGTTAGGAGGGGCCGCCTCTTGGTTCCCTTACACCCTGGGCAGCTCGCTGTGCAGTTTGCATGTAGAGACCAGCTTGTCCACGCATGTGCTTCCCTCGTTATACGTGAATCCTTGAGAACAAAGCCTGGACCTCATTCCTTTTCCTGGACCCCACACCTAGCCCAGGTGTGGATGGAGCATAACAGCTCAGCATGTCTTTGCTGGATGAATGAATGGGAAACCTCCTCTCAGACTGCCAGATTGTGCAGGTATGAGAGTGGGATGAGATCTGTATAGCCCCTTCCACACTATGTTCATGTAGAATATATGATAACTCTACATCATATGGATTATATACATTGTATATCCTATATACAGAGCTCATATACACCTCATGCTCATATTATCTTTATATATATATCACATATATCTCATCATCATATATAGAATATATGTCTTATATAATCATACATATAATATTTATATAAAGTATATATAGCGTGTATTCTACATGAAGAAAACATGAAGGAGGTCTTCCGTCTCATCAATCCATCTATACTTCCCCTTTCTACAAACAAACTTTCGCACTCCTTGACTTTTTTCCCCCACTATATTTTTGTCTGTAGAAATAATCGACATCTAGTATTGTGTTTATTTTGCTTATATTTTGTTTATTTGTTTTCTTCTTCCACAGAATTCAAGCTTTGAGAAGCTTTAAGAAATTGAGATTTTTGTGTCTTCTATTCATGACTCTATAGTGCCTGGCATATATTAGCTGCTTAGTTAATATTTACTGGGTGAATGAATGAAGGAAGAAATCGGTGTTTTTCCCAGAACAGTGACTGCTGACTCTTAAGTATTCACTACACACTGGGCGCTTGAGATTCAACCCAAACATTTCCAAAGAGTGTAGAGGTGGCTCAGGATCTGAGAGCAGTCCTGCTGGAAGGGTCCAGACCTGAGCACACAGTGGAGAAGCAATTCTGGGACCCAACCAGCTCCACCAGGGCTAGTGAAATCCACTTGGCAGCAGTCGTGGCCATCTCTGGAGAATGCTTGACCCATACTCTTTAGAGAAATTAGGGCCAGGACTAGAACGAGATCGCGGCTAATAACATGAATCCTCTCCAACCAATATGCTCTTCATATTTGTCCACGTTTTTCTAGAGGAATGCCATTTGAAGACAGGGCACGATAGTATTAATGAAAGTGTCAGAATAACGTAGAGTAAGAGTTCATGTTCAGGGCTTCTTACATGCTCTTGAATGAGACTGGCTCAGGGCAGATGCCACAATATTCCCGTGATGAATTCTTCCTCTTTCCATTGCTCCCTCCCTTCCTTGCTTCTCTCTCTTTCTTGTACATTATTTGCTCTATCGCACATGTCGAGCATATTAAAGAGCTCCCAGTATGCGAGAGAGAAAGGCAAGCACAGGAGACAGTGTGGTAGGTGGTAGGAGGGAGGTTGATAAAAGGTTAAGGTTGAGCTGCTGCTTAGGAAATGAAAGACTCTGTGTAAATAGCAAATTATTTTCATTTACTGTTCAGCCTGGCTGGGCCTCGGAGCCCTAGAGACAGACTAGAAAACAGAGGTAGGAATGGTTTCATGTGGATTATTGATGTGCACACCCAATGCAGCATTTAAGGCTGTAATCATTCAGAGAATAAAAACAAACATCTGCATTCTTCTGCTTCTTCCAGCAAAAGTGCCCAAGTGTGGAATATGGCAGGCGATATAGTTACTTTATTCAATTGATCAAATGGTTTGATCAATAGGTTGAAGATTGAAAAAAAATAAATCGATGGACACAGAGAGAATTTAAAACTCTGTTTATATAATCAATTGATTAGGGAAATTGATTTGAAAGATACAAGCAAAAGGAAAGGGCTTAAAAGCAAAGCAGAAAAAAAATTGTTTGTTATCTTTTAGTGGAGAAAGAGATAAATGTGAATGGGGGGTATTTGATTTAAATAAATATGGAAAAGGCAAAATTAAGAGTTGTGTTCTTAAAAACACATGCATTTAATAGATGTGTAGGATATAATATATTATAAAGGCAAAAATGTTTTAATTGCCATTTCTTAGCTGCTGGTGGCTTGACAGCAACAGTGGGCGATGGAAAGAGCTCTGAGTTTGACTTTAGAGGCTTCCACCAGTTAGGGCTTAGTTGGAAGAAACAGAAAACAACTCCGACTGATACAAGCAGAAAACGACTATGGGGCAAGGACACTGGATCGAAATTTCGCACCAATTACTCACTGCCTGGTTCATCCTGTGCTACAAGGAGCCCTAAATGGCCTCACCAAAAATTCACTGGTAATATTAGTGCTGTGTTTTTTTTTTTTTTTTTTTGGAAATATTCCTCCCTTGGGCACCAAAATCTTGAAATCAGCAGACCCTAGAGTCACCGTGAGGTGTCCCAGATTTTTGAGTGTGTCATTGAGTGTACCAGGGAAGGTCCCACTCCTGTCCCCTGGAGTCATGTGTCCTGAATGTGTAAAAATAGCGTTGTTTGTGTAGGAGAGACCCTCTCCAGCCTCACAGCTTTTCAACTCCAATTGCTCATTGCAGATTGGTAAGGCCGACTGCCACTGGGGGGTGGAACAATGAGAGTGATGACTGCCCAGGTGTTCTGTCTTTCACTACAGAGGAATCTTGGGGCTGAAGAAACGCTATGCGAACTACCAGAATGGAGAGAAACCCTCTGTATTCCGGAGAAAACTGATAGCCATTACCATTTGCCCTCTGAACCAAAGGAACCTTTCTTTTTAAAAAATATACATTTAAATCAGAAGGAAGAATTTACCCAAGTAAGATTAAAGGATGGGAAAAATAATTTTACTATAAATTTTAATAAGAATTTAAAGATAGTCTGCCTTTTTGCTTCAAGTGAACTTCAGTGCACAAAAGTCATAAAAAAGGGAGGATTACTGTCACATGTTCTTATAACAAGGTGAGATGGTCCAGGTCCTTGCCACAAAATCCAGAGTGATGAAGCCCTTCTTGTTAAGGAGCAGCTCCATGCTGGCACCGTATTTCCATCTGCAGCCTGCGGAGTGAGACACCACTTATACACTCAGTGCCATCACCAAATCTGGAGTCCAAAGCTGTGCCACTAGCTACGCGTGGCTATTTATATTTAAATGATTGAAACTACATGCAATTTACAATTCAGTTCCTCAGTCACACTGGCCACATTTGCTGTGTTCCACAGCCCTGTGTGAAGACTTTCTGGACAGTGCAGACATAGAATATTTCTCTCATAGCAGAAGTACTGGTAAATTTCCTTCCTTTTTAAGGCCGAATAATATTACAACGATAACAATATTGTATGTATATCCAGCAGTTTCTCTATCCATTCATACGACGATGGACATTTAGATTGTTTTCACATCTTGTGAATAATTGTGTGACAACACGCATGAACCTTGGGAACACGCACAGAAACACGAATGCCGCATGATCTCACTTATGTGAGGTCTCTAAAATAGTCAGAATCACAGACTCAAAGAGTGGAATGTGATTTCCAGGGGCTTCAGGGTGGGAAAAAAAATGGGCCATTCCTAGTCAACGGGCATAAAGTTTCGGTTTGGCAAGATGAATGAGTTCTAGAGAGCTGCAGTACAACATCGTACCTGTCGTCAACAATCAGACATTGCACAGTAAAAAAAAAAAAGACATTTGTTAAGGGGGCAGATCTCATGTTGAGTGTTCTTATCACAGTAAAATAAAATTAATAAAGTAAAAAACAAAACCAAAGAAACAAATCTCTTGGATACCTCACTGATGTGAAGAGGAGATGCATGTATTTCCTGATTTCTTTAACAAATTGCAAAATGTCTTCCTCTGTCAATGAGATTTTCTTTACCATTGTTGGAGGACATTCTCCACGGGTCTGTTGGGTTTCGTCAAGACTCGTAAGCAAAGACATTGGCTGGCTTTCTTCCATTCTATCTTTTCAAGGATGGTTTTACAGTGAACCACGTTGGAAACTGTAAAGACTTCACTTTCGTAAGAAAAGAGGTTTCCTTAGAGTTCAGTATAAGAAAGCTAATTGTTTCTCAATGGGGTCGAGAATGAGCTTGCTGGTAGCTCATCACATTATGAAAGATGTGATTTTCCAAAGCTTGATGCTTCTAGGCTGTGATACACAGGTGCTGCTTGTGCAGTCTGCACCTGGAGTCCTCTGCAATACTCCTACGGGACACGGGAGCAAGGGGAACCAATTGTGGAGCTTACACTGCTTCACGTGCTATGAGTAACAGTATTTTGTCTCAGACAGAGGAGTCCTGTGTCTTCCGCCTGCAGCCAGGAAGCTCTGCTAAGCCAACTTGATAGCTTGGAAGTGTGGTCAAATCTCAGGCCTTTTATAATTTTTGACAGCTACTTGTGGCAAAAATGAACAACTCTGAATTATTGACTCTGTTCAAGGAAAGCTACAAGCAGGCCAGAAAGACAGTGTCTTCAGTAGTATTTTCTTTCTTCTTGAAAGATGGTGCGATTCTTTGGGAAATGCAATACTAACAGACACACCTGAAGAACGAACATTTTATCATTGCTTTATTCTTCTAGGTGATTCCGTCATTGTACTGATTTCTTATCATTTTTTTTTTTTTTTTTGAGACAGAGTCTCGCTTTGTTGCCCAGGCTAGAGTGAGTGCCGTGGCGTCAGCCTAGCTCACAGCAACCTCAAACTCCTGGGCTCGAGTGATCCTTCTGCCTCAGCCTCCCGGGTAGCTGGGACTACAGGCATGCGCCACCATGCCCAGCTAATTTTTTTTTTTTATATATATATCAGCTGGCCAATTAATTTCTTTCTATTTATAGTAGAGACGGGGTCTCGCTCTTGCTCAGGCTGGTTTTGAACTCCTGACCTTGAGCAATCCGCCCGCCTCGGCCTCCCAAGAGCTAGGATTACAGGCGTGAGCCACAGCGCCCGGCCTTCTTATCATTTTGATCTCTTTTTTGGGCACAATTAGGAATAACTGATGAGTAATGAGATAATTCCTAAGATGGTGAAACAGCAAAATGTTTCATGATATAAAAAATAAATAAATAAAATACCTAAGAGTTCATATTGTATTTTAGATTTATAAGAGGATCCCATGGACCCATATGGTAATTTCAAGGTAGAATTAGTTTTATTCTCTCTTTTAAAAAGGAGAGTAAAATTTGTCTTTTTTTTTTTTTCTTTTGACGATCTTAAGAAAAAGTAAGACACAAAATGATAATCCTGACAAACGGTTACCACTAATGGAGAAAATGATGCCCACGGACTTCAATGATGTACTGAATATTCAGGTATTTAGGGACAGTGGTAGAAAAGGCACCGCCTTATGCAGAACCACACCACTCACTGCCCTTTCAGTAAGGATGGGTTCAATGTCATTAGCTTATAATTGATGGGACCCCACAGTGTGCTCAGGGATTACCTTTGCTTGTGGCAAATTAGACTCCCAAAACTAACGGCATCTAAGTCAGCTTTAGTGAAAGGGGTATTCATGCTGCTCCATCCGTGACTACCCTCCACCAAGGTCCCAATGGTCACCTTCCCCTTCAGCCTATTTGGCCATCACTGGGTGGCTGCAAAAGTTAGTTGCGTGCTATATACAGAGGGCATGATGTTGTTCCCAAGTTCGTTAAAAGCTGCATCTGCAATGGGAGATGTTAGCGCCCATTTAAATAATCCACCCTCTGTTCCCCTCTGCAAGAGCACAGTAGACTTACAGAGAGTAGCCACACAGGGTGATTTTCAGAGATCCTGGTGCTACTCTAACCAATTCCTTTCTCAAATCCTTGGCAAAGCAAACAGTGTTTTGGCCTCCCGGAAAAGCACAGTTGGGCTATGGATGGGTAGGTCACATATGATACGTTATTGCCAACAGTCCTGCCACCCTAAGTCTTTGATTTGTTCTTCTTCATTTTCCTAAGAAATTTCTGGTTTCCAAGCTTTATTTTAATAGGGATACAGTTAGGTTCAAGTTTCATAAAGCAGCTGGCCAAACAATTAGAATGACCTCTAGTTGCTTTAGATGGTACATTGAAACTAAAACTCTTATTACTGAAGCCATGTTCTTCTCCTTGGTTTAAGGTAAGGGTGAGTGAAATTTCTATAAAGAGTTAGATAGTAAATACTTTACCTCCTGCAGGCCCTGTGATCTCTTACAACCACTCAACTCTGTCATTGTAGTATGAAGTAGCCACATACAATATGTAGACAAATGGGCATGGCTCTGTTTCAGTGACATTTTATTTACATTAACAGGCAGGTAGTAGGCCTTGGCCCATGGGCAGTATTTACTGGTTTATAGACTATGCCCCTCAGATGATATTCTGGCAAGTTTTCTCCGATTATTGCCAAAAGAAATTAGCAAGGACTTGCAGTTAGGTTAGTTCTGAAGATTCTCTTCTAGGAGTTATAGCAATCCTACCCTGGGGCATGCTGGGGTTTGACTCTTGTTAGAGATCTGTAGACAATAAGTAATGGTGACTTTGGGATATGAGAAAAGGCGGCTTTCCCGGGCAAAATCCTCCCTTATATGAAGTTTCCCCAGGATCTTTAATCTAGTCATGAACAGTTTTCTCCAACGAGTAGGAGGATAGCCTTTGGCTGGTCACATGTGTGTTAGGAGAGGTGAAAGTCTGAAGGTTTTCCTGAATTTTCCGTATGTTTTCATATGCCCGTATTCCAATCCTCAGATCTCATACTTTCATAGTCGATGCCTTAAATTTCACATAGGATGTCTGACATCAAAATAAATCCAATATATGGTAAACTAGCCCTGTATAGGATTAGAGTTTATTAGTTTTTAGCCAATACATCCTTGCAGCTACCCTGGATCAATAATTCTTTCAACATGGTCACTAAAAGTCCCTGGTGCTTGGTCCATGTCTTGACCAAAATATTTACAAATTTAAACTATTTGTCTTCTTTTCATAAGTGAGACTGTCCAGAACCATTAAAAGTAGCCAGGCAGCCTTAAAAGACTTGAACTCCTCATGTGTTCTGTTATGTCTGTGGCAATGACTGCTATTTATCCTAAATCCTTATCTGTAATGTCATTTCATTCTAGATCACTACAATAAACAATTGCATTGGGTGCTTTTTAGTGTGTTGCCAAAATCATCTCTCAATACCAGTTGAACATTTACCACCTAACCACAATGGGCCAAAACATCAATTCCTGATTTTTGATTATTTCCCTGTGTCATCTGTAATCATTCTTGGTACCAAATTCTGTATCTGGCAAAGTACTCAGTGGCCTCCAAGACAAACTGATAATGCATTATTTAAGGCAGGAAATGTATTGGATGTATACTGGGTAGTGCTTAGAAAGGCCCAGGGTATCCGGAGAACAAGGTCAGGAAACAGGCAGGAACAAAGGTCCTTAGGAAGGAGCTGAAACCACAGTCAAAGCGCTCCTCGGCTCCAAGTCAGCAGGGCCACGGTGGCCTCTGTAGTTGACCACAGATATGGGCCTACTCCGCTGCTGCCATATCCTTCCAGAACTGATTTTTTTTTTAAATAACAACTTTATTGAGATATAATTCACATGCCATAAACTTCACCCCTTTAAAGTGTCCAGTTCAGTGTTTGTAGCATCTTCACAGATCTGTGCAACCATTGTGACAATTAACTTTAGAACAATTTCCTCTCCCCATGAAGAACCCCTGTGCCGGTTACCAGCCACTCCTAATCCCCCAGCCCTCCCACCCTAGGCAAATACTAACCTACTTTCTGTCTCTGTAGATGTGTCTGTTTTGGACATTTTATATAAATAGAATCATATAATATATGGATTTTCATGACTTTTTCCATCACTTAGCATGTTTTCTAGGTTGACCCATGTTGTAGTATGTATTGATACTTTATCCTTTTTTTATTATGAAATATGCTATTATATAGTTATATCATATTTAAGTTTTCCATGTTGCCGTGAACATTTACGATCATGTTTTTGTGTAGTCATATTTTTATAAAATTTCTAGAATGGATTTTTAACTGACCCTCCTTCATTGCTGCATTGACTAAATTTGCATGTCTGTGCACATGAGTAGTTCACACCAATGGCTTTCCCACGCTGCAGCTGCCCAGAAGTCTGAGAAAGCAAGATTTTGGTGTGTCAATGTCAACCTGTTCAATAGTGGAAAGACCTGGGCTCCTTCCAGATTTGTAAAGTGGGGAGTTATGCAAATACATAAAAAGAGATTCAGATGCTTAACAGAAAAAGATGACCTGGTCCATTGTAACCATCTAAGTTTGAATCTATCTCTGCCACTTGGCCATGCAACCCTTTAGAAATGCAATTTTTTGGCCAGACGAGGTGGCACACGCCTGTAATCCTAGCACTCTGGGAGGCCGAGGCTGGAGGATCGCTCAAATCAGGAGTTCAAAACAGCCTGAGCAAGAATGAGACACCGTCTCTACTAAAAATAGAAAGAAATTAATTGGCCAACTAAAAATACATAGAAAAAATTAGCCAGGCATGGTGGCGCATGCCTGTAGTCCCAGCTACTCAGGAGGCTGAGGCAGGAGGATCACTTGAGCTCAGGAGTTTGAGGTTGCTGTGAGCTAGGCTGACACCATGGCACTCTAGCCCAAGCAACAGAGTGAAACTTTGTCTCAAAAAAAAAAAAAAAAAAAGAAAAGAAAAAAGAGAAAAGAAAAAATAGAAAGAAATGCAATTTCCTTACCTCTAAAACAAGGACAACCACCATTGCCTTTCTCAGAGAGTTGTTGGAAAACTCAAAAGGCTTCTAAAGCTCCCACTTGTACCTGTAGAATGGGGTCATGATCCATCTCCCATTTGCCCAGAGGAGACGCTACTGGCACGTGAGCAGGTGACCCTTCGAGTGTTTCTGCCCAGTGCAGGTAGGGTTCTAGCATCGCTGGCCCCGACCTTCTGCTGCCAGTTGTTCCACTGCAGTCATTAGGATGAAAAAAAAAAAAGTCCTTGATCTCTCACTGGAAGCCTTGAAACATTCCTTTGCTCTCTCTCAAGTTTAATTTCTTTGTTTGCTTGCTACAACTTTCTGATTGATTGATCAGTTAGTTGAGTGATCTAGATCAGGGCTTCTCAATAGCAGTGCTGCTGATATTCGCAGCTGTTCTCTGCGGTGGGGCCATCCTGTGTATTAGAGGGTGTTCAGCAGCACCCTGACCTCTACCCTGCAGATTGCTAGCAGTTCCCACTCCCAGTGGTGACAATTAAGATAGTCTCCACTCGTTGCCGCATGTCCCCTAGAGGAGCAAAGAGCATGTCCCAGTTGAGAGCCACTGCTCTCTAGCAGTTCAAATATGCATCTTTAACTTATCACAATCCACTTTCAAATAATATTCAATAACATTGTTATTTCACTTATAACATCAGAACCATTCCACAGTGTATTTCCATTTCTCCCTTTATGTGCTACTGCTGTCTTAGATTTTACTTCTATATATATATAATGAATACTTTAGTACAATTACTTTTGATTACTTTTAATTTTAGCAGTGAATCGTCTTCTAAAGGAATTAAAAATAAAAAGGTGAAATGCCATTTATATTTACCTACGTGTCTTAGTCCATCTCGTGTTGCTATAAAGGAAATATAGGAGGCTGGGTAATTTACAAAGAGAAGAGGCTTATTTGGCTCAGGGTTCTGCAGGCTGTAGGAGAAGCTGGGAGCCAGCATCTGCTTCTGGTGAGAACTTAGGAAGCTTCCAGTCAAGGCAGGAGGCAAAGAGGGAACATGCCTGTCACAAGGCAAGAGAAAGACAGATGCGGTGCCACACTCTTCCAAATAGTAACTCAGTACCACGGGGAGGACACGGAGCCACTCTCGCAAGGCTATCCACCCCCGTGACCCTGACACCTCCCACTAGGTCCCGCCTCCAGCAGTGGGCATCAAATTTCAGCACTGGAGGTGACAGACATCCAAACCACATCACTACCTACTTATCATGTCTAGTGCTCTTCACTTTTGTGTTTGAACCCAAGTTTCTGCCTGGTGTTATTTTCTCTTCAGCCAGAGGAAATTAGTTTTTTTCATAGTGCAGATCTCTGGTGATGAATTATCTCAGATTGTCTTTGTCTGGAAAAAAGTTTTTATTTTGCCCTTTTTTAAAGGAAATTTTCACTAGATATAAAATTGTAGGTTTATAGGATTTATTTTTCCCTTTAGTGTTTTAAAGTCCACTGTCTTCTGGGTTGGATTATTCCGAACAAGAAGTCTGTGATGACTTCTACCTTTGTACTCTTGTATTTTATTTGTCTTTTTTCCCCCTCTGACTGCTTCTAATATATATTTTTTTCGATCATTATTTTTTATCAGCTAGATTATGTTGTGCTTTCCTATGGTTTTCCTTTGTTTATACTACTTGGGTTCCCTGAGCATGTTGGTTCTATAAATTTATAGTTTTCATGAAATGTGAAAACGTGAAAAAAGTCACAGCTATTAGGTCTTTGAAAAAAAATTTTTTTCTGTCTCCCCTAATCCCTTTCTGGGACTCAAATTGCATGTATGTTACACTCCTTGATATAATTCTACAGCACATTAGTGCTCCCTTCCTTGCTTTTTTAGTCTTTTTCTCTTCCTATATATTCAAACTTACTGATCTCTTATTTTGCATTGTGCAATTTGCTGTTAATTCTAGCAGATGAGGTTTTTATTTAAAGCATACTTCAGCTCTAGGCATTGTACGTTTCCTCTTTTATATCTTCAAATTTGCATCTCATATTCCCATATCCCTCTACATTTTTGTGTGTATTTTAATAACTATTTTAAAGTCCTGCCTGATAACTATGCCATCTTTGTCATTTCTAAATGTTTCTATTTACTAACATTTTTTCAGAGTAATGCTCACATTTGCCAACTTCTCATCATGCTTAGTTTTTTTTTTTTTTTTCATGGATTCTGGACATTGTAAATGCTGTGTTGACAGTGTCTGGATTTTGTTGTATTTCTTTGAAGAGTGTCAAATTCTGTTTTGATTGGCAGTTAAGTTCTATGAAGATCATCTTGATAATTTCAAGTCTTGTCTTCATGCTTCATAAGATCACATCTAGACTAGCCTTGATTCCAGGCCAAGTTTGGCACTACCACAGAGCTTCTGTTCTTATGGGCTCACTGCTGGATGCTGCAGCATTCAATAAGTTACCCTTGGCTCGTGTGGAGCTTGACTGCATCTCAGCCTTGTGAGAATTCTGGGCATTATTTAGTTTATTAACTCTTAGCAGTTATTTTCCTGCCTCATGGAGTCTCACTGTGCTGTGCACATGGTGGCTTATCAGTCAGTGCCAGATTGGAGGGCTCTGTAAGAAGACTTTGGGGCTCTTTCTTTGCATTGGCTCCTTTCTCTGCTACTCTGCTCCAAAATTTCTAGCTGCTACAGCCACTCCAAACACTGAGCTCTCACTCACCAATTCAATTAGACTTTTTATTCATTTGTTTAGATTTATTACTGTATCCATGTGACAAACATAGCCTGGAATATAATTATATCCTTCCTTTCTTGGTTTAATCCAGAGGTTGGCAAACTTTTTCTATGAAGAATAGGGTAGCAAACATCTAGTTCTTCTTTGGTTCTTCTTTCCTGAGCTACTGTCTAGGAAGTAGCTCGAAATGGAAGCTGGGATGAGGTCTCCAGACCTGATTCCCCACCATCCGGCATCATAATCTTGAGCTGCCTGTTGTCAAATATTTGAAAACAGTTTTATGTATTTTGTCTAGTTTTCTAGTTGTTCGTAGTGAGAGGGAAAGACATTCCATCATGGATTCACAGGATTTTTGTAAAGAAAAACTGGGGTTATGGACACAAAGGCACTGTGCACACTACTTGAGGATGGAAAGAACGTAGTGGAGATGATAGTGGTCTGGTTCCCCAGTGTCCTCCAAGGGCCAGTGTTTGCATTTAAGTCCACGTTCTGAAAACAGAATGTGTCGTTTCCATTGTGCTCCATAGGGCAACGGCAAAGGGTCAGCTCACCAACACCTGTTCCTCCCCCTCTCTGACTTACTACCACAACCAAGACTCCCCCCATTTGAGTAACACATGCATGATCATTTGTTTTCAGGAGGCCTATGGTAAGGGCCAATTATGCCACATGGGAAGGGCTTACCTGGGTGATCTCAGAGCCTGCATTACTTGGATAGTCATCACCTTGGACAACAAGCAGGAAGCCTCTGAGAGGCTGTAAGTGAGGACAGGAAGACGAGAAGAGAGAGGGACCCAGAGTTCAGCGTCTGCCAGTGGCAACAGGTCTTCACGATGGGCCACAGTGCAGACCTTCCGGACATGCGATCCTCCAGGTCCTTCTACACCATCACATCAGGAATGTCTGGGTCGAACACTGTCACCTTGTTACCACACTTGATCTCCTTCTAATCCAGGCCCTAAAATGACACTTAGCTCTCTATCTCTGCACTTTTTTGTCATCATTTGATCCATTTTATGCATCTTCCCCATCAAGAGTCAGTAAGACTCACTGGCTAAACGTTACCCATCCTAGTGGCTCATACCGCATGCCTCCCGACAAGGGTCCCCAACTGTGGTGAGTCGCATAATTATGTCATTATATATTACAATGTAATTATAACAGAAATCACGTGTACAATAAAGGCAATGAGCTTGAATCACCCCAAAACCATTACCTTCCTACCCGTCCATGGAAAATATTGTCTTCCCTGGTGCCAAAAACGTTGGGGACCGCTGCTCTAGGAAACCCTTCTGGATGCCCTGTAATAATTGTCCTCTGCTCATTTGTGAACTGAACTTGACCACGCGCCTCCCTGTACCAGGCTCCGTGCTGTTCCCTGGGGCACAGGCATGCGTAAAAGTCAGTGGCAGCCCTCTAAGCCCTCCAGTACTTTCCCTTGCTGTGTCTATAATTTTTCTACCTTCTACTTTCTGATGAATGTTTTCTGATGTTTCAATGCCCCTATAAATAAAACAAGCTTCCATGATACAGCGTCTTATCTCCCTTCCCTTTGGGTTCCACAATATTCCTGACCTTTCTGGAAAAGAAGTTCCTATACATCTACTCTACCAGGAGAGTCCTCCTTCCATAGGTGCTTACATCCTTACCGAGTACTTGCGTCTTCAGCCCTGGTCACACATCCCTGCTGCCAATCTCTGCCTTGTCTTAAAGCTGTCTTTGCTGTCTCTGAATTTGTCCCCTGGTTCTTGGTTCTTCTTCTAGTTTCTTAATGTGCTTCCACCTCTCTCCCCTCAGGTCCTTGGTATAAGAATCCAGGTTGCCTGGGCTTGAAAAACGCATCCCAGAGCTTGAAAAATTGCTCTATCACCCGTGCTTAAAAATTATTTGTTGAACATATGGACAAATTACAAACTATAGGCGTATATATCCAGATACAGTATTAAGACCATCTAATTGTTTCCTTGGCGGGTCAGGACTGGGATTAACAGGGAGGTTGAAGAGAAGAGCGGCAGCCTTGGTTAGAGACCCCTGACAAAATTTGGTGTCCTGGAGAAAATATGCTAAACCTTCCTGCCAAAAGTTTTTTCTCTTGGATAAGTTTGAATGAGTGTCAATGGTACTAAAATGTTTTTCATCCCAAATTAAAACAAGTATGCTGTATTTCATTACAAAAAGAATATAGTCTAACTCACAAAACATATTTTCCCAAAATGTCACTCACTCAATATAGAACATTTCCCAGCAGGGGTCACTTGCTCTGCCTTCCTCTTGCATAGACTCTAGACAAGGGATCATCACGTGGTCCCAGAGATGGGCAGGACTGAGCAGGTTCCAGAAACGGTCACCAGTAATTCTGAGATGGTAGGTCCCTGTTTAATTAGAATGCCTTTAAGGAATCCTGCCGTGAGTCCCCCCCCCACCCCTTTCATGAGTTCTTCCTTTCATCTCACCACTTTGCTCATTTTTCCTTTGCTTTTTAAATACCTAAATTGTCTTCCTTAGCCTTTTTACCTATTTACTTAGCAGTTTTTGCTAAAGACAAGATCAAAACTCTTTATAGCAGCCAGACTTGAAAGGCCCGAGTTCTCCCTCCTGGCCGTGGTGCCAGGCAGTGAGTGTCCTTGGTAAACAGCCTCAGCCTGCCGGGACCTGTTAGCTCTAGGAGCAGGGAGCCCCTTCAGAACTAGGGTTCTGTAAATAGCCTTTTATGAGGGCTCTTAAAATGCCTGGCAGGTTATCTTCATCATTTGGTTACCTAGCATTTTACTTCTCTAAACAGAGTACCAACCAATGTTCCTTTGAGTAATTCCTTCTACCAGCTTGTGGGAACCTCCCGTTCAGCCTCACCCTGAAGCGTCAGCATCTCGCCCTCTGTGGGGGCCGTGGGGAGCTGGTCTCTGAGCGTAGATTGCTCGTCAGTGAGGCCGGATTGCAAGGACAGCGCCTAATAGTGCAAAGCTCATTCCAGGAAAATCACTAAACATGACACTGGAAGCAGAGGGACGTGTAAGTTAATATTGTATCTCCTTATGTGCCGAGATCCTTCTAGCCAGCCTGTGTCTTACACGTGCAGGGTTAGAGTCAAAACCCTTAGAGGTTCCCCTGCATTCTACTCTATGCCCTTTCTTAGTCTAAACTTCTCTTTCATTTATTTATTTATACCTATTTATTTTAGGGTTAGTGGCTATTTTTATTTTATCAAAAGTTGTGCACACACTTCAAACAAATCGAGCACCTTTTTTTGAAGCTCATGCAAATTCCGATTTGAGCTTTCCAAAGAATTTCACATTATGAGTTTTTTTTTTTTTCTTTCAGTATCTACATTCGATGGTTGTAAAATAACACGCTTACATGGATTTTATTTACCTGTTTAAAGTGTTGCCTAGTGACCTGCTTCTAGGGCACACGAGAAAGCTCCGGCGGCTTCCTCCTGCACACGTCGCCTCCCCGAGCTCCTTCCCCCCAGCTCCCCGGGTAGTAAACTGTCCGTTTTCAGGGGAGGGCAGCACCCAGGTCTCCACTAGTATGTCTGCATGGCGCATAGCTGAGCCGTACGATAAATACATCAATTCCATTTTTGTGCTATCCCTACCCACCCTGCGAATTAAGTTTTCTTTTTTCCTCTTTTTTGTTTAATTGTCTATGCAACCAGTTACTAATTCAGCTTCAAACTCTTTTCCAGAATATGAATCTCTCAATCCTTCCACCACGTTGAGTATTCAATCATCTTTACCTTTTGGGTGGTGGCCCACCTGTCCTGACCCCCTGGATGGGACAGCCCCGGGAGGGCTGCTTAGCCTAGCTCCGCACCCCTCTCCCCTCCACTCTCTAGCGCCCCTCTCCTCTCCACTCTGCTGGTCACCTACTTGGATGCCAAGATGCCTTCTTCATTGGTGCACTTTATTTTGCGATAGTCATTCTCTCATAACTTCTTAAGAAAGCGTGCATGGCAATGCATTTTTCGGGACCTTGCATTTTATATGACAGTTTGGTTAGTATAGGATCCTCAGTTGGAAAATTCTCCCCTCAAATTTTCAATGTGTCCATCAATCGTCTCCCAGCTCCCTGTGCTGTTCTAAAGGCAGCCCAGTGTTCCAACATATGGTGCAGGGACAGGGCCAGGTAGGTAGGTCCAGGGCTGATACTGATATTTCAGCCAGAAAATCTCGGAGTTACTGGAAGCTATTCGGGGCCTTGACGCCATTCTTTCACATTGGTGATGATGGTTCTCCAGAGCTAAGTCTGGAGTGTGGGCAGCAGGAGTCAGCTCTCAGAAGGTGTCGAGCCCCCGGTAGCCTCTGGAATTTGCTTTTGGTTGCTGTTGCTTTTGCCCAAATCACTGAGATTTTGGTGTGTGTAACTTTTCCATTTCTCCTCCTTTTCCTTCAAACTCTGCATCCAACCGGGTCCACATCATCTCCTAGGTCAGTATGGGGTGAGTGCCCAGAGCCCATCACTCTGGGATCTGACTTGGGAGAGAGGTTTGGGCTATTAGGAGAGCAGACACCATCTCCTTCGTCAGCCAGGGACGTGGGCGGGCATTTCGTAGACACTAGGCAGTATTTGTGGAAGGTCAGGCCACAAGGACCTAATAATTCAAATAACATAGGCAAAGTTTTTTTTTTTTTTAAAAAAAACTTTCAATGATAAGGATCTCAAATGCATTTTTGGTGATAAATTTTAACGACCAATAATAAAAGTCCATTCTGCAAAGGACACAGTCTCTGCTGGGATGGCCAGGGAAAATAGCCCCGCGTCGTGCTTTTCTCTGCTACCTGAGTTTCAAAGGGATATGTGTGCAGATTAAGGTGATCTAAGGTACAGGGAGGATTGGTGATTTCCTATACAGAATAAGGTAGTTCACAGAAATTTTCAGAGAGTTCACTACCATGTTTCCCCACCAAAAAGACAGGGTTTTATATTTATTTTTCCTCAAAAAGACACCCTAGGGCTTATTTTCAGGGGGTGTGTTATTTTCCCCTCAAAGCCTCAGCTTGCAGCACGCACAGGATGGCCGGGACCTGACAGGGGAGCTGACCTTGTTGGTGGGGCTGCCTGCACCTTTCTGGTCACCTCTGGGATAGCAGCTGTCACCATGGGGCAGATGAGAAGGGCTGCTCGCCTTCTTTACTGCTCTGCGACGACATGCATAGGTTGTGCAGAGACACTGCGTAGCCTCGCCTGTCACTAGGGCTTATTTTCAGGGTGGGGCTTCTATTGGGCACATGCTTAGGCATCCTGCTAGGGTTTATTTTATGGGTAGATCTTATTTTCGGGGAAACACGGTATGTGATCTAATGATTGCAGAAAATATGCCCAGGTTGCTGCTTATTTAGAAAGGTCAAGTTAGAGAGATAGTGTTATAGACTGAATGTTTGAGTCCCTCCAAAGTTCGTATGCTGAAGCTCTAACCTCCAGCATGATGCTATTTGGAGGCGGGGCTCCAAATTATTAGGAAGTAATTAGGCATAAATGAGGCCTTGAGGGTGGGGCCGGTGATGGGAATACTGCCTTTCCAGGGAGAGGAAGGTAGGAGAGCTTGCTTTCTGCAAGACGGGAACCTAATCAACTGGAGGCTTGATTTGGACCTCCTAGCCTCCGGAACTGTGAGAAGTGAATGTGCCTCTCAAGCAGCCAGTGTTATGGAAGCAGGACCAGACTAAGACACAGTCACACGTAAAATATTCAAGTTGGGAGTGGAGACAACTCCACTGTCTACTCTATGCTGTCATTTTTCGAAAGAGAAATCCTTGACCCCAAATCTTACATAGAACAACACAGACAGATGATGACAAAATCAAGACTAGAAAGCTCATCAAGCAAGTACATGAGACATTTGGCCTAATATCATCAGGCTGCTAAAAAATGTACTTGTCACAATTTCAAGTTCATTCTCTTTCTCTTTTCTTTATGGAAAATCCTCCCCTTGCCTCTGTCCTCCATTTCCTAGCAAATTTCTGTCGGGGTCAGACCTCGTTTGAGAATGTTATAGACCGAATCAAATATGGCAAAGCACTGGTTGCTTCCAGGTAACTATTAATATTTACATACTTCCCGCCCTTTGAAATCTTTGAAAGCTTCCTTTCTAGGAATTGTAACTTATCTTTTCAACGTTTACTACTTTATTCTTTGGGAAATTGACTCAGAGCCAAAGAACAATGCTAAAAACAGTTATAATGCGTGTGACACGGAGCATTTATTTGAAGTTCTCCAAGTGGTGTGTATGTTTTTTACCAATCATATCAGTGAAATGGTGGGCCATAAATAACCTAAAGTCATTGCCGCATATGTGGAGGGCAGGGGAACTGGGGTTTCATGGAGGAAGAAGGGCATTGTCAAGAAAAGTTTCATCCATAGAGATTGACTCCTCTTCTAGAACAATAGGCATTATTGACTTTGCAGTGAGGTGTACCTGTAAATCTTGCACAAAGTAAATGATAAAAGTAATAAAATTCCCTGAGTCCCAAGCACCGTGTCTACAAAGTGGCAGCAGCGATATCCACCCCATCAGGTTCTGTGTGTGTCTGTCTGTCTGTGAGGCTGGAGTCGCGCTGGCCTGGGCTGAGCTGATCGCGACCTGCGCGTGCAGGAGGAAGTCACTGATTGGCAGGCGGCTGGGGGCACAGCACCAACCATGCCTGTGCCTGGTTCCCAAGCAGATATGTGAGAGCCTGTTGGAAGAGTCAGGAGCTAATGCAAACAGGTTTCAGGAATGGGCTACTTGGCTTATATTTTCCAGGCCAGGTGAGGTTCTGGTAATGGGTAAACACTGTGCTTCAGAGCAGAAACGATTTCATGTCTGTTCACAGGATGGCAGGACACAGGGCTGGTGGACATTGCGGGTGGCTCTCTTCCAAGCAGTGCCTCGGGGACCCAGGGTCCTTCCATCGGTGACGCAACTTCCTTCAATATGTGCCTTCCGTGTTGACCAGAATGGCAAAGGAAGAGCACGCAGGGTTCTGCAGGACACTTTCTGGCCAGGTAGAAACGGCATGCGTTATTTTTGTCCAGGCTCCATTGGCCAGAACCCAGTCGTATGGCCCCAACCTTATATGCATTACAGGTGTTATTATCCATTGTGTGTAGTGAACACAAAGGAATGGAGAGCACCAATCCAGTCTGTGTCCCAATCTTTCCCTCGCTCCGTTCTTCCCACGGGCCCAGATGGGCTCTTCTTGTTTTGGCAAAAGATAAACTAAAAAACACATTTGTCTACACCCTGTCCCAACATGTTGCACACACAGCGTGAGAGAGACGGGCCAACCACAGCACATGTGACCACCGGAGCAGAAAGACGACACGCACCCAGCCGCCACTGCTAACCCTAACCCTAACCACTCTGAAATCCCACCGAGAAGGAGTGTGGAGACCACCTGCCTTGAGGGGGCCAAATGCCTCTTGGTTAGGGCCTGTTTGTGTGTCCTGGGAAGAATTCTGCTCTCTAGTATTCACCATAGCCCTGGCTCTGCCTTCTGGAAAGTTCTTCCTTCTCCTCATTCTTCAGCCCACATCTGAAATGGTGTCGAGGAGGATGATTTCTTGGGGGGTCTCTAAGATTCCCAAATTTTGCCGCTGGTGAAAGACAGGGGGCCAAGAATTTTTTTTTTTTTGAAGACCTGCATAGTCTAAAACTTTTTCAAAGTAGACTTATGGTTTCCTTGGTAATAAATGGTCTCAAAGTTTAGTTGGCTTCTTTCTCATTTAATTGCAAGCCAGTTTATTTGGAATTATTTTATTCTCTCAAGCTATAGATCCCAAATCTGCTTCATTTTTTTAAATTTTTTGCCTTCACTCTCAGGTCTTTCTCCTTAATAAATCTACTCTAACACTAACAGCAACAATAGATTAAGATAGATTTTCAATCTGATCTTTTCCCTGAGTCACTGTGTTCAATTTAGAACTTTTCCTGGGATTTTATTGCTGGAAGCCTTTTATTTTATTTTTTTTATTTCGGCATATTATGGGGGTACAGATTTTAAAGTTTCAATAAATGGAAGCCTTTTAAAATCTCATCTCTTATGTTTCAGGGCATGGGGGCAGTTAGCTTTTCCAGCCTATAACCCCTGAATTTCTAGTCTGTCAAGTCCTTTTCTTTTCTTTTCTCTTTTTTTTGCAAATTGGTTAATTTCTTTTCTCTTTTTACAGATATTTATGTTATGAATTTTTTACAACATGCATCAAAGGTGGAAGAATTTTATAGTGCAAACCCATATACTCAGCATCTAGATTCTACCATTAATAGTTACTATATTTGGTACTTTGCATATATATCCATCTATCCTTGGCTATCTATCCAACTTGACTAATTCTTTTCCTGAGCTCACCTCTTTCAGGTAATACGTTGTACACACGGTCTACGCTCCCTCGAGAGGCTCAGGAGAGCATCTGTTCCATTCTTTCTCTTAGCTTCTCGGCCAGCAACCTCAGGATTCGCTCATTCATAGAAGCATCACTGCTGCACCTGTCTGCAGCCTCACCTGGCCGTCTTCTCCCTGTGTGTCTGTGTCTCTTCTTCTCTTCTTATAGGATGCCAGTCATATTCTTCTAAGACCTTCTCTCTCAATAAAGTCACCTTCACAGGTAAGTGGGGTAGGACTCCATATATCTTTTTGCGGCACACAATTGAGACCAGGGCAGAGCGTACCTGGCTAGTCTCTTCGCAGGGCTCCAGTACAGAATCCCCCTACACCTGCAAGGGATCTGGCCCTCGAAGCCAACCTGTGAATGAGACCTGAACGCTAGGTGGAGTAGCCGTTTCCATGTCCCGCCAGGGTGGGGGCACACTTGCGTCTCCGGAAGGAAACGAAAAAAGGTAAAATTTATAGGGACTGAGAAGAGCCATTTTTTATCGTCTCTACTAAATTTTCAATCAAACATGCGATTGCAGGTCAGAATGAAAGTCTTTGTTAGATATATACATATTTTATTTTAATTCAGAAGAATGATTGCTATAAGGACGCTTGACTACTCATAGCAGAATAGTGGAGGACCCACGAGGGGTGGGTTACGCAGAACTTTCTCAGATTTCTAAAAGGAACATCTCTCAGAGTCAAGAATTGAGGATATATGCACAGAAAGGCACTGTAACCCTTTTACCTTTATCTGAAACACGTAGCAAGACTTTCTAAGCTTTCTCTTGTAAGCCTTCTGTGACCTGCACCCAGAATTGAGCAGTCCCTCTCTGCTGGACAGGACCCCACTTTGCGGGAGCTATGGCTCTTGCACCGTGAATGTCTATATTTGGTAGTTATTCTGCTTCATTTCCCAAATATCTATGGAGCGACCTTCCTGGGGCTCAAGAAAGCTCTGCTGTTTGTGGGCTGGGCTCTCCCGGTGGAAGGAACAGGGAGCCGATGGCTTACATCTGGTGACACCCGCATGACACCTGAGCACCCTCGTGCCGTGAATGTTTGCCAAGCAAATGAATAGACGAATCTACGAACCAATAGGTGGATGATATTTAGGAAGTGGAATATTTGCTATAATAGGATCCACTAGAAATAATTAAGTCAGGTGACCAGTTATGCCTTTAGCAAAACCAATAAAACCTGTCTACATGTTTTCCTAATGAAAGTATTTCTACCTTAATTGATTTTTTTTTCCTTTAGGAAAGTTATAATGTAGGCTCAATCCGTTAAATGGTTATAGTGGCAACATTTTCCAAAGTAATAATCAGGGTGCATATTTGACACAAAATATGCATCCCAAATCACATCTTTGTAAATGTAGAAATTCTACAAATCTATACAAATAGCATCAAGCAATCTTTGTGGAAAGAATGTTGGCAGAGTGCACCAAGATCTGTTGAAAATTCTAAACACTTTGATCTAGCAATTTTACTGCTGGGAATCTATCCTAAGAATCCAAAGCACTGAATACACTTTATAAATAAATGTATTGCAACAGTATGTGTAACAGTGAAACTTCTGAAACAGTCTAAATGTCCAACAATAGGATAATAGCTAAGTAAATTATAGAACATAATTATGCAGTCATTAAAATAATGTTTATAATAGGCTTGTAATAATAATATGGAAGAATTTATATTACAATAAAAAATGAAAGAACAGGAGGCAAAATTATAGTCTGATGACATCCATATTAAGTATCTATAAATATATGCATAAAATTCTGAAAGGTAGTACACAAAAACATCAATAGTTATTGTTTCTAGAGTGAAGAACTTGCAGTAATTTAAACATTTCTTCTTTCTGCTTTCCTTTAGTTTCCAAATTTATTATACTGAGTATTTTGTAATGGGAAACATAATGAGCATTTGGAAATAAAGGCACAAATGAGGTGAAAAATTCAATTGCATTCAACATCACATTTATTAAAAAGAGTATCATAAAATTAGCGCTGCCTGGGAAAACTAAGTCCAAGTTTACCGTGCATACAGGGCTAAATTGGAGTCATAAAAATGTTGCATGCCGTGATTTCTGAATTTTCTCAGGCACTGGCGCGCTTGCAGAGCCCTGTGGGCGAGGCGCCATGGAGCAGTGGGCAATGACCAGACCCTGCTGCTGGACTTCGCAGGCCACTCGTGGGGCCAGACTACGCACGATGCCGGCATGCAGTTCCTCCAGAAAGCTCTGCCTCCCGCTCCTCCACTCCCTGTCCCTCACGGTGTCGAACCTGCCAGCTTCCACGAGCTCTGAGAAGACAGATGCTGGCAGGGAAGGTGAAACAGACTGACAGCCGCTGCATTCAACAGGTCGCTTATAAAGGCAGGGTGGTAACAGCGTTAACACCGTTAACACTGGAGCAGCCATGCCAAACGTCAGTCTCCCTCCCCCAGCGAGGGCAAGAGCATATTCTCTTGATTTTATTCTGCACTGATTCTTGACACGTGGCTAACGGAGGCTGCACGCCTCTCCTCGAGACCAAGCGCCCAGCACTGATTGCATGTAAAAAGGAGCACCTTTTCCAACAGGCTCTTTGGCAAAAGGTAAAACTCTTCTGTCTCTCTTCTTCTCTCTTTTGTTAAAAATATATATTATTTTAGGTTTTAATTAACCATACCTGGTATGTACAGGGTGTCAAATATCAAGAAAGGATAACTAAAAATAACAGTAATAAAAGAAGAACAAATCCCCCTAAAGCCTGGTCATATGTTATACTTGCCTCCAAATAAGCTGATAAAATTTAGTTTAATTTTTTTAATACAAGATAATTTGCTTTTTCTGAAACCGCGGGCATGGTGGTGGTAAAACGTTGAGTGGTGCATGGTTTTGAGAATTCAAGCAACAGTGACAAGGCATCAGCTTAGTGCAGGCCTGGGACAGAGTGGACTTAAATATGCACCAGCGGGTTTTAGCAAGGGGGTGAAAGAAAGTATTGTTATGATAGAAACCAGCATTTTTTCCTGGTTTAGGAAATCAAAGATGTGATCGTGGTAGATGCGAGAGAGACGGCATAGTTTAGGGAGAAGAGAAGATTTTGAAAATATTTGGGTTTCATTGTGGTGCAGAGGACCCAGTTGTCTATGTTTTTCACTCCAACTTCTTGAAGAATTGTCTAGCTTTTCACAGGGTAGGGGGCTAACTCTTGCTAGAACTGGAAACCTTACTCTGATGGCAACGTTTAATATTCTGTAATGCTTGAACCATGTTTGGGACAGCCCAGCTAACTCCTCCCACTGTTGCCCTATGCTTGCGTGATGATACAGTTCAAGCAAAGAGGCCAGAAATGACGAGCAACTCACTTAAGGCTTCTCCGTAATTAAAATTTCCTACGTAGTTACAGGAAACTCAACAGACAGAAGTGAACAGGAAATATATAAATTCAACCCATGCTTTCCTTGTGTCTGTAAATTCTCCTCTCCCTTTTAAAAACCTTGAAAATTCTTTGAATGTCAAGCCCTTGATTATTCTCCAACATAATTAGGATGTTTTTCTGCTTTTAAAGATCAAATCTATGTTTGCATTTGGACAGGTTGCAACTGCTGGGGGAAAAAAAATCTGCGCTGAGAGATGTTCAATAAGAAAGACACGGACAATATTTGGGAGAAAGTTTTGCAGAATTATACTAGGTGGGGAAGACCTTGTAATGGGTCAGCTCAGCTTCCTAGGAACGTGAGGTCTGTGCCCACTTCTGTGGGATCCTGTCGGAGTCTCCTGGCTTCTAGGAGTTGCTTCTGCAAAAGGCATTTGGGAGGTGGGAGCTTGGAGCCAGGAGTCGGTGCCTCACATGTTTGAGGACTCAAAGACGTTTTGCCCCAAGCCGGCTTCCTGCTGATTGATATCAAGGTCATTGATTATGCAAAATCATTAGTCACATCACGTTACTTCTGCAATCAGGCTTTTTTTTTTTAATTTATTTTTTTTATTTCGGCGTATTATGGGGGTACAGATTTTAAGGTTTCAATAAATGCCCATTTCCCCCCCTCCTCCCACAAGTCTGAGTCTCCATCATGACCATCCCCCAGATGGTGCACATCTCACTCATTATGTATGTATATACCCGCCCCCCTCCCCCTCCCACCTGCCCAATACCCTATTACTGTAGCACCTATGTGGCCACTTAGGTGCTACTCAGTTAATACCAGTTTGCTGGAGAATATATCTGGTGCTTGTTTTTCCATTCTTGGGATACTTCACTTAGTAGTATGGGTTCCAGCTCTAACCAGGAAAATATAAGATGTGCTATATCACCGTTGTTTCTTAGAGCTGAATAGTACTCCATGGTATACATATATCACATTTTATTAATCCATTCTTGGATTGATGGGCACTTGGGCTGTTTCCACAGCCTTGCAATTATGAATTGTGCTGCTATAAACATTCGAGTGCAGTGTCTTTTTTGTAGAGTGTCATTGGATCATTTGGGTAGATGCCCAGCAATGGGATGCAATCAGGCTTTTGATGATCAGTTTTAAACTTAAGACAAAACCAAAAGGCACATTTTTCAACAGGCACAAACGAGATGCTATACCTGCCTGGTCCATTATACCTCTGTGGTACTTCTCATTTTTGCCCACTCTTGGCCATTCCTGGGGGCACTGCTCTATTTTGCACCGTCAGTATTTGTTTTCTTTTTTTTTATTTCCACATATTATGGGGGTACAGATTTTAAGGTTTCAATAAATGCCCATTTCCCCCGCCCCCCTCTTGACAATTGCCACTGTCTTTTAACTGATCTTCTGCCCCCAGGCCCTCTGCCTTCTGGAAGCATCTCAAATCCTGGTTGCCAGAGTCATCTACCTGTGTTCTCCAAGTTCTCCACAGAACCTGCCCCAAGCTCCTTTGTCTGGCCTCGGGTTTTCTAATCTGTCCATTTCTCAATATTTTCCCTCTAATTCCAGCCTCAGAAGAGCACAGGACCCCATAGTCTTGGTGTCTGCATTCTCAGACCAGCTCAGCCACCAAGTCCTATGACAACCTAAGAAAAGACCTTCTCCCTTCCTCTGCTTTGATGTCCTTGGAAAGTTAGGAAACAGCGATGCATAGTTTCTTTGCAAAGATTCAAAATTCTGTCATTCTGGAATTTCTGTGTGATGCAAGGAAACATCCAGCTCTGAAAGGCCCAGGCATTTTTCCTGTGGGAGCTTTTGGAAGCATAGAGCTCTACATGTGATTGTCCCCGCTCTGCAGTTAGACAGGTTTTGAGGGCAGCGTGGGTTGCAGTCTCGGGCAGGGTCTCGGGGCCATTTCACGTCCTAGCCTGGCTCACTTCCTCGCATTTGTGAACTGTGCTGGCAACAGCAGGCCAGAGAGTTTCCCATCATGCTTGCCCTTCTCCTCTGGGCTGTGTAGACAGTCCTGTAATGGGGAGCAGGGAAGAGATGGTGCTTGTCCACCCTGTGGGTTGCCTTGGAAACGGCTGGTGGGGAGCCCGCTGCCTTCATTAGCAGGCTGTCCATTGACGGCGGGCTTTCTCCTCGCTCCCTCCTGCTATTTATGCCACTTAAAGAGACCCTAAAAAAAAAACCTTGCCCTTTTTGTAAAGAAGAATAAAAATGACATTTTGTCAGGGCTTCAGTGTTTAAAGCCCTAACAGATGATGTGTGGTTCCGATAGTAATGGCAATTCACGGAGACCTCTCAGCGGCACATTTTCCTGGTCTCCATGGATTCTGAGGTTTTGTAATTGTATATTCTCTCCGTCTTTGGTTCTTTCATCTCCTCCTTTTCTTCTTCATATTCTGCCGTAGAGGATGCACTGCCACTTAGTCTGCCCACTACCTTAGTGTCACCGTCAGGGCACCGGAATCTCTTCTGCGGTTTGGGAAAGCCACACAAGTCCAGATTCGTGAATTTACAGAACATTTTTCTCCCAACGCACAGAATAGATAAATGAAAAGAAAACAAAACACATAAGAAGATGCTTTGCAAATGATGACGCATGATTCGGATGCAAAAGAATTGTTATAATAAAAACCACCCAGCATTTCTGAAAACTGGTACCCTTATTGTTCACGACAGAATGTTGAGCATTTTAAAAGCGATTCCCACGAATGTGTTCTTGAGCATTATTTTGTTGAATTCTTTTCAACCATTGTGCATTGGGCATGGGGGGCGTCTGCCCCACAGAGCCGGACATCTGGACCTGCTGGAGACGGCCGAGTGTTGCCCAGGCAGGCATGCTGCCTTGAGTGCTGGTTACAGGGACAGGATAAAACCCTTGTGTGTCTCCTTTGGGGAGGGGAGAACATTCCACATGTGTGAAGAAGAGAGCCCAGAAATGTCGGCTGGCCAGAGAGCAGACTGGGGCAGAGCATGCTTGCTGAGCCCAAGTCCCTACTGAGCTGGAGTCACCCCCAGCAAGTGCCATCTGGGCAGGCTCTGTGTCTCCGAGCATCCCTGCAGCCGAAGTGACTGACGAGGCCGCACAGTGGACTTGTCGTGCGGTTGTGCCTCTTTCAGACCAAGACATTTAAGAGGCAGGAGTCCACTACGTCCTGTGTTTCCTCTTCCCTTTTCCTCTATGGACTTCCTGGCCCTGCAGTGGCAACGTTCTGAGCAGTGCTGGGGACACACGACGGAAGCACACTCCAATCCCTCCACCCGGCTCTCACTCAGGACTGGGCAGGGCTGTTTCCGAAATGAGGGTACCAGGGACACGGGCATGGGGCTCTGGCTGCTTCAGAAAGACACTTTTTCTATGACAGTATCTGCCCTGTCACCACTTGCTGAGGTCGTGGGTGCAGGTCTGAGTCTGCCCAGCAAGCGAGGGCGTGGGAGAGAACCTCCTTCCTCCTACAGATCTGTTTGTCTCTGTGTGTATGTTTCGAATCAGAATCCCCCCTAATTCGTCTTTATTTCTTCCCCTAAACCAGCCAATCCCCGCTGTTAGGGTAATTTTTCTGAAATGGCAAATCCTTTGTGTGTCACTACATTTCTACAGATCGGTCTTCGAAAGGCAGGACCGGGCAAGTGAGTCAGGCACATGGTGCACTTGTCACCCTCTCAGCCCAGGAATGTCCCAGTGCTCATTTTCACCCCACAGACTCATTCAGTCAGTAAGCACCAAATCCGTTTTGTGTAGCATTTATTTCCCCCTGCGGCAGCGTGGCCACTCCTTCAGTGGGACGAGGACAGTCCCCGTCCAGCCACTTTGCCGTCCTTTATCCCACAAACTCAGAGGGTGGTAACGAAGGAAGGCACGGTAAGGGAAAGACTCGCAATAATAATAACTTAGTTCTCCGTTTACGAGAAAGAAACAGACCTGTGGCCCAGATGCCCTTTCATGGGACCAGAAAGCTGACAGCAGAGCTTACGTTGAACTCAGCGCTTCTGTCCAAACCCCGTGATTTTTCCACTTTACCGTAGGCTCCGAGCATCAGTTACTCACAGGCCACTTTCACCGTTCTGCCAAATGCGTGCACCTCCACTATTATGATTTACTTAATACTGATGTAGTTGATTTACTCCCGCATAAATATGTTTCAGCAAATTCCTGCCACAGCTGTGATGAGGGGCACATTTGTGCACCCCCTAAAACGACCTCAGGTCCCACATTGGGCGTGTGTCATCAGCTTGGGAGGCGTTGCACTCTGCCATGTCATTGCTGTATCTGCGGTGACAGCCACACACCTCTGGCTGGAGACGCTGAGACGTCCCCACAGGGGCCCATCCGTCCTGCGTAAGAGCTCAGAGCGTGGCGATTAGTTCAGCTGCAGAGAAATAAAAATGATCACATGGAGAAGCCGATATTGACGTCTGTCCTGAAGGATAAGTGGAAGTTCCTCGGATAGAGAGCACGAGGCGGCGGGATGTGCTGAGCTGCGGTGTGGAGCAGGGAAGGAGGTTGCTGGTTGTTACTGTGAGGTGGCCGAGAACAAGGGTGTAGCGAGAGAGCCTGGAGCCCGGGCTCCAGGTGACTGGAGACGAGATTAGCAAGGGCTTTGGATGTCGTGCTGAGACGTTTCAGCCTTCAGCAAATATTCAGGTCTAGGGGCTGTTTCTTAATTCATAGAATCATCAAATAAGAAGAAGCTGCATTATGGGTAGGTGCTTTGTGAAAAAACTGAAAGCCAGGGGAGAATCAATTTGCCCTTGGTGACCCCAAATGCTGGACATAGACAGTCTGGACAGCTGGGCTCAGGTTCTCCACTTGGTGCTCCTGGTGCTATTAATAGCTCCAGCTGCGTCTGAAGCTTGTTCCTCTGCAGATCTCACTGAGAGCGTGTTGGAACCGCGAGCTCTCTGGGCAGCCTTTGCTGCGGGCAACCGCCTTGGCACGGGGAGCTGAGGCACTGTCCCAGTAGAGCACATGGACGCCGGGTCCTGCGGCTGGCGCTGTCTTGGGCTCCCCCCGGGGAAGATACAGAGGAGCAGGGCTGGGCGTGAGCAGAGACCCCAGGGTGAGGGTCAGGACACCCTGGGGTGCTGGGGGCAGCTGGGCACGGGAGGCCAGGGAGCGTGTTTGGAGGTGAGGGTTTGGGCCCTGGCTCTCCGTTGCCATGTTCCACACCAAGTCAACCTGCTGTTCAGATGTTGCTGGTACAGCCGATGATGACAAAATGCAGGCCAATATACAGAGTGAGTAGCATTTTCGAGACTCCCGAACCTACTTGTGGCCAGGTAGTGACGTCCATGGTTAAATGGTCATTTTCCACAGTACTCATTGTCCTGTATACGATAATAAAACAGGACCATGGGCTCTCACACACAGCTGCCGGGAGAGATTCCTAATCGGAAATTTTGAGGTTGTCTTGTCCCTGCTTGAAATTTTTGGTGGCTTTCTGTTGCTCCTAGAAAAAATGTACAAACCGCATGATGTGGTTTCAAAGCACACAGACACATGCACATGCACACACACAGACACATGCACACGCACACACACAGACACACTCACACACACACACATACACAAAGGGGTCCTTTAATGATAGGTGGGCTTTTCTGAGATCTTGTACTCTTTACTAATGGGACGCTGTGTCCAGTATTTTAGTGGTTAATAAAGTGACAAGCATCAAAGCCCCTGTGTGAGCCCAGGCGAGGAAGCCCACCTTGTCACCTTTACCTGGAGCGGTGCACCTGCCTCACACCTGGGTTCTCGAATCCCCTTGGGTCATGCAACACACTTCAGCACATTGCATAGGGAAAGCACAGCTGCAGGATGTTTCTGAGGATAGGTGTGTGGACAGGGCTGGAAGGGCTGATTATCATACTGAGATGCTCCACGACTCTGCCATTTGAGGACAACAGCACATTCTGTAAATAAATTGAGAATCTGCAGGACAGAGTTTACCGCGGAGGGATGTGGCTTCATGTAGTCACGAGCGTGCTGGCTTTCATCATGGTCCACCTCACAGCACAGGAGTCACAACACTCTGGGGAGCACTCCGAGATCCCTCTGAAGGGGCTGATTAAGGTATTGATGGGCTGTTGCACGAGTCTTTAATAACAGGTTAGCAAACCGCACTGGAGAGAGGGTGTGGCTTCTCAGAATGTCAATTAACTCTTCAGCCACTTCTTCAGGTGCTTGGTGTACCTCTCCCCCCAAAAGAGACTTGCATCTGGGAAAAGAGACTGCTCCTGGAAAGTTCTCAGGAAAGCCTTAGGGGAGGAGGCAGTTTTTCCTGAATTCAGTGGGACATTTATGTCTCGTGTTGGACATTTCCAAGGATTGAGATTGCATTTCTCAAAGATGCTTTCTTTTGTGAGTATCTTTAGTCTAGTCTGACTTTTCTGATGTCCAGGACATACCAAATGTTTGTTGTTGTTGTTCTTCCTCTTCTTCTTCTTTTTATTCAGTGGGTCAGAGGTGACACAGCAAAGTGTGTGTATGTGTGTGCACGTGTGCACATCTGTGTGTGGACGTGTGCACTGGGGAGAGGTACTTAGGACCACATAGAGACAGCGGAAATCTAACCGCACTGAATCAGGCGTTTGTGAGTCACAGCGTTGCCTGCAGTTCGGCTTTCAAAACAAAGATGATCATATTTTAAAGCCTTTACAAAGAAACTTTCCGTTGGGTCTTTGAGTCAGTGAGTGGCATTTCTGAGCTCTGTTCCTTGGTCCCTGTCTGTGATGGCGCCTCCCACTTGTGCGGCATCCCGACAACCTGGGGTGGTGTTTTGTCACCTCTTCTACAAGGGACAGGTGTGAGTTCTCTCATTCCCAGACACCACTAGAGTGCCCACGTGATTTTACCTTATATTTAACTGCAGCTCAAAAAATCTACACTGGGAAAGGGAAGACATAAAGCCTATTCCCCAAATATTCAATGTCCCAGAGAGGTGATGCTGTTCAGATGACATCTGCTTGGATCACTGTTACTCAGGAGGAAGGGTTACAGCACTGCCATACTGTTCTACTTTAAGAATGCAGATTCTTAACACCCTGTGCTTGTGGGCTGGGGGCTTTTCATTTACCTTTTATTTGTCACTGGTGCTGACGAGGTGTCCCTAGGATGAAATTTAAACAAGTTTTATAATCACAGAGCACAAAATAGGATGTCTGCTTGTTTGGTCAAAGTCAATATAGCGTCCTGCTCGGATCACCTGCAAGCATTAGTGTTGCTTTGCTGAGCTGAGATAATTAGAAGTGTTTGTTCCCCTTTAATAAATTCCACTGCCATGTGTATATACTTGCCTTTGGAAGATTGGGCTTATCTCCGCTTTTAGCAGCGTTTCCTTGGAGATAAGTGGGGCACACACCTTAATAATAGTATACCGCATATTCCAGGCATCTGGAGACACATGCCAGACATACCAGGGAAATAAATTACATGTCACTCTCCATTCTCGAGAAGCCTACTGCTCCATCGCCGAGGGCAAAACACCCACCGGCAGAGAGCCTGCAGCCGGCGGGCCCGGAGCGGCAGCTGACCCTCTGCACTCGCTAATCAGAGACGGAAACTAACGTGTCCAGAAACTGGCTTTGCTTTTCAAAGCCTTGGGGGTTAGGTGGGCGGCTGGTTAACCTGGCTCAGCACATCTGAGCCTTAATAATAACACGAGCGTGGACCGCACTTCTGAGTATACGTGAGGTTTAACATACGTGATGTTTTAGAGATGCGTAGCGTTTGCCCCGAGTAATATCGCATCATGGTGCTGACATTAATAACAACCCTGTAAAGGCATTTTTCTAAATCATCTCAGTTTTATAGAAGAAACCGAGGCTCAAGTAGGAAAAGTGACCCAGCCCAGGCAAGGAGTGAGACAGCGGCAGACAGAGCATTTAAACCCAGGGGTTTGTGCCTGTTAGCCCAGAACTGTTTGTACCATGCCATGCTGCACATGCCACGCAGCACACGCCATGCTGCACACGCCACCCTGCACACGCCTCTTCTCTAAGCAGGAGTTTCAGTTCAGCCCGAGTCCCCAAAGTGGATCTTGTCAACCTCAAGTGGCACCTCCAGCCATATCTAGCCACCCTGCCTGACACGGCAAATCGTTTTGGTCCAAGGAACCTCACTGGTTCTGCCCAGCCATGGCAATCCCGAGAGGCCAAGATCAGACACCAGTGGCGCTCGCTTTGTCCCTGAAACCTGCACAGTCGTGAATGTGGTCAGTGGCCTGGCGGGCTTGTAAAGAACATCACGCTCTTCAAAGGACATAACAGTCACGACGGCTTTTTACCTCTCCCTAACTACGTGCCTTGGGCTGCGAAAAAAATCTATATTGAATGAAATTAACTGAAAGAAACCAAAGCGATCTTTTATTAATTGCCTATGGCAAAGACAGTGGAGCCATAGGGAGAAGATACATCTGTCTTTGTCCATGAACTTCTCCCATCTGAAATGCCTTCTGTCCATCTCGCTGAGGTCTCTTCATCCTTCAAGCCCAGGCTCATTAACTCCGTTCTCCACCAACCCAATCCCCACTGGTATCTTCTGTCCCTGAAGAATGGCTCTTATGTTAATATTTAACTTAGTATTTATTTTTTCTTTGGTAGTTTATGTCCTATCTCCTCATGCAGCTGATGAATTTCAAAGGTTAGACATTTATGCATGTATGTAAGTATTTTGCTTCTGTTGGTTTGGCTATTTTCCATGGCATGATCAACAGGATTGAGCTCACAGTAGGTGTGTTGTGCAGTGAGCATAGGCTAATTGCATAATGTCCCCACAGCTGTAACAGTGCTCAACCCACCACCAGTTGTCTCAGAATTTTCTGATGGTTAGATACATGTAGTGGATTTCTATGGAAAAAGAAAAAACACTTGTTCCAAACTTAATTAATACTTGAATTTTGACAACAATTACATTCCTGACAATAAAAACTAAAATGTGAACTTGTACTATCCAACCAATCACAACTGAACAGTTGTGATTGCTTGAATAGGAAAGTTTGGCTACGTACGCTTGCTTTGAGATGGCATCTTGCTGCCTGGCCCCAAAGAAGCAGAAAAACTAGTTAGGAAGGTGCGATATTGCTCAGGTTAGGGCTGGCAGTGCCACAGTGGCTATATTGGCACAGTAGCAGTTGCTAGAGAAAGAACTAAATACAGTTTGTTGGTTAAAAAAAAAAACAGGAAGGAATTGTTGGTGGATTAGACATGAAGGGGTGGATAAGAGGGAAAAAATAATCCCTATTGAAACTCAGATCATGGACGAAAACTCATAAGTACACTGAAAACTATGACATATTGCCAAATCATGGTGGGATTTTCAAAGACTAAACATCGGACGGAAGAGGATGGAGAAATGTCTGTCTGTCTGTCCTCAGCATCCTGCAATGGGAAATCTGCCACACTTAAATGTCGGAAGTTCTTGCACCTGTCCCTCTCCCAACCCTGTCAGAAGAACCAGCTCTGTGCCTGCCGGGAACCTCACCAGGCAGAAACGGCTTTGGAAACGGGGAGTGCATTCACCCCACGTCTTTTCTTACCCCCCTGCACCTCTGTATAGTGGCTGCAACTCAGAGGACAGATCTGCACCCACCACGCAGGGTGACTGCCAGGCGGGGGAGGGGGGCCATGCCCACGAAGAGCACTGGGGTGGTGCCACCTGCGATTGGAATGGCCCCATGGCCATTGGGTCCCAGCATGGGCAGCAGACACCCCACCTCCCTCACCATGGCAGGTGGCACTAGCTGATTGTCCCTGCACCGTCTCCTGGCCAGGCTGGGCCTTGCAGGCCGCCTCATGCCTTCCCTCCTTAACGTGTGCTCCAGGCGGCTATAACCAAACACGCAGAGAGGTTAAATTTCATGTGCCATCCGGGCTGTGCAGCTAAGCAATGCCAGTTTGAGAAGGTCTGGCCTCAGTAGGAGTTTACCAGGGGAAGGAAATCTTACTACACTGTCGAAATGGGGCCAGAGGTCGTCTGTGAACTCAGACTGCAGCTAGTATATACCCGAGAAGAGGACTTGATCACTGACCAAGGAGAGTCGATGAGTTTACTTACAGTCTAAGCAACAGCTCATCTTTCAAAGTCGGTAAAATGAAAGAATGACTTCTGGGTTTTGATGAAAAATAAAAATCCAGGAGAAGGGGACATCACCTTAAATGCTTAAAGAAGGAAGCTATACGTAAAATTTGAGGAATCTGCTTGGCATTCCCAACGAGACACAAGAAGATACGTTCCCTAGGAAGAGCAAAAAACCACGTGGATAAGACAGACTCAGAGACGGAGACAACAGGGGCCCATTTCACCCTCATCCTCTCAGCCTATCAGCAGCTCGGCGGCACAGAGACCCACGCCTCGGCTTCCGGGCACCACAGACTTCTGGTTCTTCCCCTCCCACCGTCCCACGGCCTTCTCCTTCAAGGTCTCCTTTCATGGCGTCTCTGCTTCCTGTGGCCTTTAAAAGTTGGACCCTCAAGGACTCAACCTTCTCACCTCTCTGTTCCTTCTCTTGGTGATGTCATTGCCTCTCATGCCTTAGAATAGTATCTACATACCTGTTACTCTCAAACTCATTTCTCCCGTACTGGCCCCAGCCTTGAACTCCAGACTTATGTATCCACCTGCTTGTATATCCGTCTACATAGTCACAGTATCCTCTTGGGCGTCAGACGGACACCAAAGACCTCCCTGACGCCCAAACCAAGCCCTGACACCCGCCCCCGACCAGCCCTGCCGGTTCCCGGTAAGGAGGTCCTCTCTGAGGCCGCTCAGGCCAAAAGTCTCAAAGTCATTTCTCGGCTCCTCACTTCTCTTTCATTCCACGCCCGATCCATCACCAAATCCCGTTGACTGCACCTGCCAGACCTATCCAGCGTTTCTCATCACTCCACTGGCCCTCCTTGGTCTAAGGCCCTTCACCTTTCCCAGGGATCGCTGCGATTGCCTTCTAACTGCTTTTATTTCTGATCTTCCTCCCTTATACTCTGCTCTCCGCACAGAAGCCGATATAATCCTTTTAAAATAAAAATAAAATTATACCCTTGCCTTTTCTTCCAGTCTTCTTGACTCACACAGAGTGGAAGCCAACCTAACCATAACAGCCCCTCAGGCTCTAGTGACCTGCTCTGTCCCCAGCATCTCTGACCTCTTCTCTGGTTTTCCTTCTTCTATATCCACACTGGCCTCTTGCTGTTCCTCAGACAAGCCAGGCAGGGCCCAACACTCCTCCAAAAGTTTTTCACAGCCACTCACTCGCGTAGGAATAAAACAGCATTGTCACCATTCGGAGTGACCCAGATTCAAGGCCAAATGGTTTGCATCTGTTAGCAGTCTTAAAACTTGAGTCACCGTTGGCTCCAACCAAGTTCAGTGTATATTCCAGAAAAGAGACATCATCATACATTCCCTCTATTATAAAAGCGTTCCCCCTCTATCTTACATGATAACTGTGTGTTACACATAGTAAGTTTTCAGTGTGCAGATTTTATGGAATTATAGGATTTCTGTCCTAGAAGGGTCCTTTGAGATCATCTAGTTAGAATCCCTTTTCAACTTATAAATGCAGAAACTAAGCATGAAATAGTTGTGTTCCCTCTAGTTCTCGAGGCTGGTTCCACAGTCAGAACTGTGATCTGGTCTTCCTGCAGAGCGTGGGGTGGCTTGGAGTGCAGTCAGCGCCCTTCTCTGCAGAGCGCAGGTGAGGAATGGAGCCCCGTAGGGCCGGCTCTGAAACCCGCCCGCCTCCTTCTGAAATGCAAGGCTGAGTCGTAACTTAATTCTCTCCAGTTATTCACTAAAGTCGGCCAGCCATCCCTGAACACCGGGAGTCAGCTTTGCCCGTTTGCAAGGAACGTGAAGCGACCCTAGCTCTCTTTGGTCCCTTTCTGTGTGCCGGCTGCACCGAGCCACCTTCATGTGAGGTGCAGAGACGGGGGACACAGTTCTCCTGAAGGTCCTGGGGCTAAAGAGATGACCCCTGTCTCTGCTGCACTGTGGGCATGTGTGAGCCTGGGGTGGGCGGGGGCCAGCCCTTTGAGGGCCCCGAGGGAGCTCACACTGACTTCTTGTGTGCCCTAGCGGTGGGAAAGGAGTGGAGACGTTTGCAGCTGCAGTGACAGCAGGGTACAGCTGGCACACACAGCTTTCTGCTGGAGACTCGAGGAATATTAGGCAAAAACTGGAATGTCTGACGATGGAAGCCTTTCGTCCAGCCCGAGGTAAAATAAAGGAAGAGAGGCGCAGCTACAGACATGGTGGGACGCTGCTCCTGGGACTTCTTGCCCGACGGTGGTCAGAGACATCTGTGCCCACACCCAGGAATGCCCGATGAGTTCCAAGGCCACAAGACTGTGTGGAGGCCTAAAAAAGGGTGGGCTCGGGGTGCAGCTGCAGCCTCGGGCCCTGACACGTCCTTCGAGGAAGGGTGCAGCTGCATTCTTGCACAGGCGTCCTCCCCGCCTTCCGGGCATCGCCCTAGACGCTGCCGCCCGAAGTGGAAAATTACGTGTCCTTTAATTGCTCACCGTCCCTGGAAAATCCCCAGGCGTGGTCGCTTCTGGGGGTCTCTTACCCAGGAAGGGGCAAGCATTGGAAGGTCCCCAGCTTTTGGAAAAATAGGAAACTTGAAACTGATGGCAGCTGAAGACAGAATCTGTCTTTCCCTTTTGTGCATTCTCTCTTCTTTTTTTTTCTTCCTCCTTCCAAATTTCTTTTCCTCTCCCTAGAGAGGGGGGCTCAGTTTTAAAAACGGAAGGATGTTAGCAATCACGTGTCTGTGACTTCCTTTGCTTCACTGCATTTTAAAAGTTTGAAAATTGAAGCCCGGTGAGGGCGAGTGGCTTGTCCAGGTTGAGACAAACGAAGCCAGGAGCCTGTGCAACTCTCAAGCCAGCGTGGGCCACGTCTCTTGCTCACGGAAAGCCCCTCCCGAGACATCTGTCCCCCTTCCCCTTGTCTGTGGAACAGGGGGACAGCCCACTTGCTTGTCCGTCTGCTACTCAGTAGGACAGAGGGCTCAGATTTTCGGATTTTCCGTGTTGTTGTAAAGCAAAGCAACACCACTGCCCAACCCCCCGGATTTGGAGGTCTGAGGTGTAGAATCCACTTTTCTTTCTGTGCCTTCTCCTCTCCGGCCACTCATTCTCCCTCACTCTGAGCTATTTCCTCGCCTCTCCCAGAGGCAGGCTGGACCGCGAGCTCTGGCGTTCAGCTGGGCTCTACGTCGTGTCACTCTCCCACCGCTGCCAACGCCCGCTCCGCCCGGAGGGAAGGCATGCACGGGAGCGCCCGCCGCGCTCCTGACGGCCCAGCCCACCCCGCCTGCCTGCGGAGCGGAGCCTTCCCTCGCCATGCTCCAGAGCTGCTGTTCTTAGATCTCCGGGAGGGAGCCACACGCCACAGGGCCCCGCCGCCCCCGCACACGCTGGCATTCCTGTGCGCAGCTGCTGGGGTGGGAACCCAACCATCGTTCCATCCTCGGCCGCATTCTGGGCCACTGTTTGGATCCGCTTTGGGGTGTGGCCGTTTCTGGGAAAGCCAGCCGGCTCAGCCCCATCTTCAGAGGAGAATTCTCCTACACATCCCGTTTCTGTGACTTGGCTCGGAGTTCACTTATTATTATTATTTCTTTTTAGACTTGCATTTACACAATCGTAACAGTGCCCCATGCAATAGCTTCACCGGAAGCGTGCTGGCATCGCCCGGGCCCGCGTGGGGAGGGCTTTGGGAAGCTGGGGGAGCTCTCACTCCAGCGTGCTGGATGGCTTGTGAAAGGCAAGTGACCAGGAAGGCTCGAGTGCCTCGTTTCCGTTGGAGACCTTCGGGGTCAGGCCGAGTGCAGCGGGCAGTCCAAAGCTCCAGGACTCCAGGCTAGAATGGTGGCAGGTGCTCTCGAAAGGTCGTGTGGTTTGACTGGTGCTCGGTGCGGAGCCAGTCACCTTTCCTTTCAGGGTTGCTCTGACCCATCGCTTCAAGCCTGCCCTTAATCTGTCACATCTCAACTTCATTCTGCTCCTGCCACAGGGAAAAGCGCGATCTTTACTATTAGACACACGTGAGTTCAGCTTCCTAAGCCGTTCTGTACAGTGGTGTGAGCAAGTTCTGTGGCCTTACTTCTGAGTTCCCAGAACTTACGGCTCAGCCACTGACCATCCTGCACATTATGGGAGTCAGAACACACGTGCAAAGCACCCCGGCACCTACGCTGCATTCAGCGATGGCTCTGCTCCCACTACTCGCGGTTTCCTTCCCTAACTCCTCCTCCTCCCCTTCTCAGTGGGCTGCGGTAGGAAGAACCTGAGAATGAAAAATCTGGCCCAACGACCAGTGGCCCTTGTAATTCTGAACAAGCTGCTTCATTTCCTCATTAGAGAGGCGGGTATCAAGACAATATGGTGATCACAGTGTTGTCGGGATCGAATCATTAACAGTGATAATGTAAATAATAATAATATCTGATATTTACATTAAAGATTTTATTTGTATTTAATATTTGTGAATGCATACTATGTGCCAAGTATTTAATGCATTTCATCCTTACACAAATATATCAGGTGGATATGTATTATAATCTTGATTTTACACATGGGCACCTTGAGGCACAGAGAAGTTAAGTAATCTGTGCAAGGTAACAGAGGGAACGTGGAAAATGGCCCACGTTCCTTGTCTGTTGTCTTTGCTCATCTGCAGTGCCCGGCATGTCATACCGTCCCTAGGAATGTCACTCAGCCTGGGCTGGAGTGACAAAGTTGAAGGAGGCTTCGTTGCATCCCCTTTGCAAATGGTGCCTTTGCACCTCCACCCCAAGCTCTGGCCACGAGGGAGGCTCATCATCCTGTTTGGGTTTTTGCCTTCCGATGTCCAGGTAACCCTTGCTAGAACCAATTGTTCTTAGTTCTGCTCTCAGGATTTGTCAGGATCAAAGGTAGAATAGGTGTAGCCACAATGCTTTTGCAGTGAGCAAACCACAGTCACACCTGGGAGGAAGGATTTCAGGTCCAAAGCTGATCCCATCCTCTCTCCTGAGCCGTGCCCTCCTTAGCTGCTGTGCCCACCATGCCCCAGATTAAGCCAGAGTGATACTTCTTATTTGCCTACGCCATCCTGCGATCTATTCCCAGCAAACTAGGAGGTGTGCTAGCTAGTCCTTAGTCTTTTCCACGTTACTCTTAGCTACCATCCCTGTGCTCCACACGGCTAAACAACAAAGCATGGTATCCCGGCCTCTCTGCCAATACCTATTCTGAATCCTAGTAGTCGACCTCCTTACTTACATGAATTGGAGGACAACCTGTTGAACACCCTTTCCTCATCGCTGGGCAGAAAGCATCCATTCTGCATTTCTCCATTATCCTCACCATCGTACCAACAGCCAGCCTAATTGAGAACAAGAAACTTAAATGAAGAGCCCTTGCAGTATAACCCGATACTCCGGTCTTGTAAACCAGAAATGGAGAAACTTCTCTCCCCAGGACAGTCCCAAGGAAGAGACACTTCACTCCACCTTCAACTCCCAAAGCTGAAATTCTACTTGAACTATTCCTTCTTTCTTCCTTGCTAGTGCCCAGGCATAATTGCTCTGAAACAGTGAGAGCTCGTGTGTTCTTAAGCTTGCAAGAAACTAAGACAATCATTTTCAGAAATGAACTAAGTTAATGAACGTAGATTCAACTGGCCACGATAGGAATCAGTTGACACTGTAAATGTGATAAATCTTTTATAAGCAAATTACTTCCTTCTAAGCATATTTTTATGAATCTATCTGAGTAATGTGTTCAATGGTATAGTGTTGCCTGGTTTGTGTCTCCATTACCTACAGTCCTTGGAATTAATAATGTTGACCCAGCACTCTATGCATTAAGTTATATAGAGATATTTAATTAATGGAATTACTGTGTGAAAAAATATGAAGCATTAATTAGTACAGAGTCTACATAAATGACAACTCCTGGGCGATCTGAGCTGCGAAACATACACTTCATACCAGCAATCGCTGATGTTTGCTTTGCAGATGCACCTGTTCCTAGTCCAGCCCTCTGGCTTTGCCTGGAATTTCCTCTTCAATGAATCTTGGAAGTGGCTAAAATTTCTGTCTTGCCTATATCTCAGCAGAGCCTTAATCTCTATTTTTTGGCTTCTTGTTACCATGGGTGATGATCAGATAATTGGCAGGAAGATAAAAGTGATTCCCCACTAACTTCATGTTCATCCAAAGCTGACACATCATCATTGCGCCATCCTCAGCTCATAAAGCAGTCAAAACATCAGTTCTGTTTTATGTCAGGGGGCACTTTGTGTCTCTTCCTCTTCTTCTTAGAGCCTAGGACTCTTCAACTTCAGTCTTTCATTTTCTACAGTAGAAATTCCCAAATTCTGTTCTCTTAGCTGGCACTGTACCATAAAGATAAATAAATTTAGGTGTTCTTTAGTTGGAAGAATTACTATTTATTTTAAAAGTAGCCTTTCTTATTTTTTAATGCTTAACTATCCATGTGAATTTGGGGTGATGATAAATCCTTGTTTTATTTTGTTTTGAATTTATAAATCTTATATAATCCCCAATCTGGAAGCCAGTTGCAGTAGAATGTTGTTTGTCATTGATTCCAAAATACACTCTCCCTACTTCTTCTTATTTCTGAAAGTGGAATGCATCTTACAACCAGCGTCATCTTAGATTCAATGAAATGGAGGTATATCCATTATTACAGTCTTATCACACATGTATATAAGGCTAATGTTTATAGGATACCTTCCCTGTAGTTTCCTCATTGAACTCATGCAGTTAAGTATGTCGATGAACACACTCTCTAAATTGCAACAATATATTTTAGATGCTTGTTATGAATTGAATTTTGTCCTCACCAAATTCATACACTGGAGTCTTAACCTCCAACATAACTGTATTTGGAGATAGGGCCTTTGAGGAGGCAATTATGACTCAATGAGATCATAAATTTAGGGGTCTAATCCAGTGGGACAAGTGTCCTTAGAAGAAGAGGAAGAGGCACCAAAGGTGTACAGAGGAGAGGCCATGTGAAGACACAGCAAGAAGGTGACCGTCCACAAGCCTGAAAGAGGGACCTCGCCCAAACCAACCCTGCTGACACCTCGACCTTGGACTTCCAGCCCGCACAACTGTGAGAAATAAACTTTTGCTGGTTAAGTCACTCCATCTGTGATACTTTGTTAAGGCAGCCTTAGTGGACTAATAGCGGTAAAGGAAAAGATCAATGTCACTGTCAAAATTTGTTATCATTTTGTGAATGAACCATAGTTTGGCCAAAGGGACTGTAATGGATAAACTACAGGTTATTATTTCTAATCTCATTTAATTACAAATGTTTTCCATATGTGTCTGAACTCAATATTAAAATTCTATTGTCTATCCATTCATGAAAAAATAAACAACTCAGCAAAATAAGAAGAAAACTTCATCAAACTAAAAAAGGGCATCTAGAAAACCTACAGCTAATGTAACACTTAATGGATGGTAAAGACTGGACTTGCTCCTCCTGAGCCTGGGAACAGGGCATGGCTGTCAGCCCACCTCACTTCTATTCAATATTACATAGGAGGACTTAGCTAGTGAGGTAATTAAAAAAAATAATAAAGGCATGATTATCGGGACAAAGAAGTAAAAACTGTTGCTTTTCACATATGGCATGATTGTCTATGGGGAACATTCTAAGGAATATACAAAAAACCCTTAGTAGAATGAATAAATGAATTTGGCAAGGCTGTATGATAATAGTTAATATACAAAGCTCAACCAGTGGAAAACAAACCTTACAAAATATCATCTACAACAGCCTCAGTAATACATGGGAGTAAATTTCATGACTGATATGCTGCAAGACATCTATAAAAATGGCTAGAAAACATTGCTGAGAGCAGACAGAAAAGATCTAAATAAGTAAAGAGATAGCAAGCATGCTCTTCAAATGAAATATGAAATACTCTTAAGGTGTCCATCTCACCAAATTGATTTATGGACCCAGTATGGTCCTAATAAAAATTCCAGCAGGCTTTTTTGAAGTCATTGGGAGGCTATTTTAAAATTTTTATATGGAAATGCAAGACAAGTAGAAAATCCAAAATATTTGAAGCACTGGGAAAGTTGGAAGACTTACACTAACTGATTCAAAGTCTTGCTTGGATCATGGGCCTAAATGGAGAAACTAGAACTCCAAAAATTCTAAAATTCTAGTAGAAAACATTCTTCAATTTTGAAGTAGGCAAAGACTTCTTAGATGGACCAGAAAAACTACAAATTGAAAATATATAAATTTATCTTCTTCAAAGTTAAAGTCTTCTGCTTTTCAAAAGACATGTTGAAAATACAAAAGACAAGCCCTTGCCTAAGAGAAAACATTCTCAATCCGTATAACTGGGAAAGGGTTCACATCAAGGTTACATAAAGCATTTGTACAACTCCAATTAAGAAAAAATATGTTCAACAACAATGGGCATGAGAGGTAAACACACACTTCATAAAAGAAGATATGTCAACGTCCAAGAAGCCTATGAAATGCTGTCGTGTGTCATTAGTAATCAGGGAAAAGCAAATAAAAACCATGATGGGATGTTGGAAATGCTCACTTGAATGGACAACATGAAAAGACATACCCGTCAAGTGCTATTGAGCACAGGAAGCAACTGGAACTCTGCTGTATTAAACTTGGGAATGTAAAATGATAAAACCACATCTCAAAAAAATATCACAGTATTTAATAAAATTATGCATACTCTTATTATATTAGTTTTTACTGCTGTGTAACAAATTACTACAAACTTAGCAGCTTAAAACCATCTGCATTTATGACCTCAGGGTTTCCATGGAGTCAGAGCCCAGGCAGTGCTTAGCTGGGTCCTCTGCTCACAGGCTTCAGGTCAAGGGGCCGCTTCCAAGCCCCTGTGGTTGTGGCAGGGAACTCCTTTCCTTGCAGCTTGCTTATTCCAGGGCAGCAGTAGAGTCCCTCCCTTTCATAGCCTCTTTTCGAAGGTTCCCCAGAGGAGGCCAGGCTCACCCAGGACAATGTCCCTGTTGATTGACTCAAAGTCACCTGATTAGGCGCATTTATGACAGCTACAAATCTCTGCACCTTTGTGACATGATCATGGGGATAACATTCCCCATTCACAATTCCCACAATCAAGGGGAAAAGATTATACAGGATGTGTATAGCAGGAGGCAGGGCATCTTTGGGGCAGTCTTAGGAATTCTGGCTACCACATTTACCTTTACCATAGGACTCAGTAATTCAACTATCAAGCACTTACCCAAGATAAATAAAAACCAAGATAAATAAAAACATATGTTCACAAGAAGACCAGTACATCAGCGTTCATGCTAACGTTATTCATTATCATGAAAAGCCTGCAATAACCCAATCCACCAACCAGTGAGTAGACAAACAGACTGGAGTATGGTCACACACTGTGGCAATGCAAAAACAAACAAATTGATGTATGCTCCAAATCTGTAAAACATGATATTGAGTGAAAAAAAAAAGCTAGACCCAAAAGGTTGTACATGTTATGATTCCATTAGTGTGAAGTTCTACAAGCAAAATCGATCTATCCCTCATGATGTTAGTGACAGAACTATGATCATTGGTTGTATAGGGTGGGGGGATTGACTGCAAAGAGCAAGAGGGAACTTTCGAGGGTGCTGAGAATGTTCTAGACCTCATTAGAAGTGACTGTTAATGCACATGTACACATTTGTCAAAACTCATCTAACAGTACACTTGAAATGTGTGTGCATTTTCTTGTACGTGAATTATTTCTCAATAAAGTTGATTTTTTTAACAGAACCCTTCCACCAAAGAACAAGCAAAAAGAAAAAAACGAAAAAAAAAAAAAAAAAACAAATTCTAGAGTCCAGATTATTTTAGAGTGCACGTAGCGCCATTTCTCTGTTCCCACGGAGTTGTCACGTTTATAATGAAACTGAGCTCGCCTGTAGTATGCAAAAATATGCCGCCAAAAATTGTGCCTGTCAGCCAGTTAGTCGCCGGCATCTGGCACTCAAGACTGGTTTCATCTGTCTTGCAGTTTCTGGATCTTCAAACATCTTCCCAATTGGCTCACTTGCTGCCTGAAGCTGTTGAGAGATAATGTGGTCCTTTACTTTTGAAGAACAAGGAATAACCTGAAAGAAGAAAAATAATAGTTTTAACATTCATAGCAAAATTTATCATGATGCTATGGCAAAATATTCAGTTTTTCTTATAGAAGTTATTTTAAAATCTTGCATGCAAACTCCCACATATGCGCACATACATACATGTGTGTAATTTATTTCATTACATAGAGCTCTTTTAGAAAGAACAGATCATTCAGCAGGAACGCTACCTGCCAATTCCAAAAAGACACTATGTGAATAGTTAAAATTGTACTCACTCTGCCATCTTGTCACCAAATCTTGTTCCCCAAACCTTATTGATCCAGTTGAACAGCAAAGAAGCATGGGGAAAGGGGAACCAGGAAGGGACAGGCTGTATCACACAGGAATGGTGGAAGGACCTAGGGAGGAGTTTGGTGGCGTAGGGCTTGGTTGGGACTCTCCAATATCCTCTTTTGAGGGTCTATGCTGGCCCAATAGAACATGTCACTCATTCCCTAGTACCTAGCAGAGCCTCAGTAAGTAAATGAATGGAAATATCTATGTATCTCCACCTGTAAAAGTTTTCAGACAAAAAGTGCCATATATATATATATATATATATATATATATATATATATATATATGTCAAGATTAAATAAATTACTCTTTAACAACTTGTATTTATCTCAGGGCTTGAAAAGTTGTGACTTATGAACAATACGACATTAGGAGAAATGTTTTGAATTCACATCAAAGAGCTTGAGCAGGCATTAAGCCTGTTACTAAAAGAAACTTTAAAAAGGGCACCAAGTAAATGTCACCTAATTCACTCTTACAACATCCCGATAGGATATTGGTCCAACTGACCATCTTGCAAATGAGAATGCATGGCCAGAGAGTTTCTCTTTCTTTTTATATTAAAACCAGAACAAAAACAAAAAGAGCGAGCAGTCACTATAAGCGAGAGCTAGACTGGCACCTGCCATCTACTTGCGCACAGACGTTGGGGAGAAGGGCCAGGAAAGCGGCGGTTTCCATGCATTGCGTTGCACGATGAAGATGGTGCACAGAGGAGATGTGGGACCAGGACGTGGGCCGTCGGAAGATGAAGTCGTATTGAGGAAGGTGGTTTCTGAGCTTTCTGGAGACGCTGCTCTGGAATTGAGACATGGGGGAGGAGACATATGGTTGGGGGACACAGGCCGGGCAGATGCAAGGAGGAGAGGCAGGAGCGAGAGCAGCCAGGGATGGTGAGTGCAGCTGGAGGGCAAGGCTGTGGGATGAGCCAGCCCTGGGCATTGATTGACAGACACATTTTGTAATTTAACAGCATTGAGGTCTGAATTGTATGTTCGAGTCAGTGAAATTGCAATAGTGCCTTTATAACCGTGAGTTTCCAACCTCATCCACCCGCTCAGGGATCTCTGAGAGTACACGAGCAATATACTCAGCTATGCACTTACAGTGCAAGTAATAAAGGTTCTCGTTATCAACAGAATATTGTGTGAACCGCAGCCAAAGGGATCACATGTGTGGAATGGGCAAAATGCATCATTTAAAGATGGTTTAAAAAGCAACATATCTGCCTAAAATGTATGAATAACAAAACCCAAAATGTTTCACACAGTGCTAAAAGTATTGTAATTTCTAAAGCAAACAAAGACCCTTGCTTTTTTTTTTTCATAGTTCTGTAATGCAAGGTGAAAATTATGCTTTACCCATAATTTATTTTTGAACACACAATTCTCAAATGTTATCAGAATGAGTCAGATCCAAGTGTCTGGATTTCACTAAATTGCACAGTATAAAATTTGGTGTTTGGTGGGAAAGAGCATATAAATTTGAGAGAATTGCACATACGAGCATGTGAAAGGCATTCTACTGTGTGGGCTTAAATATAGTCACTTATTTTGTCCTAGTGAAAAATAAAAACTTTGCTGTGAATACTAAATAGCTTTGTATTACTTAAAAAGCCTTTGGATACAATTCAAGGTATTGACTTCACAAACATTAGGAGGGGGCTCTTTTAATGCACATTCTTATTAAGGCTGTTTAATACTAATGAACATGAAATGCAGTAGTAATCACATTTATTTCCAGCTCTTTGTTCTTTTTTTTAATTAAAAAGAATGCAAACTTTAACAACCATTTCTAAATGAGCATGTGCCTTTAGGTACACTACAAATATTCATTCAAAACTTACAAAAATCCATGCAAAAGGCCTCTACAATGAAACACTTGACTCTTAATTATCAAGGGTGAATTTTATCCACAGTATTTTGGGAGATTTAAATCTAGATCGGTTTTTCTCTTTTTTATTAAAACTGGAAGGATTTAAGAGTATAAACAAAATATATAAGAATGAAACATCATTAGCTTATGTCTCAATAATGATCTGTAAGAATCCTGACACAAGTTATTGTACTTTAAAACTCAATTTCAAATGACTCTACTTTCTGTTTTTATTCAGAATCCAATTATAACAATGGGGGCATTATCTACAGGCAGGTTTTCAAACTCAGGGCTTGAGTTATTGGGAGCTACTATAAAACCCTGTCCACATTTCCTTATTATTTTGCATGTTCAGAGTCTGTCCAGAACCACCACACACACTAGGAGACCTTGACAGACCTCTCTATTCCCTTTCAAATACCTGCGAATATTTTGGGAATATATTTGTTTATCTTTAAGACCTGTAGAATTGCCTTTTGCTGTTAGCTCCAATAAAATGTGTGTATGAAGAATCTTAGAGCTAAAAAGATCCTTTATGTGTTCATTTATTTCCGACACTTAATCCAATGCCCTCATCTCCTTTTAATATGATGATTCTCTGACAATTCTCAATGATAAGGGACATGATTACTTCAGAAACACTCATGGTTGGATAATCTTCTAAGCTACGGAAATTCTTCCTTAAAAAACGTGAATGTGTCAACATTGTTGTTCAAACAAATCGAAATTGTTAACATTGGTTATAACAGTGTGTTCTTTAGACTCTATTGACAGAATTTATTCCAGTAGGTGTTTATTCTTTTCATAACCCAACTAACTAGGAATAGTGGCAATAGGGCTTTCTTATATTATTTGGAATGTAAGCATGATGGGCCCTACATCAACTCCTTGGGTCATAGAGAGTAAGTTTCCCGTGTCTGTCAATCACTGCGTTTGCAGCCTTTGCAGGTACCAGTCAGATCTCCCTACTTATCTCCAAAGACTTCAAATACTTTAGATCCTTTAAGGACATCTCCAAGATCCTTGAAGTAAAGGACTGCGTCTACTACTTATATTTTACACTTACCCCAGAAACTTACCCAGTGTTGGATGTGTACATCAGTCTGGGGCCCAGTCACTGTTAGCAGAATGGACGGATGACATGCCTTTGTGTCCCTTCACCAAAACGGTCACTTTCCTGCGAAAAAGCACAGGTTTGACTCTATTTCTTGAAGTGACGCCCTCGGTTGTCTCCCGACTGGTGCCCAGGGTGACACCACGCTTCTGTAAATGAACCCAGGGTTACTTTGATGTCTGGGCAGCCACCTTACATACACCATTGACTCCCGGAGAGTTACTTGTCAATAAAACATTGAGTTTTCCCACAGGTTATGCTCTGTCATTCTGTGCAACTTGGACAGTGTGATTTCATTAACATTAGACTGTTGTGTCTTGCTCATCATACCATCAATAGTAAATGCTGACATTTACCACTTACTATGGGATAGGGATAGTTCTAAGACTTTCATAGTCTTTACTGGCATTATCTCAACTAATTCTCCTAGTGACCCTGTCAGGTAGACCAACAGAAATTTGAATCAAATTAGCTTGAACCTATGGAATTCAAGAGTTGACTATATTTTGTCACCTCCTTCTTGTTGAAACTTTAGAAAACTGACTTCCACCAAAGGAGGCTCAGTTGCCTGATCAACAAAAAATGAGTACATAATTGCTCCCTGCAACTATAGAGAATATTCTAGAAGACCATAAAGCACTACCATGAAAATAAGAATTAAGAAATGGTTAAATTTCTGGAAAGTTTGATTTAGCAATATGCATAGTGCCTTGCTACTGAAAGTGTGGTTTGAGATCAGCAGCATTGCCTGGGAACTTGGGAGACATGGAACCTCAGGTCTCAGCGTACATTTATTTATGAAGAATTAGAATCTGCATCTTAACGATACCCTCCCCAGGTAGGTGTGGCTCTGAGAGGCAGGGGTGCCATAAAACGGGGGCTGCACGTGGAGGGAAGGGCTGGTTTGAGCCCTTGCTCCCCTCACTGCTGCCATGCTTGTTGGAACAAGTCACTTAACATTGGCAGCTGCAGCCTCTGCATTTGAAATCGCAGGAAAATGTCACGTGCCTCAGAACTGCCCAGGGTTCAGACAAACCAGACTCAATACATACCCATGATCAGCCCAGTGCCCAGAGTGCCACGGATATCTCCTGCATATTTATTGCATCCAACTATGATATCTTAAAACAATGCTTTCCTTTCCCTGAGTTTAAAAATAATACATGCTCATGACAGAATATTGGCAAAATACATTTTTAATGTGCAGTTTTATTTCGGTTTATGGCTATATAAAAACAAATGCGTCTGTTGGCATCATGTCAAATTAAGTGGCTGTTATTAACAAGTACTGGCATTTAGAAAAGCAGGTTATGTTTTCTTGAAATAATTCTGTAATAACAAGAACATAAGTACAAAAGGTATCACGCACGAAAACCTTCACAAAGGGCAGCGTGAGGCTGAGAGAACCCAGACTTCTGAATTGGGGCAGGCTCAAGTTTGTAACTGGAATGCAACTACAATAGATGCAGGGCTCAAGGTGAGACATTTAAGTGACCGGAACTTTAGTTTCTTCATCTGGAAGGCTGTTGTCAGGAAGATTTAATTGAAATGCAGGGACCAGCTTAGCAGCTGCCAAAGAGCTGGTACTTGATAAATGGTAGCCATCCTGTGACAGGTTATAAAGAAACTCCTCTTTTGACAGCCTCTTCCGAAAGAAACAAGCAACAGGGTTTAGTGTCTACGTGAAATTTCAAGTGGCTTTCAGATACACAGTTTAACTAAATCCAAAAGGACCCCAGAGAGTGGTGAGAAAAGCTCATCCAGATGAAATTTAAAGGCTAATATCGCAAAGGTGGCAGTTTTCCTGTAAAAGCAGTTTCAGCCACACGCTGAAATGAAAGTGATAATGCAAGTTTGCTTGATTATCCACAAAATGCTAATGCCTTTTAAGACCTGCAGAAACGGGGCTAAAGGAAGCAGTCTCGGAGAGCTGTGTTTTCCAGCAGAGCTTAGCAGCAAGGATAGGGTTTCCAATTTGTCTTCCAATCTCTTGCCAGATTTTCTGGTCTTTCAGTGGGTAAAAGTAAAGTCATTGAAAGAGTAATCCGTCCATTACCCGAGGACCAGGTGGGGACGGAAGGGAAGGGCACCCAGCGTGGGTGGCTTGCAGAGTCTGTTTTCAAGTCCATTGCTGCAAATCCTGCTAGGTAACAGGTGCTGAGCACTTGACAAGCAAATGTCTCCCAGACGGAGTTAAACTAGGTTCCCGGGGGGTCATTCTGAGACAGGGACACACATAAAGTAGGTCACTTTTGATCCTGCCCTGCAATTTTGGGCTGCAAAATGCAGCTGGGTGTGGTGGGTGGGGCGCTGACGGGGCTGGGTGTCCCAGCCTAGGGGGAGCACGCTGCAGAGGACCCCTCCACCTCTGCCCTTCCAGCCAGAACCCTTGTATATGTGGTTAGGCACCGTGTTTATTGCCAGTGTGACATTCAGGCTGTTTTACCTCTCTGATATTCCTCCTCTCCTCTTTTAAAGGATGTCTGCTCGTCATGTGGGTTCTTGAGCTTCTAGTGGATAAAGGAAAGGGAAGTAGGGAGGGAGAACAATGGAACAGGAGCAAAGGCTGGAACAGCCTTTCTGAGAGTTTGGAAGAGAACTATATGGAACTGGGTCCCATCCTGAATGTACCTGTTGTCATGGGAGGTAAGATCTAGCTATGCTGCCTTTGAGTTGCCCAACCACAGTGTCAACTTCATAATAGACATAGTCACGGGCCACACAATGACGTTCAGTCAATCAGGGGGCCAGGATGACATCTACCACAGTGGTCAAACAAGGTTGTGACAGAGCTGGAAAAGTCCTGTCACCTAGTGACTTCATAGCCCAATGCATCATACACCTGCTTGTGGTGCTGCTGGTGCCAACAGTAGTGACAATTAGGTTCAGTACATGATGCTTAACGAGAAACAGCCATGTAACTGGTTTATGTATTTACTATGCTTTTAGTTGTTAGTTTACAGTGTACTCTTACACTGTAACTGTACACTTTTGCAGTGTACACTTACTCTTTTGTTGTTGTTATAACAACAAAAGTTAACTATGAGACAGCCTCAGGCAGGTCCTCCAGGAGGTATGCAGAAGAAGGCAATGTCTCGGGAGATGACAGCTCCATGCATGTCACTGCCCCTGAACACCTTCCAACGGGACAAGATGTCAAGGTGAAGACAGCGATATTGACGGTCCTGACCCTAGGGAAGACTTAGGCAAATGTGTGTGCTCGTGTCTCCTTTTTAACAAAAAAATCTTAAAAAGTAAAAAAAAAAAAAAAAGAATTTAATATATAAAAAATACCTTACGAAGATATAAAAAAAGAAAATATTTTTGTATACCTGCACAAAGTGTTTGTGTTTTAAGCTATGTGTTATTAGAAAAGAGTTAAAAAGTTAAAAAAATAAAAAGTTTAGAAAGTGAAATTGTTACAGTAAGCTAAGGTCAATTTATTATCAAAGAAAGAAAAATAGTTTTTCATAAACTTAGTATAACCTAGGTGTGTGCAGAGTTTTTGACTCACGCAGAGCAAGTTCCAGTCCTGTGAGCTCCATGCATGGTGAGTGCACTATAAAGGGGTACCATTTTTTGATTTATTTATACCATATTTTTACTGTACCTTTTCTATGTTTAGAGAAACAAATATCGACCACGGTGTTACAGTTGCCTGCAATGTTGAGCACCGTCGCGTGTGTCCACGGTTGTAGCTTCCGAGCAGTAGGCTACATACACCATATAGCCTAGACCCTAGTGGACTACACCACTTAGGTTCGTGTGAGTGCACTCTCTGATTGAGTGCACTCTCTGATGTCCTCACAGGGACAGAGTCACCTAGTGACACATTTCTCAGAAAGCATCCCCGCCGTTAAGGGACGCATCACTGTACATTCATCGAAGTGCTGTTTCGTACAAGTCACAAGTGTTGCGTGGTATCATGAGAAAGAACAAAAAGCGCCAGGTAGACTCAATACCTAGCAGGGAGCACGAGGCACAGGTGCATGCGGTCGCGTAACGATACAATACAACGTGGCAGGTGAGAGGTGGAGGCAGCATGTGACTTAGGGCTGTGAGTGATGCAGAAGAAGCATTTGGGCTTCCAGGTGAGGAACCAGCGCCCACCGCTCGTGCTGCAAGAGCGAGGGAAGCCTTCGTGAGAAAAAGTGGGGAGTCTTTTCCTGAAAGGCTGAAGGACTTCAGACACACAGAGGGGAGAGAAGCAGGAAGCAGCGTGGCATGCACAAAGCCATGGCTGTAGGTAGGTAGGGCCAGGTGTGTCCTGGGAACGTGGACATTGCGTGTCTGTTCTCTAAGTCTCTTTCTCTGTGTATGAATGTAAAATATAAAAATGTGTTAAAACCTCCCAGAACCTATTTACAAAATATTTTTCAATAGCTAATTTTAAATCGTGGACAAAAAAAGAAAAAAAGCCCTCAAGACCTTTTCTTTTCCTTTTTTTTTTCTTTCTTAGTGGCCAGAATAAATATTAGCTGACCTGAGGAGACATTTGAAAATCCTTGGACCATCTCAACTCTCTAAAATCAAATATTTACCTCCCTGCAGTTCTCAAAATAAAAGCTTTCTGCTTGAAGGTTCTTGCCAGCAAAACAAATGTTTGCTGGGGAATGTTACAGTTGGACTGCTAAGACATCACCAAATAAATTGCTTGATTGCCAAGTCACACTCTTTGTTTGGAAAATTACTGAGATTGGTCGTATGGCCTAAGAGTTAAAGTTAGCTTCAGCTTTTTATAGATGAGCATAATTTCACTCTGCAAAAGGAGTGTCAGTGGAACAGAGCAGTGTTTACTTTATGGATAATATACATTTCAAAACATTGTGAAGCTCATATGCAAAGGCAATTACTTGCCCCTAAAATAAATACTTGCTGGAAGATGCACACTTCACATCATTATGTTCAGTGCGATGCCAGCCCAGCTACGCTCTCAGGACCTTGGTAAATGTAAATGTTTATGAAAAGATTCTGCTGTAGAAATAAACCTCAATGAATTGGACTTCACTGACTTGGAATACTTGGAATTTATAATAGTGCTTGTAGAGACTAGTTTGAAAGTCCTCTTTTAAGGTTGTAGAGTAAACAGAATTTCAGGGAGAATTTTAAGCTATTTTTTTTTTATTTATTCAGGATATTATGGGGGTACAAACATTTTGGTTACATGTAATGCATTTGCACGGCCCAAGCCAGGGCTGCAAGCGCGTCCCTCCCCCATACAGCGCACTCCACTTCCTTTAGTTGTGGGTTTACCCTCCCCCCACCCCCATTAGCACCCATTACTACTACCATGTGAGCAGTTTATTTAACAGATTTTAAGCACTGTAGGTAGCATTTATTTGCATGCAAACAATGTATATGATTGTTGCAAATCACTCTTATCTATGCAGTTAAGCAAGTTCTCTCTGGACCTTTAGGTATGTGGGCTTTTAACCAGTTTGATGATTTTTGTCATTGACGTTTTCTTTGTTTTGTTTTACATGTTGTTAAAATTAACAAAGGTGCATGTATTTTATGCTTTCTACAAATTCGTCTTCTGTGCCTAAGTTCTATGAATTGGTGAGGTTTGCTTCCAATAACTCCTTTGTCATGTGGCTAGGAAATCAGGCAGCATTTCTTCTTACACACATGCTCCACAGTAGAAAACAGCGCCTCATGAGCAGTTAATGCTGGATCTCTGTTAAAATTCTTCTAGTCGTTATAAAATTCAAAATTCTCCTGTGGCATGTCATTGCATATGGTACCAGTACTTTATGTTAATAATGGAAATGTGCTGGACACTTGCTGAGCTTTGACTGTGTTCCACACATAAAGCCAGCATCCTCTGCCCTAGAGGCTTGGCATAAATTACCAAGATTAATCAATAGAGAATGGACCAGCAGAGCATGCAGTAGAAAAGAAAAGCTACTTTTCTAAATATGGCTTTGTGACCATATTGGCTAATATGGAGCATGCCATCGGGACTGAATAGAGCTGCCGTCATGAAAAGATTATCAGTCTTAGAATGTCAAGCCCTAAGTGGAATATCTGCTCTGCTGTACCTTAGACCTGCTTTTGAAAACAGACACGCCCATGTCTCACTCATGGAGATGCTGGGCTGGGATCTCAGGAGGAAGTTTCTGCAAAGTTTTCCAGGTAATTCTGTTGCTGGTGCTTGCCACCAACCGGAGAATAGCAGCAACATTCACAGGAGTTGAGAACTGGAGTGGTAGTTTTTACGTTTTCATTTACCAGGCACATGACTTTGGCAGAGCTTCTAATCTTTGGCACAGAATATATATGACATCACACTCTTGAGGACAGCCTAGGGAATACATAAGGAAGGGTTTAGGGAATTGCAACATTTTATAAAAATGTGTGAACTTCTTATTTTCAGAGACTAGAGGTTTGGGTGAATGACATTTTATTTGTTGAGAATATTTTGCCAAACTTCACCAAGCTAGTTCACGCACAAACCAGGCTTCCTAAAGCCTTAATCAGAGCCCCCAAACTAGGCTATAAAATCAGTTCATGGACTGACCAAGTAGTTCCTCTGGCTTGATAAAAACAGACCAGTCAGGAAGTAAATCTGCTCACACATACCGTATGTATGATCTGTGAGGTTGTAGCAGTAAAATGAGACTAGTGTGGGTTTGAGACCACAGCACTGAGGTGTGTGATACCTCAAAAATGTAAAGGGAATAGTTAGCATGTTACAAAGGGACATGGCAGATATAAACATGGTCCAAATTTAACTTTTAGACATGAAAACTATATTTTCTAAGATTTAAAAAAATCAATCAATTTAAAAAAAATGCATTGCATGGGATTAACGGGAGATTAGATAGTGTGGAAGAAAAGATTAGTAATTTAAAGACATAGCAATAGAAACTAACCAAAATGAAATACAGAGCCATAACTGAAAAAAGAACAATGCTAAGTGAACTTTGAGACAATGATGTCAAATGGCCTCATATACATGTAACCGTAGTTCTGAGGGAATGGGGGAGGGGCAAGCAGAGAAAAGCATTTGTAGAAATTCACAATGGGTGAAATTCTTGCCAACTGGATGAGAAGCCTAAACCCACAAATCCAAAAAGTTCAACACACTTCAAGAGCAAGAAAAATGTATAAAACTACATCATGTCAAATTACTTTAAATCAGTGATAAACAGGACATTTTAAAAGCATCCAGATCACATAAATAGGTTATAGAGAGAGGAATAGAGAAATAAGAAAGCCAATTTCTTGTGAGAAACAATGGCAACCAGAAGACAGCATATAATATTGTGTAAGATAAAAAGGTAGAACTACAAAAAATTTTAGAAGAAAACAGGAAATATTTGCAACCTTGGGTCAGGCAAATATTTCTTTGATATTACGTGAAGAGAATGGGCAGTAAAAGAAAAGTGTTGATCAATTTGAATTTGGTCAGATTTTAAAACTTTTGTTTTATTCAAATGAGATTAACAATTAAGTGAAAATACAAGCAAGCCACAGGCAGAGTAAACGTTTGCAAAGCACACACTTAGAAAGAGCTTATTTCCAGAATATATCCTACCACTCAATAATATGAGAAACAATGTAAATAAAGAAAATATGACAATAGATACTCCACCAAAGAAGATATAAAGATGCTAGATAAGCACATGAAAAGATGCCCACAGTCAATACTCTCTGAAGAAATAAAAATTAAAAACACGAGAGTCCACGGCATGCCTGTCAGAAGGGATAAAATTTAAAGGCTGACAATATTAAGTGCTGACGCAGATGAGCAGTTGGAACACTCGTACATTGCCGGTGGTGATGCAATACGATACAGCCCTTTTAGCATCACTCTGACAGTTTCTTATGCAGTTAAAATATACCAACCACTCACATTAGTTTCCTAGGGCTGCCAGAACAAAGAACCATAAACAGGGTAGCTGAAACAGCAGAAACGTGTCAGCCCACAGTTCTGGAACCAAGAAACACGAGATCAAGGCGTTGGCAGGGTTGGTTCCAAACCGAGAGCCATAAGGAAGGGTCTCTTCCAAGCCCCTCCAAGTTACTGGTAGTTTGTTGGCATCTTTGATAGTTTTTGGCTTCTAGATGCAACACCCCAATCTATGCCTTCGTCTTCACATGGTGTTCTTCCCAAGGGTTTGTCTCTTCATCCAAATTTTCCATTTTTATAAGGACAACAGTCACATTGCATTAGGGCTCACTCTATTGACCTCCACTTAATCTGCAAAAAATGCTATTTTCAGGTAAAGTCACATTCACAGGTACTGGAGGTTAGGGCTTGAGCAGTCTTAGGGGTCAGACTATAGGACCAGGCAATCTCACACCCAGGTATGGAAAAAAGGAGACCCCTTTTCCTGAAGCGGTTTTATGAAGTTTATATGACATTTAAATCTCAATTGGCCCAACTGCTATTAACAGAAGTTTTATTGTACTGAGTCCTGTCCTCCAACTTGTGCATGCAGCTTGGGCGAGAAGGAAACATTGATGTATTCTGACCTTCATCACACTCAGTGGATACACAATGCATTGTCTGCATCGCGTGTGATCCTGCTCTTGGGAAGCCTCCAGTCTAGAGGGAGATGCGCCGTCTGGCCCTCAACACGTCCAAGGCCAGGCAGTACTCAGGTAGGAGCAGCTGCAGATGAAGGCTTCTGGCAAATTCAGAAGAGCTGCAGACAGCTGTATGTGGGGAGGCTCAGGGGTGGCCTCATGAAGAAAGAGGTGTTTGATCTCATCTTAAAGATTCTGGACAAGTGGGTAGAGAGAAATGCAGTCCAGGCAGAGAGAACAATGAATTCCACGTGAAGGAGATGGGAAGTACGGAAATGTGTGCAAGAAACGGTGAGTAACAGCGGCACCGAGGCAGGCACGGGGGAGGTGGACGGTCAGGACACTGCACTGCAGAGATGGGGGGTCAGCTCGGAACGGCCGGGACACCTGGTTCTGGAGGCAACAGAGATGAAGGGACAGGGTCAAACGGCAGAGTGACAGGATCGGTGCCATTTCAGCAAGGTCAGTCTCGCACTGGGTGCAGAAGGAATTAGGAAAGGAGACTCATGGTTGGGGCCCCTCGGTGGGCTGCTGCCTGGCGGGGTGCCCCAGCTAGCAGGCCTCTCTCTCCTTTATTCAGGGAGGCTTTCTGTTCACATGACAGGCCTCACCTGTGTCAGGTGATTTCCTATTCACACCAGCACCCCGGCGGGTATGACCAGGCAGTGGGAGGGGTTGGTGACCCGTCTGCCAGGGCCTTACCTCAAGCGGCGGTTCCTTCCGGCCTCGACGATGAGGAAAGCTCTTGATGACATAACACTGCTGAGATAATGGGACCATCGACTTCATTTTTGCAGGATTGGCAGGATGCTGTCTTTGGAATCAGATCTCTGAGTCCTCAGTGTTAAAGATAATTTCAATGACACAACGTCTAAAAGCCACAGTTTGACACCGTCACATGTGTCCAGGACAGCCACCCTGAGCGTCGAGAGACATGGCTTCGGTTGTGCAGGTTTCCAAGTGTCCCCCGTGGAATGCTCTCTCAAGGGCAGTATCTGGACAACCAGTTCCGGGGGGGAAAAAATCTAAAAATGTCTCAACTACGTAGTAAACTAGTAACATTGGTTACGCAGGGGAACAAAAGGGAAGGAACTCCAGTCCTTTCACTCTACGTCGTCTGCCCTTGAATGTCTTCACAAAGGTGGACGCTGGCACCCTTTTGCCACTGAATGCATCAGGAGACCCGTCACCTGCAGGTTCTCACCACCCCTGTAAGGTGCCAGTGCACCCTCCCTGCCGCACCGCCGGAGCCCAGTCCCTGAGGACACGCTAGGTGGCTGCTGAGACCAGACCTTGGGGAACGGCTTCGGGTTTCCCCAGGCGGCTCAGGGTCTGTGCGTGTGCCCAGCCAGACTCCGCACATATGTGACTCTGCAGGGGAGTGGAGGCTCCCACAGGAAGGTGACACCGGATGCCAGTCTGTCACCAGCGCACAGCAGAATGAGTCTGAGGACAATCGAGTAGAGTGCACTCGGGCACTGTCTCCCCGCGTCCCCAGAGGGCATTTGAAGCAGGAAGCAAGATGCTTATCGCCACGTAAAGCTCCGGGTTTCCTGGATAAGAAATCTGCTCCCGTGTTTCTTTCTTTATGTCTGTGCTTCGCGCAGCATATCCGCGGAGAAGAGGAAAATAATTTAGGCAGGAGCATCGCTGAGCTGCAGGTTTGTATTTAAAAGAAAATATTTGGCGGCTATTTATTTGGGTGATCTAAGGGCTGAAGGAGTGTGTGGCTCAGTGCAAAATTTAGCTGAAAGTAGAGGCAACTGTATAGTTTTCCAAGATCCCGAGGTGAATTATTGGTGGATTTGAAATGAGAGTGCTGCTCTCTTGTTCCCTGCACTATCGCTGCACGATGAACCACCCCAGCGTCAGCGGCTTGGAACAGTAGCGCTCATTTGTGTGTTTTACGAACTGCAGCCTGAGCTGGCATGGATAGCTCGTGCCTGCTTCTTGCGGGGACAGCTGTGTTGGCTTTCTGGGACTAGAGGGTAGACTTCCAGGGTCCTCCCGCAGAGCAGGCCACCCCGGGGAGCTGGTCTAAGGCTTTCGTGCGGGGGCCTCATCCCCACTCTGCCCAGGTCTCTCCCCTGCCCTGCTCCCAGCACGGTGTAAGAACGACAGTTACGGAAACCAGCAAGCGGAAGCTGCCAGGCTAAGGCCTGGTTCCCCAAACTGGCAAGTGTCACTTCTGCCACATTCTCCTGGTGAAGAAATCCCAAAAGCCTGCCAAGATTCAAGGGGAGGGGGATACAGACCTCCCAGATCACAGGGAAGGCAAATGGGCTATGGCCATTGGGAGCTGCCACACGCTCTGTCTGCTTCCCAGTGTCCCCATTTCATCCCTGGCTTTTTTGTATGTGTCTTTTACCACGTTTTCGTGTCTTATTTTTTTCTTTGTAAATATTGCTAATTTTATTCAATTGTTTCTTTTTAGAATTAAACAGAAGGAACATTTCCGTTAGATATTTTCTTTTTTTTTTTTCTTTTCTTTTTTTTTTGAGACAGAGTCTTACTCTGTTGCCCACACTAGAGCATCGTGGCATCAGCCTAGCTCACAGCAACCTCAAATTCCTGGGCTCAAGTGATCCTCCTACCTCAGCCTCCCGAGTAGCTGGGACTACAGGCATGTGCCACCATGCCCGGCTAATTTTTTCTACAATTTTTTTTTTTTAGTTGGCCAATTAATTTCTTTCTATTTTTAGTAGAAACAGGGTCTCGCGCTTACTCAGGCTGGTTTTGAACTCCTCGACCTTGAGTGATCCTCCAGCCTCGGCCTCCCAGAGTGCTAGGATTACAGGCGTGAGCCACTGTGCCCAGCCAAGTTAGATATTTTCTTACAAGTTAAAATCCTGGAGCCAAGCAAGGCGCCATGCCCAGCATGGAAAAGTGAGTCAGCAATGGTGACGTCTAGAGTCCAGGTGACCTGGCACCCTGTCCAGCCCTCCGTTCATGGCAGGCGATTGGCCGCACTGCACTGGGCCATTTGCTGAATGAGTAGTTTGGGCCAATACTGTGTAGTATCAGACAATCCTATGAGCATGTATTTCATCTCATATGATGCTTAAGACATTGTATTCCACGATCATAAAATGTTCATGACACATTTGAAAAATAACACCCCTTGGACAAAGAATGAGCAAAATAATCTCAGCCACAATGTGATAATATTCTTAGTGGAGCTCAAAGAAAGAAAAACCAAAAACCCTCTCTTCTAGCCGAAGCCTCATGAAAACCCTCACCTCAGGAATATCTCTAGGGCATCTTTGGTCATTTTAAAACTATATCTCACCTCATCAAAATAAAGATTGATTTACTACCACTGATCTTCATAAAGTGGCAGAGGAAGGCAAGGAGAATACGTATGATGATGATAACAATAACAGCAGCTTCGGTTTGGCCCCAGACTGGTACGTTTGAAGGGCTGGGCGCATTCGCTGTTCACAGTCACCGTGGGAAGCGGGCTTTGCATCTGAGATTTTTGTCGGTTGCATCGACAGATGCATTCTGTAGGTTGCATCGGTTTCTGTCCATGGTTGGTTGCTCAGTTACGGAACCGGGGTCCTGGAATATGCGCTGCACAGCCCTGCTCCCGAGGCCCTCTGCTCCTCACTCCAGGGTGAGCCCGCGCACACTCGCCCCTGCACCGCGGCTCCTGCCCTTGTGGCTTTCCAGGCTGACTGTCCCTGAATCTCTGTGCACTGAGGTCGCGATGGTTAATTTTATGTGTCACCTTGACCCGGCCCCTGGGTGGGTGCCCGGATACCTGGTTACACGGCACTGTGGGTGTGCCTGCCAGGTGTTTCCAGGGGAGATTAGCCTCTGACTGAGGGGGCTGGGCGGGGGAGGTGGTTGTCCCTGTGGTGGGAGGCCCTCGTCCCCTCCGCCACGGGCAGTAGCCCAAAAGGCCGAGCAAGAGAGAACGCCTCTCTCGGCATTTTTGCTGTTGAGCCGGAGCATCATCACTCTTCTTCTGCCTTTGGACTCGGACTCACGCTGGACCTTACACCCTCTCTTGGGTCTGGGCTTCTCAGCCTGCGTGATCGTACACACACACACACACACACACACACACACACACACATGCACGCACTATTGGTTCTGCTTCTCAGGAGAACCCTGACTCACGCATATGCCAAACACTTTGTGACCCATGTTGTGGATCAAAAATTAACTTGCTTTAAGGGGCAAGGCGTGCAACGTGCAAGTGTGTGAGGCAGCCTGGGGTCGCAAGAAGGAGCCACACAGGTCAGTGAGGTGGAGACGTCCCTCCTTGAAGACACCACGTCTCTGTTGTTCTAAACACAGTGCGGTCCGAAGGAAACAGGACTGCGAGCCTCGTCCCCTGACATAGAATGACACTGGATGACGTGGTCCCTGCGTTTAGACGTGACCTTGGCGTGTTCCTTGCAGAATGTGTTAGTCCAGGTGGAGACAACGCCTGACCCGTGGGAATCCCTAAAATTTTATTTTAAAAAATACTATCAGGATCCAAGCCGGGCGTGGTGGCTCACGCCTGTAATCCTAGCACTCTGGGAGGCCGAGGCGGGCGGATTGCTCGAGGTCAGGAGTTCGAAACCAGCCTGAGTAAGAGCAAGACCCCATCTCTACTATAAATAGAAAGAAATTAATTGGCCAACTAATATGTATAGAAAATTAGCCAGGCATGGTGGCACATGCCTGTAGTCCCAGCTACTTGGGAGGCTGAGGCAGAAGGATTGCTTGAACCCAGGAGTTTGAGGTTGCTGTGAGCTAGGCTGACGCCATGGCACTCACTCTAGCCTGGGCAACAAGTGAGACTCTGTCTCAAAAAAAAAAAAATACTATCAGGATCCAGTTGAAAGAAGAAAGCAGTGTTCTCCTTCTGGATCTGTGGCTTGGCATGGGTGAGAGATGGGCTCCCTCCCGAAATATTTGCAGCCTCTGCCAGGACATCTTTGCACCCAGACCATGCAGTGAGTTGGCGCCTTATGTATACACGCATACAGACATATACTTACATGTAAATAGATATACGCACATTTCTATATGTAAATATTTCATGATCACTGATACTTATTCAATTATAACTTTTCATAGCCTCTTTCTGTCCAAATTTAAAGCAAACATCCTTGAAAACCTTTTCAAATCTGAGGTAAGGAACAGTAGAAATCCTTACAGCTCTGCATCAGACCCTAAGGTATGAATTAACTTCATGTGACTTTCTTCCTCCAGTTTGCCATTTTTACTCTAGAGAAAATAGTAACTGCCGTTTTCTCTTATGAAACCTAAGTACAATAAAGTTGTTTTTTTTTTTTCCAGCAAGAAATGTACAAGTTGCTAAGTTATTTATTTATTTATTGAGACAGAGTCTCGCTTTGTTGCCCAGGCTAGAGTGAGTGCTGTGGCATCAGCCTAGCTCACAGCAACCTCAATCTCCTGGGCTCAAGTGATCCTCAAGCCTCAGCCTCCCAAGTAGCTGGGACTACAGGCATGCACCACCATGCCCGGCTAATTTTATATATATATATGTATATTAATTGGCCAATTAATTTCTTTCTATTTATAGTAGAGACGGGGTCTCGCTCTTGCTCAGGCTGGTTTCGAACTCCTGACCTCGAGCAATCCGCCCACCTCGGCCTCCCAGAGTGCTAGGATTACAGGCGTGAGCCATGCGACCAGCCTTGCTAAGTTTTAATACATAATTTTGACAATGAAAAATAAATTCTATTTTGTCTCTACGAGAAACATATCTAGAAGCACAGTGGGGATTATTTTTTCCTATAAAATAGTGAACGAGGAAACAGTAATGACATGCACATCTTAAGCCAAAGGGAAGACATGAATTGTATATTATGTAAATGATAAAATTCTCTTTATCTTTTTCGTGTAAAGAAGGGGTTCCAGAGCTTAATGGGCTCACACAGAACGGGACAGCATCCACCTCTGCCAGTGTTTGCAGACGACCTGCTGTGTGCTGCACCGCGTTCAGCCGGGGTTCACCATGGCGGGGAGCGCTCAGAACTGCCCCCACAGAGACGCGCTGAAGCGAGAGACTCACATATGAACAGCATTCTTCTTGGGGACTGTCTATTCACCTTTCGATATCTAGCTGACATGTCACGTCTGAGACAAACTTTCCGTAAGGTCGTTGCTGAAGTTTTCTCTTCTGTTTTCTCTTTTGCAAAGTTAGATGAGCATAGTACCCATGACACTAAGATGTTGTTAGGACTAAGTAAATCCTATGAGGCAATGCAGACGAAGCATCCCAGTGCATGGAATATTGCGATTAATTAATGCTACCTGTTTTTATTAATAATTATGTAAGCGATCAGAGTTTCCATTGCAATTCTGACGAAAACCATTTGGGCTCAGTAATACTCCATTCGAAGGCAAGATCATGGTCAACATCAGAATGTGATGGGGAGCAGTTACAATACGATCGCTTGGGGATCTATTTCGTTATTTCCTGCAGACTGCTGCTACACATGTCACGCTTCCGAAAGAGGAGGGAATTGGGACAAATTTCACTTAAAAATCTTCCCCTTACTATTTTGTGATTTGCATGAAACCATTCACAAATATTTTCTTTGTAGGCATCAAGAGCGAGTTACTACCTCAACACATCTGGAATTTTAAAACAGGAAACCACTTGTAATCGTCTCATTTAAAGGGAACGGAGAGTAACTCTGCAGATAGTTAAATGAGCTGCCCCACTCCAGGCCTTTAGAACCAGAGGCAGCCTTGCTGTTCTGGCCCACTCCCGTAAGTAATTTTTTTTGTTTTCTAAAACTATTCCTGATGAACTTAAAGTAAGAATACTGCATCTGTACTAGTGGTCATTTTTGAAATGTGATTCTCTGGTTAAATGTACTGTCCATACATTATTTAGTTTTAGGATAACCAGAGCATTTAACTTTGATTAAATAGGGAGTAGATGTGAATTTAAACTAGTGGAACTCAATTATTGGACTGATTAAGCAAGAAATATATGTTATCTATTTTAATCCGCTTAATTACTGAAACAAGCTATTCTTTTGAAATTACTCCATTAGTCCAAAGAACAAAATCAATGCATATTCAATTAATATTAATTATACAACAAATGCAAAGTTGAGTCAGGTTTAGCACAGTCCAATACTGCGATTTTCTTATTGGTAAATTGAAAATTCATTTACCGAAAGGGAGAAGGGGGCTTTTGACTACATTTAGAATCAGCATGAATGCTAAAGTCTAAATGTCAAACCAATCTCCGAGCTGTAGGGGTTTAAGTTTATGCAGGGCTGGGTAAGGAGGCAGAGTGTGGTTCTATTTCCTCTGCTTCTAATACAGAAACTTAAAAGGGCCTGTAAAACGAAACTGTAAGCTTTCTGGACATAAAATTACTTTTCCAAAACAGTGTGTTAGTGGGTGGGGAGTAATGAATCAGAAGATGTGGAATGGATTTTCCTTAAGCTATGCGCAGTTCTACAAACGCAAGAGCAAAGCCCGGGTAAGATGTGCCTGTGTCTCCACTACAAAGTTAATTCTGTTGGGGACCACCACCCAGGACAACTCACTTTGTCCACAGGACAGAAAGAAAACCATGCACGGCTAATTCATTTTGCCAACCAAAATCCATCATCAGTCACTGCGGAATGAAATGTGAGGACCAAGAGAGAGGCTCTGAGCACGGCTCTCGCGAGACTGACCCGAGCTCTCCTCCGGCCAGGTCTGCCCTGGGCCGACAGGTTGCGTCAGATGGTACAGACTTGGTTTTGTAGCTGCACTTTAAGTAACATTTCCCATTTTATAAAGCTATTTCTATTTCCTTATTTAACTCCCACAATAACTCTATCAGGCTCATAGATAAGGATTGTCTGGAAACTATCCAGCCGTAATTTTCATAATTTTTGATATTACATGGATGGACACTTTCTGGACAGCCCTTGTATATTAAGTTACATATTATTAACTATTAATTACATAGTTAACATCTGTAAGTGAATTTAAAATTATATATATGTGTGTGTGTAATTTTTATTGTTCTCCATCTGTAAATCAGTAAAGAGGCTCAGAGAGGTGGAATCATGATATCAAATAGCTTATAAATGGCACAGCTGGAATTGGAGCCTGAGTCTTCTACATCTGGTGCTCTTTTATCTACGCCCAAACTGCCGTTCAATTCAGTGAGCTGTTGACTGGCAGCAACAGGGAAGGCACAGTGACCCTCAGCTAGACTTTAGGGAGCATGGGTCTTAGAGACTCTTTGTCAGCCAAGCAAGCTTCAAACTGACCACAGATCTGCATCTCTCCACCCCAGTAAGCCAGAGGCTAAATCATCAGGCATGTTATTTAGATGTCCCACACATTCATTCACTTATTCATTCATTTATTCAACGAATATTTATGATCTCCCAGGACATCCAAGGCTCCCCAGGGAAAATGACTAGTGGTGGACTTAGGGATTAGAAACCAGTGTAGAAAATGCTAGAAGGCAGGACAGGGAGCTGTGGGTGCTCGCAGGAGAGGCACTGCACAAGACCCGGAGGAGGCAGAGACATCCTGGGTGATATTTTTTTTCAGTTTAATCTCCATGGGTAAGTATGAATTAGCAAGGCAAAGGTGAAGCATGAGGGTTTGGGGAAAAAAACACAATGTTCCTGACAGAATGACTGGTGCATGCAAAGGAGGAGTTGCCTTCTCCGGTCTGAGTTTTCGCAGCCCTGCAATGGGCTTCACCTGCCAGGTAAGCCTTACCTGCAACACACATCCCTGCTTCCGACGAGCAGCCACAAGGCTCAGGAAGGCTCTTCCACCCTCTCCCGGGAAGCAGCAGCCACACTTACAGCCTAGTTCTATTTCTCTCTGTGTGCATTGCTTTCTTCCCTTTTCATAATAATATGCTGTAATTAACCACAGTTTATGTCAAAATTCCCCCAACCACAGTTTGCTTTCAAATAAGGAGAAAATAATAGCTATTGCTGTGGCCAATTAGACTGGATCTTAAAATTATAAAATGAGTCAAATTTGTTCAATGAGTCCTAACCAAGGAGGCTGGCTATGCAATCATACATTTTCAGTGATTTTGGGGTCATGAGGTCTGGAAGTGGCACGGAGTTTATGTGGGCAAGAAACAATTCTCCATTCCCTGCACAACAATTCTGAACAGATACAAACGTCACCTTTGCTGACTTGTCGGTACCCTCAACTCAAGAAGAGTGGATGAGAGAAAGGAGGTGAACAGAGCACTCGCGGCTTTTAGGGTTCTTTGGGAATCATGTATTTGTGTATATCAGCAGGCAGAAGGGTTCAGGATTGCCTTGTTTTCTCCCTATTATTTTACTTTCCTCACCAGCTTCTGTGGGTACCTGTTTGCTAGTAGGTGCCTTGCAGATCCAAATCACCTAACCATGTGCACCTTTCCCTTAAGAGACAACATATATTCCAATGGTCGACCTTCACAAATAAGCAATTTAGCTGGAGAGACAGCGAGGAATATTGTTTTTAACCCTGTAGCCTGGCAGTTTGTGCATCTTGGATGCCTCACTCAATCGTTACCCTACAGCATGTTTACTGCTTCCTGAACACCCCTCGTGTTCACATTGTTGTGTCCCCATCCATAAGCTGTTGTCATTATGCTTCCTCTTTGAGCCTGCTTGCTAATTTGCAGATGGAGGAGGACACAAATCCCAGGTATGTGTACATCGGCAATTAACACCCTGTGTCCGCCACCCCCTAGCACACGGCCCTGCACTCCTGGTCTTGTTCTCTGTGTTCATGCTTTTCTAGATCCAGCACAGATACCATTTATTTTTGCTGCCCCAATCGCTTCCCTTCCAACTGCTTCTACTAGAACAACACTATGATTTTTGTGGGTGGGGAGTCACTTTTATCAAGGAGCATAGCCCACGAGGTCTGGATGGAGTTGACCCTAATTGGCCCGACCAGAATAATTCACTCCCCTTAACTGGCTCAGAATCAAGACACAAGAAGACCATTGTTAGTTCTTTAAGAAACATGCAGGTCTTATTCCTGCTGTACTGTACTTGGAAGGAACGTCACCTCGGGACTGACACTGCCATCTTGCTCTTATACCTCCTGAGAAAAGGAAGCCCACCCTGCACCTGGAGAATGGACCCAAGGCAGGGGATGAGAAAAGCAGGGTCTGATAAAACCAGTTGAGTCCCGGAACCTAATTTTACCCCTGGTATTCATGTCCCTATTTCAAAAGTATTCCCTTATTCTTTAAGCCAGTTTGGATTGTGTTTTTGGCCATTTTCCATTGAAAGAACATGAACTGACAGGCTTTGCCAATGCTACTAGGCAGAAGGGATCGCTCCCTTCCCTGCATTCTCAAAATGCTTTGTTTACGGCACTATTAGATCACTTATCAAATGGTTTCTAGTTAGTTATATGGGTCTGTAAGCCTCCGGAGGCTAGTAACCAGGGCTAATTCCTGTTTCCATCTCCCCAGCTGTAAGCACAGTGCCTGGCACACGGTAAGTGCTCGATGAGGGTTTGCTCAATTAACTCGCACGTTCACTGCACTTTCTCTGCTAGCTTCAAATTGGTTTCCCTCTCCCAGTTTACAAGCTTCAACTCCCACAGAATGAGAGCAGCATGCACGTATCAGTGCGATGTTTTAATGATTAAAATAATTAAAAGGCAGTGGGGCTGCATTATCTTGACAACTTCCTCAAAGGTGAACCAAGTTGAATGCTGTTAACTAATTATCATCAAAGGCAAACCAAACGTAGGAAACTGTCAATTGTTTGCCGAGAAATGTCACCATCGTTTTTTACAGCGTATTTTTTTTTTTTCCAGGCTCATTTTATTTCCATCCTTCTATGGGCACTGGAGACCTTTGAAAAATGAAGTATGAGTATTTTATTGATAAAAAGATAACCTTTAAGGGATTTTGGAAGAAGAAAGATAGCAATCCCCAGAGTGCCTTCCAGAGCCTTGTAAAGATGCTATCTGCTGAATTATTGCAATACCTCTACTTTGTTCCACGAAATCCACCCCTGCCAGGACTGAAAAGCACCAGCCAATTAGCCAGGCCGGCAGCACGAGACCGCGTTCATTTGCCTGCGAATGTCTGCTGGCTTCCCCGTTTGCCCCCACGCCGAGCCCAAGCTCTCCCGTGGACCCCACGCGAATACGATCCATGGACCAACGTCATCGCTTTTTTACTCTGGTTGCTTAGCAAGTCTATGCATAACGAGTTCACTACCACTGCCCATAATTTTTGTTTCATCAATTTTCACAATAATCTCTTTTCCATCCGACATGGAGGCAAAGACCCTATCGGACAGGGTAGCCTTTATCCATCATATCTTGCCCGGAACAGAGTTCCTGGTAACCGAAGCCCATACGTGCCGCTGCTGGCTTTTTTTAAATGACGGGCACATCTGTCATTACTCAGTGTGAGCAGTGCCTTTTACCATTAGGTAACAATGCTCTTGAATTTCACCTTAAAAGTGTCCTACCATGAAAAGGCATAAAGCAGCATGCTGGAGGCTGGGACAATAGGTGACTTTTTTTTATTCACAGCTCATGAGCTCTGTGACTTGTGAAAAAAGAAAAAAAAAAAAAGCATGTCTCTTCACTCAGCTTCACGGGCTTGTAAAAGAAAAGAAATTGGCATAGATAGTCTATAAAACTCACAATATTGTTTATGTCTTCTGATTCTGCATTGCTTTCCTTTGTGAGGGTGGCATGCTAGCTACTGTGTATGAAACGCCGTGAACTTCTCTTGGGGAACACGCTTCACATTTCCTGTTGGTATTGGGCCATAGGATATTTTTTTTTTTTTAAATCACTTTGCTCGGGTTGATAACTGGGGAGTATAGACTCTTATAAAGGATGTGTGGGTCTCTTTCTTGTCGTGAAAAGCAAGAAATGTAATCATGCACAAGAAGAAACAGAGCTTTCGAGACCTCTAAGTCACAGGGAATTGTACAAGCATTAGGATAACCTCCTCTTGGACTATGAACGAACTGTGAAGTGTGTTATGGTGTTAAGGGTTCTTCTCCCTATTTGCTGATACTTTAACTCAAGCTTTCTACCATGCAGCATTTCTAGTGACTTGTGAAATCTCCACTCAGGTCCTACCTGCTCTGGGAGGTCTTCACTGGTACCCACAGTGAAGGGACACACGTCTGCGTCCCTGTAGGGGCATGTCAGTTCCCGCAGCTCGTGCTGTCTTTGGGGTTGTTGGCATTCCATCCATCTCCTACCCTTTGAGTTCCCTGAAGGCAAAGAGACTGCCATATTCCTCTTTGGACCCCGAAGGCCAGCCTAATGGATAACACGTTCTAGGAATCTCAGTCAGTGCTTGAAAAGTAAGCTTAGGCAAAATTTATTAACAAAGGCCTTAAATAATAATAACGGGAGACTTAAATGACAAGGCAAGAGGGTTCACAGAGATGTGTCTGCTAAATAGGGCACGGGCTAACCAGACATGGGGAGCGGGAGACAGGAGATGAAATGTCTTCCTTCGAAAAAGAACAGTATGAATAAAAATGAAGAGGTGACAATGTGCTTTCTGTGATGAAGAACTGCAATTAGTCCACTGCGGCTAAGGGATGGAAGAAGGGGAAATTTAGAAGAAATTCTGAAAAGTTTCGAAGGCCAGGCTAAGACTTTGTGCGTGGGCAATTCCGTGGGCAATTCTATCTTGTGTTTATGTTCTAAAGATAGAGGCAGTCTCCCTGAGCCTCAGTTTCCTCACCTATCGAGTCAAGGGGTTAGAGTCCCAGGTGATCGCTGAGGTCCCTCTCTGATCTGAGGTCCATGATGCAGGGAGCGGGCTGCCTGGGTACAATCGCTATGTGAGGGACTCTCCTCATTAGCCTGCCCCGTCCCAGCTCAAGAGAATAAGTAACTGCGGCCTCACTCTGGCCTACCCAGCTCAGCCTCCTTTCTTAACAGTCTTGAAGGAAATCCTTTAAGAACGTGCTTTTGTAAACACACAAAATAATTAGCTGAGAAGATGCACACACAGGTCACTGGGGAGAGGTGGCCTTGGCCCTGGGAAGTGTTCTCCACAGGGAAGGAGGGGGAGACAGAGCTGGGGGATGCAGAGGGAGGGGGGCAGAGGGAGGGGGAGCAGAGGGAGGGGGTGCAGAAGGAGGGGGGCAGAGGGGGGCAGAGGGAGGAGGGCAGAGGGAGGGGATACAGAGGGAGGGGGACAGAGGGAGGGGGACAGAGGGAGGAGGGCAGAGGGAGGAGGGCAGAAGAAGGGGATGCAGAGGGAGGGGATGCAGAGGGAGGGGGGTCAGAAGGAGAGGATGCAGAAGGAGGGGGGGCAGAGGGAGGAGGGCAGAGGGAGGGGACAGAGGAAGGGTATGCAGAGGGAGGGGACAGAGGAAGGGTATGCAGAGGGAGGGGTATGCAGAGGAAGGGGGATGCAGAGGGGGGGGCAGAGGGAGGGGGCAGAGGGAGTGAGATGCAGAGGGAGGGGGCAGAGGGAGCACGAGGTGGAAGCAGAGTAGAGGCGTGAGCACGGGAGCAGGTCGTCCAGAGGTGAGCTGGCCAGAGAAGCAAGACCCAGGACACTAAGATCGACAGGGGCTGGGCCAAGAGGAGGGTCAGAAGTGTCCCATAAGGAGTCCAGGGGTTGAGCACCGCTGCCCTGTGGCTTCCCTGGGTTGTGTCCCTACCCACCTCCTGCGGTGGCTTCCCTTAGGTGCCACCTTTCTGTTTAGAAGAAACTCGGAGGTCCAGGGTTACATAGGACAGTTTGGGGCTAACTGACCCCAGAGAAGCTCAGACTGGTTGACACCAAGGCCCTCTGGTGAGTAATTTAGAGAAACGCATATAGCACAAGATATTTGCATAGTTCTGTGGCAAAATAAAAGTGCCACATGGACCTTTGTAAAAATATGCTGCCCACTATAATCTGAACACAAAGAAAGACTTTACACAAAGTCACAAGCCTCAGACCTCACACGTGAGGGATGAAATGCTGCCCAAAGGTATGAAGTTCAAGTTTCCGAGCATGTGGCACTTTTCAGGAAAAATAAGGGTAATGACACACACACACACACACACACACACACACACTTTATGAGCCTGCAACTTAACTCACACAGGGCCCAGGCTCAGCAGGGGGTTTAATGCTCTGCTGCTTCCATCCTGAAATTCTTAATAATTTTTAAACAAAAAACCCAATATTTCCATTTTGTAGTGGACCCCACAAATTATGGGGTTAATCTTGTGCATATGTGTGGATAGATAATAAATAGATATAGATAGACAGAAGGATAGATAAACAGGTATGATGAAGTTGACGATGAGAAGGAGAGGGGGGAGGAGGAGAGTTTGAGATTAGAGTGAAGGAAACACATCTTGGGAATGAGAAGGAAACTTTCTACCATATATATACTGAGTGGTTGAACCGCTGTTTTTGTGCAAAATCATCTTCTGCAGAATTCATATCTTATCTAGAAAGTTTCAATTTGATTGATATGGAATTTAAATGCTCTAAAAGCACCTACATTTTATGAGCTGCACTAAAGATTAGCTAGCAGGCTTTATTAAATGAAGTTATTAATGTTATTTATGTGGATACTTTAAAACAGATTAGAAAACTACTATCTTTCAGGATAGGGAGTGTATTTGTCAGTAACCTTTGCACTTCTCTGTATCGTAACTTCGAAGAACCAGCAAATCCTCAGCGAAAAACCTGCCGCTTCAAACATCACCTAGTGTCAAATTGTTTCCAAACATGCAATGGACGGCCTGCCAGCCTGAGTTGCAGAGCGACTGTGTTTCATGCCACGGTAACTGCAGACAGGCCTGATCCGAAGCTCCCATTGCACAAGAACTGGAAATGCAACTAGACGACACTATAGGTAAGTGGGTTAATCCAGACAATTCTAATGCTTACTAGTTCCATCCGATGGAAAAAGATGGTCATGGTGGCAAGATGAGTCTATTCTAAAATTAAAAAAAAAAAGTTAGAAATCCCCTAAAGCTCAATGTTAATCCCCTTTTGGGTTACCATTTTGACTTTTACATATTAGTGGTTTCCTATATTTACAACTTTAAGTTATTCTATCTATATTTGAGCTTCCTTTAAAATCATGTTTTCTTTCTTATTGAGGAAAATCACTGATACTTAAATATTAGAGCTGGAAGAACTATTTGGGATTATTCAACTCATTGTTTTACAATTCTCAAGTATTTGGATATCATCTTCATATAATTTTTTGCATCTTCATTCCCTATATATAGTATCATTATTTCTAGCTATTTAAAAAAAAAATCAGCTCCTTTTATGTTAAATAAATTTAGTCTCATCTTAAGCAGTCATATCCATTAAATCCTGAATTTAATAAGCTAGTTTTATGCTTTCAAAACATAAACACACACACTATTTTTTTTCCCCTAAAGTTGGTCTATGACCAGCTAAAATAAGTCAGGTTCCTCTCTAATAAACATACTACAACTTGAGGTATGAAAATATGACCTAAACCTCTCCTGGTCCAGATGAGTCAATTAAAGCATAGTGAGCATGTTAAAGAAAAAAAAAATACTCCGAGACCCAATGGAAAATCAAAATAAATTTCAGTTATAATCCTGACCCTACAATTCCTACGTGTATATATTGGGCTAAGTTACTTAAAATCTTGGAACCTCAGTTTCTTAGATGTAGAACTGGGATTTAAGCCACAGCCTAGTTCATAAGGGACTCCTGAGGATGAAATGAGCCCAAGAGGGATCGGATTATGATGGAGTAATGATGATGACAGACGTCACAGGACCTTGCACAGACTGTGGGCTTTTTCCCCCGAGTGGAACAGAAAGCCGCCATCCAAGGCTACAGGGGTAGTTCTCGACAGATGGCAAACAAAACCAAACTCTCCCAACTCTCAGTCCAATGACCTTGGTGCAGAATGTAGTAAGTTAGTTAAATGTTAAATAAACTTCGCTAGTATTTGCCTCTGTCTTCAATGTCTTAGGTTAATATGAGGCTCTATCTAGCCATGCTCATGGGGCACTGATAACATTCTTTCCTAATTAAAACGTATTAGTATATTAGTGCATGGTGGTCATTGGTTTCATAATTCTTTTCTGACATGGTTGCTTCATTGCAATTTATCTCTTCGGCAAAAGGTAGAATGATTGGTTCCTTTCTCATTTTTCCTTTCAATCTAACATATGGTTCTGTTTAAATGTGTCCATGTTTGCAACTTACAGTTGACGTTTTTGGCACTCAGAATAGTATCTTGCAATTATACTTAGTTTAGAAAGAAGGGTTTGCTGTAACAGCAGAATGCATGAAATAAAAAAAGTTCAAGCCAAATTTATTGGCTGCTGAGAGTCCCCCAGAATGCAGACGTCTGGTCTGGGGGAGCTCAATGGATTTCTGTTCTTGGTACACGCACCCACTTATGTGCTCAGGCCCCACCCCCACCCTCACGGCCATTGCATGAAAGCATCTGAGTGTTGTACAAGGTTAAAGCTTTTTGTGTTAATCTATCCCATATGGAGTAGGTATTAAACAGACAGAAAATTCAGTCAAAGCCTGGGGCAAGCATGTATTGGCAGTGTGGGGACACAGTCAAGGGACTTTTGTAGAAAAGAATAAGAAAAAAAAAGAGAGAGAGAAAACTCCATGTGAAAAGTAGAAAAGTACCTTCCAGGCTACGTTCCGTCTGAAAAGAATTGTGTTTGTGCAGACTCTAAACCTCCCCCCTTGGTCCTGGTCCTGGGAGATGCTCACAGCTCCTTAGGAAACCGTCCTTTTTCAGGATCTAACTGCAGACCTTAGACCCGGACATAGCAAGGATTCAGTGCAACTCAGTAGTGTCCCAGCACTAGGTCCTGGACACATGGAAATTAATGAAACACAGGAGTTCCGCCGAAGTAATAGAAATGCACGTGCAGAGCCCTTTGTAATTCAAACGAAAAGATTTTATATTTTAAGTACTGAACTTTGAGCAAATGAGGGAGCTGCTGAGAGCTCTTGGTGCTTACAACATCTGCACCAAAAGCAGTGTGTAATCAGGCGGGTTCACCGGGTCTCACAGACAACGAACGTGGCAGGAGAGTGGAAAGCAGAACAGAGGAGACCGTGGTGCAGCCGATGCTCGTTCCAGGGCAGGGTGATTCTCTGGCAGGGAAGAGCTGAAAGTTAACACCAAAACACCAGTTAGATTTATTTCCACAATTTTACAAACATTTTTTTTGCCTGCCTGCTTATTTGATTTGAAATAGCTTGTTCTAAAATGTGGATATAGTTCTTCTGGGTGTTTCTACCCTTTTCTGTCCTTACACAGCTCTTGAAGGGCTCCTTGGGTGATGCAGTCCTGGCACCTATTAATGTAGGTCCGTTGCACAGAGTCAGCCCGAGCACAGCCTGGAAAGCCATTTATCAGGTGGAAAACACGCCCCGGAGGGTTTGGGAAGAGAGCGAGTTTGAGGTTAGATGATACCTAAAATCTCTTTCAGCTCGGAGCCTATGTTATTGTAGGAGAGGTCCCTGAGCTCACATAGCCTAGCGAGCACTGGTGACCTGGCTGTCCCTCTACCCTGCCACCCTGATGTGGCCCTAGTGGGGGCAGCCTTCTGAGCCAGTCAGACCAACATTCTAGTTGTTAACGAATTTCCTTGCGACAGATACTGAGCACCTACTATGTGCCAGGCGCTGAGGGTGCAAAAGTAAGAGAAACCAGAATGACGTTTGTTCCCATGGATCTTACCTTCCAGGAGGGGCAGGGGAGGGGTGCAAACATCACTCAGTGACCACATGATAAAAGTGCGTGCTTTAGGTGACACGAGGTATCTGAAGCAAAGGGGCAGTGTTCCCTGCTCCATGTCACACAGGAAACTCACTCGGACCAGGCACCCAGGGAAGGCTTCTTGGAGGAGGTGATATTTAAGCCAACATTTGAAGAAGAGGATTTAATGAGGGGAAGGTGGGAGCCGGATTTCTGGTGAGGTGAAGCCCTGCACTCAGGGGAGGAAGGTGGGTGACAGCATACGCACTATGAGGGGCTGGTGGCCGGAGGAGGAACTATGAGGGAGAGGGGAAGGAAGTGTTGGGGCTCAGTGCAGGAGCAGTGCCGGAGCTCCCAGGTCCTCTGGGGTCTCAGGCCAGGTTAGGACTCTGCCCGAGACTCTAAGTGATAATGGAAAGCCACCCAAGGTTTCCAACTGAAGTTTAACTTACTTCGATTTTGAAATTGAAAGGATCAATTTGGCATCCATTTACCTACATGAGACCAAACGGAAATGGTTTTTGAATCAACTTCTAACTGACACTTCCTCAGTAGGCAATTTTCAAACCGTCTTTAGGGCTCGGTGCTTACTCTGCATATCAATGGATGGACTAATTTTCTCGGCTATAACTTAGACCCAAAGGATGCCGGCCAGCCAGGTTTCCTGGCCATTCCCTGCAAATGTGCCTCTTAAATTTCCCTGAAGAGTGGAGCTCACTGGGGAAAAGCCCGGAGCACTGACAGCAAGGGTCTGAGCAGTCCAGGATGGAGCTTGGAGAGGAGTTTAATTAACTAATGGGGAGATTGACAACAGAGCTCCAAGATCAAGCTCCAAGAGCTGCGATCGTGGGAAGAACATCTGATAAAGTACCAGGAGTCCCCGTTCCACTCTCGATAGAGCACTTAACCGCTTTGGGCATCTGTTTACTTGCTTACATGTTATAAAATAGGCTTCCTTCATTGGTGCAACGTTTTTGTTCTTTCTTGTTTTTAAACCATGCCCATTTGCCAAATCTTACGCTGAGCTCTAGCGATATATAAAATAAATAAAGTATGAGGCCAGGCTTTAGGTCACTCACATTGTCACCGGGGAGGAACGGACATAATCGTCTTTAATCCTTACAACAATCAGGTGAGATCATCGCCTTCTTCGCCCACTCTCAGAAACGAGAGAACTGGGACCGAGAGAGGGGAAGTCCCCAGCCCCAGACGGGCAGATGGGAAGCGGCAGGGCCGTTCCATTCCAAAGCCCGTGTTCCTTTCGCTGCACCACACTGTGAGCAAGGCATCGCAGCGCCAAGCGACAAGTGTTTTGGAGGAGGTACGCGCAAGGGGTCATGGGAGCGGAGTGGGGAGAGACTAATAATAGCTTCCCCGACGTTTCATAGGGCCGTCTGGAGGATCGCATGCACTAATGGACCTGGAAGTGCTTTGTAAACTAAAAAGTGCTATATAAATATGAGGGATTATTGCAGCCCACACATCCGGATCTGCTATGTTAGGGTGCAGAGTAACTCTCAGTGTGAGGAATCCGTGCCTGGACTATGGCTATTTAATTCATTCCCTTCCAGGACTTTCTTGGCATTCGCTAAACCACAGGGGTGGGCCTGGCAGCCAGCGCTCTCACTCGCTCTAAATGGAAGCCAAGGCCTGTCAGCTGCGTGGGGACATTCCTGGGTGCTGAGTGCTCAAATGGCACTTAAGGTTTTTATCTCTAAGCTGAAAGGGAAAGGATTGATTTAGGCTGGAGAACTCCCAAGCGTCGCCCCACCCCCGCCCTGTGGCCCAGAACCCGGCAGTCCCTGACAAAGCCCTCCCCTGTCTCACTCCCACTGGGGCCAGGGGCGACTTCCTGGTGGGGTAGCCCACAGAGAGCCGCTCCCTCCGGGGGGTGCCAGCCTGAGTCACAGTCCCCACCTTGCGGTGGGGGGCCGGGGAGAGGGGTGGCTTGGAGACCGGGCCTGTTTAAAATTACAGGGATTTTCCAGGCTGCCCGGGGCGGGGACAGGGTGGATCGTGAACAGCTGTGCTCAGTAGCTGGGGAGTGACAAAAGGGCCGTGTGACCCAACTCAGAGTCCTCCAGGAGAAGTCTGTGGCCAGGCTAAGGGCAGAACCCCCCCCCCCCCGGCCATTCCTGCGGCGAGCGTGGGTTTTGTGCTTGTGTGAACATACATTGGCGTAGAGTGGCACCGTATTTTATCTATGCGGGAAGGCCTGCTATCTTGTTATATAGACTTAGTTTCCAGGAAGTTCTAGTTTACCGGGGCTCACGAAATAGCTCAGATTGCAGCCCCCGCTGGTGCCTCTGTCTCCTAAATATGTCAGTGTGTGTCACTGAAGACTGGCAGCCTGAGGGCCAGGCCTGGCTCATGCAATCTTCTCCCTCCCAAATGCCTCACTCCTCCAAAGCAGCATATCCACGGGGGCGGTCTGTCCGGCTTGCTGTCTGTCCTTTTCCTGCTCCGCCTCACCCTCTTTTCACTGGCACCGGGTTTTCACCGGGCTCCCTTGCTGCCCAAGCGTGTTCTCATGAAGCCCTGCCAGTCCCCTTCTTGGTCCGCAGAACTAGTACCAGCGCCCTCCCCTGGAGGGGACGCTCTACTGTGGAGAGAGACCCAGAGACAGAAGGCGTGACAAGCCCGAGGAGAGCCCCACCTCTTGGGGAAGGTGTGACCACCCCATAGACGTTTCCTACTCCCCTTCAGAAGAGGGTGGATAAAACCCAAGACATGGACAGGCGGGTGCTGAGAACCAGGAGAGAGCAGTTCCTCGCATTTCGGGGGAGAGAAAGCTTGAGGAGGAAGAGCAAGCCAGTGACCAGATTTCAGAGAAAACTAAGTGGGATAAGGCTCACTGATGAGTTTTAGGAGGACGGAATCCACCACCTAGTGATGACTGCAGGCAACCGAAGCGGGGAGGGAGCCAAGGTGGACTGCTTTCCCTAGCACTTCAGTGGTCATGAGAAGAAAAGAAGATCAGAGAAATCAACGGTTCTTTTATTAATTTATTTTTCACCTGGACTCTCCTTGTCGTATTTATTGATGGGTAGAGGGAGTAAGGAAAGAGCTCTCAGGCACGTCGGGACAGCACGGCTGGTTGGACCAGGGCAGTCCTGGCTCACTCCTGCTGACTTGGCCTCCCCGGCCCTTGCTCCTGTCCCTTCAGCTTGGGTGAATCATTCCATGGCTGGAAGGTTAGCAACTTGAAGGAGATGGGGTTCAGGACCCACATGGAGGGGCCAGCCCTTTCTGCTGAGAGGTTCCCATGTCCTCTATAAAGAAGATAACCCAACTTAAAAAATAGAGAAAGAATTGAATAAATATTTCTCCAAAGAAGACTTATGAACGGCCAAAATGCACATGCAAAGATGCTTATCATTAATCATTAGGAAGAGCAAATACAACCACAGTGAGATATCTCTTCAAAGCCATTATAATAATTATAATTTTTAAAAAAGGTGAGTGTTGGAGAGATTATAGGTAAATACATCACAGGTAGGAATGTACAATGTTGTGGCTACTGTGAAAAATGTTTTGAAAGTGCCTCCAAAGGTTAAACATATAGTTACCACATGATTCAGCAATCCCACTCTGAAGTATGTATACCCAAGAGAATTCAAAATACATGTCTCCGCATATATGTGTGCATAAATGTTCATAGTAGCTTTATCCACAATAGGTAAAAGGTTGAAAGGCTGAAACGACTAAATGTCCATCCATCGATTTACATATGGATAAACTAAATATGCTATATGTACCCAATGGACTATTATCTGGCCATAAAAAGGAATAAAGTACTGATACAAGCCACAGCATGGATGAAACTTGAAAACATGATGAGTGAAAGAAGTCAAATACAAGCAGCCACATATTGTATAACTCTCATTACATGAAATGCCCAGAGTAGGCAAATTTACAGGGACAGGAAGTAGATTAATGGTTGTTAGAATTTGTGGGGAGGAGGAAATGGGGAGTGACTGAATGGTTTCTTTCTAGAATATTGACATTATTCTGGAATTAGATAGTGTCACGTAATATTGTGAATATATTAAAAAACATTCAATTGTACAGATTAAAAGGGGGTTTTTATGATATATGAATTATAATCTCAATAATCCATAATGAAAAATAAAAAGATTAAAGATAAAACATAAATATATCTTGAACTAGCTCTGAAGGTCAAAAATATATGAGGGTGGCAAGGATTAGGTGCTGTATTTAATTATGAAATTCATTCCTAAACTAATCAGCTAGGAAACATTGATATAATCCCCACGTCTCCAAACCACAAAATCAAATCCAGTGAAATTTCACATTGTATTTTTATACTTTAGAAATAATTCTGTAAACTACTTTGCATGCTAATCATGGCTTCTATGAATGCACTAGTTCATTTTATCTCACCAAAAAGGAATCTACCATGTTCCAGATACTGTTTTAGGAGCTAATTTTTTGGAAGCATTTGACAGCTTGAAAAAATGAGATATTTTAATATTTTAATCTTTTTCTTTTTCCTCTTTATTTTTTCCTTTAGTCCAAACCAGGGAAGTTCTAGGTTCCATTATCTTTTCAGTCCTGAATGTTGAGGTACTGTCTCAATCTTGGCTGGAAAGACTTAAAATGAATTGTCCTTTTCTAAGCAGAGCTTCTATAATGCACAGAAGGGGAGTAGACATTAACAACTCCTTTTTCCATTCAGAGTTCCTTGGAACAGAGCCAGCATATTCCAGCGCTCAATTTCCTCAGCCCTGGGGCCTGGGTGAGACACATCCTATCCTTGTTAATTTTAGAGGAGAAGCACATTAGTGAGTGGTTCTCAATCTGTTTAGTGTTCATTTTAAAACTTTTAATTCTTTTACAATATGTTAAATAATTGGTCTCAACAATGTGCTATTGGCATGTTGTAAATTGCACATATAGCTTTAATTTCTATTTTTTAGGTTTCAGTTATTATTTTTGTACTTCTGTAGAAATTTAAGCATATGTCTTTGTATATTTTGAATCCTTGCTTGTGGAAACTTTCCTCTTGACTGTTTTGTCGCTAACAGATACTCATCTTCATAATTCTGCCTTTTTCTTATGGGAAGAAATGTTGCAGGTGGTCCTTCTTTTATGGAGCCCTTGCTATGGGTTAGAGGCTGGGAATGTGGATTGAAATCAGGATTCTACCATGTTCTGAATACTTTAAGAGAATTAGTAAAAAATCTGAGCATCATTTTTTCAGTTGTTGTTTGTAAAATGAGAATAAGAATATTTGCCTCACAGGACTATTAAGAATGATGTTTGTCAAAGATCAGATGGCAAGCAATATGTAGGTGGTTTTATATCTGAGTTCTATGTTCTGTCTATGTAGACAATGGTCTATGTCTCTATTTTTGTGCCTATACCATGCTGTTTTGGTTACTATAGCCTTCTATTACAGCTTAAAACTTGGTAAAGTGATGCCGCCAGATTTGATCCTTTTGATTATGGTTGCTTGGCCTATTGGGGCTCTTTTCTGGTTCCAAACAAAGCATAGAATTATTTTATCTAGATCTGCAAAAATTGTCATTGGTATTTTGATGGCGATTGCATTGAATATGTAAATCACTTTGGGTGGTATGGACATTTTAACAATGTTGATTCTGCCAATCCATGAGCATGATATGCTTTTCTATTTGTTTACACCATCTGCAATTTCCTTCCTCAGTGATTCATAGTTCTCTTCATAGAGATCTTTTAACTCCTTCGTTAAATATATTCCTAGATATTTTATTTTCTTTGTTGCTATCATGAAAGATATTGAGTCTTTGACTTGATTCTCAGCTTGACTGTTCTGGTGTATAGGAATGGTACTGATTTGTGTACATCGATTTTATAGCCAGAGACTTTGATGGATTTATTTACCAATTCCAGCAGTCTTTTGGAAGAATCTTTGGCATTTCTAGATATAAGATCATATCCTCGGCTAAGTGCAATAGTTTGACCTCTTATTTCCCCATTTGGATACACTTAATTTCCTTCTATTGCCTGATTGTTCTTGCTAGGACTTCCAGCGCTATGTTGAATAGAAGTGGTGACAGTGGGCATCCTTGTCTTGTTCCAGTTCTGAGTGGGACTGCTTTCAACTTTTCCCCATTCAGTATGATGTTAGCTGTGGGTTTGTCATATATGGCTTTTATAATTTTGAGGTATGTTCCATCTATTTTGTTAAGAGTTTTTATCATAAAAGAGTGCTGAATTTTGTTGAATGCTTTTCTTGCATCTATTGAGATGATCATATGATTTTTGCAAAGTAGACAGCAATCTACACCGGGGAAAAGAATCCCTATTCAATAAATGGTGTTGAAAAAATTGGATAACCACATGTAGAAGATTGAAACAGGATCCATCTTTCACCACTCACAAAAATTAATCCAAAATGGATAACAGACAAATCTAAGGCATAAAACCATAAGAATTCTAGAAGAAAATGTTAGAAAACCTCTTCTAGATACCAGCCTAGACTAAAAATTTATGAAGAAGACCCAAAGGGTGATCACAGCAACAACAAAAATATTAATAAATATGTGGGACTTGATTACATTAAAAAGTTTCTGCACAGCCAAGGAAACAATAAGCACAGTAAATAGACAACCTACAGAATGGGAGAAAATATTTGCATGCTATATATCCAGTAAAGGACTAATAACCAGAGTTCACAAAGAACTCAAGCAAATCAGCAAGAAAAAATCAAACAATCTCATTAAAAAGTGGTCAAAATACATGAACAAAAGCTTTTCAAAAGAAGATAGACTAATGGCTAATAAAGATATAAAAATATTCTCAACATCACTAATCATCAGAGAAATGCAAATCAAAACCACAATGAGGTATCAAATAACCCCAGTGAGAATGGCTTTTATCAAAAATTCCCAAAACAATAGATGCTAGTGTGGATGAAGAGAGAAAGGAACACTTATACACTGTTGGAGAGACTGCAGAGTGGTGCAACCTCTATGGAAAATAGTATGGAGATTCCTCAAAGAACTAAAAGTAGACCTACCATTTGGTCCAGTAATCTCACTACTGGGTATTTATCTAAAGGAAAAAAAATATCATTTTATCAAAAAGACACTTGCAGTAGGATGTTTATTTCAGCACAATTCACAATGGCAAAGATGTGAAATCAACCCAAGTGTCCATCCATTCATGAGTGGATTAATAAAATGGGGTATATGTACACCATGGAGTACTACTCAGCCATTAAAAAAATAAGTTATCATCTTTTACAACAATCTGGATGGAACTGGAGACCATCCTCCTAAGTGAAGTATTGCAAGAATGGAAAAACAAACACGACATGTACTCACTACTAAATTGAAACAATCCGATCAGCACTCATGTGCACAGATGGAAGTAAAACTCAATGGAAATCATGTAAGTGGGAAGGGGGAGGAGGGAATGGGTGAAATCATACCTAACAGGTATAATGTACACTATCTGGTTGATGGGCACACTTATAACTTTGATTCAAGCAGTACAAAAGCAATTCATGTAACCAAAACATTTGAACCTCTGTAATATTCTGAAATTAAATATATATATGTACACATAAGATGAAAAAAAGAGTAATGTTTTATTTTCTCCTTCTTCATCGTATAATCATTAGAATAAATTTTTTTCTACCCTACAAAATCAAAGACAAGATGTGTGTATTCAAGTCTTAATAAATTTTCACATAACTGTTGTAGGTGGCATTCCTTTTCCTGCCTGTACTCCAGATTATGAAATAGCATTTCTACTCTCACTGCCCTACGCCAATCACATCTCCATTCAGCTCCTTGGGGGGAGTATAACCAACACTACCTTGCTGGCACATCATTTCATCGAATCTGCGTTAATTGGGATCTTAGGAATTGGAATTCATAACACAAAGATTCAGCTAGATGCCAAATTTTATTTCAAAGAGAAGGAGATGAGTAGGACTTTAAGAAGAATGTTGAGAGTGATTACACAGAATGTAGTAAAATAATTCTTATCGGTGGAGTTGCCTGGCTTAAAACACGAGTCCACAGTTCATTGGTTGTTGCTGTTCAGGAGTTGCAGTGCTAGTGACATTCAGCTGTTTTCCAGGATGATGTGGTCCTGGTGGTTTGGTGCAGTTCAAAGGTTCAAAATTCAAAGCAAGTTTCTGTTTGTTTTCTTCTTCTTCTTTTTCTTTCTCTTTCTTTTTTCTTTGTAAGTTTGCAGGTCCTGCAGTTGGAATGGCTTTCCGACTCCATGTTAGAGCTCTGAACCAGAGAGACACCATATTGTTTGTCACATTTCACATGCCCATTTTTGGTAACTTTCTTTGTGTTTTTTTCACTGAGTTTCCTCTCTCCAGCCCACCCCAAACACAAGCATTGTCTGTACTTCTTGGTTGATTTTTTTCCTTCCCACCTATAACTGAGAGCCCTCTATGAACTGTCTCTTCAGTCTTTTTCCTCAACCTTCCATCTTCTTATCTCATTCTACTGGTGATTGGATAAACATTTCCAACTCCTGACACTGGACTTTCTTTTTCTGTGCTCCATTTTTTTTTAACTTTTTTTTGACAAGAATTAGAAAAATGGAGAGAGGGAGAAGACTGAAGAAGAGAACAGCCTTGGGCTAGAGACAAGAAGGTTGGGGTAACACTGCTGGGAGCACAGGAAGGCAGTCCAGTCTCTCAGTGACAGAGAGTGTCCAGATGTGGGGCCAAGCACAAAGAAAAGCTAATTTAATGGAGGCATCAGAATGGCTTTGTGGTTTGAACAAACTTGAGGAAAAGAGAGGAGGGAAAGGAAGGGGAACAGAGAGGCAGGGCAGAGGAATTTTAAGGATGATTATTGGAAACTGTGTATCTGCTCTTTGAGATACTCAGATAAAGAATGGCCCTCTCTTCTATCAACATTTGTTGTTCAGACATTGTTTAGGGACATGACACAGCCCTGAGACTGAACCCGTGAGTCCACTGTGGCAGAAGAGGGCCATTCTTTATCTGAATATCTCAAAGAGCAGATATACAGTTCAAAATATTCCCAATAATCATCCTGAAAATTGCCACACCCTACCTCTCTGTTCCCCTTCCTTCTCCCCTCTCTTTACCTCACAACTAATGGATGCTGTGAGCATTGTAGAGGGGAAGGGCATGCCTCCAATCCTCGCTTGGATGAGGCAAAGTCACAAAACGTAACCAAAATGTCTGTATTCTCATAGTATCCTGAAATAAAAATAAATTTAAAAAGTAGTGGTAAAGACTGTTATTATGAAGACTTGCACAGGTTAGTAAGTACAGGCTGTCATTAAAACACACACACACACAAGGGGAAAAAAGCCTTATTGTCAATCAATGTGTGTTTCAACAAAAATGCAATGAGGGAGTTTCAATTTGTCGGAGGATTTCTATGTGGTAGAATATACACTAACGCCTGAATTTATCTTTTCCGCCGAGTGATTTCGTTGAGAAAGTTATTTTCTCTAAAAAGAAGCAGCCCGAGTGCCATCGACAGACATTTGGCAGTAGCCATAAACCGACTTATTTTAGAAGTGGTGCACACACATTGTAGCGCATGTCCACAAAAGGTCCAGCCATGTGCTCAGTCTAGAAAATCGCAGAGAGATCTTTCATTTGTACTTTCGCAAGGGCCATGGGCTTGTAGACAAAAGGTTATTTTCATGTCTGTCTGCATCGTTATTATTATAAGAAATTAATATCATCCACCTTATCTAGGAATGCTGCAAGGGTCTTGACCCGACCTGATCCGTGAACTCAGAACTGAACTGAACCACATTAATTTCCAAAACCATCAGCTGAAACTGAAACCACATAGTAATTATAGCTGAAATGTATACTGAAACAGCGTCTTCTAAAAACTTGACTTGGCTTGATGTACTCCGAAAGGTAATTAAGGTATGTAAAAATGTCTCTGACCGATCGGTCATCAGAGCTCCATTTGTAATATGAGTCAAAGCACATGCAGTGTGACCAAAATAATTAAAGAAGAGAAAAACCACCCTAGACCTTAAAATGACTGAGCTATCAACTTTCAGACTGCGTCGCTGGTGGGGCGGGGGGTGGGAGGGTGAACCATGGCTGTGCGGAGACTCCCTGCATTTGATCTCCGGGTGGGGGAGGGGTGCAGCCAGGAGCAAGGCCTTTGGGGGAGTCCACTGAGGGACGGAGAGAGCTGGGGACCAGGGCTGGGCCAGCTCCAGCGGGCAGGATGGGAAAGGAGAGAATGACCATAGTGCGAGGGATCTCCTCTTAGGCTGTTTAGCAAACTGATCTAAATGTTTTTCTCAAATGGATGTAAATGAAATATGGCAGATCCTAAGTGCCCCCTTGCACTGTCTTTATATAATTTAAAAATCGAATTAGAAACTTGCCTGGATTCACTCTACTTTGCAATATTGCTCTCCGTTTGGAGTTTAAACTTGCCCGTCATTCAGGCTGTGGGTGGTGTAGAGGAAAGAAGGAAAGATGCACCAGAGGGCTCACCACCCTCCACATTCAGGGTCTGTGTGCGCCCTCCCCCCGACCCCCGCTCACCAGACTGGGGCTTTGGAGCACTGTGGCCATGGCGTAATTTAAACCTCGCTAGGACTGGACGAGAATAGACATGTGCAGGTTGAGCATCCCTAATCCAAAAATCCAAAATCTGGGGCCGGGCGCTGTGGCTCACGCCTGTAATCCTAGCTCTTGGGAGGCCGAGGCGGGCGGATTGCTCAAGGTCAGGAGTTCAAAACCAGCCTGAGCAAGAGCGAGACCCCGTCTCTACTATAAATAGAAAGAAATTAATTGGCCAACTGATATATATATATAAAAAATTAGCCGGGCATAGTGGCGCATGCCTGTAGTCCCAGCTACTCGGGAGGCTGAGGCAGAAGGATCACTGGAGCCCAGGAGTTTGAGGTTGCTGTGAGCTAGGCTGACGCCACGGCACTCACTCTAGCCTGGACAACAAAGCGAGACTCTGTCTCAAAAAAAAAAAAAAAATAACAACAAAAAAAAAAAAATCCAAAATCTGAAGTGCTCCAAAGTCTGGAATGCCACAGGTGTAAAATTCCACAAATAAGTACTTAACATAAACTCTGTTTCTTGCACAAAATTATTAAAAATATTGTATAAAATTATCTTCAGGCTATGTATATAAGTTGTATATGAAACACAAATGAATTTCGTGTTCAGACAGGGATGCCTCCCCCAAGATATAGCGTTGTATATGTCCAAATATCCCCAAATCCAGAAAGTTCTCGAATCCAAAACACTTCTGGTCCCAAGCATTTCCGATAAGGGACACTCAACCTGAAACAGTTATGGAATGACTGAGTGAATGAATGAACAGATAGGAACTTGTGAATTTTCAGAAAAGAAGGGTCCAGTGGGGTTTGGCTAGGGTCTTTTTATCCCATCTTGAGAGCTGGGCCAAGACAGTCATCTAGCCCTGCCTCACTTACACCGCTAGGTAAAAAAGAGAAATGATGGTCATTGTGGGTGAAGGAGCCCATGTCTGTGGGCACATGGGGATCACTGTCTCACTGGGGAGATAGATGATGATGTCACCAGGGAGGCTCAGGTCCAGAAGCTAACCACACATGCCACCACTCTCCCCCGGAGTCTATCCAGTTTGTGACAGAGATGGGATGAGAATCCACAAAATGCTTTTCTTATTTTTCAGAAGAGATTTGTAAATCCTAGAATCAAAGGCTGGAGGTAAACACACACAAAAAAATCATAATACAAAGGTGAAAAACCAAACATCGTAACTGTGAACTGGAGCAAGGGTGGGTCGCGGCCCATCAGCGTGGAGGTGTTTTCCTGGTGCTGTGGGCACGTGTTCAGCCCGGGGCCTTGGCTCACGCCACCGCACAACATGCGTACCGCTCTTTTGCAGAGAAAGAGCTGCATCTTCCACGGAGGTGGAATTCAAAGTCTTCACTTCCCACGAAGAACCTTTAAGCCCAGGAAAGATCTGAAATAATGTCTCTAAAGTTATAAGGAAGCAATATAATTTTGAGAGCTATTCTCTAAAACTGCAAAGGATGGTAATAATCGTACAACACGTGGTACCATACATACAGACCCATAACCCACTCAGGTTATTTTGATATTGGTTTGTGCAGTTACAAAAAAAAAATATGAAATGATTTGGATAATTGAAATTTGCAAGGACCATGATAGGACAGTTAAAATGAATAACAATAGGTTGCTTCAATTTGTTTTCATTTCTAATTCAGAGCAGGAAATGAGAAAGCACATTAGGTCAATGGTTATGAACTAATTAAGAGGCAAACTAAAAGCAATTCCGTTTTAAAATAAGGTGTGCAAAGAATATGGAATATCTGAAGTGTCTGTAAACATGCAGAATTATAGCACTGAGTCTAAGCCAGATAACCTGGGCTTCTATCCTAGTTCTTGCACTTATTAGCTGTGCAACATTGAGTAATTTACTTAGACCCTTTGACTCTTGGTTTACCCATCTGTAGCATATGCATAAGAATAAATACCCCACAGGCTCTTGTTAAAATATTGCATCCGAATGCCTCGTGTGGTGCTGGTCAGAGGGTCTGTGTTCAGTATTTCTTATCTGCATCTGACTTCGGATTAGGGAAGCCAGAAAGCAAAACATCTCACCTGACAAAGAAAATTAAAATCAGCTGGCTGGGACCTCACCCCACATTCTAGGAATTCCTTGCTTTGCCACATTAATTTCTTCGTTAAATATTGATGGCCTTGCTCATCTCTCCTGAATCTGCCTAAGGACCCTGGAGGAAAAGCATGTCCTGCGCCCCTCGAAAGGTCACCCTGAGTGTGGATGCTGGTGGTGGGAGTCTAGAGGCAGGTGATGGAGGAATGGAAAACGAGGGAGGCTGGGAGAGAGCAGGGCACTGCAAAGACAGCTCTCCCTGTGGACCAGGACATGCAGTGGCCTCCCGCTGCCCAGCACCCACCTCTGCATTTTCCCTCCTCTTGTTTCCCAAGGGAGACAATGGGGTTTGCTTTCATTTTAGTAAAAATGTGTATCTTGTCCTAAGGAGTCCCAGTCTCTGTGACCACAGGGAGTCGGACCCTGGGGACATTCCCTGCAGCCTGTTGTCAGATCGTGGGGAAAGAAGAGAGCCACGCCCAGCACTTGCAATAGCTACAGTTTCTCAAAGACACAAAATTGGCTTATCCTGTCTTCACAAAGATACCTTCATCAATGCACAAAACACGTGTCTGTAAAATGTGGAGTTAACAGACAGATTGGAAGATGTTTGCCACTTCTTTGAGTTTTTCTCATGCCCAGTGGATTTGCCTAAGAACCAATGTGGGAGTGGGAAAAGAGAGTGGAGAGCTCACAGGTGGTGATTCTGCGACATGTTTTTGTGCTCCTGGGACCTACCAAAATATCTGTGTTAGCTTGTATTGCACAATGTTTCACAGTTCATGAAGCTCAGTGGTAAAGGCTCTTTCACTTCATTCAAGTTTGAGTATTATTTTGCATTCTTGAGAGGCTTGTTTAGTGAATTCAAATGGCATTCGCAAGTGGGAAGGACAGTTATTTTCCATTTTTCAATAATGAGATGGATCAGGAAGAGAAGTGTGGAGCCAAGCACCCTTTGTTTGCCCAGAGTGTCGGTCACGTGCTAGATGCCGGGCCAGTTGCTTCACACAGGATTCATTGTTTAATACTTTCAACAACGCTGCATGGTGTGTCTTAGTCTGTTTGGGCTGCTGTAACAAGAGTGTCAATGACTGAGTGGACTTATAAACGTCAAACATTTATTGCTCATAGTCCTGGAGGCTGGAAAGTCCAAGCCCCAAACACCTGCAGATTTGGTGTCTTGTGAGGGCCTGTCCCTCACAGGTGTCACCTTCCTGTGACATCCTCATGTGGTGCAAGGGGCAGACAAGCTCTCTTGCGTCTCTTTGATAAGGGCACCCGTCACATTCATTAGGGCTCCACCCCCATGACCTAATCACCACCCAAAACGCACCACCTCTCAAAGCCATCCACTTGGGGTTAGGATTTTAGCTCATGAATTTTGGAGGACACGGTCAGGCCATAGAATGGTGAGTGTTGTTATTTTCCATGTCATAGGTGAGGAGACTGAGGTTGCATAGTGTTTACACAATACATCAAAGCTGAAAAGCTGGTTTCTAGTATAGCTGGGAATTAACTTTTCTAGCTACATGCATGGTTTTATTTAAATGATACTGGGCTAAGCTTTGTGCAGTGACAGTACCGGAGCTGATTAGTGCTAGTTGAAACGTTTCCCCATACCTTGCCGTGATGAGTTGCAATATAGCCGGCATTGGCGATTTTTGATGCCTCCTATGGGGACTGAATAATAAAAAATAAATAAATAAATGAATAAATAAATACAAGATACTGGACTATAAATTGGTTAGTTTATTTAGAAAAAATATCTTCTCCCAGGATACTCAAAATAATCTACCTGACCTGAAAGAGAAAACCATCTTTCTAAACACACTGAGGTTGATCATAGCACACAGTGATTATCCTGTTTTTCTAATATCTAAATTAAGAATTCTAGAGTCCTCGGTTCCCTTCTCCTTGGCAGCAGGCTCCGTGACAAAACTGCAGGGAGAGAGGGTTTGGTGAGCGTGGCCCCTCTCTGCTCCATTTAGCTTCAGGCAGGGCAACTCGGAGGCTGGGATCCCTGGAAAGCCCACCCACTCACATGTCTGGTGCTGATGGGGGTGTGGGTTCTGCCCTCGCCTGGGGCTGTCAGCTGGGACACCTAGACATGGCCCGGCCATGTGGCCTGCACTTCCTTACAATATCCAAGCTGAGTTCCAAGGGTGGGGTCCCCAAATAGAGAAAGCCGGGCAGAGCTGTCCAACCTTTTATGTCTGACCTCAGCAGTCACATTGTATTAGAAGCGAGTCATTCAAGTGAGCCCATACTCACGGGAAAGTTAATTAGACTCTATTTTTTACAGAAGGAATTTTTTTAAGTCAAAAACGTATGGATATGCATTAAAATCACCACAGTACTCCTGTAACCTAAAACAGAGGTGCCCACCCTGTACCGCCAGGGTCCTCCTCACTTCCACTCTAATGGTCTTCCCTGTTTCTGACTTAGTACCTGTCTTCATTCCTAGACTGTTAGCTGCATGAGTAAGTATCCATTTTGCTCAATAACATATTATCAGTATGTAGCACCCTGTCTAAATATTTATTGCATGGATACATATATTTTGCACTTAATTGTTTACTAGATTTTCTCTACCTACTATTGCCTGAGGACAGGAACTGTGTCTTATACAACTTCATATCCCTGGCACACGGCATGGTGGTATCCAACACAAAGCAGGAGCAATAGTTACTTATGAAATAAATTGATAAGTACAGCATTGATGACTAGATTTATTAGCTGGGATTATATGTGTATTTGTGTGTGTAGGTGTTTTGGAAGACTTTTACTTTGTCAGATAACTTCAGCGAGGATAGAAATTTATTTTTCTTACAACTCTACATTTAGGGCTTGGAAAACACTTAAAATGAAGTAAGTGCCCAAATAGATTCATTACATTCACTAATTCAATGAATGAATGAATGAGTTTTGAGTTTGCTGTTTTGTAGGGAAATTCTCAAGTGACTGCAACTTATATTTAATAAATTCTCTTGCAATTCGATATTTGCTTAATGACTACTCTTTTCAAATATTAACTGTAACCTAGTGATCAGACTGGAACAGTGATTCTGAAGAGGGATTGATTTTGCCCCTATAAGACATTTGAAAAGTCTGGAGACATTTCTGGTTGTCTTGGCTGGGAGGCTGCTCTCAGCATCCAATGGGTAGAGACCAGGGATGCCACTAAACACCCTGCAAAATATAGCCTTCTCCCCAAAAAAGAAAGAATTATCTGGTCACAAATTTCAATAGTGCAGATATTGAGAAGTACTGGACAAGAATTCAAGAAGCAAAGACGAAGAAGACATTGCCTTTGTCCCTAAGAGACCCACAAGGGAAACGGGTGGGTAAATGAATTCTTATTTCAGCGAGACTTTATTGCAGTAATAGAAATGCATATGACAAACAGAGGTGGACTAGGGTGGGAAACCTTTAACTGACCTGGACTGATTAAAAAAAAAAATTCCACCCAAAGGGGAACAGCTTGTGCAAAGTCATATTTAAAAAAATCACACACACATAGACTAAGATGCATATATTTAATAATACTGAGAACTAGGAAGAGCTGATTAAAAGGAAATTGAGATCCTTTTTATCGGGGAACGAACACTGGAAGGGTGTTCGGCGCTGTGGCCAGCATATCAAACATGTCAATGTAAATTTTCAACTTAATGAATGACAGATTAGTGGAGAAAAGGAGGCTTTTTAATCTTGAAGCACAGAACCTCTAAGGATGGCTGCGGATCCCAACTTTTCCTGCGAGGTAAGGGCACTGCTGTCATCTACCTTTTCCCCTTCCCTTCCCCTCATCAGGTATCACCTCTGAGCTCCAAACGCACCAGGTCTCTGTCTGTGCTGGGACCCTGGAGCCGGACCCCGAATCTGTCTCCTTTGCCAGCTGGTGCTACATGGGGCTCTGTCCCTAGAGACCGGTGGACTGACCCCAAACAGGGCTGGGGGAAGAGAGACTTTCCTTCCAGGTCCCCCTCCTCGGTTGTTGCTGTTGCTATTATTATTATTATCATTCAGTGTGAGAGTTATATAACTAATATATCAATAAATACTTTGAAGGTCCCTACTTTATAACTTTTTATGAGGTCCATGTACAGGTGCAAAGTCGTAGGTCACTGTTACACTCGGGAAGAGAGATTGGAGAGAAAGGGACTAATCTCCTTCCTCCTGTAAAGCTTATTGGTTTCTCCTTTCTGTGTGCAATCCTCCCTTCATTTGAGTAATTCTTGCAATGAACGACTTTGAGTGAGACTTCCTGGGTACCTGTCCTGAACTCACCACTAACCCTAACTTTGGAGAAAAAAAGACACAACTTCTATGCACTGGTGTCACCTTGCTTTATAAGTGAGAATATTTTAAATGGTTGCTGAATGGAAAAACACTTGACACAGTGCGCTGGAACATGCAGAGGGTATAGAAAAAATGCTTCTCAGAGTGCCTGACACACAGTCAGAGCTCAAAAACGTGTGGGGCTTGTTTGCTTGTAAGGCGAGACGCCCTCCTAAACACCGAGATGCCACCTTGCCTTCCTGGCATCAGCAGGACGCAGACTACGACCCTGACCTGTATCCAACAGGAGATCCGCATGTCCAGTTCGGGTGAAATAGCAAGTTAGTAAGACAGCTGTGGTGGAATTAGGACCATTTGCATAGAGTAATAATAATCGTTAACATTTATGGTGCAAAACCGTGGGTGAGACACTGTTCTAGGCGGATTTGCATGGATTAACTCGTTTAATTCTTACCCGTAACCCTATCGGCTCATGCGGCAGGTGGTGGTCCCCCATGTTGTGATCAAGGGTGCTGAAGCCTCTCTTATTTGATAATTGGTCCAAGTTAAAGAGCTAAGAAGGGACAGGGTGAGGATTAGAAGCTTGTGAGTCTAAGCACTATGTTACACTGGCTCTGAAAGCCGCAGGTAGGTATGTTTTGGCTTACGAGAAGAAAAAAATAACATTAGAATGGTCGTGCTGGTAAGGACTTTGGCAATCACTGAGCCTAACTGCTCGCGAGCCTGGGGAGATGCTGACTCCCAGGAAACCATGCAGCTTGGACAAATGTGTGCGGTTAGGTCCGACTCTTCCTGGGACTGGAACCCAGGTCTCCCTGGTCTCAGTTCTGCGCTCCTCTTCAGTGTCTCTTGCCTTCTCCCAACACCATAATGCGTATTCTAATGCACACTACTAATTTCTTAGGTAGTTACAATTTTTTTTTTTTTAATATCCATGTTTCCCTAGTCAGTCACATCCTTCCCATACAGAGTTTTAAAGTCATATAAATTAAATGAGAACGACATTTATACAGGAATGAGGGAATGCTGGCCGGATTTTTTTTTTTATTTTAATAAAATGACTTCGATCGATAGGTATTTATAGAAAAACACTAGAATCTTCATAAATATCTTCATGCTTAAAAATATTTTAATTGGCTTCACCAATAAACGAGAGGGACGTAACCAGAAGCCTTGGGATTAATAATCACCTTGCTCAAAATGATGCATCCTTGGCTGGCACGTTGTGCGGGAGTTGGGTTGTGAGCCCCAGAGTGGCCGGAACCTTGGCGGTGAGTGGCCTGGGGCGTCGGAACAGTGGCATCGCGGGAAGATGCTTGTGAGAGAGACCCAAGGGTGAGCTCCGAGCTTGGGGAAGAGACAGTTAAAGCGTCCCCACGCGAGCGAGTCATATCACACAGCGCCGGTGCCAGGTCAGCAGTCTGGCTGGAGCTGGACGCGGCTGGTGGCGCCAGGCGGTGCCAAGCGTCCCCCGGCAGCCTCACAGAGGGTTCCCAAAGCCGGATTTCATTTTGCAGTTTCCCAGGGATGCTCTTGACAACTGCCTCACCAGGGGAAATTACGAGCTGCGCTGGTGCCTCCCAGACAAGCCTGGTTGGAAGCACAGGACTCTCGCGGCCGGGAGCCCGCCGATGCCTGACAAAGGAAGCCCTGCTCAGGTGAGACGAGGCTTGGGGACTCAGGTGCTGGCTGTCTGTCTGGTCCGGGGCTCTGCTGTGTGCTCGAGGAAAAGTCAGTCTGCAGGGGCTGGCCTCTGCAGTCAGACAGATTGATTGCCGAGTGTCTCTCGTCATTTCCCTAATTCTTTTTAAAAAGCGAAAGCCGGGCTGATCACAAGCCCCCCTCTCAAATCCGGGAGACGGTTTCAGAGAGGATGCAGCTGCCAAGGAATTCCAGCTCCAGCCGCGGAATTCCAGAGACGCTGGACTCTCGGATGTGCCGGCTGCAGCTCCAGGTCTGATTAGCATGTCCCCAGGGAGGATTCCTACTGGGATGGTGGCAGTGGAATATTCAAGGGGGTCTGGAGCACCAAATCCTAGTTGAGAACCTGCCTTAGGGGTGCCAGGAAGCCTTGCAGTGTTGAGGATGATCACACACCCTCTCGGGGGTTCCCTCCTTCGCTGGAAAAGATGATGACGCACACATTTGTGGGGGCAGGTTCGACCTCCTTAGGGGGTAGAATTGTGTCCTTTTTACCTCTGTTTGCTGAGTCTTTGGCACAGCCCCTGGTGTCTGCCTATCAGCTCACGGTGCTTTGGGACAGAAAAGGTGACAAGGAAATACAGGTGTACACTTGGAAAGAGCACGAGACCCAGGTTATGATCTCGGTGAAGTCGGCCGCCCATCCAGGGCCTCTACAAAGTGAGCAGAGTGACACTTTGTGTCGTGTGATGACATCAGTCAGATGGGACCGAGTCTCAGGCTGCTGGTGGGCACCTCACTGGGTGCCCTGGTGGCCTTGGCTTTGGGTCATGTGGGACCTCAGGACAGGTCTGAGGACAGGGAGGAGACAGGGAGTAAGCTCGGGCTTTGGGACGAGGGCATATGCCGAGCAGTCTGGCTGAAGCCCTGTGACAATGGCCACCCGGGTACGGTGGCTCTGGGCCATGCCCACGTTGGGCCAGACTCCGAGATGACAGACCCACGGGGTAGGGTGTGGCGTTAGGGGGAAAGTGTCTGTATACCGCAGATTCTCTCAGGTTGCATCCCCCTGGCCTCTGTGCAAGGCAAATAGGTCCCTGCTGCTGTCCTGGTTAGCCCCCACCTGGCCTGCCTCACTGCTGGGGAGTCTGTTCCGCTTTCTCCTGTCACCTAGTCAGCTGATATTGGAGTCTGTGACCTCCCTTCTCTTGTCCCTGTGTTCCTTCCGCCTTCTTTCCAGAGAACTCCCACCCCCACCTGATGTCTTTGCCTGTGTTTTCCTGCTTGCTTTCTGATGTTTCTCTTCCTCACGCCTCTGCTTCAGCTGGAACCCCCCTCCGGGGACCTGCGTGACCTGTATCCATTGTTTAGACTGAGCTTAGTGGCAGTCGCCTCCACGAAGCCTCCTCCAGCTCGCTTAGGTGTTTCTCTTGCTGCCCGGAGGCACGCCGGCGTTGTTCCTGTGACGCAGCGCTGTACGGCAGTCACCCGCTCCCCGCCCCCCTAGTCTGTGCTCCTTGAGGGCGGGGACTGTGGCGTCCACACGCAGATACACGCGGCGCCCAGCACGAGGCCTGGCATGCAGGGGGGAGAACGGTGTCCAACTGCAGGGAGAAAGGAGGAGCATGCACCCCTGGGAAAAGGTCAGGAGACTGCCGCCACGAGTTCCACGCTCCTCCAAAGGACTATAACCTTGTGGACAGCCACCACTGGGAGACCAAAGCAGAAACCCAGAGCCCAGACACCAGGACCTGGGCCTCAGAGGGGCCACAGTGCCGGGACCGAGTGACACTGGTGCTCTGGGGCCAGAGCAGAGAGAGCAAGTCGGGCAGGGTGAAGGCACCCCGATCCTGACGCCCTCCTGAGGCCAGCAGAGCTAAGATGGGGTTCCAGGGCCTCTGATTCTGGTTCATACCTCGTTTACCCAAGTTAATTAATTTGCCTAATGCATTTATGTTCCTATATCTGCCAGAGATGCAAAGGGATTCAATTTCTTTTTTAATCTTTTTGGTGGCTTTAAAAACCAGTGGATGAAAAAGAGAGATGTGTTTAGGCTGAGCAAAACGTTCCTCCTGAGTGGCACTGCCGGAGCCACCAGGGCAAGGGTCCTCAGGGGCGTGCCCGGCTGCAGGTAGAAGGCTGGTTGGTTGCTAAAGAGGGGAGCAGCAAATATGAATTTTTCTAAACTGTATAAAGGTGGAGCATACCGTTTCCCTGAAAATAAGACAGGGTCTTCTATGTATTTTTCCTCAAGAAGACGCCCTAGGACTTATTTTCAGGGGGTGTGTTATTTTCCCCTCAAAGCCTCAGCTTGCAGCACACACAGGATGGCCGGGACCTGACAGGGGGAGCCGACCTTGTTGGTGGGGCTGCCCGCACCTTTCCGGTCACCTCTGGGATAGTAGCTGTCACGACGGGGCAGATGAGAAGGGCTGCTGGTCTTCTTTCCCGCTCCTCGACGACATGCATGGGTTGTGCAGATGTGCTGCATAGCCACGCCCATCACTAGGGCTTATTTTCAGGGTAGGGCTGCTATTTCGCAAATGCTTAGAAATCCTGCTAGGGCTTATATTATGGGTAGGGCTTATTTTCAGGGAAACACGGTATTTCAGCAGTGGGCATTCTTCTCTGTAGGGCCACAGTGGGGGGAGGCAGCGGTGTTGCGTGTGTCCACGTTTCCCCACTGCACAAGTCCTACCGCTCACCTGCACTGTCCCAAAGGGGCCCCGGTACTGGGACAAGCAAGAAACACACAGGCTGTGCTCTCAGGGGACTCATCCGCCAGGCAGGGGAGATTGGTCAGAAAATTAGACCAAGAAATAAACAAAAATGAACGATGCCAGACAAATGAGCATTCACAGAGAACTCCGATGAGGCCTGGAGGGAGTAAGATTTGGACGAAGTAGTCAGGAGAGGCTACTCAGGGGGTGTGCATTGAGCCGAACCGTGAATGAGAAGCGCCAGGATGAGAAAAGGCCAAGCCGAGGGAGGAGTTGGTGCAAAGGGCCTGAGGTCTCGGTGCAGGGCTTGTTTGAGGAGCAGAAGGCTGGCGGGCCAGCACGGCCCAGGCTGAGTCAGGTCAGGGAGGGGCAGGGCCGGGTGAGGGCCTCGTGTCTTAGGAGAAGTGTTCTGGGAAGCCCCTGGACAGTGACAGCCTCCCGTTCCTGTTTCGGAGAGATCACACTGGTTTCTCGCAGGGCGACACGGGCCAGGGAGGCGGCGCGGAGGGTGGTGAGGAGGGTGCCGCGCAGGTGTGGGCAGGACGCGCAGGGCCTGGTGGGCGTGGAGAATCGGCGGGGACGGGCCACATCGCTGAGGGATAGGATGAGGCTAGTGAGCAGCGGGGTACCGGGACGGGGGCGACGCATTTAGGGAAAGGGAGAACGGAAGGTAATTCTTACAATTTTTAACATATGTGAACATTTACCACCTCGTCTGGTTTTCTCAGTTTTTTTATTTTATTCGCGAGTGGGAGACATTCGGATTCAGACGATCCAGCACTCTCGTAGGTTGCCAGGTACGGTGAGAGCGCGTCCTTACGCACCTCGCACCTGCCATCGTCACAGTGAGGGAGAGAGGACATTCGTCACTGTACAGGTGGGGCCCACAGCTGCCTAGGGCAGGGTGGGATGGGAAGCCACCGTCCTGCTTCCATGGTCCCTGCTGCCCCACACTGCAGCCGCCTCCACTCTCCGTGGCTCGCGAGGGGCAGTGGAGGAAGGAGCTTCTGCTGCCAGGACGATTACCTGCACGGGCAGGCCCTCCCCTGCAGGATCTGTCATTGTGGAGCTCCTGCCCCTCCCGGGCCCCCTTCTCTGATCTGTCTCAGGCTGCAGGCTGCTGTCCTCTCCTCTGGCCCCTCAGACCCAGGTTCCCCTGACTCTTCCCACCCCGACAGTTAGTGACCCGCAAACAAGCCCCCAGACGCACAGCTTCCAGGCAGGAAGGGAGATGAGGCCACTCCTATAGATGAGAGCTCACCTGAGCCGGTGTGTCAGTGAGAAGTCATCTTCAACTGCCAACGCCCAGAGCCGCACCGAGCCTTCCCGGGAGGATGAAGCTTGCTGGTGACCAGGGCCTCTGAGGGCTAGGGGTGCCCGGGTGGACTCCACAACCTGGCGCCCAGGTGAGGTGGGTGGGCTTTAGCCTGCGTTGCCACCCCCACCCTCCTGCCCCAGGCGGGCGGCCCTGCCTCTGCCCAGGTGCTCTCTGCTCCCCTCCCCAGGGTCACTCCAGGCTGTGAGGAAGTCTCCTCTTCCTCTGAACTCCCCGGTGCTCATTATTTATCCCTGCACTGGGCACGAGCGTACCATTGGAGGTTCCAGAACACTTTCTATGTGCGAGACAATCATCTGGGTGGACCACAAGAAAGAAACGCACAGTTCCTCATTCGCATAACAAGCTGCTTTGTGTCGTGCTTTGGGCTGCTGATTGAGGGTTAAAGATGAAGCCGGTGCTGTTCCTGGCTTTTTCAGAGTGTGGAGATCCACCGTGGACCGCATCTCTTTGTAAATCTTTCAAGAGAAGAAATCCAAAGAGACGATGTGAATGCTGTGGAATAGCCCGTCATAAAATCAGAAAGTGGTTACAACTAGAATAGACAAAGGCAATATGGATTTCCACAGCAAAACCAAAATCAGGACAAGCAGACAAAATATATATATTTTTTCATAATTAAAAAAGAAAATGAGCCCATGTGAAGAGTTGTTGCCATGACTCCTAAATCGAAGATGCTTTTGGATGAACTCATAATAATTTGGCTAATATTAATACAAAGTGAAAGAAAATTTCCCTTGCCAGGAATCCATTTGTCATGCAATTAGCATCAAGATTGTTAAATGAATTGAGCAATGAATGTTTTGCTTTAAAATGTCTTCTTTAAAATGACAGTTTTTAAACATTATATATTTACAGTGGAGTCTTCACTTTTAAAGTGATTTTTGTTTGGTGTTTATTTTGTATTAACGTACTTTATTTTTAATACGTTTTTATTAGCAAAGATGCATATTAGGTAGAGATAGTTTTTATTTGTTATTGAAATATATAATCCTGTTATACTGGTCCATAATAATAAATCATGTACTTATTATATTATATACATATATTTTACCCAAAATCTGCTAATATAATCTCATTACAGGAAAATGATTTATGTTATGTTATTTTAGTTGATTTTTATTTTAAAAGATCTGAATAAAGAGCTCTGCCGACTATGGCATAATTTGCCTATTCCTGCTGCAAATAAGGACTCTAGCGCAGAGCCGAGGTCTGGCACCGGCAGGAGCAGGGACGGAAAAACCACCGAGGTTGCCTGCGGTGGATGGTTAGGGAGGGAACGGTATTGAGATAGGGCATGATTTAAAATGGGTTTTGAAGGATACATAGGAGTTTGTTAAGCTGTACAAGAAAGAAGAGAAGAACATCTCATGCTGCACTGCCGGCACAAGCAAAAACCTAAACAGAACAGTACACCGTAGGGTGGCAGAGATAAAAATGCAAGTCTACAAGTGCAACACGAGTAGTGATCCCAGCAGTGCTGCACAGGGAAGGCTGGCAAAGCCGTTGGAATAGGATTCGCACTCCTAGCATGCTCCTTTCTACTCTCATCTTCTCCGAAGCAGACCCTCCTCCTTCTTGCAGGCCCGCCCCCAGCTCGCACTTGCTCCAGGAAGCCACCCTGGGCTCTCCAGCGCCCACGGGTGTGGCCTTCCTAACACTTCGCAGCTCCCTTCTCACCTGAATATTTAGAATTGTTGGCTCCTGCCTGTCTTCTTGCCATTTTCAGATTGCCCAGGTCTCCCGCTCGGCCCAAAGTGTCTTCCAGACGTAAGGACTTCCCGCTTTCTGTACATTCTGGCACACAAAGTACACATCGATGCTTGTGGGGTATGCAAAGCAGGCTGCTCGCTGGCAGGGCCGGCCCCCGGGGCCAGAGGGGACCCTCTCTCAGCCCACGTGTAACCAGGGGCTGCTGTTGGGGAGCTCGTGCTGGTCCAGTGCCTTGGTCCTGAAGGTTGGTCCACAGGCCGGCAGCATGGGCACCCCCACGGGGCTTGTGGGAAACGCAGACTCCCAGGCACCAGCTCCCCGGACCCGCGTGACGTGTATGCACCGTCAGGTCAGAGAAGCTCTGGTCTTGCCCCCCCACCACGCTTCTCTCCTGGAACAAGCAGCTCCAGGTACAGGCGGAGCGAGGGGCCCAGCAAGGCCTGGAGACTGGCCTCCCTGGCATGGAGCACGGCACGCTGGGGCAGGGGCCTCAGCCCTGCGTGCACACAGGTGGCCCGAGTGAGACTGAGGGGTCCCTTTTCTCCAAGTTGGGAAGAAATTGGTCTGGGACGTGCCCAGGAAAGGCTCCGTTTCAGTTCCTAGATGATTGTAATCTGAGTCCAGGGCAGACCCAGTGGTCACCATAGGCTAGAAGGTTCTTGTCCCCAAGAGGATAAAGGACGAGGACCCCAAGCTGTCCCACTGGATCAGCTCTCAGCTGCCAGGGCCAAGTTTCTTTAATCGGCCTGGCGCAGGGTACGGGCACTGAGCAGCCAGACCTGGCGGGGACTCAGGCCAGAGCTTGGCTTCCAGGAGAGCCAGTATCGTGACGGCGCCAGAGGACGGGGCCAGTCCAGGAAGAGCAGAAAGGATCCCTTCCCGCACTTGCCGGAGAAGCGGGGATGGCACAGACAGGAAGTCACTCCCGAGGGGGCTCGCCGGAGCCTGGCTTTGGGGCTCAGAGTTGGAGGCCACATGAGGCCTCAGGGCGAACCCCTGAATGGCCTTTTCTACCGAGATGGAATCAGAGAGCTTTGTGTGGCATACCAGGCCCTCGCTTGCCTTTCGGGCCTCGTTTTTGTCATTCCCTGCCTCAACGTTCACATTTTAAGGAGCTGCGTGCAGTTCTGCGCGCACGCTACTGTTCTCTCCTCGGGCTGACTCGGCATGCCCGCCCCTCCCCTACAGCTCACCTGTGTCCATGCTCCCCCATGGGAGCAGCTTCGCGTTCCTTAGGGCGACTCCCTGCTCCTGACCCAGTCTGGGCTCAGCATTCTTCTCTGTTTCCCGCGGCTCCTCTCCTACCATGGGCAAGGCTGTCACGGCCTCTCTAAACCAGGTGGCACCACCCCACCCTCCTCTGCAGAGCCTGCGCCTCTCACCTGTGCTTGCAATTGTGTTAGATCGTGCTGCATCTAAAACCCTGCATTGCACAAGCCAAGGCACCTCACATTCGGGAATTTGGGGAGGAAAATGTGAGTGACCCTGAGAAACCTGCGTAGGATTCTCCCCGACATTCAGCTGGTCTTCCCCAAGGGAAGCCTCTCTCAGTTCACGCTGTAGTGTAAAGGCATGAAGCAGCCTCTGCAACTCTCCCGCTCTGCACTGCAGGAAAGCAAACCCTAGAGCCGCAGTGGGAAGACTGCAGCCCGCAGGCTAAGGCCAGACACTGCCTATTTACAGCTGAAGTTTCACTGGGCACACCCACCTGTCCAGGTGTCATCTGTGGTTGCTTTCAGGTTACAGCAGCAGAGAGAGTAGAGTCATTGCAACAAGAAGCACACAGCCTATAAACCTAACACTGACCACCGGGCCCTTTGCGGGGTAAGTTTGCTGACCAAGCTCTAGAGAACTCTGCAAACAACCTGGGGTACTGCTTCTTGTTCCAAGCATCATCTTTTTCCTTATCACACTCAAACACAGGTGACAAATTATGCCTAATGTTACTGAGTTTTGGGGTCCCTAAAAAGATGTAGAATTTGGGGTCAAATAAATAACCTGTTCAACTTCTGCTTCTGCAATCTACAAGCTCTGGGGCCTTGAGAAAGTAAGAAATTGCCTCTGATGCTCGGTTAACGCACCTGTTCCAAGAGCAGTCTCCACCCCTAGAATGGAGCCGAGGACTTGGTGAAAAGGGAAAACGCTGCGCAAACGAGATCCCAGAGGAGGTGGAGCCAAGGCAAGGCCATCTCACTGGGGGGCTGTGTATGTGTGAGGTTAGATCTCCGCTCAAATTGACCTTGAACTCCTGATGCGGTTTGTGCTCACATCTGCTCCTGGATGGCAGAGCAGGTTCATTGGAAGCATCGAGGAGGACTACAGTGGGCAGAGAAGGCTGAAGGAGACACGCTCACTGCTGACACGTGGGGTACAGGCAGCACCCCTGCAGAGAGGGGGTCTCTGCGAGCCACCCAGGGGCTGTGAGTGCCAAATCCCGGTTTCCATGCCATGCCAGTTCTTACACAGCTTCCACAATTTCATTGACAAAAGCGATTTAACAACTGAAAGTAGACTGGCATCAGGCACCTGACATCCTCAGGAAACAATGAGTCAACGTGGGAACGCAAGTACGGCCCAGAAGGCTGAGCACTTATTTGCTAAGCATCTCAACTTTTTAATGCTTTGAACATTTTGTATATAGACCCTTTAAAATGTGTTATGTAATTTTCTTTCCTCTTAAAAAGAGCAAACAACGTAACTTGTGACACAGTATAAGGATATTTTCAGGCTTCCACAATGAGGTTGTCTACTATTTTAAAGAGCCTTAGATAGTTTGGGTGTCTAATGTTTTATCTTTTTTTTCTTTCCTGAAAGTTGTCAGCTCTTGTTTCTTTGACTGTAGGTGCATTTCCCTATAATAGCAATGTTTCTTAGTCTGAGTGTTTTGCTTCTAATGTGGAGAGAACTAGGAAGATAATTAAGGAAGGTGGATATATATATATATATATATATATATATATATATATGTAAATTAAAAACTATGGGACTCAAGTGAGGATGTAGAAAGTCCTAGAGAAAGCTAAGGATGTGGCGTTTATAGCAGGGTTTTTTTTTTTTTTCCTTTATCTTCCACTTCAACTGATACAAAGAGGCTTTACCTATTTATTTTATTTTGTATCTTATTTATCTTCCTATTTTGTGGCTTTTGGCCATTTTACTGATAGGTAAGATTGCTTGAGGCTAAGTTCCAATTAGTTGAAGTATTTCAACTGCATCGTGAGTATGACACTTTATAAAATGGTATAAAACATCCAGATTGAATTTAGTTGTCAAATGCCTGATTCATCGACTAACATACGTCAGCCCCTCTATGTCTAAGACATTATTCTAGTCACAGAAGGGGAACTGGGGAGGCCAAGGGGGTCCATGCTGTACTGATCGTGGACAGGAGCTTGATTTCCATGACAGGTGGAAGCATTTCCTGCGTAGTTTGCTAGGTGTGTAAGAACAGACAACCTTCCCTTTTTCTCAGTTTCATTTAAACATATGGCAAAAGGCACCTCTACAGGCCACTTGCACATTGTGTTGTACCTTAACCACAGGTACAATGCCATGCTCCCCCATGATCAATGCAGACAGAGGGACATGGAAAATACCTTCTTTTACCCACTGTAACTGTTGTCTTTTTTGTCTGTGATTAAAATCTGTCAATGGATGTTTTGACGCCCCTGGGTCACCATGCCTTGTGCTGGCTGTATAAACCACCGTCTGCCGCGCTCAGGGTGTGAATTCAGTGTGTGCATATATTTGTGTGGACAGGCTGAGGGAGGGGCCTGCCACCCCAGACCTGAGTGAAGAAAAGTGGTCCCTGGGCAGCCTGGTCCCTTTGGCACAGCCGTGGCAGGTCCAGTAGCCCCCAGCCCAGCAGCTGACCCACACGAGTGGCCTAGGCCAGGTGTGGTTCAGCAGTGTGGGCCCGCCCATGCCACTAGGATGCTGATTGGTACCAGGGGACACAGATGGGCTCCATGCTAGAGTCTCAGGGGAAGCCAGGGATCCTGAATTAAACACGGCACCCGACTTTTAAAACCCCGTGCAGGCCACGCCAAGTTCTATGTCCGTGGGAGGAACGTGGTTGGAAGTCACAGGTTTGGTGCCGTCCACAGAGGACAACTCTCTCGCCAGGGAGGCCCAGTCACCAGCCCAGACACAGAGCTATCTTTTGAGGTTGGCTTTGTGGTAACAAAAATAAACAACTGAAACCAGCCTGAATGCCAATCTCTTGGAGAGGTGGGCCCTGTCTGGTTTTCCGCAGGCCTCACCATTCCCTGCTGTCTGGCACTGGGGCCAGCTCACACGCTGCTTGCATTTTCTGCCTGTCCCCTCTAGGCGCTTGTGTCTTTAACTGTGTATCCAAAGAGATATTTTAATCTCTCTTCTGTTCACAGTTGGGATTTCCAATCATGCTGAGGAGCTACAACAGAGGAACTGATAACTGAGCAGAACCAAGAGTGTCATAAATAGCATCTGGTGGCCGGGCAGAGTGGAGACAGCCAGTGCCTGCCGCCAGCCCGGCTGCGCCGAGCCCGAGTGCGGCTCCTGTCCTCCCCAACGTGAGGGCCCCAGCCTGTAACACGCAGAGCAGAGTTAATTGTGACCTTGCAAACAAAACACACAAAGCATCGATTACAGTGCCTGACGCATGATGGGAACTCCATATGCGGAAACTCGTTATTTGTTGGGGTTCTCATTTTATGATTATTTTTATCAGTGTAACTCACATCAGTGGGCACACATGCGCGGTTAAATGGCCTTGGAACCACCAAATGCAGAGACGCTCATGTTCATACACTTACATGGCACCTAGGCAGGCTGTTTCTTATGTACAAATACAATAGGGACGGAATTCTAAAGTCCCAATTAAGTGGAAAAGGTTGCTTTGGAGGCAACAATAGGCCAGAGCCAAGCAACAACAACAAAAAAAGCACTGAGTTTGGCAACCTTTGTTAAGAAGAATCCTTTAAAAAAGCCCCCCTCGGGAATCCTGTGAATGGGGCCTGAACAACCTCCAATCCCCTGCTCACACACAGGGTTAATTGAATACTGGGGCGAGGGTGGGCCCCCTTTTGTGGCAGTGACTGGCCACAAAACAAAAAACAATTGGTAGGTTCAGAAGGGGTTTCCAGCTCACACTCTGCTAAAAATAAGCCCGGCAATTCTCCTTCCTGCTTGGCCAGGAGGGGGTGGAGAGAAAGTTAAATCTTTCGAATACATGGAATTTGCTGGAAAAGGTGAAAGTTCCATTTCAAATCCCAAACTGAATGCAGACTCCCTCCAGGCATGTAAGCTTTGCCCCTCTTTGTCTCTGGTGCCTGGTTGCCTTTCTCCAGCGTGTGGGTGGGGAATGGGAATCTGTCAACCTGCACCCCCACCCCCAGCTCCCCGCCCCCAGCGCCCGTCCCCGCCCCACCCCCACCCCGCAACAGGAGGCTGCACGCAGTAATTAAACCTCAGGGGCCTGGAGATTTTGGACACAGTTTGGAGAAATACTACACTGAACCCTCTTCCCTCCCGATCTCCTCCCACTTGCTGTGGGAATTGTCTTTAGTTACACATGGCTTCCCAGGTAAACAAGCTTGAAAAGAAGTTACAGGCGGGAATTGAATGAGCACCTGACTCTAGCTTGTAGTGAGCCCATTTGCTTAATTAGACAATCACAAAATGATAACATTGAAAATGAGAACATTGCAACTAAATATTGAGGGTTAATCTAGGTTTCCTAGGTCCTGCATAGAATATCTTTATTAAGCATGAGGTTTTCTTGGCTCTTAAAAGTGTTTGTTTTTTTACAATGGAAAAACTGGTGTAGTGAAAGATATGGGGTCTTGTTAACTAACAATTGTGCTGCATGGATGCTGTGCGTTTTTAGGCAAATAGCCCAATGTCTCTGGGCCTCAGCTTCCTTTCTGTGAAATTTTGTATGATTTTGTCTGATTATTTAATCTGAAGATTCAAATTAAATTTAAATACTCTGTTTAACACATCGGAGTATTTCATCGATGAAATAATGATAATGGGCAATTTTTGAACACTCAGGATGTGTGAGACTCTGTGCTAATGCACCTGCTCGTGCCATTGTTTTAATTCTCAGGGCAGATTTGTATGTGGGGACGTTTATTACTCTCAATATACAGGCAGTGACACATGCATTGGGAACCTGAGGGGGAGCAGCCAGTCCAAGACCATAGATCCAGCTGTGACAGAGCTCAGATTCCAGGTGAGTTCAGCTCACTCCCGAGCTCATCTGTATAGCGAGACCCTATGCCTGCCCCGTCTGTGCACAATATTTTTTTTTTATCAAATAAAGAAATGTTCGCATGATCCTTTCAGTGTTGTTTTCTCATTCCCTCTTGTTCAGCCTTTGGTTTGATGTCTCCGAGTGAACAAGGCAACATCATCCTATGGAGCCAGTGAATTTACAGTCAGGCAGCAAACAGCTACTTGGTTTCTGAAGTTAGTCATGCACAGTTGCTGTTGGCCAACGTGCCCCAAAACGTCTTCAAACATGCAGCTAGCGTCACCGTGCAAGCTGCTCTTGGGAGAGGTCCCGCGTGTCGGGGGACTGTGGCTTGGTCGTTGAAGTGCTAGAGCTGGGTCCTCTGGTATTTCTTGTGTAGGTGGCTGTGTGCACCCCTGTCCTGAAACTTCCATGCTGTTGGCTTCTCCAGGTCAGTCACCATGGAAACAGGAGTGACAGTGAGCGACGTCTTTTCCAACCTCTGTCCGTCCGCCTGGATTCCCACCTTTCTTTCTGGTGGGCTGAGCCTCCCTTCAGATGTGGAACTGTGGGAAGCCCCAAGACTTGGGCTTCCCAACGGTGGTCTCTTCCCAGCAGTGTGGCCAAAAGGCAGGTCACTGTCCGAATTTCCTCAGTCACCTCTAAATCCATTTCCAGCTTCACAAATCCAACAGTTAGCTGTCCAAGAATGGTTATCACAATATTAGTAAGCATAGCACAGGGCTGGGGAGATCAAATTACATCAGGCAGCTGAACAGTTGAATGCAAACCTAAACTTCCGTGTAGTTGTGAGCATGTTTACCTCTGTTATAATAAAGTAGCTTGTCCCTGTGTCTTTCCCTGTCCTCACCCTTGCTCCTGTGCTTATCCTGCCCTCATCCTTCCCAGGGGAAGGTAGGGGGACAGGAGGCAGGGAATCAGGAAGGGAAACTCCTGGTGAGAGGCAGGACATTGGGGATGTAGAGGAAGCAGAGAGGCTGGGCTTTCCTTTTCCTTCGTGCTCAAAGCTCACTCTGAAGCGACTTCCAGGGCAGGCGATGAAGGGGACCATTCAGAGAGAGCGACAGGGTGAAGCCCAGGGAGGGATTCAGATGCCAGGTTCTTGGTGGGGTTTTGGCAGGGACAGCTGCTGGTATCTGCACGGTGGTCGTGGTTATAGTAGTAACAGTAGTGGTAGCCAGTGGTCCTTTAAAACTTACTATACTTCCTGATGCCATTTGCTTACAGGGATTTTCTAATTCTCACAAAGGGCTTTATAAAGCAGGTACTTTTATCTTTCCCATAATAGATGCGGGGCCTGACGCTTAGGGAAGTCAGCAACTGAATCTCTCTGCGTTTCCCTCTGGCTCCCAGGGCAGAGAATTGTCCCTGCACCGCGTCATTTGTTGTCGTGGTGCTTGCTCTGTTTCGAGGCTGTGGGGGTGTTGGCCAGCTTCCCTGAGAAGGCCCCCACACAGCGTGGCATCCAAGTGCTGAGCTTTAAGCTCTGGGTCCCTGAAAATTGCCTTTGGGGTGATGGACACCCAGCACTGTTTTTTGTTTTTTGTTTTTTATTGAGACAATGTCTCACTCTGTCGCCTGGGCTAGAGTGCCGTGGCGTCAGTCTGGCTCACAGCAACCTGAGACTCCTGGGCTCAAGCGATCCTCCTGCCTCAGCCTCCCGAGTAGCTGGGACTACAGGCATGTGCCACCATGCCCGGCTAGTTTTCTCTATATATTTTAGTTGTCCACCTAATTTCTTTCTACTTTTAGTAGAGATGGGGTCTTGCTCTTGCTCAGGCTGGTCTTGAACTCCTGAGCTCAAAAAATCCACCCACCTCACCTCCCAGAGTGCCTAGCACTCTTTTGAAACATCAGACAAGACACCGTAGTTTTTAAAAGCCACCAGCATCCAAGCCTATGCTTTGGGAGACAGCGCTTTATCTGCCTGGGGTGTCAGAAGCCAGTTCAGCCTTCACCACAGTCACCTCCTCCTCGCTCTTGGGCCATGAGGGTGCGGCAGCAGTCACCACGCACCTGTTTACAGCTCTCCTCAGGTGACGCTGCCACTTCACCTGCAGACCGTGGGCTAAGAGGACCACTGCACATGGGCTCAGGACATCATTTCAAGTGGGAGGTAAATATCACTACTTAATGGTCCCTATGTGAACTTTGTTATGCTTTACGTCTCTCCAAGGTATGGTTTGTTAAAGAAGGAGAAGAAAGTGCTTCTTTGATCTCAGATTAAGCAAAATTTCCTCAAACAAGCCCACCACGGGATTTGACCAGGAACAGTAACCAAGCAGTGGCTTTGCAGAGGCCCTGCCCGTTGGCGACAGGCACCTGCCAGGCCCCAGGTGGGCAGGGGCTGCCGATCAAGAGCACCGGGCCGGCGGGTGGAGCCCACAGTGGGGAGGACAGGCCGATTGGCTCTGACTCCGTAGCAGGGCCCTCCCGGGAGCAGCTTTTCCTTTGGCAGAGTCTGTGCCGCGATCCCAGCCCTCTGGGAGCAGAGGTGTGGAGTTAGACGTGGGATCCTCTCGCTGCGAATACGGCTCACGTGTTCCCGGGCCGGCGTTAGTATGTGCAGAGCCTCTTCTCAAATATCCGAATCCGAATCCTCTGGGCACTGTGGAACAGATGTTCTCTGGCCTCCTATTACATTAATTTACGAACTTCGCATACGCTGAGTTACCGACCCTAAGCTCTTGCATGTGCTTGGCTGTGAGGTTCCAAAAAGGACATTTTTACGGTTTTGTGCAGACTGTGCTGCTTTTGCAGCCTGTGAGAGTCTGATTTCTTTTCTCAGCAGCATTGAGCCTTGTCCCAGAGCACCAGAGCTTGAAGCAGGGGGCCTGGCAGCCCTCCTACCCCTCCTGGTCGGTGGTGAGAGGCCCGGGGAGAGAAGGGGCTGCTCCGAGTTTACCGGATGCGGTGGAGAGCGTCCGGCCCAAGCTCCTCCCTCGGCATGTGATCAATCGTGCAGCCTCCGTTTCTCAAACCTGATTGCTGATAAACCATAGAGTTTATGCTTTCTGGGACAACACATTAAAAAACAGTTCAGTAATGTTTAATGCTTTTGTTTTTGAAAGACTTTTTTACAACAGTTTTAGGTTTGGAGCAAAGTTGAGCAGAAAAGTATCAAGATTTCCCCCTCCTCCTACCCCCCACCCCCCCGTGCCCTCTTCCCTTGTGGGCACCCCCCCCCCAGCAGAGCAGCGTTTGTTCCAGCTGATGAGCCTGCACGGACCCGGCACCTGTGGTTTACACTAGGTCTCCGTGCTGCATGTTCTGTGCATTTGCACAAATGCATGAGGACACGTGTGCACCCTTGTGGTATCCCGCAGACTCCTTTCATTGACCTATCATCCTCTGTGCTCCACCTGTATTTATTCCTTCTTCCCCCCACCCCTAGCCCCTCAACCCCCTGGAAACCACTGATTATTTTCTCCATGGTTTTGCCTTATTTTACATTTTTTTTTTGAGGTTGCATTCTTACCCCAAAAAGGTCATACAAGTAGAGGGTTAGCCACCCCAGCCAAGAGGGATTAGGTCTGGCCAGGTCTCCACCTTTAGGACAAAAGCATTTCAGAACCATCTAGCAGCCTTCCTGTAAATAATCAGATGCTCTTTGTATCCACGGCAACGCGGCTCCATGACCACTGCCTCTGAGGAGCGCCTGGCCTTCCGGGGCATTGCGTTTTGCTTTTTTGTTTTTGTTTCATCTTTTGTTTTTTTGAGATAGTGTCTCACTATATTGCCCAGGTTGCCTTTGAACTCCTGTGCTCCAGTGATCCTCCCACCTCCCGAGTAGTGGGGATTCCAGGTGTGCACCACCATGCCGTGCTCTGGGCATTGCTAAGAGTCATTCTTCTCCAACATCCACTCGCTTCTGGCCTTGACACACACGCCCACGCCAGCACCCAGGATCCCTAACCCCCGTCCTGGCTTCCCAGGGCCTCCCGTGACTGTCTGGATATATTCTGTTACAGCAGGAACCTGGCTGTCTTGCTGACGGCTGTCCCCAGCATAGTGAGCAGTGGCTGGTTTATGGTGGGTACTCAACTGGCGATTCTTCAGTGAAAGAACTGCTGCCACTTTCAAATCCGCCATTCGTACGCGTTACACTTTCTGTTCTGCAATGGAGCACCAAAACATTGCAGAGCTTAGAGGTCTTACCTTGCGTTTTTTTTGGATGTTGAGGTACCTAGACGTCACCTGCAGAGCTGATTTCCCTTGGAGTCAGTACCGTTGGGGCGGATCCAATAGTCCGCATGGGAACACAGACCCAGGCCGTCCTGACCCCAGTGGCCCAGAGCGTGTTGTCACAAACCTGCTCCCAGACGGGGCCAGGGAGGCTGCGTGATTCGGGGCAGAGGGTGCTGTCCATCCTCATCTACGCGCAGTGACTACAGGGCCTGCTGGGCTGCACAGAGACCTGGCCATGATTTTGTGTGATGAACAGGTCACAGAACTGGAGGCCTCATGGGCAAATACAGCATCCGAATCCTCCGAGGCCCTTTCTGTCTGTCACAGCCCATGAATTGAGGAATCCGGGACGTTTCTATGCTGGTGGCTACAGTTATATTCTTTGACGACCCTCAGTCTTTCAGGAAGGAGTCAGAGAGGGCTGCAGGCTTGTGCCCACCGCTCTGCTCAGCAGCCGTCCTGAGGACACCTGCCCTCGCCTTGCCCAGCCTCGGCCGCACCTCCACGTGGCCACGACCTCCTGAGCCACCTGGAAGTGGGGGCTTCTCCTCCTAAAAACGAGATGCAGAGCCCCACCCCAGGCCTTCCTTCCTCGCTGGTCTCCGCTGCCACCCAAAGACTGGACTTCGCCAGGTTGCACACTTGCAGGACTCGGTTCTCCGAGCTCTACGCTGTTTCCAGCCGGCTGGGATTATGGAAACTTCTTCAGAACAGGGGTCAAAGTCCACAGGTTCCACAGCCAGCTGTGACACCAGTGAGCTGGGTGACCATGGCAAATGACGTTATCCATCCCGATCTCGTCTCCCATGTGCAAAATGGGGGCTTTGTTCACGTTAGTGGTTCTCCATCCAGAGTTCAGAGCAGGATCCTTGGTGTGAAACTCACATAACTGGATTCTAACCTAGGAGATTCTGGCTCAGTTGGGTCTAAGGAAAGGCCCAGACATGAGAGATTTGGGGGGAAAGCAACTCTCTAGGGGAGTCTAAGGCTAAGCCAGCCTCAACCACCCTCCCGGCACAGTTAGTCTCTCTAACTAACCCACACTCCGTGTGCACCCGTTAACCCTCACCCCACGACGTCTCCCAGCAGCCCGTTTGCAGTCGGTATGAACATTCCCTGCGCTTGTGTTCTGTTCGTGGGATTCAGCCTGTCATAGCATCACAGACCCTGCTGGTCGGGCTTCAGCTACAGATGCGGCACTGCGGGCAGAACAGACCACATGTGCCACAGAAACGCTCTCGGGGACTTGGCACACAGGCAGCCCCCGCACCGCAAACATCCGCAAAGCCAAGACCAGGTATTCTGGGCCATGGTCTGAATCACCGATTGCATTTCTTGAACACTCGTATTTGTTTAGAGTGACAAACCTATGGAGTAGCCCTTCCAGTTACCCGTGTGTCTAACATGACGCTGTCTGGGGCTGAGGAGGATGCCAGCAGCCGTGTCTCGCTCTCTGGTCCTGCAAGTGGCATGTGGGAGAACCGTTGCACGTTATTAGCATCCTCTGATACATGTTATTAAGACTGTCTCACAATGGTGTCATTGCTGGGTTTTATGAATCTTATATTTACAGCAATACTAATACTAATAGCTACAGTTTTCCAAGCACCTGTCATGCCAGATATCCTCGTGAATGCTTCACATGTGTTATTTTATAACAACCCTTTGAAGTCATCTTACGGTCCTCGCTTCACTTGTAAGGAGGGTAAACACCTGAGCATTAGCGTAGCTCGGCCTGGGCAGTGGCACTTGTGGCTCTGAACCAAGGCGTGGCAGGTGCAAGGAGCGTGGCCTGGCTCCCTCTCGGTCCCGTCCTCCGGGACTCACCTGGTTAGTGGAGGAATTGTGATAGCGACAGACGCCTTTTCTTCCGCGAACACCGAGAGCACTTTCTGTGTCTTACGGTCCTTGAGGTCACACTCCTGCAGTGCGTTTTGGGGAAGATGCTATTTTGGCTACTGGCTTATGAACCAGTTCATTAGAATTCAGTGATGGGGGCAGGGGGTGTTCACGGAGCTCGCGGCAACGTGTGTGAGAACCGAGAGCCTTGCAAAGTCTGGAACGGGATAGAGTCATCGTGTCTCTGAACAGAAACGGGCAGTGCTCAGCCTTCCGTGTGAGGGAACGCAGCGCAAAGCCGATGCTGGTCATGGGCTGGGTCTGGGACAGAAGTCGCACAGACGAACTGGGCACCAAACGTGGCCATCTGTGTGTGCACCTCCGTTCTCACTGCCTGTGTTGTTCGGGGGAGTCTTGGCAAGAATTTAACGTAAGAGGTGATCTGGAACTGATTGCAATCCACTCAGCCCAGTAAAAAAAATCACCGCCTCAGTCCAGACGCCTGTACAACTCAGGGCGGCTCTGGGGCTCGCGGGAAGGACGGTTCCTAAGGGAGGTGAGCTCCCGTGGGAAGGCAGCGCCGTGAGGGGGAACAGAGAATCCACCTCTGAGGACCTACAGACAGTCGACAGTTCAAAGTGGACCTTTGATCATTCAAAAAGCATTTTAAAGGGAGAAAGTAATGCGGCCCAAATTTCAACAACAGGATTTAAGAAAAAAATAAGGTAATGACAGCACTAAAAATAGAGTCACTGAAGTATAAAGCAAGTGGGCTGGACTGGAATGTCTCCTGTCTCTGTGAGCTTTGTCCCCTGGTTGTAAGGTCCCTGGGGACTGTGTCTGAGCCGACCTGGAATCCCGACGCCCTAACACAGCACCTGGTACTGGGCGGGGGCACAGTACACCTGCCGTTGGACTCGGTGTCACTGCGAGTGTCCACGGTGAGGTGCTACACTCGGGATCTCCAGGTGGGGGCTGTGGTGGTGGCCAGATCTCTCCTGTCCCGGCCAGGGACAGTGTGTGAGGGACTGACGCACACAGAGAGGAGCCAGCGCGGACAGCGGCCTGTTTCTCTCGCCTCGTGCACTGCAGCGGGGCGAGCCCAGGGCGCACTGCGGGTCTCCTCCAGAGCCGCTGACCCGCGAGAGCCCCTCTCTGCAGCGCTCCCCTGGCCGGTGCCCTGTCACAGCTTCCATTGTGTGCGCTGGCCCCGTGCTAACGAGGATCCCTGAAAAATGGCCAGTACGGTAACGATGTGCGGAACTCGCTGTAGATGGTAATTAAATATGGTTAACGGCCGGGTTACGCCGACACAGTAAAAGGCCTGCGGGCTGTGATTTATGGAGACAGCTCTGCTGCCCGCTCTGTGCCCGATGCATGTCCCTGGTTTCCGCTTAGGCTGTCCGGTCTCAGAAGGGGATGATGTCCAGGCCTCCTGCAGCGTCACTCCGTTGCCAGGACACCCCAGATCACGTTAGCGGGCTTTGTTGTCCTCCTGCATCTCCCCTTGCCCTCAGGGTGCCTGAGGTAATGGTTATCAAGGTGAGGGCCATGCCAACTCTTCACTGTGCAGAGAAGGAATGTGCTACCAGAGGAGAAATTTCGATGCAATATTGGGGGTGATTCTTGTAGCTGATATAAGATGATTTGATGACGAGAATTGAGATTAAGAGCTGAGACCTCACTGTCTTACACTTTGCTGATTTCTGAACACACGAGGCCTTCTGTGCTCCTGCAGAGAAGAGCTGTCTGTCCACTCCCGGGGCGGGCAGGGCCATACCTCACCCCCAGCAGTCTTACCTGGGGGAGAGGCGGGAGGCAGACAGAGAGCTCCCAGAGAAGCCGAAGCACAGACCAATATCCTGCGAATCACTCACCTGTGACAAGACGAGGCCACCAACCCGGCCCCAAGTCCCTGCACCCCTGGAGTTGAAGGAGAGGAGAGACCCGTTTGCCATTCCCCTCCTGGCCTTGACCGAGAACCCCCGGGCTAAACATAGACACAATGGTGATAATGAAATGTGTAAGGCAAATTCCTGAGATGCTGCTGTGTTTTTCCCCCTTTGGTGACCACGAGAGTGTGCTTTCTTGCTGTTGGTGATTGCTAATGGTTTTATGTCACAAGGCCAAGGGGAGAAGTTCCCTGGCAAAGAGGAGATGGTACAATTATTATTTTTGAGAGCCTGGGTTTGCTGAGAGCGATCACGCTGGTTGCTGCCAGGGAGAAAGTGATAGTAGCATGAGGTTCTGCGGGGTGACAGGTAGGAGCAGCCAATGCCAGTGGTGACACTGAAGAGAGAGACTATTGAGAGGAGAATTGGACTTGGCTTTTTACTAGGCTTGACAGGGAGGGGACCCACCATGGTTGTGAAGAACTCTGGAATCTCCCAGAGAAACAGACATGGGTGTCATTCACCAGGTCCCTGAGAGCCAGTGGCTATAGGAAGGTGACCTGTGACCGAGAGCTGATTGCAGACCTCGACCTGCATCAGCGTGCTGTCCCCAGCTCACCCAGGAGGGAGACTAGGGCGGGAAAGCACTTCAGGGAAGATCTCCAAGAGCTTGGCAAACAGAATGTTCACCCCTCTCTCACACAGTTTACAGGGGTGCCAGCAGTGGGTGTTTGGGGGAAGACAGTAACGGGGTATTTTATGACACACGGAACCCAAAATGAAGATTCCTAAGTACAAATCCAATAGCTAGGGAGTTCTTGAGTGACTTCAGGAAACTAGAAACACAGCAGAGAGAGGAGCCCCTTGGGGTTCGTGGGAGACTAGCTTTGTCCACCTGGCCCAAGGCCCAGGAAGCAGTTCACAAGGAGGCCCAAGTTGCCCCCGGCCACTGAGTCTTGCTGTCACCCAGAGATGGTGGCTGGTGTGGGACAGGGCAGGGGGGCCAAGTGCATGCGAGTGAAAGCCACGAGGCAAGCTGCTGAGTGTCGTCTGGGTCAGCCCCATATCCTCACCTTGGCGTCTGCCTCCAGCACATGTCCCCTGCATGGTGAAGCCTCTGGTGTTTGTGGACCTAAGTGACAGTGTGCTGTTGTTTTTGCGTTATTTATACCGCACAGCTTCACCCCGCCAGGTCTCAGGAAAAACCCCTTTGCCTACTTTTCTTTTCTTTTTTTTTTTAAATAATCACATTGCCTTTGCCCCCTAGACCCGGCTGGATCTCCAAATGGTGGCGTCGCTCTCTCCCCTTCAAAAATACACAGACACATGTGGAAATACTCTCTCTTTCCAATTGAAAACCACGTGCACCGAATTTTCACAGACCTGATCTCAACATAGATAAAAGCGAGAAACCCAGAGGGGGGAACATGCTCTAGAAATCCTGCCTTGTGCGTATAATTTAATCATCGTGCGCCGCAGCATTTCTGCGCATAAATTACAACCGCAGTCATAGCATCGCTCTCACCAAAGGTGGGCTCCAATCGATCTGACTCTCCGGGCGATGGCTGGGTTTTCGAGCAGAGAAGCGGCGCCCTGCAGCCCTAAAGAGCTGGCGATTGCACCTGGGGCTCCCTGGCACACGCCCGCCGGGTAGCCCGGCCCGGCTGGCCGCTTATTCAGCTCATTTTCTTTATTCATCTTGGCATTTGCTAACCACTTGGATTTTATTTTCCAGGAAGAAAGGATTATTGGCAACTGGACCCACCCTGATGTCTGGAGGAGGGACGTTTCCAGGATTCCCCTCTGAGTGGAGGTGACCTTCTTGTTACAAATTTCTTCCTCTGCCTCCTTCTCTCTCTCTTTCCTCTCCCCTGTCCCTTGGACAACACGGGTTTTGAATTCTCCATGTTTCCAATGCCTGTGGGTCTTCTTAAATCTGGAAGAGAACAGTCCCTGCGTGCTGCCCTGAGCAGTCCCGGGCCCAGGCCTAAACCTCCGAGAAGAGAGCTCTCTCAGGCCCACGGAGCACGTTTTGAAAGCCTCTCTACTGAAGCGAGGCCCGGCCAGCCGTGCGTGTCCGCATTGTGGCCGTCCCAGACCCCGCCGGACAATCCCTTTGAAAGAGGAGGGTTGGGAAGATTCTCAGGACAGAAGCGGCTAATTTCCATCCTTGGAGCTTTGTCTCACAAAGGACATTCGGGCAGAAGGGAAAAACAAGTCTGAGGAAGCCTCACTCCTGTTTCGAACTGGGTTGGACTCTGGGAGACATGGAATGTGTTCGCCTTTTCCCAACAGGGAGATGCTTTCCGTGTTAAAATCCTCCCAGGAGAGCGAAGAGTCCACATCGCACATATGTGCCATGGCAGGGTTATTAGGGCAAAAGAGACCGGTGAGCACAAGCACAGGGTTGGCGTTCAATGAAGGCTGAAAGAACACATAAAAAATTTAAAAATACTCCAAGTTGTCACACTGCTGTTTAGAAAGTAGTGATTTATTAACAGACGCAAATCTAAACTCCCTTCCGCAGCCACAGTACTATAAAGGCCTTGTCTCTGCTCACATCACCAGGGGGAAACTTAGATATTTAGTCCTGGGGTCAAGGTGGATTGTAGACAGGGCAGCCTGAGTGTGTATGTGCACGTATGAAATGCAGCCCTGGCCCCGGGCCCACATCCTGGCCTCCGCCAGGCCTCTGACCGTACCATGTATGTTCGTGGTGGTCTTGAATCAAAATGCTCCCCTGGAATGATGCTGGCAATTTCCAACAGAGTTTTAGGTAGTAAAGTTTTTCTGCAGTCTGTGCTTATATGAGTAAAGGAGAAGCTCTGCATGAGCACGGAAACATTTAAGAGAAGCAGGAAGCACGTGCATGGCAAGAGACTCTCCTGTCTGCAAATCAGGTTATTCTGTTGCCCACCCTCCCACCCCGCCTGTGGTGTCAAACTCCGCGGGGTTGAACTCCCAGCCCAGTGAGTCCCTGGAGCGACAGTGTGTGTCCGCGCGGTGGGGCTTGAATCCGTCTGCTCCCCGTGGCTGTGCACGGTTACCCAGGAGGAGCCGTCTCCTCTCTGCAGCGTTTCAGTAGAAAACGTGCTGGGCCCGGAGATCCAGGGACGGGAGTCAGGTCTGGGCTGCGAGAAAGAGAGAGACGGGACTGTTTTCACGAGGCGTCTGGACCCAGCGACACTGGCCAGCGTCCTCGGCCCGTTTCCCATGCTCTCCACTTCCCCATCCTGCGGACTGAAATGGTTCCCTGCGTCTCGCTTTTGTTAATAGATGAATGTCGAGGAGCTTCCCGGTATTAGGGCAGTTATGCCCGTTGACCGCGGAGCCAGGCAGATCTGGGCGTTCCCTGCGGTTTCTGTCCGCTTCGTGCCTGGTCTTTCTGCAGCCACTCTGAGACGCCGTCCTTCTCAGCGAGAGCGTCCTAAAAGCAGGTGGGAGCCGCAGTGCCCACCTTGCCGGACTGTGGCGCGCAAGGCCGTTCATGCAGGGAAAACACGGGGCACACGGCAGGAGCTTCATACATAGGAATTACAACCAGTCTTGTGTGTGTTCGCCAGTGGATACCATGCCCTTAGTAATTATCTAAAGCAAATAAGTTCCTCCAGATTAAACATAAAGAAGTCATAAAATGCCAAAGACATGCTTATTTGAAAAATTCGCAAAGCTTTGCAATTGATTCAAATTAAGGAGGTGATGTAACTGACAGGGTCCTGGCTCTGCCACTCATTAGTTATACAACCTTAGACAAATGACGTCACCTCCCTGGGTCTCGGTTGTAGACAGAGTTGTTGAACAAATATTTTTATTTTCTGTTATCATAAATGATCCTAAATTAGGCAGGGGAAAATAGACGCTACATAGGTCAGGGGCTCTGTGATGCTCCTGCCCTGGAGGGAAGTGTGAGTCAGCACCTCTGCCTCCCTGCCCCACCCTGCGGTCCCTCCAGACACACTCCTCCTCCAAGAAGGCACCCGCCCTTCTCCTGTCCCATTTCCCTTGGTCTAGAGGCCGGCCAGGCAGGTGTCGTCCTGCTGCCAGATGCAACGTGGCCAAGGCCCAGGCTCTCCCAGCAGCAGGTCTGAGCTCAGCGCCTCCTCCTGCGAGGCAGCCCCCAGGCCTTGGGGTTCCCGGTCAGGAAGGTAGGGGGGCTACACCTTCTCTCCAGGCCAGGCCCCTCTCCTGGAGGCCGCAGGACGGCTCTCCCAGCTCGGGCACTGGGAATCACTGCTGCCCAGCGCACAGCCTGGCTGTGCCACAGACTCACCCTGCAAAGTCACTTCCCTCCTGGCCCCAGTTGTTCCTGTCCCTAAGACCAGAGGGCCGGTCCCAGGGGCGCCTAGCTTCCTTCTGGGGCCATGTGTCCATATTTGAAATCAGAGGGTGTGAGGCCACCACCATCACAGGTGGCAGGAGAGGGTGGTGGGTGCAGGGATGAGGGGGGCCCACAGGCTGGCAAAGGCCCAGCCCCTGCTTGTAAGGGACATGGACCCACAATCCCTGGGGAACAGAAAGAATCCTCAGCCTTGGGAGCTGGGGCACATGCTGCCAATGTAGACGGCAGGGGCAGGGACTGCAGTGGACCATGGCCATTGGTGTAGACAGCCAGGGCAGGGACTGCAGCTGACCATGGCCATTGGTGTAGACAGCCAGGGGAGGGACTGCAGCTGACCATGGCCATTTGTGTAGACAGCCAGGGCAGGGACTGCAGCTGACCATGGCTGTTGGTGTAGACGGCCAGGGCAGGGACTGCAGCTGACCATGGCCGTTGGTGTAGACAGCCAGGGCAGGGACTGCAGCTGACCATGGCCGTTGGTGTAGACAGCCAGGGCAGGGACTGCAGCTGACCATGGCCGTTGGTGTAGACAGCCAGGGCAGGGACTGCAGCTGACCATGGCCGTTGGTGTAGACAGCCAGGGCAGGGACTGCAGCTGACCATGGCTGTTGGTGTAGACAGCCAGGGCAGGGACTGCAGCTGACCATGGCTGTTGGTGTAGACAGCCAGGGCAGGGACTGCAGCTGACCATGGCTGTTGGTGTAGACAGCCAGGGCAGGGACTGCAGCTGGCCATGGCCATTGGTGTAGACAGCCAGGGCAGGGACTGCAGCTGACCATGGCCGTTGGTGTAGATGGTCAGGGCAGGGACTGCAGCTGACCACGGCTGTGTCCCAGTGACGATCAGAGATAGGCCGGCTGGCAGCAGCAGAGGCCCGTCCCTGAGAGCCACTCCAACTGCACAGTCGCCGTAGAAGGGCCTATTGGGCCTGCAGTCGGCTCTGCCGGGCTATTTGTCCACAAGGGAAATAATAGCCCCGGCCTCATCCCTTTGGGCTGCAGGGAGGACAACGACCCACTGTGAAAAGAGTTAAAAAGCCTCTGGGCAAAGGGAAAAGCAGGCCTGCGAGGGGCAGTTCGCAGCCTTTCGGATGCAGGCTGGGACAGTGGTCTTTGATTGGGCCTCTCTTCCCCAGGCTCCTCCCGCGGGGCGCACCTGCTCCATCTGCCGTCCCAGCAGCAAGTGCCAGAGCGACTTCACACCGTGACTGCCAGAGCTCTGCTGGGGCCCACCGTGGTTTTCCAGAGGGGCGGCCTCAGGCAGGCTCCCTCGCTCTTTCTCTTTCTCCTGTGCTCTGAACAATTCTATGAAAACCACATCAAAAAAGCGTGTGAGCCACGCAATTCCAGTTACTGAAGGAAGGTTGGAAACGCCGTTCCTTCTAAGCATCTCAGGTACGCGGCCACGCTGGGCACCAGGCGTGGAGACCAGGGGCCCCTTCCTCGACCCAATCTCCGTGCTAAACACCAGTCTGCTTCTGTGCCCGAAAGCGGGGCGCACAGTGTTTTCCTTTAGCAGAAGAATTTCATTTTCCGGAGCAGCGTGTAGCAAGGAATTAGGGCCAGTGACGTGGGCTTAAATTATTTTCTGAACAGCCCAGTTGTGTGGTGTGAGCATGGGGGTTGTTGCTTGAAACGGTTTGGTGCTTACTCCATTCTGCAAGCCGGTGTGTGAGCCGTGTCCTGCCTGTCTGCCTTCCTGGAAATCGTGTTGCTGCCAGAATTGTGCTGGGGCGTTGCTGGCGTGCCCGTCCCCTCCCCTCCTCACAGATGTTGCCTTGCCAGGTCTCCAGGGGAGAGGACGGATGTGCAGCTTCCCCCATGTGCCTCCTGTCTCCAAAGCCAAAGGAGGCTGCTGCGCACCCACCCAGCCTGGCCCAGGTGCTCTCATGTGGCTCAGACCACCCAGACTGCAGTGGCTGATGCCCAGGGACCAAGCGCTTTATACCCCAGTGCCCTGTTGGTGCCGTGGCCCATGCTATGAATCGGCAAGCCGAGGTCATTACTTATTTGTGCAGGAGTACAAAGAAAGTGCAAGTCAGACACCCTTGTCTGGGCTGCTTCTCTTGCAAAATGACTCATGGCCTAAGAAGCTGTAAGAGGAGCAGGATGAAGTGGCTGTCCCCTGCCAGGAAACTGCCCCCTGATGCAGTCCTCATTAGACACCTGTTCCTTCCAACCTGGTCCTCTCTCCACACCCACCTCCCCTGTGCTGCACCCTGCCATGCACCTCCTGCCACACTTGTGATCTCTGGTCCCACCTTGCACTGGGTGCTGGGGGACGCACCCTTCTCAGCCTCTGTCCCCTCACGTGGTCCTCGATGTCACCTTTCATGGTGCGCTGGCCCTGCTTGCTCCGGAGCTCCGTGGACGCCCTTGTGCTCCGATTATTTGATTATTCCATTATCAGCCCAAAGCTCATTGGGTCTGTGGTGCTGAGAGGGCAGTTTCATTATATGCTTTTAATTATTCAGATAAAAGTATCCCAGGCCCAGATTTATCTATCACCGCTGCCTAGAGAAAAACAGAGACTTAAAAAAAAATTATCATTCAGTTGAATGTATTCAGAAAAAAAATTGCAGGTTGAAAAATCCTCATGACTTTTAGCATTTCCAATAGATTGTGAGCATTCGTGGTCATGTCCACCACCTTCCCCCCACCCCCCAGTGGAATCTGAGCTGGCGGCTGGGAAAATCAAACTAACTAACGAAAGGAGACAGGTCAAGAAAGATGTGGCTGTTGAAATGGCAGGTGACCTCGTGTAAAACAGAGCAGACGGGTGGGTGCGGCCTATCATGTCTATGGGAAGAAGTCCGCTCAATTCTATGATGGAACAAAGCTTGAAAACAGGGAATTAATTTCAAAAACTAAACAAACACGTCTGTTCATGCATGTGCATACCACGTGCACTCATGTACGTGGTATGCATGTACCCACAAGTACACTCACGCAGCAATGCACATAGGCGGCCAGTTCAGTAGGGTCCAGAGGGCATCTCTCTGTAGGGAAAGGGCTGCATCTCGCTGACTTGTGGCTCCTTCCCCGCCCTGCACTGGGTTGACTGTCACGGTGCATGGCTGGCCTGGGCATCACGTGGAGACTGGGATGTGCCAGATCCGAACCCGCCCCTACCCCATCCCCAGGCCCAAGTAGCGGTTACGAGGCTGGTCACAACACACCCAGAGACTCATTGCACCAGTGACTTCCACTTTCCGTCTTTCTTCTGTGGGTATCTTTTCTTAAAGTAGCTTTTTGACCGGGCTTACTATTTGACCCCTTCTTAAGACTTGCCATTTTTCACAATTCCTCGAATTGCCTTTCTCCACCTAACTCTGTACGTTTCCCTCAATATGCTCATGGACACCGGTAGCAGTCAGAGTTCTCCCGAGAGACAAAACCGATAGGATATATAGGATGCACGGGGAGATTTGCTGTCTGCGAGCCGCAGGCCCGGGAAAGCGGATGGCGGAGTTCCAGTCCCAGCACAGAGGCCCGAGAACCAGGAGCACCGATGTCCAGGCACAGGCAGAGACAGGTGTCCGGGTCGTGCAGACAGCAAGTTCACCCTTGCTCTGCCATTCTGTTCTTTCCAAGCCCTTAGCAGATTGGTTGATGCCCACTCACCTTGGCAGGGTGATATTGATTCACTTGTCTACCAATTCCAATGCTCACCTCTTCCAGAAACCCCCTCACAGGCACGCCCAGGAATTCTGTTTTACCGGCTGTCTGGGCAGCCCTAAACCCAGTCAAGTTGGTACATCGGCTTGCCCATCACGACACTTAAGACTTTAATTTCCAGTTGTATGCTGGCATTGGGAAATGTGTATGCCCAGCTCACACCGCTCTGCTGAATCCAGGACACAGTCTCAAAGTGTGCTGGCCAGCCCTGCCCTGCCCGTTCTGCAGGGGCCATGGCCTCCCGCCATCTAAATGCAGGGAGTGTCTTTACTTTCTCCTGCCCACCTGCCCCCACAGCCTGCATCCTCTCCACACTGCCCATCGTTAATCCGTGACAGTTATTCCCACAGTTAGCCCAAAGTAGACCCCTCACCCTTAATTGCCTTAATCTGGGTTTACTGAATCCTGTTTCTTTTGCTGCTAAAATATTATTGCGATTCCCACTTCCCTCCCATGCCCAGTTCCACTGCCCAAATTCAGGCCCTGATCGATTCTTGCCGGCATGATTTCCAACGCATCTAATGGATTTCCTACATCCAAGTCACTCCTTACTTTCCAGTCTGTCTTCTACCCTGCCTCCAGATGCAGCTTTCCCATACAAAGCTAATGTTTCCCAGCACATATAGAATGAGCTCCTTAGCATGGCACTCGAGTTTTTGCCTATGTGCCATTAACCTTTCCGTGCACCTATGCAGACTTGAAGGCACCCCCACCAACAGATGGCTGTACCCCATCCATAAGCAGCTACATTTGGGTCTTTTCAACTTTGTGCGTGTCTCTCCACTAGGAATGTCTTTCCTTTGCCTGAAAAATATATTTTCAAGGCCTCTTGAAATGCTATCGGTGCCGTATGCCATACGCGATTGCTATATGCTCTAGGCCAGGGGTCCCCAACCTGTGGTGAGCTGTATAATTATTTCATTATATATTACAGTGTAATAATAGCAGAAATAAAGTGCATGGCAAATGTAACGTGCTTGAGTCATCCCCAAACCATCCCCCCCTTCCCCAGTCCATGGAAAAACTGTCTTCCATGAAAACAGTCCCTGGTGCCAGAAGGGCTGGGGACCGCTGCCCTGGGCAATTGGATCTTGTGAATCAAAGAAGGGCTTCTCATGAGCCCTCACACCTGCCTCCGGGTCAGACTGCCCTGCCCTTTCTCCTGTGGAGCTAGTGCAGGCTCAAGGTAAAACGAGGCAGGTGGACTGTGCTAGACATTGGGGTGGTTCCGGGAGCCTCCATGTGACTGACGTCTCGGCGCCTGGCTGGGCTGAGCTGGGCAAGGTGCCATCCTCAGCACCAGGCTGTGTGCCTGTTAGGGACAGTGACACAATTAGCAACATGACCCCATTCTTTCCAGAGCACTGTTCCTCCCGGTTTCTGACTCAAGGCAGTGGTTTCTATCCCCACTGCCCAACTGAGGACATGAAGATTCAGAGAGGAGGCGACTGTTCAAGGCAGGAAATAAACCCCAATTCTCTTGACCAGAGCCAACCTGTGGATGCTCCATCTCCCTCTCTTGTCTGTTTCTTCCCTCAAATATTCATCCCTTCTAGCTCATTGTTGTTCACCCTGGGCGTTTCCCTCTACTGAGGCCACACACCATCCTATCTTGGCTTACCTCTGAGGTGCTCTGGGACGCCAGACCATGCAAAAATTCAAAAGCACAAGAAAGTGGCAAGTGTGCATGCCACACTTTGACAGAGGTGGGTACCAAGGGAAGTCTCCTCCTGCGAATTCCCCGGGAGCTCTCTCCCATGTCTCTGACGTACTATTGATTTTATATTTGCTTTCTGCATTTCAACCAAAATAATGTCTAACAGTCATAGTTTGTGTTCCCCAGAGGATTTGACCACACTCGCATACAATCTCCAATTAAGAGAGCTGATTTAAGCGGTACAGACAAGTGCAGCACGATGTCATGAGAAGTTTATCAAACTCTAGGGGGCGAGGGTCACCTGGGATGAACTTTGAACAGGGTAGTTGACTTCATCTCTAGAGATGGCGGTGGAGTAGGTCTGGGCGGTTTTCTGGAGTGCCAGGTGATTACTGATGAAGGTGAACGGGAGCCTCACTTTGAAAGTCACTGGGAAAGAGGAATTGGCTTTGGATTTACACACACCAGCGTTCAGACCTTACTTTGGCCACATAAAAGCAATAGAACTTTGAAAGAATTGCTCAATTTTATTCTGACCATCAGTTTTCTCTTTTAGAGAACAAACATACCAAAAAAAAAAAAAAGAAAGAAAGAATGAAAGAGAGAGAGCGAGAGAAAGAAAGAGAAAGAAAGAAAGAAAGAAAGAAAGAAAGAAAGAAAGAAAGAAAGAAAGAAAGAAAGAAAGAAAGTCAACCTAAAGGAGTTGTTGCCAGAATTAAATGAAATCAATTAAATTAATCCATTACATCATTGAAGTAGCCATCATATGTTGCTTTTCATATAAATGGAAGATAGCTTTTTTAACGTGACAGAATGACTATTTTGTAAAAGTATAATGATACGTAAAAAAAAATAGTATCATCCATTGGGAAATCGTTTGGTTGGTTTTTATTAGTTTGAGAAATGCAGGCTGTTAATGGATTTGTATCATTGGAAATTTTGCAGGAGTCCCCATAGAAAATAATTATAACAATTTTTTTTTTTTTTAGTTTTAACATCCACAATGTGCTAGACCAGTATCCTGAAAACGTTGTCTCCAAAACCTCCTGGAAATTCTGAACACACAACTGCAAACATCACTTAAAAGCTCAACTGAACAAAAAAGGAGGCCGTCTGCGGTAGCCAGAATGCAGAACAAAGTGCGGGCAGACACCAGGCTGGCACAGGGATGCAGGTGGCAGGGACGCTTTTCCAATCCGTGTACCAAGGGGCTTGGGTGTAATGACCACAGGAGACAGAATGTGAGGCCTCGATCCACTTGCACCAGAAACCAGAGCTTGCTCCCCTCTCCTGCTCCATCCACCCAGTAAAGCCAGACCTCGGATGGGCTGCACCCTCCCTGGAAAGTATGCTGGAAGAAATCTGCCCGCCAGCTCAGGGGTGACAGGGATCCCGAGCTGTGTCTGCACGGGAGGAGTTTAATAACAAGAGGAGGGTGAGAACTTCTCTGAACATTTGTAATCGCAGAGCTAACTCATAAGGGACTGAGGCTGGGACAGAGGGAATCGAGACCGAGAAGTCCTGCACCACCAGGGAGAGGCGAATGTAAAATCACTCTCCAAAAATTAACCCCACCAAAGAGGAGTCCGGCACCCCCAAATCCAAAATCAATGTGGAACAAGTAGTTTTTGAAATGTTCAAAGACATCAAAAATAACGAAAATTAATTCTTTTGAAAGGACAAAGAATGGTTCAAAAATACCAGATAGGTTTTAGGGGGGAAAAAAGAAAAAGGAACTGAAAATGAAAAATGTAATCATTGAAATTAAGATAATTGAAATGAAATCAACAGTATGTGTGACGCTCATGAAAGAAGAATTGGTGGGTGGTAAGATAGATTGGAATCATTTGTCCCATATACAGAAAAACGACATAAAGAAATATGATCTCACAGGTTACCCGTTAGAGGTAACCTACCTCTAACTGCAGAACAAAACAAAGACAATAGAAAGTTGGAGGGGAGGCAATACTTTCAGAAATAATGAATACATTTTTTTCCACGATGTATGAAAGACTAGAGTCTGGAGAGCCAGGCATCTCACTACATCCTAAGAAGGATACATTTGAATGAATCCATTCTGCAAAGAATAAGAAACTTCGTCTGATGGCACGCTTCTCATCAGTGATCAGGAAGGCTGGGGTTTGGCAGGAAAAGACCCACATCGGTCACCTTGACTAGCTGAATTAAAGTTCGTCCCAAAGGACAGCAAGATGGCCAGGTAACCAGCCCCTGCTTGTTTGCGGAGTCCACAGGTTGGTCAGGCGTGGAGTGGAACGAGTTTCTGCCTTCACCCTGCTGGACTCGGAGCCAAATGAATCCTCCTGTTGCAGAGCAGGAATGCGTGTGTAAGAAGCCTTCTCTGGTTTCCTGTGTGAGTTCGTTCTGCAGACGGAGGGGCAGCTATCCCTGCCTTCCCTGCCGGAGGACAGCAGCAGCTTCTCCGTAGCACATGACAGCACGGAAGAAGTTGCTCGTGGACCACGCACGATTAAAGAGCACATTGAACCTCCGTCCTTGTCTACGTGTCTCTGTCCCCTTCCTGGGGGGACTGTTTGTGCCTGGTTGAATCTTTGTATAGAGATAGATAGAATAACAGAAGAAACTTTTGAGGATAGTCAATGGATATGCTTTTGTTTCCCCCTGAATCCATGCACCTGTCTAGCCTGCGACTTCTGAGGCTGGGCCAGGAGGCTTGCTGTGCCACAGCAAGGGAGAGCAGGTGCCCACGGGAAGCGGGTGTCCTGATGAACTCTACATTTTAGAGGCGGAATTTCTTGATCTCCTTAGTCAGACTTAGTTTTGGAAGTCAGGCTTTGCAGAGAGAGAAGCATTAAAAAATTTCAAATCACCACTTCTGAATATCAACACTTAAGCCTTATAGATTCAATCGAGATCATAGTGTTAGTGCTTTCCATAGTGAGATTTCTGAGAGTGGAGAGAGAGAGAGAGAGAGGAAGAGACAGAGACAGAGAGAGAGAGAGGAGAGACATCGAGGCTGAGACACGTGCAGACTGTCCCCTTGTCCTGGCAAAGCCGCGGCCCTGCAAGGGGGGGGGGAGGCGCGGAGTGCCGAGTGACGGTGGGGGCTGGGAAGTGTTAGGTGGGCTGGAGTTCCCATAGCTGCTTTATTGTGTCCTTGCTCCAATGCTACCCCCTCAGCAAGACTTTCCGTGATCATCTGGCAGTAGACAGCACCCTTCCTCCACCCTCCATTGTCTTCTTTTATGAAGCTTCCTTTGCCTTTATGCCTTATGTTATACGTCTGTCTGTCGATGTGGCTATCATCAGCGTTCTCACTGGAACACTTTATTCACCGTTATCTGCCCAGCGCCCGGACCGGGGCAGACCATAATGTTTATTCAATAAGTGGATGAGAGGGAAGCTGAAATGCAGCGTGCTTTGCTCTGCGTGCCTCCAGGGGTCTGGCGGGAGAACACCTTGCAGAGAGTGAGCGCTTCCCGCACCCGCCTGGGCGAACCACAGCGCAGCCAGGGTCGCTGGTCGGCCAGAAGAGACGCTGCCCGGGTGGATGTCTCTGAAGGCAGGCAGCAAGGCTTAGGTGACATAGTATAAGAAAGACAGAGCAGGCCCGGGACGCCTGGGCCAGACAGAGATCAGCTCTGCACTGACAGGGCCGTGGGAGCCTGATCCCGAACCGCCGAGCTGTGATTTCCTGTTATACGGTGGGCGCCGTCATAATTAGCAGCATCATTGCGTGGGCAGGAATTCTCGGGTGGCTCCCTAAACACCCTTTTCCTCCTTTAACAAATAAAGACATATGCACCTCGCATTAATATTGAGGAATAAATAATAAATTATAAATGGAATAGAAATTATAATACAGTGTTGCCATATCTGCACGGATTTTTATGGTCCCTGGAGTAAGCCCCTCTAGAAATGTACATTCTTCTCTCTGTTCAGAAATATTCACCATGCTTTGTTAGTCCAGTCCACCCTACCCATCTAGGGACAGCGGGACTAGGCACGCATTTAGAATTCTGTGGGCGCCATTCTTCCTTTGCTTTTCAATTAGAGACACCATTCGTCTTGTGTGTTTTATCTCTTGGAACATTCCCCCATGTGCTGCTGGAAGATAACACTATTTCCAGGACTCGGACGTTGCTGGGTTTTGCTACGTGGCTCCCGACACCCCACAGGTGCATGTAATCTTGCCGTAACAGAGTGTTGTCATGTCTTGTTGACTAATTAAGCTCCTTCATTCCAAATCTCAGCAGCAGAGAGTTCAAGTGTTAAACGGTGGGCCAGCGGATCCAAAAGTCAGCGTGGGAGGCTGCCTGGGCCCTGGCTGGGTTTCGCTGCTTGTTTTTCTGTTGTGTTGTTTTCCCTTGGCCTCGCCAGGTGCCGCCTGGCTAAAGATGCCAGTGGGCTCGACGCAGAGCCAAATTTATCGTCCGATCGAGAGACTAGATCACATGGGATAAAAGACAGCAATTTTGGGGCGGTGGTGGTGGTGGTTTGTGTCACATCGGGAAAGTGCAAAATGCTATAATCAATTTATTTGTTCATGCACACGGCAAACACTGAGTGTCCACTATGTGCCGGACACTGGAAAAAAAAATACCAAGGCCCCCAAAAAATCCATGAGACAAGATTTTTGCCCTGAAAATTCACAACCTGGTGGAGAAGAAAGACGAGTAGATGACTATGGGACAACATAGTGAGGATTGAGAGAGCTTTCTCTGCAAGGAGCCCTGAGGGTTCTGAGGCAAGAGGACACCTTCGTCCTGGAGGGAAGCGTAGAGTTCAGGGATGGCGGCTTTGAACAAACTGTAAGGGCCAGTTGGAAGAATGATGAGACCTGAAGTAGGAGAAAAGCTGAATTTAGGAGATTACAAAGGACTTCCAATTCTACAGCACAAGCTTGGGTTTTCACTGAGGGCTGGAGCTGTTGGAAAGATTCCAACCGGGAAGGCCCGAGAGGACCTCTGAGGCTGAGACAGCAGATCTTGACTGGCCGAGCTAAAGGATGGACTTAACCGGGGAGAAAACTCTCCAAGGAAAGGAGAAGAGACAAAGAATGTCTGTGCTAAAGCCCTGGTAGAAGATTCTCAAGTGATTTCAGAAGTGTGTAAATGAGGCTTAATATTTAACCGGAGTGGGGAGGGTTTGGGCTACCTTGCACAGAAAGGATGCTATTTGTTAAACCAGGGAATGAGGAACAAAGACAGAGCTTGGGGATGACATCATGATTGCAGTGCGAGTCAGCTTCAGTCTGAGGTACAAAGGAGACATTCAAGGGAAAATGCAAGCCGGTTAATGATCCGTCAGTGCCTGGAGCTCAAGAGAAAGATCTGGGCTGCAGTGAAAGTTTGTGAGTCAGAAACTTTCCAAGACAGTTGAAAACCAACCGCACATGCAGTGAGGATAAACACAGCAAAAAGATAACTTCAAAATATTGAAAAATAATAAAATTTAAAGGAAACACGAAGAAGAAAACCAGGAAGGTAGGCTGGGAGCAGGTAATCAGAGAGGCGAATCCTGGACCTAGGAACCAGCAGAGACACAGATGCTGACCTGGGAGGGACCGTCGTGGAGGGAATGGTCACCCCATCCTCAGGGGCCTTAGAAAGTGGCCGGATGACCAAGACAGAGGGAGACTGTCCCCTGCATCTGGCAGTTCCCAGGTCTCAGAAGAACATCATGTGAGTCATTCCAGAGGATTAAAGAGTAAATTGAAAATTAAGCAAAGCAAAGAGAAAGAAATGGCGGTGAGAGGGGAACTTGAGTCAGGTAATCTAGCTCAATTTGGAGATAGAAAAATTGAGGCCAAAAGAATGTGTCTTCCTAAGGGAAATTACACACTGGAAAACTGTGTGTGTGTCGGGAAAATTAGAGTAAATATATTTAGAGCGATGGAAACGGGATCTTGTGGGGAGATTTAAATTCTAATCCATCTTTGTCTCTCACTACTTTTGCGAATTCGAGGTCTAAGTTATCTGAAATCAGAAATGCAGATGAAGGTTTATTGCTGTCGCTATGACGATGCAGGACCACTGAGGATTTCTAGCTGAGCGGAGGCGTGTTCACGAGAACGAGTTAGGAAGATTGATCCAACAGGCACCTATCCGGGGCTGAAGGGACGTAGGGGACAGGCAAGCTGGAGTCTAGGGTGCAGGCTGTCCCGAACTCAGGCCATAAAGACAAAGCCAAAAAGAGTCTGGGTGTGAGAAGTGTGGATGAAGAATCACAAAGTTCATCGGTGTTCTCACAAAGAGCAGGCTGTCCTTTGTAAGGCTGAATAGTACTCTAACATATATACCACGTTGTCTTCATCCATTCATTTCCTGAGGAACACGTAGGCTGATTCCATATCTTGGCTGTTATGAATAGTGCTGCAATGAACATGGGGGTGCAGACCTCTTTTTAAGATCCTGATTGTATTTTTTTTTTTAATATATACTCAGAAGTGAGATTGCTGGATTGTATGGTAGTTCTATTTTTAATGTCTTGATAAACCTGCACACTGTTTTCCATAGCGGCTCTACCAATTTATATTCCCATCAACAATGGAGAGATATTGGTCAAAGTATACAAAGTTTCAGTTATGCAAGTTGAACTAATTCTGGAGATATGATGTACAGTGTGGTGAATATTGTTAACACTGTTGTATTTTACACTTGAAATGTGCAAAGAAGGTAGATGGGTCTTAAGTTCCAGAGTGTTCAGAGAGAGAGAGAGAGAAAGAAAAAGGAAGGAAGGAAAGGAAAGGAAAGGAAAGGAAAGGAAAGGAAAGGAAAGGAAAGGAAAGGAAAGGAAAGGAAAGGAAAGGAAAGGAAAGGAAAGGAAAGGAAAGGAAAGGAAAGGAAAGGAAAGGAGGAAAGGAAGGAAGGAAGGAAGGAAGGAAGGAAGGAAGGAAGGAAGGAAGGAAGGAAGGAAGGAAGGAAGGAAGGAAGAAGGATGGTTGCTATGTGCACTCATGGATATGTTAATTAGCTTGATTTGGATATTTCAAAATGTAAATGTATATCAAAACCTCACATTGCACAACTTAAATACATAAAATTTTTATTTGTCAGTTATACCTAAATAAAGCTAAAAAAAGAGAGAATCATCAGGAATTGTCATTAAATGTATCGAGGAGAAAATGAGAGAGACGAAGAGTTATTCTAAGGTTTTCAGCTTTCTTGTCTTGGAGGAAAAGAGATTCATTAAGAGAAATAGGAACGTATTGAAGTATTGCCTCTTATCATACAAAAATGCCTTTTTTAAAAATGGCGATTCTGATTACCTGAAGAAGAAACAATTTTAGACTGACCCCAAAGGAGACTACCATAAACATTTCACCTACCGTGTTTCTATAAATTTTATGCATTCACTTGCTAATGAACACCGCACAGACTTCCTGTTAGTCCCCCGGCAAATTCCCACTCACTCACGCTCGGCCGGCCCTTCCCCAGCCCGGCCATTCCCACGCAAACCCTGCCATGGTGGTCCGGCCTCACCTGTCAGGAGCAATTTAATAACAGAGACCAGCGGCGAAGTCTCCCAGTACTAATATTTCATTACTTTTACAAAGGAGACAAGAGTGCATTCATTAGTGTACTATGAAATATGACCCTAAATAAGTAAAATTACATTATCCTTGTCAAAATAAATGAACACTGTGCATACTACGATTCAGTGTCCCTAATTCTTTTAATTATGTTTTTTCCTTACTTGCTAATTTGTGAAGTGTCCTAGCTTACAGTGGGGTCCCCTGTCATCAGTGAGGACGAGCTGGTGCCACAGTAACACGAAGAGGCTGCACACACACCCTGCGCCTGGCGTCCGGTACCTGGAGCACCACGGGACTAACTCACTGGTTCTTTCGCTCTCTTTAAGCTTGTTGCAAGCTACATATTAATATCACCTTTGGAAACTGGTGACTAGGAGATGAATGCTATCTAGGCAGACAGAAGGACACCGTTTTGCTCTAAAATAGGGAATTCCAGTGCAGTCTCATGATGGTTACAATGTCCTATTTTTAGCATTGTGCCTTAGTGTTGAGGGTTGTGTGTTTTCTATGAATGCAAAGAACAGACGATTGTGTTGGCTTCAGACTTGTTCTGCAGAGCTTCCTTTACTGATCTACCTCCTAGAGGAATGCAGAAGTCATTCCGGTCTATGTTTAGCACCGGAGACCTTTAAACCCAGACAATATTTACGAGGCAACTACTTGCGGTATGTCTGCATGCTCTAGCACTCGTATGCATAATCTGATTAATCCTCACAACGTTTCAGTGGGTTAGGCAATTTGAGTTCCCCTTTGTGAATAAGGAGTCTCCAAGGAGTTACATGGACTTCCCAAGTTCGTGCACCTGGTGAATGACAGATGAGAACACACATCTTTCCACTACAGGTTTTGCCTCCTCATGTTCGATATTGACTTATGTCAAACTGCCTGTAGCTTGTGTGGTATTGCTGAGAAACACATGCATTCGGATGATGGAGAAATAGGGTGCATCAAGAGAGAGATTGGGGAGGTGCTGAAAGGAAATCATCAGACTCAGGCATTGAGGAAAGGTGTACACAGTTGTCTCCTTTCTAATTTTATTCTATTTTTTAGAGTAGATGTTTAAGAAAATTGGGAAAAGTAAAATGACAAAAGAAATGCCTGTTAACATTGCATGTGGGTATTTTACCATCCAACATTTTCTTTTAGGTACCAAAGATTTTGAAACTCTTTCGTAAAGCTTTTGATGGGCCTTTCATCAGGAGGAATGTCACACCCTCCCGGAGCGTGTGCTGAATCTGCAGTCTTCACCTGACCTCCGCCAAGGCCGGGGCCCACGGGGCTTCCTCCTGCCCCTTTTCCGCTGTCTTATTCCGTTCCAGCTGCTCTACCTCATGGCTGTAACTGTGTGGCTTACCCACAACACACATTTCTTCCTTACAGTTCTGAGGCGGGGAGGCCAAGCCTGGGTGCCAGCCTGGCTGGGTTCTGGTGGGGGCTCCTCCCTGACCTGCAGACAGCTGCCTTCTCGCTGTGTCCTTCCATGGCCTGGGGAGAGCAAAAGAGTTAACAAGCTCTGCTGTGCCTCTTCTAAGGCCACTAATCCTGTTCACCAGGGCTCCCCTGTCACAACCTCATCTAGTCCTAATTACCGCTCAAGGGCTCTGCTCTCTAATGCTATCGCACTGGGGGGACGGTGTTCCAAAACATGAATTTGGGGGCCACGGTCATTCAGCCCACCACGCCTCCCTTGGCGTGTGTGAGTACGGAGCCCCGAACACTCACATGCTGTATGTCCGCTCCGCTGCTACCAGGCTGGGGACACCACGGGGAGGTGGAGACGCAGAGGAGCCTGGGATGTGAACGCCCGCTCTGGGAGTCCATGGTCCCTCAGCCTGCCCAGCCTCCTCCGGCTGAGGCTGGGGGTTGCTGACTTCATGGCGACCCTCCCCAAGGGCAGATCTGTGGGGGGAAAATAAATGCTGATCTTGCTGCAAGCCACTACGTTTGGGGTGGTTTGTTGCAGCCGCGGGAACTGGAGCACAGGCACAGGTTTTCTTTACATTCTTCCCAGCATGTTTTATCTGCACTCGTAACTCAAGGTACGTATTGTCTAAGGAAGGCTCTTCCAGATAAATGTCTATGATCTTATGAAAACGGACATACAATGAGAAAAAACAGGATATGCTGAAACTGATTACTTTAAAATTTTGTATAGGATCATGGAGAAAATTTGTTCAATAAATGCTTTACTGTGGCCAATTAAATAGGTAATGTTTTGCTGAGCTGATGTTTAATTCTCCTAAGGAAAGAATCTGGCAATCCAGCCTGTTGATGACCATCTGTTTAACCATTTAATGCATATTTTTAATAAGACCTAACACTTTCCAATATTCAAAAATACATTTAGACTTTTCCCCCAGTTAGTGATCATTGTGCCAGGTGACATTATTATATTCCAAAAAGACACAGAGCTGATTTTTTTTTCAAGGCATTTGTATATCTGATGAAAATGTGAGGCAATTTGGCTGAGTATGAATCTTAGATCTCAAATATTCTGCACCAAAATTCTAGAGCTGTGCTACTAATTTTTTGGCACTTGAGGTGGAGTCCAAATCTTATCTGATGTTGTTTGCTTTTGTAGATGTCCCCCGACCACTACTCACTGAATAGATGCATATAAGATTTTTCTTTAATTAAAAGAAAGACAGGGGGTGGGCACAGTGGCTTATGCCTGTAATCCTAGCACTCTGGGAGGCCGAGGCGGGTGGATTGCTCCAGGTCAGGAGTTTGAAACCAGCCTGAGAAAGAGCAAGACCCTGTCTCTACTATAAATAGAAAGAAATTAATTGGCCAACTAATACATATAGAAAAAAATTAGCCAGGCATGGTGGCACGTGCCTGTAGTCCCAGCTACTTGGGAGGCTGAGGCAGGAGGATCCCTTGAACCCAGGAGTTTGAGGTTGCTGTGAGCTAGGCTGACACCATGGCACTCACTCTAGGCTGGGCAACAAATCGAGACTTTGTCTCAAAAAAAAAAAGACAGGCTGAATCGGTTTGAGTGTGGACCTATAAGCACGGTGGCATGGTGGGGGCTCATCTTTCCATATTCATGTCTTTATAGACTCAGGGGTTTCCCAGCGATGCAGCAGTGCCCACCGCTCTGCGGGACCTCGCACCCACTGAGAGAAGGACTTGGTTGGGGACATCACACCGGCATCCCCGTAGAGCAGAGCCAGGGACATAAAGAAGACAGCTGCCTTGTTCCTGAGTGGCACACGCTGGGTTTCTCTACTGTGGGGAAAAAGGGATGCGGGAGCAGGGACCCTTCTTATTTATTTTCAGACAGGCGTCACACAGTGCATAAAACATGTTATCCGTTTAGTTCCACTGGCCTCGTAGTTGTTGTAAATGCATCCTAAGTTCCTAAGTGCATTTTAAATTACGTTATATCTTTCAGTAGTGTAGTCAGAAGCTTTGATTTCTGAAGCTGTTAGCCAGACACAGGTTTTAGCCTAAGCTCATGTTCCTTTGTCTTTATTACAAAACTTTATATATATATATATATATATATATACACACACACACACACACACACATACACACACACACATACACACACACATCAGATCAGTGTCAGTAATGTATTTAAAGAGAAGAGTTTTTCTCAGCCTGTGTTTAAATAGGTAATCCTTTATAATACTGAGGTATACTCACATAGAGTGGCAGGCAATGCTTTTAAAACTTGGAAGATTTGATTCTGAGATCTGACAGTGGCTTAGCAGATGAAGTTTCAAGGTCGTCAAACCTGTATCCATGGGTGGGATAGAAGGTTTCTGTCACATGATGTTTGAATCAGAACTTATCATTTTCAACATAGACAAACTGCAAGCTACTCTCACTCTGTCTGATTTTTAAATGTATCCCTGGGAACTAGGATTGATATTTTGCCAAAAAGGGGGTATTTGCCCTTGACCTTGGCGTAAGTAGTCACTCTCGAGAAAAGCCAACATCTTGGGGGGATGCGAGGGAGGAGGGAGGACTGGGATGGGGAGGACTGGAAGGGGGATGAAGCAGCACTTCCCGAGCGCCAGCGTGGGGAAGGTACTACACTGAACATCTTACACGGTACCGCTTGTCATTTATTTAAGCAATAATTCGACATAGACTCTGCTCTATTTCTTTCAGTTCTTTCAGATGGGATTTCACTTGTACCTGTAATACCGTGAAAATTGCTAATCTCTCGTTAAATTGCTGGGATATGCCTTTTCAAATAATGTTTACAGAGGCCACTAATCGGAATGAATAAAAGTAAAATCCCAAGATCTCGGGCATTGCTTTCAGAATTGAGGCCTACCCAATGCCTTACTCTAATTTTATTAATACTTAGAATATAGAAGAAAGTCACATACACAATAAACATCTGAGGATTGAGTTTTAGTGTAAGTAAATATGATAGGTTAAAAAAAAAGTGCCAGAAGCTCACTGCCTCCTGGCCCCTCACCCCTGCTCAGCCCAATGCAGTCTAGAGGCTAATTCACACATTCATCCACTTATTTATACTATTTTTATATATTTATACATATAGCACCCAGCACGTGTTAAGCTCATGTTTGTCTCAGGTATTGGAGATTTAGCAGGAAGAAAGACTGTCACCTTTCATGAAGTTTGCAAATACTGACAATCACGCTGAGTGGGACAGAGTAGGAGTATATGCTGACGTGGATGTGGCGGGAAGACACAGCCCGGTCTGAGCGATCCGATTCTGGAATACCTGAACTCCGCTCTGGTGCTAAGGTGCGGTCTCGTCCTCAGCACTAAGAGATGGACGATAACACCCGCACGCTGGACACTAGGGTTTAGCTGGTGACAGCTTTTCTACCTCTTGACAATACGTCCATTCTGATAAAATAGTTCCTTCAAGTAGCCGGTAACTCCCGCAATCTGCTCTCTTCTTTTATCCCCTTTTGAGGAAAGATACCCGAGACTCTTGGAATACGAGAACAAAATTGCGAAATTCAATGTTGACTCAACTTGACGTGTTTTCCTCACACTCTGAAGACAGTGTCCTCTGACGAATTCCAAGTGACAAGGATAACAGAGTGTGAAGCTGAGATACTTGTACCCTGCTAGATCGTGCTCATCAATAGCCAGCAAGTCCATGCGTGGGCTTTCCCCCTGGCCTGCACGCGACACAGGGTCCCCGGTGTCGGAAAGCCGGAGCTGTGGGTCCCGGCTGTGTTACTTCATTGTGTGGACACAGAAAAGTGTGTAAGAATATTTTCCCCGGTCCATTATTCGTTCACTCAGCAAGCTGTTCTGAGCTAATCACTTTGGAAGAAAACTTATAGTAATTTTATCTTTAATGATCATAAAATATAGATTTAAAATTTTATCAATTCTGGCCTGGCGCGGTGGCTCACGCCTGTAATCCTAGCACTCTGGGAGGCCGAGGCGGGCGGATTGCTCGAGGTCAGCAGTTCCAAACCAGCCTGAGCAAGAGGGGGACTCCGTCTCTACTATAAATAGAAAGAAATTAATTGGCCAACTAACATATATATAAAAAAAAAAAAATTAGCCGGCGTGGTGGCTCATGCCTGTAGTCCCAGCTACTCGGGAGGCTGAGGCAGGAGGATGGCTTGAGCCCAGGAGTTTGAGGTTGCTGTGAGCTAGGCTGACGCCACGGCACTCAATCTAGCCTGGGCAACAAAGCGAGACTCTGTCTCAAAAAAAAAAATTATCAATTCAAAATAAGGACATAGTGAGAGCCTTCTAAGGCTGGTCAAATACAAGGACCTCTGAGGGAGCTAAACATCACACGAGCCAAGCCTTGTGGGGTGATGTCGGTGCCACGAAAGGATGCTGTAGAAAAACACCCTGACACAGAGAGGGTGTGGTCGGTTCTATTCGCAGGGCTCAGGAAAGTCTTCATAAATAGTGTAAAATCTAGACATTTTTAAAAGAGAAGTCAAAGTTTTCAAGGCAAGTAAAGGCTAGGGAAGCACATATTGAAAGTCTGAGGAACGGCATAGCTTGGTGCGTTCTGGGAATGGAACCAGGTAGGAATGGCTAGGACACAGGAAGTGAAGAGATTTGAACATGAGATAATAATAAAATATGTTTATTAAGCAGTCATGTGTTAAATTATGCTCTGAGTGGGTCTTTTTTTTTGAGAGAGAGAGATCATCCTGCTCTGTCACGCAGGCTTGAGTGCAGTGGCGCCATCACAGCCCACTGCAACCTCAAATTCCTGGGCTGAGGGGATCCTCCTGCCTCATGCTTGTAGGTAGGACTACGGGAGTGTGCCACCACGCCAGCCTAATTTTTCTGATTTTTTTCTTTTTTTAGAGATAAGTCCTTGCTATGTTGCTCAGCTTGGTCGCAAACTCCTGGCCTCAAGTGGTCCTCTCACTTTGGCCTGACAAAATGGTAGGATTAAAGGTGTCAGCAACCACACCTGGTCCACAGGCACTCTTTAATCAAACCTAGAAGGAGAGATTTTCACTACTTGGTTTACAATGACGGAAGCCAGGTTCGTTGTTAAATAAAACGAGCCCAAGGTCACAGAGTTAAGAAGTGTGGGGATCTATGTTCATCTCAGACAGTCGTGTTCACGACTGTTACATATTCTGGAAAGAAGAGAGATCCCAGCAGTCTCCCATGCAGGCTAAATACTGTGGACTTTGTGCTGTTTGCTTTAGAAAGCCCTCGACATGGGTTTTAGCACGTGCACTTGGAAGGGCCAGCGGGCAGAGGGAAGGTTGACATCAGAGAGAACCGTCAGGAGGCAAAGTCCCTGGTCATGACAGCAAGTGGAGACGTTCACCAAAAGGCAGGAGTGGTAGGAGTGAGAAGGGTCAGGTGACAGAGCTGTGAGGATGACAGATTTTAGGAGCTTTGGAAACTGATTGGATGCGGCAGAGGAGGGAGAGGTGAGGCAGGATCCTAGGATGACTCCAGGGTAGATGAACATGAGTGCACTCAAGTCAGGATCACGCACGCTGAGATCAGTTGGTAAAACTAGGATTCAAGATGACAGTTCATGTTCTTGTTGCTGGCTCACCTACGATCCTCAAGGAAAGCTGTCATCTTTCAAATGTCCTCCCCCCCACCCTCCTGCCCCACTGGAGGACCCATGGCACCATGTGACGCAGTCTCCATGGTTTCCCTGGAGCCTCTGCCATCTTCCTCTGGTCCCATTTGTATCAGTTTGCCCAGGCTGCTGTGACAAAGAACCACAGACAGGTGGGCTCAAACAACAGCAAATCATGGCTTCACAGTTCTGGAGGCTGGAAGTTTGAGATAAAGGTGTTGGCAGGGCTGGCTCCTTCTGAGGACTGCGAGCTCCCAGCTTTTGGTGGTGTGCTGGTGATCTCTGCTGCTTTCCCGCCTTGCAGATCTCTGCCTATGTGTCTGTCTCCAAATTTCTCCCTTTCATAAGGATCGGCTTAGGGGCCCACACCACTCTAGCATGACCTCATCGTAACTGATTACATCTGCAATGGCCTTCTTTTCAAATAATGCCGCAGATAAGGCATGGGGCTTAGGACTTTAGCATACGAATTTTTAGGGGGTACAATTCAGCCCAACCGATGCCAAAAGAGAATGTGTGCCCACAGTGACCGGGGGGCCCTAGCGCCAATGCAGATGCTCAAAGTACCAACGCCACTGCTGGTGATGTCCATCCACGTCCATGGCAAAGCTGCCATGCCTGGCATTTGCTCCAAGGATGGCACTGTCTGGCCATTAAACCACTGGCATACCGTTGTTCAGGTGTCGAGTATTCAACCCTCCCAGGAGGCCATGGTGGAACATCTGCAGAACATCTGAGCACATCTGCATTGTGCTCACACTTTAGTGCAGCCCTCCTATGCAGGAGCCAAGCGTCATCCATGGGGTCTGGACTGCAGAACAGCTAAGAACAAGATACTTGCTTCCACAGTTCTCATGCTTTTTGTGCACAGAGAGATTAGGCAGAGGAGGAAAGGGAGTGCATGGTGTGTGTGGGGGGGGCATCAGAATCCCTTGGGAAATGAAGCCAAATCCCCTCTTTTCCCCATGCAATAGTCTGATATATGCTGGAGCGTGACCACGGAAAAGTGCAGAGGGAAGAGACAAAGCATGAGTGGGTATCGTGGAAGGAGTCCCTGGTGATTCCAATAAGACTTTCCTCCAGGGCCACCCTGGTCCTCACAGTCATCCCTTCCATCCACTCCGTTCAGTTCTGCTCTGTGGCATCAGCTTATGGTCCTTGCTCTAGTCTGAAAGCTTGTGTCTCTCCAAAATTCGTGCTGTAACCTCGTACCCCACACAGTGGTGCTAGGAGGTGGGGCTTTTCGAAAGGAATTAGGCCATTAGGGCTCCCCCTCAGGAGTGGGATTAGCACCCTTATAAGAGGGGGCCTTGTGCCCTTTCTCCATGTGAAGACACACAGAGGCACCCTCTGTGAGGAAAAGACCCTCGCTAGACACTGAATCTGCCAGCACCTCGATCTGGGACTTCCTGAACTCCAGACTTTGAGCAGTAAACGTCAGTTGTGTATAAACCACCCAGTCTAAGGTGTGCTGTTATAGCAGCCAGCACAGACTAAGACAGTCCTTACATCTAAATGATCCAAATGTACAGGTTCTGCCTTTTCTTTCTTTTGTTGAGTTCCCTTCCAAGGTCATTTCTAAAAAGAGTTGCACCATTTTCTAGACATAGACAGACATGCCTACATTTTAATCATGAGTTTACTTCCCTGCTTAGTGTTTTAAGTTTCTCCTTCATTCCAGAAACATTTTTCTGGATATTGCCCTGAATGGCCAATTGATTCATAAGGATTCAATAGCAATAGGAACTATTTTTTTTTTTTTTTTGAGACAGAGTCTCACTTTGTTGCCCAGGCTAGAGTGAGTGCCATGGCGTCAGCCTAGCTCACAGCAACCTCAAACTCCTGGGCTCAAGCGATCCTCCTGCCTCAGCCTCCCAAGTAGCTGGGACTACAGGCATGCGCCACCATGCCTGGCTAATTTTTTCTCTATATATTAGTCAGCCAATTAACTTCTTTTTATTTATAGTAGAGACGGGGTCTCTCTCTTGCGCAGGCTGGTTTTGAACTCCTGACCTTGAGCAATCCACCCTCCTTAGCCTCCCAGAATGCTAGGATTACAGGCGTGAGCCACTGTGCCCGGCCCAGTAGGAACTATTTACCTATTAAAACATGAACTCTCACATTCCATAATTCATGGTGTCCTAGCATGGTGCCTTGTACACAGTGGTTGCGAACTATGTTGGCCAAATCAATAGATGTATAACATGTTACATGTCCACATACCCGTGTCTCCACTGCGTCCATACCTCCACTTTGCAGCGGAGGGCATGGAGGCTCAGAAAGATTAACTAGCTTACCCAGGACAAAAAGCTAATAAATTGGAGTTCTGTGATCTAAATCGTCCTGATGCAGAAATAGCCCCTTACATCACGTCACCACACAAGGTCACAGTGGGGGCATTTTCCAAATCACAGATTTTTGTTTGTTTGCTTGTTTTCTCCCTGAGAATTGCAAAGCCTGTTAAATTTTACCAAAAAAAAAAAATGAATGATGTTAGAAGGCGATAGCATAGAATAACAAGTCACATTCATATTTCAAAAAAGAAGAAATCAGCCAATTTTGCAACTCTAGTTTAAACCATTGTACTTATTGTATGAAGCGTTAGCATCAATTACTTGTGGACCAGTGGACCGGGGTCTGGATGCTGTGGGTTAAAAGGGTAACAGGGACATGGAGTGTGATGTGGTGAGTTACCTGTTGGTGGCCTTGGTCAGGGCGAGGCTAGGCGATGATATGGCTGAATGGCTAGGCAGGTAGGTAGGCAGTGCCTAACTAACCATGGATGTTCAGTATTTGTTGAACAAATGAATGAATGAATGAAGCATCCCATGGGACATTAAAACTCATTATCTTTAAACTGTCTCTTAACCCTTAGAGTCTGTGAGTCTATAATTCTCTGGTTTTATATCTAACCCTTTATAAAGCCGGTATTTTTTCTGTCTAGAACCTGCGTGTGATATGAAATGCTTCATTCCTAGCTATGCCATAGACCCACAACCTGACATTCTGAAAGAGGAAATTCTCTGTGAATGTTCAATGCTGATATGTATTGGCTGTCTGGCATCCTTCACGCCATCTGTTAGGGTGGCATTATGCCTAATTGCAAGGTGGCCTGACAGTTTTAAGGGACTCTGCATGCCAATCACATTTGAGCTTAGCTAGATAACCTGCAGAACCCACAATGTAGCAATCTGAAAAAAGTTACCCTGCTGGTAAAATGCAACTTCAAATGAAAAGATCATGCCTCATTAAAAACGGCCATATTTTTTGACGGTGGTAGGTGTCCTTCATATAGCCTCTGCTGGGTCTGCCTTTCCCTAAATGGCCACGGCCATAATGGTCTCATGCCAAGGAGGAGAGATAATGGACCAAGGCCACATCTTGCCTCGAAAGAACCACTGACACCTTACAATTATTCAGAATGTCTTAAACCCTCCTGCTTGGAAACAAATACACTAAGCTGCCAAAATTTCACAGCATTGTCTTCCTATAATAAGCAAACATCTGTTACCCTAAAATTCAGTTTATCTCTTGGAAAAGAATGCAGTAGGAGGCTTGATATGAGTGGATTTGCTTACCCCCTGGAATTGTCATGGAAAAGACCCAACATAAGCATTAAAAATATGTAGATTGCAGAAACAGGAAATTAAACTGCTTTCTTGACTTTGAAAATCCGGGAAGGTATATTTAGGTTTATAGCTGCTGGTTACAGATGAGAAAGTAGGCCCAGAGATGTTAAAAGAATGACTCAAGACCAAATAGGTGGTTACAGCAGAGCTGGGATTAAAATGTAGGACTCTTAACTCCCAGGATACACTCTTTCTCCTCATACACAATTGTTAGTTGTTAACAGTTGTGTTAATTGTGATGTTAATTGTTTTCCTAATGAAAAAGGTAATGACTGAGTTAAAAGAAGTGTAGATCAACCAAGGCATGATTTTTTTTTCCTTTATTTTCCTGTTCCTTTAATGGTCAGATTTTTCCATAATAGACTCAATTGGCCCTGCATGCAAATATATTTAATCAGTAAAATGATGGTATAAAATATTTTGAAAATGTAGTATTCCTAATCTTATAACCAAAGCCTTTGAAAAATTTAATAAGGTTAGTACATCTTTTATTTTTATTAAGTAATCTATATTTTGAGCTAAGCTCTGGTTATATTTACTGTGGACAGATGCTTTTGTGTCCTGTATATTCCATAATCTAGTACTGAATGCATAGGAGAAACTCAGCCGTACTCTGGACTGAATATAGATTCGTAAAAGAGGGAAGAGTAGAGAGGACAAATTGGAAGCAAAGAGAAGGAATGCTATTAGTGGACATAGATACGAATGACGTTGGCTTTTAAAATGAAGCCCAAACCTTTGATGGCTATATTTCTCATATGCTATTTCTATTGCATCTTTCTTTATGTAAATATATTTGTGACCATGCATGACTATCTGTAACTGACATATTGCATGAGCTGAACTTGACAGGCAAGTCAAGAAACAGATTTTTTTTTCTCCCATTGACATCTTCAGACTCAACTTATTATTTTTTGTTGTTTTTCCCTTTATCTTTGCACGGGCAGTGTTGGTGGCTTTTTGATCATGTTTATACATTAAAACAGATTCGTTTTCAGCTATTAAAAATTCCAGGCTGGTCTGAATTAACACTTTTATCCCCTATATATGTTTAAAATGATCACTACCCCACTGTTCACATCTGACTCTATCTCTGTGGCTGTGAACAGGAAAGTAGAGTATAACATGCTCTTCATCCTACATTATACCTTCAGGATATTACCTCTGGCTTCTCCAAAAGAGGGAGGCAAGGGGAATGTTCTATGTGATTAGTGACTTCTGTGTGCAGATTGCAAAATGCTGGCACTTTGGAGCGCATGTTGTGGCTTATTTGAAATATAACTATCCTCTGTCTTCTTCCCGCCCTCCTCTCAGACACTCAATGATGCTTTGCTGCCTGACATGGGTGAACCGCCCACCACCTTTGGTCCAGCCGATTTCCTGGGAGTCTTCTTTTGCCAACAGGAAATGCCAGGCATGCTTGTTGTTTTAAAACTGGCAATGTAGGAACCTCCCAATGGATCCAGACATCTCTGAAGGGAAACACAGACCTTAACCCCAAGAGCAATGCAGACTCCCCCAAGTGAAATACAGAGCCCTCCTGAGAGCGCTTCATGCTCCACTTCAGGAGAAGACAGGTGTCTGCACGAGTTTGACCCTAAAGGTTTTAGCAGCTTATTTGCAAACTGGAGGGAGGAATGAGTTAGCTTTCAGTATCTTCCCCTGACAGATACCACGCCCTTTCCCCGTGCCCCTGAGAAGTCCTCCTCCACTTGAGCCGATGTCCTGGTGACTCCTGAGCACTCCTCGCCTGCCTTCCCCTCTCTCTTTCTAGCTTTGATCAATTTCTAATCTTCTCTTATTTAAAGTTCAAAGATGGGTGATAGATCAAGTATCTCAGAACAAGCTCTAACTATTTCTTAGCAATTCCTGCAGTGGAGGAGTCTAGCTACCCTTTTTAGAACATGAGATACTTGTCACCTGGGTTTTTCGGTCTAATGGCCTTAGTTAAGGGTCTAATGATGGGAAAAATTATTGAATATTCAGTTACACTTATTTAGGTCAAACTTTGATCTGAAAAGATCTGAGATGGTTCTTTGGAAAGAAAATGTACAAATGCTAGTACATTATACAGTTAGATCATTTTGTTAAGAATACACTCATTCCACATGCTTAGCACTCTGCCTTACAAAATGGTTCAATGTACCTTTAGTTAGGAATGACTTTGTCGGCTAGACAAAGCACATGTAAGAAATTTCTCTTAAAGTTTCTCTGAAAAAAATGCAGCAGTATCTTACCAAAGTTCATGGGAGAGCAATGAGTCAGTTTCCAAAGGGTGGCAGAGACTTAGGGTGTTACAGAAAGTAAAGAGCAGTTAATGCAAATTATAGGCCTGTGCTCACTTAACTTTTTAGTATCCATGATTGCCAATATGATCTAGAGAGCTTCAGTGTTCTGATCCGTAAAAGAATGAAGATTAAATGTATCTCAAAGAGTTGCTTTAGGATTTGCACAATGTATCGTAAATAAAATACCCTGACTGGCACACAGCAACATTGTTTAAAACATCTATAATAAGATTACATGGTATTTACTAATACCAGATTCTTATGTAAGTAAATACACATTTTGAACAATACACATCTTTTACATTTGACTCATAAAAACCAGGATGGATTTTATCTCCCTATGTTATTTAAGTGAAGAAATGGAACCCAAGTAGGTTTTTGCCTAACAAATAAAAGCATTTCTTCAAAGATAAGTCACAGATCCACAGTTTCCATCCTAAATCATGAATTGTGAATACAATCACTTTGCAAAGCTAGAGTGTTCTGTGACTTCTGTCTGGGTCGACTGTAATTGTCTGGCTGGAGCCTTTGCTGCTTACGGGGAGACTGTGCCAATAAGCCAAGCCCTCCAAGGCTTCCTGTGGCTGCAATTAGGATCCCCCCTCCCACTGGGTTTTCAGCAGCTAGGCATATTGTGCACAAATCCACACCATCTGAAAAGGTGGGCAGTAGAGAGAGAAAACAGGGGAAGAGATTACCAGCATTCCAGGAAACACGCCGGCCCTGTGGCAGCCTCCTTCACTTCGGCGATGACTTTTATTATGTTCTATTGATTTTCATGTTATTTCCCATTTTTTTGAGCAGAATAGCTTGAAGCAATAGCAGCAGTAAAGCAATGTTTCTGTCAGTCATCTCTGCCTTTCTCACCCACACACGTGTTCCTCCCATCACATACACACAAACACACACAATTCTTCTAAGTGCTGGGTTTCCAAATATAGAAAATAAGACTAAGATTTCAAGAACACTCACAGGAGCATTCCTAGAAGCCTTTAAAATTTAGCGCTGTGCCTGGCGTGCATATGACAAGGGATGCTGAGCTCACTGACCTGCACACACCCTGAGACGGAGGGTGAGCAGTGCGGGTCTGTCACCTTTGGCTTTTGGTCTAAAAGTACTTTCCAGTAGTACTAAATTTGCTGGTCTTTGCCAGGTCATGTGACAGTGCTCAAGAGTGTCTGCAAAGCAATCCTGAAGGGGAACACAAGGTGAGATGACCATCAGGACAGGAGAATGTTAAGCAAGCAGGCTGTGATTGGCAGAGTGATAAGAGGCCAGATTTATCAGCCCCTGGTGTGAACACCTGGTCCCATCCTGGGACTGTGACTAGGATAGACTATCACTCCCACAAGCAACTGATTTTTGACAAAGCAGACAAAAACACATACTGACACATACTGGGGAAAGGGTGCCCTATTCAATAAATGGTGCTGGGAAAACTGGATAGCCACCTGCAGAAAAATGAAAACGGATCCCTGTCTCTCACCATATACAAAAATTAACACAAGATGGATAATATGTAAGAATTGAAACCATAAAAATGCTACAAAAGAACATAGAAAAATCTCTTCTAGACATAAGCCTAGACAAAGAATTTATGTCAAAGACCCAAATGTCAAATGCGGCAACAACAACAAAAAATAAATAGGACTTAATTAACTTAAAACATTTCTGCAGAGCACGGGAAATAATCAACAGAGTAAGTAGATAACCTAGAGAATGGGAGAAAATATTTGCAAATGAGACATTTCACGAAGGACTAATACCCATAATCTACAAAGAACTCAAAAATCAGCAAGAAAAAAAAAACAAATAAAAATAAAAACAAATAAAAATTTTAAAAATGGGCAAAAGACATGAACAGAGTTTTTTCAAAAGAAGATAGACAAATGGCCAGCAAAAATATGAAGAAATACTCAACATCACTAATCATCAGGGAAATGAAATGAAAACCACAATGAGATACCTCCTTACCCCTGTATGAATGGCCATTGTTAAAATATATATATATATAGGCATGAATGCAGTGAAAAACGAATGCTTAAACACTGTTGGTGGGATTGTAAATTAGTACAACCTCTATGGAAAATTGTATGGACATTTCTCAAAGAACTAAAGATAAACCTACCATCAACCCACCACCCAAAGGAAAAGAAGTCATTTTATCAAAAAGACACCTGAACATGAATTTTTATTGTAGCACAATTCATAATTGCAAAGATATAGAATCAACTTAAGTGCCCATCATTTGATGAGTGGATAAAGAAAATGTGATGTCTATATATGTGTATGTGTATAACACACACACACACACACACACACACACACCATGGAGTACTACTCAGCCATGAAATGGAATGAAATAATGTCTTTTGCAGCAACTTGGATAGAACTGGACACCATTATCCTAAGTAAAATATCCAAGGACTGAAAAAATTAAACACCACACGTTCTCACTGATAAGTGTGAGCTATATGATGGGTATATACACACAGTCATACTGTGCTGTAAAGGACATTGGAAACTAAAATGGGGGAGGGGAGAGATAAAAACGTATCTCTCGGGTACAATGTAAAGTACTCTGGTGACAGGCACCCTAAAAGCCCTGATCAGCACCATCAAATTCATCCAGGTAACAAAAAGACTGGTACCCTCTTAATATTTTACAATAAAAAAATAAAATAATACTGAGAAAGAAAAAACAAAACATCACTCCCATGACGAGGGTGGATTATATGGCGCACCCAGCTTTAGGAAAGGGAGATTGGCCCGGGCAGCGCTGAGGTAGTCAGGCGAGACCAAGCTCATCCTGAATACAGTCACTCCAAGCATGAGAGGGATTTTACTCAAGGAAGATGCTCCATTGCCAGCTTTGAGAAGGAGGGCCAAGTGGCAAGGAATGCGGGAGACCCCTGGAGCTGGGAGTGGCCCCTAACTGACATAGGTAAAGAAAGAGGAATCACAGCCCTATTCCTTTGCAAGGAACGGAATTCTGCCAACTGTACCAGCGAACTTAGGAGAGGACCCCAGCTTCTGGAAGAGAACACAGACTGCCAACACCTTGAATTTGGCTCTGTGAGACCCTGAGCAGAGGGTGGAGGAGAACCCAGCTACATCACGGCTGGACTTACAGAATGGCGAGCTAATAAATGGATGATTTAAAAAAAAATACCAATAATTTATTTTGACATGCAAATTATACAACACAAAATTCATTATTTTAATGCACAAAATTCAGTGTTTTTTTTTATTGTTGTATTCACAAAGTCGCTCACTATTAATTTCAGAACATTTTTATCACCCCCCCCCCCGAAAAAAAAAAAACCCTCATCCATTAGCAGTTGTGCTCTGTCTTCTCTCTACCAAACTCCAGGCAACCACTAACATACTTTCTGTTTTTTGTGGATTTGGCTGCTTTTGATATTTCATATAAATGGAATCATGCAATGTGTGACTATTTTTGTCTGATACTTTCACTTAGCATAATGTTTTCAAGCGTCATCCATGTTGTAGTGTGTATTAAATACTCCATTCCTTTCTATGGCTGAATACATTTCCATTTCATGGATGGATATAGCACATTTTATTTATCCATTCATTTGTTGATGGACATTTAGGTTGTTTCTCATTTGGGGTTCTTAGGAATAACGCTGTTATGAACATCTTTGTATAGGTATTTGTGTGGACATGTTTTTAATTCTCTTGGGTCTACACCTAGGAGTACACTTGAATAGTATTTCAACTCTGTTTAACATTTTGAGGAACTGCTAACTTATTTTTCAAAGTGACTGCACCATTTGCCTTCTTATCAGCAATATATGAGGGCTCTAGTTTCTCTCCCTTCTCACCAACATTTGGTATTATCTTTGGAAGTATGTCTATTCTCATCCTTTTCTCATTTAAAAAAAATTGGGTTATCTGCTTTCTTATTGTTGAGTTGTAAGAATTCTTTACATGTATATTATGGGCACAAATCCCATATTGCATATATGAATTGCAAATATTTCCCCCATTCTAGCCATTGTCTTTTCACTTTTGGAAGGTGTATTTTGAAGCATAAAATGTTTAACTTTCACAAAAGTAAAATTTGTCTATATTTTATTTAGTCACCAGAGGTTTTGGTGTCATATGAGAGTGACCATCACCTAAGTCAAGTCCACAAAGTTTTACTCCTGTGTTTCCTTCTAGGAGTTCTACAGTTTTAGTTCTATAGTGAGTCTGTGGTCAATTTTGAGTGAATTTTTGTACAGTGTGAAATAGAGATCCAACCTCAATCTTTTGCATGTGGGTTTTCAGTTTCCTAGCATTGTTTCTCACAAAGACTTTTCAAGAGTTTTCCTTCTTCAAAATCAACTGGCCGTAAGTGTAGAATTTGCTTTTGGGCTCTCAGTCCTGTTCTACTGCTGTGTATGCTCTTCTTCATGCCATGTTGCCTTAAGCTTGTGAGAATGTGAGCCCTTCAACCCTGGTCTTACTAAGGATTGTTTAGGTATTTATGGGTCCTTTGCATCTCTATATGAATCCTAGAATTAGTTCCTTAAGTCATAGCAAAACGTCAGTAGAATTTATGTACGGGGTGTACTGAATCTGTAGATCTGTTCGTGATTATAACAACGTTGTGTTTTTCAATCCTTGAATGAGCATGTCTGTCCATCTGTTTACATCTTCTTTAATTTCCTTCAGCCCTTTTTGTTGCGGATTTCTGTTTATAAGACTTGTACTTCGTTTGTTAAATTTATCCTAATTATTATTTGATGCCATTGTAAATAGAATTATTTTCTTAATTTCATGTATCAACTTTTCATTGTTAATATGTAGAACTATAATTGACTATTGTATATTGATTTCATATTTTGCACCCTTCTACTCATTTATTAGTTATAATATTTTTGTAGATTCCTTAGGACTTTCTATATAAGAGATTATGCCATCTGCAAAGAGGTTGTTTTATTTTATATATTTTTAAATATAGGTGACTTTTACTTTTTATTTCTTTTTCTTGCCTAATTGCCCTGGCTGGAACCTCCATTATAATATTTAATATAAGTAGCAAGAATGGACATTGTTGTCTTGTTCTGATTTAGGAGAAAATCTTTCAGTCATTTGCCATTAAGTATGATGTTAATTGTTTGTGTATGTGTGTATTTGGAAGTTACTCTTTACCATGTTAAGAAAGCTTTATTCTATTCCTTGTGAGGTGAATATTTTATGTTGAAAAGGAGTACTGTCAATTTTTGTCTGCATCAGTTGAGATGAACTTGTAGTATTTTTCCTTATTCTATTAATATGCTATATTACATTGATTAATGTTGATATGTTGAACCAACTTTACATGCTTGTGTTAACTATCAGTTAGTCATGGTGTATAATCCTTTGTACAGTTTACTAAATTTGGTTTGATGGTATTTGTTGGAAATTATTACACCTACACTTATAAAAATTTTGGTTTGTAATTTTATTTTACTGTGACATCTTTGCCAGTTCTTGGTATCAGGGTAATAGTGGCCTCATAGAATTAGAAGAGAAATGTTTCTTCTTATCTTAATTTTTGCAATAATTTGTGAAGGATCGGTGTCAATTCTTTAAATATTTGATAGACATTACTCATAAAGCCATCTAGGATTTTTCTTTATGAGAAGTTTCCATTTTTTGTTCTGTTTTGTTTTGTTTTTAACCACTGCTTCAGTGTTTGCTTTTAGAGAACTACAATCTCCCCTCTTTTCTTGATTGGTCTAATTTGTCAATTATGTTGATCTTTTCAAAGTACCAACTTTTGGTTTTGCTGAATTGTCTATTGTTTTTCTACTCTCTCTTTCATTTATTTCTTCTTTATCTAGTTTCATAAGGGGAGGATTAGATAATTATGGGAGTTTCTAAAAGTTTTAGAGTTTTAAATAATTACAGTTTTAGAAAGTTTCATTTTTAATATAGACATTTGCACCTACAATTTTTCCTGTCAGCTCTATTTTAGCTACATCACAGATTGTTTTCATGTTGTGTTTGTTTTCATTCATCTGAAAGCATATTCCAGTTTCATTTGTGATTTTTTTTTTCTGTGAACCACTGATTGCTGGGGAGTATATTGTTTGTTTTCCACATATCTGTAAATTTTCCCCACATGTCCTTCATTATTGGTTTTTAAATTTTATTCCGTTGTGGTCAAAGAACATACTTTCTATGGTTTCAATTTTTAAAAAGGTATTGAAGTTTCTCTTATGATCTAACACATGGTCTGTCGTGGACAATGTTCTCTGTGTGTTCTGCTTTTGCTAAGTGTTCTGTGGACAGTGGTTAGGCCTGTTGGTTCACAGTGCTCTTCTAGCCCCCTGTTTCCTTGTTTACCTTTTGTCTAGTCATTCTATTCGTTATTGAGACATGGGTATTCAGACTCCTTCAACTTGTTCTATTAAATGTCTATTTCTTTTTTCAATTCTCAGTTATCTTTGCCTCTCATATTTTGGGGCCCTGTTGGAGGGTGCAGGAGTTTATAATTGTAAGTCCTCCTGATGGATCTACCCTTTCATCTTTACGAAATATCTTTTTTGACTCGATTAACAATTATTATCTTAAAGTCTATTTTTTCCTGAAGATATTATAGTGTGTGTAGCTCCCTTTTGGTCATTGTATACATGGTATATCTTTTCCTATCCCTTTACTTTCAATCTCTTAGTGTTTTTGAATGTAAAGTGTATCGCACTTGTCCATTGTAGACAGCACATACTTGCATCATGGTTTTCTCCCTACTATTAATTAATCCATTCTCTATCCTTGATCCAGTTGCATTAAACGTAATTACTGACAAGGCAGGACTTGTGTGTGCTACTTTACTATTGATTTTTATGTCTTCTTTGCTCCCCTGACCTCTTTTATGTTAAATACTTATTTTCTCGTGTAACACCCTAATTTTCTTATTGTTTCTTCTGCTATATTTTTGAGTTATTTTCTTAGTGGTTGTCCTGGGGGCGACAATTAACATCTTCATTTATAACATCTACTTCAGATTAATATGAATACAAACTTGATTTCAATTGTGCACAAAACCTTTGCTCCTCTGAGCTCCATTCCTGCTCCTCCTCTGCACCTGTCTTACCGGTTACAGTTATATGGTGCAAGCCCATCAACACAGCTTTATAATCAATGCTTTAGGCAGTTTCTCTTCAATCAGACAGGAGAAAAGATTAAGAACAAAACAAGCGTTTGTACCTGCCTTTATTTCCTTATGTTTAGCTGGGACTTACCTTTACCTACGGTTCCTCTCTCTTCACCTGGTTCCCCACGAGGCTGTCCCCCTCCCAGCTGCGTGCACGGCCACCTGTCCTCTCCAGGCCTCCAGTCCCCACACCTGTGCTCTACACGGTAGCCAGAGCGATCCTTTCAGAACTCAAATCCGAATCCTACCTCTCTCTTGGTAAAGACACTCCCACACCTGCAACCTGGCTTCTCTGCACAGTTAGAATAAAATCCAAATACCTGATGCAGGTCTGTAAGTTGCTTTATGCCCTTTGGCTCCTCATGACATTTCTGCATTTCCCCAGGCCGCACCCTACCCCCTGCCACACAGACTCCTCATTCCGTCCTTTCCACATCCAAGCTCAAATCTGTGCTCAGACCTGTGCATTTGAAGTCCCATGGTTTGCAAGTTTCTTCTGCCAGACAGTCACATGACAGCCTTGCGGCCTGTCTGTTCTCAGAGGGGCGTTTGTGGAAAATCTCATTAGACCAGCTCCCACCACCACCGTTTACCCTTCACTTTATTACCTTGTTAATGTCCTTTATTTCTGTCATCAGTATCAAACATCATCACGGTTACCCGTCTCTCCTTTGGATTGTAGGTTACACGAAGGCAGGACGTTCGTCTGCCTTCTTTGCTGCTGTTTCCCTCTTGACTAACGGAGTGCAGCCGCTGTCGTGAGCGCTTAAGGAGTGCCTGCAGCATAAACGGTGTTGACATCGAAAGGAAATCGGGTTGAGATGAGAAATAAGAGCCTACTTTCTCCTTGTGTCTTGTACGAAGCACTCCCCAGCATCTTGATGTTAGACTGCTATGTCTCGAGTAGCTGGTTTTGTAAATTTAATTCACACCATACCAGGGAGTGAGGAGAGAAAACATACTCTCTTCGCATTTTGTAGGGAGATAGGCTAGTGAATTCTGAGCAGATAGAATCCATAGAATTCTGAAGGCGTCGCTGTGCAGAGAAAAGTGGGAGAATCAGGCGCAGGCAGGACATGAAGGGCCATGCGGCCACCGCCACCGTTTGCAGAAAATCAAGAATGTGTCATCACTGGAACATTCAGACCCGTATTTTAGTTTTCAAGCACTTTGCATATGGCCTGCCGTTTGCTTACTGGCGAAGGCAGTGGCCTGGTTCAAAGAACATAGCCCAGGGAAGCGCCGCCTTGCAGGTGAGGAGGGGAGCGGAAACGGAAGGCCGGAGGCGTGGCGCAGGACGGCAGCTCCGGGCCTGAGTGAAGCCGCAGCCCGGAAAAGAGGTAATGAGGTCGATGTCGCCTGGCGCACATTACAGGCTCAGCAAATATTTACTGAACTAAGGGACAGCTCAGGTCAAGAGCGGAGTGATGGTGGTGGCTCGGCGTGGAGGCCGTGAGCAGCTGTGGAGTGTCTGCAGGCTGGACCCTCGCGGAGCCGAGCAGCGGAATTTACGCGTTCTGAAGGTCTTTTTCTTCCACTCTCTTCTTATTTCCCTCCTGCCTAAGCTCTGTTCTTTTCAGGGTAAGCGTGGGTGCCCTGCAATGGTATTTGCTGAGTAGTCAACCCGGAAGCAAATAAGTCAGCTTGGAGTCACCTGCTCTATACCCTGTGTGTGTCAGCGTGCCGGCCAGCACAGGCGGCAGAGCGTCTCAGTGCGAGAGAGGAAGCCTGGAGGAAGCTGCCGGGTTTGCATCTCGGCCAAGCAGCCCAGCCTTTATATAGTTCAGTCTCTTCTGCATGAAAAAGTGGTGAATGATCATCCTACTGGCCTCACGGTTTTGCTGTAAAGATTAACTGATTTAATATGTGTAAAGTACTTAGAATAGCATCTGGCATAGAGTAGGTGCCCAATAAATATTAATTATTTTGATTATTATGAGGGTTGCGTGGACAATTATGCTGCTCACTTCCTCATGGGTCTACGGGATAGTCTGGTAGAAATATCGCATGCAGGCGAGACAGCTGGGGCAGAGCCAGGCTCTGAGTTTTGTTTCATTGCCTGTACGTGAAGGTGTACTCAGGAGAGGGAGGGGTGGTTTGGAGCTGGAACAAGAAGATTTCTGAAGATGACCAGAATGACCATCCTCAGAAGACCAGGCGTGATGTTGGTGAGGACAGTCCTTAGCAACCTTCCTCGCAGGGATGCCTGCTGACAAGATACGGTGCGTACCCTGGTTCGACACGCTTTTTTTAAAGCCACTTGGCCAACACCCTCTCGGTGCAGAATGGGGTTGGAGTCCCTAACTATGGGGGAGGCATTCCAATGCCAACAGTCCGGCAGAGTTGGCGTCATTGGCAGACAGATCCCCGAGAAGCTGAGTTCTTCTCTTCCAGTGGGAAGAGGGCCGGATTTCTGGCAGAAAGTCCCAGTAGTTTCAGCAGCAGCAGCTCCTCTGGCGTCTCTGTTCCTCCTGCACCAAGCAGGCCCAGGGAGGCCCCCAGCATGGCAAGAGCCTCTCCCTGTTCTCCCTGCCTCCACGCTTGCCACCACTGGTAATTTTTTTTTGGTCCAGCTTAAACTATCATTGAGAAGCATAAGTCAAATAACATGTCTTCCTTGTGCAAAACTCTCCATGTATTCCCACCACACTTGGGATGGGCGAGAAGTTCTTACCCCTGGGCCAGACCAGCGACCCTCTGACCCCATCTCCCATCGCGACGTACTTGCTGTCGTACGCAACTCGCCCCATCGTGTGCTTTGCTCTTGCTGTTCCCATCTGCCTCCTCTGACTTCGTCTAGGTATCAATTCGGATGCCATCTCCTTGATCTTCCTGCCTAACATTGTTACCCTGGTCACTCTACAGCCTCCAACACTGCTTCACTCTTCCTCCGGGTACACGTGACTGCCAGCCATGGAGCAAAGGCATCTATTCTGTGCGACGCATCAACATTACAAACGGTATGCATTTCAAGCCGGAGAGAAGAATGACAAGGCTTCTCTTTGGACCAGTGGCGGATAGGAACTCATTAGCATCTGCCAGGTGAAGGGTTTGCAGACATCACAGGAGCGGAGCAGGCCTGGGGAGAGGACGGCTGCAGCGTGAATCTACCACTGGCCGGGAAGGGACTCCCTGCGGACACGGCAACACGCTGGTTAAGAGCCTGGCTTTTGGAACCAGCTGGGGAGAGTTCTCACTGCGGGGCCGCCACTTACAGACTGGGCAATAATGGCAAGGAATCCAGCCTGTTTGTGTCCTCGTCTATAAAACAAGACTAATAATGTCACCTACTCCACACCATTGTTGAGAAGGTAAAAAAGTTACTATGCAACAAAATACTCAGTACAATGCCTAACACAGAGTAACTTTGTAATGAATGTCAGCTATAACCATTATTTTATTATCCATTTATTACATGAAACAAATCTGAGGAGGTGGCTATAAACAGACTTTGAGTGTATATATATATATTGCTGGAATCACCAACCGACACCCCGCTTAGTTTCCAGTCGCGCCCAGACAGCTTCTGATCTTGCTTCCTCTGTAGCTGGGCCTACAGAAAATGCAGTACGTTTGCCCTGAAAGGGACATCTCAGGCAGGGTGACATAGACTTCCCGTTGAAAATTAACATACTGACCTCACGGGTCAGGCATGAAGAACTGAGTCAGCATCACTGTATCCCTTTGAGACAAATCAATTCTGGGTGTAAGGGCCAGGCTGGATTTCCAGATCGGAATCCCTTGAGCACGCTGGGTTCTTCAGGGTGACGTGGGTGGGTGGGGCGTCTAGTGGTCCGACAGTTCTGCTCCCTCCCTCTTCCCTCTGGGACCTGCTGGAGACTCCCTGAGAGTCCCGTGCACACCAGGAGAAGTGGAGACAGGTAATGTCGGTTCCTCGGGGTCTGTTAATCCCGCTGTGACGTGAGGCAGGAGTCTTTGCTCACTGCTCTGTCCCAGGAGCCCCTGGCAGAGGTGTCAGTCTGCCTGCTACTCCCCATAGCTGTGTGTGGCCAGGTGGGAACCAAACCACCTGAGACAGGTGCAGCCTGCTGCGGATTGGACTGTGTGTCCCTTAAAAGGATACATGGGAGTCCTAACCACCAGTGCTCAGAACACAATTTCATTTGGAAATAGGGTCACTGCAGATGTAATTTAGTTAAGATGATGTCATAACGGAGTAAGATTGGCCCTCATCCAATATGACTGACATCCTTATAAGAAGAGAAGACACCAAGAGGAGACACCAAGAGGAGACATGCGGAGACACAGACGTGCAGAGGAAAGACAGGCGGAGGTTGGAGTGATGCACCAGTGAGCCCAGGAATACCTAGGACTGCCACCACCAGCCCCCAGGGGAGCAGAGGCAAGAACTTTTCCTCTGCAACCTGCAGAGCAGCCCGGGGCCACCTTGATTTCCTACTTCTAGACTCCAGAACTGGGAGGCAATGAATTTCTCTTGTTTTAAGTCACCCAGTGGGGTACCTTGTTATGACAGTCCTAGGGAACTAGCACACAGCCCTGCTCACTGCCAGCAGCCATTAGAATCCTTTGGTCCACGTTGACCCTCTACTTTGTGAGGGACCACCCTACGGTAACCACGTGTTTGGAATGAGGCTGGAGAAAGGTGGCGCTCACCTTAGGCATTTAGTATGAACAAGTAGGAATGTTTTGTGAGACTCTACATAATGTGATCTATGTGAAAATGCCCGTTTCTAATACCAGTTTAGGAGCTCAGATTAACTAACTGCATTTCCCCACTGAAAGGAAGAACCGCGGTGTGATTTAATTAGTCAATCTCTTGCAAAAGGATGGTTTACAAGAAAATAGCTTTAGCAAGATATCCTTGTAGCATTTTTATCCCTCATTGATTCTGCTCCGGTAAGCACATGAGACTCCACAGCAAGGAAAAGAAGGATGTGCTGAGGGTGCATCATTTTATAACGCTGGAGAGCAGATTTATAGAGGTTCCTGCAGACTTGAAATGCCAACCCAGTTTTTAAAAATGCTCGTTCTCTTCCAAGTTCTTTGTTTTGGGGGGGAGCTCAATCCATACGACAATGAGAAATTTATTATGTGAGTTGACCTGGTGTTAGTAAAATGTGATATGTTGATTATAGTCTGATCAAATACTGCATCCGGGAGAATTCTTTGTTCAGACATTCCTGTTTGGATGGATGGGTTATTAGCCGAGAAATAAACCGGCGATCCCATGGAAGTATTTATAGTGAGCGTGGTGCAGCTGTGAAATCAAGGGTGCCATAATTTTGTGCCCGGTAGCTCTTCAAACAGGCATTCCTGTTCTATATGGACGGCAGAGCATTTCAATTACATAAGCGAGCCGTTATCACCCTCTCTCCCTTTGTGTGTGTTACCGTGGCAGCGAGCAAAGCCCAAGGCTATTGGCAGAGCTGATAATTTTTTTTAACGTGATTACCACTGCTTTTGGATTAGGTAAACTGCCAGGAACCAGAAGCAGGGCTTTCCAGCTCGAGAGCTTGTGTATTTGCCAAATGAGTGGTTTTGAAAATTGGCCTCCCTTTGCTGAAACATGTTTTTCTACACTCTAAGAAACCTCCGGCATAAAAGGAGAATGTTGTGTCAGGACACAGGAGGCAAATTGAACACTGTGAATCCTATATTTTTCTAAATTTCCCTTTGTGGACTGAAGACTATGGAGTGAAGGCTGGCCAGGTATGAGCTTCCTTTAGACTCCGTCATTTTTTCTCTCCATGGCGAGAGCGCCGGAGGCAGCTCAATCTGGAAATAGCTGGGATGCTGGCTCGGAACGCCGAGATCTTACGGCAGGGAGCCCCCACTTAGCCCAGGATACCTGTGGGAGCAACAGGTAGACTAGAGAGCCAGGTGAGCAGGGCAGTGTCAAGGAGGTATTTGACCCAGAGCAGCCAAGTCTCCTTCCTAAAGCCCACAGGGGGGTCGAGGGGAAATCACATTTGACTGAAGCACCGGGCATTGTTGCTTCTAGTCTCAGGTTCCTTGGCAGAAGATATTGCAAACGAAGGGTCAGACTAATATGTGGAAGCCTCGATAAATAAATAAGTAACATGGTCCACCCTTGAGGTTTAAGTGGGGGGAGGGGGGAGACTCCTCCACACCCTGCTGGCGGCCGTAGGATTAGATGGAACGGCCATACCTGCAGAGCCAGAGGGTTGGTGAAGGGAGCTTGCTGCAGAATTGGCGACTCCCGGTCAAAGCCTGCAACTGACAAACCAAAAAGGAGCACATATCGGATGCTCTTGAGAATCGGTCTTCTGGGAGCTTTCACCTGAGCAGCCCCCATGCCAGCTGTGAAACCAGGGCTTTGGACTAAAGACCAGAGCTTGGCCCACGACGTCATTCCGTCTGCTCTTTTTACCAGTCACTGATAATGGAGACCAGAAATCTCAAATGTGTCAGCTATACATGCTCTGCAATTGTTCCTAACGTCTAACTTTTTTTTTTTTTTTTTAAAGCTGGAAGGGGAGGGAAAACAACGAGACCGCACTGTCTTGGCTTAGCATCCAAATCAGAGACGTTTAAGTGAGTTACGGGATTTCATTTGGGAGCCAAGAGACTGCACATGGTTATTTATGAGTCATCCTACCGTGGGTTTTGCATGTGCATTGGTCGCTCTTGACCCAGAGGTGTGGGGCGCGGTGTCAACGCCATTACAAGTTGGCGCCTGTTTCTGGCTTTGCCTAGAGCAGCTAACAAGTTCAGCGCAGGCACAATTGTCGGTTGCCCTGTGGCGCGAGAATGCAAACAAAGGGTCCTAATATGGGCTAATGCTTTGGTGGCTCGACAGTTGAGCGGCCTATAGCAGCTTAGGGGTTGTACTTCTGGGGTATATAGCGGCCTGCACGCTGCCGGGCTGGGTCTTCCGCATCCTGTAAGTTTAAAGGGAACCCCATTAAAGCACGGTCAGAAGAACTCCTGTTGCCGCGTCTTCCTTGCTGGCGAGGCGGGCGCGACACAGAGGAGCAGAATCAATACGCTGCGGCAGATGCAGACAGGCAGCCCCTGTAAAGGGCGGGCCTGGCGGGCAAGGTCCGAGGAGATCCGAGAGCCCAGCCGAGCCCTGGCCCGGCCCTGCACGTGCCGAGCCCTTGCAAAGGCCGAGGTTGTTGCTATTAATATATTTGTTTGCACTGTGTCTATTTAAAGCAATTTGAGAGAGAAATACCTCAACAATCTTCTTATTATCTAATAATGGAGTATGGTTCTGCAACAATTTTGGGGAGGGAAAATAAAAAAATTCGGTCTGCTGAAGTACCACCTAACCTAACAGGCAGATGAGGCACTCGGTAGTTGGTTCACGGCCCTGGCAAACACATGCTGGCGTGGGCTGTTAACTTCCTCCTGGTGGCCGTGCGCGGATGAGAGGCAACTTGCCCTTACCCCGAAAGCTCACAGAAAGATCAGTTAAAAATTTAGGCAGATTAATACAAGGAAGTGGTTTATTTACTGCGTGCACAGGGAGAATCACAGAGAAATTACCCAGTATCCCCATGGGATCCAGATATTTTTACGCCTGTCTTTTAGAGGAGTATAGGAAATTCTGTTTAGGGGCTGCTAGGGAGGATGAATTGTTGGGAGAATGAAAGGTAGGGGGAAGAAGATTGGCTAGTAAATTAACCTGAGAGACAGGTATTATGTTTAAAAATGATTTGGGCCAGGTCTGGCTGCATTCTTGATTTTCTTTCCCTGCCGTGTGTTGTGTATTGAGATGACAGGGAGGGGAAGTGACGTCCATGGTTCTTTTGATGGCTCGGTCAGTTTATGCCGATAGCAGGAAAACCCCGTTCCAATGCATTTTTGTCTCAAAACTTTTTTTTTTTTTGAGACAGAGTCACGCTTTGTTGCCCAGGCTAGAGTGAGTGCCGTGGCGTCAGCCTAGCTCACAGCAACCTCAAACTCCTGGGCTCAAGCAATCCTCCTGCCTCAGCCTCCCAAGTAGCTGGGACTACAGGCATGCACCACCATGCCCGGCTAATTTTTCTATATATTTTTAGTTGGCCAATTAATTTCTTTCTATTTATAGTAGAGACGGGGTCTCGTTCTTGCTCAGGCTGGTTTCAAATTCCTGACTTTGAGTCATCCTCCCGCCTCAGGCTCCCAGAGTGCTAGGATTACAGGCATGAGCCACCACTCCTGGCCTCAAAGGGTTTTTAATTCAAAATATACTTTATACCAAAGAGTCCTTTTTTGGGGAGAAATTTCCTGAGCCCCTTCAGCCATAAGCCGTTAAGCCCCTGATGCATCAGCCCTGGGTGTGCAGGTCCGTCCACCTGCCTCCCTCCCCTCCCCTGTCAGAGTTCTCCATCTCTCTACAACGTTCCCATCAGCAGCCCAGCTCAACCGCTGCAGTGGCGGCAAAAATACACGCACGAATTCTTTGATACTCTGCCTTTCAAGCGGCGGAGTTTAAATCCCCTCCCCTAGAGTGCGGGATGGATTTGCCTCTGACGGAATAAGGAGGGAAGGATGGTGTCTGGCTTAGAAGCCAGGACAGAACACCTTCAGCAGCTCCCTTCTCTTCATATATGCACATCTCTCTCTATATATATATATTTTTTCTCTCTCTCTCTAAATATATATATATATATATTTCATTAGAATGTAGATTTATTTGCATGCACAGCAATGAGGATTAGGAAACTAGGTAAAAAGGAAAGCAGTCTTCAGGCAAATGGAACGAATTAAGAGTCTGAAGTAAAGGACTCTAGGACCTACTGCAATGCAAAGACCTGTTGTGCTATTCAGAAGTTAAGTCTCTTCATCTGATGGCTTAGCCCACTTTTTAGCTAGGCATTTCTCTCTCTCTCTCTCTCTCTCTCTCTCTACATATATATATATGTGTGTGTGTGTGTGTATGTATATATATATATATATATATAGAAAGAGAGAGAGAGATGTATATATGTGCATGTCTCTCTCTGTCTCCATTTCTCTACGTGCCTGTCTCTTCCTTTCTCTCTGTTTCTCTCTCTCTCTCTCCTTCTCCCCGCCTTGATTTGCGAAAGCCCATGTCGTATGCAGAGGCTCACATGCCAAGTGACTGAGGCCCCCAGCCCCCAGCCACGTGGATCATCTCCGTGCATAACGCACTCAAGTCCCGGTAGGACTGCAGCCCTGGCCCACTGCTCGCCTGCAAGCTGGCAAGAGACCCTGAACCGAGAACCCTGCTTCATGACTCCTAAGCAGTCCGCAGACGTTGTGTGTTGTTTTAGCTGCTAAGATTCGGGGTAACTGGCTACGTGGCAGTGGATAACCAGCACAGCCTGGACTTGTCCTTTGACACAATTTTACTACGCCTGTGGCAGAACAGCTCTTGCCTGGATCAGCAAAGGAACCAGCCTGGCCCCCGAATCTTTAAACAGTGGGTGGGAATCCAGTCTCCTTGCCAGCATCAGGGATTGGCTCAAAAACCTTGGCTGGTTCTTCCTGCATTTGCTGCATTTCCTAGGAGCAACTTCCCTTCAACCTTATCACACGGTTTGTTCAGAGAAAGTGCAGAGATCTTCCAGCGGTTCTGAGAGGAAGAATGGGCCTTCCCAGCTGAGAGCTGAAATTCTATTTCATTTCGTGGCTGCAAAACCTGCAGTTCATGTGAATTCCCTTCTTCCTGCCCTGCTGACCCCTAAACCAACGTCCACCCACTGCCAGGTCTTGTCCTGGCCTCCACGCCATCTCCCACGCCTGTCCTAGCCTATTAATTCTGCGTTGCCACAGTGTACACCTTCATTCCTCTGAGAGATGATTATTTGGGGGCATCTTTAATCATAAAATCTCCCTCTTCTCTTTGATTCCTCATGCATAGAGCTGATACTTAACTCCTAAAAGTCATACCACCGACCGTGTAACTCTCAGGGCCCATATTCCAAAGATCCCACAGCTGGACTCTCCCCTCTCTCTTTCCACGGCTTGTCCATATCCCCTCCTCAGACCAAATGTGTGTTGCTTTCAGTTACTAAATTTGGTGGTAACTTGTTATTGTACGGCTATAGAGAAATAGTGCACATGTGGACCTGCCTTTTAACACAACTTCACTGCCCCTTTGGTAATACTTAAAGTTTGTATTAACACAATTCCCATAAACAGTTATAGGTTATACCATATTGCTCTTGAGAAGCCATAAGCAATGTCTTTCTTTGTTAACATCTATCAGGGACGTGGCCAGAGAGAATTCATTAGACTACATTGCTCTCAGATCTGCAAAATCGAGTTTTGGGATTACGATTACTGAGGTCCTCAGTCCTTTCTGACTTCCATATGTTCCCAGCCTATGTGCTTATAATAGTGCCAAGTGCAAAGGAAACCAATAGAAAGTGTCAGATATGTGAAGTCTTAATCAGTCAATCAATGAGTATTTATTGAGTGACTACTGTGTGTCCACAATTTCGCCAGAAGCAGTGAATCTCAAAATTTCCTCATGTGTCATAGATTATTTTGCTGAAGCTATTGATTTTTTAAAATTCTCCGTATGTCTTTCATTTTTACGGCTATTTTTATAGTGATCATACTTTAAATCAAAGCTGTTCAGAGAAAGAGAAAGCATCCATCCACAGGCTGCACCTCTGTGTTATGAGTTTGGTTGTCGGTAGCTGTGGAAGGTGGCTGGCTGCAGGAAATCTGAATCAGCCCGTCAGGCGTGCATGTGACCTTCCGGGCATGTGACCTGGGCTGTCACACCAGCTCCCCGGGGCACAGGGACCCACACTTAGTTTAATGCTCTGCTGTTGCTGATCTTGCAATTCTCCATGATTTTTTTTAACAAAAGACTCATGTTTTTATTTACAGTGCCCCCCTCATCATGATTTGAATGTCTTTGTCCCCCTAAAATCTATTTGTTGAATTTCTAACCCTCAAAATGTTGGTTTTAGGAGGTGGGGTCTTTAGGAGACGATCAGGTGGTGAGAGTGGAGTCCTGACTGTGGGACTGGAGCCCTTAGAAAAGGGGTCTGGGAGGGGGCTCCCGTGACTCTTTCCCCAGTCAGGACACAGCTAGAAGGCACCTGTCACGGACACAGAGCCTGCGGGCGCCTTGCTGTGAACCTTCCAGCCTCCAGAATAATGAGGGACAAGGCACTGTTTATAAACCACCCTGTTTTGTTACAGCAGCTGGAAAGGACTAAGGCAGCCCCACAAACCTTGCAGCTGGTTATGTCCTCAGATGACCCTGCTGCACCCCCTTTCGCTCCCCTGTCCGTCAGTAGAGAGGAGGCTGCCGCCCTGGGTTGGCTCCGGAGGAAGGCCTGAGATAAGGGTGTGTGCACCCCAGGTTTGCACAGTGTTTCCAGGGGAAACAAAGGCGGGATTAGGGGAAACAAGACAGGGGAGGGAAGGAAGGGCAGCAAGGCTGTGACTTCAGGCAGCATTCCCAGAGGGTGGCCTCAGCCTGGCCAGAGGGGCGCCCTGGGCTGCAGGTTGTGCTCGCAGGATCTGAGGTGAGGGGCTTGCACCTCTGGCTCCCTACACGCGGGGCTGGCAATGGAGGGAAGTGAGTTCTCACTCTGTTAGTTCCTGCAGCAAAACGAATGTGTGCTGTTCCTGAGAACCCTTAGCTAAGACTTCCAGGGTAGCATTCTCTCAGAGCTTGAAGGGATGACAAAGGAGCAGCAGTTAGGAAGTGTGAGCTAGTTGCATCCTCTTTGCCAGGTACTGTGCTACTCACTGTGGAATGCGTGCAGGAGGATGAGACACAGCTTCTGTTGTACTCAAAAGCGAAAGGGAAAAACGGTAGAGACGTCCGTTTTTTTTTTCATGAAACATTTACTATGAGCCAAACACCAGCCCTAAGCATTAGGTGACCACTTGGTCCTTGCTCTCGGAGATCTAGTGTGTTGAGGGCACATGTCTGGCTGGCTGGCTGACGTATGAACAAAGCAGCACCAGATCTTTGGGAGGAATGCCCAGGGCCCGTTCTGATCCAAGAAGAGAAGCATGTGTGTCTTTGGGGCCTCTTTGATGGAGATGGACTGGATGTCTAAGGATGAATAAACTGCAGAGGGTTACGGCATTCTAGCTTTGCCACATGATTAGGCAAAATATCAACACTTCTCAGTCATTTTTCTAACAAGTTTATGGAGCAAGGTGCTGGGGAGAAGATGCTGACTGGGGATTCCAACAAGCACGCAGAGAAATTTCAAAATATGATATTGAGGGACAGAGACGTTTGCCAGGCACGTCTCACGCCAAGGTGTGAAAGAACATAATATACTCACCCGTTGGCACGTGGCCTGACGCAGCTGCGAGGCTGAAGGTTTGGGACCATGACAGAGGACATCATGAATCAGGACAAGGGATGCTAGGATGTTCTCTTGTGAGCCATCAAAGCTACTGAAGGGTTTTAAAGGCAAGACTGGCATGGCCACGTTTATGTTTCGGTAGTGTCACTCTTGTACCGCTGATCTATTTCGGGAGCACTCTTAACTGCTCTGGGCTTATCTGTGGCATGTAGTTGCCCAGCCGGTCTCTTTGGCTCCTTTCCTGTCTCTATTGTTTTAAGAATCTCAGTTATGTAAATTGAGGACTATAGGAGACTGACATATATTTTCCTAGTTTAAGAATTAAATTTAGTAATGTATGTGCTCTGCCCAGAGCATTTAAAAGTAATATGTTCCGGACAAGGCCCCTTTTGCCTTGAGGCATAACAAAACAAGGTGTTGTCTAGAGGCATAACAACGGACCTGAGTTGCAAGTAAGCAAGAGCTACCCCACCCCACGGCATTGGGGGTCTGGAGGCCACATGATAAACACATTGTTCCTGTGATTGCAACGTACACTCCATAAGATGGCTGGTTAGTCAATGACAGGTAAGATCCCTCAAGGGAGGGGCGACCTAAGCTAGGCAAAGCCATCGGGGTTCAGCCGAAGATCTTAGGGGATCACCCTAAGAAAAGCTGGGGATGAGAAATGCCCCCTGTGACTTGCCTTGCCCATCCTTGCTAATCTGGGTCCGTGATCTATGCCTAGCGCCTAGAGCAACCACCTGGAAACCTTGAGCCAGGGGATATCTGCTTCCCTAAGGCTACGTATTCTGGAATTTATGGCCATTGCTGCAATGCCTGGGTGGTTACGTACAAGGAACTAATTTTAATTTTTTTAGAGTATAAAAATAAAACTGACCTGGTGTATTATTACTCAAGTCAACTGTCTATATGTGTGTCTGCATTCTTCTTTGCGCTCTGCATTTGTGTTTTGTGTTCTGTGTTCATTCTCCATCCTGTAAACGGGCCACAACAGAGGATGCTTAGCCGAAAGAGTCTACAGAGTAGGTGTTCTGAAACTGGGGTGATCTCTCTGCTCTTGGAGATTGGGCAATGTACAGAGACATTTTTGACTGTTACTATTTGGAGATCACTATTGGTGTTTAGTGGGTAGAGGCCAGGGGCCACTGCTAAACATCCTGCAATGCACATGCAGCCCACATAACTAGGAAGTGTGTGATTCACGGTGTCAACTGTCCTGAAAAACCCTCGCACAGATTGATAAGCTAAGAGGTAAAGTGATTTTCTGAAAACAAGAGGGTATTTGGTGACTGGGAGAGAGTGGGGGGGAGTTCGGGACAATCGCCGTGGGAAGTTCTGTGGGCACTGTCTGATGGCAATGGCTCCCAACCGTGGCATTGCCAGCCCCACGTGTAGATGGAGGAGTCGGCTGTGATCGGGCAGGGAGGGTGGCGGCCCTGTGAGTGTGACCTGTTCTGCGATAACCACTGTTTTAAGGTATTAATTTGCAGTCTCTTTCCCCATCCCGATTACAAGAGGTGTTTTTTTCTCTATTACTCAAAATCAAAATTAACTATATATATATATATAATCTGTTCCTAAGCTCTAGGAATAGAAATATAAAGAAAACATAGAAATTCAGATCTTTCAGGGAGACAGACATTCTGAGTGGTGGCTGGCAAAAGAGCTATCAGGGACGTATAAAGGGTGTGTTAAGTGGAATGATTCATGGGAGAGACACTGCATGGAGAATGAAGGGACTTTATGGGTGAAGGGGGATTGGAGTTGAGATCTGAAGCACATTGAGGATTTCAACAGGACAGAGATGAGGAAGAGGATAAACTAGATGAAGAAAACACCCTAATCAAAGGCTTGAGGACGATTGGGGGGATGCAATCGTACTGCAGTCTGAGTCACCCCACTTACCCAGAGCTGTGGCAATCCAGGGGCACGTGATGGGATGTATGAGGGACCTTGGTGTTTCCTAGGTTTAAAAAAATTGAAATTTTTTGACATTTCAAGTTTCACAATGACTTTGTTAAAGCCTTTAAACTGTGGCACTCTGCAGCGTTGCATGTCCTTTATAGTTTGCAAAACATTTGAGTTTCATTAGCTCATTGAATCTTACTAGTAAGGAACCAAATCTAGCCAGTGGTTGCCACCTTTCCCAGGGGCAGCAGGAATGGAATTATAAAATTAGAAGTGCGGGAAGGACTCACAAAGCTGAATCATACTATTTCTTGGCTCCCATGCTTGTCACATCGAGCTATATTGGCAAAAGACCATGAGACAATGAATATGCAACATTTAATTTTTTCACTCAAATGGCACGTGATCCTTATATATGTCATCTGACATGCAGTGAACCCCAGAGCGTACTCTCTTCAGCCCCAAAATTGAAGGTCAAACAGATTTGTTGCAGATTCTGTCGGAATATTCACAGCTGATATCCTAGACTTATTTTAAAAACCTACAAAAATGGTTTGCTCTCTATATCACCCAGCTCTTTCCCTGACCCGAGCAACATCCCGGATTTCTCTTTTGTGTGGCTTTGTCTTTCTGATTTTTTTTTTCTGAATTTGCTTAAAATCTAAGGTCAATTCTTTTAAAAGAGTAACCTAAATGGGACATAGTAATATAGTTTTTCTTGAATAATTACTCAACTATTTGTAAAACATTTCAAAGTTAAAAAATTTAACAAAATGCTTAAGAAGTCCACTCTAAGCCAAAGGAATACAAATTCAGGAGACCTATGAATATCATGATTATGTGTTGTCATACTTATGGTAAAATAAGCAGACAATATGTTACTTTCTGGTCATGGCATTACATAAACAACCAAGGAGAATGTTTAGCAGGGGGGGGAAAAATCAAGAAATAATATTACTGTAAAAGTAGACCAGGAGGACAGAAGATGTTTCATAGCTCTAAACTGAGTTTCTCATTACACGTGACCTTTTCTATAAATAATAGTTTCACAGTATTTTAGGACTTGAAAAGGACATTTTTACTTTTTTATGTTATTTTTTTCTCTATCTTCTTAGCTATCCTTATCAGACTTATTTTTCTGATGGAGAAACTAGGGGACACAGAAGTTAACCAGCACATTTTACTAGATCACATTGTCCCTCATTTTAACACTTCTAAATTAAGTATTCATTTTGTGATTAATGCACAGCAATCATGCCCTAGTGTGTCAGTAGTGTTGTCTTCCAAGTCAACTGTACATGCACATCTTATAATTAAGATGGATTAGTGGCATTTTTGAGTAAATGAAATATGTTAAATTTAAATTCAACTCTCACTCCAAATTGCATACACTTTCCATGGACACTCTGGCCTCACTTAATATCAGCTGGGAGAAAAACAAATAACAAAACAAAACAAAAAAGACAACAAAAAACAGGTTGAACACTATGGATTTTGAGTTATAATCCATACATTCAAAAGATATGAATGTTAGGCACTGAGCTTGTGTTTTTTATAATGTAAAATAATGATGTATTCTGAAACATTTGCCTTATCTATAGTTTTCAAATGTAGTTAAATTCCATAGACATCTCCCAAGAGCATATTTTGTGCAGGGCATACTGCTAGTTGTTATGGCAGCACATGGCTATGTAAAGTTTAAATTCTACCCTCATGGGATGGGGGGTGACGGGGGGACGGGAGGGATGATGAAAAATACAAATTTATAAACTTACTACTACCTAAGAGGCATTATGTTACAAACTTTTGCATATTTGGACTCATCTCCATTTTATAGATTAGTAGACTAAGACTCCTAAAATGATAATGATTTTTCCCAGGGTATCAGAGAAAAGAATTGTTGAACCGGAGTTAAAACCAGAACTTTTGGCTCCTCAAACCTATTCTAATTCTATTATTTTGCATATAAAGCTAGTTTTTATATAAGGTATGAAATGAGATACACACTTATACTGATGGTCCATAAGAAGGGAGATAATTTGCCTTCTATCAGAAAGCTGGTAAAAATGCTCTCTCCTTTAATCAAACAGACATTGCCTCTACTTAGTGAGAACACAAGCATGGCATGGAGAATATTCCTCATGGGGCCTCCTCATCTCACAAATGGAGTCTGAAATCAATGGAATGATCAAAGCGCTGTTTGCAAAGGACAGGAGAGAAGGCACAGAGATTTTATTTGTTAAGGTTAACACTATATTGACCTTGAAATTTTAAAATTTGCCTGTGATTTCTCCTCATTTCATAAAAAAACAGTTCTATCCAAAGGAAGCGGGAAAACAGACATTTCTTTAACCCTGACCTGAGCTAGACACTGTGTTTTTGGCATCATCTTTTATTCCTACAACAACCCTGATGGTTATTGTGACACCTATTTTGTAACTATAAACATCCATGGATATTTTGATGTGTTAATCATCTTCTCTAAGGTCATGTAAGTCTATTTTGCTCCAGAGCAAAGGATCTTTCCTCTACATCACATCGACCCAACATCTGTACGGTGACCAGTAAGTGAACATCCGAGGCTAGACACCACCATCTCCTACTCACCTGACTCACGAAGTTAAACTGCTGGAATTTTGTATGAGTTCTAACAGGCTCAAACTAACTGAATCCGTATTAACAGTAATCATTTAGCATTTAATTGGTCACCATTATTTTTAAAATCTGTTTAGTAAGATCTCATTTATCTTCAAAATAATCCATTGATAATCATTATTACTGTTGTTATTGTCACTATTATATTTTTCAGATGGTGAATATTAAATGCATAGAACCGATGTGAACTACCCAAGATCACACAAATACCAAGTGGTAAAATAAAGTGTTAGATCTTTAGCTTTGACTTAACATTATTCAGACTTTCACACTTTGAAAAAGTAGTTTCCTTGGACCCAGGGCTGGACAAATGGTACACTAACTTTCTTGGCATATTAAAATAGATCAGGGATAAAATAATTAAATCAGAGATTTTGGCATTTTTAAAGTCAAACATTGATGTATACATTCATGTTTTCCATGAAGGATATAAGAAACAATCCGTAGGGTCAGTCCAGGAAGTGAGACCTGTATTAGTGGATCGGATATTAGTATAACATCTCGGTGATGAAGAAATCAAGCTTTGAAAGACAGGGACATTCCCAACCTCATAAACGTAGTCATTAGCAAGAGGACTATTGTATCAGAGCTAGCTGTCTCTGTGCCTTTGGCATGTCATTAAAGAAAACACAGTGAAGTCATTAAGAACTCAAACACTAAAGTCAAACTAACTGTCCTCATAGTCTGGCTCCTAATTAACAGCTTTGTGACCTTGGGCCATTTACTTAACATCTCTGTGCTTCAGTTTCATCATATAAAATAATGGAGATCATAATTCCACCTGTCTCATAGAGTCATCATGAAAATTGAATGGAGCAGCTCACATAAAGGGCTTTAAACAATACCTGACACAGGGTCAGGTGCAGAAATCTTAGCTATTATTGCTCAACCTGCTATAGCCTCTATTTCCTTATCTGTAAAATGGGGATTGGCATAACACTCTGATGACGTCTTAGTAAGAATTATCTAAGAATTAATGTGAAAGGGGCATCAAATAATAGGCATTTAATCATATTTTCTGTAGGACTGGTTACTACAGATTCGTAAATACTTAAAAAAAAGGGGGGGGGGTACATCAGTGCAAGTGCTGTCTCCATACAAGTTTCATGGGTGCCTTTCACACATCAGACACTGCTTTCTGCAGAAGCTACGAGAATACATAAGACACAGGTTGTGGTCTCCAGGGCTCATGGAGAACATAGACATGTAAGGAAACATTTCTCACATGCACAGCATTTTCATGGAGGTTTTAGGAGAAGGGACAGTGCCTGGAAGCCACTAGCGTCAATTTTCATAAGGAACTTGTCTTAACCTAATAAAAGGGAAGACTAGCATTACTCTCGCCAGCTACATCTCATCTGGTCTCGTGCCGGGTGGTATGATGGAGTGTGCACGGGAGACCAGGTGGCCTCGTCTTACCTTTGGCTTCCTCTGTGGCATGGGGACATCACTTCACTCGCTTATGTTTCATATCCTTCTCATCAGCATCCAAAGCCATCCATGGCTGAGCATTTGCTGCTGGACCCACTCTGACCCTGCAGGTGTGCACGAGCCGGAGGACAGCCTCAGACTGAAAATACTTGAGTATCTTGTTGGCGAGAACAGACTTAAACACAAGAACCAATTTATGGACAGTAGAAGTCAACATAGCTTCTGATATCAGACGGCATTAGTCAGAGATTCAATTTCTGGAGGAGTTCAGAGTCTTCAGGCTAAGTTTAGGACGGCATCATTCCAGGTTTCTGGGGTGATGACGGTAAACTCTCCATGAGGGAGGGACTTGAACCTTGAGCTTCTGATTGGAAGATTAAAAATAACCTCCCCCTTCTTTCAACAGTTAACAAATTTTATCTATCCAAGCCTCGTGGGTTTTGCCACTTACTCAAATGAATAGAATTATTTTGGAGGATTTTTTTTTATTCTTTTGGAAGCTTGAAAACACTTTAAAAACATATTTCAATTATCTTTGAGCACATAGTAAATTAATATATGCTCATAGCATATGCTGATTGAATATTAAACATATGAATGAATAAATAAAGGAAACAATGCAGAAGTGGAGTAATAAATAACTGAATATCCATCAAAAGGTTCTAATTATGGGGGAGAATGGTAGTACTCTCTGATGGCCAAAACTGGGAATAATGGCCCAGGATTTTACTCAAGTGCCTGATGTCTAGACTAGGTGGCCTCTGATGACCTGAATGCTCGAGACCCTCCCCGCCCACCCTGCCTCACCCTCCCCTGTGCTGCCACACGCTGTCGTCCAGATTTTGCTCTGCTGCCCTTGCTCTTGGAAACAGAGGCTCGTTCTCTGTCATCATGCTGGGTTAGATGCGTCCCACTAAATGAATCCGAGAGAGAGAAGGAGCCACACGTATAAAGAGGCAGAGGGCAGGAGGCAGCCCAGGATGACTGCAGCTTGTGGGGAGAGGAGGGTTCTGGGTGGGAGGAGGGACCCTGGGCTCTGCTCCTCTCCTCTCTGCCTGGGGAGGCTGACTCAGGGCACCAGGAGCAGGACCCGATGTTCGTTGGACCGTAGTACGAGCCCAGGGGCTAATGGGGAGAGGGAGGTCTTGGCTCTGTGCCTGCAGGGTCACCCAGGCTGCTCTTGGCTCCGTGGGAGGGTCCTCCACCATCACAGCATCTCCTGCCCTGCAGGCCCAGGTAGCCGCTCTCTCCTCCCCGAGCTCTCCGGGTGGGGACACGTCTCTCGTGGGAGCCCTACCTGGTGCTGACGCGGAGATCAGACCTAGCCCCCAGTGCAGAGCTGCTTTCCCCTTACTGTCCTCTGCCCTTCTCCTCCTTCAAGTCCAGAGGTGTCCTGTTCACTGCGTGACCCTGGACAAGCCTGCCCGCTGCAGCGCCCTCTTCTCCGCCACGGAATCAGCAACGTGTCCTGTCACAGGCGTCCAACGAGACTATGCACATGGGGGACCCGGCAAGGGCTTAGCAAATAGCAGACAACGGAGAAATTTCTCTTTTATAAAAGGTGTGATTAGGAGGTGCCTCATTCTTCTCACTCTAGTAAATAAGTGAAAATAGACCTCGTTGGTAGCTAGAGTGGGATTTTATAGTGAATCAGTAAAAGGCAAAGATGAGAGGAAGTGTTCTTTTTTTTTTTTCCCTTAAAACAAACCATTTAAAAAATCACTCCCTTTTAGTAATAGGAGCCCGGCAAGCACTGCTCCCCACACCTCTCTACCCCTTTGGATTCTAGAAGGCACGGAATAGTTCTGCTCAAAGGTTTCTCTGAGCTGCGCCAGTCCAGCGGGTTTTACGGGAGATTACATAGCTCTGTAAAGAACTTGATCAAACATGACAACAGGCCTGCCAATGACACCTCTGCCAGTTTACTCAATAGAGGTATCTGAAAAATATGAGATGTAATCAGAATCTATTCTCTGCCCTTTTATAAATGTGAATGGACAGAGATGGGACAGTGGCCCGGGACATAGAAGCTGTGCTCTGAACATCGCCCTCCTCACCCTTCACCGGCACAGTAATTGCAAGTTGCTGGGGCAGGACTGTCTGAGAAAAGGCAGAAACTTCTTAAAAATGCGAATTACCTTTTTGCTTAAAAGGAGCACGGAGGAATTCCTGACATGCTCCTCTGAAAGGCCAGGCAGTGTTGGGAGATTATTCCAAAATTATTCAGAATAAAATTAAAGGCAATTACGGCTTTGTAAACACAAGGCCTGGTAGGTGTCCGTGTGAGAGAGGAAACAGAGAAAGTCAATTTGGGAATAAAGCTATTTGCAGAGAAAATAATTTTGGTTTCCTTGTTTCCTTCTTGCCTTGACTCTGATTGAGTTAGAGACCGAGATCAGCTTCAGCGATCCCAAGTCCCTGCTGTTTAGCATGCGATAAATAAGGTGGCAAGGGCCCCGATAGATTTTAATGAAAAATGAATGAAAACGTTTCTTCATTTTTGTCCTGAACTGGAGTCAGAATGGTAAAATGCTTTTGCACTAAATTTATTTCTTAGAAAGTTGACTGCTAGCATTGGTCCGTGGGGTCTGACTTGAATATTTTGAAATTTGGCTCTCTTGTAAGATATTTTCTTAAAACCTTTAATCAATATACATTCAATTTTCTTCTTCTTCTTCTCCTCCTCCTCCTCCTCCTCCTCCTCCTCCTCCTCCTCCTCCTCCTCCTCCTCCTCCTCCTCCTCCTCCTCCTCCTTCTTCTTCTTCTTCTTCTTCTTCTTCGCTGGCTGATTTAAAGTCCTTGTTCTTGCAAAGAAGATAAAACAATTTTAACTTGTGGCCGGTTGGGGGAGAGGATTAAAAACGACACAGCATCTTTCCTGGTACCCAAGGAGGGCACTGCTACCTTTGCCTGGTCTTTGTCCCTTTTCTGGTCTTGCTCCCTGGGTGTGAGAGTCCCTCAGCTCCTGGTTCTCCTCCTGCCCCTACCTTGTAGCGATTCACCCCGGCGGTTGGCCTTCCCCTAGACAAGTGTCCGATTCACCCTCCGATGGCATAAACTGCACTACACCAGAGAAAGCGAACTCCACCGCTTGGGGTCAGGATGGGAATTAAGACTGAAGTATAAATCCGGCTTTCCTTACGCTCCACGCTGCTTGGCAGGCACGTGGCTTTCCTCCGGCTCTGACGCTTGCATTGGCCAAAGCGATTCTCAGACTCTTCTTCTCAGCAAAACACAGAAAGTGACTGTTCCTGAGAGCAGGTGTTTCCGCTTCTGCTTCCCAGCCCTTCCCCGGACGGGCAGGACAGGGCCCTCCAGGCGGGCGGGGGGCGGCCGGCACCTGGCAGGCCGAGTTGTCTCACGTGGGCGGCTGTACTAGGGAACCGGGTCAGCCCGGAAGCGAAGGCGACTTCCTTGGTGACGGTTCCTGCTCAGAAAGGTGCAGCTCGTCACACGCGGCCCCCAGACAGAGATGTAGCCGCAGAGAAGAGGAGGGAGGAGCTCTTATCAACCCACCTGCACAGGAGTGAAGACGGACACCGACCGGGAGGCGGGACTTTCTCGTGGGCACGGACCTGGAGAATGACGGATCCAGACATACATGGCTTTTACATATTTATATATCGTGCCACAGAACCGACAGCCCGGAAATACACCACCTCCTCCAGCATGAAAAGATGCTCCGGGTTCCCCTCCCGCCCACTCCGCCTTGCCCTGCCATCAGCCAGGAAGGGGAGACTTTTTGAAAATGTCACCTCTGTTGTTTTTCCTGGAACTCTATTTCCAGCGTGGCCTTTGTTGAGCAAGACTGAAGATCTTTAGATGAGGGCCCCGTTTGCAGGGGTTGGCTCGTTTCCAGTTTGGGCAAAATTTAGTTCTTCTCTAACTTTCTCTGGCTACATTCGTGTCCTGAAACATGCCGGTGTCATTTCATTGAGAACGTGATCGACTATTTTGAGTTTCCAAAGGTTCCATCCAAGGCATTGCATACAATTTAAAGCAGCAACAACAACATGAAAGACTTGGTCCCCTAGATTTGAAGGATGGGATACTAAAAAGTCATATGGGAATATTTAAAATTTAATTAAGAGAGATCAGACTTATTTTCCCTGATGTAGAGTGTTCCCCTTCAGGGAGGCTGGGCACGTGAGAGTGAGGGAGAGCCTAACATTTTTAAGAACTGTCCACCTGCCAAACACAGCGCTGGGCATTGTACACATGCAGTCCCAGTTGATCTTCACAAATCCCCACTTCACAGGTGGCAAAAGTGAGGCTTCAAACACTCTTACAAGGTGACCTACTTTGCCAAGCAATGGGCAAAGTATGAATTTTAATCCAGGTCTAATGACTACAAAGGGTTGCTTCCTAAAAAAAAAAAAAATCTTTCCTCATCCTTCCATTTATTTACTACTTTGAAAGAAAATATTTAAATCATTCACTTCTAACATGGTCTATATTCATTTAAGCTGGTGGGCACTTGTGTAGCTCATTTTTTCAGTTCTCTCTATGCGTCAGTTGTGGTGGGCGGGGGGCATTGGTTCAGGTGGCTGGCAGTCCGGGCAGACTGGTATGATACAAGACATCAAAGGTAAAGAAGGTTTCTGTCATGACACAATCCACTCTACTTCCACAAAATCGAAGCAAAAATTAAGGCGCAAACTTCTCCTTACACATGGCGGATCTATCTCTACTTCTCTTTCGATACTGTACTAAAATGACAGCAAGGTCAATTTGGTATATTTGCACACAAGCGTAAAGAGGACAGAAGAATAGATAACAGCAAATATGAAATAACTTCAAATAACTTTGAAATAACTTTTCATAATTTCAAACATGAAATAATTTCATATTTCAAATATGAAATAACTTATGTACAAATTTGGGGAAGAGCAAGCCTATTTAAGCCGGTAAACATCTTTCTCTGTAGCATTCATCTACTCTTTGCCTTTTGAATGTTTTACAGCTGGCCTTTCACATGTCATACAGTTCCTCAACATTTGCCTGGCAGGTGCCATGCAGTAGAAGTCAGCCTACCGTGCCCGCGTGATGAAAAGCAGCCTTTGGTGGGAGGGAAGTCCAGCGCAGTTCTTCATTTTAACATCAACGTGAACTTCTCCTTGCAGCTAATTTGAGTTTTATTTGACTGGCTCCTCTGCTGCAAGCCAACATGGAGCTGGGCGACAGGTCTATGCTTTCAAACAGGGGCGTATTGAAGAGCCAGACTTGTATTCTTTCAGGTCATGATGGAACATTCCAGCGGTGTCAGGAAGCTTCCAGCACTCTATCTCTGCTAGTGAAGATAAAGTTTGAGGTGGGACATACGCTGGCTGAAGGAGAGGACCCTACCTGATGTGACTGGGCGTCTATACAGCAATGAATGCCACGTGTGAGTGACATTTGCTCTTGCATAGTTAGCCTTCTGTATAGTCTGAAGGTGTCTGGAAAACCCCAAGACCTTAGACACCTTGTCTCATGAGTTGCAGGGCCTTCCCTTCAAAATCTGAGGCTTGTCTCTCGGTAAAACCAACAGACTGTATGCCACTGTATGGCAAAGGGGAAGAAAAAATGCCCTGTGAAATAGGTTTGCAGCTCCGTTCCAGCTTCCCTGGGAGGGTAAGTGATGGTCCGTGAAGGACGAGGGGCTATGAATTAAATGCTGCGTTTCGTGAATCTTCAAATGTGCCCAGAGCAAGGTTCTAGCTCAATCCAGTCACTGAGTTAAATTAAACTTTCTCAGCACAAAGCACTGTACTTGGTTTGCAATTAGTTTAAACCATGCTTTAGACACTTCATGGATGTGTTACATGGGACCTTATTAGAAAAAAAGAGAGAGATTATTTTTTTTCCCCAAATCCTATGTAGAACAAAGTTGTCATAAACAAATTTTATTATTAAGTTGAACATTGTGCATTTTTAGAGCCTAACATTATTTTTATATTTGAAGTATGTGCTCTTTTCCTTTGACAGGTGTCTACACATTCTCCTATGCCCAGCTTGTGTGATTATTCAAGTCGCTGGATGCTCTGATACTTACCAGTGAAATCTAAGGCTCCTCTTAGCATTGCTGCTGCAGCCTCCAAACAAGACCCTAAACGTCAAGTCTTGTGGGCAGAATTGTGCTTTATACCACACCCAGTGAGCACACTCATAATTAATTGGGGCCTTAATTTATTTGTTGGTTTTTCCCCACAGGGCAAAGATAGAATACACAAGTTCTCCTAAATGTCTCATTTTTTTTCTTTTGTCCAGGCTATTTTTAATGCACGTGCATAACACTTTTCTAATTATGATGTATCTCAGCCTAGGTCTGAGAATGCCCTCGCTGTGGCGTGAAGCCCCGTCCTTGGTCCTCGTCTCAGGCGAAATCTGATTTCCTCTTCACACATTATAATTCAGAGGGATTCCCCAAGCCCATCTGCACCTGTTCCGTCTTGCCTCCCTCACAGGGATGACCTCAAACAAAATATTAAACCCGCTCAGTAGGTTTCTTCCTTTCTCTCCTCCCTCATTCATTAATATTTCATCTCCAAGGCCCGACCGCCAGGAACCTTGCTCAAGCAACGGCGTAATTTTGATTAAATACACCTTCAGCGTCTGCCTCACTTCAAAGCCCAGCCGTGACATCGGGAAGCAATGACGATCATGCAGCGGGGCTCCAACGCTGAAAAACGATTTCAGACCCGCTCCCGAGACAAGGAATGCCTCGGGGCGCGAGATGCACTTGTCGTTGACGAATGGGCTTGTGAATTTTTTGCTGTCTTCCATTTTTAAAAATAACTTTTCTTTTTTTAAAGGTGTATATAGTTGGGGGATGGGGAGATGCTAAATAAACGAGAGGGGAATCCGCAATTCTTGCCCTGACCTCTTCCCCACTGCCTTGTTTCCTTCTGTTCTTTCCGGCCTGGCTGCCGGGTGGGAGGCGTCCTGAGACTGCGCCACGGCCCTGCGTGGTGGGCCTGCCCTTCTCACCCGGCCGCCGCCTGGCAGGTGGCGAGGAGGCCGTGCTGAAGCGTGGGCAAGGTGAACAACTTGCAAACAGCGTGAGGAAGGGCGCAGTTGTGACTCCTGCTCTGCAGAGATGCAGATGCTGGTGGTTTGAGAGGGAGCCCCCGGAGGGAGCCGCAGGGGGATTTTACGGTTATTAAGGCAGGCGTTGCAGGACACCACTGGGGCTGCCGCTGTCTGACTTGAGCCTCCTGCTCTAGGAGCGAGTCTTGCCCCTGCTTTTATCTGGCTCTGGAAGGCGCCGGGGAGCGCACGCACGTCTGTGTCAGCTATGCATCTGTGAGCTCAGGCTCACGTGGGTTCAGGAGGCTCCCCCACGTGGCTGATGCCTTGCCTGTGTGGGGGTGAGGCAGATGGGGAGGGGCCACAGGGGGTGGGGACAGAGGTTTCCATGAATAGGGACACCTGGGATGAGAATATACTTGGTGGTAAAGGCACTCTGGCGAAAGTAAGGGCCCGGTAAGACCAGAAGCCTCACGTAAGGGAGTCGTGTTCTCAGCCGGTCCCCACCTCCTCCCTCTGCCCCACCTTCTGGCCTGCACACCCTCTGTGTCCCCCACCCCCCTGCACCTGCCCCGCAAGCCCCTCGCTGGGGCCGATGGCATCCACAATGCAGAGGGACGGGGGCGAGCCTGCGCTGGTCAGGGCACTTGCCAATTCTATGAAGGAAGCTTTGAACTCAGGGTTTTGTTGTGGGGACGGGTAGGGGGAATGGGGGGAAAAGGTGTCAGACGGAGAAACAGACGCTCTGGTGGACGGGCCGTCGTGAACCCCCCAATTCACAGTCATCTCCCGCTGACGTTCTATGGAGACAGAGTGAAGACTTAAAAATCTAGTGCAGGAGAGAGACGTGAACGGGTGTGTGTCATAATGTGAGTCTAGAACAGCCCCTGTCGAAGAGGAAACTGAAGACAATGGCTGACCACCACTCTGTCGTCCCAGATATCTATTGAAATTCTAAAGTCTGTGTGATCAACAAATGATATGTGGCTAGAGCTACCTCCAGGCCTGGCACGGCCGGGCGTCCTGATGATGGGACTTGGACAGTGGAAGGTCCAGATTATTCAGGATGAGCGACCCTTCCAGTAGGTGAGGTCCGCACTGGGTGCCAGGGAAAGGCAGTTCCACAAGTCCGTCGGCGTGCTCTTACCCGAAGCCAGTGGCCAAGAAGCAGGCCTGCCACCCATGACAGACCTGGACATGCCATCCCGTGGACCCCACAGGACTTGCACCTTCCACAGAAAACCCAGTCTTGTTAATCCCCAAGCGTGGTAGATATCAGGAGCTACAGTGCTAGCTTTGAACTCATGCTGCCAAGGAAAGAACGGGTAAAATGGAGATGCACGCATTTCATATTAATCTGTTGCAAACAAAATAATAATATAAGATGGTTAATTAAGCAGATGACTTGAAAAGGAGAAAAGGAAGGAAGGATTGCTTTAATAGGAGAAACAGCTTCACTAAGAACACATGCTACACGAACATGATTGTTCTTGTTGATCAGGAGCTACACAGATAGCTACACAGGGAGACATTGGAGCATGGGCTGGCCCATGTGTAGACAGACCCGCGTGTGGGGTGCACCATGCTTCTACATGACCTTCCTGCTCCTGGACGAGGTGCGGAAATAAAAATTGAGGGAAGAGTTATCTGTATCTGATTGCAAAACCAACCCTCAGTATTTTGATTAATGGATTTATGTCCACCAGATGATAAAGTTATCCAGTAGCGAGCCACGGGCTCTAACATTTGTTTTGCCTTGTTCACATTTTTATCAGTGACTTAGTTGACAATGCCATGTTTTAGGCTTATTGCTAGAAAAGAAAACATACATTTTCTAGTACCTTTAAGGCTTATTATTGTCACAAAATAAAATCCACATACCCTTCCTTCCCTCCCTCACCCCCAAATTTTGGATTTCTTTGTTTTTCTCTGACTGCCAGGAGGTGGGCGTCGGTTCTGTGGCTTCACTGCAGCCATCTGCTTACCTGGGCACCCGGGGGAAGGTCTTACGCCTTCCGCTCCTTGTGTGTGAGCTCTGCTTTGTTTATGCTCGACACAAAATTCAACCGGCATTCCTAAGTCCTTTTACATGATGGCAGAAAATCAGCCTTTCGTAATTCCCAGCTTGAGATCCATCCCAACAAAACGAGTGCTTTCGTAGGGAGGGCACTTGGCTTCAGGGAAGACCTGCAGGTGCTGGTGAGATGGACAGACCTGCTGGAACAGAAGGCTCTGGGCGGAGCTGCCCCGCTGGCAGCCCCTCAGCCTGCCTGCCCTGGAGGGACCTCCTCCTTCTTGGTACCCCCCAGCTCTGAAGCGTGACCAAATGCTCTGGTGCTTCCTCTTTGGTCACCATGTGGTTTGGCCTGCCCCTGCCCCGTCCTTGGCTCAGTCTGCTGGCTCCAGCCTTCATTTCTCAGCAACTTTTCTTGACGATTCTATACACAGCTTTTTGACTCATATTTGAGCTCGACATCTCCCGGGACAAACCTGAAGCCCGTGGGCTCCGGCTTCTCAGGTAGGGGGACGAGAGGGTCTTTCTCCCACTCCCCTTCCTGAACCACAGACAGTGGCTCTACCGCCATGTGAGAAAGCACTGAGCATCCAGGCCAGCTTTTAATTTACTGATTAACTTTTAACAGATAGCATTATCACATACAAGTTGACACACATGCACACACAGGTGCACACACATGCACACACACGTGTGAGCACACACGCGTGCACACACATGTGCACACACGTGCCATCTTTATGGATAGATCCATCTGCCCAGATGATAAGGGGCAACATGGGTTAAATGCACATTTTTTAGGACCAAAATATGACTATTTATTTTTTTTAGGTTTTTTTTTCAATTTTTTGAGGAATGACTGACAAATAGATATTGTATTAACATATATCTAAGGTATATAAGGCGATATTTTGATATATGTACACATTGTAAAATGATTTCCATAGTCAAGCCAATTAACAAATCTAATACTTAAAATCCGCTATTCTTAGAAAATTTTAAGTATACATTATTAGTAACTATAGCATTCTTTGTATTAACTTATTCTTCTTATAACTGGAAGTGTGTATCCTTTGGCCTACATCTCCCCATTTTCCCCACCGCTACCTCCTAATAACCACCTTTCTACTCTTTGTTTCTATGAGTTTGACTTGTTTAGATTCCACACAAAAGTGAGATCAGGCAGTGTTTGTCTTTATGTGTCTGGCTCACTTCAATCAGCGTAATGTCTTCCAGATGCTTTTACCTTGTTGCAAACGGCTGAGTATATGTGTATACGGTGTACATGTGTACACGTGTACACGCCTGTTTCTTTACCCTTTCGTCTGACACTTAAGTCCTCTCCACGTCTTGACTTGTGAATAATGCCTCAGTGAACATGGGAATGCGGATCTCTCCGCAAGATAGTGATTTTATCTCCTTTATGCTCAGAAGTGGGGTTGGTGGATCATACTGTATTTCTATTTTTAATTCTTTTTAAGAAACTACAAATGGTTTCATAATGGCTGTACCAATTTACATTCCCACCAACAGTGTATAAGCATTATCCTTCCTCTACATCTCAGCCCAACCCGATCTCTTTTGACTTTCGGGTAATGGCCACCCTAATGGTGTGAGATGATATTTACTGTAGTTTTGACTTGCATTTCCCTGATGATTAGTGATGTTGAAGGTTTCTTCACATATCTGCTGTTCATCTGTATGTCTTCCTTGGAAAAAATGTCTTTGGCTATGGACAAAGTTCTTTGCCTATGATACCATTAGGTTACTTGGGTTTTTTGCTATTAAGTTCCATGAGTTTCTTATATGCTTTGGATATTAACCCCTCATAATATATATGATTTACAAATGTTGTCTCCCATTCTATGGGTTGCCTTTTTGTTTCATTGATTGTGTCGTTTGCTGTAGAGAAACTTTTTAGTGTGATGTAGTCGTATTTGTTAATTTCTGTTTTGTAGCCTGTGCTTTTTGTGTCACATATAACAAATCATGGCCAAGACCAATGTCATAGATCTTTTCCCCTATTTTTTCTAGGAGTTTTATAGTTTCAGGTTTTACATTTAGATCTTTAATCCATTAGGAGTTGATTTTTTGTGTATCATGTAAGAGGAGGATCTATTATTTCATGTTTTTGTAGGTGGATACCCAGTTTTCCCAATACCATTTATGGAAAAGACCATCCACTAAGAAGAAACTGTACACTAAGGTGTATCATTGGCACCTTAGTCAAAGGTCAGTTGATTATGCACGTGTGGGTTTATTTCCGGGCTTTCTGTAATATCAGTATTTGAAGCTCCCCATCTCATCCTCCTGCCAGTTATATGTCTTTAAGCAAGTTATTTAACATTTGTCCGCCTTAGTTTTATCATCTGCAAAATGGAGGTATTAGTAGTATCTTTCTAATGACCTTGTTATAGAGTTTCAAGTATTAATAATTTATTGTATGTGAAGCCCATAGAACAGTCACTAGAATGTAATATGCACACGATTTATATTTTAACTCTTAGTATTCCTATCTCCTCCTCAGCATGACAGTTAAGAGAGAATAAACCCAGAATTTAATGGGGATGTAATAAATACTTCTGCTAATCTAAATTGAGCACTCACTGTCTCAGAAACTGTGCTAAGCACTTTGCATGGATTACGTTATCCGATTTTAAATTATACCTCTGTGATTTATTAGCTGTGTAACATTAAGAAAATTATGTAGCTTTATGAGCATTTTTTAAATCTACAAAATGGGCATCAAATATCTTCTTTGTACTGTTGTGACAATTTAAATGAGATCATGTATGTTAAATATGTTATGGCAAAAGTATTTACTACATGGTGATTGATGTGATTTTTGCTATTATTGTTAATATCATCATTAGTGTTATTATTGATGGCAATTTATTTTCTTGAGAGTGAAAAGAGATTGTACTAATCTACAACCATACACCAGTGGAAGCTGAACTAATGACACATGTATGGTTTTCTTCTAATTCTATATAGGTCTGGGAGAACATTTGTTTTTTATTGTGGCAAGCACACTTAGGTAGCCTGTGGGTGAAACAGCAAAATTAAGAGAACCTAGCCTTTCCTCTAAAACACCACCATTATTTTAACATGCAGGATGGTCTTAATATTCCCAAACTTTGTATAACCTCCAATTTTTCAATTAGATAGCTGGAGAAATTAAGTTTAAATACAGATGGTTCATATTAATAATAGGAAGGAATAAAAAAAGGAAAATAAGCAAAATAATAATGTCTTGCAAACCTTACTGTGCTGGTTTTAGATGATTTAAGATTGCTTGTCCACAATCATAAGGAAATAACAACTATGTGAGGTAATACATATGTTAATTAGCCTAATTTAGCTATTCCACAATGTATGCATATATCAAAACATCATGCTGAGCACCATAAATATATATAATTCTTATTTGTCAATTAAAAAATGCATTTTAAAAATTGCTTTCTCATTTAGGCGGCTGTAGCCAGTTGAGTGTTTCCTAAGCTCTATCCCCTTCCCAGCCCTCCAGCACCTCAGACTATAAAAGACTACATTTTAAGAGTAGCCCCTGGTTCTTTTGTTGTTGTTGTTGTTATTTATTTATTTATTTATTCCAGGAACAATACAAGGGTCTCCAATTAGTTGCAGGTGCAAATATTATGCATGCAATTAATTGTCTTCAAATGGTTAATTATGGGCAGAATTGGCTAATTTGGGGTGCAATTAACTACTTGCCACTTATTCTGAGAATGCCCGTAGACAATTGTGTCTGCAATTAATTTACAAGAGCCATTACAGTGAAAACCTTGTACTATAAATCCAAGAATAGAGCGGGAGAATTTTTTAGAAGCAGGATTTCACTCTGGGTTAATTGCATTGACTCTTCCCTTTGGCTTTTATATGCAGGTTGACTGTAAATGGGGTTTCTAGGAGTTGCTTCCGTGATTTGTGCAGACTTGCCGAGGAGGAGAATGCTGGAAGGGTTGGAGAGGGTGGTGCACACCCACCAGAGATGGCTGCAGGGCCCTTTCCTTTCATTGCCTGTCTCGGAGGGTCTGGTTCTTGCTTGTTGGTTTTGTCTATTTTTTTTCTGCACATTTTCTGACACGGTAATACAAGAGCATTTGTAGAAATGTGGATCCTCAAGTCTTTCTCGGTAAGTTCAATGTCTTTTTCACATAAGCACCTCTTAAAGCAGTCTTGCTTGTGCCTTTATTGGCAGTAATCAACAGTTAAAACAGATTCTATAAGCAATTCATAAGTACAGTCTTAAAATGTATTAAGCTCTTTCTATAGGCCAACCACCGAAATAAATACTGCGATTATTTTATTTAATCCTTAAAATAATCCTATGTATTAGACACTCTTATCATCGCCGCTTTGTTTATAAACTCTGAAAAGTTTGGTGAGTTGCCAGTCAGTGGCGGAGCTGAGATTAAACCCTGTCTGGGCCTCTGTAAGTCCTGGATCTTCGCAGCTCTGCTATCAGGGGAATTGCAGACCAGAAAGGGCTCTTCCATCCATCCCATCCTCTCCAACTTCCTCATCGGACAGATGGGAGAACAGTGGCCCATGTAGCTAGCTGAAGACAAGCCAGGTTTAGAAAGCAGACTCTCTGCTGCCCAGTCCTGGGTTCCGACTCCGGTGCACTGCCAGGGGAGAAGTCTGCAAAGTTAGTTCTCTCCGTTATCTACCTGCTCGTCATAAAGGGTGGTTGTCCTGTGCAGCCTGAGAAGTTCAAGAGTCCCGCGCGTAGGCCATTGGTTGAGAATGGCATTCCATTGGAAACACCTCTGAGAGACATACGTGGGTTTCCAGCAGGGGAGGGTTAAAGGGGCCGTGATGTCACAGGCTGGATCAAATGTCCTTGAGAGGCCATTCTTCACATCTTGTTTCTTTAGCACCAGGGCAGGCTGAGTAATCAAAGGTGACAAGCCTCCTCCTCTGGTCCCGCTACTGTACAGGGCGGCCCACCAGCACATTGATCCGCAGTGGCAGCTGCTGCCGGCCTCCCATGCAGACGCCGGGCCACTCGGGGCTTCTCTGTGCTATTGGAAGGAAGGAAGACATGTGCCCCTCCCAGAGAATTAAGACAAAAAGTTTTCTCTTCAAACATGAGATTACATCACCTGGAGTCTTGCATAAATTGAGATTTGGGCTCCAGCTCTGCCCGCGGCTCTCCGCGGACACTCGGAGGTGGCGGGGGGCAGAGTGAGCGCGTTGGACGGTTGTCGGCAGGCTTGGGTCTGTAGGTTTGCTGCAGTCTGCACGGTGTCGAGAGTCTGGAAGCTTCCAAGCAGGAGCGTGCGATAGACGAAGTGCTGTGTCCTAAAGGTCTCTGCCCGGTCAGGGGAGGTGGACAGCACAGAAATGACACGTGTCCGTCTTTTCCAGGTTCTCTTGGATTCTAAGCTACTTTTTGGAATAGAAATCAATAAACAGAAAAAAGATAGAAGGGAAGCCGCCAAAATGCAAGCACCTGGTATGTGTCAGGCCCTTTGAACATGGTATTCTCTGTAAACCTTGCACGAGAGATGCTCATCCACATTGAAATAAGGGGTGAATGAGTCCGGGAGAGATCACCCAGCAATCACACAGGGCATCATGCTGAAAGGGACGGGAAGGAGGTGCCACAAAGATCAAGGCCATTTGTTTCCATGGGTGACATGTCATTTTCCTGGAGACTTCCTGCAAGGAGGCCCAGTTTGAATATGATCTGGGTCTTCTTTTCCCCCATGCCTGTGATTTAATTTTACTCCCAAACAGGCGTAGCATGGGGAAGCAACTTACGTTTATAGCAGACATAGCTTGATCACTTACTGAGCATTCAGGGATGACAATCACTGGTCACAGAGACTCCTCGGAGGACATCTCGGGCCTTGTGGATTCCCTTGGACAGAGGCACGATGATCCGGCAAGACCAAGAAAAACCGACTTGCTCAAAACTCAGGGAGCTGCCTTGCGGACAGTCACCCATGCTGCGTTTTGATATCTGGCTTCTTTATATCCTAGGACCTGGCCACACCCTTGAACTTCTGGTCTCTGATTTTTCTCTTATTCAGGGTGCTGAGCACTACATTTCTTCGCTGAGCTGAGTTACGGTGGGTATCTGACAATGGCCTCTTGCTTTGAACCCAGACCCCTTCCCCCAAATTAACTCCTTCTCTGCCACGTCTTCAACACCATGGTGTGACAAATGCCGTGTCTGTCTTCACCAAACTACGAATTCCAAGGTATGCATTGATGGTATTGGTCACTCCTTGATCCAGAAGGCATAGAAGGTGCCAGAAGACTAAGAAATTGGTTTTTAGAAAGAAACAAGGAAAAAAAAAATTGATTCCTAGAAGAAAAGACTTGCCAAGGCAATTTCTTGCAAGAGCAAACCCTTCATTAGAAATCACGTTAGATCTAACTTTGAAGGGGTAGGTAGATGTCTTCCAGTATTTCCTATTGTCATATCATATATGACACTTACAGGTAAGAGTGATTGTTTTCAGTCTCATTCATTTTAAAAGAAAGCTAACCAGATGAATAAAATCAAAGGTAATTAGTTTTACCTAAATTGTGGGTTTTTCAGGGCAATTAATAAAACTGAAAGTTAAAAGCTACTTGTTAAGCAAATGAAAGATCAAAGCATGCATTTTCTCTATCGAATGCCACTCCTAGGTAAACCGACCCACACAGATCATTTTCTGGTTTGCAGTATAGCAAGTGTGTCAGAGGGACAGTCAGCAGCAGCACTAACGTAGTAGGCAATTCACGAATTGCCTTGATTCCCAACCCAAACACACAACGTCCACTCCTAACTCCAGCCCTGACTCCCACAAAGCAGGAGACACAGCGGCCCCACACAAGGATGCTGGGATGAGGAGAGAAAGGATTAGAGGCCACACGGAGCTCTTCACCGGGCCCATGAGCTTGCACACTCAAGTCCCCAAAGTACCAAATGCCCATCTCAGCCCCACGGCTGAGAGCAGGGAGGATTCTCCTGATATTGTATGCATAGTAGCCAGAGAACTGCCTTTCGCCTAGCCTGAGCCCAGTTAATGCTATTTATTATTTTAATCTTATTGTATTCACTGCTGCAGCCTAAATAAAATTTCCAAATTATTTGTAAGGTCTTTTTACATATCAGTGATAGCCACCACGGCTTCTTGAGAACTTGCATGTCCATTCTGTGGCGCTGTGAACATGTGTGTCTCTGTGCATGCAGCTCTGGGGAACAGGAGGGCGAGAGACTCCTCTTGCTCGGGCTTTGGTTTTATCTGCAAAACGGAGGCTTCCCTGAGCCTTTCCTTATGACAAAACAGAAGCTCTGCTAAGACGAGGTCCTTATAGCACAGGCGTGGTGCACTCAAGAGGGACATCCCTGAAAGCACCTAAAGAACTTTGTGGAAATATTTTTACCTGTAAAAAAAATTCACTCCGTCTGGAATTCCAGGATGACTTTCCAGAGAGGCCTCGTTGTCTAACCCTAAGCACAGAAGGTAGCAAAAATTCCAAGGCTGCGGCGGCAGCGGCGGCAGCGGCAGCTCTATCCACGTGTTCATTGTGTTCTTAACCACTGGGAACGTTTTGCTATGTGTTACCTGAATTGATCTCACGGAATTCTTGCAAGCAAGATAAAGCATATATAGTTATGCCCATTGAGCAGATAAGGACACTGAGGCACGAGAACACAGAGCGTGTTACACTGAGAGCAGAGAATAAAGCACCAAACCTGCAGTGCGGTGATTTCTGCAGCAGTGACTGTGGCCACCACGTTAGCCTCTTTCACGATAACCGCATAGGCCACTCAAGTTTTTCTTTTTTAATAGGATATATAGTAAAAATTCCACAAAAGGTAGGCATCATTTGCATGCCTAGTTTCCTAGAGTTCCACTGGGTCTCCGGGATACCACTGAGCATTGATCCAGGTGTCAAATGGGTGGTCCCATGCTGGGACGGACATCAGAGGCCTGGAGGAAGGGTTAAGAGGTGTTGGAACTGCCTGTCCAGCAAGGGTGTGGGAAAATATAAGAAAGGAGCACAGGTTTACCCTGGAATCTTCCCAGAGGGAGAGTTCGGCACATTTTCTTGGGACTGCACGGGAACGTACAGTCACGTAATGCTTGCTCCCTTCCCAATTAGACGCTCCAGCAGGCAGTGGGTGCAACGACAGGCGTTTGGGCCCTGGGAGGCTCCTCATCTGAACAGCCTCGTGCTTCAGGCATCCCCAGTCTTCCGTGAGCCCGTCTGCCAACTCTTCACGAGGTCTTCAGAGACTGAATGAGATGCAGGACGTCAGCCACCCAGCTCCAGCCCAACCTGGGGAGGCCACTGTGGATGTCACTCCTACTTGGCATGTGGACGGGGAACTGCACAAATCCATCAAGACGGGACTATTTTCGATAATGCTCAATAAGGCTCTCTTTTATGGGAAGGAAACAAACAAAAAAAATAAGCACACAAATCTTAATACGAGCCTTCCCCCCCCCCAAAAAAAATAAGCATACAAACCTTAATATGGACCTAAAGAAAAAGATATCAAATAACATTTCTAACAACATATAGATGAATTAAGAGATCAGAAATGAAGACCATATGGATGAGAATTTGCTTAAAATACACATGGGCTTAGGGGAAAAAAAAAAAGAGAGAAAATCTCTGGCAAAAATGTGCCTTGGGATTGTGCCAAATTTGGAAACATTTAAATAAATAATTTGAGTTTAGAAAAAGTACAGAGAGGTTTCTCTCATTCTCCTGGATAAGTGAGAGAAGAGAGACGGGGCCAGTGGATCACAAAGGCTCCCTGTGAACACGGGGCGTGCGGGCGGGGCCTCCTCCCAGGACTCTCCCGTCCGCGGTTGGCTGGGTTGGCTTCACAATCAAACCCCTCGGCTCAGGATGGTCTTGAGGGGTAGTGCAGGACGCTCTACTCAATATGCACGAATTGATGCATCCTTTTGCTTTATTTCAGCTTGAACTTCACCAGTAGCCAGATGAGTGAGGAAGAAACATCATACACATGTGGAAAACAGCCCACATTGTTTAATTCTGCAAAAAAGGATTCTAGAATGTGGATTCATGGCCACGTTCTTTGGGTTCCTTTAATTCCTGTATTCTCTGTCCTTATGCCTGAATATAGGAACGGGTGTTCCTTTTTCATTTGCTTTAACCAGGGCCATGGCATTGTTCAGATAAATATAGTTCTCCAAAGCATTTTGGTCCTGGGCTCATGGATCTATTTCAAATAAAATATATACACACACACTAGTACATCTCTTCATGTTGAATATGCCTAGACGTTCAGATTAGAATAAATGTTCAACCCAGCATTCTTTTGCAGTAATTGCCAATGATAAACATGATTTTTGGTTTAAAAGAAGCAAATTGTGTTGTCACTCCAGGGAGTGCTGTGTACTGCCCTTTTGCTTTGTAACCCTCCCACCCCAAACCCATACCGTCAGCTTCCTTCGTAGCACACAGCGCTGAAGTTTCCAAGTTTGGACTTGCGTTTCTGCGCTGAGCCCCGAGTCTGGAACTTGGCATGCACCGGGGCAGGTCTGGAGTTTGCAGAGAAGGGGCACCATGTTGCCCCAGAGACACACAGCCCCAGAGACACACACGTGCCACGTAACAGGGCTTTCAGAGTGGCACAAATCACACGTGTCAACAGATGCATGGGGAATGATGCTGCTCAGTGCGGGGCCTGTAGCCCCTCACTTGAGGGCAAATGGAAACCAAAGTAAAAGCAAATGGAAAAAGGCAATATTCGGTGTGTTCCTCCACTTCTGATTTCCCTGAGCCCCTGCCTGCAAGGCACTTGGCCTGTCTCCCTTAGAAAGGGAAACTGTTGCTCGCAGTGGAAGTTGCAACGTGCTCCTTTGGTGGCTGCGTTTCCAGAGGGCTCGCCGGTCTTTGGAGAATCAACTCCCTAACCTGGTCCTCGGGTCCCGCACCTGCTACGGCCGAATGCTCCCTGCAGCCTGTCTGGGGGTCCGCCCGGTGGGTCTGGCCAGAGCTCTCCAGACCCCCGTGCCTTTCCACCTCTGCACCTTCATGTGCGCACGTTTTCTTTTCACACAGGTCGTTCTGCCTCCTCCTCCTCCTCTGTCTGAAGCCCGCCGGTTCTGGAGTCCCGGGCAGCATAACTGGGGGTTCTCCTTTCCGCCTCTGAAAGTCCCGAGCACCTGACAGGAACTTCGCGGAGCAGCGCGGCAAGGAAGTTGTGGGTTTGATCCCGGCCCCTCCAGTCTTCACTGGTGACCTTGGGGAGTAAGTGAATCTCACTGACCCTCAGTTTTCTTCACCTGGGAAATGGGAACAGCGATGTTCATTTCTGAGGGTTACTGTATGTGAGGTTAAGTAAGGTACCAGGTGAAATGTCTGCCACACGGCAGGGGTTACTGGAGACTTGTTGCCATCCTATCCATGCTGAGTTGTTTTTTGTTAACTTAATGAGTAGGTTCTTAATCTCCAAGACTCTACTCATCACTCCTTTTGTGCCACAGTGATCTTAAAATGACGAATCATTCGATATTTTCCCATTACTTTTTCTTTTTTACAAACCTTAGAAAACACAAATTCGTTTCAGTTCATTTGTTGATTTTCCAACTTCCCAGAAGTGTCATTTTGCTACGTACTACACGTAAATGTTAAAATTTTGCTTGTCAGATTTTGTGGAAAAATATGTTTTCATATGGGGAGGGTGACTTAGTCTGCTCAGGCTGCTATAACAAAATACCACGGACTGCGGGGCTTAAACAAAAGAAATTTATTTCTCAAGTTCTGGAGGCTGGAAGCCCAAGATGGAGGGAGGTGCCAGCTGGTTTGGTTTCTGGCGAGGGGTCCCCTCCTGGCTGACGGGGACCGTCTTCCCGCCATGTCCACACACAGCTTTCCTCAGTGCGTGTGGAAGGGGAAGCTGGAGTCTGGAGTCGGGGAGAGCTTTCTGGGGTCTCCCTAATTCTTTCGGAGAAGGGCCCCACTTTTAGGACCATGCTAACCTTACTTCTGCAGAGCTCCCTTCTCCAAATACAGCCCCACTGGGGCTCAGCACCCCAACATATGAATTTCGGGGGGCACAAATATTCAGTACATAACAGACAGTGACAGTCATGGTCTGAAAGTATCCTCACGTGCTCTTAATCTGAGTGTGGGGGTTATTCAAGGAACACTTTCTTCACCTCTTGAGTTGATGGATTAAAAGAATGTTCATGGGGCCTCAGTTTCCATTTCCCACACTTTCTGAGCATCACACTCCTGTTTTGTTTTGTTTTTTTAAGTAAACCCAAAACTATGGTTTTGACCAATGGTAAAGATTTCGCCAAAGCTAAGGAAGATTTGGAAACACATCTGATGTCAATGTGCTGAGCAGAATGCTGTCTTCATGCCCCCAAGCCCCAGAGACAGCAGAATAAGCATATTTTTTGTAACTTATCTATATGTAATTTTAAAAAGACAAAGCCATAGGCCCCGAAAATACACACATGTATAAGCAATTAAAAAGGAAATTGTTGACTCATGTGACAAAGCTGTGCAGATATTTACACCAGAGCAAAATGTTCTTTCCCGTCTCCTCCTCTGTGCATCTCTCCTTGTCTCTGTCTCTGGCTCTCTCTCCACACACACACACACACACACGCACACGCACACACACACACACGTATAGTATGTGCAGAAACATATCAAAATAAGCAAACAGTCTTTTTACTTGATTCTCAACAAACACAAAAACCATCCAAACCAGCGCTCGTATTCAACTCTAGGGCCAGCGCCTGCCACTCTGTCAAATGCAAATGCAAATACAGAGCAGAAGTTGCACAAGTGTCCCGTGTCGAAGACTCTAGCTCCGCGGGGAGGGTGCTTCCCTCCCACCGCCTCCCGCTCGCTGGCCCCGCCGTGTGTGAGCTCTCCCCTGTAACATTGTCACTTATTTTTTCACTAGTGGATCTTGATGAATTTAAGCTTGTGCATTGCACAGATTCCAGATTCCAAATGAATAACTCTTTCATTTAGTTAATAGCTGCAGCAGAGCCATAAAACTCTAATAGTTTATGACTTTCAGGACATAACTTGCAGCCACAGACAATATAAATTATATGACATTGCACTGAACAGCCATAGGAAGCACAGGAAAGATCTCTGGACCAGTGGGGGGGCGTCCAGGGAGTCGGGGATGGGGCATGGGATGAACTGTTTATTTTTTCACCTGGCGGCTGAAAAACACCTTCCTCCTATGGCCTGGTGAGCCATGATTCTGCACCAGGGCATCCACCCTCTCTGCTGAATGCAACTGTGACCACAAAAAAAGCTATTCTTAAAGAATGGAGCGGAATGTTTACATTTACCTTCGACTTAGGTTGCCACTTCCTACACAGATGGAAAGCAAACTCCACCTCTGTTGTAAGTGACAATAGTTATTTTCGAGGAGACCCGCGTCATTGGAGATACGGGGTGTGGGGAGTGCACAGAACTGCCCTGTGGCGAGATCTCCAGGCGCTTTTGCGTTGCTAGATTATCTATTAAGGAGAGTGTGGATGATGTTATTCTTCCTCGATGACTCATTTGGTTTCTAAATTCTGCTTCGTGTCTATGCTTAACGTTAGGCCTCTGAATGAAGAGCAGAGGGTAAACCCTGATTTTGTAAAATGACCGTCCAGATTTAAAAAAAACAAAAAAGGAAGATAATAGAGCTTCAGAAATTGTTAAGGGCCAGAGGGAGAGAGCGGGGCAGCCCAGCTTTTGAAACGAGGAAAGGACACTCACTTCTTCCCTGCACCTGCTGCCTGCGAAGTGCTGTGTTATTGAAGAGGCCTGTGGCCCGACCTGCATATCAAATAGCTGATTTGTAGATGAGGTCATTCACTTTGCCTTCTGTATGTCTGCTGTGCTGGGGAGGGGCTGTTGCCTAGCAGTAAGCCACAGGGTCCCTGCAGGCTCCCTGAGTCAGCAGCACCCCCCCCCTTCCCCACTGAATTCAAAACCAGGATTGACTTTCATGAATAAATCTCTGAAATCTCTAATGCATTGGTAAGTTCAAAGCATGGGTGATATATGACCAGTGAGGTTTTCCTTCAATGACGGGGGTTCATCAGCTTAGGTATTGGATAAGAAACAGAGTAAGCTAGTTAACATTTCCCATCTCCTTCTCACCATCACACGGATGGATAATGCTTTAGTCCACATATGTAGCGTGGTCTTTGGTCATGCTTAGGAATAGCTCATTGCTTTATCACATGGTGAAAGGGGAAATTAAAATATGGCAATCTCTGTTGAAATATATAAATATGTTAGAATCATATTTGAATAATTGATTCCACCTTTCAAGGAAGTATTCTTATTCTACAATTCTGCTAATCTGCTGGCTCTTACTATCTCTATAAAAATATGTGTGTGTGCATATTGGTGTGTATACACACACACACACACACACACACACATTTCAATCACCAGCTTTTTCCAATAGGAACCTGCAAAGAAATAAGCTAGCAAATGAAAGTTGCCAATGTCTTTATAATTTGGTCTTTATAATTCAGTCTCTGCTCTCAAAAGAGAACAGAACCGTTTTACCTGGCCTGATTCTTTAAACTGTATTTTTCCATTTTTTTTAACAATGGAAAAATTTCTAGAGCAGAATGCTCTCCTAAAAATTAAGAATTAATAACCAGGAACAAAATTTAGTTCAGATGCATTTAAGATGAAGCCCATATGTCAGAGGTATGCTTCTTATTATAGACTTCTTTCTTAGGGCAAACGTCTTCCTTTGTTATATTTCTCTGGTTCATTATAGGTTTTCAAACTCCAACTGCTGCTGCTGGCTGTAGAAATAGCTTTTCATATCTGGAACAGCCCATCAAGGTTAAGGAAAAGTTGCCAACATTGTTGTGAATAACCATAATAATCCAAGGATGGTGAGAGGGGGAAAAAGGCTAGCATGCATGGGTCAAGCAGGCAAAATATGAAAAATGTGGGGTTTTTTTTTCATACTATACCATAACTCTATGAATTATCTTAGGCATCTTCCTGGATAATAAAAATCTACAAGATAGAGAATGCTAATATTTGCACAATTAGAAAATTATTTCAACTAAATGTGGTCAGTCAGTAAGGGATGCTTCTCTAATTGCCAGAGAAAAACTAAGGGCAATCAGAAGTAAAACCGACTAAACACAGCTTTCTGTGCTTTTTAATATGGGCAATTCTATTGAGTGATATTGGGATCTAATTTTCAAATATCTTGCAAGACCGACATAAAAGTATAAAATAATGACCTACATTTGCATAACTGCTTAGAGTTTATTATCCCTTTAAAGTGCTTCATTTCAAGTGAGCCTCCGTGGGGAAAGTGAGGCCCAGGGAAGCCGTGACTTACTCAAGGTCAAATAGTAAACACAGAGCCACGAGACGACTCAGGCCCTCTCACTCTTGGGCTTGTCACCACAGGGCACCGTCACCGTTCCCCACAACCGTGGCACACATTTATGTGAGACCTGTGCCCTGAACACATAACGTAATATTCTTTAAGGGTAAATGATATATAGAAAGTAAGGGACTTATGAATAGTCAGAAAGCAATGTGTATTTTTTCAAAGTGGCGTTTAAAATATAACACTATACTGTACAAAAAAAAAAAACAACAACAACAATTAAACACTGAATTTCTTGAAACCAGGTCTGGAAATATAGTCAGTGGCCATACGTGTCTTAGAAGTCAGGAAACCTCTGCTTCTTCGATAAGACTGGGTAGGAAAGTGCCCAGATAAACCAGCCTATATTAACTACAGATGCATCTTGCATATGAAAAATCAAATAATAGGAACATAGTATGACAAGGTCCCCAAAAAGCACAGGAGAAGTTAAATGTGCACCAAGATGTGGCCCGATCGTAGACCCTTCTTACCCACCAAAAGCCCTGTGAAACTGAGGCCCGTGGCCACAGGTTAATGAGATGTAGGCAGCCTGTGGGCTTCAGGAGGATGCTCGGAGAATTTATTCAATTCATGCAGCAGTGAAGAGGTTAACTTCAGTCATCTCCTAGGGAACCAGCAGTGACAGTCCACATAAGCATCCTGGGGACATTACCAATCTGCTGGTTAATAAAGTAAATTTTGATTGCTACCGACGGTTCTTTTTTTCTTTTTTTTTTAAGCCAATATTTTGTCTCTGTATTTGAGCTTAATGCCAACTACCATGTTACAAATGCAGGAATATTCTCCATACTAGGGAGAATTCATTTTTAAAAAAGTACTTGTAAAAATGCTCTAACCGTGTGTCTATTTACAATGGACTAGATGTAAAAATGTTTCTGACGCGAACACAAGCACAAGGAAAGTAATCTAAGGTGTGTCTGCCTTGTGAAAAGGATTTATAAGGCTGGGTCCACTTTCTTCTTTGCTAAGGAGAAAAGGTTAATTTCTGCAAATGACTCATAACTTGACTTTAAAGGTATCGGATATTTTGTGATATATTTGCCAGTACTTTTTTTTTTTTTTCCTTGTACTGATATCTTGATTTTTAAAACAAACCAAAGCAGAATTGTAAATACATCCCATTCACAGACCCACACAAAAAAGATTCATTCAAAGTTCCTCAGGCTTTTTTCCTTCTCTTTCAAAATTGCTTTCCTATGTGCTGTAGTGTTGACAAGTGGTAATAAGAAAACAAGCGCATCTGAGCTTAATGAGCGATTCATCTGCACGCAGAGATTCAGGGAGGGTGCAAATAAATCCACTGCAAAGCTGTTCAGGTTGGAGGTGGAAAAATCTTATTTATCATGCTGCATAATAAAGAACCAATCTCCTGTTCATAAACTCGCTGAGACCAGCATGACAGCTATTTTGCATTCTTGAGCTCTAAGACTCACTCTCCAGACGGTAGTTCTATTCTGTGACCATGTCCGTCATACTAGCCTGATGTAGATTTTGTTTGTTTCTTCCCTATCTGATTATTGTCCCCAGTATACCTGATACTGACTTAAATATAAAACCAAACAAACAAAAAAAGATAATTACTTCACTGATAAACTGCAGGGCATCTGTAGGGATGGATATAAAATTCAGTGGCTATGGCATCATCAATAGCGCTGCAATCTCATGATGACAGAGGCGATGCTGATTGGTGGGAGTGTCTGAGGTGAGTCCTTTGAGGAGCTTTCTGGAAAAATGGCCAGTGTTTAGGGTTTGCCCTGGGAGGCACGGGGGCGGGGGGGGGGGGGCTGTTATCCCACAAAAGAGCTTTGTTAAGCCAGATCTTTAATTCCAAAAGCAGTGCCTGATTCCTACCCGCAGCAGGCTGGGTGTTTTGCATCTGCTATTTTTACACCCTTTCTGAGGTATCCCTTTGTTATTGTAGATATGGGGGAAATTCAAAGGTTTGCTTTCTCCCCTCCCCCTCGTAACCTCCCGGTGTTTTGTCATCCTCCCTCTAGCTTGAGATTAGAAAAATCAACAATGTGGTCCCCAAATCTAATGAATAGCCAACTCTAAGGAATGTGTGTGATTTTATTTTTATTTTATTTTTTGCACCAAGTATGTACCCTAGCAGTAAATTCTGTGATGTAGCCTCCATCAATGGTGCATAACCCTGTGCTTTTCTTAATAGGATTTGTGCTTGTCGGCTTCCCACATGCCCTGCCACGGCAGATAAAGCGCCAGGCAGAGTCCCCGCGGTAACCATGGCCACTCCGCTCCGCACTGCTGGCCGATCCCCCCTAAGCATGCAATAGGCGGTGTGCGGGGAGACCGTGTCAGCTTATCCATAAACATGACAGGCTCCTATCTGCAAGGAGGAGGCATTCGGCATCAGATTGCATTCAGAGCTTCTGATTGTCTGGCCAGATACTTCTATTAAGTCCTCCAAGTGAAACATCTGCAACTGGAAAACAAGAAAATCTTAATTCTTTCCAGACTCCAGCCCGTTTCCAGTCAAATGTCACCCAGACTCCATCGGGGACCAGGGAAGCGGAATTCCTAAGGCATCTGTTCAAATGGAAAAGGTTATTTCACTGCCTTCCCGAGGCCTCGCCGGCCGCCGCGGGCAGAGCTCAGGGCTGCGCCCTGAATGCAGGAGTTGCTCGGAGATAAGCCCACCATTTCAGACGGCCCCGCTCCCAGTTGTCTCTAATTGACAGCTCCTTACCCTAAGGGTCCAATTCTAACCTTGAGACCAAGACTATAATGAGAGGGCAGCTCTCCGTCACCCCTGTTCCTGGCCAAGGCAAGGAGATTACTGGGGCCTGCTTTTCGGGGGTTTTGTGTTGCCTCCTTGGGCGGGAGGCACAGCAGCCGCTGTGTGCAGCTCCAGCCCGCGTCACTGAGCCCTTGTCTGATTCCTGCCACCTGAATAAACTTTCTCTTTCACTTAAGATGGTCTGACTCTGAAATAATCAGGGTGTGCAAGGAGGAGAAGCCTTCACTGGACTTTGAAATGATTTGGAATTTGAGCAGGGAAGGTGGATTTCTTTTTTTTTTTTAAAAAAAAAAAAAGGTGGGGGGAGGTGGGAGGGAGAAGAGGGGTAGGGTGGGAGGAGAGAAAGGAAAGGAAAAGAAAGAAAACACTCTGTCTCCATGTTCAAATGCTCACTCCTCCCCCCCACCCCCATTAATAGCTTTCACGAAAATCTGTGCTGCTTATAAGATATTATTTAGGGCTTGAAGTCAAACAATAAAGTAACAAGCAACAAAAGGAAGAGATTAGCAGGCCCGGACAAGGAGCTGTTTTTATGTGACTGATCCTGCAAGTGTGTTGACTTATTTTTCTGAACAAAACAACATAGATCAGGGCAATTTATACAAAGCCTGGAGCTAATAGGCCTAGGCCGAATGGGCTGATGGATTCTTTGCATTTCTGAGGCATCTACACAGCAGCACGGGGCCAGAGGAAAGCAGATTCGCGTGTGGGGAAGGATGGCTCCCACGAGGACCAGGAAATGTCATTTCAGTGTGAGGTTCTGCTATTGCTCTCCCCGGACCCCGCCCACCCCCCTTACTCATCAATGGCCAATTAAAAAAAATATATATATACTGATTTTTGCATTTCGAATCTGGATGTTGTGATTTCAGTTATAACAAATCCTGACCCCAGCATTTCCTCCAACAAAAAAGAAAGTGTTATGTTGGGATGGTTTTCTGCTTAATAAGCATATTTTTAAACAAGGAATATACAATTTTTATTAGAGATCGTAATAAATTGGAACAATAAAATGCTTCTTTTTCACATGGGAAGGATGGCTTAGGGTTCATTTTCGTTTTGAGTGGGGTCTGGAATACTTAAAACAGAGAAACACCTGCACAGCCAAGGAACAAGAGATTAGAGATTCTATTTATCCTTTGTGACTACTAACAGACTACACACCAAAGTCATGTATTTTCAACTCAGCAGAAAGGGGGGATGATGGATGCACAAGAACAAAATGAAAGCATATTCTCGAACAAAGTATTACCCTATTTTTCCTCTATTTTATAAATATTTTTCATTAAAATTCTACAAAACAGGTCTATTTGCAAAGGGAGATATTATTTTAAAATGGAATTCAGGGAAAACAACACACACACACACACCTTTACAGAGTTTTAATGAAATTTTCAATCAGCATATATACAAAAATATGCTTAAAAAAGAAAGAGGATGTAATCAAGAGGGAACAAAAGAGAAAAAAATATTGTCACTAGTCAGTTAAATGGTAAGATTTTCTTTCTGAGTATCCTGTTTTTCAAAATTTTGGCTTTTACTCAGATATAATTTCAATTTACAGAAGAGTTGCAAAAAAGTACAAAAATCTCATGTCATTCCCTTACATTCACCAATTATTTACATTTTTTGTCTATCTGATTTCTCAACTTTTCTGTGTGTGTATTTTTATTTATAGTTTTTTTTTTCCTTGAACTATTTCCTATTTAGCAGTTGAGTTGAAGGCAACATGACTCTTTACTTTTAAGTACTTCAGTGTGTTTTTCCTAAGAACAAGAGTGTTCTCTTACGTAATCCCTATATAATTATTCAAATCATGAAATTTAACATCAATGCAAAACTACTCTCTAATTGGCAATCCGTAATAAACTTTTGTCAGTTACTCCACTCTTGTCCTTTATTACCATGTTTTCACAATTCTGGATAAATTCCAGGATCACATATAGCATTTAGTTACCTAGAGGAAAATTTATAATCCCTTCGCCAAGAAAGATGTGGAAAGTTTATAGTCCAATACTGTAAGAGGATATCAGTCTTTGGTTATTTGCAGTGTTAGAAGTTTGGAGAACAGAAGTGCCCCATGAAGAGCCAGGGCCCTGGTTCTGCGGTGTTTCATTATGTACAAGCTGAGTCTAGACGTCCTCCAAAGAAAAATGGGCCCTTTATTTTCCACATGTCACCTAAAGCAAAAGCCAATAATGTCAACTTTAAATGAATCTTTTGTAAAACATCTTGATCTTATAAAAAATGAAAAGATGCCATTCATCATACAATATCTGTAGAAGTCCGTGTGTGTGTGTCCCAAAGATTCTCTAAGCGTCCGGGACCCTTCCATCACAGGTTGAGAGAGGGGTGGCTTAGAGAGAGAGAGCAAAGAAACTATAAAAGGATTAAATAATCAGCTTAGGATGCAAAGAAATAAAACTATGCAGAGAACAACTAGAAAAAATTACCTTAAAATATTAAGTTTTTGCTATCATTATTATTACGTCTGTTACTTTACAAACAAAGAATCTTCTTGCCGCCGTAAATACTCTCTTGTTCCTGGAGGCACGTGGAATGGTTCGGGGATCCCCTTCTGCCCCAAGTCTTCTGGGGGACGGGATGGCCCATCCTTCTCTGTGCGGTCCTAGCTTCTGGGTACACACGTGTCCATGTGGCACCTGAATGTGGAGGGTGTACACTCTTCTCTCATTGCTGTACACATGATCTCCAACTTACTGTTTAGATTTCTAGCCTTCTAATTCCGCAGAAATAAACCCAACTTAAAAGGCCATCACTGACTGGTATGAAATCTCTGAAATAATTTTCCTTGTGTCTCCCACTGGTATATGATGGGGCATTCAGTGCTTCTTGCACTGTGAATCGAGACGTGTATACACACACCCAGCGTCTTCCACATTGCCATAGAATGAGCTCGCCTCTCTGCACTGGTCTTAGCGGCCGGCAGACAGCACCTTTTGACCCATGCCTGTGTTTCCCAGCCCACAGGATTTCCTACGCCCATGTGGCTGCTATTTTCTCATGGACAGCCATTCATTTGCAAGCCGGTTTTAAATGCATTTTGATTGAAATGAAAATGAAATTTTCTTTTGCTTTAAAAGAATATAAGTTGGTTTTTTTTTTTTGAAATTTACTTTGCATTTTGTTTCAAAGTAAACAACGGACTCTAGGTTCCAGCCTCTGAGATGAGCAAGGGCATGGGCAGGAGATTTCTGCTCAGAGAGTGGCACCTTCTAGAAAAGAAGGCCCTCAGGATCTCAGCAGGACCCACCCCAAACTGTGAGCAGCTGCCCAGTAGCTTGAAGGCTTCTTGGGGTTGAACTGAACAGGGCTCTCAGAAGCGGCTACTGACCCCTGACCCTTCCCGCAGACGGGGTTGATGGGATTAGTGGAGCTGGTGTTCGCTTTGCTCCAGCTACAACAAACCGGCAAGAGATAACACGCTTTTAAATTATCAAAACAAGTTTGGATGCTGGACTGAAGCGAGCATTCGGAAATCACTCTGGGCTACCGAGAGTTGCTACACAGTAATATTATTATTTTAGGAGTGAAAACAGATTTAAGTCAAGTTCCATGCCCTTCACATTCAACTTAGTTACCTGGAACGTGGCTCTTCTCCCTGTTTCGATGTGTAACTGACAGATTATACTCTAACATTCATTCTTACAGATTTTAAATAGCACCTAGTAAGTCCAGTTCCTTTTCCCCTTCTCATATAGGAAGGGGAAGTGTCCTGAGCTTGCACAGAAAAGACACCAGCAAAATTAGACTCCAGCGGTGAAGGCCTGAGAAGAAGATGCAACTCAAATAAGCATCTAAACGGAAGGCACTCCCCAAACAAGGAGCTATGGTATGGAAAAGGACCAGAGAGCAAATCTGTGCTGTCTGGCAGGCTAGTTGCTTTAAGTTCAGAGTGGACCTGGCCACCACTGGGGCCAACTCTATCTTGTCTTCTAAACGTACGCATTCATCAAGCAAGCCACCCTCTCAACCGTGCCTGTGACCCCGCCATGTTTCACGTGGCAGTGCATGTGCACCAACACGCGTGAACACCTACACGCCCAGCCAGTGCGCCCTGCCCTTGCTGGCCTAACTTGGAGCTCCCGCCCAAACATCGGCCAAGGATGCAAAGGAACTCAGCACACCAGAATGTACAAAGGCATAGAAATACTCGATAAATATCCATCCCTATTTGTCATCTATACTGGTATCCTTTTGATTTCTCTTTATTGTGCTCTTTAGCATTGAATCAATGGTTAGGTTGATCTGACACGGGTATATGCATATTCCTGGGTTCATGCATTTACCCCAGAGGCTAATTCATAGCATGGAAACAGATATGTCAGATATATTCCTAGAGTTTTTTCTTCTTTCTTTTTAAAGCTCATCTCTCCTCAAAAGTGTACCCCATTAGTTTTGTTTTGCAGTAAAAGCATTTGGACCCCTGTGAAAAGGCAAATGTGCCATTTAATCCATTAGCACTTTAGCTCAAAATAAATAGTGCTAAAAAAAATGAGTGTTGCTCAGAGGGTATTTTTGAAATCTTAAGCCCAAAAGGACTAATTTGGAATTTCCTGTTTAGTACCAGAATAGTAGGGCAGGCCCCATGAAGGTGGGGCGGGGGTGGGGTGGGGGTCAGCTTCCTTTCATCCGAGCAAAAGCTGAAAGCAGATAGCTGCTTGGCTATTGTGGAGAACACGCATGGAAGCTGGATGAGATGCTTGCTGATTTTCTGGGTGGAAACTTTCATTAGCAAAAAGGAAAAAAAAAAAAAAGGCCGTTTTCTATGTTTTGCCTGGAGTTGGAGAAAAACAATAACCGCAACCTTAAGGGACTCAGAAGACACCTAGCTATTAAACAGTGTGTTATGCGCTACACGCTACCCTCTAATTGCGTATAACCTGTTGTGGGATCACAGGCGAGGGAAATTCATTCTCCCTTGTGGAGTTAGGGGTGACTTCACAGAAGAAGCGGTATTTGCACTATAACTTGAAAAGGGAGTGGGACTTTGCCAAGGAGCTAAATGGGAAACATCCCTTCAGGCGGCCAGAACGACTTAGGGCTCAGGGCCGGTGTGAAACTCCATGCCGTGCTCCCGGGCGGACAGCGGAGCCGATGGATGGGGCAGCCTGGACGCGGAAGGCGGGACCTGCGGACGCAGGGCGCGGGCTGAGGCGGCCAGGGCTCCCGCTGCAGGTGGGGGCTGAGCACCTGCTGGAGCCATGCCCCGTCTCGGCACCCCAGGTGCAGAGTGAGCATTTTGTGTAATGCTCCTGACACAAAATGAACAAACAGGGAATTTCAGACAGAGAGGAGTGGCAAGAAAAGAGCAAAGATGTCGCTATTATAGATCATATCTGTGCAGCGGCAATGGGACTTTGGGTTGTCAAGAAATGCCACTCTGAGGACACTGGGTTTGAGGGACAGCTTTTCAGTTGTCCTCTGAGCCTGCGGCCTGGTGCTCTCAGTAAGAGGAAGTGAAGACTGGCGTCACGGTTGCCGGCGCCGGCTCTGACCGGCAGCGTGCGCCGTGGACAGGCCGCCCGGGAGAGCTCGGTGGCACCTCCGGGTGCCTCTGCCCGACAGTGACCGTCCTGAGTCATCACGAGGGAACTTCAGACACTGGCAAATTGGGAGAGATTCTAAAAAAGTAATTGGCCTCTCCTCTTCAACTGGTGACATCCCAATTAAGTTCTATTGGTTACGTAATAGAATAGAGTCGCTAATCTTCTGATTTTGATATCGATAAGGTATTTACAAAAATAATTCTTAATTTTTGAAAATGTGTACTGAATTGTTAGGGGTGAAAAGAACTGCTTGCCTGCAACTTTAATGTGGCTCAGGGAAAAATTACGTGAACAGGTGCGTGAACAGGTGTGTGTGCATGTGCACATGTGAGGAGAGAGATACCAAAGCCAAAGCCAAAGGCATGGTGGTAACCGGCTAACATTCACGTCATCTGAGTCAAAAGTATCCAGGAATTCTTTGTATCATCCTTGACACTATTTTTTTTTAAATCTGAAATATGTCAAAATAAACTACCAAAGAAAAACAGAAGATTGAGACCATAGATGTGAGGTGCTGATCAGAACTGAAGAATGGGATTTGATCAGAAAATTGGGGAGAATGTAAGTGGGGAAGCAGGGAGACAAAGAGGTATTTGTGGGGAGGGGGAGCTGGTGAGGGAGGAAGAGGAGGAAGGACAAGGAGAGGGTGAAGGAGAGTGTGATCTGGTTGGACAAGAGCTGCTGGGAGCTCAGCCTTTGCCATCCTAAAGTCGGTTTTGAAGCTGTGCAGGGAAGTCCTAAAGACCTCTCCATTCCCTGCCTCCAGGGTCCTGCAGGAGAGAGCGAGGTTGCTGCCCACATCTGCATCCCCGCTCCTGTAGCTCCAGGAAGGCGGAAGTGCTTCCACTCAGTGAGCTGCTCCACTCACCACATCACCTGTCCCTTGTCCCTCTCTCCCCCTCTCGCCTGCAGATGTGCCCGGTTCCATTGTCTGTGCAGAAGCTGCCCCTGCCTCCTACCGTCGCCAGCATGCAACCCATGCCAGACCCGGGGCATGCAGTTTCCGTGGCCCTGGCCGCCACCCAGGGTCTCACAGCTAGCGCTCTGCCTTGCCAACCCACTCGGACATTGTCCTGGTGCAACTGAGGACGGCCAGCCACGTGGTAACTGTGGCTAGCGGCGGCCTCACAGACCATCCGGGAGAAGTTTACCATTTTCCCTGGAGGATTGAATCACGTCGAAGTCAGGTTGGTCTGTTCCACTCTCCGGGGTTGTGCTGATGCTCCATATTTCTTTGTCTAGCACTGCATCATCTCACAGTGCAAGTTTAAGACAGCAAGTTCTGGCAACAGCTTGAAGTTCCATCTGGCTAATGGAGAACTCGCTCTCCGGGTACATATGGGCACCTAACCCCAGTCTTCTTTAGGATGACAGCTGGGGCATGATGGTGTGCTCAGCCTGCTGAGCAGTGTGCAGTCTGATCCATCCTCTCCCGACCTGAGGACGCTGAATTCCCTATTGAGAGCGACTGTGAAATCCTCCATTGTGAAGGCAGCTACACCCGCCAACCATGAATGGCTGCCAATTCGGGGCTATTTAAATTGGGAGTCAAAGGTCTTCTGGATCTTTCCCATCAAAGATTAAATCCCTCATTCCAGGAAAAGAGAAAGTGAAACTCTTATTAGCAGGAAACTATGGGAGGAACCATAAACCAATGACACCGGTGATCTTTTCCAATTAGGCTTACGTAACTTATAGTGGGAAACACTTAGCTGATGGCTTAAATAGTTTTATTTCCCCTGTATTATAGAGAGAAGCAATCCACTGGTGCTGATTCAACTAAGTCTGATTGCTTTGGCCGGGTCAGTTTATTATTCTTCTGGCTTAAGAACTACCAGTTTCCTAAATGCTTATAAAATCCAATCCAATTTTTTTTTTCAGCCCGGAGTCCTAGACCTTCTCTCCACAGATGCCTCCTCCCCATGGAATCTCATGTCGACACTGCCCAACCGCTGAAACTGCTACAACTTATCTCCTTGCTAATTCTGGTTTGTTTGTTTGTTTGTTTTTGTTTCCCAAGCCTCCCCAGACAGGTGGTCTTATTGTTAATCCCAAGGGCTGTCTGGTCAGCCAATTGAGAAGTGTCACCCAGTTGAAAATAACACAGGTACTGCTCTCAGCTCTCGAAATAACGATAGAAAAATGTATTTAAGCCTCTGTGACCCCCAGTTTTATTTCTTATAAAAAGAAGATATTCATCCCGTAAGGTATTTTTTTTTTATTATTATTAGATTAAATATCCAACGAGCTCATGGACACAAGCTGCCTAGCGCGTACTTGGGGGAAGGAAGGAGCACGAGGAAGTCTGCTCCCCTCTGGCTCCCCGGCCCATTCAGCAGCGGCCTTTTCATTCTCCAGACGCCAGAAAGCCTTTACCTGTGTCAGACGATCCAGCAACTGGGCTCCGTATCGTGTCACGGTTTCTCCAGTTGTTTCATGGAAATTCGCCCTACCTTCCACTGGGGCAGAGCATGCCCTTGTTCTCTCGTGCCCTGTTCTAACTCTGCCGACTTACGTAATAAAGACACACTGACTTCCCGTGTGCGGGGTTCGAGGCAGTGGCTCTGTGAGGCTGCGAACTAAATAACTCGCCTTACTAGTCGAAAAGGGCGCACTGCTCTCCATCTCTGATAAATATGCGAATGAGCCAATCTGCAGTCGCAGATGGAGCGTTCCCCACACAGAAGGCCTCCAATAAATGCCCCTCACCTACTGGCAGGGAGAGATCACGGAACCCTTGGATTTCAGCCCAAGTGACAAATGGAAATACTTTCCACGTTGTAGGAGTCCCCTATTTCTTCGAGTTTTTTTTTCCTATGACCATCTACCGTCAGTAACGCTCAGGCTCCGGACCAGAGGAGAAGCCACTGATTCCCCACCCTACTCGGGCTGCCAGCACCCTACACCGCTGAGCACATGTTTTTGGTCCTAAAAATATGGAAGCCAAAATCTCAATAATTAATTCAGACTTTGTTTGTATTTATTTATGTATATGTTTCAAGTGTCCAAAGGGATGTTTTGAGATATATATATATACATACATACATATATATATATATATATATATATACACATACACACACACACATACATACATAATGAGATGTGCACCATCTGGGGGATGGTCATGCTGGAAACTCAGATTTGTGGGGGGGGAAAGGGCATTTACTGAAACCTTAAAATCTGTACCCCTATAATATGCCGAAATTAAAAAAATGCAAAAAATAAATAAATAAATAAGAAGTCCAGTAAATTAATATATCTGTCACCTCCCATGGTTACCTTGTGTGTGTGCACGTGTGTGTGTCCACGCATGTGGCGAGAACACCTGAAATCTACTCTCTTGGCAGATTTTCAGTGCACGACGCAATATAATCACAATATAATTAACCACAGTCCTCGTGTTGCACATTAGATCTCTAGACTTGTCCATCCTGGCAAACTGCAAGTTTGTACCTTGGACCTCTATCATCTCTCCCCCCATGTGCTGGTAACCACTGTTCTAGTCTGTTACTATTGATTTGTGTTTTGTCTTGTTTTGTTAGATTCCACATGTGAGTAAGATCATGCAGTACTTTTCTTTCTGTGTCAGGATTATTTCACTTAGACAGTGTCCACTGAGCCTATCCCTCTTGTCATCCACAGCAAGAGCTCCATCTTTTTTTAAGACTGAATAACATTCCACTGTGTGTATATAACACAGTTGCTTCATGCATTTGTCCGTCAGTGGACATATAGGTGGTTTCCATATCTTGGCTATTGCAAATAGTGCTGCAATAATTAATATGTATTTATTGAAGCTCCTGTTTCTTCATCTTTCCTCCAGTGACCCTTTTCCATAAATGTATCTGCTTTCAGCCATATCCTTCCATCCAGCTGAGCCTGCATGAATAGTGGATGCTGTCCTGAGTTTTTGCAATTCTATCCAGTTATGCAGTCTATCATGTGCATACTTGCTCTTAACAACTCAATTCAGTCAGCATATATAAGCACTTACTGTGTACAAGCGTTGTACTAAATGCACAGGATGCAGAAGTCAATCTGTATGTAGCTCTTGGGGAAGACACACAGAAACAGCAATGAGGCCACAAAGAGAAATGCCAGGTCTGGGAGGGGCTTAGAGGAATGAGCTTGATGGGGGCATTTGTTCAATTTCTCTTTAAGATATAGTAAAAAAATATATATGAATCATTTTCAAGTATTTTATAAACTCCTATCTAACAGTAACCTATATTTTTCCTCTTTCTCTGCAAAATTTACTGATAAAATTTACCTACAACAGAATTAACAATTTCTGTATGTACTGTTTCATGAGTTTTGACAAAAGCAAACAATTATTTATGTGGTGAGTGCCCTTTGTTTCTCCTCTAAGAAATTTTTGCCTGCCTTAAGATTATGAGGATTTTCTCTTATTTTTTTTCTCCCAGAAGATTTATAATTCAGGTTGTCACATTTACATCCATGAGCTGTTTGGAGTGGAGGTAAGGGTAGAAGTTATTTTCTCCACCTGTTCCAGGAACATGTGTTGACAAGATTATCCTTTACCTCATTAAATCACTTTGGCAATTGCCCAGAATCTCTAATTTTAATATCAAATGTGAAAACACAGACTTTTTTTTAAAATGCTGCTCTTTGAACATGATAAATTCAATAACATTTTAAGTCACTTTTAATTTTATTATTTACAGTTACATACGTTAGAAATGTAGTTTGCCTAGAAGTGTGAAACATTAATCACTCTACGATGTTTGACATTTTTTATTCAATTATTATTTGTCATAATTCACAGGTAGGGAAGTAAGAGAAGCACGCTCTTCTCTTGGCTTGTTCGAAATCTTGATAAATGTCTTAGATTTGCTTCCTCCCCGAGCAGGGCCGGATGCAAGGACTTTGGGGTAGGCCGACGTGTCCAGGTGGTCTCAGGAAGCACAGGTGAGACGCTGGGGAAAATGGGACATGCCCGAGTGTGTGCCTGGGTGCGTGGACATGGGGCTCAGTCCCTGGGAGCAGCTCTGTGGAACACCTGGGTTGACGCACTGTGCATGGTCCCAGTTGGCGGGGCCTGGCCGCTGGGGGGGGGGTCACCCCCTCCAGAGCTGTGCTGCTTGCGAGAGCCACCAGGCAGAGGGGCTGAGCAGCATGAGGTTGAAGCGCGAAATTGCCCACGTGCTGGACATTGCCTGGACGCAGAGATGGCCCAGGGCCGTGGGTGGTGACGCCGCCGTGCACACACTGTGCCCTGCAGAGCATGATGTGAGAACCGCGTTATCTGAGCGCAGTTGGTTTATACGTTGGGGGTGTGGGGTCTGATGGAATCACAGAGCAGAAGGAGAAGGGACTTACCTGTGATTTGTGAAGGGGCCTGTCTGTTCTCCTGGCCGTCAAGGTGCGGCCCAGCAGGAAGGGACTCATCCCACCCTGCAAGCCCCAGCAGGCCGGTGTAGGTTGTAGAGGGGTTTCTCATATATTCTCCCCGGGAGTGGGACTGAGAGGAAAACACCAGAATCTTCTTTAGGAGAGAGCCCTGGCACAGCGTCATAAAGCTACGGGGACACAGGTGCACACAGGAAATGCACGCAAGGTCAGTGTGTCAAACACCCCCAGAGATAAGAGCATGAAGTGGTAGCGAGTTGGGACAACCCACCTGTGCTGTTACGAGACATCTTCCCGCCAAGCTCCTCGGGACACCTGCAAATCCATCGCTAGAGCCCGTCCCTCCCACTGGAGCTCTGGAGCCTCAGGAGGGGCACCAGACGACAATAGCAGACACTGCTACTTAAATATCGACTTCTTTATCTGTTCCCTGAGACGGAAACATAGCGGCAGCATCCCGAATGAACAGAAATGCCGCAATCCTGAAAGAGGAAAGTTCCAGGAGAAAAACCTACGAGTGGATGCATGGAGAAAGGAGGACACAGCAGGTGGGGTGGGGGGGAGGGACAGAAGCCACACAGCCAACCTCCGACTCTAGTGTCCAGGTTCCACTTACCCCAGTGTCCCCATTCTAAGTTCCACTGTGGCCATCACTGTCCATGTCCTGCCTTTGAGACTGACCTGCTGGATCCCCTCTGCCTGGGGTTCCAGGTTCAGGGAGGGGACTTGGGGAAAATGAATGACCCCAGATGGAGCAGTGCACAGGACAGACTGAGGATCCGCAGTCATGAGTGGGCAGTCAACACGAGCTCTGACCCAGGAGTGAGATAGAGGCGGCTTCACGAGGTGACCAAGCTCCTGAGTTTGGTGCCTGAGATAGTTCCACTGAAGAGACAAGGATGGGGGCATAAAGCTGATAACAGAAAGTGCTCCATGTCACGTGTGCATGGCCCGGTCCACCACCCTCACCCAGTATCTGACAAGAGCGGGTGCGCGACGGACGTTTCTGGAAGGAGACAGTGAGCCGTGGATAGTGTAGTAATCCGAGACCAGGTTTCTCATGGAGAACACGAGGCAGAGCACTTGGAGAACACAGTGGTGACAGTGCAGATCTTCCGAGGAGCATCCGGATTAGCTAATGGGTAAAAAATACAATTGCTTTCCTTGGTTCTCTTATGCACAGTTAGTGTCTGCTGCTGTTTTCCAGATGAATGCATATTGAGAGATAGGAGAAAGAAAACCCGTCCCCAGGGCGCAAGCCTGGGTGTGCTTCTGGTGCCTCCCTGCCCCTCACCGAGCCCCGCACCTTCCATCTCTACATCTTCCCTGTGCCCCGTCCCGGTCCTCCGGTCCTCCCCTGCTGCGGGCAGGACCCTCAGTCTTATATTTGGATGCAAATGTGCTCCTGTTGTCCTCCCCCTCCCCAGAGCTGCGTAAGGACACTGCCTGTCATTTACCGACACGTGTCCTTAACGTTTCCTCTAGTAATAGAAGAGAGGACAAAGACACGGAGAAGACAATCTTCCCTGGACTCCCCCGCAGCTGAGTTCTAAAGAAGGACAGGTGGTGGCCATTCCCGAACCCACCCTAACCAGAAGGTCGCGCACTGTGGCCTCGTTCCTCTCCATGCCTCCCCCTTTCCTCCAGACTGGCAGGGGGATGCCAGGAATTGGAACCAGAAATTGATTGGCTGATTTGGGGGGGGGGCTGGTATCCATCATCTTGAACATTTACCTTTTCTCTGTGTTGGGACAGAGCCAGGGAGTTAATGACCCAGTGAGTGCCGGCTCCAGCTGCCCCCTTGCCGGCTCTTTCCATGAGGAGTTACAGGGACCTGAAATCACCCAACGCCAAAGCACGGCTCGTGTGTGTTTGAGAGGGCGAGGGTCGGACGGGCAGGGCTAAAAATCTGTGGCTCGGGGGTGGGGGTCCGCCAGTCCAGGGAGGGTGGGAGGCAGTCACTAGAGAGACTATGGGAAGTTGGGTATCCAATACGTTGGTGTTGGGGAACAATGAAGGGTCTTACAATCTAGGCAATGCCAGTAGATTTGTAACAACACGTTGTAAACAGATTGTGTTTGAAGGAGACAAAAGCCACTCCTACATAATTGACAGCTCACACACAGAAGTCTACCTCTATTTTTACTATTGGATCAAATTCCCAGAGGGAGCCTGGAACAGTGGGGTACAACACAGTGTGTTTTTCCTGATTCCTAACGTGGCTGTTTTTCGCAACGTGCAGCACAAAGCACTGCAGATTAGGATTCGCAAAATCAGGATCTACCTGTCGTGCATCTGTAAGTAGCCATAATTTGGAAGAAGTCACTGAACACGTCTGAACCTTTGTGAATCTGGGGAAATGATATGGTGGTACCCTCCTTCATGAGGTTGTCACGGGAGACTGATGAATTCACACACAAGAGTGAAATCTGTGTATGCTCATGCTCTGTTAATATTTGTTATTACTTTAGAGATAAAAGCAAATAACCAAAATATTCAAAGGTTTTCTACGTGACTAAGAAAATCCTGTCATTTCAGATATCAGACACACACAGAAGGTGTGTGTCAGTCTCAGGAAAGATATTAAATGAGGCCTGTGCATGCATGAATCTCTTGGAAGTGCTGTGACTGCTTGCTGTCTGATCATGAGTTAGAGATGTAATTCAGCAAATCTTTTCTGCTTTCTTCCAAGAAATCTAATAAAGCCAGTTCTAGGAAAAGCCTATATGGTTAGGGTCTACTAGAGAAGAATATATATTCAGAATTTTGCCTCCAGGTCCAAATAAATAGATTTCCTTATTATTGCTCCAATCTGATCTCCAATGTATCAAACGTGGATAAAATAATAAAAGTAAATGACATAAAGTAGAGAACAGCAGAGCTGAAACACAAAATGTTTCAAAGAAATAGTCTAGATTATCTGAAATACCTTGGTGAAATTTCCTCGTAAAATAATAATAATAATAATAACAAAAATGGTAGGATGTTTACATAGTTCAGCATCCGCTGTGCTTCTCTGGGGGAGGAAATCTCATTCTCTCCTGGGCTGCACTTACCCTCCTGCATATTTATGGACACGGAATTGCCTACGGAGGGATCACAGCTTGGGGGAAAGCTCTGCAGAGGACTGAGGTGGGTAAGAATCGCTCTGAGCTAAATGACATTTTCTTCCAGGTGAAGTTCACATTTACAATGGGGTCTGCCCAGCTGGACAAGCGAAATGAAAACAGCAACCAAAATAAAACAAAACTCTTTTCTTCCATTTCTATCACTCATTCCTCATTCTGCAACAATCACTGCAGTGCCTGCCGCCTACAAAGCCCAACTCGGAGATGGATAAGACGGAAATCTATGTTTCTAATCTCTTCGCATCTGAGTGTCAAGATATGTCCTGAAATTAATATAAAGTACAGACCATTGAAGTTCATTAAAGGCATCAGTCCATTCAGGAAAGAAATTATATATAAACAATTTTGAGGGGAGGGGAGTGACGGAGTCTACAAAGGCGAAACAGAAAGGCAGCTATTAAGATGTACCATCAAGAAAAGATAAGGTTTGAATTTTGGAGGTTTGGAAATGAGCAAATAAAATAGCTCCAGGAAAGACAGCGGGGGCGGGGTGGGGGTGTATACTGGGTTATTGGTAAAGTGGGTTTAAATGACTTCGGTGTAGGGCAGGTAAAGGGACATGCTGGAAGCTGAAGTTTCAGCTGGGCGGGAGAGTGTGTGCATTGCATTGTGGGTACATACATCCATAATGAGTGAGATGTGCACCGTCTGGGGGGTGGTCACGCTTGAAGCTCTGACTCAAGGTGGGGGCATGGGCAATATATGTAACCTTAACATTTGTACCCTCATAATATGCTGAAATAAATAAAAAAAGAAGAAGAAAATAAAATAAAAAAATGTTTGTAAACAGAAAAGCGCCATTAACAGAGGTGTTTTCAGAAAAAGAGAAAGACAGGAGAGAGGAATGCATGCTGAGTAGGTACCTCCTCATTCCGACGCTAGTGGAGGCCTTCATCTTCTGGAAGACGCTCTTGCAGCCAAGAACCAGCACAGAGATGGCAAATTTCAAAGTCATATAACTGGTCATCGGGAGAGTGGGAATTGGAACTCAGATCTTTCTGACACGAACGTTTTGGGCTTATTTGTTTTTTTTTTTTTTGACATTACATCATGAATCATACAGAGTAATCTAACGCTATTTAAAATGCTGACAGCAAACATGATTCGTAACAGGCATCCAAGAAAATAATAACATAGAGATAGAAAGATAGAAAGCCTTGCTATAAGATTTTTTAATACATCTTAATTATATAACACAATGACAAAAATAGTAACTAACATGTACAGCAAGTCCTCGAATTATGTCTTTTCATTCAACAGCATCTCCTTGTAACACTCACTGATGAGAAAAAAGTGGTTCCTGGCCAGAGGCGCTGTCTGCGTGGAGTGTGCGGAGTGTGCCCATCCCGCCGCGTCTGTGTGGGTCTCTCCCGCTCCTGCGGTTCCCTCCCGCGTCCCAGAAAAGCGCACGTCTGCTTGTGTGGCCTGTCCACGTGGCCGTGGGCGGCGTGGATCCGGTGTGTGGGCGCACCTGCCACGGCCTGGTCCTGCCCCCAGCTGCAGGGACGGGCCCCGGCCACCCAGCACACCAAACTGCAATAACTGGCTGAGTAATCACCTTGCTTATTTTTATTAATCTTCCTTAAATGCCTGTATAAGCTAACATTTATTTCAATGTTTAATATTAGCCGTGTTTTGAGTCTTTATTTAGAAATTTGATGGTTTTTTTGTGTGTGTGTGACCAGAAGTAGGCTGTCAAGAGCTAACTTTTATATATATATATATATATATATATATATATATATATATCAGTTAGCTCACAGTAAAATGTGTTTCCTTAGACATCGTTTCACTTAGGTTTTGCAGTTTCCAAAAACGTGTCGACAATATCAAGTGAAGAACTTAGTGTGTTAGCCAGTTGTTCCGAGCCAGGCTTCACATCTATGACCCCTTTATACGAGCTGTTTTCAGAACGCCGGGGTTGACAACGGCTTTGTCCCCGTTGTGCAGCGGAAGCTGGGAGTGCAGAGTTGACGTTGATGGTGACCATCACGTGGTGCGTGACAAAGACGGATCCACACCTGCTCCACACCTGGCCTCTGTTGATTCCAGACACCAGCCTCAGAGATCCGACAACTTTTCCAGAAACGCACAGACTAGCACCCAGCTGGTAAGTGAGTGAAGGACTAACACAGGGGTTTAAAACGTACACATCAGAACGAGCTCCCGCCCAGCAATTCCGTTTTTAAAGTTCATGGCATCAAACTATATCCACGGCGTTTCTCCAGGAAACTCAACTCGTTCCTCCCGTGTGTTTCCGTGCCCGCAGCCCCCCTGCACCGAGGCGCCCACAGACTCTCCCCAGATGCTTCGGAGCAGCTGAGAGCGACGCTTCAGCCCCGAGTCCCGGCTCTGCGACGTCCTTCTTCCGCCTTGTGCTCATCCTTTTCCCGAGGCCCAGGTCTGTGTGCTGGGGACACAGGACTGAGGAAGGGCACAGTTTGCACTCTTGAGCCACAGCCCCATCCCTCTGGTAGGCGGGCGGACTGGACAACAGCCGAGTCACGCCTCAGTGGGTGCGGCGCAGCGGCGCTGCACACAGACGTCAGAGGGCTCCTGGAAGGGGTGAATCCGGAGCTGGACTTTGAGTCGTGAAAAAGGCAATCGGGGAGTTGCTACTGGTGGAGAAGATGTCATTCCAGGCAGAAGACAAAGGCAGGGAGAGGCACGCGGATGCAAGCCTAAGGCATGTATTGAAAACCCATTACCACATCGGTATTGTTGAAGAATCAAGTGGGAGTCTACCCAGAGTTGTGGCTGGAGTGACTGGGTAACGGATGTCAATCATGAAGGTCACAGGGACATTGCGTGGTAGGCTACGCAGCTTCGTCCTGTCGCCAGGCCCTGATAACCCTCCATCTAACACACAGACGCTTGCTGGTTATTGCCATCATGCATACTATTTGGTAACGTGGTAACCCGTATTTCAATAAGGGATTCACAAGACTAAAAGATTCATCAGTCCTCTGGCCAACATGCAGAGTCAGAGTACTACCGTGCTGAGCTATAAGCCACTTCGTGGTTTTATTCCTCAGGGGCTGATTGATTAATATCTTGCGGAAACAAGGAACAAAGAAGCAATCGTGTGTCCCATTGGTGTCCATCACGTTCTCTGTCTAGAGCAAACTCCATAGTTGCCACACCCTTTTGCTGACCGGGAGTCATGGATGCTTGAGCTGTGTAAAGGCACGTGCAGAAGGGCTCAGGATCATTCCCTACTCGTCAGGGAAGTCGTGGCGGCTGCCATGGCAGACGGGCCTGCAAGTCACGTGTGCCGAGCTCACGTTCCAGTGCCGCAGTCCGCTGTGGGCAGTGCGGGTATGCACGCAGGGGCCCGGGCCCCTTCTGCTCCCTCCCCGGTCTGTGCTGTAGACTCCACGCTGTCCAGCCCTCACACAGCCACAGGCCGTCCACACGGGCACTCTGCCCACTTTCCCAGAGCCAGTTCTAGGGGAGAAGAGGATGGAGGCTGGCTGATGTTGCCCGGATGCGGCATTCTGTTGACTTGGCTGTTCAGCGCCTAGCGCCTTTCCAGTCCTTCCTCACTCCTGTGTCCGTAACGCGCTTCAGCTCAGGTCGCCTTGCCTCTGATCCCTTACCTGTTCCTTAAATGAAGGATGGATTAAAGTCGGCCCTTGAGCAACTCAGGGGCAAGGGGCACGGACCTCCCTCTCAGCCATCAAAAACCCACGTATAACTTTTGACTCCCCCCAAATTTAACCACTAATAGCCCACTGTTGAACAGAAGCATTACTGATAACATAGACAGTCAATTAATACATATCTTATAGGTGTATTTTATATTGTATGCTTATAATAATGTAGGCTAGAGAAAAGAAAATGTTATTCAGAAAACCATAAGACTTAGATTTACTATTTATTCAATAAGGTGAATCATCATAAAGGTCTTCATCTCATCGTCTGCACGTTGGGTAGGCTGAGGAGGAGGAGGAGGATGAGGAGGAAGAGGTTGGTCTTGCTGTATCAGGGGTGGCAGAGGAGGGAGAGGCAGGAGAGGCAGAGGGGAGGTGGAGGAGAGGCAGCATACTTGGTGGCACTTTATGGAAATGTGTTGTAACTTTTTTGCCTTTTGTTTTTCCTGAAAGTGTTTCTATGTGGTGCCAATCCTTCTTCCATTGTCTGCTTGAGTTTCAGTGCCCGTATCATGGAAGGGTCTATGTTGTAAAAGACAAAAGCATTAGAACCCTCCTGCCAGGTTGTCTACTGTCATTTGTTTCCCAGGTTTGCTTCTTCTGTGTCCTCTCTTTCTTCTTCTGGCACTGGCCCAGGAGCACTCATTCCCAACAAGTCGTCTTCTCTTACCTCCTCCGGTGTGGCGCCTTTTAACTCTTGAATTTCTCCAAGATCCATATCTTGAAACCCTTTACCCCCACCTTTTTTTTGCCATAGCCACAACCTCTTTCATGATTTCCTTGATGAGCTGTTGTAAACTCTGTGAAGTCACGAACATCTGGACACAGTTTTCTCCAGCAGAAATTTATTGTTTCAGGCTTGATGGCTTTCATGACATTTTTTATAACAACAATGCCATCTTCAGTGGTGTAATCCCCGCGGACTGTCATGACTAGTTCTCTCTAGCGGGGTTCTGTTCCACATTGTTGACAACTCTTTCTGTAGAACACTTTGGTGCCTTTGGTGTTGAACTCATGGGCTTTTGGATGGATAAGGCATTGTACTATGTCGAAAGAACTTTAAAGTGCAGTCCCTCACCAGCAAGGTACTTCCTGACATCAGGGACAAAACATCGATGGAACCAATCCAGAAAGATGGTTCTTATGTCCAGGCTTTCTTGTTGTACAATCATGAGACTGGCAACTGGTGTTTACCTTTTCCCTTCAAGTCTCAGGAGTTAGCAGCGTTACAGATTAGGGCAGTCCTGATCGTAAACCCAATGGTATTTCTACAAAACCGTAGTTAGCCTGTCCCTTCCTGTATTAAATTGTTCTGCACATTTCTTTTTCTTACTAATAAATGTCCTTTGTGACATTTTTTTCCCAGAATAGAGCATATCTGTCTGCATTAAAAACCTGTTTAGGCAGATATACTTTCTTCTCAACGGTTTTCTTACTGGAGTCTGGGAACTTCCCCGATGCCTCTTGGTTGCCAGAAGCCGCTTCTCCTTTTATCATGACATTTTTTAAGCCAAACCTCTTTCTAAAAATTTTAAACCGTCCTTTGCTGGCATTAAAGTCTCTACTTTTAGATCCTTCACCTTCCTTTTGCTTTAAGTCATCGTAAAATGACTTTGCTTTTTCTCAAACCCTATTAGCGTCTATAGGTATGCCTTTCTTTTCGATATGAGATAAAAAAAGTATTCTGTGAGAGATCACTTTTAACTGCAATATGCATTTTACTAGAGAGATGAACTGGTCACGAAGAGATGATTAGCATCACACAGCATTTTAATCGGATATTGACAATAACTTGAGCTTACAGCAATAGCAATAAGAGGTAGCTACAAAATTATTACAGTAATACAGAATGGACTCCAGTTAATTGTATGCAGTTATGATTTAATAAAGCATCTACATTTGTTTACATTTCTCTTAACTGTGAATGGCACCATGTATGGTCTGTAAGTTTTGATAAATACTAACTTTTTATAATACAATTTTGCATATTTTATGGTAGTAAATGATAAAATATACTAGTATCTATATATATTTTATGCATTCATGACATATATAACTTTTAAATTTTTTTTTATTTTTCTAGGCTATGCAGTTCATCTGTGAGTTTTTTTCAAATTATTGCAAATCTCCAAAAATTTTCCAATATATTTTTTGAAAAAAAAATCTGCATAAGTAGACCCTTGCACTTCAAACCCATGTTGTTCAAGAATCAGCTGTATTCTCTCTAACTTAAAAATCTGGTATTCATGGGACCAGGCATTCATGTTGCAAAGTAATTTTAAATGCCATTTAATATCTGTAATGGTTAATGTTACGTGTCAACTTGACTGGGTCACAGGATGCCCAGATATCTGGCTGAACATTATTCCTGAGTGTGTCTGTGACGTGTTTCTGGAAGAGATTAGTGTTTGCATCAGTTGAGTGAGTAAAGTGATTGCCCTACCCAATGTGGCTGGGCCCCACCCAATCTGTCGAGGCCCTGAATAGATCAAAAAAGGTGGAGGAAGGCAGAATTTTCGGGCTCCCTGCCTGACTGCTGGAGGTGGACAGTGATCTTCTTCTGCCTTTGGTGCTGCTGGTTCCCCACCACTGGCTCTCCAGCTCAGGCCTCTGAACCACACCTCAGGCTTTCCTGGGCCTGCAGCATGCAGATGGCAGATGGTGTGACTTCTTGCCCTTCGTGTATATGAAGAGAGGGAGACTGATGCTATACATCCTTGGTTCCATCTCTCTGTAGAACATTGACTAATGCAATATTTGGAGATGAGGGTTAGAAATAATTGGATTTTGCAAACTTCCAGGCCTTGATTTCTATATTCTCCTTATTCTCTTTCATTTCTACTTATAAACTGGTTATTTCCTTCTTGAGCTTATCAGTTTCTAGCTACACCTTGCTAAATTCAGCCACTAATAAAATGACATAATCAAGACGTTGATTTCGTCAAACAATTTTATTAGAGCCACAGGATCTGAAAAATGAAAAGACAAGCTTATGAATGGAGGGGGATATTTTTAATACTTGCAACTGATAAAAAATTTAAAAATATATAAAGATTCCTGCAAACCAATAAGAGAAGCATAATACTCAACAAAACATCGTATATTTTACGCAACATAAGGCACAAATAACAAACAAACATACAGAAAGATGAACAAAATGCTTAGTGGTCAAAAATATGTAAGTTAAGACCACAGTGGAAAATAATTTTACACTCATTCTACTCATTCTAGTGACATTTTTTAAAAAATATGTACAAAAGTGTTCAAACCAGGACTCCATAAATGCAAAAATCTGGAAACACTCTTGAAGTGTATTAAAAGAAAATAGATGAATACATTATATGTTTCAATACTCAAAATTGTTTATTAACAATGTCACACAATGATATAGATGAACCTTAGGAATATAATTTTAAGTGACTAAAGTAAATCTTATAAGATTCATACCGCACTTTTTTTTAGAACTTAAAAACAACTAAGATAAAATACACAAAAATATTTATGTAATAAAGCTATGTAAGAAGACACACAAAAGAATGACTGTGGAATGCATTGAGTGTTACCTCCCACGGGGTTATTGTGGCAATAGGATGGGGAAACTAAATAGTGACATGTAGGTTGTATTCAAGGCTCTGGATTGTATTTGTTATGGCTGGTTCATCCATACTTATTAAAATATACTAAATAAATAATTTGCTAAATAAATGATTGTGGTTTGCATGTGGACTAATGTGTTTTTTATGTACATAAATGATTAATCTATAATCTACTTATGTGCACATCAAGTCCAGAAACTAGAAGAAAATAAAAGAAGGAAGAAAGGGAAGGATGGTGGGAGGGACAGAGGGAAGACAATTTTTTTAGTAAACCAAGCAAAAAAATCAATTTTCCTAAAAGTGATGAAATTTGTCTTATCTCATACTTTTCAGCAGCAATGGTCAATGCCAGAAATCTGCCAAGGGAGTAATTTCTGTAATTTCTTAGGGAAAGAAAAAATAAGCCAAGAATATTGCCTGCCCAGTCAAAATTTTTCTACTGCATAAAGGAAACAGGAAGCCATCCTCGAACATGAAAGAACCCAAGGAATGCAAGCCCCATATGTTCTGTTTGAAAAAAATTATATTTAATAAAATAACTAAACCCTCAATAGATAAACAGATGTAATAGTAAAAATAATCTGTGCTATGTTCTATGCCAGGAAACAATGGACACTTGTAATGAAATTCTGAAGAACATGACCCAAAACTCTCATACATACCTAAGATATTATTCAGGTATAAAGACAGCATGTAGAAGAGAACTGTTTGCTCTTAGAGATGATGAAACCCAGCCAAACAAAAAGCCAACAGTGAGCTTGTCTTCAAGAAAGGTGCCAAAAACACACAGTGGGGAAAGGACAGTCTCTTCAATAAATGGAGCTGAGAAAACTGGATATCCATATGCAGAAGAATGAAACTAGACCCTTATCTCTTGCCATATACAAAAATCCAATAAAAATGGATTGAAGACCTAAATCTAATACCTGAAACTATGAAACTACTAAATGAAAACACTGGGGAAACTTTAGGTCATTGGTCTGGGCAAAGACTTCTTGAGAAATATCCTCAAAGCACAGGCAGCCAAAGCAAAATTGGACAACTGGGATCACATCATGCTATTAATACTAGAGCTTCTGAACAGCAAAGGAAACAATCAACCAAGTGAAGAGACTACCCGCATAAGGGGAGAAAGTCTTTACAAACTACCCATTAAGGGATTAATAGCTAGAATACATATGAAGGTCCAACAACTCAACAGGAAAAAATCAAATAAGCTGATTAAAAAATGGGCAAAGGACCTCAATAGACATTTCTCAAAAGAAGACATACAAATGGCCAGAAGATATATGGAAAAATCCTCAACATCATTAGTCATCAGAGACATGCAAATCACAATTACATTGAGATATCATCTCACCCCAGTTAAAATGGCTTTTATAAAAAAGATGGGCAATAACAAATGCTGGCGAGGATGTGCAGAAAGTGGAACCCTCATACTCTGGTGGTAATAAGGTAGATTACTATAACCACTATGGAGAACGGTATGGAGGTTTCTCAAAAAAACTAAAAACAGAACTCCCACATGACCCAGGAATCCCACTGCTGGGTGTATATACAAAGGAAAGGAATTTGGTATATTGAAAAGATGTCTGCACTCCCATGTTTATTGCAGCACTATATACAATAGCCAAGATGCATAATCAACCTAAGTGTCTATCAATGTATCAATGGATAAAGAAATTGTGGTACATAACACAATGAAATATTATGTAGCCATAAAAAGGAATGAAATTCTGCCATTTGCAACAACATGGATGGAACTGGAGAACATTATGTCAAGCGAAATAAGCCAAACACAGAAAAACAAATCTAGCATGCTTCTACTCGTATATCAGAGCTAATTATTATAAAAACAATGTCATGGAGACACAGAATAGAATGATGGTTACTAGAGCCTGGGAAGGCCAGCAGGGAGGGACAGGTAAAGTGGGGATGGTTAATGGGAGGAAAAATATAGTTAGATACTTAGATAGAAGGAACAATATTTGATAGCACAACAAAGTGACTACAATCAAAAATAAGTCAGGGTATACTTTAAAAGAGTGCAATTGAAATATTCTTAACAAAAATAAACTATAAATGTGTGAGGTGATGGATATCCCAATTCCCCTGATACGATTAATTTGCATTGTATGCCTGTATCAAAACATCACATGTACCCTATAAATATACACAACTATTATGTACCCATTATCATTAAAAGTTTTTTAAAGAGAAAAAAAATTGGATAAAGTCGTTTTGGAAAACAAATACAGTGATTACGAATAAATTTAAGTATAGACATTTAGCTACACAACGACTATGGCTGAATATAATATAATTGAATATAATTTTGATAAAATACAAATGAAGAGTTGAAGAGGGAGATATTTTAGAGCATTACTTTCTTCATTTTGTTTATTGCACTGGTAAACCAATACTGTGTAAAATTAGATGAAGATGTAAAGTCAGATATAATGTTGGCAACCTCTGATTGTTTTACACAATCACTTTTATTCATTTAAAGTTTTTAATTTGGAAACAAATGTTTGGGAAAGATGGAAGTTAGTCGTTTTTTCAGTTTTTTTAATTCTGTAAAGATAAAATAAAACTAAATTTAATAATTTTTATTAAAATAGCACATCATGATTCCATTTTTATAAAATTGTTTTATTCTATATAAAGGTTTCTGCACTTTTATCTCTCTGTTTATCTGGTCTCATAGCTATATAAATGTTCTGATAGGAACTGGAGTGGTAAACTCATTGTACTTAACTGAATTTACCTACAGATGTAAAGAGAACCCACATAGGGTTCCCTTATTGTTTTAACTTAAATTCCAGGGCATTTAAGCGGGGTCTACCATTTTTGCTTCTTCTTAGTCACCTTGCCCCTTCTTGCCTGGTGCTTAGTTACTTCAGTATACTTTACCTCTCTGGTCCCTGAAGTCACATGATTTGCAAACACTGCATTGAGCAGTGTATAAAGAATGGTCTCATAATATTAATAATGAGTTGTATGATATTTCTATGTTTCCTTTTTATATTTGTTTCTGTAAGTGGTGGAAATTTGTGTACTGTGTAGGTATAATTTATTTTAAAACTGTAAATTCAGTGTAAAAATATTTAATGCATGCAATCAATTAGAGAGAACTGCTTGTAACATTTTTATTTACATGGTACCTCCTATGAAAAATGACTGATAATTATGTGTGGTTTGATAACAGTTTTGGTGCGATTTTATCTCAAGCAGATTCTATAACCAATATGTCAGATGTCAATATTTATAAATAAGCACAGTAATACGTGCACCTAATTATGTCTCAGAAACATTAGGAAAAATGCAATGCTACGTGTGAAGTGCTCTGAGCAACTTGGGAGAAAAAAAAATGATATATAAACTGAAGACGGTATTAGAAAGGATGATAATTTGCTACAGGATTTGTTTCACCAACGGTTCTCAGCCCCAATTAGACCCGCCGTCTGTCGGCTGTTCAGTAAATTCCCAGAAATGTGAAGATCCATCCAGATCAGGACACATGGGCAGATTCTACAAATCAAAGCAAACCTTTCTCGTAAGAATGTGCCTCAAAGTAATATTAATACTATTAAGAACCCTCTAACACCCTTCTAACTGTCACCTCCGTGCTAGAATTCCAACTTCACAGAGGCAGGGAGGTCTTGCAGTCTGATGTGCGACACAGATTTTACCTCCCTTGTTGGTACCTTCCAGTTCCATCTCCTGCCCCTGCTTTTGTGATAGATACAGGAAACTACTCTCTCCTCAGTAAGCCCTGAACTTCCCCACCCATGCTTCTGTGTTTGCTATTCCCTGAGCTACACCTTCTACTGTTACACTTGTCCTGCAGCGCCTGACCACAGCGTCACCTCCTCAAAGGACCCTGTCCTGACTCTCTTTGCGATGATTACACACACACCCTCCTGTGTCTCACCAGCGTTGCTGAGATCCCTCCTGTGATCCACACCACTGCAAACCTCTGGGCTGGGTTTAGGTCATAATCTCTGCTTTTTGTCAAATCTATTAAGTCTTGCTATCACTGACAGTGAGCATGGATCTTGTACGCATGTTGGGTTGAAAGGAATTGAGTTACAGTGACATAATAACCATGTTTGGAATACAATGTAATAAACTTCGGGTAGGTGGTCTGTGAGTCACAGTTGCAACCATCCTAGTGGGGGGACGCTATGGCCCCATTTGGCTGAGGGATGATTCCTTCTCCCTCATCCTGTTCTGTCAAGGGGCTTTTGCGTCCTTGGGCTATCGCTGTGTAAAGGAGGAGTGACTTAGCTAAAAGAATGCATCTCAACAGAACTCTGAGCTCTGTTTTTCACTTTACATCTTTGCTTCAGCTATGAACTGCCCTGTAATAACCTCAAAGTCTCCCAGACATAGACTTTGTGTAACTGGAATTGTCTTTTGATCGTCGTAAAGGCCTGAAGTTGTATTGCTATAAAAGCAAACCCAGCATCAGACTTCTCTGATACTCTTGTGAAATTGATAATATTATCAATATCAGAAGCACGTGGCTTGAGCCTGTGGCTTGAATGCTAATACCGAATGAGAGAAAACATGGGGAGGCAGAAGGTGTCCAGGAACAGGCAAGAGGTATTTGAAGCAGGAGGACAGTTATAGTCCCGAAATATAGCAAAATCCCACAGGCCGTAGGTGTTCTGTGTTTGGAAACTGGACTAAAATCTCCATAGTGCAAAGGCCTCTCTTGGCATCCCCCAGAGAGAGTGGGGCACAGGTCACTGCCCGGGAAACAAGAACTGGAATCATAGTGATGAACATCACTGCCCCTTCTGTCTTTTTTGCCTGTGCCGGGCACCGTCCCCCGCTAGCCCATACCTTCTCTCCAATCCAGGAACGCCGGTGTTTTTGTCATGCTTTCCCGCTGCAAATGGTAAAACTCTGCAGAGTTCAAGATAATTATAGCTGCTCCTCCCACGGGGAGAGAATGGGTAACTCCGTGAGATGATGGATACCTTAATTTGCAACCACTTTACTATGCATCTGTATCTTACAACGTGTTTTATACCATAAAAATACACCCTAAAATTTATTTTTAAAAAAAGATGAGTGTGCATGGCACATGATAGGTTAGGTACACAGTAAACATTTGATGTTATGAACATTGAATACATTTTATATTGCTACTTAAAAAAATCATAATTTGACCAAAGTCTAAGATTTGCAAGTAAAAGAGTCGGCGGTTAACCTACTTTACTACCGAGTTATGAGAAATGGCCAGAGCTTCTGCATCAATTAGAGTACCAAGTGGAAAACAAAAACATGACCTCTTATCTTAGATACTGGCTGCACAGCATCATATTTGAAGGCTATTTTTGGTTACTACTTATGTAATAAAATCTTTGCAGGACATGTTCAAGAACATCAAGGGAGCCCAGAGTTCCAGTCTTTCTGACCAACAGTATTAAGGCACCAGAAGCCAAAAGAAACCCAACACGTATTATTCCATGGAACACAAACTCCCAGGTTTTTTCCACAAGGTTGGAAGGCCATAGCAGGGCTGGAAGGGGATATCTCCTGTTTTGTAGCCTAACGTGACTGTGATGTATCTTGCTCCATATTCTCAGCACCCTGGATTTGGCCAAATTCATCCAAGTGCCATCGGGAACCCACTCCCCGCCGGGTCTCTCCCTTTAGAGTCTGACTGTCCGCTCCTCCTTGCAGTGCAACTTTGTGATTGGTCTAGAATTTAACTTTTGCTCCTACTTTGCTACAATAATAACAACGGTGACAACAATAACAATAATAGATCAAGCCATAACTCCTACAGACCACATTCACACCCTTTATCTCATTTGATCCCTAAAATATTCTGAGAAGGAAATAGGCCAATTACAAATATCTCTGTTTTGTGGGTGAGGAAATGAAATCAAAGTTAAATAAATTTGTTAAAGCTGCACAATTAGTAAATGCAAAACTGGCTCTTTGGAATGTATTATGTTTGCAGATCACTGCACCCACGATCTATTTTGGAATATGCACCCTTGCCTTATGATTCTTGAATCACATCATTGTGATTTGTTTCTGGATAGTACCTATTGTTTCCCAGAAATACATTTTGTAACTTTTTTATTGTCTCCCTACTACCTAGAGTATAAGGTCTGTGTTGTTATAGATGGTGATAGTAGACAATGCACATTTGTTGCATAAGTGCACAACCCATCACCCTGGTCTTCATTTCATGTAGACTTCCTCTAACATTGTTACACCTGTAGTTCTTGCCTCATAGGCGTGATGTCCCCTCCCTTTTAGACTCTGACAAGCCTCCCAACTGGCTCCTCGGTCTTCTCTCTCATAATGGAAATAATGCTTTGCTCACGGACTACGGGGAGGATCCAGTGCGAGAATGCTAATGGAAGGGCCCAGGCACTAAGTGCAATGTCGACATGACAGAGGAGAAAGTGGTGGTTTCTGAAGGAAATATTTATACACACAGATATCGATGCACACACACAACACACGGTTTTCTTTAACAAATATGCCCGCGCGGCTAGAGCCATGCAGACGTATTCAGCAAATCTAATAAAATATAAATATTTAATGGAAAGTCTTTTCTATGCTCCCCCAGTGAGTCTAACTTTCTGGGATTCTTTTATTGCATATTAGCCTGCTCCAGAGCATCCGTCATTTTATCCTATTTTCTTTCACTCTGACCTCTCATTGTTTCATGCACGCTTTGTCTTTAAAAGATCAGGCTCTGTACGTGATCTCTCTGTGCGTCCCATCCTGCCCTTCGTAGGGACGATCACAAGAAAAATGCCAACAGCTGCTTTCTAGCAGTCCTCTGAGCATCAGAGACATGAACAAATGCACAAATGATAGTGTCTTTGCAAACATGAGCATGTCAGTGCTCTATGCCTCACATCTGGGCTTAATCTATGATTCGTTTTGGCCATTGGAACATTAGAAAATGTGATACAGACATTTGGGTCCCTGAGAGCATCTTGGGAGCAAGCTCAGCCTAGTTTATGGATGAGAAACCACGTGGACTAGGCCTGTTCCTGTTCTCACTCTCCAGACCAAGCAGCCTGCAAACACTATGCATGTGGGCAGGGTCAGTCTGGACCGTTCAGCCCAGCCACAGCCTCAGCTGCCTACAGAGATCAGGAATGACGGCCCAGCTGACCACACAAGTGAGCAAAATAATGGTGTGCTATTCTAGCCATGGAGCTTTCAGGAGGTTTGTAGCAAAAAACTAAATGGTAGAGACATCAAGCAGCTATTACCAAGAAATGCAGGAGACCTTGAAAAGCTGGGGCACCTATCAGTCCATTGTATTGTGAAAAATTACTGCTTCTACAGATTGACATGGAAAATTGGTTTCAAGCAGATTTTATTAAAATAAAAATGATCATACCACTTTCATTCTTATAGTGCTAAAATATCTAATTCTTTTAGGAACAATGGAAGTTTTCATATTGAAGTGGTATTGAAAAGTCCAGGATGATTTTAGTTTTGCAAAAACTACTAGTACTACAACCACTACATTAATTAATAACAATAGCATATGTGTCTTTAAGGATACATATTTATGAAGTATTATCATATATATTATTTTATTTATAACTTCATAGCATATTAGAAGGTAGGCAGGACATTATTTGGCCCTTGTACAATATCAGTAGGCAGATATTGTTTGTTTTATAATATGTGAGTGAAGTACTGAAAAAAAACCCCAATATTTAGAAATCCTAACTTTGTTTTATAACATCATGCAAAGACCTGCAGTATGGAATTAGAATTTAGTGATTCAACACTTAGATTTGGCCCTAACATGTTGTATGATATTGGGATATTGAATGAGTTTTTCATCCTTCTCATCCTCAGCTACTTCATCAGAAAAATAATAAAATACTTAAAAAAATACTGCTAATGTTATCTTCTTATCATTCTGATTTTTCAACTACTGAGAACTGCTGCTCAGTAAGACCCTATCTCCAAGAATTATTTTTGTGTGGACTCCACTGCTGGTTCCAGTTCTCCATTCTCTGGATGTAATGTCTTCACTTCATAATTCTGAGAACCAAGTATTAATAAATTATGAGTTAATTACTTTGCAAGAAAAGTAACCTGTGTGTGAGAAATCATTGTGGCTAAACTCAGCCATAAAAAAATAGAAATGCTATTGGGGATGAGATGTGAAATTCTGCTCATTGAAGAAATGAAAAATGGACAGGCCAAGTGCACGGTGGTTTGACAGTAATATTGATCAGTAAATACATTTTTGTGAATGCTTCATCAAGAACTTTCAAGGTCCATATTGCACATATAAACCTCATGCACTATAATTGTTTTTCTCTCCAAGGGTGATTAACACCAATGTAAACTTGTGGAAGAACATTTGTGGGGTTGGCCATGAGTTTCTATAGGTCCAAGTGGAACACTCCATTGCATGGTGTCTGGGACCCCCAAAGTCCTAAGAGCAGGACAAAGGAATATCTGAAGGCTGAAGCCAGTGTTAGAACACAAGGGCAACACCCCTCACACATGAGGGCATGCGAGGAAGACTCAGATCAGCTTTTAAGGAACAAGAACAAGGAGCTGATTAGGTAAAGCAAGACACAAATATTTGAGAGTCGAGGAATTGGGTCTTGGTTGTGTCTATCAGCTTTTACGCCATGCCTCACCTCTATTTGGTCTCATGGGCTGACTGTAGGGCCAGAGGCAGGGTACTGGACACAGTTTCAGTTGGAACCACGGATCACACAGGTAGTCCACACTGAAGAACCGTTTCTGCTCACAGTTCTGCACATTTGCAACTAATGCAATACAAGGGGAAGCTGAAAACTAAACAGTATTATTGATAGTGACAGAAAGCTTTTAGCCAGGATCCCCTATGCAATGATGGATATTGTTTATCATATTTTACTTGTTGCTTTTAAACTTTCCTTGTCAGAATGAATCATGGCTAAGGGGAAGGGGACTAGATTAGAGACAATGTGATTTGTCTAATCACAATTGCCCCTCATCAGGGGGCATGAGCAAAAGTACGCTGAAGCAACTGGCAGGTTTGTCTGAGGTGGAAAATAATCCCCATTGCCAAAATCTGTCATGGGTGCACCTGGATCCATTAAAAAAAAATGCAATCTGTGATAAGGATGATTTCCTTCCTGCACCAAGGGAGTAGTGTTCCAGGTTTGACTCTTGCTATCTGCTAGATTGATAATGAAGATTAATCTACTTATCTCTTAGTTACATAAATTAGTGTACAGAAAAGATGTCTTGCAGCTGCCCAGAACCTGTCTTGAAAGACGCCTTATTTAGTATTCCCTTATGAGCACTAAAGCATGTGGAAATACACATAGCATGGTTAGCACATACCTGCTTTTCTCTGTATGTCTTTACTCTGGGAGAATGCCAGTGCCCTGGACAGACCAGAAACACGCATGTGAACTGTTCAGTGGTGATTTAAATGATTATGGGTTTTTGTTTTTTTTGATTTTTCTGGGTTGTTTTGGTTGTGGCTAGATCAGATCTGGCACAATCCAGTTAAACTGTGACAATGATAGATTCAATTGGCTTATTATTCTTGAGACAAATAAAATAACATAAGAAAACCTTGAGTAGCAAATATTGATATTTTGCTAAACATTGAACTTACTAATTATGAAGCTGAATGCAAGACTAATTCTTTAAAGCAAGCAATACAAAACAAAACACAGCAATTTGGCTCTCCAAAATTAATAAAATTGCTTATTTACCAACATAAGAGGATGGGGTTTTTTTTTTTTTTTTAAAGGTAATCATTGCATAGTGTTAGTGGTAAATGGGGAATGGTCCACATGCTAGAACTTCTCTGTGACATGCACTTAAAAATTCATAGACCATATTGCCATATATGCTACTTCTGTCACATTTTTTTGAGATAACACAAGCCATTTAACCACAGTCCTGACACGTAGTGTCCCTGAAGCTCGCTTGAGCAACGCTGGACCTCATCCTCACAAGGAAGGGGTGGATGGGAGGTAAGTCCTCCAAGTTTCTGATGGCATGGTTACGACTGTCTCGTCAGGATCACACCTCCAGGACCCTGGGCTTAGTTAGCATTCCCAAGACTCAGTTAACTCAACATGGACATGAAAGCACACCTCTAAATCATAGAGTGTTGTGGGAAGTAAATGAACTAATGCATGCACAATACCTAGACAGTGCCTAGTGTACTGTGAATTCTTAGCATAAGTTCTTATTATTGCTATTGTTATGCATGAGTAGGTGGGGATATAATATGGATTGTAAATACTAAATACTTTTTACTGGGAAGTAAAGGAAAACAGGAGGTGGAAAGATATGAATCTGACCTAGGGGGAGGAATTAGAGCAGAGCTGTGATTAGACACGGAAGTGAAGGATGATTGGAAAAATATTAACAGTCGGCGGGGGAGGGATCATTCGGGTGAGTCTAAAAATGAGTGGAGAATGGAAGAAAGAGAATAAATGGCACATGCAGAGAACGGTGGGCCAGCTTGGCCTCAGCGTAGGGTGTGAAGACAGCAGAGGACAGGTGAGTGTAAGGCGGAGTTGGGTCTAGATGTCAGGTGCAAAGAAAGGCCACCCTCAGGGTTCATTTCCACATTTCTACTTCAGTGACAGGGGGGTGTTGAGGCTTACTGGAAGGGGTGGGTGGTTCTTTGCTCTGCACATGGGCAAATAGACGGCCACCTACCAGAGTGATCTTCCAGGCCTCTTCCTGCTCCTCACGCATTGCTCCCAGTGAAGAAGTGAACTCGTCTTAACTGGTTGGCTAGTAACAGGTTTTGGTCCCCTCTTTGCAGCTGGAGAGAATCACTCTATGAAAGATTCAAGAATTGAAGAACTTAGATTCCTTTTTCTCTGTTTCCTTCTGAGATAGTGGGAGGCGATCTGCCTTCATATGTTGTCTGCTCTGCAGATACAAACCTTCCCTCTGAGTTTGCTCATCCGGCAGTTGCAAGATCTGATTTTGACTATGCAGAAGGGCGTCAGGCAGGGAGTGCTAACAAGCCCATTTGGCTACCTGTTAGCCGAATTTCCCCACCTAGATCTTATCTGTAATAAATGCTTCCAAGTGTCTATCTTTTATTTGGGCGCAAACCGAGCTGTGAATTGGGAATGTTAAACCCCAATGATGGCATATAAAATCCAGGGAAGAATGAGAACAATGGGGCAGTGTCACTCATGTATGCTGAACCATCCCATAGACTTCACATTGATCATCTCCTTTTACTCTCACAATAGGCCTATTTATTCATGGGAGAACTTGAGACTCTGAGTGCAACTAAGTCATAGAGTTTATAAGCATTGAAACAAGGCTTGGGTCCAGAGGCTTCTGAGCTAAAAGCCTGGGCTTTTTCTGCTACACTCCACGGGAGATGTTGAATTAGGAATATTGAATTTAATGTTTCTTTTTGTTCTAATTATGTGTTTGTGGGACTTTGGGGAGTGCTCCTAAACTCTGATGTGTGTGTGTGTGTGTGTGTGTGTGTGTGTACTTCAAATTGCCAGTTATATTTAAAACTACTCAGCATGAAGAAATGGGATGATAGTATCTGTCTATGTCTTTTCTTGAAAAGCACGGAATTGTTCATGTACTTGGATTTCTACGGATACTCATTGTTTTAGTATATTAACAGATTAAGGGTGATTACTTTACATATATTTTAGGGATTTGATGAAATCATCCTTTAAGAACCCCGGGATTAGAAAGTGTCAGAAATAAATGTGAAGGATGAATTCAAAATTCCAGAATTGAATTTGTGCCAGGAACGTGAAGGGGCTTAGATAGATCACTCGGGATTTCTGCAACCTCAACTTCCTAAAACCCACCCATCATGGGAAGATGTATAGAAGATCAAAACTCTGTCAAACATAGTAAGTGTTGAGTAAGGGAAGGAGGCATTACTATGTTTAATAATGATGCGGGTTCCTTGCAAGTCTACCATGCAATGCTGTTTTGAAAATTACTTTTATCATAAGTTAATGCTTTTCTTTCTTCATTTATCTCTTTCTCCAAGGCACTGTCACAATGGAGACAAGTACAATAAAAATGAATCATTTGTGCATAAATTAATCACTGTTATATATTGGTAAAATTTAGTGACTAATTATGTGTTAAGTTAAAATGTCCTCTTCCTCTTTAAGATTGTTTTCCTGGGTTTGCAGACTGTTCTGCATGTTTTCTAACTAAACTCAATTATTCCAGCTGTACAATTTAATCTTATATTAACCTTATGCAACAGAGTCTCTAGTGTCCTATTTACACTCCTCCTTGATGGACTACATCCATATCTCACTGGCATGTGTACAGGTACATAAATATTTGCTATGCCAGTGCCTTCAAAATACCATTCCAGGCACTATCTCAGTAGTTCTAAAATACTACTTCTTCATCACTCTGTGTGAATGTATCTTTGTTCCATTTTTGAGTGTAAAGTGAGTGTAAAGTCCCTGTTTCATGTGGCTTAATACCATTGTTCTATCTGCTTATTTCTCTGTCTTCCAATTTACTTCCTCTTTTTTCATATTATTATATTCACAGCATCATCACTAAATGAAATAAGGAATACAGAGCTAGTTATGTGTGTTGTTGAATTAATTGCCCCAGTAACCATGCTAAGGCTTGAGAACTTATCCTATGTGAGCAGAGTGGCCAATTTGAGGTTGTTTTGGCTTAGCAGAAAGGCTTATTTTAAGTTTAGCTGGCAAAGAGTAAGAGGCATTTATGCTCACTAGTTAGGTTACATATAATCACAACTACAAAAACAGCAACAAAATCTTGTGCTCCTTTTCAGCAAAGAGTAAAAAGGCAAAATGAAGAAAATATTTCTAAGTTTAGGAACGTATTTTGCTTCCAGCCTGGGTCACTTCTGTTCCAACATTTCTTTCCCCATTGTAGTAAAAGGGCTATGTGAAAGGGAGGGACTTCGGGGAGTGCTCCTAAACTCTGATTTCTCACCCTTCCTCTTGACTGTCCATGAATGGGCTACTACCGCTGATAAATTTGACCTTAAAGGATACTTAAAGATGTTCAACCTTTTTTCTTCCATATATCTTAAGCTCTTACACAAATACAACTTTATTTAAGTAAATTCTCCTTTATGTCTCCTAATCCCTCCCTTTCTCCTTGTGTTCCTCATTCCTTCCTTCTATCTTCCTCTGGAATAATGAATGTTAGATATCATCTTATGGTAATTCTTCTTACTATTACTGGTTCTCGGGCTACTTAGTGGAGAATCTCACTCACTTGGAAAAAGTTTCAGTATGAGATAAAAAAATAAGTAAATCCACATTTAGCAGTAATCTACTTAGATCTCAAATGTAAAATGACCACTCAATCAATTTTGAATCAGTTTTTCTTTCTAAAATATTTGTACTATTTAAGTTCATAATGCTAAAATGAATTTTTTAGTTAATTTAACTATTTTAACTGTGTTCCTTCATCAAACATTAAATTGATGAAGAAACTGCTATTTTGATATATTCTATATCACTGATAATATTGTAAAATAAACTTTAAAACCAATTGTTCTACATAGAAAATTCTAGCAAGTGAGAAAAATCCAACTCATTTTCTAGTGTGAATTACCCTAAACTAGAGTTGTGTATATGAAAATTCATAACATAATGATCGAGGTAACGTTGCTGGTAAATGGGAAAAGCACAATCTATTCAATAACTTTTAATAAGAAAAATCATTATCCAAGAAGGAAAACAAAATAATTATCTGAGAAGGAAAACAACTAAACCTTTTATCACACTGTAATCAAAAATAAATTCCAAATGGATTAAAGGCAAAATTTAAACTTTTAGGGAAAGTACAAGAGCACTATGTTTATAATATTTAGGCAAAGAAAATTTTCTTGAATAAACATATAGGCAAAATCTTAAAAAAGAATATTAAGAAAAAATAATACATTAATTATAAGAATCTGCACATCAATAAAAATGAAAACACAAGCTACACCTGTGAGTAGATATTTGCAAGGCCCAATTAAAGGGCAAAATATATCTCCTATAATCAACCTAAAGAAATAAAGACTATGGATTACCTGACAAAGAATTCAAAATAATTGTTTTAAAGAAAATCAGTGAGTTACAAGACAACACATATAGACAATTACTTAAAATCAGAAAAATGATGTATGGACAAAATGAGAATATCAACAAAGAGAAACTATTTACAAAAGCTAATGGAAATTCTGGGGCTGAAGAATACAATAACTAAACCGAAAATTCGATAGAGGAGTCCAAAATAAGAAAGACCAAGATCTGCTTTATCAAGCAGTTGAAAGAATCAAAAATCTTGAAGACAAGTAGTTTAAAATTATACAGTCACAGAAGCAAAAAGGAAAAAGAATGAAAAAAAAATTAAGACACCTAAGGGATTTATGAGAGATTATAAGGCAACAAATATATGTATTGTGGAAATCCCAGAAGGAGAAGAAAGGGGTAGAAAGCTTATTTAAAGAAATAATGGCAGAAAACATTCCAAAAAATGGAAAGAGATACATGTTTCCAGATACATAAAGCCCAAATATCCCCAAAACTTTCAAATTAAAGAGGATTTCACCAAGACATACCATCATAATCATCATCAAAATGTGAAACATCAAACACAAAGAGAATTTTGAAAGCAGAAAGAGAAAATCAAGTCATGACATACAAGAAAACCCCTTTGAGATCATTAACAGATTTCCAAGTAGAAATTTAGCAGGCCAGGAGAGAGTGAGATGTTAAATTCAAAGCGCTGAGACACAAAAAACTGCCAAACAAGAATACTTTATTCAGCATAGCTGTTTGTCACAAATAAAGAAGATGTAAAAACAGCCCCAGACAAACAACACTTGAGGAAGTTCATCACCACTCAATCTGCCTTACAAGAAATTCTAAAGCAAGTTCTTCAAGTTGAAGCACAAGAACAATAAACACCAACATTGAAGCATATGAAAATATAAAATTCACTGGTCATAGTAATATACTGACAAATAACATATACCTTATACTATAGTGATGGTGTGTAAATCACTTTTAATTCAAGTATAAAAGTTAAAAAGTAAAAGTATTTTGCTCCTTTGGGTAGATGCCCAGTAATAGGATTTCTGGAACAAATGGTATTTCTACTTGTAGCTCTTTGAGGTGTCTCCATATTACTTTCCATAGACGATTCCATATAGAAATACCTACTGATATATGCATATACACTGGTGATCGTAGTCATATATACAGTTAGGCCTCCATGTCCACAGGTTACACATATGAGTATTCAACTAAACCCAGATTGAAAATACAGTATTCTCGGGATGCAGAACTTGCAAAAACAGAAGGCTGACTTCATAGCTGCGGGTTCTTCAAGCCACCTGTGGGACTTGACCCTCTGTGGATTTTGATAACTGAAAGGGGTCTGTCTTGGAACCAATCCCCCTCAAATATGGAGGAACAGGATGGGTCTATTTCCTTCCTCTGTCATTTGAGATGACCTAGAAGCAGTGGCATCCTAAGTACACCTGGCACCTGGATCTTGGTTTCTAATACCGTTCCTCATTGAAAGACGCAAGGAGTCCTCAGAGAAATGACTGAATCTGAGACTGTGGAGGGAAATAGATGACATTCTGAAACATCTTGTGCTCTCAGTAAGTAAAAAGTCCACATACATACATAATAAATAGGAGTATATCAAAGTAACACAAAAGCCAACAGAAGATATCATTATGGCTAGAGTTGGAACAATTTGAGCAACAAAAATAAAGCAGTATTTAATTATAACTCAAAATAAAATATTAAAATCCATTAATTTAAACTGTTAGAAATAAACACATAAATGGGAAGGAAGGGACAAATCTTCCATGGGAAAGAATTCCAGATAATTTATGCAGATGCTCTTCCCTAAAGGAGGTGGAGCGTCATTCCCGTTTCTTCCGTGTGAGTTCTTTCCTTCTAAAGGGAAGGGAGGCATTGATTACCGCACAGGGGAGAAACCTGACATGCACCCCTCAGCCAGGTGAGCAAGAACAACATCGCCAATGAAAGGCGTGTGAATAGAGTGCACCCTCTATGTGAGGTCATGAAAATGGTACTTCATCTCTGTGGTTTTCCATGCAAAAAAAAAAAAAAAAAAATCTTAATCACAGTCTAATAAGAAAAACATCAGACAAATCCCCAGTGAAGGACATTCTACAAAATACCTATCCAATATGCCTGGAAACTGTCAAGGTTATTAAAAACAAGGAAATTCTGAGCAACTGTCACAGACAAGAGGAGCCTAAGGAGATAGAATGATAAAATGCATAACATGGTATCCTGCATAGGACCGTGGAATTTGAAAAAAGGGATATTAAGTAAAAACTAAGGGAAGCTGAATAAGTATGGATTATAGTGAATAATTATGTGTCAATTTTGGTTTATTAATTGTAACAAGTGTGCCATTCTATTATCAGGATAGGGAAAACTGGTACAGGATATATGGAAACTGTCTGTTTTATTATTGCAATTTTTCTGTAAATCTGAAACTGTTCTGAGAAATAAAGTTTGTTTTAAAAGGAGAAGAACTGCTGACTATATAGCTGAGATAGGAAATTTACACAAATGTTACCCTAATAGTAGACTAAAGTACCCTGCTCACTTAAATGATATTTTAATAAAAACCATTTTTCCCATAGAATATTCATAATACCAATTGACATCTTTCCTGAGAACTTTAACAGATGTTTCTTACTGGGAAGCATCTGAGGTTTTCTGGAGCTTGCAGAAATTCTCATGTGTATTGATGGCAAAGGAAATTAAAATGAACAGAGTATAAAGTAACAGAAGTGTCAGGATGGATTTGACCAGACTCCAACTTCGGGAAGACATTCCAGACATTCCAATTGACAGCTTGCTCCACTGTATAAGGTTTGCTCATAACATCTCCTTATTTTGAAAAGTTACAGGACAGTAGCAGGTATAAACAAAAGCAATCTGACTCACTACTAAATAGAAGTCCTCAATCCATTTCTTCAACATGCTCATTTCTTAGATCATAGCTCCCTCCTTCCTTCCTTCCTTCCTTCCTTCCTTCCTTCCTTCCTTCCTTCCTTCCTTCCTTCCTTCCTTCCTTCCTTCCTCCCTTCCTTCCTTCCTTCCTCCCTTCTTTTCTTCCTTCCTTCTTCCCTTCCTCTCTCTCTACCTCCCTTCCTTCCTTTTCAATTAAAATCACTTATTTCTGTACCACACAGAAGCAAGTAGAATGGGTCAAATGACTTCCACTAATTCAGACCAAGAATGCCAAGAAGAAGACACACAGTTAGATAACATAAATGTAGAAATGAATTTAAATTGAAGACTCTCTAGACACTACACTTTTCCAGTCTAGTGTAAGCCTGGGCCCAGAATGGTATCAAAAATACATAGCCTGTATGGTAGGACTAATAATTTCCCATTATAACTCTACATGTATGGGAAAATCACTTAGCTTGTTTACAAGGATTAGTTCTAAAATTCTGAACAAGTGAAAAATAGACTTTAAAAATACATTCTGAAAATGAGGCTTTTAATACTAAATTAATCTGAATAATTCACATTTGCATATCATTCACCTTTTCTACTCATGTCCACAGAACTTTCATGCATTACCTCATGTGATCCTTACCTCTGGGCCAAGGGGATGTGACCATTTTTGGCATGACTCTGTCTATACTGTGTTTCCCCGAAAATAAGACAGGCTCTTATATTTATTTTTCCCCAAGAAGACACCCTAGGGCTTGTTTTCCGGGATGTGTTATACTCTCTGGGCTCAGCAGGAGACTGCTTGCTGAAGGTTTTCCCCTCTCCCTGGTGTTTGTGGGGGGGTGAGAGAGGCCCACAGTGCTGAGTAAAATGGCAGCCACGGCTTTCCTTCCTCCCCCTGGGGACACGCAACACCTAAAGTGGAGCGTCCCGCTCCTCACTGCACCGAGGAGACTTTCCCTGCAAAGCCTCAGCTTCAGCACGCACAGGGTGGCCGGGACCTGACAGGGGGAGCCGATCTCGTTGGTGGGGCTGCCTGCACCTTTCGGGTCACCTCTGGGACAGTAGCTGTCACTATGGGGCACACGAGAAGGGCTGCTCGTCTTCTTTACGGCTCCAGGACGACATGCACGGGTTGTGCAGATGCGCTGCGTAGCCACGCCCGTCACTAGGGCTTATTTTCAGGGTAGGACTTCTATTGTACAAATGCTTAGAAATCCTGCTAGGGCTTATTTTATGGGTAGGGCTTATTTTCTAGGAAACACGGTATTATGTTTTGAGTCCCTGAGCCCCAGGAATTCCTTGCCTGGCTGGTCCTGCACGTCCGTGAGGTTCTAGATGTGTGCAGGTTGCTCTGCCTTGGCTGTGTTTTGCAGGACAAATCATGCAATCCACGTCCAGAACCTTGGGCCTGAGTGGCCAAGAGGGAGGTGGCATGCATGGCATGGGACTCCAAGGCCAGGACATCCCATAATGGTGCTGGAGGATGCCCAGGTAAGAGAGGGACCCAGAGCTGGGAGAGGAGGGCGGGCAGTGCACCTGCAGCCTCCATTTGTACTCCCAGGGGAAGCGATATTTCCAGAAGAAGAGTCAGGAATTAATTAGAGTAACAGATAAAAGGAGAGTCCAGGCTGAGACTTAGGAGACTTTGCTGCTGATTGAGCATGTGTTCTAGAGGGCAGAGGGTAGGTCCACACAGTGGCTGAGGCAGGCAGTGGAGCCAGTGTGTGGGGAACAGGTGTGGGCTCTCTGAATGTGGGGGTGGTGCCCACTGGGACATCCTGCATTGATGGGGGGGGGACCGAGTAACTGTGTGAGATATGGTTAGACTAGTTAGAACTCTGCTACCTGCTGGCATCCTGCATTTTGCAGTTGGTTTTGCTATTTGTTGGAAGAATGATATGTAGTATTAATATAAATGAATTAATAGGAATTTTATAATCAGAAACATTTATGTTTTAACTCTGCCACTTAATTAGTTGAGTGACTTCATACAAGAGACTTGTCCTCTGGGAGCCTCAGCTTTATCAGTTATCTTATAGGAATGATGCAGAATAATACAATGTGATGGACATTAGAATCACATAAGCCAGCAATCTAGTCTGGGTTCTTTCAAAAGCTTCCTGACTTGGGAAAGTTACTTAAATTCTATAGGCCTCAGTTTCCACATTTTTTCGAGACAGGGTCTCACTGTGTTTTCCCCAGCTAGAGTGTAGTGGCAATATCATAGCTCACTGCAACCTCAAAACTCCTGGACTCCAGAGATTCTACTGCCTCAGCCTCCCAAGTGGACTATAAGCATGCGCCACCATGCCCAGCAAGTTTTTCTATTTTTTATAGAGACAGCCTTGCTCAAACTAGTCTCAAATCTTGACCTCAAGCAATCCTCCCTGCCTTGGCCTCCCAAAATGCTAGGATTACAGGTGTGAGCTACATTTATATAATGAGACACTAATAGGAATATTACCGATTTTACAGTATCACTGTAGGAGTCAGATTTGAGTATGTGTGGTGAATGACTTTTGAAATGACTTGCCCACACAGACACTCAATAAATGTTATTGACCCAACCGTGACTCCACATCATGGATCTCAGGTAAAGTCTGTCTCTCTTTTATATTCCCCCAATACACATCCAATCTTCTCTATTTTGTTCTAGTTTTGCCCAATTCGTATCACCCCCAAAATAAAATGTCTCCTTCCCTATGGCTTCGATTGCTACAATTTCATGTATACTATTTTGCATCTTGACTTTTGAAAATTAAATTCTCTACATGATTGTCATGGGTTCACATATTCATTTGACACGAATGTATTTATGAATCTATCAGCCAGTAATTAAAATTCTTTTTATTACTCGTGTTTTCAATGAAACATATGACTTTTCTTTAAAAAAAAAAAAGTTGGCCGGGCGCGGTGGCTCACGCCTGTAATCCTAGCACTCTGGGAGGCCGAGGCGGGCGGATTGCTCGAGGTCAGGAGTTCGAAACCAGCCTGAGCAAGAGTGAGACCCCATCTCTACTATAAATAGAAAGAAATTAATTGGCCAACTAATATATATATAGAAAAAACTAGCTGGGCATGGTGGCACATGCCTGTAGTCCCAGCTACTTGGGAGGCTGAGGCAGGAGGATAGCTTGGGCCCAGGAGTTTGAGGTTGCTGTGAGCTAGGCTGACGCCACGGCACTCACTCTAGCCTAGGCAACAAAGTGAGACTCTGTCCCAAAAAAAAAAAAAAAAAAAAAAAAAGTTGATGATCTTTCTCTTGAGTTTTTATTGTTTTTATTTAAATCTCTTCTTCTTTCATAATAGTTAAAGGAAATAATACCATTGCTTCTGTAATTTCACTGTGAATTATTTAACGGAGGAATTACCATCAGAAGCACTGTAGAAAATTTGCTCATAAACCTCACAAAGATGTGAGTCAGCCTACCATCAGACCCACATTGTCATTAATTTTAATGACTTGAGGGAGAGAACAACACAGCGTGAGAAGAGCATGTCTACATTTTCCGACAATCGTGGAAGGCACGGGGGATTTTTACTCACGCCCCTAATCCATACCAGAGTCTCAATCAATATCAGTGGACCCTTCATCATCATTAATTGATTCAAAGAAAAGTCTCTGCTTCCAGTTTGCATAACAAAACAACCACGTTATGGAAGGGGTTTTAGCAGTGTCGTAACCTCTCGGTTTATGGAAATCGAGAAATATAACCAAAAAATTGGTGTTTGAAGCCCCACTCTCACCTAAAAGCATTATTACCCTGGGGATTGTTTTCCTCATTGGTCGATGCTCATCATTTTAGAGTCAATGGATAAATTTAAGACTGGTAGGCACGCAGGGCTGCACGTTGGGGAGGGGAAGAGCCCCGTGGGACTGCGTGGGGGACTGCGGGGCCAGCTCTGCCATTAGGAGGCGCTCATAGCCACCACAGGCTGTCACACAGCCAGCTGTCTTGGTTTCTTCATCTGTAGACATGGGCGTCATGCCACTGCATTCGTCAGGATTCCCCAGATACACAGAGCCAACAGGACAGATCTGCATGTGTATGAGGGATTCATTGTAGGAATTAGCTCACATGATTATGGAGGCTGAGAAATCCCACGATCTGCTGTCTGCAAGCAAACTGGAGAACCAGGACAGCTGATGCTGCAATCGAGCTCCAGCTGAAGGCTTGAGCATCAGGGGGCAGAGGTCCCTGGGCAGGAGTAGACGGCTGTCTCAGCTCAAGCAGACAGAGCAAATTCACCCTTCCTCTGCCTTTTTGATCTATCCAAGCCCTCAGTGCCATGCCTGCTCAGGTTGCGGAGGGCCATCTGCTTCACTCCGTTCATGGAAACACCCTTGTGGACACAACCAGAAATAATGTTTTGCCAGCTACCTGGGCATCCTTTATTCAGTCAAGTTGACCAAATTAACACAAATATGTATCCTTACTTGTCCTGTGTAATTGTTGATATGATAAAATGAACAGCAAATAGATAAGTGCTTTGCAAAATGCAAAGTGTTGTGCAATATAAGGTAGGAGGCTGATTTAGAGGGGTGTGGAGGAGGATGGGGAAGAACCCAAGTCAGGAGTTTAACCGTGCAGTGCATTCCAACCCCAGCTCTGAGACAGATTGACTGCATGATCTTAGCAAGCCACTTCTCTGCACAGAGAGCCAGGAAGTTAGTTGGGCAATAAATGTGCTGTGATTTGATGCATTAACTAATTTTACCAACACTGCAAAGCCATAATGGCAAATGTTGGGATTGAAATCTTCAAAACACAACATTTAACTATTCTGTATTGGTCGTAGGTTTAGTTGATGGTATATCTTTATATATATGTGTGTGTGTGTGTGTGTGTGTGTGTGTGTGTAATATGTGCATGTGTTATTTATTTAATTTTATAGAACTTTGAAAGGCATTTTGGTTTCAAAAAAGTTTCCTGCAGAATACTCAATGTTGGCTAGTAAGAAAGCCTTCAATACCATTGCAGTTCTTTTTTGTATTAGCTTGAAATAAAATTCTATTCTTGGCAAAGTCATAAAAAACCAAAAGGATAATTGAAAATCTTCATTATCAAGCTGACAAAGGTATTGAGAGAAATTGTGGAATTTAAGATTAAATGGGACTTCTGAAGCAAACACAATTATTGTGTGAACACATACAGCTGGAATGCTTATTCTTAAGAGAATTTAGAAAGACACATTAATTGATTTAAAAATAAACCAAATTAAAGTACACACATGTGTGTGTGTTATTTGTATATTTCTTCCTTGAGCTACCTTTGGGGATAGGTTAAGTTTATTGAATTTTTAACATTTTATTTGGTCATAAATCCTCGTATATCTTTTGTGCTTCTTTACACATAGCTATGTCTAATGAATCAACATCTAATAACTGCCATGACAAGTAATCCCCAAATTTCAGAAGCTCAACAACAAAAAAGGTTTATTCACTTCTCACATTATAGTGCAATGTGGGTTGGGAAGCGTGGCCACTCCACATGGTCACCCAGGGATCCAGGTTTGCTTCTGCCACTCCTGGCATCAGAGCTACCCACAGGATCAACAGCATTTGGCCTGCAGGTTGAAGAAAGAGAGAGAGGTGAGAATAGTATGGGAAGTTTTAGGGCTCAGTCTGAAAATGATTGTTACATCTAGAGTGACCTTGTAATTTATCATCTAAACTGGGACACTTTTGAGAATTAAAAGACATCTTGTTAATGCCTGGAAAATAGGCATAAATAAGGACTATTCTGGGCAAACTGAAATGTTCTATCTATACCTTTTGGTCCTAATGTGGTCTCATGACCCCAGTGAATGGCAATATAATGGAAAATGTAATCCAACAGTGACACAAGGAAGAAAAGAGAATGGGATTTGGCAAACAAAACAATGTCTCTGAGTGACACAGACTGGTGTAGCAGTCTGCTGGCAGCACCCTGAGTCCCAGAGAGAATTGAGGCCCCTTATGGGAGGAGAAGACAGTAATGTTTGCTGGGTGTCTATGATGGGCTAGATAATTCTGCATGGTTATTTAATTCTCACAACAAACTTTTGGGTTGTTCTTCTTAACATCATCAGCAGCAGCAACCACCCATTTTTAGGGATGAAAATATTAAAACTATAAAAGATTAGGTATTGTGTCAAGCCACAGCCAGTAAACAGAGGAGCAGAGATTCAAAACCAGATCCATCTCAACACAGCATGTGCCCTCCCATTGACCTGGCATGCCTCAAAGAAACGCACAGAGCATGACATGGCATTTGCTCTCTGAATGCTTGTAAAGTATTTCATAAACAAATACCATCATGTTTTCATTTTATTAATCTTTCCACTGTTTCAGACAGAGTGGCAGATCCTGAAGATGACTAGTAAGTTACAATTGTTAAAATGATGGTTGCTGCCTTCGTAGAGTTCACAGACTGGAGGAGAGTGGATGATCCCATAGACGATGCAAAAATCCCACTGTGACAGCCCACTGAGGAGATGAAAGCACACTGCAAGAGGGTTGACAAGATGTGGCTTCTCTATATAGACTTGCGACTTTTCTTCTTTTTTATTTTTGTTCAGTTTTTGTGTTTCTGTTGCATACACAATCTGTATTTGCAGAGCTTGGAGGCAAAGGTGAGATCTTGAATCATGGACACCAGTCAGTTGGCCTGGGATTGTTACATAATTTTCAGGACCAGCAGGGTTTGACTCCTGAGCAGAGGAAACACGGGATATCGACTCGTTCCGTGTCTGAGGCATTGCAGCTCCTATTCCAGACCTTGGGGGCCGTACCGCAGGTCTAGTCACTATTTCCCAGGCACACACTCCTAGCTAAGTGTCTGCTCAGCCTGACAGGGAGAAGAAAGCATGCCAGCCAGCCAGACACACAAATAAAAACAACAGGGAAAAACACTCTGTCTATAGGACTATGTGATCTGCAAACAAATAAAGGCCTGAAATCATGAGGGTTAATTTTTCATTAACGGAATTAGCATTGAGCAATGCTACTTAGATAAACTATGCTTTGGTCTAGGGGATGTTATATGCAGTGCAATGGATAGATCACCAGAATACTAATCAGAATAATTTCTATTTCTGGATTACATTTTCTACTTTACAACGTAGTGATTGTAGTTAATGCAATGCACTATGTACTTGAAAGTTGCTAAAAGAGTAGATTTTAAGTGTTTTCATAACAAAAAAATGGTGAGTATATGAGGTAATGTGTATATCCATTAGCTTTATTTAGCCATTCCACCGTGTGTACATGTATAGAAGCATCATGTTGTGCATAATAAATATATATGTTTTTATTTGTCAATTAAAACCCAAATAATAAAATAATAAACATAGTAGATAGTGTGCTGATGATGCCAACCTATAGGCAGAAGTATAAATTAGGAAAATTGCCCTGGAAAAAATTTAGTATTACATGCTCAAAGCCTTAAATATTAATCTTTTTGACTTATAGATATAATTATAGTTATCAGGGAAAAAATTAAAAGCCCAGTTAGAGGATAATGGTAAAAAAAAAAATTAACCTTTAGTCAGAGGGGGTAACACTATACAGTCTCTGAAAATTATGTTCATTAACAATTTGTAAATTAGGAATTTGTTCACAATATAATGCTATGTGAAAAAAGTGTGGCACAAAAATTGTACACTCAGTGTGATCTGAACGAAAGTAAGATGTATGTTACTATGAATAGAAAGAGAAAGTGAGAGAGAGGGAAAAAATACTGGGTATAACTATACCAAAACATTAACAGTCTGTTTATTTTCAAATTATCAAGTTTAAATTTTTTTCTGTATAGATTGTAATGTTCAAAACCTCTGTTATGTATTTTCTAATAAAAATGAGCTTATACTTTTTAATGAGATAAAGGTAAGAATGTAATTATCTTAATGCTCAGAACATGAAAATGTTTTTGTAAATCTTAATAGTATTTAGCAGTGTTTTGTGTTTTTATTCCATCCATCCTCAGCCTTCCATCGTGTGGCTAACAGGCCGCAGCTCTGGCTCTGATCACAACCCCTGCTCAAGCAGCCACGCGGCAGTGTCAGAATCTCAGGAATCACAATTAATATCTGTGTCAATAAATGTGAAGGATTAGGTGGCTTCCTTTATTTTATTACCTTCTGCTCCCAGATCCTGGCTCGTTTCCCACTGGGGAGTACTGTGCCTAAGGGACCTCCCGTAGATTCTTGTTTCCCAAGCATTTGCGTGAACATTCTCTGAACTTGACCTGTCTGAGTGCCGTGAGCCTGCGGTGAAAGCCCAGGGCAGTGGGGGCTCCTCAGCGGCAGGCTCAGCCGCCCTACCCGCGCCTGCTGGGCTTCTCTCAGGCTTGGGCATGGTCGGGCACAGCCCCGAGAGGAGGGAGTGTGGACAGGGCTGTCCTCCCCAGCCCACTTGTCCAATTCCCAGGGAAGCAGGATGCTCTTCCCCCCCCCCCTTGCTGCTGGCGGGCATTGCTCCTGGCAAGACACCTCTTCCAAGACTCCATGTGTATTTTTGACCCCAACAAATCATACAAACTGCTCGTATTTTCAGCAGCTGCAGTGATGGCAAAATGACTTCATCTTCTCCCCTTTCTACATTTGTACATGCACACGCACCCACATCTATCCTAACAATTTGAATACGATTTAATAGTGATTTGGTGGGGATGTGGAAATACATGTTGATCAGAGGATACAAAATTTTAGTTAGACAAGAGAAACGCTTTCAAGAGATTCATTGCATAACTTCCTGACTATAGTTAACAACAATGTATCGTGTATTTGAAAATTGCTGAGAGTATATTTTGTGTTCTTACCGCAAAAAAATGACAAGTATGTGAGGTACTGAATATGTTAATTAGCTTGATTTAACAATTCTGCAATCTGTACATGCATCAGAACATCATTAATACCATAAATATATACAATTTTTGCCAATTAAAAATGAATTAATAAAATACAATAATACTATTTCAGAAACAAATACCTAAAATATCATACATGTGTACACATGCCTTTGTGTATAGATCATGTCTAATTTAAATAAGTAACATTACTTTGAGGTTAATGGCAGAAAGAGAGGAAGAAAGCCAATCCACAGACATACAGAAAATTCTTATCATAGCCCTAAGATTTCTTTGTAGCAGTAAAAATCCAAGGATAAAAAGAGGCTAAAAAATTCTGTCTGGCTGAGGGGTTCTGTCTCATTTTCAATATGTTTAATGGACCATTCAAGTATAGTCTGAAAGATGTCATTGCAACTGAACATGTGACCAGGGAAAGGGCCTTGGCCTTTTTTTGCCATTGCTATTAGAGCCGAAATCTACCACTGCTCGGGCATTATCACTGGCTTTCTCAACCATGGAGCATTCTTGATCCACTGCAACTCCAAGTCTCATTAAATACACATAGCATAAACCCTCTACCCTCCGCAACAAGGAAATGCCTGAAAAAATAAGCAGCAGTATTAGAAATTCCTCTAATTTGTGATGCCATTACTTTAATGCATTCAGCAGAGAGAACAATCGATAAATTGGAGTGTATCAAAGGTAGCAACGTGTAAATAGAGCAGATTCTATATTTGAGCTCTGCCAGCAAAGTGTAGAGCTCTGTGAGAATGCCTGTGAAGCACGTTCTTCTGTGCAAGGTTCCTTTTGTGTGTGGTCTCTGTGTCACATTTAAAAATACCAAGGCTTGTGGACAATGTATGTCAGCTTCATATCTGTATTGATTTTTCATCCTTTCAGAATTGAATGTGAATATAAATAAAACCTTGACCTTCATATTAAAAGCTCCACCAAAAGCTTCCTTTGTTTGCAAAGGCTATCACTAGGTTCCTCTATAAGACGCTCCAGTGTGGGTGGAACATTTAAAAAGCCTAAGATTTTCTGTTAGAAATTCAGAAAAACCTTTCATTTTTTTCTTTCTTTAAATATAAACTCTATATAACTTCTGTCAAAAGCAAAGAAAAGCCCAGTGGGTACCTGAGCGACGGCAATATTCCCCCAGCCGAGATTATGAATGTGCATTCATAAGCATGACGCCCAGTGACAGGTGGGGGAGGGGACGGTCAGATGGGAAAGCAGAACCTCATTCTGATCACGTCAATGGCGATGCCAGAATCTTGATGTTGATTTTTTTAAAACATTTTTATTTCATTTTATTTTTTGCATAAGAGCATCAGATTGTATGTTGACTTGAGAATGAAATCATTATAGAGATTAAAAAAGAGAAAGAGAAAGAAAGAGGGACAAGAGACAAAAGAGAAGAGAGAGATCGAAAGCTGAGGTCAGAAAAGCAGAGGGCAGTGGGACTGTTTTAACCAGTATTTTATAGAATCTCACATGAATCCAAATACAGCTGCTACTCAAACTGTGTGCTCATTTGACCAGATCTAAAGAAAATTAGGGCTGGATGTTGAAAATATCTTCCTTGTTTTGGCAAAACTTTTAGTTGTTTTTTTTTTTTTTTTAAGTATTCAGGAACATCTGTTTTATGTTTAAAACTAATAACAAACAAACAAACAAAACCCTGATAGGTACTATATGCTATAATCTAGTGGTAATGAAAATGATAGACTAATGGCCAACAAATATATGAAACAATGCTCAAGGTCTCTAATCATCAGGGAAATGCAAATCAAAACCACAATGAGATATCACTTCACTCCAGTGAGAATGGCTTTTATCTAAAAATCCCAAAACAACTAATGTTGGTGTGGATGCAGAGAGATAGGAACACTCTTACACTGCTGGTGGAACTGCAAACTAGTACAACCTCTGTGGAAAGTAATATGGAGATACCTAAAAGCAATACAAGTAGATCTACCATTTGATCCAGCAATCCCATTACTGGGCATCTACCCAAAGGAACAAAAGACATTATATAAAAAAGACATCTGCACTCAAAGGTTTATAACAGAACAATTCACAACTGCAAAGATGTGGAAACAACCCAAGTGCCCATCAATACATCAATGGATTAATAAATGTGGCATATGTATACCATGGAGTTCTACTCAGCCACAAAAAAATGGTGATATAGCACCTCTTGTATTTTCCTGGATAGAGTGGGAACCCATTCTACTAAGTGAAGTATCCCAAGAATGGAAAAATAAGCACCACATGTACTCACCATCAAATTGATGTTAACTGATCAACACCTAAGTGCACATATAGGAATAACATTTATCAGGTGTCAGGCAGATGGGAGGGGGGGAGGGGATGGGCATATACATACATAATGAATGTGATGTGCACCATCTGGGTGGTGGGCACGCTTGAAGGTCTGACTTGGGGAGGAAGGGGGATAAGGGCAATATGCATAACCTAAACATTATACCCCCATAATATGCTGAAATTAAAAAAAATATGTAGTAAAAATATGCTGTTGTTTCTAAGCCACTGTCATCTGTTATCTCAGAGAGAGATGGGCTCTTGCTCAAGATGCGTGCAACTTCAGTGCAGAGGAGAGGGGGTCACAGCACCCCAGTCTTCAGTGCGCATGCTAAGAAATCAAACAACGCGGCTGTTTTCACACCATCTTGGACGAGAGCTCAATGTTATTTGTCACATGTAACGATTGGACTACTGTAGATGAACTCTAAGGCTCTCTTGTGTTTTAATGTTGAGTTCAGCCTGAGTTGATCCAAGAACGCAGGTTTAGTCATTGCTCAGGGTCACATGGCCTTTTAGTGGCAGAACCTGGATTTCAGTTAAGATCTGTTCAGATTTTGTGCAGTATAGATGTGAAATATCTGAGAGTTACTTAATTATAGGATCATATTGATGTAAAATGAGTGATCCATTGAAATCTAACATTGTCAACACACAATTAGGCCACAAAGACTGTGGCCACTCAATGCCCAACTTTAAATATTTTATTTTACTCACACTAAGCTATTGGTGCTACGGTCTACTTACTCAGGTTGCCATAGGCTTACGCTCAAGCACAGAACGTGCAAAAATCTACGGCTGTTCTTAACAATTCAGTCCTTTTTGCTCTCAGGTGATTATCGTCTCATTTTCACAAAACAGAAGTGAGTAAAGTAGAAAACAAGCATGTCATGGGTTTGTAGTCAGGCAGATCTGGGTCTGAAACCTTATTTTAATTGCCAACTAAATGATCTGGAAAAACTTCCTCCATTTTTCTGAAGTTCAGGTTCTGAAACTTGTACTCACCCAAAAGGCTTTACTGATACAATTATGGTTTATTTATTGTTAATATCTTCTCCATAGGCAGATGGGAAATATTGTCTAAAGATATAATGCAATTTTTTTCTGTCAAGGTAATGGGACTTAATATCAAAATTCAAGATCATGTCTTTAAGGCAAATCCATCATTATTTCTAATGAAAGAGATTGCTCTATCCTAAAAAATATTTCTTAATATTTTGTGGAGTGGACTATATATATATATATATATAATATTTGATATTTTAATCATAAAAGGAAGGTACCAGGGATATAAAAATCTCTATGATCTAATTTTTGTTTTCAAAGGGCTAAGAGTTAAATACTGAGAATATACTTGCAAACTGATAATTTACAAAGCAACTGATAAGAGAAACAATATTTCACATAATCTATTATACAAATCTGTATCCTACCACCTGATAATATTTTATCAAAATTTACTTCCTTTTTCTTGTATTAGAAAGCAAGTTTGTTTTGTGTTGTTTCTCCAGTATGTAGTAATATTATACTTTTGAATATATTTCTAAAACCCCTAGCATATGGGGGTTTGACAGGACTAAGTAAGATAAGGTCCACTTCTGAGTGTTCCAAATCTTCAGTGTTTCCAAGTCACTCTCATCTTCAATAATTAAATCACAGCGACTCTGGAGCCTAACCTGTGACTAGTGAAAGCCAAGCCATTTATTCGGCATTGTCCTGTTTCTCCACCTTCTAGACTATGACTTCACTTTCTTTCTCTAGATAGGCCCTGTAGGCACTTTAGGAGACATAGACTTGTTGTCGGGTAGGCTTTCCTCTCCCATCTCCTTGTGTCAGTAGAAGGAAGAAGTATTCAGAGTGCAACTGTGTACCACCTCACACATACACACACATATACACCATGCACACCCACACACATGCACACACACACATACATGCAACGCACATGCATACGTATGACACACACAACCCACATGCATACGCACATGCACACACATGCACATATGCGCATGCACACACACACACACAAATGGCTTCCAAACTGCTGTTCCTTCTAACCTCTGCCACAGACACGCACAGCGAAGAGAGAAGCAGCTCTGTTTTAAATATCAGTTTTTTTCTCTGCCCTGTTCTCCCTGCAGTCATGTCTAAGAGAAGACCATCCACGTCCCTTCCTAGGGGTGGATATGTGGAAGGCCAAAGCTCTTCTTCACGTGGAAGCTTCATTCACTTTTCAGGCTTGCTTTCAAGAAACAGTGGCTCACACAAGGCATTATTGGGCACTCTGATCCTTGGATCATGTATTTCCCTTCCTACCATAGAGACAAAAACCATCATCCATGGGAGAATGCACACCATAATTTTCTTTTAAAATTTAATTCCTTTTTTACTGAAGAATGTATCGGATAAGCACATAAAAATGTAGTGGAAGTCTGACCTTAGGTATCCCTCAGTCAAATTCTTCTGTTTTCAAAGAAGCCTAGAATGCCTTAATTTCCAAATATATTTCAAATCTCTATGCGCAGTTGGGAAAAGCACATTCTACTGCTTGGGGGTATTGTTGGAGCAATCCTTTGCCACATTCTACTGAGAAATTCAAAAGAGTGAGAGAGCAGCATTAATATACTTTTTAATTAATAAACTTGAAAAGAGTGCCTCAAAAACAAAAATGGTAAGGACTCTAGCAGCCACTGTGGTCACAGCTGGGGGAGGCCCCCGGGAAGGGTGGTGGAAGGTGGGACCTCCGTTCAGCCCGGGTGTAGGGCTGAGTATTAGGAACAAGAGAACTAATCCGAGGTGTTCTCTGGGGAAGAGGGAATAGAGGGGCTGGTCGTGCACCTCACGCTTGAACTCTAGGAGCAAGTCTGATCCCTATCTAATTTAAGCAGCATGTTCTGTTTTCTCGTGAAACTTGAATAGAAACGGTTTGTTAAAAAGGCTTCCCACAGCCTGATTGAAGCTTCTTTTCTTCCTGTCTTCTTTCTACATGTGTGCTACTAGGAGGTCCCTTCCCTTGAAAAATTCCCGGTTCAGTGAAAGATGACAGCTCCCCAAATCAAGTTGTCCTGTTGTATAAATATTCCTGAAAGTCCCCTGTGCTATTGAACACCCACCCGATGCAGCGGTGCAGACGGAAACGCACTCTCGGGGAGGTGACGGCATTGGAGCTGAGTGTGGAAACATGCAGGAGTCAGGTGCGCTGGGGGCAGCAGAATTCACCCCTAAGAAGAAAAGACAATCGTATGGTGCCAACAGGTGAGAAAGTGTTGGACATGCAGCCTGTGTTTGTCGGTATTGCTGAAAACAGAGCCTGTGAGGAGAGGGGAGGAGACTTGAAATGGCAGAAGTAGGCAGGGACTATGTCACCAATACGTATTAATACTGCACACATCAATTAGGGTTTTGTGGTTACCAGCAAGAGAAACCAAGTCTTGGCAACTTTGGAAAAAATGAAATTGTGTAGAAGAATATGGGGTAAACCAAAGAACCAAATGAAAAAGCAAACAACCACAAATCATGTGATTCCAGGAATCCAAATTAAAGGAATCCATAGAAAATAGACACTTTCCATTCTTTATTTTTTTTGCAGGCTACAAATATGCCATTTTTACTTACCTTTCCAGTAGAATAGAGACCAAATTTGGAGCGTATAGTAGCAGAACACATTACAAACCCAATCTCAGAGTGATGGTATCCCTGTAACTCCCAGCCTATGCTAGTATTTATTTTACTTTCACTGGGCATTTTGTTATCATTACAACATGGTTAATGGGATGACATTTTCTGTTCTTCAATGATTGACTCAATATTCAAGGGTCTGAGAATTCTGAGAGTTCTGACCGGCCAGGTTGAGTCTCATCCCATTTCTGAGCCGAGCATTCCCAGTATCTGAGAAAAATTGCAGAGAAGAGCAGGACTATCCAAAGTGGGTGAGCATCCACTCCTCAGAAAGGATCCCCCAGTCGGTGCACTAGGCTCTAGGTGAAACGCTGAAATGGCTATTTGTGTTTCTCTATCTTTTTTTTTTTTTTTTTTTGAGACAGAGTCTCACTTTGTTGCCCTGTATAGAGTGCCGTGGAGTCAGCCTAGCTCACAGCAACCTCAAACTCCTGGGCTCAAGCAATCCTGCTGCCTCAGCCTCCCAAGTAGCTGGGACTACAGGCATGTGCCACCATGCCCGGCTAACTTTTTCGATATATTTTTAGTTGGCCAATTAATTTGTTTCTATTTTTAGTAGAGACCGGGGTCTCGCTCTTGCTCAGGCTGGTTTCAAACTCCTGACCTTGAGCGATCCGCCCACCTCAGCCTCCCAGAGTGCTAGAATTACAGGCATGAGCCACCGCACCCAGCCTCTCTATCTTTAAAATACAAAAGACATTATGTCTTACAGATAATTACTGTAGGATTGATTTGACATCCTGGTTCTTCCACATATCACATGCTACCTGGGAGGTAACTGGGGGTGTGAGGAGACCTTTTAGAAGCAGGGCATTATAGTAGCCTGCTCATTCATTTCCTTAACCTTAGAAGATTTAGATTTACAGATGCTCCTCAATTTCGGATTGGGCCGCATTCCAATAAATCCAGCGTAAATTAAAGATATTATAAGTTGAAAATGAATTTAATACATCTAACCTACTGAACATCATAGCTTAGCATAGCCCACATTAAACATGCCCAGAACATGTACATTAGCCTACAGTTGGGCTAAATCACCTAACACAAAGCCTATTTTATGATAAAGTGTTGTGTACCTCATGTAATTTATTGAATACTGCACTGAAAGGGAAAAACAGAATGGTTTTGCACCATAATGCTGTCAAAAAAAATCTAAGTCAAATCATGGCAACTTGGGCACCATCTGTACTCCCCCCCCCTTTTTTTAATTTATCTGTTTATGAATTTCCAGATTATGTTGTCCAATTTCATCGAATTTTCTTGCAAGGATAATTATTCTGAAAATTACTGCAGAAAAACAGTAGACTTAGAATTATACTAATAATGCAAATGCCAGGGAAGCAAGGTGAAAGTAGCAGAGCTGAAACAGTGGCTCCTATTGCAGACTGAGAGCCACACTGCAAAGGAAGCTGGTGACCCCAAGGCACTTGTTCCTAGCAGGTAGCCACAAGGCACCAAGCACGCTCTATCCCTGAGAACGGGAGATGACATTTTGGTGATGAGCATAGAAGTAACTTTTTAAAAATCATAGCTATTTATATGTAGCAATTATATAAACAGGTGTTCAGAAATATTTCTATGACTATGATTTTCATTGCCAAAACCAATATAACTCACCTGTTTAAACAAAACAACAATCCCTCCCCAAAAAAGCTCATTTGTGTGTTTTTTGACATCTTGAAAACATAATTCTTAATTTTTTATTTAAAAAAACCCCTCAAATGTGGACTTTCAGCGGGATTACAATCCATCTGTTAATAATATAAAAATGTAATGTCTTCCAGTGAGTTTGGAGAATAACTGATTGACATTATAAAAGATGAAAAACTGCAGAAAAATTTTAACACAAATTGTTAGTTAATTGGCATATGGGGTTGAATGCTGAGCATCCTAATTTAATAGGCACAGAAGTGGATTCTTCCTGCATATCACTGTGAGGCGTCTTTTCCAGCCATTAGAAAGCAACACAATAAACTCAGATTCACACATTCTAAGTGCTGTAATGAGAAGCTATTGAACCAAGTTTTCAAATCTAATAAACCATATTTAATCACATTTCTTATATAAAAGTGTTGTACTATTAAGAAATAATTTTACATCATTTACTTTATCATTACCTCATATTTTTAATTCCTATTTTGTGTACTTTTCAGCATATATGTGGATATTAGTAAATTATTACTAAAAATAAAGTGAAAATACATATATATTTTTTATCAATGTTCAAAAAATAGGTTTTTGAAAAAGATGTGGAAGAAAAAAATTCCTGGAGACCCTTCGCTAGGGAATAGTTTATCAGGTGTCAGCGAATAACAGCCAAAGGTCAAACCTGCCACCAGGACCATTTAAGTATTGTCTGGGTGTCTGGGGCTGCTTTCACACTCCACATTAAATAGTGGAGACAGTCTTATGTCCTGGGAAGTCAAAAATCACCTTTGATCCTTGACTTTGTGGTACCTTATGTCAAAAGTTTTCCATCCCCTGGTTTACATAGTTGACAATAAACATAGTATATATAAAATAATAAATAATAAAAACAAAATAATAACATAAAATAACATAACATAATAACATAATAATATAAATAAAACATAAATAATAAATAATAACATAATATAAACATAAAACATAATAACATAAAATATATTTTTGATGTGCTTCTAAGAGTGTATTGAGGGAATATAAATAAGAGTTTTGTCTCTAGAGTGACAGCTCAGAAGTGTGCCCCTACAGCCCAGGACACACATCTGGGAACTAGAAGGCAATGAGGGGAGGGAGGGTCCCTCTTGAAATTTCCTTCCCCAGTACATTTTTCAACCCACTACGGTATTTCTCTAGGAAATGGCACGTGGCTGCCATTTATCAGACAAGGTTAACATTTCTCACGTTTACTTGAACAGAACTTGTACATTTAACAATTTTTTTTTTTTTAAAAAAGGTTAATTTCCATGGAGTATGTAAACCTACTTCAAATGCTACTGCACTCGAGCACCTCCAGGGCGCTGACCACCGGCGTCTGTTCCTACGACAGTTGCATGGCCCCGCCACGGGCTCCTTCCCCCAGGGACAGAGATCTCAAGCCACCATCCCGACAGAGTAACGGACGATGAGAACGTTCATGGGCGTTTGGAGACATCACGTTAATGTGTGGTTAGGTTTATTTGGAGGTTTTCGGGTAGACTAATAAAGAGATTTTTGTGCAGAACAAGCACGAACCTCAGGAAAACGCAGCGAGAAAAAATATGCCTAACCCGGTTCAGACTGTGTAAGCAATTCCTCACTCCTGTGTGCCGCAGGCCCAGGCTCTCCCTGTCTGCTAAGGCTGCCCTCCTCCTCTGTGCTAGTACCGTGTGGCTTCAAAGGCGAGAGGCCACCTCCTGGGACTGCCGTCCCTGTGCTGAAATCCAGCCGCCAGGATTCAGTCCACTCAATCGTGTCCCGTCCACGTGACAGTCACACATTCCAGGCCCGCCCCAAGGAAGAAGTAGTCACCTACCGCGGGACTGTTCTTGCAAATCTAAACCTTTTTATGTACTGTACCTTCCTAGAGACCAAACACATAATGATCTAACACAAATAAATGCCATTGTCCTGCTTGCTGTCCATAAATCAGTTTATATTTCACAAACAAGCTTTTTTCCAAATGAAGCTAAAAGACTTGACTTTAGGCTTGGATTTTCAGTGTGAGATGGAAAAAGGAGAAAACTAGCAATTTGGTCTGTACTCTGCACTTGGCATTATAGTCTTTATTGGGGTACACATTTGCCATCCATGATCTCATTTCCAGCTCACTCTAAGTGCGAAAGAACGTATTATCCTTTCAACTTGGGAGACTCAGACGTCAAGAGGGAGAGGACTTGCCCAAAATCACCAACCGAAAATGACAGCCGTGGGATCCACCCCCAGCCTGTGCCTTTCTAAAACCCAGTCTCCCAGTTAGTCTCCTTTCTATGTTAGATGTGCTTCAACGCATTCAGATTTCATTTCTAGTTTCACTTAATTTACAGTTGAAAAGTGATCTATTTCTCCCTGATATTTTACCCCAATATTTTATCCCAATAATTCATAGATGAGTTTCCAGGAACAATCACCTTATTTGTTCCTCATTTGTTTTCTTCTTTCTCCTCTCTCTTCCTTCTCTCCCTTGAATTACAGATTTAAGTATTTTGACCTGTCTGCACTGCACATAAGGATTGTCCCACTTCCCAAGCCCTGCAGGTGTGAACTTGCACCTCCAAGGGCTTCAAGGACTCCCACTGCCACCTGTGGCTATACCTGTGTGCAGCCACCTATGGCTACACCACCCCCTTAGGGTCTGGGATCAGTGCTGTCTCCGTGAGAAGGAATCTGAACTCTGCCAAAGCTCTGACCTCAGCCTCTGGTCTCTTACGGAGGTCGACTTCAGACCATGCAGGTGTCCTGAAGAAGCATCCCTGTCCCTAGTCCTGGTCACTGGCCTGTCTCTGAGGCTCTCTAAGCCTATGTCTCTCCAGGCCTGTGGGGCCTCGTGCCTGATGTTCACAGCTTCCCGTCCACTGCAGCCTCAGTCTTCTCTTCTGCCTTTTCTCTAACTCCCTGAAGGTCTGGCTCATCCTCCTGTGCGAGGACCGAGATTCTGAACAAGTACTGGCTTCGTACCATAGTCTCTGCGTAATGTTCTTTATTCTAAAGGTGGATCGTATGACGTCTGCTACAGCTGAGCTCAGCACCCATCCTCCAGTCGCCTGACAACTCACACACACCCCTCCCTGCAGTAGGAATGATTCTTGCATGTCTAATTCCAAATCCGGCTTCTCATTTAACATGGCTTTGCTGCACAGACCCACATGTGCCTGGCTTTCTCTAAGACTCAACATTGTGGAAACACATGCAATTATGAGACATGGTTCTTTAATCTCAGTGGCCTTTTCATTGAATTTTGGAGATGTTGTGGATAGAAGTGTGGCCCCTAAGAATTCATACCTGTTCTTATGCTGAAGTCCTAACCCCCATATCTCAGTATGTCACCTTATTTGGAAATAAACCATTATAAACATAATTTGTTAAAATGAGGTCATCAGGGTGGAGCCTAATCCAATATTGCTGTGTCTTTTTGCATGGGGGGGGGCATCTGAATCCATAGGCAGATACACATGGCGTGAACGCCATGCACAGATGAAGACAGAGGTCAAAGGGACAGCCAGAAATCCTCGAGAAGGCAAGAGACAGGTGCAGAACCGACCATCCCTCTCAGCCCTCAGAAGGAACCAGGGTTGCCAACACCTTGATCTCAGTCTTCTGGCTCCAGAACTGTGAGATGATAAAGTAAGTATCCACTGTTCTAAGCCACCAGGTTTGTCACGCCTTGTCACGGTAGCCCTAGGAAGCTGACACAGGGAGTGAGATGCTCACTTAGGGGGCAGGTGAAGAATCTCTGAACCTAGCGAGTAAACGCGAGCAAGGTGGCACCCCGGTAACCTGGAGCCCAGCGTGACGTGGAGGTAGACAGACCTAGATTGAAACTCGAGTCATCCAATAAAAAGCTACCTGCTCTTCAGGATGTTACTTATCCTTTCTGAGCCTCAGGTGTTTTGGGGCAGCAAAAAGGTGTTATTCTAGTAGTTTCATCAAAGGTCTTCACCCGCCAAATTAAACGCGTTAAATACCAATAGAGTAGTAGGGAAATCGGATGCCTTAGAGGTCAGAGAAAGAAGGAAGGAATGCATGATGGAAAGTGCTGTGCTGAAGCTTTTGTAATAGTTCTAATCTGGATTTAAAAAGATATTTCTAACAGTGTGCAGTTCTAAATATTTTAGAAAGAAAATATTAATAAAGTAATATTAATACACTGTGGAGCTCTCCCAATTTTCTAAATCACTTATTTGTGCTATGAACGTCACAGTTATTTAATCCCATACGTCTGCTCTTCCAATCACATTACTCACAAGCAGGTTTCTCTTGAGTCCTCTGCGGTGAGGAGAAGCTATGTAAAAAGGCACAGTATGAGCTACATTTAGGCTGAAAATAAATTTAATCCTAATTATCCAGATGATTTTGGCCCAGAGCTATTATTTGATATCTTAGGGTTTTGTCCCTAGGGGCTATTGGAAAAGTCAGCAAGTGGTTATGAATTATCCACAAATCTGGTCTTTCCTCTCCCTCTCTGTCTTTCTCAGTCCCTTAGAAGCCAGCCTCAAGTCCAGCTGTGTCTGTCCACTAGCCTCCGGTCAGCTAGAGCTGGCTGAGTACGGCAGACCGCTTCACTCTTCTGTCTTCCGTTGCATTTTCCCCTAGGTCTAGAATCTCTCTCTTTCCATCTTGTCTGCCTGGTGAACTCCTGTTTCTCCCTCAAAGTCAACATCTCTTATCCCATCCCCAGTGGAGCTTTTCTTCTTTCATCTGCTCTCCTCCTTTTGCTCTTCCACAGTTCTGTGCTCTTATAATGCCGTCATTTTTCTCACCGAATACGGGCTGATTACGAAGCAATGAATGGCTCCCGCCCTACTGCGGGCAACCTGAGGGGCAGGGTCATGAGGTCATCCCTGGGTTCCCAGGTGCTACAGAAATATCTGGCACTTCGATAAATGTTAAAAATATATCTTCGGGACAAAGGAAAAAAGAGTAGAGACCTTATTAGCCAGATTGTTTAAAATCAGCTATTCTCTTGCAAAGAGAGCTGACGCGTTTATTGACTTAACACGGGTGAGGTGCCGCTCCAATTACTTTATGAATATGAACATCTTATGCTCACAATCACTTTATGAGGTAAACAGTATTGCTAGCAACCCCAATTTACAGACAGGGAAACTGAGGCCAAAGACCTTGCTCAAGGTCATCCATCCAGGAAACGGGAGACCACAGAGCTGTCTGGAGGTGGCATGTGTGAGCTTCACCACTAGGCTATGGAGCTTCTCAAAGGTTAGGAGTCAGACTCAGGAAATCAGTCACATGCTAATGAAAAGTGAACTCCCAACGAAACAAGACACACTGCTTCCTCCTGCCTTTGTTCCTTCTTCTGCCTCAACTATTCTCCTCTTTGTACATGCCCAGTGCCATCGACCCTGGCCAGCCCCCTGCAGGGGGAAGTCGGCTGTGGTTCTACCCCGTTAGTTCTGGGTTTGCTTTCCCCAGTGCCTGAAGGACTTGCTGGACCTCTCCTATGTCACCTCTTGCCTGGTGTCATTGTGCTTTCTTCCAGAGAAAGTTCAATTTCTTGAGGGCAGAGCCTATTAGTTGTAAGTTTGATAAGTATGAACTATAGCATTTGCCTTGTCCCTGGTGGGTGTTTGACAAATACTTATTGAAAAGATAAGTAAATGATCACACTAACCAGAAGGCACTTAAAAGACTTTAGGGTAAAAACAATTGCCGTGATTTAGAGTGTTTAGCAAGTAAACACAGTGCAAAGCCATTATAACATGGACTAATAAAATGCAAGTTAGTTTATGTACTAAAGGACAAATTATATTCCACAAAAGGTAACCACATAGAACAAATCCACAGGGCAATGGAGTAAGGCTAATACTCTTCCAAATACCAGAATCACAAAGGTTTGAGATGAATCCAATCAGTTATACTGTCAAACAAGCTGTGAGGCAAAAAAATGTACTCTTCACTTTGCAATTTGCACCTGTAAGTAAAACAAATGACTCTAGTCTTATTGTTGGGATGTATGATTTACTTGTATGTGTGTAGGTTTGTAAGGTGAGAAAATGTGTGTGTGTGTGCATGTCTATGTGTGCATACATACTACATGCATGTATAATGTCTTTCTGTATGTACATTTAAAAGATTTAAAAGGTGTGTCACTGTGATGCAAAGAACCACCCTAACCTAAAATTGTCTAAACATCCCGCGGGGAGGGAGCTCTGTGTCTTGATCTGCTGCCCCCTGCAAACCACAACGCCTGGCGCACGGTGAACACTTACAAATGACCGGAAGTCACACAAACCATGTTATTTAGCTGACATTCGGAAAAATAAAAATAACAAATGGGAACTCCAAATAAAATATTTGAAACTGCATTTATTCAAAAAACTTGGGCTATTGTGCCAGACTCTCCACCCAGGGTAAAATGTTTAGAGTGATTTTGCATTCGTAACTAAAGATGCACCACATCTTGGTGGCGGGTTGTCATTAATGACATCCATGGGCATCAGGGCCAGTTCTTCTCACCACAGCAACAGTGTCCCTCTCTCTGGGATGCCTGTAAGCCCTTTCGTCCCCAGACACCCTATTCCGTATCATGCACGAGCTTCCTGCCTATGAAACTCCGACCAACACTGACTGTTACCAGCCCTGTACGGCTGTGGCAGTGAGGCACTGTGGCACAGGGCCTGCGGATGTATTATTCTGGTTATTTATTTTTCCTCCTGGAGCAATGCCACAGCTGAGTAAGGGGCTATAAACGAGGGGATGAAAGACAATATTTTAGGGACTAAGTTGATCTTGTAGCTAAGAATCAGAGGAAGAGGCAAAGGCAGAGTTTGTCAAATATGTGCTCATGCTACTGGCTCAGGGAAGGGGACTGGGGGAAGAGGGCTGGGGGAGATGGTCCTAGGTCTGCCTCCATGTCTTGTGACACAGCTGGAAGGTCATTACCGGGACAGGATGACAGGGTGAGGCTAGGGCTGGATGTGACTGAAGGTCTTTCTTTGGAGCCCCCGTGCACACAAGCAGAGAGCTCAGGGGTCGTGCATTTGCAGAGAAGCCGGACTCTCTGGCCAGACATTTGCTCTCAAAATGGAAAAATAAATAAGCTAGCAGCCACCATGAGCAGTCTTGCTTTTCTCTTAATGGCGACTTCAGGCACAGTTACATTTCTTCCAAATGATCTTGTTAGAAGATTGGATGGAGGGAACTACATCTATAGGAGCACTTTGAATAAGGAAGCCACTAGCACTCAGCTTGGGGCATTCATTCGCCATCTATGTGTGGATGCTAGCACTTAGCGTAGTGTTTCCTCCTTGACATTCTTTCACATTCTTTATATTGCACATTTGTCTATTCATTTGGCAAATACTTATTTTCTAGCTATTGATAATGTATCAGTAAAGACTCTGGGATTCTGCTTCGGGTGCTAAACTCCTTTGCATATGCCGCTTCCTAAGAATGAGTTTCTTTAGCCTCAGACAATAATGCATGTTTCAATCACCTAAGAATTCCATAAAACGCAGGTTCTGGACCCACAGGTCTAGTGTGAGTGCTGAGGTTGTGCACGTCTAATCAGCTTCTGGAAGAGGTCAATGCTGTTCCCTGCGGACCTCACTTGAGGCAGCAAAGTTGGTGGCCGGTGCTTCTTTGCTTGGGCTACATAATGATTCTTAGGAGAGCTTTCTAAAAATGCTAATTCCCTAGGCACCATCCTCAGCTACTCTGACTCAGTTGGTCAGGTGGAAACTGAGCATCCGTGTTTTTTTAACGCCTCCCGCTTGATCCGCGTGGGGCTCATATGTGAAAAGCACTGCCCAAGGCTGCCCCCTAAATAATGGGTTGAAGCCCCTTGGCTTTCAGTTAAGAGCAGGCTTATATGCCTTGCTCATAATGTGGCAATTTGACCATCGACAGAAATGCAATGGTTAAAATATAAAAAGAGAAATGACTTTGAGCAGCATAACCTTTAAGGAGCTGCTAGGTTAGTTATTCATGGGAGGAAGCCAGTCTCCCCGTGCTCTAGCTGAAAGCCGTGATTGTGCTCAGTTAGGCCCCCCAAGAAAGAGCTCTCTCTCTCTCTCGCCCATATAATTTTGCTCTCCCTGCTAAGTCTTGCCCACTGACTCTGTCTTTCTCTAGGTGTGGCAAACCCAGATTCACAGGTGCCAGAGATAATGCCTAACCCCTCTGCCTGCCAAAAATGTGCGCTAAACCTTACCAGAAGGGGTAGGGATTTACACATTTTTCTCTCTTTGAGTTGCAGACCTCCTGCTTTCTTCTCCTACTAAGTCTGATGAGGACCACAAATGGTGCTCTACGGGTTACTATTGTTTTATTCATACCTTGTGAGCTTATAGTGTCTGAGCTAAAGACCCGGACATTTAGAGAAATACGAACACACCATTATTTCTACCTTGGGCGCTAGAACAGCAGTCTTCAGTTACACGAAGCTACTGAAGTCACAGCAAGATGGACAGACTCCTGTCGCCATGGAACTCATAGTCTAGTCATAACTAATATTCATCTGTAGGTAGAAGATGTAGGTTAAAAAAAACCCTAAGTATCCGATTCTTCACTCGTTCACTCATTACTTCCTTCGGTAAGCAATTGCTGGCTTCTTCTGAAGGCAGGGGCTACGTTCTTTTATGTCTCTTTGTATCTTCAGCAAATGGGGCCTTGCATCAAAGAGGCACAGACGTATCTTTATAGCCCATCAAATATGTGCTGTTGTACCTTAAGGGAAAGGTAGGTGTGGATATTAAGTTCGACCTAGAATCTGTAACTTCCATGATAACACTGCATCTATGAGCAGCGTGTGTTCAGATCACACTCCGGACGCTTTCTGGGGTGAGGCTGCCTCTGCATCCACCCTTCCTACAATGTCCCCAGAATGTCTGCGGCAGAGCGGGGTCCTCAGAAGGCACCCAACAATTTCACGTCTTAAACAGACCAGGGCCAACAACGACAGACCCCACTAAATACAATTACACCAAATGTACCTATGAGTGTAACCTGACCCAGCAGGAAAATCAAATCAGGCATTTTAAGACTTACTTTTTCTTCTTCTTTTTTTTTTTTTTTTTTGTCTGCTTCCTTTTCTCTGTCTCTGTTGTCCTAACTCATCCCATGCCTAATGTCTCCTCTCCCTCCCGCTTCTGTCTCCCTCTGAGCTGCGGGTCTCCATTTCAAATAACTCTGATCTGCTCCTGAATGGGAAGGCTTTTAACCTCACAGGTCACATGGAGAGAAAATTCTGACGTTATTATGTAAATATGTTTTATTTTTCTCTGTCATCTTAATAACTATTTTAAGAAGGAAGTATTTGCTTTAGCAAGTGGTCAGAGTGTATCCTGAAGTCTCAGGGGTCCATGCTTGTCTTTACTTGTCCTCTCTAGGAAATGCAGGGAGCCCGAGAGTGTATGCATAACAAGATTTAGGAACAAGAGGAAGAAAAGGAAGCCAACATTTATAGAAGCCTCACTTCTATGCGGTGCTGGGCAGATTCACTAAAGAAGTACCAAGCTGAAAGGCAAGAGGATATTCTTCTGACGGTCGTATCGTGTTTTGATCGTCATTCTTTCTTTTGGTGTGTCCTTTCTTCTCTCTGTAGAACGCGAAAAAGAATGCATAATTCGCCATTGTTCCACCAGAAATATTGCAAGTGAAACCTAAGCTCATACTTAAAGACATGCTCAGCATTCAAGAAAGGAAGTAAAATTAAAAGCACGCACTCACATTGGGAATCTGTAACGAACATTAACACGGAAAACTCTCACTGTATTAGCTTTGTGATTAAAAGTATGGATGATAACAGAATTCTTGAAATGGAGAGCATGTAACATAAAATAATAATTTGTCACTATTATTATTACTAATAAAATTAAAAACTAGAGCTGTAAAAATCCAAAAATAATAAGAAGTTTAATTATTCTCATGAACATACCCTGAGAATATTAACTTTTGCAGTTTTCAATTAGTTTTTCTTTTACAAAAAGCAAGATTTTTAGATACCTTTTTAAAACAATTTATGTGAATGTCCTTCTAGGATTTTCTGACTGTTCCAGCTTTGGCAGTTGTCATGCCATTACTTAACTACATACATTTTTTGACAATTGTATTTAGTGTGTCTAATGTTAAATTCATACTTTCAAAAGCTGTCTTTTATATGGACCATAAATGTACATAATATTTAATTCAACTATATGATTATGATGACACTAAGAACAGATACAACGAACTGTTTATAAACATCCACCTCCAATGCAGAGTGGATAGATGTGTGGGTCCAACGAAGAACGCTCTGTGGGCCACCAAAGCTCCGTGGGACGTGGGCATCAGCCAGCGTGTTTATACTGGGGATGGTGGGCCTGGTTTTGGCAGGGGAGGAGATATCTAATTGGCATGTTAAAAGCAAGAGAGGTGCATTCAACTTCACTATGATTTTTCTCCAAATATCTTTTTTCATACTATGTGATCTCTTAACTGATTTCCATTTAATTGACAAAAAATGAATCACTGTCCAGCATTTCCAATATAAACATGTTGGCCAGGCCGGGCGAGGTGGCTCAAGCCTGTAATCCCAGCACTCTGGGAGGCCGAGGTGGGAGGATTGCTCGAGATCAGGAGTTCAAAACCAGCCTGAGCAAGAGCGAGACCCCGTCTCTACTATAAATAGAAAGAAATTAATTGGCCAACTACTATGTATAGAAAAAAAATAGCCGAGCATGGTGGTGCATGCCTGTGATCCCAGCTACTTGGGAGGCTGAGACAGGAGGATCGCTTGAGCCTAGGAATTTGAGGTTGCTGTGAGCTAGGCTGACGCCACGGCACTCACTCTAGCCTGGGCAACAAACCGAGACTCTGTCTAAAATAATAAATAAATAAATAAATAAAACATGCTGGCCAATGCCCCCTCCTAATATAAGAAGGTAAATGAGTTTATTAACAAGGTTGATTAATTACACATATAATCTATAGCATACAACCAGTGTTGGTACTTCAGTTTCAAATATTTATGGAACATTTTTGTCTAATTCTCCTACGTTATTCCAAATACCATAAATTCTAAGAATTAGAAAGTGCATAGGGCACATCAGTGATGCAAAAAAATAAAAATAAAAACAAAATTTGGAGAATGACAGCAAACACTTGGCAATTTTTTTAAAAAAGCAAATGAGCTATAATGTCAAGCAAACAAAGTTTAATGACTAAAGCAATTCAAAAATAATGAAAACAGACAATGTCTGCAAAAAAAATCACAAATAAAGCAGCTAAAAAGCTATTGGTAATAAGTAAGTTCACTGAATAATGTGGCTGCTTGGAAAATATGTGCACAGAAATCAAATGCTGAGCAACTGGACCTCCAAAGGCAAAACCATGAACCTCAGTCTAAGCCTCACATCTTATATGGAAATTAACCCCAAATGGATCATGCACTTAATGTGAAATTATAAAATTTTAGAAGAAAATGTAGGAGAAAATCTACAGAATTTGTCAAATTCAGAAACAGGCAAAGTTTTCTTACACTTAACACCAAACACACAACCCATAAAAGGAAAACTTCATAAACTGAACTTCATTAAAATTAAAAATTTTTGCTCTGTGAAAGACTTTGTGACTAGGATGGAAAGAAAAGTTGCAAACTGGAATAAAATAATTGCAAACTGAATTTCTGACAAGCACTCACATCTAGAAAAAAGAATATATATATATATATGTATATATATATATATATATTTAAAACTCAACAAGAGTATATTCCAAACATTAAAAACTATTATTTTACCCAGGGTTGGCATGGGTGTAGAGTAGCAAAAACTCTAAGATTCCTAAAAAGTTTTTGGTACAAGCATTCCTTTAGACAATTTGACAATATATTAAGATGTCTTACGAATGCCTGGTTTCTCTCCCTCACCAATTTATTTTCTGGGAATGTATCTTAAATATTATTCTGACAATATAAAACAACATCTGTAAATGGGAAATTCATCATAGTATTACATTAGAAATGGCAATAAGGAAATAAATGAACTCCCCAATAGAAATAATTGGGCAAAATATTCACATACAGACTTATAATGTTTATATTATACAGCAATTAAAAAATGAAATATTGACCTGAATGTATTGTATAGAATATTCTTTGATATATTAATGATTATCTATTCACCATGTAAGAACCATAAGATTCAGCACGATGTGTACGAAAAGATCCCACCTTTGTGACATGAAATCTGTACACATCTGCCCATAAATGTGTAGATGTGCACGTCTGCATAGTTTAAGAAACTGTGAAGAAATAAGTAATGATTAGTAATAGCAATTCTGAATGGTAAAATTTTGGCATTTTAAGGTTTTCATTCAAGCTATTCTTTACAACATTTTAAATAATAAAGTCACGTTTTTCGAATCAGGAAAAAAATGGCAAAGCATTACATATTTTTGAAACACTCCATGTTTATTATGTATATAAAATGTATAAATCCCCCGAATGTGGTGAAATCTAGGGCGATTTCCATTTCACCAACACCAAGCCGTAACTATGGACATGATTCTGCAGAACTTCCCCCAGTTCTCTTGCTGTGCACAGGTATTTACGCAGGGGTATGGTCGTGCTGCGCCCACTCCTTCCTCCCCACCAGCACCTGACCATTTCCCCAAGTTCCTACAGTGGCCAATAGCACAGTCACCACTAAACCAGCGGCTTAACCCTCAATCATCAGACCTTCGGTGTGAGTGCCCTGACGCCCACTCCCCTCCTGGGCACAAAACCCTGCAAATCTCAAACTTCAGCTGTGCCCAGTTCTTAAAATGCAGCCGTCCACCCCTACACTGGGGCATTTCTGATCTAAGTGCACACCGGGAGAAGGTGTTTTGCGTGTGTTTGCACGCACTGCAGTAGGTGGATGTCTAAGAGCACTTTCGTCCAGGGTTTTCCTTCAAAGGGTTAATGGGACTCACCAGAGGGAGGGGAAGAGGCTGCTCAGTCAAGGGACAGGCAAGGTCAGGCCAGATGTAAACTTTGACCCCCGTGTGAACCATGGCCTTCGTGTTGGGTAGGACTTTCAGCTTTTGTTGGTTCTGTAAGTTGGATTTCAGGGAGGTCCCTCTTTTCATTCCTTTATAACTTTTCTCCTGCTTTGAATCAGCAGTGAAAGCAGAAGTTCCCTCCTCCAGCTCTGCAGGGACCTCCAGCCCTCAGGTTACAGCGGGCCAGACCTCCACAGACCTGTCCACACAGGGCGCCCCTCCCCCAAAGCACAATGCTCAGAGTTTCTGAAAACTTCCAGAAAGGAAAGATGGGACTTCAATAGTATAGCTAGATTCCCAAAACCAGAAAAGCAAGCAGAAGGCCACTGGTATATCCTTTCTTTATTTTATTTATTTATGTTTTTTTGAGAGCAGTAATTATTATAGTAGGAATGGTTTCCGGCTTGAAAAGTAACAGTAGAACAGGCTTCCGGCTTGAAAAGTAACTTTCCTTTAAAATTTTTTGCAAAGATGTGTACGCACACAAATCATCTGAGAAAATGAGGGAAGAGGCCAGTAGCCCAGACTGGGAAAGATGAGATGAGCAAAACTACCAACATTGAGTGCAGGAGGGACACCTGGATTCTAGTTTCTACAGGGTAGTGACTCCCAACAGCTTGGGCTGTCTTCTCCCACTTCAGTTTCTCACTCTGTAAAATAATTTCCAAAGTCTAGGTTACAGCACGGGTAGTTACAATTGGGATGGCCTTTGTCATATTTAACGACAAATGCCTGTCAATTCTTTTTCAAGCCTGTTAAGTGGGAATTAGCTTAAAGAATGGTCTTGAGAATGATCCTCAGTGCAGTGAAGAGCACACAGCCTGGCATGTCTCAGATGTCGTCGAAGAAGCCAGAGAACTGTTTGGTTGAGCTTAAACCTGGGGGAATCTGCTCTCCCCATTTTGGGCCCTGAAATCAGTTATCAGCAAACACAAAAGGAGGCTGGTTTCCTCTTCCTCCCTTTCCTCCGCCACCAGCCTCATCTCTGCAGGCAACTTAAACTACCGCCTCACCTCTCCCAAACTCCATCTCAGCCCAGCAAACTCCCTCCCAGAATCCACAGCGACTTCAGAAATTTTCCTCCTGTAGACCTCCTGGCATAGGTCCACAGCCACCCCTCCAGTGACTTTGTTCTAGTTTCAGGTCTGTACCAAGGTCGTGGAGCAGACACACACAGCTTATGAAATCTCCGCAGTCCTGGATGAAAACCAACACACGGCAAAGGTGACTTCCATCCACACAGCCAGGCGTGTAAAAATGTAGTTTATTATTTCCTAAGTCAAGGTAAGTTCTGTCTGGGCCCCGATTCTGCCTTCTGCAGACACCAAGCTGCAGCCTTCTGGGTGGGTGAGCTCATGTGACATGCAAGCCAAGGTCAATGGTCCTGGGAAGATGGCCCATCCCCATGTGTTGTCTGCAGGTGGCCCTGCTGAGGTGGCCACCACCCACTGGGCCTCCCATCCCGCTGGAAATTGCACTGAGGTGTCCCTGACGCCAACCTGTGCAGCCATGTCACGCCCAAAGACTCTCCCTGCCTTGTGTCATGCCGGAGGCACAGGATTCACTCTGCTGCTTTGAAGCTGCACTAGGACTTGGAGGTCTTTGTGAGGACCCTTCATGTCTCTGCTACCCCCGATATCTGGGGAGGATCCCCAGCACGAGTATTTATAAAATCCCTGCCCCGCCGCAGGTACCCTGGTGAGTCAGTGGCAGGCAGGTTCAACAGCCACGGTCTTAGGCTTTCAACATGGCTCCTGCCCTGGGTGCTGCCATCCACGTGACTCTGCCATGGCCACAGGTTCTTTCCAATCTGTGAAGCCACTGAGCTCAGGTGGGACCCATTTCCCTCTTCCACGTCCAGGGAGCGGAGCTACCCACTGCTGGATCTCACCTCCGAGCACACGCATTTACACACTCACGTGTGGCCAAGTGACTTGGTCCAGGTGCAGGACCTCACAGAAACTCACTTCCTCCTTGCATAAAATGGGGACAAGAAAGAGAACCTTGAGGGTTTGTACAGGAGTTAAATAAAAAAGATACATGAGGGTCTGCCTCATAATCGACTACTGATAAATGATAGATATTTATTGAACACTTGCTATGTGCTGTGGTGTTCTCGGCATTAGGGATAATGGAGGGAAATGAGTGAAGCCCTTGTTCTTAGAAAGTCTGCACGTTAGGTGTGGAAGGCAGACAGCTGAGAAAGTAAGTATACAGGTCTTAATGCTGAGAAGAGAAACTAATTATGAAACTTTACATTGGTAGAAGTAGGGACACAATTCATGTACCCTGGGAAGCAGAGAGGTCGCTCTTGTGGACACGTTTGGACACTGTCCTGATCAAACCTTCCAAAGCCTTCTTCACTCAGAATTTAACCCAAATCCTCTGTCCCTATGGTGGCAGACATGCTGCTCTTCTTGCCAGCCGGCTTCTAATGTCTCTGCCTTCAAGGAACCTTTTCTGCTTTCTCCAAATGGACAAGATCTGTGTCTAAATCCACGTGGTACTTTCCCTGTACCTTGCCTGGGTCACTTTTTTCGTACCTTTATAATGCCATAAAAATTTTCATGCATATTTTTCTCTTTTGATATCATTATTGAACTTTGAGTCCCTTCTCTCTCTGTTTTGGGAAGGAACATTACATTTCTTTCCATTATTATATTCTGTTTTGCTTTCTTTGGCATCCTAGAAATTGCATTAAGACACGATTTTTCTAATAATAGGTGCTCCATTGAAAGCATGTTGGATATAAAGGGTAAATTAACAAAAGCTAGATAGAAATCATAATTCACAGATGTTTTTGTTATAACTTGGAATCTTTGCTTCCCAAGAATGTTTTGGAACCATATTTTTCATCTTCAGCCATATCTCCTCATCTCTTTTGAAACTGATGACACACAGAGATGCTGAATCACGTCGCTTGGATATTGGCTTCTCCAAGAGAAAAAAAAAATAGGAGAAATATAGGGATTATTGCACTTGACCCATTACGATTTCAACTAAGGTGACAGGGGACAATCAGGGGGGCAGGAGCAGGACATATCTTGATATTCATTTAAGTTTAGTGCAACGTATGCACACTAACTGAAGCTGTGTCTTGCAGGCAGTCGTTTGGATCACACTCGGGAGCACAGGAGGCAAAAGGAAGATCTCAGGAGCTGGTGTGATCGCAGCTGGGGCGGCCAAGCTCTGGACACAGACAGGTTTCCTCTGTGTGGGTGGAGAGGCCATCCTTGATCAGCATTCCTGCATTTCTGGGTGGACTCTCGGCACCTGCTCCAGACGCCCTTGCAGCCCTGACTTCCCACAGCTGTCCTCGTTGGTGTCTCATTCCAAATCTTCCCTGCTCCCTCTCTCTGGCCCAAGTCCAGCTCTGGCTCCGCCTTTCCCGTTGACCCGCTGGACCCCTCCGGCCCCATAAAACTAGCAGCAGAGTCGATGTCGTGCGGAAAGAACTGAGTCCATTCTGTGTGATATCCTGGCTCTTCCTTTCTACACTGTGAGCTCAGTGGAGCTCTTTTATATTTTTCTCCTAAGCTCAGTTCAACTCATCTCTACAGTATGGTTGGTAGTTGCTGCCATAGAGTTTCGTGTGGACTGAATGAAACCGTGTATATCAGGTTTATAGCACAGAGTAAGTGCTCAGCGAATGTTACTTTGACTTCTGGCTGCAAGCCGCAAACATCCTAGCTCACACACCCCCAGCTGGAAGCTATCATTTGTTCTGTGACATTTCCATGACCCTCAATAGCACTATAGACTATCTAGCTATCTTACCATTTCACTCATTTAGAGAAGCTTTCTCCTTCAAATGATATGTATGTATGTGTATATATATATGTGTGTGTGTGTGTATGTATATATGTGTGTGTGTATGTGTATGTATATATATGTGTGTGTGTGTATGTATATATGTGTATGTGTATGTATATATATGTGTGTGTGTATGTGTGTATATATATGTGTGTGTATGTGTATATATATGTGTGTGTGTGTGTATGTATATGTATATATGCATACGTATGTGTATGTGTGTAAATATATTCTCTTAACGGCCACTCCTACTGCCACCGCCAAAGTAAAGTTCCTTTGGTTTAGTGGTACCACAGTCATCTACACGGCTGCTTTCTGGCCCAGGCCATCTGATGGCTACAAAATTCAATCTCCACAGGAACTCAAGAGTCTTCGTTCCTGGTCGACATCAGAGGGGCAACACTAAACAACAGATTTTCAGCATAGATGGAACAGCCTTCTATTGGAAGAAGATGCCATCTAGGACTTTCATAGCTAAGGAGCAGAAGTCAATGCATGGCTTCAAAGGACAGACTGACTCTCTTGTTAGGGGCTAATGCAGCTGGTGGCTTTAAGTTGAAGTTAACTCTCACTTACCGTTCCAAAAATCTTAGAGCCTTTAAGAATTACCCTAACTCTACTCTGCCTGTCCTCTATAAATGTAACAACAAGGTCTAGATGATAGCACATCTATTAACAGGATGATTTGGTGAATATTTTATGCTCACTGTTGAGATCTAGTGCTCAGAAAAAAAGATTCCTTTCAAAATGTCATTGCTCATTGGCAATGCACCTGGTCGCCAAGATCTCTGATGAAGGTGTACAGGAGATTAATGTTTCCATGCCTGCTAAGACAGTATTCTTTCTACAGCCCATAGATCAGGGAGTAATTTTGATTTTTTTAAAATTATTATTTAAGAAATACATTTTGTGAGACTATCACTGTCGTAGATAGTGATCCCTCTTATGAAACTGGGCAAAGTAAATGGAAAACGTTCTGGAAAAGAATTCGTCATTCTGGATGCCGTTAAGAACCTTTGCAATGCACGGGAGGAGGTGAAGACAGGAACAGTAAGGGGTGTTTGGAGGAAGTCGATGCCGACCTTCATAGATGACTTTGAAGGGTTAAGGACTTCTCAGGGGGAGGAAACTGCAGATCTGATGGAAGCAGCAAGGGAACTGGGACCACAAGGGGAGCCTGGAGATGCAACTGAATCGCTGCAATCTCATGATGAAACTTTGAAGCACGAGTAGTTGCTTTTTTATGGATGAGTAAAGCGTGGTTTATTGAGCTGGAGCCTACTCCTGGTGAAGTACTGTGAACATGTCAATGAAGGATTTACAATGTTACATAAAATTAATTGATAAAGCAGCAGCAGCAGAGAGAGAGAGGATTGACTCCAATTTTGAAAGAAGTTCTACTGTGGGTGAAACACTATCAAAGAACGTCACATGTCAGGGAGAACTACTTCCTGAAAGGAAGAGTCAATTAATGCAGCAAACTTTGCTGTAGTTTGTTTTAAGAATTTACCACAAATTTACCCCAGACTTCAGCAGTCACGTCCCGATCAGTCAGTAGCCGTCAGCATCGAGGCAAGACTTTTCCCCAGCAAAAAGATTACAACTCATGGAAGGCTGAGATGATGGCTATCATTTTTGAGAAATAAAGTATTTTTAATCAAGATATGCACTTTTATTTTTAGACATGATGCTATTGTATACTTAATAAATTACATTCTAGTATAAACTTAACTTTCATATGCACCAGGAATCCAAAACAATTGTGTGACTCACTTTATTCTGATATCTGCCTTATTATGGTGACCTGGAACTGAACCCACAGTACCTCCAAGGTTTGCTGGCATAGTCGAAGGATCTGAGTGTTTTCTTCCCCGTACGATAATTAGTCTTAACATTACCAACTGTGGCTCAGCCGAATATCTCGCCCCTGACTCTGTGTGATGTGAAGTACACCTGTAGTGCATGCTCTCCAAGAACACGCTAAACTTAAATCCATTAAGGCTTCACACAACTTTCATTTATAGAGATTAGATAAACAGGGAAAATTACAGCATGAGGAAACAACTATAAACCCACAAAACTGGATCTCCTGCAGATGTCTTATCCATGCGAGTGTCATAAAAAGAGACTGTGCAGGAACAGAGGAGAGGGGAGTTACGGATGTAAAAATGGAACATATTGTATAGCCCTGGATTGGAAAACGGTTTGAACACATCAACTATAAAAAATGAGTCTATTTGAGAATCTGAAAAATATATAGGAATAGGAAAAGATGTAAATATACTGAAATCTAAAATTTAAAATTGTTACTTTATGAAATAGTACAGAGATTATGATCTCATTTTCTTTAAAAAGATCTGGAAGTATAGATACTGAAATATAAACAGTGTTACTTTCCGGGTGTTGGAAATGGGATATTCTTAAAAGTATTTTTGCTTTTTAATATCTTCTAATTTATAATATACATATAATAATTAAAAAATATTTAAAAGAAACAACACAGGAGGGATTGCATACCTATCACATTGGAAAAGTTTTCAAAGTTTGATAAAATCAAGTGTTATCAAGTATATGCAAAATACACAGTCCTAAATATAGACTCTAAAGAAACCTTTGTTCATGTGCTTCTGGACGTAAACTTTTACATTTTGTAAAAGAACCAGGGACCATCCAAAGTTACCAGCAACTGGGTTAATGTATCATGGTGTATTTGTACAATTTCACTGTAAAATGGCAAAAAGAAAAAAAGAATGAATTACAGCTACACAGCTGTAAATGTAGATGATTCTTAAAGCATTGCTGGTGAGAGAAAACTGCATGCCAATGAAGATGATAGACAATCTGACTTTATATAAATCTAAAACAAGGACTGCTTGTTTTATATGTATTCAGAGCAGGAATACACACCTATACATGCAATGTGGAAATACTAAAGAGTTCATAAAAATGCTGGTCATTGCTTACCTCTGCTGGGAAGAAAGTAAGATACAGTTAGAAAGGGTGTACTGGAGACTTCGGACGTGAAGGTGAGTAGTCTGAATTTGAGTTTGGGGTCAGATGATTGATTTTTATTATTGTCGTTGAAGCCCGTATATACATATAGTCATGTGTTGCTTGACTACAGGAACATGATCTGAGAAACGCGCAGTTAGGTCACTCTGTAACTGCACGAGCCTCACAGAGTGTCCCTGCACACACCCGGGCGGTAGAGCCCACTCTGCACCCAGGCTGTGTGGTAGGGCGCAGGCTCCCAGGCTGCAGCATGCCGCTGTGCCGGATACTGTGGGCAACTGTCACACAGAGGGAAGTAGTTGTGTATCTGAATATACCTAAACATAGAAAAGGGACAGTAAAAATGCAGTATTTATAAACCTACAGGACCACCATGGCATATAGGGTTTGTCATTGGGTAAAATGGCGTTATGTGGTGCATGACTGTGCATATAAACAGCACGTGTGTGTGTTTATATTTGTATGTACAGTTGACCTGTGAAGGACATGGGTTTTAGCTCCGCAGGTCCACTTATGTTTGGATTTTCTTCTACCTCTGTTACCCCTGAGACCGCAAGACCAATCCCTCTTCTTCCTCCTCCTGCTCTTCAGCCTACTCAACGTGCAGACTAGGAGGATGAAGATTTTTTAGATGATTCACTTCTACTTAATGAATAGTAAATATATTTTATCTTCCTTATGGTTTTCTTGATAACATTTTCTTTTCTCTGGCTCACTATATTATAATAATATAGTACATGATACATATAGCATGCAAAATACGTGTTAACCAACTGTGCGTGTTATTGGTAAGGCTTCCGGTCAACAGTAGGCTACTAGTGTTAAGTTTTGGTGGAGTTGAAGGTTATACATGGATTTTTGACTGTGTGGGGCTCAGCATCCTAACCTGTATTGTTCAAGAGTCAACTATATACTTACTAATATGATATAGTAAAAATTAAGATTATTGATGAGGATGCCAATGACTTCTATTCATAGGTCCATGCTGCCTTTATCCACAAGGCCAGATTTATTTTTAGCAAAGATAAAGCAAAGCTGGCACCCATAGCTTTTTTTTTTTTTATCTTCGATTTTGCATTTGGGATTAAAGTATACAAGTATTCCTTGGCAATCTCCCCAGAGAGACTACAATTTATCCAGGATCTAAAGGAGCTGCACATAAAATGAAAACTTGTTCTCAATAACCTCTTCATTTATTGTGATCTTTTCTTATAGATATCTGCATATTTGATCAAATTCAACTGCACTCCAAGCCAACACCTTGCTTGTGGGGACTTAACTTTCCACACATATTCAGAATGCAAAACGAGCAAACAAACAAATTATAAATGCAACTGTAATACCTAGTGTATTTAATGTTTGGGCCCAGCTAGGCTCTGTCATTCTAGAAATGTGAGAGACATCGACTCTAGGAGAATTACAGATTGTGTGATATGTCAGGCCGCCCTGGCAAAGCTACGGAGAGACCGTAACACACAGTCGTACAGGGGACCCTGTGGGCACATGTGCGGGAAGGGAGGTGCAATTCTGAACGGGGAGACTGGGTGGGGACCTGGAGCTGGGACAGGGAGGTCCTGCAGGGAAGGCGAGGGGTTTGGAGACAGGGAAAGAGCACTAGTAAAAACACAGAGGTGCCGCCTGGGTCGAAGGGTAACAGGAGCAGTGACACACTTCTCTTCTTTCAGTTCCTTTTGTTAGGGAGCTGGAAGTGACAGGTCCTGAACAGAGAGGTGCCCTTGGCGTCCGTCCACGCCTGATGCTCGGGGTGACCAGGCTCCGAGCTGCCCGCCGCACGGGGTGGAGGGGAAACTGAGCTCACCAGATGCGACAGCAAGCGGTGCACTTGGCCTCGTGCTTCCTCATTGAATGGTACATCAAGGAGTCAAGCAACTTTCTTTTTTAAAATTTTAGCTTGATCAACGTTTTCCCAGAGCCGTTAAAAACTAAATCTGCTAAAAAGAACTCTGATGCTCAAATAACGGTAGTGTTCACCAGGGATTGGGGGGGAACCACATCTTAGGGGTGTGGCGAGCATTGGGGGGGGGGAAGGGATTACCTCTAACCCTTTTTAGGGAGAGGCAAAGATATACATTATAACCAAAATGTCTAAAAAAAAAAAGAAAACAATTGTTATCGGGAGGTGGGCAGGTGGGAGGGGGGAGGAGGGCAGGGGTGTGTACTTACATAATGGGCACGGTGTGCACCACCTAGGAGTTGGACATGCATAAAGTTCTGGCATGGCGGGGTGGAGGAGGGGTGTCGGGGCAATATATGTAACCCTAACAATATTTGTACCCCCATAATATGAGGAAATAAAAGGAAAAATTTTAAAAAAAAGAGCCTTCCTTTTCTTCGAACATCAACGTGGCCCAAACAGAGTCATTTTAGGGACCTTGATTTGCTGATGACAGAGTTGGAGGAAGGCCTACAACAATGGCGGGGTCGGGCTGCGCGGGGACCCGTAGTGCAAGCCCTTGGCCAGCAGGGCTCTTCCTGACGTTTGCAAGGGCCCCGGTCCTTCCTCCCCCACCGAGGGAGCTGCACACTCAGCATGTTGTCTAGAAATTACAGTGCAGCTTCCTCCCCCCTTACTCATTCCTGAAGCATTAGTATTAATTTTTATTGATTTTTCAAAAATACATAGTAAGGCAAAATGCAATTTCAAAGAGCTTCCACTGTGGGAAAGCTTTTACTAGGTCATAACCTCGTTAATTTATGTTCAATTCTAATTCTTCCTTACTTAACATAGCCCTACACTTGTGACCCAAGATTTTAGTCTGTCTTTATGGCCTGCTTGTAAGTTGCCCTCCGTGAGTGAGCCAATACACGAGGAAGGAAGGCAGGCACTGTTAACCCTCCCGGGTACTGAGGGTTTAAAGCAAGTTTCTCCTACAGCCCCCGCTGCGGCGAAGGGCTGCAGTGCAGACAGTAGCCCGTTCTCCAGCATCCCAGGGTCAGTGCACCAGAGACGCGATGTCAATGCCAAAGTTCAACACGTAATCTCTGAGTCCTCCCTTCAACAACTGAGCTACAACCATTGCTCTTGTCAGGGCGCGATTTCTCTTTTCTTTACCAAATTAAGTTCTGCATGCCTTTTGCCACTTTTTAATTGAAAGGGGCTCCTTTGCATCCAAAGGACAAATGTTTGTGGGGTGCCTGTGCAGGGCCCAAGGCTGGGCCCACCGAGAGGTGACACAGTCTTTGTCCTGCGGAAGTTTCCTGCCCAACGTGGACGGGTAAATAAATGGTGCGACTCAGTGCATAAGTGATGCAATGAAGCCCTGCAGGAGCACAGAACAGGGACCAGACAGTAGGGGAGACTTCCTAAAAGAAGAGGTTCAAGTTGAGCCTCAAACTAAAAGTTCAGCCAGTTAAAGAGAACAGGCTTGAGCTTCCGGTCAAAGCGAACGTCATGAACAAAAAAATTCTAGAATATATTTTGCTTGGGGAGAAGGCAGTGTGTGTGTGTGTGTGTGTTCATGTGTTGTATGCACATGTGTGCACGTGTACGCAATATAGGGGAGAGTGAGATGGGAGAAGTGGGGAAGGAAGCAAGACAGGAGGGCAGCAGCCCAGTTCTGAGCAGCGTTGTGCAGCTAACTGAGGAGACACTGAGGGACCTCATAGAATAGCACGATGTGAAGGTGCTGCTTCTAATCCACTTCTTAGCAGACACAACCACTCCAGGATCAAGGCATGGTCCCTATTTGTACAAAACTGCATTGCAAAATAGGCATAAACACTTTCCTAAGCCAACAACTGCATCAAGCCCCTAATCGATGAATTCACTAAACTCCCCTTTCTCTGTGACTGTTTGCATGAACCCCACATAGGTGGAGAAGGAAGGAAACCGGTGCCCTGACATCAGCATTTAAACCACACGCTACAGTTTCCAGACAGTATTAATGTGATTCTTTAGGAGGTTTTCAAGTCTGTTGGGTGAAGAATGGCATCAACAGGGAAATTACAAGCATGTTCCAAGAAACTGGAAAGGCCTCCAAGGAACTGGACTTAGAATACAAGACATATCTCTTCTCTTTACCAATAGTTTACTCTTTCAAGGGACGTCCAGAGGAGGAAGGAGCCCTAGGAAATAACTCACATGTACAGGGTAAGCGCCAAACGCAACATTGCAAGAGCAAAAGTAAAAATGTAATACGTTCCTGTTAATATTCGGGGTTTTTGTTTGTTTGTTTTGTGGAACAAAAGCCTGACAGTCGTGCCACTTTCAGAAATGTTTTCCTCTGCTATCTGCCAGGTGTTAAGGGCATCTTGCGCATACACACTCATTCATCAGAATTGTGGGTAGGAAGAAATATTAAACACTATCTTCTCCAATTCTCTAATCTGTGCTGATAAAAACTTCAGCCCCAGAGAAGGAAAAAAGCAACTGTTTCAGGTTCACCAGCAAGTGAGACAAGATCCAGGCGGCCAGCGAAGGCCCCTGAGTCTTGTCCTGATGCCTTTATTTCTTCATGGGCTCTCATGTTTCGTTCTTCCCTCCTTCCTTCCCTTTCTTTCTCTCTTCCTTCCCTCCCTCCTTTCCCTTCTTCCTTCCCTCATTCCTTCCTGTCCAAGAGCTAATTATTTATTATGAGCCTTTCTTTAGACAGGCTCTATGGGTACTTTGCGAGAAGCTCTTCCCACACCCTCACATACATTCGTATGAGTATCAATCTGCCTTTATTATTTGTAGAAATTCTGATAAAGAGCAACCGCATGTATTTCTCACCAGCTTTCTCTGGCTATATCAACACAGTTTCCAGCAGCTTTGTGTGTGCCTCAAAATGGGAATTTGCCAAGGGTCATGCTTTCATCTTTGTGTCACTAAGCAAAATAAACATAATACAACTCTGCAACATTTTCTACCACAGAATCGTTGGAAGGAAAACAGGCCAAGCCATCCCCTTCTTCTATTTTCTCTTCTAAATGGTCCATCTCAGAAATGCCCACCCTTCTCTGGCTCCTTTCTACCAACTCAAGCCGATCCCCAATCTGTGTCAAAGGCCACCACTGCTGGGAGCACCCTGAGTTCTAACTTCAGGGGAGACTTTTGGAAATGTCATGCACGTGCCTCTTGTTTGGAGTCAGGCCGTGAGATTAACCTCAAAGCGCTTCCCTTGGGCAGATTCAAAAGAAACTTTACAGACGATCTACGTCGGTCTTTGAATTTTCAAGATGAGGCCTCTGAAACCCAGAGAGTTGGTAAGCAGACAAGTTGGGTGGACACCTTACAGCTCCTGGGTCTTCTAAACAGCTAGATAAAAACCAGGTTGGCCAACATCCTGAATAAGCTTTTCCAGGAAGAGAATAATATATGTTTTTGCCAAAAGTCTCCTCTAGTGACCAGTGTGATTTTAATTACATTTTTTGGGGGGCACTGTCCAAAGCCCTGAACCAGAAAATTCACTTAATTAGAAACAAAAACAAACAAATAGTACCTCAAACAGTGAATTTAAATGCTATGGTTAAAGCTAATAGTACGGAAAACAGTAATTTCTAAAAAACTTCAATATTGCAAAGAAAATCATTTCTTTCTCTTAAGGAAAAATAAAAGAACATTCTAGGGAAGTTATCAAGCATTAAGAAAGACTTTTGCTAAGGGTGAGGGACAACACAAAAGTAAAAAAAGGAAGAGAAAAGGAAAGTTCAAGGCTTATTGTTTGGACTGCTCTGCCCCGGTTCTTCGGACTTCTCTGAGTTACTCAGTGTAAGTAGTGTGGTTAAATCAATTTGGAACACATAAGATTCATGATCTATCAGTAAATATGTCTCTATATATCTTCAGATGTTGCATGTAACTTGCACATTTTACTTAAGGCCATTATAATGCATAGTGTACAAGTTTTATAGCAATGTCATAATGCCTTTATACAGCACGTATCTTTATACATGTGCACATCACTTTTTATGGCACGATGCTTGTCCACACTGTGTTAAGGAGGTAAACACGCATCCCCTCCCGGTTGCCTATCACGAGAGGTCCAAACGCCTCAACCTCGCACCCAGGCCATGGTGACATTTCCAGCACAGTCTGGGCCCAGAAACACACTGTCCTTCAGCAAGGTCCCCTAACTTCCAGTTCTGCTGGAGTTGCTGTGAACCTCTGTGCCGTCCACGTACAACTTGCTCTGCCTGGAGTGTTGTTCTCCATGTTGACCTTCTGTGGTTCCCCTTCATCCTTCAGGACTCGGGCAGCCCCTGGGCACTTCTCACATGCGCCCGGCCTCTGTGGTGGCTCCTCACCCCCTGCTCCTGCGGCACCTGTGGCACTTCCGGTGTGTCTCCGGGCGTGGAGAACATGCTTTGTGGTTGACGATGGAGTTTCTGATTCAGTTACTCTAAGCAGTTCGCGTTTCCAGGACGATAGCAATGTAGCGGTCTTTTACCTCTGTGTCCCTAACCACTCGGATGGCATCTGACACACAGTGAGTGTGCAAGAAGAATTTGTAGACCGACCATTGAGAAAGAAAAAAAAGAAGAAAGAAGGAAGGAAGTCAGGGAGGGACAAAGGAGGGAGGAGAAGGAAGAGTGGGAGGAAGAAAGGAAGAAGGGAAAGGATGAAGGGTGAGGGAAGAAGAATGAGAGAGAAGAATAGAAAGGAAAAAAAGAAGGGAATAAGGGGGGAGAAAGAAAGAAAGGAGAAAAGGAAGAGAGAGAAAGAAAAATAGAAGGAAATGAAGGAAGGAGAAAACAAAGCAGGGAGGGGAGAGGTGAAAGATTAAAGGAAGGAAGGAAGAAAAGGAGGAAGTAAGGGGGAGAGGAAGAAAGAAAGAAAGAAAGAAAGAAAGAAAGAAAGAAAGAAAGAAAGAAAGAAAGAAAGAAAGAAAGAAAGAAAGAAAAAGAGAGAATGGAAAGAAGGAAGGAGAAAAGAAGGGAGGAAGGAAGGAGAACTGAGGCTCATTTCTTTCTGTGTCTTTGCTGTTACAACCTTTAGCAACAGCGAGCGCAAAGACAAGGGGTAGGACTCAGGAAGTCCCCGTCACACGGAGCCGGGGCCCAGGCCGTGAGGCACCCCCGGGCCTCCTGAGCAGACGGGGTTGTGAATGCCAAAAGCAGAGTGACAGCCCTGAGTCTGTTTTTCAAAAAGCACGGTCCTTTTGATAAAATCTTCAAGAGTATGATCACTTAGCTCTTCTACTTTTTACCAGATTTCTGTAGGCTAACATCATTCTTTAAAGGCCTCTTTTAATAAATGTATGCTATTAAAATAAAGGTGGGCGAAGTTGTTTAAAACATTTTCAAAGGTTAGAAATTACATTAGGACAAATGAGATCCTCTCGAGGAGCCAGTAACCAGATCCGAGAGGGGTGTGTTATCTCCATAGAGAAAATTCGAGTTTAAGTGAAACCAGAGGAGGGGGTCATCCTGCGCCTGACCCCAGATGCCTGCGCGCGAGTCAGACTCAGATTCCAAATCCGCCGGCGGCCGGGGCGCGTACAGAAGGGCTTTGTGGCCGTCGTGGGGTATTTATTTCAGGCTAATTTTCATCTGGAGTCAGAGGAAGCATTTAAAACCCAAGGAGGTGAACTGCAGGGAGAAAGCGAAGTTCCAGGAGGAAGCCGCGTCTAGAGAGACTGCTCATTTGTAAAACTGACTATCCAAATAAAGAAAGTTTTCATTATCCTTCACGTTCGCCAGAAACAAGGGCTACGAGAAGCACGCCTAACAGTGGAGGGGTGCAGATTTACAACTACAGAGCCTCAGAAATCCATTTTTCATTGTGAACACTCAGTTCTTAGTATCATACATAACCTCATCTTGGGAGAAATGTTGTCTTTCAGTGGTTAAACGAATGACTCTATACGCACATTCCAGTTTTCTTACTGGTTTTAGACCCTGGAAACGTTTCTTTTATAAAACTGCAAAGATGTTGTGTTCATATAAGACTTCTTGTCTTAATAATTTAGAATCTTTTTAAAGAGTGCTCTGTAGATCACTAGTTCCCAAGATGCCAGTAGATGTTACTTTAAAAAATGTTCTGTGTCTGAATACATTCTGTAAATACAGACTAAACATTTCAATTAATTGAAAACTTCGGAAAGGTTTGAACGTGTAAATACCTGTCTGGAAAAGAGAAGTAGGGTTGGTGGTCTTTTATTCTGCTTCTCAATTATAAAATCATTCCGGTGAAAAGCAAATTTGGGGAAATGCTGTTTTAATGTCATAGAATATTAAAACGGAGTGAGAATCCTGGAGTGATTGAATGAAACGGTTTTCTAACCTGGGGTGCTCATGGGAATCAGAAGAATCCCGAAAGAGAGAAATCCCTGGTCTTATCCATGAAGTGGATATTCAGGAGCTGTAGGATGAGACCCAGAAATCTGAAGTTCTAAAGCTTTCTCTGGCAGTACAGAAAAATGTGGCATTGTTTGGGAATCACCGTGGAAGCTGCTACCTTTGATTTTCCATGCAAGGAAGATGGCTTCTGGCTAGGACACGCGACCGCGGGCCTCTTGTAGCTCACGGGCTTCGCTTCCGTGAAAGAAGCCCTTGCCGACGTCACCCTCTTGCCCCTCGTTCCCGTGACCCACGGCACACCCACGCTGGAGCTCGTCTGACCAGCAAGGCGGCCAGCAGAAGCCTGACCCAGCAGACACGCAAGCAACGCCGGTGTAGACAGTCACACAAGCCTGGATACCGGGTCAGCTCTGCCGTTCCTCAGCAATCGGGCTTAGAAAACCTTTCTTACTCTCACGGGCCTTCCTCTTGCTCCAAATGAGCAGCTTGCACAAAATGTTTTCTAATGTCAGCAGCACCTGAGGACAATTCTGCTCTGATTAAACAAGAAAACCATTCCGGGGCATTATGGTGCTGTGCTACACATTTCAGTTCAGACACGCACGTGCGCTGACAAATTCTACCCAGCCCGCATGCGTGAGGGCGGCGGCCCGGCCGTGCCGATCCTAGAGCTAAAAAGGGAAGAGTCCTTCAGATGTCTGAGCACACTGCACGGTCGACACCACTCGAGAGTGTGACTCACGCGTACCACTTGCTGCAGCGCGCTGACCCGGGCGCGCCCAGGAGATCAAAAGTGGGACTCATAACAGGAAGTGCTTCTAAAATTATAGCTCCCTCGCTGAACCTGGCCTTCCTGCTATCTGTTCTTTTTGATGGGGCATGATTGAACCAGCTCTGGTTACAGGGACAGAGGCCTGGGAGAGCCACATGGTCAGGGTGAAGGTGACCCTGCTTCAGCATCAATCAAAGAATAGGGTTCCTTTGTGCGCGCGCACTTCTGAACGCGGGGCCGGGCCGTCCCCGGGTTTATGACCGCATCTCGGTTTCGGCTTCAGTGCCTGGTGCTGGCGTGAATTCCTCCGGATGGCTTTCCTACGGAAAGGTGAGTGCCTTGCCACTCATCTTGTCCTTCTCCCTGGACATTGTCAACGCTGTCTTCAGGGAAATTCTGGCGGCCGGCAGTCAGCTGACTGGTGCGGCTTGCAGCAGCTCTGGCCGCAGAGCAGGGCTGTGGGCAGGCGAGGAGAGGGGCTCGAGGTCTGATCTTTAGGATGCTCCAAACTGCGGGCTTCCTGGAGACTGAAAAGCCCTCAGAATGCTTTCGTCCCTAATTTTTATTTTCAGTGGATTGCTAGGAAACCAAGTTTAAATAGATTTTTTAAAAAAACCAAAAACCAAACAATATAGAATGGATTAGAGAAGCATTCTATCTTAAAAGTGTATATACATTATATATCTTTAATATATAAATATACAATATGCATTTATTTGTATATATTTTCATCTATAAATGCACATACATATAATTTTATATATTAATATAATGATCCGTAATATATAAAATATATTTATATGTCTGTATATATTTAAATCAGAACAATTGATTAGAGGAAGATGTAGCCTGTAAGGAATGTTTTGTAGAGTGGGAAGCCACCCCTGGTCTTACTTTCTGGCAGTTTCCTTCTAGAACGTCAGACCTAAGCTGTGTGCCAGGGACGCCAGGGCACGTGGATGAGCCACACGCACTGCGCTTGCCTCCCTGCCCGTGCCCGGGACCTGAGCCTCCTGCTCATCCCCTGGGCTGCAGGACCTGCCCTCCTCCTGCACGTCCCAGGCTCACCTTGTCTCTGTCCTCCCAGGCGGAGGTAGCTCCATTCTCCATCGCAATCTCCAGCAAGGTCGAGTTTTGTCACAACTGTTCCCCAGATCGGACCCCTTCAGGGAAAGGACTGTGAGTTTTCATCAGGGTTTCCAGCGTCAGATCCAGGCCTGGGACCCCGCCCCATTCAATAAACATTTACAGATGGAAACTGCACTCATCCTGCCACGCCATGTTCGATCCCTTTGCTCAGTAAATATTTATTGGACATCTCTGTGCCCAGCACTATCCTAGGTGCTAGGGTTCGAGGGCTGAGGATAAAAACGCACCTTTCCTCACGGAGCTTGCAGTCTGGTCGAAGGAGAAAACGGCAGTATGCATCTATATGAATAAAGAAATAATTCGACATTGAGCTGAATGTTCTGGAGGAAATACAATGTGGGGTCTGAGAGTGCCCTGAGAGGTGGGGGAAGGGTGACAGCAGTCCTGGCTGCTTTGCGGAGGTGACCATCCAGTTGAGACCTGAAAAGTGAGGAGGAATCGGTGTTTTACCTAGGGAAAGTGGATTCTGAATGGAACTTAAAAAAATTGAAACAAACAAACAAAAAATGAAAATGGAATGATGCTCCCATGTTTTGAACCTGAAATGAAGAAGTCCAATAGGCACTGGGTGTGGCAACGAGATGCTGGCAGTGGCAAGCACATGAAAAGGTTGGTCCGTTATGGCAAAGAGTTCAGATTTTATTGCAGTGATGCTGGCAAAGCACTGGAAAGATTAAAGCAGGAGAATCATGTGGTATTTTTCATTTTTTGTTTCCAAATGACTACTGTGGATGCTGTATAGAAAATGGGCTAGAGCCAGCTATGGGACACAAAGGTGGAACGGGGATGAGGAAGAAGGTGCCTGAGGATGGGGCTCACAGGAGCGGCCGGGGCCAAGGTACACATCTGGGAGATGTCAAAACATCAGTTTTATCTCGGGCTGTTGGGAATAGATGGGAAGACCTTAGGGAGATATTGTACATGGAAACGAGATGGAGGAAAAGGAGATAAATACAGGCCACTTACGTATCTGAGGTTCTGGCAGAGATGCAGAGTTGAAATCAGACAGAAGAAAAAGGCTGAGGTTGGAGACGGGTGGTTTGTGCCAGGGTCACCCAGAGACGGCAGAGTCTGAGAGAGACACTGGCCGATGGGCCCAGATACTACTGAATAGTGGTGTAGGATAAGATATAATTAACTAGGACACATAGGAAGATGAAAGTCATTGGTGACCTTGATAATGGAAAAATATTTCATTAGATGAGTGACCACAAAGATCTAAACAAAATAGGTGGAGGAAAGCATACCGAGTAAGAAAGTGGAAATAGCAAGGATTGTGCTGAGAAGGCGAGTACAGGAAGGAAATGAGCAGAGTGAGGAGTGGGATCTGACGATGTCTGGTGTTTAGAAGGGTAACAGTAGCGCGTGCCCAAGACCAGGGCGCTGGCGGAGGAAGGACCCAGTCGAGGGTGAGGACGAGGCAGAGGCTGAAGATGCTGCCGGGGCAGGTTCTGGAGCACATGGGGGAGGCCGGGGCGTGCACAGAAGACATGACAGGCTGTAGGAAGAAGCCAGAATATCTCTGTCCTTGAATGGAAACTCGTAGTAAGTGCACACAAATTCCAAGAGATTAGTTCATCTCTTTTCAAGTATGAGGTGAGGTCATAAGCTGAGAGTTGAGGCCGGGAGAGAGCCACAAGGGGAAAGAGAGAGGAGTTTTGAAGTAGTCAAGTCTGAGAGGGGGATATCGGGTCAACTTGGGAAACGCCATGCGTGTCTGTCAGTGCTTTTGCTCATAGGCTGGAAGAGGTATTATACACATATGTATATAACTGTGTACATATTAGATATGTATATATCTAATAAAAATATTAGATATATTTATTTATATAATTTATTTTATTTATATATTTTATTTATTTTTAATTTTAATTTAATCTAATTAACTAAATTTAATTAATTAATTAATTAAATTTTAATTTAATTTATTTAAAATTAAATTTAAATTTAATTTTAAATAATTTAAATAATTTATTTATTTAAATATTTTATTTATATATTATATATAAAATATTATATATTTATTATGTATTATATAATAAAATATATATAGATATATAGCATATATCTATATATATACACCTATACAAACATATCCAGCAACACGTGGCTACAGAGTGGCTGTGTGGGGTTGGCTGAGAGTTGGATTTGACGGGCTTAGCATGTTTTCATTGAGGAGGACGGAGGAGAGAAGGACGTGGGGGGTGAAGGTGTTTTATGAGAGTCACAGAGTGCAGGACAGTGGGGTCTAAACCAGGAGAGGAGTGTGTGAGAGCAGAAACATGAGGAACTGAGTGTGTAAAAATGGAAATTCTAAGCTGGGCAGGTGCTGGCCACCTGCATGTAGAACTAGCTACTTGGGAGACTGAGGTGAAAGGAACATTTGAACCCAGGAGTTCTGGGCCAGCCTGGGCAACATAGTAAGACCCAGTATCTAAAATCAAGCACAAGCAAACAAGTGAACAAAACAAAAAACAACGACAATAACAAACACTAGAAGGACGCTTTCCTGAAAATCCCTTTGGCAAAGTCCAGGCATGACCTGGCAAAGTCATGACTTTGGCAAAGTCTAAAGTGCAGGCATGACCACAGCCTCATCACAGAGGGCAGCTGAGCAGGCTGTGCAGGAAAGATCGCTGCACGAGATGTGGTAAAAGACCGAAACCCTAGAGGGTTGAATGATGGATCATTTGTGTTGCTGTCCAAGCCACCTGGAAGGGTGCCAGGAGACTGGGTGGAGAAGGGGGCAGGAGCCCCGCTAACAGATGAGCAAGGACGAGAGGGAGTTTGGTGCATGACAGCAACAAGAAAGGGTGAGGGCTGATGATTTGTGTTCAAAGGAGATTGAATCATTTATGAAAGAAGAACGAAGAGAAGTATTCTATATCAAGCAGATTCCTATGAAAAACACACACAAAAAAAAAGAAAGAAAGAAAGAAAAATGTGTTATTTTCTTTCTTCTTCTTTTTTTTCTTTTAGCATATTATGGGAGTACAAGTGTTAAGGTTACATATATTGCCCATGCCCCTCTTCCCCCTCGAGTAAGAACTTTAAGAGTGTCCATCCCCCAAACGTTGCACATCTTATTCATTTGGTTCTTATTGCAGGATCCAACAGCAGTTGCTGTAATAAGAATGTTGTCCCTCTCTTCTTCCTCCCGTGGCTTGGGGGACTGAGAGGTTGGGGACTGCTGCCAGGCTTCCCTGGGTGCTGGACCCTTCTCCAGGTGGGCCAGATGGCAAGGCCATCCCCAGTAGCCAAAGCCTCTCAAACCTTCCTTTATGGAAGAGCATGGAGCACTACACACAGCCACGGGTTTACGTATTCAGCAGCTATTAGGTACAATGTCTACCACAGTGGAGACCAAATAAGACTGAAGTCTATGGCCGGGCGCGGTGGCTCACGCCTGTAATCCCAGCACTCTGGGAGGCCGAGGCGGGCGGATTGCTCGAGGTCAGGAGTTCAAAACCAGCCTGAGCAAGAGAGAGACCCTATCTCTACTATAAATAGAAATAAATTAATTGGCCAACTAATATATATAGAAAAATCATTAGCTGGGCATGGTGGTGCATGCCTGTAGTCCCAGCTACTTGGGAGGCTGAGGCAGGAGGATTGCTTGAGCCCTGGAGTTTGAGGTTGCTGTGAGCTAGGCTGACGCCACGGCACTCACTCTTACCTGTGCAACAAAGTGAGACTCTGTCTCAAAAAAAAAAAAAAGACTGAAGTCTACGTTATCTTCTGGAAGTATGCATGTAGGTATGACAAATGCCATAACTGAAGCTGTTGAATGGCACCGTTAGAGCATAAAAAAGAGAGTCACTAACTGCACTTGGGACTCTTTAGAAGGACTGACTGTAATTTATGCTTAGCTTCAGTGAGACATAAACATTTACTGTTTATAGATGGGAAAGAGAATGAAATTCTAGGCACAGAGAACGGTATATGCAGACACAGCGCTCTCGGCCAGCCTGCAGTGACGTGGGATGGCAAGGGACCCGCGTGACTGACCCCAGCGCGTCCACGCGTGGGTGCGGGAGGCATGAGGATGGGGGCAGAGGAGACATTTCGTAACACAGCAGCGCCAGACCGAACCCTGACCCTGGACATAATGCGTGTCCACGCACCTTGTGTGTAGCCCGCCCTCCAGTCCCAAGAACGCTGCCGTCTGCACGAGAAGTGGCGATCAGCGAAAACGGAGTAGCAGCCTTGCGACTAGCGTGTGCCAAGCGCTGCACGTGGGTTCCGGGGAAACGTTCAGGTAGGGGTCTTGTCCTGAACAGGAGGAAGGAGGCATGTCGATTTCTCCCATAGGTAAAAGCACACAGGTGTGCACCAACGTGGGGATAATAATAACACCCCAACCTCCTCTCCTGACTGCTAGATCCTTCGGGATGGAATGACCTGGTCCGTGGTACGGTATTCCTAACTCTTACGCTTGTTTTTGAAGTAGCTATTACACTCTCCATTAGTTCCAGGCTGAAGTTGTGCTAAGGTCTCCATTACGGCAATACTAGGAGAGATGATAAGATCAAAGCTTTTGTAGCATTTCATAACTTACAAAACACTTTCACAAACATCACCACCTTTACTTTGAGATATGGTGTACAGGTATTATCAACTTCTATTTAGAAATGAACTCTTAGAGGCTTAGAGCATTCACACGGCTACAGAATATCTATGGCTATAGATTTGTATCTTCGTGATCTTGAGTTCTCAGTTTTTAAAATCACAACATAAAAGGAAGCCTCACAAAACAGTTCTCTGTTCCTGAGTGTGAAGTCAGATTGTAGTAGCTGCACTCAAAGGAATCATCATTACCCTGGATAGCTATGATTTTTCAAGAGTAATAATGATCAACTCATTAACCATGGTTGCCTTAAAGCACTTTGATAAAATTCATATACAGACTACTATTATTTAATGGATATTTATTTTAAAGAGCTAGTCACTCATATAGTCAGATTACAATAACCCTTCAGCTCAATCTTCCTTAAATGGATACTGCACTATTTTCAAATGCATTCATGCAATAGAGTAACACAGAGGCAAACCCATGGACACACAAAGCAAAGTTGAATGGTAACAACCAGGTTTTTATGCACTGATTTAATATGCAGCAACTCTAAAGTTTGGAGTCTAAACCAAATTGAGTTGTCCTAACCTGTAAAGTAAGTGACTATAGCTCTGTGGTGCCATGAAAAATAAAGACAACACCTCACATCTCCATAAGATCTTGAGTCTGTTTATTCCCAGAGTTTTTACAACTGCCTTTATCCCAGCTGCCGTCATTTGGTCCCTAGGCTACAGATTTGCCATTCCAGCTCCCATACCAATTGTACCAAGGGTTCCAGGAAATAACCTAACTCTACGTGCAAGGAGTTTTTAATGGTTATCATCTATGATTCTGGCCATGTGGAAACTTTTTAGAGGTAAACTGCTATTTGCCATGTTTGCAAGAAATCAGAGCCTAGCAAGTGGCAGGAAAAAGTGAGCCAATACTCTAGTACAGGTGATGGTGCTATGACACAGGGGAGGAAGAGACAGGTGCTACAGAGACATGACAGCGAAGACACTTCCCCAAGATTGTTGGGATTGCTTAGAAAGAAGAACTATTTACATACATCATTTGTAACTCTTATTTTCCAGAATTATACCAGGTGGGGGGAAATAGGGCCTCTGTAATAGCAGTGGGTGCAAAAGTTAAATTGATGGCTCAGTCTCCAACAAAAATCTCTGACCCTGTGTCTCATACTCTTCTGTTCTTTTTCAAACTGTATTGGAGTTACGTTGTGCATGTCCACAAATGGCATCACCACATTTCCCCTTAGCTGGCCGTTGTGAAAAGATTCTGGCCGCTGCCGACTCTCAGACACCCTGCTACTGCTCCAATACTACTCCAAAACTACTGCCCCAATGTCCTCTGCCTGATGTCAGGCCCCAGGTGGCTCCTCAGAGCTCCCCCAGCACTCTCCTGGGGGTAAAGTGACAGTTGCCACTTCACAGAAGAGGATCAGGTGCTCTAGGAGTTCTGCACCCCATGCATAGGCTTGTTCATCACCACCAGATTCTAGTACACTTTAAAGTAATCCAGTTTATGCCTGTGATCTGTTATTGCACCTTAGAAAGATAGCTGTAGGGATCACTTTCAAATTTGGGGAGTATATTTGGAGTGATCTTAAGTCAAATATAAACTCCACACACTTATTAAATTCATTTGGGGGAAACCCTGGGTGGGGGTGGAAAGGCTCACAACAGAGATGAGCAGTCTTTGTGAAGAGAGGCTAAGGTTGAAACGCAGTGTGATGGTTCTGGGACTGCTCAGGGTAGAGAAATACAAGCGAGCTCAAACGTAAGCTCTACAACGGACACCAAGAGGCTGGTGTGCAGGTGCACCGAGGATGTCCAGTTGAGCTGCTTTTCACAGGGAAACTCAAGAAATGCTCCAGGGTTAGTTGGAGCAAGTTTTTATTTATTTCATGATGGTTTAAAGATGATACCAAGACATTAGTAGCCGGGAATCTGAAGAAATGTAGAGCATTATGTACCTGCAGCAGCCGAGAGTAGCTACCTACCTGGCACGTATCGAAGACAGCAACTGTGAGATCAGGGCTCATTTCATGTAAGTCAAAAGTGTATTTGAGAGCAACAATACTTAGGGAGAATTAGGAGGAATATATGCATTCAATCTATTAATCTACATACTCTACTTATTCTTCATTCATCCAATTATTTCCTGAGTCAATGGATACTTGTTTAGTCTCTGTACCATATGCAAGGCACCGTTCCAGAATTTTGGAACCCAGCAATAAAAATGATAAGCTGCATTTCCATGTTTAAGAAACATAGATCCTTAGGGGGAAAGAAAAACATTAACTAGGTTAAACATGATAATTTCAAGTATCAACAAATATTATGAGGGCAATGAAATTGGAATGGAGACGGAGTGGGGGAGTTAGGCCGAGGCCCCAGACTGGGAAGAGTTTTGAGGGATGGTCCTCACGTGGGACCCGAGCGCTGGAAGGAGCAGACGACAGAGCATCTGCAGGGACACCTGGCAGTGGAGGAAACAGCAGGTGCAGAGGCAGCAAAGATGAGATGACAAGTCTATCGTTTGGTCAATGTGGCCAAAGAATGGTGACGGAGAGGGGTCAGCAGGAGGAGAAGGTGTCAGCAAGGAGGGCAGGGGTGGGCACGCAACAGGCGTCCCGGTCTGGCCGTGACTGTGGAGAACCGGGAACGTGAGCAGCGGGACGGTAGGAGGCTCTGCTGCAGCCCGGAAGGGAGGTGACCCGTCATCTGTGGGAACACGGAGGGGCGTCGCGGAGCCCACTGTCGTAGAATTTTAACAAGTAAGACTTTGTCACGATGCCACTGGTTTGCACTGATAGATATAAAGAAACACCCCCATACGGTGTATGGCTGCGTTTATTTTCAACAGGTGGGGGCAGAAGTAGACACAGTGTGGACATTCAGCACATTCCTCAGTGTCTCCCACGGAAGGATTTGTTGGAAAAAAGCAACCGAAGAAGCTGACTTTAATCTTCACCTAAGGTCTTAACAAATGTGCTTTATCAAATAAACCCTTTATGTATTTTCCAACTCCTAATCAACTTGAATCATTTCCATTGATTTAACATGGGCAGAAAAATTTCATGTAACAGAGGTGTATACAGTTTGAATTTTCACCAAGTACACACCTGTGTAACCATCAAAAACCAGAACCTTCAAAACCTCCCTAGTACTGTGTTCCAGCTTACCTCTATTTCTCCCACTGTGACGTACACATATAATTATGTTTCCTTTCACATGTTGGTTGCTAGAAAATTTAGAGCCACATCTTGTGTCCATTGTTAGCAAACACAAGACCCTCACAGCAGGCTTTTATGGACTCGTCTCTCATTCGTGGTTTAATTTTTCTCTCTCCTTAATAACCTTTACCCTTCACTTCATTCATGGCCTTTAAATTTCTCTTTTTTTCCTTAATGTCGTTGAATATATCTCTGTCGGCCATGTCAGAGTTTCCAGGAATGAAGTGCTGTGAAAGTGGCAGCTCATGGAGGTAAAACATGCCTGTCTGTAAGCACTGTGTCAGTCACTCAGTGAGGCTTAGCCCAATCAATCTAGATTCTAATCCACAAACTAGAATTCACTTAACAACGGAGCAAGAAAACAAAAGAGACTCTTTGTACAGATACTTAAACGTTACTGAAATACCTACCTAAAAAAGTCTGTCCTGGTGGGTCAGATATTAGGTAGGGGTCTAGGAGCCATGTCACATGCAAGACATTACACAGCACAGCCCTGTGGCCTGCTCTGTCCCAGTGCCCAGAGGATGGACATCTAAGGAGACTCTGAGACTTACTCTTTACTCTCCAGCACCCAGGCAGAGAGGTGTGAGAGGAAGCCTAAAATCCGTGGCCAGCTGTCCTGTCCAGGGAGGGCATTGGCCACTTAACAGGTGTGAACAGTGTCCCTGCCCCTGCAGCCACTCAGGGGTCCCTGTGCTCTGCCCTGGCCTCCCCCGTGTCTCTGCCTGGCCCCTTCCTGTAAGTCTGATGGTCCCATGAACAAAGTATAGCCAACCTACGTTAAAACATGCATTTAGCCGGGCGCAGTGGCTCACAGCTGTAATCCTAGCATTCTGGGAGACCAAGGCCGGTGGATCGCTCAAGGTCAGGAGTTCGTAAACCAGCCTGAGCGAGACCCCATCTCTACTAAAAATAGAAAGAAATTAATTGACCAACTAAAATATATATATATATATGTATATATATATATATATATATATATATATATATATATACAAAAAAAAAAAATTAGCCAGGCATGGTGTCTGTGGTCCCAGCTACTTGGGAGGCTGAGGCAGTAGGATCGTTTGAGCCCAGGAGATTGAGGTTGCTGTGAGCTAGGCTGACGCCACGGCACTCTAGCCTGAGCAACAAAGTGAGACTCCATCTCAAAAAAAAATGCATTTAATCATTTAATCTATTAGGAGTTTCAAACACTTCATTGAGTTTTAAAAGAAACTTTTTACTTCCGAACTTTTTGAAATTTATAAAAAAATATTCAAAGACACTACAGAATTCCCATATATCTCAAACCCAGCTTTCCCTATTTTTAACATCTAACATTAGTAGGAGCATCTGTTAACATCGGTGAGCCTGTATTGATATACTATTACTGAAGAAAGTCCCTATTTTATGCAGATTTCTTTAGCTTCTCACCAAATGTCTCTTTCTGTTCCAGGACAACAGGTCACATCTTGCTGTCATGTCACCTTGGTTATCATTGTTTTTCAGGCTTCCCTGGTTATAGATGACCTTGACAATTTGGGGGATTGCTAGTGAAGGTATTTTCTAGAATGTCCCTGAATTTGGGTTTTCTGATGTTTGACTGAGCTTGAGGGGAGAAGAGGTAAAGTCCATTCTCATCACAGCCCGTGAGGGATGCACGCTGTCAAAGTGGCTTGTCACTGTGGGTGTTGACCTTGATCACCTGGCCCAGGTAGCGTTTGTCAGGTTTCTCCACCATGGAGTTGCTCTTTTCCCCCCTTTCTGTGCTATGATCTTGGGGAACAAGTCGCCATGTGCAGTCCACACCCGCACTTAGAGAGTGATGAGTTAAGCTCCATCTCCCTGAAGGCAGAGTAGCTACATAAATTATTTGGAATTTTTCCTCAAGGGATATTTGTCTATTCTTCCCCAATTATTTATTTAGCCATTTATTTATCCCAGGGTGGACTCATGGATATTTATTTTCTAACTGGAGTTGTAAGACAGTGCTACTTTATTTGGTTTGTTGCTCAATTTGTTCCAGCTTTGGCCACTGGAAGCTCTTTCAGTTGACTTCTGTGTCCCATTATTGTGTTTTGTTGTTTTTATTTTTTTTTCTTCTTTTAACTTTTTGGTTTTTATTTCTGGTGCTACAAGTTGCAATGGGGTCATCTGGTAACATTTCTGCCCTAGTCTTAGAGCAAGCCATCTCTCCAAGGAGCTCTGATTACTCTCACTGGAGAATGGCACTAGAAACTGAAATCTGGGTATCAGGTCAGCCCCTGCTATGGGGGTGTCATTGCTCCTATGTCTGGTCAGCTGGCAGAGAAAAACAATATATGTGTATATGCTAATTGTTATGTATACACATTATCTCTAAGTTTGTATGTAACCTTTGTATCTGTACTAAACTAGTCAGGAGTTTATTGAATATCTTCAACTCTAATCCATTTCCACATGGATTATTCCAGCTTTCTGTCTGGGCTTATATTAACTGCCCAACACTGAGAAACTAGGCTCCTATGATTTTCCATCTGGTAATTTAAGTATTCAACTCCGATACATATGTAGCAGTATCAGAACTGCTAACCTTTACCCCATGAGAAACAACTTTATCAACTAGAGGACAGTACTTACATACAGTTTCTTTTGCCTTTAGTTTTACAGAGCATTTGGACAAGAGCACCATGTAGGAATCTTAGCAGACTTTTACAGACTAAAGGCAAAAGTCCACTCATTTCCAAATTTATACTTATTAATTTTCATTTTAAAAACCCACAAAATATGTATTTATACAATGCCAAATGTAGGCATCCACAAATATATTTGTTTTGTGTTTTGGTGTATGTTTTTGAAAACATTTTTTTTTTTAAAAAAAAAACCCATAGGTGACTGATTCATTTACCAATTAAAGTATTCAGGAAACACTGTCACCCAAGGTTAAATATCATCACGTACTACTAAATAATGGGACAGTGCAGCTTGAAAGACACGAAGTTCAGCAGAGCTAATAGGAAGTGCATAGACTTTGGAGTCAGCTCTATCACCTTCTAGCAATGTGATTTTGGACATGGAACTTGATCTGTCAGAGACTCAGTTTCCTAAATTATAAAAGAGGGTTTATTGAGAGGATTAAATAAATATCCCTGTGTCTTAGTTCATTAGTGTTGCTATTGCGAAATACCATGGACTTGGTAGCTTGTAACCAATACATATTTATTTCCTCACAGTTCTGGAAGCTGAGAAGCTCAAGACCAAAATGCCAGCAGATTCTGTGTCTGGTGAGGGCCCACATGCTGGCAGATGGTGACTTTTTGCTGTGTCCTCATACGGTAGAAAAGTCGAATGAACTCCCTCAGGCCTCTTTCAGAAAGACACTAATCCCCTTTATGAGGGCTCCACCCTCATGACCGAACCACCTCCCAAAGCCCCCACCCCTTAACACTAGAGCCTGGGGACTAGGTTCTGCACGGGAATTGTGGGGGGAGGAGGGCCGAGCACAAACGTTCAGATCATGTACCATGTAAGACTCTTAGCATAGAAACTAACTTAAAAGTAGACATTCAAGAAATATTATTTTCAAGGTTTTTTTTTCTTTGTTTTTCTTTCTTTCGTTGTCTCTAGTTTCTTACTCGAGGTTAACTCATTGCCAGGGCAAGCAGCCCAACCAATGTATTTCGGGCTACAGCGAAATCTCATTCTTGAATAATCTTGGATTGGGCTCTTTCATTACAACCCTCCCAAAGTGCTAGCAGTTTATTTTCCACAAAAGAAAGGTTTGATTTTGAACTGGCACAGGAATCCAAGCTGAAATCCTCACTGCACACGAGGGATATTTCCTACGGAGAGCTCATGCTGTAAATCGGTGCGCTGCAAACTAACACCCCATTTAACAAACGGAGCAGAAAAGCTGCTCTGAGCTGCGGGGCTGGGAGCTGCCTGTGCAGTCGCCCAAACTTCTAGGCAAGCTGGAGCAGTTTCAGCTTCAGTTAAACAGATCTCAAAAATATCAACTCCCTATGTATCCACAAGTAGATTTTCTTATCAAAGCCATCCACCACTCAAAGACTTAATTTATTTTTTCTGACTCAGTGAAACAATGGCTCTTTGATACAGTATCTGAATATTGCAAACCTAATAAAGGCAAGTGAAATCCTATCATCGAGTGTGACGGGGGAACATGGGCTTTAAGTGTTTGAGCAGAAATGATCTCCGTTTCACAATATCACAGGACAGTGGACAGAAAGATGAATTGTCAGCGCTGCACCTGGAACGGGGTTTGGTAATCCTAGCCTCTAGCACAGAAGCCGTAGCGTGGAATAAAGAGAAAGATTTCTCAATTGTTGCTGTACTGGGATCCCTGACAGTATTGGGATATTGTTCATTCAACAGACACTTGGGGCGTGTGAGCTCAGTTCTTGTCTGAGCACTCACACAAGGAGGCTCAACACTCATTTTCTTCAGTGTCGAAGCCAACTTTGCAACAATGCCCCACATTGTTTCTTTACGCATGAAATCACTCTCTGGTATCAATAGGCTGAACCTGATATATGTTGTGTGAGGTTCTGATGACACGTATATCCCTACGAATGCCAGAGCTGCAGGATGTGATGTTATAGAAGATAAACGAGTTGGGCAATTGGAGCAGCCAAGGCCGGGGCCACCCTTGTGGGAAGCACCTGGAAACAGGGCAGATTCTCACATCTGCTGTCTCTGTCTTCAGTAGTGTCCCCGCGGCTGCCTGTGTCTCTGCCCCACGGCTCAGTCTGGAACCTGAGGTCTGGTCGTGTTCTGGCTATGTTACGATTCTCTGCTGGGTGTGTATCTCACTGCTCCGACTCTGGGTTCTCCACTTGCTCTATCCTCTAACGCCCTTCCAGCAATTCTCCAAGCATTAGCAGCTTCCTTCTCTTCCTTCTCTTTGGGCTTAGACCCTCCTCCTCCCTGCAACCTCTTTTTTGTTCTTTTTTGGCCTTACATGTCCTTCGTCTGACTCGTGCCGCCCTTCCTGGTCTAATGCAAAACCTTTTCCCTGTGACCATTGATCTCATTTGTCTTCAATAGGAGACGTATTAATTTTGCAACTTCACTTCAGAAACATCAACAGAGCCTTATCGAATCACTATAATACTGCAAAGAAGTGAATGTGAAGTTAGGGAACTCATTCTTAAGCATTCTTACATGTAGTTCTTTTGCATTTACATCAGAGGCAAAAGTCTACTTATTTCTAAATATATATTTATTAAATTTTATAAAGAAAAATAATTCCACACAAATATTTTATTTATACAACACCAAATGTAAGCATCCACAATACCCTCGTTTTGTTTTTTAATGTGTGTTAAAACATTTTAAAAAATAACCTATAGGTGACTGATTCATTTACCAATTTAAATAGTCAAGAAACACTATCACCCAAGGTTAAATATCATCAGGTACAACTACATATTGGAGTAGTGCAGCTTGAAAGACAGGAAGTTAAGCGGAGCTCTAATAGGAAGTGCATAGACTTTGGAGTCAGCTCTATCACTAGAATGTGACTTGGTGCTTGTGACATGATCTGTCAGAGACTCAGTTTCCTCAACTACAAAAGAGGGTTTATTGAGAGGAGTAAATAAATATCCCTGTGTCTTAGTCCATTCAGGTTGCTGTAACAAAATTCCGTGGACTGGGTAGCTTACCACCAACAAATATTTATTTCTGGAAGCTGGGAAGATCATGACCACGATGAAAGCACATTGGGTGTCTGGTGAGGACTCACATCCCCATAGATGGCACCTTCTTGCTGTGTCCTCTGTGGTGAAGCAGGGAAAGAAATTCTCGAGAGATCATTCTTCAGTTGTAGTTGTAGAAAAGGAAGTTTGGAACAGTGGAGCTGTTAAGTGACTTGCCAAGATCACCCAGCTAAGACCCTAAGAAGCCCTTTCCTATTTCTACAACACTAAATTGTAATCGATAGCTACTTCTAAAAGTAGAACAAATCCCCGTGTCCTAAAATATTACGAATTCCTTACTGATATGGTGTTTACCTGAAAGTTAACCAATAGACATCTGGTTAGGGATAATTTTATTTTATTCTATTTTTTTTATAAATGTATAGTCAACTGATGATAATAGATACTGACTTTATTTAAAAAATGGCTTTATAAAGACTTTATTAAACATGCTGACTCATGACTTTATAAAAAATGCGTCTCTGTTTCTATCAGGAATATACAATTTTCATTTAAGACAATATAATAAAGTAAGAGCCGACATTTGATGGGTATTTGCTGCGTGCATGTCCTGGATTGGCATCGTGCATATTTTATGTCATTTAAACTCTGCAACCACGCTGAGCTGCCAGGACTTTTGTCCCTATTGGCACAAGAGGAACCTGGAGTTCAGAGAAGCCAAATAATATTTGCAGAGTCACACCGTGGCAGAGCCAAAACAGCATGCGAAGAGCTGCCTCATTCCCCATCTGATATGCTATACTTCCTCATGGGGATTCTTAGCACCAGGGATGTAATTTTAATTTACTAATTTAAAAGTTTCTTCTCTAGGCCAAATGCCCGAGAAATATCAGCAGTGGTCACTGTAAGTGTTGAATGAAAGTAAGTTGATTCCCTAAGAAGTCAAGGGCATTGTCTATAATTTTCAATGGTTTTGGAAGCACTTATACATTAAAAAAAATTAAAAATCAGAAATATGTCATAATTGTATGTTTATCTTAAAGACTCTGTCACTCTTCTTTAGTCTTTCTGCCTTAATGAATGTGACCTGCTACTGAAGCATTCATTATATCTTTTGAAACATTCATCAAGGCAGCTGCTCACTTGAGTAATGTATTGTGCTTATACGTCATCAGCCGGTGACAGCTCAGTGCTGTAAATAAAGCTGTAATTTTATTACTGTCAGGAGCTCCAATGAAGGCATTCCTCCTTACATGAAATGCATCAAACATTAAAAGCATCATTTCTAATATACTTCCTAAACCATACTCCCTCTTCTCCTGTGGGGCAAGATCTTTTAAGGCACAGGCCATCTAAAAAGAATCCAGAATGTTGAAGTATGAATTTGTGAGATGCGAATCCCTGGTAGAATTCACAAGGGAGGTAGACAGCTTGTTTGACAGGAAGGGCGCCAAGGGTGTTCATGGCTGAGGGCTGGCCAGGGCGAACCCCTGAGGACGTCCAGTCCCAGCGTCTCGAAGGACCCATGCTGCACATACAGCATCAGTTCTCTAAGGGGCTTGGGTCCACTAAGTGGCTCATTGCTCTCTCAGCCTCAAGTCCTGTATGTCTCAGTTCGAGGTTATATCCATTCCCGATTCCCTAAAAGGCTTTTGTGCTACCTTGTCAATTCTCACAGAGCTTCCTACATGCATTGCCATCAGATCACTCGGCACTTTTTAGTAAGATGAACTGGCTACGTGTTTCCTGCCCTCACCAGGCAAGGCAGTAAGGCAGGGACTGTGTTGTTCTTATTTTTGCATTCTTGTAGCTCAACACAGAGTACAAGTCTAGTAAATGGTTGTTGAATAAATAAGCATTCACCACTGAGAAATAAATTCCTAACAATGGGATTAGGTGACGACAGAACTATAGTCAGATCAACTGACCATTAAACTGTGAGGCAGTCATCGGTAAGATCTCTAGACAAAATTATAGTGCAGCTATTAATGGTCTAATCAGCTAATTGTACCGAGTGGTTTTGTCAAGGCCATGAAGACAGAACCGGGTGCTTACTGGGGTCAACTTTTCCACTTACACACAGAGCCTTGCATTCCTGACTTATGTGCACCCTCATTCTATCTCATGCACTCAATAAGATAGTATTAATTCACTAACATTGAACTCGTGGTCATGACAAATGGGATTTTGTTTAGCACACATTTCTTCGTAGTACAAATGAACAGCTAAAATAAAACAAATGATCAGTTTTCATGAGGAAGTGTCTGCGGGCGTCCTCCAAAATGTATAGGATGAAATGACACCTGAGACTCCACCCTGCCTGGGTCCCACCTCTGCTCATTAGCAAGTACAGTCTCTGTGAAATGGGACCCTTGATTCCCGGAGAAAGAGAGGGAGGGAAATTCATATTCATTTATTCAAACCGCACGATAGATAGGCAATGTGCTAAATACTTCAAATGTAGTTTACATTAAAATGATGTATATAAACTTGTATGTAATAAGTATAGTTTCTGGTTTATATTCACAGGAATTTTGCAATATAGTTATGATCCCCATTTTAAATGAAACAAATGTCAAAAACCAACAACAGCTATTCCAAGCTGATACGTTGACAAGTCAATTCTCATTGACTTCAAAATCTGTGTCCTTCCTTCCATCCCAGGTGCCTTCTAAATGTATAATAAGGGAGGGTTTAGTGCCCAGAGGGAAGTGAAGACTTGCTCAAAGCTGCTTTTTTTGTTGTCCATTGCGTGAATATGGACCAAACACCTGTGTGAGCCGGCCGCTGTCCTTGGTGCTGGGAATCCCACAGGAGAAGTGGTAGGTCAGAGATGACACCTTTGAGTATGGGCTTGACAATCTGTTTGCTTATATCCAGTGCATAAGAATTATACAAGTAATATGCATTGTTATACCCCCAGATGCTTTGAAAATATTCAATTACAGAAGAACACACTGAATGAATGGATCTAATTTCTGAACCCCAGCTGAACTCTTGCCACACAGGGGCAGGCGGGTAGCGTCCTCTCTGTCTGCAAACACAAATGTTGGTTTTCTCCACCAGCTCTGTCCACGGCCTAGCCCAGATCATTCCTCCCTGCTTAATCAATACGTTGTGCAAGCAGATCTTCTCTCTTAGTTTTTTACCAATCCCTTGCTACCTGGCTAGTTTTAAATGTCTTTCTTATTTCGTCTTAGATATTTCTCGAGCTCCACTCTGACCCTAAGGGCTACTGTTAGGGGGTCTCACGAGCCTAGCCAATGATGATTTTTCATGAATTCCTTAGACAAATGACTAGACTTAATTTTGCAACTGCTTGAGGCCAAGTGCGCTGGACTTCTGGCCTCTTCTTGAAGCAACGGAGACATCGCTGTGGCTCTGGTCAGGCTTTTTTCAGCCCTGGTCCCCTGCCGGTTTGCCACATGTCATCCAGCAAGTTCAGGACATGCTTGTAGGTCGTGTTCCTTTCTCTACTCATTAATAGAAGCTTTCTGTATCAGCAACCATCGAGCTTTGGGATATACAACTAATATGTATGCACATACAATTAAAAATTTCTGTATTTTCAATAAAATAGCTTTCTGAAGCCCAAATTTAATGTTCAAAATGGTAGGTATGGTACTGCCTCTCTGTAAACAACTACAAACAACAGAAAGGGCAAAAAATAGAGACAAACTCCATCTGCAGTGAAACTAAGAGACAGGAGTAACACATGTGGAGCCACTTAACTGAGGATTTCAGAGCCTCCTGATTTGGGGCAATGTGGACAGGAAATGGACCGTGGCACCCGCTGGGTTCCCTGGGACCCACTTTGGGGAATGAGGGAAGGAGTACAACAAAGCCCCACCTAGACGAGGCAATAGCGCAGGCAGCCCCCGAAGGTGGGGCGTGATGAATTCAAGGGAATCTGTGTTCTGAGAGCTCCTAAGTGTCAATTTCTGGCAGATAGAGAAAAGGAAAAGCCAACAAACTTGCTCATAAATACAAATCTGTGTCATAATCATACATGCCTGGTGAAAGTGGAATTTTTTGTTTGCTTTTTGGCATACATTTTATATTTCATTAAAAAAACTATATATATATATATATATATCATCTTATGTTTAAATATATATGCACATATATTTAAAACACACCCCTGTATATATATAAAGCCATTGGTAAAAACATCATGGGAATCGCTTCCCCTTTTTAAAACAGACAGACATACATAGAAACTTTATAATGTGTTGATATCCAGGGACGTCCTAGCAGACTGGCTCCCCCGGGAGTGAGGGGCGACCTGGTGTGTAGCATGTCGCCGATTTCTGCATCTTAACTACGCTCGCCATGGCCAGTTTCAAACTGCCCACGTTTTAATGCCCCGCCTCACAGAATTCCTGAATGTCTACCAACCAACCGGCCCTTGTGGCTGCAGGAGCCGGAGCCAACACACGGGACCCCCCACCTGCACAGCCACAAACAAACGCCTGTGTGCCCAGAGAGTCGCAGATTGTCCCTTTATTTTGTGCTCAAGATCCCTCTGCAAAGTAAGGGCTCAAGATGTTTTCATCTTTATTTTGCAGATTAGGGAGAAAAACATTTTCAAAAAATCTGAAGAATATTAAAAAGAAAAAAATCAACACAAAACATACAAAGTATTCCATAAATGCTTGCAGATTTGAATCACTGATGGTGCAGAAGGAGGAGACCACATAACTAGGGTGTTTGGGTACCTGGAGAGGAAGCACCCCAGAAAGAGGGGGAGCTTCTGCCTGGTCTTCAGTGAGCCCCGCAAGACCCGCCCGCGAGGGCTCGGTGCAGGGGAGCTGCTGCAGGGAGGTCCCCGTGCTGTGGTCTTGGCTGGCGGCTTCATGCCCAAGTCCAAGCATGGGGGACTCGGTGCCAGGCGGCGGCCTCCCTGCCTCTCATGACGCCCCCATCAGCCCCTGAGAGCCCATAGATGCGCCTGCACCCAGTGATCAGTCTCTTTTACAGTTCAGGAATGTTTCCTTTCACCTGCCATAAAGTTAAAAGATTATGAAGTCACCTCCCAGCTTTTCTCTCCCCGGCCCACGCGATCCACTTTCCCCGGGGTCCCCCTGGGGCCCGTTTTCTCACCCCCTTCGTCACTTGTGTGGCTCCTGGTTGAGGGAAATGGGAATGAGCATCTGGGAGAAAGGCTGAGCCCGCCCTGCACTGCAAAGCAGAGGAAGCCAAGGGCCGAGCAAAGGGGGGCGCGGCCCCTTCTCGCATGGGAATCTCTCTTGCTGGACTTCCCTGTGCCTGTCGCCTCCCGGCACTGCGGCTGCTCTGTCCTCCGAGCCTCTGCTCTTTGCACGAAGGCAACGCCGGACATCAGACACAGGGGCCCCGGAAGTGATCACACGCCCCTCATTTTAGGCACGAGGGGACTGGGACCCAATAGGTTTCAATAGCTTGTTTAATATCCAACAGAGAGTTAATGATAGAAGAGGTGGATTAGAGCCAAGGCGTCCTAACACATGCATAGTCCAGGGCTCAGAGTGCTCTGCAAAGCAGCGACTTGCAGCTCTGCCCAGCGTGAGAAAATGGTAACAGCAAATAATGGAATGTTCTCTACATCGAACCTGCTTCCATAAAACGTACCGGCAGGGACGTTTACAGGGTCATTCCACACTGTCTCCCCAGCTCCGGGAACAGTGACCAGCACGTCACTGGCCTTCCACATGCACCTGCTCGTGCTGGAGGAACATTGGTCACTCTTTGTTCCCCTGCACAGCTTCATGAGGACAAGTAGCGCGGAGGAGAAAACTGGGGTCTTTTCCACTTACGCCTTTTGCACAGTGTTTTTGATAGAAATATTAACTTTCAAGTAGCAGAAAACTCTCCAGAATGAATTCTAATACCAGGAGTGTGCAGTAGGCGGTGAGCGGTGCCTGAAACTTACGGGAGTGCTGTGCAGCCCGGCGTCCCGTAGGGTTAGACTGGAACGGATGCGACTTTGTTGTCTCCCGGGACATCGTCACTGCCAACGCATTTCGGGGGAGCAAGTCTGAAGTTGACACAGAGAAGGATCATGTTTTAGCAGCAGTTCTGACCATCGCTGTGTGACCTCAGGAAAGTCACCCAACCTTTCTGAGCATTATTCCTCTACGTGTAGGACGGTGGACACATGCTCTTCCCACCACCAACCAAATTAAGCTAACGTTATGAAAATGTTTCAGAAGTTTAAAATAGGATGCAGCATACGATTAGTTTATTGCAATCGAGACTTCCCCCCTCTCTCCTCAGGCTGGAAAATGCAAATCAGGTGAATAATAAGTGCCCTTGATCTAAAGAATTTCATTAAATTTTTATGTCAAGCCCTACATCGGGATGATCTGGAGTAAAATAAAACCTATTTCAAAACACAAAAGTTTTTTTAAAAGTATAATAAAATAAAATAACACACTCCTTTTCAAATACATATCTTAAAAGGTTTTGTGTTTTTCAAGTCAGATAGGAATGAGAAGGCATCTAATATCTTTCCTAAATTACTTGAAGGCAGGTCAACCGGGCAGCCAGGACCCCTGGCAGGCGAATTGCTCACCTCTGCCATGGGTCTCGCTCTGACAAAAACACAGAATCTTTGAACGAATTCACTTGTCAGGTGGTGTCATGTTTACTAGACCCAATCCCAAATCTTAGAAATTAGAAAGGCCTTAAGTCTTGATCCTCACATGTCAAAAAGAGGTGAAACTATTTTAGAGCAAAACAACGTACTTTAGATGGAGCCTGGGGGCAAGGCACGGACACAAAGTCTCCAGTGTTTTCAATTTTATCCCTGGAAAAATGCATAAGCGGAGAGCAGTGGCCAGGTGCTTTCACGGATAATTCCATTCAACATATTTCTTCATTCTATCTGGAATTTAAAAACACATTATGGATATATAAACACTGTCATAAATCATATTAATTTTATTACCTACAGTGACTCTGAAAACCAAGAGAGATATGAATTAGTACCAGTTCTCTCTTCCTTTAACATCCATCTACTGATTCATTCATTCCTAGAACAAACGTTTGTGTAACAAGCATGTTGTGCAAAGCAGTACGGAAGGTTCTGGAGTTAGTGTAGATTATGTGGATAGAATTAACTACTTATGATTTCTCTCATATGGGGTTTATAGTCCAACTAGATAAACACAGTAGATCAATACATAGAGATATATAAAGATAGATTGATAATCAATTGATAGATAAAAATGTTAATAGCTAAATTTCAGGTAGAATGTAAAAATAAACCAGGAAAAGTTAAATACAAAATGTGCAGTATGGAGTTTGGAAATTTGGCTGATTGGGATTAGTTTCAAACTATGCAATTTCTCTTGGCCTATAAATATACGAAAAAAAAATGCTCCATGTCACTCATTGTCAGGGAAATGCAAATTAAAACCACAATGAGCTATCACCTTCTCCCAGTTAGAATGGCTTTTAATAAAAAGTCCAAAACCAATAGATGCTGGAGTGGATGCAGAGAGAAAGGAATGCTTACACACTGTTGGTGGGACTCCAAATTAGTACAAGGTCTATGGAAAACAGTATGGAAATTCCTGAAAGAACTAGAAGTAGAACTACCATTTGATCCAGCAATCCCATTATTAGGCATTTATCCAAAGGAAAAGAAGTCATTTTATCAAAAAGACACCTGTACTTGAATGTTTATTACAGCACAATTCACAACTGAAAAGACGTGGAAACAACCCAAGTGTCCACCAATTCACGAGTGGATCAACAAAATGTGGTATATGTACACCACGGAATACTACTCAGTCATAAAAGGGATGAATGAATGCCTTTTGCAGCAATTTGGAGACCATTATCCTAAGTGAAGTGTCTAAAGAATGGAAAAACAAACACCACACGTACTCGCTATTAATTTGGAACTAACCTTTGAGCACATGAGTGCACACAGGGAAGTAAATCTGAGTGGCAATCAAGTGGAAGGGAGGGGGCAGGAGGGGATGGGCCCACACCTACCCAACAGGAACAATGAACACTGTCTGTGTGATGGGCACACTTATAGCCCTGACTCAAGCATGACAAAAGCAGTCCATGTAACCAAAAACATTTGCAACCCCATACTATTTTGCAATAAAAAAGAATTTAATGGAAAAAATTATGAAATTTCTCTTTACAAAATTAACTTCTCAACTAAGTAATAATGTATTTGTGCATTGTTCACTTACTGCAGGTATAGAGCAACACTGAAAGAGTTCTTTTTCTGCTAAAACATGGGACAGTATTATACATTGGAAATTGGAAAAAAAGATAAACTATTGGAATATTACTTTATAAATATGTCACCTATAATGAATGCTATTTTTCCTTTTTTTGCAAAATTATTTGGTGTATCTGTAAACATGCTTTCTATACATCTGTGATCCCCAAATCCCAGGCCATGGACTGGTACCGGTCCGTGGCCTGTTAGGAACCAGGCCGCACAGCAGGAGGTGAGAACAGGGTGAGCAAACAAGGCTGCATCTGTATTTACAGCTGCTCTCCATCACTCACCATCACCGTCTGAGCTCTGCTTCTGTCAGATCAGCGGCAGCAGTAGATTCTCACAGGAGCGTGACCCCTACTGTAAGCCGCGCATGGGAGGGCTCTAGGTTGTGCTCCTTATGAGAACCTAATGCCTGGTGATCAGAGGGAGAGCTGAGGCGGTGATGCTAGCCCTGGGGAGCGGCTGCAAATACAGATTTATCATTAGCAGAGAGGGTTGACTGCACAAAAACCATAATAAATCAATCGCCTGCAGACTCACATCAAAACCCTGTCAGTGAGTGGCAAGTGACAATTAAGCTGCATCTGGTGGTAGATTTTACAGTGGCAAGTGAGCATCTTACTTCAATTGTACAGCTGCATCTGGTGGCAGCTTTAAGTCAGAATCCGACACTTATTTTAGTCTACGCATGGCCCACCCATTATTTTATTTACCACCTCCGTCTGCGCCTCTTTCCCGCACTGCACATTTGTCTCAGTCGCAGTTTTGCTAAGCCCACAACTAACCCTAGCAAAAATGAGTAAAAAACAAACGTCACTGAAGAGCTTCTTTGAAAAGAGGGAAAGGCCCAATGATGAGATAGCAGAAGACGCTAAGACTGCCAACAAAATGAAAGCCACTTTAAAAAATATATACCAAGAGTCCTACATAAATTACAGATTCATTGCAACAGGTGATTCACATTCTCCAAGCTGCTTTGTATAATGCCTGGTGACCGGCTATCTAACGAAGCCATGAAACCTGCAAAAACTGCTTCACCACGTGGAGACCAAGCAACCTGCATTAAATGACAAGCCTTTGGAGTTTTTCAAAAGAAAACATGTGGGCATGAAGAACAGAAGCAATTACTGAAGGTCACCACTTCGTCAAATGTGTCTGCCCTGACAGCATCATTCTTAGTGACTAACCGCATCGCTAAAGCTGAGAAGCCCTTTACTATCGGTGAAGAGTTGGTCCTGCCTGCTGCTGAGGACATTTGCCATGAACTTTGAGGAGAGGCTGCAGTGCAAAAGGTGGCATGTGTTCTTCTTCTGGCTAGCACCATCAGTAGACAAACTGAAGAAGTAGCAGAGGATATTGAGGCCCAGTGGTTAGAGAGGATTAATGAGTCACTGTGGTATGCAATCCAGGTTGACCTGTCTACCCATGTTGACAAGACAACAATGCTTGTTTTTGTGCAATTTATGTTCCAGAAGGACGTGCATGAGGATATGTCATGTGCACTTTTGTTGCCAATCAACACCACAGCTGCAGAACTATTCAAGTCTCTGAATGATTCCATATCAGGAAAACTGAATTGGTCATTTGGTGTCTGTATGTGCACTGAAGGAGCAGCTGCCACGACTGGACGGCTTTCTGGTTTCCCTACTCGGGACAAGGAGGTGACTTCTGCATGTCAGTCTACGCACCGTGTCATCCGCAGAGAAATGCTAGCTAGCCGAAAAATGTCACCTGAACTAAACAACGTGTTTGCAGGATGTGATTAAAATTATCAACCACATTAACGTACATGTCCTTAACTCACGTCTGTTTGTGCAGCTCCACGAGGAGATGGATGCAGAGAACACACGTGTTCTCTTACACACGGAAGTGAGATGGAATTCTAAAGGTAGATTACTGGCCAGAGTGTTCGAGTTACGACAGCTGCTCCAGAGATTTCTTTTAGAAAAACAGTCACCACTGGCAGCACATTTCAGAGACACAGAATGGGTCGCAAACTTGCTTACTGTGTGCCATATCCAACCTGCTCAACGAACTCAGTCTGTTACTTCAGGGGAGAATGGCAACTGTGTTCACATCAGCAGGTAAAGTGGCTGCATTCAAAGCCAAACTGGGACTATGGGAACAGCGAGTGAACGTTGGGATTTTTGACACTTTTCAAACATTAGCAGCGATTTTGAAAGCGCCTGAGCCAGGGCCTTCTCTCTCCCAAATGGTGCGTGATCACCTGACTCAGCTTTCAGAAGAGTGTGAGCATTACTTCCCAACCACAGAAGACCCCAGAACTGGGAAGGAAAGGATCCACCACTACCCATTTGTGAATAAGCCAGGTGAATCCACTTTGTCCATAACAGAAGAGGATCAACTGCTTGAGATCGCAAATGACCGTGGCCTTAAAAGTGTATTTGAGACAACTTAAAATCTCATACATTTTGGATTGAAGTCAAGGCGGAATATCATGAGACTGCCTCAAAAGCACTGAAAAGCCTGCTTCCATTTCCAACATCCTATCTTTTTGAAGCAGGGTTTTCTGCAACCAAAAAGAGATTACGGAGTGGGCCGGACACAGGCAACACACATCGGGTGTCACTGTCTGCCATCACCCCCAGATGGGCCCGTCTAGTTGCAGAAAAACGGCTCCCACTGATTCTGCATTATGGTGAGTGGTATAATTATTTAGCTTCATTATATATTACATTGTAATAATAACAGAAATAAAGTGCACAACAAATGTAACGTGCTTGAATCATTCTAAACCATTTCTCACCACTCCCACCCCGCCCTCCAGTCCATGGAAAAATTGTCTTCCATGAGACTGGTCCCGGGTGCCTAACAGGTTGGGGACCACTGCCAGACATGACCTACACAGTTTGAAACAAGACTTATTGAACAGGGTTCACTCATTCATTCATTCACTAATAAGACAAACATTTGTTAAGCAGCAGCTTAGTAAGAAAATGTCCCTAAGCTTGAGGGACTCGTGGTTGGCGATGAACACATACATATCTCTGTATAGGAAGCATCAGAAACACTGCAATTTATATTATTTTATTTGTTATACAACAGCCTTGTAGCCTAGCTTGTGATCATTAAAACCTCACTTTGTGCTTTGTGTAAGCGAAATTCAGAAAGATCAAGCAGCTCGTCTAAGATCACACAGCTGGTCACTGAGAGACTCTGAAGTCGACTAGAGTTCTTCCAATTAGAAACACAGATCCTGTTCTATTAAGGGATGAGCAGAAATATTTTCTAGATCTGATGGGTTTTATTTGGAGTGAAAAAAGAAGATGAATCCTGATAATATATCTTGAAGGTATTTCTTCCTTGAACATTCTCTGAACTCAGTGACTGAGAACCCCTGAGTCCTATAATGCCACCTGCTGAGTAAATGCCCTGCCTGTGACATGAGAGAAAATTAACCTTGCTGTCCCTCCTGGAGATTTTGTTTGTTGCTTCAGCAGTTGGTGCTAACTGCCCTGCCTCATAAACTCCTGTAACGCACTCGGCCCCTTTAATTTTGCTCGGGAAGCTGAACACGGCGCCCGGTCCCTGATGTTTCCCTCTTCAGTGTTGGCTGTGCAATTCCCATAATAACAATGACAACAGTAATAATAGCTAATAGTCATGGAGCCTTTCTTATATCAGCCCCTTTCTAAATGATTTCCAAGGATTGATTTATTTAACCTTTGAGACAACCCTACAATCCATTTTCCCCATTTACATATGAGAACACTGGGGCCAGAGAAGGGAAGTGACTTGCCAGGGCCATTGCAATTGATGCCAACAGGGTGAGGTTAGGAACCGGGCTCTGAGCTGCTGTGCTGCCTGCTGCTCAGCATCTCAGTGCGGGATCTCAGAGCGTCAGAGGCAGCTGCAAAACACACCAAGCTCAGGACCAGCAGCCAGACTTTAATGACCTCAGTGTTCCCATTTTGCAATAAGAAGTGATCTTGCAGCTCATGAAGTCCAGGCTGCAGAAAGCTCTGGCAACACTTAGGGTACCTGGTGCTTTATTCTCTAATCCAGCTCAAAGAGGTGAACACTCCACCTCATAACCGGACAACACACCAGGGGCAATTAACGAAATGCAACAAGTAAATTCCAGAAACAACATATGGAGGTTCTTTTGCAAGACTATGGACCAGAGGTGAACCAGGAGAAGGTGTGCCCACCCTGGAAGGGCTCAGGAGAGTCTGGGAACTCCCTGGGGACAAGCACTTTTCATCCAGTTTCTGATGTCAAGGCTCCCTGTTGTTGGGAAGTGTTTGTAGTACACTAGTGAAGTTCAATCAAAGGCGTTTCTTGAGATATTCTTTCTACCTGTCCTATACATCTGTATGGGGCACATCTAAGGAGTAAGAGAGGGAGAGAGAGACAGAGACTGACAGTATGCTCAAATCCTGCTGCTGGAGCAGGCAGTGCTGGTGTCCCCCAGGTGTAAAGGAGCATGGGGCCTGGGCAGGTGGGGAGATCCCACGTCCTCGGAGGTAGGAGGAGGAAGGGCAGGGAGGTGTGGAGACTCTTCGGGGATAGGGAGGAAGAAAAGAGCAGGGCAGAGGGGCAGTCATCCGCAGAGAGGAAGAGGGACACAGAGCTCTGGGATTGCAGTCTTGTCTGCATTCCCAGCGTAAATGTATAGTAACATTTTATACTACTTTTCATGTATATGGACGTTTTTTGCCAAAACAAATAATCAATATTACTGAAAGTAAGAATTGCTACCATGAATTGGGAATCCACTGTATATGATATTAGACATATTTAATGCATCATATTCTTTTAAATGCAAGACAGGAATTATTTCTAGTTTCATGCATGAAGCTCAGAGAGGTCAAGATATTTTCTTGAAGTCCAGCAATTAATAAGAGCTGACTCCCTCTGTCAGGTTGGGCCTCTGTCTTACAGCCAAAGTGAGTTTCTTAGACATCGTCCCATCATCTACGGTGTGGAGGGACATGCTCGCCTTAGAGATAGCACTCAATAACTACATGATGATTGATGACTAGCCTCAATATGCACGATTTGGCATGGAAGTAGGAGGGAGAAGTTCCTTTCACTTAAGCAGGATGGTAACTATGTCACGTGGGAGAGCAGGGATGAGGCCAAGCATGGTGAGAATATCGCCTGGGATCGAGGTCGTCTGCCACCTGGTACGCCTTCAGGGATGGGGCGAGGGAGCTCAGAAGTGACTGTGGAGCCCCAGTGTCAGGGTACCTGGGGGATAGGGGACCAAGGGTTCTGGCCCCCGGGGTGTGCAGAGAATGCTCACTAAGCAAAGCAACAAGGAGAGAGCCGTGCTTTTTGAATACCAGAACCAGGTCAAATTCCAGATCTACTCTTTACTAGCTGTGTGACCTTGGACAAGTGGCTTAACTATCTCTTCCCCAGGAGAAGGGCACCAGTAACAACCCCTAACCAGCTGTGTGGTAACGATGAAATTAATTCACCTCTGCAAACTGTTCCACGCAATTCCTGACACAAAGAAAGCAGGTGACCAGAAAGCACACCCCTTTTCTGACCCCCTTTTCCTTTTGCAGGAGGAGACTTGGGCCAATAAACATCCCAGGAGAGGCCCATTCATCTCCCAGCACATTTGAAGGGGAAGGTCCCGTCACATAGAGGTGCTACCTGGACAGTGAAATTTTTACCCATCATCTGGTTGAATGAATGAGTCACTAAGGAAAACTTACTCAACGGACACCAGCATCATGGACCTGCTGACTATGACGTCAGCAGCTTTCTGCTGCACCCTTTTGAGAAGCTTGTCCTGCAAACCTCGGTGACCTCAGCACAGCCCTGACCTCTGGGCCACACACTTCTAGGTATGTGTACAGGTGCCTGAACTGTGGGTGCACCTGTGGCTCTTCATTCACTAGTCCCAAGTTCGTACCCTTCTCCCAAGACAGCAGGAATCAGCGGGTATGATTTCAGGTGCAAATTTTGGTCAGGGGTGGAGACCCCTGAGAGCACACCCAGTGGCAGGAGGGAGCTCACAGAAGGTTCACTGAACTTCCTAGCAAATCTGTCAGCTTGGCCCAAGGACCTCCCAGCAAAGCACAAGGAGATGGGGCAGGGACACCGGTCTGGGTGTCACCCTTGCCAGAGGCTGACCCAAGGACAGAGGCCAAGCTCTCCCATTCAGAGTGGGGCATGCTGGCAGCTGGGCAGGGTCTCCTGCAGTCGTACAAGGAGGTGACAATGCAGCAGAGCAACTACCTAAGATGCAACAGACAAGCAGGGCCGTGCACGGTCCTCGGGAGACAAAGGTCGAAACTCACCTGCAACCGGCTTGAAGCACGTGCATGTCTCAAGGAAACAAGTGTTGCTGGGAAAACAGCTGGGTCTAAAGAAAAGCTTAGAAAACGGAGTCAACTCTCTGCAGGGCCTGTTATGACGGTCGGGGGGAGGGGCCTCTGTCCGCAGCCTCTCCAGCTCTTCTCTCTGAGCAAAATAACTCTGCCCTGGAGAGAGGCAGACCATCAGGCTCCTATCGACTGAGCTGCAAAACGTTTGAACCCTCCAGCTGACCCTCCTTCCTCCTAATCACAGTCTGACTTCCCGTGCCCTCCGAGCGCCTACCTGAGGCAGGTGCTGAGAGCGCTGGCGTGAGGACCCTGGTCATGACCCCACGGTGGCCCCCCATCCCGCAGCGAGGGCAGCGTACGATGGGGTGAGCACTGACTGCTCAGAGCTTACATGTGCAGAGAGGAGCCTTAGGAGTCTTCAAGTGTGGGACTTGGCCAGTCTGGTGCAATGCGAAGACTGCAGGGAGAAAACAACTGGGTTGTTTTAGAGGGAACCCAACCGAGGCTGCTTCTCAGAGTCGCAGCTATTGTCTTCCTCTCTGCTTGTGCGCTCCTTGTCCGAGCATCCTGGTCTTCACCCTTTTACCTGTCACCTCCCAACTCTCCTGAAGTTCCGCTCTCCTCTCTGGACAGGTCGTGTTAAGGCGAGAGGGACCCCTTGACACCCCCTCGCCTGGGAGGTGCTGGGGGCTGGCCCCGCCTGGACTGCAGACTGCTTTTCTACCTAGAGCCCAGGCACGATCTGCAAAAAGAAAAGTTGGATTAATAAATATAAATCACAAATCCTCTGGAGTAAGAACAGGGCCTACACCTCCCTTGCAACACCATTACAGCGTGGCCCAGCACACCACAGTCAGATGCCAAAGTCATTGTCAGAGGCTTTAGGCAAAATAGCAGGGCATTTTGAGATTGGCGGGGAAGGTGTATACTTACTGGAGTCGAATGTATTCAGGGTGAGAAACAAAGCTTTTAGCAGACACTTTGCTACCATGGAGTTGGACGGTAATTTTAAAGGGCATCCCAGCACTAAGAGTTGTCATACATTTATTATGAGATTCTTCCACCCCACATCTCTCTACATATGATTATTATTTTGTCAAAAGAACTATTGATTATTTAAAATAATACAGTATTATTACCCTTTAAAAAAATCATAGCACAAAAGGAGCTTTCTAAAACACAGCTGAACTACCTTGTCTCTGTCATCAACCCCCAGGAGGCATGATTTGGGCTCTCAGTTCTGTGACTTCCCTCCTGCTGCCACCTGCTGCCACCCAGAGAGCCACCTCTGCCCATGCCCACAGGCACCGCGGAAACCAGCCCTCCCAGTGTGGTCCTTCTGAGCAGGGACGGTGAACTTGGGCATTTCCTGGGGATTAATTGTTGGTCGAGGAAACAGAAGGTTCTCTGCACCCCCTTTTCCTTTCTCCCCTTCTAATACCCCACAATAGTTTCTGATTTTACTACAAATAAGAAGAAATCCTGTTTCCAAAAATAGCTTAGCAGAAACAGCGATGAAGGACAAATGAAAAGCAAAAGAAAAGAGTGTTTTCTGCCTGTGCACGTGTTGAATCATCGCAGTCAGACAGAAGTGCCGGACGCCGAGAGCTTGTGCTGACGTTGACACACCTGCGCCCTGCGCGGGCGGGCGTCTGGCGAGATCAGGAGACCAGAGTGGCAACCAGAGCAAGACCCCCTGCCCGGGAAGATGCTCACGAAGGCATTTTATCGATAACATTTTTTTAATGGCGACGACTTTGAGGTTCGAACACAGAAGAACCACAGAAGTATCCTATCCGATAACATTTTAGTGAAAATTTTTTAAAAAGCCATCACTTCTAGTCATACGCACATGGTGATTGCCACTAATGGCAGGTGAGAGAAGAGGCAGGCTATGGCCAAGGAACCTGCACGCCGGGCTGTCACCCCGCACCGCGCCTCCATCAGCAATGATTTATTATAATTTTATAGATGAAGAAAAAAAAAGCAAAAAGTTCAAGAAACTAGCAAAAGTCCCCTAATTAGACGTTGAGTGGAGATTTAATACCAGGTTGGACTGTCTATAGGTCTGCATTTGTCTGTTCTTCAGAGCTCTCTATACTTTTTCAGCAGTAATTGCATGTGGTTGATGTTTTCCTTTGTGTAAAAAAAAAGTCTCTTCTATATTGTTTTTCTGTTAACAGGAAAAGCGGGAACACAAAAGAGACAGAAAGCCCGAGCGAGGGACGGATGAGTGGACATCTCCCCGGCCCCTCCGGTGGTGACATCACCTCGGTGGGGCCAAGGTCGTCTGCGGAGAATAGTTTGTCCTCCAGGAAGAGGCTGGAGAAAATGGCGCTCACCAGGGGAGAACAGCACCCGTGGCCGGACAGTCCTGTGAGATTCCTGTTTCATAAATTCTCATGGCTGTCACCTCGGTTGGGTTTTTTTTTTTTTTTTTTTTTTTTTTTTTGAGACAGAGTCTCGCTTTGTTGTCCAGGCTAGAGTGAGTGCCGTGGCGTCAACCTCGCTCACAGCAACCTCAAACTCCTGGGCTCAAGCGATCCTCCTGCCTCAGCCTCCCAAGTAGCTGGGACTACAGGCATGCACCACCATGCCCGGCTAATTTTTTTTCTATATATACATATATATATTAGTTTGGCCAATTAATTTCTTTCTATTTATAGTAGAGACGGGGTCTCGCTCTTGCTCAGGCTGGTTTTGAACTCCTGACCTCGAGCAATCTGCCCGCTTCGGCCTCCCCGAGTGCTAGGATTACAGGCGTGAGCCACCGCGCCCCGGCCTACCTCAGTTGATTTTTAAATTTTTCAAAGGTGGGAGGGATTTTAAGGATTGGCCAAATGATTTCTAGGTTATTGATAGAAAAACAAAGAAAGAGAGCGGAGTGACTTGCTCTAGTCTCACTACCAACACCAGAGTCCAAGGCTCTTCCCTGAGGCCTGTGGCTGTTTTCTCCTCTGAGAAAGAAGACAAGAAGACGTGGTCTTCCTCCCCCACCCCCGCGTGTCCTGTCCTCTGTGTGTCTACGGGAGACCCACTCCCAGGGCAGGTGGCAGCCAGGTGAAAAAAATGTCTGTCCCCAGCCAGCCGATCTGCCCTCCCGCTGCTGCACTGAGCACCCCAAATAGCAGATTGGTCCTATCCCAAGGGCAGGCCACCTCTCACCTGTCCTTTCTTCTGAGGTCACAGGCCAGAGGGGAGGTGGCGTGTGGCCTGTCGGCAGCTGGTCCATATGTCGGCTCTTATTTCCCAGAGCTCACTGAGTGCTGCCCGGCGATCTTTACATCTCCCGCACACCCTCGGGCACTTACTCGAAGGGCTTCAGTCCTGCAAATTATCTGCACATTGAAAATATTCTTCACCCAGTATTTAGGGAATCAAATAACTATATTGCTATAATTCTTTAAAATATCATGTTAGCTGTTATGCAGATAGGCCTATAGAAATGTATCATTAATATAAAGGAAAAAGGAAAGAATAAGTTGCAAATCTCAAATCTTGACTGTACCACTACCATCACCACCGCCACCACCATGCCCGCTCAAGTGTGTTGACTTTGCATGACCAATGCACATAACAAAAGAAAAACCCGATCATTGTAGGTCCACCACACATGTTCACTGAGCATGCGCTAAAGGTGAAGCCCAGCAATGCTTGAGTCTCTAGTTCTATGTCAGGGACTTAAAAATTCATCCATTTAATTCTTCCAAAGCAACTTTTTTCCATGCAAATAATGGAAAGAACATCGTATAGTGCCTTCTCATGTTGCTTGTTTTCCAGGCGCTGCACAAGTTTACCTGCGAGATCTCAACTTTGCAAGGCCCGCACGCTTTTGACATCTGGGAGGGGAGGTCTTTCCTTGGCAACCAGTCGAAAGGGATTCTTGGTCCCATTCCCACGTGCCCCTGTGCCCATGACCACATCCAAAGCGGGCTCAGGGAAGTCCACCCTTCTTTGACTTTGCACAATGTTTGCATGCAACTTCATACTGGTGGAATTTTTAAGATGATTTTACAATCATTGCTTTTTAAGCCTAGAGTCATGGGCTTTTCCTTGACAACATTGTTTTTTTCAGAAATAGGTAGGTTTCTAATCTACTTGATTTAGCTAGTTCCATGAGTCGGTTTATTACTAGACCAAATTCTCAAGCCTGCTTTAGATTTGTCCTCCCTGTGTCTAAGCTGATCTGGTGCAGACTATTGATGGCTACTTTGAGACTGCTGGAAAAATAGACTTAGACACAGAGATATGGTTCTTAACCTGGGCTTTTCTCACTTACTGAGTCCCTCTGTTAAACTGAGGTTTGCTTTTGTTTTTGCTGCTTGAGACCATTTTGAATTGCGTCCCTATCTTTGTAGGGTTTGGACATTCTTGGCTTTCCCCACCCTCTAAATCTCCACATTTTGACTTTCTAGTTGCTTCCATCTCTTCTCTCTAACCAGTGATTCTTATCCAAGGTCACCTGTATTGCAATACCTTGCTACTCTCAGCAAGTAAAAGCCAATCACAGTAACCTTTTTTGCTCGGTCTGTCTCGAAGATCCCTGGTCCTTGGCTCCCACCCTCGGGAATGAGTACTGGCCCCAAGTCAAGCCCATGACAGAGTGATCACAAATACAAAGTAATCCCACACACGAAGTGTTAGCGCAAAATGCAAGTACATCTCAGAGAGAGAGACAGGTCCTTCTCCGCAAATGGAGAAGTCCCAGAAGTCTTAGTGCACGGTGCCTTTCCTTTGCTCACTAGTTTGTCCCGCCTCTCTCCTGGGTGGGATTGGTTGCCATTTCCCGCCATGGGGTGATTGACAGGCTGGAGTTACATAGCAGGTTACACAACAGGTTACCTAACTGGTTACATAACAGGTTGGGGTTATATAGCAGTTTTCTTTTTACACATGCATCTTCCTAGAATCCTTCACAAAAACCCTACCCAGAGGGTTCAAACCATAATGCTAATTAGGTGGTAATGAGCCCAGGTCAGACAAGGTCACCAGGAGCTCCTCAATGCACATGCTTCGTGTAGGGAAAAGTCTCTGGCCACAGATATCCGACAGTGCAGTTTCTTTTCTGCATTCTGATTGGTTCTCGCTCTTCACCTTTAGCCACTTCTTCTATCTGTCCTGCCACCTGTTTTCCCTCCACCCAGATCTAACATTCCGGTCCTTCCTGGCCACTTCCTGAGAGTGGCATGAGCGTGTATGGACATGTGGCTCTCCTGCCTCAGACATATAAAGCCAGCACTGAAGAATGGTCACCATAACCACCATTCCTCTGCAAGTGCAGGACGCTCGTGGTCGACCCGTCGAATGTGTTCCTGTTACCAAGGCCAGACAAATAAGAAAAGGCATCTCTAGCTGTGGCTCATCCCGAAAAGGGAAATGAACCTTACACAAGGCCACATGAGGCACAGTCCCGGGCTCTGATGGCCTCTGTCGTCGAGGGCTGATTATCAAAAGCGGTGAGGACCCTGACTACTGGCTAACACTCCAAACTGCCTGCTGGGTTCAGGTGCCGATGTCCTGCAAATCAGGGACCTAACGTAGTCTTCCCCTTCGTCGTGATGAAGAGCATGTCACGACGTCCAGAAATAAGGAAGAGAACTTGGTGCGTGTTTCACAGAAACAAAGGAGCCACTAGGGGAGATTGGGAGGGGCCGGTGAGAGCAGCCGCCTGGGAGACCCCGCTAGACGAGACCCCTGCAGGCCGTCGCCCCAGCTCCTGCTCCCAAGGCCAGCTGGGTCCAGAGCGGAGCAGAGCAGCAAAACCGGCCTAGAGACTGAACTTGTACGGACATTGGCCCAAGACAAACATTCGTCCCAAGGACCGACGAGTTGGGCGTGCATGAAAAAACTGAGAGCTCCTTTCCGTGCTATTTAAGCTAGAAATTCTGAAAAGGTCGTGAAAAGGGGGAGAAAATAGATGGCACTTTTTGCACCCCTTGGGCAAGAGGCCTCCAGCATGCGTCAGAGGCGACTGGGACCAACCCCAGCCTCCAAAGCTGCTGTGCGCTGGGCACGGGGTACCCAGCCACCCTCCCATTCATGCTGTGGAGGTGTCCCTCCACCCTGGACAGGAGATGACGAGTTTCTGGACAGCAGTTTCATTCTTGCTTGTGCCAGTCACTCTCCTCAGGGCGAGAGCAGCCCGGGACCTGCTTCTATATTAATTGTCAGCTTAAAGATGCCCTTAGGTCTGTGGGTTTCTGTGCTCCATTCCTTTCTGACACATGGGATTTTGTCTTTCTCACAAGCTAAAGGACACATTTTCTAAACTGTTCATTCTACCTGGGATTTCAAGGAATTTCTAGCAGGAGGCTCTTCAGCTTCTACTGACTGGACTTATCCCCTCATTATCTTCTCTGAACCTCAGTTTCCACCTTTGAAAAAGGGCAATGATATCTAATTTGCAGATTTCTAAAAATGAGAATTAATATATATGTCTGTGAGTGTATGTATGTATATAAAAACATATACATAAAAATGTACATACAATGTATATACAAATGTATATATATAAACTATATATTTATATTTTTATATATTTTACATGTATAAATATACATTTTATACTCTCTCTATATATATTCCCCAATAATACTTACCATAGGAAGTAAACATTGTTTTTGTTTCAGTGATACAACTTAACAGCCACCGACAGGGAGCAGAGAATTCAAATTCAGAAAATGAAAATGAAAGGCGTGTTCAAAGGGTGGAAGGCATCGAAAGTTTCTCAATGAGGGACTCGAAGCCAATTTTCTGACTCCTTGTCCCCTCCTCTTTGCACTCCCATGTGTTGGGCTGAGGGCCAGCCCCGCACTCTTGGAAAAAGTGCACCACCGCATGGGGCTTCCACAGACACGGGTTTCCCGGGGTGAGCTCCCTCAGGACCACTGCAAGGAAGGCGAAAACCATGCCTGACGCCCTCGGTCTTGGATTTAGAAAGCATTCCCCCCTACAGGAAAGTGCCTCGAAACATAGCCCTGCTGGGTATAAAAAGAGCTTTGTTTTGTGTGGCCGTCTGCTATTTTATTCCCTGACTCCTCAGCCCGCCCCTATTTCATGGTGTGTCGGCTCAGGCTCTGATTGCCCCGGCGTTCAGGTGCAGAGCAGTCGATGCGTCGTGCAAGTGCCGTCCCTGTCAGGAGCACGCACATCATCTGGCCGCGGAGCTGCCAAGGAACAGATTGTGGAATTACCATTAGAATACAGGCGCGCGTAGCTGCAGGCAGTAAGCGCAGAGCCGGGAAGCATATGTCCCCAGCACGATATTTTAGCTTCATACGAAGCCGTAAAGTGGAAATAAGCCAACAGTACAGCAGCAACTGCTAACTGCTCTGTCTCCCCACGTTGCCGCACTGTGCCATATGTCCCGGTAATTCTCAGGATCCGGGGCATCACTTTTCTTCAGCCGGCAGAGAACGGCTCGGAAAAAGTGGTGCAAACTGCAGGTGCGATGACCTCACTTACTTGTGTTGTCCAGCTTGCCTCGTGCAGCTTTCAGTGAACCCTGGGAGGAAATCACCTCTCGGCATGAATTATGGTGAAAGAGTAAAAGTTTGTTCATCAAGTGAGGAAAAAAAAAATGATTTTAAGGCTTCCGGGTGTCTAGCTCTAGGTAGTTTATACTTGCTTCCAAGGTTGAATAGAATTTCAAAAAGAGAAAGCAATAGATATTTATATTAGTCTTTGAAGTGGTATCAATTTTTTAAAAAATATATAGAAGTAATTAATGCCAGACTGATTAGCATCTTAAAATATGAACCCTACATTATTTCAGAAGAGACAAGAACTGCTGACTCTGGATCCATGTCAGGACGCTTCTGTGCAGCGAGGAGGAGTACAGAGAATTTGTGACAGGTGGACGTGGATTCAGGTTTCAACTCCGCCAGTCCTAATCTGTGGCCACAGCAAGAACTCAAACTTCCCGGAGTCTCCGCATCCTCAAGTGTAAACAGAAGGCAATACGTCACAGGCATGCTGTCAACCTACTCCCAAGGAGCATGCAAGAAGTGCCTGGCATGGCAAATTTCACAGGGACTTAATTATTTTGTCCTTTTCTATGAAGTCATAATATTTAATCCCACGTTAGAGAATATTGCACATTCTATCATCGCGGTGTGCGGGGGAATGAGCTGAGTTTCAAAGACATCAATTCAATTTCTCTATATCATATAACTTCTAAGGGGAAAAACTTAGATTTAAACCCAGGACCCTATAACTTCAAATCTCATGGTAATGCCACTACCCCGTGAAGCCTCACTAAAACAATGAGGCGAATGGCATTCCTACACGAACTACATTTTTTTAATGCTAAAAATTCCACCCTTTCTTCATGCCACACATTTTTGAACCTGCATCCATTTTTGACAGCATGGCAAACACGTATGCATAGCATATTATTTCTATAATTTTACCAATGGCATATCAGTCTAAAATTCTTATGGGTAAAGGTGTTTATGTTCATATAAGCTATACAATATAAGTATGATACTCATGGGGCTTTTCTCGGAATCATAAAAACTTAGATATGGATGGCTGGAGGCAGAGTGAGTTCTGATCTGGACCAACCCCTTTGTTCAGCAGGGGAAGACTATACGTTATTCTAATGTACTGTCCATGCAGAACAATACCTTACTATAGGCATAACTTTAAATGAATCCTATTTTGTGACATAATCTCATGTAAAACCATAAGATGATTAATGTCTTCCGAAATTATCTAAATATCTCTCATTAAAAATGCATTGCTAGCCTCTCTGAGTTGGTCTTCTAATCTGTTAGAATATAAGTGAAAATACCTACCGTGGTGGCGTTCTTTCTTGTTTTCCCACAGACCCATGTGCTGCTCATCCTCCAGCCCCAGGGAGGGGGTCAGTCCCTGAGCCTAGGTCCAGCCAACGGGCTGCGAATGGAAGCAAAGTGTGTCCCTACCATATAGGTGCTCAATAAACGGTAGCAATCAACGCACTCATAATAATCGTGACAGTAACATTAGCGACGGTATGAGTTCTTTCCCAGGTAGGCTTAGGATTGCTTTTCCCCTGCATCTGATTGGCTTATAGCAACTTCTGCCACAGCACACTGCCTAGTTTTCCCACCTTCAGTTTTCTTCATGTTCCCTTATGCTTTTGGGGGAAATATATATATATATATTTTTTTAATATATATTTATATATATACATATATTTTTTGAGATAGAGTCTTGCTCTGTTGTCCAGGCTAGAGTGCAGTGATGGCAGCTTAGCTCACAGCAACCTCAAACTCCTGGGCTCAAGTGATCCTCCTGCTTCAGCCTCCAGAGTAGCTGGGACTACAGGTACATGCCACCATGCCCGGCTAATTTTTTCTCTATATATTTATAGTTGCCCAACTAATTTCTTTCTATTTTTAGTAGAGACGGGGTCTCACTCTTGCTCAGGCCAGTTTCGAACTCCTGGCCTTGAGAGATCCTCCTGCCTTGGCCTCCCAAAAATATTTTTTTGTATCTACACTATAGTTGATTTTGTACTGAAGGCACCTCACAATGTGACCCCAAGCTACAGCTCCAGAATCATGGGTCATAGTTCACAACCCCACCAGCCTTCCCTCCTGTCACGCCCCTGAGCCAAGCAGGAGTCCTCGTCTCTCCTCTTCAAGGTGGCTGTTTCCCAATGTTGACACCTTTGCCATTTCCGTTGCCCACACTGCAGTGCCCTTGAGGTCATGCTCACAGGCACCAGGTCTGGGAGACCCTGGCTCTGAAGGCATTTTGGAGCCTGAGCTAGTGCTGCTAGATGGCGCTACCTGGGGGGGCCCCACCTGAGCCAAGCACGCACCCCAAGTCAGCGTAGAGTGAGCACCGCTGCAGCTCAGGAGGGCGTTTACTTCCAATTGCACGAAGCATTAAGTTGTTGTAAATGTCTATGCAATCATATCACCTCTACCCAGATGAGATAAAATAATAAAGCAGGGATTGTTAGAAAGGAAGAAAAATAAACTTGCATCACAAACCCTGGGAGAAACATTTCAGGCAGAAAATCGTAAGTGCGTGAAAGGCCCCCGACAAGCACAGGAGAGAGATGAAAGGAGCTGGCGCCGCCTTGGTGGGAGAGCAGTGAGTCGGCACGGAGCATCCGTGTTTCCGTCACCCCCTGCCCTCCGCTGACAGGCCACTCGAGGAGACCTGCCGAGGCTAATGAAGGCGGTGCTTCCTCAGTCCCTCCCGGGTTTAGGCACTGACCCTTCCTCTTCTCCTGTGCCTTCGCGTTGACACAGCGCGGGCAGTGCAGAAATGCAGCCTTCCCCAGCGAGGTGGACTGCGCTCGCTCCCGCCCTGCCCTGTGCTTTTTAGCTGGTGACCTTGGAAGAGCGACCCGGCCTTTCAGTCCCCTGCAACCTGGAGGTCGGACTCTCAGTCGCACAACGCTGCTTATGTGTTTACTCAAATCCTCTACTCGCCGAAGTACTGGAGCGCCCATCCTCCCGTAACGCCGGGCTGGCTGCGGGGGTTGGGGCGGTGGGCAGGATGCCAACGCCCTTCTCGTGGGACCTCGCAGTCCAGTGGAGCAGTAAATAAAAACCCTGTGCGGGAAGCGCCCGCTCCGTGCCGGGGACGCAGTAAGTGCTCAGCAAATGCGGCCTTGGCCCCCCAGCCCATTCTCTTATCTTCCCCGCGCACACGTCTGTGCCTCGGTCCCCGTGCACCCTGGGGACGCTCGCCACAAAGCTTTCTAATTTCCTCCCCAGCGCAGAGTGTTGAGACAAGATGCGGATGAGCAGCCAGACGGAGGATTTCTCTTGGGAAACTCCGGCGACTTCGTGCAGCTGCAGAGCCGAGGCCTCGTTTTCCAGGACCCCGTCGAAGTCCGGTGCTCTGGAGCAGCCTCGCTTCAGTGCCTGGCTGGACAGAGCCTCGGGACAAAGGAAAGCCCGAGTCCTCCTAGAGCCAGCGAGCCGCAGTGACAAAATCCCCGGAAAACAACTGAAAAACTGAACTAAACCCCAACCTTCCCTCCCATCCAAATAACAAGTCAGGACACCGAAAGCCAGTGCATAGAAAGGACTTCTGCTCCCGGCATCAAAGATAGTCGGGTAATGACCCACCATTCACAAGGCGTCGCTCAGACCGGGTGAGGATTTATCCTAGGGTATTAGTCAAGGTTGGCTTGTTTTTTATTTTTTTTTTTAGAAATTTAAATGAAGTATCCCAAGAATGGAAAAACAAGCACCGCATATACTCACCAGCAAACTGGCAGTAACTGAGCAGCACCTAAGTGGACACATAGGAACTATAGTAACTGGGTATTGGGCAGGTGGGACAGGGGCGGGGGGCGGGTATATACATACATAATGAGTGAGATGTGCACTGTCTGGGGGATGGTGATGCTGAAAGCTCAGACCTGTGGGGGGAAGGGGGGAAAAGGGAATTATTTGAAACCTTAAAATTTGTAACCCCATTATATGCTGAAATAAAAAAAAAAATTCCAGCAGTAGAATCTGATTGTGGCTGATTGAAGCAGAAAACAAGTAAGTTTATTGAAAGGATGTCAGTAGGTGGTAGGACGGTCAGGTGGCCCAACGCAGCAGTCTTGAAGCCGTGCAGTGAGGAGTCACACCCACCCCATGCCCCACACCAGGGGGGTAGAGGGAGCGATGCCCACCCCCAGACCCTCGGCGGGCACCACCAGGGCACGAGTGGCACCACCATCAACTTAATGCAATTAATTGCCGCCTCCTCCTGTACGGCTGCCACATCTGTGCTTGGACGAGTGCACTAGAGAGACACTGTGACATGCGGTCTCAGGCCAGGGGAGAATCTATGAAGTTCTCCTTCTGTAGGGGTCTGCCTCTCATTACAACTTGCACAGAAGGGAACCCCCCCCCAAAAAAAACAAGCAAAAGTTCCTGATGCTAGAACCCAAGGCGATGATTAATGTCTGTTCAAACCAAGTCCATACAACCTACGTGGGCAGAGTTTGTTCTGAAAATTTAGCTCCCATTTCTAATTCGGTCTTCTCTCCACTGTACTGCTTTGTGCAATAAGAAATGGGCATTTGACCATGATCCTCTTTCATTACTGTTGTTGTTGTTGTTATCAAAAAAAAAGCCTCCTGCTCTTTCTTAATCTTTTATCATTTACAAAGAAATTCCTTTTCGTGTGAGCTTTAAAACTACCCTGGGAGGTAAGAAGGCCAGCAGATGTACCTCTATTTTCTTTTTTTCAGATAAGACAATGTCTGATGATTTGTGCGAAAGTACTCAGCATGCTGAATTTAAACTTTCTAAAAATGTCTCTGATTGCTTTGCTCTACTGGTTTGGGGACTTTATTCAGTTTGGTATAACTAATTCCTGATGCAGCCAGAAATGTTTGTTTTGTTTTGCTTTTCGTTGTTGACTGATGTATCTCTAGTGCCTAGAATAATGTCTGTCTCAGAGTAGGCACTAGAAAATATTTTTAAAATAATGACATGGATAAATTAACTGATGGGCGTTGGATCGCACTGCTAGGAACTTGTGGATTTAACCCTCACACCTGTGTATTTTCAGCCTAAGTCAGATAGCTTTTATCATGACTAGTTTCAGCAGTGAAGAAAGCAAAGAATAAACCACTACGCACTCTTCAAGCCCCGCCACGCCCCACGTTTCTTCTCTTTAGCTTGAAATCGTCAATAGCCCTGTCCTGCATATGTATTCCTTTTTCACTACCAACCACCTTCTCCCCACCTTGCCCAATTCAAACTTCGGGATCGCAAGGTAAAGCCTTGCTCGCCAGGCCCTCTACAAACGAAAGCAGTGCGGTGTCTTCCCTCAATCACAGATCTCCTCTCTGCACCTCCACCCGAGGACTACGCTCAGCGCTTGCCTTGTCGGTCTCCTTGCGGAGTGTGCTACCACGGCAAAAACATCTTCTCTCTTCCCCAAATTTTTCATTCCCTTCGCCACCATGACTCTGTTCTTTGCTCTTTTCCTTTCTAGAAAGAGCTGCTCATCCCCTTGTGGGCTCCCCTGGTGGGATCTCTGCCAGGACCTCCTTCAGAGCTTGGCATGGCTCGGAGCCCAGCGCTGCCTTGGACTTCTTTTCCTGATGGAACCTACTACCTACATAGCAGTCGCCACGGGCCGCACATAGTCCTGAGCATGTCACACATATAACTCATATATATAATTCATTCCGTCTTCATGTTGACTCTAAGAGGTGAGCATTGTTAGTGTCCCTACTGCAGAGAGGAAGGCGCGGGTAATTATCTTGCTCAACACTGCAGAGCTCCTGAGCCGAGGCGCCAAGGAGTCTGGTTCTAGAAGAGGGTTTTGAGCTCTGCTTTCAGGTCCACCTTCTCTCTCGGGTGTGTGGGGGGCTCCCCAGCACTGGCTGGGCCTTGCGGCCGGGGGGGAGGTATAGGGGGCTCTGCCGCCGCCCTGCACATCGTGGCTGATGGAAGAAGCCATGGGGTGTTTACTATGGAAGAAAGTACAGAGAACAAAAACGTGATATGGAACAATGACAGAGGGCCCATAAAATTAAAAGAAAAAAGATACGCTGAGTGTGAATTTGAAAAACAGAGCTTGGAGGCCACTTTCCAGACACCACTATGGGAGACTTGAGATGGGCACGAGCCCGTCCTCCGTGTGCCCCAAACTCTCGGTGCACGTTGCTAATATTCCACTCACTGCCTTGTGTTGTGACGGCATGTGCCTCTGCCACCCTACGCTAATCTCTTTGGGGGTAAACACTATGCTGACAAAGTCAGAAACGCCAAGTTCTATCGGCACCGGCAATGTTGGCAATGGTGAATCGATTAAGCCAGACCTCGTGTTGTCCAAGTATTATGGGTCCCGCGTATGCCAGCGAAGCACAGGTGCATATTTGCATTCATTAAGAAAGACAGCGCTCGGGTCTAGAAGGGGTATGATGCAAACAAATAGTTATGATATGAACATCACAGAATTTGAGTGGAAGTCACTTTGGGGAGCTTGTGGTGTGAACAAAAGGACATCTAAGTAAAGCCCTGCCCTCAGACATCTCTCCTGTTGGCTTATTATATCCCAGCTGTCCAGGTCATCGAAAGCCCATCTGATGCCACGGAACCTCTGCCCACAGTGACAGGCCTTGCGTACACATGATTCCCGTTCACAGAACACGGCCTTGTATGAGGAAGTTACGGTGTCACTGGCATGAGGGTGTCTGGAGCCCGAGGAGCATGTGCGCTCAGGAAGCCCAGTGTCCCCCGCACACCGTGAAGCTGGGCACGCGTGTTCCCACGGCTGCAGGAGGGTGGCCGGAACCTGGGTCTTCTGACTCCATTGCTTTTCACTACGTCTTTGACCCCAGAGAAGATGACTGCAACGGGAGACATCTTTCCCTTGCTGGTGTCCACTCTCTTTGAAGAGACAACATCGACAGGGAGCGTTTGGGGCCTGGCAGTCCCCAGTGCACCGTCAGAGTATGCCACAGTACAAACGCACAAGCACATGGGGTGGGAGGGGAGAGGCGCTTTAAATAGAAATTGTGGCACCTTGGCTAATGCATTTAATTGCCCTGAGCCTCAGTTTCTTTGTCCATTAAATAAAGTTAATGTCTTAGTCCACCTGGGCTACTAGAGCAAAATGCCATAGACTGGGGAGCTCATAAACAATAGAAATTTATGCCTCAACATTTGGGAGGTGGGAAGTCCAAGATCAAGGATATGTAGGAGAACCCTCTTCCTGGATCATCAACAGCTGTCTTCTCCCACATGGCAGGTGGAAGGGGCCAGAAGATATCTGGGACCTCTTCTCTAAGGTCACTAATCTCATTCATGGGGGCTCCACCCTCATGACCTCATCACCTCTCAAAGGCTCCACTCATAATACCATCATCTTGGGAGTTAGGATTCCAACATACAGACTTTGGGGGGACACTGACATCCAGACCATAGCATCAGGTGATGTATATTGCAGGATGGTTAGATATGCAGCCAGCCCTCTGTTTTCGTGGGTGCTGTATCCACAGACTCAACCAACTAACTGCAGGTCAAAAATATTTTTAAAAATACAACAATAAAAAGTAATACAAATAAAACCAATACAGTATAACAATAGCATACGTAACATTAACATCTCAGTAGGTACCGTAAGCAATCTGGAGATGAGTTAAAGTATACAGGAGGGTGTGTGTAGGCTATATGCGAAGACTATGCCATATTATATAAAGGACTTGAGCATCCATGGATTTTGGTGTTTAAGGGAGGTCCAGGCACCAATTTCTCATGGACAGAGAAGGACAACTGCAGATATAAAATGGGCTACAATCATTTATCATCAGTTTCCTATAAATAGCAGCCATTACCATTAATGCAATGAGCAGGACATCTAGTCACTCAAGGAGAAATACATAACTCAGCTCCATGTTCCGAACATTATCCATCTTCCTGCATGCTGGAAAATAGACCAGGTTATAAAAACCTGCCCTGAGATTATTTCTCCTTGAGATTGATTTAAATGCCCTGATTATTTCCCAGAAAGGCAAGGCAGCATGTCAGCTCCAGGAAATCTTGATAACTCCTTGAAATTCAGCTCTGCATTTTCCAGGAAATGAGAGGCTTGTATGAATGCTATGTTTTAGTACAGAAACTATATCATATAATAGAAGAAAGATGCTACAATTTCACTGAGTGTTTCAGATGGCCTAGAACAAACGAGGGAAGGTTCTCAGGACATCTGTCCCCGCAGTGAAAGGTGCAAGTACTTTCTGAACTTCCGGAATTCAAGCTTCTTTGCCATGAATGGATGGCTCTGCACTTCTTTCTGCTCAAAAGTTTCTGATCAAAACTTTAAGAAACACCTTAAGTCCTGTGTCAGTCGTTAGCTTCCCCTAAAGGACTGTGGATTCTTCACGCATGGAAACGGCCTTATCCATGTGTTTACCTCCACTCAGTGCCTGGCCCATGATGAATATCTAATAAGCATGTGCCAGGTAAAGCTCACCTGGATGGATGCTTTTTTCTTCTTCAGTTGTTGAGTGAGAGCTCATAATGCAAGTTATTACTGCCATTCCCCCATCAGTGCTGTATTATTGAGGTCTTCACATGTTTGATGATGCATAAATAGTAAGCAGGTGCATCTACCTTATGAGCAATAGTCATTCTATTCTCTACTCGCTCATTTGCTCAGTAAGGTAATTTATGTATCATGTACAGAATAGATTTAGAATAAAAATCTTTCACATTCATATATTCATTCACACTAAGATATAGGTGACTGATATGAATCCTGGCCTGATACTAAGAGGAAGGAAGAGAGAAAGGAAAGGTATAGAAGAGCAGAGGACCTTGTGTCGTGTCATGTGAAGGAAAATACACAAAAAGGAACAGCCAGGGGCTCCCAGGACAAACACAAATCACTCCATAATTCTCCTTGAGACCACAGTGGGCTTTACACAAATGTCTTTACACAGAAGAAAGAAATCTCAAAGATAAAAGCAAGAAACGATCAGCCATGTTCTTTTTCCTTCAGCAGACCCCAAACAGAATTCTCTTCAACCACTTTGAATTTTTCTTTCTCATTCTCCAACAAATATACTTTAAATGTTAAAATTTAAATGTTAAAATCTTCCAATACGTAATAATTCACTGTGTCAAAAATCTAATAATGGACATGGGGTTAGACACCATAAAGTAAGAAAAATAACATGTCAATATACAAAAACTTTTAAAGGACAGTGATCTTACTTATACGTGCAATCCAAAAAAAAAAAATTGAGTACATAGAAATAGAGAATAAAACTGGTTACTACGGTCGCTGTGGGAGAGGAAATGGGAAGACGGAAGTCAAAGGGTACAAAGTCGCAGATAGGTAGTGCAGATAAATCTAGAGATCGATTGTGTAACCTGAGGATCATCGTTACAATGTTGCATTGTGACCTGGAAACTTGCTAAGAAAGCAGATTTTAGGTACTCTAACCACACACACCCAAAGGGTAACTATGTGAGGTGATGGATATGTTAATTTGCTTGCTACATTCACCATTTCAATGTGTATACCTAAATATCATGTTGTGCACCTTAAATATTAATATATAACAGTAAATATACTTAATAAAATATTAATGTATTAATATATGCCATTTTGAAAAGTGGCTATTTCAAAAAAAGTACATTTTTAGCTTTTAAATAGCCCTATATGGCTAGTCAGAACTGTGTTTGGATAGTGTGAGACTAGAGAGAAAATAAAAATTTTAGAAGACAAGATGTGAACTATTATAGAGTCTGAAGCAGGAAGAGGTTAGTGAATTAACATTTCTGAAACAAAAAAAGACTGAATGCTATATATATATATATATATATATATATATATATATATATATCTTTAAGAACATTCAAACAAGAACATAGTCTACCCAGAAATGTAAGCTAATTAAGTTGCCGGAAATAAAAATTAAGATTACTTCAAGCACCCTGGAAAAACAGCAAGTCATTTATAATGGAAAGATAAAATCAGACTATATTGTCTGCTATAACTTTTAATACTAGCAGACAGGGTAGGAGCAAGAAAAGATCACTTAAGGAAATAATGTGCGGTCCAAGAATTTTTACTCAGTTTTATTCTCATTCAATTAAAAGGTGACAAATTACTTTAAACTTTCAAGAGCAGAGATATTGTTCCCATTAGTCCTTCTTGGGAACCATTAGAGAAAAGACTTCAACTAATAAAGAGTTAATTGGAAAAAAACTTGGCTTTGAATATTGAATATTTAACTGCAGGAATAAAAATAAAATAAATTAACTATAGAAATTATTGTTACATAACAGAGAGAACATTTTATATTTCTTAACAATGTCAAAGATGAGAAAAAAATTAATCAAAACTTTAAAGGCAGAAAGTACAATATAAAATAATGACAGAATTAAAACCATTTGTGTCAGCAAGAGTAATAAGTGTAATAAGTATTAACAAGCTAAGCTCATCTATTAAAAATAAACAAAACAAACCATCTCTGGATGGTATCACAAACAATATCATGCTTTAGTCTCCATTCATTAGACACTACCAAAGCAAGTAATTATAAATATTTGAAAGTATAAAATATAGAGAAACTCATATCAGGAAAATTCAAATAAAAATATAGCAAGTGGGTATGTTAATATCAGACAGCTTTGAATGCTGGCCAAAATCATATAATGTATAAATTATAAAATAAGAATAAATAAATATTACCTTTATAAAGTAAAGATTATAGTTCATAATAAAGTTATAACACTGTGTTTATGCAACAACAAATTAGAATTAGTATTCATTCTATAAAAGTACAGAAGGTAAAAGAAAAATGGAAATGCACTAAAAGATGGTGATTTTCATTTATATACTTTTTAGTCAGTAAAGTAATAAAAGCTATGGAAGATCCAAATAAAAGATAACCTTAACAGACATACTAAATGCTGTACCCTGAAAAAGAGAAAATGTTTATATCAAGTAACATATTCCATTCACAAAAATTGACAGAAGTCCAGCCACAAACACAGGCATGCACACACTTAAATACTTTAAAGTTGAAATGTGTTTCTGTCTCAAATGCTCTGACTGATGCAGGAAAGTGGACTCCAAAACTGAAGGCCACGTGGGTTCTTGGCTTCAAGCAGGAAAGAATTCAAGAGCGAGCTGACAGAATAAACCAAAAGCATGTTTGCTAAATAGCAAAGAAACAGAAGGCAGGCTTGCCCCACAGGTGGAGCAGTGGCTGCCTCTCAGAGCAACAGAGAGCAGCCATTTATGGGTTTCCAGAGTCTTGTTTTATACTTTTTATTTAATTTTATGTTAAATGGAAGGAGGATTATTCATAAGACTTCTGGGAAAGAGGTGTGGAGATCATGGAATTGAGGGTTTCCCCTATTTTTAAGACATGTGAGGTAACTTTGGAGTTGCCATGGCATTTGTAAACTGTCATGGCTCTGGGGGTGCGGGAGTGGGGGATCTTTTAGCAGCTAATACATTATAATCGGGGTATAATGAGCAGTGAGAGTAGCCGGAGGGCATTTTCCATCACCTTCTAGGCTCTGGCTGGTTCTGTCCAGCTTCTCCACCACCTCCTATTTTTATCAGAGACCTTGGTTCAGGTCTTCTGCCTCTTTAGTGAGCCATTTCCCTATCTCCAGATTACAATGCGAATCCAGTAGTGAATGACAAGGCCAAAGCCATCAATGTGCTGGGCTCCCGGATATGAGGAAATATTCCTAAATCATAAAGTCCAATTGGATTTGCAAAATAGCTTTAAAATAACAGTATTGAATATCATGCATTTTAATATCTCTAGGCTAAAGATAAAGCAATGCCCAGTAGAAAATGTATAGTATTAAAGGCAAAAGTTAACAAAATTACAGGTTATATAAATTAATGAATTACATTTCTGATTCAAAAGGTAGGCTAATACTGCTCTCCTCTCATAAAATAAGGAACACAAGAGAAAAGAATTAATAAAGACAAAAGGAATGCTGAATAAAGAAAAAAATAAAATATTAATGCAATTAAAACATTTTGAAAATAGTGTTATGAATGGGATGTTTGTGTCCTCCAAAATTCATATGTTGATGCCCTAACCCCAAATGAGATGGTATTAGGAGGTGAGAACTCTGAGAATTAATTAGCTTTAGAATTTGCATCCTTATAAGAAGAGGAGAAGACTGGAACTTGTTCTCTCTCTCTCTCTCTCTCTCTCTCTCTCTCTCTCTCTCTCTCTCTCTTTCTCTCTCTCTCTCATTCTCTCTCACTCTCTCTCCTCTCTTCTCTCTCTCTGCTATGTGAGGCAAAGAAGAAGGTGAGAGGGAGGCCACCTGCAAGCCATGGAGACAGCCTTTGCCAGAGATCAGATCCATTGGGAGCTCCATAAACTGTGAGAAACAAATGCCTGTCATTTAAGCCACCTACTCTATGTTATTTTGTTATAGCAGCTTGAGGAGACTAAAACATAGTCCTATTAGTTATCAAAGCATGCCATAAAGTTCTAAGAAATAAAACATTGTTTTAGTGGCACCTGGATTGGTAAAATCAGTGTAGAAGAGTCAAAATTTCAGAACTAGATCCAAACAGAGGGATTTAGTGTATAACAGGGTGTCATTCAAATCATTGGGGAACAATACATAATTTTAAAGTATACTTGTAAAAAATATATTATTTAAGAAAGAATGAAACAGTTTTAAATCAATAAGGTAGCAATCTAGGAGGAAAAAAGAATAAAGTCAAGTGGATCCCTACCCCGCAATTTACAGCAGAATAAACTCCAAATGGAGCCAGTATTTAAAGATAAAAATTCAAACTATAAATAAATTCAGAAGAACCCATGGCAAAATTCTTGTATAATAGCATAGTGTGACAAGCTTTTCTATATGTGACACAAAACCTAGAAGCCATAAAAAACTAATCACATAAATATAAAATTTTCTAAATTAAAAAAATAAACAAAACAACCAAAGTGGAAAAAAATGCAAAGAATAGTACAAGAAAAGGCTAGTGTCCCTAATACATATAGAACTTCTACGAACTAATAAGAAAAATGCCAACAAATCATAGAAATGTGGGGAAAAATAATAGTAGATAGTTCAGAAGAAAAACATATGGCTTTTACTGTATGAAGAGGTGTTTCAACTCTTGTAATGAGAAATAGAAATAAAGCCAGTGAAATACCATTTGTAACTCTCAAATTGGCAAAGAACATGTAGTTTGATACAATGTGTTTCTTAGGGTACAAGACAACTGACCTGTTACAGGCGGCTCCTGGGAGGTAGACAGTCCTAACATTCTACAGAGAGTAGCCTAGTAATTTCTACGGATATAAAAATATAATTAACCCCAGCAATTGCACTTTTGGAAACTTATCCTAAGAATATATTTGCACACATATGAAATGATTTATGTGAAAGGTTATTTGTTGCATCTAAGAGCAAAAGATTGTAAACTAGTTAAATACCACCAATATGTGCTCATTAATTAGATTTTGGTAAATCTACAAAATGGACAATTATGAGGTAGTAAAAGAAGGACTGAGCATCTACCCAAAAGAGCATAAGACATTCTATTATAAAGACATCGGCACACAAATGTTTATGGCAGCACAATTAATTCACTATTGTAAGGACATGGAAACAACCCAAGTGCCCATCAATTCATGAGTGAATGATTAAAATTTGGCATATGTTCACAATGGAATATTACTCAATTCTAAGAAATGACAGTGAGCTAGCACCACTTATACTATTCTGGATTGAGCTTAAACCCATTATCCAAAGTGAGGTGACACAAGATCAGAAAAATGGGCTCCACATGTACTCGCCATCAAACTGGTACTGACTGATTAACACTATGGTGCTCAAATGGTGTTGGTGTTCACCAGGGATTTGGGGGTTGGGGAGGTAGACCCACATCTGAGGGATGTGGTGAGCATTGTAGAGGGGAAGGGCATACCTCTAATCCTTGCTAGGGAGAGGCAAAGATATAAAATGTAACCAAAATGTCAAAAAAACCCCAAAACATTTATCAGGTGTTGGGCAGGTGTGAGGGGGAGGAGGGGATGGGTGTATACATACATAGTGAGTGTTATGTGCACCATCTGGGGGATGGACACACTTGAAGCTCTGACTCGAGGGGGGAGAGGGGCATGGGCAATATATGTAGCCTTAACAACATTTGTACCTCCATAATATGATAAAATAAAATAAATAAATAAAAGAAGGCCTGATGAAGCTATTTCTGTTCAAATATTGAATGGACTCCAAGATCTATTCATAGGTGAAATCAGCCCAAACAATGTGTACATTATTTTACTGTTTTAATAAAAACATATATGCTGGCCGGGCGCTGTGGCTCACGCCTGTAATCCTAGCTCTTGGGAGGCCGAGGCGGGCGGATTGCTCAAGGTCAGGAGTTCAAAACCAGCCTGAGCAAGAGCGAGACCCCGTCTCTACTATAAATAGAAAGAAATTAATTGGCCAACTGATATATATATAAAAAAAAAATTAGCCGGGCATGGTGGCGCATGCCTGTAGTCCCAGCTACCCGGGAGGCTGAGGCAGAAGGATCACTTGAGCCCAGGAGTTTGAGGTTGCTGTGAGCTAGGCTGACGCCACGGCACTCACTCTAGCCTGGGCAACAAAGCGAGACTCTGTCTCAAAAAAAAAAAAAAAAAACATATATGCTTATTTCTTCACACATGTGTACATCTCAGGGGGCACACGGGACACGGCTGAAGTGGGTGGTCTGCAGGGAGGAAAGACAATTGGGTGACAAAGGGACAGGGAAGAGAGAGAGAGAGAATCTTTATTACCTACAATTTCATACTTTTGGAGTTTTGAGCCTTGTAATAAATAAATATTATATACAAACTCAGTAACGTTGTGTGGTTGAAAAGGATCCATTGGACAATTATGCTTGTAAGACTGAACAAAGTTTTTATCTCTGAAATAGGTGATTTCTTTCATCTACATAGAAAACAATAGCCAAGAAATGACCACTTTCCAAGATAAATCTGAGCATGTTAAAGAAAACCAGTACAACAGGAAACTCAGTACGGTTTTAAATCGGAAAAGACTGGGTTTCGTTTCAGCTCCTCTACTAATTACCATTTGACCTTTTCTAAATTATTTAGCATAGGTGGTGATTACATCCAGGGTTCTGAGTTCCGAGCTCCGAGTTCAAAGTCCTGGTCTGCCACCCCTCGGCAATGGCTAAGTCCTCTTCCTGAGCCATAAATAAGAAGGGCACAGGGAGGAGGAAACCTGTCTCGGGAGGTTGTTATGACAGACAGGTGAGCTAAAGCACGCCACGGCCTCATTGCAGAACCGGCCCCAGATTTCTTCTCAGCACCCAGCTGTCTGCCTGCTGGACATCGTGTGACAGGAGTGGGCAGGGTCTTCCCTGTTCCCATCCGCTCCCTCCTTCCTGCTCATCTCTGAGCACCAAAAACAGTGCCTGCTCTTCATAGCTACGCAAAATTTGTGGACTTGAAATTGAATTAAACAGAGTACGATTGAACGCAAAGCTGTTAGAAAGCAGAATGGAATGAGGAAGGTCTCTAGAAGGCCGCTGGTGAATTCTAAGGATCTAGAACTGCCAACGGGGAAGCCTGCATGAGGTACTATTGTCTGTTTCCCTCTCTTGGCGATATGGCCTTCTTGTGTCAAATGTCCATGCCAAATGGCAGAATGCACCGCTCCCGATTAAAGCCGCGTTGTCTATTAGCGACTGCGCAGTACACGCAGGTGAAGGAGCAGGCTGGCTTCCGAGTGGCCTAAATGCACGCTACGAGGAACTAAAATTGGAGCAATTTGCTGTAATTTAGAAAGAAGAATGAGGTGAATGAATGCATGCACTGCAGAAAATTATATATTTTATTTGAAGGTAAGATTGCATATCTCTAATCAAGGCTTAAAATCTGAATTAGGATAAATTGTGCCATAATTATTTTTCTTAGAAGAGAACAAAGAAGTTTTTAAAGCACCTAATACTCCCCCTTTGAAGCTTTCAAAATGAAGACACTCACTTTGTGGAAAATGTGCAGCTTTATCTGCCTGTGTCTCATAAAAACCTGAAGTTCATTTAGACAGATTTGGAGCCTTTGACATTCAAAGTGCTGATGAGCACTTAGTCTTCCCAGCACATTTGTTGCATTTGTTTTGGCCCCCCTGAGCCTCAAGCCTTTAATCAGGGGAAAAATTAGCTTGCTGGTGATAATTATTGGCTCAACCCTAACAGTTATCAATTGTGTGTGTGTGTGTGTGTGTGTGTGTGTGTGTGTGTGTGTGTGTTTTGGGCCAGAGGGAGCAAAAGTGGGCAAAAAAAAAACTAAACAAAGCAAGGGTTACTTGTTTTGTACTTTGATATTAAGATTTTCTTTTGGCCACTTAGATTACTATTCTCAGGATAATTCTAAATCGTTTTTTAATCTAGCCTATTTCAGTTTGTTGCGGTGGAGCATTATAGCCTGTCCACCATAAAACAGCAATCTGACACTCTGTGCCTTTCTTCCACAATGCAGATTAAGTTTTTCTGATTGTCCTTTCTGAAAAAAAACAAAAACAAAAAAACACTAGCAGACATTCATCTTGCTCTTCCAAACTACCAGGGGAAAACGCAATAATTCGCAGCATCCCATCGCAGAATATAACCACTTCTACAATTAGAAAGCACATCTTCATACTTAATTTAATTCTCCCTCATGTCACGACGGAACTCTCTTTCCTTTGATCAAGTCCTTAGGAAGCAGAAAAACAGCTGGTTTCAATCGCCTTCAGATTACTTCTCACATATTTGAACACAGGGTGAGAGACGGGGTACGGGCACTGGAATTCGGTCTGAATTCAATTTCTGGCACTAGCACATGTGGCCGAGGGAAGCTTTCCATGTGCTTAGCCTCCCTGTGCCACAGCTACCACACAGAAATAGTAATTAGGGCGACACCAATTCAGTGCTGTATGCAGACACCCACGCTAACCGCCTATGCGTTCCTACAGCGCACACAGTCACAGTTGGCTCGGGCATGCTTACGATGACCCTCACCCCACAGACGGGGACAGTGGGAACCAAGAGGTCTGGGAGCCTGCCCACACTACCACAGCTGCTGGCTAGTGGAGCTGAATTTGCACCCACAGTGCAGTTGCCGATCCAGGTGCTTAAATATCACACTGCCCTGAGGCTGTCATTGTAAAAATGAGGCTAATCACACCTACAGCGTAGTAGACTCAAAAAGAGCAAGCATAAAAGCATCAAGGAAATGTAAGGCCTTAAGTTTCTTTTTTTTTTTTTTGAGACAGAGTCTCGCTTTCTTGCCTAGGCTAGAGTGAGTGCCATGGCGTCAGCCTAGCCCACAGCAACCTCAATCTCCTGGGCTCAAGCAATCCTCCTGCTTCAGCCTCCCGAGTTGCTGGGACTACAGGCACGAGCCACCATGCCCGGCTAATTTTATATATATATATATATATATATTAGTTGGCCAATTAATTTCTTTCTATTTTTATAGTAGAGACGGGGTCTCGCTCAGGCTGGTTTTGAACTCCTGACCTTGAGCAATCCGCCCGCCTCGGCCTTCCAGAGTGCTAGGATTACAAGCGTGAGCCACCGCGCCCGGCCAGACCTTAAGTTTCAATGAGCAAATCCTATTGCTGCCTTGTTCTCCAGACTGCATTATTTCTGCTTACAGAATTTCTGAATTTGAAGATCTCAGAGATCACCACATGAACAAAGTTGACTTATGGTTGATCACAAATCAAACTACAGTGATAAAAATATTGTCAGCACATTTCAATGCTATGCTGTTAGCCGGGAAAATCAAAAGAAACACACCTGTCCAAAGCTGTGTCAATTCTAAGTAACACGATGCAGTAGGACTAACCTTTCCCAAACACAAAATTGTTCACATTTCTCTTCTTAAAATCCTTCAGTGGCTCCCCCTTACTTAAAGGGAAACATTCAAAGCCGCCAGGATCGAATGCTAGGTCCTTCATGAACTTGCTGTCAGCGCCCTTCCTTGTGAAGCTTCACCTCTCTGTGTCCCCGTCCTACTAAAGATAACTAAAACGCGTGGCCTGTCATGTATGCGTTTCAGATATACTAACTTGGCTCACACTTGCAATAACCCTTTGAGAGGGGATTATTATACCCGTGATTATTATTATTAAGTGCAATCCTATCTAGAGAAAATTAGGTGAATTGCCCCAGTTCACAGAGCTCATCCTAGGGCAGTGGAGACTCCGTCCCAGGTGACATGGTCCTGGCATCTACACTCCAGGCCAGTCACACGGTGGCCTGTCGCCTCAGCTCCCTCCAGCCAAGTGCAACACTGGCTGCTGTGACTTGTCCCTCCTCCAGGAATACCTTCCACCTCCGTGGGGACTCCCCTTCAGCTCAATAGTTAGTTCACGTTCTTTCTCTTAGGACAACATTTTTAACCAGTTCACCTAACAGTGACCCTTGTTCATTTCCCGTGTTTCTCTTTAATTGTGTGTGCGTGCGTGTGTGTGTGTGCTGCTCTCCCCGCGGCACCCAGACGTCTTGGGGACATGTGCTTATAGGGCCTCTGCTATGAGCATCCTCAGCCCCTGCAAGTGGGAGTAGCCAGGCCTCACCTCCACCTGCGACTCTAGTAGCTAAAGAGTGGACACTGGACAGAAGGAGCTCCCTGAATCTTGTGGATTGAATGAACGAGTAACACACACACACACACACACAAACACACACCAGGATATATTTAGGTGTTTACAATAAATATGATTAACCAGAATTGGACAGCTGAAATTTCTGGCTAGAAAAAAACAAATTTCAGGGTTCTCTTTGTTTCATTTTTTTTTCTCATAGATGCTCATTTCCATCCCTTTTTTTGTCAGGTCTTTACTTTCTTCCTGTTCACATCTTATCCCAAATCACTACCTTAACAGACGCACTTACACAATTTAGAGACATGAATGTTCAAAAACTAAGAGTGAACTTCCCCCAAAGGACTGGTTATTACTCAAGTTTTAATATAAACATGCAATAACGATTATAAAATATTTCTAAAATGAGACTGTTTTGCTTGCTTTTCACTTATGTAATGAAAATAGGCAAGACGTTCTGGGTGTTTCCCAAAACGCTCCAGTGGAGGAAACTTATTCTCCAGGATGTAGGGAGAACCCAACTCTATTTTGTTCCCCTCCCCCTCCCCAGTTTACAACTGCTGCATTTGATGCTTGATAGAGTTAGACATATAATTGTCAGGGAACAGCTACACAAACAGGAAACATCTGCTGACCATTTTCGTTGTTAATGGCACTATTTACAATGAATGCTCTTCATGAATAAATTGGGACCAGATCAGGTGGCCAGTCTCAGCTTTAATGCATGTACCAAAATCCGCTTTACTTACATGCCTTTTGAAAGAGTTAGAGTGTAAGCCATTACACTTTATTCACGAAATAATCAAATTTTCATTGTGGAGAATCATACACATGGGCAGACATGCATACACACCACATGCATACGTGCTACATGGATGCGTACATAGGGGTGTGAGTGTTTCAGCTTCCCAACAGTTACTCTTTCTTAAACAGAGCTAATGCTTAAAAAAAAAAGATGAATTGGATTCCTCTTAAATACAAAACGACATTTACCTGTATAATATTTTCCTCTCTCTGAGAGCTGCAAAAGAAAGTGACTCTTACTTATCTCTGTATCCCCAGTGGTAGCAGAGCGTTTAGAGACAATAGACCCCAAACAAATGCTTGTTGGATTCAAATATTTTAATCTACTTTACTACATAATTAAATTTAATTATTTATATTTGCATAAAATAAGGTACTAATTCTATAAACCAGATGTAAACACTTTTAATGTTTTGCAACACTTTCTTTTCATCATCTTCATCTGCGCTCATTGCTCATCATCAGCGTACAATTTGGATTTCTAACTTTTTAAAGTATCACTTTGTGTTGATTTCCACACTTCCATATCTGTAGAATTTTCATGGCATAGACCTTTAATGTTCCAAATGGATATATCATGATTTCCTAAACAATGTCATATATTTAACTATGATTTAAAAAAAAAAGTCTTTGTGTGATGTGCAAATAATAGCATAAGGACAATGAGTTGAAAAGATGAGAGGTGGTGGTTAGATTTTGAAGGTGGTTGAGTTTGCGGGTGGCAAGACGTACAGGATGACCAGGAACAAAACAAACTCTCTGGGCAAGAGGCGGTTGGAGGACGGAGAGACAGGGATGTTGAGTCATCCACGGAACTCGGGAAACCTCCGGAAAACATGTCAGGAGCAAGGTTGGAAAGACACATGGGTGGCTGCCACTGTGGTCCCCAGTGACAAAGGGTGAAAAGCCAGAGACAGGGAAGAACCTTAGATGGGTCAGCAGCGGCTTCGAAGGAGGTAGAGTTTTCTAAGTGATTGCAAAACACGGTGGGAAGCAAGTGGGATTTTTGCATCAATTCCAGACACTGAGGATATTGGGCTGCGAGAGAAAAATTAATGTGCATGTCAGAGAAGCGTGCACGAGCAGCCACAAAGAAGTGGCCGGCCAAGTTCGGTGCAGGCTTCCTTCCTCGGGCGCCCCAGAGCCTGCCCACGACCCAGCGTGTCTGTTACTCGATGCTTGGGCAATGAATGGGCCTTTATATCAATGCGCCTCATTCACCAGGGCCCTTGTTTCATTAATTTTTCACTGTTGCCTCTTAAAAGTGAAACAGCTCCCTAACTGAGATTTACGGCTTCCCAGGCATCCATCATCTTTCCTGGAGGGTACAGTCTTTCCCAGGGCTTTAGACTCTCGTGTTCGTCATATCCCTTTTGCACAACTATTCCTGCTGCTTTTTTTCAGACAAGATGATATAAGATGGTACACACATTGCATGCCCAAATGTGGCTTCCATAAAAATGCACTTGGTAATTGCAGCTGCATTTTATGAGGCTATGATGAAAAAGACATAAAATGTAGCTGTGAAAAATTGTGTTCACAGATCTGAGAAAATTTGGCTGTGAATATCTACTCTGTGAATTACAGCAACAGATTATGACATAAACTACAACACTGGAATCAGAAACATCCCAGGATGTTGAAAAGGAAACATGTGCACACACTCTTATGCACACACACACAACTTGGAGTGCAATATTACTATCTCAAGGATGAAGAATTTTTAGACCATTGCTAATTCGATTCTGTCTGCCTTTTACTGTCAACTTAAAACATTTGTTTATTTGACCTCATATTTTCCACCTCGATTTTAAGCATGAGATGTAATACACGGAACTAGCTCAATGTCCACCCCAAAATTCACGTCCACCCTCAGAATGTGACTTTATTTGGAAATAGGGTCTTGGCAGGTGTGATTAGTTAAGATGTGGTCATACTGGATTAAGCTGGGCCTTAAGTTCGATGACTGGTGTCTTTACAAGAAAGCCACACACAGGAAGGGAAGAAGAGCACATAACCACAGAGACATGTTGAGGTGTCTACAAGACAGAGAACACCATGGATTATCAGCAATCACCAGAAGCCAGAAGAAGCCAGGAGTTTTCTGCTCTAGAGCTATCGGTGGGGAAATGGTCTCTCCCACACTTTGATTTCAAACTGCAAGGGGATGAATGTCTGTTGTTTTAGGCCACTCAGTTTTTGCTCATTTGTTATGGCAGCCCCGGACGCTCACACAAGGCTAATTAACTTTTAAGCGTATTGCCCTAGTGCTGGGTAAGCGTGTTTGGTTTTTATGCATTTTGTTTTGAGGTCCAGAAAGCTAAAAGCTCGATCAATATTTTCATGCAGAAATACCTCAGTCTGCAAAACTATGAATCTCTAGGAATTATATTTCACCCTGGAAAAGCCCCCAGAATGTCCGTTCTCACCCATCCTCCCAAGGAAAGCAGAGCCAATTCTGTTCCTCACAAACCAGGTCCCTTCTCTTTCCAGATGACCTTACTGGCTCTCTTTTGAATTCAAAACAAGATCCATACTCCTTGCCTCAAAAATAAGCTGAGTCTGCGGTCCTGAACTGTCCCTTTAGACTCATCTCTTCCCGGGCTCCCTGATCATGGTGCACGCACAGATACGGTCATGCCACGCGCGCGTGCAGACACGCATACACATGCGCAGGTACACACACCCAGTCGCAGCCCTTGGACGGACACCAGTACTTTCAGAACAGGCTGCACGGGTAGTTCCAGCTCTACACCCAGGGACAACCCAGCCTCGAGCCGCCTCGCTTTTCAACACGCCCCAGCCCTCTGCGCTCTCAGGGCTCGGATCAGCAGTCACCCGAGCAGGGAAGGCTTCCCCGGCCCACAAGCTCGCCAGGCCTGCGGGGACATGCTGAGGGGTCTCTGTGCAGACATCCCTCCATCAGAGACAGGTCAGAGCGACTGTTAAGAGCAGAGACTTGGAGTCACTCGGGTGATTAAAAACTTGTTCCATCATTTACTAGCCTTTTCTTTTTGAACCTCTCCACTTACTTTTTCTATCTGGAAAGGGGGAAGTATAATAACTCAGTAATACTGAGAGTGCAAGCATGAATTTAGACGATGCGTTAATTCAGGTTCATTAAGGAGATGCTTGTTATGTGCCGAGTATTTACTCAGCACCCCAATAGATATTGAGTTGACACCAGTGAAAAACAGGCGACGGGCTGTGTGCTTAAGGATGTGATACACAGATGCCTTCCTGGGTCTAAGAAATCCATGCAGCCCTTCAGGATTTAATGGAAATTGTCTTTATCACTCTGGTCTACTCACCTTTTTCTAAATCAGCAAACTGTGTGCTTCACTGTTGATATTCTCATCATCAAGAGGGTTCCAAGTTCTTACAATTGTTTTCTTAAGTTAAACTTCTGATTTCTGTGTTAGGGGAGATCAGTTTTCTTTGGTAGCCTTAATTCTAAAACTTTTGTCAGAGCAGAATTTGTAGAAGGGCGTCCACTCTCTTACCAAACCTAACCTGAATTAAACAGGTTACAACCCCCTGGCATGGCTGGTGCAAAAACCTTAGCTGGAAGCACCTGGGACCGTTGTGTGTGATAAACGAACACACGGGACAAGTGGCGGTGGCAGTGGTGGTCCTTGCAGTCACTATTGCTGTCTCAGCCATCAGCACGCTATGTCGTACTCACTGGTCTGTATCTGGCCCCAGCTAGACCATGAGCACCTGGAGCGGGAGACATATTTCACTGTGGAGTCCTGAATTATCTAACTCACAAAGGACTCCCGTGGAATAAATGAATAAGCAAATGGCAAAAAGGCAATGCCTCTGGCTGACGAGGGAGTAGGGGCTCAGGTGGGCGCAGTGCATGCATCAAGTCGGAGGAAGAAAATAAATGTGGAGCGCTTTGAGGGTGGACTCACAGATGAGAAAAAGGGAAGAGAAAATACAACATTGGGGGATGAACTATGATATGATCAGGATAAAGAAAGTAGGATATCAAAAGGTGACATACAAATTCGTAATGGTCATGGGAGTGGGAGAAGTGAACTGCCGGACCAGGAGTGAAGCCTGACTTGACTGAGTCTCGAAGTAGAGGAAGGGGTTGAGCTAACTAGACCTGCGGGACGGCAGAGCAACAGAAAATCTTCTTCCATAATGTCTAATGTTAAAATGGACCTTAAACAACTAAGTATTAGTTGATTCTTCCCTTTAATAATTTGTCAACACAGTGTTACTTTGCTTTGTTTTACACACACACACACAACACCCTTTCCAGATGTCTTTGGTGAGATCATTGTTTTCTTTGTATACTGTGATGATGGCTTTTCTGCAATATATAAAAATTTGTCTTGCTGTTGAAATGTATACATTTTCTATTTATGATCTTAGTTCTTACAGCATTTTCACTTCTAATTTTGATTTAAGAAATTATCCACTTTACATTGCAATCTTGCTCTCTTTGAATTTGATTTTTTTCATTAAAAGATAAAAGTCAATGCAAATCAAAACCACAATGAGATATCACTTATCTCCAGTGAGAATGGCCTTTATCAAAAAGTCCCAAAACAATAAATGTTGGTGTGGATGCGGAGAGATAGGAACACTCCTACACTGCTGGTGGGACTGCAAACTAGTGCAACCTCTGTGGAAAGCAATATGGAGATACCTTAAAGAGATAAAAGTCGATCTACCATTTGATCCAGCAATCCCATTACTGGGAATCTACCCAAAAGAACAAAAGACATTCTATAATAAAGACATCTGTGCTAGAATGTTTATAGCAGCACAATTCACAATTGCAAAGACGTGGAAACAAGCCAAGTGCCCATCAATACGTGAGTGGATTAATAAAATGTGGTATATGTGAACCATGGAGTACTACTCAGCCATGAAAAACAATGATGATCTAGCACATCTTGTATTATCCTGGATAGAGCTGGAACCCACTCTAATAAGTGAAGTATCACAAGAATGGAAAAACAAGCTCTGTATGTACTCACCATCAAATTGGTATTACCTGGCCAACACTTATGTGCACATATAGCAATAACATTCATCACATGCAGCAGGTGGGAGGGGGAGGAGGGGATGGGTATAGTCGCACCTAATGGCTGCGGCGTGCACCGTCTGGGGGATGGACACACTTGAAGCTCTGACTCGGGTGGGGCAAAGGCAATATACGTAACCTAAATATTTGTACCCCATAATATGCTGAAATTAATAAAAAAAACGATTACAACATAGACTGCATAGTTAAATTTGAAATGAAACTGCATGCTAGTCTAAAATCTTCTTTATTTATCAATGTTTGTGATTTTTCTGCTATGTACCAGGAATGCTTTCCAAGACACAGGGCACTAGAGACCAAAACAGGTGAAGTTCCTGACTCTGTAGAGCTTGCATGCTGCTGCAGGGATGATGGACAAGGAGAAAGAGAATGTGTAGAAAGTAAGGAAGAGACCATGCAGACCTGGAGTAGACGTGAAACGTTATTCTACAAAGGAGAGTCAGGAAAGGGCTCTCAAATAACGTGGCGGTTAAAAATCATATTAAAAGAAGCAAGCTAGATATGTTGCGGGGAGAAGGTCATTTCGGACAGAGGGTACAACAAAGGCAAAAGCCCTGAGCTGGGGGTGTGCTTGATGCTTTTAAGGGCCTGCATGGAAGGCACCATGGCTGAAGTAGGGCGGGCAAAGGACAGAGTGACAGAGCAGGTGTCAAGAGGGGTGGAGTATGTTTGTCCAAGTGGCACAAAGAACAGAGTCTCTCGGGCCATTTAGGGCCTTGCACTTTTACTCTGAGTGGAGCCACAGGACAGCTTTGCACGAAGAGCTGACACGATTTGGTGCATTCTCCGTAGAGCTCCCTCTGTGTGTGGTGCTGATGACAGACCACGCAGGAGCAGGGCAGAAGCACAGAGAGACCAGGTGAGAGGTAAATCCAGAGCCAAGATGCACCGGAGAATTGGGCGGTACACACAGTAGAGACGGTGAAAAGTTTGAGGGCAGACAAGTGGCATTTGCTGACGGATTGGCTGTATGATGTGACAGGCACGAAGGAGCCACCAATGACTTAGGGATTTTCAGCTTAAGCAACTGCAAGAGAGTGGCTCCAGTTACTGAGATACGGAAAATAAAGCAAGTTTTCTGTTTGTGTGTTTGTGTGTTTGGTTGATTGGCTGGATATGTTTTTATTTATGTATTTATTTGTTTACCTATTTATTTTTTGGAGAGGTTGTCGCTATTGTTTGTTAGTGGAAAGTAAGTTAATATGTCCAAAATTAAATTCTGCAATTTCCAATATCTGTTGGCCATCCAGGTAGAATGTTAAGAAAGTGGTCAGTTACATGACTCCGAAATTTGGGGACGATGTCATGGATGTAGATATTAGTTCAGGTTTTGTCAGCCTACCTACAGATGATGTTCATAGAGACTGACCGAGGTTTCCTTGAGAGTTAGTGTGGATAGAAATGAGAAAAAAAAAATTAAAATTTAGTATATTCTAGCATTTAGAGATGAGATAGAAACAAACCTTCAAAGAAAATGAAGAAGGTGCAGCCAGGAACGTAGAAGAAAAGCGAAGGGAGAACGTTCTGGAAGCCAGTGGAAAGCGGTCTCAGAGATGTTGTGATAAACCGTGTCCAGGTCATGGGAGGCGAGGACCGCAAACTCTTCTTCAGCTGAGCAAGCTGACGCTGCTGGAGTCTCAAAGGGAGCTTTCTGACGGGTCGGTTGGGAGGCAGCTGCAGCGGGAATAGATTCAAGCAACGCAGAGGAGAGCAGGCTGGGCGAGGCGACTGAGTCCTGGAAAGTGGCTGCAAAGGGCTGAAGAGTGCAGAAGGGTCGCTTTTGTCCAGGCTTTGTTTTCTTTACACATGAGCTATAAATGTGTGTATGCTTTGGAGAGACAAGTTGGTAATAAAAGAAAAAGAGGGCCGGGCGTGGTGGCTCACGCCTGTCATCCTAGCACTCTGGGGGGCCGAGGCAGGCGGATCACTTGAGGTCAGAAGTTCGAAACCAGCCTGAGCAAGAGCGAGACCCCCGTCTCTACTATAAATAGAAAGAAATTAATTGGCCAACTAATAGATACAGAAAAAATTAGCCGGGCATGGTGGCGCATGCCTGTAGTCCCAGCTACTCGGGAGGCTGAGGCAGGAGGATTGCTTGAGCCCAGAAGTTTGAGGTTGCTGTGAGCTAGGCTGACGCCACGGCACTCACTCTGGCCTGGGCAACAAAGTGAGAATCTGTCTCAAAAATAAATAAATAAATAAAAATAAAGAAAAAGAAAAAGAGGAGGATTACTGCTATGACAACATTGCATAGGAGAGAGAAAGGGGGTCTAGCATGCAAATGGGAGAGCTGGGTCTAGGAGCACCAGCTCGGCAGGCAGGGGAGAGGAGGAAGGTGCACAGGCAGGTGCAGGGGGCAGTGGTGTGGGACACTGCGGAGCTTCCCTCCTGCTCGCTTGTGCTTGCTCGGTGATATGGAAAAGAAAGTCCCCATCTGAGCGTGAGAATGAGGACAGTGTGTGGAAGGTTTGGGAAAGGGAAAGGTTGACCCTGCACATCCAAAAGACTGGGAGAGAGAGTGGGGTTAGGAAAACGCTGTGAGGACCAGTGGAGATCCCAGGGATTCAGTTACATGAGAGGCAGTGGCGTGGGACCAGCCTTCTCAGCCGTTTGTTTCTCTCGACCACTCAGCTACACGGGCAGGCAGCGGGTACCCGGAGGGCTGGACTTAACCCAGGCTGGGCGCTAAGAAAATTGGAGAGAAGCAAGGAGGCAACTATAATGGTGAACCTTAGAACTGAAGCCGGGTAACCGAGGAACGACGGCTTGAAGGGTGTGAGGACCTGTGAGGTAGTGACAGCTCCATGGATTCTTAGGTTCTGGTGTGTTCGAAGAATTGTCCGATTGTGAGTCTTTGGGGAAAAGATTGTGGTTCCAGCTGCTATATTAAATGTAACAGCTATTGAATATTTTAGGTAGATTGAGCTTATTTGGGGTATTTTAAATTTTCATCTATCTGATTCCACGTAATAATTCTCATCTTCTCAACGTTGTTTCCACGATAGTCACAGGATGGGAAGGCAAGATAGATTTGCTGCCACTGGAGATGGTAAAAGTTGGCAACAGAATAATCAAATGTCCCCTCCTCTGCGAGGTATCGTCCAACGTCTGCTCAGTTCTGGGGGATCACCCTGTTTTGCCAACGTTTTATGTTCTCAGTCACAGTCAAAAAATGTATAAATTGCATCAAATACATTTGAAAACGAAGCCACCTCTCATGAAGTAGGAAAGCATAGAAGACATTCCGGGGGATTTTGCAGACAAGTCATGAAGGTGACCTGGAATGAAAATGGTTCTAAATTCTGCCTACATCTATGGTGCTCTGCTGCCCTGCTCACCTGTGAGGAGAGATAGGTACTGTGCTCACCACAGCTCATCAATGTTTTGTGATATTCTGCAGCATGAGGTTATTCATTTTAAATAAGTTTATGAATAGAGTCCCAACTGGAAACACTGTGGAATGTTGTTTCATTTTTCAGTCTCAAAATCCTAAATATCAATAATCAGTAAAAATTTTTAAAGGCTGATTTTGAACAAATTTTATTTACTAATTAATTTTCCTGTTCTACTTCCATGTCTACTTTGAAGCTTTTAAAAGGTGTTTAAAAGCACGTGTAGGAAAACTGTGGAGATGCATGTGATGAGAACAGACGAAAACTCTCATGTGCAAGAGAGACGAGAAGGTGTCTTGGACCTGAGCCCCGAGACCTCCCCTGGCTGGAGAAAGACAGAATTCGAGAGAGAGGGCCCGAGCTCGGAGCTGGGTGCCAGGCTCCTGCCTAAGACTGAAGCTGAGACGGAAACCGGGGAACAGCCCCAGCCAACGCAGCCGGCCAGCGCGGAGTCCTGATGGCAGCAGACTGTCTACCAGCTGCAGGTGGCAAGCAAAGACCTAAAGCCAGCGGTAGAGCGGGCACCGAGAAAAACCTTCTGACAATCAGATCCTACCCCAAACACGAAGTAATTCCAGGGAAAGCTGAGGGCCATCCTACACTGAGAGTAACCACAGCGATAACTGAAATAAAAGCAACGCAAGCCCAGATTAGATAGATGGGCTCCAACTCCACATTTGACGCCTGGACAAAAATGAGGCATGCCAATTTCTAGGCACAAAAGGTATTTCCTTCACTCTCTGTTGTGCTACAAAAGATATCTGCCTTCAACAAAAACTCTGAGACATACAAAAAAGGTGTGTAAAATTAATATACTGCCAAGGAACAAAGCAATTGCCAGAGCCCAGACTATTATATGACAGTGATGTTGAAACTATCACAGAGAAAATGTAAAATGAATATGACTAATATTTTAGATCCTCGAAGAAGAGGAAAACATCCACGATAAGATTGGTAATCTTATCAGAGAGATAAAAATTATAAAAGCCAAACAAATGGAAATCCTGGAAATGAAAATCACTATAGAAGATGAAGTATTATTTTGACACACTCACTGTTGAACTTGACACAGATGAGGAAAGAATCAATGAACTTGAAAACACGTCAGTAGAAATCACCCAGGCTGAAACACAAATACAACAATGTGTGGATGGAGAGAGAGGACAGAACAAAGCAAGTAAGAGCTGTGAGACAGTATCAAATGATCTTGCACTGGTGTAATTGGAATTCCAGGAGGAAATGAGATATATGCAGAGATAAACACTGAGAATTTTCCAAAAATTAAAGATAATTACAACAGAGGTCCAAGAAGCTTAGAGAACACAAAGCAGGATAAATACAGTTAATTTAAATATATAGAACAGCCACTTAATCTTTTAAAGTAATAAGTAATAAGCCAATACTGGCAATAAAATAAAATAATAAAAAATATTCATTCCAAAAGAAGGCAGAAAAATAAGACAAAAATGAAAAGTAAATGGAATAAATTTAAAACACCTACAAAGATGGCAGAATTTAATCCAATCATAAAAATAACTGCAATAATGTAAATGAAAATTGAAAGATTGTCATTTGGATGGAAAACCAGTACCAAACACTATACTATTTGTAAGAAATCAATGTTTGGGTTTTCTCTTAGTTTTATTAAATTATAATTAACAAATTATAAAATTCAATAAGGATTATTATATACACATGCATTGTGAAATGATTACCACTTCTAGGTATATATCCAAAAGAAAATCACCATCTCAAAGAAATATCTGCATTCTTATGCAGAATTATTCAAAGTAGCCAAGATGAGTACACATACACACACACACACACACACACACGCAATGAAATATTATTCAGTCTTAAAAAGAAGGATATCCCTCAATTTTCAAAAACATGGATGAATCTGGAGGATATTATGATAAATGAAATAAGCTAAATATAGAAGACAAATATTACGTGATCTCACTTTTATGTGAAATCTAAAAAAATCAAAGAAGAAACCAATTTTAAATAAAATACAGAAAATTAAAAGTAAAATGATAAAACATATTTCATACAAAAGCTAATGGGTTATTATACACAAACATATTATCTCATTCTGCTGAGAGGCCCTGGAAGTAACGACATCCCAGAAGCACTGAGCACACCCAGGGCCTAGATCTTGGGTATTAATACCCTTCTCCAATAAAAGAAAGTAGGACTCCTTGAAAACAATGGCTCATTCTAGGACTGAAGCAGGAAATATACAAGATGAGCCTGGAGTATCTGTAGAGCCAGAAAGTAAGTATTAATATGTGTTAACACACACACACACACACGCACAATGATGGGTGCATATTAAAAAAACACAGGAGCCAACTGAAAGTGTTCATGCTAGTTGTATCTGGAAAAATTTTGAGCAACTCAATAAGTAAAAGGAGATAAATCAATGTATGAAATAGGTATCTGTGATTCCATGCTATTAGAAATGAATGACTGAATAAATGAATTTTGTGGAATAGATAGATTTCCCATGCATAAAAATTTCAAAGAAGTGATGTGAATACTCCACTCCTGGGAAAGTGGAGCCTCGCTCCCCACGCCTCTCCCAGGGGCACGGGCAGAGCAGAGGGGAGCTGAGCAGTGAGGAGCACTGCAGACCCCCCCCAGGCAGGTGACCCCGAATAACAGCAAAGTTAAAAGAGCTGGAATCTTAGAAGATGCATCCCCTGGATCTGGTGGGGCTGATCATGTGGATAGGATAGACTCTCAGGAGTATGTGGTAAGAATAGCATTTTATCGTATGTTCTTCCTCCTCGACACTCATAACTCCAGTCTAATAACAAAAAAATCAGGTACATTCTGAGGGACATTCTGAAAATATCTGACCAGTATTTCTCAAAACCATCAAGTTCATTTTTTTTTTTTTAAAAAAAAGGGTCTGAGGAATTGCCACAGCCAGGAGAAGCTTAGGTCAGGATGCATGACAACGAAATGTAATGTCTGTCGTACCCTGGGAAGTGCCTGGGAGAGAAAAATGATGTTAGGCGAAAACAAAGGAAATGTGAGTAAAATACATCCTTGTGTTAATAATAATGTATCAAAAAATAGTTCATTGCTACTGACAAATGCATCATACTTAACGGAAGGTGTTAATAATAGGTAAACCTGGGTGTAGGGTATGCAGAAACTCTGATCTGTGACATTTTTCTGTAAACTTAATACTGTTCTAAAATTGAAAAGTTTACCAAAAAAAAAAAAAATAGAATTTAGCACAATATTATCCGGGATGAAGAGGAAACTTGAATGATGACGAAAGTGTTAAATCACCACAAAGATGTAACAACCCCATAATGCATATTCACTTAACAGGAGATCTTCAAAATGCATTTGACACAATTACTGGAAGCAAAAATTAACACATAGATGATTTTAGTTGGAAATACAAATACCTCTTTTTCTCTAGCTGTCAGTAGGTAAAGTAGAATGAAGTCACTGATGATCTGGAAGCTCTGAACAACACCATCAATGGACTTGAGCAAATCGGAATGTACAAGCACTCCACCACCATCAGCAAGATATACACACTCTTCTCAAACACATATAAAATATTCACCCAAATGAGCCGTGTTCTAGGTTAAAAAACAAGTATTATCAAATTTAGAAGAATTAAAATCATAGAAAGTGTATTCAGTGAATATAATGAAACTAAACTAGAAATCAATAACAGAAATATACCTAGAAAATCTTCAAGTATTTAGAAATCAAATGCCACGTTGAAAAATAACCCCTGTATAAAGAGCAAGTCATGAAGGAAATCAAACAATATTTTGAGTTGAAGTAAAATGAGAAGACAACATGTCGAATTTCGTGGAATGCTTCCAACAGAGTGCATAGAGGGGAACGTGCAGCATTAAATGTGTACTTAGAAAAGAAGAAAGAGACCAAAACAGCGATCTAAGCTTCTACCTTTATAAACTAGAAAAACAGGAGCAAATCAAACCCATATTAATCAGCAGGAAGAATAAAAAAGAGCAGAAATCAATCTAATTGAGAATAGGAAAACAACACAGAAAATCCATGAGGCCAAACCATTGTTTTACTGAATAAAAATCAGTAAAATTGACTTATCTCTGTCAGACTTACCAAACAAAGAAAGAAAGAGGCCACACATTATAAACACATGAAGTGAAAGAGTGAATACCTCTACAGACAATAAAAATGTATTAAAAATTACTCCAGTTCTATAAATTTACCAATTTAGAGAAAAGATGGACTTCCATAAAATACAGAAACTACCAAATGTCTTCAAGAAGAAATATCTAGTCTGAATAGTTCTGTGTCTATTAAAGAGTTGGATTTGTAATTAAATAATTTCCAAAAAAATACACTTTTAGTCTTCAATGATGGATTCTAGCAAACATTAAAGTAAGAAAACAAAAATATTTCAAATTCTGTACAAACACGTTCACAAAATTGATGGGAAGGAAACTTCCTCATTAAATCCTTTTATGAGACCAGCATAACCTGGTACCAAAACCAGACACTCTGTAGACATTATAAGAGGAAAAAAAGAAAAAGAAAGAAACCAGAGACTAATATTCCTCAAAAACATTAATGCCCAAATTCTTCCACAATATACTGACAAACTGAATTCAACAACATATAAAATTGTATTTAACCCTCTAATGGGTATTTTGACTTGCAATTATTTTTAACAAGGAATAACCAACTTGATAACTAAATATCCTATTATAAGCTGTTGACTACAGAATTATATATAACAATTTGAAAATAGTCCAAAATCTAATGAAAAGCAGTCAAATAAAAATGTGTTGTATACTAATGTGAGCACACAAAGAAATAGGATAAAGCAATTAGAAATATTTTTAAAATAAACATAATGGTATGAGAATAATATTATATAAATTAAAAGCAATTTTCTAAGGATTTAAAAGTAATTATTTCTAGCTTCTCACTTTTCTTATGTTTTCCCATTTTTTAAAAATACTGAACATGTCTTATTGTGTTGAAATATATTGAATATAGCAAATCTTATTTAAAACATTTATATATACTTGATCATTTCAAATGATAATGTCAAAACTACTAATACTACAATATATAACCTAAATGAAAATCTGCAAGAGCAATTTGTTTAAAAATATCTCAATTTTGTGTACACTACTTTTCAAGTTATTAACATGAGATGCCAATGTGTTTTTAAAGTTTTGTCATACACTGAATCCGAAGTAGAAAATATGACTAAAATAACATTGTAACAAGTATGTATCATTTTTTCCTACATTATAGCACTCTTAAGTCCCGAAGCATATTCTTTTTATGCCTCTGTGAATATTTATTATCAGTCAGGGTTTACTTTAAAAAATTTTACAGAAATTCAGCCAGGATTCGTGACAACATGACTTTTGTTCATCCTGTGGACATGGCGGACATCAGTAATTGATTATGGAGCCTGTATATAGCTTAAATATGTGTTCTGTCAACTAGTTCCAGGTGTCCACTATGAATCATTTAGTATCAAGATACTGTTTGAAACATACTTGTCATTCTTAATTAAAATAATGTTTGGAGTATCTGCCTAGTATTATTTACAATTTGTAGACAAATATTCATATCAAAGTCTCAGGTTATGAACCATATCTGTATTTCATCTTAGCTATCATGTCATTTCTTAATTTCAGTTACAAGATTAAGACATATTTCATACCCTTCTTATCCAACATGTTGTACTTGAAAGATTATTGTTACAGGAGCAACTCAAAGACTAAACTATGGGTTTGACTGCCAGGGCCCTGTTGTTTACCTAATATTACCATTCGTAGCGACAGCCTTCAGCATTATCATGAACCAATACAGAAAATGATCATTACTTAAAAACTTCCAATTTAGGCTTGTAGAATGGTGGCTTCTACTCCATTCTCCTTGCGGGGCCCAATGAAATTGTCTAAAACACTGACAAATAGAAAAAAAAATACTATCTTCAATGAGAAGGAAAACTTGCTTATATCCAAAAATACAAACCACTGACTATAAAGAATATTGGATCATTATGGAGAAAATTGGAGCACTTCAGGGATGATTAATAAAATTGTAATGCAATAGGCAGAATTCTCTAAAAGTAGGTAGCACCACACTGAGTTTCTGAACCAACATATTTTTGTCCAGAACAGCTTTCAAATATTTTCGATCATGCTTTTGTGATTTAATTCTGTATCTCTAAATAATATTTCTATTGCAATTTTTTTTAAATTTTCAGGCTTTACCATTGTTAGTTAGTATCCCAAATTCAAAGATGAGGAATTAACCCTCATGTACCTGCTCACCCACCCTCACCTACCATTATCATGAACAAACACCCTTCCCATCTCCCCATCCTACCAAAATATTAATAGCATGATGCTGCTAGGTCAATATTCAGTATTCACACTGCCAGTTTGAATGCTCTTCACAGCCAAGCAGTGTGATGGCCTATATTTGCTTTTCATTGGCTGCACAGTTTTTAAAACGTTTTCCTTGGTAATAATAATTGTCTTGCTTCTTTGCTTAATTTTCTATGGTACTTATTATAAGTTCAAAGTCCGACTCTCCCAATGTGTAAATCTCTAACATATTGAACACTGTATTAACTTTATCTTCTTAAAAGAATCATCAAAACTCTTCAGAATTTTTATTATGTGTTCATGTATGTATGCATTTTTTGAGACATGGTCTCACTTTGTCACCCAGGCTAGAGTATAATGACATCACCATAGCTCACTGGAACTTCAAACTCCTGGGCTCAAGTGATCCTCCTGGCTCAGCCTCCCAAGTAGTGAGGACTACAGGTGTACACCACCATGACTGGATAGTTTTCTGTTTTTTGTTTTTTAATTTTCTGTGGAGACAGGGTCTTGCTATGTTGCCAGGCTGGTGTGGAACTCCTGGCCTCAAGGTATCCTCTTGCTATGGCTTACCAAAATGTTGGGTGGGACTTTAGTTGTGAGCCACTGTGCTAGGGGTGTCTAGAATTTTTAAAACCCTCTTCTAAAACCCTTGTAGTGTTTTAGTTTTCTCCTTTCTAGAGAAACAACTAAAACCAATCTGATTTTTTAAACCTAAACTTTTTTTTTTCCTTTAGCAATTTATGTAATTTTCTTTTTGTGTTCAGGGTTAACTAAATTCTCAAGGATATAACTTAATTAAGTATATTCTCATTTATTTTATTTTACATATGATAGGCTCTTAAAGCTAGAAATCTTTCCATTCTAGAAAACTGTCTTTTATTACTTTTTGATTATTTTATTAATGGTTTCCTCTGCTTTCTTCATTCTCTCTCTCTCTAGAACTCTGTCATTTGAATATTAACTCCCCACTTTTCCCTCGAATTCTTGTATTCTTCCTCACTTGTTTTCATCTTATTGTCCTTCTCATTATAGGACAGTTTTTTAACTTGATCTTTAAATACTTCTCTTGAGTTTTTATTTCTTTTATTATGATTTTAATTTCCAAGAGCACCTTTACATACAGATGGATAAGACAATTATCACATATTCATCTTCCTTAGCTTCTAAAATTTTATATTTGTCTCTTTATTAAACTTTTTGTCTTTGTGGATCTCTATTTTGAAAATAATGTCTTTGTTGACATTTTACGGGTATTTTGGAAGCAGTAAGGTTAATTATGTACTTTTATTCTATCATCTTTTACCTGAAGTGAATCTAAGTAAAATTTAATTTTTCAAAAATCTTACTGTTGCACATATATTTTAACATAAATTGTCTCAAATATTTTTTGAATTTTGCAAATTTTATATATCTACAAAATGAGTATATACATATATAATATCATCTATAGCTTTGTCTTTAACAATAAGAAATAACATGCTTAACAAATAGCAGAACTTTTGCCTAAGAAAATAGGTTCACTATTAATAGAAAAAACATCTAAGTGAATTATAATCTTTTTGTTTGTTTGCTTTTTTTTTTTTTTTTTTGAAACAGTGTCTCGCTTTGTTGCCCAGGCTAGAGTGAGTGCCGTGGCGTCAGCCTGGCTCACAGCAACCTCAATCTCCTGGACTCAAACAATCCTTCTGCCTTAGCCTCCCAAGTAGCTGGGACTATAGGCATGCGCTACCATGCCCAGATAATTTTTTGTATATATATTTTTAGTTGGTCAATTAATTTCTTTCTATTTTTAGTAGAGACGAGGTCTCACTCAGGCTGGTTTTGAACTCCTGACCAAGAGCGATCCGCCCACCTTGGCCTCCCAGAGTGCTAGGATTACAGGCGTGAGCCACCACGCCCAGCCCTAAGTGAATTATAATCTGAATAGCTTTGCTTCAAAAGAAGTGTAAATTATCTGTTACTCACAAATACAACAGACCAAAACATCTACAGAAAGATTTGAGATATAATAAAGCAAATGTTTGTCCATTTTCATTGTCCACCACAGATTTGCACTGAAAGAAATTTCTGGTATGACAATAGTAATTGAACTTTGTATGTTACTAGTAGAAGAGACTGCTAGTTGCCAATCTCAGTAAAAAGATCTCCAAACATAAAAGGCACAAATATTTTAATGTACACAAGAAAATTAGTATTAAGGTTTGCCTTTTTAAGAAACTACTAGTATTTTCTTTTGGAATATGTAACCGTATAACCCACCCTGTATGACTAGAAATCACATTACAATAGAACCTTATGTAGTATAAGTGATTATATTTTTAAAGTGCTATTAATGTTTTGTTGTATTTCAGTTCAAACTCACACAAATGATGAATTATGTGAAACTGTTGCCCTGAAGTATTCTTCAGGATCTTAGCTGAATTTCCTGCAGGGTGAGACCAATTTGCAGTATTTTTTTTTCCTACTTCAGAGCCAGTGCCTTCTAAATGGCATCTGCATCTGTTTTCTCTTAGGTCCCACCCTAAGGCAGAAATTGAAATAATACAAGAAAAAATTACCAGTAGGACTTTTCTGCTAAATCCCTAGAAGCTTTGTATTCTATTAAAACACATATACGGCTCTTAACATCAGTTTGCTTTGGGGGAGAAGTTTGTTATCATTTTTGCAAAGTGTGCTATCTAATTATATACATCAATATTCAGAAAAAAAAGTGCAATTATCAATGCATGGCATGCTACCAGAGCCCTTTAGATTCAATTTTAGCGTGTTTCATTTGTATTTGTAACTCTTTGTAGGAATTGATATTTTCTAACTTTTAATTGCTCTTAGGATACAATGAAAATTCATGTTGCTTCTCAAAAAATTGGAATGAAACATTTTCCTTCTTGAAATAGTAATATTTGGGTCCATTTGATACCTTTATAAATCTAAGATAAATTGTGAAATCTCAGTGTTTTTATTTCCCCTATATCTTAAATATTTTACCTTCTTAGGAACTATGTGATTATTACTCACCAGGGAGGGTACATACTCACATACACAGCTGTCCCCTGATACCTGTGGATGACCAGTTCCAGGATCCCCCTTGAGTACCAAAATCCAAGGATGCTCAAGTCCCTTATGTAAAATGGCATAGAATTGGCATATAACCTATGCATATCCTCCTGTATACTTTAAGTCACCTCTAGATTACTTATAATACTTAATATAATGTAAATAGTTGTACACTAAATTTTTATTTGTATTATTTTTATTGTTGTATTGTTATTTTTAGTTTTTTCCTCAAATATTTTCTATTGAAAGTTGATTTAGTCCATGATTCGAACCCATGAATATAAAGGGTTGACTATACATTTATGTGTGTGTGTGTGTGTCTGTGTGTGTGTATGCCTATATATTTTTTTTAAACCAAGAAAAGATGGAATAAAATTTCCACGTAGCAATTTCCAAATTGCTACATGTAAATTCTTATTAAAAATTTCTAGTGAGGTTGATTTTCACTATGTCTTCTTTCTTCTATAAATTATTTGTAAAATGACTTACAATATTGTTTGAAGAAGCTAAAAATGCATAGGATTCCATTGAATATTTGTTGGAAGTGTACGGTATGGAGCACGGTCTCACCCAGGGAGCAGGTAACGTTTGTCCTGAGATCTGTTATTAATTTGTTTAATGGATAAGAAATCACCTAATCTCCCCAGGCCCATTTCTCCAACTATAAAATGAGGATTTATTTTGGAATCTATAATTACCTACACGCATCTTGTAAGCTAGTTTTTTTTATAAGCTGGAAGGTATTTTATTTAGACCAAGTATATAAGAGAAGAAAGTATATAAGAGAAGAAAAAACACTTTCCCATTTACCACAGTCCACTTTTTACTGTTTACACCTGACTAGCATTATTTATTTACATTCCCCACCTGGCTTGTTAACATATTTCATTTATTTTGTGTGTGTATCTTCTCTACTGCTAGTATCTTATGGCTCAGCATGCAATTTATATTGATGCTATTTGTCTCCTACCTTAAAAGAATTTATAACTTTCTTTGGAGCTAGAACCTATTGGCTCTTTGAAAAAAATAATTAAGAATATGAGAGGCCGGGCGCGGTGGCTCACGCCTGTAATCCTAGCACTTTGGGAGGCCGAGGCGGGCGGATCGCTCAAGGTCAGGAGTTCGAAACCAGCCTGAGCGAGACCCCATCTCTACCAAAAATAGAAAGAAATTAATTGACCAACTAAAAATATATATACAAAAAATTAGCCGGGCATGGTGGCGCATGCCTGTAGTCCCAGCTACTCGGGAGGCTGAGGCAGTAGGATCGCTGAGCCCAGGAGATTGAGGTTGCTGTGAGCCAGGCTGATGTCACGGCACTCACTCTAGCCTGGGCAACAAAGTGAGACTTTGTCTCAAAAAAAAAAAAAAAAAAAAGAATATGAGTGAATAATTGAAAGAAAGAAATGGTCTTCTTATAAATACAGCAAGGCCAGAATGATTATTCATATATGAATTTTTCCCTCATTCATGTGACTCCACTCGGACCGGTTATTCCCAGCGGCTCAGGTATGCGGGACGACTGAACCAAATGGTTTATCAGGGAAAAGCTGCAGGGTTCATGCTGCCCACCTTCTGGGGTTGAGGCAGGTGTTGAGTTCTCACCTGGGGCAGTGCACTCGTCACTCCTCACCAGCCTCTGCCTTCTGCTCCCCCAGCTGTGGCCATGGGACGCATTCAGGCAAAGGAGACGCGGAATCCCGACGTTCCCGTCAGCGGCAGTTTTCAGAGTTTGGGGTCTCCCAGAGTCGAACCCCCCCTCCGTCTACATTCCGTTCTGTGGCTGGGGACTGGAACTCTGAAAACCGAATTTCACTTTTCCCAGTTGGCTTCCTGCTGGGCTGCGTCCTCACGGAGCCTTAGAGAGCCAGGCAAGAACAGGCGGGAGGAGGAGAGATTCACTTCTTCCTGTTGGCTTGTTCCTCCTGTCCGGGACTCACTATCTGCAGAAGTGCCCCACTCCTAAAGAAGTGGCTTGTTCCCATGGCAACTGGCCTCCCGTTTCTATACCTGCAGACACAACTGGAGAGTGCCTGCCCCTCGGCACTGTGACTCCCAGCTCCACGGGGGCACTTCTGGAAGCTTCCAGGGAAGAACAGCCTTCAACTGGTCACCTTTTGTCCCCCAGCCCTAAATGCTGAGCAGCTAATAACAGTGGGTTATGATCTAACTGTTTCCTTTCGCCTTTACGTTCTTCTACCCTTGTGCAGTAAATGCTCTCTATTAAAACGACTGATGTGTTTTCCCCAACAAATCCCTGATGAAAACAGAGCCAGGACACCTGCCCTAAGCTCCTCCTCTCTGTCTCTGATGATCACCTACTTTCCAGATAGGTGCAGGTCCTTTCCTTGGGGTCTTGGGGTGGTGAGCATGACGACATCCCAAAGTGATGGCGTTGGAAATGAGGGCCACCATGCACTGGACACAGGACACGGGACGGGCCATGACAGCCATGGCCTCATCCTTTTGAAGAAGGCTGGCTGCTCCGCTCCCGCTCATTTTTTTCTGGTTCCAGGTCTCAGCGGCACCTAATGTCATTATTTTGTATCCTCTGTAAAATAGGGTATCGTCTTCACAGTTTATCAGTTTATCCATTTACCTAGTCGCTGCTTATTTATAATAATTGTTAACTCATTTCCCAACATGAGACATAACTTCCTAATGTTGTCCTGATTTTTCCTAAGCAGAACCCATCTATTGTGAAAAGAATCAAGAGCCATATTTTTGAATGATAGTAACATTTACAAGGATATTCTGAGTCATGCAGTAAAATGCCATTTATATGGAAAAGGTTATGTTCTCAGGTAAAGCATACATTTAAGGGGTAGAGAGGAGGGAACTTTCGTTAATGCCAAGCTCTCTTGTTTCCTTTGATACAAAGGAACATTTGGATTATCTTTAAGTACACCTGCCACACATCACGATCGAAGTGGGCAGTCCCTCAGGGTCACTGTCCAGGTTCCCTCCAAGAGACCCCTGGAACGACCACGTGCCATTTCTCCACGTCTGTCCCGACACCATTGAGAGGAGAGGAGCAAAGCAGGAGCAACACAAGGCCTCTGTCCTGCCTGCTTTTCCAGACTAGTCAGTTCCTTGTTTGTTCAAAACTGATATTTCAGGTCATTTTTCCGTTAACACAGTGGATAGTGCATTAAGGTTTGGCCATTTCTTCTTAACTAGCTGACCATGGTGATCAGGCAAAATCAAAGCTGCATAACTAAAACAACCATGGAGTGTGTGTGTGTGTGTGTGTGTGTGTGTGTGTGTGTGTGTGTGTGTTTGAGGACGGATATTCAGCAAGGTAAGATTGCTAAATAAATGGCTGCTTGTCAAACCTAGCCTAAGGAGGGTTCCACTCCGCATGCGGGGTGCATTCCCCCAGAGTCCCTCTGAAGAACAAGGCGTCCCAGGGAGATGCTCAGAGCCCGGCAATACCAGGTCCCGGCAGCAAGAATCAGCACTGATTCCCCTTGAAATATTAAAATGTAAAAAGCAGGAAAAAAAATCTTTTTAAAGGTCGATTGAAAGGTAAATACACGTCTAGTGGGTGGCAGGGAAGAAAGGAAGTCCCTAAAACAATGAGTTATTTTTTTTTTAATTAAAATCCAAGCCTGCTCCATTTCATTTGTCTTTCAGATTGACGAGGAGAATCTGCTGCAGGAATAATCACTGCGATGTTCACCAAGCCAAAGCCTCACACCACATCCACCGCGGAGAGGAAGGGGACGCCAGTGGCATACTAATGCCTGAGAAACGGCTGCGCGTGGTGCACAGCTGTGCTTCTCGTTGCAGAAGCATTGACTTCAGACTCCCAGATTTGGTCATGAGTGCAATGCATGCATTTCATGAATTTTTGCCTTATTTTTCCCCAGCATTGAATTATGAACAAAAATTAACTGTACAGTGAATTACCATACTCCATCTATAATCTACAATCAATGTTTTGATATATTTACCTCATCCCATAGCTCATTTCTGTCTATCCTCTGAACATCTAATAATCCTTTTCATTTACTTATGTATTCATCCACTCCTTTATTCATTTTGCTGCCTTTGAAAGCAAGTTTGGATGAGAAAAGTTGCTAGTTTAGGTGGGCAGTGATTTCATTTGCATTTAGTGCACTGAAAACAAAACGAACAAAAGGGCAACGGCATCTGTAATGAAGAAGTACTCACGTGCTTCCAAATTTTTATTTATCATTCTGGCAAAGATTATGTTTTCCTATGGAGAATTGAGAACTGAAAACAATAAAATTACTTTCTCTGAAACATATAATTCCTCAGACTCTACAGATTTTAGCTTATGAGGCAGGTCCAACCATTTCCATGGCATCTTGGCAGCTGAGTGGGATACCCATGCTTGTCCCTGATCTGCCGCACTTAATTTTCACATGTTCTAGGCGTTGTGTAGCTCAATCTAGTAATGTGTGTGTGTGGCTCATTCCAGTAACTCGTGTTGATCATTGCTGACATGTATCAAACAGTAATGCTAGCTAACATTTTTATTAAGCATATATTTCCTGATTGGCATTAGGCTAAGTGTTTCTCATGGATTATCTCATTTAATTTATAAACAATTCTATTATCACTATAGCATTGAGATTTAAAGAAGTTAAATAACCTGCCCAAGGATTTGCAGATAAGTAAGTGTTTAGCAGAGCACGATACACATTAAGGCTAGCACTGCAATGCAAGCTCTTAACTATTGCACAGCACAAGTACGACTACCCTATGAACTTTGTCCTGTTTTCCCATATAGCAGACTATTGAAAGCATATGTAGGCTTCCTAAAACTGCTTCATCATGCAGATAAAACAAATGAATTACATGTAAATAGAAAATATAGATAAGAATAAAGAGAAATAATCATTTTTTTTTTTTACATCTTGGTCCATAACCTTAGTTTTTTCCACTTAAAACACTATTAAATGTGAAATACACTCTGACAATATCATTCATGTCAGATGCTACATGATAATAATAAAAAGAGTTAAAAATAATACCATTTTTGAACACAAGATGTAGCAAAATGTAATCTCTAAGGTTTTACATTAAAGACGCATTGATACATTTAGTCCTCACAGCAGTCCTCTGAAGCAGGTAATATTATTTCCCCACCGTACAAATGAGGATACCAAGGGAGAGAAACGTTGAGAGACTTATCCAGGGTAACCTAACGAGTAAATTTCGGAGCCAGAGTTTGACTCCTGGCAAACTTCAGAGCTCACTCTTTTAAGCACAAAATGAAGTATTACAGGAAAATAACCCAGAGTGTATAAATTACGGTATTTCTGAAATTTAATTCATTGAAGCTTTATTTTTGGACAAGTAGATCACTTCCAAGATCACTTTTAGTATTAGGAACATTTTTGTGCACACATCTCTGGGTTTTTTGTTTTTTTTTTTTGCCTGATTATTTTCTCCAGTAACTTTATAAGGAATTGAGTAAATTGTATTCTTGAGTAAATATGTATTCTTTACAGTTTTTTGTTATACAGTCCCACATATGTTTTCTGACCTGCAGAAAAGCAGGACAGGGTTACCTATCCACAAGGTCATACTGACGTGTGGCAGCTCACTGTATCAACGGTAAGTTGTGTGTGCGGTGCTGGAGGGCAAGGTGTGCATTCCTGGTCCTTTAATCTTCGGATGATAAGGTGTGAACAGTTTACTATGTATAAATAAAGTGCAAACATCTGAGAATCATAGGCTATGCATCAGGTTCTAGCTTGACACTGGTATCTCCCTGACTGGCCCTCAAGGGTTTCCTCATCAGTCGAAAGGAAGAGTCAGTTGCTCATTGTCACCTAAGAGCTGCAGTGCCTTTCACCTGCGAAGTCTCACAGCAGGGACTCGAACTCGCTGCATCCTCACCACACCCCATCCTCACCACACCCGTCTCCCTGCTCTATCCGGATGCTGGTTGTATACGTGCAAGAATCGCCTTCATAACCTCCTGTCACCCGCCCACCCTCTGCTTTAACCTCCTAACAGACAGATCTGAACAGGAGCCCTTGCCCATTCCCTCAATATTGCTCAGGTAGCTCCTTCAGTTGGAAAAAAAAATTGCTCAAAAGAAAGCATTTTAACAAATTGCTTTAACAAATGGATTGATTTTCTCCCTCCCATCTTCTTTTTTATTATTAAATTTTGCTTTCTGCAATCTGCATCTTTTTTTCCTCCTTGGTATTTTAATTAGATAGTAGAATTTAAAAATAGGGTCTTCAGTATATTAAGAAAGTTGCAGCGGTGTTTAATTTATGTGGGACAGCTGGTAGATTTCTGATTTGAGAGGATTTTTTTTTTAATTCTGTCATCTGAACTTTGCTTTGGCAATGCTGCAAATTAGCAGCTATTCATTCTTTAATGAACAAGGGTTCATGTAAATTTCAGCTATGAATAGGCAATCAGGATTTCTTTGGGCATAATGGGTTATTTACCAGGCTTCCATTTCAATTTTGAACTCTTTGCTTCTTTAAACACCACCCTATGTAATTTTGCAGCCATCTAATTACATATGTATATATTTACCATATAGATGTTGCCTTTGTGCCTATATCTTCTTCAAATTGCTTTATTAAAATAATGGCAAAACTCGCCCTACCTGAAGTGGAGCTGTAACACTGGGCTCAGCAGCGATCAGGCTGCGCAGCTTGGGTAGGAGGGTGGGTGACGGTTTTGGAGGAAGCCTGGCCCCACGGCTGCCGTGGCAGATGGCGGAGCCAAAGCACTTGGACATTTCATTATTTTTCCCCCCCATTGGCTTAAAAGCTTTACTTCAAGACCAATCCTCAGCTGTGAGAAAGATGGTTCATCTGTGTTCATCTGTGGGGTTTTTTTTCCCCCCTTTTTCTGATATGCCATAAAGTTGCCACATTGTGAGGTTTGCGGAAGACCCGAGGCCACTGGCCTGAACTGGGTTTCGCAACTGGATGTTAGACGAGTGCCTAAAGCGCTTTAGGATGGAGACAACGTACAGGGGTTTTCTCACTCTGGCCCTCCCACCCTTCATCCACCTTCTTTCCTTTTGAGTGAAGTCCCAGGAAGAAGGAAGCGTGTCTGCCAAACTCTGCATGTGTGTTCCCAGTGCCCGTGGCCATTGTCAGACAGGGCTGAACCCGTCAGCCCGCTGACCCCTCACCACCGTCTCCTGGTAGGGTCCAGCGAGTCAAGCCGCCTCTCTGGATGCGACCTGTCCCCTTACGGAATACGTGATGGCTTAGAGAAAGTTTATCTACCTATTTAGGGGCATTAAAGCTCTGACGTCACATGGTCTTTCCCTTCAGTCTAACCTGAAGTCATCTAGTTACCGACACAATGACCCCATTTACGTATTTCAATATGTTTATACTATATATATATATGTATGTATGTACAGTTTGATAGACAGTGTTTGAAAACCACTCATCATTCTCAAAGCTCATATTTGTGCCCTGTGCAATAACCATCCAGAGCACATTCCTGGGGACACAGATCTCAGCCAGGGCAGGGCCCTGACAAGTCCCACAGCAAGGTGAGACGCAGTGCCCCACATTTAGTTTTCTGTGTGACACGAACACCCAAAACACTCCTATTTTTAGCAGAATCAAAGGCATGGTAGCATCTTAAGCTCATTTATAATATGTGTATCCAATTTTTCGCTGTAAAATGTTTTTAAATTAACAGGCTGGCTCAGCCATCGCCAACACTATTCCACTCTCCCCTTTCTCCACTGAATGCTCCCCTTGCACCTGCGAGATTTCCAGCGACCCCAGTAGCCCTCGGATCAGCAGGGGCTCCTCTCTCCTCCCGACAGAAGCCCCCATCACCTTGCTGTCCCCGCCAGAGGACACTGCTAACACTGAGCACGTGAACGCTAAGTGGGCTTGTGTGGTATGTTCCAGGCAATGGGAGGGGGCAGCTTTTTTTTTTTTTTTGCATTGCCCAGTTTTTGTTCTCCTCTTGGCATTTTGAGGCATCGCGATTAAGCATTGCCGTATCTGCCACCCAGCACCCCGAGACCCTCTGTGCACTGCAGAACGGCCAAGAGGCCGAGCTGCCTTCATGCACCTCCCCTCTCTGCAATGCTTCCAGAAACGTCCCCGTCTTTTGGTTTGGCGCACAAGGTGCCGGCCGTGGCACCCTTGCTAAGAGGAAAGCTGACGTTCTCGGCTCACTGTCTGGGAGCAGGATGCGCAGCCTCCTCCACTGTGGTCTATATTCCTGAAATGCAAACCCACACACGTCACCTTCTGACTCAAGAACGTGCCGCTTCCTTACAACACGCTGAAGTACTACCAGACTTCTGTGCCAGCCAAAGCCTCTCAGAAGGCCCAGACCCGCCCCACCCCAGCCCAAGGCTGCCCTGTCCCCTTTGCCCTCTGACCTGGCTGCACCACACCCCTGCCGGGACCCTGAGAGCAGCTTGTTCCACTTTGGGGCTCTTCACCGTCCCTTTGTCTAAGAATGTCCGTTTTCTTTCTTCTGGAAGCATCTAAATGCATAAATGCTGTCTCAGCTTCCTCGATCCTTCCTTGTGAACTCCGGGAGCTCCTTGGTGCCCCGCTGGAGCACCTGTCACCTACCTGTGGTGGCAGGCGTGTGGGAATTAGCCAGGGCAGCGTCCCAGATACCCTCACCGGACTGAGAGCTTGTCTGTGCTGGGCTCTGCAATTTCTCAGGCATTTCTAAATGCCCCTGGAGGTGCCTTAGTGTCCGTTTTCCATGACCCACGTGGGAGGTGTGGCTAGAGGCTCTTAGAGGAGCCCTTGCACCCCCAGACCTGACACCTGCACAGCACCCGCCAGCCTCTGCAGCCCAGGCCGGACCAGAACCTGGTCTGGGTTACACAGTCATTCTGATGCAACGCCTCCCCGCTCAGGGCGCCTGGCCTGGCAGCCCAGCTGGTGGGGTGGAGCGAGGAGCATGGGAGACTGTGACCTGTGACCGACTCCCCCAACAGAGAGGCCATGGGGGGGGCTGGAGCCCTTGAGGCACCAAGGGGGCCTCCAGCTTGCTTGGATTAGTCAATTAGGTAAACATCACTCCTGGGCCCATCTGGGAAGAAATAACAAACAACGTACTCTGCAAATGGAAAGGCTGATGCCCGCCCAGTGACTGCCATCCAGGTGGCGTCCCCGCCCTGCACTAAATCAGGGGAGGTCATTAATATGCTAAAAATGCCGCAGCCAATTGGCTCCCATGGCGACGGCTCCGAAGCCTTCATGAATAATCCATGCAGCACCTGGAGGCATGAAATTTTCATGGCAGACTTGGTAGACGCAGCAGCCGTGGGTGCGGGGAGGCGCAAGTGCGAGACACGCCTGGCTCCTGGGGGTGGGGCCTCCAGCCCACCGCACAAGCCTCGGGGGCGCCCCGGGCCCAGGAGCCAGCCGGACCCTTGGCCACGTGCCAGGAGGCCATGGGCAACATGTCCCCACTCTCTGCAGGAAAAACAAAAGCAAAAATGAAATGTACTTTCCAGAAACAGCTCTGAGCCTGCGTCCTCTGTTTGCTATGAGCAGAGCCCGTCTCAGCACCCCTTTCCGATGTCCCCTGAGCCTACGATCATCTAATCCGCAGTCTTTTCCCTGCAGACCCGCCGGGCTCTACGCCTGCCCTCGTTGGTGTCAGGAAACTCAGCCCCCATGCCCAGAGCTCGGGCAGAAACACCAAGTCACTTGCTTCCAGGCTAGCTTTATCCTTCACTCTCTTGTTCCTTCCTTGACTTTTCTAAACTTCTACTTTCTTTGTAAAATAGGTAGCAACTGTGCACCCAGGGAGCTGTGAGGATTTCATGGAATGTACAAAACAATCAATGGCCCAGTTTTTCGTTTGTTTGTTTAATTTTTTTATTTCAGGAAAAAATGAGAGTACAAACATTTTGGTTACATTTTATATCTTTGCCTCTCGCTAGCAAGGGTTAGAGGCATGCCCTTCCCCTCCACACTGCTCACCACATCCCTCAGTTGGGAGTCTATCCCACTCAACCCCCAAATCCCTGGTGAACACCACCACCCTTTGAGCGCCATGGTGTTAATCAGTCAGTACCAACTTGATGGCGAGTACACGTGGAGCCCATTCTTCCAATCTGGTGTCACCTCACTTTGGATAATGGGCTCAAGCGGCCCAGTTTTTTTTTTTTTTTTTTTTGAGACAGAGTCTCGCTTTGTTGCCCAGGCTAGAGTGAGTGCCGTGGCGTCAGCCTAGCTCACAGCAACCTCAAACTCCTGGGCTCAAGCGATCCTCCTGCCTCAGCCTCCCGAGTAGCTGGGACTACAGGCATGCGCCACCATGCCCGGCTAATTTTTTTCTGTATATTTTTAGTTGGCCAATTAATTTCTTTCTATTTATAGTAGAGACGGGGTCTGGCTCTTGCTCAGGCTGGTTTCGAACTCCTGACCTCGAGCTATGCACTCGAGCGGCCCAGTTTTAAGCGTTGAGCTCCCTCATCTGTCACTCAGGACTGCCTCCCCGCGGTCTGAGCAAGCTCGCCTCTGTCCGCCCAGGGGACATCCGTGTCTCCATCAGAATTTTATTCCAGACGTAATAAATGCTGTTCATTGAACAATCGAGCATGGAAGGGTTTTTGACGATTTAAAAGCAGGAGACGGTTGTTTCCGAGAGAGTTAAAATGTTAGACTCCCACAAGTTGGCGTCTGTTTACCATATTAATGAGCCCTGTTATTTAAGTGCTTTGAGCTTTTATCTTCAGGTGTTGATGTAAATCACTGCTCCTCTCTCTAGTTTATTCCATCACACCAGTAATCCTCCTTTGGTTTAATGATTCTCTTGTTTTCTTCTTTGTTCCGTTTCACTTGATGCATTTTGAAACTACAGCGGCCTGGACCCTCTGTTTACCTGTTTCACATTTGACAGAGAGAAATCGCTCAGTAAACATGGAGAGAATTTTCATTTCCAAAGGGAGGCATCACCCCCACTGCTCACCACTATTTTTCTTTCAATGACAAGGAGGCAGTTCAGAAATATTAAACTGAGCCACAGAATAATTTAAAGTGTGTTAGTTTCAGTCTATTTAAATATCGAATACAGCCATTTAACAAAAACCCACCTATGTAAGAGGTGGGAACAGTGGCCTGGGGGTGGCAGGCAGAGACCCGAGGGGCGAGGGGACAGGTCTGGTTGGAGACGGGCAGGCTGCGTTCTTGGTTGGTTTCTCCGTGCCCATTCTCCTTCGTTTCTCCAGTGCTGCCTCCCAGATGTCGGGAGAGACAGTTGTCCTGTGGGCATGCCCCAGGCAGCTTCTCCCACCCCTGCAGGCCAGGCCTCCACCCTTTACTCCGCCCTAAGGTGGGCCTCCTGCACCGCCCTGCTCGGGCCTACGCTGTCCCCAGCCAAGCCCAGCCTCAGAGGGCCGATCCCCAGGTGTCACCTCCAACCCCTCAGCCGCCCAAATCAAACGCTCAGGCGCCATCCAGGCCCTCCGCTTGCTACTCACAGAACCAAGTCTTTGGGACTTCACTCCCCGAGTGTCTACAGGACTCTCCCCACCCCACCCCACCCCCTGCAGCCCTGCCTGCTTGCTGCCTGCCTCCTCCCACTCTTAGAGCTCCGAGACTTTTCAGAGATTACTGCAATTGCCCCCACGATGTATCCATGATCTTCGGTTCTCGTCCCTCCAAATTCACTCTCTACTTTTTTTGCCTGTTAGGTTTCCCATAATCAAACTTAATCCCGTTATTCTCTCATTTAAAGTTTTGCAAAGGCTCCCTTTCATCCTGAAGAGAATCCAAGATCCTGCGTGGTCACCCAGGGCCCTTCATGCTCTGGCCCCTGCACACCTGGTCTCACCTGCAGCCTCGCTTGAAACCTCTCTGTGTCTCAGCACACGCTGCCTCGGGCCCCGAACAGCAGCAACAGAGAGAGGTGTCCTCACAGACGGACAGCAGGCACTAGCACAAATGACGAACATCAGGCTTAGAGACGTGATCACAGAATTGCTTTCAGGTTCCCCTTCCTCAACTGCCTGCCATTTCCTGGAAGCAAGGACGACATAGTACTGGTAATCTTTGGTATCTGGTAGCTAAATATATGTGGCTGACATTTTTGAAATCCTATGTGCCAGATAGTAGCTATGTCTTTTCCAAGCATCAGGCATGTTTCTCCTCTTTTTTAATATGCCACATATCCAAAATGAGGTATGTAGCATGCATAAATTATAAAATGTTGTAATAAAACGAACACCCTAAAACCCACACGACAAGTTAAAAAACCAGGAAAATATCCGGCAAGTTGTGCCTTGCCATGCGTCCCATTCCGCACACTCCGACCCTACTCCAGAGAGGAGCTGAGTCACGATTTTGTGTTTTTTCTCTTAGAGTTTTTAATTATTTTTCTGTACGCATGTGTGTGATCCAAAGAATATTTATCTCATGTGCTCTTTCTTAAGAAGCTTATTCAATCAAGCTTGATAACAGCATCGTTTACATCTTCTACAATATTACTGATGTTTTGTCTCCTTGACTTGTAGAAAAATTAAATTAGGCAGGCAAATCTAAAAATATGATTCTGTCAAATACTTATTTTAGTACTGTCAATTTTTTAAAAAAAGTTTTTATATTTGAGACTTTTTTAATTATTAAGAGAATACTTCCTTTGAGTAGAAGCAAACTTAGCCACTAGGCTGTCTCTTATCCAGGATGAAAGACAGCAAATTTTTGAGAAACTTGACATTGGTTAAAAACATATTTGGTACCCCAAATGAGCTGAAAATGTGTGTCCCTGCGAAAAACCTGCACATGAATATTTATAGCAGCTTTATTCAGAATTGCTAAAACTTGGAAGCAACCGAGACGTCCTTCAACAGGTCAATGGATACATGAACTGTGTTATTATCCAGCATGGAGAAGAAATGAGTTGTCAAGTCTCAAAAAGACATGGAGGAACCTTAAGTGCCTTTCTACGTGAAAGAAGCCAAAATGAAAAAGGCTACATAATTTATGATTCCAATTATATGACATTCTGGAAAAGGGAAAACTGTGGAGACAGTAAAAAGATCAGTGGTTACAAGGAGTTTGGGGGGAGAGAGGGATGGAAGAGGAATCACAAAAGATGTTTTAGGGCAGTTAGACTTCTCTGTGTGATGTTGTAATGGCGGACACATGACGTGCATTTTGGCAAAATCTACAGAATGCACAACACGGAGACATGGAGATGTGGCCCCTAATGTAAGCTATGAACTTTACTTAATAATAACGTATCAACATTAGTTCATCAGTTGTAACAACTGTGCCTCACCAATGCAAGATGTTAATAACAGGGAAATTTTATGTGTATGGGAAGGAGAGAGTATATGGAAAGTCTCTGTTCTTTCTCTTAAAGTTTTCTATAAAATGCTCTAAGAAGTAAAATATATTAATTTAAAAGAAAAAATTACATATCTAGAAGTCCTGAGTCCACTTGAGTACAAACCAGACTAGAGAAGAAATTATCACAAACACATAAACATTAATAAGAGCCAGAAACCTCCAACTCTTTACTTGGAGTTAACATGAATGGGGTTTTTTTTTTTTGGGGGGGGGTTTGTTTTTTTTTGTTTTTTGTTTTTTCTGAGACACAGTCTCGCTTTGTTGTCCAGGCTACAGTGAGTGCCGTGGCATCATCCTAGCTCACAGCAACCTCAAACTCCTGGGCTCAAGCAATCCTTCTACCTCAGCCTCCCGGGTAGCTGGGACTACAGGCATGCGCCACCATGCCCGGCTAATTTTTTCTATATATATTAGTTGGCCAATTAGTTTTCTTTCTATTTATAGTAGAGACGGGGTCTCGCTCTTGCTCAGGTTGGTTTCGAACTCCTGACCTCGAGCAATCCACCCACCTCGGCCTCCCAGGGTGCTAGGATTACAGGCGTGAGCCACCGTGCCCGGCCACATGGATGGTTTCTGAAGGAGACTAACAGAAGACGAAGTTCAAGTCTGTTCCTTATTGAGAGCAAGCTGAGCGATGCCTGGCACTACAAGACAGTTTCCGTCTTCACAAGATGCATCAGAACATACCCAACTTCAAGTAGCTGCAATGGAAACATCCTTCAAAATCCATCAGATGAGCGAAAAGCAACTTCCGACAGCGTCAAAAGATACTTTGAAGGGAAAATCTGATGTTCCAAGAAGCCTAAGGCTGCTTTCACCAGAAGTGGGAGATGGAAACGGGGAGTGAATGAATTCATTACAATAAATATGTTCTAAAACTCTAAAGAAAGTTAGATTGAGCCTCTGGATGGATAGTTGCTGCATGTGAGTGTGTTTACTACTGTTCTAGAAAAGGTGGAGAGTGGGAACGTGGAAATGGAAATAGTGAACGCTGAAGGGCATAGAGGCTCCAAGAAGGTGAGTCAAAGAAATTTCAAAGAAAACCGATTGATGTAGCCTAATTAAATATTTATTTTAAAATTTTTGAAGAAGAAACCAAACACATGCTAAGTTAACTGGAGAAGATGAAATAGCCTATGCACTTAGAGATCATTTGAAGTCTCTAAACTTAGAAAGTATCATTGCCATTAGGGGGTAAAAAAAAAAAAAAAGGCAGAAAAGAAGAAGCGACTGCTCTAAAAGAAACTTCAGATCTGCCCCGAAATGTACCAAGAAGAAAATAAAAATGAATTTTCACCAAAGATATGATTTAGAGAGATTTTACCCTGTAAAGATAGAGGAGAAGTTTTCCAAAGCAGATTTAAAGAAAACCACAATACTTGTTAATAATAATAAACAACTATAATGCTGGTTTATGTATTTACTATATGTAGTATAGTTTTAATTGATATTTTAGGGTATACTCCTTCTACTTGCAAAAAAAGAAAAAAGAAAAGAAAAGAAAAGAGAAGAGAAGAGAAGAGAAGAGAAGAGAAGAGAAGAGAAGAGAAGAAAAGAGAAGAAAAGAAAAGAGAAGAGAAGAGAAGAGAAGAGAAGAGAAGAGAAGAGAAGAGAAGAGAAGAGAAGAGAAGAGAAGAGAAGAGAAGAGAAGAAAAGAAAAGTTAGCTGTAGAACAGCCTCAGGCAGACCCTTGAGGAGGTGTCCAGAAGGCCTAGTTATCACAGGAGATGACAGCTCCAAGCCTGTTATTGCCCCTAAAGACCTTCGGGAGGGACAAAACTTGGAGGTGAAGACAGTGGTATTGATGATCCTGACCGTGTGCAGGCCTAGCTAACATATATGTTTGTCTTAGATTTTAACAAAAAAGTTTTTAAAGTAAAAAAAAAAAAATTTAAGTAGAAAAAGTTTTATAGAATAAGGTTATAAAGAAAATATTTTTGTTCAGTTGTACAATGTGTTTGTGTTTTAAATTGTGGTTACTGCAAGCAAAAGAGTCAAAAAGTTAACAAAATAAAAGTTTATAAAATAAAAACATTGCAATAAGCTAAAATTAATTTATTATTGAAGAAAGAAAAATTTTTTAAATCAATTTAGGGTAGCCGAATTGTAGAATATCCATGAAGTCTACAGTAGCGTACAGTATTGTCCTGGGCCTTCACGTTCACTCATTGCTCACTCACTGAGTCACCCAGAGCAACTTCTCCGGTGAGTCTTGCAAGCTCCATTCACGGTAAGTGCTCTGTACATGCGTACCATTTTTTTTTGTCTTTCATAACATTTTTTAACTGTCCTTTTTCTATGTTTAGACATGTTCAGATGCGCAAATACTTACCATCGTGTTACAGCTGGCTCTGGTATTCAGCACAGTAACAGGCCGCCCAGGTGTGCAGCCTGGAGCGACAGGCTGCCCCATGCAGCCCGGCGTGTGCCAGACTGCACCCTCTAGGTTTGTGTGCGTGCACTCGGCGATGCTCTCACAACAAGGAAAGCGCCCAAGCACACATTTCTGGGAGCATGTCCGCTTCACTAAGTGACCCATGACTGTGTGCCGTATACTGGGGGTCTTCAGAAATACGTTTCCACGCCCCTTGTGCGTGCACACGGAGTACACGCTCACGCCCCTGTCCGGCCTGTGCTGTAGTCCTGCAGCAAACAGCCTGAACCGAGCCCAAGGCAGGTGTGCGCGGAGAATCTGTTTTATTTTAATTTCTAGTGAGTGATGTTTCCTTATGATCACCTTGTGTGTCAAATTCATCCCCGCCAGATCAGGCTACTCAAAATGCAAAACAAGGATGGAGAGAGGAGGGCTTGGAAGGTGACCAGAGAGGGAGCGTCCTCACCGGCTGCCCCGGTGCAAGACAGCGATGCTCGGACGGACACGTGCCTTGGGCTGCAGCCACGGGGCACTCTGTGAAGAAGCCGTGAGGTGGGAGAGCCCCCGAAACCCGCGACGTGCTGCTGGCTGGGGCCAAGAGGTAATTTTCTTTGCTGGGCATGACACCACCCCACACTCCGCCCTTTGCTGAGCCACCCTTTCATCTAGCCAAGTGTCCCACTGATGGGTGCGGCCAGGCGGGGGCCAGCCCAGACGCAGCCTGGCCCAAGCATCCTGGGGCCTCCCCGCCAGGCATGCACATTTTCGTGGCGGCTTTTCTACCCAGTTTGGGATCTTATCCACAGGCCTATTTTAATCTATTTACTTTCCTGAGTTCGGACTTAGTGACCAGGCTAGCGTTTTGAAGGATTAACTGCTGCAGTCACCTTTGGTTTTGCTGGGGACAGGGTGTCTAAGAGTGTTTGCCTTCTCACTCCTGCCGAGCGTCTGCAAGCTCCAGCGTCAGCTGGTGCCTGGCCTGTGAGCAGTGCACGCTCGCGACGGCCCGCAGGCCCCTGCTCCGGGCTGCCCCAGCGCCTGCAGGTGGCGGGCTCCCTGCTCCCTCGAGGGTACCAGGACCCGGGAACAAGGGCAGCTGTCTTGGTTCCACTCTCCCTTTGTTGCATGTGTGGCTGACCCTGTCAGAACCTCTGGCTCCCACACGGCGGGAGCCTGCAAAGCATTCCCTTGAACTTGGCTGTCACTAGAAGGGGTCCCTGACTAACAGGCAGAGGCAGTGGGACTCCTCTGCCACCTGACAGGTGCTGCCGTGCGGCCCCTTCCGGAACCACAGAGACTCATGCACACCCCACACACACAGGCTGCGTGGCAGCGGCTCTCTCCACACACCTTCCAGGGATTCGTAAAGCGCGCCTCGAAGTTCGGGCTTGCCTTTGCTCTGCAGAGATCTTAAGCCCCTCATTTAATTAGTTTATTTAAATTCCGAACTTCTGCAGGTTATCGCGAGTGGTCGGAATGAGAGTGGAAAATTAATCCAACCAGAGAGGCAGGTGGACAGGGAGGTCGAGCTTCACTTTCAGACTATCAACATCCACAGGGCTCTGCACTCCAATTATCCATAAAATGATTTCAATTTTTGAAAGTTTATATCTGGCTAAGTATTCAAAGCAGACAATGGCTCTGTGGAAGGAAAAAAAAAAAAAAGTAGGACAGCTACGGAAATGAGTACAGGCCCCTAGGCCCAGAGCCTTTCCAAGAAATCAGGCCAGGCTCAAGCAAACTCGGGCTATGGAAAGGTGAGACGTCCATGTGACTTTGACCATGCGTAGCCCTGCTCCAGCACAAGGTCCTGCCCAGGGTCACAGGGAGCAGATAGCGCTTTGCTCTTCCTGGCTTCTCTGTTGTAGTCACCAACATTTAAAATATAAGAATGCGGTATCTGTCTTGCAGCATTTTTAAAAGTGTTCAGTAAATTGGTAAAAATTGGTAAAAACGGTGGATGCCGGAGCGTGGGCCAAGGTTCCTGAGAGAGTTCCTCTCTCTCCCAGTTTAACTCACCAACTGCACCTCGTTGAATGCTCCCAGTTCCGAGAGCAGGTGATCGCAATGAATTTCCGTAGAACACAGTAGCTTTAATAATGGCCGTATTTTATTTTGCTCACACATTTAAGGCGTGGTCTGGGCTGGGCAAGGCAGCTCAGCTCTGCTCCGCTTGGTGTCAGCTGGGACAGCTCAAAGTCTGGACGTGGAATCGCCCAAAGGCTCCCTCACTCCCGTGTCACTGAGTGTGTGCTCCATGGAGCAGGACACACTGCCCCGTGTAAGAAGGGCGTGTGGGGAGGGACATGCAGCCATGGTGGACAGTGCAATTGGCCACAGCAGGCATTCATATACCCACTTCACTGATAAGGAAACTAAGGCACAGTGTGATAAGGGGCTGCTCATATTCACCCAGGGATGAGCAAGAACTCAAACTCAGGCCAGTTTGGCCCCAAAGACTCCTCCTTTTCCTTTCTTTCTTTTGTTCGTTTTGTTGCTGTTGGATTCTGTGTTTGTTTGTTTTGTTGGCTGGTGAGCTGTTCCTTTTTGTCACGAAGCTGCCCAGTAGCCCAGCTGGGATATAAGCTGTGGTTATTCTGACACCAAGTCTGAATGGACATTCAAAGTCTAGGACTTCTCCTTGATTTTGCAACCAAGGGAGGTAGAGTAATTTATCAAGAGCCTAGCAATGCTGGTCTTCATTATGTCAACCTGCGTTGCTGGGCCCTCTTCCTTCTATTGTAGGACATTCAGAGCCGGGCTCCGGGGTCTGGCTGCCCGGCTTGAATCGAGTCCTGGCTGCTTAGCTGTAGAGCCTTGGGTAAGGCACTTAACTTCCATCCTTAGTTCCCTCATAGACAGAAAGGGGATGATCACAGTACCTGCCAAAGAGTGTTGCCACCAGGAACAAATGAGGTACCTGCTGGGCAATCCAGCATCTAGCAGGTAGTATCTTCCATGACATTCAGCACAGAGCCAGGGACAGGGCAGATCCAGGCAGACAGACAGCATTAACAAATGATCAGAGTTCATACAGATACATTTACTAATTCATTTAGTACGTTTTATCACATGTTATACTGACGACCACTGACATTTCCTGAATTTAGCTCTGCAAACTTGGGCAGCTCACACTCCTTTCTCAAGCCTCTTATTGTGCAGTTTTTCCATCTGCACAATAAAATAATAGGTTTTATGAGCTACTAAATTTTTTCCAGCTTTCATACCTATGGCCTCTTATCTATGCAGCATCATAACTCCATTTATAGTTAATAATCACAGAATTATTATCAAGTTCCCAGAACTTGAAGCCTGGGAACGCTTTCATTTTAAAGGGGAGTTGTGCGAGTCAGAGAGAAACATTGGCTTCACTCCTTGGGAAGAAAGAACTGTTATTAGCAGTCGTAGGCTTGTCTGGCATTGTTAGGCTTACGCTGAATAAATAAACGATGCTTCTCAAAACAGGGCACTCGAGGCAATAGAATTTATGGCGACATTTATTTGTATCGTGTCTGCCTGCATTTTCCCTGCTACACCGCACGAATAAGCGAGGCTCCTTGGACTTCCTGGCTTCAAGTGGATTTTGTGTTTTTTTCCTACCTGGCTGCAGAATGAAGACAGCTGTCCCTGTGTTTCCGGAAAAGCTGGACGACTAAAGTGGCTGTGCTGGGCCCGGGAGGAGAAAAGCGGAGGCAGTGTCAGCGAGAAGAACAGCGGGACGGGCACCGAGAGCAGGCTCCGGACATCGGGGCCAGGTCAGTGGCCGAGCTTCAGGGCCTCACTCTCTATCCCAGACAGCTCTGGGGGAAGTGGAGACCTCCCTGGGGGGCCCGGCTAGTGCGGGGGGAGGTGGTATTCCAGCTCGGGAGCCCCCAGACCCAGCACATGTCTGCGCCTGGACCTGCCAGAGTAGGAGAGCCACCTGCCTACAGGGACCGTCCAGCTGAGATGATGAGGACATGACCGGGGCCTGAGCTCAGTGAGTGGCACAGGAGGCCGCCCGACCTTCCGGGGGTCGTGTGAGCTGCCCAGGTTCCTGGGAGACCTGATGAGAGACGGAGAGGGAGTTCCCAATAATACAGGGGAACTCTCCTACCTGGGGATAGAATATGGGTTCACTGTCAGGTGTAATTTGACTTAAAGGAAATATGGCAACGTGGCCTTCCGCTAGAAACTGTGTTTTGTAGTAAGAGTCATACCTGGAGTCGCCCATAGTACTTCACTACAGTAAGGAAGCTGTAGGTCCCGTTGGAAGGCCATTCATTCTGAGGTTAAGCAACAAGGTGTCATAAATTCTCATCTCTGCACGTGCTGTTTCTTTAGTTTACTTTAGACCGTTTCTCCTCGTTGTTGTTGATACCCTCGCCCATCTTGACCTTCAAGGTGCATATCGGCTGGTCTTTCGGTTTATACTGAAGCTCTACGCGGCAGGCAAAGTGTTAGGTGTGTTGCCTGTACTGTCTCATTTCATCCTCATATCAACTCTACGAGGGAGATACTGTTGTTCTCACACTGTAGAACCCAGATGAAGAAACTGAGACTAACTTCAGCTAGATGACCCCCCCCCACAATACTACATTGAAAAAGAAAAGAATTAGACCTCAGATTAGCTCCAGTCCAAAATTCATGCTCTTTAAAAAAAAAATCTCTATTGCCCACCCCCTTTATTGGAGAGGTTTTCCCACCACATTGATTCAGACAACCTTGGGTCAAATAGGACCCCACAGGTCCAGCAGTGCCACGAGTGCCATGGGACAAGGGAGCTGTCTTTATCACGGGCCATGTGGTGTCTCGTGTCCTCTGAACACTTTATTCTGCCCACAAACTTAACACGGAGACAAGCTCTGCTCTGCAGTACTGAGTGTGCAAAGGATTGAACGGGAACTTGGCGTTTAGACAAGCAAAGCGATGGCTCCAGCTAGATGGGTCCATTGGCAGGTGGAGGATGGAGGCAGGCTGCAGTGTGGGAGCAAGGCATGTCCCCAAGGCAAGTATGAGCTGCAGCAGAGACAGGAGACAGGGCACGGGGCTGCGGGGGTGCTGTGGACAATCTGAGCGGGTATAAAGACTGAAGACAAACATCTATGGGGTGGGCATGAAGAGACAGGGACAGGAAGACAAAGAGAGTCAGCTGGGGCTGCCTGAGCAACACACCACAGGCTGGGAGCCTTAAACAATAGACATTGTGTTTACAGTGCTGCAAGCTAAAAGTCCCAGACACAAGGTGTCAGTGGGTTTGGTTCCTTCCAAGCTCTCCCCTTGGGTTGCAGATGAGGATGACCACCTTCTCCCTGCGTCCTCCCATGGCCTTCCCTCTGTGAGAGTCTGTATCCAAACGTCCTCTCCTTATAAGGACACCAGTCCTACTGGATTAGGACCCACCCCGATGACCTGACTTTAACTTAATCATGTCTTTAATGGCCCTGTCTCCAAATGCAGTCCCATTCTAAGGTACTGGGGGTTGGAGCTTCAACATATAAATTTGTGGGTGGGGGACAATTCAGCCCATTGTGTGTGTGTGACAGAGAGAGAGAGAGAGAGAGAGAGAGAGAGAGAGAGAGAGAGAGTCTACAGCCCCAACACAGGCTCCTGTGTGTGCTGTTGGTGGGGGCGAATGACTGATGGGCCCTCGGGCAGGCAGGGAGCTGTGGATCCCAGACACGGCTACGGGTTAGTCAGAGAGAGATCCGGACTCCACCACCTTTGAGCTCCTTTGCATTGGACTTGAGTCCTGTGACGTAGCCTCTGTGTGGGCTCCATCTGAGCCTCCCACGGGCCACCAAGGATGAGTCCTTCGTGACAGGTAAGGCCAGAGGACATGTGGTCACCAACGTGGCCCCTCCTGGAGGACCCCTTCAAGACCTGCTGGGCACCTCAGGGCAAAGGCGCCGAGGACAAGCCCAGCCGTCACGAGCCAGAACGTGCCCTCGGGGCGCCCGGCTGCCGCTCCGCACCCTGTCTGGGCTCAAGAGCCCCTCACCCCGCACTTCTGCAGGGCCAGCCGTCACCAGCACTTCCGCCTCCGCCAGCCCTGGTCGTCTCCTTCATTGGCGTGGTTTCGCTCAGCCCAGAGAAGGGAAGGAGAAAGCACACTGTGAGGCCTCTTCCCTGGGTGCCAGGCGCCGTGCTTTCCTGTTTCTTCTTCTTAAGCCCTTCCATGTAAGTGTGATTATGATCTCATTTTAGAGATGAGAAAACAGAGACTCAAAGAAGTGACCTAAGTCCCCCAGCCTAACGCAGAGCGGGCGCGGGGGTGAGTTCAGAGCTGCCGGGTCTGGCGCCAAACCACAGGTGGTCTCTCCCGTGTGCTTGGCTGGGTGGAGGGGAGGCCTGCGTGTCACCTTCCTGCAGGGCTTCCCGCCCAGGGCGCCCATTCTAGAGCTTGACTGAGGGCTCACTCTCTAATTAGAAAGTTTAAGCATTTCATCCTTAATGAGATAGCGAGTTTAAGCAGGTGCCCACACAGTTGTATGTTTTCCTTGAATTCTGTCCTTGCCCTGGTTGCTAGCCACCGTGCAGTGCTCGATAAATAATCGCTCGTGGTGTGGACACTCAGGATTTTAAATGGTTTTCTTTTGGATGCGAAGAGGACTTTAGCTGTCCTTAAGGCACGAAATTTAAAGTCAAGTGTCTGAGCAAGATGAAATTCAAAGGAAGTGTTATCATCTCTGCCTCCATGTGCACAGGGCTCAGACCCCGAGAGGGAGGATGATCTGCAACTTGACCCAACGCGCAGCACTTGCTGCTGCTTCTCTGCCTCCCCACCGAGCCATGCGTGCAAATCGGTGCAGCCAGTTACAACCTGGAGTACATGGAGAGTTTATGTACAGAGTTTTCACACTTGGCTTTTTGAGGAATTTAGAGTAAGATTGTCATCGATGCATGCCTTTGCCACATGCTACATTATTAATCTAGAACTATTCCTTCCACGTGCTGTCTAACCATTGATAGTAGGCATACACTTATCTTCCTTTGCCTCAGCTTTCTCCTCTGTAAAATGGGGTTCATTGCACTTACCACACGGGGTAATCGTACCTACTTCATGCACTTGTTGTGAGGAGCAAATGAATCATCATGTGAAAAGAACTTAGCACAGAATCCAGAATGTTGTGAACACATAATAAATATTTGCTCTAAGCATTTCTTCTGGATTTGGCTTGAAACACCCAATAAGTGTTAGATTAGCAGTGATTCATTTCTGAGGAGGGGTTAAGAGTTATTACTTTTAAAAGTATCTTTACATTCATTTCCCCTTTTCCCCATTAGCATTATGTATAGGTTTTTTTTTTTTTATAGCCACTTACACAAAGAAACAACCTCTTATATCACATTAACAGATGAAGATAAGTAGAAAACAACAAAAGGCATGTTAAGAAACACATGTCTTATGATCAGGAAGGTTTCTTTACTGGCTAAAGGAGTGGATGTCAAAATAGACTGACCAAGATACTTAATATAATACCGGAAGAAAATAAAAGGATTTCTATGTATATTTATTTTCATGTAACAAATTAGAAAACAAATAGGGCTTTGCTGGTATTTCATGTACCCATTGATCAAAAGTGTATGTAGAAAAAGAATGAATGAACTTACATTTTGAAATGAAAACTTTTTTCTTTTTTAACTACTTCAGCTGCATAATCACACAAGTCTGGAGACTGCAGATTTAAGTGGTGGGCACTAGCCTTGTGGGTGGGATTCACGTTAATGCTTTGGCAAAAGGGCACAGATAGTCCTGAATGCTCAGGCCACTGATGGACACTGCAAATCCTGAGAATTCCTTTCCAGAGCGAAGCATGTTTTCCCAATGCATAGCACAACGTCTGCCATGTGGCATGCGCTCACTCCATAAATGTTAGTTATTGTTATTTACTATAATTAGTGAGGTAGTGTGCTTTTACTAAGTATTCTATTTTTTTTTTACTTAACCCTCACAATATTCATGCAAAGTTACCCAGTATGACCCCACTTCAAGGACCAAAACCAAGGCCCAGGGAGAGCATGTGATTTACCCAAACCTATGCAGCCTCTAAGCTCTAGAATGGAAGGTAAAACCTCTGTCAGCTCAGCCTGAGGTTCTCCCAGATTCTGTTCTCATCTAAAGGGAGGCAAAGAAGAGAAGGTCCTACCTCAGGTGCACCACTCACTCAATGGGCTACCTGGAAAAGTTTCAAATCTTTTGCTATTAATAGGACTGATTTAATAATAACAATAATAATTTTTTAAATGACACGTGTAATTGCACTTGGTAATTTGCCACCTGAACGGTTCTCTCCCTCGAAATCCCCACTTGGAACAAAGAGAACACACACGTCAGAGCCCCAGGCCTGGGTGGGGGTCTCGCTCTCTGCCCTTTCCTAGCAGGGACATGTGCTCTCTCCTGCTCCGTCATTGCTAAGGGATCATGGTATCTATGTCATTGGAAATTTAAGATAATTCAAAATGATGTAACTTCCAGATACATTGTAGATTCCTGATGAAGTAGCTACTAGGTTACTAGGTATGGAATGTCCAATTTCCTTAAGTACTAAGTTTGACAGTTGATATCTCTGGCATTTCACTTTGACACTTCTTGGGGTTTTTTTTTGCTGTTGTTGTTGTTTATTCCTTATTGTGAAGGTTCATCCTCATTCTTTCAAATGCACATTTTGGCTTATGATTATCTTTCAAAAATTTTTACAGGAAGTTTTAAAAAGCCATGGATAAGTCAAAAATTCATGTTATTTTTGAATATGAGTTCCATTGCGGAGCCAGTGCAGCACAGACAGCTCGAAATAGCGATGAAGTGTTTGGGAAGGATGTGGCTAATGAACGCACAGTACGCTGATGGTTTGAGGAGTTCCATTCTGGTTATTTTAATCTTGAAAATGAGCCATGTGGGTGACCTGAGACCAACATGGATAATGATGAGCTGAAAGCTGTAACAGAAGCAAATCCATCTCCACCTACCCGAGAATTAGCAGCAAGGTTTGACATTACTATTCCAACACTGGACCATTGAAACAAATGGGCAAGGTAAAGGAGCTGGATAGATGGGTACCATATGAATTAAACGAGCATCAGAAGAGAAATTGTCTCAAAGCTTGTCTTTCTTAGCTGTCACGACATAAAGGTGAAACATTTCTACACCATATTGTTACACAGGGTGAAAAATGGACTCTTTTCGACAATTGCAAGCATTCAGCACAACGGTTGGATAAAGATGAAATGCCAAAACACACTCCAAAACCAAATATTCATCAAAAAAAGCTAACGCTGTCTGTTTGGTGGTTGAGCGCCGGTATTATCTACTGCAGCTTCATGAAACCTGGTCAGTTGATTGCAGTGGATGTCTTCTGCAACCAATTGGATGAAATGATGAGGATGCTTGTGATTAAGCAGCCTAAATTGATCAATTGAGACAGGCCGATCCTCTTGGAAGACCACATGTGGCGCAAACAACGCTGCTCAGACTACACAGGCTGGACTTGGAAACGCTCTGCCATCCACCGCATTCACCAGACCTTGCACCAACTCACTACCACTTCTCCCAGGTCATCTGAGATCAACATGGACAATGATGAGCTGAAATCTGCAACGGAAGCAAATCCATCTCAACCTACCTGTGAATTAGCTGCAAGGTTTGATGTTACTATTCCAACAACACTTATTTCAAGGAAAAATATTCAATTCTCAACAAGCTGTGGAAAAGGCCTTTTGAGGTTTCATCTCCACTCACTCTCCAGGCTTCTTCACTGCTCGCATAAACAAGCTACTGTTAAGTTGACCAGACTCTGTTGATAGTTTAGGCGCCTACTTTAATTAATTGTACTGCTTCTTGCTTGAGGGATAATAAACTTTTGATTCGAAAACTGACATTTCATATTTAATGACCTAGTACTATACTGTTTCACTTTTTTTTCCCATTTTTTTTTAAGTCAAGACATGTTTTCACCCATTATAATTTTTGATGTTTGTATCATGGAAGATAAGTGAGTTATCTCATAAAAACCAGAAACCATGTCCCTGGAAGAAAGGGACATATCCCTTATCCCCTGTTGCTTTCTTAACTCCTTCTGTCCAGACCATAGACCCATAGAGGCCCTTAGGCCCCCTGCACCTTCTCGTTTCTCAGTTGCAGGAAACGAGGTTGGAGGTCCATATTACTTGCCGGGGTCACACAGTGAGGTCATATCAGTGTCAGGACAACTCAGATAGAGCGGGCTCTTTCTTCACACGTCTCTGCTGTCTGCCACTTTGCTCTGTCTCACCTGCCTAGTTCCTGACCAGCCCTGCATTCAGTCACCTGGGTTTTGTTCAAAGGCCACCTCTCCTCAAACCCCAAGTCTTCACTGAATCAAAGCCAAAAGAGCTGCATACAGTGGTGCCACACAGGCCTCGTGCATGTCCCCTGCTGGAGGCTCCTCGAGTGCCTACTCCCCACTGTCTTTATGGCTTTGCAGTGAACTCTTCTGTATCTGCTCAGATCGTTAGAATCTGTGTGTCATGAGTTCTCAGGCACAAAGCGTGTCCTCAAGCCATTCCATGTAGGGCGTGCTGCCGGCTGCCAGGGAACCTTTCATCACTCGGGTGTTACAGACATGCATATAAAAATGCACGCAAGCACACACACCTCATGCAGGCACACACATGCATGTGTGCCTGCATACGCACAAGCACATGGGTGCATGCACGCATAGGCACACACATGGCTTCCACGCTACGCCACCCATTTTGCATCAGAGCTCTGAGTGATTGATTTGACAAAACAAAAAAAGTACATGGGGGCTGTCTCGTCTGCAGACTACCTACGAGATACAATTTCTCTGAGATTTCCAAACCGTCTGGCATCTGCAGACTTCAAAACCACTTATAGATGTTATAAAACCAGCTCTGATTGTATCATGATGATTGCTGACATTTAGTGTCTGTCAGCCTGGAAAGAAAAAAAAAAAAGATAAAAAAGGAAAGAAAGGAAAAAGCTTGGCCCCCTGCTAGGATTTCCCAGCTGGGGGAGCTGAGGCCCCTCCTGCCAGGGACGCTCGGGGGCTGCCGGCCGTAATGCTCCAGTGGGTCCTTTCGGAGGCCACGCATTTCTTGGGCCACAGAGTTCTCATTTCCCTCCTGACCACACTGGTTCCTGTGTCCTTTCACCTGACCCCTTTGACTGACAAACTGGAACAGTACCTGGGAACAAAAGGCGGTTATATAAAATCTAAGGCAGCATATTAATATTTCATTAGCAATTCTTCTCTCTCCCAGGCTGACTGACAGCTCCGTCAGGATGGTGGCAAAGCTGATTTTAATTATTTTTTTTTTTGCAACCTGCAATGCTCCTCTCTCCTGCCTCTTCCCGCTGCAAATCAGTCAGAATGTTCCCTTCGTTATTACCATAAGCGCTCAGCAGTCTCTAATTACTCTAAAGAATTTCTTATCTTTTATTTCTAAAGCTGAGATTTTTAAAGAGAAGGAGAAAGAGGGAGAGAGCCATAATTAACCGTGCAGCTGTTGGTAGTCTGCCCAAGTCTAGGGCTGCGGCGGTCCCCCCTCCTGTTTGTGCGGAGACGGGGCGCAATAATGATACGACTCTCTTCAAAGCAGGGAGAGCCGTGCATACAACACGCTCCCTTTGGGAATGCTCTCCAGAATCCATTTTTAATACCGAGATGATTAAAGAGCAGACTCAGGAAGGCACGGCACACACACGGCTGCGTGCGCAGGGCTCCCTGTCGCCGGCTGGCGGCCCGGGGACGCGGCTCGGAGAGCCTCTTGCCAGGGGGAACCAGGAAACACCACGATGTGTCTCTCTTCTAGGCAAATTGCAAAATGGGGCTGCTCCCCTGGAAAACGGGTGTCCTGTCCGCGCGCAAGGTGCCAAGCACAGAGGAGGACAGGGACCATCCCAAATGAACGATGAGAAATATATAATCTAGCCACCCCGGAGGCACACAGCCTTGTCATTAGATATAAAAAGCTTCTTTCAAGGGATTGCATTAGCTTCCTGGTATTATGACTTACAAGGAGAGCAAAATGCAAATTGGGGGTTTTCATGATAATCGGTCTTTTCTATCTTTCCCCTGAATTGACTCTGCCGCTGGCTGGCTGGCTGGCTGGCTGGCTCCTTGAGTTTTATTGTGTTGACGAGTCTCAAACTGATTATTCCTGGGAAATCAGGAAATAAATAGACGTGAAGATAGGGCGCACAGCATATGTCTAATGGAAATATTACTCATAGCCCGAGTCTGGAGAACGCTGAGCGTCCTGCTCTCTTGGGGCCACGCACGCCCAGCCTGGCCGCGGGTCTGCTCAACGGCAGGGACGGGAAAGCGGCGGGTAGGCCTCGGGCTGGCTGCGGACCAGCTGCTCTGCGCGCCCGTGCGGCGCAGGCGGCCTCTTACAGGCCAAATGGGCACCGCATTTCCGGTGCGGTGCGGGGACACCCGTGCGCCAACCAGCAGCGGCGCGCATCCCCGACAGCCCCCGCCGGCGTGGCTGCGGGACCAGCAGTCCAGCTCCCACGGACGACCCGCTGAGGATTGGTGACCGGAAAGCCCCCTCCGGGACTACGATTGCCAAGGGTGCAAAATGCAGCTGGAATTGGAGAGAGGCCATCCTGCTCTCGCTGGGAGCAGAAGCACATCCAGGGACCAGGGACGCACACGCCACGGGGGCTCCTTGGCTGGGCGGCTGAGGCTGCGGGAACGACCGAAGGCGCAGTGAGTGCGTGCATGCGGGCGGGCGCTCGGAGCGTCCGGGCCTGGCGCTGCCCAGGTGCGCGTCCTTGCAGAAAGCCTCTGGCCACCCCGCCCGCATCCATCAAGTGGGCGTGCTGCCTGCGGCGCTACCAGCCGAGTTCCTGGGCAGAATCGATGCACATGCGCCGGGACCTGAGAAAGGAACACTAGCAATGCACACGGTGTGTGGGCGCGCACGCGCACACATTTATTGTGAAGTTACGTACACCGGCATAAATGCAACATTTGGTTTGAATTTGCACCTAGGCTAAGGCAAGCTCCCTGTTAATAATACTCTTACCGTCTGGACCTCACTGTTTTGCTATGTAGAGGACATACAGTTGCCCTTATCCATACCCCTAGTCCACTGAATTCTTATTTAATGAGGACCTTGTGCCTTTCCTGGGGTGTCGTTCCTCTAAAATTCAGTTTTGATTTGATATAGGATATAGAAATACAGTTTTCTCACTCCTTACTGTATTAAGCAGCATGCCTGCAGGATTTCCATGGGCACACAAGTCCATAGAGGCTGTAAGTAAATCAATGAATGAACGAAGGCGAGACCTGCTGGGAAGGCCCGCGCGCTCCCTCTGTGATTTAAAGCAGGGGGGCTGAACCGAGCATTGCAGGGCTGATGAGTCAGCACAGCCCAGTGGAAAGGCACTGGTTTCTCCATCTGTAAAATGTGATCGATAATCTCTTGCCACTACTACTCCTAAAAGGATGGTGTGAGGATGAAAGGGATGGTGCATGCAGAGAGCTTTGCCTTATTCCAAGAGGAAAAGCCATGGTGTCCACTGAGCCCAGCAGTTACCGGTTAATATTAAATATGCCTTAATGACCATAGTAATCGGAGTAACTTTTACCTGCAGAGCAACTATACCTGTATTACCTATCTACATTTTAACATAAAACAGCCCCATTTTACAGAGAAGAAGGAAATTAAGGTGGAGAGGGGTTAAGTCATTTCTAAGGTGACAGAACTGGTAAACGACAGTCCCCACCTGGGGTCTGGGAATTCTACTCCCACACGGGGCTCTCCCCTCTGCCCCATCCCACAGCATGGCCTCCCTCAGGCCTGCCTGACTCAGCCAACTTGAAATATCTTCTCACCCTCCAGGGACGTTGAAGATTGACCCTGAGCCAGGAGAGCTGGACTCTACTCCAGGGAGCTTCCTCGGGAAAGCCTCTCACATCTGTAGGCCCCGCCCCTGTAAAGATTCAATGCCATTCAAAATTCACGGAACGTTCTTCTGGTTCTAAAACTGGACACAATCCATGGCTTCGGACAGAATGTTGATTGTCAAAGAAAAGGTGAATGAGAAGCTTTTCATTTACTCTATTGCATATTAAATTTTTACTGTGTGTTATTTTTCTATAGATAATGTCATTTATAATGTGTATTATATTTTAAAGTATTGTATATTTAAAGTGAGATTTATTTCGGAGCAAACTTATTTCTAAAATCCCATAACAGAACAATAGAAAACCATGGTCTGATTTATAAGAGTTTCATTTGGACTCTTTAAAGACTATATTATTTTGATTAAAGGATTTAATACTATACTATGGATAAGGAAAGCCTTCAGGATAAAAATGTAATGGCTGTTTTTTTTTTTAACTTAATTTCTTTAGTGGCAGACTAAATTCTACATTTAAAAGCAAGTGTTAATGCATTCCAATCAAAGTAAGAGGAACAAACAGACCTGGTGTAAGATAGGCATAAAAAAAACACAACCATCTGAAAATATCTTTTTTCCTTTCCTGAAATTTGACTTTTTATTTTTTCCACCATTTGTTTGGTAAAGGCCTCTGTCTTCAAAAACTCCTATCAAAATGCAGATCCATTGTGTGAGGAAACTATACTCTTCTCATTATATTTTTCTATCATCAATTTATCATAATCCCTGATAAGTCACCAAGTTCTAGAAAAATGGGTCAAAGGCCAAGTGATTATTAAAAGAGGCGTTAGGAAGAGAAGGAAACATCCTAGAAGGCAGAACGTGATGGGGTGTGAGCATGCGTAACGGGGGAACGCATCTGCCGGAGCAGAGTCAGAGCTTGGGAACATTTCTGTGCAGAGTGCAACTAACCGTTCCTTCCTGGAGCTGGTCCCGCGTTCTAAGGTGGCAAAACACGCTTTTGACACTGAGAATCGTGGACAAGAATTTTCTGACAGGCAAACCTCGATGTCTGTGACTGTTGTCTGATCCCTCCAAGGAAGAGGTTAAATTGAAATTCTGCTCAATTCAATACGGGATGGGCCAGGCACTTGTTCTCAACTAGGTGAGATGACAAGGGCCGTGGTAGAAACAAAAATACCAAGATACCAGAGCCCCCCCTCCCAACCTTTCGTTTTCCATCCAGTGGGGAGACTAAAATCTGTGCCCCTGTCACACTGGGCAGAGTATGATCAATTCTTTGTTCTCTATGTGCTTGTTTATACTCGGAAATTCCTGGAAAGGAAAGGATGGTGTCTTTGTTTATGAAACCCCTTTCTGCTGGATATGATATCCTAGGCACTAAAGTCAGTTCATCATTGCTGGTTGTATTAATGCTAGAGGTACTACTGTGATGAAATTTAGAGGTGGGAGCTACTGATTAGGTGAGATAGAGACAATTTTCTGGGGCCGATAGCCCTGGAGTCTGGCTTTAAACATCATAGGAGATCCCAGTAGGCAGAGCCACATGGGGGCGGATTATCCATACTTATATAGAGCCTCAGTGGCTTCCTGACAGGAATTTTCATGAATCATTAAACTTTCCTGCTGCCTCTTCTCTCTCCTAAGAAACAATTTTCAAAATTTAAATGTGCATAGTCTAGAAGAAACTGCTACTCCTGTACTTCAGTTAGCCAAGTTGCAAAGGATGCCTACCTGGAGCTCAGGACTGCAAACCCCCCCTCCCGTTCTGTGCGTGAACACCTCCAGCGACGGCCCCCCGGGCAGACGGGAGGCTAGGTGTCGTGTCGCAGTCTGCCTGCCATTTGTGGTGCAGGTGGGCTTTGGTGTCTACAGAGAGGAAAGATGTCAACGACTCGTGAGGCATAGCACCTGGGATCGCGATCCAGCCGCCCATACTTAAAGTCTCAACAGGAATTAAACGCATGCAACAAATATAATAACACAAATTTCAACTGGTATGAAGCCTTTTCAACATTGAATCGCACACTGCTTGAATACACTCCAGCTTTGAAAGACAGAGAAACAGAAACACAGAGAACGATTTGAGGAATGAAATGCAAAGCAAGCCTGCATTCATAGAGCTGCAGCGACACTAAAAAATGATTCTATGCATCAGTGTTTCTCAAAATATGGATTAGAGATCCACACCACGGTCACTAGATTTTTGTTTTGATTACCTACCCCCCCCCCCAAGATTCAAGATTCCCTGGCTCACTCCAGAGATTCAACTGGAGCTGGGGTAGATCTCAGAAATCTGCATTTTTAACTATAACACTAATGATTTTTTTCCCCCACTGATTCACCTCCTTCCTATAGTAGAACTCTTTGAAATTCTGTGCCCAGTGGGGAAGTCCATTCACACCGAGGGAAATGGGCCTTGGAAAAGCTCGCCACGTGAAATTGATTACGGACGCGGCAGTGGTATTGTACCGAGAGGCTTCCCAACGAGCCATCGACGTTCGCCCTGGCCGTGAGTGGCCCTAATGGGAACCGCTCACGGGACCTTCCTGCGTCGTGGGCATGCGGGATGGGGGTGGGGAAGGCAGGAGGAAGAGTAAAGGAGAATTCACTTCTCCTTGCACGGGCAGACGCCGTGAAGGGGGATGAGTGTGGTGTTCAGCACGTGTGAGGCACCGGGGAAGCAGCTGCCTCCAGACGCCAGGGTGTCCGCCTGATCTTCCTATCAAGGCGTGGCTGCTAACATGTAAACAAGCATCTAACAAACAGATTAAGGAAGAACTTTCTGTCTTTACAATGAAGAAGCCTGTGAAGAGCCCGATAGCGAATATCTTAGGCTTTGCAGCCCACATGGCCTGGGTGTCTCGACCACTCAATCGTACCTCGAAAGCAGTCATGAACACCTCATAGACTACTGAGGGTGGCTTTGTCCCAATAAGATTTGGCTTTCTTATTTACAAAAACAGGCAATGAGCTGACTTGATTCGTGGGCTGAAGTTTGCATTGAATTTCTTAATTTATAGCATTAATATCCTAAGTTTTTATGGACAGTTGCTTGCTTAGCAAAAAACTTGAGTTTCATGATTCTATATATGCCTCCCCTTCCCTTAGAAAGAAGTGGCACGATGTGTTCACACATTTCAGCAGTAGAATCTGCACACTCCTACTGTGAATTCTCCTTTCTTCCTTTATCTTAGACTATGTGAATATCTTTCCGAATGGATTTTGTTTATAAATAATTAGTGGGAGACTTTTAATTCAACTTAATACACACAATAATTTTTTATGCATGCCTCATCTTACCAATTTTGCCAGCATTTCCCTAAACTTTTCGTGCAAGAGCGTAGCCATCTGCATAGCCCCCCTGACCTAGGCTGGGACCCTGTTCATGTGCACATCCGTTCGTTCTGCAACTAATGGCTTCTGGTGATTCCCTGACTGTTCTGCCCTGGTGCTCATCACTGGTACCGCATGGCTTGCCACTGCTAATTCATCTTTATTCCGTTGCTACAGAGGGATGTGACTCACACTTCTGGCACCAAGTCCACTTATGCTGGGAATCTCTGCTCCTGAATGATAACTTCACTGGACACGAGTTCTCCTCTCACTGAGTCCCCCACGGCCACGCAGGGCTGGCCGCCTCGGAAGAGCTGTACGGTGACCTCAGGAAAAGCAAGGAGGATGCCTCTCTCGGCTTTCGTGTCACCGTCTCTCGTATAGGTGTTGATAGCGCTCTGAGCTGTGTCTGGATATTTTCAACAGTTTTAATGAAACCCCCTTTCGAGGCTGGGGCCATAGAGCTCACTCTCTCTGTGTAAAACCCAAAGCTGGACAAACACATTTGGGAACCAAGACAACTACTGAAAGACATTTCCTTATCTTCTTCTTTTCTGACTAACCCTTTGCGAGCGGGGCCCGAGCTTGCGTGCTCTGCCCGGGTTTCTCTAAGAAAGGATTCTCGTCCACAAGACTCCTCAGCTCCACTGCAAACAGTCACACGGTGCCCAGCACAGATGGGACAGAACCCAAGATGCAGCTGCACCAACAAGCGATCCTTCCAGAAACTCACCCGCTGTCTAAGGTGTGGCTCTTTGGGCTCAGCCTTCTTATTTTTGACCATTTAATTGCTCTTTATTGCCCTTTAAATACTGCTGTTGCTCCATCCTAGGCCCTCTCTATTTTTCACTGTCTTTCACCATCATTTCCTTCCCTGGGACTTCAATGACAATATGTGGTCAGATGGCTGCTAAATTAAAATTTCCAACATGATCTTTCTGCTAAAATCCAAATGCAGACACCCCCAGACAGCCCAATGTCTCCAGTTCAATATCTCAAGACAATTCAGATTCATCAGGGATTCCCATTCATTGCTTTCTCCATCCTCTTCTCAGGTTCTCCACTGTGAGTGGCATCACCCTGGGAAACCCTGGGGTCACCATGTGTCACTTCCCCTCACCTCCCTCCCCATGGCCAGTCACATGCAATGTCCGACAGAGCTGTCTTCCTAAATATCTTCCAAATAAAAATACTTCTTTTATGGGTAAAAAAGAAAAAAAAACTATTCTTTTATTATAAACTTACATCTAGTAATTATCAAACTGTAGAGTATATAAAATAAAGCATAACTGATTCCAGCTTTTGTTACAACCATTCAAATTCCCCAGAATCATCCCTGTTTACTATGATTTTTTTAAAATAAAAGTTCATTGGAATGTAAATGTGTCCTCCCATATATTTATATAGAAACTAACTCTAGCAACCACTTCCACTGTAACGCTACAGTTAACTAGATTGTTCTAAAAGTATTTTAAATTGAGTGTCGTGCTCCCAGTAGACATGGGAGTCATAGCACCAGAGGGTCCCAATGCCAGTAGAGTTCTGTGGTCAAGATTATCTTTGGAGAAGAATTGGAATCTGGGCTTGGATGGCTAAGCAGTTTTTATCTAGTTTACCTTTAGTCATGGCATCTAAGTGCTGCATCGTGAGACGCTAAGATTGTTAAGGTCTCACTTATTGGAGAACGTGGCACAGAAGCTATCTTTGAAGGGAGGCTCCATGTACCTCAACCACAGAAAGAACACAGGCTTAGTTTCTCCATGGGGCCAGAGCTGGTCCATCCCAGCTTTGGGCACCATTTCAGAGTCTGCAGAGAAGCCTCCATTGGAGGTCTCCCATTCCACCGCACCCCCTGCTCCCACCAATCCTTGGAACGTATTCTAAATTGCCATGTCTCTGTTTGCAACCCTTCGGCAGCTTTCCCTGGCCCTGAGGTTGAAGCCCAAGCTCCCTGGAGCTCAGACAGGCACACAAAGCACTGTCCTGTCTGCCCACTTCCTGCCAGGGTCAGCCTCACCCCTAACCCTGAGATCCTGGCAGACCCAAAACCTGGGCAACTCCTCACACCTCTGAACAATCCCTGATGTCTTCTCAGCCTAAACCACCCTCCCGACCTTCCTACCTGGGAACTTCTCAGTCTTTCCTCAAGTTCAAATATTTGTGTAGTTGAAAAAGTGGATTGTAGAACTCTACACAGTTCGCAATCTTTTTTTCTTGTTAAAAAGACATAGTTAGAAACACAAGGAAAAGTCTGCAAGTAGAGGTAACAAAATGGGGTGAAAATTTTCCATATGACTTTTCCCTCCATTTTATTATACACATTCTCTGAAATGTGTGTTTGTTACTCATGTGATGTCATTTCAAGGCTCAACTTTGGTATTTGAATCACGTGAGAAGCCATCCTTTCTTGACTTCTTGCACTCTTAATTTTGATTTTTGACCCTTTCTCTAAACTCCTCATAATACTCTGAGCTCATCTTCCCAGAGAGACCACCGTTATTCCCTGGTGGGCTGTCCATAGTCTGGCTGGCTGGCGGGACCACACACCCACTTGAAGGTAGGTGCTTACTTATGTTCTGTGCCAGAGCCCTGGCAATGAGCACGGTGCCCGGCTCAGCACTTAGAACATGAGGAATGAAAGAATTCACGTGGAGAGCAAAGCCTGCAGAGAAGCAGGCTCACCTTATGCAAGAGGCCTTTCCTCCTCATTCCCTGGGTGGGTGGGCACAGGGAGGTGTCCTTGAGCGTCACTCAGCCTGCTTCCACCTAGACACGAAATCACCGCCATCACTGTCTCCAGCACAAACACGCTGGCACACTCAGCATGAAAGCTGTCTAGGAAAATTTAAGTAATAGTGGAGTGTGGATAGATCTTATGAATATTCATGAACCAAGGGTCTCAGCAGCCAAGCTAAGCACAGAATTACAGCAATTATCAGAATGATTTGCACACACACAAAGCCAGCCCTAAGCGAAATTGTTGGGGAGGCTGGAAGTCAGCTGTCCCTCTGTCTGGCACCGCCCTCCTTCCTTTCAGTGTGCCCGGCAGGGGCTCAGGCTCTCTGCCCGCCTGCGAGTCTCAGCGCCAACTGCCTCCAACCAGCCTCCGCCCACACACCCCAGTGGCAGGTCTCACAGCACTTAAGCCTCTTCCTCTGTCTTAACTGTCTCCATCCCCCAAGCTTAACTAGTTAACTGGCTAACCAGCTCACGCGTCTTACAGACCAATCCATGCAAAGGTATCAATCAGTCTTGTTTTCCATTTCAATACCTTGTCGTAGACATTTAGCCTTATTGAAAAAGCTTTTGTTGTAAGATTCCTTAACTCAATTTCAGGAACAGGAGGCTATAAATAGATTTAGTAAATAATTAAATAGATGTTGAAGGGTGGTAGGAGCGTGATGATGTACTCCAGCATCACAGACCCTTACAGCAGGAAGGAACTTCATAGGCCATTTCGTCTGGTGTTCCCCACACTAAGTTTTACATGAAGTCAATAGATGAGTGAGCAATAAACTATTCTGTGACTGCACAACATAGTGTAGGATGGATTAAAAATTATTTATGGGAAGATTCTCAGTATCTTCACTAGAATATTGTGAATCTCTAAAGGCTGGATATAGTGTTAATCATGTCCTACGTTTGTACAGAAATTTTTTGTCACAAAATAATTATTACTATCTTTAAGATCTTCTGTTCTACAGAACTCTCTTTGGAAAAGGCTGATCTCGTACAAGTCTTTATTATTCAGCTGATGAAACCCCCCAGAAGAGGGAACATTTGCCCCAGGTGACACACCTGGGAGAGAGTTTAGACTTGAGCCCAGGTGGCCCGGCTCTCCCTTGAGTAGACTGCCCATCACCCCTTGAATCTACCTTTCCCTTTAATTTGTTTTCTTTTTAACAAGAGATTTCAAAACTATAACTTAAAGTAGGTATTTGTGACATAGACTACTTGCGGTACCCCCAAATCCATCCTCTCCTACTTACATGATAAAATAGTTTGTATCTGGGCACATGATCACCAGTCCTGAGCCATCCCACGATTGGGGGGTTCTGTCCCTGGACTGCGACCAGTGTGGTGAGAATGGAAGGAACACGGGTGACTTTGCCTTCTGGAAGAGAAGGAGCCTGTCCTCACTTGGCCCTTCTGAATGGTTCCTGGAAGGAGGAGCCAATGGCAAGGACTACACAAAAACGGGGCACCTGTGTGAGGAAGGCATAGTGACACTAAAGGAGAAGCCTGTGTCCCTTCTGTCCCTGTACCTCAGCTAACTGTAGCTAGCTTTAGTGACTTTGCAGAAGAGGGAGATGAATTCACGTTAGATCTGGCTGATCTCCTTGCAGAGATAAAATACAATGGAGAAGAAATTTGAAGGGTTTCCTATAAAATCTGTTGTTTCAGTTGGTCCCAAGGTAATCATCATTTCATTATAAGAAACTGGGTAGGCTGAATTTGGCAACCATTGAATCAGAGAAGGCAGTTGCAGGCGCAGTAACTGCAGCTACATACAGCAATGAGTTTTGCCTATGATTACTTACACATGGAAACCACCAGAAGGAAACTTCCAGAAGACTGTAATTATGAATTGAATTGTGCCCCTTTCCCTGCAGATTCATATGTTGAAGTCTTAGTCTCCAGTATCTCAGAATGTGACCTTATTCAGAAGCAAGTCCATTGCAGGTATAATTAGTTACTATGAAGTCATACCCGGGGAGAATGGGCCCCCAATCCAATATGACTTGTGTCCTTACAAAAGGGGCTGATCTGGACATGGATGCACATGAGAACAGGCTGGAGTTCTGCTGCTACAAGCCAAGAAACTACCAGAAGCAGGAAGTGAGGCCCAGAGAAGACCCTTTCCTGATACCTTCAAGGGGAACACAGCCCTGCCAACATCTTGCTCTTAGACGCCTGTCCTCCAGAAATGTGAGACAATAAATTTCTGTTGTTTTAAGCCGCCAAGTTTGTGGTGCTCTGTGACAGCAGCTGTAGCAAAGTAACACACTGTTGGGAAAATATGATTGAGGAATTAATGAGATGTGGCTCATAAGACCATTATTTTATTGTATAACCTCATATTACTATGTTAAAGACAGAAACAAGAGTTTGCAGGGTTTTGCCCCGAAGGAATGTGTGGACTCAATGGTTCACTTATTAGAGGCTGCTATCATGGGAGAGCTCTCAGATCTCCGGTAGGGATGTTTTCTAGGAAGGCTTCCTGGTATCTCAAAATCTGTGAGCTTCCCTGTGTCTTGAAAGACAAGACAAGGCAAATATGGCCCAAAGGATGGGAGCCAGACATAATGAGTGTGCTTTGGCCAGAGATGCACCCTGGTGGTTATAAACAACCTGTTTTATTAGAGATGGACTTCCTGCTGTCTCCTGTCTGTCTACCTTTAAGTCCACCACTATACCTCTTTGGTTTTACGTTTGTTAATTGACAACTACTTCTTAGAATTTAGAAACTGGCCCCTAAAGACTCTGTACCTGTTTGTTCACCTAGATAGATGAGAAGCCCCTTGAGAGGACTTTTGACCCTAACCCACCACCTGTATCCCCTAGCAACTGCATTCCCTGATATGCAAATATGTTACCCTGACGACTGGTAATTGATGTCAACCTGTATAAATCTAACCATATGGCTGGCGGTTGTGGAGATCCGCCAGAACCCTAGGTGCTCCCGGCTGTGTTTTATCTGATCTTTATATATATATATATATATATATATATATATATATATATATATAACTACAAACTATACCTTAGTCTCTGTGTATTCTTTTATTTCTCTCTGTTGCCTATCAATTTCCTTATCCTTTGTGGCGGCCCCTATCTTGGGGACCTGGATCCCTGGGAAGAAATAGCTGATCTCCTCGCAGGCCTGCTTCAACTACTCTCACCCCCAAACACACCTGCTGAGTTTTTGAGAAAATAATGTTTCAAATAAATCACAACCTGGCTTTCAGAAGCCCATGAGTATCCACCACCTCTGAGCCACCTTGGACACCGGGAGGCAGGGACGGCGTGGAGGCCTCGGCAGGGCACCCTGTGCAAGGAGAGGAGAACAGAAAGCAAGAAACCTGCCCAAGGGAAAAACCAGGGCAACAGACGACAAAAGACACATCAGCTCCTTCCAGAAAAGTCCCCACTTCTGCCAGGTGAGCTCTCCAAAGAGCTTCCCTCGCTGCCACCGGGTCAGGGAATGTCGTCTAAGAGTGGCCCCGCACAATCCCATCATTGCTATGCAAGGTGACTATGTGTGTGTTTCTCAAACTTTTCTCTTCTAAGTGGCACTTTGTATTGTGGCTGTCCCTGGTGTCGACAGTAAATATTTGTGATTTAGTTGATTCCTGCTGCCCTGTGAGAAGCCACATCCAAACCTGAGGCCGAGGAGGCTTGTCCATCACCGTGAGGTCCTGGAATTAGATCTGGAAGAACCCAGTGAGCAAGCGAGTGTTCTTTGAGGGAGAGAATGAGCATGTGCTAGGTAGAAGAAGGGCACACATGTATATCTGGGTGGCTAAAGGGGTAGACTGTAGTAGACACTTCAAGTTGTCTCCCAAAATCCATCCAGCTAAATAAGACTCCATTTAAGAGCCAGATGTGGCTTAATTCTGGACAAGGGCACCTGTGCAGAAGAAATATATGCAACTTGCAAATCCTCTCCTCCCTTTTGGCTTTTCCCATGCTATTCTCTGCCTCACGGATGTGCTGGGAAGAGCTGGGCAGTCCTCTCAGACCAGGACGCAGAGGTCAAGAATGGAGGGTGGCAGAGCAACACAAAGCAAGGGGAAGCCCGGATGGGAACTTCCATCCAAAGCAGCGTTCCAGAGGGGAGAAGAGGATGTCAGCTGGCTGGGAGGGATGGACAACCTGCCCAAAGACAGCCAGGAGTGGCCCCAGCCCTTTCTCTAAGTCATTCTCTTTCCACTGTTTGAAGCATAGACCTCAATTTAAAAGTAAGATGTGCAACGTTTGGGGGATGGACATGCTTGAAGCTCTGACTCGAGGTGGGAGGGGGGCATGGGCAATATATGTAACCTTAACACTTGTACCCCTATAATATGCTAAAATAAAAAACAATTTAAAAAATTAAAAATAGTAAAAAACAAAACATGCTAACAGAACATTTAACTGTGGAAGCTAGCATTTAAGAATGGTGGTCTTTAAGAGAAAATATAGAGAGTCACATGACTGACTAGCAGTTGTTTTTTAATACATATGGGATTTATACGATCAACATAAAAAATGCTACTTTTTCCATTAGGTAAATACGAATGGAAAATAAAAATACTTAGGTAGGTAATTAACAAAGAAGAAATACAAATAGCCAATAAATCTATGAAATACATAAAAATCTCTAAACACAAAAGTATCAATTGTATTGCTATGTATATTGACAGACAACTCAGAAATTATTAAATGTCACAAAAGCGATGTAATGGTTAAGCATATTTTGACTCATAGGTGGATAAAATCGTGTTTACTCATTGCGAATAGTGTTACAAAGACAAACAGATAAATCTCTGACTCGAGGTGGGAAGGGGGGCATGGGCAATATACGTAACCTTAACATTTGTACCCCCATAATATGCTGAAATAAAACAATAGATAAATAAATAAATAAAAACTTAAAAAAAAGACAAACAGATAACATGGAGAATGTTTTATTTTACAACTGTGGATAAAGAAGCTGAAAACGGTATGTGTTCAGTTTGGTATGACATGTTTTAAAACATCAGTGGAATAAAAGACCTAAGAGAAAACTCCCCAAGTATTTATGTGTCTCGATGGTGTTCTATTAAGAGTTTCAGTTTACGCCTGTCTGTGTTTTGTCACCTTGGCTACAACAGTACATGATAAATGCATAGTCAGAAAGAGCGCTCCAACTCACCAACGCTTCCAAATTCAGAGCCAGCGGGAGTCGCTCTGGCACCTGCAGCCTTCACGGGGAGCCTCCCCGCGAGTCTCCCGCAGCCCCGCGGCTGCCTCTGCGCTGACTCCCACCTGCCGGGCAGTTATGCGATGCTCGACCCGCCAGGTCCGCCTGAGCCTGAACCGCCCGTTTGCTCTGCACGGCCTACCTGGTCTTCCCGCCTTCTCCACCGAGCAAACGGCTTAAAGGCCACGCACTGATGATGCATAGAAAAAACAAACACACAAAGACCACGGGCTGCCAGGAGGGGAGGGGCATGTACCCAGGGGCGTGCAGGCAGTCCCAGCCTGGGCAGCGAGGACCCGAGGCTGCCACCAAACAGGCCGTCGCCCGTTCTCCAGGCAGCAGGTGCAGAGCCGGAATGGACAGGATGGAACGGTGCTTCTGGAATATAGTGAGTATGATGATAATGGGGCTTGCATTTTGTCATTTCCTAAAAATTTTCAATTTCCTAATCTTCCACTTAGATTGTATTTCACAAAAATATCTGTTCACACAGATTGAAAAATTTAGAAGAACAAAAGACTAAAAGCACACAAACATCTGGCTCTTCACACCAGGTACTTAGAGAAGCCCCGGGTGACGTCCGCATCCTTGCAGGCACAGAAGCGGGGTGCTCTTCGGCTCAGACGGCCCCATTCCCCAGGATGCTGCAAGGGGACACACCTTCGAGGGAGGTGGTCTTCTCTGGGGATCGCCGCGTGGGAAAGGAGACTCTGAACTGACTCCTGCGTGTTCGGAAAAATCCACCCCGAATAAGAGCAGGGGGTCTTACACTTTTGTGGCTCCTCCAATCGCATCTCCTAAACCTGCCCTCTGCCCCCGCCGTAGAAGAGCAGAGCGAGGACCCAGCTGTGCGTGGAGATCGGGTTACCCCTCCGCCCCCACGCACACCCCTCACGTCTGGAAAAGCGATACCGGATGCCGCCTGCAGCAAAACGCATGAACGGTTCCGTGTTTGTGTCCTCAGGGCACCGGCTGAGTAGGGGCTTCCTACATGTTCCTTAAAGAAAATCTTGTGTTTTTATGAAAACAAGAAAAACCGCCCCTCTTGAAGGGCTTTCCGCACTTCCCCCGCGCTGCATAGTGGCTCAGCTAAAACTGAAGTAGGATTATTTTCCCAAATGACACTGAGCAAGTTTGCAAATTCGATCTCAGTGAAGAAGAGCGAGAACTTTAAAAGAGAAGCCTCCCCCGGGCCCTGAGGTGGGAGGAATTCCCATCTCGTCACAGGATTAATGTGGAGTCCCATTATTGGATGCTTTCGTAGTTTTGAAGCATCTTAGTTCTTGTTTTTATGATCCGCTCGTGTCACTCAAGAAGTATTACAAGGCTCTCTCTGTACATGCTTCTTTCAGGCTGTCACTTTATTTAAAACAGGAAATGCTTTGTCCCCCTCCTAGAGACCGTCTAGCAAGGGGAGTGCGCACTGCAGAAGACGCTCGAGCTAGGCACCAGCGGCGCCGATCCCTGGGAATGCAAAGAAAATTGTGCTCACAAAAGGTTCCTTATGGCGGGTTCCTGCCTTTCGCCAGAGGTTGAAGTTAATGAGCTCAAGGTGAAGGGATCAATCAGCACGTGAGCCACTTTTAAGCCTGCCCTGGACCCGGGCTTTGTCCCGGGCAGAAAGCTGCACCTTGTCACGGCCATCTTGTAAATGTCAGCTCCGGCCGCCAAGGGACCTGGGACAGAGACGCGGACAGCTTTACGGTTCCTGGCCCACGACTGCACGACAGCTATGAAGTCAGGACCGTGGGCGTCATACCGCCTCAGAGTCACGGGATGTTCTGCCGTGTAAAATATGCCCGTACACATTTCTTCACGTCTTTCGGGTCCCGTGCATCACATCAGCCCTCTCAGGAGGTCAGGGATGTGCTGTTTAACTTTGGAGGCGAAGAAACTGAGACCAGAAAATGTTACTCGAGTGATAAGTGCCAGAACTTCAGCCGAGTGCTGATCAGCACTGTCCCCAAACCGGCGTTTGGGAGCTCTGGGGAGAGCACGCTCCAGACACAGGTCCCCAAGTCACCAGGGCCCCGGCCTTTACGCCGGCCTCGTTCAGTGGTGGTGGCTGCCCTGGGCAGGACACAACCCGGGGGCAGAGGCTGCAGTCATGTAGGGGACAGGGTGGCGAGCCCTTCTGGACGTGAGGTCTGGTCAGCGCCTCCACGGGTCCAACTGGACCACCCCCCAGTTGGTGGGGGAGGACAAAGGTGCTTTCAAGGCCACGGCATGTAAATAAGAAAATCCATTCGCAGAAGGATAATATCTGGATATAAAAATCCAGAAAAACAAATGAGAATGAAAAGAGATTTAGTGGCCTCAGACAAAGGAGAGACAGAAACAGGGGAACGGTGGCCAAGAATGGAGTCTGCTGTTTTCTCAAGACCGGTAGAAAGATCCGTTACCAAACCGCCCTGCACAGGTCTAAGGCTGCCTGCCCTCCACCACGCACGCGCACCATGTCATCTTATCATATAAGAAATTTTAAAAGCTTTGATTTTTCTACTGAACAGAAGAGAACTACGCCACACCAAGATCTGGACGAACGTTTATTGGAAGGTGGTTTTCATTGATGGCCACAAGTAGAATGTGCCATGCTGGTCAGGTCTCTGTGAGAGGTTTCTGCCCTACGTTGCATCCGCTGGCTCCTTAATGCCAGCTGTAAAGAACAGAATCGAATCCGCCCAGCAAACACACACAAAATGAGGTCCTCAAATCGGGGTTCGCCGCAGTCTGATTGGACCTCCCTGCGGTCTTTTCATCCCTGTCCTCAGAAGGACTGCAGATGGATTCAGAATCCCTCCAGCCCCTTCCTGAAAATCATCCAGTGCTGGGGGAAATCCTGTATCCACTATTCTCCTCCTGATTAAGGAAGTGGATTATTTAGAGGTTGTGAGAATTCACTCCACAGACCGAAAGGGAGCTGAAAACACATACGTGTGAAAACTGAAATCAACATGAGAAAAGCTGAATGCACCTCTGCATTGTTTTAAGCAAAGCATCAACAGTCAAAGGAATAACCTTTGATGGGTATCCAGCTTTCTTTGAATCCTGGAATTTCAACACTTTTTGCTAGTTTTTTTTTAAATTTAACTTTAGGCCTGCTTTATAGTAGTGGGTCACCCTTGAATGTGTGATCGTGTAGGACTCTGTAGAGGACACTACAAAGGGAAAATGCACCACCACCGCATGGCAGCTCACTGCACTCCCTTCCAAATGCATCAGTCCCCTTGACACATGTCCTTGAAAAAGAGTTTAACTCCAGTTGCTCTAATTCTCTAGTGGTCAAACAAGCTTCTCATTCTTGCTTGTTTGTTTAAATAGAATTATTCTACTAAAAATGTATGGGCTGAGCACCTGACACAAACATACTGCTCATTCCTAATACTCACATTCAGGCGGCAGGAGCAGAGCACCACATGCTAAGCACTGGGACAAGTGCTTTGCAGTCACCGATATGAGGACCCGCCCTTGAGACCCCGTGGCTTTGATGTTCTGCAACAAAGAAAAGAAAATGAAGAATAGCACACCTCGCAGAATCTGGGTCCATTGTGATACCTGCTGACTCCCACACGTGAGGTCCAGATCCTCACGATACATGTTGGTCTATGTTTTTACAAGACCCAGAAATGGCTTCTCCCGTTGCAGAATTTCACAGTTCTCTCCTTTTGCCGTGACAACTCACCTCACATGTGGTTGCCATGACAAGCGGAGGAGGCATTATTAAGGAAGATAAGAGCTGAGAGACCTGAACTTCTAACTCAACCATGGTAGTTTATTTTTTCTCTTGAGTTCTTAGTATTTTATGACCTGGTTCATTTGCCCATGAACTCCAAATGGTTTCCAGATGCACCTGGACTTTATCAGATAGCCAGGCAGCAAACTCCTTGGCTCTTCCCTCGTGTTTGGCAGCCATAGAGAAAATAGGTACCAAAACTATAGAGTCTGAAGGCCGACCACGAAAATGTAGCGCAGAATTATTCTAAGACAAAGGAACCAAACATTTAGCACCACTGGCCCTATGAGGGGTTATAAAACAGTTTAATAATGGAGAAACAAAGGAGAAAGCCACAACTATTAATGCATGAAGGTTTGACTTCACACTTAAATACAAAATTCCAAATTGCTTCCACAATTCCAATTAAAAGCACTCTGACCGTATGAATATATCAGCTGGCAGCTCTCTTAATAGAACAAAATAGCAACCATACAACAAGGCTGGTACCGTAGCATCGCCTTAAAAAAACTGCCATTCAGAGTCATCAAGTGACCTGCCCAGAATTGTTCCAGGTAACAAACTGCAGACGCAGCCCTCTTGACCCCGAGTCTGGCAGTCCTCATGGCCGTTAGTGCTGCCTCAGCAGTGTTTTTCTTCATAGATTAATTATTTCCATTTGGTGCAAGGTGGTCTTTTGCCAGTTTGAGCGGCATGAGCAAGATTTGTTGTTGCAGAGCCCTCATGTGGAGCTCTGATGCTGCCCTCCTCATCCTAGCTCCCCTGAGTGCAGCCAGAAAGCACCCTTAGCCTCGCACACCCCACCCCAGGTGAAAAGCGGCTCTTACCCTCGCCGCAGGTCGTGAACACCTGCTAAGGTCTAAAAATGGCCACCCCTTAGTCCCAACCTCTTAGATTCAAATTTAATTGGTACAGAGTGTGTGTAGGGTGGCCAGGTTCTTTAAAAGTGGTCAGGTTCTTTAAAAGCTCCCCAGGCAAAATTCTAATAGGAGACACCGTTCTGGAACTTTCCAGGCGCGTTAGGTTCTGTAATAAGTGTCTCTAAACCTGGCAGTGTGTTAGGGCCACGTAGCAAGTTTGGTGCGATACATGTTCCCGGCTCCCACCCTGGGGATAGAGCTGGTCTGTCCGGGGGAAGGATCTACCCTGTAGTCAACTCAAGCGAGATGGGTCAGTGAAGGCCTCCGTAGAAGGTTAGAGCTTAACTGAATCTTAGAAGATCCGTAGGCATTTGACAGAAAAAAAAAATGATAGAGTACGCCCGAAAAAGTTATGCTTCAGAAAACAACCACAAACGTACCACAGGTTTGAAAGGTACTCAGGGTGGCTAGCCCGTGTGGGACAGGGCAAGTCGCAGAGGAATTCACAGCACGGTTTGCAGGAGGTGCTGAGGAAGGCCTTGGATGATGAGAGAAGAATCGTAAGCTTTTCTCGTTCAATTGGGAGTTGCTGGGATGACAACTGTAGATTTGTGATTAAAGATGGGTCCAGAAGTTATGTTAGAGATGGATTTAAGCAGGGCAAGGAGGAAGGCAGTGAGAATATTGGAAGCTTTTTACAAAATCCCAAATGCATTTAATGCTGAGGGCCTCTGTTAAGTAAGTTGGAGAAAGATTAGGATGGGCACCGACTGATGTAAAAATTAAGCAGGGGTTTGGGGGGCCAGGATGAAGTTAACTGAAAATTCAGGTATCAGCTAAGAGTACTTGAGGTTTTCATCTGGAATAGGAAGAAACAAAGTATAGAATCACCCAATTATTGCTCTGAGTTTTCCCAAGAAAGACATAGAGGCAGTTGACTCTCTCCCGCTAAACATTTCCTTTTTCCTTCTCAGATTTTTTTTTTTAATTTTTTTTTATTTTGGCATATTATGGGGGTACAGATTTTAAGGTTTCAATAAATGCCCATTTCCCCCCTCCCCCCAAAAGTCTGAGTCTCCATCATGACCATCCCCCAGATGGTGCACATCTCACTCATTATGTATGTATATACCCACCCTCCTCCCCCCTCCCACCTGCCCAATACCCTATTACTGTAGTACCTATGTGTCCACTTAGGTGCTACTCAGTTAATACCAGTTTTCTGGAGAATATATCTGGTGCTTGTTTTTCCATTCTTGGGATACTTCACTTAGTAGTATGGGTTCCAGCTCTAACCAGGAAAATATAAGATGTGCTATATCACCATTGTTTCTTAGAGCTGAATAGTACTCCATGGTATACATATACCACATTTTATTAATCCATTCTTGGATTGATGGGCACTTGGGCTGTTTCCACAGCCTTGCAATTATGAATTGTGCTGCTATAAACATTCGAGTGCAGGTGTCTTTTTTGTAGAGTGTCACTGGATCATTTGGGTAGATGCCCAGCAATGGGATTGCTGGATCAAATGGTAGATTCACTTGTATCACTTTAAGGTATCTCCATATTGCTTTCCACAGAGGTTGAACTAGTTTAGGTAAAAGACCTCTACAGGGAGAACTATGAAACACTGAGGAAGGAAATAGCAGAGGATGTAAACAGATGGAAATCCATACCATGCTCGTGGATCGGCAGACTCAATATCATCAAAATGTCTATACTACCCAAACTGATCTACAGATTCAATGCAATACCTATTAAAATCCCATCAGCATTCTTCACAGATATAGAAAAAATAATTTTACGCTTCGTATGGAACCAAAGAAGACCCCGAATATCAAGAGCAATTCTAGGCAACAAAAACAAAATGGGAGGCATTAATATGCCAGATATCAAACTATACTACAAAGCTGTAGTAATTAAAACAATATGGTAATGGCACAAAAACAGGAATATTGACCAGTGGAACAGATGTGAGAATCCTGATATAAAACCATCCTCATATAGCCATCTCATCTTTGACAAAGCAGACAAAAACATACGCTGGGGAAAAGAATCTCTCTTCAATAAATGGTGCTGGGAAAACTGGATAGCCACCTGTAGAAGGCTAAAACAGGACCCACACCTTTCACCTCTCACAAAAACCAACTCACGCTGGATAACAGACTTAAACCTAAGATATGAAACTATTAGAACTCTAGAGGAAAAAGTTGGAAACACTCTCCTAGACATCGGCCTGGGCAAAGAGTTTATGAAGAAGTCCCCAAAGGCAATCACAGCAGCAACAAAAATAAATAAATGGGACATGATCAAACTACAAAGCTTCTGCACAGCCAAAGAAATAGTCATGAAAGTAAACAGACAACCTACAGAATGGGAGAAAATTTTTGCATCCTATGCATCCGATAAGGGACTGATAACTAGGATATACTTAGAACTCACGAAAATTAGGAAGAAAAAATCAAATAACCACATTAAAAACTGGGCAAAGGACTTGAACAGAAATTTTTCTAAAGAAGACAGAAGAATGGCCAACAAACATATGAAAAAATGCTCAACATCTCTAATCATCAGGGAAATGCAAATCAAAACCACAATGAGATATCACTTAACCCCAGTGAGAATGGCCTTTATCAAAAAATCTCCAAACAATAAATGCTGGCGTGGTTGCGGAGAGAGAGGAACACTCCTACACTGCTGGTGGGACTGCAAACCTTCTCAGATTTTAATGATCCTTTAAGGTTGAAATCGCCTTTTATCTACCTGCATCTGTCCTAGCATATTGCACAGTAGGAACTTAGAATAAATAATCAAACTTTTCACACATTACCAAAGCTTCTGTCCAATATCAGAAGCATGAAACACATGAGATACTGCCATGTCTGGCCTCGCAGGGTAAGTCCCACACGGAGGACAGCAGTCCAAGTGACGTTTCTGCTTTCTCCTGGCCCCAGCATTGGTCGAGCGCTTTCTCCTGGCCCCAGCTGGTTTGTTCCTAGCCGTGAAGCTTACAAGCCCAGTTCCCTGGCCTCTCGGGAGAGTTGTGGACTACATGATATTAAATGAGTGCATTGCCAGCTACAGCAAACTACGTCATTTGCAACTAAGAGCCATATTTATATTTTAAATAAAAACATGCATTTTAATGTAAAAGGCTTTATTTTGCAAAAAACCAAAAAGCTAGTGTCATTCTTTGTTAATTTAATCACCCATCTATTTACTAGAAACTGTTTATGGATTGGCTACTGTGTACCCTGACACATTCTTGGGGGTGGGCATAGAGTCGTGAACATGTGTGTGCTCTTGATGTCGTGGGACTAAAACAATCCAGTGCGGGAGGCAGCCAATAAGCAATAAAAATTTTAAAAATGTAGATACTCTTAGAAGTTCAGTGAAAGAAAGGAATAAGGTTCTCTAGGGAGGGAGAAGCTTCAATCAGGGTAACGTCTCTGCGTGTTCAGTGACCAGGTCTCTGACAAGGTTGCATTTCATCTAAGATCTAAAGAATGAGAAGACGCTGGGAAGACAGGGGAGGAGTGTTCTAAGAGGAAGGGGGACAGGGTGGGAGGTGAGGCTCGCGGCTGAATGGAGCCTGAGATGGGCGGGGTCCTCCTGAGGACCTCCGTGCCAGGAGCGTTGGTCTCCGTCGGATCACGAGGTCCTCTGGAGGAAGGCACTGGTGGAGGATCAAATCCAGCCTTGCCCCGGCTGCTGTGGGGATGACGGATGGAGAGTCTAACCACAGCTGGAGGGACACCGGGCAAGAAGTCCAGGGAGGAGGTGGAACTGCCTTCCCAGGGGTGGTGCTCACGGGGACAGAAATACCTAACTGAGTGGCCTCAAAATTATTTGGTGCTAGACTCTGTTATGGCGGAGCATTTTCCATGTTGCAGACAGGAGGGAAAGAGTGAAACAAGTAAAAGTAAATCATCCTCAGACTTCCGGCCTGGGGAACTGGGAGGTGTTGCTGTCTCATGGGATGAGGGGTGATGGAAGAGGGGGGTGACGAGGTCGGGTTTGGGGGTAGGAGGAAGCCAGGAGTTCAGCTGCAGAAATACGGCGCTGAGACGTCTGTGAGACATCGAGGTGATGATATGAAACATATAAGTCCCGAGGGCGGAGAGCAGTCCAGTGTATAAACGGCAATTCGAGAGTGTTTACCGGTGGGTGCACGAGAGCCGTGGAGATGCACGAAATCACCTAGGAATAGGTGCCTGTGGAAGGGGCCCAGAAAGAGGAAGCCCAGCATTTAGGACCCGGGTGAAGAGGACGAGGAGTAAGAGAAGCCACACTTGGCTGCTGCCAGCAAAGCGCCGTGGTGGTGAGAATGTTCCCCAAACGATGCCATGAATCATTGAGTCAACATTGGTAAGGTAAGAAAAGGAAAACATACCATCTTGGGGGATTGATTATAGGGCAGAGAGGGAGAACAGATGGTGTAAGGGACATTAGGGAAAACTAGGGACGAGACTCCTGTAACGGTGAGAAAGGTCATGACCAGAGCCCATGGGCATGGACGACCGGGGTGGGGGCGAAGAAGGAACAACTCACTCTCACCACAGGAGGAGGAGGAAGACGAGTGCAGGCTCAGGCAGGTTCCTGATTTCGTACAGGGGAGGTAGGGACCACCCGATGGCTTCTGTTTTCTTAATGAAGCATGGGGCACGCGTGCATGTGGGGCATTCAGAGATGAGCTGGGTGAGGGGTTTGAATAGAAAAAAGAAAGTCTAAAATAATAAGTGCCCAGAGTGGGAGAACGAACTTTATTAGAGAAAAACCAGTAGGATGTCTCAGAATGGTTGAGCGAGAATTTCCATTCTTAATCATGAATTTCTGATGGCAACCTTATGCTGTTTTGTCTTGTGTTTAAACATTCTGCAGTGGTGCTCACCTCTGCAGATAAAGGCACGAAGAAGAATGCATTTGGATCTAATCTAATCTGGTGTTTTGATAGGCAAATGGGAGGAGAACTAAGCATGCAACCACAGATGAAGATATTTACGAGGGAGAACGTGTTTTGAAAAGATGCGGTAGATTGGATCATTGTTCCCACACAGTCACTCTGCTTTCCTAAAAGAAAGTCACAGACAGCTGCCCCTGGCATCTATGCAGCGCCTCCCATGAGCAGAGCCTGTGTCCTTGCCCAAAAGGCATTGAGCTTGTCTGTGTGGCTTGCGCTGGTCCATGGCACGTGAGTGGGGCTGACGTGTGCGACATCAACCAGAAGCTTTAAGGGTCATGTTGTTTTTCTAACTAACTCTCTTGCTTTTCTACTCTTTGGGGGAACAATTGAGGTTCTGCCCACACTGGTTGTGTGATCCTTCCAGCCAGGTGACCAGGTTTCCCTTCTTGAATGCTACAGGCGCTGATAAGCCAGGCTATGGTTGGGCTGAAAGCCTGAACCTCCTCATTTGCTTTGAGCCCGTTCCCATTTCAACTTTGTCCCCACTTACCCAGACCTTTGCATTCTGTCACCTTGCCCTCTGCCCTTTGGACACGATGTTGGTAGCTGATACCCTTGCCCCTTAGCCCTTGCTCCAGGTAATCCTGGGTGGACTTTTCTGGGGATTCTCCTGTACCTGTCCCCTTTCGTCCTGTCCAGCTCCTCCTGCACTGTGTGCCCCACAAGTTCCAACACGGGTCAGATTTGCACAGTTCCTGTGTTGAGGATTTGCCTTCATTACTAAGGCTACATAGTAGGAGGTGTGCCTCCTTCTCGCTCCAACATGAAATATAAGATAAGATGATCCTGAGGGCCCGAGAGGAGGTCATTCCAATCTGGAGAAGCTGGTTTCTAAGGAGCTCTAGCAGCCAACAAAGGAACATATGTCAGTCAATTCGAGTGACTTCTGCTGAAAACATATCACAGCCTTTCCTTGAAAATCTGAGTGCAGTGCCTTCTTAATGCTTTTCTTGCACTCAAGACATTCAAGCTGTATCATTGTACACATAGCTTGGGAATATAACGATGACTTTAAAGTAAATTGAATGTAAAGCCAAAATGTTTTCTGAGATATGAAAGTTGTTATGGACTGTATCGCATCCTTTCCAAAATCCATATGTTGAAACCCTGACCCCCAATGGGATGGTGTTTGCACATGGGTCCTTTGGGAAATAATTGGATTTAGATGAGGTCCTGATGGCTGGGCTCTGGTCTGATGGGACTGGTGCCCTTCTAAGAAGAAACACCAGAACTCACTCTCTCTCTCTCTCTCTCTCTCTCTCTCTCTCTCTCTCTCTCTCTCTCTCTCCATGGTCCAAGGATGTCAGGAGAAGGTAGCCACCTACAACCCCAAAGTGGGCCCTCACAGAGAACCAAATTGGCCAGCAACTTGATCTTGAACTTCCTAGCCTCTGGAACTTCGAGAATTAAATTTTTGTCGTTTAAGCCACCAAGTCTATGGTATTTTACTATGGCAGGCCAAGCAGACTGACATAGAGGCAAAAAAGGACATTTTCTATGATAAATCTGACTCAATTTTCAAAATTCCCACTTGCTAGAATTATGTGAAAATACAAACCCTGGTTACCGTTTTGCTTTAGAATATGTGCTGTTTATGAAACTGTGTACCTGTGCTCAGTCATATTTTAATTCATTCATTCATCACCTGTCCTTAATGAAAATGAAATTTAAGTAAGTGAATGGTAAGATAGATCAAATTATTCTCTAGAGCTCTGGAGGGTGTTTCATGCTCTCTAGATGGTTTATAAATGCCTGAACATTTGTATACAAATTGAGAAAACATGCAAATCAGTAATCTGGGACTGAAAAGACACAGAAATGATCTTGGAAATTGCATTTAAGAAAAAAAAATTACAGTATCATGTTGGCAGACACAAAAGAACTTTGATGAAAGCAGCTGTTAAATTGTTAATTTAACATAAAGATGGAGCTGATGATTCAAAAATGATCAACTAGTTTGCAGATATTCTGCACTCTGAATAGCATAGGCTGTGCAGCATTCGGCCCCAGCCACTGGTATAATTTGGGGTTGCATTCTATCTGCATTAGCAGAACTGTTAATAAATCACACGAGCAAGAAATGAGGAATTGAAAATCTCCAGGTGTTTGATAATGCCTCAAATATCTTCACCACATGTTCCATAGAAGTCATGTGAGTTCATAAACATTACTTGGTGATTACTCGGTATATTGCTTTGGTTTCAGCCTAGTTGAATTCTATAGAATTAATTCTAATACAAGTTAGGACCATTATGATGATTCCTCCTGCCTAATCCGCAGGTCTATCTTGATTCCTTTGCATAATCAAGTACCTCTTCCCACTGGTCAACTCATGGTTCCTTTCTCTAATACTTCTTTTAGTATTAAAATATAGACTTGCTTGCTCTCTCTCTCTCTCTCTCTGCCTCTTCTCTCTCTCTCTCTCTCTCTCTCTCTCTCTCTCTCTCTCTCTCTCTCTCTTTCTCCCCCTCCCCTTCCTTCCCACCCATCACCACACACAAAAAGATTCCAGCTGCAAATAGAATGTTAAAGGAGCTAGTTAGAAAAGATGTTCTTGTGTAGTCTCTAGGCTTGGTGGAGAAGTTATCATCCAAAAAGCCATGCTTAGTGTTATTATTCAGAAAGTGTGACCTCAAGTCTGTGATTAGATCACAAACCCAGGCCTTAGCATCTCCTGGTAACTGATTGAACATCAGAAATGAAAGAACCTGTCAGAACCTATCTTAAAAAGCAGGTACTGTTCTCCATGAGAGAACTGCAACACAGGGTGTATGGCCACATTTGAGATTCACATCTCAAATTCTCAGGGCCTTTGACATGGTGTCTGTGCTTCTTAATAACCTAGGATGAAAACATTAAAAAGGGCTTAGGTGAGCTGATCATTACACACATGTGGTCTGGGTATTAGGACAATGCCCTTTCATCTAACCCAGCACCATGTTGATGGCATAATCCTTCTTTTCTTTCTCCAATCAATTTCTAAATAGAGGTAACCCAACCCTGTTCTATAAATGTGCTTTCCAGATGGGTTTTATTCACTATTTTGCAAACGACCAGGGGAAGGAAGCACCCTTGATACTTCACGAAAAGCACGAAGACACACGCACCAACACTCTTGAGAAGATGGCCTGTACACAGTGCCTTCCGCCCAAGAAGGAGACATTGTTGGCATATTAACACAGGGCTCTCCCAGCCTTCATATAGACCGGGCAACTGTCCAGTGCTTAGCTTCCATCTGTCCACAGATGTTCCCACCAAAATGTAGGTCTGGGCTCAAACCTTTCCTCTTAGAAATCAGAATTCTGAGAGTTATAATATAACCCTCTGAATTACCTGGAAGTGGAAGGTGGAGCTCCCTCACCCCATCCCACTGGCATGGTTTTTGGCACAGAACACGTTGACACACATCTATAAGCATTCCCAAATCTATCTGATTCCACTAGCCATTTTTCTGGAGGCATTACGCTTACGGACAACAGGTAAAAAGTGAACCTACTGTGACTCTGAGAACATCTCATCAGGCAGAGAGATGATTAGGAAGAAGTAGTCAGGGGCTCAGGATTCAGAAGCAAATTTTCTAAGAGCAAAATCCAAGCTCCATCACCTATTAGCCGTGTAGCATTATCTTCCCAAGTCTCAAAGTCTTCATTTGTATAATGAGGACAACAATAGTCTTTACATTGCAAAGTGGTTGTGAGAATTAGACAAAACATTTCAAGTACCTATCACAAAATAGATACCCCCAAATATTAGCCATGATATCTATCTATATATTAGGGAAAGGTATAAAATCCAGTTTTTAGATCCCCCCAAACAAATACAAGAACATGGTCAAGGTAACCTATCTAAGAAAAGCTATTGAAAACAGTCATTTGATTTAGCACAGTGATGTGACTCGAAAAGCCGCCACGAATATGTTGGTAATATTCATTGCATTAATAGAAGAGTTGTATTAAAACAATAGCAATGATCGTTCTATTTATCTTAGCTAAACAGATTGCCTCAGAGTACTAGATCCAATTTTGAATTCTACTTAGTAAGATATATTTAACGGATATAAGAGGATGCTCAGAGAAGAGCAACCAGAATAATTAAATTTAAAAGCAAGAGATGAAGAAACTTGTAAGAATAGGGTATATGAATATATCCAGAAGCACAATGTAATTATCTTCAAATATTTGTTAGACTGACACGAGACATGGTTAGAGAGACTCTGAAGGGCTTTATAGAGTGGACGATCTGATATAAGTTGAAGGGAGCCGAAATCTCAAAATACAGAATCTCTAATATTTGGAAATACTCAAGATAATACAGGATGCCTTTCAAGGCACAAAACCTGTTCATGGTCATCCTATTCAACAAAGATTTGTTAGATGCATACTCTGATTGTGGCACTGAGGAAGGTGCTGTGATGATCCAAGGAATCTGCCAGGCCCTGTTTCCATCGTTAGTCAGTTTACAGTCACAGCCAAAACGGTTACTGTGTAATTACAGGATACCGCAGAATGTGTTATGTGATGTCAAGGAGGCAGAAAGAAAGTGCTAAAGGAGTGGGAAAGAAGACTTCCCTTCTGTGTTCATCAAAATGGCACGTTTATCTCCCTTTTCTCCAAAAGGAAAGTCTCTGAAGTTTAGATAAGAATAAAACATTGTATTTGGGATAGAAAGACACACATGCTGAAGTCACATTGAAGAGTAAGACTCAACAATTAGCAAGAGTGGAAGGAAGATAAGTATTTTCCATCCCGCATTGTTCTCTCTGCCTTCTCAAGGAACGCCTTTAAAAGGATGTAATTAGGGGTAATGAGGTGCAAAATTTCATGTACAAAAAATGATCTTGTTAAGGGCAGTTTAGACAGATAGTGCAGCTTAAAAAATGAATTTTAACTCTCTATTAACACTATGCCAATATTCTATTACCCTTGACTTTTCTTTGTGTCCAACTTCAGTGGAGTTTTTAGAAAACTAAGAATTTAAATGAATCCGATATACAAATCTCCATTTGATCACAATGATTTTATTCTTTTTTTTTTTTTCATTTAAGAAGTGGCCAAGTCTTATCACAATCTTGAATAATACAATGCCTTTTCTTCAACAGTCATTTTTGTTCAACACTCTTACCTGTATTTATCGTGCTCCAGAGCCTGGCCAAAGTGCCCAGCACAGAGACTGGTCCACCCCAGCCTCCTTCATGGAGGCTGGCAGCCTCAGTGACTCTCCAGAGACGATTCTCTCTGTTAACCTAACTCTCCATATCAAAGGGCAGAGTATTCCGATCAGGGGGCTGCTGCCCCCCAGGCATTGATGGCCCCAGGACTGTCTTTTCACGACATATTTCTCATCTCAGCTCTGGCCAATGAGAAACTAAATATTCTGGCACTTAACGTTAAAATACGTAGCATGCTTATGTCTTTTGGGCATTACAGGGAAGCAGGCAGCGTAATAATACAATATCGTAAGCCTGGAAAAGTGGCAAATGTTTCCAAAATATCTTTTAAAATCTCATATTAAGTTTGGTCTTTATTGTGCCAAATCCAATAAAACCCCAAGACGATCCTTATTTTGACGCTCATTTCAATGCACGTTTTATTGAACATTTGCAGTGTGGTAGGATTTTCTGTGCACTAGAATAACTCCCACACGTGCTTTCAGTCTGCAGGAGAAACTGGTCAGGAACTACCGGTTTCTCTACAGCACGGTGGGCTGTGGCGGGTGCCCTAGACTGGCGTGTCAGTCTACCTGATGGGCACCTAAATCCCATGAAACATGCAAGGCAAAGCTTTCTGATACACATTACTAATTTTCGGAAAAAAACTAAGGGTTAGTGAGATTTAAAAAGGAAAAAAAGTCCAGGTGAAACACAACATTACAACTCCATTATTCCACCATCGGCCACAGCAATGTCTAATTCAGAGCGCACACTTGCAAAAGTCATTGTTTACTAAGATCTAAGTCCCACCACTGTCTGTTAGACATGTCCATGGATACAAAACCACTCTAGTTTTATCACCCGGTCACACCCGGAGGACAAATCCACTCAGACTCCGTCAAGAATAGACCAAGCACCAACAATTGCATAACAATGGCCAGTTTCACTACACAGGTGCAGGCTAATTTTCTGATTTCCTACTTTTTGTTCATGGAATAACATATAGAACAACTGAAATGGAAGAAAGCTATTTTACATTTATGGTGCTTCTTTATTGACAGAGTAAAGTATGCTCCAAGGTGCCGGGTGAAGTGAGATTGTGAAGAGCATTGTGGAATATGCTATTTGAACTTTGTTTCAAAAGCTACAGGGTGCCAGTGAGGGGTGTTAAGAGTGTGAATAACATCTCAGTGCCCATAAAAATAATACTAAATATCAAAGGTATCATTAGAGTATGTGCTTCTATGTTCGGTTCAGAAAGCATGATCAGCAGAGTCATGCACGGCGGCCAGGGCCAACACGATGTAACTCCTTTTCTCTTCCCTGAAATTCCTTCCCTTCACCAGTTTCAATTGATCCTACGCTTCCCGGGAATGTCTGGGTAGAGCGTGTCATTTCTATTTAGTTAGCACTGGAAATGTAAAGGGTAAAAATGTGATCCTCTCTGTTCAGCTAATCTGTAAGTGTAATGCTGGTAGCTAAGACCTGGGAGAGGAGAGATGACTAGGTCACACAGGAACTAAGGTGGGAACAGTGGCATCAGAGAGGACATCACTTTAATACTGGAAGGTCACAACCGGTCGTTCCCCACCAGCTCCCCCTGCAGGGCAGGTTGAGAATAACAGCTGTGTACTACTGAGCTCACCTGCCGTCCCTGCCAACTTTTCACTAATTCAAACAATAATGACAGGTACAGGTTTACAGTAATATACGTCCATCCTGAAAAGGGAAAAAGTTCACACAGCTAGCCCGCTGGCTGTGCCCACTGCTTGCTGAGCTGTGCCTAGCCCAAGCGTTTTCTGAGGGTCAAGGGAGCTGAAGTAAAACGTGAGACGGTAACGATTTTTCCTATTCCAGGAAGTGATGCTCCCAGGAGATGTGGATCCTTGGGGTACAAGTCACACATGCAGTATGGAGGGGCGTGGAACCCATCAGTATGTGAGACAAGCAGGAGAAATCTATTGTGGCTTCAGATTTGATGTGGCTTAACTTTATCTGGCTTCAAAGAAAACATCTGCTACATTTCGACTGTGTGCCATTTTGCAAGTTACTTAACCTCTCTGAGGCTCAATCCTCTGATTTGTGAGACAGATAAAAAGACTTCCTACAGGAAAACATTGATAAAACTTTGTTTTCAAAGGGTTGGTTTAAGATCATAAAAAATAACGAGCATCAGAAACTTAGCATAAAATCTGGAACATTCCAGGTGCTCAATAAATTTGTCTCTGTCCATTTTCTTTACCTTTCCTCATTCACTAGACCTGGGAGCAGAGAAAGTCCAGCATATTAGTCTTCAGAATCTATGTCTTGTAGGCTTCCTGGGGGTGGAGGGAGTACAGGGGAGTGGGCCGGTCCATTTGCCTGTTCCCAGAAAGATGGGTGAAATCTAAAGTTTATTTCAACTGTTTGCTTCCTCAGAAAATAACATTTAAAAATTAGAACAAATATATGGCTTTCCATGCCCAGATAACCAAGTAGAAAATATCCAGTACTCATCCCTGGAGAAAAGTAAGTAGATCCACAATATCACCGAGTGGGCTAGGCAAAAGGAATCTTTTTCTGATTACCCACCAACCCAATACAAGCAGGGTCATTGATCTTCCAAATGCTTCCATCTGTGAAGGAATTACTAAATTGCTGAGGTTTCCAAAGAAACACTCAACAGAACTAGTCCATGGGTGTATACTTCATCACTTTAAAGAAATTTTCTTCCTTCCTTCCTTCCTTTCTTTATTTTTTCTTTCTTTCTTTCTTTCTTTCTTTCTTTCTTTCTTTCTTTCTTTCTTTCTTTCTTTCTTTCTTTCTTTCTTTCTTTCTTTCTTTCTTTCTTTCTCTTTCATTAAGGTATTGTTTAAGATGGACTTTTAATTATACTTTTAATTAATTGATTAACATTAACTTGTACATATCATGCATTGACCACTAAACTTTGGGCCTGGTTGCCTGGTATCATCTGTTTAGTTGCCACTTTTAACTATATAAACTGCTCAGTGTAAATGTTTGTTTCCTATCTGACATTCATTTAATGCAAGATAAGCCTATACCCCTCTTTTTAAGATGGCTGGACACATATAAACATGTGTCATTTGCATTTGGGGCTGAAATTTTTTTGGTCACATGCATTATCTTTACTCTCTGCATGTCTTGAGGAAGAAAGTAGGAACATTTTTATCAATACAATGCTTTATTCATCAGTAACTGTTTTTAAATTGTTTTTTGTTCAATGAAAAAAATGCAGTAAAAGGAAAAGCCAAATATCTGTAGAACCCCAAGCTTGTTGAGTATACAAAGATCACAGGCCTTATAAAAGTGCCAAAATCTTCTAGATATACACATTTCAAAGACCTCAAGCCCCATACCTACTTGCTACCCATTTCTTTCATTATTTCTTCTTGCAATCCTTCAGACCTGCTTCATTGAGAACATGGGGTAGATCATAATTCTTTTCCACTACATACTCTGCTTTTTCTTTTCATATAAATTTCCAGACATGCACAAATTCTAGTGCTAAATTCAGTGAACTTGAAGTTTGAAGTTAGTAGGTATAGTAAGTTAAAGATTATTTTATAGTTAACATAGTGTCAGTAATCTTAGGTTAATAACCTTTGCTTGAATGATTGTTGTTCTAAATTTCCAAACTTAATAATCTTCTCTCAAACAAGGATGCGTCCAAGTGATCAATATTGTCTTTTACTGTGGGGTTCCTTTTTGTTTTTATTTTTTATATTCTAGGCCTAGACCCATCTTCGGGTTGGCTGCCCATTAGAATTGTCAAGGATTCCAACGCGTAGTTAAGTTTGAGGACCATTGATCTAGAGAAAGGAGCATAGAAGTTGGAAATGAGCTAGAAAAAGCCCTCTAAACATTGGTAGTGGTCATGCCTTCAGTGGGTGAAGCCCAAACACAAAGACTGGGATATTTCTCTAGGAGAACTTTCACTTCTATTTTTGTAGTTTCCCAAAGGGTTCCACTTTGAAACCTAACCATAAGAATCTCTTTTGCTCATGGAGGTGAATTCACATTCCCTGAGTCCCGAGATATTATCAGTCCCCAAGAAAGCGGACTGACAATGACAGCAAAAAAACTTTAGATGGGCAGAGTGAAGAACAAGCCCTTGAACTGGCTTTCCTCTCCTTGGGACTGGGAGACGTTAACCTGGACACAGAGACTTTCTGAAAAACTGGAAGGCGGATGGACATGCTGCCTCACTGAGGACAAATTACATAAGACAAAATACAATTTTAAAAAAAATTAATAATATAATAAATATTGATAAAATCACACTGCTGGGCTGTCTTCCAGGCCCCAGGACTCCGGGCCAGAGCCGTTCCTGCACCTGCCGCCAGGTGGCGCACGGCTCTGCACGCGCTGCTGTCCTGCGGTCCCCGAGGAAAACACCTGCCGGGGGAAGCCCCGGGTTCACTGAACACTCAAGGGCCGGGAACCCCAACATCAAAGCAGAAGTCCTACCACTTTTCAAAGCAGGGCCCCCACTTGGAAAAGCAGGTCCGAGCATTTTACTTTAGGAGTTTGCATGTTTTGGGAGAAACGATTTCAATGAGACAGTAGAGGCCCAATGGCCGGGGGTTGAGCTCAGCTGCAGGATAGTGTTGTATAGTTAAGGAAACAAAGCCCAAACTGACTAGTTCTAACTTTCCGTAAAATAATAATAATTAGTTAGTTAGATCCCAGTTTTTTAATCTAACTGTAAATTTTCATGGAAGAAGAGATTGAATCTTATTGTTCACAAGTTTTCTCCAAGTGTTACGTAGTCATCGGCACATAACAGAAGTTTGATAAATATCTGTGATGGAAAGAAAATAGTCCCCCAAAATACTGCCAAAGGGTAAAGGATGACAACGGCATAATTTGCGTTGCCTTGGTTTGGCCTGGGATATAATGAAAAGAAACCTAAGTTTTGACCTAAGTTACATCTGGGCTCAAGCATCTAGTAGCCACTTATTAATATCTAGACCTTGGGCAAATGCTGGGTGGCTCTATGGTTGATGGCTGACCTTCAGAATGAGGGCTAGTATGCACGATAAAGCTTGTATCTCAGAGTTGTGGCAATGATTAAAGAAAACAAAAAGTAAAATATGTGGCAGGTAGTAGATGCTACAAACCCTTCCAAAATTTCAGCGTGGGAAAAGCATCTTCTGGTGCTAAACCACCAACTCTGACTTTGAGAATAGAGCCATGCAAAATTATTCTGTGACCTGAAAATAAATTTCCAGATTGTGGAAATCACGGGAACATATGCTGCGGTCATCTGGCACACTCTGGTTCTACCATGTGGGAGTGAGCACCCTTTTAAGTACTTCTGAGAAGTTGGCTCCTCATGCATTTCTAAGTAAGTGGCCTGTGAACATGGTGGTGTCAGGCCATTCTGGGAAAAATCATGACACCCCCAGGAATTTACTGGGTTAACTTGAATATCTGTGGCACAAAGCTTCCTTTAATCATAAAGTCAGAGAAAAATGATTAGACCTGTCAAAAGTATGAATGTTGAGAGTCTGCTATGAATAAAATGTGCCTTTGATAGTTTCCATCTAATATAATATTACATCCAAGAATTAAGAGGCTCCTAAATAATTTTTATCATTTTGCAAGTTTAAGTGATCACTATTAATAGTGCGTTGTTATTTATTAACATTGATGCCCACCACAGTTCTATTACGTGAATAATATAACAGGTTGTCCAACTACATATTTAATACTTTGGGTATTTATTACTAATAACTGGGCATATATGACTTGAAATAAAGACGAGTGAGGATTTTAGCCTAGGGAATGCTTTACGGATGGGAGGTATCCAGGCTATGCCAACACTGAATTTTGTTTTGTTTTCTAGGACAGAGATAGGAGACAAAGCTTCACTCGCACAAAAATCATAGCCAGGTCTGGAAATACAGGGAAGCACTATTAAGGCAAAATGTGTACTCCAGATCATCAGTGCTACATAGTTGTCATTCATTCACTCGTTCACTCACTCAGGAAGTGCTTGTTATGGGCTAGACACCAAGAATATAATAATCACCAAAAAAGATACTATCGCCAGCAAACACTAAATGAATAATTTACACAACTGAATAGAAAATCCCCAACTGCAATGAGGGAAATGAGGCAGGTGTTCAGGGAATTGGTGGACCTTCTATCTAAGGAAATGGCGTGTAAGCTGTGATTTGAAAGATGAGCAGAGATAAAACGATGAAGGAATCAGGGGTGGCACATCCCAGGCCTGGGGCTGAGCACACTGTCCCTGTGTGAGCACTGAGTGTGAGCACTCATCCCTGTGAAGCAGATTCAGACGGATGTGCTCAAACATCACCCCTGTCCTCATCAGCTGTGCCACACGGGAAATGTGCTCAGACTCACAGCCTCAGCTCCCAAAGATGTGAAACAAGGATGATTATAGCGATCCTGAAGGCCATTGGGGAACACCGAAGAAAATAAGGCGGGTAAGTGTCCCCCGTATAATGTCTGCACATAGTAGGTGCCCAGTAACCGGTGCTGCTTGCTTGCATTTTCCACACTGCCCGACGTCACTTACCCTGGCCTGACCCCACTGCCTCCCCACGTCCTCCTTGAATCCAGGTTCCCACGTAAACGACATAGTCGCCACGTTTTCCCGTAGGATCTGAATTGTTCTCTTATCTACTCTTGGGTTTCAAATTAGCCTAAAGAAAAGTCTTGATAATAAACACGAAATTTTGAGGTAAAGAGAGAATTCGCTGACGTTAACTACAGTCCGCGGTGGAAGCCCACCTCCCCGACACAGGCAAATCGTCCTGGTGATTTGCACCGCAGGCTGCCCGCGGCGCCTCCCTCTGGAGTGGTGGAGACCTGTGCCAGACCACGGGAGTTTCCCCATGTGCTCTTTCTCCCGGCCATTCACCACCTCAGTGATCTGATCGTCATGGAGCTTCCAAGGGGCGGGACAAGAGCCTGGGGGACAATTCATCTGCCCCAGAGTGGTAGGAGGCCCGGGGCCAGTGCCTCCATCTGCCTTCCCGACAGGGCACTGAGTCCTCTGCTTGCTGGCTGGCTGGAGTGAAGTGGTTCTCCAGGACAGGGTCTCAGTGACTTGGGACGACCAGAGTCACACCCCACTCAGACCCCAGTTGTGGAGAGGGAGGTCACCTTCCTCCAGCTGCCCCAGGCTCCCGGTGAAAGTTGAGTCTCCTCCCTCCTCTGGCACATCCTCCCTGGTGGCCCCCGGCCAGCCCCGACACGCCAGGCGGACTCCACGAAACCTAGTGGTCGAGAACTCCACCCACGCCTAGACCCAGGAGGGAGGGGGTCCTGGCAGCTGCTTTGGCGGCAGCACCCCCCCCTCACCATGAGCTGCAGGGCTCCCCCAAAGCACCAAGGCTGAGAACATTGAAGACAGAAAGAAGACGGGGCCTGGGTTCTTGTGCCTTTGATTTGATGGAGAAGGACATCTGCTGGCAGGAAGTCAAGTTCAGTACTGAAGATTTCTCTTTTCAGAATTCTGAACGTACCAAACACAGCCTGTGGCAGGGTTGGATGGCCTCTGAGCTGCTGGGGAGGAAAAGCCGAGAGAGCTTCTCGGATGCCCCAGTGGTGAAGGTGGCCTCCGCGCTGCCCCACTATTCACACGGTGATGTGGGTGGGGGAAGTCTCTGCAGGGCGGTGGGGCGCTTGTCTTGGGACTGCACCCCCGAGTGCTTCAATATGTTATCAGTTGATTTATGGCTTGTTAGAATCTTTTTGCTGTACGTTTCCAGTACTTACTGGAAAGTATATTTCAACTTTACATAATATGGTTGCTCCCTGCCATCGCTATCCTCCTATTCAGACTTCGATGTAATGTCATCGTTCTTTGTGCTCCTTCCTGGGTCTGCTTCCGTGTGTAATGGGGCGTGACTGGTGTCATGCCTGCTCAGGCACCTGCTCGCTGCATGTGCACAGGGCAACCCTCCGCCCCGCCCCCACCCCCACTCCCCGCCCTTCACTTAAGGTGGGTGATGAGCACTGGTGTCATGCCCTAAACCACTTCTGAGAGGGAAACTGAGGGAGGCGTCGCATATATTTGGCAGACTCAACTATTTTACCAGGAAAGTAAGGCAGTGGTTCACTGTCACACACCCCCGTAATAGCCCAGGCCACCTGCTCTCTCCCGCTCACCGCCTTCCCCTCCTACCTTGGGGCTCTCTCGTGGACCTGCTCTCCCATTCATACCATTCCCGCCGAGGACAGCCAGGGGCTTTTATTACTATTCAAATGCGTTGTCACTCACTCAGGGAGTCCCTCATGTTTTAGCCACTCTAATTCCCATATGCCTTTAATTCCTTTATGAAACTTGTTTCACTACAATTTTCTCTTCTTCTTCCTCCCACGTGTTCACAGTTGCCTGTCCTCTTCCCTTTAGCCTTGTCCTGGCTTTTCACCTGCAGTCTGCTTTTCTCATCCATATACAAGATACTCCAAATGGTTTGGAGTTTTGAGGAACCAGGCGTGTTCATGCAGAGACCTGGGCATGGGAGGCAGCTGTCCAAGGGAAGGAGGAGACTGCGGAGTGCTGGTGCTGTGATCTGAAGACCCGTGTCCTGCCAAAGGTCACGTTGACACCTAATCCCTGGAGTATAGTATTAAGAGGTTGGTCCTTAGGAGGCAACAGTCTGCATGAGTAGGATTAGTGCTCTTATATTAATACAAGGGATTGAGGGAGCTGCCTTGTCCCTTCCACCATGTAAGGACAACGCAAGAAGGCGCCATGAGGCAGACAGTGCCTTACCAGACACCGGACCTGCCGGTGCTTTCATCTTGGACTTCCCAGCCTCCAGAGTCGTGAGCAACACATTTCTGTTGTCTATAAATCATTAGTCTAAGGGATTGTATTATAGCATCCTGAATGTGCTAAGACACATGTGCTAAGACAAATGTGACCTGCCTTGGACTGACAGATGAGCGTAGCCCTGAAAGGTGTACACTGCGTTGTCCAATAGGGTAGGCCCCTGGTCGTCATGTGACTTTTACATTTAAATTAATTAAAAATGAATAAAATTAAAAATCCAGTCCCCCAGTCACACAAGCACACGTGGCTAGCAGCTATGGCTTTGGACGGTGCAGATCCAGGACATTTCCATCACGGCAGAAAGTCCCAGTGGTCGGCCCTGGCCTGGAGGACCTGCCCAGTTCCACGGCACTTCAGGGACATAAGGACTCAGCAGCCAGGGCACGAGGTTGACACTGTGGTCGAGTGCCCAGCACCATGCATCAGTGGGCCACAGCAGGTGCGGGTGTTGAAGGAAGGAGGGGCAGGAGCGTAGTTGCAGGAAGTCCCGGGTATGTGCTACCGGAGGGGAAGCGGCTCTTAAATGTGCAGCTTTGTCTCCCAAACCACAGCCTTGTTGTGTAGGTGTGAGTGAGGGGAGCACATACATGTTGTAAACATGTTTCAGATTGCATCTGGCACACAGTGCATGCTCAAACAATATATGTTAAACAGATAAGTGAATCCAATAAATGGATTAAATACCCATTACATGTGCAGGTCATAGCGAATTCAGAATGTTAAAATCTGTGCCCAGTGTCTTTAAGATCCAGGCAGCATAGATGCCTAGATGTCAAATGATCAGGATTGCAGGATGGCTGGGGTGAGATCCCCGCCCTTCAGCGGGTGCCTGGGTACCAGGTGTTCCTCCCTTTGGTCCCTTTGCTCCTCGTATGCAATTACCAATTTTGACCTGCATTGGACTGTTGGGTTGGGTTATTTGTCCATTCTTTTATTCATTACTTTATTTGTTTTATAAATGAATACCGCACATCTATTTTATACCAGATAAAGTGTAAGGCGCAAAATGTCCACTTCCTCCGGACTCACTCAGTTTCTGTTTCCTGTGCCCAATACTCTCAGTCTGGAAGTTGCCCTCACCTCCCACGGGGATCTGGTGTTGGTCCCCAGCGCGTACCTTGGTGTCCTAGCCCAGACTGCCTAGAAAGCAGGGTCTGGGGAGAGGCAGCACAGTCTCAGGGAGCAAGCGTGAGGAAGGAAGGGTGCCGCAGGGGAGGAGAGGAAGTCAGGCTGGGGTGTCGTGGAGCTGGGAGCCCCCGAGTGCAGGCTGGCTGCTGGGGGCCATGGGACACTGAGGCCCTGTGGACCGCTCCAGGACCACCCGTGTGCAGAGAGAGAGGAGGGGGAGTCTGTCCGTCTGGTGTCCACATCCCCCAGTTTCTGGGTTAAGTGCCTAGCAAGGATGTTTCGGTGTGCAGTGCCGCAGCACCAAGAAGGAAGCCACAGGCTGGAGGTGAGAGGCCAATGTGTCCAGGAGGCAGGACGCCATCAGGGACGTTCACACAAGCCCTGGGACGGACCCAAAGCAGCGACTACTGTAGACCCCTCGCGACGGTGTGACCTCAGCCGTGAGAACACGCTGCGAGGGCTGCTCCAGCCGATGGCGTGTGGCGGATGAAAGGCCGTTCTTCTACGTCAGACTGCAGCCCGGCCTGGCTCTCCTGCCCTGTCACCACCTGCCACCAACCAGGTCAGCACGGAAACTCTGACGAGCGCTTCGAGCTTTCTTTCTGTCTTCAGTGCAGTCTCTGTCGTGCAATTCGCAACACGAGGCCGAGTGTAAACCAATAAAGATGCCGAGACAATCTGTCGTAAGTGCTAAGTGCCAACCGACTGGTGCAGAGGTCGGAGTGTCTTTGACAGGCTCTGAGAGCTCATCAGAGGGACGGAGAGGGAGACCATCCAGGTGACTCCTGCCCTAGACTCCCAGGAGGCAGAGGACACGCTGGGCTCCCCACATGCGTTTTCCACCACTTGCAGTTTTTCCAAAATATGCAGTGCTGGTGGCTTAATACCTAAAGATGATTTAGTTGACTTCAGCATGTAGAAGGAACACCCGAAAAGCACAACCTGCACCTGTTAAAGTGTTTTTATTCTCCATTCTATGTTAGGTAGGAATTTAAGGGAAGCTCACTCCAAAATACAGGAAGTTTCTTGGGCGTCATGAAGAAAGGGATGGAGCAGTGTCCTTTTGCTGTGACCCACACGGCTTTGTCAGCTACACCAGGCTGAAGTCAGCGCATTCCATCCCAGCTCCCCGGGACGTCACATCGGGTCACCTGCCAAACACCCCGGCCATGCAGGGCAGGCTCTCACCCCCGATCTGGCCCCAGTGCCCTGGGGTCTGGGATCCAGGGATACGCTGGGAGCACAGAGATCAGGAACCAGAGTTAGACGCCCGGATGGAGAGAGTGCACTTAGCTGCCGGGTGGATGAAACAGGGGGAAGGTTAAAACCACATACAGCACTGGGTCAGAAATCTTGCTGGTCACAAACCATATTGCATCCAGGATCTTATTTCTCATCAATAAGGTCAATCGAAGAATTCATTAGAAAAGTGTCTTAAATGTTTATGAAATGTTAGCACTGGGTAGGGGGGTGGGATGGGGAATGTGAGAGTCTCCACAGAAAATTCCTGAAATTTGCATGATGGTTCTGCAAAGAATCTCTCCAACATCAGCGTTAGACGATTTTCAGCCTGATGAATGGGGAACAGAGATAATGGTTAAGTGCCCAAGGGAGTTATATAAATGCTTTTTATTCAGATTGCCTAAAAATAGTACTATTCATTGCTTTTTTTGGTCTCAAATTATTAAGGTACTGTAAGTTCATGCTTTAAAAGTTGGAAAATAATAGGAAATTACAAAGACAATATAAATGACCTGCAATCCCACCACCATGTAAGTATCCGTTTATTTCTATTCATCTGATCATGTGTGCATAAAACCATGCTACATATACAATTTTATATCTTACCAGTTTCACTCAAAGTTATATCATTAGCATTTCCTTATTCAAATAAACGTTGTTTGAAAACCTCATTTTAATGGAATTTACACATTATTTTATTGAGTAGTGATGCATTGATCATCATCGTGTATGTGTGTGTGATTTTTCTACAAACAGGAAATTCTTGATCAATGAGTCATGACGTGATTCCTGTTTTCGGAGGAAAATCTGATCACAATAAGAAGAGGTATCAGGACCCTCATTAGGCTGAAATTCACAGCAAGAAGCCCCTCTCCCAGGATGAGCCTGGGCAACCCCTGACACGTGGGAGCAGCACCAAGCAGAAGCCAGGTACAAGTGGGTGGGGGCAGGGCATGGGGGGACGGCAAGAGTGGGGCCATCCGCGGCAACGCCAGTCCTGCAGTCTCCCCGGGACTCCAGGTCATGGGGCGAGGCTGGCAAAGGCAGCTTCATAGGCTGTGCTGGACATAACAGCAGGGAGGGGTCTCCAGACCTGGAGCAGGGCAAGGATTCATTCTAAGACCCTACTGGGAAGAGATGCTCATCGTCTTCCCCCTTGAGTAAGATCAGCTCTGAAAATACAATACAAGCAAATGCAAATCTAGCCCTGACTCTGTGCCAGGCACTGTTCCCAGCCACTTTACATATATTAGCACACATAACCCTCCTGGCGAGCCCCTAAAGTGGGTGGTGCTGTTGTCCCCAAGTTACGGCTGGAGAAACCGAGTCACAGAGCAGTCGAGTGCTTTGCTGGAGGTCGAAACTCAAGTACCAAGGGAGGCGGGGTGAAACCGTGGCGTGACGCCAAGGCTATCCTCCCCGCCACCCCTCCCCATGCACAGGGTGTGACCCAAACCTGCCTGCAGGAGGAGAACTGGGGGCCTGGGGACAGGGACAGGTGGCAGAAAGCAGAGTCGGGGGAAGAAGAGATGGGTCTGAAACAGATGAGGGGGAGGAACAGCTACGAAAACAAATCTAAAAATGCCATCCCTGTAATAAGGTGCAGAGATATTCCAGCTGGGGCGTGGGCTTGTGTAAGTGGGGGGGGGCGGGAAAAAGATAGGTCTCAGTCCCTCTCGCTGGGCCCCGCACATATAGAGCGTGACCCTGAGGATGGAGGGCGAAGTCTGTTGCCAGCTCTGCCCTTCTAGTGCCCTGCATCCTCGGGGCTTCCCCACCCAGCACTCATCTCTGTGTCTCACTCATGTGGCAGCAGAAACAGGTGGCTTGTGTCTTGCACCTTCTCAACCACAGAAGCCGGGCTCCACTGGGCCGCGGCCACGAGGCTCCTGGACGGCTCACAGCTGCGTGGACGGGCACTGGCAGAGGGGCCGGGCCCTGCCCCCCACAGGACACCCCCCTCCTTTTCTTCTCACCTGCCGTGGTCAAGGGTCGGAAGGACCCAGGAAAGAATAGAAGAAGCAGAAAGCGCTCCAGACCTCAAGCAAGCCTCAAGCAGCTCTGGCATAAGGCACTACTTCGAAGGGGTGACCCGTCTCAGATGCTCGGAAGGGTTGCGAAGATGCCCACATTTCCTGACTTACAGAGCGTCGCCTTCATAGAGCGATTGCCTTGCTTTGCTTTTTTAGCATGGTCAACATAATGGCTTTAGTCATATAGATGCTCCTTTGAAATTCAGCAGAAAATATTGTCACCAAGCCGTGCTCCCAGGAAACAGACAATTCTCTGCCACAGCTATTGTGGAAGCACTTTTCTTATATAATTTTCTGCATGGAGGTATCAAATGATTACACCTCGTCCTAACCCAGGTCCCCACCTGTGCCCGTGCCAGGCTGTAAGGACAGTCCTCTGCTTCTGGAGTTATTATTATTATTATATATCACTAATTATACCATCAGCACATCACCAAATTAACGGTGCCTGGAAGTGTCTGTAGATTTATGGTCAGTTTCCATTTAGCTTTCAAGAAATGAGATTCCTAACCACTCACGGCCGAGTGCAACAGTCAACTAAAGCACATCCCCTGAAATAATGCGATAATGCGTCAGCAGCTCTCACGTTGGCAGCACTTCCATCTCTAAACCCTAATTTTAAGAGAAAATAATAGTCCTGTGGAAATCAGCAAACTAATTCAGGAAGACTTCATCATTACTGAATTATGGAAGAATATGTAAAACACAAATCAAAACCAAAACCTTTTAGAGCCCTGATGGTGATGATGATGTGAGCGACAATGATATTTTTCATGCTCCAACCGTAAAAAGTTGCCTGGGCTCTCAGAAAAATGTGTCCCCGTTTTCAACCTTTGGAATAATGCATGTTCTTCCCTTTGCATAAATTCTATTCTCATCATTAAAGAATCTGTGCAACAATTATGTTCTCTATGAAGATCTCTCTCTCTCTCTCTCTCTCTCACACACACACACACAGTTTGCATACAATCCCTTAACAGTTGTCTTACTGTATATAATGCATTATTTCCAGGTTTGTTCTTCCCAATAGTCTATTATCTTCTCTTTTTTTCATTGTGGTGAGAACACTGTCAGTCTTTTCACGCTGATATAATAAAATACCATAAACTAGGTGGCTTGTAAACAACAGAAATTCATTTCTCACATTTCTGGATGCTGGAGTGCCAAGATCAAGGTGCTGGCAGATGCAGTGTCTGGTGAGGGCCTGTTTCCCAGCTCACAGACGGCTCCTTCTCCTTTTTCCTCACGTGGTGGGAGTGGAGTGGCGGGAGGTCCCTCTTTGATAAGGGCGCTGATCCCATTCATGAGGGCTCTACCCTCATAACTTAGCGAACTCCAAAAGCCTCCGTCTCCCAGTATCATCACTTTAGGTTTTAGGTTTCAACACATGAATTTGTGGGGGATATTAACATTCAAATAATAGCAAATACTTAGTGTGAGTTCTACCCTCGTAATGAGTTAAATGCAGACTGTATTATTGTTAGCTAAAGGCACAAGGTTGCACAGCAGGTCTCTGGAACGCATTCAGCGTATGTAACTGAAACTTTATGCTGGTCGAACAGCAGCCAACTCTTTTTGAAAGTCAAAAATGTATCTCACTCTTTTTAAATTTTAATTAACAAATATTTCTGGGCATTTACAATATGCAAACAAAGGCAATTGAATCTGGAATATAAAACCACCATTTCAAAATAGTTGATAATTTAAAGTAATAGAAAATATAATTTTATTACAGCAAAATATATTATTAATATATGGAATTTGTACATATTATAAATTTGTACATATATAGCTACAATGAGCAGATCATACTTCAATTACAGTCACACTATGATTCCAAACTTTATATATATATATATGTATATATATATATATATATATACATACACTTTTTTTTAACGTGAGGCTATTATTTTAAAAGATGTGTTCAAAAGATAGCATGTTCCTTGATGAAAGAAATATTATCTCTCCTGTTTACCAATTCTATTACCAGCATCCGGTAGAAACCAGGAATAGTGTGAGAATTCAACAAATAATTGCTACCTCAATGAATGAACTAACAAAACATTTTATGCAAGTCTCTGCTGATAAGATATATCTACATTTTGCACAATCACATAGATTTTTACTTAATCTTGATAATGATTTGGACTAATATTTCAAGCGAGTAAAAGTGCAAAATCTTGAATGTTCTTTAAAATGATCTTTTCTGGGAGGATTGAAGTGGAGCAAGATGGCCGAATAGAAACCTCCAGCAACAGTCACTCTGCATGAACGCCAAGTTCAACAACTATCCACTTAAGCAGGAATCTTCAGAAGAACACAAAATCAGGTGAGTGATCATACTACCTGGTGTTTACATTGTACCAAAGACAGAGACACTGAAAAAGGCAGGTGTGATGATCTTGCATTGTCTACCCCTCCCTTCCCTGTGTCCGGCAGCACTGCACCGGCACACCCAGCGTGGAGACAGTCTGTGTGCTTGGCGGAGGGGGGGGGGGGATGAGGGAAGGGCGGAGGGCGAAGTGATTGTGGGACTTCACATTGGCTCTCAGGGCCACCACGGCTCAGGGGAACACACAGGGAATAACTTTGCTGGCACACATGGAGGGAGCATTTAGACCAGCCTGGCCAGAGGGAAATTCTCCACCCTGAAACCCAAGTCCCTGCTAGTCCTACTGACTGGCTGACAAAAAGCAGCCTGGGGCCTTGAATACATTTGTTAGGCAGTCGGGCCACAAAGGCTGCGGTCTGTGGGCAGTTCCTGTGGCTGTGCTGGCTCAGAGCCAGTGGACTTGGGGTGCACATGATCCACTGAGACACCAGCAGCTACGGCCAAGCCAGTGCCTGTGTCACCCCTCCACCAACTCCAGGCAGCACAGCTTAGCAAGAGTTGTCTTCCACTTGAAGAAAGGAAAGAGAAGAACTCAGAGGACATTGCTTTGCAACTTGGGCACCAGCTCAGCTACAGCAAAATAAAGTAACAGGCAGATTCCTGAGGGCCCTGAGTCCAGGCCTTAGTTCCTGGATGGCATTTCTAGACTCATCCTAGACCAGAAGGAAATATGCTGCCCTGAAGGGAAAAACCCAGTCCTGGCTGGATTCACCGCCTGCTGACCAAGGAGCTCTTGGGCTTTGAATAAGCACCAGAGGTAGCTAGACAACAGACACCATAGCTTTGGGTGAGACTGGGTTGGCTTCAGCTGTGACCTGGCACAGTCCTAGCTGTGGTAGCCACAAGGCAGTGTCCACATCACTCCAACTCCAGCAGCCCAGAACAGAGAGTGAAGAAAGACAGTGAGAGACATTGCCTAATAATCTAAGGAATTCTCCCATTTCTTACCCAAGTCCACCAGGGTAGTACCACCAGGAGTCTGCAAGAGTCACAGCATTACTGGGCTTGGGACACCCCCAGTGCTGATACAGCTATATTGACCAAAGACTTAGATCACAACACTAATTCTCTTTGAATATATGGAAAACCTTCACAAGAAGGACAGGTTCAAATAAGCCCAGACTGCAAAGATTAAAATAAATACCTAACTCTTCAATACTCAGACATCAATGAACATCCATAAGCAAGAACATCCAGGAAAACAGTCTCACCAAACAAGCTAAATAAGGTACCAGTGACCAATCCTAGAGTAATGAAGATATGTGACATTTCAGAAAAAGAATTCAAAATATCTGTTCTAAAGAAGCTCAATGAACTTCAAGACAATACAGAGGAGAAATTCAGAAATGTGTCAGAGAAATTTAACAGAGACTGAAATAATAACAATAAAAAAATTCAAGTAGAAATTCTGGAGCTGAAAAATTCAATGAACAAACTGAGAAATGCATCAGAGTCTCTCAATAGCAGAATTGACCAAACAGAAGAAAGAATTAATGATCTTTAAGACAGGCTATTTTAAAATAAACAACCAGAAGAAAGAAGAATAAAAAGGAATGAAACACAACTACAAGATCTAGAAAATAGCCTCAAAGGACAAATCTAAGAGTTATTGGCCTTAAAGAGGAGATAGAGAGAAACGTTTGGGGTAGAAAGTTTGTTCAAAGAAATAATAACAAAAAGTCTTTCCAAACCTAAAGAAAGATATCAATATTCAGGGAAAAGAAGGTCATAGAACATTTTGCCTCTGTCCCTTATTAGCTATGAAGAGTTGCATGAGTTATTTAAACTTTCTTGAGTTTCTTGTCCTGCAAAATCAAGATAATGATGCCTACTTCATGAAACAGTTATAAAACCAAATGAAGGATACGCATGTGCTAGAATCTAAAGAATGGGATTTCTTTTCTCCTTCTATCTTTGAAAATGTGTGTGTGTGTGTGTCTATATGTGCATGCATGTGTACATGTGTGGAATGGTAGATATGCAATTATGCAGCCCAATTCCCTACTTCAACACATGTTACATGAGATATTAAGCTTGTTGTAGTGCCCTGGGGAATCCAAAATGCCTCCTTCATTTCTTAAAAAGATCAAATCATAAATTATAAAGCAGAATTTCCAAGAATTGTATTATAGTTTTTCCCTGAATCTTTTCATGTATTTAGCACATGCTTATTAGAGGCCAAAAAATATGACAATCATGAAGTATTCTGTATCCAAGATACGTGATAATGTTCACTTAATTAGGATATTTAACTTACACATTCTAGACCATTAATATCAGGTTATTTTAATGTGTCATTCGTTCATTGACAAAGTCAAGCAGATGTATTGTGTGCAAACATTGAGAGTGAGCAAAGCGATTGTTCATGCAATTATTAGACACTTTTCTCACTCTCATCCCTGCTGCACCTAGAAAGCTTGTAACAGATCCTAGTGCATATGTCACATCTTAGACAAAGTGAGAATACTGATGGTGAGACTCAGGCATTGAAATTTCTTGAAACTCTCCAGTCAATTCTGTAATGCACAGTCAGAATTGAAAAACACTACTCTAAACATAATGTGTAAATCTATCTTCTGCCCAACTGGATTAAAACTTTCCTGTTACCAAAGTCAAGGTATTCTTTTATCATTACATGCCCTTTTGCCTAGCATAAGATCTAGCACAAAATTAGTGACTAGTAAACATCTTTTAAAATAAGTGTTTTAATATCAATGTTCCTCCTCACCAATGGGTTTTTTAAGTCCCTGAAGGGTTGGCTGGATATTTATAAAGCCTCAAACCTAAAAAAACACTCTGTATTTGGGTAATGTTCATAAATGTTTCTTGAAGCTGCTATAGTCCAATTTTAAGCAATCAAGTATTCTGATAAGCTCTTTGTAAATGAAAAAGTTTGGGTGGTCAATCTTGGAAATGAAGGCAAATATGTGTGCTGAATAATGTAGCATGACTCTACAAAGAAGAACTTTGTCTTATTCTCCACTGAGTTTTTATTCCTTGGTGTTGAAGGCAATCAATAAACTTACACAGAATAAATAAATCAATATATGAATAAATAACCAAATAAATGGAGTGAGTATATTTTCATCCAAAAAGTAATTTTTAGCAGAGGTTTGAAATACTCTGACGTATTTTAATAAGATTATTCTGAGGATTGTTTTGAAAATGTTGTGAAAGGAATTAAAGATGGAAACTTCAGAAGAGCAGGAAGATCGTTGTAATCACCCGAGAGAGGACAACAGCCTGAAACGTGGAGGTCACAGTTGGTGGAAAGGGTGGTCGAAGTCTGGGCATATTTTGAGGATGACAACAACAGCACTTTCACAGGAGCTGAATATTCAGTGTGAGAAAAAGACAAGAGTCAGGGATGATCCCCAGGGTTTTGTGGCTTGAGACACTAGGACTAGATGTACTAGAGGCTTCAATGGGAAAAACCACAGATATCTGGGTTGGTGGGAAAGATCAAGAGCTTCATTTAGCAGAAATCATGTCTGAGATACTTACCAGACAGCCAGCTGGACGATCTAGGATGGGTGCTTGAGCCTAAGGAGCCTCAGAACACAGGGAGTGTATGAAGCAATGAGATGGGATGGGATCACCAGGGTTGAGTGTGAATAAAACAGCTCTTCTCAGGTTTTCTTCTCATTTTTATATTCAATGCTCTTTCAGGGGTTTTCTAACATGTATGTATGATATATTCCACAATTTTATGTACTATTAATTAATTCAAATATGCCTACCAAATGCATAGCATTCACAGTTTTAATATTCCCAATTCGGACTCTGTAAGTATCCTGAAGGTCCCAGTGGGTAGAAATGTTCCATTTTTCTGAGGCCTATATATGATCTTACGCCGTCAGTCTAATGTGTAGGAACAGGTCACTGTGCCTGCTCAGCTCATGCCCTTCTTTATCTGTCTTTGTTTTTTGATACTAACACTCCTAGTGACACTGGTTCTATCCATGTTAGTAAATTTGCCCATTTCTGGACCTCCAGGAAGTTTCCTCAGGAATAGTAATTAATGGTCTTCTCCGCAATGAGATGGAATGAATTGGAATCATGTTCTGGATCCTCTTCCAGTTAGAAAGTAAGTCCCAGCAACCAATTCCAAAGTTGTTCCAGTGCTATCCCACACAGGAGCCGTCCTGAGAGCTGCAGAGATGAATATTTCACTTTCATTTGGGCTCACAGAGCTCACAATCCAGTAGAAACAGGGCAGAAATGCCAGTTCCTACACACAAGGTGGAGAGTGAGAAAGGCTGCCAGGAGGAGATGGTGGCGGGTGCTGTTGGCGCACTGGCCAGGTGCCCTCGGTGAGGCTGGTGCTGCCTCCACGGGAGAATCCAGCTAGAGGTGGAAGGAAGACTGTCTTCCCGGGAGGTTACGCACAGCCCCCGGCCCACAGACCGACAGGAAAGTTTGGCTGCCTTGCCTCAAGGCTGGACCAACTCAGGGTGTCGTTCGTGTTCCGGAACACCCTGTGCCACCAAGCCAGAGCCAGAGCCCTGCTGCAAACACACCTGCCCCTGCCCTTCCCCTGCCCAACACGGTCCCCATCCTCCCTCTCTCCTGCCTCCACTCCTTCCATGAATCACATGCACCCCAATTTCCATCTCAGGCCCCTGCTCCTGAAAGACATTACCGAAGAAGATAGGTACAGAGAAAACATCAAGGAAGTTTGTGCAAAACATTTCTGCCAGTTAGATGAGCCAGAAACGGAGAGCATCGAGGCAAGCGTGGTATGTGGACTTTCTAAGATAAGAAGGATTTTGGTGTGAAGAATGAATGGGAAAGGTCGATTCCACGTATGGGAAGGCGGAAGACAGGAGTGCACTTAAATCCCTCTAGAAAATAACCACGTGCTTCGCGATGCTAGCAAAGCCTCGAGCTGCACGGCTCAGTCTCAGAGCGGCGTGAATTCAAAAAAGCATGTTCCAGGAACCAAAAAAAAATTTACAACAACATGCCCTTAACTTCCTTTTTACAAACAGCGTAAAGAATGTAAGTCAACCACTGCAATACTGCTGAGCTCTTCTCTTCCTTCATCTACTTCTCTCCTATATGGTGGCCACTTTCATGCCTTCCCTGAACCCGAACGCCCACCTCAGGCCCCTGTCCTCAGCCTCCACCTTTTGCCCTTCGATCCCCTCTCTCTTTCTTCTGGTTGTGCTGCACAGGGCAAGAAGCACCAAAGGGAGGAAAACAGACCTAGAAAAGTAAGCTAGAATGCACTTCAGTGGTCAGGGTCAGGAAATAAGCTAAGAACTGCTAAGAACTGCTTGACAGGTAATTTTTACCTCGTCACCATGACTAAGGACCTACCAGATGCCAGGCACACAGCGAGGTAATTCTTACATATTGTATCCACGCTTCACCACAGCCTGCCATTAAGTCCACCTTGCGGATGAGCAGGTGGAGGCTTACAAAGACCACTTCTAGGCCTTTCTGAAGCCTACGGCTCTCACCCATATGCCTTTCTGCTCTGTGTTACTTTTCTTAAGTATCTCCACAGAAGGCAATTCCAGTTTCCCCTGGAGTGGTGGCTGGACACATTGTATGTGTCCAGGTGACTGGGCTGAGGGATGCCCAGGCAGCTGGTGAAACGTTCTTTCTGGGTGTGTCTGTGATTGTGTTTCTGGAAGAGCATCTGGCCTGGTGAGCCGAGTGCACAAGATTCATCCTCACCAACGTGTGTGGGCACCATGCAATCCCCAGAGGATCCGACTGGAACAGAAACGTGGAGGAAGAGCAAATTTGCTCTCAATTTGCTCTCAACGAGTTGGGACTTCCTGGAACATCAGAGCTCCTATTCCCAGGGCTCTGGACTCACACTGAGTTAGTTACACCACTAGATTCATGGTTTTTCAGCTTGCAGAAGGCAGACTGTGGGACTTCTTGGCCTCCACAACTGTGTGAGCCAATACATATATATCTAGAAATATATATAGATTTATGAAGCCTAACAATACTCATGGTGGTTAACTGTGTAATTCAGTTTACCCCATTCCATCAAAAAAATGTGATCAGTAGCTATTACATTTTAGTAGACCCAACATGTGTAAATATCTCTATGTGACATCAGGACAACATTCAGATATTTTTTTGACATTAGAAATGGTGCATTTGTGTTTATCACTTTGTATTCTGTTGATGTTTTATTTCTGTTTCTATTTATTGATGCCTGCCTTGCCTCTTTTATTATCTACTTCTACAAAATAAATGCATGTTTCATATGGATAGTTCCTATCACAGAAATAAAACAATGAAAAAATGCAAATAAAGCAATTTAATCATCTTTATCCCCAAATTATATTTAACCAATATTTTTCAATGTATTGTCAATGTATTTAAATTTATTTTTATAGTAAATATTTAATATTCCATAATATTTTAACTGTTTCAGTGTTGTTTATACTGCTGCATACACATTTTTAAAAAAATATTTGGAGAATTTTTATATCACTAGCAATTAGAACTTTCAGAAGAAACTGAACAATGGATATATCGTCACTTGCATATAGAAAAGGCAATGTGAAGGAGAAAGCCAATAATTTGTTTTTTCTTTTTTTTTAATGGAAATGTGTGACACACACTGTAAGCTCTATCAGTTAAAGAATTAAAGCATTGAGATAATTGGTTGATGAGAAATAATGTATAAGCCATGTCTTTGTAGTAAAATATGTCATGTTCAAATGTAGAAATCATTATATGATCAGCTTACATTTTGTTCAGAATGATCTACTGACAATGAATTATAATTATCTCATCATATAAGTGAAACAACAGAGACAGATCTCTTATGCAGAATATTTTGGATTAATAAGACATTTAAAAAAAAAACAAGTTCAAGCCAGCTATAGAATAGCCCAGGAACTGTCTAATCAATTTGGTTCTAATCAAAGGAACTTTAAATCCTTAGAACACACTGAGAGGTCTGAGAAAACAATGCATTTTTGAATTCAATCTAGAAAAAATTCTATTTTCATCATTATTATGAATTCGCCTGGTAATTTCGTCTCCTTTGCCCACACCTGGGTGATGACTTCTTTCTCCCTGGGGCCGGGCATGCCCAGCACACTCTGTCCCGTGACCCGTGTCCTCCACAACGCATCCACGGCCGGAGCATCTATCCGAGGGTCGGTGAAAGGCAGGCAGCAGCCTGGTGTGGGCTGGACATCTGGCGTGCAGTAAATGCATTTAGAAAGCTAATAAACCACTCGTTGTGAATGACTCCTGAAATTGATTCCAATATGAGCAGTTGGGAGAGAAATAAGCTTTTAGGAAGGTCATTTAATGTCAGAGAGAGTCTTTCTCTACAACCCAGTTAAACTGCTTAGCAGTTTACAAAGCAAATCCCAGCCCAATTTTGATCTGGTAATTAATTGAGCCTTCTAGTCAAGCAAAGGCTCTGCATAGAAGCTGGATGTGGCCATAATTCTCTTGGCCTTAATAACTCAGGATTTGGGTTGCCAGATGGCCTTTGACATGAGGTGGCTGCTGGGGAGAAGTGGAGATCACCCCACTCACGTCAGTGAGTTCCAGACTCTTCACCAGTGGCACACAAGCTTGGAGGGCGGAGCGGCACTGCTGCGAGGGTGGTCTTGTTGACATTTTTACATTAATTTTAAAAACATATTATCAGGACTTGGTAATGACTCAGGATGTGATTAAAGAGGACGGCAGTGTTTTCCCAGATCCCACCTCTGGGAAAGATTCAGATTCCTTACAAAAGTGAAGTGTAAAGAGCTCCAATCTATCCTTGGATGGAGGCAGGGTGGAGGTCCCAGAGAGGATGAAGGCCCAGGAAGCCCCACCCTCAGCATCTCGGAGGACCACGAGGCCCAGGGATGCCAACTCAACAAGAGAGAGTCAGAAACAACGGAATTACAATCAAGCCGATGCTGTTATGTGATGACATCCACGAGTTTTTCAGAATTTAAGACTCTGTTACTGCTTCATTTTTTTGTTGTTGTTGTTGCATTCTGTGTTGCCTCACTAACCAGCAAGGAGATAAAGGCAAAGTTGACATGTGAAAATCTTGTACTTTCTCAGGGGTAGAGAGAAAAGGTAAAGGCTGAGACGAATGCTCTGTTTTGCAGCAAGTCTTCGAAGGAGCTGCAGGATTTGGTAAAACCAACATAAATTTTGGAATAAGACATTTACATCTGCATGCTAGTTCTGCCGCTTGTTAGTTGTGCGGTATTGGGCATGCTACTTTTCTTCATTTGGTGTTGCATCCCCCATTTGAAAAAGGGGAATTGTATTATCTACTCAACTGGATGCTGTAAGTAGAGAAGAGGGAAGAATATCCAGCAGGTAGGATGAATTTGTGACAACTTCATAAACTGTTTAACACACAAATTAAATAGTTTAAACTCCTGGGTCTGAAGCAAAGAAGAAATGGGAAGTATTGAATTAAAGTTAATATAAAGAATGGGTGAACTTGCACTTGAAATACTGTTTTACTAGAACTGAACATACTTACTCTGGATAATGGGACAAATGACACATAAGCAGATAATGGATGCCAGTGTAGCTGAAGCACACGGAACATATGTGCTGGTTACCGGAAACTGGTATGCACCAAGGTTCCAGCAAGGTCAGCACTAGATTTCCAAGGCTCATATGCACTTGGCATATTGTGTATTTTGGTGGTTCGAAGCGAGACAATGAGGTCATAGACAGTTTTATAATTAATAAGGCCAGAGTATGAGGACATGGCCAAACAGAAATTGTAACAGATAGCAAAGCTGGACTTAGGATGACCACTGTCTGGACACAGACTTGGCAAAAGTCATGAAAAATCAGCAGCTCTGTTCATAGCAAAGCACGGTGAAATCTTCCCTAGCAAATCCTTTACGGCTCCAGAGAGAACAGCCTTGTGCAAAACCTTGTTTCACCATGAAGAGGGGTCATTCTGGGGTCACATCACTGAAATCTCATGGTCCACTGACACGGAGTCACCAATCTCTGATGAGGAATGATGGGAGTCTTCTCAATGATTCATCCACTTAGCTGAAAGCTCTCAGTTTCCTGAAACTGCTGGTCAAAATTCTAAATCCTTGGCCATATTTTCACATCACGTTTAATGTAACATATGCATTATGGCGGCAATTGTCTATCTTGTTGTAGTATGTGTTGTAATCATTTTTGAATTGATATAAAACGAATTTCTTACAAAAATAATTAAAGGATGGTTTATTTATGGTTTAAAATTGATTTCAAAATATTTAAATTTGTTCCTAAAATGCAATCCATTGTTTCCATTGTCACATGCTTTCTTAGATGGGAGAGAAAGGGGTGGAATTTTAGATATCCCTGTGGAAATGTACACATTCCAGAGCCATCCCAGGCAGAGCATGTTGTGTCAACAAAACATCCCTATGTGATTTTGTGGAGGAAGGGTGGGAGTGAAGGACTAAATTGGGAACTTCTGCATTTTTTTATAACCAAGGCTTACAGAATTTCTAAGACAACATCCCCATCCTGCCATTGAAATTGTGTACAAGATGTTATGGACTAAATGTTTGTATCTTCCCCAAATCCATATGTTGAAATCCTAACACCCAAGGTGATGGTATTAGGAGGTGAGCCCCTTAGGTGGGGATTAGGTCCTAGGGTGGGGCCCTTTTAAATGGAATTGGTGCCCTTAAGAAAAGAAACACAAGAAAGGTGATTTTCTTTCAGCGGTGCAAGGGTACAATAAAAGACAGCCATTGGCAAGCCAGGAACAGAGCTGTCCCCAGACACTGGACCTGCCAGTGGCTTGATCTTGGACTTCCACCCTCCAGGACTGTGAGAATAAATGTCTCCCCTTTAATCCATCCAGTCTGCGGTGATTTGTTATAGCAGCTCAAGCTAAAAATAAGTCACAAGGCTTGGTTGGAAATAGTGAGAAAGGTTTTCTGTTCATTCCTTTTAAATTGATATCCAAAATACTTGGGAAAAAATATTGGAAAAGAATTTTACATTTCTAGAGCACTTAAAGAATTATTAAAATTTTTTTTAAATTTTATTTTAGCGAATTATGGGGGTTCAAGTGTTAAGGTTGCGTATATTGCCCATGCCCCCTCTCCCCCCTCCAGTCAGAGCTTCAAGAATGTCCATCCCCCAAATGTTGCACATATTTAAAAGCCAAGACTGCATAAGGGGCACGCAGGATGCAAATTTTAAGGAGGCGCTCTTTCTTGGGTTCCTGCATCTGCAGACCTTGTGTCCACAGGACGCTGAGAGTGAGAGCCTCCTTAAATTCTTTCTCCTGAGCATCTCTCTACCTTCACCCTCGTTTCTGTTCTGCTTATCCTAACATTAAATAAAACGGGCAATGGACGCCTCAAACTGGGCCAAAATCAAAGAAGGGAGGAGAATTATGACACCTATTGGACTAAATACATGTGTATTGTGGGGACTTTGGAGATAGTATTTTAGAAACTAAAATATTGTTAGTTACCTTCTCAGAAAGATAAATGACCTGAGAGAAAAGTTTTTTATTTTCTAATCCAGAAATTGAAGTGCTATCATTTTGTAATCAATTTCAACTCTTTTGCCAAGAAGGCATCACTCACTGGGGCTGTCAAAGTCATGAAGGGAGAATGCAGAGAGCCACCAGTATTCAGAACTTTTAATATAAACTATAAAACAACATTAAAGATGGAAAAAATTCCTTGAAAAACACAAATGGCCAAAGAATACTCAAGAAGAAAATAGATAACTTGAATAACCTTAACATAACCTTACTAAATAAATAGAATTTGCAGTAAAAAGCTTTCAGGGGGAAAAAAAAAAACCCATGACACAGATGGATTCACTGGTGAATTCTACCAAACTTCTCTGGCAAAAATTATAGTAATGCCACTCAACTTCTTTCAGGATACGAAAGTGAAAGGACCACTTCCCAACTTATTTTAATTAAGAGGTCAGCTTTACACTGACCCCACACCCAAAGATATTACAAGAAATAAAAAATGACAGTGATCTAGCACCTCTTATATTTTCCTGGATTGAGCTTGAGCCCATTATCTGAAGTGAGGTATCACAAGATCGAAGAATAGGCTCCACTTGTATTCGCCATCAAATTGGCACTAACTGATTAACATTATGGTGCTCACATGGTAGTAATATTCTCCAGGGATTAGGGGGTTGGGGGATATAAACTCATAACTAAAGGACACAGTGAGCATTGTAGAGGGGAAGGGCATGCCTCTAACCTTCATTTGGGTGAGGCAAAAACATAAAATATAACCAAAAATACCCTGAAATTTAAAAAAATAAAAATAAATACAAAAAAAGAAAGGGGAAACTATAGGACAAAATCACACATAAATATAAATACAAATGTCTTCAACAAAATATTAACAAATTGAATCCAACAAAATAGAAAAGGGGTACTACATCATGACCAAACAGAGCTTATTTCAGGAATGCAAGGTTGGTTCAATATTCAAAAGCCAGTTTGTGTAATTCACCATATTAACAAACTAAAGAGGAGAAAAAGTATGCAATTATATCAACACATGCAGGAATAGCCTTTGATAAAATTCAAAATGCATTCAGGATAAAAAAAAAAGTAAACAAATTGGAAATACAATGGCATTTTCTCACCCACATAGAAGGCATCCGCCAAACCAAAAAAATAAAAATAAAAAGTGAAAGATTGAGTACTTTTCCTCACATATCAGGAACAAGACAAGTATAGCCACTCTCACTACTCCTATTAAACACTATAGTAGAGATTCTAGGCAGTTCAATAAGTAGGAAAAATAAATAAAAGTCATGCAAGTTGGAAAGAAAGAAATAAAACTGCCATTTTTATTGTAGATGACATGATTGGCTACAAAGAAAATTCAAAAGAATCTATGAATAAGCTATCAAATTAATAGTAAGATTGGCAGGACCAGAAGATAAAATGCCAATATAGAAAAACTGATATTTCTAGATATTAGCAAAGACAAATGAAAATTTAAATGGAAAATAGTATTATTTATAAAAGCACCAAAGACTTGAAATAGTTAACAAAACTTAGCAAATTTATGCAAAACTTGTGTGGTGAAATTTTCTTTTAAATACTGCTATAATAAATAAAACAAAATCTAAAATCTTGTTAAAAGATTATATAGCTTGTCATAGAATGAAAGATGAAATACTGTCAACTCTCTCCAAACTTGTTTATAGAATCAACACAATTCTAACTAGATTTTTGTAGGATTTTTGTATTAATAGATATGTTCATTCTGAAATGTATACAGAAAAGCAAAGTGATTAGAACCCACCAAACAAATTGAAAAAGACAAAACAGAGTTAGGATTCCCAATGACATCCAGACTTCATGTAAAGCAAAGGTGCTCAAGACAGTGTGATGTTACAGATGATGTTACAGAAAGAGTGGACACACAGATCAAAAGATAAGAATAGAATACAGAAATATGATCAGGCATGTATGCTTAATGGATTTTCATATAAGAAACAAAGGCAATTGAATGGAGATGATGCAATCTTTTTACAAATAATGTAAATTGGATTTCCATATGCAATAAAGTGAACCTCAATCAACACCTTGCAGCCCATGCAAAAATTAATGCTAAAAGGATCACAGACCTAAATACAAAACTTAAAGTTATAAAATTTCTAGTTGAAAATATGGGAGAAACACTTATGATCTAAACCTAGATTAAATATAATGCTAAAAGTATGATTTATTAAAGAAAAAATGATAAATTAAATCTCATCAAAAGTAAGAACACCTGCACTCGAATGTTTATAGCAGCACAATTCACAATTGCAAAGCTGTGGAAACAACCCAAGTCCCCATCAATTCATGAGTGGATTAATAAAATGTGGTATATGTATACCATGGAATACTATTCAGCTTTAAGAAACAATGGTGATATAGCACCTCTTGTATATTCTTGGATAGAGCTGGAACCCATTCTACTAAGTGAAGTATCTCAAGAATGGAAAAACAAGCACCACATGTACTCCCCAGCAAATTGGTATTAACGGATCAAAACTTAAATGGACATATAGGAATAACATTTATTGGGTGTTGGGAGGGTGGGAGGATGGAGGGGGGCATGGGCAATATATGTAACCTTATCATTTGTACCCTCATAATATGCTGAAATAATAAAAAAGAAGAAACAAACAAACAACAACAACAACAACAACAAAAATTAAGAACATCTTCTGTTTAAAGACACTATTAAAGGAAAAGCAAGACAAGCCACAGATGGGGAGAAAAATTTTCAAATCTCATGTTTCATGAAATACTTGAATCCAGAATATACAAGGAACTCTCAAGGCTTAAGCTAACAAACAACTTTAAGTTAATAAATGTATAAAAGTTTTGAACAGACTTCACAATGTAAGATATATGGATGAAAAATAAGCACTTGCAAAGATTTGAACACTATTACTCATTAGTGAAATGTTGGACAATTCTGAGTGCTGGGAGTAGAATCACTGGGTCTTATGTTAGTCATATATTTAAGTTTTTGAGAAATTCCCAAACGATTTTCAAAGTGGCTGCAGCATTTTATAATCCCCTCAGCAATGTATGAATGTTGCCATTTCTCCACATCCTCATCAGCACTTTTTTGTGTGTCTAATTTATTACAATTATTGTAACAGAGGTAAACTTGTATCTTATTGTCCTTTTAGTTTGCATTCCCCTAATGACTAATGATATTGGACCCCTTTTCATGTGCTTATTAGTTATTCATATCTACCATTGGTAAAATATTTATTCCTAAATTTTGCCATTTTTTTATTGGGGAGCTTGTTTATTGAGTTATATATTTTTTAAATACACACCTTCTGTTGAATATGTATTTGGCATATTTTTTCCCAGTCTTTTGCTCGTATTTTTATTTTCTTAATTATATCTTTTGAAGTACAAAATTTTTAAATTTTAAAAAGGTCTAGTTTATAATTTTTTTCTTGTACAGATTATGCATTTTGTGTAGAATTCAAGAAATTTTTGCTTAACTCAACTTCTTAAAGGCTTTATCCTATTTTCTTCCAAAAGTTTACTATTGTTAGCTCTTACAAGTAATCCTGTGAGCAATTTTGAGTTAATTTTTATGATTAATGTGAGTGCCTAAGTTCATCTTTTTGGATTTTGTGTATCTACTTGTCCCGACACCATTTATTGAACAGACTATTCTTTGCCTAATGAATTGCCTTGGCATTTTTTGTCAAAAGTTGATTGATGATCAATATGTGGGTTTAGTTTTGAACTCTCCATCCTGCTCTATTGATCAAGGTGTCTGTCTGTCTTACTCCATTCTGGCTGCTGCAACAGAATACCATAGCCTCAGTGGCTTGTAAACAACAGGAATTTATTTCTCACAGTTTCGGATATGAAAGTCCAAGCTCAACGTGCTGTCAGAGTCAGTGTCTGGTGGGAGCCCACTTCCTAGTTCTCACACTTTCATTCTTACTCAATGAGGGGTTGCCCCACCCGCAGACATCCCCTCCTGCCTCCAGTCTGTATCTAGTCTTTTACTCATGAGAGGCAGAGCCAGTGTGAGATAATATTGGTCTGTTTACTTCCATCTCCCAATGTACTTTTCCAGTGCCTGCCCTGATACACCCTATTAGTGTTGCTATGAACTGAATGTCTGTGTCCCCCCAAAATCTATGTATTTAAGTTCTAACTCCCAGTGTGCCTGTATTTGAAAATGGAGCCTCTAAGGAAGTAATTAAAGTTAAATGAAGTCATAAGGGTGGGGCCCTGAGCCAACAGGATCAGTGCCCTTGTAAGAAGAGACTGCAGGAGCTTGTGCTTGCTCTCTCTCTCTCTCTCTCTCTCTCTCTCTCTCTCGTTATTTTCACACACACAGAGGAGAGGGTGTGAGCACAGAGCAGCACGGTGACTGCATACAAGTCAGGAAAAGAGGCCTCAGCATGAAACCTACCTTGTTAGCATCTTGATTTTAGGTCCTCAGCCCCCAGAACTGTGAGAAATGTTGTTTAAGCTACTCAATCTGTGGTATTTTGTCACGGAAGCTCTAGCAGACTAATGCAAATGTTGAGGTCAAATTTGAATTGTCCTAATTCTGATCTCTGCCCTTTTTCTATACCTAAATATGATAGCCAACATCCCAATGCAAAAACATGTCATACACAATAGAGAAAATAATTATGAATAATATTGATTTTGCATGTAATTTTATAATAATCATGTGTGTGGTATTCTGGCATTGCTATAAAGTTGGCTCTCAGGGTTATGATGTGGTTTTTTTTGGTATCTTTTGTCATGAAGCACTATTAGTATTTGTTAAACAAAGTATGGAATTTATTTTTGATTGGTAAATTGAAACATTTACAAAAGTTTTATTAAAAGGACAAGATATTGGAGATAGAGAAATCAGATTGTAAACAAGATCCTTAACTGGAAGAAATTGGCATCTGATACATTAACATTACAAAGACTTTCAATAACTATAAGAGACAGTAGGGAGAAAAATCACTCACAAATTCAAGTTGAGCTACTGTGAGGGTGATGCTACCACTGTCTGCAATCTGTGACTGTAGATTGGGGGGGTGCATATGCAGAAGGGGGCAGTTTGGGAAGGAAAAGTACAGTTACTGAAAATTTTCAGTAATTAAATAGAGTGGTGGTATTGATATCCATTCCACATTATTAAGAATAATGTTGGGATTTGCCTGTAGTTGTTGCACAATAAAAGCAAATGAAAAAGCTGAAAAAGTGCAGGAAGAACCATTAGAGGAGTCTGGTGAGATTTGATCCCTGGTGAGAGCAGACATGACTGCAAGTGGTAAATCACTGGCCAAAGCCAAGAACATTGCCTAAAGGAAGAGTGGGAGGGATGTGGTCCAAAGATAATAGAGCTAAGGAAAGCTATCTGACATGGCCATCCAGGGAGAATGCAGACAGCACTGGCTGCAGGCTGGCTCCAGGACTACTTACACAAAATGCAGTGAAGTAACCCTGAGGATGATGGTGGGAGGCATCGTGCAAGGAATTCATCTTGAAATAGTGAGAAATCTAGGCGTGGGCTATGACATGGTGACACTTGGTGATTTGCAAAAAAAAAAAAAAAAAATGTGACTAATTGAAGGCAAGACAAAGGGACAATGTCTCTCAGGATAGAGAATAAAAAATGTTTTTTTAAGTTGCATGGAAAGAAATATAGAGTCAGACACTCAATATTGAAGATGAGGCCGGGCGCGGTGGCTCACGCCTGTAATCCTAGCTCTCTGGGAGGCCGAGGCGGGCGGATTGCTCAAGGTCAGGAGTTCAAAACCAGCCTGAGCAAGAGCGAGACCCCGTCTCTACTATAAATAGAAAGAAACTAATTGGCCAACTGATATATATATAAAAAATTAGCCGGGCATGGTGGCCCATGCCTGTAGTCCCAGCTACTCGGGAGGCTGAGACAGAAGGATCGCTCGAGCCCAGGAGTTTGAGGTTGCTGTGAGCTAGGCTGACGCCATGGCACTCACTCTAGCCTGGGCAACAAAGCAAGACTCTGTCTCAAAAAAAAAAAAAAAAAAAATATTGAAGATGAGCAAAAAAAAAAAAATCAAAAACAAAGAAGTGTAGAATTCTTAGCATGGGATTTAATATAAGGTAAAGAAAATTTATTTCTATTTAGAACCTGTACTCACCAAAAATATTTTAACTTTTACATTTTTTCTTTGAAAAGGCTTTTCCTCTTTTAGGATTTCGAGGTCCTTTGATTTCAATATTTTAAATCCAAGTCCCTGCTGACGTCATGGTTCGACAGCCTCACCAAAGGGAGGAAGATTGCAGTGGCAGAGAAGGGCTCCTGACCTGAAATGTCATGGCTGTCTCAGATGCTTTTGCTAATTAATAATCAGCACACAAATCAAATCACTTAGATGTAAAGCACAGCTCGTATTTTTCCTTCTAATCTGAAATTCTACAAAATATGAAAACATGAGTGTTTGAAAGGCCAAGACATTTCTGAGTTCCAAATGACTCTTGTTTGAACACAATGTGGAGGACACATATGTACTTTAACAAGGACTACTTTATTACATTTTCTGAGTCTTCTTAATTTATCATGCCTTCAAGTCAGAGACCATAAGACACTAGTGTATTGTGTCTTTGATCATAGTGTCAGGGTCTAAAAGATCTAGGTGGCCTCTACTTTTAGAAAAGGGTAAAAGCTCTTCCTGGGGAAAGGTATCCCTGTAAACCAGCTGCCTTTCAAGTTGAAACAGGAGGGATCATTTTCAGGCTACCCAGATAAGAAGCCTCCATTTTTCCCTTTCTTGCGGTGGTACAGCCAGATAGCACTTAAGCGATACAAAGAGTTTCTCCTGGGCCATATTACCTTGAAATGAATAAAACTCAATGCATTATTGTAAAGACAGAGATGCTCTGATTTTGGTAGCAAGAGGGCTTCAAAGTGGAAGAACAAGGACGCAATAATGGTAAACCGAGAATGGCTGGCCACAAAGAATGAAGAGTCTAGCTGGAGAAGCCAGCAAAGGATTGTGTAAGAGGGGATGCATTAGGGAGACAAAGAGGGACTGCATCGGCTGAGTCACCCCAGTTCTCCAGCAAATCGCTGCAATCAGGCCTCTCTCAATGGATAATGGACCCGGCCCGCTGACGTGCTGGACAAGCTGGAAAGAACAGTGTCTCTAAACCAAGCCACTGTGGGCGTGTGTATCCCCAAAGCTCATTGGCTCAGGCCCACTTACTTGTCCTTGTACCAGATGGATATTTGGCCACTTCTCCTCTTGCTTGCCTCAAGCCTCCACTTCCTGCCCTTCCCTCCCTCGTGCCCTTGTGAGAGTTGACTCACCCACACATCAATTATGCCCCAGTAGACTCTTGAAAAGCAAGCTATGTATGTTGCCCAGAGCTTTCGTCCTAACCCAGATCTAGTATGTTTTTGCCTTCCTGGTAATACTCAGCTCCATTTCCCGTCTTCGACCTGAATTTGCCAGTCATCCCAGCTCTTAGATTTTGAGACTTAATGTGCTTTCATGGTTCTAGCTTTATATCTCCCTCCTGCCCAATATCCTGCACTCTCCAGGACCCCTTTAGAGAACAAGAGGGCAAACTCTAACCTCCATGATTAGGACAAGGGAACCCACGCTATGGTATTCTCTGTTCATTCCCAAATAGATGTTCTTTTCCAGGTTCTTTTCCATAAGTATCAATAGGAAACTCAGTATTAGTCAGCCTAGTTCCCAGAACTTCGAGACAATTCATAAAGATTATGTTAATTTAGTTTAGAGGGCAACCTGGAAGGAACTATTATCAAAGAAATTTTGGAAAAGGCAGAGTATTCAAGCACTGGACCAATTACCCAATAAGGATAAGATTGTGTTTCTCCCCTCTCCTATCTTTGTCTCCTTCTTCGTGCCAAGATGTCCGGGGACAAAAATCTGACCTCTGTGTCTATTAGGTTCAGATATTCCACCCTTCAAGGTGGAATGTGTAGACTCACCTGGTGCTACAGGTATAGAACATGTAAAGGGAGGACAGAGGGTGCTCTGTCTGTAGGGTGACCATAAAATTTATCACCCAAATTGAGATAACTCTGAGTGTGAAAAGCAGCGTTATTCATTATTATGCCAAGACAATGTGTGTCAACCAGAACCACCCAGAAGAAACAAGGTGTGTATTTATTCTCTATTTAAGATGTCCATGGTGAAGGGTAAAAAAAACCACGCCTTGTCCAATCTGTACTCAGGTAAATACCTTACATTTCATAGCAACGATTGAAAACATGCTCCAGAACATGAATTGCATCATTTTGGGGGCACTAACTGGTGCAAGTTCAAAGGTGTAGCTAACAAACACACCATCAATTGAAGTTGAAGAACAAGCTCTCAGAAGGTCAATATATTAATAAAAGTGAAAAATAGATTCTCTCTCTCCAGTTCAGGAATAGCAATTCATCCACCTTTCCAATGGTTTTAGCTCCATTATTTTGTCAGATAAAATGGTTGCAGAAACTGCCTATGAAAATGAGCCCAATTGCCAGATCTAGAAAGTAAAACTATGGTAAACACCATATAATATGTGTATATATATATATATATATATATATATATATATCACTGACATAATATAGCTCATATCCGAATGTATAAGTGTGTAGGGTATCCTTCACTTCAACTTATAGAAGGATGATTTGCATACTTGTTATACTATTAACTCTCTTTTCTCTGATGGAGTCCAGCGCTATTCATGATAATAGTACTATAATAGCAGTAATAGCAGGCACCATGCGGGAATAACTCCTCTGTGTTAGGCACAGAGCCATGTACTTTCTGCACGTCAGCTCTTAAAAATCCCCAACCTCTCTCACAACTACTTCCTGGATGTGCTACTGTCCCTAATTCTACAGCTATGAAGGCTGTGGCACAGAATAGTTTAGCAACGTGTGTAAGAGCACAATGTTAGTAACAGACCGTGTCCGTTTGCTGGGGCTGAAATTACAAAATACCACTGAGTGCAGCTTAAAAGCAGGTGTTTGTTTTATCATAGCTCTGGAGGCCAGAAGTCCAAGATCAAGGTGTCAGCAGGTGCTGGTCGCCCGCTTGCTGTGTCCTTATACAGTCTGTTCTCTTTGTGTGAGCCTGCATGGTACCTCTGTGTGTCCAGATCTTCTCTTCTTAAAGGACACCAGTCAGATTGGATTAAGACGCACCCTCACAGCCTCAGTTTGACTTAATCACCTCCTTAGAAGCCCTATCTTCAAATTACAGTCCTATTCTGAGGTACTAGGGGTTAAGGCTTCAATGTGTGAATTCGAGGGGTGGGGGCAGAGAGGAAGGCAGACACAGTTCAGACCATAATAGCACACAAGCCGAAATTGAGATTTGATCTAAGTCTAAAACCCATGTGTTTCCCCCTCACACCTGGCTCCAACTACTTAAGGCAGGAACTGTGTCCTGTGCTTTAAGAGAAGCAAATTCTAGGCTACTGCCTCTGTCCACTAAAAGTTTTCAGCATAGTAGAGGAGAAAAATAAGTCAACAACTTACTGTAATGCACACCAAAATACAATCATAATTCAGTAAGAGCCCTCAGAAGACTGCAGAGCAGAGTGGGTCAAAGTACTGCCTCTGAAACCTGAGTACCAGAGTTCAAATCTCACTTTGAGATTCAGTAGCAGATGCAATTGAAGTGAGAATCTGACCCATTCATTCAAAAACTATATATATTGAGAGTCTACCAGGTGCCATGCATTTATTCGAGGCTCTTGAGATACATTATACAGCTTTGAGTGATCATTCAGAGAAGTGTTTACAAAATAAATGAAACAATTTGTACAAACTGCCTGATATTTCATATCTCTCACAAGGTCTTTGTGTATAATCCAATTTTGCTGATTTAAAGTTTTGTTGTTGTTGTTTTTTTTAACTAAAGTTAATTATGGGTTAGGGTGGAAGATTTGGGTTATTTTAAAAAAAACTTAATGCTGCTTCAAAGCAATAATAAAATATTCAAAATGAGAAGTTAGAGCAAGTGGGATTGATCAAACCATTGGAGGAAAGCTCTGTGATCAAATGGTTTTAAAGCATATATAAAGACCCACTTAGCAGTTGGCTTCAACTATAGAAGAGAAGAATTTGTACAAAAGATAATGAGGAGATCTTTGAGATAAGTAATCTGAAATTGCCAAGAAAATTCTGATATGATTCTATATCCAGATCTGTACCTCTCCCTTTCTTCCTAAGGAAACTGGAAGTCCTGGTCCAGTCTCTGCAGGGCTTCCAGCACTAAAGAGACACTGTTAAAACGTTATATAAAATGCGGGACTTACACAGGGTAGACACATCTAGCACAGTGATGCAAGTGAGTGACATTCCAGAGGTTTCTATACACGTATTTGTGCTTATTTAGAAACAAACATCGGGGTAAAAAGGTGTGTGTCTCACTAGGTCACACATTGGCAATCATAGCAGCCACATTTTCTATGACTTTAAAGATTTGAGACACCGTACAAGTTCACAGAATTTCAGATAAGACCACAGAGCCCAGGAGCTCTGGATGGCATTAAATTTAGCCATCTAATAAAACACTCTCCATGGTTGCCATGACAACACCTTCCTTCCCATTTGAAGTGCACTTCCTTCTTCTCGATGGAAGTGTTTATTTGGTGTCTATGGGGAGGCCGTAATTTTTTATTGAAATATGCAGTTGAAAGGACATTGAATGGGAATTCACCAAACCTTCTCTGAGACCACTGTATATGAATCCGTGTTAAGATAATATACAACTCCTTCTTAAAATCCTCCTCTCACGGCAGCCAGATTCGTCATACCTCTTGTGAAGGTTTTATTTTTTTCTTTTAACAGTATTTTAAAAGACCTAATTTAAAGCCCAAAGGATTTAAAATTGTCAACCTTGGTTTTAGTCCTGCCAGGACCAGATATCCCCGGCTCTGGTTGAGTGGGCTTCTGCAGTTTTATGAAGAATGAGTTTCTATGATTCTGGCAAAGGGGTCGCTAATTAATTTACCTGGAAATGGCAAATTTGTTACTGTTTCAATTCCCACCAAGGACTGGGTTTCTGCTCATGACAGAGAGCTGCTTCTTGCTGATAAACCTAGTTCATGCAGAAATGCTGCACATGCCTGCCCCAGGACTCCCTGCACACCTGCCCGTGTGTCTATTTCCCTGTCTGAACCTTTACTTATCTGTCCTCCCTCCTGCAACATTACACTCTTGCAAATTCCTCACCCAGCCAGAGCTAACTTTATTCAAAAAAACCAATAATCTAAGAGGATTTTTGTCCTGATTCTTTTAAAAGTATTGAATGTACACTAAAAGAAAACTAATAAAATGATAGAGGAATGAAGAACACAAAAGGGAAATGAAACCAAAATCTTTCCTCTGATAGCTCCCAACTCTTTTCGTCTGCAGCTTCTTCACTTTTCTCAACCTTCGAAACTGAAGAGAGTCAGACGCAGTTTCAGTTTTGGCTTAAGGGAATGTCGTGGCTGTTTGGATCTTCTATCCAGAACACCAGAACTTTCTCCCTATCACCAGATTCACTTTTTTTTTTTTTTTAATCATCTGTGTGTTCACTGAAGTAGCACTATTAATTTCCTTCCAGAACTTTTCCTCTCTAATCTATACCATGAAAAGGCCAGGTTAATGCCCAGTGCAGAAGCTTCCTGAATTAAAACCTGCTCCTCAGGCCCGGCACTGCTCTTCGAGGATGTTTTTATTATTTATACTCCGGCTGCGCGGGACAGCGGGGAGCCGTTAGAAGTGAGAGGCTAAAGCTCTCACTTAGATGGCGGCAGGTCTGCCCACACCTGTTGGTAACCAAATTTTTACATGTTTTTCCCGTTCTTGAAGTTGGGTGGAGTTGGTCCGTGGTTTTCCCAGGTAACCACAGAAAAGGACCTACTTAAAAATGGCCTCTCACCCATCTCTACTGTGGGATCTGGCGCCGTTATTCTCCCTTTACACACCCATGAGACTCACACATTTATATAGTCTCGGAGGCTTTTAATGGTTCTTATTTAGTTTGTTGTATTTTAATTGATTAACGCCCTTCCTTTCTGTGGCTCTCCAGAATTGGATTAAGGAGGTGAAGGGTGCGGCTCTTCCTATTTTACTTTCTCAAAACGTGCAAGCAAATTGTTTACCAATACTTTCTTCATCACTAGAGGAATATGTATTTTAGATGTGACATTGTGCTAAGTCAAGCTCTAATCTCTCTGGTTCTTCTGAGCTTTTTCTATGCCCTCCTGTCTTTCTTTGTTGTTGTAGGTTATGTATGAAACTACCTATATCCTGCTGTTTTTTTTTATTCTGAGCCTGGAGTCAAGACCTGCCCTTGTCATTGCACGGCTGTGTGACCCCCAGAGTGAAATGAAGACCATGGATGAGCTTCTGTAGGTCCCAGGCCTTTCCGTCATAACATGGGATTAATAATATCTACCTCATCTAATTGCTTTGATAAAATGATACAATGTGTCATGCACATATTTCAAGACAAAGACACACATGTTCTTTGACTGCTGGAAGGACTGATGACTCACTGCCAACAGATAAGTATTAATACCTATTCCCAAATTACCTTCACCTGGAAGAGTAGTCTCCTTCAAGGTCATAATTATTCCCCAGACTCAGGCTTTGTGCAATGACTGAGCATTAGTCCAATTGCCTGACCCCTTCCTTAATTCGGGACAAACCTGGTCCTGGTTCTGTATCTCCCCATATGATTAGCTGAGCTCTCTGTTGCAACTGCATTGCAATGTAATGGCGCCTTCTCTCAACTTGCTTCTCTAACTCCTTTATGATCATTTCTCTGGATGCACTACCCCAAATCTCCAGTCCACTGGATGCACTCCCCCAAAATCTCCAGTCCACAAATGTCTCCATCTCAAAATCAGTTTTCTGGTGGAAACAAACATAAGTCAGAATTTGTAAATATCTGCGTGCTATATCATGTCAAAGTAGCATCACCTTCTAAGTACCAAATGAGAAGCACTGAAAACTAGATCCATAGGAATTGAGTAGAGGGGAATAATACGGTGAGAGAAAGATCACTGTGGCTCATGAATTGAGACAGAGTCCACAAGAATGGGAAATATGACTCTGAACTTGAAAGAAGGTGAAGGTGTGGAGCTACAGATGTATGCTGCGTTTTCCTCTGAAACTGCAATTCTAGCTTTTTGCATCAGTTACTTTTAGTATCTGGCTCCAGTAAGCAAGAATGGGATAATTAAATTAATGACTTCCAATTAGAACACATCCTTCAATACAAAAGCGGCAAGACCTAGGCAGGACCCTACGAATGCTACCTTTTAGCAAAGCCTCAGACCCAGGCTGAACCATAGATGCCATCATTTTTATTTTAAATATCTGACAAAGCAAACAATGTTTGTCGTGACTATACCATAGCTCCTCTGAGCTGTTTGATGTTTACATAGAATGTGCCTTGGTGCAAAATCTGTGGGAGGTAGTGTCAAGTAGAATGCCTAACAGTTTGAGCATCTGGGACTAATGAGCTACCAGCAAACACTTGGCTTATGCATGACCAATCTGTTTTTGAATACTGTCAGTGCTGACGGTATCAATAAAGATAGGCTGTGATGGGAAACATTTGCTGTTATGCAACAACATGCTTGAATGCTTAGGTCAGAAGGAGGCAGTGCACAAATGTGAGGATAGCCATAAAACAAAGAGATGCAAAATTGTGACAGAGTTAATAAAAGACAGTGATTAAAGAGGGCAGGTAGGATAGAGCTCAGATATTTCCTTTCTTTTACCTTCCCTTCCTTCATTTCTTTTATCTTCAATTCTTACTTTCAACATTCAAAGAACATTTACAAGGCACTTACGCTTTCCCTCAAGAAACTCATGGTATAGTGACATGATTAAGTTTATATGATTGCTTTAAATGAATGTTCAAATCACTTGGTGCATGCTATTCAGATATAATTTTATGGGGCTAAATAGGCAAGAGACTAAAGGAATTATAACATTAATGCGTTTATAATAAATATATTTATGTAATTTAAAATACATCCACTCATTTTGAAAGAGCTCATACAAACAAAATGATACCCATGAACCACGTGCAAGTGGTTGCAAAGATGGGTTGACAGAGTGTGAGTAGGAGAGAGAATAAAAATGGGATACAGGAAGGGCTTTTGCAGAAATCAGGGATGATAGTGCACCATGAACAAAGTCGTGCAACGATCACCACAGTATAATTTTAAAGCATTTTCATTACCTCCAAAAGAAACTTTCTGCTTGTGTATCAGTGATCTCATTCCCACTCTCCAACCCGCTAGCCCTAGGCAACCCCTAATGCATTTTCTCTGTCTCTATAGATTGACTAGGAAGTTTCTTATATATGTAATAATATATAAGAAGTATACATCACAAAACCATATAATATATGGCTTTTGTGATTGACTTCTGTCACTTGGCATAATATTTTCAGGACTGGCTATCACTGTGTATATTTGGTAAACAGCCCCTAAAATAGGACCAGCATGTCGAGCACAGAATGTGCTTCTAGTCTACTGTGATTTACTTTGTGCTTTGTACTTTGCTCTGCTGATAAAATGAATTTGGTTATTGTTTGTAATCTAAAGGAGAGAGAATTTGTGTTTACTGGAAACCCCAGGACCATATGACCTACCTTGGCATATGTAATTGCACGCAGTCTGTAACCACTGTGGGATATTACCACACTGTAGAGGGAGGGAAGGGGGGAGAGGAGGGAAGTGAACGTGGTCTTAGGTCATGTGGGATATATTGGAGACACTCTGATTCCCTGGTAAGACAATGATTCTACTTCCTCTACTTATTTGTATAGGTTGTATACAACACACAGGGCTGTTTCATCCATCATGAAAAGATTTCTCTCGGGTTAATTTGCCTCTTAATATTTCTTAATACGTTTTATTAATAGAGCTGACGGAAGAGTCAGGTACGTGAGCAGATGGAGTTCCATCCTTAAGAAAGTGCAACACGTCTCCAATTCCCCGTGTCTCCACCAACCCCAACCCTTTCACTACAAAGCAACACAATCAACATGACCAGAAACGATTTGTGTCTTTGTCACTTTCAGTTCAAGTGACTGTGACCTATGTTTCCCTAGAACCTAACACAATGCCTGGCATGTAGCAGCTTTTTAACAAATGTGAAAGCCAGGAATAAAAGGGAGGAAAGAAACAAGGATGGAAGGACAGATGGAAGGAAGTAGGGAAGGAAGGAAGGGAGGGAGGCAGGGAGGGAGGAAAAATGGAAGAGAGGGAGGGAGGAAATAAAACAATCAAACCAGCAAACAATCTGAGACCAGATAAACCTCCTAGATTGGCTTATATTAATATATCAACATAGGCAAGTTCCATCTCATTGCTTTAGCTGTATTTATCCAGATATTAAGTGACATATTTCCCTGCTGCTGGGCAAGCCTGTCAGAGTCAGCTCGAAGCATCTCAGTAGGAAGGGTTAGGGTTGCCTGCAAAGGATTTGCCAATGGGATCCAGTAGTTTAGCTGAATATGAAAAAATGGGGGTTGGGTGGAGGGAGAAGAGAATGTCTATAGGAACAGCCTGGGGAAAAGGCATGAGAAAGGCAGGGTGCACTTGGAGGACAGTGACAAGTCACACTAGAAATCCATCAGCAGGAGCTTCTCCCTCCTAGAATGCAATTAATTTAGTGGGGCCATAAATCACTGCAGTGTTTGACCAAACTCCAGAAAGCAGTACAAATGTCTTTAGAAGGTGGAATGTTCTGGTGGCTTACTTGGTTTCTCAGGTTCGCTGTGCTAGGAGCGTCCAGGGCTGGGATGAGCAGCGAGGAGAGGAAAAGGCGGGGGCGACGTTAGCTGAGGGCTGACGCTGGCCGGCGTCCACGGCTTGGCCAACTCGCTGCCAGCGCAGCCCTCCTGCCAGCTGGTGGCATGATTTGTGGGGAGGGCTGGAAGGTAACCCATGTGTCGGGGCACTTCCCCGGCCAGATGGAAGGAGGACAAAGGGAGTCACGCATGGCCGGTGTTGCAGTCGCTGTTCCAATTGGCGGGGAGCAGACCTGGGCGAAGGGCAGCCCTAGAAAAACGGGCGAGCCCCACACGTACCCCAGCAGCCCGCCATGTCCCCGGCCGGCCATCTGCGCAACCACCATGAAAAATCCTCACTCAGTTCTCCAAGCACTGAGATTAACCGAGCGATTATTTCTCAGTTAGAGCCTTTTCACAGTGCTGATATCCTAATGTCTTTCCCAGCCATGGAAGAGACTATTAACGTGCACCTTCACAATTAAAAAAAAAAAATTGTATTTAAATAATTGACTGTAGTACTACTTTTTTTTTTCCATATAAACAGCTAGCTTTGAAAAGTATATATTATTTAGTCACTACCCTTTGACAACTTCCTTAGAACTGATACAGCCTATTGAATTCTAAATTCATATGCAAGAACTATTTTAAAGGAACGGATCCTTAACACAATGGGGCTTTGACGTAACGTGCATTCGCAAGTCTCCAGCGCAGATCTGCACATTGAAACGCCGTATGACAAACATTGCCAAGCATCCTTCCCTGGCAATCTTCAACTGCTTTAGAGCATGGCTTGGACGAGGGCTGCAGAGTGACTGACTGAAGAGGGAGCCGAACTCATAATTATCTCCCAACTAAAGCGTACGTTTAGGATGGCGAAGCCTTTCTGCATGCCGAACTGTGGTAAGAATCCACAGAAAGGTGAATTTTGAAGAGCTGTTTTGTGAAGTTGTTCGGTGAAATTCCTCCTCCACAGCCTTGAGTGTACACGGGCTTTCCTCCTCCTGTCCCCAGCCTGTGTACTTATTTAGAGGACAGCACTGTGGCTCCTGGCAAGGGGAACCAGACCCCCGCACTCCAACCCTGGACCCAAGTCAGAGGAGCTAAAATGTGATGGGACTACGGCCTTGATTGGGGCTCCCTTTATCGGCTTTGGTCTTGAGAGTTTTCCTCTTTGTATACGAATCAATCTTATCTCTGGGGGGAAAAAATCAGGCATTCAGAGGTTGAGAGTATTGCATTTGGAATAATATGCCCTGGACACTTCATTCTAAAAGATGTCTATGATTTTGTGTCTATTGGAACTAATGATAGAATGCAGGAAGTCACGTGCCACAAAGCAGAAAACTTAGCAGAAATCCAACCCATGACCCTGTGTTCAGTTTCACCTTGAGAAAGAATAATGGGCTGGCTATAAAAAGATTGTGGTCACAGGTGCTCTCCTGTGTTGGTTTTACGGAGCCTGGACTCCTGCTAAGGAAAGCTCATGGTGCTGGAAGAAATTAAGCAGAATACCAGTTTCTAAAAGCATTACTAAATTTGTAGCTAAATATTTTTTTTTTTAAATGTCATAATAGATCCCTGATTCACGATTTTGTCAACCACACTTCTTTGATAAAACAATGCCGTTGCTGAACCATTCATTGCAATTTGGCCCATTCACATAGAGGGAAATGTCCTGCAACAGTTTAGTATTTAGGTCTTTGCCATTTTTTTAATAGTTTAATATGTAAATTATACAAAGTTTCTGGGTCTTTTTCTTCCTCCTTTCTCTTCCCTTCTCTTAACGGTCTCTTTGCTTCCTTCCTTCCTTCCTTCCTTCCTTCCTTCCTTCCTTCCTTCCTTCCTTCCTTTCTTCCTTCCTTCCTTCCTTCCTTCCATTCTCCATTCTTTTCTGCCTCCTGCATCTGCTTTTCTTTCCTTTCCTTTCCTGACACCTTTTTCCTTACCTGCTTTTCATCCTTTCTTTCCTCACCTCTTCTCTCGCTCTTTCACTTCCTCCTTCTTTCCCTGCCTCTCCCTGTCCCTTGTTTTTGGGTAACAGGTCTTTCATGAAGGTCTGACATTGCTTTCCTTGAGACCCTCACTTTCAAATGACTGGGGCCACCTTGTCCTCTCAACCCCTCTGCACTGCCCCTCATCCACCAGATGCTCACAGATCCTGAGTCTCTTTGCACCTGCCCACTGGGAAAATCTGTGGAAAGAAAAAGTGAAGAGAGGCCTGGGCGTGGGCAGAGGACACGTCTTGTACAGGCCTCCACACCCTGCTAACCACACCTCCTTCCCTCCCAGGCCTCCTTCCCTCCATGTCCCTCACTTTCTATGTCCTGACACTTTGTAGTGCTCTAAAATCTAACATGTGTTCTAAATAACATGCATGGGAATAGCATTGGGAAAGAGGAAAACCTCTCTTCCCATGATTTGGCTAGATCCTGAGTTTTTTTGTTTTTTGTTTCTTTTTTTAAGTGACATGCCCTCTATGAGAAGGAACATGCACCATGATTTCTGAGGACATGGCTTTTTTCAGATCCCAGATTTCTTGTTGTGTAGATGCCTGCACCCGGACTTGAGCAGTTAGTTTCCGTGAACTTGCTTCTTCAAGGCCATTGGATTTCCTCATGCCTTGTGAGTCTGTTGACCTTTTCCCAAATTTCTGTTGAATTAAACGTCTGCTAGATATGGTGAAATCTGGATCATCTGATTTTGCTACCTCTTGCAGCACTGGTATAAAATCTTCTCTAGGAAGAGGCAGCTAAGAAGAATTTGTCACATGGCATTGATTACTCTGACCCATTCCAGCCAGCCCCGCCTTCCAGCACATTTCTGGGTGCAATTATAGGATTTTCATCAACAAACCTCTATGCATTTAGAGATCCAGTTACCTTCTTAATCACTCAGTACGACTCCATGGGGTCTGAGATCAACCAGAGAGCATCTCTTTGGCTCTGCTGAAAGAAGTCATGAGACATGAGAAAGGAATAGATTGTTTTTTTAATTTGAAAAATGCTGGTATATGCTAGCATTTGCAAATATTCACATTTATACACAATAGGCATATGTTATCTAAACATATATAACACTAAATATGTAATAAATGAATATACTTTTTAAAACTTTGGCTTAATTCATAAGAAATCATCTCTTCTCCTCAAAGCAATTAAAGCCAACTTCTATTTAAGCTAGCTTTCATAAGCTGGCATTTCAGGAAAATGTTTTTGCATGAAAACCCAAGACTTTGTTGATTTTCCAGTTGGTAAACTATGTTGGTGAAACATACTCAATATTAATCATAATAACATAGTACACACAAGCATAAAAATTATAGAATGTTAGATCTGGAAAAACTGTTGAAAGTAAAACGAATTTTTTTTTCAAAATCAAACTCTTTTATATAATCCCTACATAATAATAATAAGATGCTAAGTAAGAACATAATTATTACAAGCTATAATAAATTCCTTAGCATTTTGGTGTACTTTTTCAAACTAGAGCTTATATATATATATATATATACATTTGATAATATAGCAGTACAAATATATGTGACATATTTATTTTAACTCATCAAAAAAAAACACCTTGATTCAAAAATGCATTCAGACATTTGCTGCACGTTCTACAATGCTTTTGCAGGATCCCCACCAAAGTACCCTCCAGGGGGTAAATATACTCCAACCCCCAAAGTTACTCAAGGCCACACTGGCTCTGGTTTGCTCGGGATGGAGGAGCGAAGCTGAACTTGCCATCTTGCAGCGCTAAATGTCCCTCACCGACAGCACAGGTCCTGGAGCCATGTTTAAAAGCTTCTGGATTCGAATGAACGCCCTAAATAAGTCAATACTCTTCAATGCAGAGTTTTCCCAGCACAGGGCCATGCCAGTTATAAGAGCCACCATGCGCTCTGGCATGCCCCAAAGCATAGCATCGCCATCGGGCATTTATAGCTCATTTTTAGTTCCTTCCAGCTCAGATACAATGCACTAATCAGTGGCCCTTTTTATCCCGAGTGTTGCTTAGTAACATAAGTGACAATTTTTACCTTTGTCAGGTTACCAGGGGAACTCAGCCAGACAGCATCACCAAAGGTCAGCGAGGAACCGTGGGGTCAGGTGTGGCATCCCGTGGAGCCGGGGAGGGAGCGGAGCCGTAGGGCGGCCTTCCTGCGGCCAGGATCGCGCCAGGTGTCAGGGCAGGCAGGCTGATGCTTCAGCTCTGGGCTCCTTACCCTGAACCCATTTGACTGCACAAATGCAATATGAAGGATTAATATAAAAAGCTACTGCCAAGGCGGCTCTCACAGCAAAGCACAGTCGTGCGGCCACGGCGACACTTTTCTACGTTTATTGATGTGCGTGTCTTTGCTCACTTTCAGATACATTACCTTTCTCACTTCCCTCTGATGTATCAGAGTTGTCATTTAGTCAAATAGCATTAGTTCAAAATTTATTAAATGTCTTGCTTATCTCCAGACACTCTAAGTATTCACAAGTGTTCACTATCCTATACAGTGCCCACTACATACATGCCAAAGTGATTTTCAATCCCTTACTCAATGAAGATCTAATTAGCTGCTACTGCTACGAGCAAAGCATGATCCTAGGTAGTTTATAAAGGAGGGCAGATATTAGGCTAAAGACTCGGCTTACACAGAGCTTTCAATTTTCAACTTGGTGGAGAAATGAAAACACAAAGGAGGGAGTTAACGAAATAGAAGAACCAATGTATTGACAACAGCCACTACAGGAATCCAGCAGAGAGATCATTTTGACCAACGTGTATCAGTAAAGGATTCAGGAAGGGCATGAGAATTGAGGTCTGACGTGCATAACTGGTTCGATTCTGTTCCCAAGTGATGTGTAGGATTTATGTAGATTTTCTATGGGGTGGAAAGGAAGGGGTGATGTTTTTCCAGATTCAACATAGACACAAAAGTGAATTTTCAGGCTTGGAATGCAGACCATTTTTTTGTATTCCAGCTAAATAGGAGAGAATTCGTCACATGTCTCAAGGTGAAGTGAGAGGCGATGGAGGGGTCACCACTCCCCCCATCCAAATGCACCACGAGAAAGTGAGACCACTCCTCAGCTTTTATCCTGAAGTCGCCGGCTTCTTGCAATTCTCAGTGCTGTATAAAATATCCCTTGCTGTGCTGTTCAAACGACACTGCATTGTCCTGATTCAGTCGGAGGCTCTTCTCTGTCCCTGTCACCCAGCACCGTGCCTCTCCCGTAGCAGTTGTTTAGACCTAAAATAACAAGATGCAGATTCAGCACAGGCTGCCTCCCTCGGGACCAACCCATGGCTCAGGTTCTGTGTCTTGCACGGCTAACATTTCTCAAAATGCTAAGGATGACTGCATTTCCTGCTTGTCTAGGAAGAGTTTCGATTTAGGCCTATTTCCCTGCAAAATTAATAATAATGCTCCTTTTTTCACTCTTAAAGTTGTCACAGTTAGATAACAAATTACTATGTGGTTGGTCATTCCAATTACAAGGCTCAGTCTGAGATTAAAAAGTGTCAGAGGTGGTCCCTTACATATTCTCATACCCTGACACAAAGATAACCATGTTTAACATTTTAGTATAATTTTTCCCCTTCTTAATAATATGTTTTAAGAAATCTGGGGCAAGTATGATATTGTCAGTTTCGTTTCATGCAAATGTTTCCTTGTTTATAAAAAGAAACAGGTGCTCCCGTGGTGTCTGGAGGTGGTCTGCACAGGCCAACGTATAAGTTCATGCCTTCCCAATGATGCCCTTACTCAAGCCATGTTGGCAACTTAAGCCAGAATGGGAGCACTTACATCATGAAAGCTGGCAATCACTGCAAATCAGAGTTTGGTTTCTGTTTTTTGAAGGTCAGTGATTAAACATCAGAATAATACTGATATGCTCATAGGCAATTTTAAAAACAATGATAAATACAAAAATGAAAATAAAAATCACTTATAATCCTACCAGTTGGGGAGTGCCCCCTGCACATGTTTTGATGTTTTCCCTCTTCTTTTATGTGCTAATAATGTACAGACACCACATCACAACACATACCCATCACAAGGTAATGAGATTTGCCCTGAGCAGATGTTACGAAATATATCCATGTGATTGGGGATCAACCTTTGAAATAATCACCTGATGAGTTAGAATGTTTCTCCTAGGAATGAGTCCAGTGCTCTGAACACTTCGGAATATCCTCTGTCGTCACTGTCAGAGAGCCGGGTTAAGGGGCCCACGATGAAATCTTATGTGATTTTCTTAAGTCTAAATAAGAATTCTCAGATCCATCATATAATGGATACACAGGACCTGACTCTAAATGAAATTTGCTCTTTACAAAAATACAGCCATAAAGTGAAGATTGAAATGGTCCCAACCCTGAAGACCACTTCCAAACAAAGAAGGTACAGCAGGTTGTGGTCAGCGGTGCTAAGGGTAGGAGCCAGAGCCGATACATGGGAGCTTTGCGTGGTGTGAAGGCCTGGCAAGGTGTCTATTTCGAAACTAATATTTATTTTGATGTAAAATTCTACTTTAAATCTTAAAAATCTATCACATTATTTTACAGGTTCACCTGCTTACAAAGGTACTTATGTGTGAACAGTCGCACATTGTAAGAGATAATTTTAGCCATGATTTATATATTTTATGCAGCGCAAGCCATGTTTTACACATTTTAAGTTTGATAAAACTAAAATGTATTTTTTTCTAAGTCCTTTTCTCCATAATTCTTAATCCCATGTGCATTTTGAAGGAAATGAATTCCGTGTGTTTCTTATTCCATACACTTAACTCGTCAAACAATGTTTTGTAAGGACCCTTTGATATCCAAGAAGCCCTTTGAGTCTTTTTATGAGACTTTTTAAGCCTTTCTCCTTAGAAACAGGAAGTCGTGTTTGGCCACGACCAAAAGAACTTGCATACCAAATGGTTTCAGTTCAACTTGAAAAGTCCACACCACTGGGCTTGGGGAGGCTCTTGACGTGGCAACACATGTTGCCCAGGCCCAGAGAAAAAGGAGGTCAGGTTTTGATCTACTCGGAGGCCATGAATTAAAGAGCATCTACGAAACATGATGGAGCTGTTTAGAAAGTTTAAGAAATGGTAAGAACATTTTCACATTAAAAAAAAAAAAAATTCGTCTTTCTAAATTCGTGAAATTTAGCTTGCAGGATTTTCATTTGCTTAGTTATGTGCGCTTTATAAAAGGTGACAGGGTCGAGCATGGGGGGGACAGCCCGCATATGGCGTCTCACTGACATCTGACTGCACTTAGGCCGGCTGCATAATTCGGTATTTCTGATTCTTTTTCTTCCCACACACTGCTTTCAACTTTGTTTTTCTGCTGTAATCATGATCCAACAACTGATAGGGGTACATTCTTTAGGGAATTGTTCTCCTTCAGATCCACAAAGGATTTCTATAGCTCTTTTTAGCAGACACATCTGTGCCTAGACTTTGAAATGCCCTATTGGTTTGTGCTTCTATAAGAATGCCACAGGACGTTGGGAAAATCTTGTAGGGATGCGCACATATGCACATAAATTAAGAAGAGATAGTGTCTTTAAGTCTAAACCATGCTAAAACGCAAATTAGATTTCTTTTCACATTAGATGTCAAAATGAAGTATACGATGACACTCTCAGAGGGTAAGAGATGCATAAAATAAATAAATAGGCAGGTTAATATTAAACAATAAGTTTTAAAAAGTAACATTTATACAATTTTATTATCAAAGTTGTATGGCAAAGCCAGCGGAAAAGACTGTATTATTCAATAGACTGAAAAGATCATTCAAGGTTAGGAAAAAACTACAAGGTTCCTGTCTTGTACTATACTGTGAAGTATAAAGAAACCACCACTGCAATCGCTGTGGTGCCCAGAGAGAGGTATCTTCGGATTCTTTGGATTTTTCTCCCTAGTGTTCTCGCTGACGTAGTTGGAATGGCCATCGCAGCCATTAATCCTGGTAGTTCCCATTTGGATATTTTCCAAATGCTTTCAAGTCTATTATCTCATTTGACCCTTATAAAAACCTCTAAGTATAGATAAAACAGGTATTCATTTTGCCATTTGACAAGCAGAAAACCAGTCACAGAGAAGTTAAGAAACTGTCTTAAAGGTAATAAAGTTAATTAATGGCCAAAGAGAAGACGACTTCATGGAGTATTAGTAATACTATACCAGGACCTTTGCATGATGCCTTCAACGTGACCCATCAGGGCAGGTGCCGTCCACCTGAGCCGAGGAGGCTGGGGCAGGTCACTCTGTTAAGTGCACACACCTAGGGAGGGGCTGGTGCCGCTGAGACCCAACCCACCTGGCTTCACAGCCCTCAGCTCACTGGCCACTCAGATCCAAGATGAATCCCTCCTTCCCTCGCCTGTGACTCCTGCCTGAGCCCATGTTCAGGGGACTCCTCCTTTCCAGCCATTTCAGGGCCTTGCCTCACATGAGCTGGTAGAAGGAATGTTTAAAGCAGAACCCAGCCATGTGCCCAAAACACTCACTTCTATTCCTTACGTTAGCCCTAAATAAAACCAGGGCATTTTTATACTTTGTGAACCAATACAAAACTTCTTAGAAATATATCATCAGCCGAACAATTTAAAGAAGAACTACAGTTATATAAATGCCTACAGAATAAAGTGGGCCCACGGGTGATGCTTGGGCCAAGCAGGTGCTGCGGGAAGACCTAAGCTCAGAGGTGCACGCACCTGCTTTGAGCTCCCGGGACTGGCGCTTCCGAGCTGCATGTTACGGGACAAAGCACCCACGTGATTTTGCCCAAATGAAAAATGGTTAACAACAGTTGTTGGGTGGGTAAGCCCATGAAGAAATAATTTGACTAAGTTATTGACACAAAGAATGATTTTCAAAAATGATTTCTATTAATAGCCTTTTTTTTTGCAGTGACTCTGAGACGAATGGGTATCTTAGTGCTTATTCTCAATCTGAAATAAGATAAAAGGAAGAATGGGAGAGTGAGAGGAGTCAGTCATGCATTTTAGGAGCTAACGCAGATGACAGTCATATGAATATGATGTCAGCAGCCTTCATCACAAGGCGAACGTGAAATGCATCTTCAAAAAGTCTAAAAGTGGAGTCTATCAAATAATTTTCCCACCAAGTATACAAGACGTCTGTTATTAAACAGAAAAGAAAAAAAGAACAGTTATTAGGGCAATAAATGATGTCATGTGGGCCTGCCACGTAAGGGCCAGAGGAAGAAGGCTCTTTTGGATGTAGCCTGCATAGAAAAACAGGACTCTTTATCTCAAAGTCAAAAAAAAAAAAAAAAAAAAGAAAAGAAAAGAAAAGAAAAAACCACAAACTTAAAACATTCAGGAAGTCCAGTGTAAATTGGTGACAGTCTTAGCTTTGGATCATTTTTCTTAAGAAAAAAGAAAAGCAAATACAAAACAACTTTTGTTTTTAATACATTTACTACGCATTGTCCAGTGACAATCTCATGGGATGAGAAAAGGGAAGCCCGGTTGCTTTGAGATGAGTGTTTCTGCCATGCTGCGTTCATTGTGCCACCAGCCCTTTTATGTCCCTGTGGGATGTGAGGTCCGGTTCTGGGCTGTTGCAGGTGGACAGGGGAACAGGTTTCACAAAGGGTAGGAAGGGACGGGTGCCACTTTCCCAGTGCTCACAGCAAAGCCATGGGGACAGACACAGTAGCTGGCTCACATGCAGGCTAGTAAGTCACCTAATAAATGTAAATTTCAAGCGTTCTGGGACCCAAAGCTCTGGTGACATTTGAGCTGACTCTTAAATAGAGAGAGTTTCCTTGTTTTAGGAGAAAGGAAGGTACTTTTCAGAAAGGGCCACACGTGCATAGTAGGGAATAGCACAGCATGACTTATTCACAAAATAAAAAATATATATATTTTGGTATTTTTAGAAACAAGGTATATCACGAGGAAACATGTTAAGAAAGAAATTATGTTGACACTTGCTAAAATGCTAAGAAAGACTTTATTCAGAATCATTGCAATAGGGGAGAGAAAGTGTGCTCAACTCCAAAGAGGGTAAAGACAGCTGGGGATTTACAGCCAAGGAGCAGAGTAGGGAGATTCCTGCTGAACTGGCCTAACAGGATTCTTGGTAAAGACAGATCAAGCTTTGCTTTGCTGCCACATGAAAAAAAAAAAAAAACAGGAATGAAGTACTTGGTTAGCTATTAGCAGCATGGGGGACAATTAGCAGGATTGTTTTGCTAAAACTGAGCTGGGCTAGCCCAAGATTGGGGGCCGCAGGTAGAAGCCTCTTCAAGAAGAGGGCTCAAAGTAACCTGACTGCAGTTTGGCCAAAGAGAAAGTCTTTGCCAGACATAAGAAATGAGCCTTGATGGAGCAGAGGTGCAAGGCTGGGTCGTGAATAGCTGCACATGCCATACTGGAGGACTCGATTTTATTATCTGGGAAAAGATAGGCCGCAATGCGTTGTAGAAACATAGTTCCCATGCATTTAAAATTGGATGTTTTTTGTAGTGATATTTAAGGAAGGAAGAATTTACCAAACAAAGGTCTATGTCACTGAGCTATTAACTTCATAAAGAGTCTTCAAGTCCTTCCCGTACATGTGCTGGGAGCCCCCAAGAAAAATAAATTAGAGACCTTTTCTTCAAGGAAGTCAGAGTCTATTCCCCCACTATTCTGAAATCCTAATAAAAATAAAATAAAAATGAAATCCACATGGGGACAGTTGATTGGAAGTACAAGATGATTTTGAAAGTTTGTTAAAAATTCATCCAATGAGTCACCGCTTACAGAGCTCAAGTCCACCAGTGAGCTGTGGGCTGGTAAGTGGCCTTAGTCACCCCCTTCCTGCCACCTCCTCTGTTAGAAAGTCTGAAATCCTTCCTGATCCTTAAGGCTCTCCCTTTGGCTGCTCCTCCCACCCACCTCAGTGCTAACTTTATCATTCTGGGTCGCCAGGATAGCAGAGTCCATTAGGAAGGCCATGTTATCAGGACTGAAGCAACAGTGTAGCCAACAAGACATAAGCTGCGCCTAAATGGGTGAAGATGGACTTCTGCTAGCCACACTCAAGCTGCTTCGATTGCCAGAGACAAAATAGGTTGGGCTGCATTGAATGAAAAACAGCAAAAAAAAAAAAAAAAAAAAAAAAAAAAAGCATACACTTTGGTATTGAATTGTTTCTTATTTGAACTCCCAGGGCTGCATCAATCCTAGATTTATGCCTTGTGGGTCATCAGCATGTCTGAAATTCAGTTTCTTTATCTGTAAAATGAAAATAATAACTGAATTTGCGGGTTTGCAGCGGTTAAATCAGATGATCCTTCCAGAACCCCTAACACCTTGCCCATGACGGGCAGTCAGCACAATCTCATTCCTCCTAGAGGGACCGAGTTAGATCTGAATTGTTTCAGTCCTTGTCCCTGTTCTTGGCAGGATTGCATTAAAAGCCTGGAAACAATCTCTGCTTCTTCCCACAGGGGCCCTCGTCTCTTCTCTTGTGTTCAGAATCCTGGGGGCAAAACAGCTACTGCCCCCCCCCAACACCTCTTTCTCCTACCTCTTGCCCTGCATGCACCCAGCCTAGACAACAGACGAATGTCTCATGAATACCGAAAAATGACTTTTTTTTTTAGAAAAAAAAAAATGAATATGAGTTCGAAGAGGAAAAGGGTCTGCCCAACATCTAATTGCAGTATGTCAACTGTAACCAGCAAATGCAGCATTTACTGTATGGGCATTAAAAATATGGGCCATACTTTCCACCCATTTTATATGTGAGGTCTCCTGGAAATGGCCTATAAAACCTGGGAACCTGGGCAGCTTTCTCCAGGGGATCCATAAACTGTGGCAGCTGATACTGGTAAAATAGGTTATATGGAAGCTTAGGTTTGGCCAGTATTTATTGCCTGTGTAATGCACAGAAACAGTAAAACAGAAAAGCACAGGGTTCCATCTGTGCCGCATTAGAACGCCATGCACAAGGAGAAGAGCTATTTTTCATTTAGAATGGTGGCGGTGCTATGGGCCTTCTCCCTTTGATATCCTACGCTGCCCCACATGATATAGCGTAAACAGACCACCTATAAATATGAATCTTTACAGCCCGAAGGCTGAAACATTCCAGCCCTCACGACTTCCCCAAGCATACCTTCCAAAAACGGGAGTTAGATCAGATATTCCGTTCTCTCTCTCATTTTTAGGTTGATTCATGGTGCTTTCTTTCTTTCTTTCTTTTTTTTTTTTTTTTCAGGGACAAAACAAACTACAACAAACATCCCCCCTCCAAAGAAGCCCGGAGATGCACAGTTCTCCAGGGCACTTGCGGTGAATGACAGACCGCTCTTCCAAAAGAACAGGAGAATCGGGGCATGGCCATTTAAGAGTTAAGTCTTCCTTTTATAATTCTAAAGCTCTGCTGGGTTACAGAAGTCTCAGATTCCCTTTTAAGCCCCAGCCAAGTGATAGGAAAGGAACTCTACCCCACCACCGGCCTTATCTACAGCCCTAGGAAAGGCGACAGGGCAGGTTAAAGCAGATTGCGAGCCATTCTTAACAGGGATTTTAACAGCTTTTTTTTGTTATGGATATTTCAGCAAGCCTGGAGGCTTGGAGGAGTTTCCTGAGCTTTGTTATTCCATCTGGGACTTTTCCTGGAGTCTAGTGGAAATGCCAAGTCAGGTTAAAACAAACAAACAAACAAATAAACCAAAGATAAGAAAAACCTAATCAATTTCAAGTTGCCAGAGGGGAGAAAGGGGAAGGGGCGGGTGGGGAGGGCTGTAGTCTAACCTCTCCTCTCACTTAAATCTTTCAGAAGTGCTTCTTTTCTTTTGCAAACACACACTTTATCTCAAAAAAAAAAAAAAAAAAAAGAATCTTAAACTGCATTTGAGATCAGAGATTTCCGTTTTCATTTGGTTGAATTCCTGATGGTTCCTTAAGAAAGTTATTAGACTTGAGTTGGAAGTTTCCTTGGGGGGTCATCTCTTAAATGAAGGCATACAGAGGTTAAATTTGCCCAAGAACACACAGTCTGGAGTAGCAGAGCACTAAATTTTGCAGCACAAGTGAGAAAGAGAAGAGGCTTTGAAAGTATTTTAAATGTTACCTCTCACTGGATGTGCAATCTGGGGGAAGTTAGTTAAATTCTCTGAGCTCCATGTTCCTGACTCACAATAATGCAAAGTCCTTGTAAGAACGAACGTGATTGCTTCATGTGAGTGCTCTGTGTTGGCCAGATTTCAGGATTGTTTCACGACCAAAAAAAAAAAAACAGTGGACTTTTAAAAATATACCCAGTAGTGGTCATTTCAGTCTTCTCAGTTGGAACCCTAGGTTGATATTGAGGTAGACTGTCCCTTTATTCTGAGGGGGGGACTTTGCTGGCCTAAAGCCCAATCATCATTGTTTGGAAACCTCTTTTTCCTTGACCTGTTGTCATTTGGAGGATCCTGAAGGTCTCAGCCTTTTGCAAGCCACCCTAGAAGTAAGAACAAGGTGACTTGCTTGTGAGCTCTATCTAACAGGAGGGGCACAACCTAGAAGCAGCGACATGGACAGTCCCATGTTTTAGAGGACAAGGCCAGCCAAGCCAGCAGCATCCTGCCATAACCTGCAGTGGGGTGCAGGCCCCCTGCCAGAAAAGGGAGGACAGCCACACTCTGCAACCCTGTAGGGCCAGCAAGGAGCAGGAGCAGGGGAGGGAGCAGACAGCAAGGAGAGGACTTAGTGTAGAAGAAAAAATACGGGCAAAGCAGTGACTTGAAGGACTCCAGGATGGAGGTGCCAAGAGCCAATGAGCTGAACCGCAGAACCCAACTGATGTCAGAAAGACAGAAATGCTCCTAGGAGATCCCTCAGGCATCTGGGAGGATAGCCCCATGACCTTGCCTGGAGATGGGAGAAGCACAAAAAATCGTAGCCATTTCTAGGCTCCACTTTGTTCTAGCACGTGATTTAATGGCGCGTGCAAAGGTTGGAGGAGCAGATTTTTCTTAGCTTATTTCTTAGCTTATTACACCATAATTGCTTATTCTATACAAACATGCTGGGGATAAATATATATTCAATGTATGAAAACACACCCCATATTTTAAAAATCACCAAATGCAAGAAAAGGACCTGGCTAGAATCAGTAGCGACTACAAAGATGATCAAACCCAGAGCCCAGTCTCCAGCCACCTCAAATTGCTGGATGTGGGTCTGAGTTAGAGCTTCCTAACCCCGGCTCCTTTGAATCCTGCCACTTTCTGACTGCATGCTCTTTGGTGAATTTCTCAGATTAACTACAACACAACCTCCTCAACTATAAAGTGGAGATTAATATGACAATGCTTTTCTCATAGGATTTCTGAAGAATTAAATAATTAAGAAATGTAAAAACATGCTCTGTCAGTGCATGCATACATCAAGTACAAATGCACGTTAAAAAATCCTTCTTTCTTACTCTACCTTTCAAATCATTCCTGGCATCTAGTGAAGGTGTTATATTTCAGCAACAGCAGGAAGACTGAGCCAAGGTCATGGGTCTAATGGAATCTCATGCCTCAGATCCTTTGCAAGAGCTGCCTGGAGAGCCTGCCTGAAGCTCTCCCCTGGGACGGTCCTTCTTGCCCCGCAAGACCTAGCTGAGGTGTTTCCTCCCAGGACACAAAAGAGACCCTCCGGACACCTCTGGCAGCGCTGACTCGGCTCACTGTGCTGAATAGTCTCTTGACTCATTTTCCCATTTAGATTGCAATTTTGAAAACAAGTCCTGAGTCTCTTGTGCTTGTATCATGACACCTGTCACAGGCTGGCTAAGGCCAAGTGCTCAATAGTCTTTGCTGGATGAGGAACATCAGGGCTATAGCAGTATTATTAATACGCTGAAAAAGATTGTGTGGTATTTTTCTGTTGAGTGATTTTGTGTTCATGCATTTCTGTATCTGATTTAAGTTTTGTTTTTGTTTTGTTTTGTCTTACTATTTTTTTTGGACAAGAGGTTAAAAAAGTCGTCGTACTGTACAATTTGTGTATTTCTTACTGATTCCGCTGGCAAGGCGCTTTTCTTGTGTTTAGTACTGCTTAAGATGTGTGGGGTGTTTTCATAAGGCAAATGGCTATTCCCTAACATCTTCATGCACAATAAGCAACTAAACTTTAATAAGCTAAGGAGATAAATCTTCTCCTCCAGCATGTGTGCATGTTGGAGAATCACGTGCATGTCACAGGGTCCATTTGATTAAAATATCATTTCATCCGTTCATCAGAATTCATCTCTAGTGCACTAGGGCGTGGAGAGTCAAAGGATGAAACAGCTAAATAACTCCCCATAACAGCAAGAAAATAGGTTCACAAGAACCAAAGAATAACAGACGCCTTAAGTGCAGAAACAAGAGCATGTTTGAAGGAGAGGGGGCCTGTTACTTCCGACCTGGGTGTAGCGCAGAGTCAGGGACAGAATCACCGGGATTTCGTGATGGTTAAAGATTTTTCTAAAGGTTAAAATTTCATCATATAGACAAATAAATAGAGTGATATAGGCAAAGGAAGCCACATGAGTGAAAGCACAGAAGCACAGTGCGTTAGGAAATTGCAAATATGTCAGCAATGTTGGACAGATGCTGCCTGAGAGAGACAGATGTGCAAGGAAGGGTGGGACCGCCGGTGGCCCCGGACTGTGCTCAGGAGTTTGAACTTTATTTGCAGTGAGAAGGTTGGTAGTGGGAAAACTCTAAGTGATGAACTTATGCAATCAGTTTTGTGTTTTAGAAATATCCCAGCTTCATGACGGATAGCTTGGCGGGAGAAAGATCTGGAAGTCTGGAGACCAGCCACAAGAGCATCAGAGTATCACAGCTGATAAAAATTAATACCTAAACTGAGGCTGGTAGAATCTTTGGAATGTAACACGTCTTCTTCAGTATTCTATGAGTAAAATAATCTTTTCTCGACACCTAAATAACACTAAGTAGTGCAAGGATTGACATTTCCTGACCACCGAGACTGGCGTTTAGAGTGTTAACCTGTGTTCAACAAACTCCAGAATTAATCTCTGATTTAAGCCGTATCAAATTTGTTTAAATTTTGGCTTAAAGGTGAAATATATTATATCATGTTCTAATTATTGAAATCGGGTAGTTTTGTGATTCCCTACAGGCAAAGTTTATTTGTGTTTTGGTTACATTTTGATAATATTTCAGAGAATTGAACAGATAGTTCTGGGGGCGAGATCCATGCACATGTTGTGCAATAAATCACATTTATGTTAGCTTAATACTTTTTTTCTAATGTTATGAACAAGATCTGCCCCAGGTCTGCCACATGTCTAATAGATATTTTAATAAAACATGTTTTTTCATTTAGTGGATTTTTGGCTAAATTGCAAAGAACAAAAGTTGTCCACATAGCAGTGATATGAGATGGTTAAACAAGAACACCTGGAACTGCTACTGCCAATGGGGGTGTTTAAAGGTGCCAACCAGCACTCCCAGGAAGCCCGTGGTACTGCCTAAGGAGAAAACCTTTTTGCAATGTACGAGAAATGTTTAAGTGAAGCCATGGAGATAAGTTTTTGGCTTTTAAAATGACCTTTGTGCAAGCGCATAAAAAGACACTGGGTTTTAGGGTCCTTACACAAAGATAAAGCTTATAGGCTATAGCTGTTGGGCCCCTTTTTGCTGCAAATAGCAGAAAGTTTAACTCAGGCATGAATAATTAGAAAATGTATCTACTCTGATTGGAAGTACAGAGATAGTGCAGATTCCGGGTTACCTGAGTCAAGGTACGACAACAGTGGCATCAGGGATGGAGACGCCTTCCCTTCATCCCTGGGCACTTGCAGCTTCAGTCTGACACCGGGCTGGTTCCTTTCATAGCGCTCAGCTATCCGGGTACTGAGAGCGCCGGGCAATGTGCTTCCTCATCCATGTGCAATAGGAGAGGGAAGAAGAGAGTTTAACTTTTTTTTATTTTTTATCACTTTGGACAACTCATCCAATCAGATAACTATCTTACATTGGCCAGAAGAATTAAACGAATGTCCAGAGTGGCGTAAATGTACCAGCAACCACTTTTAGCACTAGGGGTAAGGTTGTTTTTTTAAAAAAAAAAAAAAAAATCAGATGGTTGTGGGAGGTGGATATTGGCTACTGGGACAAACAAAACTGCAGTTCTGTTTGGAAGGGAAGACGAGGAGATGGCGGGTAGATATCATATGGGGACCACAGCGCAGCGTGGAGCATCATGGCTGCGTTTCCGAGCATCGGCGGGACTCGGACAATTCAAGCACAAGAAAATCCAGGGTGCAGGTGGCTGGCGTTCCCCTGAGCCACCTGGCCGCAGAGAGGAGGCTGTGTGCCGGCCCCGGGCCCATGGCACAGTGCTCACCACTGTGTGTTCTAGACATAATTGAGCTATTTGGTGGAAGAGCTCCCACTTCACAGGGCGGAGTCCTTATTTTCACATTTTATAAAATCTGGATTTAATGAGCTCTGTAGGTATTTGTTTAGGTGGATCTCGGGAATGGGTGGGTTTAACCTAATGGGAAAAGTCAGAGAAAGAGAACTCCTTACAGAATTTTTAAAATTTTGGGTGTGCTCCTTTTATACACACACACACACACACACACACACACACACACACACACACACAGAGAGAGAAAACATGTGGAAGCAGATACAAGTAGTTCTACCACTTCACACGTCAGCGCCCCGGTATACCATGCCACCTGACACAGCCCTGCAGTGCGTTTCTGTCTGCACCGAGTCGGCCGTTCAGCAGTTTCGGGCAATGACCTTCAGCATCGCCGACACGGCACCAGCCGTGGTGACATTCTCCTCGAAGCACAGCACCAGCTCAGCTCAGTCTTGCATCAGGAAAACGAATTTTCAATATGATGAAATGACCTATAATTTCAGGCTCTGGAAAAATTAGGGTCTGCTCTCCCAGCTGCATAAGGTCTGCATAATATTTAGATATTCTTTTTCTTGTTTGCAGTGACACAGAATTTTCATGGCAACATACGTCAAGAGCAGATTGAGGTTTTCTTTTCAGCCCTTTATTTCCCATTAAATGAACACTAATCGATATCGGATCGCACCTGTGCTGCTCCTGTTCTCTGCCCAAAGGTGGAAATCCAGTTACCCAAATGGTCCAGAGGCCCGGGCCTTCTCAAATCACGCAGTCTCCAGAGACAGATAACACAGGGAGATGTGCAATTCAGAGCAAGTCTCTCCAAGAACAAATACCCCACTGTTCCCAAGGGAAGGCCTTTGGGGTCTTTCTGTCGCCTTCCTCAGGGCAGAGACCCCGGGTCGGTGGCAGCTCCCAACCCTCGTCTCATTTTACCCAGCTGAGCAGCGGGATGGTCTTGCCTTTTCTTTCTCTGCATTCCATTCTGCCAAGGCAAACCCCTTGCTCAAACGTTATGAAGAATTTCAAGACGGCGGGTGCAGAGCATTGAGCAGAGTTTGAGACCCGCCACGTGGGGTTTGCACGAGCCCTGAGGAGCCTGCCCGCCGGCTCAGGGAGACTCAGGCGCCTCTGAACTTCAGGGCTAGGGCTCGGTTCCAGCGCCCGCTCGGCCCCCGTCCCCCAGGGACACCCCAGCGCACGGCTCCTCTCTGAGCTTCCGTGTGTCCCCATTCTGAAAATACTTGCATGTCCCTCTTAAGGTTAGTGTCAGGACTAAAATAAGACCGTGACTGCAAAGCTCTGTCATCAGTGCTATCGTCACTCTGACCGTGGCATTTGTCCTTAGGACATTTTGTATAATTTTTAAAACTAACCAGAGGGAAAGACCAGCACGGTATTTATGGTGGGTGGTAGGCAGCAATAAGTCAACAACGACAGAATATTTGCTGATTTTTATGTTACTTTCGGAATCTATTTTTTATCTCTCTCTGCATAACGTAAACATAGACTTAAAAATTGAATTCTCTCTAGCAGTCAGCTCTTTCACCCCACTGCTGACCTTTAGGAAGTCCCATTTTCTCTCCCATGCTCGGCCCGTGGCTACCTTTGCCAACTCTATTTTCTACCAATACGTGCAGTTATTTGCAAAGAGAGATTGGCAGACACGCACCGTCTCTTCGAGCACAAGCTATGTTTTTTTTTTTTTTTTTGAGACAGAGTCTCTCTTTGTTGCCCAGGCTAGAGTGAGTGCAGTGGCGTCAGCCTAGCTCACAGCAACCTCAATCTCTTGGGCTCAAGCAATCCTCCTGCCTCAGCCTCCCGAGTAGCTGGGATTACAGGCATGTGCCACCATACCCGGCCAATTTTTGCTATATATATTAGTTGGCCAATTAATTTCTTTCTGTTTATAGTAGAGACGGGGGTCTCACTCCTGCTCAGGCTGGTATCGAACTCCTGACCTCGAGCGATCCGCCCAGCTCGGCCTCCTAGAGTGCTAGGATTACAGGCGTGAGCCACCGTGCCCGGCCCTGACTATGTTTTTTTAAGTGGAGGCTTTGCTGACAAATAGCATCCTCCGTAGACATCAGCGTCCTCGTCGTGAGCGGCGGGACCTGTGCTCGCGTGCTAGGGTCCCACGCTGCATGGCTCACGCAGCGGACGTGTATTGTCTCGCAGCTCTGCAGGCTAAGCCTTTCCGGTCAAGCTGTCAGCAGGTCGGGCTCCTTCCGAGGGTCGCAAGCGCAGGATCTGTTCCAGGCGTCTCTCTTGGGCTCGCACTCGGCTGCCTTCTCCCGTGTCTTCACGCGGTCTCCCCCACGCGTGTCTGTCTACAGATGTCCTCTTCTTGTAGGCACGCCGGTTACATTGGAAAAGGGCTCGTCCCACGACCTCGTGTCAACTTGGTCGTCTGCAAAGACTGTCTGCGAACGAGCGCCGGGTTAGAAGGAGGGAGGGGGAGACAGGGGACCTGGGACAGAGGGAAAAGATAACAATACAAGCCATGGTGAGAAGAAAGCGCAGACGTTGACAAATCTGAAGTGTAAGATTCTGACAAAATTCATAGGAAGTCTGTGGGGCCCAGGAAGAGGAAGGTCCCCTGCCTCGGTGCCTGAGTAGGGTCCCAAGGAGGCAGCCAGACTTCAGCATAGAAATGGTTAATGACATGGTTCTGAAAGAGCCCTTGGAGTTTCCTCCAGCGAGTCATGGCAAGGGGCCGTCAAGAGCGTCCTTGTGTTCTAGAGAAATCAATTCATCTTTCACCTTCAGTTTCCTCCTCTGCAAAGCGACACGGTTGGTCCCTACGGCCTTTCAACTTAAAAGTGCTGTGATCCCCAATAGAGAGGGTCCCCAGCTTACGGCGGTTTGACTTTGAGATGGCACGAAAGCCACGGGCATTCAGTGCAGCATTCAATACATCACATGAGCTATTCAGCACTTTATTGTGAAACACGCTTTGTGTTGGATGATTTTGCCCAACCGTAGACTAATGTAAATGTTCTGAGTCCATTTAAGGTAGGCCAGGCTAAGCTATGATGTTCAGTAGGCTAGGTGTATTAAATGCATTTTCGATTCATGTTATTTTTAACCTAGGATGGGTTTATCAAGACGTAACCCCATTAAAGTTGAATAGCATCTGTATTGATGGCATCCTATGTAGAGAAATAATGCCATAGGATATTTTAACAATAGGATTCCTTTTCCATTTTAAAAGTCATATCCAGGTAAAATAAAAACGTTTCTGTGCACTCAAGCTCTCTCTGACACCAGTCTAATAAGTAGATCAGAGCCGCAGGTGGAGCAAGAACACTGCGAAGGAGAGTGTTTAATGAGTAGACTTGATGATTATGGGAAGATTCAAAGAGAGTGGCAGATGGCAGGATAGAGAGGTAACACCTAAAAATAAAAGCAGAGGGAGAGAGAGAAAGAGAGCAAGACAGAAAGAATAATAATAGAAGACTCAGTGGGGAAAAGAGCTTTTCCATGAGGGGTCAAAGAAATCAGAAGGCATTATTCAGATAAGGGTCACCGGCCTCACAGGGTCTCTGACCCTGCGCCCATTGCTGCTCCAGGACCTGGGAGAGAGGAGAGCAGGGTGCTGGGGGGAGCAAAGTCCACCCTTCCCTATGCCGTGTGCATGAACCCGGAGCAGTCTCAGCAGGTAGAAACCTGTGCTCCCCCTGCAGGGCACACCCCATGCCTTGCCAGCCAGGGTGTGAGATAGGTACGGGAGCTGTCCCCACTTAGAAGACTGCCTTCATTCCAGCGGCTCTAGGTGTTATTTTTACTTTGCTCCACAGCTCAAGATTGGAGTTACCCTGGAAAAATGTTAATAAGAGCTGAAGATTAATTATGATTATTGGGTTTTACATTTTTCAGCATCTTAATCTAATTGTTTATCTAAGCTAAATAAAGTGAGACATAAAACAGAGTCGGGGACATGTTTACATTGATTCAATGGAACTCGATTTCATTTATATAAAAAGCCCAATATATTTGAAAGAATATTACAAAAAATTCCTCTTGTAGTTTTCCATAGTTAAAAGAAATGTGTTTTTAATTCGTCAAGACATCAGCCCCACTTGGTCAGGATGCAGTCCTGCCTGGGAGGCTTCGTGTGCCCCAGGCAAGGAGTGGCTTCCGGGGCTGGGACCACATCCATCCTGCCCAGCTCCACAGGAAACTCACCTGGGCCAGGTGAGCACCAGCCACAAAACACCTGTTCTCCAGGCCTTTCACAGAATGCAAACCTCCACAAGTGCAAATCACTCTTTTGTCTTAGATTCTTTTAAAATGTTGCATTGTCCAAAAAAAAAAAAGTGTAGAATGTTTATATCCAGATGCCTGTAAAAAAGAGATGACTTGATATGTGAACTGTCCCTTCCAAAATGGAAGGCCTGACGAGATAGAGCCCGGGCCAGACCTGTCCTTCCCAGCGTGCCGAGACGTCCTAGAGGGAGCAGACTGTGAGGTAGTGCTGCGTCTCAGGGTTTGCATCTCCTCCAGTGAGAAGAATTCCAACGGAATCATCTTCCAAAACCTGACCCAACAACCTAAACTCTTTTGTCTGTATTTTCTAGAGTTGATGCAACCAAAGGAGCAGGGCATTTGTATATCAGTACATTTGTGTGTTGATTTAAATTAATTCCACGTGCGGCCCGTTTGATGCTTCCCGCACATCTCACCTGCTCTCCTGGCACACACACACCTGAGCAGAGGGAGCAAGAGGGCCGCTGTCAACATCGCCACCTGCATACGATGCTCTGAGGACGCAGACGTGGAAGGACATTGCACCCACAGAGGTGACCACACCATGGTCTCACTGCCTGTGAACAAGCCCCAGCCAACCTCCACGGACTGTGCAACACAACCCACAATCCTTTCTGCTACTTTCAGAATCCTCCTTTAGCCCGAAGTTTTTAGCAGATCCATCCCTAGACAACCAAGCCAGGGCAGCAGTCTAGGGATACAGTCTGGAATTCTTAACATGTTGCCAAAACCAAGAGGCTAGAAATGTCCAGAAAAGAGAAAAAAAATTCATGATTAAGACACCATAGATTAATAGGATGCTAGATCTGTGCAGGATCTCAGAGTCCACCTGCTCCACAGCCTTCCGGCTCGATCTGCAGCTAGGACGGGCACACAACAGCTCCCCCAGGAGCTTCCTGCCTCCGCGTAGCTGCTTAGTGGAGGTGGCAACTCAGGTCCCAAAGAAAATGGACGTGTTCAGGGATTAATTACTCTCTAACAATGCGCTCCGCACTGTCTTTGAAAAGAAACATCCAACATCCTAATAGCCCGCTGTCTGAGAGAGGGACTTACCGTTTGATGCTTCGAGGGTAACTCAAATTTAAATGTGAACTAAGCTAGACAGAATATCGTAGCCCACCAGGTTTTAGTGCATGGTTTGGCCGAACACTGAGCCAGGGTGCAGGTCACAGGTGTGCTGAAGTCGAGGACTTTTAAACCTTAAATGGTGAGTTCACCTGAAATTGACACCTGCAAAGGTGTATCCCACGGCAATGCCAAGGCAGCTACTTCCTTGGTCAACCTGAGTCTTCCAAGTGGAAATCTACCTCTGGTTTGAACACTTTTTAAATGGAGCTAACCTTTGGTATATTTTGGACTATAGCTATAGTTGCACTGATTCCTGACTACATGGAATTGCTCTACCAGACTCCGTTTTAGTGGCCACAATGATGACAATAGTGCCCAGATTTGACGGGGCATTCTGGAATCCCTTACAGTCTGTCCGTGTTCGTTTTAGTCCTAATTCTGGAGTCCAGCTCCCTCCCCCTTCGCTCTGAGTGCTACTAGCTCCTGCTGGGGCACTGTCATCCATCTCCCTTTCCTGGCACATTGTTTGCTATTTGTTTGTTTTACTGCATTGTCCTGGAGGATCGGGACAAATTTCCAACTGGTAAGTCAACACAGGTATTTATTTTGAATTCATTGCATTCATATTTGGAATATAGTACGTGAATGCACAAATTTCAGCTTCATCAGAGCTTCTCTGACCACTTTTGCCTTGTGTTGGCCAGTTTCTTCTAGAACTTGGCCAGAAATCCTGATCTTCTAAGACACGACACTCTTGACCACTGAGCCCAGGACCTCACTGGTCACAGAGTGTTGTTTAGCCTCTGATGAGCTGCTCTGACCTTTCTCTTCCTCCACAGGCAGTGTGGTGACCTCTCCGTAGCCTGAAAAGTTTTCAGGGACAGGCGGCGATGTTTTCTAGCCTAAGCCCTGCAGAGGAGAGTGTAGCCCTGGAAATATCCTTTCTCTGTAGTCATCTTGTTTCCTTTGGAAAACTTTCTGGTCCTTTGATAATTCAGTCTTAAGTACTAACTCCTCTTCCAGAAGAAAAAAAAAGTTGCCATTCATTCATTAATTATATAAACAGTTGTAAATGCATCATCCCCAATTCTTTGCTTTTGCCTGTAACTTTCCATTCGCTTGTGATTCATCTTCCTAAACGATTTTGTCTAGGTGTGACACTGGCACACCTTTTCTCCTCTGTTCCCCACAGAAAACACTGGCGACGCGGCCGTGCAGGGCAAGGGGCGTTGTGCGTGGTCAGGGCCTGGCGCACAACTGAGTGGCAATGGGGAGGTCGAACCCACGCCTCGTCTCGCTAATAACTCATCTCACCAGCTGAGCCTCACGCTTTCCCTTATGATGATAGCTGTGCCATCAGCTATGAAAACTAACACCAGAATAGACGAGTGTCAAATGAAATAATTGCTTTCCTCTTCTGTCCTTTTGTTGTTTCTGTATAGCAACTCTCTACCACACTAGGCACCATGTGGCATAAAACTTTCACATTCACAAACAAAGGAACGGTTCAGTATCAGCCCTACTTCGTTTTCTGGCCTCAGACTCAAGTTATGCACCATATTAACTGCAAACAGCAGGGTCTTAATCATTCTTAGTTGCCAAATAGCCTCGCAAATTACATATTGTGCTGGCTCTGGGTCCCTGCAAGAAGAAATAAATGCCTGTGTTTATGTGGAAAATATGACCACATAACATAATTGGGAGTATTTAAAAAATTTTTTTTCATGAATACATAATTCCAACAATGAGTGTGATGGGTAGGTACTGCTTGAGAATTCTTCAGAAAAATGAAAAACAGGTTTGCCGAAATCATTAGAAACTGATCAGTGATTAGCGGCAGTGGCTTTTCTTAACACAAAAATGGGGCGAAATAATCAAGGTATTCATCTGTTTTTACTCACGTAGGGCCCATATGCTATTTCCATTAGTGCAGCCTAGAGTTACTTAACGCTCAATTCTGCACTGCAGGGAGAGCCGCCGTGCAGGCAGGCACGGCCCAGTGGCGAGACATATGGGAGATCCACTGCTTTTCTCCGAGCAGATGGAGACCAAGCATGTCACAGAAATAATGTGTTTTGTCTCCAGAGACGGAGTGCTGGCTGCTTTGTTCTTAGATGGCGTCGTTTGCCAGGCCTTCTGCTCAGGTTAGAACCCGTACATTTTAGGTTTCCATGGACCTTGCTTCTTAGGAAAAGGATTTCAACAAAACACTTGCTTCCCGACGATCCAGGAGCCAGAAGTACGTAGAGGAACTTTGTCTCCCAAAGAGCGCAGTCTTTTCACATCGCCCGGCCGATTTTGGTGTCGCAGACTTCAGGGAAGAGCTGGGGCAGGGAGTGATAGGTCTGTACAGGGATGGAGAAGAGGAGATGCGGAGACTTGTGTGACTGCCCGAGGCCATGTCGCTGACCCTCCATGACAACGGCTGCCATGACACCATGTGCTGTGACCAGCGTATTGAAGAATCAGTGTTCGTAGGAATGAACGGCTACCAGAGGCCAACCTGCAGACTGCAGACTCACCCCCAGAAGATACTTCGGTGTGGAGAAGTGCAGAAAGGGTTTGGGCGTGACGTGTGGAGACTCTGTGCCTGTTGTCACTTCTCTGTGCTGAGAATTATGTCCGATGTAGACAGACGCACCAGGACTCACATTCCCAGCGACGGTTTGCACTTCTGAGGTTAATTTCAGTTATCAACACGGTTACAAGATACAGGACACAAACCAAAGTAGAATCCCTCATCGAGTAACTTTAAGTCACAAGGCTGGGCCATATTCCCTCTGGCACACAATAGTATTATTTTGCTAGGGCTGCCATAGAAAGTACCAGAAACTGTGTGGCTTAAACAGCAGGAATTTATCATCTCACAGCTCTGGAGGCCGACAGTTCAAGATCAAGATGTCAGCAGGGTTGGCTCTTCCAGGGGCCGGGAGGAAGACTCTGTTGCTGGCCTCTCCCTGTGGCTGCAGGGGGCCGACATCCTGGGTCTCTTGTTACCATCTTCCCTGTCTTCCTTCATGTCATCTCTCCTCTCATCTTCATATCATCTTCCCATCTTCACATCATCTTCCCATCTTCACATCATCTTCCCATCTTCACATCATCTTCCCATCTTCATATCGTCTTCCCATCTTCACATCGTCTTCCCATCTTCACATCGTCTTCCCATCTTCACATCGTCTTCCCATCTTCATATCATCTTCCCATCTTCATATCATCTTCCCATCTTCACATCATCTTCCCATCTTCACATCATCTTCCCATCTTCACATCATCTTCCCATCTTCACATCATCTTCCCATCTTCACATCGTCTTCCCATCTTCATATCATCTTCCCATCTTCATATCATCTTCCCATCTTCACATCGTCTTCCCATCTTCACATCGTCTTCCCATCTTCACATCATCTTCCCATCTTCACATCATCTTCCCATCTTCATATCATCTTCCCATCTTCACATCGTCTTCCCATCTTCACATTGTCTTCCCATCTTCACATCATCTTCCCATCTTCACATCATCTTCCCATCTTCACATCGTCTTCCCAACTTCATATCGTCTTCTCATCTTCATATCATCTTCCCATCTTCACATCGTCTTCCCAACTTCATATCATCTTCCCATCTTCATATCATCTTCCCATCTTCACATCATCTTCCCATCTTCATATCATTTTCCCATGTACACATCATCTTCCCATCTTCACATCGTCTTCCCAACTTCACATCGTCTTCCCATCTTCATATTGTCTTCCCATCTTCACATCATCTTCCCATCTTCACATCATCTTCCCATCTTCACATCATCTTCCCATCTTCATATCATCTTCCCATTTTCATATCATCTTCCCATCTTCACATCATCTTCCCATCTTCACATCATCTTCCCATCTTCACATCGTCTTCCCAACTTCATATCGTCTTCCCATCTTCATATCATCTTCCCATCTTCATATTGTCTTCCCATCTTCACGTCATCTTCCCATCTTCATATTGTCTTCCCATCTTCACGTCATCTTCCCATCTTCACGTCATCTTCCCATCTTCATATCATCTTCCCATCTTCACATCATCTTCCCATCTTCATATCATCTTCCCATTTTCATATCATCTTCCCTCTCTCTGCATGTCTCTCTCCAAACTTCTCCTTTTTATGAGAACACCAGCTTTGTTGGATTAGGGTCCACCCTAAGGCTCCTACTTTAACTTGATTCCTTCCGTAAAGGCCCTTTTTGCAAATAATGTCACATTCTGAGTACCACGTGTAAGGACTCCGATATATTAATATGTTTTTTTGGGGGGGGGGGACACAATTCAGTCTATAGTAGTAATGAACTTGGTTTCTAAAATTCCTTAATTGTAGTGTGACAAACGTTCTGTAAGTGGGTGAAAGGATTAATTTACTAAATACACACAATGAAAACAATCACAACCTGGTGGCCCGGCTTAGCCCCCACAGTGTTGGGGTGTCCACTGCCCCCCAGGCTGCGTCCCCACAGGTCAAGGTGTTGAGAGACACCAGGTCTCGTAGCCGGGTGCCCCTAGTTCATGTTAGGAGCAAGGACACACTGCCACATTCCTGGGCATTTGGGACTTGAGTTAAAGTGTGCCTGATTGAGGATGTGGCTGTTTAGGTGGTCCTGGGAAAGGCTTCCCCACCTCTGCTTCTGACTTGCCAGAATCCTCCAGAGAAGGCACAGGGCGAGGGGCTGGGGGGCGTCTAGATCCAGTTGGCATCCATCTCCGGGAAGTCAAAGTAGCTCGGCCCACTTTGAACACATTACTCACCCTTCACGGGACGCGGGTTTCTCATCTGTAAAATGAGGTCGCAATGATAATTATGAGAACTAACCTGTAAAATGCCTGGTAGAGAGTAGGAGTTTGACAGGAACTAATTCCCAGCCCCATGCCTCAGTAAGTGCAGTAATATCAGCCACCTTTCATCGTGCCTGCCAGTCGCCAGGTGCTTCACACTCATTACCTTATATGAGCTTTGCAATCACCCGGCAAGATGCAGATTATTATATTATTATATATGAGGAAGTTCAGTCTCAGAGAGATAATGCGTACTAGCCTTTATTACAGATGGAGCTGGAATTTAAACCTGGTTTGTAAGACCCACAGCCTCTCAAAGAAGACTATCCAACTTAGACCTGTTTTTTTGGTTTGTATATATATTTTAGGTGCATATATTTGGTTTGTATATACTTTTATTTTCCACCGACATCATGGCTTTCTAATGATTGATCAAGTCTTCAGATGATTCACATTTAAGGGACCGCTTTCTATTAAAGGAGATTATGCAGGTAAATTACACTATTAGGCAGGATAGAATAAATACCTTCTAAATGCAACACACACACACACACACACACACACACACACACACACACACGCATTCAGAGAAGCTTACAGTACAGAAAGTGGATTTCCAGATGTGAGCTTCAGAACAGCTGCACGAAGGGACGATGTTTGATCAAGCTGAAGCTGGTACAGGAATCGACCAAGCAGGGAGACAATGTGTGGGTGCATCACCTATAGGGTCCGCTTCACCATCTGTTCATCAAAAGTAGATTCGGGTCAAATGGTGTGATCTGTGATCACTGGAAACAAAAGCACAAATTCCCAGCCTGGTGAGTCACAGGAGGTCCTACACCTGCTCTCTAACCTCTCTCGCCCATCTGTCCATCCTTTAACTCCCTGCTCACCTGCGGAACCTACCCGCTACCTATCACCACTGTAGCACACTTGGCGTGATGAAGTGTCTCACACGCGAATGGATAAAATGCCCTTTCTGTTGAGATATCCACGCACTCTGCTCAACAGCTATGTCTGTTGGACCGTGCAAAGCAAGTGAGGAAGCCCCTCTTATTACGATTTTACAACTAAAATACAAATCACTGTCCGTTCTACCGTGCCAGGAACCATACTCATCTCTTCACATGGTCTGTCTTATTTTAATCCTCCCAACAGCCTGGGGAAGCCGATTTTATTATCATCTTCTATTAGATGTAAAGTATGCTGGGAGATGCTGCTTAGTGCTATAAAATCTTGACAAAGTCACACGCAGATCCTGAACTTGCTTTAAGAGGGGCATATGCTGGCGGCTTAATGGTAAATATACCAGAGCATGCTTACACCGGTCAGTGTCAGGTGATGAGGCATTCACCTCTGGTTTGATCATTATAAAATGCATGTGGAAAGAGAACACCTCTTATATATTTGAAAAATATCAAAACTCCGGGCATAGGAGTTCTCTAAAATGCATAGGTGTGCCTTGTGGCTGTTTGAGTTTTGAACACAGTGTTCCTGTTTTCTGAGAGGACGGTAGCCCGGACAGGAAGGAGTGCTCTTCCTCGCTTCACCCGGTCCTGTGACTGCCATGTAAGTGTAGGGACAGATGGAAAATGAGGCCATTATGAAGCCTCCTCATTATTCCTTGTCACTGCTGAGTTCCATTAGGAAAATTAATATATCGACCATTTCTCTTGAGATGAATCCCAAGACAATGATCCATGCAGAGGGAGGAATCGGGATGTCTAATATGGATGATATATCCAGTGGCGGCTTTAGGATACTCTGTGTCCAGATCTTGGAGCAGTCTCCGTAACCTTGACAACCCCAGGTAATTCGGGAGCGCAGGCCCATGTGCTCGAGCTCACGCCAGCGCCCATCATCAGCAAGCAGGGGGCTGGAGTCTGTTCACAAGGGAGTACTTTATAGTTGCTTAACTGCCACCAAAACCTCATTTATCATTTTAATAAACTTTCAAAGGGAGAGGGTGGATTTCCCCAGACCCTCCCCGTCTTTGGCGTGGAAGCATAATAGGGGAGCAAATGTCGACCGGTATTAGGCCCATGCTAATTCCTCTTAATCCCCCTGTGAATATTTTACTTTTCCTAATACGCACACTAACACCACTGAGCGTTGTTTCCTTAATGATGTGTTTGTTTGGGAGAGGAAAGATTGGCCAATATTAAAGTATAAACCCAAAAGTTCAGGCGAAATAATAAAAGCAGAGCATGAAAAAAAAACAAATTTACCAATATACAAATATTCTGAAAAATGCATTTTTATAAAAATACTAAGAGAAAGAAGGGACTGAGTTTTTACTGCATCTGCTATGGGTCAGATGCCATATATGTGTGACTTTATTTAAACCACAGGATCACAGGTACTTACTGGTACCTTAACGTTAAAGTAAAGAGTTCAGGCTCAGAGCTATGGAACGATCTGTCAGATTTGGCCACAGGTCTAATGCTTCCATCTGTGCTCTTCCCATGTGTCTTGCTGTCTTTCCAGAGAATGAGAAAGAAAATAGTTTTATTTCACAGTTATGCTAAACTTCTTCTTTCCATGGTTCTTCCATGAAGTTCTCTCTTCCATGAACTTCCATGAAGTTCTCTCTGTGCCCCACCTTCCCACCCTCTCTGTCTTGCTCCAAAGGATTCATATCTGTATTCCTATGAAACCATGTCTTCCTGGCGTTCCTGCTAATTTTTAGACCCAGAAAAATTGGTAAATGGTTTAGGAAACAAGATTAGACAATGCAAAGTATGGTTTGCATCGAACAAAGAACCATACTTTGTTCTGGAGAACAAATGGCCAGCAGCCTGGGTCCCTCCTGGTGGCTGCTGAATTGGCTGTGCCGCCTTCCCTTCTGGTCTCTGTTGGCTGGGACTCCTCCTAAGGGATCCCCTTGAGGTCCATATTCTCCATATTTGCATCAAACAAGAAAGCAGTAGCCAAATTCAGGACACTAGGAGTCGGCAGTCAGGAGCCAGACAAGACAATCCAGGCTTAGGAGGAACGAGAAGACAGAGAGAAGAAAGAGTGGAGGAGCAATGAGGGGAAGCGACTTGAATGGACAAGTAATTGGCACCAATAAGGGAGGCCTGGCACCCTGCAAGTGCTGGCTGGAGGGTCCCAAGGAGCTGGTGCAGGACCGACTCTTAGGAGGCCCTCAGTAAGGAGTAGTCGTTCAGGAGTAGTACAGACAGTGGACAGTGGGACGGGGGGTGGGCAGAAGAACAGGAAAGATGAAGTTGCAGAGAGCAAAAGGGTGGGCCAGAGAATCACTTAGATGGGTGGGGTCGCTACCCCTGAAACACTCTTTGCTGGACACTGACCCCCTAACCCCGTGCAGACTGGGTGCAGGCTGCAAAGCGCTCGCTAAACTTCAGGTATTGGCTGGGCCTGTGTTTTCCTTGTAAATGAAATTCCTACACTGTTTCAGTAACATTCCCCAGCACCTTGACATCTGACAAAACAGGGCCAAGTCTACCTTATTACTATGAAATCTCATATGCAGTGATCTTCCCTTTCCCAGCCCCCCAGAAAGAGAAGGCCAGTGCTCTGCCTGTGAACTCCTCTGGGCAGGTGGTCCTCCACCATGGCAGCCATCTCCAGTCATCGCGGGGGCAGGTCCTCTGCCCTCTGGCAGCCTCTGGGTCTCCATGGAGTTTTGCGGGCTTGTCCATGACATTAAAGGTCCTGCTTTCATATAGGATAACACTGACTATGTAGTAGGTCCCTACCATTGAGAATCACATTTCATGGGGCTAGAAAAATAAATTGACAAAAAGAAGAACCACAGATTTCCTTGCTGGCAGTGAGTCTTGCAAAACCAAGAGAAGAAGAAAAAAAAAAAAAAAAAGGAAAGAAACAAATTGACCCCACTGTCCTACCAAGCAAGAAAAGATTGTCAGTTTCTAAGCAACATTTGTTATCATTTAATTAATAAACATTTCTCATTGCATGTACCTTCCTTTAATAATATTCTTTGTAACAGCGCTATGAGGCAAGTCATCATTATCGTTCGCACTCTACAAGTGAGGAAGTTAATTTCTTCTCCGCCTGTTCCTAGCAAAAGCAGACAAAGGGTCTTCCTTTGGAGCTCGCTCTTCTGCTCCCCACAGCTGCAAGACTCCTCTCAGCAAGGAGAAACGAAGTCTTCGCTGAATGACAAGGACTCAAAGACAAAAGAAGGCCAAGGTCAGCCTGACAATGTGCCTGTCAGTGCTTTCTTAGGAAGCCCAGCATACACATGAGGGGAAGAATTTGACTGAGACTTAATCCAGAAAGGCTTTGGGAGACAAAGCCCCGTCGTGGGTACTATTGTTAATTGCACGCCTTGAAATGTGTCCCTCATCTCCGGCACCTGTAAATCCGCAGAACAAAAGGAAAGGCACATTCAGCTGACTTGGGAGAGGGTCCTGCAAGAGTTACTGTTTTCCTGGTACCTTTCTTGCCTACTGCCAGAAGGGAACACTAGTTCAAAAGGACTCAGCTAATTCCGAAATTGGGGACTTTTTTAGTAGTTAGCCTTTTGTTGTCGCTATTTTAACGACGCTTTGAATGCATATCACAATGTAACACATTGGGGTGTTTAAGCATGCGTTAGTACATTTTAAATATGCACATATGCCCATCATAAAAAGCTGTGAGGAAGTCATGTAACAAAAAGTGGAAGTAAGATAAACAGAGAAAAAGAGTCTGCACAGGAGATGTACAAAAGACTCTTCGCTGCATAGACTTGCTCGGGCAGTGAGGTGATTTGCTTTCGATAAGCCCACTCCCATCCTTGCTTATTTTGGGTCTAAATTGGAGATATGCTTCCCAGGCTAATCCTCCATTTAAATCATACTGGTTTCTAAGCCGAGACTGGAAAGGTTGACACATGGCCTTAGCAAAAATTGTAAAACCAATACCTCATGGGCCTATAACCAAAGATGAACACAAAAGAGAAACAGACCACAGAGGTGAAATACAAGAAGGTGTTTTAGGACATTAAAAGAAGGGTTCTTTCTCTTTTTCTGATGTTTTTCCTGGTTTGTTTTAGTGATTTATAGATTTTCTCTCCAGCCAGGAGGATTTAGTATTTACAGAGGGAGACCAATTTCATGTTTATAAAAAAATTCTGAATAGTCGAACACAAACAATGAGGTCCTCCACTGTGGTAGGGAGGAGTGGATAAGATTGCAGAGGGGGTAAGTAGCTTATTGCCCTGATCTTTGAAACGCTTGAACTAGCTGTGGAGGGCCTGTCATTCGTTCCAGACAGGTGTGGCACGCTTGCCACTCTTTGGTCACTGCCAGTTCTGTTGAGAGTAGAGGTGGGAAGTCAAATTCAGTGTCTTCATGATTGTGAACCACCGCCACCTTTTGGACCAAGAACTGAGCTTGTTATTTAGCTATTAAATGGAGCCTACACAGTCTGGCTTTATTATTATTTCTTCCATTGATTCATTTGAAACAATTCACCAGTATCCTTCTATCTTAATAATTCTGCATTAAGCAGTAGTAAAAAGAATGGCACAACTCTGGTGTTCGATGAGTGTTTCATGGATGACTAAACAAATGAGTTATAATGTGCTCTTAGTAGGGAAGTGTTTGTGTGGCACCTATCCGTATAAAATAGTAGGTAGGCATCGAGGTAATACCGAGATGAATAATTTACAATTTCCGACTTCGAATTGCTTACAATTTAATCTGAAAATCTAACACAGACAAAACAGATAAATGTTGTGGAAGTGCTAAGAAAGACATAATTAATAGCAACTGGGAGGGCTAGAAAGAAGAATAAGTCGGGTTTTAATCACAAGGGACTTGGGGAGCCAGGAAGCATTCCCTAAGGCAGAGGTGCCTGAGCAAAGGTGCTGATGAAATGGCAGCAGCAGGTTGCCCTGGTAGCCATCGGCCACCTACAGAGTGTCAGGTGCTGAGCCACAAACGTTACATGCATGATCTCATGTACAAAAATAAAAATATGTTTAGTTATTTTATTCTCTGTTTATTTATTTATTCAGCATATTATGGAGGCACAAATGTTAAGTTTACGTATATTGTCCTTGCCCTCCCTCCCACCCTTGAGTCAGAGCTTCAAGCGTGTCCACCCCTCAGTTAGTGCGCATCACACTCATTATGTATGTATATACCCGTCCTCCCCCCATCTGCCTGACACCCGATAAATGTTATTCCTATATGTCCACTTAGGTGTTGATCGGTTAATACCAATTTGCTGGTGAGTACATGTGGTGCTTGTTTTTACATTCTTGGGCTACTTCATTTGATAGAATGAACAGAAACTTTCCAAAAGAAGACAGAATGGCCAACAAACATATGAAAAAATGCTCAACATCTCTAATCATCAGAGAAATGCAAATCAAAACCATAATGAGATATCACTTATCTCCAGTGAGAATGGCATTTATTAACAAGTCCCAAAACAATAAATGTTGGTGTGGATGTGGAGAGATAGGAAAACACATTGCTGGTGGGACTGCAAACTAGTTCAGCCTCTGTGGAAAGCAATATGGAGATACCTTAAAGTGATTATCTCTGTTTATAGATAAGGAAACTGGAATTCAAAAGAGTAAACAATTTTCCCAAGTAAGTTGTAAAACTGGAAGCAAATCTACATCTTTCTGAAAGCTGACAAAGCCCCAGACGGAAGTGAGAAGCTCCCCTGTAGATTGGTACATTGAAGAGAGGAAAAAAGAAGGCACTCCTGGTTTAAGTAGCTTTTAATACAACTGAGGGCTGTGCACAAGATGGCTGGCTAACAGCAAAGGCAAGAGTGGTACGTGTCAACCAAACACAACAGGAAATCCATGCCGTAGCACACCAGGGCTCGGAGAGAAGAGGACAAGGACACCTGGCAGGAATCTGACGGACGAGTGGAAGGAACTGAGGGAAGTTCTGCTCTTGACACACTGTGGGGTCTTGAGCAAGGCACTGCACTCGCCTGGTCCTTCTTCTGCTTTACGATGAAGAGCCCTGACTGTATGCTATATGACGGCCCTTCTGGTTCTAAATCCTAAGTCTATAAAAATTTTCCATGGGTTGGAAAGGAGCAAGTTTACAAGGGGAAAATTAGGCATAAGATGATCCTTAAAGATAAATAGGAGGATAAAGAGAATTATATAAAATGCCAAGAGGCTAGAGCATGTGCAAAACCTCACCTTCTCTTCCTTCTCCCTTCAAAGCAGTCTTCTTCGGACTCCTCAGTGTAAACCACAGAGCTGTTTGCTTTTCAACGATCTCCACTAGGCTCTGAGTCTGTTTGAGCAAGGCTTATGTCTGTCTTGCTCACTTTTGCATTTTCATTGCCTAAAACTCTACCGGAAATATATCAAGCATTCAACAAACTGTCACTCAAACAGTAAAAACAGTAAATATGGTAGTCTTGATTGAATATAAATTTACAGAAGATTAGCTATCCACCTCTTCAACCAAACAGAAACATCGTTAGACAAAACATGTATTTTATCCAATAAGAATTCAGGAGAAGAAGACATTGCAATATTGGTAGAGTGATAGCTGACCCAGTCAGAAAAGCAGGGAAATTATGAAGCATTTTATCAGGCAGTCGAGAGATCAGTTGAAAGAAGTTGTTTGCAAATTGTTTGGGGGTAATGCAATTCTGTTTACTCAAGTTAGTTAGCCAAAGTTTAAAAAGGTTTTGAATAAGTTAATGAGATTGTAATTTCAACCCAGAGAGAAAAAAGAAGGAAAGAAGGAAGAAAGGAAGGAAGGAAGGAAGGAAGGAAGGAAGGAAGGAAGGAAGGAAGGAAGGAAGGAAGGAGGAAGGAAGGAAGAGAGAGAGAAAGAGAAAGAAAAGAAGAGAGGAGAGGAGAAGAGAAGAGAAGAGAAGAGAAGAGAAGAGAAGAGAAGAGAAGAGAAGAGAAGAGAAGAGAAGAGAAGAGAAGAGAAGAGAGAAGAGGAAATGGAAGGGAAAGAAAAGGAAGAAAGTCTTATTGTGACCCATTGCTGCTGATTTCTCATTTCAGTGGCAAAAAGGTAGGCAATGAACCTCCTAATGTAGCATGGTGTGAGGCAATAGTAGAATTTAAAAAGTGTCTGTTTTTGTTACCAAACTCAGAGTGACTATGTTGTCTTCACAAGAATACCAGGTAAAACCTCTCTTTCCTTCTCCCTGTCTTTTTTGTTGTTGTTTCTCCAAGGTTAATTTTATAAAATGGAGTACTAGCAATCTATGCTAATGGCCCTCATTCAGAAACCAAAACTTTGTAGCCACTTTAATATGTGTTATTTTTTTTTTATTTCGGCATATTATGGGGGTACAGATTTTAATTTAATATGTGTTTTAATGCATAATTGCCACATTCTATTAAGAAGAGGGTAAAAATTTTTTTCAATCATAAAAAAGAGAAAAATCAGTAAATTATAGAAGAGAAAATTATATTCTTATAATAGAAAGCCCATGACATTTTCTCTGAAGCTACATCACAAAATTAAAGATCTTGGTTTAAAAGTATTTCATTGAGAGAGTAGTACTTATGGAATGTAGAATAATGACTTACAAAAATACATTCTTCCATAAAAGCAACAATAAAAATGAGAATCACGAGTAATGGAAACCTTTGGCTAACTCTGGCAATAATGAAACATTTGCAATAATCCAACCATAGTTTATTTAAGAAAAGCTTTCAATCTCAGTAAGAACAGCAAGCTTTGTGGCATTTTAACTTTTCTTCTCCTCTTTTTTTCTGTTTAGGTCTATGAGAACCTTCAAAATTAGCAATATTAAAACCGTGGTAGCTATGAATCCAGCAGCCTCACAGCCACGAGAGAAGGCACACAGGTTTGGAACACTTCAAAACATCCCATCCATGAAGCATTGCCATTATTTGACTGCTCTGGCACCCCTCTAGAAGGAAGACATTTTCAAGACTTTTTGGTATTTGACATGACATAGAGATTTCTCAGTAGGAAAAGTGCTATCACCTATCACCGATGCATTTGTTAAAAACAATCAGTAGTGACATATCAGCTGTCTAAAACTGTGGTATCAGTTGGAGCAAATAAGACCAGCCAAAAAACTTATAAGGAATATACATGAAAAGCAATGTTCACAGGGGACTTTGAAAAGCTCCAAAAGATTCCTGGGAGCTGTGCACATGCCTAGAAGGACCTGAGAAGACCATGTCTCACCTTTGTATGACCTTGAGCATCTGTACAAGCAGGTTGTGAAGGTTAAGGCAGGATTACAAACTGCCACAGGGTTGAAGGTGTTCCCCAACATATATACAAAGCCCCTTGGCAAAGGGGGACAATGTAATGATCAAAAGGTTTTAAGGAAATCGCTGTCTAATATTTACATGTCCACTAAGCTAACCAAAAAGGAACTTCAGTGGTCACCATGATGAAGAATAAAGACTTTATAGAATTAGTCTAGGAAAGTCACTAAACAAACAGTAACAACAGCAATTAATCTTAGGGAAAGGGAGAGACTCTTATTTCCAGTGTTGTCACATTATATTATTTAAAATGTTAAGATTTCAATATAAAATTATGATACATGCAAAGAAATAAGAAAATATGGCCCATACACACACAGGGAAAAAAAGAAAAAAAAAAAGAAATTCAGTCAATAGAAATTGTTCCTGAGAAAACACAGATGTTGGACTTACTAGACAAAGACTTTAAATCAGATATTATACGTTTGTTCAAAGAACTACCAGAAACCATGTCTAAAGTATTAAATGAAATGTTGAGAATTATGCCTCATCATAAAATTTTTATTTTCTCATTAAAAAGAAATTATTTTAAAAAGAACCAAACAGTAATTCTGGAGTTGAAAGGTACAATAACTAAAATGAAAAATTCACTAGAGTGAATTAATAGTTTATTTGAGTTAACAGAAGAAAGAATTAGTGAGTCGGAAGACAGATTAACAAAAATTGTTTGGCTTGAAGAGCAGAAAGGAAAAAATTTGAATCATAAAAAATGGACAGCCCCTAGAAACCTAGGGGACACCATCAATCATACCAGTATAAGCCTAATAGTAGTTTTCCAGAAAAAGAGGGGAGAAAGGAGCAGAGAAAATATTTGAAAAATAATGATCAAAAACTAAAAATTCTATGAAAATCACTAATGTACATATCTAAGAAGCTAAACAAATGTCAAATAAGGTAAACTTAAAGGTACATACTTAGACACAGCATAGTCAAACTGTAAAAAATCTAATGGCAAAGAAGTAATCTTGAAAGCAGCAAAACAAAAGCAACTCATCACCTACCAAAGATATTGCTAAAAGATATATTACTACCATAATAGATCAAATAGATGCACTTTCCTCTATTCCTCCTCTTAAGAACAATTAAAAGTCCTGAACATCATATACATTATTTATTCTAAATAAAATTACAAAAAGAAGAAGGAGAAGATGACTCTGAAAGGTAGAGAGAAGAAGGCATTCCCAGCTAGGGAACAATATGGTGACAAGGTCCTGGCTTTACATTTTGTCTCAGATATTCCAGACTTAGTGCTCAGAAGGAAGACCCTAGCTGTACAGAAAACATTCTGAACATAACCACTCTACTCCAGCCAAACGCCACAAAAAAATCTGTAGTCTCCTGACCATCCAAGCCAGCAAAGTCTACATGGAGAATCTAGACTTCTGTTCTTGCCATGCTATATCAGGGTAAACCCCTACACCAAGAGAGGGTTGAGGGAATATTAAAGAATGTCTACATAGGAAGATGGCACTTTTATCTCTGTAGGAGAGTTTACAAGCTCCCCCAGACCCCCCAAGGTGTCAGTGGAGACCGGGTGGGGAGTCTGGACTTCCTCCACTGTCCACTTTGCAGTAGTGAGTCACTCTTTACCTCCCTCAATGGGTGGTGTCATAAAAAGCTAAGTGTAGAATCAGGACTTTCAGCACTGCCTATGAGTGATGAGGCTGTCACCCTTGTGAAGTTAGTATAGGCCAGGTGGGGAGCAGTAATGAGGGGCTTCTTCCCTTCCCAGATAGGGAGGTAACAGTTGGAATCCAAAGGGAAGCCAGAAGTCCCACTACAAAGAAGGAGCACCTTTCTTCTGGGTGTCAACAGAGGCCAAGTGAAACATTTGGGCCTCCAACCTCACCTGGTAGTATTGAGGTGGTGCAATCCTTTCTCCTTCAGTACCCTGTCAGAGGAAGCCAACTAAACAGAAGGATTAAATACGATCCAGCAACCTACAACATAATATCAAGAAGGTTGAAGCTTCAATTTGAAACTCACAAGTCATACCAAATACCTGGAAGTTTTCAATTCAATGAGTAAAAAAAAATACATAGATTAAAAAGTATGAAAATAACATGGTGGTATACTGTTGAAGTTATCTGACAATGATTTTAATGCAGCCATCATGCAAATACTTTAAGGAACAATTATAAACATGCTTGAAATGAATGAAAAACAAATTGAGTCTCAGTAAGAAATAGAAAGTGCCAGCAAAGAAATTGAAGATATAAAGAAGAACCAAATCAAAACTTGAAAAGTATTTACTTTTCAATTTTCAATATAATAACTGAAATTAAAAAAAATCAATGAGATGCCTCATTAGCAAAATGCAGGAGACAGAAGAAAGAATCATTGACCGGGGAGATAGAACAATAAAAATAACCCAATTTGAAAAGCAGAGGAAAATAGACAGAGAAAATAAATGAACAGAGGAATATGGGACTACAAAGATCTAATACTGCTGCTCAAAAGGAGATGAGAAAGAGGTCAGGGCTGAAAAAGGTCTTGAAATAATGCCTGAAAACCTCCCAAATTTGGCAAGAGGCATAATCCTAGAGATGTAAAACGTTCAGCAAACCTCAAGTGGTATAAAGCTAACTATTTAATTTAGTTGTAATTTTAAAAACCTTCAAGAAAGAGATTTCCAGACCCAGATGATTTCACTGGAGAATTTGGCCAAAGATTTAAAGAAGAATTAACACAAATTCTACACTATCTTTTCCAGAAATAGAAGAAGAGAGAACATTTCCCAATCCATTTTATGAAGCTAGACAGGAAGATTAGACAAACACAGTACCAAAAACTCAGAAAACCACTGCTATCCCTCATGAGTAGAGATGCCTGCTTAGAGGCGATGAAGTCCCTGTCTCTAGTTAGCCTTCTCTGACACTGCCCATGTCTGATGCTGAGAAGCCACATCTTAGTCCTGCTCGTGTGGAGGTCTATGTTTCTATTCAGTCTTCACCTGCGTGAAGTGGGGTCACAGTTGTTTCTGTGGTCCTTGGCTTGAGCAGGGCAGTTACTGTCCCGAAGTTTCTGTCTTTCTACGATGCTCCTTTCCTGGTCTTGTGGCTAGGACAACAGGAACTCTTCTTGACTGAGACTATTGGCGTTTCCTTGTTGCTGAGCTACTCAGCTATAAGTCTGGGTTATTTGAGGCAAATTGAAAACCTGGTTAACTCAATGTTATTCATTGAGTCCTGCAGTTTCTGTCTGGTCTGCCTCCCCCTCCACACACTTTTCAAAGTTTTTCTACATTTGTTAAACACACATACACCCAGACAGGGACTTCAGAAGGTCTGTGAAAAAATAGAATTAAATGATAAAAATAAAAATATAGACTTTATTTCTCAATATCAACTCCATCAACTTTAATATACATTGGTAAGTGATGATACCAGCCAGTTAGTCCATCCCAAAAGAATTGAGGTCCTGGGAATTTAATCATGTCAATGCAGTCTTTTTTACATTATTAACTGAAGAAAAAGGGATGCCCTGTACAGATTTTTTAAAATAAGGAAACAAAAAGAAGTTAGAAAGAGCCATATCAGAAATATAAGGTGGCTGTCTAATGATTTCTCATCAAAACTCTCACAAAATTACCCTTGTTTGATAAAAGGAATGAGCAGGAGCATTATTGTGGTGGAGAAGGACTATCTAGTGAAGCTATCCCAGGCTGCTAAATCTTTGGCTAACGTTCTCAGAACACTCTCATAATAAGCAGCTGTTACTGTTCTTTGGCTCTTAAGAAAATCAACAAGCAAAATACCTTTGAACATCCCCTGAAACCACTGCCATGACCTTTGCCCTTGATGGGTCTGCTTTGGCTTTGACTGCCACCTCTTAGTAGCCATTGCTTTGATTGTGCTTTGTCATTAGGATTGTACTGGTGAAGCCATGTTTCATTTCCTGCTACAATTCTTCAAAGAAATAATGATCTCACTTGTTTAAAATTTCTACTGAATGCTCTACTTTTGTCACCCATCTAGTGGAACATTTGCTAAGCTTTAATCTTTCAGTCATCCCTCTGCATCCATGGGTTCCACATCCATGGATTCAACCAACTGCAGTTAAAAAATATTCAAGAAAAGAAAAGGATGGCTGCATTTGTACTATTCTGTGGAACCCATAGATGCAGAGGGCTGACTGTTTATAAGATGTCCAGAGATTTTAGGCATTCTTAGTGGGAGGAACAGGGAAAAGTAGGCTCACTCCCTCTCCTCCATTTTCCTGGAAGCAAAATCGATATCTCATTTATAATAAATCTATATCTCATTTATAATAAAGCCAGTAAGAATCATCAAGCCAGTGACAAAAACATCTTGATAACCTACAGCCTACAGTAGTCCCTGGATAAGTCCCTGGATTGGTGTTTATTTTCTTGTTTTTCTGAAAGGAACCTAGCAAATTTAGGGATTTTATCCATGATGTTGTGGCTATGTATATAGGCATATGTATGTGTCCATGCTCTGTTGCAAAAATTATACAATCATTTACCAAACATTTCATGTCAATGTGTTGTTTTCATTGTCTGATGATTATTTTATTTATTAATAGTTACTTATATTTTGAATTATATTCCATCTATTAAAATTACAAATTTGAAAACTTTTTTAAGCTCATAAGTTTAACACAAATCTCTCATAATTCTATTTTTAGAACTAGTAATTTTATTTAAATTAGTGAAAACCATATTTCCTTGTTCTTGAACTAGTGTTTTATTAACAGAAGTTGGACAGATTGCATTTCTTTAAACAGTCAGTCCCTTTAAGCAATTCGTCTAAGCTAATCTTAAATTTAAAAACTTCACTTAGAAGCACAGCATATTGAATTTTCTCTTTCAGCACTTTGAATGCCTGGTAGAGTAGTTATAACCCAAATAACCCAGCCAAGCTTTCCAAGCCTTTCAGCAGTTCTTATAAATCAAATTTTAAAAGCAAACAAAAAATTTACATATCATAAAAGTGAAAATCTATAAAATAGTGTAAATATATTGTTCTTACTAATTTTGTGGTAAAATCATGAGATCCTCTTAAACATGATAAATACTTAACACACAGGAAAATTAATGATATTCGCTATGCATTTAATTTTAGTTTGTTCATTAGTTTCTTTTAATCTTTGTATTATTGGGGTTGCAAGTCATTTATTCATTATAGAGATTTAACAGTGATAGTTGCTATTTAGTTGAAGTCTTAGACCAGGATCAATAGTACCTTCATTCCATGGCAATTTTCTCAGGGTAAATGGACATGATGGGCCCTTTGTATGTTTCTATTGACAAAGGACTGTAAGTCCACACTCTGCCATGGGGTAATGATTTCAAAGTGTTGAGAACATCACACTTCCATATAATACTTCTAAGGTTTACTACACAAAGATACACATTGACAACACTTTTGAAGAAACATTCAAATTATAGTAGAAATAAATCTAGGAAGATGAAGCTAGATGTACAGAATATCAGTAAATGTAAATTGTATATAATTTTTAAACTGGAAGCAGAAAATGTCATGATTCAAAAGAAAGTAGGAAAATAAAAAGAATTAAAAAGTCCAAAAAAGGAAAATAGCAAGTGTCAGTAATATGTAGTATTACAACTAATTAGAATATAATGTGTTGAATCTTTCAATTAAAAGTTTACTCCGTTTTAAATTTTATAAAAATTAAAAGATCTAGCAGTATATTTTCTAAAAAGACCAAACATTTGAAAGGATTTATTAATAGGAAGTTAGAGAAAGTATATATTAAATGATATCTAGGAAATGATTGATCAAAGCTAAGCAGAAATAGCAAAATCAAACTTGGTGAAATAGAGTTTGAGACAGAAAATTTATCAGTGACAAATAGGGTCATCACTTATTGGCTAAAAGAAAGATAAATTATAACTGTTAAGAACTTACCTGCTTCTAGCAATACAAACAATTTTTATAATATGATAGTAAACAAATTGAGAAATAGATACATTTACATTTTTTAAAGGATTTAATATATGCTTTTCACATAGTGATCAGGAAACCAAATAATGAGAGATAAACATATCTAAATAATAAAATTTTAAATGTAAAATAATTAAATCCTTTATAAATTCAAAATTTATAGGCAATGTGCTATAACATGAGTATAAAATTAGAAAACAATAGCAAAGAATAGTGTTCCAGATACTATCCCCTGTCCATCAAAGTCTGTTTTCTCACTCTTCCTGTGCACATGGTTACACTGTATTTTCCGGCCTACCTTGTAAATATATATGAGCATGATAAAATCTCCAATACTGTATAAAGAGGTATAGTACAAACCACTGTGATAATGAGGCCTTAACATTACAAACTTCAGTCTTCATGCTATTTCACCCAGATGTGGAGCACCCAGTTCCAATCATGTGAGCAATAGCAACGCCATAATGAATAGGGGTGGTGGAATGTGCAGATCTTTGAGTGACTTCTGGTAACACATCCAACACAGTCTAGCTTATGTGTATAGAGTGTCCACCTTGCTATGTGATTAAAAAATGAACTCATCTTAAAGGCACTGTGCCTTTGAGCCTTTTTGTTGTAAACACATAGTTTTACCCTAATAGAGGTAGCTAAAAAAAACCAAATCCGGTATATATCCAGCAATAAAAAAGACACGATTTATTATCATGTAGCAGACTTTATCCCAGTAATATAAGGTTCAATCAATCAATCAAAGTAATTCACAATCTTAACAGAATTTAGAAAAAAAATCTGTTTATATTCATAAATGTAAGAAAGGATTTGATCAAATCCAACATCGTTTTATAACAAATCTTTCAATAAACAAGGAATAGAAGAGACAAATCCTCAACTTGATAAAAGGTAGCATCTAGCAGCATAATGTTGAAAGACTGAACAGCTGAGCACATTCTCCCAAAAATGAGAAACTGAGTAAGGTGGTGTTTTGCTTCCACTTTTATTCAACATGGTGCTGGAGGTCCTAGCAAGTGTAAAATGAAAAAAAGATAAATAAATACATTATATATATAAAATATATATGCATATATGTAAATCACAGATTACATGATCATAAACCTAAAAAGTCCCTCAAGAATACTCACAAAATGCTACAAAAACAAATAAGTGGTTTTAGGAAAGTCATAAATGTAAACAAAAAAATCAATTGTATTTATATATACTAGAAAAGAACAGTTAGAAAATGAAATACATAATACCATTTACAGTAGCTTCGAAAATATGAAATATTAGGGATGAATTTTTTTTAACCTGAACTATAGAACTATGAAAAACAGCCGAGAAAAATTATGGATCTAAGTAAACAGACTTCTAGAGCACGCTGGACCACTCTGTAGTGGCAGAAAGCCAATTAGTGGTTTCCTGGACCATGGGGGTGGAAGGAATGATGCCAATGGTCTGTATGTTAATTGTGTTGGTGTTAAAATGGGTATTTACCTTATCGAAGATCATTAAACTGTACACCCAAAATAGATACCTTTTATTTACATAAATTATTTCTCGTATCATTGACAATCAGTGCAGTATAAAATGAAACATTAAAAAAAGCATTAAACAAATAGACATGCTTAATTAAAATCCTCCTCTCAAAAGTCTCAGACTTTCAGGAGATTGCAGCCAAATCTTTAGCCAAAACTTCAATTCTTATTTTATACAAAAACAATTTGCAAGAAAATAGCTAAAGTGAAAATTAGATAAACTTGATTACAAAACCATGGGGCAAAACAAGGAAAACAATATTGTGCATTTTAATTATGAACAGAGATATGCAAATCCACAATTAACTATCAGTTTACCAGATCTAGCAATAATATGTCTAAGACTACACAACATCATTCTAATAGGCGTCATCCCAAGAACACAAGTACAGTCTATTTTAACACAAGCCTATCAGGGTAATTCACAGCCTTTATAGAATGAAGAAACAAAAGGGGTTAAGATTATTTATTAGATGCTGATATGTGTTTAATAACGCCAACAGCTATAATTCAAAAAAGACTTGTGAAGTTATAAACAAGATTCATCTATAAGCATTATATTCAGATGAACATGAAATCAAAGTAAATAAACAAAAAAAACCATGGCACAAACACCATAGAGGCCTCCTTCCTACCCTAGAAGAGATCAGAGAGAAGTAAAAGTGACAATTTGTGATGCTAGGGACATAGCCCTTCTATTTATTTCTCTGACCTTGTCCTAGTCTAACAGGGCACTTAGGAGTACACATTGATGAATGAACAGCAATCTCCACAGTCCACCTCTTTTGCTGCCCAAATGACCACACTCACCCTCCTTTTCACACGCAGAACACACACAAGCTCCTCCAAAGGAGGACAGCCACAAATTCCCACCCAGGTACTTGATAAAATCACTCGTATTTGCAAATAAACTGCTACCAAAAAAAATCTAAAAATTCTACCTCTTCCATTTTCAAAGTAAAACATCTGCTTCCTTGGAACCAGGAATCATATATATTATGATAATATATTTCATCTTATTTGAGCTAACTGTACTTTTCTGATATTAATTAAAATGAAAGAAAAATAAATAAGTTAATGGTTGGAATAATTTTGACTGCAAAAAGCATGGTAGGTGTATGTATATGTACATATATTCTCATTTGCATACATTTCAGACTGGAGAGATCTTGGAAATCATATGGCTATGTCTATATTATATTTATTGATCATGGATTATAGAGTGATATAATTATTTTTGTAAATTCTGTTTATGTTAATGACAAATCCAGTACTTGGAATTCAATATCCTGAACTTTGCTCATTGCTCTTTCTCCTAAACTTAAAATACTGCTTTATTTTAAGTTTATAATATAATTGATTGGGATTATATATAATATATGTAATTATATATAATATATAATATAATTGGTTGGGATACCTGAAAATTGATATTGATATAATATAATTGGTTGGGATATCTGATATTATCAATTTTCAGATATCCAACCAGTAACATGAAAACAATGAACAGATTCATGCGTTAATTTTTTTGTTTGCACTACTATTTCTCATGCTTATAAGTGATTTTTACAAAGTTAGGTCGATATAATTTGCAGGATTAGCAGTGGATGAAATTCTCCTTGCAATTCCACACCCATATCAATATTTATACATAAAGCTTTGCTTTGGTTTGGAATTATTTTTATTTCCCTGCTTTTGTTTTTGCAGCAAGCAGTAGAGGATTCTTGACCATTTTTATCAACCAACCGTACGTGAAACTTCCTCTGTAATGACTTGGAAATTGATTAGTGATAATTTAATGAAAGAAATTTCTGGGTTAAGTCCTTTATAAGGATAAGATAGAAATTGAGGTAAAAGGCACGAAAACATTTCTTGCAGGTGCTACCAAATACTGAGCATTCTCCATAGAAAAAGGGGATTGTCGTGATAGTTTCGAGAGGTTCACAAACTGCAGGACTCCGGGCTGCTGACTTTGCCCATGAGAGAGAAAGGGAGATATTGGTGTAAACACCATGGATTTCTAATCAGACCGAAGGGGGAAACCTTGCCTCTGCCCCCAGTTAGATGTGGGATCTCAGGTAGCATTTCTGAGCCTTGGCGCCTTCATCCCTAGGGTTGATATACTACCATCTACTTCAAGCTTGCAACGACCACTAACAGAATTTAAAGCGCACGCTAGAGTGCCTGTCACCATTTGTGCCCATTAAATTATATTAACTGAATTCACAGCAGGGAAGTGATCCATGTGCCAGTAACATAGAAATGTGTCCTGGAGATGAGTCCTCAACCAGATATGATGGGAAAGAAAGGGCAGGGGCAGTGGAAATGTGAAGATGGTGTTTCTTTGCACACTCACGCCCACTGCACACTCCTTCCTCCGGGGGGCTGGGGCTGAGAGGTGCGGACATATGGACAGCAGCCAGACAGGAGGCTGGGAATTACTCAGCTGGAGGCCTGAGAACCAGCAGAATTTCTCTTTCCACTCTGCCTTTTGGGAAAAAAGCTATCTTCCTAGCCTTTTGCCCCCGCCATCCTCCTGTCCACATTAGAGGGACAGGGTGACCTTCTCTAGGCCTCATAGCCCCTCCCCAGGCCCTGATGCTTCCTGAGCTCCAGGGGTGCAGGATCCCAGCCCAGGACTCCACATTATCCAGCTCCAGCAGCGGCTGGTCAGACCTGAACACAGGAAATCAGCTTCAGTAACAGAGTGGGTGCCGAAGCCAGCTCTCAGGCTCCTACTCCGATTTCCAGATCTGTCTGGTTGGACTGCTTGTGGAGGCCCAGGTTCCAGCCACCACACACCTCAGGATGGCCACTCTTGCGCCGCGCCTGGGGCTCTGAGGCTGCGTCCAGTCACGAGCTCGGGGATCCAACATGCAGGGACTTACATCTTGCTTTACAGCCTAACGGTTTTATGATTCTAAGTCAGCTTACCACGATGAGCCTGGAATTAAAATATCTACCTCAAAGTGCTTTGGAGGAGCTTAGGGAATTGCATATAAGCCGCTTGGCATATTGTAGCTGCTTGACAAATATCAATAACCGCGATTCCACATGTGCGTGACTTCTCATTTCCTTTTGCAATGCTACACCCACCTGCTGGAGAGCCCGTAACCCCTTCTGGCGATCGGATGTCAAATTTGACCTGTTCTGTCTCTGTCTCCACTGCCTAACTCCCTCGTTTCCCAGAGACCTTCCTCTGCTAACCTGTTCTACCTGGCTATGTCACAAAATAAGTACAAGCTCTTTCCTTGGGTGTGTCACATGTATAGTAAGGCTGTTGGCTTCAGTTTGGGTTTTGTTTTCCTTCCCTCCAAACTTCTCTGCATCTGTACCAGAGCATCCCATCTTGTCCGCACTTAGCTGGCAGCCTCACCACGTTCTCTGTGGCTCTCATTGTAATGTGGTTTTCCGATGTATCAGGATACATTTCCCCAGGTAGAAGGTGTTTATTCCTAGTGTTGTTTAGATGATTCTGTGTAATCTTGGCACAGGAGAGTATCCTAGATTTCAGGACTAGCACTGGCTTCTCGCCCCTTCCTGTATCTGCGCCCTTTGATGAGCCACTGGGACTTCCTCCGGTGACAGCAAGAGTGTGCTTCCCCACCTTTGATTTGAGCTTGTCTTTCCACTGGCTTTGATCACCAGAAGGAGGAGGAAGTGACAGGGAGTCAGCTCCCAGCTGAGGCTTTAAGGCGGTCTGTGTGTTCCTACTTTCCCTCTCACACTTACGCTGTCACGGGGGACAAACATACCTGGGCTGCTCTGTGTGTCTCAGGAGCACGACTGGAAACACCTGAAGGAACGCTGCCTTGGCAGAGGTGACCAGCCGGGCCGGCCGCCCCAGGCCAGCCCTGTTCCAGCCAACCCACCCAAAGGTGGGCAGTGAAAGCATCGCATGGTGCAGGTGCAGCCACTTGGCGTTAGGATGGGCTATCTTACAGCGAAAGTTAACCCAGAGAGGGAGGGGGGAGGGAGAGAGAATAGCAGAGATGATGTGTCGATTATATAGAAATTTGGCACGCTTTGCTTTTGTTATCATTGATGCTAATTTGGAAGGTAACTATAAAGTTGGCAAAAAAGATTGGGTTTGGTAGGTCAATGAAAAAAACATCGAATTCTGATGGTCCTTTACACATGAAGGGATTCTCCCAAATAACCAAATCTCTCTATGATTTCCACTGTCTTTTCTACCCTCTTTTCTTCCCGCTTGAATCTCCTACCACATTTTGTTTCACAAACACATGGAATGAACATCAGCGGAGGGCGCGTCTTTAGAAGGGAATGAGCTCTTGAAGGGCCTTCCCAGAGAACTGATGTTTTCCCAAAATGCCCACCTGATTGAAGAGCTGAAAGGAGGCACGGGCGGGTCTGGTATTCACGGTCTATCTCTATATAATGTGGCTGTGATTGCGGAACAATAAGGAAAATTGCTAAATCTGCAATTCTATTCAGTGCACAATTTTCCCCCCTGAGGTTAGAGTGATATTCAGGTTTCAGCATTTTATGAGAACAAATAGGACACATTCAAAGTGAATTCTAAATGACCGAAAGCTACTTGATGAGAAGAATTCAATTTATAACAAGACTCACCACTTCAAAGTCAATTCTGGCCCTTTTATTATCTAGAGGCTCCAGAATGAATCATTTTCTGTGGATTGCAGTAAGTTCATAGACTGGATACTTAAGGGGTTGCAGTTACTCAGATGCAGGGGTCTGAAGCAATCACCACTAGAACCGCATTTGGTTTTTTTCCGTGTTACTGGCATAATTTCAAAATAGAGATTTTCTTTAATTTTAAGTTTATGCACCCAAATTTGTAGCTACTCCCTCATTCAACGCTGATGTACACTTTCTCATACCTGCATACATATGGCTTTCCACTTTTACACACCCTGTTTATTTTATAGACAATTCCCAGATTTCTGATCTGCATCACTGCAACAAACTTGCTCTTGTTGTGTAAACCATGCATCTATGCTGTGTGTTTTAGTGGAACGTAGCTGGAAGTCCTGGAGGCTCAAACCCCTTTCCCACAAGCTTCCTGCCACATCTTGGTCACAGGCCTTGCTGCAAACCAGATGGCAGAAGGGAAAGGTAGAAAACTCTGAATTGAACCAGAAAACTCCGAACTGATTGAAATTACCTGACTCGATGCTTATTAAGTGCTAGGCAATTGGACAAAATGTCTATTGCGATATGCATTAAGTTCAGTTACAGCTAAATTTAAATTTTCTGCACATTGGCCTTGGTGCTTGAGAATTCTATGCCCACTAAACTCATGATTTCAATGACAATATCCTGGGATCAATGGGACTAAAGAGGAATGCATGTGTTGCTAAAGCAGCATAAAGAAGGTGAAATGCAAAATGATCAGGGAAGATTTCTTTAACTTTGTCTTGAAAAGTGAGTGGACGTTTTTCAAGTGGAGCTGTGGGCTGGGCAGGGAGCAAGCAGCAAGAGCAGGTTAACAAGAGGCATGTGTTTGGGAATAACTAGAGATTTGGGATATTGGACAATAATTTTCCCCTTTTAGTTTTTCTCCTATTATATCCCTTCCTCCTTTCCACAGCAGAAGTTGGAGCAAGAGCATCTCTCACAATTTATAGATAATGCATCTTTAAAGGCAGTGAAAAAAATGCTATTCTGGGAAATCTAAGCCTTATGTTTTCAAAGCAGTATCTAAGATACCTATATGCATAAAATGAGTTTTACTCTATCTTAGGGTGGGGGGAAAACAACTATTCTCCATCTTTATAGGAATGAAAAGACAAAAGAGCAATGAATAAGTCCATAGGATGATTCTCAAGTTGATTTCTCCAGTTATCAGAACTGCTTTATACTCTTAAAAAGGTATTTGGAGCCCCAAGAAGATTTTTTTATGTGGGTAATTATCTGTCAATATTTATCATATTGTAAATTAGAGTATATTACAAAATATAACTTTTTAACGATGTTTAACTTAAAATAACAATAATATGCATATTATTGATAAATATTAATAGTATATTTTAATGAAAAAGTGAAAAAGTTGGCTTTTTTTATATTTTTGCATGTGTTTGTAATGTCACACTTTATAGAATACTGTTGGATTTTCAGATATGCATTTCTTTTCTTGTAAAAGATTATTTTGGCCCAGATATAAAGGAAATCTAGGCTCGTACAATATGTTCAAAGGAACATTGAAGTAATCGTTCCAGATAGTGATGGATATTCTTCTCTAAAATGACACTTAAATTTGACAAATGATAGTTTCTTCAAGGTTATTTCCAATATAGAATCTAAAACCATATCAATAACCTTTTTGTACTTTGTTATATTAAGATTCATTGATATATCTTGCACTTTGAATAGGTCTTTGCCCATATTTGATTTTATAACATCATGTACTAGTCATTTAAAAATATTGGCTGAGACAGATCTTCCAAGTGTTAGCTCATATCATTACATAGTATCAAAAAGCACATGCATTCACAGTACCATCAATCTCATCAGAAAAATCTTTACATATTAGAAAGCTATTAAGCTTATGGTGACAGAGTCAAGCAATATTGCAAAAATCCTAATTTTTACTTCAGAGCTCGAATTTTATTATCTGCAACAAATACTGCAATTTATTTTTGTTGAACTGTCAGACTCACTCCATTCATTTTTTAGAAAATGTCTCCCTAAATACTCCAGTTTTAATGATCAACACTTTTCTAGTGTCAATTGTTTTCTAAAGGAAAAATTGTATTCCATACAAAATGTAGATAGTTTAGCTTGCAACTCCAATCATTGCCCAGTGCTTTTACTTGAGCCAGCTATCATATTTTAGTATGAAGAAGAGGTGCTTTATGTATATTTTGTATTTCATCACACAGAATGTGAGAAAGACATGTCTATAGTGTCAACATTTAAAATAATTAATAATTGTAACTTTTCATACAGGACATTCTTGATAAACTGGCTCATTTGTTTCTGTGCAGGTGTGGTAGTGTAGAATGCAGTGTTAGTACACTTTCCTGTCACTGATTTCTGCAAAGGCACCAGCTAATTGTCCACTTTTGTTTTTATTACACCAGTGCAAATATCAACATAGAGGAAAAGGAAAATAATTGCTCAGCAGTGTAAGGAAAATAATTTTGACCCCATGTATCCCCTGAAGGTTCTTGTGTTCCCCAAGTGGTCTGTGGACCACACTCTGAGAACTTCTGGTGTAAGGAGGATAAAAATCAAAGGTTTATAGTTAATTGATGTACTGGTAGGTAAACAATGGACCTCTGCATCTCACCAGGAACAAGTTTATTTAGCAGTGACTTTCTGGAGGGTGGGATGCACCGTATTTTTGCTGTATCCAGTGAATCCCAAACTGAGCTATGCATCTGCCTCTCCTCGGAAATTTTAGGGCAAAAATATGATATAGAGATCTGGGATTCTCTTGTGGATTTAAATTCAAAATCTGGTATGCAGTATTGAAATGTGTATTTTTATCTTGACCCAAGTGATGCTGCTCATCCAGATTATGAGATATATTTGAAAAGCCCTGGATCGATGTGGCCACAGGAACCAAGATGGTGTGTTACCAATTACGTCATCCCTGGTGTACTCATGGGTGAGGCTAGGATATCCAATGTGCCAGTTTGGCTCGTCCCTTGTTTCTGGTGGCCTTGGAAGCTACAGTTATGAGAGAATCAATGACAGAGGACTGATTTCAGACTTAAGCTACGGTTATCAGAGAATTTTTAGTGGAAAGATTAAGGAGAAGCGGATTTCTTTCTTTGTTTTTTCTGACTGATATGATGCAAGTTTTCAGTTAACTCTAGCACTCTTTTATGTCCTTTGAACCACATAGTTTTGGATATTTTTATATTTTCCAAAAGCTTTGCAAGACACTTCTAAACGTCAACAGGGGCAAAAACATTTCAACATGATAATAAAAATAGCAAAATACCAGAAAACAAGTGAGAGGTCACAACCAGGTGAAGGTCACTGAGGAAGAAGTCATATAAGTAACATTCAAAGGACAGAAAGGGGAATCTCTGAGCAAAAGCTTATTTTTAAAGCTCTACAGCCAGGACAAGAAGAGCTAACGCCAGAGGTGTCATGGCTGCTCCTACATGATGGCATTTCTGATTCACAGCGGACACCAAGATTGGGTTGGGAGGAGTCTAGTCCTCAGATACCAGTGGGCGCTGTGCTTCTGTCCCCTCGCATGCCCCGGGAGAACAACACGAGTCACAAAATCCCTGGGAAGCTTAAAGGAAGTCATGGCCATAAAGCACTAGCACAGTGGCTTCCTGTGATGGACTTCCGGCATGTTTTCGCTGCTCACAAAGTATCGCGTCTGTCTCCCCACACAGTCGAGATCTTGGTATGTTGAGGTATTCATCTATTTCATCATTGTAATCTGTTGACATGCAGTTGTGCATAGTGTTTCTGTATTTTGTTCGTTTGTTTGTTTGTAAGGTTGGCATTAATGTCCTCCTTTTCATTCCTGACTTTATTAAATTGAATCTTCTCACTTCTTTTTCTTCGTCAATCTAGGTGAACCTTCGTCATTTTGCTGATATTATATTTTCAAAGAACCAGTATTTGACTTAGTGGATTTCTTTATATTTCTCCATTCTTCACTTTTTAAATTTATCCTCTGATCTTAATTGTCTTCCTCTTTCTGTGCCTTAGATTTACTGTGCTCTTCTTCTTCCAGTATCTTCAGGTGGAATGTTAAATTATTGATTTGAGATCTTTCTTTTTGATTATAAGTATTTACATCTGCACATTTTTATCTCACGTACTGTTTTAGTTGCATCCTGTAAACCTTGATACGTTGTATCTTAATTTCCATACATTCCAAAGTATTTGATAGTTTTTCTCATTTTTTCTTTGACTCATTGTTTATTTAGAAGAGTGTAACTTCCACATATTTGTGATTCTTTTTCAAATTTCCTTCTACTGATTTCCAATTTTAGTTCATTAAAATTGAAGAACATATTCTGTATGATTTCAATGCTTTTAAACATACTGAAACTTATCTTGTGAGCTAGCACATAGTATAGCCTCAAGAACTTTCCACATGCACTTGAAAAGAACACATATCCTGCTGTTATGTTCAATAGATTATCTATTAGGTGTAGATAATGGTAGATATTGGTTTTTGTCTGTTTAAGTCTTTTATATCCTTATTGATTTTATGTTTCGGTTTCTCTCTTTTTCTGAAAGTGATATACTGAAGTCCCCAACTATGACTATTGAATTGTCTACCTCTCCCTTTAATTCTGCTTCTCCCGGAGTGACACTCTTGCATTACAACATCGGAATGCCGGGTGCAGGCTGCTGTCGCTGGTCCTCTCAGCTTGCCTCTCCTAGCAGGGATGCTCTGCCCTGTGGGCAAGCTGGGGCCCCTGTAATCTCAGCCAGCCAAGCCTGGGTAGAACTTCTGTCCTGGGACCAGGAGCTGAGTATAAGGAGGGAGCCCTGAGCTCTCTCTTGCCTGGAATTTAGCCTCTGCACCACAGAGCTGCACTGGGACTAGGGATGCTGGTCACCTGACCCTCTTTGGAGTGGGAGGTGAGGGGGAGGGAGAGAGCCTTATCCTTTTGTTCACACCCCTCTCCAGTAATGAACAGAACTTCTGCCACACTGAGCTGGCCATGCGGGGGTGCAGTCTGAAGTGAGTCACGGCCAGAGCCCTGCACTGTCTTCACTGAGATTGAGTTGACTGTCCTGAGTAAATGTTTCTTCCTTTGCTGCATGCCCTAGGAACAACCTCCCAAGATGTTAAAGCACCTTCTTAAAGAAATAATTTTTACAGGTGTGGTTACCCCCGGGGTGCTGGGTGCATGGGAGCTTCTCATGCCACCATAGCACGTGCTGCCCTCCTGATACGTGTCTTCAATGACTACATGTGTTAAAACAAATGAGCAGGAAGCATCTGCCCGCTTTCTTTCTCCTCTTCCTTTTCCCTAGAAGTAAATGGGAGAGAGAGGGAATAATGCATCACCAATATTATCTGTTCTTGTAATGAGTAACAGGCTGAGTAGTATTGTGAATCAGTGCAACACTGGAATTACACTACCGATTGTGAACCGCATGGTTTCTAATGCCTGTGCGCAGGGGTCTATTGTTTTATGACTTCAGCTGTTTATTGTGGATACTGATCTCTCCAAAATCGCTCTGAGGATCTTCAACATTCTCATTTGAAAGTCATTTTCGGATTGTCTTATTATTTCTGTTTTCAGAGAGTGGACTATCCCATTTAATTGGGACATTTTTTGTTTCCTCTTGCTAGCTCTTTGTGTGCACTTTTTGTTTTAAAGAGTATACTGATTAGTTTTCTCTTTTTCTCACTTGCATCTCAACTTTCCCCATGCAGCCTCGAGGCTTGTGACTGTCTTCCCAGTGTGGGTTTAGATGCCTACGGGGCTTGGGCTGCCATCCGTCAGAGACCTGAGTGAGGGTGCAGCGTGGCCGGGATGCAGGGAGGGCAGATTTTCACACCACACAGGTGGCTCCTGAGCAGCCACACTAGTGGTTACGACTATTTCCAGCCTCGATCGATTTAGGAATGAGAAAAGCCACTCATCACCGGCTTAACCAGTGAGCTGAATACAGGTACAGTTCGTCTGAGAGACCTGGAGACCCACCGTAGTTGAATTTCTGGCCACCATTGACTGGTCCTTGTTTCCACACTCTGGGCCAAAACCCAGAATTTCTGACCAAGCTTAGAAGTGAGTTTTCCTTATTTTCCATGTTGGAAAGATGTCTATGCCTTTATTGTTGTTTTTGTAGGTATAAATGCATACACACACATGTATTAAAATATTAAAATATTTTATCAATGATTGCCTTCTATGGGGCAGGTGCCTCATATGAGGTAGGGGCATATTTTCCATACGATTTTGTATGTCATCTTGACTAGGACTTTTGTATGTATTTTATTGTTTCCTATAATGTTTATTTTTTTTAAAAACCTTAAAATGAGTAGGAGTCTACCCTTTTTACAATTGAATAAAATGAGTCTAGAACAGGCGATGTCACTTTTCTGGAGTTATAATGCTAGTTTTTGCTAAAGCTGCTATTTGAAGCTCAGTAGGTTTGAATCAAATACCTGGGTTCCTTCCAGTTCATAATGCCAGGGATAAGTCAAAATAATCTTTCAAATTAATATGGATTTTATTTTGAAAATATTTTATATTTTTAATTTTTTTTCTTAAACTATACATATAAAAAATACTTTCCATCCAACATTGTAAAGGATGGTTTTTTCTATGTGGGTAGACAGTGTGCTATTTCAGATCTAATTTTTCTTGAATTGTTTCACTCATAATTCATTTACTTTCATCAGATAATATGTGTATCCATCTGGGCTACAGTGGTTTACTTAACATCTTCTGAAAAAGACTAATAAAACTAAGTAATTGTCTACAGCCCAAAGAAGGTTAGTTTTTAACTGTTGCAGAAAAGAAGAATATTGCAAAGAAAAGGGACCCGTTTATACTGTCAAAGCCACAGCAGCAGTAATTTAAACAGCGCGAGCTGTATCTCACTCACACAGTTTGCAGGTCAGTATATCTCTGCAGTTCTGTGATCCAGGGGGTTTTGGTATTAAATCCAAATGGAGATGGTAAAGAATTTTAGAGCAGGGCCACACGTATTCCTCCAGTGAATCACCTCAGACTTGAACTGAGCCTCTTGTTTAATCAAGGTATTAAAATCAAGGAGGCACCCAGAGGCTGTTCCTCGTGCATTTAAACATTCTCTCTGTGAGGCAAAGCGGCCAGGTGTGGGCTCACTGACGGGGTGCTGAGACCCAGGTGCACAGGAAAGCGACCTTCAGCAGAATCCCAGAGGGGCAGTTAATGCCACACACTGGTTTTGTAGTTGGGAAGCCAGGGTCTTCAATCCAGGCTCTGCCAGGTATTACCTGTGGGCATGAGATACCTTTAGTGGAACCTGCCGACCACCAGCTTCCTCTAAGAAAGAGAAGAGCACCATCTCAGGTGGTCATGGAGAAGGTGGAGTCACTGCATACCTGGCAGGACTGGCTCTTGTTGGTGCTCAATCAATGGCAGCTGTGGCATGATGGCTACTTTCACCCAGAAGGGGAAGATTTATCCTCCTGTATCCTTGTCCCCAGGTATTTTGTGGGAAAGGGTACGGTACGTTTGTCTGTCAAATGGCAATATCAAGGATGTGCTGCTTGCTATTTGCGCAACTCCTCTGTCACAGGAGTGGAAGTAAAAAGAGGAATGTCATTTCATTGCTGTGATTAAGATTCTTAGACTCTTTCAGGGAGAGGGAAAAATATCAAACTCACGAGAGCACACATGCACACACACACACATGCACACGCTGATGAACACAAGTTTAACGGTTTCTTGAAAAGGGTGATCCAGTTGACAATCTAGTTCTGTATTTCTTTTAAGATGACAACTTTCATATTTTGTTATTTTAAAATGAACGTTTGTATCCCTTGCTTCTGAAAGGGATGGAATGTTATTAATTACGTAGATACCACTGAACAGAATGACAATTGCTTTCAGGTAAGTCAAAGAAAACAGCCAAAGGAGCTGTCCCATAATAACAAGAAGTGCATTGGTCTTCAGCTACTAGGTCTGAACCCAGCAAGGTGATGCAAGGGACCCCCCACCTGGGGACACCTGACCTGGGCCAGGGGCCATCTCATTGATGCCTGCTGCACCAGGAACACCAAATACACAATCAGACTGGGACCCTACTCTCTGAGAAAGCCCTTCAGGACACAAAATGCTTTGTGGAACCTTCCAACAGAAAGGATATGTTCTGTTGAAATTGTTGCCACGTGCCAATTTCCATCCTAGGAATTCCTCTGTAAGGATTTCAGGATACTAGGAATAACAAAAGACAATGAAGAAATGCAAATATGGAATATTTTCCCCTGTGTCTGGTGACAAGCCATCATGTATGTGCATTTCAGTGTTTTAACATCAAAACAAAAGAAATGTGCTATTTGGGAGAAATGATGTCCATATCGTTTTCTTTCCCAGATGTAGAAAATTGAGCATTGTAGATTTTTTTTTGCTAAAAAACGGAAATTAATTTGGAAATTGAGAGGAAAAAAAAATCAACACCAGCTACTTAGCAAGGAAGAATTTGGCTAGGATACAGGTTGTTTCTCCCTTTCCATGGGCTGCTTTCTCAGTTTTTAGAGTGCAATGAGCAAAAGGGTTTTAAATATCATCTAAATAACAACATACCACATGGAACCCTCCCATCCCCAACAGATATCACTTTTTGCACAAGTCCTTGTTGTCAATCAAATGCTACCATGAAATTAGTCTGAGTAACAGCAGTTTTATATACCACGTTTTCACAAGTCACACCATTTTATGATTACATATCAAAGACATTCATGATGCCAACCAATCTGTCAGCATTTAAATGAGGCATTTTGGAAAAAAAAAGTCAGACACAGCATAAATGGAACTAATGCTGCAGCATTATAAACCATGCTCTGATAGGAATTTAATGTACCTGCGTTCTTCTTCTCCACTGGGCTCATGCTGTTTCTGTTGGTGAAGCAAGATTAATTCGTCCACGTTACCTGTATAGGGAAGATTACATTTTCTTTTAAGAATATAAACTAGAAATATCTCCCGAACTCGGTCCAGCCCCCTCTCCTTTGTAAATACCTTTAGGCAGGGCTTGCTCGGGCAAAACTGTAAAGGGACAAATCTGACTTCCAGCACTGGGTTTTGAAAGCCAGTGGCATAGTGTTTAGGAAAGAATTTGGGGCACACCTAGGTTTCAATATTAGCCGTCTAATATACTCAATATATGACAAGGCAATTCACAGGAGTTGTAAGAGCCTTGATTTCCTTCTCTGTACAATAGAAATAATTATACCAGTTCACAGAAGTTGACATGTCTAAATTCCCTTACCCTACCGATCTTTGTATACGACTCTTTTTTTTTTTTTTATGAACACAATTTTACTTGCATTCTTGAAATCAGAGCAATGTGCACTCAAAAAGCGTTTATGGTTGTCACAGAATGAAGAGCAATGTGTGATGTCTGCCTGGAAGAATCTCACCACAGTGCAAAGGACTCTTTTTTTTAAAATTTTGGAATATTACAGGGATATAAATGTTTTTGGTTGCATGGGTTGCTTTTATATGGCTTGGGTCAAAGTTATAAGAGTTCCCGTCACCCAGATAGTGTGCATTGTACCTGTAAGGTATGATTTCACCCATCTCCCCTCTCCTCTCCCATCTGCAGGATTTCCACTGAGTTTTACTTCCATCTGTGCACATTGTGCACATGAGCGCTGATCTCTTAGTTCCAGTTTAATAGCGAGTACATGTGGTGCTTGTTTTTCCATTCTTGCAATACTTCATTTAGGAGAATGGTCTCCAGTTCCATCCAGATTGTCACAAAAGGTATAAGTTCATTTTCTTTTATGGCTGAGTAGTACTCCATGCTATACATATGCCACATTTTATTAATCCACTTATTGTATAAGACTCTTAAAAATAATACCACAGCATATAGAGGTTGCTTTTTTGATACCAACCTTCTTTACTTGGATTAGTCTTTTCTACTTTTTTTTTCTTTTTATAGTTTGGTCTCTGTAGAGATTGTCAAATATTGCCAATGCCGGCTATATTTCAAGTCGTCATGGCGGGCTATTGAGAAAAGTTTTCCATTAGCAATGACCGCACCTCGGATAAACCTCTTTTGCGTAAAGCTAGACTTTTCTCCCTTTATCATCGGTTTCCACATTCTTGAAAGTATTTATTTCATCTTGTTAGCAAGTTAGCAAGCTCTCTTGTAGCTTCATCAAGTCTATGCAGAAAAGGAAGGGTGCATAAATGAGTGGAGCGCGGGGAGTTCTACTCCCCACGACGGTACAAAGAGCAGATGACGCAGCGCCGCAGGTTTTCAGCAGTGGGGTGTGCATTTCCATCGCTCAGTGAACCTAAGGACTGAAGCTCATCGGGTGAAACTTCAGGCAAAATTAGAAAACACAAAACCATAATGGACATGTGGGTGTGGAGGGAGCCAGGAGAGGCATTTGGTCATTTCCAGAGCCTCTGAAATCCCACCATATGGGGGAACGTTTGCTCCGTCCCGGAGTCAGGCCGGCCCTGCCAAAGCGTGGTATGGGCACTACTGAGCTTTCATCTGCCCAGTTGAATCAAAACTGAAAGGATCGGTTCAAACCAGATGGACTGAGAAACGGCAGCAATTGCCTCTGAGGGTCTCTGTCTGAATTTAAAGAGCCCTGCACCACCGGGGCACGAGGGCCGGAGGAGTCGCCAAGAGTTCCTCTCGCTCACCAGCCGGCACCCAGCACCTGCGGGGCGCTCGGCTGCGCTGACGGCTGGCTGAGGCTGGACACACACTTTCTGGAGCTGGACTCATGTACCGGTTTTGGTCGGGGCCGGAGCAAGGACTGGGAGATGTGGGGGCAATGCAAACCCCGGTGACAGACACGTCAACTACCTGCCAGGAGATGTGAGTCTCAAATATCAAAGAGATTAAGCACAGATACTAAGATATAGGCCAGAGGTGGATTGGAGGTGACTGCATTTGGAGCCTGACTATGGGGAATCGGGGTGCCGGTATACCAGGCACCAGGAGGTGCTTCCTGACAGCGTGGGTGCCATAGCCACCTATGGGTGTTCTGATCCCTTGAGTGCTAGAGGCCATGAGCGTCAGGCTCATGCTGAACTGACGTATAGAGGCTAACCGAGTGCAGCCATCGTCACCTGGTCTCCCTACCTGGGTGCATGTCGGATGACAGTGCACCGTCAACAGGGTCCTGAAATCTGGAGATCGGGATGGACAGAACTCACTGACAGCTAACAGCACTGAGGAGAGAATCCTGTGACATGCCAGGGGCAGGAGGAAAGAAGTGTGTCTGAGGGCCAGGGGCCAGCATGGGACCTAGACCTAGAGTCAGCAAGGAAGAAGAGGCCAGGCAGGCTGTGCCTGGAGGGGCATGGGACTGGCAAGCTGGAGGGACCCTTCCCTGTGGCTTCAGGGGAGAGGGTGGCAGCATGGCAGGAACAGTGGAAGGCAGTCCTGCAGCAAGACAGAGGACAAACGTCCCCTGCACAGCGGTGAGGAGGGGCTCTGTCACTTCTACTGGGAGGGGTTTGTTGGAAGCCAATGAGACACCCAGTTCAGAGGGTTTTGGGTAGGCTGACTTGAAAATGTGAGGCCAAGGGAAGAGGGTGGGTCCACGTGAGGTGGAGACTGAGCGACGTCGAGCCACGCCTGGCTGTGTGCAGGGTGGCTGGAAGGAAGAGAGAGTCCCAGGACGTGGGAGAAGGCAAGGCCACTGCGCCTGACCCACGGAGGCCAGCGTGGGCCTGGAGGGGGAGCAGAGGCCCCTGGGGGGTCAGGGCCCCCTGAGGTATGTGTGGGGGGAGGCAGATTCAAGAGGCGAGAAGCGGGAGAGTTCGGCCAGAGGAAGACGGAGGTGACCCCGGGGAGGGGACATTCTACCCGGGGCACAGAGTGAGGCAATCTCTCTGCACTGTGCTGGGATCCCCTCAGATGGTTTCAGGAGATGAACTGAGCTAACCATGATCAACAGGCGTGTCCTTCCCCGAAAATACAGATGAGGTACTTCATGTACTCCTCTCTTCTTTCACACATGTGAGGCCTCCATGATGTTGCAAGCCTGTGCCCGTGATCCCGTTTCATAACAAATACAGGAAAATGTAAGAAAAGCACTTTCGAGAGAGGCCGAGGGACTTGCTCAGATAGAAACAGCTAGCGAGGAACTGGCCCCGGGGCAGCCCGACGTGTCTTTAATCAGCATGTTGAATCTGAACTCTTACTCCAGTGTGATGAAAACTTACCATTAAATTAGCATCTTTCAGAAAATGTAAAACTGTAGTTCCCTAAATCCCATACTTTATGAAAGCACCAAGTCACACAGATACTATTTCATAGTGTAAGTCCATCTGATAGAAAGAATAGCAATACCTACGCTTGTTGTCAGTACCCCTAAACATTTTTTCTAAGTTATCCAAATGCATACAGTTTTTGTTGCAAATATTTTTATGTATTTCATTATTATAATAGATTTCTAAATCTGTCATTTGTTTTAAGTAGTATATCTTTGTATCAGTCTTAAAAAAGTAAGCTTTTGGTAAATTAATTCTAATCTTCTGGGTTCTTCTGTAATATATCCTGTTAATAGCATATAAATTCAGTATATTTTTTTAATGTAGTCAATTGTAGAAATCAGTAAGATCCTGAGGGGAAAGGGCAAGGAATGCATTTACTGTAAATCCCGTTATCCAAATCGAGTATCTGTTTCATGTATTAAATCATACACCATAATCATAAATTTAAGAGTAATAAATTTTATTACCTGGTTTTAGAGATATCAGCTAAAACTTACCCTTATTCATATGGCTAGATTTTCCTGTATTAAATCAATCTCCCAACGTTCACTCTGTAGGGTGTGTAGCATTTCAAAGCAGTGCTATGTTATTCTGGTTATTGTCAAAAGCAGGTTTTCTAACAGCTTTCCCGAGTCAAATAAGATAGATGATACCAGCGTACAAAATGCATGTCATATGATTTTGCTCTTGTATCATGTCTGATAAAATTTATATCATGGGCATGCAAATCTCTCACAGCCTTGGGAAGAGTGGCTTGATTCCTAGGTCCTGTTTGGGCCAACCTGCTGCTGTCATTGGTCCTTCCACACACACTGAGTGCAGTGCCTGCTCAACAGCTATTTCTATTTTTTTTCTATTTTTATTTATTTTTACTTTTTTTACTTTTTTTTTGAGCCCAGTCAGTAACTCATAAGTTGAGAACAGCTATTTCTGAAGATGCAGGTGCTGTTTGCAAGACCAGGTGAACCTGGGAGGGCATTTATTTAGAGCAGCTACACACTATATGATCAAGATCATAAGCACAAAATATCACAAAGGTCTAACGTCACAATAACAGTACTTTGTACCAGTCAAAGGTGCAAGACGAGGCCAAAACTTTGAGAAAGAGACTTCGAAGCTCAGTGATTTGGGAGCTCAGGGAGGTGAGGGAAGTGGACTGAAGCCACCAGCAGCAGGAAAGCACCTGAGGCTGCAGGTAGGTACAGAAAAACGACCAATATTTCCCCTTCCTGGGGCCACCCCAGCTTGTAGTAACCCGTTTGGTTCCACTTTGTTCCTGTGCACTAAGTCACCAATCGCCATTGTCTTTGTTCTTGTCTGGAAAAGATTAACTACCGTGTGGGCCGTTTCAGCGGCTGTTGACATGCTCACTCGGTCCCCCCAACAGCAGAGGGTCTTCTCCACGGAGGAAGGAGGCACCAACACAACCTGCTGATGCCTCTTCTCTGTCATCAGCCAAGCCCCACGGTGCCTTTGCTACAGACTGGCTGGGGGAGGAAGACTCCGAAATGTCCCTGGTGGGAGGGGCAGCAAATAGTGCCTGCATGCAAACCACAAACTCCTGGCTGAGAGAAGCAGAACCACGGAAGCTGGGGAGGCGTTTGCCTGGGAGTTAGACAGCTCTTCCCCATCTCCTTCCTCGCACTCTGCCTGGATGGGCACCTGCAGAGAGAGGTGCCCAAAGTTACTCAAATACCTTGACTTGTCAAAAGGATTCAGTCGCTTTGTGTCTCTCTGATTTGTCTGATCTCCCTTTCAAGCCCTCACGCTGATGAAGAAATTACAAACTTCAGGCCAATTCTGATCGGAATCCTAGTGTGCTCCATTCATCCGATGTGATCGTTTGTTCTCAGATCCGGGCGAAGGCACTGTCGGACCCTCCTCTTTCCCAGGCTCCCCTCCCGAGAGGGTGCCCGATGCCCGCCCAGCGCTCTGCTGCCCACTGCCCTGCACTCCGCACGGTTGCTTCTGCTTCTGACCTGGGCTCTGCCCGCCTGCTGCTCTGCCCCGCTGCCCCGCTGCCCCGCTGCCCCTCGCTGCCGCCTGTCTTGGTCCCAGGGAGCAGACAGTGCTCTCTCCCTTCATCTCACACGTCATACGCGACCCTTCCTCTACTTCCTCTTAGCGGAGGGCAGAATCCAACTATTAGTGAAGTTTTACTAAAGATCTACAAAGTCAAGAGTAAAGGAAAATGATTTGCACTTATTTCATAGGTCCACATTCTTCTCTGAGTTTCTCCCCGGACTCTGTCCTGTCTCATAGCTGGCATCACAGACGTAGCGAGGGGCGGCTCACGACCCACCTCCAGGAGAGCCCCTGTCACCCACGCCTCAACGTCCAGGCACAAGTGACCTCCTGTCCCCAGAAACGGAGGGGAGGGGGTCGTCCTCCCAGCCCCTGCTCCCTGCCCCCAGCAGCAGGAGGAGGCCTGAGACCCTGAAGGAGATCGGAGCGCCAGTCCCCGATGAGGGTAGAGTCAGTACGTTTCCCAGAGTCTCGGGTATTCCTTGCATAGTGTCACCTGGGACTCTCCACAGCCCAGTCTAGGTTTACCGTTTCAAATGCAGGCCACGTGTTGTCCAGTCTTTCTTTACCGAGAATATGCGGCTACTTGGCTTCGGTGCAGGCAACTCCCCAGGGTGGCCATCCCCTAGCTGAGGGGACGTCCCCTAGCTGGGGTCTTGGGGTCCAGGCTCATCTTAGGGTTACAGTGCAGGGAAGGTCGTAAGGGGGTGCGGGGCGCTTTCACACACATTCTCCTCCGCAGAGCAGGTCGGACAGCTGGCGTGGACACTGGGGACAAGGGCCATCTGTCCCATCTCTGGAGAAGATGGGAGCTGGCGCTGGCTGGGCCCACTGAGTCATTACTGCCGGGCTCGATAAAGCTACAAGGTCCAGTTCACACCCAGGCTACCTTGTTAGACCTTAAATAGGAGCCAGTAGGAAACCAGGCCCTGCAGGTTATCATGGTTCTAGCTTTCCTAGGAAATATCTAGAAAGCATCCCCCTGCTGGTACGAGGAGGGTTACCTGGAGCCCTTCAGCGTAAGCAGCATGTACTTATAATAACTGGTGAAGGATTCTGAAACAAATACATGATTGGAGAGGCAAGGAACAGGACTTTCCATCCTAAATGCTTACTATGTACAAAAGTATTTTCACGAATGTGTCCTGCTTCTCATTTTGAGAAAGCTAAATGGTAATTTTAGACTCAAAATACTTCTCAAAAGAGCCCTGCTAATCATGGTGATGTAAAGTGGAGAAAAGTGCTCTATGTCAGGAAAACCAACCATATGTTTCATATTAAAAAGAAAATAACTAAATAGACCACTTTCCATTCCCTGAACCCATGTCCCCTAAGGAAGGGGGTGAGAAAACCAACGTGTGCACGGTTGATAGCCGGGTGTCTGACATCCACTGGCCAGGCAAGGGCTCCTGCCCTGCCCAGGGGACCCTTCCCCACCGGACACGTCCTGGTCAGCCCCAGGGTCCCGTCTCTGCCCACCGCTGCCCTCCAGTCAGCACCTGGTCCCCCACACCTCCCAGCCATCGGCGGCACCCCAGCCCCGATCTCCTAACTGCTTTATAAGCGCTGTTAGGAATTTAGTACCTTACGGCTGACTTCAACACCTCTCTTTCATGTGTTATGCTTTTCTCCAGTTTTTATAGTCACGACACAGCTGCAGAAAGTGGCGGGGAGGGGAACTGCCCCGCCTATCCGCGTTGTTCTCGCAAAAATAGTTAAACGTGTATTGAAGCAATAAGTAACATTTTGGCCTGCAGTAGGATGCATCTTCTCTTTTCTCTGCTGACTGTTTATTGTAAACAGAACAGATGGGCCTTCCCTCATGTGGCTGGACGTGGTAACATGTGGCCCGCTCAGGTCTGACTTGGACCAGGTGGGACACTGAGGCAGCCCGCCAGGTGCAGCGGTGTGCTCAGTCGCCGGCTCAGGACTGGCGGGGGACCCGTCCTTCCTCTCCCTGGATGGTTGGTTCCCTTTGCAAACATCTCTCTCACCACTCAGCAGGAGCAGCTATGCAACATTTCCATCTAAATATGGGATAAAAACCTAAACCTTTGAAAACTTAAGTTCTCTTGTCTCAGAATCCTAACCGTAGTGTGTCTAAACTCTCTCTTTGAAGCACGTGGGACTGACACACGACCGCAGTACTGGGGGAGCTGGCTCCGCAAGCCCTATGTGACTGTGGATTTAAGAGCCGTTAGGGAGCGACCCTGAGGGAAGCAGAGGCCAGACATACACTGTTGGGAAGGAGCAGGCGATTCTGAGTTCAGCACAGCGTCTACCACTTGAATTTCCAGCTCTGCCAGAGCCCTGTCTGGAGTTGCAGGCTGTACAAAAGCGACACCGCTGCCTCAACAAAAACTCTATGCACACTGTGTTGCGTGTCAGTGAGGGGAAGCGGGAAGTCGAGGCTCAAGCTCTGGGACCCTCCATGCCAGGACAGTGCAAGGCTCAGAGAGGCGTTTCTCCCCACGCGAGGACCCTGTCCCTAGCAGAAGAGCAAAGACTCCTGGAGGTGTCTTCCATGACCAGGCGAACAGTGCCAAATCCCAGGTGTCCAGCATGTGCTACTCAGGGGACAGCCCTTGGCGACGTCAGGGTACGATAGGCAGGGGGATTGTGGAATGTAGGGAATGCTGACGTCTCACGTGCTTCCTCACCTTCACTCGCTCATTCCCCAAACACGTGCTGGATGCCTGTGCAAACACGAGCCTGGCTGCAGAGCAATGAGCCAAGCAGGCGTGGCGTCTGCACCCACGGACCAAGACGGGAACACTTGGGGAGGAAGACAATGCACACACGGGCACAGCTGCACACTTTGTACTCTAGAAGAGAAAAGAACAGGATGGGAGGAGGGGAAATATCTGTGGTGCTGTTCTCGGGGCAGGGGGCCCCAGTTCATGCTGGAGAATCAGAAAAGGCTCCTGGAGACGTGACATCTGCGTCAAGACCCACACTGGCTGGGCAGAAGTGTGCAGGGTGAGGTGTTGAGAGAAGAGCTTTGCAGGGAGCCGAGACAGTCTGCAAAAACCCAGGGTCAGGAAAGCTCTGTTCCTCCTCTTCCTCTCCCCACCTCCCCCTCCCCCAGTGGGAACCTACCAGCAGGAGAGGGACAGGACTGACGCCACCGCTGCTCCCTTCCCATCTGAACAGTCACTTGGCGAAGCTGGGGAAACTGAGGCCATAGAGGTGCGTTAGTTTCTTATGACTGCTGCAATGCGTCACCACAAATTTTGTTGCATGAAAAGAATGCAAATGTACTTTTAACGTTCTGCAAATCGAAAACCAAGGTGCCAAGAGGACTGTGTTCCCTCTGGAAGCTTTAAAAAAAAAAAAAAACTTAAGATATTTTAGAAAAACACGTATCAGACAAAAGTCTATAGGTGACATATTTAATGTTTGCACAATAATGATAAAATCAATACCCACGAGGCCATCACCAACCTTAAGAAACGAAAAATTGCCAGAATACCTTCAACCCCCTATTTGTGCTTCCCACGATTTCCGGACCTCTTTGAAAAGTCCAGACCTGAAATAACTGCCATCCTCCAGATAGTGTTACTCATTCTCTTATTTTTCCTAATAAATTATTATACATGTATAAATAATAGGAAAAAAATAATTTTAATTTTCCAAGGTTTTGCTTTTTATATAAATGGAATTATACTATAACACATGCATTATTCTTTTCTTGATTGTTTTACCCCAAATTACATTTTCAGAATTAATCTATGCACATACATGTAGTTGGTTAATTGTATTACAATTATGTATACAATTATGCATTGTATTCATAATACAAATAGTCCACAATTTACTTACATATTCTATATTTGTCACTCATTTGTGTGGTTATTTTCCAATTTTTTGCTATCTAAACTTAGTAAGTATTTTGCCTTGAAGATTCTTTTGCACATCTTCTTTATTCTCGTGTGGTAAAGTTTCACTAGGGTTTATAAGGAGAAGTGAAATTTCTGGATATTAGATATGCAGACACTTAGCTTTACTCTGTAAATGCTGAGTTATCTGATTTATGCTTCCCCAGAAGGGAGGGAGTCCTGCTCTTCTGTGTCTCCCACATTTAATATTGTCATGCCACGATTCCCCCAATCTTTGGGATGCTGAACAGTAACACATTTTGGATTTTATTATAATTATATAGCATTTTCATCATTACTAATGAGATTGAATACCTTTCTGTACATTTAATCATAATTTGTGTCTACTTTTTAATGATACAACTGTATCATCTTTTGCAAATTTTTCTGATGAGTTTTATCTTTTTCTTACTGATTTACAGAAATTTTAAATATACATTTTTATAATATTAATGCATCTTTTTGGTTATATAGGTCACAATCATTTTCTCCCAAGTTATAGCTCATCTTTTTACTCTATCATATGTTTTGATTAACAAAAGTTCTTAATTTAATGCAGTGGAATATAATTTTTATTCCTTTTACGGGTTAATATCATAAAGATATTCTTCTGAAAATTTCAACATTTTTGTCTTTCACACTGAAGATTTTCATCCATCTGGAATTGGTTTGTATGTGTGGTATGAAGTAGGGATGTAACTTTACTTATTTTGCATATAAATTAATGAATTATCCAAGCAGTACTTGAACACTTTATACTTTCCTCACTCTCTGTTATTGCCAGCTCTATAAAATATCACTGTCTATGTAAGGATATTTTTAATCTTTACTGTGTTTTATTTATCTGTGTCAGCATTTATATTAATTAATAAAACAATTAATATTGCTTTATAATAGGTCTCAATACTGAGAGATAAAAGGAAAGCATCTCTTCCCTCACAGCTGTTAGTGTTTTAGGAGGATTCAAAATAGAAATCTATCCCACAGAGATCACTCTTGGTAGCAGGATATAAGGGGACGATCCTTAGAGTCAGAAAGACTCGGGTTTGAATTCTAGCTCTTCCACTTAACTGGATGAGTCATGTTGGGAAGTGGATCTCGGAATCTTGGCATTTTGATGTTTCCTCCATTATAAAATGAAGAATGACGCTTACCTACCCAAGATTAAAAACGCAAACCTCCTAGAGCAGTGTCTTTCACGTAGACACGGTTCATGACACGACAATTTTCTTTTGTTTCCTCTATCAGACGTAGTATTTTTCTGCCCATAAAGACACATAGTACCATAATGTCACTATGCAAAACAAAACAAAACAAAAACAAATAAACAAATAAATTTGATGGCATAAGCCAGGCTCTGCTTGGGATTATTCCTAAGTAATCACATTCTGTTCTTTTCTGTGGCCTCTGCCTACTTAGCCACATTAGCGCTAGTAGTTAAATATTTTTGAAATAAAGATGGATTTGACCTAATGGGTCCATCCTTTACTTTTCAGAATAATAAGTCTCCTTGCGATTACTGTATGGATTTTTTTAGAAATGCAAAATTATTGGCAGGTGAAAATATGATGAAAAAAATGAAGACATACTCTGGCTATGGATGTTTCAGTTCCAAAGCACTACTGGGAACTACATAACACATGCAAATTCGAGAATGGAGAGGGTATTTACTAGCAAGCTCTAGTTTATAGAGATAGAGGCAGTTGTCGTTATTCCTGCTATCCTCACATATGGTGAGTGGGCCCAGGCTGCGAGCCCAGCAGGGACCTCTGCCCACACAGGGGAACACAGCCCCTCCCCGAGTGGCCTCTCCACTCCCGCCGTCTGTGGGCTGCAGAAAGGGAGCTAATATTCATTGCGTTAGGTTCTGTGTGTGAAGGACAGTGTGAGGTGCTTTACATATGTTATTTTATTTAATCTTCATAACCGCCGTGTAACCTTATTCTCATTTCTGAGATGATCTACAGTAGGTTTTAGAGGTTGACCTGTCAAAGTCTCATAGCTAATTTATTAATTTCCTAGGACTGCCATAAAAAATTACTGCAAACTGGGTGGAATAAAGCAATAGAAATTGATTCTCTCACAGTTCTGCAGTCCAGACGTGCAACATGACGGTGTCAGCAGGGCCGGGCTTCCTCTGAAAGCCGTGGGGGAGGCCGCTTTCTTGCCGCTTCCTGGCTGCTGGTGTTGCTGGGAATCTTTGGTGTTCCGTGTACTGTAGACACGTCACTCTGATGTCTCCTTCATCGTCACATGGTGTTCACCCAGGTGCCCACATTTCCCTCTTCTTACAAGGACACCGGCCGTTAGATTAGTGCCCACCCTAACCGAGTCTGACCGCCCCTTACCTTGAATAACATGATTACATCTCCAAAGGCTCTATTAGCAAATAAGGTCACATTCACAGGGTCCAGGATTAGGATTTATAAACACCTTTTGGGGAAGCACAAAACCACATCAGTCAGTCAGTGGCACTTTTTTCTCTCTGTGTGTATGTATGTAAAAGGTACAGAAATATTTTGATTTTTTTTATAGTGAGCTATGAGACAATGTGCATTTTCCCCATTTATTTGAAAAGCAGAAAAGAGAGAGTAAATTAACCTTTCCAAATAGCCAACCGTCCTAGATCTGACTAATGTGAGAATTATCCAATGCCAATTTACAGAGGTCCAAAAATCCAATATGATAATATTTTAGTAGAGAAAATTTTATATAGCAGCAACATTTGATGAACGGATGTACGGATTTTTGTCAACAGCAAGCTGTGAGGGGGTCAACAGTGATAAGCCTCTCCACAAAGTCAATTTGATATTAACATTAATAGAATTTGCACCTTCTGGGGGATGGACAGGCTTGAAGCTCTGGCTCAGGTGGGGCAAAGGCAATATATGCAACCTAAACATTTGGACCCCTGTAAGATGCTGAAATAAAAAAATAAATAACATTAATAGAATAGCATAATACCATCCTCAAACTCAGGCAGGAATTGTCCTGTTCTGCCCTGTTCTGAGTAAACCATATTAGAAGTAATATGTTCATGTCGGGCATATATCATGTAGAAAATAGACTAAGCTGCTATAACAAGTAGATGCAAACATATGTTATCATAAACACAGTAAAGGTGCACCTCCTAGCACGTAACAGATCAGAGTGTTATGAATAGAATGTTTGTGTCCCCTCAAAATTTCTGCGTTGCAGCTCTAACTCCCCATGTGACACTATTTGGAAGTGGGGTCTTTGGGAGGAGATTAGGTTTATGAGAAGTCACAGGGATAAAGCCCCAATGAAGGGATTAGGGTCCTTATTAAAAAGAAGAAGAAGAAGAGCCCGGAGCTTTCTTCCCACCATGTGAGGTTGCAGGGAGGAGGCAGCTGTCTACAAGGAGGAGGAGCCCTGACCAAGACCTGAACACGGCTAGACTTTGGTCTTCCATGTTGCAGCCACCAGAATGGTGAGAGAATAAATTCTTGGTGTTTCAACTCCCCATCAGTGGTGTTTTGCTAGGGCAGCCTGATCTCGCTAGCTACGAAGATGGTGCAGAACCAGCACGGACGCGCACAGACCCAGGGCTTCCTCTCAGGTTCTGTTATTTCCAAGAATGTTGACACATTTTCCATGGTCAGAGCAGGGCTTTTTAATCATTCTCCAGGATCTGTTCTTTCCCTATTCCTACAAATAATTTAACTCTAACGCATTACAACAGCCAGCTATAGACTCAGTTTCCAAACTCCTGAGCCAAATGACTGAATTTGTACCAACAGAACGTGAACAGGAGCGAGGCAGGCCGTGTTTGCTTCTCTTTCTGAAAGAGAAATCTCCTGCAGGAGCAGGGACCTGGTGTGGGAGAGTCAAAGCACAGCACTTTAAAAATATCTGGAGATCAATTGAGTGTAGTCAGGACGGCATGGTTTCCCCTGCAGAAAGAAGAGCAGCAAAAAATTGACCACCACGTACTCTCAGAAAGGAATGTTTATTTTCAGATTATTTCAAAGACAGACACAGACTGGTGTCCCACCTGACCGGCCACCTCCTGTATGTCATCACCTCACACTGTGCTCCTCTGGGCAGGCCTTCCCCTTCTACTAACAACTCTGAAAAAAATAACCGATCAATTGCCGGCTGAATAGTGTGGGTTTTGTGACTCCCCCTGCCCTCCCACGCACAAAGCTACTCTAAAAATGACATTCAACTCATGAATCAGATAAACCGATGTGGTTTATTGAAAAAGAAAAAAGAAAACCTCTGCCCTTTCTAAATCTTTCTGAAAGTAGTTCATTTGTATGGGAAAGAGAAAAAGAGATAGAAGAGACCCGAACCTTAGTGGAATATATAGAAATGCCACCTGAGACTGTCAGGGAGCCGAGGAGGAACGTTGTGGGTGTATTTTCCCTTCCCAGAATGAGGGACTCTTCTGGAAAGACCTCTCTCCCATTTTCCCTCCAGGGCAGATTAGTTATTTTATGAGTTTGTCCATAATTGGTCTTTGTATTTGCAAAGACAGTCTGGCGTCCAGAAGGATGATGTATGGATTTTTTCGGATTCTTTTCCACGCCAGAGCTAGGAATCGCTCGCGTGCTCGGCTGACACCTTTCCCCGGCAGCGGCTGCTCCAGGGCTGGTCCTCGAGGCTCAGTTTGTCCGTCCCGGATTCAGAAGTGAGAAGGAGGTTGGCACTTAACACCGGTGGGGACCCTGCCAAGAACACACTCCCTGCCCTTCACCCCAATCCTCCACGCCCAGACAAAATAAAGTGGTGGACTCACAGCCCCACTGGAAGAGGAGCATCCTCTGCTCTTTTACTCGGTGAGGCTTTCTGCTACCTAGAAATATTGACAAGAACGCCAGGACGTCAACTTTCAGGGAAAAACAAGCAGAAATAATGGATGGGAAAAGAGGCATCCGAACGTGGCCGTTAATGGAATTATACATTCCCACCTTCTATCATAACTGTTCTTCAGACGTTTACGTTCGCATTCCCAGAGGGGTGAACCAGAGCTATTTTAAACTGAGGTCTGCTGTGAAGCCTAAGCAGTGGTAGTCACCATATGAGCTGCTACTGCCTCGAAACAAATCCCCACCAAAACTTAGTGCTGAAAACAGCCATTTTATTTCACTCTTTTTCGTAAGCAAGTATTTGCAGTTTTGTTACCTCCTGATGTCCCTGTGTTATTCAGGCTTAAAAAGCCCTTGCCAATTGGGACCCTGTATCACCAACCACTATTACATATTTGACAAAATATCCCAATCCAAGAAAGGCTTCAAAAGACCTTTTGCCTTAATACTTATTTTACTCTTAATGTTGACAAGGACATGGGTGGGCCATTCATGTAGCATCAGGCAGGTTCAAGGGTGGTGGGAGGACAGCAGCCCAGCCTCTCCCTGGGAGGAACCTCAGAGGACCTGTAGACTTCTTACAACCACTGGGCACTTTCTGCAAAGACCTTTTAAGAAATAGACCTTCCATTTTTGCCCACGTTGGACTATATTTTTCTTGAGTCATTTGGCCTCACCCCTGACAGTGCTCACTCATTTGTCAGAAACGCATATGCCCCACGGGAATTTTACTTCCTTCTCCCTTCTCCCTGGCCCTTTTCGGAAAAACCAAAAACCAAACCAAACCAAAACAAAACACAACACAATTCTTTCATAGAGCTGAAAGTAGGAAAAGTCCAAAACAGGCAATGGACAAATAAAGTAAAAGTTTGGAAATTTTGTTATCCGTTTCTTTGTGTTTGATAGAGATAATTATGATGCGATGCCTCCCGGGTTAAAATATAGCTCCAGGGCCACAGAGGGTCACCCGGTCGCCCCTCAGGGAAGCACTGTAGGGTCAAAGGTGAGCTGAGACAGAGCCAGCGTGAGGGCAGTTTGCTAACAGGTGGTAGAGCAAGAGGCCAAGAGCAGCTGGGAAAGCGGTCAGGCGGGAATTGTCGTGAGAACCGGCAGGGCAGGGGGCTGCTGAGCCAGGCGCGCCCCGGGCGGCCGCGCTTCAGGTAGACGGGGGGCGAGCCGCACGCCACCTGTGCGCGCATCTGAAATCACGCTGCAGCCAGCAGGAGAAAAGCAATTGCAAGCCAGGGTTCTGGAGCTGTGACCCAGACATCTAGGAGGAGGTGTCCTGATGATAATTCCACGTGTGAACTTGGCTAGGGTACGGTGTCCGGCTGTTTGGTCAAACACCCAGCCAGAGAGTGCCGTGGCAGTGTCTCTTAGGAGGAGTCAATGCCTACGTCGTGGGGACACTGAGTAAAGCAGATGACCTTCCGTGATGTGGCCGGTGGGGAGGGGGGCGGCTCACGCAACCAGCTGAAGGTCTTAAAGCAAAGATGGACCTTTCACAGAGCCGGGCTTCTCCTTAAGGCCACAGAACACACACCGCGCCTTCAGGTGTGAGCTGCAGCATCAACTCTGGCCTGAATTTCCAGCCTGCTGGCCTGTCCTGCATGTTTCAGACTGGCCGGCTCCACAATTGTGTGAGCCACTTCCTTAAAATAGCTTTCTCTCTCTCTCTTCTCCCCCCGCCCCCGCCCGGCCCCTTCTCTTCTCTCTCTCTTTCTCTCTCTCTCTCTCTCAATTCAAGATGCCTGTATTAGTCAGAGGCCACCAGAAAAAAAAATATATATATTATACATATATATATATACATTTATATATATATATATATTTTTTTTTTTTTTCCTGGTGGCCTCTGACTAATACAGGCATCTTGAATTGGAACACTTGGTTTTAAACCATCCGCCATTTGCTGATGCCCTGACCTCAGAAAAGTCAACGGATGTCTCCAAGCCTCACCTTGATCATCTCAAAATAGGAATAACACTGACACCCACCTCACTGTATTGTTGTAAACCTGCACTTCCCAACCCCCGGGCACCGGTACGTGGCCTGTTAGGGACTGGGCCGCAGAGCTCCACTCCCATCCCTCTCTCCACGGAAACATTGTCTGCCATTTCCATGAAACTTGGGAAGACGAGGGGCCGCTCAGCAGGACGGGAGTGGCAGGGGAGCAGGTGTATTCTCAGCCACTCCCCATCTCTCGCATCACCGCCTGAGCTCCGCCTCCCCCACCCCCGGGCCATAGAAAACTTGTCTTCCATGAAACCCGTCCCTGGTGCCAACAAGTTTGAGGACCACTGTTGTAAAGGATAAGTCCAGTCATTTCCATATAAATCCTGGCACACAGGAAATGCGTGGCGAATGGTAGAATTTCCTATCCTATCCCTCCCCTGTACAAAATATCAGCAAACCCTCATTGCCCCACGGGGCTCCTCGGATCTGCATTTGGTGCCTTTTGTGGAACGTCCTGACATTTCTATGTTTAACTCTGTCACCTCAACTGGGGACGATGTTAGTATGCACGCGTGAAAAAAGTACATGGTCCTATAAGACGAAACAACGATGATAATGAAAAATTGTCCAAATAAATACCATGCATTATTTACAGTTCTTCATTAGTATTCATTTGCAACTTGTTCATTCATTTGTCATCTGTTAGCACACAGAAGTAGTAGCAGGTGCCATGATTAAAAATATATTACGAGAGGAAACACTGGAAGTGAAAACAACTTCTCCATTCATTAAATTCGTTCATGCCAGTTGGAAGAAAGAATTAAAGCTGTTCCACATCCGCCGCGGAACACCTCTGTGCAGCTCAGGCTGCGAGTCGGCTGAGGACCGGCGCCCTCCTGCATGAACACCGCTCCCCCTGGAGGGCTTTCCTGAGACACGAGGCTGCCCTCACTCCAGGCAGCCCTCTGTCCACAGCGCTCGTCGCACCTGGAAGGGCCTGATTATGCGTGTGCTTATTTCCGAGGTGTTTATCTTCCCCACTAGAAAATGAACTCCATCGTCTTCTTGCTCATCCTTGTCTCCAGGGAGTTTCACATGGTGGCTGAATAGTCAATAAATATTGCATGAGTAAATGAGTCAGGTGGAAACTTCTTTACTTGACTTCCAAATCACTACCGATTTCATCTAATCCCACCTGGCTCCCCAGACGGGGCGCGCTTGCAGCTTCTCCGTGAGTTCCCTCGGAAATTCCCTCGGCTTCCTGCCTCCCCTCCCACGGCTCCGATGGCGCCTCCACGCCCGGCCGGCTGTGCCTTCTCTGCGAGCACCGCAGTCCTGCACTGCCCTTGGGGAACCGACTCTCCTTTCAGATCCAGCTGCCTCACCTGGCTCTTGCTTCCTTCGAACAAAACTCCCAGACGCCAACAGCTGGCCAGCTCAGACCTCTTGCAGATGGTAGCCAGGCGTGTCTGACACCCCAGGAGATGTCAGGAGGACTGATTTGAATACCGGTTCCGCTTTGTGATCTTGGAAAAGTCTCATCGTCTCTCTGAACCTCGGTTTCCTTGATTGTAAATCAGAGACATTAACAGATAGCTGCATTAGTCAAGGTTCCCCAGAGGCACAGAACCAATGGCATGTGAGTGTGAGTGTGTGTGTGTGTGTGTGTGCACGCATAGACAAGACATCTAGTGTAAGGGACTGTCTCATGGTTGTAAGGGATGGCAATTCTGAAATCTGCTGGGCCGCTGGAAGGTTGTTGCCCCAGGGAAGGAAGAGCTGATGGTACAGCTCAAGTCCAGAGGCACTTTGCAGGCAGAATTCCCTCTTTATCTAGGGACCTCTGTCTTTTTTTCTTAAGACCTTCGACTGATTTGATGAGGCCTACTCTTGTAATGGAAGATAATCTGCTTTATTCAGTCTACTGATTTAAATATTAATCTCATTTAAAAATATCTCCACTGCAACATCTAGACAGGTTGTTTGGCCAAATATCTGGGCACCATAGCCTAGCCAATTTTTTTTAGTATATTATGGGGGTACAAGTGTTAAGGTTACTTATATTGCCCATGCCCCCCTCCCCCCTCGAGTAAGAGCTTCAAGCGTGTCCATCCCCCAAACGTTGCAAATCTCACTCGTTGTGGTTGTATATACCTCTCCCCACCTCCCCCCTCCCACCCTCCTGACAGCCAATAAATGTTGCTCCTATCTGTCCACTTAGGTGTTGATCCGTTAATACTAATTTGCTGGTGAGTACATGTGGTTTTTCCATTCTTGAGATACTTCACTTAGTATAATGGGTTCCAGCTGTATCCAGGAATATACAAGAGGTGCTATATCACCATTGTTTCTTAAAGCTGAGTAGTACTCCATGGTATATACATATACCACATTTTATTAATCCACTCATGAATTGATGGGCACTTGGGTTGTTTCCATAGCTTTGCAATTGTGAATTGTGCTGCTATAAACATTCGAGTGCAGGTGTCTTTTTCATAAAGTGAATTTGATCTTTTGGGTAGATGCCCTGTAGTGGAATTGCTGGATCAAATGGTAGATCAACTCGTATTGCTTTGAGGTATCTCCACATTGTTTTCCACAGAGGTTGAACTAGTTTGCAGTCCCACCAGCAGTGTAGGAGTGTTCCTCTCTCTCCACATCCACGCCAGCATTTGTTGTTTGGGGACTTTTTGATAAAGGCCATTCTCACTGGAGTTAAGCAATATCTCATTGTGGTTTTGATTTGCATTTCCCTGATGATTAGAGATGTTGAATATTTTTTCATATGTTTGTTGGCCATTATTCTGTCTTCTTTTGAGAAGTTTCTGTTCATGTCCTTTGCCCATTTTTTGATAGGATTGTTTGATTTTTTTTTCTTGCTGATTTCCTGAGTTCTAGCCTAGCCAATTTGACACATGATACTAAAAAACATAATAATTCATTGGATGGTTATGAAAACCAAATTATATGATTTGTGAAAAAGTATGTAGCACATGTTAGGCTCTTAATACAGGATGTGCCCTCATTTCGTTCCCGTACTAGCTGGGTCACTGACTTTGTCACCGTTGGTCACCTCTGGATGACAGGGAGAAAAGTTTTAGTGAATTTAAACAAAACTGGAAAGCTTTTGGTCCATCTATTATAACCATACAAACATAAACTTTCACCTTCTCTGGATAAGACCTATTTTCTATAAACAGTAATTTTATGAAATCTTCAATGGACACATGAATACAATTAATTTGCTGTATGTTTTTCTACCTTTATATCTTATTTTCTTCAAATATAATAAGCACTTAACTTCAGGATAATCTAAAGTCACAACACAATACAATCCATTTATTCCATGTCAGATGGCTAAAATCAACTTGTCCAAAATCTCCCCATACTTTCACTAAAAATTGCTATAAGCACATATGAATCTTGAGTCAGAATTAGGAACACAAATGGTGGTCCCATTTTTTTTTTCACACATGACAGTTGCTAATTTCAATTAAGGAAAGTAGCCCTGATGTAATTTTCCCAGACCTGCAAATTAATGGCTGCGGAAAACCTAGCAACAATGTAGGAAAATGGACTTTTATTTTGTCAAGTGTCACTTGGCTGTCATTAGCCACACTTATACTCCACTGTGTGTAAGTCCATGTACTATAGTAGGTATCTGTGAAAGAGGAAAAGTGTGAATAATATGAGCTCTTAGTGGTGTGCTTAGCTATTCACCAAACTAGGGTTTGGTTATTTGGCTTTTGGAAGAATTATGGGGTTTTTGTGTCAGTGAAAGGAAATTTCTCAAGCTTCCACTGTAAAATGTGGTAGAATTATATATGACAGTGTCTATTCATGTACTTAACAACACTGTCAGCCATTGCAAATTCATTGGTATTAAACCCACTGTAGGTGCCCTTAAAGGAAAGTGCTGAATTATGCTATAAACGGGTGGCCATTTACATATGGAATGATAAAATAAGAGAATAGGAAAGCAATCAAGCTACTCCAGAAAAGAGCTTATTAAATGAAGAAGGAAGGAGGAAGTTAAAGTATGCCATTTTAGTTTTTTCCCACTATGGTTTGCCATATTGATATCTCGGTAATGAGACTTATGAGTATTTCACTTAAATTTTTTTTTATATTTAAATAGTGTCTCATGCCTCTGACCAAGTCTCAAGTTGTTTCAATCAGAAAGAAAAACATATTTCAAGGAAAAATTTGACATCTGACTCACTGAATCTAGAGGTAGATATTATTTGTTGATTTAAAAAATGATGTTAAAAGCAGCAGCATCTATATTTTTTGAGCATAACCCAGACATGCTGAATGGATTTCTTTTCTGAATCGAACAGCATAGCTGTGTTTGTTAGGAGGGTGCCACTGGGCATGAATCCTGCTCAGAGAATGGACTCCCTCATGCCCTCGTCATCTTCCTCACACAGTGGTCACGCCAGCCCCAGCACTGCAGGGCTGAAGCCCGGGAAGGTAAACCGATGCCTGATAAAAAGTGGAATCCACGTGTCTTCAGAAATGCTCTCTGCAGTCCCATTCTGTGTGTAGCTATTAAAAGTATACACTGGTACAGAAAGAAAAATATTGCATGATGTCACTTCTATATGGAATCTAAAAAAAATCAAATGTGCAGAGACGGAGAACAAAACAGTGACAAATTGGGCAGGGGTGGGGTGAGGAGGACTTGGGGAGATGTAGGACAAGGAACCAAAGTATTAATAGCAGACACGTAGGAGGAACGTCTGGAGGTCTAACCACAAGTGAGGACTATAGGTAATAACATTGTACTATATTTGGGATTCATGCTAAATCAGTAGATTGTAGCTGCTCTTGATACAAAAACAACAAAAAAAAATGGGGAACTATGTGAGATGATGGTCATGTTAATTTGCTTCACTGTAGTAACTTTTTTACTCTATGTATTCCTTAACATAATGTTGCATACCTTAAATATACACAATACAACTTATTTTTAAAATTTTTTTCACTTCTGCTGAGTTTTACTTCCATCTGTGCACATGAGTGCTGATCGGTTAGTTCCAATTTAATGGTGAGCATATGTGGTGTTTGTTTTTCCACTCCTGGGATACTTCACTTAGGAGGATGGTCTCCCATTCCATCCAGATTGTGGCAAAAGGTATTAATTTATTCTTTTTATGGCTGAGTAGTATTCCACGGTATAAATATATCACATTTTATTAATCCACTCATGAATCGATGGGCATGTAAAACTCAGTGGAAATCACCCAGGTCACGGGGAGAGGATGGGATGGCTAAAATCATATCTATTGGGTACAATGTACGCCATCCGGGTGACAGACACACTTATAATCCTGACTCAAGCATCACTAAAGTGATCCATGTAACCAAAACCATTTGTACCCCTGTAATATTCTGAAACATAAATAAATAAATACATAAAATCAAATTATAAGGAGACCACTGGCTCAAGTCTTCTTGGGTGTGGCTCCAGGCCACGGTCACTCATACTTGGCTCAAAATAAATCTCTTTAAATTGTTTTTTAATTTCAAAAAAAAAACATATGCCTTGAGCTTTGCTCATCTAGGAAGGTTTCAAGGCTTTCCTGTTTCATATTAGGAAGCACAGACATACATGCTCACACTCACCGTACACATCAGCCTACTCTTTTCTGACTTAGTTTCTGAAGATGCAAAGTGTTGAGGACAAACATCCTCTTCATTAACAAGCCCCAGCCCCACATACTGAGATTACTATTTAGTTCTCCTGTATTTATCCTCCGCGAAAAAGAAAAATAAAGTAGATAAGTTCTGAAAGTAAAGGCTTTGTTTCCTTTGCCACTCCGGGGAGATTTCTGAGTGATTGTCCTTAAAGCTGCTAACTGCAGCATCTGCGGGGGACCCCTGCCGTGGGACTTCGTGGTGGGAGACTCGAGACAGCTTGGAAGCTCCTGAGACGCTCACAATCTCCCTGTGAAGACAGCACTGGGGGCAGAGCACCCACCTACCCTGAGTCCCAGCAGGAGGGCTTGAGAACAGGCTCCGCTATTGACCAATGTGTGACCCCTCAGAAACAACTCATTTAGGCACAACGGTTGCATGACTGTATCCTTGATAATAATATTGTGAAAATCAAATAGATCACAGAGGTACATGGGAACTCCCTTTGGATGAAGAGGGATTTATAATTGTCACGATTGTGTGTGTGTCATCTATTGCCACAGTCATCTGGAGCAAAGCATGACCACAAAGTCCTTGGTGGCCTAAGACAAGAAGCATCTACTTAGCTCAAAGGTCCGAGGTAGGTGGCGCTGCTTTCCTGCTCTCAGGGGGGCTCACGGACTGCCCAGCCAGGAGCTGCCCAGGCTGCTCCACTCGTGGGGGCTGGGCTTGCTGGGCGTTTGCTCCCGTCTCCGCTGGGGGAGCCAGTCTCCCCTGCACAACGTCTCTTGTTAGCAGCAAGGGAGCCCAGGCTTGGTTTCATGCCAGTGGTGGCTTTTTGACATGCAGAGCATGCAAGTTCTTCGAGCCCAGGCACAGGGCCAGCACAGGGCCCCCCTGCTGGACTGTCTCGGCCAGAGTGAGCTACGAGGCCAGCCCAGACTCAAGAGGTGAGAAGGGGAAGCCCCTTTGTGACGGCAGGACCCGAAACATCACCTTGCACAGGGCGTGCGTAGGCATGTGGGACTGAAGAATGGTGGCTGCTATTGCAATTGATCTTCCACACTCTTAAGTATGACATGTACATGAAACAGTCACAGAATAATACAAATTCAGGTTGTATAGTAGGTCGAGAGTATTCTTTCCTAACCAAGAGAGATGGGAAGTTGAGAAGGAATCCTACAGCAGGAAAGAAGATAACATTTTGGAGATGATAGTCTTGAATCTGCCATGGCCTATAAGACAACCTGGGGTAATTTGAGAATTGAGAACAGGGGTGATTGGTGAAGGGCCAAGACACTCATGCACTTGTTATTGCAGCTGTCACTTGTCAATCCTTGGGTTTCCGCTTTGAGCATATGGTTGGGTGATAAAATTTAATAGTCTCTATTTCTAGGTATAACAGTCTTAAACCCTTAGTAAACCCTTAGCAAAAAAGTATTTTTATTTGATGCCTTCCTTTCTTATATGTGGCTGCAACTCTATGTCATAGAACAAAAGCAAATTCCTCCTGATAGTGGTGTATTAGTCAGGATTAGTTAGTCTATGCTGTGGTAACAAATAGCCCGCCAGATGGTAATGTAGGAATATAATAGAAATCTATGGATGCTCAAATCAAGTCCAAAGCAGGGAGATGCCCCTCTTCTGTCTTGTAGCTGTGCCTCCTGGCCTCCATGGTGCTGAAGCAGTAGAAGAGAGGGGTAGAAAATGGCACAAGATGAAGAGAAACAAAAATAAACAGTACACGTGGCCAGGTGTGGTGTTTCACACCTGTAGTCCTAGCTACTGGGGTAGCTGAGGAGGGAGGTTCACTTGAGCCCAGGAGTTTAAGTGCAGCCTGATCAATATTGCAAGACCTCATCTCAAAAAATAATAAACAAATAAAAATAAAGGGAAAAGCAGCCATGTCCTTCAATTCCTTTTGTAAAAAGTTTCCTCAATTTTTCATCTCTACATTCTTGAGAGATATGGAATGGAGGGGTGACCCATTCAAATCTCCCCTGCCAAGCTGAAGCAGGTGTTAAAGAGAAGAGGGAGAAGGTCTTGGCCACAGCGCTTCTGTCTGCAGCAATGCTTCTGCCCGGTGGCTGGAGTGTGCAGGAGGCTGGACGCAGGGGAGACCAACTAGCTGAGTGCCCACTTGGCAGACAGCCTCCATCTCCACTGCTTTGCTCTGCCCTCTCCACCTGACCCCAGCAGGGGCCTCTCCATCCCTGTCCCCGGCCAGCTACATGGGGCATAGGGACGGAACCACTATCAGTCAAGGTGTTTCTGCCTACAAATAAGCCTATGTTGGTTCCAGTGTCACACCATTAGTTCAAGTTCAGCTCCTTCCAATCTCCATTGTCAGCTCCGGCCCTCTCTTTGGCCAGTGTGCATGGCCAAAGCACTGAACAATATGACCACTGCAGCCCAGCACTGCCCCCCACCCCTGCCTTCCCTGCCACCTTGCTGGGGTGCTGGCCAGGACCGCATGCAGGCGGGAGAGCAGGTGGTTTGTCCACGCAACCAAGGGAGCAACCACGTTTCTGAACCTGAAGTCATGTAACAAACATGTGTTAACCTGTGTTAGCATATCACGTGCTGGAGGTGACACTATGAAGCAGGCACCTAATCACTGCTTCATAGGTGCAGGAGCTGAACCTTGGGACGTGCCAGGCCTGGGATGCTCTGAACACCCTCCTGGCCCTGGCCCTTCTCTCAGCACATTTACAGGACGGGAACAAATGGTGAAGTCCTAAATGCCATGAACACAATGAAGTTAGCTCTTGCAATCAATTCTGCCCTCCAAATTTCACATGTCCTAGTATACCTTGCACAAAGAATAACATAAGCTTTGGGTGATGAGAGGGCCCTGCAGAGCTCCCTGCCATGTGCCCAAATCGCACCTATTCACTATCCAGCCGTTCAGTCCAGAAGACACCAATTTGCTGGAACACAACCTCCTCCAAGACCTCCCCCAACCACGATTACCGCTGGTCAGGGACTGGGTCCAAAATCAGCGTGCAGGCCAAGTGACTCATGCCCGCGGCATTCATGACAATAAGAATTGATGTGCGCAAGGCAAGAACAAGATTTATGGATCTCCTTACTCATATGATTTACTGAAAGCCGGCTTTTATTACTTAAGAGCCGGCCGCAGACATGTGCTGGGTGAGCTCGGGTAAATGCCTGGGGTGCAGCTCTGTGGGCGGCTGCCAGGAACAAGGGAGAGGAAAGGGGTGGGGGCAAATAGAGAAATGATTTTACAGATGAGACACTTGTCCAAAACACGGGGGCCCCAGTGCTCTAGGAACAGCTGGCCACGACGAGCTGAAATAAAGGCCCCATTTGCAGGCGACGGGCAGCTGCCGGCCCTGCCAGGCTGACTCTGCGTGGGCAACGCTGATTTATGGACGGGCCGTAACGGCACAGAAATAAAGATTGATCTGGTCCCGAGCACACTGGAGAGCTGTGGCAGCCTTGGAGTGAGAGAGGATGAGAGACACTGCGGATCCTCACCCGAAGGTGCACACAGGGCTGAAGTGAACACGAGGAAGTGGAGGGCCAGCGCTGTCACGCAAACTGCCACCGCGCGGTGGACGCCCTGCCTGCACCGTGGTGCTGCCCGCACTCCCGGCGGGCACAGCCACAGCCGTGCTCAGCTGCCTGCCGCCCTCGTCTCCTCTCCAGCCTGTGTTTGCTGAGCCCCTTCCCTGTGCTCTGCCCTGCGCGGGCACCACACGGGAGAGAGGGAAACCCAGGCTCAGGCTGCATTCCTGGGGGACGGGACAGCCGCGGCATGCGTCTGGACAGAGGAGGCGTGCGCAGCTAACAAGCGCTCAAGCAAGCCCGAGGTTGGGCACCCGGACCCCTCTCCCCTCGGGGGTTCACACCGCCTCTTCCCTGAGGTTTGAGCTCCATCAGCACCCCCTTAGGGAAAGGACGACAGACCCCGGCAAGCTCGAATCCCACCTAATACATGTTCGTAACCATGTGTGCTGCGCCTTAAACAGACAGCACGACTGGTAGCTCACGTGCATTGCGTGGCTGCGTGTGTTGGTTTATTGTCCACCCCTCCCCAACACACACACGCTGTCAGCTCGTTTAGAGCAGAGGCTTTGCATGCGTGGTGCCTTGCACATAGTACATGCCCAGTGAGTCCCTGCTGAGTAGTCTGTTGTACTCATTTATTCACGTATTTGGAAATATTCAGTAAATGGCTACCAGGTGCTGGGTGCTGAAATAAAAGTACCTTTGGTGGTGACATGTGTAGTGTAGAGAAACAGAACAAGGGGGAGGGCTGGTACAGGGAGTGACAAGTGGCTGTTTTAATTAGAGAAATCACGGAAGGCCTGTGGTGTTCTAGGTGAGCCTGCATAACAAGAAGTACCAGGCGTTCGAATATCAGAGGAGATGCTTCCGACCGTGGGAGGTGGTGACCGAAACGTCCCAGATAGGAGCAACTTTTGTCAGTTGGATAGACGGAAAACATATAACACAATGCAGCTAAAGCCGGGTCTGCCCACTCTTTCGTTTGTTTATTCATTTCTTCATTTACTCACTCACTCTTTGATTTAATAACGTGAGGCCCAGTGCTAGGTGCTCAGAACTCGATTGTTCTAGAATCAAGGCATAAAGTCCCAAAAGGGAATCTGCCCAGACATTCGGACACGCAGAATTCACTCCGGAGTCGCTGCAGCTTCACGCGGCAGCTCGAGGGCTGCAGACGCCTTGGCACCCTGAGACAGCCAGGGTGCAGGAGGTCAAAGCTGTTTTCCTCCCACCTTGACACATTACGTGATGTTTGCACTGGAGGTTTCAAAGCTAAAACTGTTGGCACTTTAGGATGAATCAAGACATTTGCAACAAACTGTATTAACCATTCATTGAAAAACAGTAGAAGTAAAAAAAAAATATGATTTAATTTAAGAATGCACTTGATAAACAGACAACCTACAGAATAGGAGGAAATTTTCACATCCTACACATCTGATAAAGGGCTGATAACTAGAATCTACTTAGAACTCACGGAAATCAGCAAGAAAAAATCAAACAACCCTATCAAAAAAGTGGGCAAAGGACATGAACAGAAACTTTTCTAAAGAAGACAGAATAATGGCTAACAAACATATGAAAAAATGCTCAACATCTCTAATCATCAGGGAAATGCAAATCAAAACTACAATGAGATATCACTTATTTCTAGTAAGAATGCCCTTTATCAAAACGTCCTAAAACAATAGATGTCGGCATGGATGCGGGGAGAGAGAGGAACACTCCTACACTGCTGGTGGGACTGCAAACTAGTTCAACCTCTGTGGAAAGCAATATGGAGATACCTTAAAGTGATACAAGTGGATCTACCATTTGATCCAGCAATCCCACTACTGGGAATCTACCTAAAAGAGCCAATGACATCTGCACTTGAATGTTTATAGCAGCACAATTCACAATTGCAAAGCTGTGGAAACAACCCAAGTGCCCATCAATTCATGAGTGGATTAATAAAATGTGGTATATGTATACCATGGAGTACTACTCAGCTATAAGAAACAACGGTGATAGAGCACATCTTGTATTTTCCTGGATAGAGCTGGGACCCATACTACTAAGCGAGGTATCCCAAGAATGGAAAAAACAAGCACCACATATACTAGCCAGCAAACTGGTATTAACTGAGCAGCACCTAAGTGGACACATAGGAACTACATTAATTGGGTATTGGACAAATGGGAGGGGGGAGGGGGCGGGTACATACATACATAATGAGTGAGATGTGCACCGTCTGGGGGATGGTCACGCTTGAAACTCAGACTTGTGGGGGCATGGGGACAAGGGCATTATTTGAAACCTTAAAATTTGTATCCCCATAATATGCTGAAATAATTTAAAAAAAGAATGCACTTGATTAATCAGTAAAATTATTAAATCTATTAATATTAAACTTTGACTTTGATTTCATGTCTTCCAAATATTCTCTATGATGAAACAGAAGTACCCATAAAGCACTTCTGCTACATATTGAGATACAGTGGTTTCCACAGGCAAATCATCTGTGTGATTGAGTTGCAAGCTAAACTAGCTACTTCTTTCCTGGAACACCACATTTACTTGAAATGACCTTCGACAGCAATCTTTGATCACTGAGGCTCTAGCGGCAGACGGATTCCTAAAAATGAACAGCATCCACCTGTCACTTTAAGAAAACCGATTGGCAATTTTTGTTGCCATTTACCAAATTCAAGCTTTCAGAACAAAAGTAAAATTTTTGAAGATTCAAATCTGTCACCGTAATCCAGGCAGCTTCCCAGTAAGTTAAGACGTTTCTGATGAAATTGGTGGTGATATTAGTAGTAAATGTAATTTTTGTATAATGTGTGTAACGAAATGTGTTAATATTTTCAAGAACTATACGAAGGCTGTCTGGAAAATATCCACCCATTGTTAACATAGCGAGAATGGTTTGTGTGACACTGATGTGCCCTGGCAGACAAGTACAGTGGTCTGGAATGAACACACGTGCACAATGACAACTTCACTATATAGTCATGGGGTGCTAGACTCTGTTGAGTGAGCCCGCGTACCATGTGGCTGTCGCATTCAAAATGACTGAGCAAGCAGAGCAATGAATTTGCATCAAATTTTGCATTACCCTTGAACATTCCTCTGTGAAAGTATTCAGACAATTCAGGGGAGGATGCAATGAGTGTAGTGCAAATAAAAGCGATGCACAAATGCTTCAAAGATGGCGGAGAATCCGTTGAAAGTGATTCACGTTCTGCAAGGCCTACAGGAAGCAGAACGCCTGAGAATGTTGAACACGTGTTGGTTGGGTTAAGAGACGCTGGGAAAACTGTGTGAGGTCCCAAGGCGCCTGCTCTGAAGGGGACTGAGGTGTCGTTGTCCTATATACAATGTTTCTTGTATCTTCTTCAATAAATGTCTCTATTTTTCATATTACATAACTGGATACTTTCCATCCAGACAGGTTTGTATAACTCAGATGATAGTTTTTCAAATGACCACTGCATGATGTTATAAAATTATGCATAGGGGAAAGACATATTCAAAGTGCAAGATAGACCAATGGCTTTTAATGTACAATAGTATGAGCATTGTGCAAAATAAAAATTTCCTCAACCACCTGAAAAGATTACCTTAACATTTATACCTCCATAATACACTAAAATAAATAAATAAAAATAAAAAATAATCTTCCGTTTTTCAACTACCTATCTGCATGAAACCAAATTTTCTTCATACAACATTAATGGAGGCAGTGTATTAGAGCACATTGAATGCAAAAGCAAGCGTGAGATTCCTGTTGTCTTCTGTGAAGAAAAACAATAAAAACATTTGCAACACATAAAACAATGCCACTTTTCTTGCTAATTTTGTCTTATGAAACTTATTTTACATAAAAATGCTACATATAGCATTTATATATTTATTTAAATTATATATTTCTATTGTTATTTAAATATGTGAATAATATATTTATTGTTATTTTTAAATAATTGATATTTAAAAAAATATCTTAGTTTTAATTTCTCATATGCTAAAACATAGATAGATGTACTCAACATAAACAAAATATGATATTTAATATAAAAGATTCCTGAGATCAAAACATTTGAGAACCTCTGGTATTGAATATAGTGAGGAAAAAAAAATCAGAAATTTACAAGTCTAAACGTATATGAAGTTTTTAATTGGTTGTATTTGTCGGTGAGTCTGATAATAAAAGGCACAACCAGTGAGACCAAAATAGGCTTAACAATAATTTATATGTAGCAATGTGTTTAATTCTGAAACCAGCCCTCTGAGGTGCATATTATGACCCTCGTTTTTTAGAGGAGCAATTTAAAGTAAAAAGAGTCAAGTAATTTCCCAAGGAAACTACAAATAGTAAAAGGCAGACTGAGGTGATGGACTGCAGACACCTGGTACACACAGTGACAAGCAGTTAACAGTCTGCAAGTTTCACTGAACATAAGAATGGCATATGATGGGATTTTAAAAAAATCTTTGCAAGCAGGTTAAAATTTGGGATTACAGGTAAAGCGGCTGGTCTGCCGGTGCTGAAGGGGGGGTGCTTTCATCCCTGAGGACTTCTCACGAGCTCGCCGCTTACCGTACCCATGCCAGGGCTCACACACGCATGCCTGGAAGGAGAGGAACTTGCCTCTTCTTCATTACAATATTAAATCTTACATATTTGTTGCATATGACCTATTAGATATTTCACTATAAATGAACATAATTCTCTTCTCTAGGTAACATCAGAATTTTCCTTTTAATCTCATTAAGCTTTAGTCGCCTGACTAATGAGCAGCTAAAAGCATTTAGCGGTAATAGAGTCACGGCTTCTGCAGAGGGAGGAGAGATGAGCTAGCCAGGTCCTCGGATCTGGCTGTCTCCTTCCCCGAGTGGCTCTCGGTTTGACTGTGGACCGATTACCCCTGCCCCCGCTGCCCTTTCAGGCGAAGCACCTCCCATATGGCTTTGATTTGGAGGCACTCAATTTATCAAAACAGTTTGTTATGTTAAAAAACTATTTGATGTCAAAGAAGCCATATGACCCTTTTTATGTGTACTTTTCCTGGAATAAGAAATCAATTTGCCCATTTTAAACAATGTTGGGGCTTAAAGAGACTGGAACTAGTGCTACATTCATAAACCAACAAGAAAAAATATTGCTGGTGAAACATACTCCCCATTTGCAGCCTCCCGGGGTGCTGGGAGCAGAGGACCCATCTACAAAGAGCTCCCTCCATGGGGGGCCTTCCTCCTCAGCCCCTGGGGGGCCTGGCTTACCAGGCTGAGCTCTGCCTCCTAAGGGTTTGACCCAGCAAAGTGCTCATCTGAGACCCAGGAATATGAATTTTTGTAACTACACCTGGTGATTCTGATGCCAGTCTTTAGACCGTGATTTGAGAACAATGTCTCTTCCCCCTTTGGCATGATCTAAGGTTCATGTGATGTTACAAACATCATTCTCCTTCCACTCCACTCTTTAAATGTGAATTTTGCACTGCATTCTGTGCTCTGCACCTTCTTACCATAAACCATATATATACTAAATCTTCCCTAGCACAGAGCTCCAAGCAGGGTTCCTTCTAAACTTCAGATCTGGTTACTGGAGTGCTTGGCCCTCCCATGGGCTCTTTGTAGTGATTTTTGTGGGCTTCTCCTCCCCCATGAGTAAGAGCCCTGTGACAGGAGGCATGACTGCCACCCTAGCGTGGGGTTTTAACTGGTGAATGGCAAGCCTGGTGGTGTTCATCCCTCCTGGCCGGGCAGGAACTCAGGAACTAAATCCTGCATGGATGGCATTCTTCCATAGGGCCATCAGGGCGACTTCTGGGAAGTGCACTTACACTGACTGGGGAAAACCAGTGAGAGTACATGGGCCTCGGGGAGAGGTCACTGTTGTCTCCTCTTCAAATGGACATTCTGTTGGTGGCCTGAAACCCAGCGCTATTGCAGCCACTCGGGAGAGTAAAACCTGCACACGCTGAAGGGTGATCAAGGGATTGGTGGAGAAATAACATCAGAGACCCTAGGCTGAGCCAGCTGCGGGAGTTCTCTTACCTCCCAACGTCCAGTTATTTGGGAAAATCGGTTTGCTCCCTGTGTAAGCTGTAGAACCAGATTCTCTATAAGGGTTAGATTTTCTGCTAGTGTTTGAAGCATCTGCCTGAAACCGACAATAATGGATATTCAAACAAAAGCTTTTCAATGTGGGTTCCTTCTCCTGGAGGTGGCTGAACACACCTTTGAGCACCAACTGCGGGCTGGGCTCCATGATTAGCACATTCTCTATGGAACAGAATAATCCTTCTGAAGTTTGTTCTTTCTTCTTCCTTTTAAGTTCTTCCTGCCTGCTATGGACTAAATGTTTGTGTCTCCCCCAAAGTCCTATGTTGAAAACTCTAAGCCCTAATGTGATGGTTTTAGAAGGTGGGACCATTGGGAGGTGATTAGGTCATGAGGGTGGAGCCCCCATGATAGGATTAGTGCCCTTGTAAGAAGAACTAGGAGAGAGAGCTTGCTCTTTCTCTGTCCTTTGTCATAGGAGGGTACAGCAAGAAGGCCACTGCCTGCAAACCAGGATGGAAGCCTTTACCAACAGCCTGGCCACACTGGCACCCTGATCTTGGACGTCCAGCCTCCAGAACTGTGAGAAATAAATGTCTGTTGTTTAAACCACTCAGTCTACAGCAGTTTGTTCCAGCAGCCTGAGCAGGCTAAGACAACACCCTCAAGGCTTCAGAAACACACTTACATTATGCATAAACCTCAGTTCATATTAATAGAACAATATCACCACCTTACAAGAATCTGCTTTTTTTTTTCTTCTTTTATCATTATTTATTTTTATCTTCATCATCATTACTCCTCTCCCTGTATCCATGAAAAACCCTTAGTCTCAAGTTCTGTGTTCTCTCAGGTTACTTGGCCAGCATGGCATTTCCAGGGACCCTCTCTCCCCATCTGCACGTGAAGGGGACCAACTGGTTAAGTTATATCTTTTAATGAACAAAACTTATTTTCAGTGTGGTCATAGACCTATGTCCTCCCAAACTTTAATATATTTCAAGTCTAGTTCAAGAAATTCTTCTTTACCCTGAGATTATAAAACATTCTACTCAATTTTCTTTTGTCTTACAATATTTCCTTTCAATTTAAGTGTTTAATCTAGTTGGAGTTCATTTTAATAAAAGATGTGAAGAAGGAATCCCATTTTATTTCTCTCCATAGGCCAAACCATTTTTTTTAGTATCAGGTTAGTAAATGATTGACTGTTCTGCCAGTTAATTGTGATGCTACATATACTATATTCCATTTTTTGGTGTATTATATTCTGTTGGCTTCTTAAACAAAATCACCCTGTGGAGTATTGATCCCTTTGTTTACCAGTGTTGAACTGGGGCTTTGTAGTATTTCTTAATAATCAGTGTAAGGATTTCCAACCTTTCTTTTCTCTCTTAAGCTACTTGTTTTTTTCATTTATATTTTAGAATCATCTCACCAAATTCATTTATATCTTGCTAGGATTTTGAAAGAAATTGTATTGAATTTAGATATTAATTTGGGAATGATTTATATTTTTAAAATGTCATACAACATCATACATGAAAATAGCATTTCTATACTCTTTTTTATCCTTTAATAAATTTTTAAAATTTTGCTATTACATTCTTCTGCATTATTTGTTAATCCTTAAATGTTTTATGTATTTTATTGCTGGGGCACATGGGCTAATGTTCAATACTATATTTTCTGGTCAATTATTACCAGTAAAGAGGCATATTTTTGCCTTTTTGTATATTTATCTTATATTAGGCAAAATTGCTAACCATGCTCATACTTTCTAACAATATTTATATTTATTGTATTGGGTTCCTTATATAAATAATTATGTCATCTGCAAACAATAATTTTTCTCTTCCTGTTTGATTCTTTTAATTCTCATCAATTTAGTGCCCCCTTATCCACTGTTTCACTTGACACAGTTTCAGTTACTCATGTTAGAGTACAGTAAGATTCTAGAGACAGAGACACAGAAAGAGAGAGAGAGAGAGACCACATCCATATATATAACTGCTATTACAGTGTAGTGTTATAATTGTTTTATTTTATTATTAATTGTTAATGTCATACTATGCCTAACTTATAAATTTAACTTTATCATAGGAATGTAGGTATAGGAAAAAAACGTAGTCTATATAGGGTTTGGCACTGTCCACAGGTTCAGGCATCCTTTATGGGTGTTGGAACAGATCCCCGTGGGCGAGCAGCAGGTAATGTAATTTGTTGAACATCGGCAAACACTCTTGATCTGTTTCTTCGTTAAAAGCAATGTCCAAGGCCTCTCCCTTAGACATAACATCGATTGAAAGTGTAAGAAATCCTCTTCTTAGGGTTCAAATCTCAGCTTCCCATGGGTTTCTGGGCCGAGTGGGTCCTGGGACCAGTCAGGGCCAGTTTCTGTCTCTAGACTAGGCTGGCGGGGATGCCTGGGTCTGTGGAGAACAAAGCAGGGGACGCAAATTAAACAAGTCCCTGTAAAGTTCCCCACAGAGACCCTGACCCCCTCCAACTCCCCCACCCCTTGTTAATTTGGTGGCAGGGATGGACAGATCGGTTCGCATAATTACCGGTGAAGTGGAGCATGTTCCAGACCTTAGTGGAGCCGGGGTAGCGAGAGCCTGGAGCCTCCGGCCCCCAGCAGTGTGAGAGCTGGATAGATGGCGCGGAGGTGTGTTTAGTTCAGGCAGATGCTCCCGAGAGCCTCAAGAAACGTCAAAATAAACTCCTTATTGAACCATAGATGCACAAAGAATAGAGTTCCCCACAACCTGTAAAGGTGTGGGGAATAAACAATGTTTCTTTTTTTGGAAACAATATGATGGATATGACAAAGGGAGTTGTTACACTTAAGCAGATCTTTGTGGGGAAAATAAAGAATATGACAGAATGCAGCTGGTTACCTATAAAACAGTGACCAGATGAAAATAAGGATAAACCAACCAGATGCCAGCATAGAGGATGGTTGATCGAGGACCCAGACATTCTCACACCCCTGCCTGTGAGAGACTTCCTAAAAGCCATCAGAAATTAGAGGCAACTCTAATGAGATTAAGTTTTAATCTTAAACTCCAGTGAGTTTAAGTTAATACTTTGCTGAATGCAAGTAAAAAAATCAAAATTAAACTGAGTTATAGAAAAATACACATACATTCCTTCACACTGGTTGTTGTAGACCAAGGCTTGTCAATTGCATTTGCATTCATTCTTCAAAGCAGCCCTCTGAGACAGGTTCTCCTACATCCATCTCGGCCTTACAGAGGGCAAACGCAAGCTGAGAGGGCTGGATGATTTTCCTAAGATTGCACAGTGTGCGTAGGGGGAGAGCCAAGGTGCGGACACAGACCGCCTGCACCCTCTCCTCTTCCAGGGCTTCAAGTCAGCGCTTCCCAATAAATCTGCTCCCTAAACTTTTACGTATGTGCTATTTTTCTCTCCTTCCCCACAGCTGTGTTTATTTGCAGGCTTTCATAAACCACAGTGGGATAGTTGTGACACCTCAGGCTTTGCCCTTTTGCATTATCTTCTTCAAATCCCATGCTCTTGTCTTGCTGTCTGCTGTGCAGGGACATGTTGCAGTGAATGCAACATTATAATTTTATAATCATCATTAACTTTGGTAAGTTAATTTTTGGTTGCTTACACTTTAAGTTCCAATTAATTACTATTATTACTTTAATATTATGATCATTACCAAGTTCCAGTAGTTACAGAAAGCAACCGTGACTCGATCAGGGCATTGCTGCATTGTAATCGGTTGAATTTACTGGTAGTCTTCTTGTCTGCATTTCAGTTGATGCTTTTTGTCCTACACAAGTTCCTGAGTATGTGTAGTTTCAAGACTTCTTCAAATTAAAATGTCTCTTAAAAAAGTTGGACGTTCGTATCAGGAATAAGAAGTTTATACAGAAGATACATGGGCAGACATGAAGCTTGTGAGTTTCCATTCATTAGGCCCAGTTCATGCACGTTGGCTGAGAGTCAGGTGTATTGGGTATGGAGACCGTTGCCACAGCTTTGAGATGCACATCAGAACCACCTGGGTATTTCTTTCAACTACACATCCCAAGATCCATTTCCTGGAGTTTCTAATTCAGTTTTTTAGAAAGTGGGGCCAGGCGCAGATATTAGAGGGTGGGGGTAAGGTGCTCCAAAAATGATTGCAATGTGCACTTCTGGTTCAGGACTCACTGTCCCAGGCAGGGCTGAGTCCATCCTGTGGCAGGGCCAACCTCTCTTTCAGAGATTCAGGAGCAATGCAAAGACCTTGTTGTGCAGACATGGACATGATTCTTGGTCAATCGTTCCAAAATTCTACAAGTCCTAAAAACTTAAGGTACTTTTTTGTAACTCGTTCAGTAGCAATACCCAACCTCAATTGATCTGAGTCTACTTGTAAGTATTTAAAAAGAGTTTCTATTTTAAGTAAATGTTTTAACTGTGAAAAGTTTGACCAGGTGTATATTTGGGGATTCAAAGAAATAAGGTTTGCAGACCAAATGAAGGAAAAAATACCCTTCCAAACCAATACATTAAGACTGGTGAGACAAATAGAGAACAAAAAGAAATATTTAGCTGATCCCCACAATTTTCTACCATAGTCATTTGAATAAAATGTGTGCATTTCTGATTTGAAAACTAATTGAACCATGCAAAACAAACAGATACACAGTGATCATCAGTTAAAAGTGCTGATAGTTTACAATACGGCTCCATTTCTGAAATGGCCTTTTAAAAATTCAAATGCAAATCCATATTGTATAATGTACTTAAAACGCTCTCCTTTTCTCAGTGAAGGGTAAGAATAAAAAGAAACCCCAAGGGTTATATTGAAAAAGATACTGATATAAGTTTTATGATTTGACAGCATAAACGAACAGTAATTTGTTGGAGTTTCCTGGGGATGCTATTTTGTACACATACACATTCATATATGTGTATGTATTTCTATATGTGGTATATATGTGGTGTGTGCATATTCTATTATGTATATGTATGCTTATATATATATATATGTATTCTTGAATTGTAATTCAAATTCAGGCAATTGATCAATAAAATGCCAGATAAAATTTAAATTCTTTGGTTTTATTTTTTAAATTGCTAAATAATATGGCCCAATTTTAAGACACCTTCAATAATTTACCAAGAGCATGGCATGTAAAATTCAAACAGTATACCCCTGAAATTCAAATATTCCCTGACGGAATTAGAAAACATACATTAAAGCACCTTCTGGCACTCATGTTCCAGGACTTCCCTAATGAGCAGGGAGGAGGGCTTATGCATCAGAAATATCAGTAAGATGCTATTTCACCATCTTGGCTTTGCTCAAAGGAGAACAAACACCCCTACCCCTCTGGGTTTAGGTAAAATAAACAAGAGCTTTATAAAATCACATAGTCCCACTCCCAGGAAATCCTGATATAACCACACTTTCCTGGAAAAATACAGTTTGTCATGAAAGATGTTGCTGATACTACATATGTGAATAATGGGTACGTGGAAAAGATAAAACACACACACAGAAACTATCCTTTTTATTACCACTCCATTAAAATGCCATTTTCCCCCTTTTTAAATTTTACCTATCCTTTCTTTTTATCCTACCCTTCTTCATCTAATCAACGAACACAGTGTCTCTTAACCTTAGCTGAGTAATAAAATCAACTACAGAGATTTTCACAGTACCCGTGCAAGGCCCCACTGCAGGTGGAACGTGGGGGGTCTCTGCTGTGGCCGGCAGCAGCATCTCCCGAGGCTTCCGCACGGTTCCAATGCACAGCTGGTTGGAGACCCCGAGACAGCTGGGCCTTGAAGGTTTGCCAGCACCTTCAGAAGGGCAGGCTGGGTCAGACAACTGGCAAGGACATTGAAATGGCTGAGAAGGAATCGCCACCGGTTGACTTTTACTTCCCCGTGCTTCGACCTGTTCACAAAAGTGAAATTAACCAATCTATAGAGTCCTATCGGTAGAAACACACTGTACTAAGTAGAATTATATTATTTTCTTGTCATCATTTCATCTTGTAAAAATTAGAAATACTTGAAGAAATTCATCACTTTAGGATTGCTAATATTTTTAAAAGTCACACTTTTTTCCTAAAACGAACTTTTTTTGGTAGTACAAAGAAGGAAATAACCTCTTCCACAGCATGAAACAAGGAGGGCGCTAAACATAAGTAATTTCTTCTTTTAGTGAAAATATATTATCTGCCAATAGTTTTAACTCATTGAACTTACTGACAGGTAACGAACAAGGTACATTTTTGTTTGTTTTAGTGATGTTGTGATTTTATACTAATTCAGCCTAACACCAGGCTCATATCTTGGGTAGTGACATGTCGAGATAGGAATAAACAAACATTAAAATATTGTTAACTGTATTCATCTCTGGTATGAATGTACATATTAATATTCACTTATATATGTAAATATATGCATATATGCAAATATATGTAAACATGTATGCCATTATATTTTATGAACATTATTAATATTATATTACATTGGGTTTCAACCCGTTTTCCCATCTTTATTCATGGGTATATCATTTTGCAAAAGGTCTTCCTATGGATCTGGAGCAGATTTCCGCTGACTCCACAGAAAGTATTATAGAGATGTGAAATAAACTAACATTTATCAAATACCTAGATGTACCAGACATTTTAAATAAAATATTTAATTTAATATTCATTATAGCCCTATAAAATACTATTGTGCCAACTCACCGATGACAGCAGTGAATTTAGAAGAAATAGGTAACCTCTCTGAAGCCACATGTTTAGTAAGCGCTGGAGACAGGACCAGAGCCAGAGTGGAGGAAGTTACAGGAAGGTAGATGCCCATCCTTCTGTGACGATTTAATGGCCACTCAAAACTTTAACTTTCCTTAAAAAATTAGACGTATTTCATTTAAAATGTGCCACGAATAATAATTCTTTCGTATCTTCCCTTATCAATTGCTGTAGGTTTTCCAGTGCATCATGGTTAGGATAGTTTTAGATTATTTAAAATCCCTAAACATCCCCCAAAATATAGGACCTGAGACTGTTCTTGGTAGAGTTTGTGAATTTCCCTGGGAAATGTACCTCATGGATTCAGTTTGAGACGTTGTATCCCTTTGACTTGATTTTTCCTCATGCCCTACCAAGAGCACTGAGTCTTAGTTTGTCTAAAAAGCCACCTCGGGATCTGCAGTTTGAACTTGATGACTGATTGATAATTGAAACTGGCTTTTAAAAGTGACATTTTGGTTAAAAAGTCATTTCAACAGAGAAAAACAGCTTTTTAGAAAGTGTATATTCAATAAGATTCTAGATGTAGCCCTGGCTGGCTGTCCCTGAATCCGGCACCGCGATGAGTTTGAAATTCTCCAGGCTGGGCGAGAGCACAGCCTCTCCTTACAGCACCAAGGAGAAGCTCTGCTCACGGATTCCTGCCCCTAGGATGAGAGGGAAGCAAACCACCACGTGACCAAATCCAGGGCTTCAACTTGAAATGTAGACTTTTCCTGCGAGGCTTATCTCTGTTGACCCGCAATCTTTCTGCTCGAGATGTGGAAATGGGCTCCACACGATGTCACGAGAATAAGCACACCAAAGACAGATCACCGACTGATTAATTTCAGCAAACTCAAGCCTGGAAGGAAGCAGTCGTACTAGAGAAGAAAGCTATTTTTCAGAGAAAATGCCCTTAAGAACATGGCCTTACCTCTGTGGAAAAGCTTTAGGTAGGAGAAACATTCTCGAAACTTCCTTTTAAAAATATATCTTTCCTTTTGATAGCTTTGGGATCACCTTAAATGTAATTAATAGATGTTTACTGAGTTAGAATCAGCAAGTCATTTGATAAAACACCTCTTTGGAATAGACTCCTGGAAAGACTTAGACATAACATGAGAAACCACGCCCAGATGTCTGTTAAATCAGAATTATGTGCATAATCCAGTGAGCAGATATGGGGAAGGAGACCTCAACTTAAAGAGGGGAAAGAAAAAAAGGTAAAATAGGAATGATGAAAAGAGAATTGAAAAAGAGACGAAGGAAATGGGGAAATGAAGGAAGAAAGGAGATGAAATCAAGGGAATAAAATTTAAAAGTAAAGTAAGCTTTGATTAGACTGTGAGTTTCTGAATAGCATCAGCTAGTTTCTAGTGCTTTGAGAAGTTGATTATTTAACTAAACATTATTCACAGCTCTTCAATGGCTCTCTGTTCCTCTAAACTTTTGAAACTTTTCAAAGGAAGACAGACTAATGGCCAACAAACATATGAAAAAATGCTCAATATCTCTAATCATCAGAGAAATGCAAATCAAAATCACAATGTGATATCACTTATCTCCAGTGAGAATGGCTTTTATCAAAAAGTCCCAAAACAATAAATGTTGTATTGGATGCAGAGAGATAGGAATAATCATGCACTGCTGGTGGGACTGCAAACTAGTGCAACCTCTGTAGAAAGTAATATGGAGATACCTCAACGAGCTACAAGTAGAACTACCATTTGATCCAGCAATCCCATTACCAGGCATCTACCTAAAAGAACAAAAGACATTCTATTAAAAAGACACCTGTACTGGAATATTTGTAGCAGCACAATTCACAATTGTAAAGAGGTGGAAACAACCCAAGTGCCCATCAATACATGAGTGGATTAATAAAATGTGGTGTATGCATACCGTGGAGTACTATTCAGCTATAAGAAACAATGGTGATATAACACCTCTTATATTTTCCTGGATAGAGCTGGAACCTGTTCTTCGAAGTGAAGTATCACAAGAATGGAAAACCAAGCACCACATGTACTCACCATCAAATTGGTATTAATTGATCAAGACTTAAATGCACGTATAGTATTAACATTTGTTGGGTGTCAGGCAGATGAGAGTAGGGAGGAGGGGATGGGCATATTCACAAATTGGTACTAATTGATCAAGACTTGTATATATAGTAACATTCATCAGGTATCGGGCAGGTAGCAGGGTAGGGGGGAGGAGGTGATGGGTATTTTCGCACCTAATGGGTGCGGTGTGCACCGTCTGGGGGATGGACACGCTAGAAGCTCTGACTCAGGTGGGGCAAAGGCAATGTATGCAACCTAAACATTTGTAACCCCATAATATGCTGAAATAAAAAAAAATTTAAAAAATAAAGTGAATAAACTTTAGAGACTTTTATGACTAGAATGACCAGAGCAGCCCACAGGAAGAAAATTCTTTTCTGCACTGTAACATTGGTGACCAGAAATGTGAGCACCTAGGGACCAAACCGGAGGCTGGGCCTGGCTCACGGGTGGGAAGTTCAACGCCTCCACCCCCACTCTGCCCTTGGACAGTAGGCGTCAGGGCAACGTTCTGCAACGCACAACCTTGCAGCCACCAATTACCCCATGTAGCGAAAAGAGTTTGAAAAGTGACCCCCCATCTAAAAAAGAGGTATGGCTTTTCTCTAGAGCATGCATTTGTTTTTAATGTGTAACAAGCTGACAGGAGCAATTACTCAAAGCCTAACGGCCGCCTTGCTGGTTACTCCAACGCAAACAAACCATCACCAGACTGTCTCGGCCTCAGCACTGTCCATTCTGCTAAGAACGCCAAATGCATTTCCTGCGTCTGCAATGGCACACTCGGAATGAGTCGCCCCTTCAAATTCCTCATCTACCCCCAAACAATTATTTGCTGTGTTTTTATTAAAAGGTGGAAGGCAAGATTTTCCCCAAAGGTGGGGTGTGGGAAACAACCAAGCAGACAAAGGCAGGGGGAGCCCAGAACCCCCCATAACCGGGTCACCATCTGCTTTCACTCCTTAATCAGATAATTGATCTCCCCCGAACCAGCTACGCTCCCAGCTACATTGTCCAGGGGATGCCCAGGCCTCAAGGGTTAGGCATTTAGAAAACGCGAGTCCAGTTGCAGCCCAAGCTAGGAAACAGTCTGGAACACCTCACCGAGTCAAACTGCAGCCCCTCCCGGGAGGAACACATTTCTTAGACTGTTGACTAAAATATAAGGCTAGTTCAGGTCTGCAATCATTTAGCATAGACTTTCCTTTAAAATCCGGGTGGGTCTCTCAGCAGGATTTGGTGCTGAGACAAAAGGGAAAATATGGGATGCTGTGGTTTTTCTATTCATGAAAGTCTCCGAAGGGGCACGGGGACCTTGTCACTTCAGACTGGAATGTGAGGGTTTGCCCCGTTCTGTTCTCAGGCTCCTGCCTCTCCATGTCCCACGGCCCCCCGAGACTCCAACCAGAGTCCCCAAGCCCCTCCGAGTGGGATGCAGCATTCTGCTTTCACAGCTGTCACTGTATGCTCAGATTGTCACACCGTTTAGGACCGATTAGAGAAAGTCACTTTTGACTGGCAAATTAGGAGAGGCAGTCGTCATTAGCAAACTGACCGAGATAGGCCCTAACCTGCTCAGTTCCCAGCCAGCCTCCAAGGCAAGACTAGTCATCCTTCCTCTAATTAATAAACGGTATTAGCATGGAGAGAGCCCCACGTGAGGGCAGCGCTGGACCTTTCCAAGGCAATTTTGTCTTTGCTCGATGGTAGTAACGAGTAAACACGAAGTGGAGATAACCTCAGCCAGACAAGAATCGAATGCCCTCCCAATCACCACGGTTGCGCAGTTCTGAGAGTGCAGCCCACCAAGGGGCCATTGTTTGCAAGGCCTGATTAATAAATTTGCACTTTTGACTCAGCCGAATGTTTTTCTTTGCATTTGTCCGGGTATCTGGAGGAGATAAGAACTAAATGACAGCTTAAAAGCTATTAAATAAACATATACACAAACATACCTTATCCTATTTACCTCCAGCGTCCTTCAGATTGGCAGATGTCACAATGACCAAGGCAACAGATGACGTGGTTTACATTTTTTAAAATGTCCTGCAGTCATTTTGGTCTGTTAAATTATTTCATTAAATTAGTGCCTGTGACTAGAGGAGGGAGAGAATAGTGTAGAATGTGAACGGAGACTAGCAGCCAGGTGGGCGAGCTTTGTCTTCAGTCTGTCACTCAGTTAGGGGTCAGGGGATTAAATTTCCTCTCTCACAGTTAAGGTCAGACACCTCCCCCTTGTGGTTCGATGTAACCAGTTCAGTCTCTCGTTACAACCTGTGTTCAGGTGTCCCCAGGTAGGGCAGTTGGCAGGCAGAGAGTTTAATGGCATTTGTGTCACTGTCACCCATCGCCTTGTCCTTGAGAGTGGAGCACAAACCCACACAGAAGCTTGATGCTGGTGAAAACTAAAAGGGGAAAGAAAATTATGCTTTCAGACACATGCAGAGGATCCTGTGTTATGATGGCTTAACTTACAATTTTTCAACTTTAAGTGATGCAAGAGTGACACGCATTCAGTAGAACATGGTTGGAATCATACATTTTGGTCTTTTCCGGGCTAGCGGCTTGCAGTAGGGGACTTCCCTGTGATGCTGGGTAGCGGTAGCAAGCCACAGTCCCCAGACAGGCACACGATCAGGACAGGAAACAGCCCGTACTCCACAGCATACTGGTTTGCCAGCGTTTTTCTGACGTTGTCTTCTGTGTTTTTTCATTCCATAATGTCCACAAAATTCCCATATGAGTACATTATACAACAATTATAAAATAGGCTTTGTGTTGGATGATTTTACCCAGTGGTAGGCTAACCTAAGTGTTCTGAGCTTGTTTAAGGTAGGCTAGGCTAAGCAATGGTGCTCATTAGGCCAGGTGTATTAAATGCATCTTTGACTTCAGATATTTTTTACCTGTGATGGATTTATCTGGATGTAACTCCATTGTAAGTTCAAGAGCATACACAGTTAATTTCCCCTGGAAAGGTAAGTGTTCACACATGAATGATGTTATTACAATGTGATTTGAATGATAAAAAAAAAAAAAAACAACTATGTGCAACAGATTCAAGAGAAGGAAAGGATGAAAGGAGTCCTATCAAGAATACATAAAGAGTGCCTACAAATCAGTGAAGAAAATATTCACAAGTTAATAAAAGAGTGAGCAAAACAAATGAACAGGTAATACGCAAAGGAGAAATTTTTGGCCAGTTAACACATAAAAAAAAGCTTAGCATCATTAGCAGTCAAGTAACAACAAATTAAAATAATTATTAAACCTTACTTTTCATCCAACAGATTATAAAGGTTTATGAAGCACTGCAATAATGTGAAAAAAGACACTCTCATAAGATTTTGGTGGGGGAGTGTAAGTTGGTAAAACATTTATTGAGTGCTAGTTGTCAGTATCTCTCAAAAATTAAATTCTCTTTTATTTTTACTACTAGGAAACTATTTTAAGAATACTGATAAAAAGTTAAAGTTTTAAATATAAAGGTGTCAATTGCCACATTTGTTATAATGGTAAAAATGAATTGTGAATATCCATCAATACAACAGTGGCAAATCAATTACAGCACAACTCTATTAGGGAACAAATGCCTTCATGCCACCACTAAAAATGGGAAGTTAAAGCTTTCTGAGCAGACCTGAAAATGCATATTCACATTATTAGGTGGCAAGTCACATTTTAGGGAAAAAAGTATGTTTCAGATGATCCTATTAATGTCATGAAATATGTTTGCATATATGTTCATATGTACATGTATGAGACTGCATAAAATAAGACTAAAATCTGCAAGAAATGGGAGTGCCCCAGAAAATCAGGAGGACTTTCCTGGTTTATTCAATGTACTTGTGCACTGATTCAATTATGCCAGAATGTTTTAGATAAATACTTGTCTAATAAAAAAAAAATAAGAAAGAGGAAAAGGAAAACAAAACCAGCTTTGTTAATGGGATGGGTGCCTTACCAATTAAGGTTAGACATGTAACATGCGCTATAAGATCTTATCACAAGTAAGAATTTTAATCAGAAGACAAGAATGCTTGGGAGAGCAGAACTGTTTTATGTTTTCTTTACCTTTTCTTCTTTATTTTCGTCTTTGTTTTCTGTCTTCTCTCCCATTAACCTCTTTTTCCACAACATGTGAATGATCACAATGTGTCCAGGGCCAGGCATACATTAAAGAATAATTAAATACGATGCCTACTTCTATGCTGCTTATAAATAGCACTGAGAAAGAATGTTTTTTAAAAAAATTACAATTAGAAAATAGTGCCCATTCTATAAAGAAACCAAAGATGTTTCTGCAATAGCAACTGCCTAGGAGGACCCCATTAGGGTGGAATGATCACTAACTGCATTCCTGAGAAGACAGCACATTAGTTTTCTGGGGCTGTCTTAACATAGTACCATGAACTTGGTGGCTTAAGACAAAAGAAATTCACTCTCTCCCTGTTCTGGAGGCCAGCGGCACAAAGTTAAGGTGTCAGCAGGGGGTTCAGGCTCCCTCTGAAGGGCTAGAGGGACACCCAGGCCTGGCCTCTCCCAGCTCTGGTGGCTGTCAGCGTTCCACCGCACCACCCCAAGCTCCGTTTCTGTCTTCACCTGTCCCTCCGCCTCACCCCACCTTCTCTTCCGTCTGTAAAGAAGAGACTTCCATGGATTTTAGAACCCACCTGGATAAGCAAGGAGGATCTTATCTTGAGGTCCTTAACTCATGTATATCTGCAAGACCCCGTTTTCCAAGTCAGGTTATGTTCACGTGTGCTCAGGGCTGGGACATGAACGTGACTTTCAGGGGTCCTCACTCAACCCACTGCAGGTGGCATTGAAACTAAGAACCAAAACGGAAGCAGAAGGTGGTCATTGTGCAGGGGGTGTGTGCGGCCATGTGCACGTGTACATGTGTGTGCTGGGGGTGGCACTCCAAGCAGATGGAGACCCTTCTGCATGGTTGCACTATGGAGCCAAAAACAGAGACAGTGGGGACACCAGGAAGGAGGTGGCTGTTGCGTCCCACGGCAGTCGTGGACCTGGCGTGGAGCGAAGATTGTAAGAAGAAGGGTGTGGAGACATAACCTTGATAATGCTTAAAGACAGAGAGGAAGAAAGAGGGTAAAACCAAAACGATGCTGGAGTTCCTGGCTTGGGCTCCATGCTCTGCAGAACAGGAGCAAACACGGGGTTCAGGGAGCACAGTGAGAGGAATCAAGGTTTCCCTTTGTGCACAAAAACGTAAAGACTAGCCTTGCCAAACCAGCAAACAAGAGAGAAACGTAACTGCAACAAATACGAAAGGTGAAGATACATAGTCAAAAGACTTAAAGATACATTTTTTTAAAAACTTCAATGAGTGAATGAAACACATTAACAATTGACAAAAGCAAAAATACAAATGACAGATAATTTAGGAAAACATATTCAATATCACTTTTAATAAAAGAACCATACATTAAAATAATATTTAATACTGTTTTACTGCATTAGCAAAGATTTTTACATACACATAATGATGATTGGGGGCGTGATAGAAAGAAGGACCAGCGGCCTACTTTGCACTACTGTGCTACTTGCTACAGATGTTTTGAAGACAATTTAACCCAATGATTACAGGTTTCTGAATCTCCTGTCAATTAAAGACTCAGAAATGTGGTCAAGAATTCCTGCACAAAGACATTCTCAACATGATGAAGATTCAGAAAGCCCCTACCACCCATACCAATATCAGAGACATAGTTAAATAAATCATGCAATGGCATATGTTGGAATATTGCACATTAAAATATAATACATTGTATTAAAAATTTTAAATGACATGGTAACATTTTATATGTTTTAGCAAAACAAAGTAGAATATAAGTTTTATATATCAACAAATGCCCACTATTTAAGAAGCACATGAACAAGAGATGGGAAACAATCAAGCCAACGTGGTAACAATGATGACTTGTTGACTTCATTTTTTGTTTGTTTGTTTGTGACTTTACTCATTGTCTTCAATTAAAAGCTACACACAAAAGTGGAAGAAGAAATGGTCTGTCCTTCCTTTAACGGAAAATGGTCTGAAAGCAAACCCCTCACCAGAGTGATTCTTCTGCTTTTTGGGTTTTTTTCCCCTCAGATTTCTTTGCCATCACATTTATTTTATGGGGCCAGCTGTCCAACCTTCAAAGGGCAGGATCTCCGGGCTTCCCTTACCACCTCCTCATCCCTCCGCTTCTGTACAAACTGCCCATCTTCTCCAAACTCGAAGGGGAAACATAACTTCATTCCTATCTGAATAAAACAACAAACTCTGACAGGCAAAAATTCCCAGTGATCTTGTCCTCAACAATGTTTTCCACAACCATTTACCTGGATTCTAAGACTAGTCTCTGTTGTAGAAAACCTTTAAGTCACTCTGCCTACACACAAAACTGAAGGGAGGGTGTGCCGCCTCCAGCATTGGGCAGGAATGATGAAGGAAAAATAAGTAAATGCATCCTTCCAACACTGTCCCCTTCAGGATTTTGGCTAGATGGAGATTCTGCGATGAGATTACCCCATCAGTGTGAATGCCGGCTGAGCAGCCTACACCACAGCTAGAAGTACAGTTCCTTCCATGCAGATGTTTGTTAGCCGTGGAATTCAATTTCATCTTTCTATTGGCTTGGTTTCTATGCATCTCTCACTAACTCCTCTTCAGAGCTCTCTGTGAAATATGAAACTCTTCTTTGGATGCTCAGGGACTTTTTCTCCTCCTATTCTCACCTGGACTTGGGTCCTACAGGTGTGGTCCAAGTCTCACCTGGACTTGGGTCCTACTCAGGCCATCCGCACAGGGGTGGCCCCAGGATCTGCCTTCAGCATTGTCTTACTCCTGTCCATCACCTGCGTCCCGCTGTCCTTGGAACTCACGTCAGCCTTTTTCTTAGTCTGCATGCTTCTTTTGTGCAGCGCCTGCCATAGTAGTAAATAGTTGACACCTTGCATGCCTGAACATGGCTGTCGTATGCCCTCACACTTGATAGATGGTTTCTCTGAGTGTCCAATATAAATATCAGCAAATACATTTTTCTCAGAATGGTGAAAGCATTACTCCATTTTCCTCCAGCTGCTAGTGTTGCCACTGCAAAGTCCAGCGCTCTTCTTTATCCAAAGGCTTTGTAAGTGACTTGTTTTTTTTCTCCTCTCTGGGAAGTTTCAGAATCATTGACTCCAGTGTCTGAAATATCCATGATATGTTGACTTAATTTGGATCTTTTTTCTTCATTGTGTTAGGCTCTGGGTGAGACTTTTCTATTTTAAATCTCAAATTCTTTTTTCTGAGACATGTTCTTCAAGTATTTCATTCAAGATCCTCTCTCCCTTGTCTTTGGTTTCTTTGTCTGTGAACCCTATTATGTGGATGGTATTTCTTACAGGATGAGCCTCTAATTTTATTAACTTTTCTATTATCTCTTTCTTGGTCTTCTGTTCAATTTATCTGGGAAATTTCCTCAAATTTGCCTTCCATTCCATCCACAGAACTACTAAGTTTTTATTTCAAAGAGCTCCTCTTGTTTCCTCCTTAATGTCTCTGGTTTATGGGAACAAAGACATAGCAGTTAGCTTGGAAGTGCTAACACCACTTCGCTCCCGCTAGAAAGTCATTTTACTGTTAATCCAGGAGTACCTGGGGCCCTGACTATTCTTCCAGGAGTTACTTCCTGCCATTCTTGTGTCAAACAAGATGGAAAGCTTGATAACTGGCACGTTATTAACACTTAAACTTCCTTGCTGAGCTGGCTGCCCTGTGATTTACACGTCCAGTTAAATCCTGCCCCAGAAGCTCAGGTGAATGCCAGGGAGAATGGTGCCCATTTCGTACTGTTGGACCTCACATTTTGATTGGAAAAGTCACTCATCACAGATTGATCTAATTTCTTTAATGAGATTCATGCAAGATGCCTTGGCTAAAGCTTTCTTTATTTAAATTCATTGGGCAAAGGGATCAAGTATGGGCTGCAGAATAGGAATGAGATTAGGACTGAGTCCCAGAACTAGAAAGTTCAGCTGCTCGCCACTGCCCTGTATTAGCAAAGATGGGATGAAGGGACCCTTAACAATAAATAAAAATGCATCCTTCTCATAAAATAAAGTCCCTTAGAATCACAGAGCAGCCAGTAGATTCACGGTCAGACCAGAAAAGGAACACCAATATGTGCACTATCTCCCTTAAATTCCAAATCATAGCTTCCCTGACACTGTGGTTCTGGGCAGATAAGCTGCCCTGTGTGAGCACACAAAATAAATTAAAATCCGAAGCCATTAAGTTTCATTCTCCAGACTATTTGTTCTTTCTTTTCCTATCTTCTTCTTGATGTGGATCATTGTCAGGGCTCCTTCTGATGTAGATAATAGTAATAACAGTAAAAGAGAGCAATTTGAGCTTTACAATATGCCAGGTACTCTTCTGAGGTACCATACTTACAGAATTTCAGTTAGTTCAGAAAATAATCTATTAATATTTGAGATGGAAAATATGATATCTATTTTATAAGCTATAACCTGAAGCTCAGAGAGCTCAGATGACTTCTTCATGGGCACACACTCCCTGATCTTTTCCATATATTCCCAATTCCCTTCATTTCTATGTCCAAATCCTCAGCTATGTCTATAATTGAAAGATAACAAAATAGAAGATTAATAGGAAACAATGCACCCAGAATAGCTTGAAGATCCAAAGAAAACAGGAAGAATATGCTGTAAAAGATCACAATTTACCTATTTCCACATGACAGCTCTATTTCACTGGGTCTGAACCTCATTTCATGTGGCTTTTGCTGGAGTGAAAAGCAGAGAATTGGCATTGCAGATTAGTCAAGATGATAGCTCCCTATAGACATGAAAGGCTCCTTTATTGGAAGAAATAAAAGGAAAACGACCCAAAAATCACAACCCTAGAATTATAACCTTATTCAAAAGCTATAAAGCAGTACCAGTCATCTGTTAAATTCATGCATACTTAAAAATTCAATAATGACCGTGTTGTGAATACTAACTTCAAAAAATGATCAGACTTGTGTATAATGAATACTTTTTCCTAAAAAAGGGGAAACTAAATGCTACTTTTTTTTTGCAGTCAATTAGAGATTTATTCCCATCTAGATTTCCCATAATATTCCTGATTTAAAACGGCTTATCCCACAGCCAGAACATATAACAATTTACACACACACACACACACACACACACACACATATATGGTTACTACAGCTTTAGAAATTGAAGATCTTCTTATCTCTGAACACAAAACACTCCTATCAAGAAGAAGAGGCCACTATGATCACCTTCATTTTGATGTAAATGAGACAGAGAGAAGGAAGATAGATTGCTCATTGAGGTCACTTGCCACGAGCGACAGAAGGGAATGGACCCGACTTTTCCATGGCCAGAGAACACCCTGTTCACAAATGGAACAATGGGATAGTAAAATAAGATATTAATAATGATTTGGGGTTGTGGAATTGATATTATTGCCTTATCCTCACATTGAGCATAAAAATGATCAAAACCATACTTGAGGATGCTTCTTTGACTCTATTCTTCCTTCTTCTTCTTAGCCTCCAGGGCAACATAGACGCCAGAGTACAAAGAATGAAGGTGGATGAGTGAGGACCATCATTACGCAAGCTTATAAAACACATAAACCATAAAAATATTTAACTTGCATTTTTTTGCATAATAAAATAGTTTGATTATAAAAGTGTACATCACAGAATTGAAATTTAATATGAAATGTTATTCTTTCCATTCCTGTGTTAAAACATTAATAAAGGAAGAGTGAATCCACAGGAATAGGGAGCACTCTGGCTTTCAGTGAGAAGACACAGAGACCCGTAAATGAGTCCCCCAAGGTGGCAGGTGCCACCACCACCTCCAGGGCTGGCCTCATCAGAAGAGGAGACTGCACAAAAACAAAGGAAAGAGTATTTTCCTTTCAGTCTGGGTATCCATCAATCCCAAACCAGGACGGACACTGGATATATTCATTGCCCAAATGTAGACAAGAATCTATAAGTTAAAAATGAATGAATTTGTCATTTGAAAAATTTATCGTTCATGTTGCATTTGGGGGAAATGAGCACTAGAAGGCAGATAGTTAACCCTGCCTGTTTAAATATCTTGGATCTATCTTTCCCTTTCTTATAACATTATTAAATGTTTTAAATTGTGTGTATGTGTAAATTGTGTGTATGTGTGTTTTTAATGACAAAGCCACAAACTTGTGATATCTATACTTGGGAAACTTACCTTCAACAAGGGCCTGAAAAAAGGCTATTGAGCTGGGGACCAGCAAAACTAAAACCATCCTACTACTTGGGCAAGTGTAAGATGGTGAATAGGGCTCCACAGGACAAAACACAGCATCGAAGCCAGGACTGGGCAAGGAAAATCAAGACCTATGGTGGGACAACACAAATTCAAAGTCTCTTCTGTCTTTGTAGTATGTGTCCTCACCTATGTTGAAATTCAAAACAGAGGCTGTTTCTCTGCCTTTTGTCTCTGAGCTAAGCATGACCTGCCAGAATTACTGGTAATGGGAACCACAGGCTTTCTGTGCACAAGAGAGAAGAATATAAAAACATGCAAATTTCCTCTCTTAATTCTTCAGCTCCCATCTCATCCCTGCCAGAGAAAATATATGGTTGCACCAGAACTGTTTTTCCTAGACTGTATGACTAAATATTCACATGGTGTTTGCCTAAGCCTGCTGGTGTTTTCCTCCATACCGAAAACATATAGGTTGTCTTCCTGACTCCTTCTTTCCTTCCTTTCTTCCTACTTCCTTCCATTCTTCTTTCCTTTCTTTTTTCCTTCTTAAACAGATCATGCTTTATGTTCAAGCAAGAGTCTAGTAGTCTAAGGTATTCCATACCAAAGACCCCAAAGATCTCAGGCACAAAATCATGAGCAGTTTTCTAGGAATATAAGATAGAGATAGAGATAGAGATAGAGATAGAGATAGAGATAGAGATAGAGATAGAGAGATAGAGATAGAGATAGAGATAGAGATAGAGATAGAGATAGAGATAGAGATAGAGATAGAGATAGAGAGAGAGAGAGAGAGAGAGAGAGAGAACAAAGACTTTGTGGAGCCCAGAACCACATCCCTAACGTGGCTGTCTCTAAAGCACATACGCACTTAGCCAGCCCAGACTGCTCCAGGCCAAGCTGGGGTAAAAGTCCAAGCTGCTGCCTCCTGCTGACCCCCAGGCAGCTGCTGAAACAAACAGTCCTACATCCCAGGGCTCCTTGAATGGGAAGGCTGCATTTCAGCCCATTGCTTTTGTGGATGCTTATTAACCCGGCTGAATTTAGAGCAGGGGATTGCACTCAATATCTATCGATTAGCAGTCAGTAGTGCAGTAATCCTCCTGCCCTGATCAATGGGGACAGCCAAGCAGCTCCCACCCCCCAGCGGAGCCCTTTTCCCCAGCCATTGATATGCATGTCGGGGTCCGGAGAGGCTGCGGGAAGGTGAGCTGTCTTGTTAAGTGTTCCCAGTTACGAAAATTCCCAGTGAGGGGCGCTGCCTTTGTGGTAGCCCTCCACCAATTCCGAGCAATGTTCAGAAACTTTTAACAAATAAGATCATATAAAACAAAAGTAAAATACTCTGACCTTCATTTCTGAAACTACAAATCACAATAACCCTCTGGCCAGGTAGAAATTGACCAGGCAACTTCTGAGATCTTAAATCATTCCAGTATGGAGACATAAGAAAACATTCCACTAATTTTGGTTTCATTGTTAAACTGGATGTCATACATTGCTATTCTTAATATTAAAGTGGTCGCCTTAGGCTTGTCCGTATTGTATATGTACTTTTCATTAACAAAACCGTAACAGTGACCTAACTAACCATTTCTTATATTTTATGCATATTGATCTATGTTCCTTTTAATTGTCCCTGAAACAATAACATTCATTGATATATTTAAGGAACCCAGCTGGGAACCCATGATTTTTAAAGAAATATTAAACAAGAGTCTTCCAAGAATAGTCAATTTCGGCCTTGTAAAATTGCGGGGCTAAAATGCTGGAGAAGAAACCAAATATAGAAGTGCAAGATCTCTATGTCATTGTTGAGGATCCATTATTGATGTGGTCTAGTTTCCTGGAGGCAAAGATTAGCATTTTCACTCATTTGCGTAGCCCACTGATCAGTTTCCTCTGTAAAGGGTCCATCTCCTCTCCATACATGGGTACACTTAAACTAGAAGCTTTAAAAAGAGAATATGAGTGATCCTGATTCCCTTGTTAGGACCCCGTGGTGCTGTCTTCAGGTGGCCCTGTAGCTTCACCTTCTGTGGGAAAGATGGCCTGAGTCATCCCCTCCCCGCTTCATTCCGAAGCCCACATGCACCAGGCACATAGTCCCGGTCATGACCCCTGAGCTTCAAAATAACATCCTCTGTGCACTTATTGCCAAATCCTGGCTACATAAAATGAATTAAACTGAGTGCCGGTACATACACACAAACACACACACACACACACACACACACACACGCAAACTACATACAGACACATACAAGCTACACACACCACACATATGCAGATGCACACATTACACGCTCTCCACACACGCGCATTCACACACAGAATTGTTGCTAGAGTAAAACATTATCAAAATATTTTATAATATAAAAGAAAATTATTAAAACACATTAAAAGAATGTAAGCTTTGTTTCCAAATATTGTTCCATGCAGATGTGAAATTTTAGTGTGTGTGTATATATATTCTTTTAATAGTATAATCAGATATATTTACAATTTCAAAGGGAAGTTCAGCTCACACAGGCTCTGTGTGGACTTTCCACAAGCGGTGTAGGAATCTCAGGTCTTTCCAGTAAATTGGGAGACTATATGCACTCCAAAATTAAATGGAATCGAAAAAAGAGTGATTAGTTTATTTCTATTTAAAAGTAAATATTTTTATTTAATAGAAACAAAATGTATGTCCTACATTTATGTGCATGCACACTGCATATGTAAATTAATTTGCATACGAGCAGATTTTATTAAGAAAATGCTTGGATTATTTGCACATTAAACTGGTCGCCTTTTAAGGGAGGGTCATCCATTTTGCCCGGGGTGGGAGGGGGGTGGTAAAAGTTGGTACAAACTTGCTATACATCTGAGACTGGCTCAATTCCAGATGTAATTTGTCATATCTAGGTTAGTTCTAACCAGAGTCTTCACAGTTTTTTAGACAACTGGGAAGCGATCTGGTTTTTCTGGGGTCCAGATAGTGGACCCCAGATTATACCTGCAGTTAGAATCTGATACCTGTTGGCGTTGGAACAAAAGCCATTCCCTAACGGGGCCCATCCCTCCTTCCCTCTTTCCTTGCCTCCTTGCCTCCCTCCCTCCCTCCCTCCCTCCTTCCTTCCTTCCTTCCTTCCTTCCTTCCTTCCTTCCTTCCTTCCTTCCTTCCCTCCCTCTCTCCTTCCTTCCTTCCTTCCTTCCTTCCTCCCTCCCTTCCTCCTTCCCTCCCTCTCTCCTTCCTTCCTTCCTTCCTTCCTTCCTTCCTTCCTTCCTTCCTTCCTTTCTTCCTTCCTTCCTTCCCTCCCTCTCTCCTTCCTTCCTTCCTTCCTTCCTTCCTTCCTTCCTTCCTTCCTTCCTTCCTTCCTCCCTTCCTTCCTCCTTCCCTCCCTCTCTCCTTCCTTCCTTCCTTCCTTCCTTCCTTCCTTCCTTCCTTCCTTCCTTCCTTCCCTCCCTCTCTCCTTCCTTCCTTCCTTCCTTCCTTCCTTCCTTCCTTCCTCCCTCCCTTCCTCCTTCCCTCCCTCTCTCCTTCCTTCCTTCCTTCCTTCCTTCCTTCCTTCCTTCCTTCCTTCCTCCCTCCCTTCCTCCTTCCCTCCCTCTCTCCTTCCTTCCTTCCTTCCTTCCTTCCTTCCTCCCTCCCTTCCTCCTTCCCTCCCTCTCTCCTTCTTTCCTTCCTTCCTTCCTTCCTTCCTTCCTTCCTTCCTTCCTTCCTTCCTTCCTTCCTTCCTCCCTCCCTTCCTCCTTCCCTCCCTCTCTCCTTCCTTCCTTCCTTCCTTCCTTCCTTCCCTCCCTCTCTCCTTCCTTCCTTCCTTCCTTCCTTCCTTCCTTCCTTCCTTCCTTCCTCCCTCCCTTCCTCCTTCCCTCCCTCTCTCCTTCCTTCCTTCCTTCCTTCCTTCCTTCCTTCCTTCCTTCCTTCCTTCCTTCCTTCCTTCCTTCCTCCCTTCCTCCTTCCCTCCCTCTCTCCTTCCTTCCTTCCTTCCTTCCTTCCTTCCTTCCTTCCTTCCTTCCTTCCTTCCTTCCTCCCTCCCTCCCTTCCTTCTAGAATGTTCTCATTATGTTATCTGAATGAATAAATAATGCCACTAATTTATTTATTCATCCCACAAGCATATAAACTATCACGTACTTTAGCCACATAGGCGGCTGTGCCACCGGGACGCAGAGACGACGCAGACCCGCTTCCTGCTTCCGGGACGCCCGCAGCCTGGAGCGGATGTAGACGTCATAGAGGAGGCGGGGCCTACGGCCCCCACGGTCACGTGAAATGGGCCATTTCCTGGCATCCTCTTCCTCTCTACCATGAAGTTAGTTTTCAGTAACAATCAGTTATAATCACGATTTTTTATTCGTTGGTTAGTTTTAAGACAATTTAAAATAAGAAAAAAAAATTCCAGTTTTAAACGTGGTGTTCAAATTTAATGAAGCATTTGTTATGCGACCAAGAATTTGCATTTACAAACCAAAAAAAAAAAAATAAATCAACCCTTGCAGTTTGCGGTATGTCGCTGTTTTAAACTTTGAACACAAATTAAACACTTCAGGTGGTCATCCGGACTGTCAGAATGGAAGCAAACCACTGAGCAATCACTTTGTTTTGATGTTCGTCGTTTAAATATAGGAATATTTCAGCCCAGGAGGCTGGCGATGGAAGCTGTGCGTACAGTGAGTGGCAGCATGTCAGGTTTATTAAGGATTTACTCTGGAGACAAGCCTGTGCGGCTATGTTCCTTTCTGACTATATAACTGAGTGTCTCCAAATGAACTTCCACACTGAATACAGTGTTTATTAAAGGATAAGTTACAAAAATGTGCTAATTTAAAGTTTACCTATATCCTTTAAACTCACTCAACAGTAACTGAGACAATTGTTTAGAACTTAGACCAATGAGGTTATTTTTCAGAAAGGTGGATGTTATCGCCACCATTATTTAGAATCGCCTGTGTGTGGTAATGATGGAAAGAAGAGAGTCTGTTTTCTTACTGTTTAAATGTGCTGCAGACAAAGCTGGTACTGCCTAATGCCTGCTCCCACCGCCCCAAGCTTGGCATGTCCTCCCAGGAGAGCACAGAATCACAAAATGACGTTATGGAACTCTAGGCGGGCTCACTGTCCCCTTCTGGGGACAGTCAGCATGAAAATGGGACACTGGGAATCAGGACAAAAGAAAAGCTTCATGGCTGTGTTGTCAAAAGCAACAAGAGCCTGCGATACCATCCCCGTCCCATCCTGTGTGGCTGGTCTGTCCGGGGTCTGAGCTCACCCTGGAGACACGGACAGTTGTCCCTGCATGGGCACCGTGTGGATGGGGTCCAGGGCTTCACAGAGAAGCGCCACCATTCAGTTCCATGGGACCTACTGAAGACATGGAATGGCCCACACCGACCCGTTGTTGGGGGCTCTATGAAAACTCTCCAAGGGGCCTCATTTTGTTCCGTGTACCTAGGGCTACTCCAGAAGTGCTCAGTGATGGTGACGACGGCATCACACCACTGCTGGCAAACACCACGGTGTGAGGAAACTGCGTGGTGGCAGTAACCGTGTAGTGACTGCAATGTTGCTAGACACTGTTCTTGGTGCTGCATCTCTTCAAACAGTTCATATTCACAATAACCCTATGAAGTCAGCACAGTTGACATCCCCACGCACGGATAAGGAAATTGATGCTCAGAGAGGCCAAATAACTACTGCATGATCATACAACAGGTAAATGAGCCAGATTCGAACCAAGGAGTCCACCTCCCAATCTGAGTCTTGGCCAGCCCATCCCCCTAAAGTGCTCTGTGGTCACAGGCGGAGACAGCCTTTGAGTATCACCTGGAAAAACCCAAGTATAGCGTACTTTATCCTCACGAAATAAAAATTGTGCTTGCTGTTGAATTGCTTAAGTTGGTTGCTATATTTATGTATGCATTTATTTATTTGCTTATTTTTAGTTCCTGGTATGAAAGCCTCTTTAGCTGTGTGCATGAGTTCTTCTAATGAGATTTTTATCTACAGGAAGGAAATGACATTTTCGAGTTCCTACTATGTGTTAGGTTCTGAGCCAGGAGATTTACATATGTCATTGCATGTAATTATTGCAACAATCCTGTCAGACAGGTATTTTGAATATCCTCTTCCTCCTTTTCTTTCCACTAGGAAAACCAAAATGCAAAGAAGTAACTTGTACAAGGTTTCTATAAGTAGTAAAAATCAGAAATGGAAATTAAACTCAGGTCTCTCTGGGCAAAAATATCTATATCATCTCACAATTCTGAAGTCAGGTGATGCAGATCAGACCTCACACTACTCAGGATCATCAGTTATCTCCAAAACCTGGACACTGAAACCGCACCGTCCACACCCCACCTGCAGCCTCCTTGAAAAGACACACACACTACTGACTGGACCACAGTGGGAAGGTCCAAACCTTGAGCAGCCCAGCGGCAGGCCAGCGGGTGACCCATGCCGTGCCTCAACACGAAGGCCTTTGCCCTCCCGGGTTTTAAACGGTAATGAGGTAAGCCAATCTCATGGGACCTTACTGCAATACGTGCTGGAGAACACAGAGAGATTCACCAGTTCACGGCAAAAAGTAAAAGATGCCACAAGGAAAGAAAATTAAGACAGCAGAAAATTCCCAGGCTGTCTACAATCGGAAAGGCTCCCCAGTCTCTAATCCCATCTACAAGAAATTCTCTCCCTTGTTGTACGTGTTTACAGTTATTTCAAAAAGCAAGAAAAGAACAAGTTTGTGGCAAGTTAACACTGTTAGGTATCTTGTAAAAGTGTTTACTAAATAATAGCTGTTAATTAGTTTTTAAATCATGATGCATTTTTAAAACGATGTTCTTTCTTGTGACATTAGTCATAGAATAATTACTCAACGTTATCACAGTCTTAAGTCTGTGCGTTAATGTTAAAACAGAAAATCACAGCGTCTGAGATCTGAAAACCCCAAATTTAGGCATCATCTCTATAACTCCCATTGTGCAGATTACTTAAGAAAATACCCATATATTTTCTGACCTTCAGTTTCTCATCTAAAAAGAGAGGATATTATATTTTTTCTATCTAACACAACTGAAAACAAATGTGAAAATGTGAAAGTTCCTTATAAGTGCTAAAGAGAAGTGGAATAAAAGTTCATTTAATCATTGGCAAAAACATATTTAAAATCATACAAAAAAATGGACTAAATGTTCTAGTCCAGGGAATTGGCGAAGCCTTCCTCAATCAAGTAGACTTCGAGGTAAACTGTCAGGGATGGATTTCTAGGCAAAAAGGGTGAGAAAAAATTCCAGGCACATGGAAAAGCCCTGAGTAGGAACCGCGGTGTGCAGATGCCTGTGGTATTTGTATGGTGGAAATGAGATATAATGTGCTACTTAGCGTGTTTCTCTTCTCAATTCAGCATCCAGTGATGTTGCATTGGCAGCTTGAAATTAGCCGTGCTGGGAGTATTTACACCAGAAAGATAGGCAAACTTTACAAGTCAAGGCTCCATCTTCGTTTTGTTGATTGCCTAGATTTAAGAAAGTGATGGGAAAAATAATACTTACCATCCTTAAAAGTGTTTATGTCTATGGATGTTAGATTATGAGTAGCATCAAATAAATGAGTAAATATTCTTCCAGTGATTGAAAACTCTTATCTGGTTCAGCAAAGGAGCCACTCACATCCTTGACAAATGAGTGAGGTTCCAATACACATTTTTGTTATTTTACTTTTGTCTTATTTGTTTACTAAGTGAAAGTACCAGCAACATCATATCGGAAGTACATTTATTTGTCAATGTTGTGAGAAACTCTCCTTGGCTGAATCAGATAGTAATCACACTCTCATTCATGGTCTGAATTTGTCAAATCATGCTTTGATTGCAACTGCAGGCTGGGGGTGGATACAGAAGTTTGGCAAAAATCAATGAACGCATTCTGTGAGAATAAACTGGCAAAATAGGATTTACAAAAGAGTATTGAATATTTCATTATTTGAAAATTGTAAATTTTTAAATAAATTTACACACATATATTAGATACATATTTATTTTTTGGAGAACTAGTTGTTAAACACCAGTACACCACTAGGTAGGAGAGATCACAGTACGACAGAAAAATTAAATGATAGAAATTGTGAATTAAATACAGAGAGGTAATGGCAGAACATGAGGACAGAGGACACTGGATGGGGCCAGGTTCTGTGGGGAAGGGTTACCTAAGAACTTTGAAAAGCCAGCAAAAGTTTTTAAGCAGTGATATGCAATGTTTAAACTTTTGTCTTCAAAATATTTCTAGATGTGATTAAAGATACATCAGAGGTGAGCAAGAGAGTATGAGGAAAGATCAGTTTCAGGGTACTTTAGTAGTCCAAGTGATAGATTATGGCAGCAAGAACCAGATGGTGGCAGAAAAAAATAATCCGTATTAGCCAGGGTATGCCATGCTCGGATACTGTAACAAATAATTCCAAAATATTTACTGGATTATCAAAATAAAGACTTATGCAATTAAATTTTGGTCAGGCAGTTTCCATGTGATGATTCAGGGAAGAGACTTCCTTCCATTTAGTGGCTCATTGAAGGAGCTCATAGTTCTCTTCAAAATCTGGGCTGAGGAAAAAGGGAGAACAGAGTTTAGAGGATAAAATGAAGTGGCTGGAGGTGGTGAACATCCCATTGCCTGAAAGGAATCACATAGCCCCAGACACACAGGGGCTGGCAGTGTTGCTTTCTTCAACATCCAGAAGGAAAAGTTCAATCAATGGTTTCTCTTCCATTTCACGCTGGAGAAGTCTTACTTCCTGACACGCCAGAGACAATCACACATTTGTTAATTGAATACATAGACAATTCTCATTAACTTTTCAATGTCCTCATTCTAGCAAACCCTAGAGAAGTCAGAAACCTGATTCTGGGGGATGTTTACAGTAGGCAGCAAAAAACTTAGGTTTGGGTTTAATTTGATTTGTGATCTGCTGGTGAATCTCTCTGTGACTTTGAACACATTTTCTGTGTGTCTCTGGGCCTCAGTTTTGAAACTACGAAATGGGGGAAATAATAACTCTTGAACTTTGAGAGGATCTAATGAAACCAAGCAAGTACAGGTGACGCATACAAGGTAAGGTGTTAGCGTTCTGATGAGGAACTAAAAGTTCAAGAGTGTTTCAGAGTGAACTCTAAATACACTGACGGGAACGCAGTGCGCATTCCTAATAATGTGAAGATATCGTGATTTTTAACTGGGAAATATGCCTCTTTCTCTGCTGAAGCAGCAAGAAGCAAGGCTGTTATTTAGCTGTCTGGGGGGACCCGCGGCAGAGACGGGGCTGCTCAGCACCGGCTGCCGCTCCACCAGCTGTGTGCCTCTGCCCAGCAGTAAGCTCCGCGCTGCATACTACTAAGGGGAGCTTTGCAATTTCACTGAAATCAGAAAATACATTAATACATATTTCCTAGACAGTGTCTGTAGATTCCTGGGTGATGGATAGAGTAAGACTCTGTTTAAATAAACAAACAAACAAATAAGGGCTTTATTTTTAAATTTCTTCTGAGCAACATAAAATTTAGTTGGCAACTAGTCTTTATCCAATTGAAGAAACAACAACAACAACAACAAATGAGCATTGATTTAAAAGAACCAGCAACGAATGTGTCAACCGAGATGTACTATTGTGTGCTTATTACACATGTTTTGTGGAAGAGATAGCAAAGTTTTGAGTTTTCCTGACCCTTCCCTACCAAAAGCAATGGATGCACTTTCTTTTCTCCTTCATACATTTTCTACAAATCCACCTTTCTCACCTGCCTGGATTATTTCCATCCCTTCTTCACCATGGCCAAGTATCTGGCCTTGCCCAGCTCCCCATTGTCCTATACAAAGATGCTTCTAATGCAAAATCTTCATCATATTACTCCCGTTTTCAGTAGCCTTCACTTGTACTCAGTTACCTAGAGAATACCAAAGTCTTATTTATGGCATCTGCTATTGGCCTGAATGTTTGTGTTCCCACAAAATTCAGATGCTGAAATCTTACCCCAAAGATGCTGATATTAAGAGGTGGAGCCTCTGGGAGGTGAATAGGTCCTGAAGGTGGGGCTGTGTGGGTGGGATTCATGCCTGAACAGAAGATGCCCGAGGGAGGAGCCTAAACCCTCTCACCCTGTGAGGATGCAGGGAGAAGGTGCTGTCTACAAACCAGAAATCAGGCCCTCACCCAATGCTGAATATGCCTAGATCTTGGACTTCACATCCCCTAGAGAAGTGAGAAATAAGTTCCACGTGTTTACAGGGTAGCCAGGGTAAGGCATATAGTTACAGGAGCCTGAATGGACCAAGACAGCATAAGAGGGCCCTCTTGTGGGTTGCAGAGCCTTCTCATTGTGTCCTTGCTTGGCAGATTGAGGACAAGAGAGCTCCCTGCAGTCCCTTCTATAAGTCATTGGCTGGGGGTACGTGTGGGAAGTGTGGCCTTGGCACAAATATGAGGATGGATTTCCAGCTGAGCTCTTGATCCATGAAGCTCCCCGGGCTTGCGGGTCTCCAGGACACACTCACACGACTGCCTCTCCCCTCCACGTGCAGAGCAGCTCATCGCTGTCTCAATCTCAGCCAGCGCAAAGCCACCACTCCACTGCTTTCCCTCTGGCCAAAAGAATTTATCCTTCATGAAATTGGGTTGGTGAACAAATTTTGTAATATGAGAGTGCTGTTGGGGATGGAATCCTCCAAGAACACCAGTGGATTAATTTTTCCCTTCCTCGTTCCATCACTATTAGACATCTATTCTGTGGCTTTTTGCCCAATGTCGCATAATAATTGAGTCTTCAGAAACGCATAACACTAAACAACACAGAATGAAGATTGAGTGACTTGAAAGAATTTCCTTGATCTGACTAAAGGATCCACACTCCCGAGAGCCTCAACTTTCTGAAGGAAAAGTTATCTGGAATTTTTCCATCTTGCTGTTTTCAGTGGACCCATGCTTCTTCTCAGGTGCAATGCAAGGAGGCCCCAAAGAACCCTCACTAAGCTCCAGACTGCAAGGCTTTCTTTCCCTTCCTCCTTCTCCCTCTCTTCCTCCTTCTTTCTTCTCTTCCTTCCTGCCTCCATCCCTTTTATCATTCCTTATTTCCTCCCTCCCTTTATTCCTTCCAAAACAGTTATTTCGTATCATAGATATACATTTTTATCATTATAAATAGCAATCCTACCACATGGCAACTATTATCCCCATTTCTAGGGAGGAGAAATGTTTCTCAAAAAGTGAAAGGTAGCTAATAGTGAATTAAACTTGTTCCCAGAGGAAAGGAATTCTCAAATTCCTCACGCCTAGAAATTCAACACTAAAGGGTATGAGAACACCTGAGCTCAGAGGTCCCCGAGGAATGGTTTTGGAAAGAAGGAAGGGAGGAAAGGAGTGAGGGGGCGTTACAATCTTAAAGCAAAAATCCTTGCTCTTTCTACTACACTCTGTCTCCTAGCTCTTAACTTTCCATTAAATGAAGTCATACAAGAACCGTGGAACTCTTACAGAATCTTGCCTAGAGCTATCTTGGGCCCATCCTCTGAGCCCTCTCTGTTCTAAAAGATAATCCCAGGGACAAAAGATAACCTTTGGGTGGTATAGTAACCAAATTTCCACCCAGGCCCTCTAGAAAAGAGCACAGTGTAGACTGTGACTGACAAAAACAGAGTTGGAGGGAAGAGAGGCTCCTTTCCAGTAAATTCCCTGGCCTAGATTACATCAGGGTCCTTTCTGGTTCCCAGAACAGCAATATGGTGATTCTATGGAGGGATATCTAGGTGGTCAAAGATCTAGAAATTGCTTTCTTTCATCACTACAAAGACAAAAGACCACAGCTAGGCAATACAAACCAGTTTGAATCACTGAAGTCCAAGAATATCTAATTTTTTGCCACCATGATAAAGTTTCATTTATTTTAAAGGTAAATTATAATAATTTCCAAGTTTTTTTTATACCCTGTGATGGTTAATTGTATGTGTCAAGTTGGTGAAGCTATGGTGCCCACATATTTGGTCAAACACTAGTCTGGATGTTTCTGCGAACATGATTTTTAACTATGATTAACATTTAAATTGGTAGATTTGAGTAAAGCAGATTGCCCTCTGCTATGGCCCAAGTCTATTTCCCAAAATTTATGTGTTGGAAACTTAACCCACAATGTAATGGTGCTGAGATCGGGGCTTAATGAGAGGTGTTTAGATCATGGGAGCTCTGCTGCTGCTGCTATAAAATAGGGCTTGTGGGAATGGGTTGTTTGTCTTCTGATTTTCTGCCATTGTAGGACACAGCATCTGTCCCTCTTTTGCCCATCCTACTCCCTCCATGTGAGGACAGAGCAAGAAAGTGATCCTCAGATGTTGGTGCCTTGATCTTGGACTTCCCAGCCTCCAGAATTGTGAGAAATAAATTTTGCTTTTTATAGATGACTCAGTCTGTGGTATTTTGTTAAAGCACTACAAAAAAGACAAAGATGACATAAATGGGTACCAAGAAGGGAATCTTGTGATAACAAACACGTAAAAATTCAGAAGCAGCTTTCAAAATGGACAATGAGTAGATACCGAAACCATTTTGTAGTGAATGCTGGAAAAAGCCTGTGAGCAGAATGTTGGTAGAAATGTAGATGTTAAAGGCCATTCTGTTGAGGTGTCAGGAGGAAATAAGAAACCAGGTATGGGAAGCAAGAGAAAAGGCTATCTTTGTCATAAAGTGACAAGGAACTTAGATATTTGGCAGAAGAAATCTCCAAGCAGCAAAACATTCAGAGTGCTGTGTGGCTTCTTTTAACTGTTTATAGCAAAATTTAAAAAAGAGAAATAATTAAAGATGGGCTTTATAATTAAAAGAGAAGCAGACTGTAAAGATTTGAAAAATTCTCAGCCTGGTTATGTAAAGAAAAAAGAATATTGTTTTAGAGAGAAAACCGAAGGTGTGGCCAAGAGACCACTTGATAAAGAGATTGGCATAGATCGAAAGAATCAGGTGCTATTTAGCAAGACAAAGGGGAAATGACCCCAAAGGCACCTTAGAGATCTTTGTGGCTGGCCCTCCCATCACAGGCCCAGAGTTCCAGGGACTTGAGGGAAAATGATTTAAAGGAAGGGGCCCAGAGCACCTGTGGAACATAAAACTTGCTGCCAAGGGCCACTGCAGGTCTTTGCTCCCTGCACTCTGACATAGCACTCATCAGCCATCCAGATGTGGTGCAAGCAGGTCCAGGTGTGGCTCAGGCCACTGCTTCCAAGGGTACAAGTGAGGATCCCTGGCAGCATCCACACGGTGCTGGTTCTGCAGGCATACAGAGCACTTAAGCTGTAAGCTGTGGAGACATGGGTGCCTCCACACAGATTTCAAAGGCTGCTGCAGAGAGTCCCCTCTAGAGCAATGCCTAGTGGATCCAAGGGAAAGGGGGTTCCCCAAATACCCCAGAACTATAGAGCCACCTATATGCAGCACTAGCCTGAGAAAGCCACAGGCATGAATTTCAATGTGTGAGAGATGAGGGATGGGCTTTATGAAGTAAAGCCATGGGGATAGGGCTACCCAGGGCCTTGTGGGCCCAACCCCTACCCAAGTTTGTCTGGAAGGGAGGATGTGGAGACAAAGAAGATTGATTATTCACCAGTCTTAAGATTTAATGCTGTCTGCCCAGTGGAGTTTGGGACTGGCTTCTTTTTCCTTCTTTTTATTGCTCCATTTTAGAATGGGAGTATCTATCCTATGCCTGCCCCATCATTGTATTTTGGAAATGCATAACTTGTTTGATTTCACACATTCACAGCTGAAGAGCTAACTGCCTCAGGATGAATCATAACTTGAGTCTCATCCATATGACATTTAGATGAGACTTAAAGTTGGTGCTGGAATGAATTAAGACTTTTGTGGCTATTAGAATGGCAGAAATGTATTTTATATGTGAGAAGGACATGCATTTTGGGGGCCAGGGCAGAATGCAATGGTCTGAATGTTTCACCCAAATTCATGTAATGAAAACTTAATCCCCAATGCAATGGTGTTGGAAGGTGGGGCCTAGTGGGAGGTGTTTAGCTCATGGATAAATTAATGCTGCTATTGAAAAAGCTTGTGAGAGTTGTTCTGCCACGTGAGGACATAGAGTTCTACCCTTCCTTGCAGTTTCATAGAAGGGCAGAGGAAGTAGGCTCTCATCAAATGCTGATGCCTTGACCTGGAACTTCATGATCTCCAGAACTGTCAGAAGTAAGTATCTGCTCTTTATAAATTACCCAGTCTGTGCAATATTTTGTTAGCAGCTCAAAATGGACTAAGACACTCTCTATACTGAGTGTGGCCTTTATCCAATTGGTTAAAAGCACTTGAGATCGAAAGTTGAAGTTTTCCAGAGAAGAAAAAATTTATCAAGCTTGCAGCATCAACTTCTGCCTGATTCCCAGCCTGTTGTCCTGCCCTGCAAATTTTGGACTTTCCAGCCCTTACAGTCATGTGAGCCAATTCCTTGAAATAAATCTCTGTGTGTATGGGGGTGGGTATAATGATAACTTACACATATCATTACAAAATTATAGTTTAAACCAAAGATATATTTAAATCTTGTCCTATGTTTACTAAAATCACCTTTTACGAAAATTTAGATTATTAAACATGGGAAGTCTCTGAGAAGTCACTGGACCTAGCCTCCTCACCCAAACCAACTAAAATTACATAACCACTATTCCACATCCAATTCCCCTAGTATTGCTGGATGTGCAACACACTCATGATTTTGTTGAGATTATTCAGCATGGATTATATACAGTTCCTCAGTGGAAACTGAGTCCCCAGAACAATTATGAGAAAATGAGAGTTGCCTTAAGAATGACAACATTTCTTCTTGCAGGGAAAGAATCTTGCTTCATGTGTGTGCTAGCACCCTTAGTGCATTATAAGTTTCTTATCCACAGAGAACTTTGAAGGAGCTGGGTAGCCAGCTCTCTCCGGGAGCACACTGCATCATCTCCTGACTTCTATAATCATATTCTGAAGTTTCCATATCCTCTGCCATTAAAGAAACATGACACCCTACAACTCTATCTGTTGGCCTCTTTCCATCCAACATGTTCCCATGCTAATGTGACAACCATGCAGTTGATGCTATGGGGGACAGTTAGCAAAATATTCCTAATGAGCAGGAGTTGAGTGCCTTTTTTTATTTCAGCATATCATGGGGGTACACATTTTAAGTTTGCATATAATGCCCTTGGCCCCATCCCCCACAAGTCTGAGCTTCAAGCATGACCATCCCTCAGACGGTGCACATCTCACTCATTATGTATGTATATACCTGTCACAGCCCAAGTGCCCATCAATACATGAGTGGATTAATAAAATGTGGTATACCTTGGAGTACTATTCAGCTCTCAGAAACTATGGTGATCTAGCACTTCTTGTATTTTCCTGGATAGAGCTGGAACCCATTCTACTAAGTGAAGTCTCCCAAGTTGAGTGCCTTTGAGGAAATTCTTACCGGCAGATGTTTTGATTCATTGTCTTTTGCTTATTTCATTGGTAAGTCAATTTTGTCCATAGTTGGCATTTCCACCTTTAGATTCAGATCACTCATTTCTTCTGTTAGCAACTCTACATTCTTTTACGTTTCTTAATGTTGTTGTAGATATCATCTATACCTTCTTTCTTGAAAAGTGTAAAATCCAGTGATTATTGATGCATGAATATATGTTGAGAAGGCAAAAAGCAAACTGGCATTAAGCAAGGAAGTGGTTCAGGCAGAGCGAGCACCATCCCATTCACAACAAACTCCAGCAAAGGAGCAGCAGCGATGCCAGCCAGCTGTGTTGTTTCATCTTGGCCACGACCCTCAAATACTGGAGAGCAGGTTTGCTATGGTGGAAAGAGAACTAGACTTACAATCATGAAACCTGGCTAGGAGTTCTTCGAAATGCACAAAGTTAAGCTCAATTTTCTCATCTATAAAATGGAAATAATACCATCTTTACAAGTTGTCATGGCTGACTAAATAAAGCTTTTGAAAAATGTCAAGTTTATATATATGCATATAATGACAACTTATTATTATTTTTGTTGTTCACCAAAGCACATTCACAGTGATTTCCAAAATCTGTCCCCTGATGTTTCTTTTCTACTTCAGAACACCCTTTCTCTTCCTCTTCTTTGTTCCCAGAAAACCAGTGCCACAGATTTTCTGCCACTAACATTTATAGAAACATGTTTTTTTCTCTGATATAGAGAAACATAAAGAATATATGCTCACCTTTCCCCTTCTGTATGAATGTCTTCCTGCAGATACTAGATTTTTAAGGCAGTTTTTTTCTGGGAACTCTCTGGAAGTGTGAGTGAGAAAACTGAAGTGCCTGAGATCTCTACTTTATGACATATATGTTTAGAGAGCTTTTGAATAAAAAACAACAAAGCTGACCAAATACTGAGATCTGCCAAAATAAAACATTACAAAAATAAGCAAAATGGAGAAAGCCAACAACTTGAGGTTTTAAATATACCATGAACTCATTAGATGAGAACAGAAAAATCTCAATACTATTAGCTGTGATCCTATTTTTCACATTTCTTTCCCTTCCCTCCCTCCCCCATACCTATCTACCTTCTTTCCTTTCTTCCCTTCTTTCTTCTAATCTACAAGCAATCAATATTAGTTTTCAAAATGATTAAGTCTGTCAGCCAGGCTAAAATGTCCTGTGTATGTAATAAATAAATAAAGTGATAATGTAGGCGAAACTCTCCAAATGGACAGCTCAGCAGACAGGTCTGCTGTGGGGCTGTGAAATGAGCTCTGGGCTTGATGTGAGAGATCCACTGCTCCACTCAGGGCTGTTGATGCTCCTGCAACAAAGAGAGGCTCACTCAGAACAGCTCAGGGGGAACACGTCTCATGGTAAGGGCACTGGGGTCACACGAGAATTGAGTCGGACCTGAACCAGATGGAGAATGAAGCCGGAGGCTTGCTCTGGAGGGCAAGTTGACTTGGGGCATAAATGGGAAACCCTGAAGAATCAGGAAAGTAATATGATTATTTGAAGAGTTGAAGTGTAAAGCAATAAAGGATGATGAGGCTGTGATTAATTGGAGAATGCCAGTCTTCACCTAAAAGCATGAAAAACAAATGTTTTAGGCAAACAATGTTATGAAGAACCCACCTGTTTGAGACTTTTTCTGAAAGAATTGATCTCCGTTTCTCTCTCCCAGGGCCAGCAGGGTGTCTACTTTTCTCGGTGGTTCTTTCCAATTTCTCTCTACCCAACAATCTGCCTCACCTGCTGAGTCATAGTTTCTGTTCCTTCATAACCATTGCATACACACAGCTCGTTGGAGGTTCCCTCTCTCTTCAGCATCATGAGGTTTCTCGGCACACTTGTGTTTTATGTTTCTACTACCTCTGAGAGCTACACTCTTTGCTCAATTTTCAAGAGAGACATATGAGTAGTCTAGTTAATCTTTTGTGAACCAAGATCCACAGCCCTAGGGTGGGGTGCTCAGCGTTTGGCCCTCTCAACTACAGTGAGAGTACTTGAGTTTCATGAAATAGAGCGTGTTAACCCACGAAACAAACATGGGATGGATTTGGGACCTCCATGACTGCACAGCTATATACTGCATACAGTGGAGGCACTACTAAGAAATATCACTGTATAAATGGCATGCCCTGGATGTTGCAGTGCACGGTCTGTGCAGCAGTGTGCAGTGGGCCTGGGCAGAGTCCCTTCCAAAATTGTGGGGACAGTGCACACAATGGTCATGTCTAGCGACCATTGCCTAACTCAAGTGGGATTTGATTCTGAATCTGTTTTGAAAATGCTTTCTCCTGCATTAAACTAATGTGAGGGGTGGGGACTGGGGGATAGATGTTTGATAATAGCATTCTCAGTCCAACTATTCTATGACACTGTGAGAGTACCAAGCCTCATTAAACAGGAAAATTCCAGAGAAATGTCACATGGATATGTAGCTTACGCAAAAGAACTCATAGAGCAGAAAAATGGAAAAACTGTTATACAGTATCAATGAGTATAATCCTTGTGGTAGGTATTCATATGTGATAGTAATAAATTGTTAACAATGATTTAAAAATATATATATAGAAGTTGCTGGAATTGTGCAAAATGACCCATTCTTCCACAAAGTATGGATTACTTTCATACACAATAATGCAAATAAATAACATTATTAATCCAAAACGAAGATTCACTTGTAACATGGTTTTGCAGCAATCAAAGCAAAAGTTTTCATTGTGATAATTTCATGACTACAAATATGTGTTAATTAAGGATTATTCCATTTTGTGGTATTCTTAGAGAATAAATAATCTATATTAATTAGTACCACAGTCCAGATGACACACATTGCTGAATACCTACTGAGTGCCAAGAACTGCTCTACATACTGGGGCTGAAGAGATGAATGGATACAACCCCTCTCCTTGACCTGTGAGCCTATAGGGGCTTTTCATTTACTTGCAAGTTAATTATCTTGGCTACCTCTTTATCCTGCAGAACCGATGGTGTACCACCAAATGATTTTTGTGCCTACCATATATAAAATACTCCATCAGACAATCTAGAAACAAAGTAGGTATGATATGGTCACAATGATCAAGAAACTCATAATCAAGTTGACAAGATAAAACAAATACATGAAAAGCTAAGAAACAACAAGAGCATTAATTCATAAAAGTATTACTATAATAGTTCAATATCCTACATAAGGTTAATTACTAAGTAAGACTATTAGGCCACAGGTGCAGACCATTTCATTTGCACATGAACTGATTCAGGTGGCTGTCTCCTTCAATCCTTCTACCTACAAGATTGTGCCAAGATACAATTTTTAAAGTTTCCTTGTTATACCAGTTATTCTTAAAATGTTATGTATCCAAGAAATGCTACTATGTGAGCATACATCTGCCACACAGCACAAATATATGTTTAAAATTCCAATACTGTAAATGGCATTTCACAAATTAATTCAAAAAGTCTGGAACTGTTTTCAATCAAGAGAAAATATACTTCTGCATTGAGAAAGCTTTTCTAAATTACCAATCAGAAAATAGAGCTGTGCTAATTTAAGATTAGTATTCAAATGAAAGACATAATCAGCACCGGGCTAAGTTCTACGTCAATCGATATTAATAATCCTTTAAGCCATGTTTTAAAAAGCAAGTTTATTTGATACATAAAGAAATTATATAGTGTATCATGTCCACGATGACTAATTTTATAGAATGTGGCAGGTATAATCTAGCAAATTATATTTCAAATTTATTAATGAAGAAAACTAATGTAAAGAATGTCTAGTCAAAACGTGATCAATCTGTAAGCATGGCAAATTCATGAAATTGGGGAGGTAGGACAGACAGCTCAACACTGTGCCAACTGCATTATGGGCTTCTTGTTACACGGAATGTGGCATTTTGAATATTTAGAAATCACTGAATCTTACCATAAGACAAACTATACTGAAATGACAAAAAGGAAAATTAATGTTTACAGCTAGTATGTTTTTAGCACTTGCTATGTGCTAGGCACTATTCTAGCTACTGGGGATATAACAGGGGAAGAATTCTTTTTCTCAGGGAGCACAAACGTGAATAAGGAGAGACAGGCAGTAAGTACGTAGGTGCTCCCTACGGGCATTTTTTATAAACCAAAATTAAGCAGGGACATAAGAAATGAGGGAAGAAGCCATTGTCATAGTAGGGGGAACATTTCTTGAGAAATTTCAAGGAAGGAACAGGGTTGGGATCCTTTCAAGGACAGGATCCAGGTGGGTGGAGCTGGAGGCTCGAATTAAAAGCATGGGGCTGGGTGAGAGGGAGCTGGCATGGGCTACGCGGGGCGCAAAGGCATTTGCTCTCTGTGAGGCGGGAAGCCACTGGAGAGCTTTTGGACATAAATTGGTCAGAATCTATTTTCCCCATGGAACCACATTTTACAGAAAGGAAGGAGAGGGAGCTGGGTTTCAGCGAGAAGTTATTTTAACAGTCAAGATAAGAGATATATATCTCCTATCGGCTCTGTTTTTTTTGGAGTACCCTAATACAGACTCTCACTGAGTTGATGCACAAGGAGGAAACAAATATGTATGTAAGTAGCACAAGTTTCTTCAGCAACAGGAAAACCCTGGACCAGGAGAAGTGATTACAATCGCCAGCTCTGACCAAGCCCTCCACTAGCTCTGTGTCCACCAGCCGGTCCCTGGACTTGCTCACTTTCCTCATCTAAGAAAGGAAGGACTAGACTACGCTCGTCACTTTGATACTCCTTTAAAAAAACATATGGCAGCATCAGAGTGTGAAATAAAAGAAAAAAAGGAAAGGAGAGGAGAGGAGAGGAGAGGAGAGGAGAGGAGAGGAGAGGAGAGGAGAGGAGAGGAGAGGAGAGGAGAGGAGAGGAAAGGAAAGGAAAGGAAAGGAAAGGAAAGGAAAGGAAAGGAAAGGAAAGGAAAGGAAAGGAAAGGAAAGGAAAGGAAAGGAAAGGAAAGGAAAGGAAAGGGAGAAGAGGAGAGGCGAGGCGAGGTGAAGCAAAAAGAAAAGAAAAGAAAAGAAAAGAAAAGAAAAGAAAAGAAAAGAAAAGAAAAGAAAAGAAAAGAAAAGAAAAGAAAAAGAAAAGAAATTGTCCTGGGAGCAATTTAGTTTCTCACTCTTGGTGGAATTTCCTTGCAAAATTCTACATTATTTGAGGAGCCGGTGATGAAACACCTCCAGAAAGACCAATTTGAAAACCATCAAATTCCACAGTCTCTAGGATTCTGTTTCCTTCTAAAGTGTATCCTGATTTTAGGACTCTGACAGTATGCACAGAGATGAAGAACACGGATTGTATCACAGAGACCTACGTTCAGATACTTTCTCCACAACCAGGCATCGTGGGCCGTGGCTGCCACACAGGGTACCGAGGGTGGGCACAGGCTCCGTCGTGGCCCTAGTGCATGGAGCAGAGATGACAAATGTCTCTGAAGTCAGAATGGGTCAGCAGATGCCAACAGACTTGGAAGGATTCAGTGTTTGCAAACCAGAATCTACTCACAGATACGTCTCTTTGATAATGTGATGATCCCCAAATCTTTCCGATTGCAGGGATAGTTCCCTTAAAAGCAGAAATCTATTTTTTTTTATTTCAGCATATTATGGGGGTACAAATTTCAAGGTTTCAATAAATGCTCTTTCCCCCTCCCCCCACAAGTCTGAGTTTCCAGCATGACCATCCCCCAGATGGTGCACATCTCACTCATTATGTATGTATATACCCACCCCCTCCCCCCGCCCACCTGCCCAATACCCTATTACTGTAGTACCTGTCCTTTGTACTGAGGGGAAAAGTGAAGAGGAGTCTGGAGGACTTTTCCCAGGAAATCCTTGCACAGATAGTGGCGATGAGTGTTCACTCGCCTTCCCTGCTCGGGTTTCATGGAGTCTGAGTCGTTACGCCAGTGACCCAGGGTCCGAGGAAGTTCAATTCTCCTCTCAAGGTGAAACTGGTTAGCAGAAAATGGTGCATTCCACAGCATCGCCGTGGGTGGTGATACAGAAAGGTACGCCCCGCAGCCTTCTACATCCACACTCTGACCTCCCGTCAGGTTATCTGTCTTAGCACAAACTTAACAACACATGGGAGTTCGTTCCCTTTGGAAATGTCCTCTTAATGACCACCTTTTAAAAATGGGACATAGCTTCTAAATTTCTTTTTATGAATTGATTTAAACTCATTCATATTCATACTTAGTTGGGGACAGAGAAAGACTAACTTCATGTACCTTAAAGTAGAGTGAAATAAGTAATGAAACTTATTCCCCAATAAATTCCAAACGGAACAATTTTTTAAATTAAAATAATCTGTATGCCATCAATTCTAACAAATTTCTGAAAAAGCACATAGAAAATTACAGGAAAGGGTAGCTTATCCAATTGTTCATTATATTGAAGCCCATTTTCTAAGAGTGTCCCTATGGTAATTATTTCTGAGCCTTTATATTTTTCAGTCTTGTGTTATTCAAATCTATAAGTCTGGCTGGGCGCCGTGGCTCACGCCTATAATCCTAGCACTCTGGGAGGCCGAGGCGGGCAGATCGCTCGAGGTCAGGAGTTTGAAACCAGCCTGAGCAAGAGCGAGACCCCGTCTCTACTATAAATAGAAAGAAATTAATTGGCTAACTAATATATATAGAAAAAATTAGCCGGGCATGGTGGCGCATGCCTGTAGTCCCAGCTACTCGGGAGGCTGAGGCAGTAGGATTTCTTGAGCCCAGGAGTTTGAGGTTGCTGTGAGCTAGGCTGATGCCACGGCACTCACTCTAGCCTGGGCAACAAAGTGAGACTCTGTCTCAATAAATAAATAAATAAATAAATAAATAAATAAATAAATCTATAAGCTGTACTGAGTCTCCTCATAAGCAGATAGAGTAGAAACCTTGAATAAATTTAAATTCAATCCCAAACCTTCCCCACTTCCTGCTTTCAGTAGTTAATTCTCATGTTCTTGATTGCTGTCCTTTACCCAGCTTTCTGTATCAGAAAATGTATCAGTACCATTTCATGAGGATTCAACTTTTAGGAAATGTTTTAGTGAGAGAGGGTGGAAGAGTCCAAAATAAATGTACAATGAGTAATAATTACAGAACATACATATATATATTTCAAAACCTGTACTTGTAAAATTTCATTTTGGAAAGAAAAGCCTATCAAAGCATATCATTTTAATTATACTTCTATTACCAGGGGACTATGAAAGTGTATATTAAATTAATGAAATGGATTGCCTTGGTTCCACAGTGGTTATTAGCAGGAAGAGCTCCCAGTTTTCATATTATGTACATCACTAACTTTAATTGCATTAGGCTGAGCTGGGAGAGCTATTTTTAGGAAATATTTCATCCACCATACAATTTCTGTTGGCTGTCTGCCTACTACAGCTCCAGGACTGAGAATTCTCTCATAAATGCTAACTTATTATTTCTGTCAGTCATGCCGCCAGAAATACTACCTGATGAAAACTGCCCAGGATGGCTCTGGCTCTCAAGGCCATTGGCTGAGCTAGGAGGACGCCAGTGAAGCAGGACAGGGTGGGCTTCCTCCGTTGGCACTTGGTGACACATGTGGGAACACAAAAGCCCGGCATGTGCACACGCCAGCACATGGACAGACAGAGACAAATGCGGGATTCCTGCAGATCTGATGTCCTTGCCCACACAATCCAGAATATGAAGGTTTTATAAAATGAAAACAGAATAAATGAACTCTCAGCTACTCATGCCCACCAGCTCACTGAGGTTCCTGTGTCTGGCCTCAGATTGCAGCTGGACTCTGTGATGGTTAAAGTACAGGGACTTTCAACAGTGTCATAATATTTCTGGTGCTAAAGTGTTTACTAGAACCCAGGAATTATAAAATGGAGAGATAATTTAGAAATTGTGTACTCCACAGCTTCCACTTGATAGATAAGTCCACTGTGGACAATTGACACAGTCTTTGGGAAGTAAAAATTTGGCAGAATTTCTTGAAATTGAAGACGTGGATAGCTTCAACCCAGCAACTCTTCTATTAGGAACATATCTATATATGTGCCTGTATTATGGGCAAAGATATGTGTAGTACAATTTATAATTAAGAAAAAATAGGAGTAAACTTAATAGTTATTAATAAGAAATATTTAAATAAACTAAGGTGTTTTCAGACTATAAAACATCATGGAGTTTTTTTAAAAAATGTGAGGCAGATTATATATGAGATTGTAAGACCAGCAATATATATTAATTAGAGAAAACAGTTCATAGTATACTTGATAGAATATGACCCAATTTATATAAAATGAATTATGGAATGCAATCTATACTCTAGGTAATATGTAGACATACAAAGATTTGAAGTATGTGAAATTTACATTAGCATATTTATACATATTTCTCATACATATGAAACAGATTTTGTGTGTATATTATGTGTATGTGCTATATGCGCTCACACATGCATACGTAAAGTTCAGGAAGGTTAAATAATAAACTTTCAGTAGATATTGGAAATGAGGAAAGAGAGAATGATGGGCATGGAGGTGTCATACTTTTAAATTCTGTATTCTTTTATATTTTTCACTTTATCCACAATAACCATGTATTCATATATCACATGCATAACTAAAAAAATTATACAATATTTTTAAAAGAAACTAGAACCATTAGAAGAAGTTACTTCCTGTAGGCCCTTGGGGAAACTGAGTCACCATCCTGCCTTGGATAAGGATTCTGAGTTTGCTGTTTCGTGTCATCCTTTCCTATGTCTCTGCCTGTCTGTTTTTCTTCTCTCTTTCTCCCTCCTCCCAAATTAGATTGCCAAAGAAAAGCTCATCTCTAACTTCGTGACTCCCTGGTTACCAGCTCACGTGAGCCCAGGCCCAGGAGAAAGCATCGCCCACGCTTCCTCACCCACCTTCTCCCTGGTCAGACGCCGGCCGCCACCTCCCACGGCGCAGGAGTGGAGAGGACGGAAGAGTGTAGAGTCCACTGCAGAGGACTGCAGCCAGAATGGGGTGGGACAAACCCGTCAACAGCAAAGCGCCTTCAGCCTTCCCAGCCTGCACAGAAATGCAGAAATGATGGGTGTGGAGTGCCAGTGCAGGAAGCCTCTCAAAGATTATTTCATGCTACCTTATCATCTTGGGGATAAAGAAACTGAATTGGCAAGGCAGAGGGCAGAGCTGATGCCTGAGAGCAGAAATTTGGATTCCGGGTCCAGCCTGCTGGGTTTCTTCCCCACCTCACCTCCTTATAACTCACTGTTATGACATTTAGCAGCTTAACTGCAAATTCCGGATTTTCTGAGTGAAGACCCTCCCTCTCTCCTTCCCTTCCTTCCTTCCTTCCTTCCTTCCTTCCTTCCTTCCTTCCTTCCTTCCTTCCTTTCTTCCTTCCTTCCTTCCTTCCTTCTTTCCTTCCTTCCTTCCTTCCATTCTTCCTCCCTCCCTCCCTCTTTCCCTCCCTGTCATGGCCCAATTAAAGGATGGGGGATGGACACAGAACATAAAATAATGACACAGATGCACACAGACACGAAATGAATCCAGTGTCCAATGCACCGGTCGCTTTATTTTTATAGCCCCCAGACCCAAGGTTGTACGTGAGCAACTGAACATAGCAGCGATATCTATCAATTCCGGAGTTGTTTCACAAGGGAACAGTGGTCCCACGTTCTCAGACCTCAAAACGGTTACTTAAGGTGCTGGACATAGCTCAAAAGCCAAGGCCAAGATAAGCAACATAAAACAATACAGCCATTTGAAGTACTTCTTGTTCTCTTTCCCAGGCAGTGGCTCCTCCCGGCCACCGCGACCCCCCCACCCCCGGTTGTGCCTGTCTTAGGTTGCCATTAGGAGTCTTACCCGTCATTGACTACTAACCATCAAACGGGGGCCAGTTCTTGGGAAAGTTCTTCTTATCTTTATGGACTCCAGACTCCACCACGGGGGCCTTCCATGTGGGAGCTGGGCAACATTTGCTTACGTGCAGAAACTTCGGCCTCTTATCATGTCACGAGGCAGCAACTGTGTCTGAAGAAAATGCTGACTATTGCTGCGTCAGGCAGCACACGTACATTTCAGGCTATAGTGAATGATTAGTATAAGGCATAACACCAGAATCAGCCCTCAACATCTCCCTCTCTCCCTCCCTCTTTTCCTTCCTTCCTTTTTTTCCTTCCTTTTTTCCTTCCTTCCTTCCTTCCTTCCTTCCTTCCTTCCTTCCTTCCTTCCTTCCTTCCTTCCTTTTTTCCCATCTTCTCCCTCTTCCTGTTTTTCCTTCCCTCCCTTTTCTCTTTTCCCTTTCTTCCTCCTCCTCCTCCTCTAACAGTAGATCTTGGAGGCTCTTTAAACACCACCTCTGCTAGCTCTCAGATTTTATTAAGCCACAGGAGGCTTTAGACTGCGCCCTTCTAGAGCTACGCAAAGCAGAGGGATGGACTCTGGCAGTGGCGTTTCAGGCCCTGGGCAGGGTGTAGGAGATAGCCTTTGTAGGTCAGAAATGTCACCCTGTGTGCCCTTCCCCCTCCAATGCTTAAAGTCACCTCCTAGGGGTCAGGTCTACAGAGCAGCCAGTGGTGCCAGGAGTCAGCCCCTGAAATACTGGGCAAAGGTGCAGTCCCCAAGGCCACGTGACCAGGACAGACCAGGAATACAGAGACAGTTCAAACGGTTGTCACTGCCCTCAGGGAGCAGAAGAAGCTGAACGACGAAGACAGTCTTCCAAATGAAACTCAAACCTTGGCATTGAATTATATGTGGCATTTGGAAACAATAGTCTCTCCCTTGGAAATTGTATAGAAAACAAGAATGATGATAATAACTAATGACTTCCCACCACGTCCTAGGAACCGGATTTGGTGCTTTAATAGTAATAGCAAAAAGTAAAAATAATAATGAATATTTATTCGAGATGGGAAGCTAGAGGGGTGATTGACCCCCATTGGAAGTGCAAAAATTGTATTATGGCTGATCTGCCATTTCTCATGGGCTAGAGCATCTGTGACGGGGTGTGGGTGTATGAAGGACGAGCCAGCCCCATAGCGTAAGCCATCCTCAGAGGCGATGCTCAGCCTTCGAGCTCAGTCTCTCCTTTCCCCACACTCACGTGACAGGGTGTCAGGGGAGGCCAACTGGCCTCTGGCTGGCCCTCTGTGTGCCAGGCTTGTGGGTGCCAAGGTGTGGCAGATGCAGGCCTGATGCAGAAACACTATCTCCATTGCACAGCCTTTGCTAATGTAATTTAATTCTTACAAAAACCTTACCATGTGAGGAGTATTATCCTTATTTTTCCAAATGTGAAGACTGAGGTTCAGAGAGACTGAATCATGGAAAAGCACGTAAGCAGTAAAATCAGGGTGCAAACCCACACCTCTCCAACAAGGGTTTTGAGTGCTATTTCCAGATACCAGTTGGCTTTGTTGACAAAATCTTAATAGAACTTAGCATTTGCACACTGTTCCAAGCTGTTGGCTCAAATGATCAACTGGAAAGAAAGATAAGTCATCTGATTCCATTTCCTTATCCCTATCCCACCGGGCTGACCCTCAAAAGACACTGGCTCTTCCATGGCAGCAGACAGCTGCTGCTTCAGTTTCTGTTCACACAACTGCAAGATAGAGTCTACATTTCTTCACCCATCTCTTACATGGAATGATTTTCATTCTCCCACCATGCTGGTCATTCTGTAAGTGTCCCCGAGGGGCACAGAGTGACATTCTCCCTGGGGAACCACACATCCAGCAGCTCATGCATGCATTCCTTCCACACGTCGAGCTTAGACTATCTGTCAGATCACATTGTTTTTTTGAGAACCCATTGCATTGCGGTGTTTGAACATGTTTACCGTTGTGTGTTCACCCCAAACTCCTAAAATTTGTTTGTGCCATCTGGTGCTAAGACAAATCTTCCTTGTCCTGAATTTCTGTAATTGGTTGTCTTGGTTTAAAGTGTGGGCCCTAATATTTAGTCTAGTTTAACTGGATCTTATTTGGTGTATCCATTGTTTGGGCTGACAAGTAACTTTCTGGATTCTGATTCTTTTGTATTCTCTTGGATCACAGCTCAAAAATGGCCAGTTAAAAGCTATATGGTTTATTTTCTTTCACTATAAGACACTACATGAATATTTCCCCAACTTCTTCAGCTGCCTTACAGAGAATTGCCATTAGACACACAATGTGAGTAATTGCCCTCCGCACAGTCAGGAGCGTAGCAGCCCTGTCTCTTCCCACATGTTGGTAAAGGACACTTTGCTCTAGTACTGTGCACATTTGCACTGAAAGTTTTTCCCTTGAGTCAGTGAGATCAATTGTATTTTGTAATGAAGGATCTGTCAGTGTTATGGATCAATGACATGACATGTAAAGAAAATGTAATTTAAGAAAATCCAACAAAAATCTTGGTAAATATACACCAAATTCGTTTTACTCCAAATTAGCAAAATGATAATTAATATTTCCCCTGTGCTTTACACTAAATTCATTCCCTAATTTTATAAGCACAGTAGCATTTGATAACTTGTGGGTAAATGGTATTATGTACCTCACTGTGCAGATGAGAAAACTAAGGATCATACATGTTTGCAGTATGTTTGATGTCACATTGGCTAGTTAACTGTTAGGAAAAACTTTCAGTGGAGGAATGACTGGTTCATAGTGGTGAGCTAAGTACCCTTTTATTTAGCTCATATTTCCAAATGAGACCAAAGGATGGGCAAAATAGTAATTAATTATAATGTAAACACAATAAATGCTACAATGAAAATTGAATTTTAGATATTATATGCTGCCTAAGAGATATACTCTCAAATATAAGTGGAGATAAAAATAAAAACTTAAGAAATGAAAAGATAACAAAAAGAAAGCCAGTACATCTCCTCTAATTTAAGACAATACAGACTTTATAGCAGGGAGCACTGCTAGAGAGGAAGAAGGACATTCCCAATTGGTAAGAGTCGAATCAGTAGTAAGATACAGCAGTTCTCTCAATGTGTATGCATTTACTGACTCAGCTTGAAAATATGTAAAGCAACTGTTGATAGATTTAAGAGGAGAAACTAGCAAATCCACAGTCGTAACCGAAGGTTCTAACACACTTCTCTGGCCATGAAATGAGGTACTACCGCCATTTGCAACAACACAGATAAAATTCAGAAATGTAATGTAGAATAGATGCAGCCAGACACAAATGTGTGCATACTCTATGATTCCTCTTACAAAAAGTTCAAAAACAGACACAATTAATCTACACTGATAGAATTCAGGACGGTGGTTATCTTCCTGGAGGAGCTGAATAGCAACTCGGAGAGAACCGGGGAAGGGATCCGCGGTTCTATTAATTTAGTATTTCTCTATCAGAGTTTTGTTCACTTCATGAAAGCCCATTGAGCTATATCCTTGTGACGTATGTACTGTACACTTGTTACAGTTTTGTAGATCAGACGAATTATTTCACTCTTCTGCTCAATTCCCCAAAGTTTCCCCACAAACTCTGAACAAATTTGAAGAGGTGGCCCCTGACCACACATCCCCACCTGGTAGCTCCCAGTTCTCCCAGCACAACGCATCATCTTTGAGGGAGCAGGCTGGGCCAGACTGCCCACCTCCCACCCCGGTCTGAACCCCACAATTCTCCATGACCTTGCAAAGCAGCTGGGTTTTCTGTTTCTCTTTCAAGTTTCCTCATTCAGGTCACTAATGTTACCTTACCAGAAAGCCGTTTCCTTATGTCTTTATCCTTCTTTAATGTCTTCCACAGAGCTGACCACATTGTGGAGTTACACTGCGTGTCTCTTCGTGTAATTCATGTGGTTTTTTTTTTTAGGGGTAGAGCTGTAGTGTTTCTTTCCCACTGTTATATTTTCAGAACTTGGACTAATAGGCGGCACTCAGTGTGGAATAAATGAATGAGTAAGCGAAGTGAGCTAATGTCCTGACTTTCATACCTACAAGTTAATAATCATCATCTAAATTAGCATTTTAAGCATATTATTTAGAGCTATAGAGATAACCAGCAGAACTAAAATAAAATATGGTGAAATGTGACTATAGTTTGGAATGGGCTGGGATTCGGGAGTGATGGAGCAAGGATTTGTTGCTTATTATTACAAGAGTAATGTTTGCACTATTTGCTATTGAACTGAATACATTTGTTAGTTTTAAAACATGAAAAAATATATAGGAAGTCAAAAATATAGGAAACTGGCTCTAAGTTACATTATTTTGCACTGAATTGTATTCTTTCTCTAACCAATCTGCCATCTTTTGCTGAACGGCTGTTTCTATGAGATACTGTTGACTTTGATGTATTACTATGTCAAGCCATTCTTAAGGCCCTTCATAAATCCAATGGGATTGTTCTAAACACAAGGGGAAAAACCTCTTCATTGGCTATGGTGGAACGAATGGTGGTGTCTACCTAATGACTGGATTATAATGAATAATTCATACTTTCAAGGCAGGTTGAAAAGGAATGAGAAGTGTACTGAGGTTCTCTGACACTCAGATCCACACTCTGGTGTTTACACTCAGCTCAAACATCTGGGTGAGAATGCAGCAACGTAGTCAACACACAGGAAGGCAGAAAACAATTATGCAAGTAATTGTGTGTGGGGAGATAAGACATCATTTTTTTATTATTTTTTTTTTTTAGCAAAGGAAAGGTGTTAGTTAGCCCAAGATTTTTTAAATGTGCTGGTTCCTCTCCTAAATAGACCTTTTTATTTAAGTGCAACTCTTAATATCAGGTTGAGTGAATGATGGTCTAACATTAGCATTTTCATTTGGTCTCGTCTCATATTGAAGGTGCCATGCACAAGGATTTAGAAAATGCTCCCTAATTTTCTTTATCTTCCATGTACCTTTGATGGTTATTCTATAACGTGTAATAAGATTTTGGAAATTAGCCGGGCGAGGTGGCTCACGCCTGTAATCCTAGCACTCTGGGAGGCTGAGGCGGGCGGATTGCTCGAGGTCAGGAGTTCGAAACCAGCCTGAGCAAGAGCGAGACCTCGTCTCTACTATAAATAGAAAGAAATTAATTGGCCAACTAATATATATATTAAAAAAAAAAATTAGCCGGGCATGGTGGCGCATGCCTGTAGTCCCAGCTACTCGGGAGGCTGAGGCAGGAGGATCGCTTGAACCCAGGAGTTTGAGGTTGCTGTGAGCTAGGCTGACGCCACGGCACTCACTCTAGCCTGGGCAACAAGCGAGACTCTGTCTCAAAAAAAAAAAAAAAAACAGATTTTGGAAATCATTAGGTCAAAGTTCAACAGGGGAAAAAAGCTAAATCAATAAAAATATTGCAGACTTATCTCCTTTAAGGCCCACATGCTGGGAGTTTTGTTGTTGTTTTGTTTTATTTTGTTTTACTTTTCTGTACAACCCCGATTTTCTCCAAGCAAAAGCAATCTAATTGTTCTGTCGAGAAAAATCACTGATTACAACCACATGATGTGTCTTCCATGAATGAAAACCGGAAAAGATGCCGTGTGCTGTTGTTTTGTATAGTGATCTAGCAAAAAGAGGGAGCCGGTCTTACCACCTGCCCCATCCTCCTTGTGAACCAGATGTCTGCTCAGCCCGGCAGCAGGCAGAGACACCCCCACTGGGGGGGGGGTCTTTCTCCCAGTTTTACCATGTCTCGGTCCATCTCCTCATTAAGTCTTTCCCCAAAGAGACCTTTGCTGACGGCCCCTCTGCCATTACACCTTCATTCCTTCTCTCCCCCATCACCTCACTTTGTTTTCTTCTTAGCATTTAGCACCATTTGTAATTGTTTTATCAGTGCATTTTCTTAGGTGTCTATTCTCCTCGCTGGGCTATGAGCTCCGGAAAGACAGGGATTACTTCCGTCATTGCTTTCCACTGCAGGACCTCATGCCTACATCAGTGTCTGGTGCATTCATGGGGGTCAACAAGAGCTCCCTAGGTGAATAAATAACAGGTAGGGAGTTTTTATAAGAAAGAATTCATGAGGAAGGATCGTGACAGTGGACACCACAGTAGAAGCACTGAAAACTCAACCACTAGTTGCTGATTGAGGAATGATGTTTTATATTTTTTAAATAACGCTCCAGGGTGCAAGGGGCTTTCATATCAATTCTCTCATTTGACTCCATCAGCTACCCTGGTGATAGCAAAGGGAAGGCTCAGCAGCGTCTCTGGCCTGCCCTGGGCTCCCCGGCGAGGCGGTGCGGTGCAGGGAGCCCGCGCCCGTCCTCACCCTTCTGCCGGCTGCAGTTGTCTTCTCAGAGGAAGAGTCAGTTCCTTGTCTTGTACCAGAATTCTTGCTAAGCTCCGGCAGTTTGCTTCATTACAGTAATATCAATATTTACACAAAACAGAACCAGCTGATAAATCTACTGAAGCCCTGGTTTTAGAGGGTTTTCCCCCTTCTCTGATCGCTGTTGCTATATTCAATGCTGTTTTGCCAGAAACTGTTACAGAGAGAACCAGCGCTCACCCAGCATCAGTTGAATTTCTAGTTATATTTAAACATAACAAAGTCATTTGCGCTCGGGTTAATTAACGTAGAGATAAATTTTTTAAATGGATGCATTATCATTCCTCAGCGGTCTAGACATGCACATATTCATTACTGACCAGATCAGGGATTGTCGTATAAATCCGCAGAATGAATAAAATGAGCTGGTGCTGTTGTTCCCGAAACAAACAAACAACAAAAAAAGATCACTTAATTCAGTGTGACCCCCATGTCCAATTCCACAAGACATTTTTTACTATTGAGGCTTATGAATATGACGACAAGACGAGAGAGATTTAGGAGTCTGATTTGTAACGATTCTCGAATAATGCAGTATTTGGATTCCTGGAAAGCTACCATCTAACTGGAAAAGCGAATTGCTTTTAGGGACAACTTTTATAAATTAGGGCATATTGTTTATTTGAAATATACACACAGGCAAACACACATGTACACACGCATGCACACACGGGTGCACACACACACAGAGCATGCTCAGATATGATGATCTTTCATCTGACCACGGAAGGATCATGACAAGAGAACTCCCATACCCCCCAGTTACAGAGCATGTTTTTCTAAATTCTCCTTTCCTTTCCAGAACTGTGAGACTTTGACAGCAAGTCACTTAACTCTGTCCAGCAGCAGCTGTGTGGGTTTTGCATAATTAATTATTTATACCAAGGCAGACACAGTAATTAACATCCAGATGAATATGATATTCTGATCAGAAATACTTTGCATTTCAGCCATCCCTCAAGCAAGGAACTGTCAAAACCGGACTGTTTGACAGAGTGGGGCCTGCCAAAAACCTCCCAGACATCTGTTCTGTAACAAAAAGAACAGATTCTCTAAGCAGTGTGCACATATATTCACTGCTTTCAGTAGGCAAGGAAGAGTTGATTACCTTTTCACAAATTCCGGTCAATTTTGTCTGGTTCCAAGAACATCACTCAGCATCTCACAGAAGGGATGAATTTTAAATGAGAAGTCTATGTTTCTCTGAGCTCTAGCCCCACAAATGCAGCCAGATAGAAGACCCTGTTCAGTTGCTCTTCAGATCTGCGAATGGAAGTGTCATAAAATCACTCTCCTCCTCCCACGGCTGGAAAACGAACAGCGCCTGTGGATTATACTTAACACCAAGTTGTATGGAAAATGGAAATACATCAACTGTATGAAAAGTTGTCGATTTTTCTAGAAAGGGTGGGGAAATGTCACCAACCAGCAACCAGATTGTGCTTGTGCAGATTAACGCAGGGCCTCCAAGGCGGTCCACATTGCTTCCTGGAAACAGCTGGGTTGGGATGCTCCGTGGTCATTTTTCAATCCAAAGCAGAGTGGCTTTTACCAAGAGATATAATTACTGCTCAGGGCTTGTAATAGGGACAAATATGACCAGATTGATTGGCTTATCTGTAATCTGATTAATTGTTTTGATGTCGATCAGAAAATACGGATTGACAATCAAAGACCTGGATACCAGATTCAGTTCCATCACATTGGGCCAGTATCTGGAACATTATCAACATCAGTTTCCTCATCTGTAAAATGGGAGTGGCAACCTTTTTCCTGTGTACAGACAATATTTATGAAAGTTTTGTGAGTACTCCTGAGATCTAGGTGATAATATCAAATTATGGCGACAATACCAGACTGCCCTAAAGGCATGCTTGTTTTGAAGGATGCTGACACCTTTTTTTTTTTTTTTACTTTCTGGTATCAACTGACTCATTTTTAAGATTGTTACATTTAGCAGATAAAAACACAAAATGCTCAGTTAAATTTGAGTTTCAAGTAAGGACATGAATAATTTTTAGTACAAGTATGTTCCATGCCATAACTAGGAAATATTAACATATAATTTGCTTGTTGCTCACCTGAAATTCAAACTTAACTGACCATCTGCACTTAACTTGTATTCATCCTGTCTCCACCCCTGCTTTTTGTAATGCCTGGGAGACTCAAACAATTCCCCTCCCTAATCAAATGTAAAGGGTGTCATGTCTTTGCACAACCACGTAGTTAGAAATACTGAGCCTTCTCCGTCTGTGTTGTTTTAGCTAATACATGTGTGCTGGAGAGGACGGGGGTGTTAGGATGGAAGAGGGAAGAGTGGGGGTGGAGAGATGTTTTATCATTTTCAAATATAAACACTCCTTTTCTTTAATTATATACTAATTAAGCGGTACTAATTACTACCAATGCATAATAGGAAAATTTCTATGGCTTGCATTCTATGTGATGCCCCAGACTGCTCTTAAACTGGGAGGTGATCAAGTCTGTCCCTGCTGACCAATCCACCTGTCCAAAGATCAATCGAGAGCAAAAAGCTCGAACAAGAATGCAAAGACATAAGCCAAGAATTCCAGTTTTGCAAAGGCTCTATCACCAGCTCAATAACAATACAATCCCTACAGTGATGCCTCTTCCTTAAAAAAAAAAAAAAATAGGAGGATGGATGGGAGGGACAACACATTTTATTCAAAAGAGTAGGTGTGAGGATAGTGAGGCTATTTATAACTTGCATCTAGAAGGCAGGAACAACAAAGAATCATTCGAGTTATGGATACATAGACACTCATCAGAAGCCTATCAAGTTTGTGACCAGGTTGAAAAGAAACAGAGAGAGACGAAATCTACACTGCAGGGTTATGAGAGTGTCCAGGAGGTTTGCCGAGCAAGACCTTTCTGGGAGGCTCGTGTCACTCAAAGAGACGATAACCCAGTTACTTTAGGTCCACTGTCTGGTGACCTGGCATGCAGAAGGGTCACGAGTCATGCTCCAGAGATGAGAACAGCGGACGCCACAGCACCAGGAATAAGCAAGGTGTCCTTGGCAACCATGTTTATCACACGTGGGATGGGCGGTTGGGACCGGCCTATAGAATATCTTCTCAGGAGGGCTTTATGGAGAATTTACTCTCATCAGCCTGGAATGTTAGCAGAGCAAGCTTGTGTGATTCCTAAGAATCCATGCCCACCTGTGGTGACCTTGGCAGCCTGTGGTGGCAGGAAGAAGTCAGGAAGGTAGAAAACCTTAGCTGCGATTCTCGCTCATATCCTATAAACTCACATGTCATTGGATCTCCACTTCTTGGATGTCCACTTCCTTCTTTTGTAAAATGAGGCCATTTGTGAAGATTTTCCTGGTGCATTGCCCCTCAGTACCTCCAAGCTCTTCATTCAGAAGAGCCATAACCCCCACTTGTAATTATGATCCCATTCCAGAGTCCAAAGCCCATTGCAGACCTCAGGGAGGGGGAGTTAGGATGCGTGGTGGAGAACACGGCACCCGGCCCAGGATGGAGAAGGCGATCTCTAACCACGAAGGAAAAACTGCAAAGCACAGTGGGCTCCCTGGAAAGTGCTCCCCAGGACGCTCAGGCAGGGGTCAGCTGACCACGTGCCAGGGATGCTGTAGAAGGGTTATGCACCTGATAGGACGATGGCCCTCTTCCAAATCTGAGAGTCCGAGGCTCTACAAAACATGTTTGGTTCGTGGTTGCTCCTACTCTCTGAAGCAAGTTTTTTGTTTGTTTTTAGTTTTTGGTTTTGTGAGGGTTTTTTTTTTTACCAAGTCCCTCTTAACCAAGGCCTTGCCGTAAACTCCAATTTACCAATAAATGCTCTATAATCACAGACTCCTTGTTACTCAGTTTCCTATTGTCGAAGTCCCTGAAGGTGAGAACCGGCCTGTCTCGGAAAGGCTCACGGCAGCCCGGTACTGGCCTCGCTCAGCCCTGCCGCCTTCGGTCCAGCACTTGTGTTGGCCGTGGGCTGGTGGCCTGTGCACCTCCCGGGGGAGAAGGAGGGGCAGAGTGAGGGGCTTGGGGTCGGTGAGAGCCGGCTTTTCACCCTGCGGTATCACTTACCAGCCGGGTGACCTGAACATCACATATTTTCCCTGACGTGGCTCTAAGTCCCTGCCCTGTGAAAATGCATAATCCTACTTTACGCAAAGCAGCCATGTGAGGATTCCCAAAGCCAAGCCAACCGAGGGACACCTCTGCTCCCGTGTCCCTCCTCACTTTCTAATGTTTCCCAAGTGAGACGGAACACTGGACTACAGCCAGCCTCTGTCCTTGGTCCAGTCTGCAAGCCCAGGTGAATTCCCTGTCCATCTGTCCACGTTTGGTCTGTGTCAAGGTCACTAGAACCCAGGCAAACAAAACTGAAGAATAAACTGTTTGGATGTGTAAACTTAACTCCTGTGACTTTTCCATAGTATTCTATTCTTGTGTGAATACCGCCTTTTAGTGTTGAGCTCCCGGTACTTTGGTCCCGGGTGTGACTATGTCCTGAAACCTCTTCAGTGCGGCTGCCACTGTCCTCCAAAACGGAGCCCTGGCACGGCAGGGGGGCCTGGGAGCAAACAAAATCTTCCCCTCTGCCCCGTTAGCAAGTTTTGCACCCCCTGCTAAGTGCTCATCAGCATTACTTTATCCTTTCCCCTTAGCGAATCCACTTTGTTGTTGAAATCATGTCCTTGATACCTCTTTTTTTTTTTAAGTGAATTTATTTTTCTGCACTGGAGAAATCCTGTTTAGGTATTTGCAGTCAATCAAGTGTAAAACAACGGATTTCAACCCCTGAAAATAGCACTTTGGCATGACGTTCTCGTAAGTCGTTCTGAGACCCTCCAGCCAGGGAACAGCCGTCCGCGAGGCAGTCACCGGGTAGAGAATCTGCAGAGACAACCGAGCGGGGAGGAAAGAGTTATGGATCTCTGAATCTCTCATCTGGCGTGTTCCCGGAGCATTGCTTTCCATACTAATTTAGGGATATAATATACTGAGCACACTTCTGAGACTAAAACCCGTGATTTGGGAGACATGTGACTAATCCTCTCACATGCAAATAAACACATGTGCAGCGATGGGAGCCCTGTCTCAGCGGCGGCGGGTGCAGTGTGTCGCGCGCCTCGGGGTGCTATGCGTGGCTCTGTCGTGTCCGCGGGAGCACGCCTCCCTTCGCTGAGTCTTGGGGCTGTTTGGTGCAGATTCATGAGTCAAACGCTCGGCTCTGACTCCCGCCAAAACAGCACTTGGGTTTTCTTGGTGAACTGTGCAGACAGGTTTGCCGTTCCCACCCGGACTATCTGGAAAAAGAGCAGATGATTCCTAGGAACTGTAATTTGTTAGTTGTTTTGGACGCGACAATGATCCAACCAAATTCAACAAATTCAGGAGCTTACAAAACGATCACTGAGGTTTCTCCTGCATATCTTCAGTGGGGTCAGTGGTTTACAACCTCACAGATGGATAAATGTCTGTGCTCTTTGTCCCGTTCACAAACGTAGGGTCTTGAGAGCCAACTTCCTTTCTTCCTAGCCCTGCGTCCCGTGGTTCACTGAATGACGCTTGGCAGACAGTAAGCCCCGAGGAAATGCTAAATCAATGAATGATGAAACGTCTTGCTTGTATAATACTGTGCAATCTGGGCCGGGCAATATGGTTTTTATAAACACTCATAATGGCATATTTCAAATAATGCATGAGTGTTTTAATCTATTTGGAATATATTGTAACAGATTTGGAATGAACAATCTGAACCTCAATATTTTAACCTGAACTTCAGATTAAAACACGGGCTCTTTTAATGTGATGGAAGACTAGACTTTGGAGAGAGAGAGAGAGAGAGAGAGAGAGAGAGAGAGAGAGAGAGAGAGAGAGAGAGAGAGATTGACTCATTCCTGAGGCTCCGAAAGCTATTAGGAAAGAAATGGATGTATATGGATCACTTATCTCTTTCAATAGGCAAGCACAGTAAAAAAAAAAATTGCTAATGATTTTACATATGCTATCTCATTTCATTTCCTCTAACCAATTTCAGGGGGAAACTGAGGTTCATAGAAGTTGTGCAGCTTGCACAAGTTTGAACAGTTGCTAAATGCATACAAGATCAGAATCGTATAGTGCTCTAAGGTCTACTTGCTTTCTGGGTAAAGTACCTATGGGTCTATTGCCCAGCCCAGATGGGACAGCATTGTACAAGCAAAGCATTTTATCATTCATTGAATTACTCACAGCACTTTCTCGGGGCTTACTATTTGCCAAGGATCTTTTCAGTGAACTGTGGATACACAAAATCAGAAAGGAAGGAAATTGGCCCTCAAGATCCTACATTTGTGAAGATAACAAAACACACAGATATTTACCAACCTGTGGGGCTGTGGACTACTGGCCTCACTTAGTATCCTCAGATAAAACATCAGAAGTGGAGAAGTCAGGTTAATATAAACAGCTGGCGACCCAGCGTGGCACGTGCCGTGGAAGGCAACGTACCTGGGAAAGAACACAGCAAGGATGGAAACTCACTGGGTCAAGGGAAGGGAGGCGAAGGCTCCAGGGTAAAGGTCATGTTGAAGCAGAATCTTCAAAGAAGAGCATGATTTTTTTTTTTCAAGCAGAGAGAAGAGGGAAGAGAATGACATGCAAGTGAAATCAAACAACTGCAAACGGCAATGGTATATTTACATTCGGGTGCTCCAGTGGTGCAATTGGTTAGCGTGCGTACTTACATGGCAGTATATTTACAAAATTTCGAGAAATGTTGATTGAACAGAAAATGAATAACAAATGATGATGTCTCCAGATGACCCTGGAAATGCAAGAGAATAAACTAGATTGTGATGGTTCTTGATACTATTTAAATTGTTGAGATTTTTATCAAACCAAGTGGTGAGGAACACCAGGGCACCTGAGCAGAAAATAACAGCATCAAACATGTTTACCTGGAAAGATGACCACCAATAGCAAGGGGACGGATGACAGAAGAAAGAGAAGCCATTTATCACAACAGTAAGTGGGGGTTAAGTTGGCTATGAAAAAGGGGCAGCAGCGTATCGTTTGACAAAAGGATGTGGATCCTTTAATGTTAGAACCTGTGAATGAGCTGGGCTGAGGGAATGGCACACATCACATCTGACTTCCGGGTCTGCAGCTGGGGTGTGCTGATGTTCACCGGTGCACAGGTTCATTCCTCAGGGAAGGAGACTCTGAGACAGAACTTTGCATGCAAGAAGTTTACCGTGGAGGGACTCGGGACCAACACCAGCAAGGGAGGGAGTGAAGGAAGCATGGGCAAGTAGAAGGAGGAACAAAGTCCTGCAGGGAGCACTGGAGTTTTGATGGCCTTGCAGAGTCTGTCCTACAACAGGACAAGAATGCCGGACCTTTCAGTCCTGTCTTAGCCACTGGATGAGGGTTGTTCCAAGAGTGCGGATGAGTGTGTCTGTGTATATACTTGGATGGATAGATAGATAGATTTAGAAATATGCAAGTAGATACCACATCTATGAAAAAAAGAACTGAGAGCATTTTTCTCTCTGGATAATAGAAAATATCTTTCAGATATTAAAAATTAGACATTAAAAGAAAAAATTCAATGAAAAGATTGGATGATAAAAGTGATAACATCTCCTAGAAACCAATAGGAAAGATAATATAATATAATTAAAGCATCAGTTCAGGATGTTCAAAGAATAGGAGTTCCAGAAGAAGGTAACAAAAAAATGAGAGAGAAGAAATAAAAGAAAAATAACAAAAGAAAATTTCACACAATTGAAGAGCCTGACTTATCAGATGCACATTGCCCTTTATTTTCCCACATAGTTGCAGGAAAAGGGTCACACAGCAAGGTGGCTCATCATCAGACAATTTCAGAACACCAAAGAAAAAAATAGAAGTCTTCCTGGCAGAAAAGAAAAACAGCACAATACAGAGAGAATTTGGAATGCGAATGGCTTCAGACTTCCACAGTGCCAACCACTAAAAATTAAGTGTTGTCTTCAAAACATCTAAGAAATGATTGGCAATCTATATTTTTATACCCATTCAGAATATTAATTAAGCATAGAAATTTAAAAAAATTTTCATATTCATAACTGCTCAATAATTTTATGTATCATGCTAAAAGAAAACATACTCCACCAAAATATAACCAAGAAACACAGGATAACAAAAATATTGATACAATCTAGAAAAGAAGATAGAAACCCTAAAATGATAGTGAAGAGAAACCCTGAGACCTCAGCTTTTCAGCAGACCTGTAGAGAACTACCTAAGGCGACAGTGAGACCGACGGCTCACTGGGTGCATTTGAACATGTTAAGAAGAGATTTGCATTCTAGCATTGAATTGTGGGTAATTTAAATAATAGCTGACCAAAAAAAAAAAAAAAAAAAAAAGAAAACTACCTAAGCAAAACCCTAGCTAAATAAATACATGACCATTGACTTCTAGGAATGAAAAATATATTGTACAATAGAGGAAATAGTGTTTTAGTACACTGATGTCTAAGCTGTGAATAATATTTAAATAGTTAAAAAAGGAGCATAAACTTTGGTGTAGGAAAAACGTGTGGTCTACGATATCAAGGAAAGGGGAAATGGGCGTGAGGACATGAACCTCCCCATTGCTATGGAGGAAGCCAATAACTTGAGAGTAGAAATTTGATTCTACTGAACAGCAAGGCCAGAGACTTTATTTTCACTTTATGCACCCGTATGTGACTGCTGTGTACATGAGAGAAAGAATTACTGCAGGCTCAGAAGAGGCCTGCTGAAGCGATGCATTTGGGAATTTTCGAGACGCAGGGAGTCGCTGAGGCTGTGGCTATTGGTGAAATAACTGCAATGGTGACAGTGGCGCGGGGAGGGTACCAGTGACTGAGACGGAAAGCAGGTGTGCTGGCCACACCCACGTCCCACTCCTCAAACCAGTGGCTGCCACCTTGTCTGGCAAAAGGCAGGATTAAATTCAGCATCTCGAGAGGAGGAGGGGCTTAGTCTGGGTTTCGGGAGTGGGTCCTGCACGCCATGCCGTGGTGTGTCCTATGAGAAGGGGCAGGCAGCGGCACGGGGACGGCCGTGCAAAGACAGAGCACAGCGTGACCCCCCCCCCAGCCCAGGAACCCACCTGCCTGAAGAGTGAAGAGGCTGGAAACAGATTCTTCCATAAAACCCCCAGAGGGAGGAGCCCACCAACACCTTGAATTTGGGCTTCCAGTCTCCAAAACTCTGAGATAATACATCTCTCTTGCTTCTAGCGACCAAGTTTGAGGAAATGTGTCACAGCAGCCGCAGAAAGTGACCTCACACACCAGGGGGCCCTTTTCAGTGCTTCCTTTTAAAGGTCAAGCGAAGCCATGGCAAGTCAGGCCCAGGAAAAGGGGTCGGATTAAGACCCTTGGGGAGTCCTCCCTCGATGGTCTTCACCCGAGCAGATGCATGGGAATGACAACTGAAAACAGGAGGCTGTGCTTCACATTCCTATTATTTTATTATTTTAAAATCAGCTGTAGAGAGGATAGAAGCAGGATAAGAAATGGAGGGACATGTTCCACCCTGTATGCTACAGTCGTAGTCAAGCCATTGTGAGACTGTTGCATAATCCCACAGGTGACAAATGCAGAGTGGGCAGTGACAGCATGGGCCAGAGACACACTCGGTCTGAACCTGGCTCCCACACCTGCCAGTGTGGGGACCGTCTTTGCCACTTGACCTCAGCTCTGGGATCTTCCATGTCCTCATCTGTATGTTGAGGATGATAATAGCCACCCACAGGATTATCAAATTTATTAAATCAAACGATGTATCTACCATGCCTCTCATGTTGCCTATGATGTGGCCAGTCCTTGGAAAAGTTGTTATTCTTGTTGTTGCAATCATTTTTCTTGGTAGTAGTTGTGTGTCTCAATAAGAATGCAGAGATGCTCTATAAAGATACATAGTAACTGCAAAACACTCTGACCAAAGGCATGTATGTTATAAATGATGTGTTTCCCCAAGTTGGTGAAGCCATCTGATAACCAGGTCAGGTAACAGAGATAGATGGAGAATTTCATTTTAACCTAGCACTAGCAGTCCACTAACCATCTTTAGTAGAACTTGTAGAATAAAATAAAGCTTCAAGGAGGAAGCAAAGAATAAAACGCATTTCTTTTGTTGTGACTGGACACCTCTATTTCTTAATGAGCACATGTACATTAGAGAACTGGTGACTTCTGTGTAGAGCTGATGGAGCTGATCTTGGGCTCTGACCCACAACCCAGCTTTCTGTGATGGATATACGATTGCTCACTACAGAACTTTTTTTATGTTGTGCACATTTCTCTCTCAGGAAGGAGAAGTATTTGTCAGGGAGGACAACTGAAATATCTAAGCACCTGCAAGAGGTAAAAGAAAAGAAAAGAAATCCATTTCTCTTATTTAGTAACTCACGTGCAGGATACATACTCAGAGACAGATTTCAACATTAAACACATATTCCTGTTCTTTTCTGAACTCCTGACAATTTTTACCCTAGAAAAAAGAAGGCTTAGAGAAGACATGACAAGGTGTTCAAATACCTAATGGGCTGTTGCATGGGAGATGAATTATACATGTTTGCACAGCTTGAGGCAGAAGAACCACAAAAAATTGGGGGGAGGTTCTCCAAAGGAGAGGATACAGAACTTTCTACACTTGTGCAGATTCTGGGTGGAGACAGTTCTCCCAGTGCTGGAGCACATTTGGCGTTGTAAATGCCAGATTCTTTCAGCTGCCTCCAACACCCAACTCAAACTAGTTGAGCAAAAATGAAATTTGATGACTCATAAAACTATGAAATCTAGGGATACACAGACTTCAAATGTAGCTGGATCTAGGGGCTTGAATATGCCCAACCTGGAAAAAGGAGACACGTTCTCAGATATCTCCCAGGGACAAAGAAAGTTATGGCTCCCCCAGAGCTGCTGCGAAGACCATGAGGACATCCCATAAGTCACCAAGGAGAAGCAGCATCGGAGCTGCAACTTACCTGGGCATAATCACCATTAGAGGTGACTGTACAGACACAAACCTCTGGGCCCTGCCCCCAGGCATTCAAATTCAATGTCTTGGAATCCCACTAGAGAATCTGCATTTCTAACAAGCATCCTTTTTTGTCTTACAGGACTATTAGAATGTTAAAAGAGGTAATCTATTTAAGACCATTGTTCAGTGCTGTGAAGATGCCAATAATCATTCATCTAACCTACAGTGAATTCACCAGAGTGAACTGTAAGTGAATCTGTCAAAGTCATGAAAACAACTAGTGGCAAAGCCAAGAGGCTTCAAGCTGGAGCTCTTCCCGACACACTGTGCTCACTATGCTCTTGCACAGTGTGTGTATATGCATGTGTGTATGTATATATATATATATATATATATATATATATATATACACACACACACAGGTGTATATCTAAAAGAAAAAATAAAATGGTAGGCTTAATCCCTGGTACATCAATAATTCCATTCAATGTAAGTGGTCTAAATGCACCTGTTAAAAGACAGAGATTGACTCAGAGGAGTTAAAAATGACCCTAGTACATGCTGTTTGTAATATACTCATTTCAAATATAATGATATAGTCAGGTAAAAATTACAAGGATAGAAAAAGATATATCATGCAAGCATTAATACAAAAAAATTCAGGAATAGCTACATTACTGTCAGATACGGTAGACTTCAGAGCAAGAAAAATGACCAGAGACAGAATGGGATATTCTATAATGATAAAAGGATCAGTCTACCAAAAAGACTGTGACCCTAAATGTCCATGCATAAAACAAAGCTGCAAAATATGACTCCAAAAATGATAGGGATAAATAAGAAATAGATAAATCCATAGTAATAGTTGTCATCTTCAATACCCATCTCAAAGCAACTGATAGAACAGCTAGAATGAAGGCAAGCAAGGATATAGAAGAACACAGCAACATCACTGAACAACAGGATCCCATAGGGAGGTACCTAATATTTACTCAGGATTTAGCTATAAACTTTTCTTTTAGACTCAGTCACCGGTTGTAACGGCTAAGTCAGAGAAGTGTGTAGCTTGAGACCAAGTTCTAAGGTTAGAATACTCTTCCCGTAGACCTGGATCATTGTGCTCACTTGTCTTTGTTGCAAACAACAGAAGCCCACACCGCATGATTACAGCACAGGATTTATCGGAAGGTGTTTGGGTGAGCGAGAGAACCAGGCTCTGGGTAAGGTGATGGCCATGAGGTCACAAAGCTGTTGCAGAAACTGGACAGCCGAGAAAATCGCAGTCCCTACCGCTGAGCTGCAAGTGCTCCTTTGCACAGCACCACAGTTGCGTCTGGAATGCGATTTTGCTAAAACTGCCAACAAGATAACTCTCTGTGGTCCCAGCTTCTTGAGCCCTCTCCTGCACGTAAACGCCTTGTGTGGGTGTGTCTGATACCTGGACACAGAGGTCAAAGCCCTTGTCACAAGTGAGGCTGGGGAAAAGTAGACTTGGCCTGGCACTTTCTGTGTCATCATTAGCAGGGGAACTCTTCTTCTCATCAAGGTGGGTGAGGTGGGGAATTCACAATCATAGGAAAGGCGAAGGTACAAGAGGTAAAATAGAATGATAAATGCCCACCCCAGGCCTTTTTTTTTTTAAATCCCTAAGGTGGCTTCTTCCCCTGGAGACTCAATTCTTTTTGCAAATAGACAACCTGAGTCTCGGCCTGGGCCACCTCCTCAACGATCGCAAAGACCCGAGTCCTATTTCCATGATCTCCAAAAGCCGTTGGAAAACGACTCAAAAGCTGCATGTGCAGAGCCAATGCGAACTCGGCATGCGGCCGGTTTGCTTTCTCCCGAATCCTCCACCAGAAGGATGTCGATTTCCTGTGCCCTGTCAACATCCCATGCAGGAGCTCTGACTTGCAGAGAGATATGTTTGATGAAAATTAAAAGAGAAACTTTGAATTATTGTCGAACACAAGAGATTGTTTAGCAGGAAAACATCCTGGGGTCTCGTGTTAAAACAGCATGTCTGTCGCAAGTTCTTTGCTGAATAAATAAATGCATCTTCACAACTAGGGAAAATGCAAAGGCCGTTGATTGCGGGGGCGGGGGGGTGGGGGAGGTGAAGAATCGCTGCTCGCCAAGGGGCTGACCACAGGTTAATCTGTTCTGCTGGGGAGGCCTTGTCTTGTGTCACGCAATTTAAGACTTGGTGTCCATTCTGCCTTAAGGAAAGGGCCATAACTATGAAAGCAATAAACCTGGATTACTCTTTCTGTCCTTGCCAAAGACACAAACGGCCCAAGGATGCTATTCTAGGAGGTGTGCTGACTTTGTTTCACGACAGAATTCGAGTTAGGATACGCCAAGGTGTCACTAAAATGTTTTGCAAAATGCCTCCCTGGCTTGTCCTGGGGAAGACAGGCGCAGAGGGGCGCCGGCCGCAGGAGCACTGGGGAGTTCCTGGGGCCCTTTGTGTCTCACCATTCTCCCCTTCCTCCAGCAAGTACTCCCAGGAACCGTGTCTGCTCTCACCTTCGGCCCCCGCGGAAGACAGATGTGTGTGAGACGAGGCAGGGGTGTGGTGAGGGGAGGAGGTAGGGCAACTCCACTGCTCTGGCCAGTGCATTGAGAGGACGATCGTTTTAAACTGCAAGGTTTAGAGAGAGAATTTACTCACGTGCTTTTTCATCACCTCAAAACATTTCAAGGTATTGCCAACGGCATAACATTTGATCTTGTTTTCCCAAACAAAAATATAATTCATTTTAAATAAGGGGCATGCACAAATGGCTGTTTGGCGATGGGGGAGAGTGTTTATTACAATGGACAATGGAACAACAGGAGTTGACATAATTCTTTGCTATCAAGAAGTGCTTTGATGACCAAAACATGTGGATGAATTTACTATAATTGCTGGTTCTGTAAAAAGGGGAGAGAAATAAGAGAGAGAGAACGAAGAAACCATGTTTGGGAAGCACCTGCTCAACAAATAATCAATTGCTTCTTTTTACCCTCATTATCACTCTAACAGGTAAGTATTTCCAAAGAGGTGAGCAGGGAGAGGCTATATATACACACATGTATAAGTGTGTATGTAGATACACACATATATGAAACAGCTAAGCCCTACATGGTAGAGATTTCTGTGTAGAAAGGGCACTTCAATGTCATCTACCCAAATCCCTGCACATTGCACACCAAGACCAAAAGAAAGGGATGTTCCCACTGTCCTAGAGCTGGGCCAAAGTAAAGCAGTTTCGGGAGGAGATTTTATAAGTGACTTCCATCGACACGTGCTCTGAGAGGGTGAGGGATGCACCTGCTCCTCTGAGAAGGTGTATTTAGAAGATGCTAAGCAGCCCCTGTGTTTTAAAAACTTACCTAAAAATGAACAAATGGCTGAGATGCAAAGAATTTAACATCATGAATTTGAAATGAAATCATGTTTCTGTGAACTTTCCCAGGTTGTAGGATATACAGAAAATGAAGTCATTAGAAACTTCATTTACTTGCAATATTGTCAAGACATGTGCATATCTTTATGTGTGTGCTGGGTGACCTTATGCTGAATTCACCAAATAATAGCAATGTCTAATGTCTTTCTTTAACAACATCCAGGAACGTGGAGCAGTTTTGAATGATATAAGCTGCAAGGCAGAATTTGAGTGAGCTATTTTACCTCTTTAAAAGCCAGTTCCATCTATAAAGTAGCGACAGCAATAGAACCTACCACCCAGCATTGTTTTGAAGACAAGTGCTCCACGCAGTGCCTGACCTGTTCAACACAAGTTCATCAAACATTGACCATTATTATCAGTACTAGTACACTGCATGTGTAGTCATCTAACTCACCAGGGGGGATTTCATGACTCAATCAGTGCTTGAAGTGTATGTCTAGTTTAAAAAAAAACAAAACAAAAAAAACTTTTCTTAAGAGTTCTCCTTGCACAACTGCTTCATTATGGCCTCAAGAATTATAATAATTGCTTTTTGAAATCTTATTAAGTACTGAAGTATTATCTAGACTGTGGGCATGTTGTCGATAATAAAATACCTAATGCTAAGGGCTAATTAGAAACATAGTTCTGCAATGTACTCTGACATTTACTCAGCATTCTGGTCATAATAAGTATCCCTGATAAGGTTCAGCAAAACAAAGGTGGAACAGTCTGAGGGCAGGACGTTGGCAGGACGTCTGGTCTGGGTGTCGGTGGAGAGACCATCCTGAGCTCACCAGTCTGCATCACTGTGGCCTCCTGTGCACTCGGTCAGAGGGCCTGTTCTTCACTCTCCCTAGTCATGACCCAGTACTGAGCTTGGCCACTGCACTGCGGGTAAATGTGACATTGACTCTTGCAAGTTGATCCCTATAGCACCTCCCACCTGATCCACCCTGATCTCCGCGGGTCTTTGCTGACTCTTACAATGGAACAGAGCACTCTGGGAACATGGAAGAGTTTAGAGAAACAGGGTGAGATATCCCCACATGACTACACAGAACAGAGTTTCACTGATCTAACTGGCAGTGTTTCATAATAAACAAATGAACTTCTATTGTGCTGGGCCACCAAAATGTCACGTTTCTTAGCCTTTCCGACTGCTATGGTCCTTCCTCAGTAAGGAAGCATCTGCGAAAGCTGTGTAGTATAGGCACACGCAGCTCGTGTTGCCCCAGACTCACTCAGTGTTGCCTTGGAAGAAGGCTGGTGAGCTGTGACCACCCAGAGGGCAGGTCCACGGTAGCAGGGCAGCAAGCAAAAGAGGAAGCTCCCACAGAGCTGAGTCAGGGCGGGGTCGCAGGGCTCCCGAGAATGCCAAGGGAGCATGTTCCCAGCAGGGTCCTGGGACTGCCAGGGCTCTGTGACTACTGCACGTCTTCCCTTCTTCTCTTCCCAGGTGGGATTTGATTGTCATTATCTTGTTCACTGGGATGGGAGAGGGCGAATAGATAACTCCTTCTTTTAGCTCATAGATCGCTGATCCGTAAAAAAATCCTCAGTGGCCTGGATCCATTAGCCGAACAGCACCCAGAGACCCTGCACTGTGAGCTGGACGCAGTGCGGAACGGAAGGTTGGTCCATCTTCACTGGGTTTGGGCCAACGAGTTCAAGTTGGGAGATTGTCTTAACTCAGAACTGCTAGAACACAGCGCCTCTTGCAAAATATCTGTGCTCAGAATCAACCAAGGGGTGGAATCCCGGGAAAGTAATTATGAGGGGAAGTGCAGTGAGTGAGGATGGAAAGGAGGGGAGCAGACCCAAGCTGGTGTATACGGAGCTGACCACAGCCTTGAGGGAGATGTCATGTGATCTGGGGCATGGTGCAGGGCTGCCATGCAGTAGGAAGGAGGGCATGGGGTTTGTGAATTGCTTCTTCCCATCCACTGCCTCTCATTGACTCGGGTACCTCTCACTTTCCTGTGCTGCTTAGTGGTCGCGTCTGACTTCTCTGGCAGCCTGCTCGGAGGCCAGGGCACCCACGGGCTCAGGTCGGGCAGAGGGCAGGACGAGCTGCTGTGACTCTCAGTGGCATGGACACAGCAGAAGCCCTGTAGAGCCTGGCCATCACCCAGAAAAGGTGGTGCTTTTGCTCCTGTCTGGAAGAATGCTCTGGGCATGCTCAGTGTCCTCCCCTCATGCTTTGAAAGCCAGGCAGCCCGGAGGTGAGCAAAGGGAACTGTGGGCAGCTTCCGCTAGAGGCTGCTTCTTAGACAGAAGGCTTGGAAGATTGAGATGAGATGTGCTTCCAGCTCTGAAGATGTGTTACAAGCCTACATCTGGAAGGAGGCAATGCTTTTGAAAAGACTGAGAGTCCTGCAAACTAGAAGTCAACTTGATTTGCAGAGTGTTGTAACAGCTATCAAGCGACAAGGTCTTGACAAGGTGTCAGTTGGGTTCCTTCTACTATTCTTTAAAACAGACTGAATCCAAAACTACGTAGCTACAATTCCATTCAGCTTTTCTGTTTTTCCTGCTCAAACTTCTTGCCTGCCAGAGAAGCACATCACTTTTGTTTTCTATCCAAAGAGCGATCAGCCACCAGCACAGGGTTGGGTCTGGGGGTGGACGTGTGCAAAGTGAGGTGACATGTTAGTGACGGGGAACTCAAGAGGGCTTCTCACCCTGGGGCGTGGGGGCACTTCCCTCTAGAGAGTCCCACGGTGTGGCCAGGAGGACTCAGTAACTATCTTAATCTATTAAAATTAGAAATGTATTTTGTGTTTAAGCAAATGTGAGAACATTACGGGAGGGCATGCAAATTTTAATGAAATGAGATAAAACTGTAAGTCCTTAAACATGCTGAAGCTGACGGAATCTACGCTGCACTCTTTTCCCCTGGGAAGCTATGCCATCTGGTGAAAACAGGATAGCAGGTGGCCTCAGAGAGCTTGGGTTCCAGTCCCTCGTCCCCTTCTTAAGAGACCTTTGACGGCACAACTTGATTTTTGGTGGCTTCATGGCAAAAAAGGGATAATGGTCATAGGTGTAACAATCATCTGTAATTGATGTATGATGAAAATATAAGAGGATGGTCACTTTGTAACCCCGTGCGTCATTCATTTTGTCGTGCACTGGAATCCCGGAAGCTATGCCATTAAAGAGTTTAGTGTTAATTTCCAAATTGGCCACTTCTTGCCCCACATATTCGGGAAAACCACTTAATCTTAATGAGCCTCCATTTGTCATCTGAAAAATAAAATTTATGTGAGCCTAATGTAAGTAATTAGGTAATGTACATAAAGCACTTAGAAGGAGGCCTGGGATAGAAAAATAGGGATAGAAAAATCGTGGCTATTATTTTCCTAATTTACCTCTATACCTATGTATGTTACAATGTGCTTTATTCTATATTTCTTTGTGTTAATAAATGGCATATGTCTCAACAAGAACGCTTATCCTCAAGTCCAGGACTCAGCTCAGGTTGTTTCACCATTGACTTTTCACATCTGATCCTGAGCCTTCCTAACTCTGAAATGAGTGAATGGGGTATAAGTTTCTCTACATGCCCTGAATTAACACCCTGGGAGACAGTGAATCCCTTACGCTTTGCCTTGGTGCTATGATCTCTTGGCACTTGAGGTCCTGGGTGTGGTCCCCACGCCCCCGAGGGAGTTTATTAACAAGCACCACTTGGACCATCAACCTCATGACAACTGAGAGGGTGCTGTGTGGAGGAGAGGCTCTGCTTGCTGATTGAGTCCCTCCCCTCTCCATAATTGTTTATTCTATTTCAAAGAGTCCACACAGTACAGTGGTTTCCACCCTGAGGCCTCTAGACCCCTTATAACAATCTCACAAGGTCAATATAGCAAGCATTTACATCTTACAAGGAAAAGAAAGGGGGATAGGGTTGGGGGGGAGAGAGAGAGAGAGAGAGAGACAGAGAGAGAGAAGAAAGAAATTTAATAATTTGCCAGCAGCACAAGGCTAGTGGCTGGCATTTAAACCCCAGTCTGTCAAACCACAAAAATCCACTCCCTGCCTTATTGCTGTACAACCTTATGTTGATAGCATTGGGAATCGTGTGTTGATCAAGAGCCTTGATTGACAGTTATATAGTTTTTGATGAATAAAACATGAGATAATAAAATTGTTATTACTTTTAAGATGCAGTTGAATAGACAGAAATATTTCAAATATGAAACCTTTGGGGGAAATGAGCACACAGGTCTTGGTGGTAGAAGGTTCAGAGCATTCTCATTAATTTGACATTGGCCTTGCACATGTCTACCAAACAATCAAGCGAGAAAAAAAAAAGGAGTCTATATCATAAAAATTTTGGTTTAAAGGGTGGCTGAAACTCAACATACGGAGCATAATGTAATAAAAGGAGAACCAAATCTTGAGATCTCTTTTAATCAGCATTGCACAGCTACATTGCCACTGTAATCTACATGGTAGGCATATTTGATTCTGTATCACAATCTACTGATAAATCCAGGAACTATTTATGCAGGTTTGTTTTCTATTGTAGACACTTCTCTCACCCCAACTCTTTAACACTTTAATTACCATGTGAGTTGCATTTAACTCACACTAGTTTTGAGCCCGGGGCACTTGTGAAGCATATGTAACTCATAGCTCTCTTCACTTTGGGAGCCATGCGAACTGTTTTTCAAGTTGCATATAACTCATGCTCAGAAAACAATAAAAAATAAAAAAAATTTAATTAAATTTGAAAGGATCTTTGAAAATTTTGCTTTCAAAGTTTTTATTCTATTTTTGTAATAAAATATCTAGTCCCAAGGGGAAAAGGAAACTTTTCTAGTATGGCAGTCAATGTGTTAACCATAAATTTCAGAAGAACTCAAATTAAAAAAAATTAAACTTATTAGAAATTATGTCAAAACAAATCTCACTATTTGGTAGTAGCAGTGCTACAGTCTGTTGGCTTTTTATGAGAATGTTTAGGTCAAAATAAATCAACTTTTTATTACTTATTTCTCTCAGTTCTAATATATTTTTAGCCCCTGCCATCTTTGCATTCAATCAATTGTCCAGCTCTTCAATCTGAACTATTTTGGGATTAAATCTTGTCTGAGTAAGTCTTTCAAAGTTTTTTGGAAAAGCGATTACAAATTGCACTGCTTCTGGACAAAAAAATATGTATTTAAATTATACTTTATGACAAAAATCCACACTACGAAATCTTTCTGTGTATTGTTACATCAGAGACAGGGCACATCAAACTAAAGGGAGAAGAATCCATTGTTCTCACACAATTCTGGAAAATCAACTAGGACTAACAGAAAAGTGTGCTTTCCAACTAGCGGTGTGACATTATTTCAGTTCTATTCTTTGAAACCTTCAAGATTTGAAGAAATTTCTTTGCCATTAATCTCATGCCAAAAATGATGTCAACACACTGGTGCCCCGTCATGCCTGGACCACCTGGTAATCGCCTCGGTTCTCAAGGACAGGACAAGGAGAACATGTTTCCTGGCCACCCAGCCCCAGGACAAAAATAAAGAAGTTTGCTAATTGTCATGCTGGGACTAGAAGCTGTGGTGCCATGTGCAAGAAGGTTACCTGCTCCGGTTTCCCATGTATTAAACAGCCAACAGCATAGACCCCACCTGTGGCTAATTATAACTTGAGCAGTTGCATGCAGGCATGAGGCATTTATTCGCTAATATGTGCTTTCAAAAATGCTACCCACATGCAGTATTTTTATTTCTTTGTGTCTCCATGAAGGAAAAAAGCAGTGAAAAGCAAGGAAGAAAGGAAACAAGAATTTCTACTTTAATGCTGGGGAAATCCGAACCTTTCCCTTTGTTCCTTGCTACAACTGTGTGGGTGCTTGTGAGTGCGTGCGTTTGAAGAAAGTGACATTTCTGTCTCACCAAATATTGTTTACTACAAAATCAATTCAAGAAAATCTTTCTACCTCTGCAATACTCCCTTTGCCTCTCTACCCACCTATATTTTAAATGTGGGATACAGTTTTTCTTTACAGTTGTGGGCGTCATATCGCACTAAGAGGATAAATTAGGGCAAAAGCATGGAAATAGCATGTGGAATCTCAACTCCTCCCTTACTGACAAGATAACCAAAGTTATTTAATTTCCCTGAGCATCAGAGAATAGAAAAACTATAGAAAAAATAAACAAAACTAGGAAGTTCTATTTTTAAAAAATAAATAAAATGGATACACCCTTAGCTAGAGTAACTAAGGAAAAAAGATCGAAGACAAAATAAATAAAATCACAACTGTAAGAGGAGACATTACAATAGATGCTTAGGAAATAAAAAGGATCCCAGGGGACTATGATGAACACAGCGGACAGGTACATGCCAGCAAGTCAGATGACTTAGGAACGGATGAGTTTCTGGAAACATCCAACTGCCAAGACCAAATAAAGAAGAAATAAAAAGCCTGAACAGACCAATACTAAGTGAGAAATTGAGGTAATATTCAAAAACCTCACGACGAAAGAAAATCCCAAGGTTAGATGGCTTCACTGCTGAATTCTACCAAACGTTCACAGAAGAATTAATATCAATCCTTCTGAAACTCTTCCAAAAGATATAAGTGGAGTGAATACTTCCTAACTCATTTTATGAAGCCAGTATCACCCTGATACAAAAGCCAAAGGCATTAGAGGGAAAGAAAACTACAGGCCAATATCTCTGATGAATATTGATGCAAGAATGTGCAATATAACAGTAGCCAAATGAATTCAACAACTTACCAGAAAGATTGTACAACATGACCACCATGGGATTTATACATGGCATGCAAGGTAGGTTTGACATACCCAAATCAATCAATCACTGTGATGCATCACACTAATATAATAAGATTGAAAAACCACACAATCATCTCAATAGATATAGAAAAAGCATTTGACAAAGTTCAATATCCATTCATGATAAAATCTCTCAATAAAATAGGCATAGAAGGAAATTTATGAAAATGCCACAGCTAACATCATAATCAATAGGGAACAACTGAAAGTTTTTCCTCTAAGATCTGATGCAAGACAAGGTGCCTACTTTTTATCCAACATAGTACTGAAACCAGTAGCCAGAGCAATTAGGCAATTAAAAAAAGTAAAAGTTACACAACTCAGAAAGGAAGAAACAAAATTATTTGTTTGCAGATGACATGATCCCATATGTATAATAAAAAACCCTCAAGCCTTCACAGAAAAAAACTATTACAACTAAAAATGAATTCAGTAAAGTTGCACGATACAAAATCAACATGCAAAAACCAGTAGCTTTTCTGTACAGTAACAATAAAAATAAGTCCTCACTTAATATCCCCAAGAGATTCTTAGACATGGCAACTCTAAGTGAAATTAGGCATAGCTAAAGCACTTTTTTTTTTGTCACCAAAGTTATAATTAAATGATGGTGAAGGAACCAATGTTATTTGAGGCCCTGCTATATATATGTGGTTTTGTTTAGAGTTGCAGTTTCCAAGAACTCATTGTCAGCATTCAGGACTTACTATATCTGAAAAGAAAATCAAAAAAATAATACAATTTATGACAGTGTTGAAAGAATAAAATACTTAGGAATAACTTTAAGCAAAGAAGCAAAATATTTCTAAATTGAGAGCTATAAAACATTGATGAGAGAAATTGAAGAAAACACAACTAAATGGAAAGATATTTGTGTCTATGGATCTGAAAAATTAAGATTGTTAAAATATCTGCACTTCCCAAAGCAATGTACAAATTAAAAACAATTCCTATCAAAACTCCAATGATGTTTATTGGAATAGAAAAAGTAATTCTAAAATTCATATGAAACTACTAAAGACCCCAAATAGCCAAGGCAATCTTGAGAAAGAACGAAGTTGGTGACATTTCACATCCTAATTTCAAACTATATTACAAAGCTACAATAATTCACTCCACCTTAAACCATGGCAGTATTGTAATTTTTCTGTCAAACATCAAACATAATTTAGAAAAATAAAGCAGAGAAAAAAGTGTACTTATTTAAATTTTTACTCTTTTTGTTGTTTTCTTTTTCTTCCTGAGGTTCCAAAATTCACTCATTTTATCATTTCATCTCTGTTTAGAAAGCCTCCTTTAGCTACTCTTTTAGGGTAGGCCTAATGATAAATTCTCATAGTATTCTTCATCTGAAATTTCTTGTCCTGAAGGATACTTCTGTTGGATATAGAATTCTGGTCTGAAAGTTCTTTTATTTCAGCACTTGTAAAAAATATGCTGGCTTTTATGGTTTCTGATGAGAAATCCACTGTCATTCAAATTGATTTCTTCCTAAAGGTAAAATATCATTTTTATCTCACTTCATGTAAGATATTTTTTCTTTGTTTCTGTTTTCAGACTTTCTACTATGATATATCTTGGTGTAGATTTCTTTTTGAGGGTCATTCAGCTTTTTTCTTGCATATGTAGGTATATACCTTTTGCCAAATTGGAGGAGTTTTTAGCCATTATTTCTTCAAGCAACTTTTCGGCCTCTTTCCCTTTTCCTTTACAACTCTGATATCATAAATATTAGATCTCTAGTTTCTTATATTTTTTCAGTCTATTTTCTTACTGTTGATCATATTGAGTGATTTCTCTTGTTCTGTCTTCATGTTGATGGATTCTTTCCTCTGACCATTCTGCTGTTGAGTCCAGACATCGAGGTGTCTGTTTGTCTCCATTTCCAAAATTTCCATTTGGTTCTTTATATCTCTATTTGCTTGCCGAGACATGGCGTTGTTTAATTTGTCGTAAGCATGTTCATAATTACTTACTGAAGCACTCTTGTTATGGCTGATTCAACATATTTGTCCGATGATCCTAACTTCTCTGCTGTCTTGCTGTTGTCATTTATTGACTTTCCTGTTTCATTAGATTTGACATTTTCTAAATTCTAGTGTGATGACTGATTTTTGATTGAAACCTACATGTATCTGGTGCTGTGTTTGAGAGTCTGGATTTGATTTAAATTTTTCTTTCAGCCGGTTTCCACTGAGACCGCTCTGGTGCAGGGCTGGGGGAGGGGCAATGCCACACTGCTGCCACTGGGACAGAACCTGGGGTGTCACACCCCACCTCCATCAACACCCGAGGGACTGGGGTGGCCTTCACTGCCGGGTTCAGACGGGAGCCCCGGCTCCTCACAATATCTGCACTGATACCTTCTCAGCTGTGAAGGGTAGGGCTGGCCCGTGACTGCTGCCACCAGCCTCTGCTTACCGGAGGGGGCTGGCCTCATGCTGGTGACATGACACTGTCCCAGAGGGGAGAGAAGGGACGCCCCATTCCTGAATCCCCACAGTGAGGGCGAGGACTTGGGAGATGAAAGTGTCAGCTCCCTGTTTGGGTTCCTCTGACACCACCATGGAGGCAGTTTGGGGGCTCCCTGATGTAGCCTGATAAATACGGAAGTCTGGGCTCCTCACTCAGCTTCTGCTGTTGTGGGCCATGTGAGACACTAGCGTTTTTCTAGCGTTTTCTAGTGTTCACCTGAAGGAGAGCCGTTACCGTCTGAAAGTTTCCGTGTTCCGTGTTGCAGAGCCCCTTTCCTCTCCTGCTGGCCAGAGAGAGTGGGGTTTTGCTGGGGCTTTTTGCATCTGTGCTTGTTGACGTTTGTAGGCGGCCGCTTCTGCAACTCTAAGTGTGGGACACAGTCTTCAATTCTAAGCGAGGCAAAAATGAAACAAAATAAAACAAAACAAAAACCCCAGGGAACTCACAATTGTATCATTTCTTGGGTGCTGAGGTCCCTAGCTGGTATCCATTGTCTTTTCCACATTCTGGTCTCCGCATTACAGTCTGAAGCACCTTGTATGAATATTAGATTTAATACTACAGCAACCATACAAGAGAGTTATTATTATTATTACTTCCATTTTACAGATGAGGGAACTGGTACGAGTAAGGAAAGTAGCAGATCCATGGTCACGAGGCCCCATTAGAGCTAGGATGGGTCTGATCCCAATCCCCGTGACCAAGCTCAGCCTTCTCGTACCTCTCAGGTACGAGACGCGACGTTCAGTCTACAGTCCTTTCTGCCTCACGACTGTGCATGGCCAGTGTTTATCACTCAACGTGGGAAGTCACAGGAAACAGGGGAACAGTGGTTGGTAGGGAATAGAATCCACAAAATGGAAAGGCTCAGCCCTGGACTGAGAGCAGGGCAATGGCCATGTCCCCAGGCCCTAGCCCAGCACCCGACGTGTGGAGTGTCAGGAAGCAGGTGTCGAACAACGAGGGAAAGCTGGTCCTGGCAGGCAGGGCCCACCTTCACCAACCCCCCCCCCCCCGCCTTGTTCCTTGGTGTCTGCACGTTTTTATTCTCCCCATGCTACGTGGGAATTCTGAGCCCAGGGCCGGAGGTCTGCACATCAATCCTGCACCTGCGTGAGCGATCCATGTATTTCCCCCATCCCTGTATTATGTGCCAGCACCCACAGGACACAGGCCTGCAGACACCAACTCACAGCTTTGTCATGTCAGACTGAAGACACTTCTGGAGTCCTTTCTCTGAACCCAACTCCTTTTGAGCTGAAATGACAAAGGCTCCCTATCCTAAATCATAAAAGAAGCTCCAGGGAGCGGGAACAAAAATAATGCTTTAATACGAGCATCCTTTGCACGAGCTTGCAGCTTGGGTATTCTCAGAACAGCAGGAGGAAGAATATATGAATATAAAGGAGTGCCGCTGCAGCCTTCAGAAAGCGAAGCTGCAAGAGTTAATGAGCTGGTGTCTGACTGCCAGGGGCTCAGCGTGTTAATTACCCACAAAGCCCATCCCTGCCCCAAGTCCCCTTGCAGTCACTGAAGGCATGGTTAAAGACAGGTGCCCAACTCACAGTCACCTTCTTGGTGACTACTTGGTGGTAGCCTTGTGCAAGAAAAAAAGAATCTCCATGGCTCCAAAGCAAGAAGAGCTTGAAAGACCCCTTTGTCAGTGGGGGCTGCCTTTCTGGGACAAAGTAGCCCCAAGGCCACAGGGAACGGCCTTCAGAATCCCCCGTGGCGGCCGGGCTTGCGTGCTCCGGAACGCCTAGGGAGAAACGTGGTGCTGGAGCAAATGGCCTCATGAATATCTTTAGACCAGGGCGTGCTTATGCCTGTTAGGTGCCTTCAGCTCAGCAGGGTCTCCACTGCTCCTAGAAGTTGTGGATTAAAACTTCTGCTGAGTGAAAACACAGGCTGCAACTCCAGGTCCCGAGACACCCTCCCACCGTATAAGGATTCTGCTCCCCTCATCAGATCGAACTGGTAAAGTGGAAGCCGGGTACGGGATAGCAGAGGACAGGGACGGGTCTTCCCATGGGTCTATTTTCCCCAGGTGTGCAGTCAACCCAGGCCTCCCAGGCTGGGTCAGGGCAGAGCTACTGCGGGGCTGCTGCTGAACCCCGCGTGTGCGTTTCAGCTTCCTTTTGAGCAAAGCCACTGCAGTTCTGCTCCTGCGTGGGGTAGGGAGGGGACATGCCCACTCCTCACTTGAGCCCATTCACTCACCAATTCATTCACTCAACAAAAAAGGACTGTGAGCCTACTGGGTGCCCTGTTCAAGCTTTGGGAATGTGTCAGCGAACCCAATGGTCTAAACCAGGAATCCTCAAACTACGGCCCACGGGCCACATGCCACCTGCCTAGGACATTTATCCGGCCCGCCGGGTGTTTTTGCCGCCGCTGCCTGTCCCGCTTAGCAGCCGACTCATCCCGGGCCCACAGTGCGCACTCTCCAACGGTCTGAGGGGCAGTGAGCTGGCCCCCTGTTTAAAAAGTTTGAGGACCCCTGGTCTAAACAGTACCTGACCTCATGGAAATTGCATTCTGGCAGTGGGTGGCAGGGAGGGAGACAGACAAGGAGTAGTGGACATGGTTTCTAAAAGTCAATTGTATGGTATAGGAAAAAAAGCGGTAAGTATTATGATTTAGAGAGAGAGAGAGAAAGAGATCAGAAAAGCAGGGCACCTGTGGCAGCAGGTGGGGTGCTAAACCCGGCAGCTCTGAGTCACCCCCAGTGAAGCGGTGAACTCGGTACATTTCAAGCCCAGGATGAGCGGTTAGTGGGATAGGGCGATAACACCCCGCACACGAGACCGTCACACACAGACAAACATGTCGTCCATGACAAAGGCAGGTTTATTTCCTCAATTCCAAGAATGATACGCTTTGCTCATTCATTCTCTGAACGCCACTGGCTGGGATCTGGTACAATGGTAAATACAAGTGTTAAATGTGTCCCTCCTCTCAGGGGAAATACATTCACTATTCCACCATTAAGTACGATGTTAGCTTTAGATTTGTGGTAGATGCCCTCTAACAGGGGGAGGGAGTTCTGTGCATTCCTAGTAGACAAAGTTTTTTATCATAATTAGTGGTAGAATTAGTTTCACGTACATTCTCTGCACTTACTGAGATGGTCATATTAAAAAACTGTTTTATTCTATTGAAGTAGTAAATTGCAATTATTGATGTTTGCATGTTTTACCTGCCTTGCATCTGTGGGATAAATCCCACTTGTCCATTTGCCAATATTTAATTAAGGATTATAGTAGGTTGTGGTCATTAAATGTCTTTTCTTGGAAGGTCATTTTAACAATTTTTGTGTCAGATTTATGCTGTCTCCGTAAAATGAACTGAGACAAGATTCCCCCGCCCCTCTTTATTTCCTAAAAGATTCTGTGAAAGATTGACATTATTTCTACTTTAAATTTTTGATAAAGTCTATAATGAAATATTTGAACTTGAATTTTCTTTGTGGTAAGTTTCTTTTATTTTCCCTATCACAAATATGATAGCTTAAAAAGTACAAGTCTATTTGGATTTTATTTCTTCATGTGTCAGATTTGGTAAATTGTGTTTTTTTTTTCAATATATTAATTCATTTGGTATAAGTTGCTGAATTTATTAATATAAATTTACTTATGATACATAATATCATAATTATCCTTTAAATTTCTAATTGACATGTTCTGAGATTTCCTTCTTCACTCCTAATATTGGTGATTTATGTTTTCTCTCTTTTTTTAAGCATTTTTGTTTAGTCAATTTTCATAGAATTACCTTTTTGACTTATTAATTTTGTATATTTTTATTTCTTTACTGTTTTCTAGTTCGTTGATCTTTGTTCATACCTTTATTTTCTTCCTTCCATTCCTCTTAGTTTTAAGTTGTTCCTATTTTTCTAGCATTTTTAGATGGAAACAGGTTACCAATTTTTAACCATTCTTCTAATATAAATATGTAATATAAATATGTAAATATAATATAAATATGTAAATCTATATAAATATGTAAATCTATAAATTTCCCTGTAAGCACTTCTTGACCTGTATTTCACATATTTTGATATATTGTAATTTTCTTATAATTGGGTTAAAAAATTCTCATTCCCTTGTGATATCTTTTTTGACCTACATTGTGCATTGTTCAATGTTCAAATACTTGGAGATTTTTCTAAGTCTCTTATTATGAAATCTGATTTTATTCAATTTTGAAATATCACCACCCAAATTCACATGCTTACTGATTTTCTTTTTGTTACTTTTTTCTGCCAATTACTGAGAGAGAAGTATAAAATCTTAAACTATGATGCAGACCTCACTATTTCTTCTTTTCCTTATATTAGTTTTGGTTCATGTATTGTAAAGCATTTATTAAGTGCATGCACATATTTGATTGCTATCTTCCTAATGAATTCACCCCATTGTCATTATGTCATGTCCGTTATTTGTCTCTGGTAATACTTCTTATTTTGAAGCATTTTTGTTTGGTCAGTTTTCGTAGAATTAACTTTTAGCCTTGTTAGTTTTATATATTTTTGTTTATTTACTGTGTTCTAGTTCATTGATCTTTGTTCATATTTTTAATTTCTTCCTTCCACTTTTCTTAGGTTTAAGTTGCTCTTATTTAAGTTGTCTTCAATTTATATAGCTACACCCAGATTTCTTTGTGCTTGTTGTTTGCAGTATGTGAAACAATAAAATGTAAGATGCAAAGTAAAAAATAATAGCGCCAACAGAACATAAAAGGGCCTGAAATAAATTGGGGGCCACAGAAGAGAATCAGGAAAGCTTCTTTGATGGCATTATTCTGAAATTAAGATTCAAAAGAGGAGCACAGATAGCAGTGTTAGGGGTGAGGGTGAAAATGCATTCTGGTCTGAAAGAGATGACGGGGGTCTACCGTAAAAATGCACCAAGATGCCAGAGAAGGCCACGTGACCAGCGCCAGGGCGTGAGTGAGGCAGGGTCAATGACGTCTACTTAGCACCAGGACTTTTTTTTTTTTTTTGAGACAGAGTCTCGCTTTGTTGCTCAGGCTAGAGTGAGTGCCATGGCGTCAGCCTAGCTCACAGCAACCTCAAACTCCTGGGCTCAAGGGATCCTCCTGCCTCAGCCTCCTGAGTAGCTGGGACTACAGGCATGCTCCACCATGCCCGGCTGATTTTTTGTATATATATTTTTAGTTGGTCAATTAATTTCTTTCTATTTATAGTAGAGACGGGGTCTCGCTCAGGCTGGTTTTGAACTCCTGACCTCCAGCAATCCGCCCGCCTCGGCCTCCCAGAGTGCTACAATTACAGGCGTGAGCCACTGCGCCCGGCCAAGCATCAGCCTTTTAATCAGTCGTCCCAAATGCACCTCACAACCAGGAAAGGTAGTCACTGTCATCATTCTCATTTTACAGTTGAAGATAGCGGGGCTAATAGAGATCATGTTACGTTAAAAATAGAGGCAGAGTTCACTCCCAGGCGTGCCTCGCTTCAAAACCCAGCAAAGCCAAACAAACCTCTCCGAAGTGAGAGTGGGGTGCTCCAAAACAGTGTAACTGGGGCCGACAGACACTATTGACAGGCATCTCATTCTAGGAAAAGTGGGACTATTTGATTCGCAAGGATATTAAAACAGGACATTGTACATAGGGGAAAAAAAAATGAGTGGCACGTACCTCAAGATCTTCAGGAAATCAGAGAAGGGAGAGTGTGCTAAAGCTATGCGAGTTCTCACTAACTCGACCGTTAGCATTAGCGAGGCTCGAAAGAGTGACAGAAATGTGACCAGGTTGCAGCGAATGAGGATAGTCCCTGTAAAAAGCAAGGTCCAAGAGACATGAAAGGAGAAGTGCAAGTTACATTCAGAAATGCAGAACTCACGTTCTAAGCCGTCTACAGGAACCAGAGTGTGTCCGTCCTGGGGGGAAAGACGGACCAGTATCCGTGTGGATCCTGCCAGTGCAGTTGCTGTTTTTCAAGGTGCTCATCCCTTCTACTTTCTGCTTTTGGGGGGTTGGACTCAAGGGCTTTCAATTTATTATTATCATCATCATTATTATTATTATTATCCAGGGCTGCTAATTGTTACCAGCAGGAGGGTTAGTCCAGTGCAACAATCCATCCTTACTCCACATCTTACTCTTAAAAAAAAGACTGATCTGGGCTAGTCGCAACGCAGGATGGATTTTCTGACAGTGAGCATGAGGCTGGCTCACTTTCGCTACGCGGAACCAGAGGTTTATCTGAGGAGGCGTCAAAATAACCCACCCCGCCTGGAAGAGCAGACGGAGGAACAGAACATCCGAAAAACAGAGAGCAGGCTTCTCCTGGGCCACATGAATGGGCAAGGAAAAGTGACTGAAGTCACAAAGAGCTGTGTGATTAAGCATCAGCGTGACACAGTTTCTCACTTTCAGGTCAACTTTAAACTAACTTTCCCCGATGACTTTTCTTTAAAGTTCATATGCACAAAAGAAAGTCATTTTTGTTTTTGGTATAAATGTCTCTTAATCCTTTCTAGATAGTCTTGGGATATAAAATAGCATCCTGTGTTTTAAATTTCAGAGAGCATGAATAGTGTTTAAAATAGTAGAACTTTCAAATTAGAATGAACTCCTAAAAATTGAGCCTATCCAACCTCTGTTGTTTTTTTTTTTTTCCAGAAAAAGAAAGAGTTTTATTGAGTGATTCAAAGCTTCACATCAAGTGAACATAGAGCCAGGATTATATTTCTCTTTCATTAGTTCAAAACTCTTTTCTTAGATCAAAATGCTCATTTTTAGAGGCTCCCTGTTAAAGCAATGGTAAGTTTCTCTTGCACGTATGTTCGTCTTTAATGTACATGATACGAGCAGATATGATTGACTTCACCTAATTTTCCTATGAGGCTTTAAATGTCAAACAAAGGAACAAAAATCAAAAGTCAATGTCAAAAATGGAAGGCAATCTGAGTCTATAAATAAGTGGATGATCATCGTAACAGGACTTGAGGCAAGTGCTCTCGAACTCTCCCTCTGCTGTGCATTTACGGTGATGTCTCCAAGCGACAGGCCATCCTCTTATGGAAGGAGAATGTCCCCATAGTCCCTTCTGCTAGCCAAAGAGTTTGTGGCTGCTACTAACTCGTCAGTGGTCCCCAGGGGCCAGAGGAGGTGGCGGCCACGCAGATTGACCCTGGGAATCAGGGCATGGCGGACGAGTTACGTGGGGCACCTGCACATCGGTCGGAGCCGGAGGACCGAAACGGCACCTGAGGGCAAAGGTAATGTTGAGGCAAACATAGGAGAGGAAAACCCCATACCAGGTGCACGTCAGGAGCACCCACGCAAGAAGATAAAATGAAATAAGGAAATGGAGAAACCCAGAAAACAAAAACAACAACAACAAAAAAAACAAGAGATTTAGAAGAAAATCGGAGAGGCCAAGGATTATCAGCTGACAGGATCAAAGAGACGAAATTTCCCTTTTTTGGATGCCAGATGATGGGTGAATACGGTTTGCATGGGAAGGGAGGCTGCCTCCTGCTGAAATGCCTTCCCCGTCATGTATTCCTTGTCTCCCTTCTTCTCGAGTTCCTGGCTTCACGCCTAAGAGACTTGTAAAGTTTTTAGATTTTGAATTGATTGGTAAGTACTTAATTGATAATTAATCTATCCAAAATATTACAAGGTTTATGTTCATTAAAAGCACAAATGCCATGCTTTATACTTACCACCAGAATCCAACACAGACCTTACACGTGGAATTGTGAAGTTATTCTATAAAGTACCTTCGTAGGTTATTTAGTCTAAATTCAGTGTGTGTGTGCGTGTGTGTGTGTGTGCGCGTGTGCGTGTGTGTGCGTGTGCGTGTGTGTGCGCGCGCGTGTGTGTGCGTGTGTGTGTGCGTGTGCGTGTGTGTGCGTGTGCGTGTGTGTGCGTGTGCGTGTGTGTGCGTGTGTGTGTGTGCGTGTGCGTGTGTGTGCGTGTGTGTGTGTGCGTGTGCGTGTGTGTGCGTGTGTGTGTGTGCGTGTGCGTGTGTGTGTGTGCGTGTGCGTGTGTGTGCGTGTGCGTGTGTGTGCGCGTGTGTGTGTGCGCGTGTGTGTGTGTGTGTGTGTGCTCTAAATGAGGAGGAGGAGGCCCGCATCAGTCAAGCAGCTTTCCTACATCTCCAGTGGGCCGAGTATTGCTGGGACCCTCCTGTGGTTACAGAGGCTTCTCTGCTTTGTGCCATGCCTAGCAGGTATTCTCCATGACTTGACTTAGTGTGACATTTATTAAGAATAAACTTCGTTAATACAACTCCTCTGAAATGAAAATCATTTGAATGCTTTTTATCAATCCAAGCATCAACGCTCATAGGACATTTTGATATTATCCTGTTTCTACAGCACATAGCAGCCTGGAATGCTATGGATGCCTAGTAAATTATTTTCCTGAAAGCATCCATTACTCCATATTCAAAGATATCATGTCATGGATATCAGAGATTGGAAAGCACTTGTCCATATTCATGCAGTTGGAGAACTGCATGCTTACTTATTTCAAACAAATTTCTAAATTACTCTATACATCTAAAATAAAACACTTTTTTGTGATGAAATAGGTAAGTCGAGGTGACAAAAAATGAGTCTCTCTTCCATAATCACTTTGCATTTTATCCAGCTAATTCAAAGCCTGTCCATTCTAGGAAAAACGAAATGTAATGCATACACATCAAAGGCTACTTGTGACAATCTTTTCAAACTACCAGGTAGATCTGTTAGTAAAAAACAGAGCTGACCATACTTTGAAAAGCCACTGGTGAAATAGGAGATGTAAATGCACTGAATGGCACTTTTCTTTCTCTTCAGAAAACTTGGTTTTTACTAATAAAAAGAAAATTAAATGACCATGCCAAAAATCAAGTAAAACTAACATAAATCGACATAAATGGCACTGTATTCCCTGTATCCACTGTATTCCCTGTATTCACTGTCTTCCCTGTATTCCATTGCACATTTTTCACATTTTAACAGCCCTGAACTTTGGAGGCATCTTATAGTTAATGCCAATTTACAATCATACCTAGCAGGCATTTTTTTTCCCACTTTACTGATTCATAAAATCATAGTGTTTCTAACTGAATAATGGCATCTTCTTTTTACCAAAATATAACTTTTATACCCAGTGTCCAGTAGAGGGGCTGCTATATTGTAGCTGGTCGGTGAATGGAGAATTGAGCGTCTGTACAGATAAGTATATACACTTAGGTTCAGATTTTCCCGTCTTTCAAGCTCGAATCACTCAGAGAAAATCCGGTGCAAGGGAAAGGGCAGGAAAAGAGCTGAGTTAATGAATAAGAAAGACTGGCTTTCCACGGAACTCTGCAAGGGAAAAGAAAGGCAGGCTGGCAGATGTGCAGACCGCGCCCACGAGGGCAAGCCCTTCCACGTGGGACACGCGGCGGGCTTCTCGCCGTCTCGGGGACGTGCCAGCTAATGACTAGCCACAGAGGTAATGTTTATCAAGTTAGTCAGGTTAAGTTCATCATTAAATTTCCCATTTTCTTTCTCTCAGAGTCTCCTGGGTTTTGTTTAATGTTACAGACAGATGGTGCTGAGGAATTTCAGGTGTTAGTTGATGACATTTTGGTTTTCCTAGATTTTTTTTTTCCAGGTAGATTGAATCCAGTAGTAACTCATCTGTGTTTCCGGCATCCTAGTCTTGTGGGCTCCCCAAACATGCGATCCTTCAGCCGCAATCACACTTCCCGCTCTGCCCACGAGCTCTGCCCTTGGAACGCCCAGCACCATCTGCTAAATTGATGTGAGGAGGAAGTGAGAACCAGTTTTATGAATGTTGCAACTGATCAGTTATCAAGTGGTATCTGATTAGTTCATCTCTGATTACCATATAATTAAAGATATCTATCATATCCCTAGCTTGACACCAGCACCGAGCAGAACTCCCGAGCAGAAGTCAGGGGGACAGGGCATCCTCCCGGCCCTGCCTTGCCTGGGAGAAGCAGCCAGGCTCCAGCCCGGTGGGTTCCACTCCAGTTCCTGTCTATCGGTAACTGACTGCCTGAGCCATCCCCTCGCCAACGCGTTGTTGCATGCAGTCTTTTCTCACGTTTGCTCTGAAACGGGGTGGGGAGTGAGTGGGCACTGCGAGTTCTTTCTTGCTTTTATATCATCCTGGCCTCAGCTTCTTGTGTCTTGCTGAATAGAAAGAGATGGTGTGAAGCCGGCTTGTCCCCTCTCCCCAGCTCCCGGGAGAGGCCCTTGAGGGCCATCTGCACAAGCCGGGCATTGAGAGGAGGATGCAGGTGAACAGTGCGGAAAGGAGTCGAAATGTTAAGATTAAAAATTACAGCCCAGTAATGACAGTCCCAGGTGTCCGCCCAAGAGAATTGAAAACAATGTGCACATAATGACAGGTGGAAAAGCTCATAGCAGCATCATTCTTACTAACCAAAAACCTGAAAATAAAAGTGTCTGTTAACCGAAGAATAACAGATAAACAAATGTGATAGTGACACACGTGGAACATAGAACACTACTCAGGAACGAAAAGGAATGAACTACTCATATATGCTGCGACATGAATGCATCTCACTCCTCGTTTCCTCTTTGCATTCCTTTCCAAGCTAAGGGTGCTGGGGACAGAGGCATCTGCAGGGACAAGCAGGAGGGACGGCTGCAGTGATGGTAAGGGTTGATGGCCTTTGAGCACCGCAGTCGACAAGAATTGGCTAACTGCTTTAAATGTAACGTAACATACTATGCAGCACGTTATTGCATTATACGCAACACTGTATACAACATACCTTTTATACAATAATATTATAATTGTCACAATAACCCTGAAGACACTGCCATAGCCCCACTGTACAATTGAGGGAACCCAGGCCAAGAGAGCTTACCTGCCTTTGGACAAATCTGTAGCTGAAATGTAGTGAGGCAAGTCACAGACCCGGGTGGGTCTCTGCCTCCAGGAGCTAAACTGTGCTCGTAACAGCCCACGACCCCAGCTCACCAGTGATTGTGTCATTTATCTCCCGGAACCTCAGTGTTCTCATCTGCAACAGTTACGGAAATCTCTATTTCAAAGGGTTTTGTGAGGATTATATAAGTAAACATGTCCAAAAGTCCCATTTTAATACATGACCCATGGATACTCAGTTCCTTTCTTTAATCTGAATATCTGGAGCTTTTCATGGTCTGATTTATTTAGCATATCTTTAAATGCCAAGTATATGTCAGGGACTGAGAATTCAATGATAAATAAGACATCCAGGAATCCTTCCTCAATAGCGCATGGTCTAATACGGGAGTCATGATTTAATATACATAACAAACATGGTACAGAAAGGTGGAAATTACAAAGTGCTTCTGGAATGTTCAGGGAACTCTAAGGTATGTGACAATTGAGATGAGTTTCAAAGGATAAATAAAAGTTAACAAGGGGGACACAAGTAGGTGGAAGGACATTCCAATATAAAATGTGCCAGAGCATAGAATAACTGAGAATTTATTTTTTACAGTTCAATGACTTTTATTAATTTAGTGGGGTTTCACAGCCACCATGATAATGTAGTTCTAGAACATTTCCAGTACTCCTCAAAACTCCCTCCTACCCGTCAGCTCCCACCTATATCACCAAGTCACTGATCTGCTTTCTGTTTTCATAGATTTGCTTGCCTAGAAATTTTGTATGATGAAATGGCATATTATGCAGCCTTGTAAATCTGGCTCATTCACTTAGCATGACATTTCTGAGGTGCATTCATGTTGCAGCATGTATCTGTAGTTCACTCCTCTTTATTCCTGAACAGTATTCTATATTGCATGTGTGTTTATATCACATTTGTTTATTCACTATTCATTAGTTGATGGACACTTGGATTATTTTCAGTTTGGGGTTAGTAAAAATAATGCCGCTATGAACATTCACATACGTCATTGTGTGGACATTTGTGTTTAATTCTCTTGGCAGATACCTGAGACTGTAATTTGTGGGTTTCATATTACGTGTTTAACTTTTGAAGAGCCAGGCATGGTGGCGCATGCCTGTAATCCTAGCACTCTGGGAGGCTGAGGCAGCAGGATTGCTTGAGCCCAGGAGTTTGAGGTTGCTGTGAGCTAGGCTGACGCCACAGCACTCTAGCTTCTAGCCCAGGCAACAGGGTGAGACTCTGTCTAAAAAAAAAGAAAAAAAGAAAAAAAATGGAGAAGCTGGTAAATGGCCAAAGCTATTCCACCAATTTACCTTTTCATTACCATTTTTGAGCATTCCACTTCTCGACTTTGAGTATTCTACTTCCTTGACTCTTAGTGTTGTCAGTCTTTTTGAGTATAGCATTCTAGTGGCTATGTAGTAAAATCTCCTTTATGAGGGGTTTGAGACATCCCCAATAAAGATAGGGTCTCCTGGCAGACTGTGTTGTAAGAGATAAAAGAAACAAAGACACAGACACAGAAATAATAGTTAAGAAAGCAGGGAGGTCAGGGGACCACCAGCATTCTGGTGCTAAGGTGGCAGTGACTGAACCCCAGCACTTGCTTTTTATTTTCTTTGCCACCTTACAAAATACGATCTCATGTGAAAAAATCACGGGATACAATGATCAAAGGTTTCAGTGCTTCCCCCCAAAATCACAAGGTGTCCTAGCCAACTTCCTTCTCTGTTCTAGAAGTGAAAAACACATAATTCTTCAGTAGGTACAACCCTTTTGATCAAGGTAAACTGATTTATCCCAAGCTCAAGCTATGTACATGGATAGCAATCTTGAATGTCAGTAGCTGCGGCCCATTTGATCAAGAAACAAGGAAACTACATGCTTCCCACTGGGAGACTGGTTTTACATTAACCGAGGAATTGTTGAGAGAAAGGGAGAGAAGGAACTTGGCCCAGGGTGCAAACACTATGGAAGCCTTCAGACCCTTCTCCCGGGCTGACATATTGCAATCCACCTCCACAGACATGAGAAGTTTTCATGTCAGGCCGCCCGCAGCTTTTCATGCATGAGACCCCTTAGGCTCTGAGGTTGGAGCATGCTTTGCTGCACTCCCAGATCACTGATATATGTCCCCCAACTAGGCAGCTAACATCTGCACTTATTCCAGGCTTCTGCTCGGGCAATTCCTTCACCTCCTCTCCTCTCTCAGCCTCAGGCAGAGCATCCCTAAGTCCCAGTGGTCTTAATCCCATCACTCCTTGTGGTTTTAATTTGCATTTTTTAATGACTAGTGAAGCTAAACACATTTTCATGTGTTTATTAGTGATATATATGGATATATGTGGGAGATGAAATATCTATTAAAATCTTTTGTCCATTTTTTACTTGAATTGCTTGTCTTCTTACTATTAAGTTGTATAGTATATTCTAAATGTAAGTGCTTTGTCAGATATATAATTTGCAACTATCTTCTCCTAGTCTCTGGCATAAATTTTTATTTTAAGGCCTATTTTGAGGGGCGAAATTTTTAATTTTCATTAAATTCATTAATCAGGTTTTGTTTTATGAATATCGTTTTTTGTGTCATATCTAGAAATCTTTGTTTTATCTAAAATTGCAAAGATTTTATCCTATATTTTTTCTAGATGTTTGATATTTTTAGTTTTAACATTTAGATCTATGATTCATTTTGAGGTAATATTTATTTCCTTAATATTGATTGCTAGTAGGTAGAAATACAATTTACTTTTGTACATTGATTTGACATCTTGTGAAATTGATAAACTTTTCTTTTTGTTCTAGTAGAGTTTTTAAATATACATATTTTTTAGGATTTTCTACACCTATTATGCAGTCTGCAAATACATATAGTAGATTGATTTTATATCACATAAAATTAATGAATTTATTAGTTCTAGTAGCTTTTTAAAAATATATTCTTTAGGATTTTCTACATGTATTATCCTGTTGTCTGCAAATAAATAGAGTTTCTACCTTTCCAATTTGGAGTCTTTTAACTTTAGGCTCCCTGTACTCATCAGAACCTCCAGCAAAATCTTAAATAGGAGTGGTGAGAAAAGAAATCTTTATTGCCTTCCTTCTGTAAAGGGGAAAGCAGGCAATGTTTAAGCTTTCATTAGGAAAAGATAAGAAAGTTAAGAAGGATGTTAGCTACAGGATTTTCACTCGTGCTCTGTATCACTTAGAGAACATTCACTTCTATTTCTCATTTACCCATCTACCCATTTCCTATTTACCATTACCTATTCACCCATTTACCATAAATGGGTGCAGCATGTTGGCAAATGTTTTCTGGATCTATTAATATAATAGTGTGTGCCCCGCCTCCTTTATTCTATCAATGAGTGTATCACTTTGATTGGCTGTCATATGTGAAACCAACTTGATATTCCTGAAGGAAATCCCACTTGGTCTCCGTGTATAATCATTTTTATATAATGCTGGCTTTAGCTTGCTAAATTTTTCTGACAATTTATATGCTTATGTTCAGCAGGGATATTGATCTATATAGTTTATTATCTTTTAATGTCTTTGTGTGGTTTGAGTAGTACTGACCTCATAAAATGAGTTAAAAGTGTTTTCTACTCCTCCATTTTCTGAAATAGGTTGAGTGGGACTGGAAGGAATTATTTCCATGCCAAATACCTGATAGAATTCACCAGGGAAGCCACCTACATCTGGGATTTTCTTTGTAAGGATATTTTTAATTACAAATTCAATGGCTTTACTTGCTACAGGTCCATTCATATTTTCTATTTCTTCTTGAGTCAGTTTTGATAATTTTTATCTTTCAAAGATTTTTTTCCATTTAGTATAAGCTGTCTAATTTTTTTTTTCAAAAAAATGTCTCAATATTCTCTTATAGTTTTAGTTTACATATAGGGAAGGCCTTTTTTTCAACCCTAATTTTGATAAGTTGAGTACTCTTTCTGTTATCTACTCAATGTTTGTGTTGCTCCCAAATTCAATCTAATGCCCAATGTGATGGTATTTGGAAGTAGGACCTCTGGGAAATTAGTAGGTCATGAGGGTGGAGCCCTTGCCAATGGAATAAGTAGCTTATAAGAAGATTTCAGAGCACTCTCTCTTTACCATGTACGGATACACGGAGAAGTCTACTGTCTTCAGTCCACAAGAGGGTCCTCACCAGAACCTGGCCACACAGTACTCTTGTCTTGTACTTCTGGCCTCCCGAACTGTGAGAAATAAATTCCTGTTTTTTATAGCCACTCAGTAGTCTATCCTACTGCGTTATAGCAGCTCAAACTGATTAAAACATTCCCCTTTTTCTTAGTCTAGCTAAAGGATTATTGTTTCATAATATTTTTAAAAAATTAATTTTTGTTTCATTAATTTTCTTTATAATTTTTCTGTGTTCCAATTTATTTCCACTCTAAATTTTATTAATTGCTTCCTTATACACAGTTCAGATATAATTTGTTCTTCCCTTTCTAATTTCATAATGTAGAAGTTTAGATTATTGATTGGAGACCTTTCTTCTTTTCTAATATAGATTTTAAAGCTATAAATTTATCTCTGAGCATTGCTTCAGCTACAAACCATAAATTTTATGTTGTTCTTTTCTTTTTTCATTCTCATTCAATTCAAAATCCTTTCTAATTTTCCTTTTGATATCTTCATTTATCCTTCTGTTACTTGAAAGTGAATTAATATCCAAATATTTGGAGATCCCCAAATTTCTTTCTGTTGGTGATATCCAATGTATTTCAATTTTGATCAGAGAATGTACTTTGAATAATTCTAATTTTTTAAAATTTATTGATATGTTTGAGGAATATCATATAGTTTATTTTACCCAAAGCTATAGCAGTTTTTCATGAATAAACATTTCCCCGCTTGTTGCTTTGCTTTAGAAAATTTCCAAAGCCCTAAAATGATCATTTTTGAGAATTCTGTTTAGTTTAAACTTGCTTTTGGGGGAGAGGGTTTGCCAATCTTTTCACTCTGTAATAGCCAGAAGTCCTGCCTCAATTAAGTTATGCAACTTCATAGGACCTTGATTTCCCAATTGTTTCACTTGCCTTTGTTTGATTTTTCTCAGTAAATGGTGAGCCTTTTAGACATATATTCATCTTGTGTTACATATAGCTCCTATCCCAGTGCCCTGCAAGTTTCTTAAACTAAGTTAAGTCAATCATCTTCACTGATTGGCTTTTAGGTTCACATTCTTGTTAGAAAACTAATACAAAGAAGAATGAACGGATTAATAAAAAGTGACCATTTGAAAAATATCTCAGACAACAATTCTTCCCTTCATCCATAAAAAGAAAAGAAACTCAGAAATTTGTACATGCATCAATGAGAGAGTAATGATTTATTAAAATGCTTATCAAAACACACGTTTTAATCTAAGGAAAACAGGGTCCTTAAAACTGCTGAGTGAAGATCAGCATGTAGTGTCAGTTTGCGCTGCTGTGTAAAGTTTACAGGGATGTTATCAGTTCCTGCTGGGAGCATTTTAATGGCAGAACAACAGCTTTGATAGTACCAAATTTAAATCTGATACTATTTGTAGAGTATACGTTTTAGAACCAGGATAACAGTTAATAAAGAGGACCAATTTCCAAGCCTGAACAGGATTTGGGGCTTAGCAGAGCCGTGTTAGTGTTTACTACTATATTTGAGTCTGTGTTCTCTCTTTCACAGCCCGAGCTTGCTTCTCCCTACAAAGGTTATTCATCATGTAAAAGTTTCCCTCTACATGTCCTAGCTAACCTCCAGTAAGATATGTGGTGAATCCTCTAATCTGTTTCACTTTTTCATAAATAATCATTCATCGCACTTTCATCAGTTTTCGGCACAGAAATAATTCAATTAAACTTGTGTACAAAAGTTGCTCGGAGAAAAGTGTTTGAAGAAAGAAATTGCCTTTAATTTTAACCTCATTTTCCCCAATGATACTGGCAAAAATAAATCAGAACAAAATAAAGTGGAGTCAAGCTAAGTAAATAAATAAAATCACGACCACACTTGAGACTATCTGCCAGGTGGCAGATTTGCTGGTCTCACAGTGAGTGGTCATCCTCTCTTAGGACAACACAGTGGAATTAGTCCCTCCTTGGTCCAGCCAAGTCTTCACAGTAAATGAATTTGCAGACCGTATAGTAAAATAGTGTGGGGGAATGTATGAGCAACCCTATACAAATCCACTGTGTTTTATTACGTTTTCAGAAACAATGAAGATAACAATACTAAATAAAGATAAGAGCAATGGAGTTGTATTACTTTTAAAATAATGATGAGTATTGTTATTAATTTCCATTTACAGTCCCTTGCTTATTAAAAATCATTTAGAGTCTCTGTCTCTATAAATCCCAGTCATGTCACACTGCAATACTTCTGTGGACACATGTCTCAAAAACCAGAGGGTAATTCTCAGATTCTGGTTTTCTTTCTCACCTTATTTCATCCAAAACTATTTGGACAAAACCTCTTTTCTAATTCTAGTTCCCAGGAGAAAAGCCTCATTTTCCAAATCCAACACTTAGTTTTGTTTTTTTTTTTCGAAAATAATGAAATCATTTGCAAACATTTGCAACTCCCTTTTTGTGGTGTTTGTGCTTGTGATAATAAAATTCCAGGTTCCTTAGAAGGTATGTAAAGATAAAATTAGGTGCACTAAAATTGGAAAATTTATAGTATTATTGATTAAAAGGGGATTATTTGGGGCATGGATGATGAATACAAGAATGCCAAAATTGCAAGGATTTGCTTAGTAATATAGTTTATATTTTTAAAAAGTTTAATTTTCTGTACGTGCTTTCTTTCTCTTCATTTAATCCCTCCACAACACTAATAAACAAAGCATGAAAGTAAAAAAAAAATGCCTTTCATTTAGATTACCGCTTAAATTTATATCTGTCCCTTCCCTTGAAATTTTTCTATAGAGCTTCTCATGAAACTTCATTTCCTTACCCATAATCCCACATTCTTTGTAGCAACTATTCTAAAAAAAATAAATAAAACTTCACAAATTTTAATGGACCCATATAAACTCTAGAAGTTGAACAGACATTTAGACTATCCAGTTTACCCTAGTTTTAAACATGCCAGTGCAGGTGGTATGATTTGCTGAAGGTCACAGGGCTGGTTAAAACGGAAACACAACTAGAATTCTGGTGTTCTGACCACAAATCCAGGGCTGCTCTCCATTGGGTTTGCAGTTCTGGTTTGGGGCCCAAGAGGACTTAGTGATATTCTAGAAAGACATCCGATGTTCAGAAATGTGAGTGACTTCAGTGAATATATTTTTGCAGAGGGCAAGCAGCAAAAGATACAGGTGGACTCCTTTCCTTTGGGAATAACATATTAAGCCTCTCGAATACATTTGCCCAGCATTCACATGTTATGATTCACGCAGGGCTCAGTGGTTTGGGTTGGCACTAATACGTCAGTAGTGAAGCTTAAGGAAACACGAAAAGGAACACAAGCTCTTTCAGGGCAAGGAGGGTCCATTTTGTCCGCGAGTGGATCTCTGGATCTCTGGAGACTTTCATTCCTCACGTCCCATGGCTAGAAGAAGCCTTTTATTGGAGGCCTGTCCCTGATAAGCCTAGCTCACTGTTTTATGCAGAAATACAAGAACCATTCGACAGTGGGTTTGTTTTGAATCCTCAATCATGTTCCAATGTCACTTACACTTGGTTCTGGTTCTCCCTCTTCTTCGTGAAATTCTTCCCGGGAAGTTCGCTGGCCGAGAGTGGAGGGCTGGAGTGCAAGCCTGGCAGCTGTCACTCAGAACCACCCCCCCCCTTCACGTCCTGTCACCCTCACCAGGGAGGATGCTGTGCAGCTCGGGTTGAAGTGTCCTGGTGTTCACCCTCACCACCGAACTCCCCTTCCTTTGTAGCCTGTTCTTCCTGCTGTTGCCACTAACACCAGCAGCCTCCTCGTGCCCCACTGTTCCCCCTATTCGACGGAGATTTTCAATGACGTCATGTTGGATATTTTAAAGCTGATTGATCCTTCCAAGAACAACTCTGCTCTGCGTTTTATGAAACTCTGAGAGGCCCCAGCCTCCCTTTGCCTGGCCAGTCCCGACAGAAACACACAGAGTGAGATGACGGCCAGGCCTGTGGGACTTTTCCTATCCTGGAAAACTGATTTCATTGTTCCGGGGAATTGGAGTTTGATCGGGACGGCAGGACCTAGAAATCCCAAGGCTGAAAATAAACTCCGCACTCTTTCTCAACCCTGGGATCCCAGGGGAGCAGGAAAGGAGGAGATCTAAAATGATTTCATTTCCCGGGGCCAAACTCTCCTACTAACAAATGCTCACAGTGTCAGAATCCAAGAGTCTTTGGCGACCTTCCAGTGTCGGACTTGCCTGCCTTTCACATCTGGGCATTGTGTTGTCCCACGGAAAAGCGAAAACTTACCCCACGGGAAAGCCTGGCAATGCAGAAGTGCTCGGGAAATGTCTTTTTACAAGCAAGGATCCTTCCTCTGTCCCCCACCGGGAGTTTTCCTGGGAGTGGGGCAGACATTTAGCTACCATCATCATGGTAGCTTTCACAGCACCACGGCCACAACCGGTCCTCTGAATGACGGGCCCAGGGCGGCGTGGCCAGTAAGACATCAGGGGCCAGGACAGCTATGCAAGCTCCTGCCCTGCTCTTTGTGCCCCACATTAAAGGGACACCCACCGTTCTTAGATGGTCTTAGGACTGACCTATAGGAAGAGAGTTGAGAAAATATGCATTAGGCCAAATCCTATAAATATAAATAAGATAAAATAATACAAACATAAATGTAAGTATGTAGATAGAGATAGAGACAAAGACGACAGAGAGAGAGAGAGAGAGGACAAAGATGCAGGAGTGTGATTCCAGTGAACAAGGGCAAGTTGCACATCTCAAAGCAAGACCTGTCACACTGCTGACTGCAGACTGCAAATCCAGGTATTCTTTCAACAAGCGTTTAATGTGACAAGTTCTTGGATTACAGGGATGAACATGACTCAGTCACTTCCCTGGAGAAGTGCAGAGTTTAGAAGGAGAGGAAGTTACGAAAAAGACAGTTACAATATATTTGATGGACTAAATACTGCAACAGGTTTATGCCAAGTGCCGTGGGAGACTAGAGAAGAACAGGACATCCCCTATTTCAGGCATTGACCTTGGCAGAAACCCAAACTTTGCTGGTAAAATGCAGCATTATTAAAATGCTGCCAGTCATTCGTATCTGAGTGTAGATGAAGGACAAAGATTCCTGGTAAAATGAGGCAGAAGAAACTATTACAATACACGCTTAATTGGTCCTCAAAGCAAATCGTATTAATTTGTGTGAGGGTCTGCCATGGGCTGTGAAGATGAGTCATGAAGACAAGGGCAGTTCTCCAAGTTTTCAAAAATAACTTCATAAACATCTCTAGCTTGATGGAAAGAAACATACTCTTGTGCAATAATGGAGTCAATAGGTCCCTGGTTTAGAACAGGGGGTCTAAGGGCACATTTAATGTGTTCATTAAGCAAACATTTATTGAATCGATGTATATATCAAGAACTGGGCCAGCATGGATGCAAAGGGATGAACAAGACGTAATTACTGTGTTCCAGGGACTCAGTGTCACGTGGCCCAGCCGATACTCTGCAGGCCACACCCAACCCTTAGCCAATCCATGGAACCTGGTCCAGAGGCCCTTCATGGGAGGCAGCGGTGTTTGCTCTCCCTCAGTGAAATGTGGTTGTAAATAAAGAACATTGTTCATGCCCCTAGTGGGGGTGAATGAAGACTCAGGCTTCTTTCTCATGCTTATGCAACTTCTTGCTAGGTGTCTGTAATTGCCGGTCAGTTAAATTTTCCTTGAACATGTCAGGCATCCATCAATACTTCTGAACATTACTGGCCGTGACCTACTCCTCTTTCACCATTGTGTCTCATCATCACACCCCACCTGCACACCATCACCGTGTCCTATACCTCCTGCCCACCTAAAGTCAACCGAGACCAACTCTCTTTAGCTATTGCATCCATGTCACCGCCACTGCCCGGACGTGGCTCAAACACTGTCAGCAGCAGCCCTCTAGCTTGCCTCCTCCAAGTGCCCTCCTTTTCGAATACGTCCCAGAAACTGCTGTGTGAGTGATCTCTCTGAACCAGCTGTCCCACAACGCTTTGGCACCAGGGACCCGTTTCATGGAAGACAATTTTCCCACAGTCCGGGGGACGGGAGGATGACTCAAGGGCATTACATTTATTGTGCAGTCAAACGTCTCTGCTAATGACAATCTGCATTTGCAGCCGCTCCCCAGCGCTAGCCTCACCGCCTCAGCTGCACCTCAAATCGTCAGGCGTCAGATTCTCATAAGGAGCGTGCAACCTAGATTCCTCGTACGAGCAGTTTGCAGTAGGGTTCGCGCTCCTGTAAGAATCTAATGTCTCTGCTGATCTGACAGGAGGCGGAGCGTATGTGGTGATACGAGTGACTGGAGCGGCTGTAAACACAGATGAAGCTTCACTTGCTCTCCCACAGCTCAACTCCTGCTGTGCAGCCTAGTTCCTAACAGGCCATGGACTGGTACCAGTCCACAGCCCCGGGGTTGGGGACCAGAGCTCCAAACAACATACCTAATCACCTTTCAGCCCTGCTGGAAATTCTCAAAAGGCTTCTCTCTCTGCCATCTCACTCACCCAGCTATGACTGTCATATTCATACTCTGTCTTAGCACTGGAGACCCTATTCTGGCCCCATTGGCTTCAGGCATCATTCCCTCCAGTTTTGCTAAAATATTTACTCTTTCTTGCTTCTTGGCCTTTATATAGGCTGTTCCCACAGCCAAAATGCCCTTTCTTTCCTTCCGCTGGAATCTGACACCCACTCTTATTTCAAATTTATGCTCTTGTCACCTCTTTCAGAAAGGTTTTCTCCACCCATCGGCTGATTTAAATGATTACAGGCTTACAGGACACCCACGTGGATACAATTATGATAAACTTTTCTTCCTGCCTTGTACTCACTAATTTATTTGTCAGTCTTTCCTTTAAATAGTATTTTAAAACAATACATATTTTGTATCTCCAAAAAATATATTTCAGCATCAAAAAATAGATGGTAGAAGGAATAAATGGGTGAATAAATGAGTGAGAATTTTGTCATCTCTCCTCTCCTTTTGTTTGGCTTTGATTTGTTTTTAATGTGAAGAAAGAAAGGAATGATTCCTTAAAAACAACAGCAACAAAATGCCCTTAAACATGAGCAGAGAAATTCTACCCCAGTAATTCCACCCCATTCTAGAAAGCTGAGCAAATCTAAGTGTTCATTGTTTGGAGGAATACCCTCCTCCTTGCCTGTCCCCAGTGGCTCATTTTCCTGAAGGAGGGCGAGGGACCCCATGGGCCATTCAAAGTAAGCCAAGGTCACATGGGGAGATATATTAGCTTCATCTCAGAGGGTCTCCAGTTGAGTTGAATAAAGTTCCAACTTTACACAGTTGGCTCATGCAAAGCCTTTTTTTGAAATAAGACTCTTCAATCTGAATTTCAAAACCTGTGAGCATAGAACTTCCCCGTGCCCCAAAGACTTTTATTTATAGCTGAGCTCCAACATCACCGGGGCTCACAGGATGCATAAAACAAACAATCCTTCTGGTCCACACCCTGAAATTCACAGAATGAGATACTTTTCCTGTCTCCTAGGGAGATACAAAATTTATTACATCCAGTTCTCAGAAACGTATCCAGTTAAGCAAGTCATTTTCTATCTTGTGTCATTCCAATTCCTACTGGTACTCTTCTAAGTTTCCAATGAGCCAGATCTTCATAATGACTTTATTAAAATCTTCCCAGCTCATATTTCGCTCACATTACTGAGCCATGATAAAACTGCAGTGTAATTGGGTGAAACTTAAAGTGAGTTCAGGTAGGCATGAGAGTGAGGCACGGATGTTCTTTCTGTACTTTCCTGCCTGATTGTACTTTATAGAAATTCTCCCATCACAGAACCTTCAATTTAAATCATAGAAAAATGGAAAACTTTAGCCAGAAAGGGCGAAGAAACTATCATACTCAATGATTTTATAAATTAAAAAAACAAAAACATAGAGGAAGTCATTCGTGTATAACCACACAGCCAGGTGATGGCAAAACTAGACACAGGATCCTGACTCTTAATTCTACTCAATATCACTAATGCGAGAGGTCTGCAAAGATCCTAACTTCCTATGTAAAAAGCTGTAGAGAGAACATCCTGACTTCAGTAATTTAAAAAAGTTTATGACAGCAAAAAGTGTTGAATTATAGTCAGAGATTCCATAAGCTCCAGAAGTCTCTTATTCTACAAAATACTCTTGGATCATGTGTTGTCTCTGGTATAAATTCAAATAAAAAAAAAAAATCTTTCATTTTCTTCCAAAACAAAAATCTTAGTAAAATTGAATTTTCTGCTTCCTTAGGATTTATAAATAAGATTTTGTACATCAAAAAATTTTAATGGACTTTAATAAGTTTTTCAACCTAAGTAAGTTTTTATGTCTCCCTTCCTTTAAGAAAACAGAGGAGTACTCAAATATTTGTGACTATCATATTTCATCAGATTAGAAAATTTTGTCTAGTAATAACTCTATAAAGTGCATTGTTCAGAAGGGTATGAAATCCATAATGAGTGTCTTGGGGAAAAACATTACAGCTAGTGGCCAAGGAGCCCAGGACTCTCATTAAAAAAAAAATAATTTTATTTATGTGAGTTTTGGGATTCATAATGTTAATGCTTTTTAGTACTCATCAACATTCAGAAAACATACGGTAAGCACTGGGTGAGGTATGGAGCATAATGTCACAAATACAGAGATGAACAAAGAATTGTCACCACTTCCTGGGCTCTTAGATGTATGGAGGGAGAAAAACAGGCTTTCTCAAGGTCTGTTGGCATATAAAATGGTTCACTTTTTCAATATGTATCACTCCAATGAACCAGATGTTCAGAATAACTTTTACTAAAACCCTGCTAACTCAGATTGGGTTTGTGTCCTGAGCTAATGGTAAAGATGATGAAGATGTTCGAGTACATTATTACTGGTAACAAGAAATGATATTGGTATGCACCGAAGTCACCTAACTTATCTCACTGTTCTTATTTTCCTGGGTCAAAAGTGCTTTCATCCAGTGGAAATAATGACTTGATACTGTAGACAAAAAGGAAAGATGACATTTGGTTTGCTTTATTAAAGACTCAGTGCATTAATTATAAATGAGCCCTTGTGCACGGTCACAGAGAGGAGAAGTATAGTGTGACTTCTATACTCAGTAAAGCATAAACACATCAACACGACTGCTGGTCCTCCGAGATGGGGCTCTTGAGTCTATAGTCCTGTTAACTCGCTTCCTTTAATGTTGCTTTAATGTTTTCTCTTCGTTTAACTATTACTTACGGCGGCGCCTCTTGCACTCCAGGTATTCTGCCAGAGGCTGGGAAATCAGAGATGAATGAAACTTGATGCATGTCTTCAAAGTGCACAGAGAGAGATGGAGGCAGAGGTGTGTCTCTGCACCACGAGGAGGGGAACGGTCCTACCTGAGGGCGTGTCGGGAAGTTCTGTGCAGGAGCCTCTGCCAGGGTCTGTAAGAATCACCACCCGCTCGCCACATCCAACCACGCGCTGTAGCTCAGTTGCAGTCCTCAAATGTGTCTGGGATATCTGGATTATACTGAGGAAAAAGATGAAAAAAATATATATGCAATTTCATACTAATTCAGATACTGTCTCTTGTTTAATTCTGGAATAAACGAGCAGTCTGCAGAGCCCCTGGTTTGAGAGAGGATGTTGTACCCCCTAGCACTGCTCCCCGAGCTCCAGGTGTGACAGAGTTCTCTGTTTCAGAAGATGGACCACACCGGTGGAAGTCATGCAGGCGGGGGTGGTTATAACCAAAAGTCAGGCCATACTCGGCCAGGTGGTGAACACTCAGCAAATCAGGGATGCTAAATGCAGAAAGCCTTGGCTGGACGTTGAGGAGCCTCTGCATGGGAGACGGGTAATCAATGCCGTCTTACAAACCTCAGGGGTCGGCTCACAGTGACCTTGATTTCAGCGGGAGCCACATATCCTTCAACCAGCCACTGACCACCCTCCGCAGAGTCCAGGTTCCATCCCATGCTGACAGCAAACAACCCCTGCCCAGCAGGAAAGACCAGACCCCTCTCAAGACTGTACAATCTAGTTTACATGCCATTCTGGGGGAAAACTGATCTCTCCCAAACATCCTTAGCTCTTCCTTGAAAGCTCCCTCACTCCTCTTCTGTTTCTTTTTCTCTCTCTTCTTTTTGTTCTAATGATTTCCCCTAATTTTCACTCCCAGGAAAAAATCATTATAATTTTATTATAATAAAAGCTAACTCTAAGTGCTTAATTTGTACTTGCTCTGTCTTAAAAGCTTCGAGTGTATTGCCCATTTAATCTTCATAATAAATTATTATAGCCATATATATATATAAATATATATATATATATACCCACTATGTTTGGCTTCCAATATGAATTATGGAGAAGTAAAATGGCTAGCCCAGGCCACACAAAGAGTTGGCTGAGGAGGACCTGGCCTTCAGATCTGCAACCTGACTTCAGCGCTTAGTCTCATAAGTGCCACTGTCCTCTCTGCTCACGGCCTTGTCACCCCACCCAGGCGTGTCACAGGTGTGTTAGAGCTGCGTCAATGGGAAACCCAGCTTCTCTTTGGCCCACACACTTTCCAAACACCTTCCTGCCTTTTGTGTGTCCTCGCCGATTTTGGCTGGTCCCAGTGTTAGGTCTGGTGGAGGGTGAACAGGTGGCGAGGAAGTGGCCAAGGGCCGACAGTGGGAACCGAATTGTAGCTAGGAACCAAACTGTGGGTAGGAAGCGTTCCCGGGTGGGAACATGCGTGGTAAAACGTTCTAGTAACCTTTAACGGACCTAGAGTTCATTACCATCTAATTAGCATAACACAGGTGGGGCCCTGTGAAGGATTCTGGGGAAGAGGCATGCCCAGAAAAGGAAACTGTTACACAACTGCCCTGTTGTGTAACCTGTTATACAACCGCAACCTGCCAATCACCCCAAAAGGTGGGAAACGACACCCAATCCAGCCAGGAGGAGGGTGGGGCAAACCAGTGGGCGTATAAAAGGCAGCTGAGCTCGGATCTTTGGGGTCTCCCTCCGCTCTTAGAAACTGACCCATTCCACTCTCTCTGGAACGTGTTTTCACTTTGTGTAAATTCTTTTCCTTTACTTTCACTCTTTCTTTTATGTGATAAACTGTATAACATCGCTCTGTGTTCGTGATCACTCTGTCATCGGCTCCACCCGGTACTGGCAGTCACTCTCGACACTGGGACCCGGGACCAGGGAACATCCACGGATCCCAACACCAGGAATGGCAGTGTGAGTCTCCACCCTTGCTCAGCACACGGTCGGCTTTCCGTGACCCAGGGTCAAGTCACCAACACTGTCTTTGTGAACTGTCCATGAGGATTAGGATGGTGTTGAGGCAGGCTTGGCTTCTGGCAGGTTTTAAGAATGATAAGATACTAAAAATACATCTAAATTACCATTCATGCTATAATTTAAATTTTGGGAGATGTTGTAAGGCCTCCACCTTCTAATCTGAACTAATTCTCTCCGGTGGCAATGGGGAACTGTTGGAATCCTAATGGCTAACTTCATGCTACTGCAGAGGTCCTTTGCCTAGAGGTGACAATGATACTGAAACAGTTAAATCCACCTGAGGTTTCACCCAGGGCCAACGGAGGTGGGAGAAAACTTTTTCTAGGCTCACATTTCCCAGGAAGTGGGCTCATGGGTGTAAAATCTATTTCATAGGAAAATTGCTAAGCAACACAGGGAGCAATGTTGTGCGGCTGGGCTTTCTGGCAGCAAACCACATCCCTAGAAAGGATCGTGAGCACTCAGGTATGGAGAGGCCACCAGTCCAACCTTCCAACCCTGCCCCTCTCACTCAGGTCGGTAATTTTCTCTTGGGCCTTAGAAATCTTCTTATCCAGCTTCCGCTTGAAAAACATCAGCAGGGAGACTTCTAGTAACTCATACGTCCACCTCCGCCAGGTCTGATAACTGCAGTTGTTGACATATCTTCCCATCAGTAGCCACTTAGGAACAGGTGACACGTGGCTGAAATCCGGCTGTGTGAGGATTCCCTCAATTTGCCTGATGTGCACAGCTGAGGAACAGCACCTCCCTGCATTTTCTGAAGGGTGAACATTAATATCCACTGTATCAATCAGCCCTCCCTACAGTGCGTTATCTATAAGGACCTCACAGGGCTGCTACACTCTAGTACTTAACTTCGTAAGCCCTTCTTGTAGGCATCCTCAACTAGTTTGCAAGGCCTGTGGAGCCACAGAGCAGTCCCTGGGGTCCTGTATGTCACCTACAATGCCCAGCAGAAAGGTAGGCTCGATGGATTTGTCTGAAAACCAGCAGGGTAGACTAGGAAGTCCCCGTCTCAGAACCTGGGCTCTAACCCTGGCTATCTCCCCTGGCCAGGCACTGTGAGTCAGTCTCTGCTTTCCTGGTCTTTGTACATCAGTGTTTTCATGGTAGCGAAGGAGATGGGGAAAAGAGTTAGGTTAGATGCTCTCCACATGCTGATGAATGTCAGGGTCACTGAAGTCCGTAGATGTGAAGTCTGGTTTTGGGTCTTACGTCTACAACTTAGTGATCTCGAATGATATGACCATCTTCTGAACCTCACTTTTCTCAGTTTTGAAATGGGAATATCTGTAGCATTTATGGCACAAGATTGTTTCGAGGATTTCATGAGATAACGTATATAATGGCTTAGCACAATACCTGGCATACAGTAAAATGTTCACTAAATGTTAGCTATTTTAAGACCTTAAAGATGGGACAGCCAAGACGCATTCTCTTGAGCAATTTTTGCCAGATGGCTCTCTACTTCTGGATTCGGCTGTTTCTTGGGAATGTGTTCAGTGAAAAAAAAAAAATCAACAAATCAATTACCAAACGTCTACCAATACTTTCTACATGCAACAGAATATTTCAGGCTCTGTAAATGATCTAACAAGAATAAGATGTGGTTCATAATAATAACGGATTCTCAATGGGTAACCCATACTCTGCTTCTTAAGGGAGCACAGAAAGGCCCTCTTTCTACCCTAGACCACCAGGGAGAGCTCCCCAGGGTAGGGACATTATTACCTGTCCTAGTAGTAAGCTGCCATCTCCCCACTGCTACTAACTTCACATCAAAATAAAAGCAAAGCAAATTCCTCCTTCAGGCTATCCTCTCCCAGTTAATAGGATCCCCACCTACCTAGAATTCCAAAGAGAAGTCCTGTTCAAAACCCTCTTTCTCTCTTCTGCCATGGCCACTTGATGCATAGCTTGAGCACCTGGAGCTGAAACTACCCAAATCTGAGTTCCTTCCCTAAAGGCCTTTTTAGGGATTGAGGTCCCATTGCTCCTGGGTCTCTGGCACGAGCTCCTTAATTGTCCCTTCGTAACTTCCACATCTGCCCAGTGCATTCGTGCAGGCGGTCACCACAGTGGTCTTTCCTCAGAGAATGAAGTCCACATTGGGGTGATTGTCCCACCCTATCTGCTGTTACCCAGGGCATGAGGACTTTATCCCGGGCAGCTGCCAGCTGTCCCCTGATGGCCATGCTTCTTCCAACCTCCATGGTTCCCCACACTGGGAAAAATCTATCTCTTCTATTTCTCTCCAGGAGCGGACACCCCCCCCCCCTGCACCTTAAAGGGCCAGTGGGAGAAAGCTCATTCTTCAGGGCTCTGTGCAGGGCCCCTCTTCCAGGACACCTGCCATGTCTGCTGTAGGGACATCCTCTGGGCCTCTCCAGCCCCCTGGGCTGGACTCAGTTCATTCTTCATAATTGTATTGAAATTGTCTGTATTTATCTGGCTTGTCCATAGATTTGGAGCTTCTTTTTTTAAAACATGACAAACCATGGGTCATCTGTCTCTGTGTTCTCTGTGTGTAGCACAACTCTCTCAATGTTTGTGCAAAGTGAGGGAGTGTATCTCTGTGACCCTTGAAAGATGAATAAAATGTGATGAGATGTGCTACACTTGAGAAGTCACTGCAAGGAAGAGGCATAGACAAAAGGCATGGCGAAGAAAACACACTTCAGAGATGGTTAGACGTCTCTAGCAGTACTAAGCAACAATCTGTCCCAAAGCAAGGAACCTCGTCATCCAAGTGATTTACCTCCGCAACTGTGAACGTCTAAGCAACACTGAACCTGGTTCTCCTTGCTTCGCCTGACTGTGAGCAAAGTGCATATCTTCTTCATTATTAATCCATGTTGAATGCTCTCCGCTTCCGCCCCAGCACCTCGCAGTTCATCTGAAAGCCTCGGTCTTAGCATGAGGTCCCCTGTGTACCCAGTAGCCCTTTGCACTATCTACATTTTAATGGGGTTGTTGGGGACAGGGTGTGCAGCAATGGTTTGAACGTCTCTCTATCTCTCTCCATTCCATAAGGAATATTTTCTGTACACAAATATTATAATGCTACAGAGTAAAGCAGGAGTATTTTCAATATTGCAGAAATTAAGGAAGAGGATTCTTTGAAAGCAGTCTGGTCTTCAGGCTGAAAGTAAACCAACTAGCCACTGCCCAGGGAGGGAAAAAAAAACCTTTATCTTTAGTATTTTTTTAATATCAGTTTGATGAGATCTAGGTCATAAACAGGTCTGGTGCCACGAAATTTGCAACATAATTTCACTGTCTGTTTATCTTTCCATCCGTCCACCCATTCATATGTATATAACATAGGCAGGAAATCTGGTGTCTGTTGCTAGTTCATAAATCAGTGTCTGCTCTCAACAACATCTGAATACAAATGTGATTAAATTTGATACCATGCCCATTTTTCATTTATCAGATTTTAGAATGTGATGCCGAGGCAGCTGTCCTATGGTAATGCGTTTTGCATTTAACCCCCTGAGTCCCAGCGTCCCTCGCCCTAGGAAGCCCTTTGCAGAGATACTGGCAATTCGCTGAACCGGATATCCGCCCTGCACGTTACAGAGAAATGTCTCCTCAGTATATCCAGGAAAGAGAGTGGGGAGAGAACTGGGGAAAGAGAGTGGGGAGAGAGCTGGGAAGAGCATTGGAAAACAGAGAGAAACCTCCGATCCCTGTGCTTCTCAAAGTTTCACGTTCCACAAACCCCAGGGCTCTTGCTGAGCAGCAGACTCTGGTTCCTAGGCCGGGCTGGGGCCTGGGAGCCTGCATTTCCAACCTCCCTGTGAGGCCCAGACCACACGTGGAGCAGAAATCTAGTTGGCTTGCTGTTTCCAGATTTGGTAATCAGCCTGATATACTTAAGTATCCTCCCCAGAATCATGGGTCAGATTTTTCTGGAAAGGGGGCCTCGGGAATTGTGCTTTTTGAACAGCCAATTCACACAACTGACCGAGTTGGAGAAACTGAAAACTGAAGCCAGAAGGAAAAGCGAATTGCTGAAGTCGAAACCTGAGCACAGATTCCCAAGCAAGCGTTTTCGCCACTAAACCAGACTCCGTGGAAATGAAAGAAGCAGAATAGAGGTTGGAGAACAAACCAGGATATTCACAACCAACTCCAGAAAATTGATACTAGCAGACTTGGATTATTTAGAGTTGATGCTGAAGAACAGTCCAGAATTACCAAACAGGTTCCAGGAAAGAAAATATCTAGCTCTTCCATGAGGCCAAAAAACCAAGCCAAAATGTTAGCAGTGAGACACCTTTACCAACAAGCAAGCTGATATGGAGAAAGCATATTTTCCTGTTCTCTTCCTTCATTTGCCTTCTGAGAACGAATTTATGAGAAATCAGCTACGTTATTTGGAAGCTACCAGCTACAGAAAGCGAGCCCCCTCACGGCTTCCCAAGGGCCCCCACGGCTTCTCAAAAACCTCCCCAGTGTTCCCCAGCGCACACAAGCTAATTTCACTGCGCCGTTGATTTCTACATCACGCCGGGCCTGCCGAAACATCTCCGTTCCCGCCTGGAATGTTCCACAAGGAAGAGAGTTTTGCAAACGTATCTGTTCTTGTCCTCCTGCGAGGTGGGCAGGAACCATCCAGGGAACGTGGACCCCTGAGGTTTGTGTGGGAAAGCTGCAAACTCCAGAATATTCGTGCACACGTCCAGGATGCCACAGTGAGTGAACCACATAAGCATTCTGCACGCCTCTATTTCCTTTTGGGAGGATGGAAAACATAGTTACCGCTCAGGAATATCAATTTTTTAAAAGAAATTTATGGTACATAAAAAAAAAACATAAACAATGGAAACAACGTACCCAACTTGCAGAGCACGTGCTAGGAAATAATAACCATGCTTTCTAGGATTAGCTAAAGGTGTTTATGGACTCTTAGTGGGTTGAAGAAAACAAAATGCTTGCAGTAGGCTGGGGCAAGCAGCGACCACCTTAGCAAAAAGCTTTTGTTCCATGGTGTTGGAGGGAAGCTGGGTCCTTTCCCACGACGCCCACAGAGGTAAGCTGCCCTGACCTTTTCCATCACTCCTTGCCATATCTATCAAGAGCCTCAACAGTGCTCAAGGTCTGGGAAACTTCCGGCAGCCTGGCCTAAGGGAATAATTAGCTGTGCACAAGTGATACCCAAAATGCCAACTTATTTACAAGAGAAAAATTTTTAAAAGATCTAAATATAGAGAAATGGCCAAGTATGTCAAGATACATGCGGGGTTATGAAATCATTTTAAAATGTGGTTTGAGGAAACATGGAGTTTCTCACACTGTAAAGTGGAAGGAAAAGGATAGAAGATTGCATAAACACAATCTAAGTACTAAAATATTAATTAAAAAATAAATGGAATTAAATATATATAAGAAATGTTTACCCATCAGTCAAATGGAGAAAACAATACCTATAGTCTAGGGCAGTTGTAGGAAGTGTAGGTTAGTTACATAAAGCTGCTAGCATAGTACTTACTACATTATCCATATTATTAAAAATAATCAATGATAGTGATATTAACCACCATAATTAATAGTTGCCATTGGATGCTGAAAATTTTTTTCCCTCTCATATGCTTTTTTTCTGTTTTCTTCTTGAGTTTTACATAATAATAAAATCTTGCTTTTAGAAACAGGTATGTCATTAATTTCACTACTAAAAGCGACTGTGGACAGAACGTGTGGGTTCTCCTTACGGCTCCCTCTCTTCAGCTGTACCCTCAGGGTCCCCATCTGGAGCACCACGCTCGGTCCCCTGGCACGCACAGGGTTAACAGCCAGCCTCCACGCCCCTCCCCCACACTGTGATTATCTCCCTGCAAGTCTATCCCACCAATCCCAGACACAAAAGCCCCGGAACAAAAGGAGTGGGGGTGGGGAGCTTGCTGTGTGGCTTTCCCCTGCTTTTCAACATGAAAAAAAAAAAAAATGAGAAGGGAAAGCAAAATCTTCTTTTGAAAAAATAAATGCTAAATGGAGGCAGGCGGTTTTTTCTCCTCGCCCCAAGTAGCTGGCCTTATTAGGGAGAGATTCATCAGTGTTTTTTGTCGTCTCAAGTAGGATACTATTCACTGGGTGCACAAAAGCAGATAAAGCCACAAATGAGTTGCCTGGTCACTCCTGCCAACAGGAGGATGGACAATAACAGGAGGAGGCTCTCTCCTCTGCTGTTCACTGAGCGCGTTTCAGAAGGTCTTAACTCCGTGTGTCACAGCTATCGGTTTGCAACTAAGCAGGGCGCGGCGTGCAAGGTGCTCATGGAGAACTGGAAGGCAGATGGTGGGCGGGTCTCTCTCTGTCTCCCCCCTCGCCTGTTTCCTTCTCACAAGTCTCTGGGTTAGAGTCCCCAGCGGCCCTGCCCTGGACCACCTGCCCCTGGCCTGTACGTGTGTGAATCTCCTTGAGTCCAGTTAAATTTCCAGCCTTGTGAGAGAAACACTGAATCTGCCAGAGCCATCTCACCTTCACGTTTCTATGGGAGGAAGGATTTAAACTTCTTTTCAAAACAGAGCTTGTTATAATTGGGACAAAGATTCTCCTCCCTGCGGCACTTTTGAGTCAATTAATTGGGTTTTTTGAAGTGTTAATAGGGAAAAAAAAAAATTTGACCTTTTCCAGGGCTGCTTCATGGAGCTATTCAAGAAAATTGCTGGGCTATTAACCAAACCAATTCTGAGGCCACAGAGCCCCCCTCGCTGAGTGGGCTTGGTGATGACTGAAATGCAAAACATGGCTAATTTGCTCATCCTATCAGGAAAAAGTACCCATGTGATTAAGAGGCTGTGGGGGGTGTGTGTGTGTGTGTGTGTGTGCGCGTGTGTATGTGTGTGTGTGTGTGTGTGTGTGTTGGGGTGGGGAGAGAGAGAGAGAGGGGCAGGCTTAAGGGAGACAGAGGAAGGTGCGGAAAATCATACCACAATGCCGACATTTGGAAATGAGAAGCAGAGATTTACAATGCTTTTTAAATCCGAAGGTACACCAAAGCAACACCTTGTAAGCGTTCATGTGGCAAGACTGTATTCTTAGAAACTGCCTCTCTCCACATTATAAATTAAAACAATAATAATAATCATAATAAATATATTGAGAACCCAAAGTCAAGAGCAGAATGTTCAGGAACTGAGATCCGGGAGAAGTGGAGGATTTTCTGGAGTCCCAAGAGTCCCCAGCAAGAAGACTGAAGGCAAAGCGGGCAGAGCTGACCAAGTCATGCCATAGGCACGTTGTTTAATTTGGGCCTCATTTAGGAGATATTTGGCCAGATTATTCCCAAATTTTTTTTATGCCATCATTCTCTAGGTACAAATGGGAAAAAAAATCCTTTTTTTTTTCTGTGATTAAAACACCCACACACAAAGAACAGAGGGAGCCAACTGCACGTGTTACCACTCATTTTTTTCTTCCTATAGGCTTCTGTTCACGGCACTTTGCAAAACACTAAAACAAGCAGCAGCGCCAAAGTTGTGTGGGCCTCACAGGGCACTCCATCACCGGAACAGATGGCTGTGTAAATAAAGCACTTGGTTTCACTGCATGGAAACCTTCCATTCATCTCCCGTAGATTGGAAATGGGGTTATTGGATTAATTAAATATTCCGGTAAGCAGGGAGGATCCATTTATTTGTGATGGATTCCCATTTGTAAAACTGTACATCACACGTGAGAACACTGGCGGCGTGGGCTCTGTGGAATGCAGTCTCATCCTGCACAGTGTGGCTTGCCCCCCAACCCAGGCTCATGAGCCCAGCGACGGCCAGGCCCAAAGCCCTGAATGACAGACAGCTCCGTTTGGGGAACACGGGAGCTTCATTGCACTGATGCAGGGAAAGCCCAGGAGAAATCTCAGGCTCAGACTGCTAGAGGAAGGTCTGGGATAGCAGGAGCCCTTAGACACATTTCTGGAAAATGACAAGATTTGTAAGAGGGAGGAGCATGGAAGATGTAAAACCTGAATTCTAATATTTGCAAAAAACCGCCAGCTAACATCATACTTAATGATGAAAAGCTGTATTTCCCACTAAGATCAAGAACAAGGCAATGGCGTTCCCTGTCACCACTTTTCAACACTGTACTGGAGGTGCTAGCCAATGCCATAAGACAAGAAAAGGAAATAGAAGATATGCGGATTGGGAAGGAAAAATTAAAACTTTGTTTGCAGATGATATGATTATAAAATATGTTATGTCTTAAATAACCAACAAACAAATCCTGGATCTAATAAGCAATTGTAGCAAGGTTGCAGGATACAAAAGTCAGTAACTCTTATATATCGACAATAAACAAGGGAAAATGAGATACCTGGGAATAAATCTAATGAACTGTGTACAAGGTATATATCTTAGTCAGTTTAGGTTGCTGTACAAAAATACCATACATTAGGTGGCTTATACATGATAAAAATTTATTCTCATAATCCTGGAGGCTGGGAAGCCCAGATCAAGGGGCCAGCAGAGTTGGTGTCTCATCAGGGCCTGCTTGGTGTTGTATCCTCACCTGGTGGAAGGGGCAAGGGAGTTCTCCAGTGTCTTCTCTATGAGGTCACCAATCACATGGATAAGGGCTCTGCCCTCCTGACCTAATCACCTACCAAAGGACTTACCTCCTAATACCACCACACTGAGGGATAAGATCTCAACATACGAATTTGATGGGGGGGGGGGGGAGTGGCACATTCAGTCTGTACCAATCTAAATGAGAAAAACTGCACAACTGATTAAAGAAATCAAAGAACTAAATAAATGGTTTAGCAGCATTTGTGAACTATTTAAAAAAAATAACTAAATAAACGGAGAGAAATTCCACGTTCATGGGTGGAAAGACTCAATTTTGTCAAGGTTGTCAGTTCTTCTCAACCTGATCCATGCAATGCAGTCCCATTCAAAATCCGAGCAAGTCATTTTGTGGATATTGACAAAATCATCCTAAAGTTTATAACGAGAGGAAGGAGACCTAGAGTAGCTAACTCGGTATTGAAAGAGGATAGCAAAATCTAAGGACTGATGCTACCCAACTTCAAGACTTACCATAGAGCTACAGTTATCAAAACAGTGAAGCGTTAGTGAACGAACAGACAGTATATCAATGAAACGGAATCCACAGCCTAGAAATAGACCCGTGTAAATATACTCAATTTATGTTAGCTATGAAAAAGGAGCAAAGGTAAAACTACAAGTAAAGACAGTCTTTTCAACAACTAGACATCCATGTCCAAAAAAATGAATCTAGACACAGGCCTTACACCTTTTGAGAAAACTCACTCAGATGGATCATGGACCTAAATGCAAAGCACAATACTACAGAACTCCTAAAAGATAACATAGGAGAAAGCTTACATGACCCTGGGCATAGCAGTGAATTTTTGTATACAACACCAAGGCACAATTCATGAAAGAAACAATGGAGAAGTTGTATTGCACTTCATTAAAATTAAAAATGCCTGCTCTGTGGACCACACTGTCAAAAGAATTAGAAGACAAACCACAGACTGAGAAAAAATATTTGCAAAAGATGTATCTTACAAAGAGCTGTTATCCAAAATATACAAGGATTTGTATATTTTGTATATTTTGCTATCAAAAATATACAAAGATCTTTTAAAACTAAATAAGAAAATGAACAAACTGATTAAAAAATATGCAAAAGACCTGAGCAGACATCTCACCAAGGCAGATATACAGGTGAAAAACGCATATATAAAAAGATATTCAATGTCATATCATCAAGAAAATGCAAATCAAAACAACAATGAGATGCCACAATGCATCACAATGTGGCCAAAGCACAAAATGCTGGCACCACCGGATGGTGGAGAGGATGAGGAGCAACGGGGACTGTCTCTCATGGCCGGTGGGAAGGAAAAATTCTTCAGCCAATTTGGAAACCACTTTGGCAGTTTCTTACAAAACTAAGCATATTCTTACTCTACCATCCAGCAAGCATGTTCCTTGGTATCTACCCCATAAAGCTGAAAACTTACGTCAACATGAAACCTTCCCGCGAATGTTTGCAGCCGCGTTATTTATGATAGCCAGAACCTGGAAGCAGCTGAAATGCCCTTCAGGAGGTGAATGAATGAGTGAACTGTGGTGCATGCAGGCAAGGGAATATGGTTCAGCACCAGAATGAAATGCTCTACCAAGCCTCCGACAGACACGGAGGAAACGTAAATGCATGGCTAAGTGAGAGAAGCCAGTCTGAGAAGGCTGCGTACTGTGCGATTCCAACTATGCAATCCATATTCTGGAAAAGGCGAAACTATGCAGATGGTAAAATGATCAGTGGTCGCCACAAGCCTGCCACTGTGGTGAGGAATGTTGATGGCGGGAGAGGCCGGGCACGTGTGGGGCAGGGCATACACGGGAACTCTGAGTACCTTCCACTTCATTGTGCTGTGACCCTCACACTGCTCTACAAAATAAAGTCTATTATAAACCAGCAACTGAATTCTCACCCGATCCAATAGGATGCAGGGAACAGAGAGGGAGGAACTGCCAAGGTTAAAAGGGCTATCCCAGGATGTGTCTGACCGGCTCCCGGCCCCTGGAGCTCACATCCCTGGACAGGTTTCCGCTACAGAGTGAGGGACGGGAAGACGCAGGAACGGCTATTCCAGGTTCTGAGGAATGGCGGGACACTCCAGAACGTTTTCTCTGGAACCCAGACTTGGGGTGTCTCCCTGAGCTGGCTGCAGACGCAGCCCTGTGCCGGGGGACGGTCACCAGCATAGCGTGGGGGGCTGACCCATATGGACCCCGAGCACGTTATGCAGCCTCTCTGCACCTTCCGAGCCTGAGTTTTGCCATCTACAAAGCGAGGCAGCAATGCAGACCTTCCCCCAGATTGCTGAGTCAGGGGAACGGAGTGACGTGGGCAGCGTGCTCAGCCTGGCGTCTGGCGAGACTAAGTGCGCAGTAGATGGCAGCCTTCACGATCATCCGCCTGCACGGACAGCAGAGGGGTGGCCCCAACAGAGAGAGGGGATTACGATGCCCAGGGTGTGCCACTTGCTTGGGCGTGGAGAGACTTTTCCAAGCAGCTGTTTGGGCAGCTCCGGCCTTTTCCCTGACTAAGCCCCTGTCTCGTCAGGACTCTTGTTCCGGAAACAGCTGATCCCATGTGACATGACCATCTAGGGCTCCGTCTTCTGCAGCCGGACCTCCCAAGTGCGGCTGGGGACCCAGGCCCCTGTCCCACCTCTCAGCTGGGGGCGCTGTGCTCACTCCCAGCCTGTAACCCGACCGCTCAGCACACGCCAGTTTTCCTTCCTTTGGCTTCTGCCTTAGCCTGCACATTTTAACCCACACATCTGGTTTAATCTTCTCAACAAAATGTTTGAGATCAGTGTTGCTATTTCCATGCTGGAGATGTAACAACTGAGATTTGGGGAAAGGAAGAATCTTTCCTAAGATCACAAAGCCCGTGACGAGCAGAGGCAGACTTCGAGCCAAATGTGTCTGTCCCCATCCCATGACCACCCGTGGTGGCCACATGCATACACAGAAGCGTCCCCCTAGGGCCAGCATACTCGGGTGGGTCGCTGCTGGCTCCTGACCCCGGGTGGGCAGCCCTGGGGAGGACCCCCTAGTGCGGAAGGAGCACAACAGACCTCCCCCCACTCGGGCCCCAGCCGGCCTCTCAGGTGTCCTGTGTCAAGTTCAAAAAAGGGGAAAAGCAAAGACGAGAAACACTTACCATGAAATATCTCCCTTTGGCTTCTAATGACATGTCTATTAGCAATTCATCCTGGTAGTAATTGATCATAAAACCCGATTGTTGGCTGGCCCCATGCACCTCATAATGACAACACCGGGAAAATGACCAACGGTGCACTTCTGCCAGCCCCATAAATCCACTCTGTATTGCCAGAGTGAGAACATCCCATAAAAGGTGGGAACTGTGAAGGCTCGGGAGGAAGAAATAAACATGTGACAATGCAGCACAGATGGGCCGTTGTGCGGGGAGCAGCTGCATGGGCAGAGGAGAGAACCCAGCTCTCAGGCTGGTTTTGGAAAAGCCCAGCACACACCACCCTGAACTTCCACACCTTCCTCCAATCCAGGTCTGGGAGGGCCTCTGCTAAGCTTTCTAGGGGGTTTGAAATACAGTGGTGAAAACAGCAACAGCGTAGAGTATCTTAGCGACCACGTGGGCCTGGAGCCAGGCGGGGAAGGGTGGGGGTCAGCTCTGTCCCCACCAGCTGACTCCCCTTGCTGAAGCTGCCCAAACTTCCTGGGTCTCAGTTTCCCATGTGCAACCTCATCGGGATGGTTAGTGGCACTGCGGATGCTGCACACGTCTTTGTCACTGAACGGTCACCTGTATCCTACCGCTAACCATTTCATTTAGGCGGTGTAGCAACCCAAGGAAAGGCAGGAAATCATCTCCCAGAAGACATCCCCGTGTGCACGGCCGGCACAGGGGAGTTCAGGCCAGTGTCTCGTCCTCTGCCCATCATCCAGTCTCAGGGAAGTGTGTGCGTGCGTGTGTGTGCGCGTGTGTGTGCACACGTGTGAAGAGGAAGGGCACAGAAGGGCACTCGATCTATGCAAGGGCACTGTGCACGTCCTATTTCCAAGGACCAGCCCTATAGGAGGACGGAAGTATGCAGCCCTTAAAGATCACGTAGTCTGACGTTTTTTAAAATAAAAAAAATGTAGAAAAGCAAGACCCAGAGAGGGGAGGTGACTTGTGCAAGAACTTCAGGTGCTCCCCTCCCCGTGCAGCCTGCCCCCACGCCAGTCACCGCCCGGCTCCACTGCTCAACTCCTGTGTGTCAATGGCGCGGTATCTGCAGTAGGTTGAAGAGGGGACAGAGCAAAGTGAGAACTGGCACCTATGCTCAAAAGCTGCTGCAGAAACAGCTCCCGGCTCCCAGCTTGCCCTGAGGGAGAGAAGCCACGAGAGGAGCGGCCTCTTCTACAGCTCAGACCGGCTGTCGCAGGCAGGCGGCGGAAGGGCCCCAAGCGGGAAAGGGCCGGGACCAGGGTGGTCAAGGGATGATGGGAAGGCCGTAGGGGGAGGAAGGGCTGGAGCCTGTATCAGGGAACACTGCCAACGTCCAGACTGACATATTAAGAAAGGAAGATCGCCGCAGACAAGCGGCCGGCCAGACTTGGAAGCAGCCCTGCCACCCGTCTCCCCGCCCAGCAGGCCATCCCATAATAGAAACGCTGACGTTGTCTTGCGACAGTGCATTTCTTTAAAATTACCAGCAAAAGAAGGTGTCTAGCAGGGGGTGGGGGTCCTTTCTCATTAAGAAAGATGCCGGTGTGCAGGGTATTCCTAGAAGCCGGGCTGGGGGGAGAACCAGTCGGCCTAAGGAAGCAGACGCCTTCGCCAAGCCCCGGGCCCGCGCAGCCGCCAGCGGGCTCAGGAAAGGCCTGGTTCCCCCGCAAACAGCGGCGTGTGCCACGTGAGCCAGCAGGGCTTCGCCGGCGGGGAGAGGGGGCGGCGGCCGGCATCGCTCATCTTCCATCCCTGGGAGACCCTCAGGAGAAACCCAATTAAAGCCCACGCCTTTTATCAAGCCCCTATGGCCACTCTGAAAAGACTCATTCTTGGAAAGAGCTGACTCCAGCCTCATCTGCCTTTAGCCGAGCTGTTATGAAAAGAGTATGACAATAAAGAAAAAAAAAATGGTACGTGCTTTTATTAAAACAAAACATAACAGCAGCATAAAGCAGTTTCAGAAAGGTGGAGATGCTACAAGTACAGGTCTTTCCTGCTCTCTGGTTTCACTTCTCCTCCTGCCCTCTGTTGCTGCCGTCCTTCATTCAGCTCCCTTCCTCGTTCTGAGCAGCCAAGTCACGACATTCAGGTTTTCCGTAGGGGCGACTGGCGGAGCTTTAGTGCCCTTCTGGTTTAAAATATTAGCAAGGACAGTGAGATTTGTTTTCACTGGTCCCTGCATTTACACAAAGCAGAGGACAAGGGATTGCAGGAAGCAAATCAGAGTGGGAGGTGGGAGAGGCCGTAACTTTTAGTGAAAAGGAGTCAGAGGGAGCTAGAGGCGTCACGTATTTCTTCTGGCACCTGGATAGTGCCGAAAGGTAAGTCAGAACAGGGAAAGATAGAATTGGAAAGAGACTCGGAAATCTTTTAGCAAGGGGATGACAGATTCCACGTCACATACCAGCTCTAACTGATTGGCTTTGATATTCCCTTCTCTCTGGGATTTTGTGTTGAGGAGGATTCTGAGGCTCAGTCTGAACTCACCAGGACAGACTTGTAACCAGAGAGCGAGGCCTGGTGTGCCAGGAGAACAGAAGAGGCAGTGCCTGCGACTGGTATTCACATCGGTCCCTTTGCCCGACACTCTCCGTAAGCAAAAGAGAAGCCCAAGGCCCAGAGTGACTCAACCGTCTGTCCACAGTCACGTGGAGACACGACGCTGCATGTCCCGATTCAAATGTTGGTTCAGGGAAGAAAAGACACTGAGCTCCCTCTTTTCTTTCTCTGTCATTATATAACAAACCACTCCCAAACTTAGTGGCCTAAAACAACAAAGATTTACCATTGGTCACTGCTCTGGGGGTCGAGTGGCCTAAGCTGGGGTTGGGGCGGTCAGTAGTCCCTGCATATTATCTCAGGGCTCCCAAGACAGCAAATGTGGAGGTGCCCAGGCCTGGTAAGGCCCCGGCCACAATTGACCTGGCGCTGTCTCCACCACATTCCATTGGTCAAAGCCGTTCGTGTCTGGAGTGCACAGGTAGGGATGAGAGAACCTTGGCTGACTTTGTGGATAATCTACCGTGGTCCACCTACTGTGCTCCGTGGTCCACCTACTGTGCTGTCTTCCTACAGCAGTGAGGAGCACCCCATGGGCTCTGTCTCCTGGGACGGGAGACTGCACTTTCCAGTCTCAGTTCCCTAATCTGTAAACTGTCGATAATGCTAGCCTCACAGTGTCCTGGTGAGGGACATGCAGCACACGTCTGTACCACAAGAGTCCCACAAAAAGAGCTTATGTTTTATCACCACCGTTTTATGTATGCACCATGGCAACCTGAGATGCTGAGAAGGAAAGATAATTATGGGGAAGTGCTAATCGGCCGTGCTCACGGGCAACCCAGCTTCGACAGGCCTGAACACAACCACAGTCCCCCCACCCTGGCCAGTATTCTCACATGTACACAGCCTTCTGCAGATAGTTCTAAGGAACATCATCAATTTATTCACAGAGTCAAATGTATTCACTAACACAGAGGGGTAGGGTTTGAGAGAACCCAACAGCCTTATTTTGAAAATGAGGTTTCTGAGCCCTAGAAACCCATGGAAGTTCAGGAAAGGTTCCTAATCGCAGCACCCTTTGCATCGTAACGTGGACTTCTCACTGAGATCCCTCCAGGAAATTAGAAGAGAGGCTCCCCTGGCCAAGGGCACTATTAGAAGTCATCAGTTTCTGTCCATTTTCATATTATGTTTTAATAATGTGTGGCTTCTTACAACCAAGCACAACCTGATTTGCCCCAAGCCTAGACTCCAGAGCCCACAGAAACCTCATTCGATTTTGCTGTTTGGGGTTTTAACCACTCAGCAGTCTCTCTAAGCAACACTAAAAGAAAGTCAACCTCCACCATGAACTTGGAGCTTGGTCTGATAGTCCCTTGCCAGTTGGCTCATGGCCTACAATAGACATCTTAAAGCAGAACGTGCGGAAACAGAAAGGACACAAATTTGATAAGCCAAGAACTTACTCAGAAGCCCATGATCCAGAAACACTAAAATTAGAAAAACCAACATGAAAGTGAACAAATAGAAAATCCAGAGATTTCCTGAGATGAGCACGCTGAAAAGCTTCCAGACGTCTGAATGTCCGCACATCATGAGATGAAAGGAAACCGACGATCAAGTCTGCATGGTAATGTCTGACATACATATATCGCAAGGGCTGACACACTGATTGCGCTTTTCTTTCACACGGCAACTCCCAGATAAGCCAGACAGGTGTTGTGAGCCGCACGTGATAGAGGAAGAAAGGTAGAATAAAAGAACTGACTTGCCAAAAGCCGCAGATAAAAAGTGGAAAAGAAAGGCCAGAACAGGACACCCTCCTTCTGACGCGACTTGGCCCCACGTGCTGACATCCTGGGCCGCCAGACTCGGCGTGCCAGAGACGACACATTGTCTAAGGCTGGGGAACGTCACTTTAGGCTGTCATTTTCGTGATCTTTGTAGGCAAAGCATTTTGTGCTCCATGCTTCTAGTGCATATCCAACCAGTTGAAAGTCACAATCTACTTCATTAAGGCTCGCGCCACTCACTGATGTCAGTAGAAGCCTATTTGTTTCTTAGACACAGTAGAGGGAGACTTAGAAGGCATGCGAGTCAAATCTGGGCAGGATGCATCTGTGACAGGCACCTTCCATGCATGGCAACTCAGCTGTAGCATCCAGAAAGATCTGGACAGGCTTGAGAGACACGATGACCATGATGTTGTGGCAGGAGGAAATGTAGTGATGTGAACTTGGATTCAAAAAATGCAACTGCACAAAGGTGGAATGAGTAGGTTTAACAGACGTCCTCTCAAAAATAACCAGGAAGGATGGTTAGGGTTAGCTATGTAGCCTGTGGAAGCTCATGGTATGAAGGGTGGTCTAGAAGGTTCATATCCCCTGAGGCCACAGTACGAGAGCTTGGGTGTTCTGAATGAGGGAAGACATATCTGGTCTCTCATTGTTGGATGCAGTAGAGCTCTTGACAAATATTTGCAGAAGAAAGCCCCGGGAACGGAGCTGTGTTTTAAGAATGAATGAAGGATCTGTTGACATTTAGCCCAAAGAAGAAAGAGTCTAACAGGTGGGGAACTGAATAGATGTTTTCAGACCACTGAAATGTTTCCCACCTGGACGGCCAACAATGAAAGCACTCAGCAGCCAGGTGCAGCTGCGACTGGGAGGACCCCATGTGGGCTGCACAAGCCCAGGGACTCGGGGTCCTGCGCTCACTGGGAAGGTGAGACAGGACAGGCTACCAGGGGTCCTCAATCTTTTTAAACAGGGGGCCAGTTCACTGTCCCCTAGACCATTGGAGGGCCGTTGGAGAGAGCGGCGCACATTGCTCACTGTGGGCCCGGGATGAGTCGGCTGCTAAGCAGAACTGGCAGCGGTGGCAAAAACACCCTGCGGGCTGGATAAATGTCCTCTGCGGGTCGCAGTTTGAGGACCCCTGGGCTATACTGTCCCTTTCAACCCCTGCTTTCAAAACCAGCCTCCATGACTCTCCGAAGGCTGCCTGCTAAACTGGATCTCTTGGAAGCAACGGAGAAGGTAATTAGGTTTTGAAAGTTTTGAAAAGCGAAGGACGACTCCTAACTGGTGCTGATTGAAATGAGCTGAGCGGACACGCATTTTTCAACCCAGAAAAGCAATTCTACTTTAAAGACCTCGTGTCAGTGAAGCGCTGGCTCTCCTCTGGTAAAATAACACTCCTGATATCCCGTGACTCCATGGGTGACTAGGTTTTGCATTCCTCGCACAGACAGATTTTCATACTGACTAGACAGGGATTACGAGCCGCGTGTCGACTGCTTGCCGTGGGATTGGTTTCCGCGTCTCCGTGGAGCATACTCTAAAATTCATGAGGCTGGAGATGCTCTCTGCACAGTCTCGTGTAGGCAGTGACAGACACCCTTAATTTGTAAGCATTAGCAGAATGAGATGCAGTTGCAGAGAGTGTAATTGGATCATCTTTGTATTTTATGTCAGTGTGTCTAAGTGCTGTTAGAGGATGCTCCACGTGCTCGGCACCACCTGACAGCATATGGGGATTGTTGCAGGCGCTACAAATAATGGCAGCATCAACTTTTCACTGTTGCATTCGGAGGTGTGTGTGTGTGTGTGTGTGTGTGTGTGAGAGAGAGAGAGAGAGAGAGAGAGAGAGAGAGAGAGGGAGAACATGCACACCTGCTTTTCCAAGGCACTAGTCATTAAGTCGTGGAGCTTTAAGATCTTCCGAGAAGCATAATGGCTTTCAAACCTTTCTGACATTAAAATGTTCTATAATCACCTTCCATTAGCAAAACCAGAAAAAGCCTGGCTTTGGTATAAAGCACGAAATTCATTTGCCTTCCTCCTCCCACCCCTTAATGTCCTTGTGCCTAAAATAATCCAGGCTATGGAGCTTTCAAGAAAGGAAATCAGTGTATTTCTTTTTTTTTTTTTTTTTTTTTTTGCCCTAAGAAAAAAGGCCCAGATTTCATGACTGACTATGTTTGGAAAACAGGTAAGTTTTCCGTAATGAAGTTATATAATTAAGACTAAAGTAAAAGGAAACCTGTCCCATGCACCCACTTTGTACGCAAGGAAATTGGGTCCATTCTTTTTTGCTCATGCCAAAATGCTTCCTAGAATGCAAATTCAGTTTTGACCACCAGATGGGAAGAGAAATGTAAACAGGCTAGCATATGAGAGACAGCTTATAGATCCAGAGACATTTAACATGGACTAAAAAAAGGTGGAAGCAGAAAACAGCAGCAGTCTTCATGGACCTACAGGTCTGTCCAGTAGAGAAGAGGGTGGGCTCGCTCTCTGTGGCTATAAAGACAGGGAGATAGCAGTAAGTACTGTTTCCAGGAAAGCGTATTTCGGCTTAACATCTTCCTTCTCAATGTTCTTGAAAGTCTGTCCATTAAATAACCTTGGTTCCATGCTGCTAGCTCTGGGATATGTTCTCTGGTGGAAAAAAAAAATCAGTGATCAAATTTATTTGAGATGGTTGCAAAACATATTCCTATGTTTTCAGAGATCATGACACATATATATTAAAAACTTTAGTGGGCTGGACATGGTGGCTCACGCCTGTAATCTTAGCACTCTGGGAAGTTGAGGCGTGTGGATCGTTTGAGCTCAGGAATTCAAGACCAGCCTGAGCAAGAGCGAGACCCCGTCTCTACTATAAATAGAAAGAAATTAATTGGCCAACTAATATATAGAGAAAAAATTAGCTGGGCATGGTGGCGCATGCCTGCAGTCCTAGCTACTCAGGAGGCTGAGGCAGGAGGATTGCTTGATCCCAGGAGTTTGAGGTTGCTGTGAGCTAGGCTGACACCATGGCACTCTAGCCCGGGCAACAGAGTGAGACTCTGTCTCAAAAAAAAAAAAAAAAAAAAAAAAAAAAAAAAAAAGCTTTACTGAAATGTTAAGAAACCATACAGTAAAGCAAACAATTCAATTTTATTTAACCCAGTGTTTTCCAACTACCCTTACAACCTTGTTAACACCTTTCTATCAATATTTCTTTGACCTAGTGTTGCAATGAACATGCTTCTAGAAACTTTGAATCACACAATGAAAGCCCAAATGCTTTATCCTAATATTCGAAATCCAAACATTTCTGTTCCTCCCTTCCCAGCTGTACTTCCTGCAGTGTTTTGTGATTTGCAGCTTCAATAGCTTTGCTGCTAGCATGCTCTCTGCCTGGAACTGTGACACCTCAGCCTACACCCCTGTATCCCCGAGTGCATGCATCCAATTCCTCTCTTCACTCAACAAACAATTATTGTGTATTTAATTCTTAGGCTCAGAGAGGTTAGATAATTTCCTCAAGTTCATATGATTACCAAGAGGTAGAGCCAACTTTCACTGTATTTGTCTATCTCCAATGCCTAGGAGTTTGCCCATCTCCCCACCTAAGGCAGGGGCAGGGCTGTAAGACTGCAAATTGTCACCAATCGCTTCCCAAGGCAGGGCCATACAGAAGGCACCCGGGACAGGCATTGCTGAAGCCCGGAGCCTCCAGAAGTTTCCAGAGTGGAGTGCAGGCCTGGCATGGTGTCATGGAAGCCGAATGTGTCAGTTTCCTGCAGCGACCCCACAGGCAGTGTCCCTGTAGTAGACCAAGGCCAGTCCTGCCAACCACCACACTGCAAGCGGCTGATAGAACGGGCCACTGGGAGGGGGCCGCAAGCAGCCTCTAGAACCCCAGCCCCTGCACCCGGACTGCAGCCCTAATTGCTTATTTTACAGACCAGGAAATGAGAGTCAAAATGCTTCAGATGCGTGACTGGTATTGCCAAGCTTATAAGTCACTTATAAGTCACTAAGTCAGAGAATCACACTCCTGGGCCCTTGCAATTTTGTGCAGAGATGAGAAGATGTAACGTCCAGTCCCTAGGCACATAATAAGAGTGAGAGGAAACAAACAGCCAGCCTGCAAACAGAAGAGTAGAAAAAACATTGCTGATAGATGATGGAGAAATACTACAAAACTATAATGTGTGAAGAACGTCTGAAGGACCTCAGCTTTAGAGTATTTGGGGAACACAAGAGCTCTCCTCAAATTATTGCTGGCATGTCTACGAGAAGAGTTAGTTTTGTGTTCTCCTAAAGCACAACAAGTAGGGCTTTTTGAGGGACACATTTGGCCTCATCTCAACATAAGAAAACACTTCTCTGAGCTCTAATCCAAGCACACATAGCTACCATTTGATACATACCGGAGCGGGGATTCCAAGCAGACGGTGCCACTCCAGAGCTTATGGCATTAGCGCTAAGCTAATCGCCGGGACAAATCACAAAGACTAAGTAAAATAACGTATGCAGAGTGTTAAGCGGAGTGCCTGGTACATTCATTTGCTTTATCAATGATAGCTACTATTAGTTTTAAACGGGCAAGATTCTAGAATTTTGAAGACGAAACCCTAACGTATCAGGAGTACCTCATTCATTCATTAATTCATTCAGGGGCGCCCTCAACGTCCCAGGAAAGTATGGCTTAAAGCACTGCCAACGTGGTGTGCAAATCAGACTTTTTAGCTGCCTTCAAGAAACTTATATGATTTCCAAGAAGATATTCTCCCATGTGAATTCGGACTGATTAAGGAAGATAAAATACCGAAAAAGGATTTAAGAAAGTTTAAATTAATAAGCGTTAGGGGATATGTGCAGCTTAAAGGAGCTGGGTTTATCCAGATAGGATTGTTGCATAATCAAATGCAGAAGGACCAGGAAACCCAGAGGTCCCAGGGCGGCCCCGGGGCTCCTGGGCGTATGACAGGCAGTGACTGCGTCTGACTGCGCTGGATTGGATGTGAGCACAGGCAAAAGTGACTCTTGCCAATAATGTATTCAGTAGGTTTTTTGACCAGGGAACTCTCACAGTAACTGCAAATTTCTGAAATTTTATGTGTATATTTAATAGACTTTGGGAACCGGGACTTATTCTTCAAATTTCCTCGCATGTGGCGCTTTGGGTTTACCAAGGAGGACTCTTCCAGGGAAGACGGTGAGGCCCCAAGATCACTTGTCTGGAAACCACACTGCCCGACTACTCTGACCTTAGGTCCTGGCCGTGCCCCCAGTAGGGCGAGATTTTATGGCTGCTGGTAGATAAATAGTGAGCCACTGAGCTTGAAGATCTTTTGTTTTATTTCCTCTGCCAGGACCACAAAGCATTTGTAAACCTTTCTGTCTGCCTCCTGGCTCCATGCGGGGCTCCTGCCTTTCTCTAAACACGATGCCCTCTTTGCTCACTCCTCAGGCCTGCAGCTGGGATTTCTGCCCACAGTGCCCTTTGGCCAGCCTTCTCCTGCTTAATCTCTGCTTTGCTTCCAAATACAGGTCTGCAGTTCCGGGTTGTCTCTCAGGCTCGCCTCCCTGGCTGTCGCCGCCTCCCGGTTAGGTTTGAGGCTCCTCCACTGGTCCCTGCAGCCCCAGACTGCTGTTGGCAGGGGCCCTCCCCGGGAATTACACTTATCTATCTGTCTCCCCTCTAGACTGTGAGCAACGTAGCAGGGACAACACGCCTTTGATCTCTGCCACACCAGCCCTGCTCGTGGTAGATACCCACGTGGGTACGCTCGTCAACTGAGTGACACTGGAGGACTTCCCCTCTCCACCCTAGAGAGCACACGAGCTCACAGCACAGCACCCGCAGGGGGACGTGGGAATTTGCATGTGCCACCCAGGAATGTCTGTTGCAGCATCCAAGTGACATGATCCCAGGGAAAAGCATCACTCTGAGAATCCGCAGAAACCAGGAGACATTTGAGAGCACAGACCCGTCACATCTGTTGCTGGGCTAGTTGAGAAGCCTTAACTTCAGCTACAGAAATGCTTCAACTTGTGCAAAACCATTCTGGTGACTGTTTATAATTCACTAAGCACCTGATACACAGTGAGCATGCACCAAAATCAGTTCCCACACATATATTTTCGTCTTCGATGAGGCAGTGCCGCTGGCCCGGACCTCCTACGTTGGGCATGGCTGTCTCTCACGGGCCGGCACGTGTCACTGGTCACGGGGCTCAGTCCTCCTTTCTAGGAGACACCAGAGCACAGCAATAGCCTATTGAATTTTTTAACTTGAACAATTTCAAAAAAAAAAAAAAAAACAATCTAAATGGTGCATTGAGGCCCTTTCATTGTCTTGGTTCACTAGTTATAAGTGTATTTCCAATATGCATTTAATCAAAATGCCCAGCTGCATTCATTTAAAAAAGCAGCCCACAAAAAGCATCTACGTGGGCCCCTTACCTCCCTGCTAAGAAAATGCAGGAGACATTTCACCAGAATCCAGTCTGGCAGAAAACCAAAAGCCCCTGGACTCAGCTATCAGTGATACAGATTTTAGCTCCGTCTTTATTGGAACAAAGACAGGCAATAAGGAAGTTTATCCACACACGTGGGGACAGGCTGGGGGGACGGCAGGCGGAGCTGACCCACCTCAGGCTCCTGTGTCCACAGCAAGCCTTCTGTGCTGGCTCGGAGCATCGGCGTCATGGACCGGAGCTGCTCTCTCTTCAGAAGTAGCAAGATTCACTAGACAGCGTTCAGGTTTGGAGTCAGCCTTAGGAGTGTGGTGACCTCAGCAAATTATTGATCTTCTCAAGACTTTGTCACCCTTATCTTCAAAGTATGAAAAATCTACCGCATGGGGTTTGTTATGGGCTGAATTATGTCCCTCCAAAATGTATACGTTTAAATCCTATTCATATGTTGCAGTCCCCCAGGTCTTGGGAATGTGACATTATTTAAAAATAAGTGCATTCCAGATGTGATTAGTTAGCATGAGGTTACAGTGAAACAGAGCGGGCCCCTCATCCAACACAGCTGGTGACCTTATAAAAATGGAGACGGTGAACACAGACACACACAGGGATAATCCAAAGTGAGGATGAAGGGAGAGAGCTAGGTGATGAGCCTACGAGTCAAGGAACACTGAAAATTGCCAGAAAACCGCAAGAAGGTAGGAGAGAGGCCTGGAACAGTCTCCCTCACAGCCCTTAGAAGAAAGCAACCCTGCTGACACCTTGATCTTGGGATTCCACCCCCAGAACTGCGGTGCAATTGATGCCCGCTATTTATGCCACTGTCTCGTGATACTTCCCTACAGAGGCGCAAGCAAACTGACACAGGGCCGTTCCAAGGTCGAATACGGTGACATCTGCAGGAGCACTGGACCCAGGGTACCGCGGGTGTCTACCGAGGTTCTGGCCAAGACGTGGTCCATGTGTGGAAGATGAGGAAGATCAGAAGAAAGCAGGTGGAGGAAGTCAAGCATGAATACGTGTGTTGAATAAATAACAAATGTCATTCCACAAACATGTATTGAACACTTTTTATTGGCTTATGTATCTGGTTGCCTGAAAATCAGACATTTATTTTTTTAACTCTGTAAGACACTCTCTGACTACAGCATGTAGTCTTCATCAGATGGTCATAATTCCAGAAAGAGTCTCTGGAAAGTTGCTTTCAGTTGAGCCAACGGGAGACATACAGGCCTTGCCCGCGAGCAGGGTTTGCAGGGCACGGGCACGTGGAAAGACTCCCCTCCCGGGACCCCCCTCTGTCTGCACAACTGGCCTTCCAGGAGCGGAGGCAGCTCCATGAGCGTGAAGGAGCCTTCCAGGAGGTAAAGGACTGAGGCTCTGACTCTTCCCATTTTGTGGCTGAATATTATTAATATCAGCACAATTTTGGTAGACCCAACAGACTCTGACAAGAGTCTCCAGCAGGAAAGAACATCCAGGCCCCAAAGTGCAAATTGCCATGAAAGAGGGAGGTTGTCACCGCATCGGGGAGGGGTCTGGGTCCTGCACCCATGTGCTGGAGGAGCTCAAAGCCCTCTGGGTCTGACCCTTCCAGCACAAGAGGCGTGTTTGAGAACGACAGCCCACTGAGGGGTGAATGGGCAGGACCCAGTTATTATACTTAAGTGAGCACCACTCGCCCCACTGTGACCCACGGGGCAGAACCAGGGCTAAAATCCAGGCCCTGACAAAGACCCAATTCCGCTTCCAGAAATTCTGCTGCATTTGCCAAAGGAAGTGAACAGTGACACCGAGTTTTGCTTCCTCCTATGCACTGGCAGCTTCTTTATCTGCCCCGTTTACCTGCCTTTTCCTGGCAAGCATCAGGGACCGGGTGGTTAACACGCCCTCTGTCCATCCTGCCACCTCCCGGCCTGTGCGTCGTCCTTTCCACCTCCGATCCGTTCCAGGCACGTGGAGATCTGCCCTCTCGGCATGCTGCAAATATAAACAAAATCATCGAAATCCAGCAATGTTATTGCAGAGATATTCATTATGGCACGATTTAAAAGACTAAAAAGTAACATGAAAGTAAGCTTACCTGTTCAATGTTAAGAAACTGCGTCAGTCGATAACGTCCAGTGCGATGAAGCGCTGTGCTGTCTTTCAGAGCGGTTGCAGGACACGGGTCAGGAAACCATGTCCGACGAGCTCGCTGTGGCCGGCTGCCACCGCGGTGCCTAGCTTGCGAGCAACGGTTTTTGCACTTTTAAGTGGTCGAAAAAAATTAAAAGAAGAATAGTGTTTGATATTACATGAAAATTATACAAGATTCAAATTACAGCGTCTGTGAATGAAGTTTTACTGGAACACAGATGTGCTCGATCTTTTACGTCGCTTCTGAGGCTCCTTTCGTCCTGCGACAGAGCTCCAGTAGTTGGAGCAAAGCCTGAAATGTTTGTTATCCGGCCCGTCACAGAAAGGTTAGCAGATCTCTGTTGAAGAATCATTATCACATGAAAAATCAAATTTCCAGTGAAGAAGCGGTACATAAAGATGCACGCTGTGAGATCCATGCCTGGGAATGCAGACCACGTTTGGGGCAGGGGGAGACATTTGAAAAGAAATTTGATTGTATAATCACTAGGTTGTGGGGTCACCGGTTAACTACCTGTTGTTAGTATTACTATTCCTATCACTCTTATGCCCACCTGTATTTTCCCCATTTTCTGTAACTAACATGTATTATTGTTAATAAGATCAACAGTTATTAAAAAAGAAAAGAAATAATTTTTTATTCACACCGAGGTTAGAGAGCTCCGACCTCCCTATGAGCCTTGAGGCCCTTCCTGGGCATTTGAAGAAGGTTTTGTCAGGAAACGCAGAGGCAGCTGTGCAAGTGCCGGCTCTGCATTCCCTTAAACTGTCCTGTCCTGGCATGCCATGTACACATGGGGCCCATTTGCAGGGCATGAAAATTATCTAAGTTCCCACGGCGTTTTAGGCAGTGCGATCGGTGAAGTGGCCAGTTCAAAATGTTTAGTAACACAGCTTTGTAACAGTTGTGTATTAGCAAGAAAACGAGTCCACCAAGTGGGCAAAGGCTCCGGGGCTGCAGGCAGGGGCCACGCATCTCAGGGCCCCCAGCGTCACACAGAGCACGCGGCGTCCTCAGCCTCCGGCAGGCCACGCCGGCAGTCCAGACTCCTCGATGAACCTGGCACCACGTTGTTCCACCAGATAAAAACGATTCCCATATCTAAAATGAGTTTCCTTGCTAATTCGAGAAAATATGATTAAGAACAACACTTTCTTTTTTTTTTTCGAGACAAAGTCTCGCTCTGTTGCCCGTTCCCCGGGCTAGAGTGCTGCAAAGTCAGCCTGGCTCACAGCAACCTCCGCTCCCGGGCTCAAGCAATCCTCCTGCCTCAGCCTCCCGAGTAGCTGGGACTACAGGCATGCGCCACCATGCCCGGAAAGAACACTTTTATAAAATTTTTAAACATCATAGTGAGAGACCCTTTTGGCAACAGTACATGCTAAAACGCTAGAGATATTCAACCAGACCCTTTCAAGTTGATTTAAATTTAAAAAAAAAATGTCTGTATTGCAAAATGCTGTATAACCTTATGTGCCAAACTTGTCATCATTACGAGGGAGAGGAGGACTGTCCCCAGCTCAGAATGTGGGGTAGATGGAGCCATGGTCCACAGTCAACAGGCCCAGCCTCGCTCTGCGCTGCCTTGCTTGACAGGACTTTGCCCTCGTCCCCTGCGGCTTGTGGAATCCAAGGCAACGGCACGTGGGCGCCCAGAAAGGCCGATCTGAGGCTGGAGCTTCCCTCTCTGCACCAGACCCCCTACGATGTCTCACCCAGAGCTCTTGCCCCATGTTTTCCATGAAGGGGTTCTTTGTCGAAAACTCCAAATGCATAAATATCTGACATATATTTTTCTTCTTTCCAGGTGGGCTAATAATGTTTGCCCCCGAGATTCGGAATTAAATTAAACCTCAGCTGCAGAACCGGTCTGAGGGAGCGCAGGCAAACACGCCTGCATTGAGACGCAGTGCTCGGGGCGTGTGGGAAGCCCCAGGGCCTGGCACCCCTCGCCCCATACCAGGCATCACTCAGGGCTCAGTGAGAGAGCGGAGAGGAGAGTAAGCTCACATCTGGATGTCAAGCCGATCTCCCCAGCCTCAGCCTTTCCCTGTTGCCCCTGCACCCCTGCGAGTGCACTGGGCACAGCTGACCTCACTTGCTACCTGCTCTTGGCCGCCGGGCAGTGCACTCTGCAGAGATGGGAAGATGACTTAGGGAGATAAGCTCCCTTTGGAAACCAAGATTAAAGTCTGGGGTCCCATCATCACGCATTATCATGTGCTCTGTGCAAGAGTCTGCTGACGCCTGTTTCTGACCAGCCCGTTCTGCCAAAAGCCTCCTCCACCTGTGTCTACTCATCGATGGCTCCAAATGGACCAGAAGATTTCTCATACCGGGTACATACTCAGTACATCCTTAACAGAAAGCGTGCCTGGGTCATTTTTATTCCTGAAAAGGAGATTCTGAGATGCTGCCACTCATTACTCCCGGCAAGGATTTGTAATCTATTTATTTTACAGTAGTTCCTAAACTAGTAACATTGGCCAAGCTCCTTGCAATGCACTTCCAAGAAAAACCAAGTAATGTCCCCAGGGCAGCATCCCTCTTGGGTACTGCTGAGAGGGTCGTCCAAAGGCAGTTCCTTCCCTTCCCTCCCCGTGTCCAGCACCCGGCTTCTGGAAGGACAGGCACCTGTCTAGGAAGCCACCGTCCAGAGCAGAGCGACACCCTGGTGGCCACTGTCAGAGTCGACATCTCCGGCACAGACTCGACGGTGAGATACACGTGTGCTCACACCCAGACCCCGTGGGTACTCAGATTCCTCTTCCATGAAATGGAAACATGTTCTTCATTTATCAAATTTTCCTGAAGAGGAAAATGCACCAACACAGGGAGGGAGCACTGCATGAGTCAGGACGCTCCGGAGAGAACCGCGCGGATACAGGCATGTGAGAGCGGATCTGTTGGGGGAATGGGCTCACACTGGCTATGGAGGAGTCAGTCCCAGGACAAGCTGGGATACGGGGACTGTGGCTCGGTCCAAGTGCAAAGGGCTCAGAACCAGGGCAGCGATGGGGGAACTCTCAGTCCAAGGCCAAAGCCCTGAAAACCTGGGGGCCCCTGGTGAGACTCTTGAAGTCCAAAGACGGGAGGGACAGGGAGGAGGAGTGTGTTGCAGCTCTGGCTGACAGAGCTGCATGTCACCGTTTGCTCCGTGTGTTTCCTCCAGGTTCCAGCAGACAGGTGACACCCACCTAGTCCACACAGTCTCACGCGCCCATCTCCTCTGGAAACACCCTCACCGACAAACGCAAAACTAATGCGTTGCCAGGTTGATCCAGTTGAGTTGACGCCTAAAATTAACCATCACAAGCACTTGAAGCCAATCCTGGCGTGAGATCAGATCTCAGTACTCGAGAGTGAGCTCTGGCGTTGCCACCAACCTGTGCAGAGCTACGCCCTTCGTCCGTGCTGGCACGGGGGAGCGAGCGTGATTCCTCACCTTCGCCCAGCGCCAACCGTGTGCCAGGTGCTAGGCAGGGGCCCCAGCGTATTCTCCACGAGCTCTCCCCCACCGAGAGCTGTTCTATTTCTCTTTCCCTGGTGCCATTTTAGTGATGGCAAAAGTGAGCCACAGAGGGGTTGAGTCACTTGGCCAAGTTACACAGCACAGGTGGTGACACTCGTTGGTAGAAGTGACCGAGCAGATCCCAGTGACACCGCCTGTGTGAACCGGGAAGCGTGACCTCGGAGCCTGGCCGTGAGCCTCTACGCTTCGCCGCGCTATTTGGTGGTGGTGGTGGTGGTGGTGGTGCTGTCGTTGAAGGTTGGAGGAAGTTCTTCAGATTCTTAAAATTTCTAAATGCAGATTCTGTTTCACTCGTTGGTAGAGGTGACCCAGCAGATCACCGAGAGGTGACATTTGCCAGTACAGTCACCCGGACAGCGCACGGAGGGACGGAGCCTGAGACCAGCCCGTGAGCAGCCCTGCGTGGTATGCCGACCTCACCCGTCCCCACTGCTGTCAGAGCCGATTAAGCCAAACACGTTTTCAGCGATGCCGTTCAAAGACTTCTGTAATTGACTGTATGACAAGAGTTACACACACAAGCAACCGAATTAGCACATCTACCAAACCCTCTCAAACAAAGAGCCTCAGAAGAAATTGAGCTAATTATGCACATGCCGTCCAGACAAGGAACGGTGTGAACCAAGACACCTCTTCATCACAGGGAGGTCAAGAACGCAGAGTGTGGACAGGATCTCAGGAATCCTGTAGTCAGCCCCTTCCGTTCCCACCTACCAGGGTGAGCAGACGAGCCACTAAAAGCATGTGCGTCCTGGAAATAAAATAACAGCTCTGTGTCTTTATAGCCACTCAGCCCAGAAGAGTGACAACCACCTGCTCATGCTCAGTAAGTGCTGAGCTGAGCAGAAGTGCTGTGGTCTGAATGTTTGTGTCCTCCCCAAATTTGCATGTTGAAATCACAACTTCCAAGGGGATGGGGATAAAAGATGGGGCCTTTGATCAGGTCATGACGGTGGAGCCCTTGTGCAGGGAATCAGTGTCCTTGCAGAAGAGGGGGGCACAGCAAGACGGCACCGTCTGTGAGGGACCCTCACCAGACACGGAAATCTGCCTTGGCCTTGGACTTCCCCATCTCCAGAGCTGTGAGAAACACATGCCTTTTATTTAAGCCAGCCTGTTTGTGGTATTTTGCTATATTTCTGATTCTTACAAAACCCTGCAAGGCTATTGCTCAATTTTTCAGATGAGACCACAGTTCAGAGGATTAACTAAATGGACCAAGGTCACGGGGCAGCAAGAGCCAGTGTGCCTGGTGCTGCAGCCACCACGTCTCGTCCCACGCTGCATGTGCTCTCTCCAGAGCTCCTCCTGGGGCCACCATGGTGCAGGAGGTCCCCGCTGCAGTAGGGAGTGGCACTCACATGGGAAAGTCCGGGTCTGGGAAGGGTCGAGGCTGCTGGGTCTGAGGCAGAGCCACCGACACAGAGACTGCACACGGCTCCTGCCGGTAAACGCTCACTCTTTGTAGTCAGTTTCAGCTCCACTCAGGCCTGCAGCCTGGGTGCTCCTGGGTTTGGTGTGGCCCTCACTGGTGCACTCCGTCCACTCACCACGACGGCATGTGGGTATACGCAAAGGTCTGCTTAAAACCCTTCCGCTAGTTAACTGCAATTTCCCCAGCTGTTCTTATCAGCAGTTCAAAGCTATGCCCGAGACAAAACTACGTCTACTCCACTTACATGTTGTCAGGCTCTGTGATTGTCACCCTTGGAATTCCTTTGCCAAGCCCCTAGACCCCAGCCTTCAAGATAAAGAACAAAAGCCTTCCATTTTTCTGTCTTGACAGGGGCGAGGTCTGTCCTCGACGTATCTTCAAAAGGTTAATCCCGTGGACAGTGTGATTGCCATTGCACTTTAGCCTGCCGGTGGGACACAGAATAGAAAGAGAACAGGGCAACCAATGTACAACTACAGCTTCTGAGAATCCAGGTGTTAGAAGGAAAACCAGCTGGCCCAGCTGTTACATAAGGTTGTTGAATGGCTTTAAAAAAACGTATCACAGAATTTTAGAGATAGGGAGGTCATTGGAATCACTCCTGTTCAGTCATCGTATCTTTACAAGTGAGGAAAATTCAGGGCCTTAAATCAGAGATGAATATATGGATTATATCAGTCCCTAGTCTACCATATTCCTGGGTGACCTGGGGCAAAATGCCCTGTCTAAGCCTCAGCCCCAGATTGGCTGATGGAGACAAACATCCCAGGGCTCCGGGGCTCAGTGAGCACGAGGCGCGGTTCCTGCCGTGCTGATCTGTGCAGCTAGTGCGTGGCTCGGGGTCTGGTACTCGGTGCAGGTTAACGAGTACTTGTAGGGGGGTGACAAATGGATGTGAAAGCCTGGCTGAACACAGTGTGTGCTCAGAGATGTCAGTTCCCCTTCCGGTGCATGACACCTCTAAGGTCACAAAACCAGCCAGAGTCTGAAGCTGGTGCCGGTGCCATGCCGGTGCTTCTCACCTGATGAGCTAGCAGAGGGACAAAGACATCTCAGAAACAGGGCAGGGGCCACTCAGTCGGGAGAGATTACACTCTCCTCTGCCTGGGGTGACGCTGAGCAGCGCCTTTCCCTGACTCTGAGACGGGAGAAACACCCACGGCTAATGTTGCCCCAGCCGCACCCACTGCAGAGGGAACTGGGGCAGAGCTGGGCACCTTGCTGGGCCAGCTCCCTCCAGGCGCCCATTGGCTCGGGTCATGGCGCCCACGCGTGATCAAGACCTAGCTCGTAAGCTAGAATGAGCTTCTCAAAGTCGAGAGTGAGAACAGGCACTCGCTGAGAAGTCCTGGAGGGCGTATCTGCCCTTGCCCGATTCACTTCTCAATCTTCGGTGACAAACAAGGCTGTGCATTTTGTGCACATTCCCAGTCCCTGTCCAGCCCTATTGTTGGATTGACTTTCAAGGCCTGGCATGCCCTGGCTCTAGCCAACCATGACAAATTGTCTCCAGTGTCACACCCTGACCCGTGGCACCAGCTGAGCCTGCACTGTTGGTCCTCTGCCTCCTTCAGCGGCTCCTCCTCTGTGCTCCCCCAAAACTGCATTTGCTCTAACCCTGGCCTGTGTCTCTGTCTGTACTAAAACAGAATTGTCTGCATATGCACCCTAGAATCCCCTGCCCCGTGCCCAGCACGTAGCCACGTGGTAAGGTGGTATGACCATGTGGTAAGGTGGTGTGACCTGACCGGTGTTCTCACCACAGGAGGGGCTGCACGGAGGTTTCTGCTAAACACACACCTGTCTCCATGGCTCTGACCACGTTCCACTGCTTGCAAGATCTCAAGTGGCAGCTCTAGGCACAGGAAAATCTAGCAATGAACGTCTTTCTTAAGCTTTCTCCTTCACCTTTCCACCTTACCTGACTAATCTGTCTTCAGGTAGAACCATGAACACATTATGGGTGGAGCTCCCCGCCTGCTCGTGCGCGCACAGCCCTACCCACTAACCCTGGGGGTGTTTGTAAATCTTAATCCTCCAGCCAGCTGCTCTCAAGTTTGTGGGGAAACCAAAATGTTCAGGGGTATATGGTTGAATTCAAACATTGGCCCTCTGGATAGATAGGTTGACTAAATAATAAATATACCATCTAAGCAGGGATGTTTTGTGAGTGAAAGAGGGCATTACTAATATTAATAGAACGACAGGCGTAAACTGTCACTTTCCAAGAAGAATGGATTGCAGGTCACATGGACTCAGTCTAGGGCAAATCTGAGGTATGTTTTCTAGGAACATAGAAGGAGAAAGCACGGAAAAATTATGGGAAACAAGAGTCTAAGCACATGCACCTCATCCAAAGGTTGAGTAACTGTCGGGATGGGAGGTATGGACCCCTTAGACTGTCCCCTGAAGCCCAGTTGTTTCCCAGCTCTGTGCTAATCCTCCAGGAAGAGAAGGCACAGCGTGAAATAGCTGGATGGTGAAATCTGGGCGAGATATTAAGAGTATGTGTCTCAGCAAAATGTCATAAATCGGGTTGCCTGTAAACAACATAAACTTATTTCTGACAGCTCGGGAAGCTGGAAGCCCAAGATCAAGGCACCAGCAGATCTGGTGTGTGGTGAAGACCCGTTCTTTGGTTCATAGATGGCAGCGTCCCACTGTGTCCTCACAAGAAGAAAGGAACAAGGCAGCTCTCTGAGACCTGTTTTATAAGGGCATGAATCTTATTCACAAGGGGTCTACCCTCAAGATCTAATTACTCCTTATGTGCCCCACCTCCCGGGACCATCACCTCATTCCAGAGGGACTCCAACGTGGAGACCATAGTGGTGTGAAGCAGCTTGTCTTGCCCTCATGGAACGAGGGTGGCACAAGTGGACCTCGAGGGTGTGGCCCATCTTGAGGAGATGGATGGCATTGCTGGGGCAAAGGATAAGCCCGTCCATGTGATCGAGGCCTCCAGTGGCTAGATCTCACACACTGGAGAACGCTGGGGGGTGAGAGCCCCCACCGCACCACGTGCTGCAGGACGGCACGGGATCCACAGGAAGCCCCTCTGGGGACTCCTTGGCACCATCCTGGAGACTCTGAAAGGAGTTCTGCTGTTTGCAATGGTGCAGTTGGTGGCTACAGCAGAGAAACCCCGCTGCTCTGTTCTGCTGCCGTGCCCAACCTGTGCTCTTAGGTGGGTGAGTCCCGAGAAGACATTGGCTGCAATAGTGAAAGCAAAGGCAGCCTAGGGCTGTTTGAGTTGGGAAACAATCCGAGGCCAAAGACTCTAGTTGCTGGTGGCTCCAGTATGCATACAATTTTGATGAACTTTTTGTTTTAAACCATTTTAGACATAGAGATATCAAGACTAGTACAATGCCTCCCTGTTTAATCTTCATCCAGCGTCACTGAGCCCTTACTTATATAAATAAGTAAAAAAATAAATAAATAATAAATTGAGGAGTGGGGGTGCAGGACACTCTGCCTTGAGCAGAACACCAGATCACAAATGCAGAAGGAATGATGGAATGAGAGACCCACTGTGTGGCAACCATCATAGTAGTGATGGGTACAGGAAAGAACCATTGGTGGATCCCAACCATGAAGGTTTGATGAGAAACAGGATATTTGCATAATCTCAAAGTAGCTCACCACAATATACTAATATTTTACAAAATATAAATAGTAACTCAGAGAAACCTGTGGACACCACCTTAGCCAAGAGATCAAGGTTAATATCACTAGGACTGGAAAGACAAATACTTTATGCTCCCGTTTGATTGATTTTTATCACTGTGGACTTATAGGACGTATAGATTTTTATCTTGTTCATTTGGTTCTATGAGCCATCACTGTCATTGTTGGTTGATTTAATTGATATTCAAATTGTCTCCTGTTCGGCCAGTGCCATCTCTTCGAGCTGAGCCCTGTGGCTTGTGACACGTGTCCTTGATCTCTGAGCACTTCCTTACTTTCTGGCCCAAGAGGTTCTGAAAGATGGTGGATATATCTATCATCTTTTTTGTTCTTACACTGTATGGAAATACAGTTGAATCCAGTCTAGCTACATTTATTTTAGACTTTATCCAAGAGGAAGAGTTGTGAATCCAGAACGTTGTGTGCATGGCACCTTACAGTTTATATCACTCAACCTACCGTTTGTCCATTAGGAACCTGAGGCTAAAAGCAGAGACCACTTGCCCAAGGACCAACATCCCAAAAGGAATCCATTTAGTTAAAATTCTTCAGAATGGGCCAGAGGAACCTCGATTCAGGGAGACTCCAGTGTAGAGTAAACAGCGTTAAGGCCAAGCATGTCACCCCGTGGAGTCCTGCAGCTTTTGGCTCCTGTGTCTGCCTTCGATCGCCCAATAAACCATTTTTATTGCAACAAGCATAACAGATTTGCCAGCCATCCCCACATTTACAGATGGCCATTAATTTTTTTTTTCCTAACGTAATGCATTCCACTTGCAAAAAAACCCTTACCCATCATAAATCGCAAGTGTGGAGAGGCGGCCTCACAGTTACGCACCGAGAAATAAATGCTCCTCGTTATTCCCTCATTCATTATTTCTTGCAGGATTTGAATATATCTTAAAGAATATCTTTGGGAAAGCCATTAGTTCCATTACAGGCGTTAAAATCTCTTGAAGTCGCTTTACCTACGAGATTCTAAAGGGGGGCTAAAAGGAAGCAACCCGTGCAGTGGGATTTTGAGGGATTAAAATACTCAATCCCGGATGTCACTGATGTTTTGTCATTGCAGGCAGTGCAGAGTCTCCTGGAGGGGAGATACTGAGAATCTTCTCCTTATGCAGAATTTCCACATTGAAGATTCCTAAATTTTAGGGAATTCAAGGAAACTGTTCAAACTGGGAAGATTCCTATATAGCAGAAAACACACACATAAAAGAGTGTTTTCCAAAGTGACACTGATGTCAATAGATATCACTCAGAAAAAGTAAGTTTCTTGGTCAAGTAATCTATTGGGCCCACATCTTTTCTTTCTTCTTTCCCTTTTTCTTTTTCTTTCTTTCTTTTTAACTAGATCCTCCTATGATAAAACTAGTGCTCTTCTATGGAAATGCTTTGGGGACCTACCACTCAGATAGGTCCCTGCCAAGTTCTGAAGGCAGCACATGTGTGTGCCTGGCGCCCAGTTGATAACTGGGAAATATCAACTTAAGCATGTGACGTCCACATGAGAGAGGAGATCGGTGTGCTCCTTTTTGCAAATGGAGAAAAAAATAAGATAGAAGAAGAGCTTCCAGCGTTACTTAGCAGGCTTTGGTGACCAGCAAATACCACTGGCAGAAATCAACAGGATGTTAGAGTCTCTGCTCACCCATTGTAATGATCTTTCAACAAATACATATTTATTGAAAGCCTGCTGGGCGCAAGGGATGCAAGGAAAGCCAGAAAGGCATTGTCTTTGATTAGGAGAAAGACAATTTAACAAGCGGTAGAAGCCAAAGACGTCGTGGCTATGATGGGTGGGAACAGTGGAACGCGGAGTCCCTGGGAAGAAAGGAGGCGTGGGGAGTCTCCCTGAACCCGGATCTTGGATGTGGCGATTGATTAGCTAAAAGGCCTTACTGGGTTCCCTGCATGTTCTAGGAAGAAGGGAAGTTTGGAAGTCTGTGTGCTCAAGACTTCTTGTAATGAATGGGCAGAGCTGGAATTCGAGTGCTGGTAATCTTGAGCATCAGCACATACCGTTTCTCAGTGTCCCCACAGATAGCCCAGATAGTACCTGCTTTCCTTAAGTCTTCCAAAACCGTTTAGTTAACATATTTTTATGTACATGAGGAGGAAAAGCAGAAGGAGAAGAAGAAGGCACAGAACAAACTGGACAAGGTTCCTGCCTTCAAAGATAGCTTATGTTATAATTTGGAAAGTTGGTGCAGCTGGTTTCCCTGAGAGGTTCGAGAGGGAAGGTGGGGAGAAGCCGATGGGGCCCCTCGAAGCGCAGAGAGGTGACGTCGGGCTGAGCAGTCAGAGCAGCTGCTGTGAAGGTGGCGTGTATGAGCCAGACCTCAGGCCCTGAAGAACGCTCAGACTTTGAATACGGGAAGGAGACAAACAAACTCACAGCAAGACACAGTAGCTCAGGAATGCTAGACTCAGGGAGGGCGGGAGAGAAGAGGGTGACTTGGGGCTGGTAGGATGCATGGTCCTGGGCCAGGCAGTCCCAGGAGAAGCCCCCAGTGCCCAACAGGCAGGAGGACCCCTGGGACTTCCCCAACAGGCCCCAGTTAGAGGCCCAGCCTCTTCTCTAATAATGCCAAAAAAACCTGGTTGGGGAAGGGTACCCCACTGGGCAAAGAACTGAAATAACATTACAGCAGGCAATTGGAATGCCTAATTGTAACCAAAGCATATTTTAAGACATTTTACACAGTGAATGCTTTGTCAGGAGTTACTCGAAAGGGATTATATGAAATAGATGAAGCAGAAAATTACCCAAACTCTGAATCAGTAGGAGCACAGAACAGAGTTTAATAGATTTGGCTAAAGGAGCAATACTAAGTGATAAAAGATACGTTCTAAATATATACTAAATACTAAAATATTTTCATTAAAAAATACAGATTCCATGATATTTAGTCCTCTTAATATCAGCAAGCATCTCTTAACATCTTTAATATGTCAGGAGGCATGGTGTTGGATGTCAAGGATGCAGAGATGACTGAGCTAAAATCAATTAAGTAGCTCACAGTTGAGTGCTGGACATAAATAAGTTTTTAAAAGACCAAGCAAAAATTGTGCCAAAGGCTCTGGGAAGCTACAATGAGAGAGAGAGGCACACATCTTCTGCCCACGCACACCCCTGCACCCTTTCCAACTCCTCAGAAAAAATATGATAATATATGATAGGCAACTATATGGCAATTTTAATATGAAGTTATGATTCAAACTACTTCAGAAATCTCACTTTTGATAAAAGCCATTCTCACTGGGGTTAGATGATATCTCATTGTGGTTTAGATGATTGTGATGATGATTAGTGCCGTGGAGCATTTTTTCATATGTATATAGGCCATTAGTCTATCTTCTTTTGAAAAGTTTCTGTTCATGTCTTTTGCCCACTTTTTAATGGGGTTGTTTGATTTTTTTTCTTGCTGATTTGCTTGATTTCTTTGTGGATTCTAGTTATTAGCCCTGTATTGGATACATAGCTTGCAAATATTTTCTCCCATTCTGTAGGTTGTCTATTCTTTCTGTTGATTGTTTCCTTGCCTAGGCAGAAGTTGTTTTTTTAATTTAATCAAGTCCCAATTATTTATTTTTGTTGTTGTTGTGATTGCTCTTGGGATCTTCTTTATAAATTCTTTGCCTAGGCCAATATCTAGAAGACTTTTTTCAACATTTTTTTCTAGAATTCTTATGGTTTCCTGCCTTAGGTTTAAGTCTGTTATCCATTTTGAATTAATATTTGTAGGAGTTGAGACGTGCAGATCTTGTTGCAGTCTTCTACATGTGGCTATCTAATTTTCCCAATGCTGTTTATTGAATAGGGGTTCTTTTCCTGTATATTGCTGTCTGCTTTGTCAAGGATTAGATGGCAGATGGCTATATGAGGATGGTTTTATATCTGGGTTCTCTGTTCTGTTCCAGACTATGGACTATGGACTATTGGACTATGACTCTGTTCTTGTGCCTGTACAATGCTGTTTTGATTACTATAGCCTTGTAGTATAACTTAAAGTCTGGTAAATTGACACCTTTACCAGATTTGTTCCTTTTGCTTAAGGTTTCTTTGGCTATTCAGGCTCTTTTCTGATTCCAAACAAAGTGTAGAATTATTTATTCCAGTTCTGTGAAAAGTGACATTGGTATTTTGATGGGGATTGCAATCAATCTGTAAATCACTTTGGTTAGTATGGACATTTTAACAATGCTGATTCTGCGAATCTATGAGCATAATATTTTTTTTCCATTTGTTTACATCATCTGCAATTTCCTTCCTCAGCAATTCATAGTTCTCTTTTAGAGATATTTTACTTCCTTGGTTAAATATGTTCCTACATATTTTATTTTCTTTGTACCTATTGTGAAAGATATTGAGTCTGATTTGATTCTCAGCTTAAATGTTTTTGGTGCATAGTGTGGAGAAATAGGAACACTTATACACTGCTAGTGGGACTGCAAACTAATGCAACCTCTATGTAAAATAGTATGGAGATTCCTCAAAGAACTAAAAATAGATCAACCATTTGATCCAGAAATCCCACTACTGGGTATTTACCCAAAGGGAAAAAAGTCATGTTATCAAAAAGACACCTATACTAGAATGTTTCTTGCAGCACAATTCACAATTGTGCAGATGTGGAATCAACCCAAGTGCCCATGAATTCATGAGTGGATTAATAAAATGTAGTATATGTATACCATAGAGTTCTACTCACCCTTAAAAAATTAATTCATAGCTTTTGCAACAATCTGGGTAGAACTGGAGGCCATTCTCCTAAGTGAAATATCTAAAGAATGGAAAAGCAAACACCACATATACTCACTATTAAATTGGAACTAACTAAGCAGTGCTCATTTGCACAGATGAAAGTAAAACTCAATGGAAATCATGCAGGTGGGAGGGGGAGGATGGGATGGGTGAAATCACACCTAACAGGTACAATGAACACTATCCTGGTAATGAGCACACTTACAACTTTGATTAAAACAGTGCAAAAGCAATCCATGTAACCAAAACATTTGTAACCCTGTAATAGTCTGAATTAAAAAAAATAATAATAATCCCAGCAGCAGTCTCAAATATTAAATCCTCCTTCCAGAAAAATAAATCTCACTTCTTCTGGGCACATTAGACAATATCTGTGTAAGTGTTTCAATGCGAAACACTCAGGTGTCTTTCCTTTCCAATTCTTGTAGAACAGTGAGTGGAAAACTGGAAATTTGCGGAAGTTACATTCAGATAAAATCAGGGTCAAATTCTGCTCTGGACACTCTGATGAACCAGTGGCTTTGCACTAACTCCTTTACTTCCCTGAGCCTTAGTCCTTTCACCTGCAAAACAAAGATCACATTGTTGGTTCCTTGTAGGCTTGAGGTGGAGACTAGAAAAGGGATTTGTAACGTGTCTAGAACTGAGTCTGGCCCATAATACACGCTCATAAAACACGCACCTATTTTCACTATCACAATGATTATTTTTCCCAAAAATGAATAGTATTTAGGGCATCTCCAATTATCTCTAAACACATGATGAATTACCAAGGCAAAATACATTATTATATTTTTCAATCAAATAAATAGACCAGATAGCACAGGGTACAAAGAAAGCAGAATCTAAAACACGCAAACACATGCACACACACACACACACACACACACACACACACACACACAGAGGCAGCCATAGTCAAGTGTCTGCATTTTCCTGACATAGATTCTAAGCTGGATGACACATGCCCGAGCCCTGCTGAGCTGGCATCAGAGATGCTGTGCTATCAGGGACGCACACGGGCATGAGGGGACATTAAGGTCCTAAGTAGGTCTGGCATAGGGGTGCTCGCTTGATGGGGACTGCACTATTCACGCACACTAGGCCCTGTGCTGAGAGCTTGAAAAACAGTCGACTTAACATGTAGTGTCTGGCCTGTTCATAGTGACCTTCTAAGATCAACACCTGGGAAAGAGGTAGGACTCAGAAATTGGACCTTCTCTCTTTTTTACCAACAAACTGGAGAGCTTCGATTTCCTCATCCATACATTTCTACAAAATTTGAGTCCCTGTGTGACAGATGAGAAGGATGAGAGCTTGCATACATCAGGACTCCTGAGGCCAGGAGCGTGCACCTGTCTGCTCTCCGACACGGATACAACAGCCCAATTTGATAGATAAAGAAACGGGTTTCGGGGGAGCAGCTCCCCAAAGGTCACGCACATGGAAATTGGCTGAGTCGGGATTTTAACCTGGGACATCCTAACCCTGGAGTTCATGTTCTTCCTATTATGCACATTGCTCAGCAAACTGTAGCATATCTGTTTAACCGTCTCTGCAGTACATTGTGCTTGTAAGCATTTCTTGACTGCAGTCCTTGGCATCTATTAGATATTCAATACATTTTGGCTAAACGACTGAACGCATAGGTGCAGCATCGCATATTGGACTACCCATTTGCATTTGTGATCATCTATCTTCAACCCTCACCCCCACATTCTAAGCAGGAAGACAGACTTCTACTCTGTCTAGCTTTCTACTTAATTCTCTGGTGGGAGAGTTCCCATAAGTATCACGTACTGTTTGTTTTTGCCCTGTGCCTTCCCACTCATTCCAAGCACCTGTGTGCACCTTTGCCTCCAGTTGTGCTGCGGAAAGGGAAGAGACGTGAGAGCTCTTGGAGGCAGCAATGGAGAGTGGCAAGGATTCCCAGATCTTGGAAAGGGAGTAGATATGGGATCCACGGGTCATCAGGCCCTCACACCAGCAATGCTGCAGAACCCAGGCAAAGAAATGACAGGGCTCCTCTCTGGTGACAGAATGCACAGTGGGACTCTGAAGGCAGGTAGGTCTGGGTATCAGAGTTCTGTCCTCAAAAATACCCGTAAGCCCCAAGCACAGCACAAGAGGCCCAGAGCTGAGCTGCCCCCAGGACCCAGGAGGCTTTGGACCCTCAAGTGCTTAATGGCAACCACGATGGACCACAGCTCAAAGGCCTTTCCAGCCTCTTATGGCCGCCACGTAAGCTGCCTTTTGCTCTTGCACAATCCAAAGGAAGAAGAAGATCTCCAGTAATCCCTAAGATTCAACCCGGAAGCATTAGGGCTCAGAGTTACAATGAATTTGGTTAAAATAAATATAGTAAATTAATTACTCTGAAGTTCAAAGTCACAATATCACCATACTTACTTTCATGGAGAGGAACAGACTTGGAGTCTGAGAAAGGAGAGTGAAGGAAGAGCCTTTGAGGACTGAAAGCATCACGTGACCAGAAAAGTGGTGCAACGTTCGCCCCTGAGCTCTACAGTGGACATGTGGCCGGCTCCCCCACCCCTGCCTGCAAGCATGGCTGGACCTCCAAGGAAATGACCCTCAGTGGACTCAGGCAAGTCACACTCATGCCAAGGAACTCATGGTCTCAAGAAGGCCCCATTGCCATAGTGTTACAAACTTCCTGGCATTTCCAGGCTCACAGGAACTTGAACTAAGAGCATCTCAGCGATACCTAGTGGATGTGGTCCAGAGAGACCTTCCAGGATCTTTCCTATTGTTGGACTCTGAGACTTTTGAACTATGATAAATAGGACCTGATACTGCTTAGTTTCATGTTCCCATCATCTTAATGTTGTGGAGATATTGGAATCTGATTTAATTAGGTTTAAGGAAAATATTGTAACATAACATTTCTTGTACAGCCTGTTTGATGAATCCAGACTAATTTCCACTGCAATGCAGCAGGATTTCGGATTTGTGGTGGAAGCCTACAACTGCAATAACTGATTTGCTACGCCCACGGTGAGTATTTATGGGGTGCTTCGCAGCTTGCAAAGGAATTACCACCTGTTGTAGGAGGAGGTACTCTGGGATTTCACAGGGGAGGGTTGTAATCTATGATTGATGCTCTGAGAAAGAGAGACTTGGGTCACAGTGTAAGATTAAAAAAATTAGCCATTCAAGATATTTTTGTATTTTAAGTTCTGAAGTAAACTATCCCAGATGTGTCACAGTGTCTCTAAAATTTGAATAATAGGAAGATCCCTTTAAAAGCAAAGAAATTCCCTCAGACCCTGCAGTGTGCATTCATGGGCCTCTGGAGTCCACAGCCACATGAAACCAACCCAATTATAGGAACACATTTTCCCATTAAGAATTATTACTAACACAGGGGACGTTTTGTCTTTACAAACTGGCAAAACTTTTGTTAATATCATCATTAAAATGAATATATAGAAAATATTTATGTAAGTACATGTACACATTTAAATTCCCAGGGAAGGTGCCATCTCTTGAGTTTACAGCTACAGATTCCAGGAGGTCCGTGCTCCTTACTTTGGGGGTCCTGTTCTCTAGGTGCTCGGCCATTCACAGTACTTTCACCATTTGCACAGGCGGAGCTTTCTAGAACCACTGCCTCTGAGTTGGGCGGACAACCCTGGTGGGCACTGGAGGGGCCACAGAATCATATGACCTGGGCAGCTTCACACCCACCTGGTCACTCTTTGTCACCATTCCTGTTCACCCTGCCAAGCCATTAGCCAGCAACTAAGGGGAGAGGGAGAGAGGACGGTGTTGAAGGTATGCATTACTTGTAAATTGGTAATACTTAGTACGAAGGGAAGAGAGAACTTAATTATAGAAATCAGGTTGCAGAGAGAACTCAGAGTCACAAGAGATGAACGCAAAGACATGTTGTGGGAAGCAAATCTTCTTGGAGGAATGATCACATTTCTAGAGTTTCAATCTCTTCATTTGTAAGATGAGCCAGTGGACCGGGTATCTCTGAGTCTCCCTTATTGGTGGTGACTCTCTACAGTAACTGGTATTTGTTCATTGCTCCATGGTGTGAAAAGTACTTTTACGTTCATTCTTATTTAATCCTCCTAACACCTGGAGATTACAGTCTCTGCTTTATTGAGGAGGAAAGCAATGTTCAGAGAGTTCAGGCCCAAGAGCTAACCTGGGGTGCACTGGTGCCATGTCGCAGGTCTCCGGGCCCGTGAGCTCTGCCCCTTCCTCCCACAGAGCAGGGATGAGGTCTTAGACTTCACAGGAGCTGACGTCACGGGATTGGGAAGGAAAGGGACAGAGCGGATGTGACGGATATGAGGGAAGATTCCCTTGTGACTCTGTGGATTCACCAATCCTTCTTTGTAAATCTACCTGGTTTCCCGAACCCTGCTGCCATTTTCTGGCCTGGGCCACCCTGTCTCTTAATCCTGTTGTCTTTAGGCCAAAAGGATTATTTGAAACACAGCGGAAAATTCAGTGCTTTCTCATGCCTCCATTTCATTTATTCGGCACTTTCTCTCCCTCCTCACGCTCATCTCTATCTGCTGTGCCCTGGTCCCCCCACAGTGCCAGCCTTGACCAAGCCAGGCTGCAGAAACTTGAGCACGTGCTGGAAGATGGGTATAGGGCAGCTCATTTCTCCCCTGTGAGATTTCATTAGGACGGGGCTGTCTGCCAGTGATGCTGTTTGCATGGAACCGTCTCTCAATACCCCACAGCTGGTGACTGTATAAACCTACTGCAGGGTAAGCTTCAGATCACATGGATATAGACTAGGAGGACAAGGGGCAGCATAATGTGAGCTGTATCTGCACCGGCTTGCAGAACCCCATGGAGCAATCCTTACCGAGGATTCCTATTTTCAGTAATGTTTTCTTATAATGCATGAAAATCAAGCCAGACTTGGGATGCTAAACCAAACAATTGTTTTCTATGGATTTTAGTTCCCATAAGACTTGGACAAAAATAAATAAACAAGCAAAACTGATGAACCCAGAACAGATGCATTTATTTATTCCAATAAACTCACAGTGAGGTGACAGGATCTGGTTTTCATTTGAACTAAAATACTACAAAATAATAATAATGATGATGCACCCAAGCACTGTGACGGTTGTTTAATAATTCTCTGGGAATCTTCTTCCCCTACCCCAACACTGGCAAGAAATGTCCACCCTGCTGCAGGAGCTGGAAATCCCTCCACCCTCCCTGTGCTGTTAAATCATTGCTTCATGGGGAGCGCGGCTGGAATAGACCTTCCATCCCTGTCATTCCAGCACCCTGAAACCACGGTCAAGAAACATCTCACAGAATGGTTCTAGAGTGTCAGGGACGACCGAAAGGGCTGGTAGTTTCTCTGACCGCCATGCCAAATTCCCGCTGCCAGGAAGAGTGAAGTCGGCCTCAAAATACACACAGTTGTCGCTTCTCCACAGAAATGGTCCTGTTTCATCTCAACTCCATGTGAGGAGGCAAGGTGGAGAGATGGGAAAGGAGGGGACAGTTAAATCTCTGTTTCACACCATCCTGCTGTTTGTCTTTATTTTTAAGATAAAAGTCATTATTTTATATATTCCATTATGTCACACATTTAAACATCCTGCTCTTGATTACAAAAACATGGGAGCAGCCCTTCCTTCATGCCGAAATTATTAGGACTGGGGGTCCTCGATGGCCTGATCGATAGGTTGAAATTCACCAGGGAAATGAACATTTAAAGTATCCCTATATATCCCACCTGAAAATAAATACATTTTAAAACAAAGTAAGCTGTTAAAGAAGAAGAAATCGGAAACGCCAAAAATGCCAAGTATTGGCAAGAATGTAGAGCAACTGGAATTCTCCTATATTGTTGATGAGGTTTCAAAATGGTGCAACCACCTTGGAAAGCAGTTTTGGCAGATTTCTACAAAGTTTTATTTATTTATTTATTTATTTTGAGACAGAGTCTCGCTTTGTTGTCCAGGCTAGAGTGAGTGCCCTGGCATCAGCCTAGCTCACAGCAACCTCAAACTCCTGGGCTCAAGCAATCATGCTGCCTCAGCCTCCCGAGTAGCTGGGACTACAGGCATGTACCACCATGCCCGGCTAATTTTTTCTACATATATTAGTTAGCCAATTAATTTCTTTCTATTTATAGTAGAGATGGGATCTCGTTCTTGCTCAGGCTGCTTTCTAACTCCTGACCTCGAGCAATCTGCCCTCCTCGGCATCTCAGAGTGCTAGGATTACAGGTGTGAGCCACCTCGCCTGGCCAGATTTCTATAAAATTTTAAGTATACTTTCTATATGACCCAGCAATCCCACTTCTTGGTAATCACACAAGAAAAATAAAATCCTGTCCACTCAGAACTTGTGTATGAATAATCAAATAATCATGCCAGCGTTATTCATAATAGCAAAAAATTGGGAATGACCCTAGCATTCATTGATGGTTGAATGTATCAATATGTTGCTGCATATTCACACAATAGAATATACTCAGTGATAAGAAGAATTGAGTTACTAATGACTGTAACAACGTAGATAACTACGGAAAATGTTATACTGAGCAAAAGAGTAAAAGATACAAAATAGTTTAAACTGTATAATTCCACTTATGTGAGAGTCTAAGAAAACTAAAATTAATATGCAACAAAAACCAGCAGATCGCCGATTGCTGGGAGCAGCTGGGCTGTGAAGGGGAGGGAATGACTTTCCTGGGGACAATGTTCATTGTGGTGCTGGTTACATGAGTGCACACATAGATCTGTTCAAACTTTTTAAGCTGTGTACTTAAAATGGGTAAATTCCGTTATAAATTGTGCTCAAGAAAGTCTTTTTTTCAAGGTGCTTCTGACGCTCTCAAGAATGCTACAGCCCTCCAAATGCACAGCTCAGCATAAGACTTCCAGTCTCTTCCACCTCTCTCTGTGACTGATTGCCAGGCTGCCTGCCACCTTTGCCGCCTTTTCCTCCTAAGTCCCCTGCCCTTTGGGGCATTGCAGCTGCTTCACTTATCTCCAGTCGTGGAAACAGACCTTTCTGTTTTCATTCTCCAGAGTTCAACTGGGACCAAGCAGTCACTGTTAGTAAGGCACGTGGAGAATGGAAGTCAAACTAGAAAACAGCTTAGAAATGCTATCAAAAGTAAACCCATCTAGAGCCTATGATGTCCCTTTTGTACCAACTCCTTGGTTCTATCCAAATGTTTATCCAGACAAAGATGAATCCCTGCTCTTGGGAATGCCCTCATGCATCTCTGCCCAGCTCCTCACTGCCCCGTGCGTCTTGGAGTCCTGCCCCATTGCTCACTACCCCAAAACAGAGTTAAAATCCTGTTCTTCATCCCATCTCCCTTCTCCCACCCTCATCCCCTCCTCTGCCCAAGAACAGCTTCAAGATGAACTTCTATCCACCTCATATAAACCAGAACAGGACACGTCACCCATTACTTGCAAAAGAAAATGAACCCATGTGGTGTTTGCTTTGTAAACTGAATAAGAGAATCTCAATCATTTATTTCCCAAAGCCAAGGTTGTTTAGTCTTAAATAACATACATTCCACAGAGTGATGCACCAAACCGTATTTCTCCACCACATAAAATGAAAGTAAAACACCCACACCCCTCTGGTAAACAAATGTTTGTTGAAGAACACCCACACGCAAACTGTTTACTCAAAATGCATGCATGTGTTCACACACACACACAAACACACAATGTTAAAAAAAAAAGCAATAATATGCCAACACAGAAAAATCTAAATTCAGACTTCACAAAACATTAATTTATTTAATTCTAGTTAACTCTTCTACTAAGATATCCAAATTTTTTAGTTAATAGGACATATATAAGAGGAAGATATGTAAAAGAAGAGAGAAGTAGAGAAAGACGGAGACAGAGACCCTGTGTTGAGAAAATGCTTTGAAATTTAAAGTTGTGCAATTTATGCGATCCTCTGACATTAGTGTAATCGTAAACAAAAATGCAGCCCCAGGACATAAAGACAGACGGAGACGTACAAACAGATGTAGAGATGCCCACATATTCCCATATCCAGAAGTGATAGAGGGATAGAAAGAATATCAACGTAGATTTTCAAATTCTTGCAAAGAATTCTGACTTCAAACAAAATATGTCTGCTGACCCTCAGGAGTTAATTACAGTTAGAGGAACACCCTACAGGGAATCTTTTTAAGGATGGAAAAAAGATCTGTGTCTCAATTCCGTTAAAATGAAGCAAACAGGCTGTAGGCATTTTTACCTCCGTGGGTAAAATAAACCACCCCATGTCCTCTTCATGACAAACCTCAAACAGGCTAAGTTTAAAAATTGGACAAAATCCAGAATTTTAGAAACAGACAGATACACGGTATCTTAGATAGAATACCAGTGTTTTGTTTGTTTGTTGCCTATGGCAGAGAATAGTGGCTAGGAAGAAACCCAACACCTGCTGCTCACCTACCGAATACCATGCGTTTCGTACATGTATTCTGTATATCACCATATGCAATTTAATGTAACTCTGTAATTTAGAACCCGCAACCAAGAGTGGCAATTTGAAATCATTTTACACTATTACAGAAGATACAGATGGAGCTTGAAAATCTTCTGTGAATCTTCAAACCATTTAACTCTCATAGCTTCTATGTTTCCAGAAAGATGTATCTTTTGCGTGGCATCTTTCATTAGTGTTGGTCTCGCCCACTAGACTGCACTCTCCAGCAGGGCACCTGTCACATCTGGGCTTTCCTTTCTGTCGCATCCCCAGCTGCTAGCACGTGGGCCTCCTCGCCGCAAAGACTCAATAAATAATCGCTAAATGGACGAATGAACGAATTGTTGTTGGTTTCCCCTATATTGCTATATCCACAGGACCCATTGATTTTTCTCGGTTTGAGAAAACAGTTCTTAAAACAGAAGGGAGAATATTAAGAACCACACCTGAACACTGAAGTGCGGAGTTATGAATGGGGATCTAGAAATAGCTTTCTCTGATAACAGCTTCATCTGACAAATGTTAGGCTCTTGAAAGTCTCTCTCTTACAGACACGGGGCAAAGCAACATGTTCGCAGTTGTCAAGTAGCACCCTCTGCAGAAACATAAGTAGAACAAAAGCTGACAGGGAGCCACAGCTGCCTCCGAGCCCTGGTTGCATAACACCACCTCGGAAACTGAGTGTCTCTCAGGTTAACTTGGATGCCGGAAGCTGAAGCTCTGAACATAATCACGGCTGGTATTTTTGTTCGCCTGCTTGACAGATAGTTAGCAATAATGAATCGGCTCGCACAGAACACGATTTAATGCTTAGAAGAGAAGAAGAAACATGGCTTACGATATTGAAGGACAAAATGCCTACCATGTCTTTCTCCATTCCCTCTCACCTGCAATCTTTGGTGTTAAAAACCTCACTGAGACCCGAGTCTCCAGGAACATGTGATTTGCTGGTCTGGAGGAAAGAACAAAGACAGATCACTGTTAAATCATCTGGTGGAGTCAACGGTCTAACTAAATTGACCTACCTGGAAAGGAGCCTAATAAGAATAATAATAACATTATTATGACAACTTTCAGTTCAGGTTTATTGAGTGTCTTCTATGGACCAGGCACTGTTCCAGGAAATGGAGATACAGCAGTGAACAGAACAGAAAAATAAAAATAGTTCTCAGGGAGCCTACCTAATACAAAAATGTCTCCCTAAAGCATACATGCCTGTCATAACTTTGAGGCACTAGAGAATTCTAGAGAAAAGGGAAGGGAAAAGTTGTCCACAGTAATTTCCAGATTAGAGAGTAGGGATCTGAATTCCCGAATCTGGGCTAGCACCCCTGCACCTCAAAGCATTCGTGGGCATCTGTGGGCATTTCTGAGCATGGAGCCTTTTTCCTACAGTTTAAAATGGGTAGAATGAGGAATAGAAAGAATGCTGTGTTGAAAAAAGAACATGGTCTACTGCTCATAATCTAGGAACCAAAAGCTAACTTTTAACGGCATGGATTTAGTTGCAACTAAATCAAATGGTGAGTTCTCAGCTCTCATGCATTCCTGACCTAGCAGCAACGTGTGGGGAGAAGAGAGCACATCCTCTCTTTCCTGGGCTCACAGAACAGCCCGCTCTTTGTTTCCCTCGTGTCCCTCTGACCATGCCTTCTCAGTGTCTTTGGATGTGTCGTCTTATCCTTGAACTTTTCAAAATGGCAATGCCCAAAGGCCTGGTCCTATGTATGCTTCTACTCTTTATTCCAGCTAACTCTGCTGGGAATCTTTTTCAATCCCATGTCTTTAAATATGAACTGTAAATATGAACTAGAGAGCCTGGACAGAGTGCCTGGCATCAGATTCATCCCTCCACTGCGCGCAATAAAAATATCGAAACAAGACACATCCAACAGCTGTTTGTGAGCACTGGACAGCAGCTGATGTTGAGGTGCGCTTCTTGAGAGAAGGGGATTACATGAGTTGAGTGCTGTATTCGCTTCTCCTGTCTCTCGGTAGCATTTTCCAAGCAGCCATGCCGGGACATAGAGCCCAGACAGGGAACTGCAGTCTGGTGGCAGGAACCGAAATCAAACCCTGGGAACGGTAATGGATCTGAGATTTTGGAGATACGTGAAAAGAGAGGAGTAAGCCACAGAGAAGTGTCCCAAGAAAGTCTGCATAAAATGCACCTCCAGTCCTTAGCTAACTGCGATACCACATGTTATAGAGGACCAGAAGGCAGCAGCTCTTGGGAGCTCAGTGCTGAACAGAGATTTCAAGATCACATGACTTTGAAGAGATGCTGAGGTTTGGGCCCAGCCAAACCCCAAACTTGGCAACAACAGAAGCTTTAATTGTGGCCAAAAAAAAAAAAGACAATGTCTCAGCAGCAATGATTACATGCTAAGAATGGAACTATATTTCAGGACAAAGGGATTCGTCAAGAGAGACCTAATGCAAGCAAGCCTAAAACAAAGGTCTGTCAAGATCAAAGTCGTCTGCCACAGACTTAACTGCCTGTCTGATGAAAATTCAGCATTCTTTAGAAGAAGATAACATAATTTAGAAACTCCACATCTTGTCATACAAAATGTCTAACATGTAATTGAAAAATAAGAGACATATACAGAGATAAGAAAAAGTGACTGATAATCAAGACATTATTATTAATGAAAGTGTGCAAAGAAATGATCCAGTTATTGGAGTTGGCATACAAGAACGTTTGGATAAAAAGTAATATGTTAAAGGCAATAAAGATAAAGATGGACAGAAAAGATTAAATGATGGAATGTTTAATAGAGAACATGAAGCCCAGAAAGAATGAAATGGACATTCTAGAACTGCAAAATGCAATTTCTGAAATTGAGAACACATGAGTTGGGTTTAACAACAGATTGGACTGGGAAGAACGTAACATTTGTAAACTTGAAGGCAGGCCAATAGAAAATGTTTAGCCTGAAGCACCAGAGGGGGGAAAAGGCAATAAAATAGTAGAGCAAATCGTAAGAAATAAATAAGACACAGTGAAAATGATTAACATGTATGTAATTAGACTCCTAGAAAGATAAAGGGAGAGAATTGGAAATAAGCAATATCTGAAAAGACATCAGCACACATCAAGAGATTATATATGAGCATACTTTGGAAGAGACACTGCTCGGGTAGCTAAGCAGCCCAGCAGCTCCGCCAGAGTCCCCGCTCCGGCTGTTGAGCAGCAGCGACAGCAGACAGCAGCAGCTTCAGCCTCTCTCCACGGAGCTGTGTTTGATGGAAAGCTTCCTGCACGCTGTATTTTATTTCTTCAGCTGCGAAGAAACATCAGGAACAATTCAGGGGCCTGGAAGAGGGTTCTCTAGGGATAAAAAGGCATTCTGAATAAACCTCATGCCTACGTCTTGACTCCAATCCCCCTCACGTGAGGTCAGGTGTGGAATTTTCCACTAGTGGCATCACGTCAGTGCTCAATTTCAGATTTGGGGACATTTCAGATTTTGGATTGGGGGATTAGAGATGTTCAGAGGGAGATAGAGTGAGGGAGACAGAGACCTAGGCATTGCCATCAGGCCACCAGGGGGAAAAACAATAAGAATTAGAGCTAATTTTGCAACAGAAACTATGAAAGCCCAAGACATGGAGTGAAACCTTTAAAGTGGGGTATGGAGACAGGCGTGGTGGTGCAAGCCTGGAGTGCCAGCTACTCGGGAGGCTGAGGCAGGAGGGTAACTTGAGCCCACGAGTTCAAGTTCAAATTCACCCTGGGCAACACGACGAGGCCCCCACTATTACCAAAAAAAAAAAAAAAGGGGGATGAGGACAGTCAATGTTAACTCAACTCTAAGAAACGACAGTAAGCTAGCACTGCTTATACTATCCTGGATTAAGCTTAAGCCCATTATCTAAAGTGAGGTGACACAAGATCAGGAAAACGGGCTCCACATCTACTCACCATCAAATAGGTACTGATTGATTAAACTATGGTGCTCAAATGGTGGTGGTGTTCACCAGGGTTTGTGGGGGGATAGACCCACGTCTTAGGGATGTGGTGAGCATTGTGGAGGGGAAGGGCATACCTCTAACCCTTCATAGGGAGAGGCAAAGATATAAAATGTAACTAAAATGTCAACAAAAAAAGAAAGAAAGAAACATTTAGCAGGTGTCGGGCGTGGGGGGGGAGGGGATGGGTGTATACTTACGTAATGAGTGCAATGCTCACCACCTGGAGGAGGGACTAGCTAGAAGCTCTGGCTGGGAGGGGTGGCAAGGGCAATATATGTAACCTTAACAATATTTGGACCCCCATAATATGACGAAGTTAAAAACAAACAAACAAAAATGAGAATTCTACAACCACTAAACAATCTTTCGGAAATGAAGGCAAAACTAAAATATTCTCATTATGATAAGGTAAATATTCAGTATCTTGACTTTATTATAATATTATCGATATCCTGGTTGTGATATCACATTCTAGTTTTGCAAGATATTGACTTCTAGGGAAACTAGGGAAATGGTACCTGAGATCTTGCTGTATGGTTCCTACAACCACATGTGAATCTATAATTACTTCCAAATATAAATTTTAATTTTAAAAGTTTTTAAAGAAACAAAACCTGGAATATTTGTTGTCAGCAAACCTAAACAACCGGAAATATTAAAGAAAGTTTTCAAAATTGAGAAAAATGATTCCATTTGAAAGCATGGTAATACAAGAAGGAATGAACAACTCAAGAGAGAGTAAACATATGGGTAAATGTAAAAAAAAAAATTATCAGTTATTTTAAGCAACAATAATAACAACCTTTTGTGAAATATATAACATGCGAAAGTAAAACTTTTGACCGTATTAGCAAAAATTGTGAGTAGGGAAGAAAATAAAGCTATCCTATTGAGAAATTCCTATATATTTGATGAAGTAATAAAATAATAATATAAGGTAAACCGGATATATTTTGTAATTTAAAGGGAAATCACTAAAATAATTATGCTAAGCGTTATTGCACTAAATCTAATAGAAGACCAAATTGATTAATAATGATTTTTTAAACTTGGTAAAGTCAAAAGAAAACATGAAGGGAGAAGCAAACAGAAAATGTATGAATGAGACCAAGAGAAAGTAAATTGCAAGCCGTGAGGTTTACATCCAACCATATCAGTAATCACATTTCATGTAAGCGGATCAAATACTCCAAATAAGGGAAATATTTTCTGAACTGATTACAACACCAAACAAAACAATTCTACTTGCAAAGTTGAACTTTTCCCCCCATGCTCACCAGCTTAGCATGATGGAAGCTCCACTTGGGGTGGCTGTGGCCAAGAAAAGGGGCCCCTGTCCCTCCCTTCCAGCTCCCAGCTGTGGCCTAAAATGAAATTCTAAGCCTCCCCCATCTCCTGACTGAACGGACCCCTCTTGTCCAAGGGGACCATGAAGGGAGGAAGGTAGGACACATCATTGTACCCCTTCCCTTGCTAATGGCCACGGGGCTTTTCTCTAAGGGCCAGACCAGCATTCTTTCCCCATAAAAGACCATCAACCATGAAGTGGCTTTAAACAGCCCATGGATCATGCATGCCAAGATGGGGTTTTGTGTCCTTGTTTCACCTTTGCGATGCAGAGGGTGGCCATTCCCGAACATGGACTCCATGAAAAGGCAGAAACCTCCGCTGCACAGGGGCACGGTTCTCTTTTCATAAATATTCATCACTCTTCCTCCGGCTTGTTAAATATTTATATTTGTCCATCCTGTTCAGTGTAAATTCCTGTCCCCATTGTCCCTGCCTCCAAGCACGTGTCCCTGGCTTGTGGCCGGGGGCCCTGCTTTCCAGCTTGCCAGAATGGCCACCCACAGGCTGCACCCCTTTATGAGACATGAAGCTCTCCTTCCCAAATTATGAGCTTTTTCTATATTTTTTTCAGTTAACACAGTCCAGGGATATGGTATCCCCCTTGCAGGGGCAGGCTGCCAGCAGTTCCACTTCCACTAGCTCTCTGTGAGGGGAGACACAGGTTGGGGACCCACTTCCTCCGCCCATTCCCCACCCTGGGGCAGAGACGCTGCCCCAGGTGCATCCACAACTGAGATACAATTTCCTGAACACCGGTGCCGAGGGTACCATGGCCCAGAGTCCACTGCCACAGCCCATCACAGGGTGGAGCAGTGAGTCAAGGAGACCAGAGACTACCGGCCCCACTCAGAGCTTGCTCACAAAGCAGAGGTGTCCTTCCAGAAGAAGCAGGCCACCAGCTCTGGAGTGTGACTCAGAGATTCTGCCCAGGTGAAAATCAGACGGACAGAACAGGAACCTTCAAAGCTCTCCCCAAAGGAATTGCCTTTATTTAGGACAGATCATTCTGAGATCCAAGCCTTTTAAGGGCTCTCTCAAAAGCAGTGGAGATGTTGGCAGTAAGCAGTTATGCAAAGAGATAAACTGTAGGACAACCAGAAACAGGAAGTTGGGACCCATGGTCTCTTGCCATGCTGTTTGATAGACAGTGACATTATTTTTAACTATAGAAAACTGAGAAGCAGAAAGGAAGCCCATAAACCCCAAATATTCGTGGGTTCCAGGCACTTTTATCTGCATGCTCTGGTTCCTTATTTTCTGTTTAAGATTTGTTTCCATTTTTAGGAATGCAAAGGGCATGTGGGGGGTATGATATAAATTACCTTATTAGAGACACCTGTCATCACTCTTTACCTGCTTCCTTATAATATATGCATCTAATGTTCTTTAACTTGCACCCAAGCTCACATTCTGATTTTCACATTATTTGATTATTTAATCAAGGCCATTACGCATTGTGTTTATCCTGACTTTGTGCTTCCGTACATTCCTTTAACTCTACATCCAACCCTTTCCCTATTGTGCATTCCATGGAAAATCAAGATATCGTTTGACAGATACGAATTAGGTTAGGAGGATCATGCAGAAGAATATTAGAAATGGAAATGACCCTATGAACTCCGAAGCATAGATTCACCACAGGTATTAAAGCAATAATAAATTTATCTTTGAGAGGCATTCTCTATTCATCACACTCATCTCCATAATTACCTGATGATCTATCATCCCCATTTACATTTAAGGGCAACTAGACTCAGCTTGTTAAGCGACCTCCCCAAAGTATACATCTTGTTATGATCACCGTTGTTACTCGTTTTGCCCATTTACAAATCTTCTCCAGTTGCCAATCCCATAACAAACCCTTTGCTTAGAATAACATTTCTGGCTTCTTGGTGATTACCGGTGCCCTTTCCTAAAGCTGTCCGGCTGTCCCTGCAGTGAGAGGGAGGCCAGGCGCTGGCAGCCTCTGATAAGCCTCGTGCTCAGCACTCAGCATTGTCTCAGGTGCCATATTCCTGCGACCCAGACCCTCATTTCCATCCCCTGATCTGCCTCTAATCTGCAATTCCAGCAGATTGTAAATCCCAGCCATTGTCTTGCTACTGGCATCCATCCCCTCCACAGAGCTTAATGAATTATGGTAATGGCTAACATGTGACAGAGGAACTTGAAAAAAAAAAAAAAAAGGATTGCATTTAAATATTTACCGTATAATGCCAGCATTCTGAGTGTATCAAATACCCCTTGAACACAAGAAAATGTGTTTTGCTGTATCACTGAACACAGTATTTTAAAAATCTAACAGCTGGGATGAATGCGTTTAACATCAGAGTTACAAGGAAGAGAGCTAGTACATCACATCGCTGAAAGAATTGGAGCAGTCATTAAAGTGATAGAATTATTGTGGAATCGTGTTAATGAAAAAGACCTTCGCAGCATCTACTTTAGCACTTTCTTCTTAAAGCTTAGGAAAGGAAGCTCCAAAAAAGGCAGGAGACCATCAGCCAATTAGTGACAAAGTAAGACGACAATTATTTTTCAGTTTGTGCTTCACTCACCCTCTCTGTGGTCATTCCATTATCCACACAGCTCCCACGGTTTATCTAGAATGTGAAGAGGACACCATGGCCACAACCAGCTTACAAACCTTTAATGAGGACCTATTTTTCCATGAGATGATACGTAGACTCCTTAGCATAATTACTCAAGTCCTCCACAAGGCAACTCCGTCCACACTGCTAGCCCCAGATGCTTTCTGCACTTTCTCGAGTGAGCTTTATGGGAGCCACAGCCAAGGCATAATTTCCTGAACACGGCTCCTCATTCCTTTCCTCTGCCTGATTCATCTTTTACCTCCCATTCTTTGTCCTATTTTACCCAGCCTAAAACCCTATTGATTGCACACAGTATATCTGGCTTGGTAATTGTTTGAGGAAAGAATAAAGTCTTAAAAATGTCTTTAACAAAACTCCTGGAAAACAGAAGACAAGCAGGTAATTGAAAGGGTAAACGGGGCTTTTATCCCTGGGAAACAAAACTGGGGCAAATGCAATCGGCATTTTATCAATTTCACACATTTTTTTCAGAGCAGGTACCAGATTTGCAATTCAGAGCAGGTACCAGATTAAGAAGGCTCCACCTTCACCTGTTTTCTCTTTGTGACTGAACAGGGTGGGGTATGGACAGCTCCTAATAAAGCCCGACCTGCAAGCTGAGCTGGGCAGTATGGTGACAAGAAAGCCAACACTACCACGTGACCTATGCCACCCAGCTTCCATGACCCCAAAGAGAGGTCCCCAAGCCCGGTTGTTTCCAGAGTTAGTGACGGACGGGTCCGAAGGTGACATTAGCTTAGAAATTACAGTTTGCTATGATAAAGAAGGGTTAAAATCGAAGTAATGTGCTTTACACTTCATAGTTTACAAATATTTTTTTAAGCATTAAGAGAATGAAGCACTAGATAGATGTTGCAAAATGAATGAACCTTGAAAACACTCATTGGCTCTCTTGAAATTCCATATGAAGTTAGTATTTGCTTATAAAGCCCTACAGAGAATCCAGCTAGAAAACCAGTAGGGTTTGCGTTGAATTTGTAGATCTAAGTAAAAGAAGTCAGTCACAAAAGAGCATGTATTTTGTGATTCCACCTGTATGAAATGTCCAGAATAGGCAAACGTACAGACACTGAAAGTCCACTAGTGGCTGCTCAAGGCAGGCATGGTGGGGCGGGAGGACAGGTGGGCCACAGCTAAGGTGCTCAGGGCTTCCTTCTGGATGATGAAAATGATCTAAGGTTGACTGTAGTGATGGTTGCATGTATCTACGAATATACTCAAACCATTGAGTTTTATACTTTAAATGGACTAATTATATAGTTTGTAAATTTTATACCAATAAAAATGTTTTTTTATAAGTTGTTAGAAAGTCAACTCTTACAGTCGACCTACAGATCAGCCCAAGAGCTTACTGAGAGCACTGGCCAAAAGGTGTTTAACCCTGCAGAGATTTTGCTGTTCTTCAAAAGTAGGATAATGTCAATACTGACCTCAGAAAGCGTAGTGAGGAATAGCCGTTGAGCAAGAATCTATGGAGAAGTGGCTTGTGTCCAGTGCTATTCTGGACAGAATGCTGCTATAGCGTGGGTTTTGTCCCCTCAAAATCTCACCTTGGAATTTAATCCTTCGTGTGGTGGTGTAGGAGGTGGAGCCCGGGGGAGGTGTTTGGGTCATGGGGCGGATCCCTCATGAGTAGACCAACGCCCTCCCTCAAGGGTGAGCGAGTTCTCACAGTTAGTTCCTGCCAGGGGTGGTTGTTAAAATGAGCTGGCCAGCTGAGCTGTTAAAATGAAGCTCCCCAACCGTCACTTGGCTTCCTCTCCCGCCCCCTGGTCTCTGCACACACAGCCCCCTTCCCTTCTGCCAGGAGTGGAGATGGCCTGAGGCTGTCACCAGAGGCCAGACCCTCCAGACTCTGGTGAGCCAAGGGAACCTCTTTTATTTGTAAATTACCCAGCCTCAGGTATTCCTATACCTATAGCAACACCAAACAGACCACAAATATATAGATGTAGAAAAATTATATGTCCCCGAACAAAAATTTCCTCAATACCCTTTGTACTTTAATAGGTATAAAATAAATTATAAGCAAATTAAATTTTGGGCTAACACACAAGAAAGAGAAAACATAGCTGAAATAATTATTATGCATTTTAACAATATTAATAATAATTTCTATATAATTTGGAAAGGACTTTAGGGAGACATAGGAATGGGTAATGCAAGTAGACCAGATGAACACAGTTGCTTGCTCTATAGATGGTGTAATGAAGAATGTATCTAAAAACTGATGTGTGAATCAACTCTAGTGTTTAAAATCACTAGAGTTAAGTTAAAGAAATAGACTACTTTAAATCCAGAAATATCTTTGGGTGGGTAGTGCAGCAAAAATGTTTCAGTGGTCTAAGTGTACAATTTATTCTTACAGTAGGAATCACCATGGGAATGTTTTAATAAAAAACATTTTAAATATGTACGGGGGTATTTATGAGTCTTTGCAATTCTAGCATGGTCCGTGGAAAAGAAGTTATAAGAAGTTCCAGTGAGAACAATTAAGTGTTGGCTTTTTCATCACAAAGGTCATATTTATGTTTTCTAGTGTTTAACATTTGCCAGTGGAATGAAATGTCAGAGACTTTATACACTCATCTGCAGACTTCACTTTTGAACTCATTCATGTTGGCCCCTCAAACAACTCTCTCGTGTCTCAATCACAGAAATATAAGAGTTAACATCGTTACATCATTTAAAAACATTAAGCAATAAGTGATGACATTGAGGGACCACAGGATTCTGAGATGGATTTGGATTCTGAGTAAACATTGGTCAGTTTCTTGTCCTTGGAGCTTAATTTACTGATCTGTAAAATGAGGCTAATCGTCCCTTCCGACGTCACAGAAGCATTAGTATGAAAGTGAGATCAAATGAAAACATTAAGTAAGAAAGTAATGCAGCATGTGATAAAATATAGGAGAGGGTTTTTTTTTTTTAATTCACCATAAAAAAAAAAGTAGTGATTCCAAAGTACACAGAAAGAAGCAGGGTTGATTTTTCAAATCTTCAAACTATAGATGAACTAAGTAAATATTATTTGCATGCAAAATGTTTTCTTTAAAGCCAGAAAATAATTTTCATCATTGTTTCTTGTTCTGTTCCTTATGGCATACAAATCACACGAAAATCTGTGTGCATAGTTCCCACATTGCTATACAGGGAACAAGTAATGCTTCCTCTTTGGAGCTGCTACTTAAGAACAGAATGAAAGGTACCAAAAAATTTTTGCTTGAAAATGACACAAAGAAAAAGAGCCAACCCTATTAAACGGTTGCTGTAATAAGTCAACCCTACATGTTCAGTTGCTTACCACAATACACCTTTGTTTCTCACTCACACTGAGCCTGGTGCGGACTGGTAGGCAGGTCACCTTTGACGGGGTCATTCGTGGACCCAAGAACCTTCCGTTCTGTAACACCACCATCCTGTGAGGCCCTGGAGCCTCCCGATGGTTCGCTCATTTCCAGCTGGCAGACAGAGAGAGAGGGGAGGGTCCTTGGAAGGTTTTAGTTAGCAAGAATGGAAGAGGAAGGCACATCTTCCCACACCTTGCTTTGACCAGAGCTCACTTACGTGGCCACACCTGACTGCAGAAGAAGCATCCCTTGTGGCCCAGCATTTACGGCCACAGAGAAGAGGCAGAGGCTTTTAATAGTCTGATGGCACTCTTTCATCCTCGCTAGATCATGATTTCATAAAGTAACTGAAAAAAATGTCCAGAGATAATACTCGCTTTACTGACCTCAGGAGCAGTTTAATGCAGGACAAAAAATGTCACCACAACTGAGTGTCTATTCCCTTCTCAAATCCAGTCTGTACTCATTGCATTTGCCCTCAAGGTCCATTTGGCGACAAGCCGATGATAGCAATTCTGAATCCATGTCGCCCTCACCCCTAACGCACACACACAGGCTAGTTCAAACAAGGGCGTGGAGCACGGATGCCATTGGGCTGAGCTGAGCTGCGTCCCTGTCCATGAAACTTCTCTGTGCACACGGGTATAAGAAGCGCGGTGGCCCTTGGTCATGGGCTCCCCGAGAGCACTCTGCACAATGCAAGCATTAAGACTAAGCGCCACTCCCCAGAGAAAATGCAGAATATTACAACTGGCAACATGATGGGTGGAGCCCTCCTGGACAGAAAAAGCAGATGCCCACTCGACCCAAGCATCTACCTTCCTCTGTCATGCTCTTGTGACTAACAGCACTGAGCACGAAAATAAGGAAGGAAGGACTCACAGCGGCGCTTTACAAGAGCTCGAGCCAGGCAGGAGCTCAGGCACCAAGGCTGTGTTGCAACTCTGCTGTCTCTGTGCCTCTGTGCAAACTTTGGGTGCTGCATCACTAAGGTTATTTAGCTATTCTCTGTGCATTTCCCCTTTTCTCCTACTGCCAAATCCCCAACTCTATCTTACGGTCACACCTGCCAAGAGAGCTTCTGCTCGGTCCCATGGTGAGCATGGTCATCCGAGAGTGGGGACACTGTCATTGATCACCCCAGTCTGCACAGTGGAGACTCATGACCCCAACTAGGCTCCTTAAGCTCCTTCCCGAGCAATTGGCCGGCGGCAGGGAGCCCGCAGGAAGGACAGGCATGCGGCAGCCCTGCAGGGGTTAGCTAGTCCAGCACGCTCACGTCTGGGAGTCACTCTGCTGGTGTTCTTCTCTGTGTCAGCCACGTGAGGATGCCTACCACGCTTATAAACACAGGGCTCAAGGTGGACAACCCTTGTCCTGGCCAGGGAGACTATGGGTTCAAGTAAAATTCTTTGATCATAGTTTGACTTTTGACTGGATGTGACTTTCTCCCTCTGTATGGCACAAAGACAGACTTTCTCAGCGATGGGCAGATTGTTCAAATGGGTAGCTGTGCAGGATTTTAGAACTGGAAGGAATCTCCCCGCCTCGTGTCAAACCAATGTGCGAAGAAGTCCAAGAGCAAGTTTGGCAAAACAGGAGCCGCTGATTAGTGGCAGAACATGTGGGAACCCAGAACCCAGAACCCAGAGCACTGGTGCAGGTCCTTTCTGCTTCTGTGTCATACGGAGTTTGTCCGCTTGGCCGGTTATTTTAGGAAAAATTCCTCTTTAAGCCATTGTCTTTTCGGTGTGGGTGTCAGACGCGGGGGAGGGGACGGGAGCGTGACTGCAGCGGAGAAGTAGCCCCGTGGATGCCAGCAGCTGTCTCCTCCTGCTTGTCCAGAGGTGTCCCCCGTCCCCGTGGGCACCCAGGAGGTTACATGGAAGTCACACCAGTTTGCACCCACAGGAGGCAATGAAGGCTTATGTTTAGACAAGAAAAAAGAAAAGTATCTATTAGCAAAGGAGGTACTCTTATGTTCAGTTAAAACAAACAACCTACTAAGAGACTTAAAAGAAGATTTGGGGATTTTCGTTTCAGAGAACCATCATGCTGAAGAAAACTTGAGAGATAATCTTGTCTATACTTTTCATCCTATGATGAGGTCACTTTCTCACAAGCACTTTTAATTTAATACACACACACACACACATATATAGGTTATTTTAAAGCCCTAGAATTTCTTACTGTTTTCTGCTTTTCCGCAATGTTTTGCTGAAGGTCGCTGTGCATTTACATTTAGATGTTGCTTCAGCTTCAGTTTAGCATACCATGGTATTTGGTCCTTATGTAGCCCAAATTATTGGGTGCAAAGTGTTTAAACAGAAATGCCATGAATTGCATATTCAGGGAGAACATTTAGCAGCACTGAGTAGAAAGAACCAGGTTTCTTGCCAACCCAGAAATCTAAGTTTTAGTTACTTTCACAATAAAGAAGTAACTTTTCAAACCTTGACCTAAAGGCATGAAATTTAACTCTTTTGTTAGACAAAAAGAAACCTCAATTCATCGTGAGTTCAGGAGAAAGGCTTTGTTAGTAGTATTTACTTAGTGACACGGAGTTGCGCTGACAGATGAAGAAGCATATCTTAGGGTCATCAATGATTAGAAGCTGGCATTTTGCAGGCTGGCATTTTGTAAGACATTTCAATGTATATAATTTACAGGATTTTGGAAATTTGAGGCTGAAACTTATACTTAATTATTTTAACTAAAGGTGTGTGATGAGGTCAAACTTGAGGGATTTTTGTTCTCTTTATTATTTCAAGATTTAATAAACTTCCATTTAATTGCATCCAGCTTCTTTTTTTTCCTTTAAGAGCATCAAAAACAAAAACTACCCATCATCAACCAGATTTTTTTTGAAACGGGAGCATTCGTTTGTGGGCCTCCTTCCAGGGCGAACACCCCAGTTTTCCCCAGACCCAAGTTCCAGGACTCTGACCCCACAGGAACGGACAATTCTTCCCTATCTCTACCAATATCCTGTCTTTAGAAGGTGTCAGAGATTCTAAGGATAAGGTTTAAAAATTCCACAGTGGGCGGGGAACTCTCTAAAAGGAAGAGGCTTGAGATCCAAACTCTTTCCTCTAACGTTAGGGATTATTTGAACGTTTCTGACAGACTGAAGTAGCTTCCAAGTTTAATAATTCAACAGTCAACGAAGGACACAGTGCCAACCCCCACTAAGGGAGGCAGCCTTCCCTGGCAGTCTAGGGTCACCACTAGAATAGGGGACAGCTGGCTCTGGACTCGGCGTGTGGCCAGTGGCAGAGCCTACATCTGCGTCTCGTCCCCATTCCACTGCCCAGGGATCCTGATGCAGGACACGGCTTGGGGAGAGTGATGTCTGGGGACAAGGTCAAAAAGGTCACAGGGCATCTCGATGAGGCTCAGGTCACCTCTCACCAGGGAAACATCTCCTTCCCGAGAAAATAGCACTGAAGCAACGGGCGCCATGCTGAATGGCCCGCCGTGCCGTGGGCACAGACGCTTTGGGCTTCCTGCTGCCCACCTGATTCCAAAGTGGGGTCTCCCTCCGCTTCTGTCCCCCTTCTGCAAGGACTATGCATGCGTTCAGCTTGACTGAGTTTAGCAGCAACAAGACGGAGAGCAACACTGAGCCCTCCAGCGGAAAGATCAGATTTCAGAGCATTTACTGGTCGTGTCGGTTTTTATTCTTCTCTTGGACGTGTTAGTACCTAGGCCTGCACTTCTGGGTTGAATTAGAACTTGTCGTTTACACAGGAAGGCGGGAACCTAGGGAGAAGAAGAAAAGTAGCCTCTCCGCGTGCAGACTGTGGACTGCGTCATTTATCCTGTAGGCTAACGGGAAAGTTACCCGATTTTGTACTCCAAACCTAGGAAGCGGAATACACGACTGCTACATGTGGTTTGTAATTCTGTAAGGTGAGTTCAGCCATTCACATATAATTGCTTTATGCTCCTAAATTTCAAATTTAAAGAGCCCACTCTTCCCAGAATTAGCGACAGATATCTGGACCCTGTGAATCCCACATTGTTATCTTAATTGCGATTCTGAGCATTGGCCAAAAGCACCTGAGCTGCTTCCCCTGTGGGACGTGAATTCAGAGAGTTACCCCTTCCTTAGGACACTCCATGCTCTGCTCGCACTAAAAACGCTCCGTGGAAACAGTGCCTAGCCTAGACTGTGATGTTAACAAAACAAAAAATAAAGGAAGAACAAAATTAATGCCATAAAAGTGCTGCTTATTTAGTAGAGGACTAAATGAAAGTGTTTTTCTGAAGTCTGAATTTTAAACATAAACAGATCTTCAGAATTCCCCTCTGAGATTCTTTCGGTATGCTAACGTTCCCTTGAAGCTCAAAGTTTATTCTTTGAAAAATTAGCCCAAAGAATAGCACATTGAGCCTCAAAAGAATACTTTGAGATGCTCTCTCCTTAAGCATGGAATTTTGTTCTTATGGGGCTAAGATAAAATATATTGAAGGTAAGTTTGCATTAAGTCCCCAAAGAACATTGTTGAATTCAATTATTAGTTTTTGTAAAGAGTTTATATTCATATTTGAGATCAATTTAGAATGGAGAACAACCAGTTTTAAATTTAGTAAACCTGAAGTTTCAAAAAGTGGCATTATAATTTTTAAGTTTATTTTTATTTTTTGTCATTTTTAATTTTACACATCTTTCCACAAAGGACTTTAAGATGCTTTGCAGCATTTGCGGTATCTGTCTCTAGAGGAATATTAAATGAACCTGTTTCCTGCTTCCTCCAGACTCCAAACTAACAGACTCTCTCGGCAGAGTTTGAAGATTAATTCAAATGGATGCGGCTATATGGAGTGTCCACCAAGTACCAGGGAGTTCAGGGGCAGAAAAACAAGCAAGGCTTCATTCCGGCTAGCCAGTTGCTCATAAACTCGTGGGTAAACATCATATACATATAAAAGTAAGACACAATGAGAGCTAGAATGCAGGTGATGTGTGTTGGAGATATGAGCAGAGATAAATTCTTCTGGGTGGGAGTCGGGGGAGATGATCAGGGCATGACCAAGGAAAGAAAGAGTCAGGTCTTTAGAAAATTATCCTCCAAACCTGCTCCAATGTTGCTGTCCATGCGGAAAGAAGGTGGGGAAGGGCGTGTAAAGGGGCATCTTCTAGACACATGTGTGCAAATGCAATCACCAAGGAAAGAGCATGGGGTGCCGAGGAAATAATAAGAATCCCTGATTTATGAGTTTGCGAAGCCATCAACCCATTTGATTCTCACAATAGAACCAGTGATGGAGACCCTGAGGCCATGATGAAACTACTGTCTTATTTAATAAGTAACAGGACTGACTGCACCTACACCCAGGGCCTGGGGCTCTGAGTAGCATGTTTTCCCTACCTGTCCTGCAAACAGAGTGTGAGGCAAAGGGTGGACTAAGGATAGGAAATAAACATGCCAGGTGGTTTTTATTTTTCTAAGCTTCCTTAAAATTTAGAATTGCAGGACACTATCACTGTGAGTTGGTTAATTAATCCCCTGAGGAGATTGAATTCCTCCTTGGCAGGATGGTGGCCAAGAGATGTGAGGTCTTATGGCCAGAATATTCTCTTCAGTAAGATACGAGGCTACTGGTGCATAGAGAATGAATGGCTGGGAGGATTTTTCCTGCCATCCCAATACTAACTTCTACTTTTCAGGCTATAAATCAAAAGTTTGGGGGATTTTTTTTTAAGAATGAAATTTTCCCGGTGCCACAGACACACTCGTAGTTGCCAAGCTTTCCCTGGATTTTTCTTATAATTGATGACAAAACAGTGTACCCAACAGGCTTTCGCATGGAAGCTGCAGGTGGCTGTACTGAAGATGGTGCTGTCTCCTCCATCGGCAAGCACAAATGTGTATGGACTTCCAGAGTGAAACGTCACACCCCGGTCCTCATTCAGAGCTGCAGTTTCTCTACCAGACTGGACACCAGAACCTCTTGCAGGGCTTCATTTTCAACTTGCTTCTTCCCTCCTAGCACCCACGTCTGCAGACGAGGATTCCGCTCACCGTGGGGAAGTTCCCCAGGTGACTGCGATGATCCGCAATGCAAGAGAAACACCACGTTAGAGTCCCCAAACCACAGAAGCAGACCTACGTAAATGCATTAAAAATAATTACTTTGGCCGGGCGCGGTGGCTCACGCCTGTAATCCTAGCTCTTGGGAGGCCGAGGCGGGCGGATTGCTCGAGGTCAGGAGTTCAAAACCAGCCTGAGCAAGAGCAAGACCCTGTCTCTACTATAAAATAGAAAGAAATTAATTGGCCAACTGATATACATATAAAAAAATTAGCCGGGCATGGTGGCGCATGCCTGTAGTCCTAGCTACTCGGGAGGCTGAGGCAGAAGGATCGCTCGAGCCCAGGAGTTTGAGGTTGCTGTGAGCTAGGCTGATGCCACGGCACTCACTCTAGCCTGGGCAACAAAGCGAGACTCTGTCTCAAATAATAATAATAATAATAATAATTACTTAAAGGATAACGGATGCTTTCCTAATCATTAAATAAAAGGATGAAGTTGGCTATATAGTATTCAGAAGCATATCTGTTCTAGCCATCAACAACTCAAGCCAAACGTAAACAAGAGAATTTAGAACTGCAGGAGGCTATTGTTGTGCATTGGATTCTAAAACCTGGGAAGTAAACCTCAGATCCTTCCCTCTTCACTCGTGGTCTCAGACCAGCACCCCTGGCATCAACCGAGAAGTGTTTAGAAATGCAGACCCACCCAGACCTGCGGAATCAGAATCCGCATCCTCTCCAAGTCCTCAGGACAGCTGCCCGGGTACAAAATGTTCAGAAGCCTCAGGGCAGGCAGCGGTTGTGTACGTTGGCTGCGTGACAGAATCACCTGGGGCATTCTTTAAAATGCTAATTCCAGGGTCCTACCCCAGAGCAAATTATATCAGACTCTGCCGGTGCAGCCCCCACATGGGTATTTTAAAACCAATAGCTATTTTGATTCTGTAATAATAGGATTTATAGCAAAGAAGAGAAAGAGCTTTTCCCTCCTTTGAGTTGGCAAGCCAGCAAAGACCTCCTTCCACCAACGTGAAGGTGGAGTTCGATGTGCTCCCGCAGTCCCCACAAGAGGGGGCACGCCCCGTGCACTGGCAGAGGAACGACTTATAAGTCTGACACCTGTGTCTACTTGGGACAGTTCCTGCATTTCTTCTCCCAGCACGAGATCAGACGGTGCCTTTGCCTGTGAGCAGAGCAGGACAAACGCCCCCGGGAGCCCGGACTGCACGCACTCCTGGGATGGAGCCTGTCACCGTGGGAGCAATCTGAAGTCTGTCTCTTTCATTTCACCTGGGAATAGAAAACATTCGCTATTTTCTTTTTAACTGATGGAAGAATGAAGCTAACACATATTATTATCACGTCTCTAATCTCAGGGCCATTAATGATTTCTTTGTCTAATTTAGAGAGACAGGAAAGAAGGAAGTAAATATATCACCAACATCTTTATATCACCAAAATAAATGTATATAATAAATATATATAATTTTATTATATATAACAAACATATATAATTTTATTATATATAACAAATATATATAATAAATAAATATATCACCAAAATCTTTCCTAATATTAAAAATGAGTATAGCTCTAAAAATAAAAATTTGCCGTAATAGAATTTTATGAAGCCTCGAGTCTTATAAAAATCAAGGTCAGGTAATGCGTTCAAAGCCATAAAGCAGTACATTCGCTGTGTCGATTCAAATTTCCCAGGTGCAGACGAGGTTTTGGAGGGCACAGTTTCGGCGGCAGGGAATATCAAACGCCAGTGAATCCCTGCGCGGCATTAATCTTCATACTTTGCCCCTCCTTAACTCCCATTAAAAAGATAGCTGATTCTTAGAAGAGGGTTTACTTTTATTTTGAAAGCTTTCTCTTAGCATTATGTGCGGAATGGCCCTATCATGGCCCTTCCCACGTTAGATGATAAAGAACTTAAGAGATAATGAAAATAGCCATCCCATTTAAAAATAGCGTCACCTTTTCACGTCTACTTATGTTCGTCCAGTGATCTACTATGTACAGAGGATATTTGCATGCATCAGCATATTTAATGCTCCTAAAAGCCCCTGCGTCATTATTTCATCTTAATTTATGAAGAGGTGAAACTGAAATAATTTCAATATTTTATGTTCACACATTGATTTGGAGGTCACTTACCCTTGAATTGCTGCTCTCGAATCTTTGAAGTTTCAAAGTTACCCTCAAGTTCTACGAGTGATGTGGGGGCACCGGCTAGCGGACAGGTAGGTACAGCGGCTGGGGACAGCCAAAGGGACCCCGCCTCCCTGTTCCGCGAGCTGGGAGGGAGTGCAGCTGGTGAGGGGAAAATCCTTAACTGTTAAACAGTAAAACGGAACAACATGTACAGCAGCACAGCCAATAGTTCAGACAAGGAAAGTTTTAGGGTATGAGACGATGGACAAAGAGGAAAAAGGACTCTGGACTGGGAGAGATGGGGTCCCCACCTGAATGTCGCTACTTCACACCGCAGTGGACCCTGGGCTGGCTGCATTCAGATGGAGCAGGAGGAGCAGGCTTGAACCATCTCCACGCTCCCCCACCCTCCCAGCGCTAAGACTGACAGGCGAGCAGACTGCATGCCACACGTGGGCCTGCGCTGCTCCCTGCACACGGACAGGTTTGGATGCTCAAACGACCCCGGGATAAGAGGCCTGAAAAGCCTGCGGAAACTTGCGATGCAGCAGAGGTTTCAATTCTGACATCCTCAACACAGTGCTTCTCTGAGTCATAGCGGTCCTCTCCTGCTAGCGTAGCTCGAAGTCGGTTAATTGCAGACACTAATTCTGAGAACTCTTGGTTCAGAGTGTGCTTACGCTCTGCATAAATTCCCTCGCCGCCATTTACTGACATTACAGCACTTACCGCATTGCATTTCAGTTATCCGTGAGCACCTCTGAACGCAAAACTAAACCACAGAGGTAGGAACTGCTTTTACTTTTCTGCCTTTGTTGTGGTGGTTTAATGCATCTTTGCCATCCCCTCTGGATTTAATCCAGGGCCTCATGCCTAGTCGGGACCAGATAAATGCTTCGGAGTCTGCTCCATTGCTAACCAGAATTAGGGAGATGCCAGGTACAGAGCAATACTTATCCAGGAACTTCCATGATCCTCCCGCCACCTGGGCTGTGCTTCTCTCTCATTTTTCGTTTTTCAACTTCGGAGCTGGGAGCAGGACAGGAGAAGTCCAAGAAATAGCCAGACGGGGAGAGTTGTGCGCTGTTCATTTAAATCAGTGATCGCAAAAGGATACCTTGAAGGACAAGTCCAGCCCAGAGCAGTATTGGCCAGCCACAACACGGGAGTCTTGTGCAGTTAACCACAAGCCCCACCCATCCCTATTGTATTGCTTTGCCACCACGCTGATTTTGTTACCAGCCCTGCCCCCCAAAATCATTTGAGTCTGCAACCCCAGATCTAGGAAGCAATCAGAACCAAGATGAAATCAGATATAACAGCTGTCTACTAGCTAATAATTCAGATTGGCAAACCATTTGGTTATTTAGAAGCTTTTAAAATACATTTAAGCAAATATAACATAGTTCTACACGATTATCCTGTGATTTGTTTATGGGTCCCCCACATGTGCCTGCCAAGGTATGAAAGTTTACTTATTAGAGTATAAGAACTTCCACAGAACATTTGGAAATACATACCATTGATTCTATTTTACATGTTCTTAATAAAATCTTGCATGAATGTTAGGCCTTATTTTTCTCTTGGGTTAAAATGAATCTTTCAAATAAGCTTTGACAAAGATGAAAATACGTCTTTCCCACATAGATGCGGCACAAACATGTGTCTACTGCACTCAGATCCTCTTAGTAAAAACTCAACACTTGTGCTGTGACCTTGGCAAAAGTCTGGAACCTCTTTGAGTCTTGGTTTCTTCATCTGTCAAGTAGGCATAAAAATGCCTCCCTAATATGGTTTCCCTGAGAATTCAAGAATTAACCTGTATTGTGTGTTTGCTTTGTTTCAGGGCCTCCTACAAGAGTTATAAATGCATTAACTCATGGACGTTCACAGTAACCCTATGGGTATGTGCTATTGATAAATTGCCCAGATTATACTCAATGAGTGGTAAAATCAAGGACCAAGTGGAGGCAGTTGGAGTCCAAAACCCATGTACTCTTGGCCCCTCTGCCAACTCTCCAAGAGCAAACATGACCTGCACCTGCAAAGGATTCATAAGGGGCAGGTGCTTCCTTCTCTCCAGCGTCTCTCTGACATTACCACCTGATATTTTACCAGAAATTGCATGGAAGAGTCTACAATTCTAGAATAATGTAAAAATATCACATACGGTGGTCCACAAAGGCACAATGACCAACATATTACAGAATCAATTCTTAATTTTATTTCAAATGTTGGGCCCAGCTACAATTATTTCTATACCTTTTTTTACCTACAATCAGAATTTCATTCATTATATTATACCACCAATGTAGCAAAACTGGTGTTTTAGACATATAGGTCAAGAGAATTCATTAACTTTTTAGTAGAATGCCTCACTTGTCTCATATTTTTTGAATTCTGAAATACTCTGTTGATGTAACTATAAATATTAGAAAATTCTATCTTATATTATAGCCCAATCTTGTCTCTAAAATTAAAACATTATCTGCAGAAAATTTTGTGGCATCTTTTATACATATGATCCTTCTGTAAATTATAATACCATTGCTAGCTGTTCAACTTTTTCTCGAGAGTTGAAGCTAATCACGGATACTGGGCTGCACAACAGCACAGAGCTGCATCGAAGGCTGCTAAGAAGGGCACAGCCGCTTTTCTCTTCCATTTGTCATCTGCTTTGGAGGGTTTATATCTGCACTCTTAAAATCGGGTTATAAGCTATCCATCCTTGCATTTTAAATGTACTTTGCTTCTCTCAGGCTCCCACACCCATCCAGGCCTTCTTACCACGGCTAAACTGAGAAATGCAATGAATAGCTCAGGATTTGGTGTTGAGTGTGAGAATAAATAAGACTGTTGGCCTAACGGGTTCTTTTACAGGTGAGTTGCATAAGCATTCACGCCTGGATTCAGATAGCTCGTATTCTCACAAAGTAACTCAGCCTGTTTCAAGGTTCTTCCTAGTGCTCTGGACAGGTAGCTGCCAGGTGAGTGACTGCCGGGTAAAGGAGGATGAACTGTATTGTCTTTGACCATCAACGTGCTCAGAAGGGGGTAATCATTTGGCAGCAGCTCCCTCTACTCGTCTATATGGGCTAAATGCTCTATTGTAATTATCCTTCAAAACACCTGCCTGCGTCTGATGCCTGGTCTAGACGAGACAAGTGACATTGACAGGTGTGATTCTGTCAGTCACCATCATCTTTCTGAAAATGATGGAAAACATGAACCATGGACTCCAAAAGGACTCCCAAACCTTCAGTGTTCCTGATTCTTTAAGAGTAGTGGCGGGGTGCAGTGGCTCACACCTGTAATCCCAGAGCTCTGGGAGGCCAAGGCAGGAGGATCACTTGAGACCAGAAGTTCAAGACCAGCCTGAGAATCACAGGGAGACCCTGTCTCTTCAAAAGAATTTTAAAGATTGTCCAGGCATGGTAGTGCATACGTGTAGTCTAGCTATCAGGAGGCTGAGGCTGCAGTGAGCCATGATCGTGCCACTGCACTCCAGCTTGGGGGACAGCCCGAGACCCGACCTCTTTAAAGAATAAAAAAAAAGGCTCTTACTGTCAGGAAGCTCTTTGCTTGGAAAGAACTGGCTCAGTGTCAGAAACGAGCCGAAAATGGCTGGACCTTCACAGGTGATTGGGGTGAGTTATAATGAAAAGCCACCGGTGTCTGAGTGTCTGCTAATATAACTCAGATGACAAGATGACAAACGTCGAATGGAAGAGCTGGTCGTGACGTTAGGAGTGGATTCAATTAAAAATACCTTATCAAATTAAAAGGATTACAGAGGGCCCAGCGAGTTCCTGGTAGCCTGCTGGGTACGTTAATCATGGGACGACAGAGCCTGGTCCCTGCATGAAGGAGCTCTTGGATCACAGCCACTGTTGCTTTTTCGGCACCGAGTCCCCGGGATAGTCTAAAAATTAGACCACGTTTTTACTGCCAAGTTCTCAAAAATTAGCCTTAGGCCCTTGATGCTTAAGCAAAGAATATTCCCTTTTTTTAACATTTTTAGAGAGTGGAGGAAAATTTGCTTTAGGGAGTTATTGCTAGAAAATCTGATTTACTTTTTCTCTATTGCTCTCAAAACTCCTCCTATTTCATGCCGCCTGGTTACCTTCTGTGTCCTCCAGCTGGGGGGGGGGGAGGCGGGGAGGGTGGCGCGTGCAGAGCCTGGACATTTTTCCCGGCAATGACATTTTAATGCGCAGGCTACCTGTCATCTGCTAGAACTTTGTCCTTCACTCTGCCCATTTTTCTTCTCAGCTCCTCAAAGCACGAAGACAGGAATCTTAAAAGAGTTCAAAGTTGGAGCAGATTCTGAATTAGTGCTACGGTTTCAGGTGGGCCGAAGTCCTTGAAAAGGGTGAGTGGATTAGCCTATGTGCCCCAGAATGGTGCTATGCCCCCGACAGAGGCCTGAGAATCCTGCCGGCCGTGTTGTCACGGGCACGTGTGACTTACTGCTCAGTGGTCGCGATTTCAGAAAAAGGTTCAGTATCAGGTTGAAGAGCTTTCATACTTGGGATACATTATGCAAAGGTGCACGACTATAAAGATGTTTCTACAACCAAAAAAAAAAAAAAAAAAAACATGAATCGGGGAAAATGGTCAAAGTGTTTCTCAGTGTGAAATTAGACAATTTGGCGAAGTGTGTTGGTGCGCAGATGACCTGGGAATTTTAATGACGCCGATCGAAATAGAAGTCATCTGCCCACTCTCCCGTTTATCCAGCACTCACTGAGCACCTGACGGCTCCCAAGCATGTGCTGGACGCCGGCGAACCTCCACAAATAAGCCTTTGCTCCACTGTGAGGAGCTTACAATCTAACTGGTGAGATGCAGAGAGTATTTTTTTTCACATAGTGCTCGGGCAGAAAAATACACAAGAGTTATATAAAATCGCAGAAGAGGAAGCCACCAACCCTGCCTTGTGAAGGTCTACGAAATGCTCTGCACGCTGACTTGTCAAGTAAGACGAGGTGCTCATCAGGGAGGAAGGAGTTTGTGCATTTATTGCATGTGTGGACAAAAGACGCAGAACGTCTAGCAGAGAAGTAGGCAGCGACAGGATGGTGGAGACGTTTGCCGGACTGTCAAGTGCGGAAGGGCCTGTGGTGACGGAGAGCTACAGGGGGCTCCAGAGCCCCAGGAGGAAACGTCCAGTTCTCATGAAGAGCAGACTGCACCAAGGCAGGGTGCAGGGCCAGCGGTCCTCAGTCATGGGGGAGGACGAACATGGGGTTAGGTGTTTGCCAACGGACTGGATACCGGCACGGCCCACCGCCGTGATGGCAGAGAGGGCTCTTGACCTCCGCACAAGAAAGCATCCGAACGCAGGGCCACCCGGGAAGCAAAGACGTTTATTAAAGACAGAGTGTGGGAAGCATAGTACACTCTCAAAGCCGGTAGTGAGCAGACTGCTGCAAAGGAGGCGAAGCCAGTGTGGGCTTGGATTTTCCCTTTTTATATTAATAATCCCTAATATTAGTAATATGCTAAACTGGCCGTGGAATGTTCATGGGTTTTCTGGGAAAGGAGTGGAGAGTTCCTGGAACTGAGAATCTTTTCCCCTTTGGATGTATATAGGGCAATTCCCAGGGGTTGCCTTGGGATTTGTAAACTCTACTGGCACAGTGGGTGTGTTATCTATCATGCTGATGAGGCCAGCAGTGCATTTAGGGAAACTGTCACCTCACCTGTGTGTGTGCTCCAGTTAAAGGCATTCCCTCTCTGCTTCACGTAAGGATGTTATCGTCACGGCAGAATCACAGAATCACTGACGGCTGCACCTCTTGTTCTGCTGGGCTTCTCCTCCCAAATCCCTGGGGCATCCAATTCCTGCCTCAGACTACAGAAGAAGGGGTCAGAGATTTCTGAGTGAAAAGTGATGCACTTGACCATGCGTTAGATGGAAAGAGGGATACTTAGGAGGTCTGGTAGGTTTCAGTGTAAGTGACAATGTTAACTGACATAGAGTAGACAAAACAACTTTCACTGACTGCGTGTGCACTGGAGCCAGCGCCATGCTAACTGCTTTGCGTGGGTCATCTCGCTTCACCTATACAGTACGCCCACGGAAGAAGGCACTAGTCACGTTTGCATTTTACAGATGAAAAGATCAAGGCTTAGAAAAGTTAAATAATTCCCCCAAGTCATACAATATTAAATGACAGGAAAAGCAATACATCGCTGCCCTGCTTGGTCCTGCACTTGCGTGGCGTGGCCACCACTGGGCATGCTGGGTTGATCACCCCTCCCACCTGACTCTCTGTTCAACAGCATTCAGACTAGGTAACGGAAAGATCCGCATGCTGCCCACTTCAAATTTCCTCTACTATCTATTAAGTGCCTAGCATGTGATAGTTATGAAAGCAAAGTTTGTGATCTGGGACACAATTAAGGCGTCGGCATAGAGCTGGTGACACTACTGCCATAACATGTGATTTTATCATTTGTCTGTAACTCTCTCAAATTCCTCATTCACTGATGATGCCTCTGACCTAGAGCAAAGCAGGATCCCAATGAGGACAGAGACTGCCAAGGAAGTGCCAAGGGGGCCCGAGGAGCACGTGAGGGCTCTTGGTCCCCGTCTCCCGGGTCCCAGTGCAGCCCTACGCCTGACACGGGGACGGGCGTAGGGAGTGCCATCTCCCGTTGGCCCAGCTCCGTTGGCCCACGCTGCCCTGCGAGCTTTGCGTGGGGCGTGATGCGGGGGTAGGGCCCGGAGCAGGGACTTGCTCCTTCCTGCTTTGCCTCCTGCTCGCGTCCAGGTCGCCCCAACGCTGGTTCTTCACCAGGCAGCACGAGCGCTGGTTCCAGGTTCCACTTTTCAGCGTGGCCAGAACCAAAGTCAGATGTCCTGCCAACTGGGGCCAGTGAGCGCCCCCCGGCCTGGAGGCTGGAGTCCCCGCTGCTCATTCCCTCCACCCCAGGCTTCCCTCATCCCCACGGCCCCGGGTGCAGCTGCTCCTGCAGCTTCACTCACTATCTATCTTCTGTACTGCCTCAGTGTCCCCTTCTGCCTCTATAGTCCTCCAGTCTGTGCCCAACCACTTCCTCATAGTGCAGTTACCTCTGCTAAAATAACCAGCTTCGTCTCTGTTTCCCTGGCTGGACTGCGACTGAGAGAGCAAAAGGTATTTATTTCTTCCCTCCATGGCTGGTGGGAATGTTTAGGTCCCTAATGTAAGGTTTCTTGGCGGCGGCAAAAAGAAAAGACAGACAGAGAGAGAAAGAGTGGGGCCAAACAACGTGGCTTTATTTAGTGCTCCTGGATGAGGTTCTGGGGGCCCCAGAAGTCGCCCCTGTTTGAAGGGGCCGTGGCCTTTTATACCATTTGGGCCAGGGTAAGGACTTTTGGTGGGAAGAGCTGGGGTGACCTTTGCTGGTCACTGAGAAATAGGAGGGGCTGGCGGTATTTGCAGAATCTAGGAGCCAAAACTTTCTTATCCCGGTGTGGTAGTCTTCAGCGGGGCAGTCATCCTTGGCAGGTCCTTGTCCGGTCTGGTCTCATGAGCCTTTTCTTTTTTGATCTAGTGAAGGGAGGGGGACTGCCACCAGCCTTCCACCTAACAAAACTGTCCTTACCTGCACGGCAAGCTCTCTGACCGCGTGGCGGAGCCGCAGGCCTCTTGGCCAGGGGCACTCAGTAGCCCACGTGAGCCCACGGTGTGAGTTTAGAGAGAGGAGGGCACCACATTCAGACCAGAAAGGATTTCCTCTCTTACTGCTCCTCCCTGAGCAATGTGACTGACCTAGTGCGCTGAACATCAGAGAAGCAAGATAAAACAGCTGAAGTTCTGAACTTGTTCTTTTGTTTTCTTAAAATAGCAAACTTCCGCGGTCTGTTGCTTTACGGACAAGCTGCTCAACTCCTGCTTAAGAGATGTGATAGAAATGGAGCCTTGAAACGGTGTCTGAGTCAACACTCCTACTGCCCTCGATTGTATGAGCATGGATATTATTATTGATTTTCTTAAATATAAGTATTTGCTATGATCTTGAATATCTCCCTGTGAAAGACAGAAATCTCCCTGTTCCACAATGTCTGAGAGCATCCTCACAGTGTAATGATTGCCTGCTTTGTTTCAGCTAATCGGTGGTGTTTCATAAGCTTGGCACCACTGACAAACGGCAGGCCAGGGCAAACCGCTGTTTAAATGCCAGCAGAACCCCTGAAGGGCTGTTAGCTTAAAGAGAGAAAATTACCTTTGGTGCTGCTCCGTATCATTGGGCATTGGAGTTGTTCCATCAGGATCTCTGTACATCATCCTAAGGATTGTTAAAGGACAGTCAATGGAGGAGGGGAGGGGAGGGGAGGGGAGGGGAGGGGAGGGGAGGGGAGGGGAGGGGAGAGGAGAGGAGGGGAGGGGAGGGGAGAGGAGGGGAGGGGAGGAGAGGGGAGGGGAGGGGAGGGGAGGGGAGGGGAAGGGAGGGGAGGGGAGGGGAGAGGAGGGGAGGGGAGGGGAGGGGACAGGAGGGGAGGGGAGGGGAGGGGAGGGGAGAGGAGGGGAGGGGAGGGGAGGGGAGAGGAGGGGAGGGGAGAGGAGACAGAAGGAGATGGAAAGATGTCAGAATTGGCACGCAAAGAAGGATGGCGTGATCACGTGATTTGCACCACCATAGCTAGACAGGTAAGTCAGGGTGCAGCCCGGGCGTTGCACACCCAGTAAAGAACACTCAATTGTCTATGGCTGTACCCATCCTGGACGCGCCCCATCTCATCTGATCTCGAAAGCTAAGCAGGGGCGGGCCTGGTTAGTACTTGGATGGGAGAACACTCAATCAGCCACTTGTGGTGCAGAGATGGAAGCCAGTTCAAAGAGAGGAACTGATTTTCCCCAGGTTATGCATCTAGTCAGGAGCAGGGGAGGCCTAGAATTTAGGTGCATGGACATCCAAAGTAAGGACACCTTCTACCCACTTCTAGGTCATCACTCACTCTGAATTTGGGTTTTTTGTGTTAGGCCAAAAGGCACCAACTTTTTCTGTAAAAGATGAGATAGTACATATTCCAGGCTTTGCAGCCCCGCTATTTGCGTAACAGCTACGGACTGTGGCTTTGCAGCGTGGAAGCGGCCACACGTGAACAAGCACGTATGGCTGTGTCCAGATAAATTGTTTTTACTTACAAAAACAGTCAAGGGGTCACGTTGGGCCCACAGAGTGTCATTTGCTGACCTCCGAGTTAGGTCACAGTGGCAAAGAGACCTAAATAACTCAGCTTAAACAAGTCAAGTTTCACGTCTCTCACACGTAAGTGTCTCAGCGGACCATGTAGAGCTGATAGAATGAGCTGCTGGTGGCCGGGGCCAAGAAGATGTGTTCTTTTTGCTGGAAACCCTTGACGCAAGGCCCTCAACCCACTTCCCCAGATATCTGCTCCGGCCCCACTTCTTAGCTCTGAATTCCAGCCAGTAGGCACGAGAAGAGGAAGCATCATTTTCTTCAGAAGTTGCTCATCACTTTCACCCACACTTCATCGGTCACTGTTCAGTCACACGGCCACCTCTAGCTGCAAGAAAAGTTGGGGACATAGTGTAGATCTTGGACAGCCAACCACCCTTCCAGGTTCCACTGCCAAAGGAAGAAAGACAGAATGGATATTGTAGATCAGCCATGAATGTGCCCTCAGCAGATATTTAACTTACTGAGGAATTAGAGTACCTATCCAACGAAGCTGCTTTTTCCCAGTCATGTAAAGACCAGTTGGCTGATATTACCTTTAACAACAGCTGCTTCAGTGACACGCCACCGTCTTGGCTTTCTAGTCGAATGAGTGTAGGCTGTGTAGCAAAACAGATCTGGTTTTATTCCACTGCTCAATAACTGTGTGAGCCAACCCTCACTTCCCTCACCTGTGAAATGGGCGTTAAGTAGATCCGGATTAATAAAGAAGATTTATGTAGAAGTCCTGGTTTACAGAAGGACATCAATAGATCTGATAAATACTAGTTGTTCTCTGTCTTTATTATAAAACAGGGAACTAAACGTCATGCTAGTGCATGGATAAATTTTTCAACACAGACAAGTTAAATATGATCAAACATCCGGTTATGATTCTTTTCATGCTTTATGACTCTTTATCGATAAGTCAGTCCGCTACCCCACCGTCGTGGGTCACTGCACAGGGGAAAGACCTGCCTTGGATTTTCGAGAACATGGGTTTATCTTCTGGCTCTCTGGCTGGCGTGCCGGGGGATTAAGAACTACAATAACTCAGCTGGCATTCCTCAGGTCCTTTTAAGCTTTAAGATTCTAATCTCTCACCAGGAAGCATTTCAATCCTCTTTTTCATAAATTGAGAAACGAGATTTTCCTAATTTCTTTTTACAAGTCCCTGCACATATGATGATTCTCATCATAGCTATTAGACATTTTTATTTATAAAATGAATCTTGGGCCTTTCCCCACCATGAATCCTTGCTGTCCATGCCTGAATCAGGTGCACAATTTGAGAAGCTTCACTTGGTCAGAATCCTAATGTCACATCACTGAGCAGCAATCTTAGACAAGCGATTAAAGGACTTCATTCCGAACTCCCTGGACGGCCCTCCCCGGACAGAGATCTGGGGTCTCCACTCCGGGTAATCCACACTCCACCCCCCGAGGCTGCGTTTCCATTTCTTCACAGCATGAATGCCCAAAGGAAAAGAGCCATTGAGCTATGTCACGCACTGGCCCACGCTTTATCCCTTTTCACAGACAAGATAGCGAGTTATGGATTCTCAGGCTTCCCACAGTCAGCAGCGAGAGCTGGTTCATCATGAAAGGTGGAAAAGGCAGGCGTGGTGTAGGGTTTCTCTTGGAAGTAATGCCTGCGGGCAAAGTCGGAGCGGGAGTCAGACAGGTGCGCGTGGGCAGAGACGCATTCTGGCAGGGAGCAGCAGGCTGGACGGCAACAGGAAGGCACAGGACTGATGGCGTGCGGAGACAGCTGCGGCTCGCGCTGCCGGGCAGGGTGCCAGGCACGTGGCCGCAGGAGCAGGAGAGGAACTCGCTGTCAGGTCGAGCATCCTTTCAAGAGCTTGGGCTTCATTTTATAAGCAATCAGACCCGTAGGGAGAAACGAGCATGGTCACATCCACCTTTCGATGGTCATTGTGCTACTGCGTGAAGGTTGCTCTGAGGGGCCAGAGGCTGAGCCCAGGTCAGGGGGACAGTGTCGTGTGATGGTGGGGGCTGGTGGACATCTGTGATGGGCCTGGCAGTCACTGTGGAGAGGGTGGGGCAGATTCAATCATTATTGCAGAGGTCACAGCAGCGGGACCTGCCTGATTTCACAGTGACAAGGGAGCAGAGAAGTAGACAGCAGGGGTGGCAGGAAGAGGGAATTCATCCCGAGAGAGGTGTCTCAGAGAGCAGAAAAGAAAGGGTTAGGGTTAGGGTTAGGGTTAGGGTTAGGGTTAGCATAAGGATGGGGACCAGGGAAAGATGATTCATCCCAGAAGAAAGTCATTTCCTCCTCCTCACAGGGAACAGAGAGTGTCCCAGGGTAAGAAGACTTCTCATGCTACATACAGCACTCCTCTCATCCCAGCCCTTTGTACATTCCCCCTATGCATTGGTGTGTCCCCACGCAGGGCACATAAATATACTCACAGCCTATTCCTGGAGACAGTTGACAAGGCCCAGTGGATGCTAGGAAGGGAGGTATCCAGGCGGGAAAAGCTGTCTGCGAGTCAGGAGGCCCTAAACTTTCTATAATATTATCGCCTTTGCCATTAACTTATTGTTTTATCTTGGGCAAGACTATCCATCTTTACCTAGGAGCCTAATTTTTTGATTTATATCAGTAGGTGCCAAATATTTTTTCTGGACAAGAACAAATAGTCAATGTTTGAAGCTTTGAGATACACACAAGTACTCAACTCTGCTGCCATAGCATGAAAGCAGCCTCAGACAATATGGAAACGAATGTTGGTGGCTGTGTTCCAATAAAGCTTTAATTATAAAAATAAGCAGTGGGCCAGATTCAGGCCTTAGTTTGCCAAGCCTCAACTTCTACTATGTAGTGTTTGTTAGACAAGATGGTTTCTAATTGTTTTTTGCAAATGTATATAATTTTGTATTCTTTCTGTAGTGAAAAGTCATGTGGGTTTTGTTGTGAGATTTATTTGTTTCTCTGTGGGTTTTTTCTGGTTTATGTTTTGTTTGGTTGGTTTTCTTGCAAATATTGCAAGTAATACTGGTATGGGATTAGTTACAGAGAAAGGGGTTGTTATAAAGCAAGGCCACCCCTCATGTTTTACCCCTTTTGTTGTCCCTTTTGCAGAAGCCGGCTTTCCCTTCCCTTCCCCGCCACATCAGGATGCAGCAAGAGGCCTTAGTCAGAAGCCTACCAGATACAGTTGCCCAGTCTTGGACTTTCCAGCCTCTAGAACCATGAACCCAAATCAACCTCTTTTCTTTATAACTTAGCCAGTCTCAGATGTTCTGCTATAGCAACAGAAAATGAACTAAGACAGATGCCCACTGAGAACGCAGGTTGTAAATTAGTTATTATCATAAGTGTTATGGTTGAATGTGTCCCCCAAAATTCACATGTTGAAATTTAACCCTAACCCTAACCCCCTTAAGAAGTAAGGCCTTAGGAGGTGATTAAGTTATGAAGGTGGGGCCCTCATGAATGGAATATGTGGGCTTATAAAAGGGCTGGAGGGAGCTAGCATTGGTCCCTTTTTGTCCTTCTGCCTCCCATCATGGGAGGACACAACACTCCTCTCCTCTGGATGGAAGAGCAATAGGTGCCATCTTGGATGCAGAGAGACCAACTCCTCACCAGACACCAAACCTGCTGGCACCTTGATCTTGAACTTCCCAGCCTCCAGAACTGTGTGAAAATACACTTTTGTTCTCCATAAATCACCCAGTCTGTGGTATTTTTTTTTTTTTTGGCAGCACAAATGGACAAAGGCAATAGCATCAAAACCAGAGTCTGAAGAAAGCTTAGTCATCCAGATGACAGTGGACAGCAATAGGGTGTGGATCCTGAATCTTCCTCAAGTTTATGTTTCAGATGTGCAGCTAATTTTATCTTCCCTATTTTCCCGTATCTTTACAACAAAGCCATTACCTAAGAAATTCTGAGTTTGTCTGTTTTTGCAGCATTCCATTCATGACCCTAGCTTCCCTCAGTCTCAGGTGCCATCGTCTCCCAGCCATGCTATAGCCACTAACTTTCCTAGGGTAAAATGCAGGTCACCTGGCCACCCACCCCATACTCTTCTCCAGGAGCCACTTCCACATGGCCAGGATGCTTGATACTCTGCCAAGTAAAACATTTATTCTATGCTGCTTCTGCCTCAAAAATAGTATTGAAGGTGGGATTTGAAGATCTCTGAGATACTGACCTCCAAATATCTGTACCACCTCAGTCACTGCATTGGTTCCATAGGAAGCCACCTGCCAACTACAACTTGGAGAAGGGAAAGACCCTCAAAATTATCATGCACATCCATCTGCATCCACGCTTTCGTGCCTAGAAATTTTTTGGCAACTGATTGCTCTGAGCCAATAACTTTGTAAAGTGGAAAGGATAAGGGAATAGGAGTCAGGAGTCAGTTCTACAGCCTGATTCACCACACTATTAACCATGATCCCTCATACAGAGTACTTCACGTCGTTGGACTCCACATGTCTAGTGTGTAAACCGGGAATTTAACCCCTGCTTCCACAGACCACTTGTGGGGTAGAGGTAATAGTCAAACTAGAGTATATGGCATTTGTTACATATGGCAGATTTTAACACATGGTTTTCAAAACCTTTCCTAAAGCTGATGATGGATTCCTGAAGCTCATGCTGTCAGTTGTCAACAGAGTTTTCACAGGTAGACATGCACACATATAGAGTGGGGCCTTGGATGGCTCAGTTGGCAGAGCAGAGGACTCTAGAAGACGAGTGGTGGTAGATATATATAGATACCTACATTACAGGACTGTTGGGAACATTGTATTAAAACTATTTCTTAAACTTCACTGCCTGCATTTGAGGGGTGACAACATAATTTATGTTAGTGGGAGTGTGTCTCTCTCATTTAGGAAAATACTTTCATGGCCTTTAGGTTATATAAAGATCTTAAGTAACTGAGCCAAGTGTAGATGGAAATGGAAGAAGACAGAGAGAGCAATCATTTTACAGAACACGCTTTACTGCGGGGCGGGGGTTACATCACTGTAGAGATTTTATTTTGGTCTTAGGTGATTTCCTTTCCCTGGTAGACCCAAGAAAAGGTGTATGAGAGACTTGGGACTAGGAAAAGAGCAAAACCAGGAGCAGAGGGCTCTGTTCTGGGGAGGGAATCTAAGCAACAGGGTGATGGGCCAGTGGCCAAGGAGCAGGTCGGCCACTGGGGGAACTCAGGGAAAGGCACTGTCAACAGACATTAAGCTTTTTCGGTTTTGTTTTTAATTCTTTGAATCTAACTGCTAAGGAGAGCTTTGTTAACCATTGCAGCTTCTCAGCTTTGTCACGTAGCATGGGAGGATGGGTCTGTGTCCAAGCTTGAGATGGGGGAGAGAGAGAGTGCAGCTTTCCTTCCTGTCAAGACTGCCCTGAGTCCCCTGGAGAAGACAACTGTGATTAGAGCAAGCAGGCAGGAGTGACACAGTGACTGCAGGACTTGTGAGCCCTAGCAAGATGGCTCTGTGGAAGGGGAAGCCCCGGGATTCTCAAAACCCCAGCAGTTCCCAGAAAATCCAGCCAAGCAAGCCCAACAAAAGCGGGGGAATCTCTGCACCCACGCACAGCTCAAATGTTTCCCTGAATGTGACTGTACCAGAGGATCCGAGATGCCCAGCCAGCCTGGAGGCCCCCGTGCCTACCCACACAGGCGGAAGTCTTGCCGTGGAGATGCAGCTGCAAGATACAGCGAAAGACAAAAGTTGGCTTTAGCCTGTGTGCATCGGGTAAGTGGATTAAATTCTGGAGCTCAGTTTCCTCCACAGTAAGCACTTGCAGGGTTGCTGTGAGAGGCAGTGACCAGCTCTGTAAAGCGCTTGGACACATTTAGTAAGCGGCGGCCACCACCGAGTGCATGCAGACACGCACGGTCACACCAGCTGCAGCTGACGGCAGTTCAGGGAGGCAAAAACCGAGAGTTTATTTTCGGACACCCTTATGTTCGGAGCTCAGCCTTCTGCAGGACAGTGACCACCACGCCTAAATCAAGCTGAGGGCCTCAGACTCCACGGGCATTGGACACTGAACAGCAGAGCGCCTTCCACACGGCCCAGCAAGTCATCTCTGGGTTAATATGAGGTGATGGCTTCAGCCTACAAATCCCATTAAGTCTGAAGCCCGGTTACTTGGAGATAATGCATAAGAAACGAGGTTGTCATGGCAATTTAGATCCGAGACTCACGCCCGATCCCAGACTCCAGATCTGAAGCTCGGGAGACAGGACATTCTCCATGCTTCATCTTTAATGCCAGAATTTCCTTCTCCCAGCATCCAGTCTCTATTTGGAGTGTTCAAATGGTGCTCCGAGGTGGTAATTAGAATTCTAATATAATTTTTTTTTTTAATTTCGGGAAATTTCACATTGGAAGACTCTATGTATCTAAAACATTTTGGTAATGACTATTTTGCAATCTAATATATAGTTTGAGGTAAACAGAGGGATAATTTTCAAGCACATTTCCCCTGACAAATGTGCGCCACCAAACTGAGCTATTCTAAATAAAACCCTTTCATTATCTAGTTCAAGGCTATGTTTTCAACATTCGGCACATAAAACACACCTCCCGCACTTGAGAACTCTGCCACCAAATTTAATTCAGACTCATCTCCCGGGTTCCTCTTTCTGATATGAGTACCTTTATTATCGAAAGGTACACGTATGTCCCGCACTGTTCGAATCGTGACTTCTGAACAAACAGGACAATCACTTTATCACGAGACCTTGCAGAGAAGGTTGGAGGGTCTAAATTGTTTACCCTGCTGGCTGAGAGTGTGATAGCCCAAGAATTATATGCTTTCATAAGCAGTCTAGCTATTTCAAGTACCCTTTTCGACAGTTTTTATTTGTGTGTGTGTGTGTGCATTTATTGTTTTCAGGAAGCACAGGTTTTTAAACACGGACACAGCTCCTGTCTTTCAGACTGGGAGACCTCAGGACCTGTCCCCTGACCCGGGGCTGGAGGCGTCATCACGGCAGGCTGGTCCTGACATTTCTGTGTTCTCAAGCACCAGTGACCACTTTGTCTAAGAAAGTGCTTCTTCATGAGGGATATGCGATTCATATTTCCAAGGGTATGAAATGACCTTCAGTCCCACTGACATGCTCTCCTGCATAGTGCCTGCAAATTCACCTACAGCGAAAATCTTTAGGCTCTGGGAGCCTTTTTATTAAAGGTCAAACCAAGCTGAGAAAGAGAAACCTTAAAAATGCTTTGGCATGGTTACGAACATCATTTAGAAAGTGTTCTTTAAAAGAACAGTTAGCAGTATTCAAAATTAGCACCATTTACAGGTACCGCTGTTGTCTCTGTTGCACAGATGAGGAGAGTGGAATTCAGGAATGTTCTGAGGATTCTCGGATTCACAAAACCAAGACATGCATGGCCATTACTGGACATCCTCGGGTTGTGTTAATTTATTTATTAAACTTCACTGAAAAGCTAATATATGCCAGACATCTTAGCCTCTTTGCTAAGGAATAAGCTTCACTGTCCTAATCTTTAAGAAGTTCATAGTGACCTAGGCAGACAGATATGTTAGCCAATAAATTGCCATACTACATAATAAATGCTACAAGAGAAGAGCATTCATTCTCGCAAGGAGGCAGGGGAAAGCTCCCAGGACGGCTCCTATCTGATCTGGGGCTGGGGGTGTCCTGGCTTTTTGTGTCTCTCTATTATCTGCAGCTTTGGTTTTGTTCCTTCTGAAAACTCCTTAAACTTCTGCTCACATGTGATAAATATAAGATGAATTTTTTTTCCTCCTTCTTCTTAAACACATCATCTCTTCTGGAACCCAGTAGACTTTTCTCACCTACTCACCATGAATTAAAGAGTCTCCTGTTTTCAACAAATATATAAAACCTACTGTATTCAAAGGGGTGCTAGCCCTTCCCAGTCACCCTCCCTGCGGTGAGAGGGGCCCGTGCTCGAGATATTTGGGGAGCAGTGCCTCCAGACCGTCTGCAAACCCGAGGCACAGCGGGTACACTTCTCTGCCTTCTGATCAACAGTCATCGTCCTCTGAGAGTGAACGTAATTTCTGGAGATGTCCAAAGCCTTTCAGGACAAAGGTAAACGAAGGAAGTGACTGAGCTCGAAATTGCCATTCGTGGCCTGACATGGGGTGGCCGTCTAACATACTGAACTGAGCTCAGTACTCTATGAGGTTTTTGGAAGATGCCCCTTTTGAAATTCTGCAAGAGGAACACCAAGAGTGTCACGCAGATTGCCGACATGAGGGCCTCGCCTCTTTGAACACTAATTAATTCCAAGAGCTTAAAAACATGCCACCACCTCTCCACCTGGCCTTCACACTTCTCACCATGAGCTATGTGGCTTCCCAACTTAACACCAATATTTTATAAATAGGCTTGCAGAAAATATTATCACTAGAGAGAGAAGAGAAGAGAGAGACACACGTACAGAGGCACAGAGAGAAATCACTTCACATTCTCTGCCTGGACACATTTCAATACAGCACGTACATCTTCTCTCCTGTCTAATGTAGGAGGAAGAAATCCAACTGCTTCGTGTGTCTATTTATATTTTTCTCTCTCTCCCCCACACTCAAGTTAGAGTGGTCTCTCTAAAACATAGGCAGGCACTCATGTCCTAGAAACTCTACAGCGGTACCATCTGCTTCCCAAGAAAGTACAAAGTCGTCAGTGTGGCCACCGGTCCTCACAGTCAGGCCCGGAATTTGCCAGCCTGATTCCACTCGGTATCTCTGTACTCACCTGCCACTGTAAGAAAAGCCAAAAGTCTACTACCTTCTAGTAAGTATGACGTACTATTTCAGTCCTTCATGCAGGACTTTTTTTGCTTAGAATGTGCTCTTACGATTTTTCTTGTATCCAAAACACCTTGTGTTTTGATGTCCCACATGCATGTCTCTCTGTTAACCTGTCCATGACGTTCCCCTTGTCGGAATGACTAGCTCCTAGCTCAACCACTCTACCTTATAGTGTTCTTCTCCCTACTTAACGTGATTTTTTCCAAACCACCTTGCACTTCACTTAAATTGTTTTCATGCCTGATTTTCCCTGTAACATTAGAAGCTTCTCGTGTTCAAGTAGCATAACGTGTCTTATCTCTGAGTTCTAGCTCAAACAGCGCTTAACAATAATGAAAGTCGATTGAATTAAATTAAACATGGAATGTTGTGCTGTTTGAACTCAGATTCAGAACTATATGTAGTTAGTACTTTAAGTACTGTATGTTGTCGAAGAACAAAATACAGTATTGAAAATTGACATACATATAAAACAATGGATGTAGAAGAAATGATGACCATTTCATTATTGAATGAAAATGACTGGTGGCAGTTTAATTTATTGTATTCTATGTTTTGTGCATATAATTTTTTGATGTAGTGATTATTTCGAAAGCATTTTTTTTCGTTTTTCACATATCAGTTTAATGAAAGCATTTAGGTCATGTTAAATACTTTTTCTAATGTTAATATTTTTATCAAATAATGTTTATGGCACCTCACATCATTCCAAGATCATATGAGACACTGAACCACAAAAGTGGGAACTCCTATAAATATGATCTCTTTCCTCATTTGTCAACTGAGAGAACTAAATTTTAAATGCTTTTTAAGTGTCATTTTAAATAAATGTTTCAAGTTCATGTACTAGAATGAACCATTTTTTCCTAGCAGTAGCACATATTGGGCGTTTAGGTTCATTTTCATGTTTCTAAACAAGTGTAAATTTTAAAAGGCTGAGCCACTTTATAACCAGGTTCAGCTATGGTCACATACCAAGGACTCTGGGCCCGTTGATGAAAATGCCAGAGAATAATGTGGATCTTTATTGAAAGTTTCCTTTAAGAGAGTGATAACAGGTTGATAGGACATTGAACAGCATGACTTTGAAAACAAACTTCTGCAGAATATCCTCCGTTTGTTCAAAATGTACACTCCCAGAGCTACTGAAACCTCCTTCTGCTTTCCCAGCGCTTATCTGAGCCCCACGCTGTTCCCCCCAGTATCCCATCCTCACCATGTCCTCATCATCCTCTGCCAAAGAAGGGAACACTGACACTATTTTTTTTTGAGACGGGCAGCCCACTAGAATGCTGGTGAACCTTCCATCACAGCCAATAAATAATACCTCTATTTACATCCTTGAGTCTAAAGGTTCCTCTAAATTTTAAATTTATTTTGTATTTGTCCATACCATGAATTCTCAGAAATAAACTTGCTTTTCCAAAAGGAATGAATATCTTTAAAGCTTTCAAGAGCTACTGTGGTGAGCTGGAGTGTGCCCCTTCTAGAATTCATACACTAAACCCCTAACCCCCAGTAGCAACTGTATTTAGAGATACAGCTACCTTAATTACACAGATGGACTTAAGGTAAAATGAGGTTGTAAGAGTGCAGCCCCCTAATCCAACATGACTGGTGTCCTTATTAGAAGAGGAAGTTAGGACACGGGCACCCACAGAGGGACGATCACATGACGAAGACACAGGGAAAGGGGACATTTGCAAGCCAAGGAGAGGGGCCTCAGAAGTTTCCAGCCCCGTGAACACCTTCATCTTTGATTTCTAGCCTCAGGAACTAAAACTCAATAAATAAATGCCTTCTGTTTTAGCCACACAGTCAGTGGTATATTGTTACAGCAACCCAAGTGGACTGATACAGCTACTTCCATCTTTGCAAGAGCTTCAGACCAATCTCTGCTTCCTCCAGCAGTGCAGGGGAACAGCGCTCAGCTCGGCTCAGCTCTAAGGAAAAAGACCTGTATTATAATCACCCCAAAGCAGGTGACCCGAAGTGCAGTCACTGTCACCAGGGCAGATGGGCAGAGCACAGCACGACCACGTTCCAGCTCAGAGGGGCTGGATAAGCTCCCTGCGGGGAGACTCCTGCAGACCCTGGCAGAGGTCACTGCTCATGTTAAAGTGCAGCTCAGCAGCCCGTGGGGGGAAGGCTGAAGCCACTTTGCACTCGGGCCTGCCCGGAAGGCTGCAGCAGGCGCCGGAGCCCCGCAGACGGCTACTGGCAATCCAAGCTGATATGTGGCCTGGTGCAGCCTTTTCCTGCCTGCCCCCAAACTGTTCATATAATTCATGGCCGCGGCTCACTTCCATTACCATGCTCTCTGCTGGGCTTCCGGAAGCTCCTCTGAGGATGACGTCCACAAAGTCACCTGCAGAGAGGGAAGGAAGATGCACTCTGGCAGGGTGACAGCTGCAGGGAGGAGCAGGCTTCTGAAGGTGCCACTTGGGCCCTTAGGGCCACCTCATGCTTCATTTTCAATGGACACAAACTGAACTCTCTCTGAAATGCCAACACGGCGCCCACCCAGCTGGAAGTCGGTTCCTGCTAATGAAATCACATGAATCCACAATTAATAGACTTTTGAGTGCTGGACATTAAAAGGTGAAAACAAAATTACCAAAAAAAAAAAAAAAAAAACAACTTAATAACTTACTTGTTGAGCAAATAACACGCTTGACGTTATAGCTCCATGAGTTCTTCTAAACAAATATTCTACTTTTCCTGGTTTTCAGATGCATGTCTCACTTACTTTCATACGTGTGTCATTCATTTTCCCTTTCAGATTGCCTTTCCGAAGTTTGTGTAGTTCCTTCTCTCTGGACCGTTATAAGCAGTTCCTGGAGAGGCCGAGTGGGGGGCGGGTGTCGTTCTCGGTCGTGAAAGAGAATCTACGGGTTTAGGGACGAGGTTCCTCAGTCACCCAGCTTCTAGCTGGTGGCACCTTCCACATCTTTTTTTCCCTACATCACTTCTGAGAAAAACAGCAACTGTGGTAACCTAAAACTTAGAGGCTGTGGTCTGTTCTCAAGTCCCTACCCCATATCCGTCTGCTGCTTTATTGGGTTTTGGATTCTAAATATCCTATCACCTCAAAGTTCCAACGGCCAATGCAGGAAAAGAGGATATTAGGGAAGTGCAAACTCGTAACTAGACCTATGTAGTGGCAGGCTGAACTTAGGGGGAAACTCACTGTATAGTTTCCAGGAGCAAAGGACTGAGGCTGGCATTCAGGGAAGTTTTGGGCAAACTTTGAAGAAGTGTTTATTCGCTTTCATTTTCCAAACGTTGTGGGGCACGGCCTTAAACAAGGCACCAGGTGAGAGCCTAGGACTGTGGCTCTTTGGACTGTGGCTCTCTGCTACTTTTTTCTCTGTAAATTCAGTCTCTTCTGTTTTCTTGTTTTAGGGTTCTTCAGACTATTAGGCAACCCACAGTTAATGTTCCTTTTCCTATTTCCCAGCACGCGGATGCTTTTTTCTGAATACCACATTTTCTGTCCTTTGAAAAAGTTTGTCATTTGAAAAGGTGGGAGGGAGTTTGGCCATGTGTACTCCTTCTAGCCTCTTGATCCAATTGCCTATTTGGTGGCCATGGGTTCCAATGTGTTGATGTATCAGTTACCACCTTTGGAGACGGTATTGACACAAAGAAGAAAATTATTGGTGGCAAATTTCAGTGCATGCTGGTACTTGGGGCAAGCGAGCTGTGCCTCACTCTCCACTAACTTTGCAATCACAAGGTTTTTCAGAAGATGTCACATGAGCCACGTTGTTAAAAAGTTGCGATGGATATCTGCGCTTTTGCTTTTGTTCTACAACATCCTTAGCTCCAAAGATTTTGGAAGTCTGTTAAAGTTGTGTCCAAATCGTTAATTTTTTTTTTTTAATGTCAACGTATGCGTCTTTGATTGTGTGTTAGGAATTGGTTATATTCCATAAATTCAACTCTGCCAAAGATTTTTTTTTTTTGCATTATTTTAGGGTAAGGATAGGGGTGGTTAAGGAAACTGATAGTGGTGCTTGTCCTGATTATGATAGTTAGCAATAACATTTATATTTCCTCAAAATTAATTAATTGCATCCGTCATCCACAGGAGGAGATGAGCCAGCTTCCTGGATGCTAGACCTTTCCAGGCGATGCAACATCATAGCCGTGAGCTCTGGAAACAGAACCCGCCAGCCGTCAGGACTGCAGCTCTGCACCACATGGGTTTGTTTCCCGTGTGTGCAAAACCTCCAGGCTTCTCTGGGAAAGTAACCACAGCTCGAAACTCATCTTCAAAGCTGGAAGATAAATGCAGACCTGCTATTCTCAAGACCTGATGATAAAGCAGTATGGATTTCTTTAAAAAAGGAAGAAAGAAAGAAAGCTTTCTGGATTTCTAAAGCAGCAATCTGCCAGAAGGCTGATCCGAATTTCAAAGGGCAGCACTAACCATTAATTAATTATAAGGCTCTAGGGCCCTGGCAGAATAGTAGCACAGGAAAAGAGAAAACGAATCCAGGCTAAATGCTCCCACTATGTAACAACCCACAAGGAATAGTTGTCCAACCAGGACAGTTACAAGTCACTAAAATTCCCCACAAGGAGTATTACAGCCACAGGGTAAGGCCTAGGGGGACCCAGCACCCCTGGACCTGCTCTTCTCAGCCCCTGGAGTCCTGTTCACCTGCGGCCCCAGATCGAGGTCCACCTGCACCGTCCTACCTGGGCTTATGTTTTCTACTGTTTCGTTAAATGCCAGGCTTTAGATAATTCTCTGGCTTTGACTGCACTCTGCTTAGACTAAAATATAACTCACTTCTACCCTCCCCCAAAAGCGCCACCTCCAGCCTCATCCTGTTTGGTGACTACACTTGGGGAAATCACCTATGAAATTCAAAACCAAAACAAGGAATGGAAGGAAGAAAGGAAGGGAGGAAGGAGGCAGAGAAAGCGGGGAGGAGGAGGGATGGTGGGAGGTAGGGAAGAAGACCTCTGTGTCTTGGTGGGAAATTTTGCAGAGGGGAGAAAACCTGTTTCTCAGCCAAATGTACAGGAGAATATCCTAGAAGGAAAGGGAATGGGAGGAAGGGTGGCCTTCCCATGTTCCAGGCACTAAGTGAGTGCTGTGTCTGTAGGTAGTTACCCAGCCATCTCTTCATGTAATCCTCGGAGTCCCGCCTGTTGGGCAGATAAGGAAAATAAGGACCAGAGACATTAAGCAACCTGCATGAGGTCCCACAGCTAGATGGGACTGCACCACGGTTTGAGCTCCAGGATATTTCTGGCTTCAAATCCAATGGCACTTCTAGAATCTAGAGCCCATTTAGCAAGCATGGTGTAGGCTGTCGATGGTTTGCAGCGTTTAGAAATCTCTCCATCCAGCACGCAGGCGCCGGCGGGGGAGGCTTCCCCACACCGGGCAATTATGATTTCAGAGCCGTGCTGCTTCAGCTACAGTAGCTAATTAGATCAAGACACGAGCCATGACACAAACCATAGTTCAAACTAGCTAATTAGATTAAGATCAATATAAAATCTTCCTTAGACAAAGGTGCAATTGGACATTTCTGGCAGAGATATCTGCATGTTGAGTCAATAAGATAAGGACAAAAAACACATGTTAAAGAGCGTCTGTGTGCCAGAATCCTTTCTCCGCTCTCCTTAATGAAGTGAGCAAACCAGTTCCTCAGGAAATAGAAGGGAATTAAATAAACAGGGACAGCTTAGCACCAGCTGCAGAGGACCGTGGCTCAGGGCTAGAAGACGTGTGGTCCTGGTTATTCATATGTGGCTTGCTGGCCTCAGTTTTCTCATCCCTAAATGAGTTTTGAAAACCACCAAGATATGGTACATCAATTTTTAAGATGTAGGACAGAAACTTACCATCTCTTTTCACACACAGTGCATTTTTTGATCCTTATAACAACTCTTGCATTGGGGGGGTGTTAATCACGATTATCTTCATTTATAAAATTTTTAAAAACTGGGGATTTTAAGTGAACGTGGCCAACATCTTCCAGCAAAGATGGAGAGACAGAGCACAGGTTGTTCTAAGCCCCAGTGCCACGCACCTGCTGAGAGAACGCACAACCTGAAGTTGGTGGCACACTGTCAAGTCAAATGACAATACCAGGATCCTACATCCAATTGGCAATAACTCACCACTAGACCTTAATGTTTGTGAGTTTGGAGTCCATGCCTGCAAATCCAAAGAGTTAGATTAGTATTTTTTTTTTTAAACTTTGCTTTGTAATTCCAAGGAAAGCCATGAAATGTGTCCCTGGGGCAGAGTCGAGCTCCCAGGACTGGGACTAGGACTAGGCCATTCTCCTACCTACCACTGCAGGTCCCATGCGGGATATCTCTCCCAAGGAGGGAGTCGTTATTATATTGTGTTTGAATTTTCTCTGAGGAAAACGGACCATTAAATAAAAAGAATAATGCAAAAACTATGTACTTACACATGTACAAAAATTTGCAATTGATGTTACTGTATGCATAACTGACTTAAAGTCGCACAATTGTTCATTTTTTCCCTTTAATCAGTACTTTCAAGCTAGTGATAGAAAACACTAGAATAAAGCCTTGTGAAAGAATTTATAAAAACAGAGATAGGAAATTGAGGATAGATTTGGAATACTATAAAAGTGTATTTTTCCTTCAATTCCTACTAAATTGTTTTCTTGTTGGAAATGGATCCCAAGCCAGAAAAGAAAACCTTTGGTGTGAGCAGAGCTGGAAAGCTTGAGTGCGCTCGGCGTGTGAACCGTGTTCTCTGAAAGCCCATGTCAACAGCGATGGCCACCATCCTCATTAAAGGATGACCCAGGAAAGAGAATAATTCCTACTTCCGCTGCTGGGTACACTTCCCAGGGTCGGTGCCTCTCCCTGGGGGCTGGAGGAGGCTTATGTCTGGGTTGGGCTGTGTTCAGTCCTTTTCCCCTCTGCCTTCTACCACATGGGGACACAGTGCTCAAAGTGCCACCTTGGGAGCAGAGAGACCAGGTCCTCCCCAGACAACCCAACCTGTGGGGTGCTTGGTCTTAGACTTCCCAGCCTCCAGCACCATGCAGAAATAAGTTTCTGTTCTTGGTAAAGAGCCCAGCCTTAGGTACCTTGTCATAGCGGCACAATGGACCGGGACAGTCAGGTTGAGATTCGAACACTGCGATCATCCAGCACTGGGGACAGGACAAAGGTCCAGAGCTGGTCCAGGTGGGGGACATAGGGAGTCTGGGGACCCCAACCAGACAGGATGACACACCACAAGACAGAGCAAGGGCACAAGGCACCAGGGAGAGCCCCAAAGCCTGCTCTGGAAAGGGCAGGGTGCCCGGCGAGGACAAGGACAAGCTCTCTCAAAGTGCCAGCCATGGAGGTCATATAGCAGGAAAAGGGGAAGCACTGTGACCAGAACAGCTCCAAGAGAGCATCCGTGTGTCGGGTCTCAGGCCACCTTCCTCAGTGGCCTCACATGAATATCTTGCATATATTTTGCAAGATTTTTTAGAAACCAAGATAGGTTTAGATGGTTTGCCTCCAAACCCTCACTATTTAGACGTTCTTGCATTTCCACTTAACTTGCAAGTGCCCATGAGGCCCTGCGTATTCTTACAAGGCCAACTCCACATCAGCTTTTGCAGATAAATTCTCACACACACAAAAACATTATAAAATAGCACATCGAGCAGAATGGGATTATTACACTAATATTTATATGATTTATCTTTTAGCTTCTGCTATGTCCACCTGTCTAAAATTTACCTTCAAAAGCAAGTCTTACAATATCATTACCCATTTTTCTACCAACTTCTGCTGTCTAAATGTCCATTTATCCTTCGGAGGGTTAAACTCCAGCAGATCTTGATCCACAACCTAATAGGGAGGGAAATTTTAAGCTGTGAAGGATGTCAACATGAAAATAAGCTTCATACTTAAAAATTAAAAAGCAATAATCATAGAAAATGCTTCCCAAGACGTTTTTGTACTTTACACATCCATGCAACTGGATGAAGTGGCATCTTTGTGGCTCAAAAGCAGTTGCATTTAGGCCATTTCCTGCAGCTCATCAGGACACAAGCTGCTGAGCAGAGGTGGCATCTCAGGAGCACCTGCAGGTCTCGCCAAGTCTTCTGCTGTTGTTGTTGCAGAGCAATGAGTTTCCAGCCTCAGTCAGCGGGTCCAGAGTTCCACAGTAAGAATAGGTCAGTGCAAATCCCAGTTTCTCTCTTCATTCCCAGGTGAGCATCTGAACCTCTCCTGGGACAAAGGCGCTGTCACTCAGGCTCCCCTTCCTCTTATAATGTGGCTCTTTTCACTCTGAGTTTGGTGCACCCATAAGGGGACCAAGTGTGGGGCCACGCCTGGGACCAGGTGAGAGTAGACACAGGGCAACACACTGGTGGCACTGGGTCCCTCTCTCCTCTCGGCCTCCTTCTTTGCAGCACATGCACAATTCCTTCTCAGCCCTGCACACCTGCAAGGCTTTGCGGAAGCTGCAGTGTGACAGAGTAGGGAGGGGCCCCCAGGAGAGGGGGCATCTGTCACCTGCCTGGCACTGTGCTCTGGGACAGAGGCTGCTCAATGTAGCACTGGGCGTGGGGTGCAGTCAGTCCTCACACCAGAGCCCCGGAGGCCTCCTTATACACCAAACACCTAAAATTAGGTTTTCTTCTTATTTATGGAGTTGAGATATTTTCAGCATTTATACCAGTGAGTGTTGCTGAGTGTTTCTGAACCATCGATCAAGGAGCTTAACCTGAATAGGCAAAGAACCAAAGCAGGTACTACAGAGTTTCCTTTCTTAGGATATGACTGTTAGTGACAGCTAGCAAACACGCTGTACAAATTTCATGCTGGAACATCTAAATGTTCATTGTCAAATATTCCGAATTTCAATAAGGCTCACTGTGTTACTGCATGCTAGACAGATGATTGGCAAATGTATATATTTTAGCAATCTTAAATGAATCCGTATTAATTTAATTTAATGAATTCAAGCTTCTCACATGCTGTGACATAAACATCCCAATTTCACAGACAGAAAAATCCAGGCTCACTGAGTTTACATAACTCGACCAAGACCACAACAACTAACATGCGGGGGAGCCAGGATTCGAGCTCTTGTCTGTAGCTTTTACAACCAGTTCTATCAATATTTTTAAAAGCAGTCTGAGACCACCATTTTCCCTCCGTCTTTTCTGTACCCATCCTCTAAATCCAATTATTAATTTGCAGTATCCTTGAGTCACAAATAAACTGTTTTATACCAACGTTGCCAATTAAGTTTGATTGTTTTATTGGAGCCAGGGAGATAAAGCCTCTCTTGCACCCCATCTGTCATAAAGCCCTTGCTTGAAAATCGTGTGGTGGAGACATCACACTCCAAAGGCGGAGATAAAAGGAAGATTTAAAATGCATGATGTGAATCTGTCCCAGAGGCTAATCGCATGCGGTGGGAGGGAGAGGAGCTGGGCCTGCTGGTGTTATCGGCCGTGTATCATCTCTCTCATCTATTTATCGTCAGGGATATCATTAGGAAGATTAAAAACCAGTGTCTACAAATAGTCCTGAAATTTTTGTCCTTCATTAGTGACTTATTATTATTACTCAAGACCTCCTCTTTTTTTTTTTTTTTTTCCCAGCAAAGACAATGATTTCTTAGTTTGCATCAGGATGCAATCTATAGAGAATTCATTAGGGCTAGGGAAATATTAAATGCTATTTCCAACTACCACATCTTATTGTCAGGGGCCATCTTTGATGATAATAATGGCCTTAATTTATAGAAATATAAATAATACAACAGTGACACCAGGAATCTATGATCATATAAATCTGTCACAGATCAGTAGGAATGAACATAGTTAAATGAAACTGAACTATAAATACATCCATGCATCAGCCTTTGATGGAAAAAGTTTGCAAAAAAAAGAAAGAAGGAACCACCATTGCAATAAAAATGGGAGCATCTTTAGCCAACAGAGGGCTTTCGCCTTGAAATATGAGCCATTTTTGCATTTAATACTTTTGAAATCTTAAAATATATTGAATTTGTTTTTTTTTAAGAAAGGAAACAGATGCCATATGCAGTCTCCGACAATCCCCAAGCAGGCTCATGCGTGCGGCCTTTTATAACGTAAGGAGCAATAACACCTTATATTATATATTTTGCCATGCTCATTGGAATAACTAGATTTATGATCTTATAAATAACCTAGCGCTGTAGTGTTGCTGGCTTGGGTGGGTAATGTTATTATTTTTTTTTCTTTTCAAAAGTACATACATTTGCTGTTTGAAATTAATGAAATCTGTTTCCAGGAATGTTCCCTTCATATAAGAAGAGTCATCTGCCTACCGCAGCTGAACAGAGATGTTTTAGTCATTTCTTTTCTTTTTTTTTTTTTTTAGGTTTCATTTTATTTATTACTCCAGGAAAATGCCTAAATGGCTTTATTCTGTAGAAGAGGAATCACATGCCTAGAACTTTAATGCAGGAGATAAGCGAGATTGATCCCTCAAAATATTCATATCAAACATGGCTTATTAGAAACACCTTCAATCTAAACAAACAGGCTCAGGAAAAAGAGAAATTATGCAGAAAGATTATTGTTGTTATAGGAGCATGACATTTTCTTTTCATTATGGAATATGTACTCATAAAATGAGCTGGAAGAGGAAAGTACCTCTACAAAGTTTTAAATGTTGCCTTTCAGATTTTTAATGTTGAAATGTTTTATTTAACACCCACGGTCATAGAATTATAGGATTTTTAAAAATTAAGTTTTAATTTTACCAAGATGGAAGTTCTGGGAACTAAAGGTGCTATTTCTCCAGATAAATCACACCTGGTCATTTCACAATTAATTGGGCCATTATAGGGAATGATTTAGAGCTCTTCCTTCAAAACCCATCTTTCATTTGTAATTGGAATATAATTTCATTAACATTGTGTGTGGCTGGAGGAAGTTTTTTTTTTTTTTTTTTGGAGGTGGGGTGGGGGCTTTAATCTGTTTAAAGAAGTGGGTTCCTTGGCCAGGCATAATGACTCACACCTGTAATCCTAGCACTCTTGGAGGCCGAGGTGGGAGGATCACTTGAGGTCAGGAGTTCGAGACCATTCTGAGTAAGAGTGAGAGCCCCGTCTCTACTAAAAATAGAAAAAATAAGCCAGGAGTGGTGGTGTACACCTTTAGTCCCAGCTACTTGGGAGGTTGAGGCAGGAGGATTTCTTGAGCCCAGGAGTTTGAGGTTGCTGTGAGCTAGGCTGACGCCACGGCACTCTGGCCCGGGCAATAGAGTGAGACTCTATCTCAAAAAAAAAGAAGTGGGTTCCCAAATCATCATAAGCACTTTCTGAGTTGCTGCCAATTAAATTCACGTGTGTTCCCCACCTTCCTAGAGTTGCTCACCCAAAGTTGGATTCAGGGCCACTGCGAGGATGTCTCTGCGTCAAGGGATCCCTTCTGTAGGACCCACTCTGCCCTGGCCACCCCCACCCACCCCATCCACCCCACCCGACACCCTCTTTCCCCTTCCAGGAGCACTGGCTCACAGCAACACAGCGCACGCACCCATCAATGCCTGCCCCGGTGGCTGCGGGACAGAACCACAGAGCTGGCCTCCTTTCTCGCCTTTTCTTGGGGCGGGTCTCTCACTCTGCATCGGGACTGTGGGTGCCACACGCTGCCTTTGCCATACTGATGGATGCTTCCTTTCAGATGCCGTGGTCCTCGCTGCAGTGACCTTCTCCAAGCGACCTGCTTCTGCACCCCGTGCCCGGGCCCCGGCTTTCCCTGGGCTCCTTCCTGCCTGTCCTGGGGAGCAGCACTCCTGGCCACGCTCAGCCTCGCTCCCCGAGTGGGAGCAGTCGGCCAGAAGCAGACACGTCTACGGCTGACGTGACTGGACAAAGCCAGTGAGAGGCTCTGGAATGAGAACCCCTGGCTTCTAATCCCAGCCTTGAACGTTGGCAGCTGATGAAACTTTTCTGCATCCTGGGGTCCTCATCTCCAAAATGCACGTACCACTTGCAATGTGTCCCCGTCCGTGCCCATGCACAAAGCCACTCCGCGGCGTCCAAGGCCAGCCCGTGCCCTGGCTCCTGCCGGGCCTGGCAGATGACAGCAAGAGACGACGGTGACGTCTGTTTGTTTCCCCAGCTCCTTTGCTGGGAAGGTTCTGGGACTCCATGCGTCCCTCCACAGAAAGTGACTGTTCGCTCCCAGCAGCTGCCTTACGGGACTCTCCTTGTGAAGTCCCACAGCCTGTCCTCACCTGAACCTCTCGGGCTGGTGGCAGCTCAGCTGCTGCTAGAGCTTGCGCCGCATACGCAGAGTTACGATCGGCCCCTTTGCAAAAGAGCACGCTGAACTGGGACATGCCTTTTTCTCTGTTGGGACCCTGCTGGATAAGATAGATCTGCCCCACAGCTTGATTTTTGTGGCTTGCTTTTGTTGTGTGTGTGTGTGTATATATGTGTAAGTAAAATAAAGTAAGAGAACGCAGACCAAGTCCTGCTCATGCGGCGCTCACGTGACCTCAGTGTGGGTTACATGTGGTACTGGTCACTGGACACACAGGAGCCTGAAAGCCGGGCAGGTGCGGCTCCTAAAAGGCCACGTTCTGTTCTGCCGCGATCCGCTCACCATCGCCACAGACTCCCTTAACGTGTGTTGTCAGCAGAATCGTGTCGCCCCCTCCAAAAGGGTCCTTGTCCTAGTCCCCAGCACTTGTGCATGCAGTCTTGCGTGGCAGGGCAGAGTTGGAGTTGCAGCTGGAGTCGAGGCTGCTAGTCAGCCGACATGACGCAGTGGGGGGACCCTGGATTATTCACTGTCATCCAGGGGGCCCCTCGGTGTGGGAGAGGGAGGTGGAGGAGAGGAGTTGGAGGGAAGCGTGACCACCCAAGGAGGCACAGAGAGATGCCAGCTTGTTGGTTTGGGCGATGGACAGAGCGGCCCAGGGCCCAAGGAAGGAAGGCAGTCTTTAGCAGCCAGAAAGGGCAGAAAAACTCATTCTTCTACCCACGGCCTCCAGAAAGGGGCTCAGCTCTGCCTCCGCATGATTGTAGCCCAGCGAGACCTGCGCTGAATTTCTATCCCATGGAATGACGTGAGACAACGGACTTGTGCTGTTTCAACGGCTGAGCTCGTGGTGATTCCTACAGCGGCGACAGGAAACGAATACCATGTAGAACGGGGAGGAACTACCCACGCACGCTGCACCCTCTGAAGACTTTATTTCTTCATTAAGCATAGATGTGACCATCTATGCTTAATGAGAGGCTGGTATAAATTTGAGTTTGAGCCACAAGATCGCTAAGGAATTAGAGTAAGCGTTAAAAGGTGACCACACCTTTCCAGAAAGTCCCGCCCTTCAGTCAGAGACCTTCGGTGCGGGCCTCACGTGAACACCGAGAAGCGCTGGAAATAGCGCGCTCCGGCTCGCGTGCTCGCTCGCCGTCGGTAAACGCTCCCATCCGACAACAGAGCGCCGCCCTGCGAGTCCTGGGCCGGCCCCTCCTCGGTCTGAGGCTGCTCAAGGTTCCCGTCCATCTTCCTCATCTTTTCCTAATCCATGCACAGAGCTAAGTGGCACGCCTCTGTCCTGGCTGTGCATTTCCAAACTCTATGCGGCATCTCCTGTTGGCGGGAGAAGGGGTGGGGAGCAGGATGTAAGTAAAAAGGAAGAAGGAGGAGGCTAAGGGGGAAGACAGCATTCCCCCTTCCGAGACTCCCCACGTTTGGTACCGTTTGGGGATCATGCTGAGCTCCAAGTGCGTGCCGCGGGCACTGCAAGGCTGGTCTGAAATACGGTGTATTCACAAGAGGGGGGTGAGGCTCCAGAGACAGAGCGGGGCAAGAAGACCGAGGATGCACTCCCCGGTGACACTCCAATGGCACGCCTCCCTTATTGCCAGCCCCAGGGGCTGCGGTGCGACTTTTGTAAAGAACCCAGCCAGCAGGTCCTCTTGCATAAGGCTCTTGGCTGCGAGCAGGCACTGACTCTACTTGCACAGTCGTGGCTCAGTCTGGCTCTGTTGTGTTTAATTGAGATACAAGTTGCATGCAAGAAAGGCACAGATGCTAGCAGTTCGATCGGTTCCACCCACACACAACCTTGCGGGCAGCCCGAGCACTTTCAGGAACGACTGTAAATGTAGCAAACGTGAGGGGAAAACCTTACGTGTAAACAGAAAGGCAACAGAGACGGCACTTTTCAAAAACGCGTGATTTAACATCATCCCAGGTGAAAATACTCACCTCTAAAGGTAGCATGGCGATGCTCTCAGCAGAGGGCACTCTGTGCTTTTGCTAAAGAATGTCTGTTTGTTTGTTTTTAGCGTATCATGGGGGTGCAAGTGTTAAGGTTACGTATATTGCCCATGCCCCCTCCCCCCTCGAGTCAGAGCCTCAAGCGTGGCCATTCCCCAAACATTGCAGATCTCACTCGTTGTATTTGTATATACCCATCCCCTCCTCTCCCCTCCCACCCTCACCCGCCCGACACCCGATAAAAGTCATTCCTACAGGTCCACTGAGGTGTTGATCCGTTAATACCAATTTGCTGAGTCCATGTGGTGCTGGTTTTTCCATTCTTGAGATAAGAATGTTTGTTTTTTAAACAAACCAAAGGACAATAAAATCTCCCAACTTGTCCAGCCCAGTTGCCCCTGCTCCTGCTCTGAAGCTTGGCTCCAGCGTGGAGCCGACAAAGTGCTGAAGTGAGACCCCCACCTGTCCTGGCCGGGGGTCCTCTGTGGGCGGTGCCCGCAGGCTGAGGCGGGACCCCGGCGTTCTGAGCACATGCTGACATGACGCCATCCGTAACTCGAGAGCCACCAACAGCTCTCCACTGCGTGCACTGGTAAAATCCTCAAGTTAGTGATTAAACAGACTAGGTTTTGTTCCATAACGCCGGTTAAGTCAGTTCCCTTTGCTGTCTTGAAAAACCCTACATCTAAAGAAAAAGCTCAAGATATTTTTACGCAGCTGGACTTGAATTGGGTGAGTGCAGGTGATATTTGGGGACAATATTCTTTTGCCCCTCCTGAGAAAAAGGAGGATACACCTGAGGTACACCAAGATAAGTGATGCTGGTCGACAGTGTATATTCTGAATTCTTTCAGTAGTAAGTGGCCAACACGATCCACATTAGCCTGAGCAAACAGGGAGCTCATTCCCTCACACTGAGTGAGAAGTTTAAGGTTGGTGCCAACTTCGTAGAGTCCAGGGACTCAGGCGACACAGAATTCTCTCCGTGGATCTCTCGGCATTAGTTCCTTGTCGGGCTGATACTATTTTCCAACAATGGCAACATTCTTCTTCTTCCATGTGGCAGTGGAGGGTGACACATGACTACAGAAAGACCCGGGTTTTCATCACCCAATCAATTTAGAATAAAGAGACATCTCTCTCCCAGAGTCTACCTGTGAAGTCACAAGATTGCCCCTCCTCCCCGCCCTGCCCCAAGGCCTGTGCACGTCCCTGCCTTAACCACTCTGGCCAGGAAGAAGGAACACAAAGCGTGATCCATCTGCCACCACGGGGTGGAAGAGGCGTCACTCCTCGAGAGAAGAAGGTGCCGTTCCCAGAGAGAAGACCGGGAGGGGTGCTGGGCAATGGAAAACACCAGATGTCCACTTTAGGCAGCTAGTAAACACATTATTCTGTCAACACATGGTTGTCCAATTAAAGGACAAATCGCTTTTTCTCGCTGGCTCCCAAATTCTGACGGTGACAACTACCCCAGCTGGAGAAGATGTCCTTCTCTGGGAGGGAGCATTGCTTCGAGAAGACAGGGACCCACGGGGGTCGTGCCTTAGTGGATTTAGTTAGGTAGAGACAGTGGGGACATAAGATGTGGCCTGAAAGGAATCCACACAGTGGAAGTGGCTTAAATATTTTCCTTTGGAACTGATAAAATTTAAGACATTCCACCAGAGGCTATTTTGTGAGCTACTGCACGTTGCTATTCAAATGGTAACCCTCATTACCGCCTTTACCCGCTGCATCAAATGCACTGTAAAATGCTCATATTATCATCTGTTAAATTATATAAGCATATACGTGTACATATGAGTAAGAGAAAGAAATGCCAGAGCCGCAAATATATCTGTTTGTTCTTATTTGCCCTGGGAGGCTCAGACAAGAGCAAAGTAATCAAACAGCCCAGGCCTGGCATTGACATGCAAATGAGTCCATGGCAAGCCCAGCTTGCTCTCTGCCCGATCTCCATGTCAATACCTGACTGCTCCCTAATTTATGTACACAGGGGAGTCAGAGCAGAGACACAGTTCTTATCACCCCTGAACACATGTTAAAAACTCCACTCCCTGCAATGAGTATGCTCAAATACAGCTTGGTAATACAGGCTCATGTGCTCTCTCCAAGTTTATTCACATGCAAGTGTATTCACTACATTCTGAAGCTATTTATATTCTTTTAAAGGAAGTCACTGCCTTAAAGATATCTCTGGAGTCAGGGTCTGCATCCAAAGGTCCAGGCCGTGTATCTGGGAGAAAAAAAATCAATCCAGCCAACGTGATCATCGGCGACCTGGCGTTCCAAGGTGGATTCCCGTTGCCTCGCATTCCAACGTCCCCATTTATTCTCTTCTCGGGTGACTGATACTTGGAATTTTTGTCCAGGGTTCATATTTAGACCAGTTGTGGGGACAAATTCAGTTCCACAGATGCTGTCTGGCTGTGCCCCCTCAGGACCTGGGGCAGTGGGAGAAGCCCCTGTGGCTGTGAAGCGCCTTCAGGCAGGTGAACCTGCGGGTGAGGGGCGAGGGTCCCTGTCCCTTTGTGTGCAGTGCAGGGTCCCGGCATCTGGCAGACCCGTGGGGACTCAGGCTTCCCGTGACCCAGTCACAAAATCTGCTCTGTATCTGAGTCGATTGTCAAACGCCCGTTAGGATGGGGAGGCTAAGGGAGAACCCGTTTCTATGAAATCATTTTCAAAACCTCCTTCCTTAAGATAAGTATGTCATAGATGAGGGCATATAAAAACGCATTAGATGCAGAAGGTGGACCTGCCTCTCTGAATCCATAGTAAGCCAGCAGTGATTGCGGTCCGCCAGACTTCTCTGGAAATCCTCCATGATGCTCTTCCTCGTATATAATGCGCTTTTTTCTAGGTAATGAAAACACTGCAGCAGGAAGAGGATGGCGATGCTGGGTAGAGCACACACCTGCAAGGGAGTCTGGATTCTCCTCTGATCTGCTGCCAGCAGGTGATCCTGGGAGACCCAGGGGCCTCTGGGTCTCAATCTGCGCATCTGTGAGACTAGGAAGGTTTACATATTTTTCAATGTTTTCATCTTACCTGATGCTAAGCGATTATCGCTTTCATTCAGGGACAACCAAAGTGGCAGCGAGGTCCCTGCCAGTCAGGGACGCAAACTCTCAGGGTCCCTGCCCCTCTTCTCTACACTTACCTCCCCCTGAACTTTCAACTGCATGCTTGAGAAAAGTAAGCAAAACACAAAGCAAAGCAGGGAACCAGATGTGCTGAGGGTTGGAACTGTTGGAGGGGTTAATGATACCTCAAGGCAGCTCTGGGGTGTGGCCGAGAATTGGCACTTCTGACAAATTCCCCGGTGGCACTGCTGCTGGCCCGAGGCCCACACGTGGGGCTTGGCAGTTGCACTTGTCTGACTCTGACACTGGCTTCCAGCCACAAAGAAGGGTCCCTTTCCAGTCTTCAAATGTAGCTCTTTCTTTTGAAAGAGTTCTCTGAAACTAAAACCTAGGGCTCCTGACTGAAGTTGGGAGCTCATTTTTACTGATCAAAAAAGTACCGCCGCACCAGCTAAAACTGTCTCAAGACCCCACAGCGGGCAGGCAGCGTCCAGTCACGATGGCGTCACTCACCCCACCCCAAATCCCAGCCAGACTGAACAAAGGCAACTTGACCCTCTGGGGACATTTCCCCGGGTCCTTCCTCCCCAGTGCAACTTCTGGGAGCAACTGTGGAGCCCGGGGGCTTCCCAAAAGCCACCCTTCCTGGGACAAAAGTGCACAGGACACATCTCTCCCCCCCCCCCGCCACCCCCCCCCCGCCACCCCCCACACCCCTGGAAACACTATGCGAGTCACCACGCAAGGTTGTCCAAAAGCACTCAGGCAGGTTCTCAGCTCGCAGGCTGGAATCACGTACGACGTTGTTAGTGACACTGTGTACAGAGCCTCTCCCTGGCCAGGGCCGGAGGACTCGCTTGTCGCACCCGTGTGGCATTCGCTTACCCGGCCAAGGAGATGCCCTGGGGTGTCTGTTACGGGGCATGCAATAAGCGCACACCGTGCTAACGGCCATGGATGGTCGCACGGACATTTAGAAACTTGCTTTCAGCCACCACTTACAGGTACTTTCTTTGCCTCCTCCAACGCAGTGTAGGAGTTTAAAGGAGCGCAAGGATTTTCTGAAGCAATTGTGGAGCCAGAGAGGTCCAGGAATCCCTCACCGAGGTATCTGTGTGGTCTGCCTCCCTCCGTGGGGACGGGGCCGGGGTCTGCCCCTGGGTCTGGTGGAATCTCGGGGCAGGAAGCGGGCGGGCGGCCCGTGGCAGGCGGGTGCGGGGCCCACGGCACAGAGATCTTCCGACATCCCTTCTCCTCTCTTCTCCCGTGCTGCCCCGGCCGCCACACAGCACCTCTGGCTTTAAAAAGCTAAACGGCTTCCCAAACGCCGGGGGGAGACCCCTGCGCCAGGCCCGGCTCTGCATCCCGGCCCCCCATGACGGGAAGGCAGGCACGGACTGCCCCGTCCTGCTGGCTGCCCGGTTCTCAGACTGTGACGTCACGTGAGGGCTCTCAACCCCCAAACTCTTGCCGTTCGGGGTCAGAAAAATCTCTGGCGTGGGGGGTGCGTTGTGACTTGCAGGGTGCGCGGCAGCGGCCACCGCCTCTGCCCCAAACGCCAGGGGCACCCCCAGGTGCGGCAGCCAGAGTGTCTCCGGACTTCTCCAAATACCCACCGAGGGGCACAGTCGCCCAGGTGGGGAACCATTACGCCGTCCTGTGGAAGACAGCACGCTGGGTCACACAGGTATTTTACTTATAAAAAAGAACGGTTGTAAAAAGGACACGTGTTTGTGTGTGGTGTGTATGTGTGTGTGCAGGTATGTGCTGTGGGGGGTATACGTGTGGTGTGTGGTGTGTATGTGTAGTGTGTGTGTTTGTGTGTATGTGTGTGGTATCAGTGTGTTGATGTGTGTGTGGTCTGTGTACACATGTGTTTATGTGTGTACCGTATGTGTCTCTGTTTGTGGGGTATATCTGTGTGTATGTGTGTGGTATGTGTGTGTTGATGTGTGTGTGGTGTGTGTACACGTGTGTTTGTGTGTGTGTTTGTGGGATGTGTGTGGTATATATGTGTTGAGGTGTATGGTGTGTGTACACGTGTGTTTGTGTGTACTGTATGTGTATGTTTGTGGGGTGTGTGTGTTTGTGTGTGTGGTATGTGTGTGTTGATGTGTGTGTGGTGTGTGTACACGTGTGTTTGTGTGTGTGTTTGTGGGATGTGTGTGGTATATATGTGTTGAGGTGTATGGTGTGTGTACACGTGTGTTTGTGTGTACTGTATGTGTGTGTTTGTGGGGTGTGTGTGTTTGTGTGTGTGGTATGTGTGTGTTGATGTGTGTGTGGTGTGTGTACACGTGTGTTTGTGTGTGTACTGTATATGTGTGTGTGTTGTGGCGTGTGTGTGTGTGTGTGTGTGTTACAGGTGTCTGTGAAGGATCAGAGGCGGCTCTGGGAGAGTCCCTTGGCCGCACCTACCGTGGTGGGACTCCTACCTTGGCCAAGGTGGCAAAGGAGTTCCTGGACCCACCTCTCTGCCCGGGCCGGGGAAGCACCGGGCAAAACCGCGCAGGGCGGTTTCCAGGCACCGCGCCCAGGCTGCCGTGCCGGGACCCCTGCGAGAGGGGCCCAGTGAGCGGACAGCACCCCTGCACCCCCACTCCCCGCACCCAGGGAGTCCAGCCGCCTCCAGAGCTGGAGGGGCCCGGGGCTCCCGGAGGGGGCTCCTGCCCGGGCACCTGGAGCGGCACAGCCGCTGTGCGCGTGAGGGACACAAATCGCTCCTCCCGTCCACCCAGGGCAGGAGGCGACAGTGCGCCATGGCACGTGAGATGCCGTGCTAGGGCCAGGAAGAAAAAGCCCTAATCCCTCGCCTGCATTTGCCACACGACTGCGCATTTACTCGGAGTGCACTGGAACCTGCAACAATTTCCTGCTTCGCAGAAAATATTTCCTCTCTAGAAGAGCTGTTCTCTATTTGTGCCCTTTTCCCCTGTGCTTTGGGGGAACAGTAATTAACTTTCTGTTAATAAATATATTTTCCTTACTGAAAATGATGGTAAATTCGATCTGGCTGCAATCATTCACATTTGTTATTTTTTGTGTGCTGTAGACACGGGCGGCTTTGCCTTGTGAGACGCCCCCCACCCATCCACCACCCAGGAAGAGGAAAAAGGTTCCCAGCCTCACAGAGACAGAAGGGGAGGGATTTTGCCACCTCCTTGCCAAGTCTCAGTTTCCCTTCCTTTGAAACAGAGATAATACAGTATTATTTTCCTCCCAAGTTTGTAGGGAGGGGCCGATGAGCTGCTGTGTGTGTGAAGCTCACATAGCAGAGCCGAGCACGTGTGAGCCACCGTGAGTACTGTCACTGTCACTGCCATCGTGTTCACTCTCGTTATGGAGAGACAGAGGGGTGTGAGTGGCCGGGCCAGGCCGGCAGCCCACCTCTGCCCTCCACCAGCCGTCTGTGCCGGGACCCCACCCTCCCGTAAGCAGAGGGCAGTCATGAAAAAAACCCTTCTCAAAGCTTAGGGAGGCCAGACCCCCAACCCAGGGCTGAGCCACCCCACAGCCCTGGCTACGTCATATCCCATAAACCCCGATTATCTGTGACTCCAAACCGAAAGCCGCGTCCAAATTTAGAATGCACTCAGATCACACGGCCAGGCAGCCGCTGTCTCCAGGTGGTGGGATGATGTCCCGGGATCCGAGCTTCTCGCCTAGGAAACCAGTCCGGAGAAACCTGACTTTGGGGCATCTCTTTCCAGAGAGTTGACACCATGCCCAGGAAGTTTCCTCTGAGCAGCCCCGAGCTTACCCTCTGCAGACATGCAGTTTACCCAGACGGCCTTCCTGGAGCAGGAAGCGCAGGGACGGGCGAGCAGGTGCGACTCAGAGCGCCGGTTACAACAAGAGAACTTGCATCAGGAGGGCTGGCTGCCTGTTTCAATTAGGAACAGCAACTCTCTCCTCCTTCCTTCCCAAGCAGAGACAAACATGGGGATGTGGTTTTGGAGTTTCTTGAAGGGAGGCGCAGTTTTGCAAGTGAGAGGCAGCCAGTCTCCTCCCAACCACACTGCTCACCTGGGTGTGGGGGGCAGAGACACACCGGCGATACAGAAATGTTCGAGAAACCTCCAGGCAGAGAAGATAAATGCCGCCTTTCCCGGGGCTCCCCCTCTCTTTAACTCTTCTTGCTCCTGTCTCCGTGAGCCCCCGGCAGCCCTCACAGCTGTGACCTCTCTAAACTGTCAGCCTCACATTAACTGATACTTCATCAATTCCCCCCGAACTGCATTTGCAGCGGGGGCTCAGGGGGACGCGGTGCCATCAGCGAGGTGCATTAGCCGCCAGCGCCAGATTGCCTTCCAGAGCAGGGCCCCCTCCAATGCCCTCGCGTGGCCTGGGCACCACCAGGGGCTGTGGCCGCAGGGGGAGAGCAGGGGCCTCTGATTACTCCTTGTAAATTTTTCATGAGGACATCTGCCCTCCTCCCCTCCTCCTCCTCCTCCTGAGTGCGCCTCCCTCCCTCATCCCTCGTCCCTCCGCTCCCCTCCCCCGCCCAGTGTTCGGGCTCCTGACAAGGCATGAAAAAAGAGAATGATTGGGCCTCAGCCCCTGCATTAGCCAGGAAGTGACTGATGGGAGGCTGTGAGTGTGTGTGACTTCAGGCTGCCGAGGAGGGAAGGGCCTTTGAAACAAAAGACCAGGCGGCCAGGCAGGTCGTGGGTGCCTCCTCTGCAGACGGGCCCTGCCCTGGAGGTGGCACAGATGGTCCCCGGGATAGAGGACAGGCCCTGGGCTCTGCAGACCCCTGCTCTGGGCCCCGGGAATCATTGGGACCCCTGCCTCATCTGCCCCAGCCCGGCCCTCCTCCTCCTCCTCCTCTCCTGGGGTGGAAAGCACCCTGAGCCCTAATCAAAGCCCAGAGGAATTCCAGTGTAAAGACAGTGGGGGAGGAAACTGCTCTTTTAATTTAAATAATAATAATAAAAAGGGAGTCATTTCTTTGGAAACACTAGCAGGGGCTCACAGGCTTTAAAATCCTCTCTCTTTCCATATAACTCAAATCAAGAGCCAGCAGCTCTTTCTCATTAGTGCATCAAATCATGCAGATGTCCTTTTTGTGCCCCCTTTGAAGTGACATGTGCTTCAATTTATTTTTAATCTTCTAAGTGATGTCGTCAGGACGGCCGCCCGCGTGACCGGGGTGCTGCGGGCCGGGGCCGGGGCCGGGCCTGCCCCCGCGCTGCCCCGAGAAGGTGGGCGCTCAGCCGCGGGGCTGGCGCGGGCCCGCCCAGGCAGGACTCCGGGCGGCCGCGCGCACCTTGCGGGCCACCTCTGCGCGCACCTTGCCCGCCGCGGCCGCGCTCGGTGGAGCCACAGCGCCACCGCGTGGCCGGGCCCGCGCCGCCCGGCGAGCGGAGGGGCAGGGCCGGCCCGCCCGCAAGGCGCATCACGGGCTGGTTGTTACCCGCGAGTAAAGGAGGCCTGCGGCCCAGTCGGAGCCACCTGGATGAAAAATCTGAGCGTGCCCCTAAAAGGCAGTGCACGCAGGACTGAGGGGCTGTCTTGTTGTTTTAGATTTTCCTCCCCCGGTAGCCCTCCCTGCGCAGTTGCGATAGCAGTGACTACATCTTCCAGGGGAAAGTAAAATTAAATGCATCGATTTAATTGCTTCATTAATTTGAGCATATATATATATGCCACAATTTAATTAAAAGATCTAAACAGCTACAAAATCTCATTTGAGGGGTACTTCCTCCACCCCAAAACAGGAAAAAGAAGCAGAAATGCTACAGGACTTGGAATCACACAGGGGAGGGTAAAAATCTTGCCCTGCGTCTGCCATACGTGGCAGGTACGAGGGACAAGTCCCTTTAACTGTTGCTCTTTCTGTTTCCTCACCTGCTAAGCCAGTGAAGTGGGATTTGCTGAGAAAGTCATTCTCAATGAGCTCCGCACGGACGGGGGTGTTGCTAAACACCCGGTTCCTAAAGCCATTTTCCCGCCCTGCCTCCCTCCCTGGGCGCCCCTGTCTCTGCTTTACAGACCTGCCTTCTGCCTCAAAACGCACCCTCCTAAACATGCCTGGTGGATGTGGACAAACCACACTTCACTGTTTTCTGATGGATCGGGGGACAAAGTTGAGTGTCTTCTATGTGTGTCCCTTCCTTCCTAGCCCCCACCTCTTTGGTCACATAGTGGATGCTTTGCAAATCCTGATTAGCGAATTGGTTGGTTCTCAAATTAGAAATACCTGAATGGCAAAAGAAATACTTGGATCCGGAATCTAATTTCATCTCTCTGTATCTGGCCTTATCTCTCTGTGTCAACTTGAGCAATCGTTTAATTTCTGTGGATAGTTCATTTTCTTTCTGTTCGTTTGGTTTTTTTTTAATTCATAAAATAAAAAGACTGGGAAAAAGTTTATAGTATAATTTTTTTTAATGGAAGTCTTCAACTAATTACTAAAGGCTTTAAAAAAAAATCTCACACAGTGCATTATCTCAGAAAATGTTACTCAGCGAGCCTGCAAATTACTAGGTAATGTAAAACTGGCCATTTCTGTGGGCTAAAATCATCAACTATGAAATATTTAATGGGGTATTAATATAACCTGAAATATCTCTTCTAGAAAATTAGAGCATTAAGTTAAAGTCATCGAGTCGTTCAGTCACTCATGCCGTCTGCCCCAAACGCTAACTGAGCATCCAATGCATGTCAGGAAGGGCCACAGTCTCCAGGCTCTTGGGTTACCGGAGCTCCGTCATGTGCTGAGGATGGATGGCCGTAGTCCGACACTGTAGTCTGACGCTGTCTGTACCCCCTTGTGGTTGTAAGAAATTCGCTGACACCTGAGGGAAACTGACCCCCTTGCAGATATGTGAGGGGTGTGAGTCAGCATTTCACTATAATAATAAGGTATCTGATAACAGCTACCATTTATTGAGCACCTACTGTTTGCCAGCTACATTGCTAATTAATGCACATGCTTTATCTCACCAGATCTTCATATAATTTTGTGAAGCAGGCATTTTTAGACCTTTCTTCCCCATTTTGTGGACGACAACAGTGAAACAAATTTAAGAAATGTACCCAAATTCACTCAGCTGTTGAGGGGCAGCCCCGGGACTTGAACCCATTCTTGGGAGTTCCAGCATGTGGCCTTAGCCACTCCATTCTGCTGCTTTCTTCTGTGCTCGCGCATTGCCACTGACTTAACGGCTGGACCGCAGCGTGGGGTCTGCATGGGAGACCCGGCGTTCCAGCCATTTTCTCAAACACACACACACACACACACACACACACACACTCACGTACTAATATCGTGAAACGGTGTGCAGTTGTGTTTGTACATCCTGGAAAAACTGGGACAGGCAGGTACACATGGACTCAGAGGCAGAGAATCACGCTAAAATCAGGAGAGAGAAGATAAAATGGACGAGGAAAATCCCCGCTTTCCTCGTGGATTGCACCCGGCTCGTACCACTTCCCTGCTGTGTGCAGCAGGACTGGTAACCCCGGCGCTCTGAGCCGCAGCCTGAGCATCTATAAAACGTGGGCGAGGATGATCCCCCTGCAGGATGTCAGCAGGGTCAACTAGTGCAAGCACAAAATGCCCTCCATGTTTCTTCACAGGAAAAGAAAGGAGGATCTCCAGCTCAGCAGCTGTGAGGCCCTGGCAAACTTTTGATTACCTCAGGGGGCTGGCATTTGAAAGGGGTAAGGGTGAAAGGATTGTTAATGGTTTTTAAAACATTTATTTCAGGCTGGGTGCAGTGGCTCAAGCCTGCTATAATCCCAGACCTTTGGGAGGCTGAGGCAAGAGAATGGCTTACGGCCAGGGGTTTCAGACCAGCCTGGACAATATAGCCAGACCCCATCCTATATATTTTTTTCATTAGTCAGGTATGGTGGTGTGCAGCTATAGTCCCACCTACTCAGGAGGCTGGGGCAGGAGGATGACTGGAGCCCAGGAGCTTGAGGCTGCAGTGAGCTGTGATACTGCCACTGCACTCCAACCTGAGAGACAGAGTGAGACCCTGACTCAAAAAAAAAAAAAAAGCATTTTAAAATACTGTTTGTATTCATATAAGACTAAATCATTTTAATTTGAATAAGAAAGTGAAAATTTTAAGGAAAGTCTTTACAAATGCTGGGGTTCAGAGTTTGAGGCGGTGTCAATATTATTTTCTCCTCTGATATGGGAATGGTTTCTTGGAAACACATCTGGCAGCCTGCTATCGCTTCATAATAATTTTACAGGTGTTTATATATTTTAAAAAATGGGTTTACAGTGGTAAGAACATTTGATGTCCTTAGGTGTCTTCCCCATTGTCTCTGCCTTTTGTCTTCACGCTGCTCTCTGAGATGGGTAGGATACGTTGCAATAAAACTCATTTATTGCCTACAATAGCGTTGTTGTTTTCGTCTTTTCTGATGATGCATCTATTTAGTAAAATAATCTGAGAACATTAACAAATACTGATATGTATACATTCATTAATTATATATGTGTACTACTGAGGAAAATGTGTACCTTATAAAACCAAGGGAAAAAATAAACACCTTAGAGAACAAAATAAAAGAAAATGAATAATATTTTAAATTAATTTTTACTTATAAGTAAAAACAAAAAACTTCTGTGCCAGGATCCTTTATTTTAGCTATTGTTGCTAACTATCAAAAGTGTCACTGGTGGCCGGGCGCGGTGGCTCACGCCTGTAATCCTAGCACTCTCAGAGGCCGAGGGGGGAAGATTGCTCGAGGTCAGGAGTTTGAGACCAGCCTGAGCAAGAGCGAGACCCCATCTCTACTATAAATAGAAAGAAATTAATTGGCCAACTAATATATATAGAAAAAATTAGCCGGGCATGGTGGCACATGCCTGTAGTCCCAGCTACTCGGGAGGCTGAGGCAGGAGGATCGCTTGAGCCCAGGAGTCTGAGGTTGCTGTGAGCTAGGCTGACGCCACAGCACTCACTCTAACCTGGGCAACAAAGTGAGGCTCTGTCTCAAAAAAAAAAATGTCACTGGTTACCTTTGCATAATTTTTTTCCATAAAATATTATTAAGTGAATCCTTTGCTGTTCAGAATAGAGCTTCTTCGATACATTTTTCTTTAGAGTATCACGAAGAGGTTGTGCTTTGAATATTTCATTATTGAAACTGAACTCAGCAAGTGTCCGAAGGGTGGACATGATAGAAACATCTGTACTTTTACTCAATTGTGCAGCAAACCTCCCAGATTGAGTCATCTATTCACACATTGGTTTCTTTCAATCTTTAGTAATATTTTTATCATCTTCCAACGGTGTCTGAAGGCAAGGGGCCCAGTTTTGCGCTTTCTCTGCGTGAATTGTTTCAGCCATGTTCACCAAAGCAGGAAGAAAAATTATTTCATTAACTGATGTCACTTTTTGATCTTTTCTCTTAAGAAAGAAAAACCAGAAGATACTTTTAGAGAATTACCATTGAGTTTAGTGGAATTTTTGAATTTTTGAATAAGGTGAAACTTATAGTATTGTCAAAATAGTTACACATGTTTAGAGATGAGATCTCCCTCTGTCACCCAGGCAGGAGTGCATGGGTACAATCATAGCTCACTACAGCTTCCAACTCTTGAGCTCAAGTGATCCTCCTGCCTCAGCCTCCCGAGTAGCTGGGACTACAGGTGCCAGCCACTGCACCTGGCTAATTTTTAAAATTTTTTGTAGAGATGGAGTCTCACTATGTTGCTCAGGCTCATCTCAAACTGTTGGCATCAAGCCATCCTCCCACCTTGGCTCTCTCCAAAGTGCTGGGATTAAAGGTGTGAGCCACCGTGCCTGCCTTTACTTTCTTAGTTAATACTCCAAGTCACTATGTACACAGACAGTAAATTAATAATAGCAGATAAAAATCTGCATTTCAAGTGATTTTGCATAATGTTGAAATTCGTGTGTGCTATCCTCAGAACTTAGTATACTGCCAACATTTAACCTGGTTATGACTGGTTAGAGAACTTGCTTTGGGGGGGTAAGACAAACACCACTTCTGCTATTTCCTTTGCGTTTGCTTGTGATTGTTGATTAGTATAAACCTCAAGCCATGGCTTATGGCAGGAGTACTTTGAAGATATTTATCTGTTTGGGAGGGCTGGCAAAGTTAAAAATAGGTAAATCTTTAAATGCACTTTACCAGAGACAACTAAACTACAGCAGCTCAGACACTGGCAACGTGGCAGTGCGTGTGGAGCCACCAGCAGCGCCCGGCACACGAGGGTTCTCTCGTCCTCAGAAGGGCTGTCTGACGGGGACCGGAGGGCATGCGGGTGCAGCCGGCTCTGCTCTAGTGCTTGTTCTGACACCTCCATTTCTTGCAAAAACATAGCTATGTTAGGGAACAATTTGAGAATCAGGCGAGTTTTGCATCTGCACACGTGTGATTTCGTTTGCAAGAAACAACAGGTGAGCACAGAGACCGTGCGCACGCGGCCGATCTGAGCCCGGGAGCACGCAAACGTGCACACGCCTGTGCACAGCGGCCTCTCCCGGGCCTCAGTTCTCCTCGCGGGAACCCAGCCAGCTCCACCCACCTCTGGTGCTAGAACTTTCCCTCCCATTCCAGATCACTCTTTGCTTCAGTCCTTTTGGGCTAAACCAACAAGGGTGACGGCGCAGTTTATAAACAACAGAAATTATCGCTCATAGCCCGGGAGGCCGGGACTCCTAAGGTTGGGGAGCCAGCAGATCTGGCGACTGGCAAGGGCCTGCTCCTCACAGGTGTCACCTTCCTATGTGACCTCCCATGGGGGAGGAGCAAACAAGCTCCCTCAAGCCCTTTCTACAAGAGCACTGGTCCCGTTCATAAGGGGGGAGCACCCATGACCCAGTCACCTCCCAAAGGCCCCAGCCCCAATGCCACCACATTGGGGGGTAGCTTTCAACTCAGGAATTGTGAAGGGGACACACACTCAGACCAGAGCACCGCCCTTCCCGAGTGCCAGCCCTCATACCCACGTCCTGCAGCAACCCCAGGGAGGCCCTTGCCAAGGGTCAGGGCCACATTCACTGCAGTATGTACCCGTGCCCTAATCAGCTACCGTGTGAAACTGCGCTAGCATTTTTTATTAGCTATTGTTTCTCTCTCTCTCTTTATAGTTTTTTTTTTCTTTTGAGACACAGTCTTGCTCTGTCTCCTGGGCTAGAGTGCAGTGGTGTCATCGCTCATGGCAGCCTTAAACTCCTGGTCTTCAGCGATTCCCCCTGGCTCAGCTTTTGTTTGAAGTAGCTGGGGCTGCAGGTGCCACCAACACGCCTGGCTGATTTTTTTTCTTTTTCTTTTTTTCTTTTTTTTTTTTTTTGGTAGAAACAAGGTCTTGCTATTGCCTAGGCTGGTCTTGAACTTCTGGTCTCAAGTGCTCCTTCCTCCTCAGCCTTCCAAAGTGCTAGGATTACAGGCACGAGCCACCATGCCTGGCTCTATTTTTACGTCACTGACGAAGAATTAGAGCAATACGTCCCTAGCCCCATTTCCCCCCAAAACCGTGTGGTTGTCCTTGCCCCGTGTTGCACAGGACGGTGATGTCCAGGAACTCACCGTGCAATTAACTTTCTTCTTTCTTATCCCTTCCATCACTTGAGCCACAGCATTCCTGACTTGCTCCAGGCCCTAAACCAGATGTGGAGAGCTACGAAGAATGTTGGAGAAGGCGGCTTGCAGCTGAGAGCAGACGGATGGGAAGCAAGAGGACATCAGGCCAAGAAAACAGCAACCCCGTCAATGCACCACGCGCTTTATATGCAGAATTTCAACTAACTTTCACGGCAGCCCTGTGAGCAAGACATTAGCATCTTTGTTGTAAAGGCGGGAAATGGAGGCCCTGCGTGATCTCGGACTTTACTAAAGATGGTGCGGCTTCCTCGGCTACTGAAACACCAGCACCCGTGACCTTTCTGCTCCGTCATGCTTGGTGGGCCTGGGTCACTACCACAGTGCCCCGGGCTCCTGCCCACAGGCGTCCTAGTAGAAAAACAGTGTCCTCACGCCTCAAAAAGTAGTACTAAGAGACTAGTGAGCCCTCACCTGCTCCGCAGTGAGAAACCCGACTAGCAAGGCCGGACAAGGCGGTGAGACAAAAGCACCTGAGCCCGGGCCTGCCCGCCTGGGCCCTCCCCTGCTGTGTCCGTCCAGTGGTGGCTTAAAGGGGGCACGTTCTGCCCAAGGTTCCTGGATGGAGCAGCTCCTGGTGGAATCGGCTCAAGAAAGTGGATCGTGCGGTGGTTCCACGGGCCGTCCTGGTACCAGCCCTTCGTGCCGTGAGCACCGCGGTGGCCGTCACCAGGGGCGGCTTCGCTGCGACGCAGCTGGCATGGGCTGCTGGCGGGCGGCCACACGCCTGGAAACAGCTGCCTCCAGTACCTGGCCCCGACAGGGACGCGCCCGGCCTCCCCGCGCCTCCCCGCCGCCCAGCAGATCTTCTCTCCCTGGCTGCCGGCCAGGCTGCGCCCCCCCGCACGGCGGCCCGCGGCGGGGTGCACTGGAGCAAGCTGCTGGACTTTCTTAGTTTCAGTTTCCTCTTGCGTGAGACAGAATCAACGCCGCTCAGCACTGTTGTCGGGATGCATTTGATAAGATCTCTGAAGGGCGTGGCCACGGAGGGCCCTCAGTCACGACATCCCCGTCGCTCGTGTGTGTGTGTGTGTGTGTGTGTGTGTGTGTGAGATAAGAGGGTCCCAGCTGAGTTGCTTTGCCATGAGGGCTCATTCGGCAACAGCCCCTCTTAGAACACTCACATGCACATATCCGATACACACACAGCACACATGCAGTACACACACAGACAATACACTTAATATGCTCATGCACTGCCTAACACACAATACCCACACATACACAATAGACACATAGCACATATACAATACACACACAGCACACACACAGTACACACACAGACAATACACTTAATATGCTCATGCACTGCATAACACACAATACCCACACATACACAATAGACACATAGCACATATACAATACACACACAGCACACACACAGTACACACACAGACAATACACTTAATATGCTCACGCATTGCATAATACACAATACACACAACACATACAATACACACACAGCACACATACAGTATACACACAGACAATACACACAATATGCTCATGCACTACATAACACACAATACCCACACATACACAATAGACACATAGCACATATACAATACACACACAGCACACATACAGTACACACACAGACAATACACTTAATATGCTCATGCACTGCATAACACACAATACCCACACATACGCAATAGACACATAGCACATATACAATACACACACAGCACACACAGTACACACACAGACAATACACACAATATGCTCACGCACTGCATAACACATAACACACAATACACACATAGCACACATACAATACACACACAGACAATACACATAATATGCTCACGCATTGCATAATACATACACACAACACACATACAAAACACACACAAACAATACACACTATATGCTCACGCGTTGCATAATATACAACACACACATACACAATACACACACAGCACACATACAATACACACACAGACAATACACACAATATGCTCGTGCATTGCATAACACATAACACACATAGTACACACACATACACACAACACACAATGCACACACATATACTATAGACACACGTATAATGCACACACAATTGGCATATATACACAGTATGTACACACACACACACTGCACACCTGGGAGGGTCCTGGCCAGCGCCCCTCCCTGTGGGGTGGTGCGGGGACCGTGGCTCTCTCTCTGCTGCCCTTGCTGGGCACGTTTCCCCAGTGAAGCGCGGCTGTTGCATGAGCTGTGTGGAGCACGGCCTGAGTTCCCTTGACCCCCAGTGCCACTGGGGTGACAATTCCTGACTTTTGCTGAGTAAATCACTAGGTGGCGACTCCAAGCCTGGTCTCACTGTCTGTAGGACTGGGGTCAGGCAAGAACGCAGGCCTGGTGCCTCAGCCTTTGTCCCTTCCGTTTATAGTCTGGAGTCAACTGGAATGGGCTCCCCAGGGTGGTGTCCTTCCCACCCCTCCCTGAGACAGCCAATGTCACGTGCAGGGCCGGGAGGCAGGGCTGCTCCCAGAGGGCGGCCCCATGCCCTGGCAGGGTGGCCCTAGGATTGTGCTTGCACAGGATTTGGGGAGATTCTAGGGGGAACAAGCCATGTGTTCTGGACCCTTTGGGACTTTTCTGTTTTCTCAAATCAAACTGGCCCAGGGGCCCGGGCACGGTGGCTCACGCCTGAAATCCTAGCACTCTGGGAGGCCGAGGCGGGAAGATTGCTCGAGGTCAGGAGTTCGAAACCAGCCTGAGCAAGAGCGACACCCTGTATCTACTATACATAGAAAGAAATTAATTGGCCAACTAATAAATAGAGAAAAAAAAATGAGCTGGGCATGGTGGTGCATGCCTGTAGTCCCAGCTACTCGGGAGGCTGAGGCAGGAGGATCGCTTGAGCTCAGGAGTTTGAGGTTGCTGTGAGCTAGGCTGATACCACGGTACTCACTCTAGCCCGGGCAACAAAGCGAGACCCTGTCTCAAAAAAAAAAAAAAAAAAAAAAAAATGTGGTCCAGGAATAGATTCTGCTTCACCCAAACAGAGGTATAAGTTGCCCAAAATTCTGTGCCCCTGAGCTACCGTCGAATTCCGCAGTGACTGCTGAGCAGAGTACGCGAGGTAAAGGCCGCTTCAGCCAGTCGGGGCCAGAGCCAGGGACGGAGCTGAGAGGAGGGGGCTCTGCTTCTTCCTGGCTCCTGGTCTCGCACACGGTTGTGATACGTACCGGGATCTCACTTTTGACTTCGTCAATTTTGGGGGCCTAAGATTGTTCTTTGGACAACAATGGATGTGGCTTCTCTTACGTGGTGGCTGGTACCTGCCGGTGTGTCTCTGTCACGCCCCATCTGCACCCCGGCACCTGCACAACCTGCTCGGAAACCACCAGAAAAGACCCAGGCTGGAGCCCCCAGTCACTCTGCACCGAGCTCTGGACAGAGAGAAATGCTAACAGTAATGTTTTTGGTCTGTTGCTTTCTTTAGTCGAATGCATTTTCCTGTGCACTTAATTTGGCACACCTCCTAAGAACATAATTCCTGTCTTTGCATTTAAAAACGAAAACAAAACCATTTATGGTACTTTTTTCCTGCATATCAGAGAGAACCCCCATGGGGTTAAGCATTTTACAAATATCTTTCAGGACCTGGTGGCTTTTTAGAATGAAAACCCCATTATAAATCATTCTAATGAAAAGAGAACTCCTGAGGAGGCTTGCGGGCTTTTTATAGAGCACTTAGCTCCTCCTGGTTTCCTGACCAGGGTGTTCTCTGCCGCTCACTGAGACTCATTAAGTCTGCTGGAGACCAAAGAGCCCCGCTTACCCGCTTACCGCCTGACCTTGCTTACCGCCTGACCTTGCTTACCGCCTGACCTTGCTTACCGCCTGACCTTGCTTACCGCCTGACCTTGAGCACGTCCTGGTCTGGGCATCCCCGCCCGTGAAGGAAAAGTCCCCACCTGGCACTTCAAACGATGTTGCAGGATAAGGTGAGGAAGTGGGAGCACACACAACCTGTCTGCTGAGGGAAGAGTTCAAGAAGTATGTTCGAAATTGTAAAATATTTAACTAATGTAAGAAATGAGCATATCCATGTAAGAGTGGATTTTCTGGGTTTGTGTGTGAATGACACGGTGGACTGCTCTCTCCTTATTCCTGGGCTATGCAGAAGCAAACGCATGAAAGCCAGAGAGAGGAGGAGGGTGAGGAAGAGCAAGGTTGGCATGCTCCGGTGAGGACCAAGGTGCAGGGGCGGGAGTGGGCGCGAGTCACACCTGGCCGAGTGGGGGTCCAGTTCCACGCCTGGGGCTTTCCACGGAGCGTCTCATTTGATCCTCGCTGCAACACAAGGCAGCGAAATTGCTTCTGCTTTAATTTTACACGTGAGAAAAATGGGGTCAAATCCCCCAGGTAGCGGAGTGGGGAAAGGTGAGCAGGACCAGCCCCATCTCCTGCCCTGCAGGCGCTTGTGACACCTGCAGGTGTCGTGTCTCCCGCCGGCTCTTCCTCTCAGGGTGTGTCACAGACACGACCAGGGGCGGGGGACAAAGGAAAGGCCACTCCCCTACACCCCCCATGGGAGCTCGGTGACATCTCTAGGTGTCCAGAGGAATGGACGGGGAGGTGGCACGGAGTCCAAGGAGCAATACAGACTTTGAAAGGAAAATCTAGCCAGTGAGGCCTCAAATGTTCCCTCTAAAGGTTTCCTCTTTTAACAGCAGAGATGATGAGATCATTGGTTGATTCAACCGAGGAACAAAAAGCAATTAGGAAGTCTTTATCTTAGTCAGGGTCCTCCAGAGAAACAGAACCAACAGTGTAGATAGATAGATATGTATTACTGGAATCGACTCGTGAGGTCACAGGGGCCAAGGCGCTCCATGACTTGCCTTCTGCGAGCCGGAGAACCAGGAAAGCTGGCGGTGTGACTGCGTCTGAGTCCAAAGGCCTGAGAACTGAGACCCGGGCAGGGGGCTGGGGTGGGAGATGGTGTGATCCCCAGGGGGTCCCCAGGCCTGAGAGTCGGGAGGGGGCACACTGGTGCAGGTCTCTGAGGCCGAAGGCCCAAGAACCGGGAGCTGCGATGTACAAGGGCCGGAGGAGATGGACATCTCAGCTCCAGCAGAGAGCAGATTCCACCTTTCTCTACCTTTTCCTTCTACCCAGGCCCTAGATGGCGGCCGATGCCCACCCGCACTGGTGAGGGCAGGTCTTCCTTACTCAGTTCGCCAGCTCAAATGCTCATCTCTTCTGGAAACAGCCTCACAGACGCACCCGGAAGTCATGTTTCACCAGCTGTCTGGGCAGCCCCTGGTCCAGCCACGTGACGCATACAGTTAGCCTCCACCCCTGGCAGTGCAGAGATGCAGGCATCTGGTCACGACCGGTGCCAGGGCTCCGTCCGAGCTGAGCCCCGAGGTGCATGAGGAGCCCTCGCAGGCAGCCCTTCGGGGACAGCCACCCTCTGCGGGAGCACAGGCAGGAGAAGCCGGGTGAGGGCTGCACCCTGCAATGAGATGTGGAGCGATGGCACGTGAGACGTTCTTCCACGGCCGAGGCATATGTGGAAGGAGGCGTTGGAATGAGGCTTCTGGCTGCTGCTGTGTGAGTTTTCTCCAGAAAACGTGGAAGATGAGTCTTGGAGTGCGTGTCCACACACGGGCTGAGTCCCGTCCTCAGCCGGCGCCGAGCTCAGGAGCAGAGTGACACGCAGTGGCAGCAACCTCCCTGCCCACCCCCCTCAGATCCTGCCCCCCACCCCGTCCTCCCTCCGCTCTTGCACCCCAAACCAGAGAAATGTCTCCTTTCCCACCTCTGGGCTTTGCTAATGACACCACCAGCAGAGCCCCCTCCCCGTGCCCCATTGCCACACCCCTGCTCCCCACCCCACGTCTCTGTTTTTTCAAGACCCTGTTCAAACACTGCCCCAGCCTGTCTGTAAGAAGCAGGGTTGAATCCGGCAGACACACTCAACTCCCCACTGGGTCACTGCTCTGAGCCCCTGAGAGTCATTTGTAAAGGGGGTCAGTGCTAATAATGGAACCAGCCCCTTGGAGTTGTCAAGACATGAGTGAGACACTATGTGTACAAAATTCAGCGCCGTGCCTGCAGGTCACCGGCCCCTGCAGGTGCCAGGCTCACTCTGACTCATGAGAACGGGTGACGTCTGCCTCCCACCTAGCACCCCATGTAGGTTGTGGCGGGAGTGCTGGTGCACCCCCCCATGGCACCCGAACCCCTTTTATCTCATGCTGGCTGCTGGGGGCTGCTTAGCTAACCAGGTGTGTGCCAATCTCTTCCTCCAGATCAATCACTTTTTTTTGGAGGAGGGTTATGGAATTTCAAGAATTAGATGAAAGCTACAGTCTTTCCAGAAAGATGCACCAAATGACAGTCACCACATACAGTGATTACTATGTGCCTTGGCGCGAAGTCACTTAAGGATGGCTGGAGCTCAGAAAGCCATACCTCAAAGACTGACACTTGGACGTGCTGAGAGGCCTTCAGAGCTGCCCCTTTGACCTTGCCTTGTCACCCCAGCCAGCCCTGCAAGGACATAGACGGACGCTCTCTGGAATTTCCTTAGCTGGTCCAACAAAGCTTTTTTCCAAAAAACCATTGCCCTCCTCCCCTTCCTGAAACCTCATTCTCCATCTCAGAAGAGACGATGGAGGGCTACAGCCACCCCTGCATGTCCTGTCCCCCCTCTGGCCCTGGCGCCCACCCACGTCCCAGACAGAATCATTGACAAGCTGATTCCTGACCATTTGTTCTCCCTAGCAATCATTTGCTGCCCTCAAAAGAATGGTCAACATCCCCCATCTCTTCCTCCCCTGTGAAAAAGAGCGTATAAGCCTCCCACTGGATCATCGGGTAATCATTCCTTTGGGATGCCCCCAAGCCATGCAAGTTAAAACAGAATTCTGTATGTCTTTCCCTTATTCATCTGTCTTTTGTCAGTTGATTTTCAATGAACCTTCAGAGAGCAAAGGGCAAGTCTCTCCTTGGCCCCTACATTATCTACACAACACTATGTGGAATTATAATTATAAATATTATTTGGATTCTAATTTTGAAGATGAGGGACCCCGGCCAGGGAGGTGCAGTGACTTGTCGGAGAGAACGTGGTCGGCGGGCTGGGCAGGCTGAGGACTCACAGCCCGGCCTCCAACCCCGCCCTCACTGCTGCGCAGCACTGCCCGGAAGCCCACCTGGTGTTTCGAGGGGGTTTTGGATCCCAGGTTAAGAAATGTTGCTCTAGATTATGTAACCTAAGGTGCTGTCCCTACAACCCATGGGATTTTGTAGGAGCTACATGAAATCGTGTCGTTGAAAACACTTTGTAAATTGCAATATATGAAATTATCATTTGTTATTGGGCATTGCTTTTTCTTTCCTACCTGCTTTTCGAGTGGCTCCTTTACACAAGTACTTGGGAGGGAGGCTATGGGGTTCAATCACCACCCATACTCTTAGTCCTGAGTCACTTCCCCTGATCAGTCAAGAGGTCTCAGCCCACCCTGGTTCCAGCCCTCTCATCGCCAACCCTGGCTACTTATTCTTCCATCCCCAGCCCTGACTCCCCACCTAGCCCCACAGGCAGCTCTGGCTGGTGTCTTAGTTCCTCTTGACAACGGAGCTGGCTCTGCCACCACTCGGCAGCACTGTCCCAGGCCTGAAGGCCAACAGACCCAGCTCTACCTGCCCTCAGCACATCCACGGTGGGGCTCCCTCTGTGGTCCTCTTAGCCCCTGCAGGAACACCTGGATGCTCACCGCAGCTTAGCATGGGAGGAGGGGCTGCCTTAAGTGGTCATTTAGTACTAGTTGGATGCGATTATGGCAGAAACAGGAGCCCTTAATAATTAGAGGAAGATGTTCTGCTGGGGTGTGAATGCCCAGCTTGTGATTTCTCATCGCCAGTAAAAAAAATCTTAGCAAATAACTTGTATTGAATATGACGCTGTGTTTTTACGATTTGGAAATGTCAATCTCCATTGAACGCACTTTATACCAAGAGAGTCCCTGGAGTCTTCTCTTTCTAGGCAGGCGGAGAGTAATGATGCAGGCATTCCCATGCAGGGAACGGGGTGTTCTAACGCAGTTTGAGAGCGGTTGACCCCTGTAGCCTCTGTTTCCCCATCAGCGTCACTCTCTAGAGGGGCCCCCTGAGCAGCATCCCGCAGAAGAGTCGGCTCATCTCGCCACACACCCAGACCCATCCAGCCCTCCCACACGGTAATTCGAGCCTGGATTTCCATGCTGAATTTCTCATGGCGTTAGCAAAGCACTCAGGCATCTCTCCACGGAATTACAACCCTATTATGTACAATCGAGTATACATTACTCCTTATTTTCATGTCATTAGCTTGGATAAGGCTATTTCTAAGGCAGTGAAGTATGCAAGAGTTACTTAGAGGCAGAGGAAGCTGAACTGGGAATTAAAGATGCAAAGTATGAGTGAGTAAAAGCTATATTTTTAGCCACACATTTATACATCAACTGGGGTAATTAAACAAATATGAAAACGAGGCAAATTGTTGTTTTATTCATTTCCACTTTTCCTATTGTCTAGTTAGCTCTGGATCTGAGTCTCCCGCACAACACGCACTGCAGCCGTCCTAGTGCTGAGAATGGCACCAGCCTGACTCTGCCTCCTGCAATGTCTCCACAGATTCCTCGCATGGGAAATGAGGGGAATTATTATCTTTCAATTAGCATAAAAATTAAAACTAAAATATTCAAAAAAGACCAAGCTATAGGGGCCAGATTTGGAATAAGGTAGAGCTTTTCCCAGTATTTGTAACACTTTTTTTAAAAATAATGATAATAGCTGCCAGTTACCGAACCGTTTTGGCATAATGATTAAGAAAATAAACTATGGAGCCCGACCAGCGGCTGCACTATAGCATTAAGGTTCAAACCCTGCTCTTCCCTCACATCTCTCTTAGCCTCTGCTTCTCCGTCTGCAGCATGAGGCTAAATCAGTGCCCGGCACATGGGACTGTAAAGAATTAAATGAGACAAACATGCATGAAGAACTTAGTCCACTCTGAGGCCCATGACAGGCACTTAATGCGTGTTATTCTTTATTAGAACTGAACACGAAATTTAGGCGAATCATAACCTTTCTGAGCCTCAGTTTTCTTATCCACGAAATGGGAATAATAGCAGTAGTACCTATGTCAGAGCACTATTGGACAGAACCAGGTGACAGTGGCGGGCGGTGCTGGTAAGCACTGTGGGTTGAGAGCTGAGGGCGAGGTTCTGGGGGGGAGGAAGATCCAGCCACGTCTCCAAGAAGGAGAAAGAGAACGGAGTTCCCCAAGCCGGTGCCCTGGATGCAATCGCGGACTGCTGCGAGAACCTCCTTTGGGGCAGGAGCGAGGCCCGGGGCATGGCGGGTGCGAGGCACAGTGGCGCACAGAGATGTTGCCAGGGCAGCCCAGCGCGTGCAAGGAAATGCAGCCACGTTTTGATCCACACTGGCCCACAGAGCCACCTAGCGGGACCCGTGTGCTCAAGGAGAGGGGAAAGGTCACACGCTCACGTTGGAGTTGACTGTGGAAAGCAGGCAGCCGGGGCAGCAGAGCGAGTCTGTCGGTTGCACTGGAGATTCCGCAAGTAAAGTGCAGGACGAGGGGAGGACACCTGCCTGTGAGGTTTGTCACAGCTCCCTGAAGAGTCCCCCCACCGTGTCATGCCAGGGCTTCAGTGGCACTGGCGACAGTTCCTCCAGGACCACCCGTGCCCACGGAGCCACTGATGCACAGGTTACCCGTGTAGCTGTGTCCTTCTGGCCGATGGAAGCGCAAAGTGAAGAGCACCTCGGCCGGGCTCCCCGGCCCAGCCCCGCGTGCTGGAGAACCGGCCGCAGCCCCGGCCCGAGCATCTAGCCCGAGGTGCACAGGGCGCCAGGGGAGCCGGAGCAGTGTGAGTGGGAGGAGGGGACGCTAGAGTTTCCAGAGTGAGATGAGGTTTTGCTCTTTCATTTTCCACAATCTGAAATCGATTCTTCAGTCCACTGGGCGGAACCTCCCAGGTAGAGGCCAAAAGTAAAAGATGGAATAACGTTACCGTAGATTTCTGTCCTGAATCACAGCTTTACCAAACTGGAAAACCGGTGCCTGCGAGCATGACTGGGGGGGTGTCTCCGGACGCGGGGAGCACATTTCCCATCTGGCTGGACACTCTCCCCCTGCCCGGGCCTGCTCCGGACCCATCAGCACCCTGCTCACAAATGCCACATGCTGCAAATAAAGAAACTGCATCCTCAGAAAATATCTCACAAGGAGGTTTTCTGTTCCTCTCTGTTTCCCTGCTTACAGCAGGCAGTCTCAAAGGGCTGGAAGTGGGGAGGAAAAAAAAATGAAAAAGAAGGAAAGGCAGACAGGAAGAGAGATCATGTTATATTGACACAAGTTTCCACCAAAATAACCTGGTAATTACTGGCAGTTAAAGAAAAGTGTCTGTTTACTATTAGCACGTCAAAATTCCCCTCGAGATCTGTCTGAATGGTTTCAGGAGACGAGAACAGGGGTATACAGTGGAGGCCTCTGTCAGCTGTCAGTGGTGTGCGGTGCCTCTCCCACTTCTACATCCTATAATTAAATCAGTGGGCCCTTCAGACGGCTCTGTTTATACATTACATGAAATGAGGATCCTTCCAATCGCCACTCGCGTCCAATTTGTGCTGTCACTCTCTGACTCGAGGAATGGTGAAGAAAAAGAAGTCAAATCCATCTGGGAATTCTATCCAGCCAGGGAATGCCAGCAGATACGAGAAAGAGCGAGCGAGAGAGAGAGAGAGAGAGAGAGAGAGAGAGAGAGAGAGAGAGAGAGAGAGAGAGAGTGCTATAAACAAGGTATATAAATAGGGTCCCCTCCGGTCTGAAGTCTTATGTGGACACATGCCGGAAGAAAAGATCTAGGATTTGCTCTTTGCAGCTCATATTTTTAAACAATGGATTCCTACTTCATTTTCCAAGTGCCAAATGTGTTATCCTCAGCAACAGACTAAGGTTTTTGCATAAATTATTAAAAATCCAGGGCAGAAAACTCTAGATGATTGCTTTAATTTGTCAATAGAGATGCAACTTGTGGCCAGACCAAGAAGACTGAAGACAAAAATCAAAGGGAGATTGTGAAGCATATCAGTTAAAAAGATGGATCCACTACCTACTTCAGATGCTACCTCCACCTCTTATTAACTATGTCACCTTAAGCAAGTTACTTGACTCTGCTCTGGGCTGTAATTCCCTTATCTGTAAGTGGTCGTTGGTAGAGTAGTTTATAAACCCTCCCTCCTGAGATGACTGAGGAGCTACAGCACATACAGGAGCATACACAGTAAGCACTCAATAAATATTATGCATTATTAAAACTCAAGGCCAGGCAAGGTGGCCCACGCCTGTAATCCTAGCACTCTGGGAGGCTAACGCGGGTGGATCATTTGAGCTCAGGAGTTCAAGACCAGCTTGAGCAAGAGCGAGACCCTGTCTCTACTAAAAAAAAACAGAAAGAAATTAGCTGGACACAACTAAAAGTATATATATATAAATTAGCCGGGCATGGTGGCGCATGCCTGTAGTCCCAGCTACTCGGGAGGCCGAGGCAAAAGGATGGCTTGAGCCCAGGAGTTTGAGGTTGCTGTGAGCTAGGCTGACGCCACGGAACTCTAGCCCAGGCAACAGAGTGAGACTTTGTCAAAAAAAGGAAAGGAAGGGAAGGGAAGGGGAGGGAAGGGAAGGGAAGGGAAGGGAAGGGAAGGGAAGGGAAGGGAAGGGAAAGGGAAAGGGAAAGGGAAAGGGAAAGGGAAAGGGAAAGGGAAAGGGAAAGGGAAAGGGAAAGGGAAAGGGAAAGGGAAAGGGAAAGGGAAAGCGAAAGGGAACTCAGTTACTTGTGAGGGGAGTAGGAAAGTTTCATAGGACTATGAAGGGGCTTTGCCTTGTGATGAAGACAGTACAAAGTTTGAAGGTTGTTTCTCCCACTTTCTGCAGCTGCTAAACTTTGGTTCCCTAAATGATAAAATGGTAAAGTGCTGAGAATGACAGCCACCTGTCTGGAGCAGTCGCAGTAGTTAAACAGACCGGCGGGAGGTCAGAGGAGCTCCCGACAATAGCGCCTTTCTCCTTGTCTCCTTCACCAAAGAGTGAACTGGGAAGAGCGAGAGCAGACCCACGATCTGAGAAGAAAATGAGTGCGTGCAGGAGCCATCGGCTTCTCATTCTTTAATATCAAATGAAGGCAGGACAAAGGAGGTGCGTGAACGACCGTCCGTGCATGTTGTGCATATTCCATGAGCCCTGCAATGCGGCCCTCGTGAGACCACGCAGGAGGTGTACGGCATTTTGTCTGTCTTCCCCGTTGGTTGATCTCCTGCACATTTCCCAGGCCAGAAACTAGTAGGTAGACCAGTTGCACTTTGTGCTAGCGCTACGTTCATGCTCACTGACCTGCCATAAAGCCACACGGAGAAGAAACACCCCTAAATGTATGTCTGATGAAGAAAGAGAACAGGACTGGTCTGAAAGATCGCTACCGGCCAAAGACTGCGTTCTTTGGGTGATACTTTTGTAGAGTAGGAATGAGAAGCTACTGCCCTCCCCTTGAACACTTGGCAGTGATTATTACCCATAACTGATCTATTTCCTATCTCCAGGGAGAGACCCAGTGCCTGGCACACAATGGGTCTCCAACAGCTGTACGTCTGGCTGTCATTTTCCCTGGGCCTCCCTGGTTCCACATACATTTTTGCTGATTTTGTAGTTTCGTCAGAAAGGCCCTAGAGAAGCAGCAGAGACTGTCCAGTGTCTCGGGGATTCTCTGGCCATGTGACCATGATCCTACACGACCACACAGGCCCCTCCATGTCTCGAATAGCAGATGTTTATTGAGTGCCTCCTGTATCTATGACGCTTGACATGAGTTGTCCCATTTAACTGTCACCACCGTGTGAGGGAAGTGGCGATTAAATTATATCTTAGTGGATGCCACCAAGATCCGTGTCCAAATGTGGTGATTAAATTATATCTTAGTCTCGCAAAAGGCATGATAATGAGCTTTGGATACTGCTAATCAACACAACGTATCTGAACAAATGAGAAACAGAACGCAGATTGAGGATGCAGATGAAAAGCAGGGGCGTGGTAGCTGTGTGTTTTTTGTGTGCATGTGTGTGGAGGTGCCGTACAAGCCGCCTCAGAAGTTTGGGCTTTGCTCTGGATGCAATAGTGTTTAAAAGATTAGGAGTCATAAACACCTTTGAGAACGTGATCTTTCCCCCAGGGGAAAAAAAATAGCACACAGACCTCCTTGCTAACAGTTGTGTACAATTTCAAATGTTTTACAATTTCTCTGCAGCCTGTCTATGGACCACCAGTTTATGAAAATGCGAAGTAGACAGCATGCAGCCAGGAAAGACTGCCAGCAGGAAACTGACACATCTAAGGATGAACATTATTTATTCATCACTGTGTTTGTAAAATTTCATCATTTATATACATTTACCAGCAAATGCTGTATTTGATATTGTTACTTCCCACACAAACTGAGACCTAGGGGATGGATCATTCTCTTCCTGATAATCTGAATGCAAGTGCAAAGAATCTGTTTCTTGCTAAACCTTCTATATCCCTTGATTATAGCTGCACAAAAACCTTTTAAATTTCCTTTGTGGTGTTATGAATTTATTAATTTAATGTGTGTATATGTATGTATATATAAATATAACTTGTTTTCTCCTTCCTCAAGGTAGCGCCACTTATGCAAAAACAAAACAAGCACACCGGCTCAGTTCTTGCTCTTCCTTGTCCTCTGTCCTGTGGAATATGACGAGAAAAAGATCAGAGCATCTCGAACATCAAGGTGACCTTTGAAGTCATCCTATCCGAATGCAGAAGCCACAGTAGACCCGTCACATAGACACCCAGCTCAGCTGTCCGCACTGAGGGGCGTCTCCACTGCTGCAGGGAAATTGCTGAACTGAAACTTTTATCCTCAACGATTGCAAAAATATGATTGGGTTCTTCCCATTGGACCCACAGGGAACATGGATGTTCCCTGCATTATTATTTTTTTTTTTTTGCTACCAATTCTTTTTTTTTTCTTTATTTCGGCATATTATGGGGGTACAGATTTTAAGGTTTCAATAAATGCCCATTTCCCTCCCTCCCCCCAAAAGTCTGAGTCTCCATCATGACCATCCCCCAGATGGTGCACATCTCACTCATTATGTATGTATATACCCGCCCCCCTCCCGCCTCCCCCCTCCCACCTGCCCAATACCCTATTACTGTAGTACCTATGTGTCTACTTAGGTGCTACTCAGTTAATACCAGTTTGCTGGAGAATATATCTGGTGCTTGTTTTTCCATTCTTGGGATACTTCACTTAGCAGTATGGGTTCCAGCTCTAACCAGGAAAATATAAGATGTGCTATATCACCATTGTTTCTTAGAGCTGAATAGTACTTCATGGTGTATATATACCACATTTTATTAATCCATTCTTAGATTGATGGGCACTTGGGCTGTTTCCACAGCCTTGCAATTATGAATTGTGCTGCTATAAACATTCGAGTGCAGGTGTCTTTTTTATAGAGTGTCATTGGATCATTTGGGTAGATGCCCAGCAATGGGATTGCTGGATCAAATGGTAGATTCACTTGTATCGCTTTAAGGTATCTCCATATTGCTTTCCACAGAGGTTGAACTAGTTTGCAGTCCCACCAGCAGTGTAGGAGTGTTCCTCTCTCTCCGCAACCACGCCAGCATTTATTGTTAGGAGATTTTTTGATAAAGGCCATTCTCACTGGGGTTAAGTGATATGTCATTGTGGTTTTGATTTGCATTTCCCTGATGATTAGAGATGTTGAGCATTTTTTCATATGTTTGTTGGCCATTCTTCTGTCTTCTTTAGAAAAGTTTCTGTTCAAGTCTTTTGCCCACTTTTTAATGGGTTTATTTGATTTTTTCTTCCTGATTTTCGTGAGTTCTAAGTATATTCTAGTTATCAGTCCCTTATCAGATGCATAGGATGCAAAAATTTTCTCCCATTCTGTAAGTTGTATGTTTACTTTCATGACTATTTCTTTGGCTGTGCAGAAGCTTTGTAGTTTGATCATGTCCCATTTATTTATTTTTGTTGCTGCTGTGATTGCCTTTGAGGACTTCTTCATAAACTCTTTGCCCAGGCCGATGTCTAGGAGAGTGTTTCCAACTTTTTCCTCTAGAGTTCCAATAGTTTCATACCTTAGGTTTAAGTCTGCTATCCAGCGTGAGTTGGTTTTTGTAAGAGGTGAAATGTGTGGGTCCTGTTTTAGCCTTCTGCAGGTGGCTATCCAGTTTTCCCAGTACCATTTATTGAAAAGGGATTCTTTTCCCCAGCGTATGTTTTTGTCTGCTTTGTCAAAGATTAGCTGGCTATATGAGGATGGTTTTATATCAGGATTCTCACATCTGTTCCACTGGTCAATATTCCTATGTTTGTGCCAATACCATATTGATTTAATTACTACAGCTTTGTAGTATAGTTTGATATCTGGCATATTAATGCCTCCCATTTTGTTTTTGTTGCCTAGAATTGCTCTTGATATTCGGGGTCTTCTTTGGTTCCATACGAAGCGTAAAATTATTTTTTCTATATCTGTGAAGAATGCTGATGGGATTTTAATAGGTATTGCATTGAATCTGTAGATCAGTTGGGGTAGTATAGACATTTTGATGATATTGAGTCTGCTGATCCACGAGCATGGTATGGATTTCCATCTGTTTACATCCTCTGCTATTTCCTTCCTCAGTGTTTCATAGTTCTCCCTGTAGAGGTCTTTTATGTCCTTGGTTAAGTATATTCCTAGGTACTTTAATTTCTTTGTTGCTATTGTGAAGGGAATTGAGTCTTTGATTTGGTTTTCAATTAGATTGTTGTTGGCGTATATGAATGCCTCTGATTTCTGTGTATTGATTTTGTATCCTGAGACTTTACTAAATTCATTGATCAGTTCCAGGAGTTTCTTGGTTGAATCTTTGGGGTTTTCTAGATACAATGTCATATCATCAGCAAACAGTGAAAGTTTGATCTCTTCTGCCCCTATTTAGATACCTTTGATTCCATTTTCCTGTCTGATTGCTGTAGCCAAGACTTCCAGCACTATGTTGAACAGAAGTGGAGATAGTGGGCAGCCTTGTCTGGTTTCAGTTCTAAGTGGGAAGGATTTCAATTTTTCCTCATTCAGTATGATGTTGGCTATGGGTATGTCAAATATGGCTTGTATCATTTTTAGGTATATCCCTTCTATGCCTATTTTCTTAAGTGTTCGTATCATGAAAGGGTGTTGAATTTTGTCAAAAGCTTTTTCTGCATCTATTGAAAGAATCATGTGGTCTTTGTTTTTGCTTCTGTTTATGTGGTGAATTGCATTTATAGATTTACATATGTTGAACCATCCCTGCATCCCTGGGATGAAGCCCACTTGGTCGTGGTGGATTATTTTTTTGATAAGTGTCTGGATTCGGTTAGCTAAGATTTTGTTGAAAATTTTTGCATCTATATTCATTAGGGATATTGGTCTGCAGTTTCCTTTTTTTGTTGCATCCTTTCCTGGTTTTGGTATCAGAGTAATATTCGCTTGATAAAAGGTGTCGGGGAGGTTTCCGTTCTTCTCAATGTTGTGGAATAGTTTCTGCAAGATAGGTACTAGTTCTTCTTTGTAAGTGTGGTAAAATTTGGGTGTGAAGCCATCTGGACCAGAACTTTTCTTTTTAGGGAGATTTTTAATGGCTGTTTCTATTTCAGCTGTTGAGATTGGTCTGTTCAGGGAATCTATTTCTTCCTGGTTGAGCCTAGGGAGGCTGTGTGTTTCTAGAAATTTGTCTATTTCCTCCACATTTTCCAGTTTGTGTGCATAAAGATTTTTGTAGTATTCATAAATTGTATCTTGTATCTCTTTGGGATCAGTTGTGATATCTCCTTTTTTGTTCCTGATGGAGCTTATTAGAGATTTCTCTTTTCTGCTTTTCGTTAGCTTAGCCAATGGTGTGTCAATTTTGTTTATTTTTTCAAAGAACCAACTTTTTGTTTTATTAATCTCCTGAATAGCTTCCCTGTTTTCAATTTCATTTAGTTCTGATTTGATCTTGTTGATTTCCCTTCTTCTGCTGGGTTTGGGGTTGGTCTCTTCTTCTTTTTCCAGCTCTTCGAGTCCTTTCATTAGATTGTCTATTTGTGATCTTCTTGTCTTTTGGTTATAGGCATTTATGGAGATAAACTTTCCTCTCAGAACTGATTTAGCTGTGTCCCAGAGGAGTTGATAACTTGTCTGTCCATTGTCGTTTTCTTCATAGAATTATTTTATTTCCGTCTTGATTTCTTCATTTATGAAGTAATCATTTAGTAGGAGGTTGTTTAATTTCCACGTTTTTGTGTAGAAATGTGAGTTTCTGTTAGGGTTGATTTCTAGTTTTATTCCACTGTGATCTGAGAAGGTACATGGTATGATTTCTATTTTTTTAAATTTCTTGAGATTTTCTTTGTGTCCTAGGATATGGTCAGTCTTAGAGAATGTCCCGTGAGCTGATGAGAAGAACGTATATTCAGTGGATTTTGTGTAGAATGTTCTGTAAATGTCAGTAAGACCCAATTGTTCTAGAGTTTTGTTTAAGTCCATTATTTCTTTATTAATTTTCTGTTTGGAGGATCTGTCTCGTGCCATCAGTGGGGTGTTGAAATCTCCAGCGATTATGGAGTTGCTATTAATCCATTTGCTTAGCTCCAGTAAGGTTTGCTTTATGAATCTGGGTGCACCTAAGTTGGGTGCATATATATTTAAAATTGCTATCTCTTCTTGTTGAAGTGTGCCCTTCACCATTATATAATGACCCTCTTTGTCTTTCACTACTTTTGTTGGTTTAAAAACTAAATCATCTGAAATTAGAACTGCCACAACAGCCTTCTTTTGGCTTCTATTTGCTTGGAATATTGATCTCCACCCTTTTATTTTTAGTCTATATGCATCCTTGCAGGTTAGATGTGTTTCCTGAAGACAGCATATACTTGGCCTATATTTTCTTATCCATTCAGCCAGCCTATGTCTCTTGAGTGGAGAGTTTAAGCCATTCACATTTATTGAGAGAACTGATAGGTAAGGTAGATTACTGATCATTCTGTTGGGTTGGATATTGTTGCTATGATTTCTGTCTTGAGCCATTGTAATATCTGGCCTTTAATATCTTTGGGTTTTGATTGTTTTTATATTCGTGGGTTATTATTATGATGTTCCGTGCGTAACGCTGTTTTAAGTACTTCTTGTAGGGCTGGTCTTGTCTTGGTGAATTATCTGAGCCTTTGCTTGTCTGAGAATGTTTTTATTTCTCCTTCATATACGAAGCTTAGTTTTGCAGGGAATAATATTCTAGGCTGGGCATTGTTTTGTGTCAAAAGAGTGAGAATGGGGCCCCAGTCTCTCCTTGCTTGTAAAGTCTCATTAGAGAAGTCTGATGTTATTCGAATTGGCTTTCCCTTGTATGTTACTTGCTTCTTTTGTCTTACAGCTCTTAGAAGGGCCTCTTTAGTTGATACTTTGGTCAGTCTGATGACTGCATTTCGTGAAGGCTTCCTATTTGCATTGAATCTCCCAGGGGTCCTCTGAGCTTCTTGAACTTGTATATTAAGATTTTGAGCAAGGCCTGGGAAATTTTCCTCTATTATATCTTCAAACAGCTTGTCCAACCCTTGAGTGTTGTCTTCTTCCCCTTCTTGTAACCCTATGACCCTCACATTAGGTTTCTTCACATAATCCCACAGCTCTTGTAGGCTTTGCTCTTTTCTCTTGTTTCTCTGCTCTATTTCTGTGACCGATTTATTTAATTGGAGGGTGTTATCTTCAAGCTCTGAGATTCTTTCTTTTGTTTGATCTACCCTGTTCTTGAGACTTTCCACTGTATTTTGTAGTTCCTTGAATTGATTCTTCATTTCCAGGAGTTCGGTTACACTTTTCTTCATTGTGTCTATTTCTTTTCCCATATCCTGGAGGCTTTCTGTGGTTTCTTTGTGTTGGTTATTGAGTTGTTGTTGCAGCTGGGTGAGTGTTCTTATGATCCACATATGAAATTCCTCTTCTGTCATATTGGTTGCCTGATTTTGGTCGGTGTCCGTTTCTAGGGGGCTGGTGCTCCTCTTTGGGGGTGTGTTTTCCATTTGGTTCTTCATATTTCCTGAGTTCTTTCGCTGATTTCTTCCCATGTCGATCAGTTGTTGTTTCTTTCCTTAAGTTATTGTTTGGGTATTCACACACCTTGTTTAGTTTCTGAGGCATTAGGTGGTGTCTGTGGGTGAAATTGGACCACTCCCTGTATATTGAGTCAGTGGGTGCCGTGGAAAGGTTGTGCAAGATGCCGTCCCTGTCAGTAGGTGGCGTTTGCTTGGAGGAACAGGCTATGCTATTGATTTTGTGTCCTGTTATCAGCTCTTGTTCTGGGCAGAGCTGGGTTGGGTAAGCCTGCCCTCAGGCCATTAGCAGGGGTCAAAGTTCTGTTCTCTGCTTCCAGGGAAAGCTGTCAGGGCGGGGCTGGAATGGTCCTGCTCAGCCAGAAAGTCTGCGTGTGGGGGTGGGGCTGTCTGAGACCCGCAGTCTGGAGCGGGCCTTGCTTCTTTCCACCCTCCCCAAGTCCGCAGCTACTCCTGGGCCTCTGCCAGCAGGCCAGACCACAAGCCACCAGGCTTCCCGGGACTGTGATGTAGGCAGGGAGGTTCCCTGCACAGGAACGCCACCTGGGTTGGGCGCACAGCCTCCTCCTGGGAGGAGGGTTGCCCTCTAGGACGCCGATCCGCCCCTGCAGGCACACACAGCTCAGTAGGCTGTTCACATATTACCCTTCTGTGCCCCGGGCAATGCTAGCCCTGGGTGCAGGGGATCTGGTCTGCAGGTCCAACCTCTGGGTCCCAGAGTTCAAACTGTATCCCCACCAGGGAGAGGATTTCCGGTCCCAATTCACCCACAGGGAGCCCAAGCTGAGCCTATGTCTCTCAGCCTCTGAGTCGGCACCGTTCTCCTGGGAACACCGTGCCAGCAGCACCTGGGAGGGCGGGCGGGTAGGGAGCTCACAGTCTGAGTTTCCCTGAGTCAGCTGTAGGGTCCCAAAAGGGAAGGTCCCGTTCCCTGGAGGTGCCTCTGGCTGGTGGCTGTATTGTCTCTCTGGGCAGCCTCGGGTAGGGTCGGCGGAGGGGAGGAGGAGGCAATATGGCGCCTGCCGCGCCGCTCGGGTCCGTGCACACGGAGGTACCTGGAGGAAGTTGGGAACCTGGTGCCACATCTGCTACAGGCTCACCACTGGCTGGCGGCGGCCGTCTCTGGGCTGATGTCCGCAGGTCTCTCCACCCGGTGGGGAGCCCACCAGCAGTCCCAAATGCAGGGGAGGGGAAACAGCAAATCCACCTACCCTTGCCGCTGGTCTCCGGGCTGCTCCGGTGGTCTCAGCCTCCAGTTCTCCTCCGCAGCCTCCTCCCGTGGAGTCTCCCGGGGTCTCAGGTACCCCTCCTTCCGGCCCTTGTCCGCTGTATGCTCATCTTCTTGCTTCTTTCCTCTAATTTCTGCTAGAATCTGTCTTTTCTGCAGAGACACTCTGTCTGGCGGTGTTATTCGTCTGCCATCTTGCTCCACCCCCCCTGCATTATTTTTGAAATAATAATCTATCAGCTGTTGATGAATAGCTACCAAAATCACCTGCACCTAGTAACCTGAGGGCCTCCTGCCCAGTGCACGCACCGAGGTTGGATGGAATGGGAGCTGCGCCATCCCTCGTGCAGGCCGCCCTCGGTTTCCACTGTGCCGATTCCGCCACACTAATTATCAAAAGGCAGGGTTGGCGGGAGGGAGGGAGGCATGTAAACTCCCTAGGCAAATATGCCCATTTTATTTACATCGTGGAATTTCATGAGAACCCCCGAGTCTGTTTGACAAACAGCAGTGTGTGTTGATGTAAATCAAGGGGACCAGTGTTTTTTTCATTCCGTGAACAATTTTATGGGTGTAACCTGAAATAGCTGCTCTTCTCTATTTCTACTCGGCAAATTGCACACACTGAAAGAGTTTAGGAGGCCTGATTCAACCCACGTGAGCCATTTGTACATCATAGGCTGTGCTGGGGCCGTACACCTACAAGGACACAGCAAGGACATCCCTGTCTTGGCCACACCCTGGACTGCAGGGCCCACCTGGAGCACAAGTGGGCAAGTGGTTGATAAGACAAAAACTGCATCCACGATGGCCCAGATCCCTTCCCAGTGTCGCCTTCCCTGTCCCCAGGGGGTCCTCCCCAGATTGCTGCCTGGGGACAGGGACACACCCGGGTAATCAGCCCCCCTGTCCCTTCCCACAGTGCTTCCATGCAAAGCTTTGGCTGCTGCCTGTGTTTTCCTGCTCACAGATGCTTCTGGGAGGAGTCCAACGTCACACTCAGCTGCCTCCTGAGACCGCAGGACCCTCCAAGGAGAGAGAACACAGGTGGGCTGGAGGCCGAGGTTTCCGATGCCAGGCTGCGCTCCCAGGACCCAGAGGCGTCCAGGGGGTGGGGCCCGGAATGTTCCTGAAGGTGGCTCATCGAGAGTCCGACCAGAGAAGGCAGATGTGTCCTCAGGTAAGAGGACGAGAGACGGTGCTGCAGGAGGGGGTAAAGTACAAAACCCAAAGCTGTGGACATCCGGAAACAAAATTCCAGAGGACCAAAATATAGAAAGAAGTAAGAGGAATCAGTAATTTTGCTGTGAACCTCATTCTTACTGGACACAGGCCACACGGACCACGGAAGGGATAACCTGGGCAAGGAAAGGAATCTGGATTAGTTGGACATGTCCCTGGCACGAGGCCGTGTGACAAGCACGGACCTTTGTAATCTATAAGAACTGGGTCGAACCTTTGTAATCTATAAGAACCGGGTCGGAGTCATGTTGGCACCCTCTGCTGACTGTGTGTGTTTGGGCACGTCCCAGCACTGGGAGTGAACGTCGTGAGCTCCATGTGAAGATGGTCACACCCGTGCTACAGCTTTATAAAGACTAGTGTTAACATGCACAAGGTACCTCCTACAGAATCTGGTGTGTATTGGAATTGTCTCATGTTGTCACTGTCATCAGTGTTGTCTTATGGCTTTCTGTGTCCAAAGGAGCCTGTTTTCCAAGCATTCCTTAAGCTAGGTTCCTCCCAGGGCAGTCCGAGTTTTTAGCTGCATCAACCCCATATTCAGAATTTTCTGGGAGACACCTAATTACACTGTCCCCTTAAATAACCTTGTCTGTGCAGGTTTTATGATTGATCAGAAAACAACTTGCTCATCTTCAAGGAACTCTGAGGACTGCCAGCTCTCTGCCTTGTGTGTGGTGCTACAAGTCTTCGGAGCCCCCTGGCTACGGCTGGTGTAGACGGGAGCCGTGAGCATGTGTTCACACACACGGGTGGAGCTCTGTCTGGGAGCGGGAAGGAGGGCGGGTTTGGGCTGAACTGAGGACTGGGAGTGAGGAAGAGGCTTGAGAGGGATCCACTGTGGTCAGAGGTAGAGCCGGGGACAGGCGGAGGTCCTTGCTGGAAACGTCGTGAGCTGGAAAACAAGCAAGACAATCGGAGGCAAGATGACCAAGATGGACACTGGGTTGGGGGCGGGGTCGTCCCTCTGCCGCACGCCCGGTCCCGCACCTGCCTGGTACAGCCTCCTCCTGGCTGGGGCTTATGCGGCCTGTGGCACAGCTGCGCGGACACGGGACGTTGGTCCTTCCCCGGGTGCTTAGCACCGAGGCAACAAGACGCCCCCTGCAAGGAGCTCGCTGGACGGCAGACACGGATGATGGGGCAGGCGAGGCGGGGCAGGGCGGGGCCGTCCTGCAGCCACACGGTGTGCTGGGTAGCGCGTGGGCAGCGCTGGGGAGCCCTGGCTGTGGCTACAGACTGACGGCTGGAAATGCCAGCTACGGTGATGAGGAGGAGGAGGAGGAAAGCTGATGAAGAAGAGTATATGGTGTTCCGCTCCAAAAGGCGGGCTCATCTCTCTCCGTCAGTCACGGGTACTGGAAAATTTAAGCAGCGTTTGTTCTCAGACAAAAAGTTGAGCCAGAATTCACGGTTTCCTGTTGCTGGAAGGAGGTTAAGATGACCCAGCTCACGATATGCAAAGAGGATTGTCTGTCCACATCCCCACAGAACTGCACATCTCTCTCCCTTTACAAAGGAGGGAAACTGAGGCCTGGAGAGCTGCACCCCACGATGTCGCTGTGCAGAATGAAGTGCTGAGCTTGAGCCTGCACTTTTAATCAGTAGCTCCATCGATTTTGTTTCTCTGCTTTCAGAGGACATTCTTTTTAGGCTGTGAAAAAGCGTGGGGAATTTGCATGTGAACGTACAATGTTTTTCGACAACAATCAGAATCCTGCTCTGTTCAGGCTAAGATGCCAGCCTGTCTTCTCTCTTCTGAATCCACCGGGCGCCTGGTACCCTTGTAAGCCCAAGAGGGGACCATCCCTGCCACTTTCAGCCCCGGGTAAAACGGGAAGAGGCTATTTATTCTAGGGCAGGACAAAGGACCCAGCCCCTGATGAAAGCCACTAGCCCACAGCAAGGAAATCATATAAAACGTCCCTTATTTTGAGTTAAGTGTTTGAAAGCGGGTTCAGGAGAAATTGATAAAGTGATCAAGTAGCCCAGATTTTAAAAGGAGATAAAGAAACATAAACTTAATATCGGTTTTCCCTGCACGCAGACTAATTCCCCCTTCTCTCCCATCCCAGGGGCAGGTGTGTCTTCCCGCCCAGCCTCCCTCCGGACACAGGCTCTTCCCACCGTCTCTCGGGACTTGACTTCAACTCTCATCTTCCGCTGCATCTTCCATCTCGTTCCCCCTCTCAAATCCTTTCCTCTGACTTTGCAAACCCTATTCAAATGTTCCCGATCTATTGGTTACCTTGAAAAATAGGGGATGAAGATCAACTGCATTTATTCTGCCTTGGTTTCCCTCTCCCTCCTTCCTTCTGATTCTAGAAAGTCCATCAGAAAATAGAAATCCTATGAGCATCCCTGACTCCAAGAGTTCTTTACCGCATGCCCCTCCCCTTTCTAAAACTTCACTGCTCCACTTCTGACAGGGCTACACCTTCCTCGTTGCTATGTTGGGAGCTACACCTTCCTCATTGCTATGTTGGGAATATCACTGGAGTCGAATCATCTTAAAGCCTTGGGCTAGGCTGACTCCAACACAGGAGGAAAAGGTTAATAAGCACAGACACGCTAATTGCTCATGTATCTATCCATGTGTGCAACAAGTCACGCTGCAGCAGCCAAAGCTGACAGTGAAGGGTGTCTGCTGAGGCTACCAGAACACACCGGAAGGAAGCCCGGTGTCCTGGAGACCTGCTAGAATGATTGTGTCGGCTAGACATGGAATGCACATTGCAAGGTCCTTACAAAGGAAGGGTGAGGAAGCCAAGCACTCTCTGATGAACACAAGCCAATCTCAAAGGAAGGATGAAAGATCTGGAAGTGAAAATAATAATAATAATGAATCTCTAGGAATCAGTAACCTAAGGGCAAGGATATCCAGTTAACCATCAGATGGGTCAGGATTCAAAAAGGAAAGAAAAACATTCTTAAAGTACAGAATTTGGTAGCTGCCAAGATACGGCCTAAGGCTACGACAACAGGCAAGAACCCAGTGAATTTCATGGTATAACCGAAAGAGCTGAATGATATGTTTCCCAAACCACCTATCATTTGCTCCAAAATATAGGAAATGTCATTGTCATTACCAGTTTACTTAAAAGTTAACAGAGGGAACAGCCTGAAAAGGGGTGAAAATGTTTGAAAGTTGTCTCTTTAAAACTCCTTCTACTCTTTTTTTTGGGGGGGGGGGGAGTTAAAGCCTACATCCCTGCCTGAGGGCAGGAATCAGAGGGGCAGGGCAGTGTCCTTAGTCCTTTGTACCACTGGAGGTGGCTCAAGGGAACTGTCCAGGTGGAGGTCACGAGATTGTCATGGCCGGAGATGGGACAAATCAGAACTGTCAGCTATGGTTAAAGAGCAAGAGCTAGAGCTGAAATCCCGCCCTTTGAAAACTCCATATTTCTGCTTATAGCTACAATGAAGGCACTTTAAGAAGAGGGTCTCCATCCTCCTGATTTGCCAACCTCCCTTTCCTTCTCCTCAAACCACTTGTCCTCAGTCTTCTGACGCAGCCTCAGGGACAAGTGCCCGAACATTCAGTAACAAAACCATTGCGTCAGTTAATAGAATGGGGATTCCTCCGCCAATAAGATATCCTGTCTTTCTGAGCAATACCTTCACACACTGCAAACCTACTTAATTCAAACTCCATTGCCTGGTCCCTTGTGTTCTAAATGAATGAGATTGTCATGTGGTCTATCAGAGTAACAGCCTTCATTTCCTCAGATGTTTAGAGCCAAAAGATTTTCCAACTAGAAAAATAAACTGTATTCTTTATTTCTGGTAAAGTGTTAGATCCACACATCCACATTTCCTATCTAAGGACAAAGTATAGAGTTTAACACGTGAGCCATTTCTTGGTTAAAATGTTTTTCATAAGCCTTCCTCCCCACCGGATGCACCCCTGGGTGGCCCAGCCTCACCCACCCTCCTGAGCCTGGCTGTGGTCTTCTCCCACCTGGCCCCTGGGTCCCCTAGCCCAGCCGACCCACCTACAGCTGGCCCCCGCTGTAGCCAGCGTGCTCGGGGGAACGTGCACATCTGCGCCACTGGCCTCTGGCTGCAGCCCTTCCTGGGGAGCAGGGAGCCGGCTCCCCTGCAAGGTTTACAAAGGGGTCTAGATTCAGACTCCCCTGCATCATCTCCTCTCCTCTCCAGGCAGGATGCGCCCTCGGCCAAGGTGGGAGCTGCAGGATGTGAAGTTCCCCAGATGGCCCAGCCCTCCTTGCTCTGCAGCCTTCAGTGCAGCCCCAGACTCAGTTTCCCCCCCTCCCATGAAGTCTCCCCAGTCCTCCCAGACGAGGTTATGGTTCCTTCACGCATTTGGCAAAGTAGCACAAAACTCCGCAGTTACATTCATCTCTGAGTCTTTATTTGTTTTTCTGCTTTCCTCAGTTGAGTCTAAGTTTCTGGGCTCAGGGGCAGTGTGCTATTTATTTTAACTCACCTATGTCTAGGTCCTGTCACAATGAGTGCTTGGAAAACATCGGTTAAAGAAAGGAAACGGATGAAACAAACGAACGAATGAGCCTCGGCACCCAGTACTTGGGCTGGCTCACTCTCTAGGCAGAGCCTGTGAGGTTTCCCTTCTCCCCGCTTCGTGGTCAGGCCCAGCGAGTCCTTTGGTCACTGCTGTCCTGCACAGGTGGCCCTGCCTGTGCATGTAAGGGGGATTTGCCCCAAGTCTACCGGTGAAGCAGAGGATGGGAAGGACGCTGACCACAACCTGTTTTCCATAGGTCACAGACCACCGCCCCAGCCCCTCACTCCTCTGCTGGCATTTCTGCCCAACCACCTCTGGAGATCTCATGCATGAGATGCCCCAGTGGGGCGGGGTGCAGGAGGGGTGCTGGAGGCAGCTGGTGCTAGGAGGAAGCAGCCACTCTGGGCCACGCTCCTGGACACACGGGAGGACCCTTTGCCTCTCCCTCCTCCTGCCCCAGGGAGCCCGGCTGCCACAGAAGAGGACAGAGGACACAACACGGACTCCCTGACCACCAAGGGGCCGATTCCCGGCTGCCTGCAAAGCCGATGCAGACATCTGGGAATCCAAGGAGAAAACCAGCCCGGTGGGAGCTGCTCCCACAGGCAAATATGCTCCAAAACCTCCTTGGTGAGCAGATACCAGCGCCTCTCTGGGGGTTCCGGGGTCTGGTGGGGGTGAGAAATGTATCTTCTGGACTCAGAATCCCACAATATTCTTAAATGATTGCTTATCTCTGTGTGGGCAAGTTTGGGGAAAAAGCAAACATTCCATAATGTGTACTCACTTGAATTTACTGATCTCAAATATATAAAATTCCGAGCATTCTCGGAGCAGATATCTAATCGCATTAAATAGATCTTGTATTTCCTGAGACTTGATTCATACATATCAGACGGTACTTCACTGTAATATCATTTAGAATTATAACCAGCAAAAAAATAAAATAAAAGTGTATTAACTGATCAACACTTAAGTGGACATATAGGGATAATATTTATCGGGTCGGGCAGGTGGGAGGGGGCAGGAGGGGATAGGTATATACAAACACAGTGAGTGAGATGTGCACCATCTGGGGGATGGACACACTTGAAGCTCTGACTGAGGGGGGCGGAGGGGGTGAGGGAAGGGAAGGATAGGCAACACACGTAACCTAAGTATTGTACCCCCATAATACGCTGAAATAAAATACAATACAATAAAATAAATAAAAGTATATTTTTGCCTACTTGGTGCTGACACTTTCCTTATTTCATTTATTCCTTTCTGGGAGATAGGTATTATTATCCCAACTTGACAGACACAAGGGAATAAAACGACTGGCCCACCATGCCCCAGCTGCTGACCTGGAGCCTGGTTCTGCTGGTCCCACGGCCTCTGGCCCTCCCGCCAGACCTCACTGTTTCTGCTGGGCAGGGCCCACGCAGGCCCATTCTGGATGGGCTTGGGGGCCTTGGGATCGAGAGGACCTTGCAGATAACAGTCCCACTTGGGCATAAGGCACCCATCTTTCCTGAACCCTGAATCACAGAGCACAGTCCACCTTCTAGGAAGTAACTGAGTGCAGTGGGGTCAGGCCCTGCCTCGCCCATCCCCCTCCCCACACCCCCACGCCCCCACCCCCGCCCCAAGCTTGTCATCCAGATGCACAAATGTTTCCCAGTTCTGCTGTGAAAACTCTATCCGATTAGGGGTCACCAATAAGTGAGTCGCAATACTTTATTACTCACAGAGAGAGCTCTTAGTGTCCATGCCTGGATCTTCCTACCAGGTTAGCTCCAGGTCTAAATGCTCCAGGCATCAAGTCTGAGCTGGGGAGAGGAGGTTCCTTGGCCGGGTGAGCCAGCGTGAGCAGCTCCGACCCCTTTCCTCTGTAAGCGTGCACCACTCAGAATTCTTTTTAAAGGCATATTTTTACGTAGAACCTATCGGTTTTTTCTTCAAGTGCGAGTCAACTGCTTGTGCACGGTATTGTTTTCCCAGTCCCTGTTTCTCTTTACGTGGAGTGAAAATTCGGAGATGCCGTGAAGCAGACACGATGCTAAATACCTGCCAGTTTTGCCGTCTCCCTCCCGCACGGCTGCCTTTCCCAGACCGCGGGCAGCATTCGCTTAGCTTCGTCCCTTCCTTCAGGCCGAGAGACTCAGCTCGGCTTTGACAGAATGATCCTGGTGCTTTTGGGTAAACAAGTAGATTGAACATCCTTCCCCTCCTGAAATCCCATAAAAATGACAGTAGAGAGATAAAACTCAAAGGCACAGACATAGGAGCCCAGAGGGGACACAGTAGAGAAGACAACGTCAGGGAGAGAACTCAAAAAAGTCTAGATGCCAGGAAGCATCGCCTGACTCAGCAAACCCGGAAAACCTGAGACCCCAGGACGCGACCACACCCTGAGAGGCCCGGGGACTTGCAGCACTCAGCAGTGAGCACAGAGAGGCGGAGACTGGATATAGGCGGGTTGGTTGGAAATTTCGAGAAGAGGCGATGAGACTCCTACTTCCTCCCTCCAACCCCAGCTACAGGGGGAGCTGCCCTGCCCCGCCCTCCTGCAGGACCCGGGGTCACTCTAGAGATGTTGAACACAACGGCCCTGGATCCGGGACACCAGCCACCCTGAGCAGAGTGTGCTGTACACAAACTCGGGGAACCCCACGGAAGTCGCCCACAGAACGAGAGGCCCATCACCCCCTCCCCTGACTCAGAGGTCAGGACCAGATGGAGGATGTGTCTGCGAATGGATCAGCTAGGGTCCTGCCCTGTCGACACAACAGCACACAGCAGCCCCTACTCCTTCCACACAAGCATGCACACACAGACATGCACGCACACGTGCACACGCACAAGCACACACACGTGCACATGCACACACACAGAACACAGACACCCTGAGAGCTGCCCAGCTGCCTATTTTACTGGGCAGTTATACATGACTGGACGCACAAGGAGCCCTGAGCATTAGAGGAAAGCCTCTAAAATGCGAGGAAACAAGCCAGGCAGGGAGGAAGGAACATTAGCGTCCCAGGCCTACCTAGCAAATTACCACTAACTTAGTGACTTGAGACTTGAAACGAATTCCCTCGCTGTTTTGGAGGCCCCAGCCCCGAATGGGGGCCCTGGCGGGGACATGCTCCACCTGAGGGTCTAGGGCAGAATTCTTCCTGGACTCCTCCAGCCTCTGGGGTCCAGGCATTCCTGGGCTTGCGGCTGCCCTATTCCAACCTCCGCCTCTGTCTCCGCGTGGCCTTCTCCTCTTCCCTCCCCGTACCGTGTGAGCATCGCCGTTGGATTTAGGACGCTGCTTGATAACCAGGGAGATCTCCTCTGGAGATCCCTAACTTCGTATCTGCACAGACCACTTTTCCAAATAAGGTTTTCGGGGTTAGGACTTAGACTCATCTCTTTGACAGCCACCTTTCAATCCACGCAGAGGAAAAGAAGGAGAGAGAGAGAGAGAGAAGGAAAAAAGGGTGGGAAAAGGAACCTTAAAAAATGAGAGAATGAAGAAAAGAAGAAAACTTTTTTAAAATATAAAAAAACTGTCATTAGTAGCTGCAATTAATATCCCCTGATATACAAGAGAAGAAAGTGCAGACGTTGTGTCCAAAAATGAAGAACAGGGTGCTGAAAGGGGGGAGGTGCCCCGGTGTTCACAGCAGCGTTGCCCACAACGGCTAACAGAGGGGAGCCACCAGGCACGGGACAGACACAGCGTGCTGTGGCCACACAGGGACGTCGTCCAGCCTTGACAGGGGAGGAGATTCTGAGAACAAAATTAAACTTTGGATACTAAAAATATGATAGCTGACATGGAAAATGTAGCACAAACACCTTTCTCAGTCTTAAACCATTTGTTTCCCTAGTTAGGTAAAGGTGAGGTCCCCGAGCGAGCCCCAGCGTCCCTCCCGGAGCCAGCCCGCCAGCACCGCACAGCACACGTCCATGCACGTGGCCCGGGCCCCGCCACGCCTACAAAGATCACTCAGGAAATGAGAAGTACGGCATTTGCGACACGGAAAACACAAGCCGGCAGGTGAGATGTTGCAACAGGCTGGGAAATGGACTCAATCAACCTGAGAAGGGGCCCGATCGCACATCAGTCCAAACATCAAACCGCTCTCTCGATTCTCTTCGCCCAAGCTTGCAATCTCTCTTAATTTTAGTGTAGAAACCGCAGTCTCGGGCTGCACACAGAAGAGAACCACAGAACGTACTTAGGAGCTGAGCGGGCTTCGGAAACATCAAGCCCAGAAGGCTGACTTTTCAGAGATGGAAACGCCCAGCAGGGAGCGGGGTGAGAGGAGTAAATGCCGGGGCTGGGGGCTCTCACTCTGGCGCCCTCACGTCCCTGGGGCTTCCCCGGGATTGGCAAAGCTTTCCTGGAAAGGCTGGAAGTTTGGTGGCAAAGGCAGTGAGGAAAGATAAGAATTTAAAGGTAGAAAAACTGCCCTTTGAGACCCAAATAGGTCTTTTAACTTTTTCTCCGAAATTGTATTCTTTGACCTTTTCACAAGTCCAGGAAAATTACATGCGGACACGACACAATACGTGCGGTGGCGGGTCCTGTCTGCCCAGAGGGAATGGAATGCGATATTAAATAATGATAACAACGGCACCACACTCGTAGAAAGCCATTAGAGTATGTGTTAACCTGGGTAAAATAGTAGCTGCCATCGACCGAACAAATATTTTAGATATGTTAGATAAGACAAGCAATTTTCTAACAATTCTCAGAGCAAATTTGGAAGGTAGATATTAGTATTAGCTTTAGAAATCTGAAGCTAATCGGAATCCTCTTTTTATGGAGTGGGAAATGACAGCTATTAATAGACAGGTTAAGTAATTTGCTAACTTCCCACCAGTTTGTAAAAGGCAGAAATGAGATTCCTTGCAGATCTTTCAGAATTCATTTTTTTTTCCCCCTCTCACTTTCTCTCTTCCAAGTGTGCTGCTTCTGCAAAGCCTGGCTCTCTGAAGCTCATAAATTTCAGGCTGGCTCCAAGGCACCGAGAATTCACCCTGACACCGACACTACGCGTGCGATTGTACTACACTGATGTGGAAACCTCAGGCCCTTGGAGTACTTAAAAATCACAGCTCAGGAGAATATGGATGAGGGAGAGACAGAGAGGCAGAGAGAGAGACAGAGAGACAAGTTCATTGATTATTTTTTTAACAAAAAGAAAGCAAAGAGCCCTCTCCATCTGAAGGTTTCATATGTCATCTCAACTCCTCGTTCTGTCTTTTATCCTCCCCGCAGGCTCCTGCCTGCCCTTCCTGCAGTTGGACGCCTCCCTGGCCCAGGAAAGCTGCCCAGTCGGCGGGCCAGCTGGGGCAGGCGGGGGCCGCACATGTCCTCAGCCTCTGCCAGGCCTGGAAGCTCCGCACAGGGACGCAGGTGCCCGCGTCACCCTCTGCTGCATCCGTCCCTTTCATGGGGGCTGGGCTGGCTGCCCCACGAGTGTCTGTGGACTTGCTCCTGTGGGTGCCAAGACTAACCTAGGCTGCTGCCACCGGCTTCTCTTCCCACCCACACCTCCCCTGCACCCTGCTTTGCCCACGGCTGTCGAGGACAGGAAAGCAGGAGGCCCGGCATTCGTGAGATCTGTGGTGCTCAGCCTCCATCAGAGCCAGTGCAGGGCCCTGGGCCGTGGGGACCAGGACCTCAGGATGTCAGAGCTGGCAGCACCCTGGAGAGCGCCACGCCCAGTGTCACTGTGTTATCCCTGCAGCCCAAACGTGCAAAGCAGGGAGAGCAGCCAGCTGTGGGCCCCGTGGGGCGGTGGGAGCAGAGGACTGGATCCCTGCGGGCTCGTCCCTCCCCCTTCTGTACAATGGCCCAAGGGACCTCCGTAGAGCAGAGTGTGACACTGTGAGTCTAACCTAGCCTCCCCGTTTTTTGCATATGAGAAAACAGACCTATGCACAGGAAAGGCAAGCCCAGGAGAGGCACGCTGACTTCCAGCACGGGCTTGCCTCTCCGCGGGTCCCCCAGTCCCCAATTCCAATCCTCCCTCATCCAAAAGGGATTTAGGGGAAGGTGGCCAGCCCACCGTGTCGCCAGGTCAGTCACTGCCCACTCAGGCAGCCCCGTCTGGTCCCCTTTCTTCTTAATCCCAGTGCCTCTCACGCGCTGGGCTTGGCGTGTGTGAATTGACACCTAGATGGAGAACATGGTCCATTTGCTAAGGCACATTTCGGTAAGCGACACATTCCAGAACGGCAGTGCATTAGTTACAGCCAATTAGGGGGAAATTATCACTGCAAAGTGCCCGTCTCTCCTGCACAGGGACAGAAGCCAACACCCAGCATTTATGAGTCTTACCTCATCGGGCTCAGTGGACGGGGAAGAGGTTTAAATCCAATGCGACAAAATATTTCGTGTAAAGGCTGAAGCTTTAGGACTATACATTCCAGTTAGTGGACCGGAAAGAGGGTGCTCCGTGTATCCACGCACCATCCGACACGCCTCCCCTTTGCTGGCAGGAACGAGACTGGAAAGCCTCGGGGTTCTGCAGACCCAGACTCACGCTCAGGCCCCAGGCCTGCCGCTTGCAAGATGTGTCATCCCAACACCATCCTTTCTCTTAGGTATAAAATAGAGACAACAGTGCATGCCTTGCAGGGTTGTGGGATTTGAAATGGGCAAAGTTTTCTAGAGAGTTTGCTGAGAGCGTGGTAACTACTCGGTGGATAAAAGTTGTTACTATGTTAGCAGTGCGTACCTGTTAGGGGACTGCTTGATATTTATTAAGGCAAATGTGCGTCACTGCAGCAGGTATAAGTATCGAGTGCCGTGGACACGACCCATCGTTTACTACATCTGCAGTGGATTTCAATTGCAAAATGCAGCTCTGCCCATCAAAATAACTCACTCGAGACAGGCGAAGAGGAAAATCAACACGTGTTCTAACACTAAAATAATTTCAGGTGGATTAGAAAATAGAAATAAAAAATGAAATGACAAACTAGAAGAAAAGTAGGATATAAAGAAAGTTTATCTTGGAGCTGAGGAAACTTTCTAAGCAAAGCATGAAAATCAGAAGCCATTAAGGAAAAAATTAATACATTTCAATACTTTAAAAAGTTAACAGTTCTTCAGAAAGGAAATAACATAAAGCCAAACTTGGAAAAGCCTGTATACAATACATATGGCACAGGCCCGGTATGTAAATATATGAATAAATATCATAAATCAGTATCCTAGAAGGACAATGACCCATAGGATAGTTGGCAAAGTATTTAAGAGACAGACATTCAAAAGACTTAGAAACATAAATTGATATCCACACTCATTCATATTTTAGAAATGCAAATTAAAACAATGCAATAAGAGGGTTTGCTTATACAACTCACAAAAAATAAAATGGAAAAAAATTGTACACTGTTGGTGTGACTAAATTGATACAACTTTTTTGGATGACAAAGTGAATGGTTTTGAACAAATTAAAAATGAATACAATGAATGTATTCTTTGACTCAGCAGTTACTTTGTTATGTATTTATTCTACAGACACGTTTACAGGGATGCACAGATACATGTAAGCACACACACACACTCACGCACGCAGGTGGATGCTCTTTTGCAACATTGATGATTACAGCTAATAATTGGAAACACCAGCCGAGAATCCACTAAACAAATTATGATTTTTCTATCCAGTGAAACACTATACAGATGTAAAAGCAAATGAAATAGCTGTGTTCTCATGTGAAAAAAAAATTCTAAGGTATATATTTTCGAAGCTATATTTTTAAGTGTTAAACCAGGTATAGAAAAATATGTTTTGTAAGCCACCATGGGCTTTGACAAAGGCATAAAGATGGAATGTGTATGCTTGTATTGTGCGTGGAACTTTTCTGGAAGGGCACACAAGAAACGGTGCACATCAGCCCTGGGAGGGGGGCCGAGGTCTGGGGTGGGTGGGAGACTCACTTTCAGTGGATACATTTTATGCTCTCTTTTAATTTTTAGCCTATGTATTTATTACTCCAAAAAACCAGCAAAACATTTTTAAAAGAATCAATAGATCTGAAACCAAAGCCAACAGAAGGTTAAATCATGGCAGATACAGTCCCCTGAAAATTGAGAGGAAAGCAGGCAGGAAGGGCCCGGGGGACTGCAGAAGAGTGTGTTTCGGAAGCTCACCTTGAGCAGGACAGAGGGTGGGAGAGAGGCAAGGCCAGGTGGCCCAGCGGGAGGGGCAGGCCGAGGCCAGGGGAAGACTGGGGGACACGCACCCACTGGGAGGCCCTGAGCTTACACTTGGCTCCGGGCAAGCACAAGTCAAGGAGGGCAGTAAACAAAAGAACCTCCCGGTAGGGGCTGCTGGGCAGGGGCTGTTTTGGAAGGATTGCTTGGATGCTGGGAGAGTGGTGGGCAGCCTGGTGGGTCAGGGTCTGCAGCTGGGAGACCAATGTGCAGTTCGAACAAACACAGGGGAGGTGGCAAAGGGAGGGAGTGAGAGACAAACTCAAGGGTCATTGCAGAGGAGGACACCCAGGGGCAGCAGAGACTTGGATTTATGATGCTAAAAGGGGTATTGGACTCCAGGAGCCCAAAAAACGGAGGGAGGGGCCATTGTTTATTCTGTCGGTTTCTGTTATGCGTTGTTTGTTTAGCTAGTTAATGACCCACCTGGGCCTGGAAACCTGGCCTCCAGATCCCTCACTGTTGGGAGAAAACAGGACCCCTCAAAGCAGCCACAGTCACAGCAAATGCCACCAACCCGTCCCTACCCCGAACTGTCACGCCTGACCTAGCCTTGACATCTCCTTAAGGGATCCGACCAGACCGCCCAGAGGAAGCTGTGCTGCCCCCAGGCCCTGGCGACACTCCCTTTTCTTGTCCGTAGGCATCTCCCACCCAGCCCCCACCTCTGGGATTTGGGGATTGTTTTTGCAAAGAGTAATAGGCCAGGAGGTCGAGTTATCTCTCACCACTGCCTGGGTATAGCCAACCTCTCCTCCAGAGAGTCGAATATCCTGTTCCCAGAGACCACACCATATTCCATCCAGTCCTTGCATCATCGCTTGCTTAAACATTTCCCTATTGTTGAGCAATTAACTTTATTAAAAATTTTGCTCTCATAAACAATGCTGGAATAAATATTTTTGGTTTATTAACTTTTATTGCAGTTCTAACTGTGTCTTTGGGGAGATTTCTTACAATTACAATTTTGGTGTCAAAAGGTAAACACATTTTAAAAATTCCTGAAACATTTTCCCAAGTGGATCTTCATTAGGATTTGCATCTTTTTACATTCTCATGGCAAGGGTTGCTGTCTCATACACTCTTCTCAGCAAGCAAACATGCTGTTTCTATAAATACTAGTTGATTTTGATGGATGGAAAGTATATCTTGTTATTTTTAGAGCCCGATCACTGGAATTCCAGCATGTTCCATCATATCAAATACCATTTATATTTCTATTTTAGAAGGAAGGAAGGAAGGAAGGAAGGAAGGAAGGAAGGAAGGGAGGGAGGGAGGGAGGGAGGGAGGGAGGGAGGGAGGGAGGGAGGGAGGGAAAGAAAAGGGATAATATCTCTCCCACTCAACCACTTCACAGGCTGTTGTGACAATAAAATGAGATAATATATTTTAAATGTTAAAGAGGCTACATAAATGTCAAGCAGGGAAAAAAATGGATTCCATAGAACTGACTTCCAGTGAGCACTTATGAATCCTATTAATTAAAAAGGCTTGTGCAACTTCGTGACATTTAACTGCACTATAGATAATTCACATATATGGACCCTGAGAATCTGAGCGCTTCTGGGAAACATGATAAAAATGCGTGGTATCTGCCAGGAAGATTGCAGTCTTTCGATAAAGAGACCACTTGAAGCCAACAGCATGCTCAGCGCAGGTCCCAGGGAGAAGGCGGGGTGCGGGCGCCATCAGGGAGCACCCCAGCTCGGCCACCTCCTGAGGTCAGGCGAGGGCTTTCCTGCCAGGCTGTGCAACCGCTGCTCATATCACTGGGCTTCTCTGTTCGCAGCAAACACAGCTCAATGTGCAGCACACAGCTCCCAAGTTTAGAAGACCGAATGGCTCTTTAAATTTTTTTTTTTTTACACGACAAATAATTTGTGCCACTCCTGCTGCTGGAACCCCGTGAATCACCTGGCTCTCTCTCTCACCTCCCTCAGGGGCTCAAATAGCTCTTTAGTAAAGCCACCTCTCCACACCACGCAACTGAAAACCTCCACCCTTTCCCTCCACCGTGCACCTGTCTCCTCGCAGGTGTGACTTCCGCCCGCAGCACTCACACCACCCGGTATCCCCCGTAGGCACCTGTTTATTAGCTGTCTGGCCCCCAGAAGGAAAGCTGCGTGCGGGCAGAAATCTCGTCTGTGTTTGTCTAAGTGCTGTGTGTTCCCAGCCGCTGCTCGAATGACTGGCGGGGAGAAGAGACTCTGTCAATGCAGATATAAGTCTGCAACTGTTAGACCAGAAATGTTTCTTCCAGAAAGGCCAGGGAGAATGGTGGAAAGAACAAGGATCTCCCATCAGAAGGCAGAATTCCAGTCTCCACTTATTAACTGGGGACTTTCAGCAAAGTCATAGGATTTTCCCTGCTTTATGTGATATAAAGGAAAAAGTGATATAATGCCTTGTGCTATTGCTACATAGGACAAACTTACATGATTTTAAACAACAAATAACTCCACAAATAAAATTTACACACATGGGTTTCTGTTTTCAGTTTTTATTTTTGTTTTGTTTTAGATAGAACAGTCACTTGAGAATGACTCTGTCATCACTTGGGGACACCACAGCCCAGGGCTTGGGAGCCATCAGTGGCTCTGGAATCAGACAAGCAGGCAATGAATTCCAGGACACATGTTAATTAACCACGCGACCTTGGGCTGGTTCTATAACGCCCCAAAGATGCAGTCCTAGGAGCTGATTCACAGGCTTAAAGTGAAGGATGCATACAATGATGTGCATGAAACTCTAAGCACTTGCTTACTGCCAATCTTTTTCTTGACTAGAGTGGTTACTCTTGCCAAGGGAGGTGCATTCTCCATTGCAAAAGCATTTGGTTTTCAACTACAAAAGGAAACTCCTTAAAAAATAAAAAATAAATAAAAACTTCTTAAAGTTGGGTTGGATAATTAGGTAAATGCTTAATCTCATGCTACCTAGATGGCAAAAGCGCACGTAGTCCTTAACTCTCAAACAATACAACTAAATGATAAACCACCATTGTTCTTGACTTTGGGGAAAAATGCATTTCCAACACCAAGCTTAAAGTCTTGAGCAAGTCTGCTCTGCTCTGTGACAATCCCTCCCATGGAAACTGGTGTTTATGTTTATCTGATCTTATGTGAACTTCCACAGCTGGGAAGTCTCAGTTTTCCAACTTTCAAAATAACCAGAAGTGAATATTAATAGGTGTGCTTCCCTTTGATGCCAGAACATGCACGAAAATCTGGGTGTGCTCAACATGACAGAAAGAGGAAGAAGGGAATTGACCTTAACTTGGAGCCTTTTCTGGCCAGGACTGAGAAAGCTCCTTTTCATTGTAGTATCTAATTTCATCCTCACAACAGACCCTCGAGGAAAACAATGACGTTTTTGATTTAGAAACGAGAACGTGAAGTCTCATTGAATTTAAACAACCCGTTCACAATCACGAAGCTAACAAGAGTCAAAATCTGAATCCCAGTTCAGGTCTGACAGACCCTACAGAAAATGTGCATGTTCATTTGACAAATATCTACTGGGTTCCTGTTATACGTCAGGCATTGGTCTAGACACTGAGATTATAACAATGAGCAAAACAAAGTCTCTGCCTTCCTGGAGTGTACACATAGTGCAAGAGCACACACACACACACACACACACACACACACACACATTATAGGTGTACAGTCACAGGTATGGAAGCAGATCTAGGAACAGACGTGCATATGGATGTAGACATGATATGAATGGAGATACAGACGTAGTTACAGTGATGGACACGGTGTAGATACAGGCATGGACACAGACATAGATACAGATGGACAGTAATGAACTAGAGCCACGGGGAGAATAATAAAAGCCTCCATTTGAGGCTGAATCATGGGGAAGGCCTCTCTTAGGAGTAATAGAGACCTGAATGAAGCTCCAAGTGTGATGAATAGGTGGGTGAGTTGATGTCAATCAAGTTTTGTAGGGATGGTATTGGTTGCTGCACAAAGTGTAGACTGTAGGGGGCAGTAGAGTGTCCTGATAGCAAAAATACCTGGGAAGAGATTATTGCAGGGAGTTCCCATGGGCGACAAGGGGGCTGGGCTGAGAGAAACGGTCACTCATTAGTCACATTATAAGTCACTTTGATTTCCTTAGGGAATTTAAAAGGGGTTCTTCCTATAAAAGACTGATTTACTTAAAGATTTTGTGGACATCAATCAGTGCATCGTAGAATGCATTTTATACCAATACCATGCTTTCCCAAGCCATTAAAACAGTAACAAAATGGCACAAAAACAACATCCCTGTGTTATGATCCTGTTAAAAATTAGGGAGTTAGGACTCTAAGTGAATTCCAGTTGTTTTGCAATTGAAGTCATGGCCCACCAGAAATGGAGGGGCTCTTGGTCCTGTTCGAGTCTGATCTTCCTGTTTTGCAAATAGAATAACTAAAGTCCAGAGATGGAGACCAAGTATCTAAGGCTATGCATCCCCTCAGCCTTGCGGCCAAGAGTTCCTTCACTCGTTGCTTTGGAGTTATGCACATAAAACAGTAAGAATTAATAACTTTTTAATTAAAGGAATGACCACAGTTCTGTTCACATTTCACCTTATAAATGTGAAACCTTATACATTTCACTGAATTTCCTAACTTGAACCTTTAATGCCAGCTCTCTTCAGGGAAAAATAGTTCCATACTACTAATCAGGGTACTTGGAGGCATAAGGGAAACTCCTCAATGAAAGTTCTTGCTACAGAAAATGTTGAAAGAAATATGCATTTATGTTTTCAACATTTGTTGATGAATCTTTTAACTCCAAATTCACAATAGAGAATTTTGGGTGTTTGGAGGTTTTGTTTTTTTTTTCAATTAAAACTCAGAAAATAATCTTTCCTACCTCAAAGACGAACAAGAATACGTTAGATTTGGAAGAGCTTATAGAGCAGCTTCAGCCAAAAGTGAAATTTGATAGGTCCCCTGAATGCTTTATTATGTTAGAGAAATACAACACGCCCTCAATTATGGCAGAGTAAGCACAACCATTAATGTCACACAGGTTAATAAAAATTTTGGAGACTCCACAGAAAAGTTTATGATGTGTTTTCTAAATCGTGGTATTTTCCTGATTGCTCAGTCATTACAAGAGCTTGGACCTTGCAGAACCCATTAGCTGCACCCAACATAAGCAGTGCGTTAGCATCCAGAGTTACATAATGAGGGGAGAAGGCTGCAGAGATTTTAAGACCAAATAAACAAGGATGTAGAAAAGCCACAGAATACTTCTCACTCCCAAATCTGAAATTATAAACTTCACCAGGAAGAGAATATATGCATGTATATACATATACACACACATAAATATGTGTGTGCGCATATATATATATATACATATATATATATATAATTTACTGCATCAGATATGCTGACACAATATATTGCATTATAAAGAGCACTGGAAAAAGAGCCGCAGAACCCCTGTTCTTGCATGCATCTGCTGCGAACAAATTATATGACCCTGGGCAGGGCAGGGCCCTCTATGGGCCTCATTTTTCACGACTATTAAAGCAAGAGATTGAGTTCTATGATCACTAAGGTCTTTCTTTGAATATTTTTCTGACCCCAGGGTTGTATTTAGAATTCTTGAAGCAAGAAATTAGCCACTTTTAAAGATTTGCTACTTTGACCTAGAAACGTTCCATGTTTTGTCCTTTGTTTTCCCATTAGAGCAGACATTTAAATAAAAATGAAAGGAACTACTGTTGTTTTTCCAGGCACAGTTTATGGGTAATGAGAGAAGTGATTATCTCAGCAAAGAAACAGCTCCCTCATAAAGGTTTAAAATCAGCACTTCTCCTCCCTCTAGTGGAAATGCAATGTATTTGCTCTAAATGGGATTGGTTTGAGTATTCATCAAACGGAAAAGAAAGAGCTAGCATAACAAAATCGTAACCAGGGATTGAGCCAAATGCAATTCGTTACAAGTTTTCCACACAAATGTCTTATGTATTTCACTTGCTTAAATAAATTCAAGATTAACACTGAAAGGCTGCAAAGTAGATTTAGATCAACACATGGTCTCCGAATGAAACACACAGGTCCAAATGAGATGTTTTGTATCTAATTTATGCCCACAAGAATCTTAAAATCAGTTCCCTTATAAAAATTACTGGGTAAAAACACTTGACTAAATAGGACAAGTAACACAACACTCAGAACGTTCCTAAGAAAGAAAGGTCTAACATGCATTAGACCTATTCTCTGTGAGGTGTTTCTAAGTTAGTCTTTCTGAAACCTCCGTGGAAACCCCAAGCAAAGTGAATCATATCCTGGTTTTTCTTACACACCTACACCAGTCACAGGAAGGATCAAAATAATGACCATCTGTGGGTACGTCTGCCCTCCATGCTGGGGGCTGCTTCTTCCTCTTCTTTTTAATCATCCTTGCAGCTGCACAGGAATAGAGAGGGGTGAGAGAGTGGCACAATTGGAAAGATTGTGACCCCAACCATATACACATTCAGTTGTCTAAGAATCTGAAAATTTTTTGGAAAAGTAAAATCAAATAACACCGTAACAGCTGAATTCCACCCGCTGGCCACTCCATGGACAGCCCTGCTTGGCCCTGGGAGAAAAAGACATTCCACAAAGGAGGGGTGTGATAGATGTGCACCTTACAAAGTGAGCAGGTAATTGGAAGACAGACAAGGGGTCGTTTGGGTGTCAACTGCAGCAACCCCCAAGAGGAGGTTCACTGCATCAGATGAAAAGGTTTGCACAAAGTATCCAGTCTCCCCACTCATCACGAGCGGTCTCCAAGGATTACCAGAACCGGAGACAAGCATGGAACCCAGAAGATGCAAATACGACGGATAAAGAACCAAAAACCCACCTAAGAGGAAACTGAGACTTTGCAGGAAGAACTGTAAACAAAGCAATGATTCATAGTCTCAGAAAGGTAAGTAAGGATAGTGCATCCAAGAAGAAAATAAGAGATACTATAGAAGAACCTTAAATAGTGAGAAAGATAAAAGAAAGAAGGAAGGAAGGGAAAGAGAAAGAGACGGAAGGAGGGAGGAAAGAAAAAAAAAGAAAGAAGGAAGGACTTTTGGAATTTCCAAACTTGACAGCAGAAATGAAAACCTCAACAAAAGCTTTTAAACAGAAAATTGAAAAAAAATCTTACAAAATTAAAAATATAAAAAAGTGATGTGTGAGAGAAAGTTAAGGAAATTAGAAAGCCAGTCCAGGATGTCCAACATTTAAATAATAAAATATACAGAAAAAAGAGAAGGGGAAAAAATTAAAAAGTGGAATTTATCAGGGAAACAAATCGAGAAAATCCCCCAGAACTCAAGGACATGAGTTTCCAGACTGAAAGACTCACCGGTTGCGCAGGGAGAAAGAGCCACAACCAAAGAATATCACTGTGAACCTCTGAAATGAAAAACTCGCAGGGCAAATAGAAGGTTCTGTTCATTTCCTGGGGAAAAATAAAGTGTGAGATGGTCAGAGGCATGCCTCCCCCTCCTCAATGTCCTCGCTCCAGGCTCTGCTCTGGAACGGAGAGCATCAGCTCAGGGCGGGGAGTGTGGAGGGCAGGGAGGAAGTACCCAAGGGCAGAGGGGACACGGAGCACAGCCTGGGAGCAGGCCATGCAGCAGGGCTGGAGGGGAGACAGAGGCAAGAGCTCCAAACACCATGGAGCCCCAAGCTCAGGCCAAGTTCATCACGCAGGGCTACCAGACCCAAATGTCAACCCCTTGTGTCAGCAGAGAAATGCACGCCCGGGTGGAGAGAGAATAACGTGACCATGGCCCCCCACTCCCTGCACCCCCATGGTTGCCCAAATACCGTTCTCAGCCCCAGGCACACAGTTGCCGCCTTGGAGAAAGACAGAAATCTCTTGACACTGAGCATTTTCTCTTAAAAGGAGTGTGCCTTACCTAACGGGACTGTTAAAAACTCACAGTATTTTAAGTGGTAAACCACACAGGACTAAACTTGTTTTCTTCTGCTAACCTGGGCTGCACGTGAGAAAAACAAGATAATTTATAGGCAGTATAAAAGGACAATATTTCCTCCTATTTATAGACTGCAGCTGTATACTGAATGAATTCCATGAAATGACTACTCTTTTTGTACACTCTTAAATTGAGAAAAAGTTATAATACTTTGCTGGAAAAAAAAATGGTTTTAGCTTAACTCCCCATTGGCTGAAATTTAAGTGTATCTCAGTAGGAGCACTTACTCCACTTGGAGACTGGTAAGTTCTATGGTCTGGCATTTCCACAAGGGACTGGCCTCAGTTGGACTTACATGCACCCTGGCTGATGCAGGGCACTGCAGCTTTCAGTCACGCTTTGAACTGATGCACAAGCTGCAGATGTCTCTATGTAAAGATAAAAATAGAAAATTACTAATTTTTGAATCTCAACTATATTAATATATATTTAAAAGTCCTTTAGAAGCTATGTTTTGATCCTTACTTATCACTTATGAATTAAAGGCCCAGGGAAGGGAACGTGCTGAGCGTCACAGCAGAGGCCGAACTTAACACCTGCCCTGTAGATGCCTGAGCTGGAGCTTCTCTGATCATCTCTTACTGCCCGCCTCTCCGTGCAAAACATTTGCCTCACATAAGGTATTTGTTGTCTTCCAAAAGGTGGTTTCTCCTTATGTAATTTTTTTTTTGCATGTTGAGAACTGCTTCTGCCCAAGATGGGGTAATAAAGGCAAAATGTATCCCCCCCCCACCTAAAGCAACCCAACAGTCAGACAAAATTACAAAACAGCAGCAACAAATGAAAATGTCCCTGTGACTGGATGAAAATAAGGTGAGCCCTACGATTGCCTCGGGTCAATGGCTTCTGGGCATTTGAAGGCTGAAGAAGAGCCCAGCAGAATCCAGCGGACTCTCTGTGCTGGGCAGACAGAGCTGAGAGGCCCAGGAGACCAAGGCAGTTGGAGCTGAAAGAGATGCACAGAGTGAGAACGTCAGAGCTCCACCGAGGGCTTTCCTTCAGCGCTCAACCGTGACGGTGAGCAGTGCTACCCAAGGCCAGGCGAGGAACCATCCCCAAAGGCTAATAGAGAACAGAACCCCGCACATGCTGAGTCAGGCATAGTTCTTGTTCTCACTAGCCAGGCTGGAAAACTCCATAATCCATGGGGCTTACCCACTGCAGTTGAGCACTGAAAAATATTAGTGCACTTGAAGACATAGCAAGAGAAACTACCCAAAAGGAAACACAGGGCAAAGAGGAATTTAAAAAATTAAAAAAGATCATCAGTGAGTCGTGGGACAACTTCAAGCAATCTAATAAATATGGGATTGGAGTCCTTAAGGGAGAAAAGAGAGAAAGGGTGATAGAAAACCTATTTGAACGATAAAATGATTGTTTTCAAAATTTAACGAAAGCTAAAAACCCACCAACCCAACAACATCAACAGACTGCAAGCACATGAATAAATCTACACCAAAGCATGTCATAATCAAACCATTCAAAAGAATGATAAAGAGAAAAGGCAGCCAGAGACATGACACTAGCTGCATACAGAGGACAGAGGACCAACATGAAGGACGACAACAGATTTTCCATCAGAAATAAAGCAAGTGAGAAGACATCAGGGTGACCTCCTTGATGTACTAAAAGAAATAAACAAATAAACAAAAACAACCTCTGTGACCTAGAATTTAATACCAAGTGAAAACATCTCTCCAAAAGTAAGGTAAAATATACACTTTTTTATACATGCAAGAGCTGAAAGAATTCATCACTGTCAGACTCACTACGGAAGACTCACTCATGTTAAAGGATGTTGTTCAGATGAAGAAAAAAAATATTAGGTGGAAATACGGATTTACACACAGGCATGAAAAACAACAAAAAGTGTTTCACAAAATGTCCAAGGTAAATTCATTTGCAAAAACTAAAACCTGGGACCAACCTATACGTCCACTGACAGGTTAATGATGCTATACATGTCCAGAAGATGAAATACTGCTCAGCAAAATAAAAAAAAAGTGGGAGGAAAATGAATTATCGGTTCACAAACCGACAGGGATGAATCTCAAATAACCATGTGCTAATTGAAGGAAGTCTAATAAAAAAAAAGTGCCCATACTTTAAGATTCCATTTATATAAAATTCTAGAAAATATAAACTAATTTCTTATGAAGTCAGACATGTGTTTGCTTGGAAAACATGGAGAGGCCAGGGAGGGCAGAAAAGTGGAATTGCAAAGAGACTCAATGACGTCTCTACAGGTGACGCACAGTTCACTACCTTGATTGTATATATAATGGTTTCATGAAATTATACATATGTCAAAATAAATCAAAGTGTACATTTTAAATGCATGAACTCTTCTGCATGCCATTTCTACCAAAATAAAGCTGCTAAAAATGCCATTTCTATTTTTTCATGCTATTGTAGAAAATATGAAAAATTTTTAAGGTGTAGAAGGCAAATAAAACTCTCTAATTGTCACTGAGAAAAAAAGGTACTTTTGATAATTTATACCTTCTTAGGTGGTTAGCATTCTGCTTAGCATTCTATCAAAAGGATTTCAGGGTATTTAACCGGCACATATCATACATAAATACATATTATGCATATATATATAAACATATTCCAATTATTTGAAGATATTATGCAAAAATATTAAAATATTTTTATGTGCACCACTGATGATTTCCTTGATATACATTCCCAAAAGATCCAAGAGTCTAAAAATTTTTAAGATACTATATAATTGGGTTAAGGCTCATTATAATACAATATGACCTCATTTTAACTTGATTGCATCTTCAAAGACCCTATTTCCATATAGGGTCACATTCTGAGGTTCCAGGAAGGACATGAATTTCAAGGGGGTACTATCCAGTATAAGTTTGTGCCAACACATGGTTTTCTTTGTATTTATAATGATGGGGGTTCACTGATATTTTTTGAATTTGTAAAATTATATGTTTTGTCATATTGGGGAAATATTTTGGTTAAACATTTCTCCATATAGGACAAATGTTGTTTCTTCACATTTTTAATATATTCTATTCCCCCTCTCCTTTCATACTCAAACACTAAATACATACTTGTTATATTTTTTGATATTATATCACAAATCTCCAATGCTTTGTTTATATTTCAGAGATTAGTTAGGTCAGATAATTTCTATTAATCTATCTTTGAATACCTGGATTCTTCCCTGTGTCAACTCTGTATTCTGCCGCTAAACCTATCCAGTGATGGTTTTCAATTTCAGATATAGAAAATTTTAGTTCTATAATTTCCATTGGATACGTTTTTTAGAGTTTCTATTTCTCTCTGAGTTTTCCTATCTTTTCATTTATGGCAGGCATGTTTCCTTTACATCCTTGAGCATAATTACAATAGCTGCTTTAAAATTCTTAGCTGCTAACTCCAACATCTGGATCATCTTGGGATTGGTCTCCACTGATAGATGTTTTTTTCACTTGATAATGTTTTACATTTTCTTGGTTCATTGTATGCTGGGTAAGTTTGGATTATACCTTGGATATTGTGAATATTATGTCATCGAGACTCTGGATTATGTTATAATGCTCTAAAAAGAGTTGAATTTTTTTGTTTTTAGCAATTAACTTTATTGGACTCAAACTACAATTTTTTTTCTTAGATGGCAGCTCTAATCTCATACACTGCACTGTGTCTCTCTTTAGGTACATGAAATTCATGTGGACTAAATCCTGACCTTTTCTTGAATTCCCAGATTTGCAAATACCTCTTTCCCATATAACAGACACCCTGAGATGCTCACTGAACAGCAGAAGGTCAAGGAGCTACACTGAGTTGTGATCCTGTGCTCAGTTTGGCTACCTTCTCCATGGTTAACTGTTTCCCAGGCCTGGCTCACAGACTGCAATTCAAATTCATGCTTTAATAAACAGTCAATTATCAGCTAGCCATGAGCCTTTAAGTTTGCTTATGAATTTTTGAAACTGTATGCCAATCAATGTCCAACCCCAATCGTTTTCAGAATCAAATGGAAAACACACACTCAGACACACACACACACACACACACACACCAAACACTCCGATTTAATGGATCTGCATGGCATCAGAGTTGTCAGCCTTGCACAGATGATTCTAATGCACAGCCAGAGTGGGGAACCACTGAGCTAGGACATTAGAACTCCGTGTTGGCTGAGGGAGATGAAAAGTAGTATATGACTGCAAAAAGATTTTAAACTAGTTAATCTTATTGTACATATCTCATAATTAATAGTCCATTTGATATTCTAATTCTCTAGTATAACTTATGTCTTGGCTATAACTTTAAGGATTAAACAAGAAACATAAACTGACCATTAATTTTATACCTGACATTGTGCTTGGTACGATGGCTTCTAATGGTTTTTACACAGGTAAGTGTCATGGGTTCCTTCTCTTGGGGCACCCCAGTCTGGCAGATAGAAAGAAAAGTCCACAAGACCCAGCCTGGTAAATTCTAAGCATCCAATCAGTCAAGAGTTGCATATGATTGATGAGCCTCATTATTTTTCTTCATTAAACATAGTACTCGATATCTCATGGGTTCTTTGTAAACAGTTTTAGTCCCCTATGTTAGTGGAAGTGTCCTGGGTTCTTAGTGCAAAAGATAAAAGAATATAGGCTCATTATATTGATCAGAAACCCAAAACAAGAATGGCTTAAACCAGATGGAAACATGCTCATCACATGTATAGGCCGAGGTAGGGGTCCCCCAGGGCTGCAATGGGGGTGTTCCACATCCCGGTACTGGTCTCTATTCATCTGGTTTTTCTCCCTCTCTCTGGTGTCATCATCATCCCCTGGTCCTTAGTTGGGTCACTGTCACTTCCAGACACAGCCAGTATGAGAGGTTAAAGGACAGAGGGACAATATCCCTTTGATGTTTCAAATGTCCCTTCTGCTCACATACTGTTGGCAAGAGCTTAGCCAGAACCTCGGAAACCCAGTCTGAACTCTCAACACCGTGTGCCGAGCTAAACATTCGACTACTGCTGAAGAAAGGGAGGATTCGTGTTTAGGCAACTAATGGTCTATCACAGGAACAGAAGCAGACCAATCTTGTAACGAGCAGAGCCAAGCGAGTGATGCCACTTGCCATCAGTTTGGGGGCAGGAGGTGCTGTCTCACTTGGTAATGATGCTCACAGACCATATATCCATCCGTGTGTAAAGAGCCCAGTTGTATAAAGAATTATTTCTATTATAAAACACTGCCTCATCTCATACTCACAAACCATACACCTTTCCCCGCATGAAAAGCTCAGGTGTGCAAAGAATGTATCATAAAAATCCCGTTAATATATGGTCATGAGGAAACAATGTTTAAAACAAAATGATCGCCCACCCCTTTTGCTGTAAGCACATTGACCACAAATGCCACTTAGCCTGCCAGCTCACACCTATGGACTTCCTTGACTAAAACTTTCCCCCCAGATAACACAATGCTGAAAAGAGAACCCGGAAGGACCCTTTCCAGATGAATCGATATGCACTCAGCAGAACAGTGGATTAGAAAACCACAGCAAGTTTATTCACGTGCAAGGGGCATAAAGAAGAGCATTAAATGCTTGTTTTTCTAGGCTGCCAGGATAAGCCTTTCAAAGTGTTTAAAGTAAATAAAACCAACAATATAATCAGATCCCACATTGCAAAGAATCTTAATGCTATCGGTCAGCTTTAAAAATATTTTCAACTGAAACCCATTACATGTTTGTATACATAGACACATTATGTAAGAATTACCTATAGTTCTTTTAGAATACTATGATGCTAATAACAAACTTTATTCTAATTTAAGATTCTATATGGTAAACATGATAAGGCCTTAAATTCAATTATTTTAGGGTAATGTCTTCTTAAGAAATGGTAAGCAGGATAAAAATAATATACAGATGCATCCATCTTAGAACTGGAAGGGATTTTAGGTAATCACCTGGCTCAACCAGCTCCCTAAGGCCAAAGCTATTAGATTTCCCTTTTTCTCAGCCAGGCTTTTCTATCCACACAGATCTCAAAGCTGATTTCTTTTCTGTAATCGTAAGACAGTCGCGTGAAAGATAATTTACTAAGGAGTCCCATTCCAGGATCCACTGTGCTTATCGAGCAAGATAAATCTGTGTCACGAAAATACACAACAAGTATTGCATTCAGCTTCTTGGCTCCGATTTTAATTCGTGACTCCACACTGAGGGAACACATGACGCAAAGATCAATATAAATAAGCTGCTGGATGGGCCGAGGGAGATGTGTACAGCTCAGTGCAAAATGCTCTTTGTGGCCAGAGGAAAGAAAAGAAAGATGAATAAGCAGAATATAGCGCAGAGAGTTTGGTGTGTTTGTAGTTAGAGCGTGTTGGCTCGAGTGTCTCGAAATCTGACTCGGCAGCACAAACCCAGAGGACTGGCTAGGAGGCTCTGGGTCTCAGACACGAGATCGATGCCTTCTTCGTCACTGTCCCTTGCCCACAGGTGGCCCCGCAGGAGTGTCCTTGGACAGCCAGGGCACAGAGACAGGCTCTGTGGGGACACCTGGCTCTAGGACTGGGGGCTACGTGAGACCGTCGTGATGAAGCGCAACCCGATTTGGAAGCAGTCGACTCTGGGCACGTCCGTCACGGCAGCGTCCGTGCCCCAGTCGGGGACCAGGAGAGGCCGCGGGGCTCCCCGCTGATTGGCAGATCTCCCCGGCTGCTTCTGCGTAGCTGACGCCTTCTGGATGAGGCAAGCCTTGCCGAGAGTTGGTAGTGATGGAGTATGGCGAGTATGTTCCAAGAAAATGTTGGGTATACGGGGCAGGAAGCGGTCGCCAGCTCTCGTTGGAACGCGGCCGCCATCTCAAGCACGGTGGGCCCGCCAGCCGGAAGAGAGCACAGGGGCTGGAGTAAAATTAAACCGCCTTGTTTCCAATGTCCTGCCACACACTATGCTCGTGCAACAGAAATCCGGGAAAACTGCATCACAAATAGCGGGCGTAGATGTCTCAAACATCTAATCTAGCAAGACGGGGCACCCGGCACATGTTTACAATTATTTTGGATTAGGCTCAAAACCTTCCTCAGGACCTCTTCCCTGGAGGGGCTGGCGTCAACCACATGGCAGCCCGGATTCTCCATCCTCCTGTAGGACACTTCCACCCTGGGGACAGGCAGAATGAAAAGAGTCCAGGTGTTAATGCAGCTCTTCCTGCTAAGGTGACTTTGTCACCATGACGCAAACTGCCTGAAGCAAGCTCCCATCCATTTATCCCATCGCAACGAGCTCTGCCCGCAGATGTCCGTGCATTTCGTTTAATAAATGATAAATTAATAATAACATCGAATATATAGCATTTGTTGGATACCTCTGATCTGCTGGATTTTTCTCATTTAATACTCAGAGTAACCTCAGAATGGGAACTGTTGTCACTCCTATTCTGCAGGGACAGCAGCGGAGGCTCAAAGAGTTTGAGTAATCTGTTCAGTGGCGACTTTCTCCCCAGTCTGTGCCCTCAATGATTTTCACAGAAGCTGGAGTCGCTGTGTACACTGCCGAGCGCTCTAATGTCTCACCAGAATCTCCATCTCTCCTTTCCAGGTCACTAGCCCTGCTGTATACACGGGGCGCCCAGGGCTGTTCCCTCACAGAGAGCCAGAGCACCGTGGTTAGAACAGGCCAGGAGCTGCAGGGTTTGTGCAGGTAACTCTGCCTTCCCGCTCTGTAGCTAAGTGAACCTGTCAAGTTCTTATCCTCTCTTTGCCTCAGTTTTCTCCTCCATAAAATGAGAAACGGAATAATATCGTGCAAGTTTGCAATGATGTTTAAATGAATTAATACAAATAAATTGTTTAATACAGTATCTTTTCACACAGCAATTACTATTATCATTTATATTATAACATTACTGTGCTACAGCAGCAACGCCAGCATTGCTTAGTCACATAAAACATTCCTGGTTTAGTCTTTAAACCAGTGCTGTAGAACGGACTCATACTTAGCCACGAAGCAGGAAGACCGATGAGACCCTCTTCCGCTGTCCTGCTCAAAACTTTCTAATTCAAACAAACACGATGTCTCCAAACTCCGAAAGACCGTGACCTGAGTCCCAGTTTTACTACTTAACAGCTACGTACATTTAGAAGAATTACTTAATCTCCTGGGCCTGAGTTTTGTAAACTGTAAAATATGGCTGATGTTTTTCTTGCAAGGGTGTTGTAAGGTTACACAACATCCTAAGTAAAATGATGCCTGGCACACGGGAATCGCCGAGCAGGTGCAAGTTACTGTGCTCGTTACCCAGTAGGCTGTGCCCATCAGATTGTGACTGGAGAAACCGAGGTGCGGGGATCCTTATTGTCTTACCCAGGTGCATGCTATTCCTGGCACAGCCAGGTGTGACCCCCCAGTGGGACAGCCGTCACTTTAACAACAATGCTGTAGCTCTGTCGTGACAGGCCCATCATACGGAGCTGAAATAACTTAGAGGAGGATATCGCCTCCTGCATTTGAAAACTGGAAACAACATCACTTCCTCACACTCCTAACTCAAGGTCAGGGATGCCCTCCCTGCAGGGCCACCTGCTCTGCCACTCACGCCACTCGGGGGACACCTACTTTTGACGAAATACGCTGTTGGCCTCCAGTTCTGCCTCCTCTCTGGTCTTCTCCACGCCCCGGCCCCGCAGCCTCCGCGCTCTCTCCTCGGGGCCCACGGTGAGCAGCAGGACGAGGTCAGGCCTGAGCAGGTCCCCGGGCCACTGGTACACAGGGTGGCCGGCCGGCGGCAGGTGCGGCACCCCGCCGCTCACCTCGGTGGCTATGGCGTAGGTGGCCGTGCTGTGCCAGTACCTGCGAAGAAGAGGAGCAGGGGGGTCCCCAGGTGAAGTCACGGCAGCATCTGAAACTCAGCTGTGGACAACGCCGTTCCAGGGCTGGCTCTGTGGGAGTTTTCCTACTACTGTGTGCATGGAATAAAATGACATTTTACAAGGCCAGGTGCGGTGGCTCACGCCTGTAATCCTAGCACTCTGGGAGGCCGAGGCGGGCGGATTGCTCAAGGTCAGGAGTTCGAAACCACCCTGAGCAAGAGCGAGACCCTGTGTCTACTATAAATAGAAAGAAATTAATTGGCCAACTAATATATATAGAAAAAATTAGCCAGGCATGGTGGCTCATGCCTGTAGTTCCAGCTACTCGGGAGGCTGAGGCAGGAGGATTACTTGAGCCCAGGAGTTTGAGGTTGCTGTGAGCTAGGCTGACGCCATGGCATTCACTCTAGCCTGGGCAACAAAGCAAGACTCTGTCTCAAAAAAAAATAAATAAATAACATTTTACAAAATGAAAAAAAAAATTATAAACTATTGAAAAAAATTAAAATCGACAGCAGTACTCATGCAGGGGGCTCTTCACTCAGTTACACGAGTCCAGTTAAAGCTGCCATCGGTTATGAGCTTCTGCTGGCCTTGCAAGACCCCTTCCTCTCTGCAGGGGTGGTAGATCTTTCTGGAAGTCCATTTGTATTTGAGGCTGGGCCTGGGCCCCATAAAACCCTGGCAAGCCCACTTCAGTTCCTACACTGTTTTCAAACTGGGCACCGTGGGCTGGACGTCCCCTTGTCCCTCCCGGCTCTCCAGCTCTGATTAGGCAGGGAGACGGATAAACCCTCCCCGGGCGCCTCACTCACTCTGTCTGCAGGCTATTATATTCAAAAATGCTTTGGGGAGGGGAAACGAAATCATAACCATAAGTAAAAATCAAAGCAGCCCTTTATTTAAAATGCCCAATGGCTTCTATGACCTGCAGAACCTGTCGGTCTCCTAGTAAGAACCCGCTTCCCAGTCTATACTGGGCCTGTCTTCGTACCTCTCCCTCCGGAGAGAGTGACCTTCTCAGCCAGCAAAATTCTCCTCTCCCTTCAGACCCCAGGTCCTGGGGAGCCCCCAAGCAGAATTCACTGTGTCCTCCCCTGTGCTCTGGAGTCCCTTTATGTGTGACTCTGTTGAAGAACTCCTCTTGTAAATTAGCGCTAATTTTTACAAGTATGGCAGCTTTTGTCTCCTCCGTTTAAATAATTAATTCCTTGAGTGGAACATCTTCTTTTAGTCCGGTGTGTCTGGCACATAATACGTATGCAATAAATGTCCTTTGGAAATGTGAATGAATGGGCGGGTGAATGAATGAATGAAAGCTACTTCACTTTTTGACATAGTTTATTCTACATTTGCCCTGCTCTCGTCATATTTCAATTTGAGGTGACTAAACCCAAAATTTCAGACCCAATATCAAAGGGCTATCACCTAGCACAAATATTTATGATATAATTATAAACATCCCAACCTAAGGAGGTACCCATGGCCCCCTCCTCATCTATATTTTCCGATTTACCACCTTCAATTCTTTGAAGTCCTAAAATTCTTGATCGTTTTAGACTGGAATTACTTTCCCCAGTGGGAAGGACACAGTGCTGTCTGCGTAGTAAATTCACTGTGCTGTCCCAGCTGTGCATTGTTTGGCCTTCGGACCCCAATTGCTTTGTGGAAAGAGGCAAAATTCACTTACTCATCTGCAAAATGGAAATCATGCAACCTTTGTTTTCCTTCCATAGTTGTTGCAAATATAGGCAAGCGCTTAAAAAAATACTTATCACACTGTTATTATTAGCCAATATCTAATTCGTATTGGACACAGGTTATAACTGATACAGACAGTACTGAAAAGGACAAAGGTAAGAAATTCACCTGGGAGTTAGTCAGCCTTGTACCACCCAGGCTTCAAAGCCCTGGTCTGCCTCCAACAGCGCGCTCTGGGAACATCAGGTCCAGCTGCTGTAGCTGCCGGCTCTTACGAATTCTGCCGGGACACCTTCCTGTGCTTTACTCACCTGACTCTCATTACTCACAAACTCGCCTTCTACCTTCTCTGCCAGGTGCATTTTGTCCCCGAAGCTCAATAAACGTGGGCCCAGGTTTTCTCTTCCTTTTTCTTTCAAGCTACAATTTGCACTGTGTTCTGCACATGCTCAATATTCACTGAATGAAATAGCCAGCTACAGACACAGAGGCTGATATAATCTTAATTTTAAAAGTCTTCTTTATTGTAGAAAAACCATTAGCAAGAATAGATTTTTAAAGATAATAAGGGCTATTAAGTCACCAACCTTAAGCATAGTCACTATCAAAAATTACTTCGTCTCATGTATTTTTCAGCTAGCTGATGGTGTTGTCTAAAATGGATTTCATTAAAATCTTTAAACCCACCAAGACAACAAAGAACTGCTCTTTTCTTTTCATCTGACAAAGTGATACAGTATCTCTTTAAAGAACTAAATTGCAGACAATTCACGGACACAAAGAAGAGAAATCAAGGGAAGAATTAGGGACCTGTTTTTATAGAGTGCTCTGGATGACAACACTGCGGCTCATTTTAAATAATCATACCCTTTGGCCATCAATTTCAGACTCTTTGCAGTGTTTAGCATTCTCCAATTCTGCCGTCAAGGAAACCACATCAGTTTAAATCAAATGCAATCTGCCAACACATTTTACACAGCTTATACACTGATGCTTTATATTTTAATAGCGATTTGCTGTTTTCAGAGCACTTCCACATGCATCCAATCATTGGATGTTCATCACCAGTCTCGGGAGTAGGCAGGGAAGAGATCATGAATATCCCCATTTCGCAGATTAGAAAACAGAGAGCCTAAGTTCCTGCCTCCACCCAGAGGCTCATGCTGCTTCAGGATTTGTGGGCAACCTAGGAAATAACGTGCCTCAGCCAATCGCACCCCGTTTAGTCTTTCCCCTTGAAATAAAGGGGACTGTATCAAAAAAGATATCAAATAGGATAACACTGGGCATACTGACGACAGGGCAAAACATCAGCCAGGCAAAGGCATCCCACAGAGAAACAAAACATCTTATCCTTCTCAGCTCTTTCTAGGATTTCTTATAACGTGACAAGGTTGAAATAATTATCTTGCCATCCCCACTACCTTCCCCAAGTTAAAACCACCTGCTGGCCATTAGACCTCAGACTGCAGCCGCAACTTTCTAACTGATTTTTCCTGTTTTCATTCTCTGATCTCCCCCACACTATACACTTCATTCTCTACATGCATTGGAGATGATATTTCCTGGCGGAGTATTTCAGACAAACAACCGGGTACAGAGAAAAATGTTATTTCAAGAAAAGAGTAGAAGTTCTGGGTTCGGATATTGCAAACTGGATTTTTAACTGACCAGTTTACCCACCAGGAACAAGTGGAAATGCTAGAAGAGTTAAATATTAAAGCTTGGCCATGTGAACTGCTGACCAGGCTCTGAGTCACAAAGAGTTCCCAAACAGTGCTGTGGGGAGGGAAGGAGACCTGCAATTCTTTAAACTTCTTTAGAAAACTTTTGCAATACCTACAAAAGCTGAACATCCACAAAGCCCACATCCCTGCAATTCCACTCCTGGGAATCTATGCAGTAGAGTTGCATACATATGTGCAGTAAAGGTGTGTGAAATAAAGATCATGGCAACACGGACGGACCTTAAAAACACATGTGGTGTGAAAGAATCAGATGCAAACAGCACTCCATACTTATGTACAGCTGCACTTACAGGCAGTTCAAGAACAGGCAAAACTAAGAGATGGCAGCAACAGTCGGGACAGTGACCACCACTGGGAGCAGAATGGGCAGTGCCTGGGGTCGGGGGTGGTGCAGAGGCCCTGGAAGGTTCTCATTCTTGATCTGGGTACAGGTGATTTGATGTGTTCACTTCTTGGAATTCCTTGAGATTTACATACATGATTAGCGTTCTGTTCTAAATGACACACACTCCAATGCAACGGCTTGCCTTTCCAAAAGTAAACGAATTTACATACATGATTAGTGCTCTTTTCTAAATGACACACATTCCAATGCAACGGCTTGCCTTTCCAAAAGTAAGTAAAACAACAGAGAGAATAAAAAGAACAGTGGAGTAATGTTAATTAACCAATTGATGCTGAAGCCCTTCTGGACTCCGTAGCAGCTGCATTTCTCTCTACTTCCCAAAGGATAGCTCTCTCACATTCGGTGTTCAACATCTTTGCATCTCTCTGTTCTCTGTAGCATGCATCGCTGTCCCTGTATTCTACAGAACGTCTTTCTGCAATGTGACTATTTTTCATTCAACATTATGCTTTTGTAATTTTTTTATATGTAATTTTTTTTTATTTCGGCATATGATGGGGGTACAGATTTTAAGGTTTCAATAAACGCCCATTTCCCCCCTCCCCCCACAAGTCTGAGTCTCCAGCATGCCCATCCCCTAGACGGTGCACATCTCACTCATTATGTATGTATATACCCACCCCCAACCACCTGCCCAATACCCTATTACTGTAGTTCCTATGTGTCCACTTAGGTGCTGCTCCGTTAATACCAGTTTGCTGGTGAGTACATGTGGTTCTATGCTTTTGTAATTTGCACACGCTGACACATTGCACTTGTTTATATCACTGTTTGGTACTTCACCTCGTAGATGTGCTAGTATTTATTTGCCCTTTCTCCTGCTGATGTGCTTTGAGTTTTCGAAATTTTGCAGCAGTATGAACGAAGCTGAAATAAACTTTTATGAGGTTTCTTTAGTAGGTGGATGTCAGAGGCAAGGACCCTCAAAGACCCTCAACTCCCCTATGACTCGTCCTACTCACAGACTTCACCCTGGAAAATTCCAGCTATAGCTCCGAGAAGAATGCATTCCCTGACGTGCTTGCTCCAGGGCATGCTACCTGCAATTGTTCCCGACCACCTGCCAGGTTGGAGATGAGTAACCAGTCAAAAATAGGATACCGATAAGACGCTGATTGGGGCTAATTAACCCAGACCCAAGCCTCATCATCGCCCCACTCTATTTTTTTGTTTCTACTTCCTTGTTTCTGTATGCTTATAAAACCTACTAAGAATCTAAGTAAAGCAGACCTTGACAACCATTTGCTTGGTCTCGTTTCTTTCTCTCGCCCATCTCTTTCAGGCACGGTCCCCCTCGCCCCCGCGAGTAACAAAAGGTCCCGCGGGCCGGGACAGGTGGAAACAACCTTTCACTTTGCTATCTCTTCTCAAATTGTTCTCCAAGTGATTGTGCCAATATCCATCTCCCATTAGCATCCTATGAGAGTTTCTATCCATCCATATCATTCCCAACCCTGGGTAGGAGGAAACTGTTAATTATGATGGTTTTCACCAATCTGATGGGAGCAAAATGGGATCTCACAGTGGCTGTGATTTCCCCATCCCCGAGTCCTGGTGATGTGTGCTCGGTATGGCCTGCTTGCTAAAGAATTTCTCCATTCTGATAGCACTGTTGAAGCTATTAATATTTCTTACATGTGGGATTTAAAAATATAAATCAGTTTACATCCCTCCCTTATCTGAAACCTTCCCCCAGTGTACTCACAATAAATGGCCCCCAGTGTACTCACAATAAAATCCGCTCTTCCCGAGACCCTATAAACCCTGGCCATCCGCCCCTGCCGTTCTCTCCCTGTTCAGCAGAAAGCACCCCTCTTGTACCATGCTTCCTGCACACTGGGAGGCCCTTTCCCAGTTGTCAACTGTGTCACCTTGTTTCTGTCTCAGCATTGCTCTTGTGGCTCCCTCTCTCACAGTGCTCTCTATTCCTCTGGGATTTCTACTCCGGCTCTTTGATCAGTGCTTAGACTAGCAGTCCCCTCTCAGACAGGCCTCCCTGTGCTGTACCTAGTGGGGTTCTAGCTATTTTCTAGTCCTTCACTTCGCCCTCTTCTTAGCATTGATCGTGTTCTGATACTATCTCATGTGTCTGTTCGCTTGGTTATTATCTTTCCTGCAATGCTATATTTGCTCTACGAAAGCAGGCAATTGTCTCTCTCATTTACCGCTGAATCCCCTGAATTGAGAACAGTCCTTGGCACACAGTAGGTGCCCAATGAGTATTTGTTGAATAAGACAATGAGCAAATGAACCACTGGAAACACAGATCTGTGAAACAGACACTTTCCTTAACATCCTCATATACTAAATCTAGCTCAGGCACTGCGGTGAGTTTCTTAACCTTTCTAAGATCTGCGTTTCTCAGCAGCAAAGTGGGAATAACATTTAACATCCACCTACCAAAGTTATTGTTCTAGATATGAGTATAAAGTATGTAACACTTTTCGCAAATGTCAGGTACGGCTGTAGGTAATTAAAAAATCACAGACATTATTCATATTACAGTCATGATATACATATATATGTATGATACATATATATTATATATGTACATAGATATATATGATATACATATTATATCATAATACAGTCTGACAAACACGGTTGTGTACTTGCAAATACATGTACACACATACACTTATATATGTTAAAGAGAAAATGCCTAATTTAAGGCATTTTTATACATACCTGTCGATAATCACAGGAGATTTGGTAGATTCTTTAGCTATTTCAGAAGCCACAATATAATTGCCCAAAGAGTAAAAGGCTCTTCTAATGATAGTTGGTTCATCATCGAAGATTTTCCTCCACTGGCCAATGCAAGAGGGTGGTGACTTTAAGAGGACAGCATTGAGTAAATCTGAAATCGACTGAGTCACTGTGGTTTTACCTGCAGGTCATACACAAAACATAGCCCATCTTAGCCACAGCCACCATAGGACCCCCGAATGTTAATATTAACCTAGAAAGAACAGAGGAAATTCTTTCAACCTGAAAATCAAAGGAGTTGATTAAATAATATAATTCATTATAAAAAGTTGCAGACCCATAGGAGCTTGGGATTCCTCTGTTTGGTACTAGAATACTTGGAGGAAAACCCAGGTTAATGACAAATTCTGGCATCAGAGATCCATATACCAGAGCACCTTTAATGTGCTATTTTTATTTCTGGCCCAAACTACTACTAACCCTCTCGCCGGGCCTCTCACCCTGGTTCTATCACTGCCCCCTGTCCTCGCTCCTCTGGGCATGGCCGTTAGAGATTCTGTATCTGCCTTTGGGCTGCCAGGTCCTTTTTAAAGGTAGGGTCCACTCCTGCCTCGCATTCTGGCTCCCTCTGCACAACCTCAGGTGACGTACTTGGCGACTTCTGGGGACCCATCTCCTAGTTCTTAGCGGCTGCCTGGAGCACAGGATGGGCAACAAAAATATGATCTACTCTCAGTAGTGGTCCAATGGCTTCTCTGAGCTCCTGGCGCTTAGACTTAATTTTTTCTCTGGCGCACACTTAACACTTTATTATCAACTGTTTATTTCTTTTTCCTTGGGTTGTCGAGAGGGACCCTAACAGTAGCCACCATTTCTCAGTGTCTACTATGGGCCATGCACGCCACACATACCCTGCTTCTAATTCTCCCAATGACCCCCGCAAAGTAGCCAATATTTAATCATCTTATGGAGGAAGAAACTGACACTGGAGAAGTTGACAAACATACCCAAACTCGCCCTGCCGACAGGCCTGGCTGGGCACAGGAGGCACGCAAACGGCAGACAGAGTCACCAAGGCACCAGCTCATGTTCGTTTTGCTACTCCATGCAATCTCTCCTTGCAAATTGTGTGCATGTGTGGCTGCCTGCGCTAAGGCTAAATCTTCATATATTTTGTTTGTAATCCCATCCAATCTCAATCAGCTCCAGTACAAAATCAATGATCAACAAAACACGCTGGCTGAAGGACTGATGGTGTTAGAATTCCCTCTGTGGTCGAAAAAACTAGGATTGGGCTGCGCCCAGCTGGCACACGCCAGCGAGACGGCCGGTCTCCCTAAGGCCAAGGCACGGCCTATCACTCAGATGGGCCAGGGCAGTTGGCACGAGCCGTCACCTGGGCCGCAGTCAACCTAGCTGTGCACACAAAGGGCCCCTATGTGGAAAGTGCCTTTTACGTTATCAAAAATAAAAATCTGCACCCTCAAGCTGACACGGGAAAGAGAAACTCCTCGTGCTGACCCACATGGACGTTAGTGTCCCCCAAGATCAGCCCTCTCCTGGGTGTCTCCTGCGCCCACGGAGCAGCTCCTCTCCCCCTTTGCGTTTTGCTCTAAGTGTGGGCACGCCACTGTATTTTGACATCTATTTGACAGTGCAAAAGACTTTTTCCCTCCCTTTCCTAGTTCTTCCACATTTTGCTCCAAAACAGTTTATGTGCACACCTCTCCGATTCAGGAGTCTACGCTTTGCCTGTGCTATTTCTTCTGACTGGAGGACCCTACCTGCTTTGGTCACCTGGCCAACTCCTACCTGTACTTAAAACATAATCCAGGTATCGCCCCTCACCACGCATCCACCTCCCACGTCCCCCTCAGTGGCCTGATTCAGCGCCCTTCCTGTGTTCCCCAGAGCACAGGGCTTGGCTCTCCCGCACCTCACGGCGTGACGCTGAAGGTCCTACTCACCTTTGCACCCCACGGCCTGCCTGGCACAGTGCCTGCCGCATAGCAGAGGCGCACAACAGACTCCGTTTAAAGTCTGGCTTTGCAAGAACTATTTCTATTTTTGTGACTGGTTGAGGTCATTGCCTATAACCAAAAAATACGGAGAGAGGGGAACACTCCTACACTGCTGGTGGGACTGCAAACTAGTTCAACCTCTTTGGAAAGCAATATGGAGATACTTTAAAGCGATACAAGTAGATCTATCATTTGATCCAGCAATTCCACTACTGGGCATCTACCCAAAAGATCAAAAGTCACTTTATGAAAAAGACACCTGTGCTCGAATGTTTATAGCAGCACAATTCACAATTGCAAAGCTGTGGAAACAACCTAAGTGCCCATCAATTCATGAGTGGATTAATAAAATGTGGTATATGTATACCATGGAGTACTACTCAGCTTTAAGAAACAATGGTGATATAGCACCTCTTGCATATTCCTGGATACAGCTGGAACCCATTCTACTAAGTGAAGTATCTCAAGAATGGAAAAACAAACACCACATGTACTCACCAGCAAATTGGTATTAATGGATCAACACCTAAGTAGACATATAGGAGGGGGGAAGCGGGGATGGGTATATACAACCACAACGAGTAAGATGTGCAACGTCTGGGGGATGGACATGCTTGAAGCTCTTACTCGACGGGGGAGGGGGGCATGGGCAATATATAGAACCTTAACACTCGTACCCTCATAATACGCTAAAATAAAATAAAAAATTTAAAACAAAAACGAGCAAGAAGGAAGACAGTCTCTGTTTCCCAACCCTATGAGTTTATTCCCCACCAGTCAGAACCAATTCCCAAGCACTTTAAATTCCCAAGCTATCTTTAAAAACCCTGCTCCCCTCCCCCCCCAAAAAAAGTGCTATTCTCTTACCAGTAGCATCCAGTCCCTCGATGGCAATGACTGGGAACTTTCCTCTCTGGACCTGCTTCGGACACTGGTCAACCAGGTCAAGCACCTCCCGGGCTTCAGGAATGAAGGGTGTACACTGCAAGACAACGTCTGTCCATCAGCAATGAAGTGATGGGGCTTCTGCAGAAGCCACATCTAAACAGCTGAGTACAGGATCTCCAAATGCTAATAAGGACTAAGTTACATGGAGCACCATGCCGGCCTCGTAGAATTCAGAGCACTTTGAAGCTGGGACAGGCTGGCCTGCTCTATTTTATACAGAATAGCTGCATCACTCAGCCAGCAGCCCTCAGTCAGCCGCTTCCCCTACAGGGGGAAGGCCAGGCAAGGCCCATAATTGCAGTGCTGTGTAAACAGCAACTTTGAACTGCAGGCCCACTCAAGACAGTCTGTCATAAGTGCGGGGAACCAGGTACACGGCGGGCTCTAAAGAGAGCAGTCTGCATGAGCATCTCTTCCTCCCCTAACCACGCAGGGGGCTGAGAAAAGTGCCCAGCACTGCAATCGCAAGGCCAGCAGAGGAATGTCCTGCTGGGAATTCAAAGCTCCTAGCTGTGCATGAGCTCACTGCCTGCTCAGGGCGTCTCCACAAGGAGGCCCAGACACTTTATTTGTTATTTATTCATGTGCTTACTCTGAGCAAGGCGATCTTCTAAGTGCTTTGTATATTAAGTTGGCCAGTCGCCATGATCAACTCTGTGAAGTTAATACTCCTATTATTTCTATCTTATGGATTAAAGGAGCAGAGGCAAAGAATGTCGAAGAAATGAGCTGAAAGTGACACACTTAATAAATGTCAGAGTTTGAATTCAATCCCGAGTGGCTGATCCTGCACTCTTAAGTGCCCTACAATCCTGTCCCGTAATCTGGTAAAATATAATATTTCTGAGACCCACAGGGCATCCTCGGGAGGCCACATCTGGCTAGCTTGGCTTGTGGTCAGAAAGAATTTTCAGTCTCCTTTCTTGAGCACCTGCTGTGAGTCATTTCATCTGAGCAACGCTGCAATTTTACAGGCGAAAAAGAAAAGAGTGAGATGTAGAGTAGTTGAGTAACTTGCACAAGGTCCACCGCTGGTAAGTAGGGAGGCGCTACTCAAAGTCTAAGTTTCTTAAACCCCCCAAACTCCCACACTTTCCTCTACACCCCAAGATCCTTAATTACTTCCTAGAGGACATGGTCTTCCGCCACCCCAGTGGCCTCTTGACCCCTTCTGTGTACTTCCAGCTTGCATTCACAGCGCAGCAGGCCGCGCTTCTCGGTGCTAGGATGCGCTCCACACCAGGGTGGAAGGTCCTTGCAAAAGATGAACAATGTCTAGTACAGAGCCTGCCAGGTAGAACACCTTCCCGGACTAATTCGTGAATGCGCATAAACAAACCCCCCAGGCAGGAAAGGTCGTTAGAGGCCAGCTGCTTGTGTGGATGCCACACTGAGAGCTGGGAAGGGACAGAACTCTTACCTCCTCCAAAACGGCCCGGGCGGCTTCCCGGTCCGGGAAGACCACGGTGCTGGGCAGGTCGGGCACCACCGGGTGCAGCGGGGGCTCCGGGGCGGGCAGGACGCGCGCGCAGCCCACCTGCAGCCGCTTGCCGTCCTGCACCGCCCAGAGGCGCTGCCAGAGCTGGCCTTGCGGGTCGGCCTCGAACTCGCCCAGGAGCGGGCGCGGGGCCTCCTGGCAAGTGCCCAGCAGGCCGAGCAGGGCGCACCGGGTGTCGGGACCATCGCTGGGGTCGCGCAGCAGGAAGCCGTGCTGCGCGCCGCCGGCCTGGCCGCCCGGGCAGTAGCAGAGCAGCCTGCGCAGCTGGCACCGCTGGAAGGGGCCGCGGCGCAGCTGGTGCAGCAGGCGCTGGTGCAGCCGCGCTCCGCGGACGCGGGCCCTGCAGCCGGCGTCCGGGCCCAGCGCCACGCACAGGGAGTAGCTGCGCCCCGGGGGCCCCAGCAGCACCGCCAGGCGGGGATCGGGGCGCGCGTCCGGCGCGTCCGTGTGGCCGGGGTGGTCCGCGCCCAGGGCGAAGTGGGCCAGAGTGCAGTCGGGGAGCTCCAGGGCGAAGCGGCGCGGCGGAGCCATGGCCGGAGCGCAGACCCCGCGCCGCGCTGCCAGCGGCCCCGAGAGTCGCCCGAGCAGGAGCGGGGCGCGCCGGTTGGCAAAGGCCATGGGCGCCGCTGCGACCCCGCCCTCGGCCGCGCCTCGGAAACGAAACCCGGCGCGGGGCTGCGGCAGGGAGGCGCCCCGGGGAAACGAAAGCCAGGCGCAGCCGGGAAACGAAAGCGGACGCCCTGGCGGGCAGGGGCCTCTCCGCACCGCGAGGGCCGCGCGGTAAACAGCCGGCGCTCGGGGAGGAAACGCTGGGCCCCGGGGCCAGGCGCGGGTCGCCGCTGGCGTAAGCTGTCCCCAGGCGCCGCTCCCAGGGCTGTGGCAGCCCCTGCCTGTGGCATCCGCCTTAGCGGGCCTCGAGCCCCCAGGGGCACCGAATGAAGACCCGCGCCCTCCCTAGGCCCCACGGAGCTCGGCGGCCGTGTTCTGAGGGTGGCAGGTGGCCCCCTGACCCCGGTTTGAATTCCTCCTCTGTCGTTTATGCCCAGCGTATTGGGGGGCGGGGTTCCACGCGCACACTAGGAAAAGAGGGACAGAGAGGTCTCTTCTGGGTGTGACCATCTCTCTGGCATTGCCCACGGCTTTGCAGACTGCTTACCTCGGGATGACTGAGGAGCCGCTCGCCTGACCTCAATTCCCGACTTGGGTAGCCCCCCTCCACGCTCCAGTCCCACACAGCCGCTTTTCCTGCCTGAACAGGGAGGTGCTGTTCATCCACCTGTGCCTTCACTCACCTGTGCCTTCACTCACCTGTGCCTTCACTCACCTGTGCACTTCACTCACCTGTGCCTTCACTCACCTGTGCACTTCACTCACCTGTGCCTTCACTCGCCTGTGCCTTCACTCACCTGTGCCTTCACTCACCTGTACACTTCACTCACCTGTGCCTTCACTCACCTGTGCACTTCACTCACCTGTGCCTTCACTCACCTGTGCCTTCACTCACCTGTGCACTTCAGTCACCTGTGCCTTCACTCACATGTGCCTTCACTCACCTGTGCCTTCACTCACCTGTGCACTTCACTCACCTGTGCACTTCACTCACCTGTGCCTTCACTCACCTGTGCCTTCACTCACCTGTGCACTTCACTCACCTGTGCACTTCACTCACCTGTGCCTTCACTCACCTGTGCCTTCACTCACCTGTGCACTTCACTCACCTGTGCACTTCACTCACCTGTGCCTTCACTCACCTGTGCCTTCACTCACCTGTGCACTTCACTCACCTGTGCCTTCACTCACCTGTGCCTTCACTCACCTGTGCACTTCACTCACCTGTGCCTTCACTCACCTGTGCACTTCACTCACCTGTGCCTTCACTCACCTGTGCACTTCACTCACCTGTGCCTTCACTCACCTGTGCACTTCACTCACCTGTGCCTTCACTCACCTGTGCACTTCACTCACCTGTGCCTTCACTCACCTGTGCCTTCACTCAGCTGTGCACTTCACTCACCTGTGCACTTCACTCACCTGTGCACTTCAGTCACCTGTGCCTTCACTCACCTGTGCCTTCACTCACCTGTGCACTTCACTCACCTGTGCCTTCACTCACCTGTGCACTTCAGTCACCTGTGCCTTCACTCAGCTGTGCACTTCACTCACCTGTGCACTTCACTCACCTGTGCACTTCACTCACCTGTGCCTTCACTCACCTGTGCACTCACTCACCTGTGCACTTCAGTCACCTGTGCCTTCACTCACCTGTGCACTTCACTCACCTGTGCCTTCACTCACCTGTGCACTCACTCACCTGTGCCTTCACTCACCTGTGCCTTCACTCACCTGTGCATTCACCTGTGCACTTCACCGGCCTGTGCACAAGTTTTTCCCTCTTTTTGGAATTACCCCACACACACACATTTACTGACTCTCAACTTGGGAAATGTTGCACAGATTGGCACCTTTAAATTGCCTTTCATACACCAAATTAAAGTTTCCTGCATTAAAGTAAAATGAGGTATGTCACAGGTAGCGTGATCACATGCTCTGCCAAACGCAAGTCCTGCATCAGCAGTATTGCTGCTTTCCTGGAACAGTGTTTTTACTCAGTCATATGGATATTTTAGTCTGTTTTTATCCTTTAACTGAGTCTTTTTCAGATTGATAAATAAGCGAACAAAAAACCAAAACCAAAAATACATAATAATATTCCATGGGGAAAATCTCTCAAAAATCTTGACTTGAGACAAAGATGGAAACCATTAGGTGAGCCGAAAGCAATTACAATTTTTGTGTCTTAATCGAATTGGACTTAAGTTTGGAATTACGTTTAATTCTGAAAAAAATCATTTTAACATACATGAAATATTATAGACATGTGGCTGAAGTATAATATAATAGGCTAAGAATAGTTAGGAGTTTAAGATGTTTTCAGGTCTTTGAGAATGGGCTCGTTTTCATCCTCTATGAGCAGTTTGACTTTCGGACAGCCAGTGCATGCAGTTGTTTTCATGCGTATATAATATATGAAAGTAGGAGTCCGGCTGTGACCCTTTTTCTTCAGTGAGACAGTACCACGTCTTCCCGTGAGGCCTTCTTGACTTTCCCACACACCATCCGCCTCTCGGGATGTGTTTGTCATCCGTTAGGGCTGCCGTAACAAAATGCCACATGCTGGACAGATTCAACAATAGAAAATTAATTTCTCGCAGTTCAGGAGGCCAGAAGTCGGAGAGACTGAGGCCCTGGCAGGTGTGGCTTCCTCTGAGGCTTGCCTTTCTAGTTTGCAGATGGCCACGGTTTCAGTGTGTCCTTGCCCGGTCCTCTCTCTGCGCACGCAACCCTGGTGTCTCCTTGACAGCCCAGATTTCCTCTTCCAAGAAGGACAGCAGGCAGATTAGATTAGGGTTCACCATCACGGTCTCATTTTACCTTAATCGTCTCAGGCTGGGCGCGGCGGCCCACACCTGCAATGCTAGCACTCTGGGAGGCCAAGCCAGGAGGATCGTTTGAGCTCAGGAGTTCGAGACCAGCCTGAGCAAGAGTGAGACCCCCATCTCTACTAAAAAAATGGAAAGAAATTAACTGGGCAACTAAGAATATATAGAAAAAATTAGCTGGGCATGGTGGCGCATGCCTGTAGTCCCAGCTACTCGGGAGGCTGAGGCAGGAGGATCGCTTGAGCCCAGGAGATTGAGGTTGCTGTGAGCTAGGCTGATGCCACGGCATTCACTCTAGCCTGGGCAACAGAGTGAGACTCTGTCCAAAAAAAAAAAAGAAGAAAAAGAAACAGAAACAAAAAAAGGCCCTATTTCCAAATACAGTCAGATGGTAAGGAACTGGGTGTTAAGGCTTTACTATATGAATTCCAGGGACACAATATAGCCTATAATTCCCACCCCCCCAAAATCTGGGTCACTGGCCTCTCTCGGTGCTCCATCAAGGTTCTTTGTATCATAGGACCTTACACACTGCAGTCACTTGCCAGTCTGCTTCCCTCCCCTGCGCCCTTGAGGGTGAGCAGAAAGCCTAGCTTATTCCTAATTCCCCCGGAGCCTCCAACTCAGGAAAGATACCTTGGCACATGGTTTGCTGTCTATCATCATATATTCACATATTTTCTTAAGTTTCCGTGTCCATTTTCACCTACCTCTGTACTACTAGGAGATGTAAAACTAATGATATGATAGTATCTGGGCTCAATGTTCAATAAGTGCTGAAGATATTGAAGATACAATTATGTTCATTCATAAAAGAAAAATCTCTGTCATCTTTGTGAGCCCCTGCAAATTCCTAACACAGAGATTCTGATGGTCTCAGACGGCTGTTTAGATGGAATAAACTTGCCTGTACCCACCCACCCTTGTGGCTGGAAAGGAGAACAGCTGGGAGCTGGGAAGGTACTTCAAGGGGTTTTCTTTGAATGAATGAATAGCACAGCTGTAGTCACAAGAAAAGCCATGGTCTTCCACAGTCACAGGTTTAAACAAGGAAAAATGAAACTATTCTAGCCATTCTGCTCAAAGGAAAAAAAGAAACAGAAAGAATTAACAAATATAAATATAATAATTAATAAATATTTTAAAAAACTTTTATTTTGTAAAAGTGCTTAGTTTTAATTTTGTATTTATCTTTTTTATTTTAAATGAGTCCTTATGCACTAAATGCTTAGTTTTTTAAACCTGTTAAATAGATATGCTTCTAGGTAGTTTATTCAAGTGGAAAAAAAGAGATAAAATATAAATCAGAATAGGAATACATGAGAGGATAGAAGCACAGATTGAAAAGGATACCAAAAAGAGAGTTTACATACAATTCTACATTAGTAAATTTGAGTGTTAGAAAATAAATGATGATGAGGCCAGTTGCAGTGGCTCAGGCCTGTAATCCTAGCACTCTGGGCAGCTGAGGCGGAAGGCTCACTTGAGGCCAGGAGTTCAAGACCAGCCCGAACAAGAGCAAGACCCCATCTCTACTAAAAATAGAAAAATTAGTGGGCTTGGTGGTGCCTGTAGTCCCAGCTACTTGGGAGGCTGAGGCAGGAGGATCACTTGAGCCCAGGAGTTTGAGGCTGTCTTGAGAGTTGGTTCCCGTGGCTGGACTCGTAGCAGGATGTGCCTCCGTGTCCTGCCTTCCCTGGAACCCAGGGCCTGAGGCCCGAGCTGGCCTTCCTGGCCATGGATTTCAAACTTGTCCCTGCAGTTCGCTGCTGGGAGAAAGGGCATCCTGTGCAATCCAGACGGTGAAGGCCCCGAGTGTCCGTGCCTGCCCGCTCAGACTCTGCGAGGCCGACATCCTTTTCCTGCCGCTTGGGCTCTGCCTCCTTTCGCCGAAACAAACCCCAGCTGCGAGTGTGACCTGCTCCCCAGCCAGATGAGTCCTTTTAATGAATCGGCAAGCATGAGGGTGGGCTTGAAACTTCTAAAATGCAGCCCGAAACACACATGCATACGCACACATCCTAAGTGAAAAATAAATAAAAATTTCAAGGAACAGTACTCTTATTTTGAAGCACTTTGATATTGATATTATATTTCATTTATATAAACACACATGCACACACACAATCACAACTCTGGAGCCATAAATTAGTAAAAAGAAAAGCCAAATAGTTAAGGAAGATGTTTGCAATACATATAACCAGCAAAGTGCATACGCATGCAGGCACTTGAAGATTTCAAGGGCTTGAGTCACATCTGTCATTGCACCACTGGTAATCGCTAAGCATACACTTGCCTATTTTAAGGGAAATGAAAGTCATTTCTGTTCCATTCGGAATGGGACACCATTAGAACACATACAACCAACAAAGTGACTATGCAGTGAATTCCCACAAATCAATTATACAGAAAACCCAATACAAAAATGGTCAAAGGATTTGAACAAGCACATCACAAAAGAGAAAACCCAAATGGCTAACAGACATTTAAAAAAGGTGCTTAGCATCATTAGCATCAGGGAACTGCCAATTAAAACCAATTTATTTCAGTGCTATGAAGAGCAGGCAAGCCAATTTGTCAAAAGGTCAAAGCCATAGGTTTTAGTTGTCTGCGGAGGCCCTTAGTTTGCATTTACAGCTATAAAATCTGTACCTATGGCAATAAGCCATCTGTTTTATATAACTCAATAAGTTCCAAAGCAAGTCTACTACTTCTGAGCTCTGTTCTTAGATGGGCAGGGGAAGAGAAGTTATGAGAGAATAAGCATATGTTCAGAGTACCAAAGTGACTGATGGCTTTTGTGAGCCCCTTGACAACAGGGACTTTGAATTATGTCTTTATATTTTATTCATAGTTATGAACATTTTTATCTGATACACAGGAGGTTATCAACAAACCCTTATTGAGGGAAGGAAAGAAGAAAAGAAAGGGAAAAAAAGAAAGCATGACTAAATAAAGAATGAATGAATAGATGAAATAAACTGGCCTGGATAACATAGACTTAAGAAGCAATAATAAAATAACATGACAATGATCAATTATTGAGCAGTATTGCAAGTGTTTCAATCCCAATTCCAATCTTTACTCCTTGCGTGACATAAGTATCCTCAGCTGTGAAATGAGTACCTGCAAAGTATAACACAGTGCCCGGCACACAATACTGTATATGTGCTAGATATTTCTAATCTATTATGCCAAGCACTACTCTCATGGCTTAGTATATATTTTGCCACAATTTTAAATTCCTTGTGTAGTTTAGACATCACTGTCCATATTTCCCAGATGTACTAGCAAGATCAAGCAAGCAGGTAAAGACTTTTACTGGAAATTATACAATATTGGCTGAACTAGAATTCAATCCTTAAAATGTTTGCTTCAATAAGCCTGTGTTGTCACCCTGTGCTATCTGTGATATTTGACTTGAAATGTAAACTGACTTGGTTTTCATTTCCTCATACTCACATGATCTAGCAAATAATATTTTCCAATCGAGCCGGACCATGGTATGAGACTTGAAAAGTGGACCTTAAGGACTTGGGTCATATTTACCCATCGTCACATAGCTGGTAATCAAATATGCACTTGTCATTTTAAAGAATTTGCTTTCAGTTTCCTTTTAAGTAAAATGAAAGTTATTTCCGTTTCCATTCAGAATATGACATGATTAGAATAAAAATAGCTAAGCCTTACTGAACACTTAAAGTTTACCAGGCATTTTTCTGAGTGATTCACATATATTAGCATTTTCAGTCTACACAAAAATCTGTAGGAGACCCTTGCTGATGAGCAATGGAGGACCAGAGGAGTAAAGTAACTTAGCCAAAGTCACACAGCTTGGTTTTGTGGCTCCAGAAGCCTAAACAATAGGACCATGGCAACTTTCCACAGGTCTCATGACGCTCTAAGATCACAGGCTTGAAGCTCAGGTGTGAGTAAAGAGGGCAGGAAGAAGGAAGAAGACTTCAGTACAAAAGTCAACAGCACTTTCTAAGAAAACTGTAAAGATAAATAAACAATGAAGTGCAGCGATTCTCAACAATTAGGAAGTAACTTGGAAAAACAGCCTATTTTCCTGGGTGGAAATATCGGATCAAAAGCAATACAGAAAGGCAGGAAAATCTAAACGTCTACCTTTGACACCGTATAAATGCACTGTATGGGGCACAAGCTGAATAACTGAAAGGGGTTAGGACACAAATTCCACTGTGCCCCTGTGCCTTTTACTGCCATCTGAAAGGGGTCCCTGAGGCTGATGGTTTTGCAGCCCCGTGCGTGGGCCAGCAGCTCTGCTCCTTATTTGACTTTAACCACAAATGTTCCCCGAGGCCCCCCCACCCCGTGTGAAAGGTGACAAGGTAGAGGCTATTTGGTGTTATTCCAGGAGAGAGTAATAAAGAGGGTGTCGTACTATGGATTTCTAGATGGATACTTGTGTCTTCGTCTGTAACCACCTCAAGTCGAGAGTCTATGACCAGACAAGTGGACCGAGGCCACCCCTGGGGCAGAGACAGCCGGCGGTTCCTTCTGAACCCTCAGCTTTCTTGGCTGTGTTCCAACTTTCGTTTTCCAGAAGAGAAAATTGAAACTCTAACTCAGCTGAGTGTTTGTCATAAAAGGTGTGTCCTTCCCCCCCTTGTGACAGGTTGCTCAGAGCTGCCAGTTTCCATCCCCATATAAAGCGTGTCTCCCGGGGTGCAGGGCAGTCCTGGGCATCATGTGGACCCTGGTGCCCACCACTTTCGCTGGAAAGATGCTGAGCACGTTCGGGCAGCCTCTGGGCTCTCTGTGGAGGAGCCTGGTCCCTCTGCTCTGCTGGCTGAAGACAGTACTCTGGTTGCCAGGCACCCAGAGGAGCCGGCGGCAGCAGCAGCAGCAGCAGCAGCAGCAGCAGCAGCCCAGGAAAGAGCCAGATGAGACCAGAGAGGAAGAGAAAGAGGACATCCTTCTGCCCACCACCCCCACCAGCGTCAACTACCATTTCACGCGCCAGTGCAACTACAAATGCGGCTTCTGTTTCCACACGGCCAAAACGTCCTTCGTGCTGCCCCTGCAGGAGGCCAAGAGAGGACTGCTTTTGCTGAAGGAGGCTGGTGAGTCCCCCGTCCCGGGCAGAAATCAGGATTCGCAACTGCAGGACAGTGGGGTGAGGCGACAGGGGGCTGGGGACATGCACAGGCTGGAGGGCTTCTCCAGAACTCTCCATCGCCATTGCCCATCGCAAAGCGAGTATGGCACCCTGGAAGGGTGAATCTGGGGGCAGGTGTCCAGGAGGAATTCCTAAACCATGGAGCTGCCTGCAGCCGGGTTGGTGGAGCAGACTTCTGAGTGAGCAGAGTCTGTGCAAGGTGTGGGTCCCTGTGCCACCCAGTGTTCGTAAAGAGGCAGTTTGGGAAGATTATGCCACTTTCTCTGTCCAAAGCATTAATTAATTTGGTTTTTCCAGACACAGTAACTGAAGAAAGTTGAAAAGGAAACAAAAAAAAAAAAAAACTTTGGCATAAGAATAGCAATAGTTGAGTCTTTTATTTTGGATTATGCATGTGCTTTTGTTACCTCCCAAATGGAAGGTATAAAGCCAAAAGGCACATCCAGGTAGGTTATAGCAAGGGGATTTTATTATTTGACACAAGTAAGGAGCACACAGGGGACGGTTCCCAGAGCAATGACTTTACTCTCAAGACCTGCCTACTGAACATCATCACATTAATAACTCGCACACATCTTGGAGAACTCAGCACGTGAAATTAGAATGCAACGTCTTCCATTCCAAATCTGTTCTTGCTTCCATCCTTGTCTTCCTGTCTTTGCTAGAGCACCCCCTCAGCTAGTAATTTCGGCAGTTTTGCAAACTTGTCTCCTTGTTTAACTTTTACGCTAAAGTATAGATTCCATGCACAAGACTGCACACGTGCTGAGTGCACAGCTCGATGAATCTCGCAGGGACCACACCCATGTAGGCTTGTAGGTGCAGAGAGAGAGCATCACCACCACCCAGAGGCACCTGCCTTCCAGCCATCACCCAGGCCGCCAAGGGCAATCGCTAGCTGATCTAACACACAGATTAGTTCTGCGGCATCCTCTGCTTTATATAATGAAATCTTGCAGTGTGGACCTGACTGGATCTGACTTCTTTGCTCTGCATTATGTTAGCTTAGTCACCCACCACTGATCTTGCAAGTGAAGACCCCAACTCTCCATTCTCAGTGTGGTTTAGCTCGAGTGCTTGTCATTTCTCACCGGGATTACTGCCACTCATCTCATGTCTCTGCTCTCCCATCTGAAAGCACATGATCTGATTAAAATGTAGTTTTGACACTTTAACTCCACTCCTAACCCTCTTGCATGACTCACAAGACCAAGCTAGTGAGCATCGTTGTTGCCAAGGCCCTGGGAGAGCTCAGTGTTGCCTTCAGCCTCCTCCAGCCCATGCTACAGACCCATCCTGTCACACTCATTCTCCCCGCACACCTGCATCGTCAAGCCTGTGGTCACATCACTGTCTCCTCCTAGAATGTCTGTCCCCAGATCTCTGCAGGTGAACTTTCAAAACTCCTTATCCTTGGTCCTCATTGGGTAGGATCAACCCACCCTCTGCCCTTCACTTGTGATCTCGTGCTAACTGCTGCAAATGTGTATTGCAGCACTTAAATTATTCCAGTGTGTTTCATTTTTTTGTTTTGTTTTTAATATCTAGGTCCTCAAAGAGTTTGAGTTCCAAGGGCAAATTTTACCTTTCTGTGTATAACTATTCCTGGCAAAATATCTAGAATGTAATAGGGGCTTAATGAATGTTTTTGGATAAATGAATGCATGTATGAACAGGCAAATGAGCAGAAGCCTGGTGAGGAGGAAAGAACTTAGAGTCTTCATTTAGAAGGCCAGGGTTTGAGTTCTTGCTCTGGCATTTAGTAGATTGTTCAGGACATTTAATTTTTATGAACATCAGTTTCATAATTTTTAAAATGTAGATAACAATAACTGATAAACCAGCCTCAAAATTTTCACAAATAAATGAATATTTGTATGTTTTTGTCCTCAATTATAACTATTATAAATAGTTATAATTAATACTTTTATATAATAGCCTCTCAGTTTAAGTAAATAAAACCAAAGTTAATTAAAATGCTTACACTATAGTATGGGTTTTGTTTCATATAAGAGAGATTTTTGGAAAATGGAGGAAAACCTATTTTGTTGGTGATTAAAAATTTAAATTTGCATTAAAACTTAAATTTAAATGTTCATTACTTTACATTATATTTAAAATTGAAAGTTACTCTTTTGGCTAAAGATGCTTCTAAAATATATTATTTACTTCTCTGGCTTTTAAATAGAGAAGATTGAACAGAATTAGCCATAGTGAGCATCAGGGCTGATCTGGGCTGTGATATGATCACTCGTGTCTGTTAACACCACTGTGAATCAGTTGCTCTCGGTCTAAGATCTTAACTCTGCCTCTAAGGGGTTTTCTGCTGTGCAAATCTCTGTGTTGCCTCATTGTACCCTTTGGTTCTAAGCTATTCTGTTCATCTGCACAACTAATTCCCTACATTCATGTACATCTATTTTAAAATAGGACACACAACACACACACACACACACACACACACACACACACACACACCAATTCAAGTGACTTTTTTTCCTGGTTAAAAACCTGGTCATTCCCACTGGGTGGGACCAGGGTTAAAGGAAGAAAAAATAATGTAAAATTTTTATTTCATTTTTTTTGACATTGAATAAATATTACTTTTGCCATTAAAATAATAATGGATATTCCTCAAGTGGAAAAATCCCTGTTTCCCCTCCGCCAGGTATGGAGAAGATCAATTTTTCAGGTGGAGAGCCGTTCATTCAGGACCGGGGAGAATACGTGGGCCAGCTGGTGCAGTTCTGCAAACAGGAGCTCCGGCTGCCCAGCGTGAGCATCGTGAGCAACGGGAGCCTGATCCGAGAGAGATGGTTCCGGAATTACGGTGCGCTTCCCTGGCAGGGCGCCGTAGTCAGTGCTGCTGTGGTTCCTATATTTATTTCCTTCCGTCCTGGGCTTGACGCCAGACCTGCTGGGGAACTGGAGGGGAGGAAAAACAAGTCTTACTTTTTCTAATCACTTTTCAAGCTGTGCACGGGGCCATGGCAGTTTCAGTTCTGTGGGGCTCTAAGTGAACAAGTTCGGAAAGGTAGATGACAGAATACCGGTGCATGACTATCCCACACATGTCAGTCGAGCAGGTGTACGACCTGCGGCCTTCGTTTAGCTATTAGCAGGAACAATTAACACATTTTGCAGCTTTGTAATAAAATATCTCTGTTGGGACTGGACTAGATCCATTGGCTACTGTGGGAGCTCCAAGGTATTCCACTGTGTAGCCAGGAGTAAGAACCGCTGCATCCTAAGGTAGCTGAGATTCCTTACAGGCAAATCACCTATATGTAATGTCCTTAGACCAGCACCTGGAATTCAGTGAGCACTTGAAAATGTTAGCTTATTCCTAGGTACCGTGATTTTAGGCTACAGTTATAACCTACCCCTTACAGTACAGTTCTCTATTCCTGCTTCATACCAGCTGTTTCAGCCTCAAAACCATTCCCAGGGAAGCTGCATCTGCGGTCTGCAGCGGGTGTGGACAGGGATTCCCCACGTGAGATGGTGGCGTGGGCGTGTGCTCGTGGGTAGGAGAGTCCCCCCAACGAAGGTTAAGCAGGAAGAGAAGATTCAAAGTTTCAGTCTGAGGAGAAGCAGGAAGACTGCAGGGCAGTGTGTGAAAACAAGGGGTCACCTAACGAAACAGGGGGTTAGAGAGTCACAGTGAGTTTTGAGAACCAGACTCAGAGAGACAAGAAAGGGAGTTGAGGAAGGAGTGTGCCCAGAGACTCGTGGGAGGCGTGTTCTGGGTGTGGTCCCAGATGGCCTCCAGGATAGGCCGTCCGTGGGTGTCCAAGTGGCGTGCAGAGGAGAGACAAGAGCATCTCTGCACCCCAGGGGCAAACGCTCACGTGCTCCTGTGGGGAGGCTGGTGTAAATTAGCCACTTTGGATTTGGATTAAAAAACCCACGTCACGTCCATGGTGGAGAGACAGTAGGAAAGCGTGAAGACAGGAGAATGGGAAGCAGCCTGCCCTGTTCCTAGTAGACAAGTGGACAGCCAGCTGTGACCTTTGATTGATGTTTGTGCAATATGGGAGTTTGCCTCCCAGATCCTCAAATTATTAAAGATACATCGGAAATCTATATCCTATGTTAAATCTCCCATTACAAATATTTGCAAATAATTTGAAATGTTTTTAGATGTTTTGGGGCACAAACAGAATGTGTGTGTATATACACCACTATCAGGTCCATACCAAAGCTGCAGATTTTCCACCTGCGGTTTAACAAGACAGGAATGGGTCTGTGTGCTTGAGTTGAGGAAGACACCTGTTTCAGAGCCCCTACCGCCTCTCCAAGTTTGGTGTTTTGCTAGAAGGACGCCCAGCATTCAATAGTCAGCTATACTCACGGCTAGGGGCTATGAGAGCAAAGGTAACAGGGCAAACACAGCAGGGGGAGGACCAGAGTCCAGTGAGGTCTCACACTGGCTTCTGAGTCCACACAAGTTGTACTTTCTCCCCGGCAGTGCATTACATTGACACATTTGGAATGTCTTTGTACAGGAAGGCTTGCTTGAATCTTAGGGTCCCAGACTTTTATGCAGAGCTGGTCACTTAGGCACATACATGCTGCTATGTCACCAGCCATAGCAACCAAAACTCAGAACCCCCAGCAATGCAACCAGGTGCATTGTGATTCTTGCTAAACGATCCTGAGAAGCCTTGACAAGTGGATTCAACCTGCCCGGTTGCTCCAGGCTTACTCACACACATCACCCATCAGGGACATACAGCGTGCTGTAGCAGCACATATGCAGGGCTGGCCAAAGATTGCATCACGGTTCCAGGATCTCCTGGAAAGATGCAAGGTCTGAACAAGCAGATCTGCTGCTTTAAATCTTTCTTCGCAAGAGCTTTGAAGAGAAAAGCTGAGAAAAATAGGAGGGGATGTTACAGACATACGGCAAAAGTAGGAGAGGTGGCAGAATATAGCCATGGGCTTATAGATTCTCAGCTGACTTGGCGATCCGCTAAGTGAGTCTTCACCATAGCTGGCAGTTCCCTATATTTTAAGTTTTTAACAATTTTTTTGAGAGGGTGGTTAGAGACCATGTTTTAGTTAGTTTCCTCTTCCTAATATGATATGCCATTAAGCATTTAATTTGAGATCAATTTTTAGGGCTTTCTGAGTTGTGTCAAATAAAATGCAATTGCCTTATTCTGGGTCTGGTTTCTGCCGAGTACTTAGGGGCCTAAGTTCCATATGGGTAAAATAAAAGTAGCCCCCAAAATAGGAGTTAAAAGCCACTATTTTGAGAACAGTTGCTTAAAGAGTTTTTGGAACCCCCTAGCTTCTATAATTTGAAACTAATTTTAAGGAAAAGGAGTCAAATCTAAAAAGTCACAACAACTAGGAAAACTCAGGCTCAACTGCAGAAAGTAACTCAGCCACACAGAGGGAAGCAGAGGAGGAATAAGAAAGGCAGAGAAGGAACTTGTGTTACAGGAGGCAGCAAAGGAGAGACCAAAGCAAAGGCAATTCTCAACGCTTTGACCTGCTATCACAGCTCTTCCCCTGCTGTGTTCCAGGGAGGGGCCTGTCCAGCTCTTCTGGCTCTGGCATGGGCTTCCCTTTATCTTGGTCTCCTTAGCCTCTAATACGGTCGCACCTGACATAGCTCAAGGTCTATGTCATAATGTTCAGATCATGAATCGAACATACAAGCGATGTCAGGAAGAAGCTAATGAATGTGGCAAAAATATTGGGGATCGTCTAGAGAGCAATTTTATCTGTGTGGTGGGAAAAAGGAGAAGTGAATCTATTACTTGTTCATGGATAACTCTAGAGGCCTCCAAAATATGCCTACCTGCCTCAGTGATTATATGATTTTGGTGCAGGAATACATGGGGAAAATCCCACTTAAATATATTAAGCGCTCACACAAATGCAAAGCTTTATCACAATCAAATATGAGTATCTCCATCGTTATATTATGTGCATACCTTTTCCAAGATTATTTGACACAGGAACAAAGTATAATGCGAACCTCAGTGAGTTTTGTGAGTATGAGGGAAAGTGTATTTTTAAAAATTAAAACATAGATGCAAGAAAGATATAGTTTATTGTAAAGAGACATGAGTGGCATGAAGGGTCCTGGGACAGAAATGTTTAAAGATGGTCATTTTCCCTCAGGTGAATACTTGGACATTCTCGCCATCTCCTGTGACAGCTTTGACGAGCAAGTCAATGTCCTTATTGGCCGTGGCCAAGGAAAGAAGAACCACGTGGAAAATCTGCAAAAACTGAGAACCTGGTGTAGGGATTACAGAGTGGCTTTCAAGATAAATTCTGTCATTAACCGATTCAACGTGGACGAGGACATGAACGAACAGATCGCAGCGCTAAGCCCCGTCCGCTGGAAAGTAAGTACATAGGGTCACTTTTGCTGATTTTAACTAATAAAACATTCAGGAGAGCCCTTCTTCAGTGAAACCAGAAAACAATGCTGATACAGGGAAGCTGGAAACCCACGGCGCCAGCCCCAGACCAGGCCCTGGTCGCTTAGCTCTGTTATAGCTGCAATTATACTTTCCATGCCCCGATTTCCTTTCTGAAAACCGGAACCGATGCTCTCCTACAGGATGTTGTCAGGATAAAGGTCAAAAGATATGCCACGTGCTTGGGGGTGTTCTGAAGAATTTGTCCATAGAAAGCCTAAATTTCTTCTTAAAACGTTCAGCTTATTTAGGGGTGGACATAGGTGCTCTATCGGTTCTGATGCTACTGAGTTTCCATTGAATTATCAGAAGACATTAGGGGAAAAGTCATCCCCAAGTTGTAACAAAATAGCACCTTTACTCCCAGATTCATGCTTTAGGGCTAGTCTTACTATCAGCTGCTAAAAGTTCAAGGTTCTCAGACACACACAAGCCTACTCAATCTGTACACAGCCACAACGGACAGATACTTGCAGATAAATTACTATGAATTCAAGTTTTCTACACTTGGCTGTTTGTCAGAATCAACTCGGGGTGGCTGTCTAAAAAGCAGCTTCTTGGACCTCATCCCCTGCCCAGGGTCCTGAAGCAGGACGTGTGGCCAAGGCGGGCTTAGCAGGTGGGCTCTTGAAAGTATGTGTTGCTAGCACGCTGCCCAGGTGATGGCGTGGCTATCTGCATCTGCGTCTGGACTCCAGGGTAGATGCAACTAAAGACAAAGTGCTGAATTCGGCTCTAGCAAAGAAAAGAGATGCAGGAAAACTCGTGGAATATAAAGCTACAGGTGCTAGCAGAACATGGAAAGGCAAAACGGGCCAAGCTTACCTGGAAGGCTTCATGTAAGAGGTGGCATGTGGCTGTACTCTGAAAGACGGAAGGAATTCCCACAGGTGGGAAGGCCCCAGGCAGAAGGTCATGTCCAGGCTAGAGCACCTGCCGCACAGAGAAGCTTTTCTTTCAAGGCTGCCTTGGGTGCTTCCCCCATTCTCCTGTCAGCTTCCAAGTAGATGGGGAAGGGTGTTGCGTTATCTTCCTGAGGTTGTCCTAATATGTGGAAACGGATTAAGGGAAGCTGGAAATGCTACTTACTTTTAAAATGTTTAAACAGACAGATTAATCTTGAACTTTGGGTAAGCTGAAATACCAGCCCCACTCCCTGGCCTGGAAGGAGCTGGAAAAAGCTCAAGAAAGTAGGGTGGTGGAAGAGCAGGGGCTGTGCTCCAGGGGGGACAGAGAGCTCAGCTCGAAGATGCTGATCTGCCCCTGGACACTCTGCTGTCTCACCTCTGAGCCTCCTTTCTTGCTGTTACTGTCGTCCTCGTTCTTCTCTTGTGACATCCTTTTTCCAGATATATATATATATATATATATATATATATATATATATATATATATATATTTCTTTTTTTTCCCCTCGTCGCTCTTGTTTCCTATCTCAGGGCTCTTCTCCCCTATCCTGTGACTCTTTCTCAGCTTTCCTATTTGCCTGATTCCTCCAAATTTGCCATTTCAACATCCCAGCCCATGTGGTGGTACAGAGATAGCTCTGCCTCTCTGGGGAACCGTTTCCTCACCGGAGCACTGACGTCTGTCACCCGCTGTAAATTGATGGCCCCAGACCAGGTGCCTGCTCTTAGTCCAACTGTTCACGTGGCCCAGAACCCGGTACCCAAGGCTGCCCCTGCCCGGGCGCTGTGGGCTGCAGGCACGCCCCCGCCCCATCCATAGGCTGGGAAGGGCAGCGCTGAATGGGCGGTGGGCCGGTCAGTGGGGCTGGGGCTGCCTGCAGGCTTGCTCCAGCAGCAACTGCTCCGCCTTCCGTCCCCGTCCACCCCACTTCCAGCTCCTGTGGCCTGGTTTTCTCCCCCCCTCCACTCTAGCTGGTTGATTCTGGAATTGAATGTCCCCACCCCTCTGATATGGAGTCCCTCAGGGCCCAAACCTAGCTGGAGGGTGCTCCTCCCAACACCCACCCCACCCTGAGCTTGGACCTGCAAGTCATGGGTGCAGGGATGAGTGCCAGCCCTGCCCAAGATGCTGGCCGTCCGTTGAGGAAGGCACCAGGACAGCAAACAGCAAAGACGGCCAAGACCAGGGCCAGGAGACAGGTGTCCAGGACTGGGGAGGGCAGGAGGGAGAAATAAACAGTGAGCAGAGAAGGCGAGATCAAAGGCATGTTAAAGTTCATGCTAATCTGGCTGCAATGGCATCAGAGCAGCTCAGAAGAGGACATTAATTAAACTCTGTGTAGATTAACCCTTTCCATGAAAACCCTCGAGATCTGGGCTCTGTTCTGGCCGTGTCACCCTTTGTCACCTTGGACAAGTCACTTCCTTGCTTGCCTTTCCTGGGACTGAGTTCTCCTCTTCAAACAATGGCATTACTTATGATGGAATAATGCATTACACACACTCACACAGATTTATTTACTTAAAAGAATGTTGAATATTAATGGCTTCGAAAAACATATATTAAAGTGAAAAACAAATATACTCTAGAGGCTTTAGTGAGGATTTATTGAAAATCAGCAGAAACAACAAAATAGTTAAAATGTATTTTCCTTGGTTTGGAGATTACAAATGACATGTTTATTTTTTGATGCTTTTTTTTATGGTTCATATTTCCTTTAATAAACATTCATCATTTTATAGTCTGAAAATATTAGATTACAAGACCAGGTTTTGAAAGTTTGTGTTTTAAAGAATGGTTGTGCTTCTAACACCATATTTCTAAATTTCAGGGCTGGCTTATTTCTCCAAAGTCGTGTCTTTCTAGAATGTTCCTTAGTTCTGAGTGTCTTCTTTGCTTAGCAGGGATGAGGCTTGGATCGGGGCGAAGTCAGGTTTGGTGGAAGAAATGAAGGAAACTGTTTACCGAGCAAACCCCACCCCTGCCTTCCAGGTGTTCCAGTGCCTCCTAATCGAGGGCGAGAACACCGGAGAAGACGCCTTGAGAGAAGCCGGAAGATTTGTCATCAGCGATGAAGAATTTGAAGGATTCTTAGAACGCCACAAGGAAGTGTCCTGTTTGGTGCCTGAATCTAACCAGAAGGTTGTATAGAGCAAAAGTGGTTTTGTTTACTGTCACGCGTTTAGATTGATTTCTTGCAGGGGGGGGTTTCTCAGCCAAGGGCGCGGCTCGCTGTTGCATGAGAGGTTCCGCGTGAAGAAATGGGAGGAGGGCTGTCCCAGGGCAGCGGGGACGAGGCCCACCTCCCGGCTGTGGGGTCTTTGATGAGCTGCGTTTCCCTGTCCACAAATGCCTAGAATGCTGCCTTTGTGGATGATAGGACTGTATCTAGAATCACAGGTCATCTCCATATATGATGCATATATGTATCGGCTTTACATATGCCATACATATATGACATAGTCCTACGCATAGAAGAAACTAGTGAATGCTGCTACATTGATATCCACATCATCACATTATTTATTCTAATAATCTTTTTGGATAATTTTAAATGTTGGGTAGGATGTAGAAGAAACATTTCATCAATTCTTTAGTTTTCTAATATCACTAAACTGGGTACATGCTATTAGTGCCAATTTCATACATAGATTAAGCGGGGATGGCCAAAGCGTGTCTACACTATGAAGCTTCCGGGTATTACTAAAGGCAGATTGATTGATGTGTTGATTGATCGATGTGTTGATTGATTGATATGTTCTCATAAGCTGAAGAAAAATAATTCTTTGTTCTTCCTGCCATAGTAGAGGAACCTCCTTATTAATGAAAGACATGAAAAAAATTTAAATTATGAATGGTATATCTGAATACATAAAAATTAAAAATATATGTCACACATTATAAAAACTAAAGTAGAATATGCTAACATGATATACTGAACTACGTAAAAAATATTATATACAAAAAGTTCTTTAAATCAATAAGAATCTATTAACAAACACACACAAGAAAAAACACAAATAAATACAAATTAAAATACAGAGCATGAAGATGCAGTAAGCTAGGCAGTTTCATATTGTTAGTTGGAGGACTAATTACTGCAGCTGTCCTGGAAAACAAATCGGTAACTTATGGTAATAATCTCTAAAACAGTCACATATTTTAATTCAGAAATTACACTTAAAATAGAGGAAATATTCAGAGATGCAGAGAAGTATTCATGCAGAGGCATGTTACTGCAATGTTAAGAATAATGGCAAAAATTAAAGCTAGCCTAACATTCAGCATATAGAGAACAGGTAAAGCTTTCTGTTCACAGAATGAAACATTATCCCATCTATAAAGCATATTTCAAAGACTATTAATGAAGGGACAAGGATAAATTCTCATAATAAAATATTAGGTAGAGATGATACCAGTTACATACGAAAAACAGAGTGCAAAATTAAACTGAAGTTTAATCCTAATGGACAGAAAGATGCATCTACGCATACCACTGTGGTTATCTTGGAGTAGTAGAATTATCGGTAGTTTTTTTTTTTTTTTCCCTTTTTTTTTTTTTATTTTGGCATATTATGGGGGTACAGATTTTAAGGTTTCAATAAATGCCCATTTCCCCCCTCCCCCCAAAAGTCTGAGTCTCCATCATGACCATCCCCCAGATGGTGCACATCTCACTCATTATGTATGTATATACCCGCCCCCCTCCCCCCTCCCACCTCCCCAATACCCTATTGCACATCTTATATTTTCCTGGTTAGAGCTGGAACCCATACTACTAAGTGAAGTATCCCAAGAATGGAAAAACAAGCACCAGATATATTCTCCAGCAAACTGGTATTAACTGAGTAGCACCTAAGTGGACACACAGGTGCTACAGTAATATCGGTAGTTTTTATTTACCTTCAGAACTTTTTTGGACTTAAAAAAGCTTGTAAAGTAAGTATCAGTTTTATTATTTAAGAAAACATTTTAGGCCGGGCGCTGTGGCTCACGCCTGTAATCCTAGCTCTTGGGAGGCTGAGGCGGGCGGATTGCTCAAGGTCAGGAGTTCAAAACCAGCCTGAGCGAGACCCCGTCTCTACTATAAATAGAAAGAAATTAATTGGCCAACTGATATATATATAAAAAAATTAGCCGGGCATGGTGGCGCATGCCTGTAGTCCCAGCTACTGGGGAGGCTGAGGCTGGAGGATCGCTTGAGCCCAGGAGTTTGAGGTTGCTGTGAGCTAGGCTGACGCCACGGCACTCACTCTAGCCTGGACAACAAAGCGAGACTCTGTCTCAAAAAAAAAAAAAAAAAAAAGAAAACATTTTAAAAACAGCTTCTCCCATCTGCCACCCAAAAATACACATGCAGAAAAATCTCTCCCCCATATGCTTGCATGATGTTAGGAATTCCAAGAACAGAAATTCATTCCTTCTGCTTTAGACTTCTGAGGGTCTTGGTAAATGGTTAGAGTTTGAAAGGTGACGTCGAAGGGAGCATGAATAAAAAAAATCCCGGACTAAGGGACAAGGTGGCTTCCGAAAAGAAGAGAGAGAGGGAGTAGAGGAGGAAAACCGCTCCTCTCTATGCACTATTTTATGTCATTTTTTAAAAACTCCATCTTAATTGTGTAGTTAATATGAGATCAAAGAAAACAAGGTAGTTGTAATAAATGTTGCTGCAGTATTGTTGGGTCCCATTTTTGTACAAGGGACCATTAACCCTCGTACAAAGGCCGAGTCTTAAGGTGTTCATTGATCTGACTTGTATCAGCAGCAAATCCAGGATTTGGGTGACCCCAAAGCCCAGGAACCTTCCAGCCAGTGTGTTCCAAACTTCGTGTGCACACGAATCGCCTGGGGTCTGATAAGAGGGCAGACCCTGACTCAGTAGGTCTGAGGCAGGTCCCGTAGACATAGGCGGCTCTGGGCCCTTCCCCCCACTTCCCCTGCAGACTTCCAAGAGCAGGAAGGCGCCTGGCCCTGCACAGGAGTGGGCAGGCTGCGACCCAAGGGACAGATCTGGCCTGTCACCTGTTTTAGTACAGGATGCGAGCTAAGAATTGATGGCAGAGAACGTCAAAACAAAAATAATACTGTGACCAGTGACAATGATGTAAAAATTCCATTTTCGGGGTCGTAAACACAGTTTCAGTGGAACTCAGCCACACCCATTGGCGAGGGTGGCTTTTGGGCTACAGCACAGAGTTGATCGCTTGTGACGTAGACTGTGTGGCCTGCAAAGCAGAGACTATTTGCTCTCTGGCCCTTTACAGAAAACTGTTTACTGACCCTACCTATGTGGGCGGGCACTAGGAGGTATACCTACCCACAGGAAGCACAGGTGTACCCACAGGAGGCATAGCTGTCTATACATAGAGTAATACGAAAATCCTCAGCAATGCCACCCCTTAACCTCCCAGCTACCAGCATCAAGGAAAACTCTGCTTTATCCATTGAAAAGGGGAAGTTAGATACATGGCGCCCACAGTCCCTGGGGATTCTGAGTAATGAAGAAAAGAGCTCTCCCACAGCATGAAGGAACGGAGAAATGGCCTGGGATTCCACAGTCAGAAAAGCTTCGGGGTGAAGGTTTGACCCTTTCTGCAATGGACAGAGCGTCCAGGCTTGCTAGAATCTGTTGGGAACTAACTGTATGCACACAAACCTTGTAAGGGACACAACAAAGACACTCAAGTGAGATGAGAAACGTTGGCTGCAGAATAATAAATCACAATTGCACGAACACTGTAAGAGAGACAGTTGAGCTCACATGCTGAACACCACCCTTGACACTAAGTTTGCATTTGTTTTCTCCTTTGCAGATGAAAGACTCCTACCTTATTCTGGATGAATACGTGAGTATTTCTGAGTTATACAATTACCGCTTAAAAATTAATGAAGCAGTAATGCCAGAGTTGAGTTACATGAGCATAACTATCTAGCACGTGTTTATCCTTAACTAGCATTTCATAGTTCTATTGTCAGTGATTGCCATTAATAGGACAGAACCTTCCTTACCGTGTCAAGTGTGGGGCTGTGCACGCCGCAGGCATAATCGTGAACCCAAGTCCCTGTGTTTGTAGTAACCACTGTGCACTGTGTCTCCCATGTGGCTTTACATCCATGGATGTCACTCTGAACCCATTATCTCACACCGCAGTGTCACCTGTTGTGCAGTCGTGGGCTGGAGGTTTTCCCAAAGCAAGGCACCCGGGTTACTTGGGAGGAAGGTCACCCACAGTTCACATTCTCTGGGATAACCCAGAGGCAGCCAGCTCATCCTCTGACTGATAGACCCTGCTGGCCTTGGCAACCAGAGCCCGGTTCCTCCCCAAACACCACCAGTATTATTCCTGCCCACACTGTCTTCCAGAGGAAAAGGAAAAGCCACCCTGCTCCAAATTGAAAAGCAAATCACTTTTCCCTTTCCTCTGTCTTTTTTCCCCCCTACATTTATAACCTTTGCCAATATTTCTAGCAGAGGATAAACAATCTCATTCAAAGATGTGTTTTCTTAAGAATTGAGCTCCAACCACAACTTTGGGTCCAATATTTAAATTGAGTTTGGTTTTTTTGAGAAATGCTTACTGTGACTTTTGGCCTTTTGTTATTTTCGAGTTAATCAATGATGCTTTACAGCGATTTCTTATTAATGTGAGCTTTCTTTATAGAGCGTAAGAGGAAAGAGGATAACAGAAATGTTAAGTTTATGAGTCCAAGGTAGAAAGGAAAATTCAAACAATTTATTTCGGGGATGCAAATTCTGATGATTGGCGGGGGATTTTGAACAGCGTTCCTCAACAAACTGTCTGGTCTTCACATAGCCGGAACAAACATAGCCGAGCCAAAATTTACTTTTGCAAATTTAATAACATTTTGCTTCAATAAGTCTCACTTGAGCTCCCACAAAACTCTTAGTGTAGGTCATAAGATGTGTGAAGACCTCATTTCTTCCTACAAGGTAAAATAGGATAGGATAAAACAAACAGAAGTGGATAGAATAAGATAAAAATGGAGACCCTTCACAGATAAATAAGACTCCCCTCAATCTGGTACCTGTCTGCCTCCACAGCTTCTGTATCATTCTCTTGCCCTTTCTTAAAAGAAGCTTTTATTAATATTTATGCTTATATGTTCATGCACAGGATTTTTATTCCAGAAATATCATCTACTTGCAGTTTCCGAAACACATAGTACTATTTCATGATTCTGTGCTTTTATAATGCTGTTCCTTCTGATTAAAATTGTCAAAACATAATTCAGATGTCAGCATTTGAGGGAAGCGTTTCCTGATTATCCCTTCCATTGGAGAAACATGTGCCTCATGTAGGGTGTATATAATTCGGTTTATTGTGTGCTTAATTGATCTAATACATCTACATCAGCCTCTTCCGCTAGAACTCGAGTTGGTTGAGTAGAGAGAAGGGATCCAATTAGTTCAGTATCTGGCCACAGATCTAAAAGGAAACACTTGTTTACATGATTGGAATATCAAACGTTATCTTGAATTAAAACCCTAAATTAAGCTTTACAGGCTAAATTACGTGGAAATATCCCCGTGTCTCTTATGCATTTCCTAGATGCGCTTTCTGAACTGCCAAAATGGACGGAAGGATCCTTCCAAGTCCATCCTGGATGTTGGAGTAGAAGAGGCTATAAAATTCAGTGGATTTGATGAAAAGATGTTTCTGAAGCGAGGAGGAAAGTATGTATGGAGCAAGGCAGATCTGAAGCTGGACTGGTAAAGCTGAAAGCGGAACAAGACTTAAACTCACCAGCAGGGATAAGAAAACTCCTAGCGTGGCTGCCCTTTTTGGCAAGACTGCTGTGTTGGTATTCCTCAACGGCTGAAAATCTGATTTCTGCTGCACATGACATCTGATTGTCTGTGGTCACCGAACATGTAGATAACTTGGATAACTTAAATCCATAGATAATGCAAATCATTAAGTTTACTCAATTATCTTACTGTTATTGAGAAAGGACTTCTGTTTTTGAGTTTTATTTATATAAAAAGCTTAGATAAATCACCTACATACAGGACCTAAAATCGAGTTCAAAGGTATGTTTGTAAGAAATAAGCTCCGGTGATGTCTTTGGGGGCAATATTTAATTCAGATTTGATTTTCTAAGCGATGCTTACTGTGACTCTTATATTTCAGTTTTCAAGCTATTTATATCTAGTTTTGTTCATTTGACTGAGTCGATATTTTCTGCTCAATCTCAAGATACCAGTTTTTACATCTGGGAGCATTACAAAGTATCTCCCCAAATTATTTCTGCTTGTTGTCATGCCTTTTCCTTTTGGGACTTTATACCATTGCAATGTTGGACGTTTTACCCAGGCGCATAGAAATAGTCAACAGATGTTTCCAAGAACAATAAATGAGTATCTTGCCAGTTTCCAGTGAGCCCCTAGAAGGAGATAATATGAGTAAAGCCAGCGTGGCACTGCCCCAGCACACAAAGACTACTGGGTGAATGCCCTGCCCCTTTCTCTTTGGTGATTCTTGGCAAAACCAAGACAGACACCACATTGCGCAATGCAGTTGACGTGGAGCCACTGCTTGCAGTCCTTTGCCAACACAGTATTCAGGCCACATGAGGCCGTCAAGCAAAAAAGTATGAGTTTGGTTGAGCGGGTGGTCGTCCCATATCTCTAGGTGAGGGCTAGCGCGAGCTCCCCCGCAAACATGCCAGACGCCCCGTGCAGGAAAGAATGCAGTGACGAGTAGAGAGTGTGCCTGGACTTTATGGAAATGAAGCCATGGCATAATATAAGATTTCTCAATTAACTCTGAATCAATTGAAATAAGGTGCAATCTAGGTCAATATGAGAAAAAGCAGGGTCTTCCTTTTCTAGCTGAAAGAAAGAGCACGAGGGACAATATCACTTACACTGGGTGAGGGAACAAAATCCTCTCCTTGTGGAAATGTTGCATGAAGCGTGTTTACATAACCCAAACAGTATCTCATTGCCTGGAAAATAACAATTTCCTATTATTGTTTCAAAAGAGCAAATTCATGGAAAAGTTTTTTTTTTTGGCCCAAGCAAAGAACAAGTCTTTAGTAATTTTAATTCAGCTGCAATTCCACTTCTGCTCACTGGGTGGCATTTCCATGTTGCCTGATTTCGTGAAGCACCATCCAGAAATTTTGCTTAATGATCTGTTTTCAAGACTTGGTGATTTTTGAAAGGTTTGTTTTTTGTTTCTTGAACAAAAAAATTCCTACTTAAATTTTTAGGTCACTGTAATTCAACTTAAATATGTGTGTGTTCCATCCAGCATGCTATAGCTTGCCCTGTATTTTCCATTTTACGCATTTACTTTTTTGAGAAAAGAGAACAAATTAGAAAGTTTTCTTTCCCCTGTGGGTTTTGATAGTATATAAACTATGATAGCTTCAAATAATTAGCATAAACAAAAACAAATTTTTTACGTAACATGAGTGCACTTTGCTGACCCTCACACTATTTAGCAAGAGAATAACTTTGGCAAAGAAAGACCACACGTGTGAAAGCACAAATACCTTGTCTGATACACAGCAGATGCTTAGTCAGTGTGATTTGAAACCACATCTGAAAGTGAAGTTCAAATCTTTTGAGTTGGAGTGAATTTTTCTCTAATGGCAGAAAACTAACAAAGAATAATTTAACTGAGTCATCTTATTTATGCGTTAAAGGCAAGTATTTGGGAGTGGACTTAATTATTGCTTAAGTTTACATTATAATAACATGAATGGAATTTTGTCTTAAGAAGCCTGGAATGATCAGATATGAGTAATAACCTATTGGTTTAGGAAGTACTAATCATCTCTATTATTCATTGATAAACAATATGGCAGTTACCTGTTTTCTTTCCAGTTTTGAAGTTTGGCTGAATCCTCTGAAATAGGAGCTTGTGTTTTATCTCTATCAGGAGTTTAGAGCCTAGTTGTTGGGTAGACATACACCAGGACAATCGAACCAAGTAGCAATGCGCCTCTATTCGGCAATAATTCATTCCATAATTACTCTCTTGTTGAAAGGACTCCATTTAACAGGCTGATTAGACAGAGACCGATCATGCTGTAAGATTTTAAGGCTTTGTTTTGAGTGTGTCGATGATATTTTCGTCTTTAGAGAAATATATAGATTTTTTCCATATATGTTACACTTGAGTACTGGTCAAATGTATTGTAACCTATTTTAATATATTAAAGTATTTTTTATATCGCCTTTTCTTTCAGTGGTTCAATGTAATGAAGTCTCTCCTTGGTGTGGGTTTAAAGTCATTGTGTGCTTTTACAAACTATGATTGCTAAGGCAAGTACACTTTAAAAATCAACAAAGTTATCGATAATGAGTCAGCACACTTCAGACGAGGCCCTCAGCCACAGCACTGGGTGGGGATGAGCCATTAGGGAAGATGCTCTTTCTATTCTAAAGTGAAAGCCAACATCATGGGTACTCGGCATCCCCAAATAAATTATTTCAGAAGAAACAAACTCCTATGGATGGGCAGCAATGACAGCACCTCAGCCCTTGCCGTGAGCCCTGAGTGTGGCCTGGTCAGCCACCCAAGGCCTGGGAGAAATGAGGGCTAGGGGAACCACCGTAGTGGTTCCAGACCTGGTCCCTGCGAGCCAGCCATGTCCCTGCTCTGGTGTTGTCCTCGCAGGACTCACTCACCAGACTGGTCCTCCTGGATGTGGAGAGATAGGGCAGCCTCATGCCCATGCACCAGCCCTGAAGGTGGTCAGGTGAACCCCACGGTGTGCATCTATCTCTGTTGGCAAGCTGTGCCCACAAAAGGGGTGACGAGTTCCCCGCTGAAGACCTGCTCTGAGGACTTCACGAGACTCAGCGGCGTTAGGGAAACCAGGCAGGCAGCAGAGTGGGGTCAAGGCAGGACCCCGGACCTAAGGACGGACCCAGCACAGCGGGGCAGAGTGCTCCTAGGAAGGGCAGACCCGGGCCAGCACCCATTCGGTCCCTGACTCCGAAAAAGAAGCGGGCTGGCTCTGCAAGCTGCTACCCCCAGCCTAGGAGCAGCTTGCATTTCTCCTTTCCAGCCTGTCCTTCCTCTACTTCCCCGGCCCCGGTGTCCACCTTAAACCAACCTGACTCAGATTCGGTCCTCCTGAGACACGCAGCAGTTTCTCCCAAACCTGCTCCCACATGTGAGCTCTGGTGTAAACACTCATTTCTTCAAGAGGAGCACGGTCCCACTGACCCTCCCACCTCAGACACAGGCTGACCCTGGCTCCCTTCCGCAAATTCAGGGCCTTGGAGACAGTGGAGGAACCTCCGGGGGCAGCCTGAGACCTTGGTCGCTGTGTCTCGGCCCCGACAGCCACATGGAATGCACAGCTCCACGTCAGACCCCCACTGGTTCGTGTCCGACCAGGTCAGGTTTAATTACACAGAAAACCCTACAGTACCCTCAGGATAAGTATAGCAAGTCCAATTCAGATAACATCAAAACAGGCTTGAAAGACCAGAAAGATTTTAACAATATTTATTGTTGCATGATTCATTAAAAAATACACATTTGGAGGATATTTGAAAAACAGTAAAACAAAATGAATAAAATAACAATTACCCATAATTGTATTCCCTAGAAGTAACTGCTAATTTAGCTCATGTCTTTCCAGTCATGCGTATCATTTAATAGAATTGAGTTCATAAGCAATAGCTTTATTTTTTATATAATATCTTCTGAAGTTTTTTAAAGCCAATTAGCATTTTACACTGTAATGAGAACAGCCAGTTCTTAACATTTCACACTAATAGATGAGAAGACATTCAATAGCATTCAAAAAGACCATAGTTAATTTGAGGAAAAAAAAAACTATTGGATTTGGTCTGTGAGTTGTTTACATAGTTCTTTACGAATATAAGTATTCCATGTTCTGGGAATTCATTTTATCTTTAAAAAATATGTATGCATATTAATTAAAACAAAGCTTCTCTGTGCAAGCTCATTTTTGGAGGATCTGAGAAACTGCCCGAAAGCTATTTATTTTTTCATTCAGGGCCACTTCAACTTGTTCCCAAAACCTCCTCAGCAACCTATCTGACCTCTCTCAGCTCTCTCTTGGAGTTTGGGTGATAAACAACTTCCAGAAAACTCCTCCACACAAGGAGGTGCTTATTGAGGTGTCAGAAAACCTCGGGTATGTATAAAATTGGTGCTCTCTTGTTTTTATGAAGAGTACCTCATTGTTCTTTAAATCGTAACTCACATGCCACTTTTTCCAGGAAGCCTAACAGATAGTAGGCATTCACATGCTGCTTAAGTCAAACTGACCAGAACACCACACACTGGAAGGCTTACACAACAGAAATTTGTTTCTCTGCAGGCCGGGAAGTCCAAAATCAAGGTGCCAGTCTCGACTCAGCTCCTGGGGAGGGCTTTCTTCCTGGCTTGCAGACTGCTGTCTTGTCCCTGTGTCCTCCTGCGGTGTAGAGAGAGAGAGAGAGAGAGAGAGAGAGCAAGATCTTTCTCTCTCACTTTTTGTTCTTATAAGGCCACAGTCACATTAAATATGGACTTTACCCTTATGACTTTGCTGGACCTTAATCACCTCCTAAAGTCCCTGTCTCCAGACACTGTCACATTGGCGGTTAGGGTGTCAACATCAGATTTTGGGGGTGGGGAACATTTCAATCCAAATCATGACCCGCCATTAAACATGGAAGGTGTGATATGCTTAATAGACACGGCCCACCTTTACATGGTGCCATGTGAGGAGGTCAGTTGTATTGAGGATGCAATGCTGTGAGCCGTAGGACTTGCTGATTCCTGGAAGCATCCAGTGCTTTAAATATAGCTCTCCTCCGCTGAGACAGAGCCTGGGATGTCTTCACTACAATTGAGCTTGTGGCTTAGCCCCGGAATTCCTATGAAATACAAAGAGTTTTAGAAAATATCAAACATTAATCTTGTACTTATCAATTTGTCATGGGCATGTGTCAGCCCTGCCTTTCCCCAGGTACAGGCCAGGTGAGGGAAGAGAAGGGGACAGAGGCAAACTTCACTATTTCCTACCTAGTTGCCTACCGTAAACTCGTGCTATCTAGCAAGACTCTTGTAGCTTAACGGCTTGACTAAGGAAGGGTTAAATAACAGGTAAAGCAGCAGTAGAAGAAGGCTTGGATGGCTTGAGATGAAGGAATCGGTGTGTGTGATTAAAGGCAGGTTACTTAGGTTCACAGAGACCCAGTTTCCTCATCAGCAAAACAAGAGCATAATGCAAAGACCAGTGCAAGGGCTTGAGCTACTTACACAAAAAGCCTAAGGCTCTATCTGGAAACTGACAACAGTTAACATTGTGCGAAAGACATTCCCCAGAACCTGAGATAACTTAGAATGCAATATACAAAACCACAAGCCACAGCTTGAAGTAAAAAATTGTCCTGAGCAACAACAGAGAACATTTGGGCTTTGGGGACAAACATCTTAGAGAATGTGAGGTTTAAGATGACCATCCATTCACTAATTTACTCGTTTACTGTGTACCCATGATGTATCAGGTATTACAGTAAGTGTGAAAATACAAAAATAACATGCGACAAAGGACTAATATCCAGAATTTATGAGGAATGCAAACAAATCAGCAAGAAGAAGAAAAATAACCACTAAAAAGGGTACAAGTGACCTCAATAGACATTTTTCAAAAGAGAGTATACAAATGACTAACAATCATATAGGAAAATGCTCAATATCACTAATCATCAGGGAAATGAAGATTAAAACCATAATGAGATTCTACTCTACTTCAGTCAGAATGGTTGCTATTAAAAAAATCAAAAAACAATAGATGTTGTCATTGAAGGCAGTGACAAAGGAACAGTTATGCACTGTTGGTGGGACTGTAAACTAGTACAACCTCTGTGGAGATCAGTATGGAGATTCCTCCAAGAACTAAAAGCAGCCCTACCATTTGATCCAGCAATCCCACCACTGGGCATCCACCCAAAGGAAAAGAAGACATTATATCAAAAAGACACCTGCCCTTGTATGTTTATCACAGGACAATTCACAGCTGCAAAGATATGGAATCAACCTAAGTGCCCATCAACTGATGAATGAATAAAGAAAGTGTGGTGTGTATATATATATATATATATATATATATATATATATACACACACACACACACACATACACACACACTATGGAGTACTACTCAGCCATAAAAATGAATGGAATGATGCCTTTTGCAGCAACTTGGAGGGAAATGGAGGCCATTCTCCTGAGTGAAGTCAGGGATGGAAAACCAAACGCCACGTTCTCCCTCGTAAGTGGGAGCAAGCAATGGGTGTGTGTGGTCACACAGAGTATATAACGGGGACAGAGTATATAATTGGGGACTCAGAAAGGGGCGTGTGGGAGGGGGTGAGGAATGAAAATCTCCCATTGGGTGCGACATACACTGCTCGGGCACACACAGAAAACATGGCTGGCTCTGGTCTGCAGCTCTCGGTGTTAATGGGGATATTGAGGGGAGCATCTCCCAGTGCTCAGACCTGGCAAATTCGACAGAACGCATCTTCCTAACAACGGTTAGCTCCGTTTCATGAGGAACGGCGCCATGGAGCTGTTCCCGCCTCAGTGGCCTCAGAGCTGAGGGACACAGAAACATGTGCAGCGACAGGATGCAAAGCAACCTGGGGTGGGACCCCAGGTACACCAGAAAACACCCTCACTCGGGTTGGCAGAGGTACAGCTCCAGGAGGGGCTGAGGCCTTTGGACTTCATGATCCGCTCTGCCATATTGACCAACGTTTGCGTTCTCCTTGGGGATGGCGCCACCACACTATGGGGTGGCACCACAGTGATCTTGGCCTCGGAGGGGACGAGCCTTTGCTGCCTCCCAGTGAGCAGGCGGTTCTTCTCTTACGTGAGACTATTGCGTCCTCAAGGGCAGTGAGTGCATTTCAGCAGCTGACAGTTGTTGAGCCCTTAAGCATGTGGCTAGTACCGTGTTAAGTGCTTTCCATAGATTTTTTTAAAAAACCGTCATGAAAGCTTTAAAAGAGAAGTGTAATTACCCTCATTGTATGGCCGAGGAAACGGAAGCTGAAGGAGTGTAGCTAAGGGGACTACACACACAGCCAGACTGGTGACACCCGGACTGACTTTGGCACCAGGCTGAGCCCAGCTCAGGGGGAGAAAGCTGTTCCCTCCTCCTGCCTAACTGCCCGAGACCCAGGGTCCACCTCTCCAGGTTTTGTGTGTTGTTATTATTGGTTTGTTTTAATCCGTGAAGGCTGCTCTTCTCTCGACGATTAGATATTGTGAATGTGCGTTGTCTTTAGGGGAAATGGGATGTGGCGTTGCCCTGCCATCCTGTGATAAGAATAAGTTCTCAGAAATACAGCGCAGTCAATCAAGCAACCGCCCAGAGACACGGCAGGCAAGCAGCGGCGGGGGAAGCCAGGCTGATACGGATCTCGGTGCACACGCACACAAACGGGAGGGGCACGGAGGAAGTCGCGTTCTTTCATTCTCGTACTGCATTCGGTGGTGTCTAATGCCAGATATACTAATATAATATAATAATATAATATAATAAAAGAGCAACAACCGTGTTGGGAACACAGCTCAGCCAAAAGGTGAGCTAACCTAGAGCAATCGGTGCTGCACTGAGGTTTGAAATACTACAGGAAATGTTCCAGGCTGTCAAGAAGTAGAGAGAGAAAGTGTGTGTGTGTGTTTATTGTTGTCATTGTTGGTGGTGGTGTTGATGGTGGTGTGTGTGTGGATAAAGAGAGAGAGAAGCTTTTACGTACCGCCTGTAGAAGGAGGTTGAATGTTAAGGAGACTGAATGATCCAAGGCTAGCAACAGTTCAGGTCACAGCAGAATAAAAGTTAAATACTTAGAAACAAACAGCAATAAAACAAAAGGATCTCTAAAGTCACTTCTAAGTATGTTTCAGTCCAGAAACACACTGTAGCCCCTATTTCTAGTCTCATTCTCACCAGCCCCGGAACTTTCCGTCCTTAGGTGGAGCCCAAGCCCCTGCAGATCCAGGCCCAGGCCCACCCGCCACTTTACCTCTAATCGACAAACCTGCTGGTGCTGCCAGGCTGGGTGATCTATTGTCAGGAAAGTGTTTTCTGGTTTCCCCTTCTGCAGTCTTGCTGGAGCTCACTTCCCCCACCTCACTGTCCCAGGTGAGGTTCCCTGGGAGCAGACCCTGACATGGAGGCTGGTGTCAGGAGACGGTCTTAGGCACGGTGCCCGGACAGCAGTGAGGACGCAGAGGGGCCGGGATGCATTGGCAGCAGAGGTCTGGGGCTGCACGAGCCCTTGGCGTTGTGCCATCTGGGGCAGCTGCACTAGGAGTGAGTTCTGGGCACCTGAGTTGTCAGGGACACAGACCTGGATTCCTGCCTGTGCTCCCTTTCTGCCCAGCTGATACCTGAATACCATCTCGTCCTGGCTCTTGGCTTCCTGCTTCAAATGTGCTCTCACGTCTAGGACTGTGTGACTTACCTGGCTGACCTAGAACTGCATTTTGGCTCTCCTTAGAGACACAAGTACATATGAATTACTATTACTCAAAGCCAGTCTACAATGGATGTGTACGTTAGCTTAGACCATGCTGCAGTAGCAAACTAAGTCTAAGATTCCAACAACTAAATACATGCAAGTGTCTGTTCTCCTGAGAATTGTCCTTCTAACACGCAACCCACAGATCCAGGCTGACTTTGATTTGTGGTCCCAGGATCTCACTGTGACATTGGATGGGCAAGTTACAGGGTCATGAAGGGCTTCTCATTGCCTCAGCCCAGGAGTGAGACTCTGGCCCATAGTCCATGGAACAAAGTGAGTCACATGCCCTGGTCTGGTCGCAAGAGGGCTGGAAGATCGGAAAACACATGTGGATATCTACTGAACATTAAACATCTGCCCACAGTGAAGTCTGCCTACTGATGAGTGTAATTTAATCATTCCCTGAGAACTGAGAAAGACTTAAATTTTTTTTTTTTGCCAAGCCACAAGGGCCATACTGTATTGATTACTGCAAAAAAGCAGTATATAAAAAAAGTGAAAAGACCTTTTTGAATCAGCCAAAAACCTTGCGTAGTAGCACCATTTATGCCACAAGCTAGTGGCCATCTTAGAACTGGGCCAGCCTCTTTAAACCTCAGTGTTTCCATACATGAAATTAAACGATGAGACGAAACTAGAATTCTCTGGTCCTTCTCAGTACTAAGTGTCTGTTTAGACTCTATGGCATTTGCATTTGTGTCATGTAGAAGAACTAGTTAGTAGTGAGCCGTGGAAGACAACATTCATTTATTTCATTTCATAAGTATTTATTAAGTGCTTAGAAACTTGTCCTGCCAGTGTTGGGTATGATAACAAACAAGACAGACAATATCTCTACTTTTGGGGAGAATACCAGAAAAAAAAATCTTTCCTTTTTTATTAATATGTTAAACTTTTCATCTGTTATCATTTATTTTACCACCTTTGCATAGCACCTTTATTTTTATTATGACACTTGTTGCCTAAAGTGTAGTCACACATGGGCCACCTTCCAGGTGCTCGTATTAGTTGGCCAGGCCTGAAACAGAGCACCCCCCATTGGGTGGCTTGAACAACAGGAGATTATGCTCTAGCAGTTCCGGAGGTACATGAGTCAGGGTTCTCCAGAGACTTGGAACCAATAGGTAGAGATATAGATAGATGATTTATTATGGGAATCAGCTCAAATGATTATGGAGGCCAAGAAGTCCCATGATCTTCCCTCTGCAAGCTGGAGTCCCAGAAAAACCAGTGGTGTGATTCAATGCAGGGCCAAAGGCCTGAGAACTTGGGGGCAGGGGTGAGGATGGGGAGCACATGATGGTGTCAGTCCTGAAGTCCAAAGGAGCTCTGACGTCTGAGGGCAGGAGAAGATAGGTGACCCGGCTCAGGCTCAGTCAGAGAGAGAAAATTCACCCTCCCTGTACCTTTCTGTTCTACCTGGGCTCTCAGTGGAGTGGAAGATGCCACCCACACTGGTTGGCATGGTTGGGGGGCAGGTCTTCTTTGCACTGTCTACTGATTCACATGCTAATCTTTTCCAGAAACACTCTGAGAGATACACATAGAAATAATGTTTTGACAGCTATCTGGGCATCCCTTGACTCAGTCAAGTTCATACATGAAATTAACCATCACAGGAGATTCAAAGTCTGAAATCCAGGTGTTGGCAGGATTGATTCCTTCTTAGGGCTATGAGGGAGACTCTGTTCCGGGCCTCTCCCCCAGCTTCTCGAGATTTGTTTCCAATCTTTGCTATTTCTTGGCTTGCAGAAGCATCACCCCAATCTTTGACTTCAAGTTCACCTGGTGTTCTCTGTGTGTGTGTGTCTGTGTCCAGATTTCCCCTTTTCCTTAGGACACCAGTCATACTGGATTAGGACCCACTCTAGTATGACCTCGTCTTAACTAACCACATCTGGACTCACCCTGTTTCCAAATAAGCTCACGTTCTGGGGTACCAGTGGTTAAGACTTTAACATATTTATTTGGGGGGGGGGCACAACTAGTCCATAACAGTGCTGCCCTAAAATAACCGGAAGGATGAATTTCTTTCATCACTTTCACTTTCTTTATTGAAGTTTTTGCTTGAAGCTACTTGAAGACGTCTCCACATCCTGTCTTATGGTGCGGAAGCTACACCCACTGGAGAGATTATTCGAGGTGTCAAGGTTGGAAAGAAAGAGGGGAGGTCTTTGACGGGAAGGAGGTTGGAGCATGGATAAGGGAAGCTTTCCCAGGAAGACCCCGAGAGTGGTAGGGGCTCTCCTCTTTTCCTTGGCGTTGCCCTGGGGACACCCCATGGCGCACCTGGGGAGCCGTGCACCTGGCGGGGAGGATGACAGATGCCATCATGTCCAGCAGCCACAGGTGGGCTGAGGATGAGAGGCTACATGCCACCTTCCCTGAGCCAGGATACCCCCCAGATTCCTGTGTGTCCCTGAAGAGACAGAGGCAGAATGAGAACTGACTTGACTTTCTTGCTGCTCTCTATAAATAAGAAATTGAATGTAAGTTGCTTTTAAAAATTAAAGAAATGTAAATTTTCTTTATTTATAGAACATGGGATTACAAATTTACACAAACTTGTTGATTCTTTTGATCTTTGTTTATTGTTGATTGTTGTTGATTCTTTTTGATTGTTGATTCTTTTTTTTAAAAACGTAAGCAGTGAGTGTGAGGCTTGGTCTTCCCTCGGTTTTGAAGAGCAACTGGGGAAAGGTTTCTTCTACTTGTCCAGCCCTGGCCCCGTGCACCAAGGTGCCCATTCTCCAGCCTTCTTCCCAGCGGCACGGCTGTGCCGGCAGCAGGGAATCACAACGGCGCTGCAGAGGTGAGTCGCTCTGCCCTAGGCACAAACACTTAGCAGCAACGGGTATCTCTAACAAGGGGCTTCACAGGACAGCTCTCTGGGGACGATGGGTCCGTCATGACCTGAGCTGGAAACTGACCATGACGGGTGGAGGTGACCTCAAGAGACCCCGGCAGCGTGTGGTGGGAGAGAACCAGGACATTCGCTCACAGGCACGGCTTAGAGCGGCGGTTTCACTCATGATTTACGGAGCGCTGATCATGCTCAAGGCCCTGGGAGGGAATGCATGGAAAAATGACTAGCTGGCTGTTCTGTAGAATCTTAAGATCTCTGCATCAGAGAGTGGATACCCCACACGTGAAGTGTGGCAGATGCCGGTAATCAGCACAGACACGAACTGAACAAACAGCGTGCGAGTTCAGAGGTCAGAGCTCTGGGGAGGGGAACGCCGTGGTGGATGGGGACGTCTTCACACAGAAAGCTGCATCTGCTGCAAACTCTGCTTTCGGCGCTGCCGCCCTGTCTCCCACCCTCACCAAAGCAGTCACATCGACAAAGACGCCCAGAGCGTGGGAGTGAAGTCACACACGTCACCTCGTGAGCACTCACAAGTCTCAGCTAGGCCAGGGCTGGTTTGGCACCTCAGCCCTCTTGTTCCGGCCCCAGTTGCCCCGTGGGGCCCCTAACTCTATTGCTATGCCCTTGCGTGTGGCAGGGGCCACCTTGTCACGGAGCACAGGACGTGATTTCCGTCCCTGTGCACTCACGTCGTCATTCATTCACAAGTAGCGCTGACTGGTCGCCCCAACCCCACAGGACACGGGGTGTGACTGTGTCTTCCATGAAGCGCAGGGCTCCGCGCAGGACTGTCTGCGCCTCTATGAGAGGCTGCGGCGACACGTGCTGCTGTTGCGCTCGCTCCTTCCCATTGTGCATTTTTCTTGAGTAGTGACATTTCTACAAAGCATCCGACTGAAACTGAGGCATCAGAAGGCAAGTGCTTGTTCATATCTTTGAAGAGGGAAAATATTTACCAGAATAACGTCTCAATGCAGATGAGACAGATTTTTTTTTTTTTTTTTTAGATGTGTGAGTAGTGAAGGCATGCAAATTACTCCAAGCTTCCAGTTAGTCAACAATCTTCGGGTTTAATTCTTTGGAGAAAGGAGACAAATCGTAGTTTAGGACCATGGAGTCACAGTTTTCTGGTTATGTTATTTGACGTATTCAATCCGTCCTTAGAGCTCTGTGACTGACATACATGCTATTATTGCCACTTGCTTTTTCTGGATAAGGAAATCCAAGCACAGAGGTGTTAAGGTCACCTGGCTAGTAGGTGGATGAGCTGGAATTCAGACCAGGCAGCGTGGAGGGCATGAAATCATGGAAGGAAGATGCCCCTAATTCTGGAGAAAAGAGGGTCTATACATTGAAGAAGGTATTTCCTACACGCTCATAGCTTTTGTTCATATATGCATGTCTGGCAGACATGTAGCTTAACACTTTTATAACTTGTAGCTACTGCAGCAAGAAGATATAAGAATTCTACTTTCAAAGATAGATCTTAAAATCTAACAAGCTAAAAGCCTTATGAAAAAGAAAGGAATTGCCCTGCCTGGATTCCAGGTATACTCCCCAGCCTGCCCTCTCTTCTGCAGCCGTCAAACACACCAGGTTGTAGGATGAAAATGCATTTCTTGCTAGGGTTGGCGTGGGATGGCTCTCAGCCTTCATGGGACAGAACATCAAAGCGAGGTCCCAAGAAGCCAAAGGGCTGGTTCCTGTTCGGTCCAAGTAGCAGAGTGGGACTTGACCCCGAGGCCCCAGCGCCCACCTCCATATTCCTTCCCCGGTTTGGAAGGTTGCGGGGGGCACCCATTTGCTTGCCCGCATGCTGACATCTGTTCCCGCGGTGTTGGAGTCAGGGGCTGGCTTCCCCAGGTAGCCGAAAGCGGAACCTCCCTCCCATCCCGCGTCCCCGCGGTCTCGGGTCCCGGCAGGGCCGGCGGGCGGCAGGGGGCGCTGTGCGCGGGCGGGGCCCCGAGCCTCCCGCGCCGGAGCCTGAGCGCGCTCCCCGGGCCGCGCGCCGGGCGGAGGGCGGAGGGCGCAGGGGCGGCTGCCGCGCGGGCCGGGCGCAGACGCGGGCGGCGGGCGGCGGGCACCCCGCGGCCGGCACCGGGCGGAGCCGTCGGAGCCGCGCGCCGCGGCCGAGCAGGAGCCCCGGCCGCGCGGGACCAGGTAGGCGACGCGCGCGTCCCCTTTGTGCTGGCATCGCTGGGCCCGCCGCGGCGCCGGGAGGGCGGGAGGGGGCTCCGCGCAGCCGGCCTCGGGTCCGCGGCCCGGCCCTGCCCTGCCCGGCGCGTGGGGCGCGGCCGGCTGCGTCTGGGGCGGGGACCCGCCGGCCGCACCGGGCACCCCGCTCCTGCCCGCGGCGGCCCGCTCGGGACGGCGCCCGCGTGCCCGGCGCCCCGGCCACCTTCGTACCTTGCGTCCCCCGGCGCCCGCCTCCAGCCCCGCGGGCGCTCCCGGCCAGTCCGGCGGGCGACTTGGCGCGCCGCGGGGCCTGTGTCCGGGGACCCGCCCGCGGGCCGGGGCTGGGGCTCGGGCGGCGACGAGATCTTGGGAAGAACGCGGGCGCCCGGGCGGGGAGGTCAGGGCTGGCCGGGGTCGGGGGCACCGCGGCCTCCGCCTCGCACATGCCCGCCCCGCCGGGAGGGAGGCCGCCCCTGCGCCGGGGGCCTCGCCGCGCGCGCGGGGAAGTTCCTGCGGTCGCACCCCTCCCGCGCCCCGCAGTCGCTCCCCAGCTCCCCGGCACCAGCCTTGGCTCCCAGCTATTCCGTCGTCCGTGCAAGCCTGCAGACGTCCTGGTCTTGGGGAGAAGGGGTGACTTCTTTTACCCCAGGGATCCTCAAAGGGCGCGTGTTGGGATGGTCCTTTCCAAAGTTCGTTTTCTGCCTCTGCCTTTTTGTAGTGAATTATGAGAGAACATCCGTTGAACAAATATCCTGTCTTTGCCTTGTCCGAGGTCAAAGGCTGAGTAACAGGAAGAGTCAGAGCCCAGGGAACCATCCCCAGCGGGTCCCTGCTGCCTGGCGGTGGGGGAGAGGGTCCTGCCCTAGGCTGGCCCGAGGGTGACTGGACATCTTGCAATTGGGAAGGAAGCACTTTCCGGGCGTGGGGCCTGGGAGATGGATGAGGACTTGTCCTGGTGCCCGGCGCTGGGGCGAGAGTGTAGCCGGCGCATAAGCTGTGTTTCTAAAGGAAAGGCCAGGTGGGGAGGGGGGTGGGGGAGATGCCAAGGTGGGGGTGCCCCAGGAGGGAGGGGAGGGGGCCAGGGTGGCTTTGTGATGGAGCCGGTGTCTGAGTGAAAGCCTCCAGGTGGGGCGGGTCCAAGGTCGGGGGAAGGTCCCTGTCCTGCAGGAGCTGCCCCAGCATGGGCGAGGGGAGGGACAGGTGTGTGCCTGGACTTCCCTGTGGAATTCGCCCCAGGGGCTGCGAGGGAGACCAGGGACTTGTTTGTATTCTCCTCTCCAGTGCTGAGATCAGGGACCCGGTATTTTGCACTTTTCTGGGGCCCTTTATATTTTTGTTTTTATTAATTTTTAAAGAGTGCAAAGGAAGTTTGACTGGAGAGGTCATGGGGATAAATCCTGAAAGCTTTGAACGCCAGATGTAGACTTTGGGCTTGACCCTCGTTGGGAGCCACCGATGGTTCTGGAGGAGGAGCATGAGTGATCGGAGTCCTGCTCCAGAGCGGTCGCCCCGGTGTCGAGGAAGGGGAAGGCGTGGCGTGGGGTGTGGGCTTCCACCCGTGCCACTGGGCGGAGAGTTGTACGTGGACAGAGGACCTCATGAGAACATGGGTGCAACTGACCCAGTTTTAATGGGATGAAAAATGTCCAGACCCCACGCAATTTGAGTGTTGCAGTTTGTGTCTACGGAGGCCCCGGTTCCATGTCTGTACCTCTGGAAGGGGAGCTAAGGAAGGGCAGACTCAGACGCCTGATTCCGGCCCCCACAGGCGATGCAGTGAGGGGTTTGAAAACTGGAAGAGCACCGTCAGATACACATATTTAGAAGCAGGTTCCAGTGCCCTCGCTTGGCCAGGCCGTAGTCCCTGCATCCAGACTGTTACTCAGTAGGGCACTTCTCTCCGGTCTGTGGGTTGGGACTTTGCAAGGACCTCACACGCCGCTCAGCGGAAGCTGCAGAGGTCGGGGGCGAACGTGCAGCTCAGCCCGTCCTGGGCAGAGCGCAGAGGCTCCCGGCCACGTTGCCTGGCGCCGAGGAGGCTGTTTTTTCCACAGTGGTTCATCCTTGGGCACCACTGCCCTCTTTTGTTCAAATTTCTCCTCCCTCCCGGGAGCCTTTCCCTCTGCGGTGGAGACGGGAAGGAAGCCTGCCCGTGCAGCCTGAGAATCGCAGAACCAGGTGGGTCAGCACGGATCAGCCGCGTCTCCCCTCCCTGTGACCCTGAGGACCTCGTAGCTGGGACAGGAGGGGCAGCTAACCCAGGCCACGCAGAGGGCTCTCCCACCCCTGTGTGTGTCCCTTCTCCCACCCTGCACCTGGAATAGAGGCTGGAGCTGCGGTGGTGCCCCCGTAGCTGGGTGGTCTGGAGCCCTCACGCCCCTCCAGGGCAAAGAGCAAGGAGCCCCCCACCCGCTTCCTGGGGTGTGGGAGCTCGGGGCCACCCAGGAGGCTGGGAATGGAAGAGGCTGGTTCTTAGGAAGATGGGCTCCCCACATCACCCTGGGGAGTTTGTACCTTCCAGACCCAAGACTGAAGTTGAAGGTGCCTTTCTTTCCTTCAAGTCTAGAGATGTCATTTGAGGGTATCACTCCCAGGACCAGGCTCCTTTCTCCTTCGCTTCTGCGCTGCTGATACACATGAATACCTTTTCTTAATTAGATGGAGAAATAATTAAATTGAAGCCACTGCTAAACATACCTGCTGGGTAGCAGGGCTGCAGGACAGAGCTTGCACAACTTCCTGACCCAGCTATTTGACCTTGGGCTAATCTTTTAACCTCCTAGGACGGCCTCAGTTCCTTCAGGATAAAATTGAGGTGGGGCCTAAATGTTTTCCAAGATCCAGAAATAAAAATATACTCTTTAAGTGGTATTTTCTGGGAGAGTCAGTATTGCAGTACTATTCACCAAATGCAACCATTCGTAAGGAAAAAAAAAAATATATATATATATATCTTAATTTGAGAAGAGAGTGGCTTTTCTCAGAGATGGCATGTTGAGAAATGAGGGTGGTTCACTGCTGATAAGAGTCTCCATCTTCCTTTATTCCCTGAATATTCTAAAACCTGGATTGGAATGTGACTCCCGGCTGTTCTGTAGGACTGGAACAAGGGCTTTCTCCAAGGAGCAGGCTCTCGAGCTGGATGCAGTGTTTTACAGAAAGCTGGCACTAGGATGTGTGTCAGCCAGTGTTTTATTGACTCCTTCGTGTTTGGCCCTGGAGATAGAGGAGATAGTAGTTAATATTCATTAAGCATTTGCCTGATCTTCAGGGCTGTGCATGGATAATGGATGCAGTTCTCACACAGCCCCATAGTACAGGTATGTGTGACCATCCCCAGGTGACAGAGAAGGAGCGTGAAGCAGAGAGCAGTGATGTCTAGGTCCACGCATGGTAAACGTTGAAGCCTGGCTTTGAAGCCAGAGGCCTGCAGAGACTGATGGATTCCATGACCTTGATGAGGCTGCAGTCTTGGGGGCAGGGGACAGGATGCTAAGACATTAACAGATCGTTTTAACAGTGAGTCCATGAGAGGGCACCTCATTCAGCCCAGGGACGGGGGCTAAAGAGTTTGCTGGGGCAGATGATGCTGGGCTGGCCCTTGAAGAGTGAGTCAGAGTTAGCCAGACAAATTAGAGGGTCAAGGCCACACACGGGGTTCTGGGGTAGACAGGGATCTTGAGCCAGCACAGTGGCACTGAGTTCCCCTGGGCAGCTTTGCACTAGGGTGTTGGGGGCAGGGCATGGTCTCTGAGAGCTATTCAAACCAAGATTCCTGGGTGTGACATAGTTGCTTTCATTACTAGTATCTTCTGGAAGCTTCCGTCAGTGCGTTTTCATTTTCATTGTTTCATTTGTTGGTGGAGGAGAGTGAGTTTAGGGAAAGATCAGGGAACCACCTGTAGCAACCATTGTTTTCACACTTCAGCTACATTATTCTGTCTTCAGTGACTGGCAGCTGCTTGAAGCCTGTGGACTAGAAGTCAGCTCAAGTGCAGGATGTGGCCACAGCGCAGGCTTTGGTGACTTCTACCCGAACAGCTCTGCAGGCAGAGACCCGTTGGACCAAGAGGGAGGGCTTGCAGGTGCTGAAAGTGGATGTTGACGGTCTTGCATTGGGGGTGTTGACCAGACAGGGTTGTGTCTGTGCTAGGAGTGTGCACAGCTTTACAGCATTGTGTTCCTAGGGATGTTTTAGGCTTCCAAAGAGCCACTTGTCAAGCAGTCCTTTGGACCAGGGCACATGTGGTGTTGGGTGGGTGACATATTAAGGTCCTCTGGAGGGAGAGGAGTTGCACAGAACGCATCAAACTGGAATGTCTCTCAGACGTCCCCTGAACTCCTGCTAGCCGTGCGGACAGCTGGGACCCCGTCCTTCCATAGAGTGCCTTGGAATCCAGGAAGTGTTCCTGGCCAGTGCCCTGCTGGGCTGCAGGAGTCCTCCCTCTCCACCCGCCCTCCTCCACCACGTGGTCTGCAGGCTCCCTGCGTTCCAGGACAGACCCTTAGGTTTCTGCACCACTTCCTGCCCCCCACTCCCCGTTCTGCTTGTGGGTGGCGGGAAGGGTTCCCCTTCACAGAAATGCACAGATCTCTGTGTTAGGGGGGCTCTTTTTCCTCAGGTTCAAACATTCTCTTAAATAGGTGTGTGCTGAGCTGGCATCAATGCGAGTACTCTTTAACTTGCTTGGGCTGCTGCGTTGGTTCCGCTGGTGTCTCTAGCGCGTTCTGGCTCAGACACCTGCTGCACCTCCCACTGCTGGAGTAACCTGCCAGCCCCCCGCTTGAGCCTTCCGGGTTCCTCCTCACCTGGCTCCAGCCTGTCTTTCCAGGGCCGATCGCAAAACCGCCACCGACTTGGGCTCTCCCAGCCTCTCCGTGTGCCACATTCCCAACGATCCCTGAAGGCTCAGCGCAAGTGTTGCCTTTTTCTTTGAGCTGTGGGATTTCCTTGAGCTGATGTGGGTGACAGCAGAGATCTGCTCATCCGATACTGGTACTTCACAGATGAGAAGATGGAGCCACGCGGAGCAAACAGGTGACAGAGTTAAAGACCCAGGGCCCAGGCCAGTCTGTCACAGCCAGCCTCATGCCTTCTCTTTCTTCTCTTCTCGGGCAGAAGTGTTTTCTCTGCCAGGTGCTTCCATACCAACTATTTTTTTTTTCAGAACCCGTAATTGCATTTAAATCTCTGTAACCTAATTTTAGTGATTTACGTGACCGTCTTATTTCCTCTATTAAATTATAAGCTTTCCAAGGGTAGGAACTCACACATTTTTGCATTCCCTCAGTGCATATCATGCTCTCTCTGAATGAATTTTTGTTAAGTGATTGAATACCAGGCAGAGAAACCCGGTTCGAGAGGGAAACTGGGAGCAGACCACGAGCGAGGAGCTGTGAATTCTGCATCCCAGCATGATCTGAGCGAGGCCGAGACGCAGGTTCTCTGCGGAAGGGCAGGCCACAGAGCAGTGCACCGGGGGGCTGTGAGAAGTCAGGTGGGAACGTTAGCCTGGGTTCCGGAGTGAGGCCGGTAGAACGCAGCCCGGCCGGGGAGAGGGAGCCCCTGAGAATCCCGGCCGTGTAGACAGCAGGTAAGCGAGTTCCAGCCTCTGTGGGCTCGCTGCTGGGGGGCAGGTGGGCTGAGGCACTTGTGATGCACGGGCCGCAGGAGGCGCAGGCTTTGCCCCGTGATGTCTGCGGTCCAGCAGCGGGGAGATGGGTGAGCAGGGGCGGGGAGAACCGCGTCCGGGGAGGCCTGGCGAGCAAAAGGCAGTGGCAGCGGGGTGAGCGTGGGCAGTCTTTGCAGAGGTGGGCGCGTGGAGAAGAGGGCCCTGGGAGCTGGTGCAGAAGGGGCAGAGACTCCCGCTGAGCAGCGTCTGCTCAGAGGCTGCCGGGGAAACCGGGCTGGCGGGTGAACCCCCAGGAGCAGCAGAGGGAGCGGGGGGGCTCCTTCGCCCTTACGAGAGGGGCTCTTTCTAATGAAAGACTGGGAGGCTTTTGCCAAAGAAATGGCCAGACTTCCTGGGAAGAGTGTTTCCAGGTAAAGGCACAAGGGCCAGACACTCTTACGGCTCTTCCCGTGTGGGCGTTGGGGACGTGCCCCCGCTGAGCGTGCTGGGACGTGTGCGAGGGAGGATTCACAGGGATGAAGGTGCTCTCTGCCTCTGCGGGGGCCGTACTCGTGTGCTCTCCTTCGGCCTGTGGCGCCAGGTGTGCACTCACAGGGCGCTTTGCCTTGGGAGGTTTGTACCTTGCAGAGACCCCGGGGCCTGGCTCTTGTTATGTGATGAAGAACACCAAGAAGCAACTGGTCGCATGGATTCATTTTTCTGACAGCCCGATTGCCACATTGCCCCAGGGCACCTCTTGATAGCACGTGTGCTGGAGCGCAGTAGTCTAGGGCAAGGGGACAGAAGGAGCTTCCAGACTTTCAGAGTTTGGTGCCTCAGGATCTGAAATTTGTTAGCGGAAGAGCATGCATTTCCTCCTGATCCTTGGCAGGAGTCAGACCAACATAGTCCCTGGTATGCATGCGCTGGGGCCGGCTCTCTGCTCAGACATCACGGTTCCTTCGTGCTCCTTTACGTCTCGGCGAAGCGCTGGCCCTGGGCTGGTGGAGGGAGGCTGGCAGTGCGGAAGGTGGGGCCAGATGTAGTGGGAAAAAGAAAAGCAAAAAGATATCTCTGTCTCTTCCGTTTTGCGACCCTGAGGAGCTGCCTGTGTTTCCCTGTATGTTCTCCCTCTGCTCCCGGCCGTCTCGCTACCTCCCTCTTGGCATCGTGCGTTCGGGCAAAAGTGGCCACATATGAGAGTAAGATGTCTCGTTTATCCGAGGACAAAAGCAGGCAGGAAACCAGAGTCCGATGTGAGCAAACCGTAGGTAACGGGCAGGAACAAGGTCTGGAACCCAGGTAGAAGCATCTCTCCCCAGTCTGGCTCTGTCTTCCCGTGGGCGTCGTGCCTCCGTGTCTCTGCGGCTGGGCCACTTCTCTTCTCGTAAGGACACTGGCCATATTGGATTAAGACCCCCCCCCCCCTGTTCATCTCATCTTCACTTGATTGCATCTGTAAGGGCCACAGTCACAGGTACTGGGGCTTAGGGGTTCAACGTACCTTGTAGGGGACACCATCCAGCCCATTATATATGCATATGCTTGGCCAGCCACAGAATGCCTATTAACAAGGCCCTAAACAGGTTTCTGATTCCTGGATCACAAGGCGCTGAGGGTAGGTGGTCGCCGGCACTGGTGCAGCCGCCCTGGGATGTCGCCGAGGGCCCAGGGCCTCCTCTTCCTGCTCCGCCATGCTGTGGCCTGTTACCCTGTGTGCCCACGCTGATTGTCCCTGGTCACGGTGGCTGGCCACGGCTACGGCTGCAGACTTACGTCTTGTGTTTCAGGCAGTGGGGTGGGGGCGGCGTCAGTGGCATTTGGTCCCTTTTAGCAGGAAGAAACAAGCTTTTCCAAAGGTCCCAGTGGTGGGCCCTGGGCTTCATGGCAGCTCCAGGAGTAAGAGAAGGTGGGAGAGTGAGAGGCGGCCAGGCAGGGAGGAGGTCTCTGAGGGGCAGACGAGATAAAACTCGTAAAAACAAACTGCCTTGTGCAGTGCTTGGCTGTGCTAAGCTTTGATAAACTGTCTTTCCCTCCAGGAACCCGTATGTGCGTGGTCCAGATCAGTGCACATGTGGCCTAAAGGTGGCTGGTGTCATGCTAAGCACGCCTGTGCCTTCCGTACAGGGGCACAGCGCGGGGAGCGCTGGGGACAGGAGGTGGCGGTCCTGCCCCAGTCACCCCTGTGCGCCCCTAGCACCTGGCACAGGCCTTCGCCGAGCAGGTGCTCAGTCAATATTTGTTGGACCGAATCTACATCTTCTCCCTTCAAAGGCACTCAAGCCCAGAAACAAGCACATTCGTTCATTATCATATTCATAAATCTCCTACTGTTCATTTATGTGTTATTAGTATTACGTATTTACTTTTGTGCATTTATCCACTCATCTGGCAAAATCTGCTTGGTCCTGGGGCTTCACAGACACATGCAGGGCGGTTCGGTGAGCTGAGGACGGGTGGGGGCAGGGATGGGCGGAGGAGGCTTCGGGGAACAAGGTAGGAGATGAAAGTAGGGTACCGCATTCTGCGGTCAGCAGGACGGGGAGTCATCTCTTAACCTTTGAGGATTTTATCAATCCCAGTTCCACCGTAGTAAAAGCAGCCAGTCCGAACTCACAGGAAGGCCTTTTCACCCTATGATGTTCCTATCCTTCACTTCTCCTGCCTGAGAAACAGCTCGGCATTTAAGGCGCAGGGTTTTCCGTAGGCCGAGTCAGCGTCTGTGGAGGCCCCGCCGTGAGCCAGGTCTGTGCCGTGGACAAACGTGAATGGGACTCAGGGACGAGTCTTCAGTTCCTCCAGAAAACAGCGGATTCCTGCCTGCAGACTGGCTGAGGGAGGGGAGCGTTTCTTATCTGCTGATACTTTAATCGCTCCTGGGACTCTGCTTCCCATCTTGCCCGAAGCTCTGCGTCCTTGACAGTGACCTTGTTTCTCTCTGTCCCCACGTGCAGTGGGGCCAGCTATTCCCCGGGGGTGTGACCAGCCCAGGCGGCTGACCGAGGCCTTGAGCTGTGTCCTGCCGGCCCGGCGGATAGATAAGGCTGTTTTCCCTGGGCGGGCAGGACTTCTTCCCCGTGCGGCTGGAGCAGACCGAACACAGGCAGGTGGAGGGGAGGTGCGGGCTTGGGGCTGGGCTGTCCCCTCTGCAGCCTCTGGTCCTGTGGGGCCCTGGAGCCCTTGACCCGTGGCCACTCCCAAGTGAGCTGCTCCATCAGTGGGTTTCCAGTGTGAAAAACAGAATGCACAGCATCCAGGAACAGTTTTTATATGCATTACATGTTGAGGTCTATATCTTGACTATATTGGGTTAAATAAAATATATTATTAAAATTAATTTCCCATGCTTTTTTTGTTAACATGGTTATGAGATAATTCAGAATTACACATGCAGCTCACATTGCACTGCCCTGCACCTGTGTGGTGCTGATCTGGAGGGACTTGGAGAAGTGTGTTTCTTTCTCCCCAGGTGAGCGGCCTTTTGACCCGCTCTGCCCTCACCTGCCCTGGCATCCGGGGTCTCAGCACTGACCGCGCCCTGCACCTGCATCCCAGGCCTGGTCTGTGCTGTTTCCCTCCCGCTAGATGCTTCTTTTTTAATGTCTTGAGTCTAGGTGTGGAGGCTCCAAACTCCTCCCCACATGGAGCACCCCTGCTCTCTGCAGCCAGTGACGTTCAGACTCAACTATTCACTGACTCAACTCCATTCAGTATGAATTCAGATTCAAAAATTTTTGCACTTTTTTAAAAATATGTAAAATAGAGGGTTTGGGTCAGATGAACTTAACATTTTTCCTTAAACAAAAAAATTCCTTGACTGTTGGAATCTACCTTGGCGTTCAGCATCTTCCATCAGGTTATTCGCCACAGGTCCCCTGATTTTTCCTCTGGTTCCACCTGTCTCTCTCACAGCGGCCAGTGCTTTTGCCATTGGTGTTCTCTGGCCTTGGGTCAAGACAAATGGCTCCCACTGAATCCTGCACGTGTGTTGGATGCCCAGTGAGGACTGGCTGAGAGAAACCTCTCATACCCGTCTCTTCTCTGAAAATTCTCCATCTGCACCCTGGACCTCACCAGCACATCTGGAACCAACTGTGCTGCAGCCCCCCTCCCAGCTCCCGCATCCAGCTACCACTCTCCTCCACTGACTGCCCCATGCTGCGCAGGCTCCTGGACCCTGCTCAGCTCCTGCATGCTCACCTTCCCATGCTCTCGCCTCCACATGCTCACCTCACCTGCATGCTGCTCAGCTCCTGTATGCTCTCACATCCCCCATGCTCTCACCTCCACATGCTCACCTCACCTGCATGCTGCTCAGCTCCTGCATGCTCTCACCTCCCGCATGCTCACCTCACCTGCATGCTGCCCAGCTCCTGCATGCTCTCACTTCCCCATGCTCTCACCTCCTGCATACTCACCTCACCTGCATGCTGCTCAGCTCCTGCATGCTCTCACCTCCCCATGCTCTTACCTCCCTCATGCTCACCTCACCTGCATGCTGCTCAGCTTCTGCATTCTCTCACCTCCCACATACTCACCTCACCTGCATGCTGCTCAGCTCCTGCATGCTCTCACATCCCCCATGCTCTCACCTCCACATGCTCACCTCACCTGCATGCTGCTCAGCTCCTGCATGCTCTCACATCCCCCATGCTCTCACCTCCACATGCTCACCTCACCTGCATGCTGCTCAGCTCCTGCATGCTCTCACCTCCTGCATGCTCTCACCTCCTGCATGCTACTCACCTCTTTGCTGACAACTATGCATTTCTTATTTGTGTCCTGGCTTTCAGAGTTGTCCCCAATTTTCTTCTGCATCTTTGAAACCTGTGGCTTTTGCCAGCTGCATTGCCTGCTGTCACCTGACACTCTGTGGTCCTGAGCTTCCCCATGAACTCTCCCTGCCTCCCAATACCTGCTTTTTCCTGCACCCCAGCCTGGCCTCAGCATTCCCCGATGTGGCGCCCTGCCTTCTCTGAGGGTCAGAACTGTCCCCTCCTCTTCCTCCTGCTTCCAGGGGGCTCTGCGTGGCCCCTCCAGGACTCCTGGGGTCCCCTGAGAAGCTCTGGCATTTTGGAGATGTCGTGGAATGAAGTCAGCATCCTCTTACTCCCTGGACACAGCAGACACGGTGCCGATGGCCTGAGAGCTTTGCCAAGTGGAATGTTTTTAAAGCCTGGAAACAGGGATTCGCTCCAAAGTTTTTTGTTGTTTCTTTTTTAAAAACAAAAAAAAAAAACAGGACTGTTGTTAACACATATGTCATATGAGGTCAACAAAATTTAACTGTTATCGAGTCAACTGAAACTTAATGCGTAGTTTGATAGGCGTCGTATTTAACCTGAGATGAGGTGCCTTTTAAAGTTTGGCTTGAAGTTAGATGAGGGTCACGAGTCCCTGAATGAAGCACCACCCCCTCCCCCTTCTTCCCAGCTCCTCTGGACAGTGAGATGGGGCTCAGAGTCTGGCATTTACCTGTGGCACTGCCGGGGCGTGAACACACCCAGCCCGGCTCCCGGAGCTAAGGAGTGTGTCTTACTCATTGTGAATTTCCCGCGCAGGGCCGGGTGTGCTCAGCTTTCCACTGAACCCAGTACCTTTTTTTTTTCTTTATGATCCTGCCTGAAGTTTTATATTTCCTTTCTACTGAAACTCCACCATGCGGTGGTTTCCTAAACCACGCATGTCTATAAACTGACCCCAGATGGCAAAAACCCTCAGCTGGGCTGCTAATAAAAATAATCATTGTGAAGCTCACCTAATGGTAGTTAGTAAGACTTCAGTTTAAATTATATTTGACTCTTCCCTTGTGTTGACTTATGTATGTCACCCACACCATACTGTTTATGTAGAAACCAGTCTAGTTAAAATATAACTACCATTACGTGATAATAAATACCTTCAGAGATAAGATAGTTTTTCTTGTTAAGCATGAGATTACGGTTTAAACATTTTTTCCCCCCTAAGAGTAGCTAAAAGAAGCATTTTCTAATGTGATAACGTGGACTCTTGCTGCAGGAAGGAAGGAAATATAAATCATGTTGACTCAGCACAAGGAATGAATTTCTGGACCTAAACTGGGTGAAGGGATGGCTTAAGGATAAATGCTTTATTTTTTATTTGCAGTGGAGTTATTACTTTAGACATTTGTACTTTGGGGAATCTGGCTCAAGGAAATGATACTAAATGTGGAAACAAAATAAATGCTTTGTGCATAAATGCACCTCTTCGCGTTTTTGTTTTTTTAAATGACAGCCCCAAATGTGAAACATCTAAATATGGTTAAGTAAATACCGTGCTCTAATGAGATAAGATTTTTTGCAGATTGTGGACATGGGAAAATGTTTCATATATTATTAAGTGGAAAGAATTTTGAGGCAAAATTGTACAATATGAGGTACAGACATGGAAAATATACTGAGGAAAAGATTCATATCTCAGAAGGATTGGGACCTTTTTTTCTTGCTATTTTTGATTTTTTTTTTATTATGGTTGTATTTCATTTTTTAGTGAAATAAGATTATTTTAGTTTTTCTTAAATTAATTATAAATTCTGCCACCCCCAGCACACATACATTTTTATTATTTCATATACAACTCTATATATTTAGAGATATATTTCAACAAATGGATTGACGCGGTGTGTCAAGTGGACGTTTTGCTGCGGTGGGCTTGAATATAAATGAGTACTGGGCAAGGAAGAAGCCCTCTTGTTATTAACGCACCATATGGAGCCGCGGAGACCTCAGCCCACTGTCCTAAAGGGTGGCCCGTCCCGGGGTACCTCACTCCATGCCCATGCAGGTTTGGCTGGTGACAGTTAGTGCCAGAACTATGACGGTGGGGCCATCTCATGGTGTGGCAGGTGTGGTCCGTGCTGGAGCCAGTGAGGCAGGACGTCCTGCTCGAAACTTCAGACCCCGCTGGGCTTGTGCCAAGACCTTCCACCTCTCAGGACACATTCCCCTTTTATTCATCTATACAGTGAGGCTAGTACTAGGGTTGCTTTGTGGGGCTCCATGGAGGAGTAAATAAATCATGGCTATGAAAATTTAAAGGAAAATGTTGAAGGTGTATCCAAGAGACAGATCCACAGGTAACTCCTGGAGCTCCTCGGTGGTGAGGTGTGAGCCCCGGGAGCCCTAAGGGCTGTGGGGACTGGAGTGCAGGTGCTGCTGGGGCATGCAAGTCCACCTTGCAAAACTCCTGAATTGAAAACTGTCCTTCTGGTCCACAAACAGGGGAAGTATTAGGACCACCTAATGATTTTCTCTCGTTTTTTTTTTTTTTTTTTTTTGATAAACCTAGAACAGCCTAAATGAAATAATGCCATATTTCCTCCTTGCTCTGATTTTCTGTTTTGAGTATCGTTTTGTTTTAAATTTATAGTGAAATGCCAGTGACTCATAGTTTTTCTGGAAGTATGCTGTTTAGTCTCCAGATTTTTAGGGATTTTTCGAGCTATTTTTCTGTCACTGCTTTCTAGTTTAATTGCATTGTGTTGTGAGGGTTTGCTTGGTATGACTTCTGTTTTTTTGTTTGTTTGTTTTACATTTACATTGTGTTTTGGGGTCTAGAATGTTCCATTTGAGCTAAAGGACTTCTGTATTCTGCTACTGTTGGATGGAATATTCAGATCAGGTTGACCGTTAGTGCTGTTCATTTAAACTGTGTTCTTACTGATTTTCTGCCTGCTGGGTTTGTCCATTCTGGGAGGGTCTGTGAAAGGCTCCAGCTGTTAGTAGTGGATTTGTCCATTCTCCTTGAGGTTCCATCAGTTTTGCCTCATATATTTTTGCTGCTCTTTTGTAGGGTGCTGCATGTTTAGGGTTGATCTGTCTACTTGGAGGATCGACTGACTCTGTTATCGTTTTATAATGTCCCTCTTTGTGCCTGATGAGTTTTTTGCTTTGAGCTCTGCTTTGTCTGAAATTGACATAGCTTCTCTAGCTTTCTTTTGATTAGTGTTAGTGTGGTATATCTTTTTCTATCCTTTACTTTTAACCTGAATCTTCATATTTAAAGTGGATTTCTTGCAGAAACACAACATATAGCTGAGTTTTTGCTTTTTTATTCACTCTGAATATCTTTTGTTTTTTAATTGGTGTATTTAGACCATTCACATTGACACAAATTTTTAAAGTGGAGAATATTGCATACTGCTATTTGGATTTTTCTTTCTTCCCCTTGTTAGCCAAAGTTACATAGTTAAAGGATTTGCTTTCTAATTTCTTTAAAGAGGGTGTGTGTTTCATCTCACCGTTCTAAATAAACTATTTTTTTTTTTCCTGTGGCAATGCCTGTGCCATAACAAGCTTCTTATTTTGTCCTGATTTGGTATCTGGTTGGGTAGATCAAGTGGTTCTTTGTGAGCAACTTTAAGCCTAAGAATCAGCTTCATTTTTATGAGAGATTTCTTAGAATCAGGAATGATGGCCGAATTAGCTGAATGCTAACAAGAGATCACAACGAGAGAATTAAAAAAAAAAACCAAACAACTCATTTAATTAACTGATAGCCAGGGAGCCAGTGAGCTTGTTCGATAGGTATAATTTGACAAATGTCTGCACTGCTGCAGAGTGCATTTTATTCCCCCCCCCCCCCCAGGGAAGACAGATGTGAAGTGAGTGAGCGCAGGGCAGCCCCACTGGGACCCCTGTGTTCCAGCGCACAGACCATTAGCATACGACGCGTGTAGACAGAGGGCTGCTTTATGGACGCTGGACAAGACCTCTATTCATGCCAAGCAAGCCGCACACGTGAAAACCTCCCCGTGCAGTCGCTGCGTAAGCGTAACTGCACAGAGCTATATACTGCGTTTTGAGATACTCCCCTGCAAGTTCGGCAGCAGGTAAAAAACAGCCCTAGGCTTGGAAATGCACAGAGTGGGGAGAAGCAGAGGGCTTCCTCTGGCCCCCTTTTGTGTGCGCGTGCTTGAGGCACTGTAGGTGAGTGGGAGGGTCCCTCTTCCTGAGCAGCGCTTTGCAGTGATAGCCAGTGGGCCCAGCGTCTAGAAGGTCTGTTCTTTACGGGAAGGAGGGAGAGAGACAGGGAGGAGAAGGAAGAGCCTCCATTAACTCCGACTTCTTTGTGGTTTTCAGAGCAGCCTCCACCCAGGATCTGCTTTCAGGGGGCTACAAAGCGAAGAACCTAGGCCTTTTCTTGGAATTTTAATTCGGAGTTCGCAATGTGTTCTACTTAGTATACATGATCCTTTTGTGAGACAAAAGAAAAATAATTATTTTCTCTCAATGGGTAGCATCTCATGGGTAAAGTATACCGTATAGAAAATCTCTAGCCTCTAAACATTTAAAGTTAGGAATGCAGAGTAAAAAAGTGTTCAAAAAGGAATGAAACGAAGAATAAAATTCCCTCTAGTCCAAAATGATTATCAACAGCTTTTTTTTTTTTTGCATCCTTCTAGAAAAATTGTGTGTGACTTAAATTTACGTTGACAAATGCAGTCGTGTTATATAAATTGTTTTGTACTGTGCCTTTTTATTTGCTGATGTATCTCATACATCTTTTCATACCAGCATATGCAGTTTCAGTTTATTCTTCACTTGCATGGATGATGCAATAGTATTTATTCAACTTGTCCTCTATCAGTGGACATTTATGTCACTTTCCACTGTTTGCACTTGCAAAGAATGCTTGTGAGGTTTTTTTTTTTTTTTTTAATATACACATGAAATAATTTTGCCAATGTATCTCTAGAGTATGTACCGAGGGCAGCCTATGTGGGTCAGAGTTATGTGTGTTTTATATTTTTTGATCTGTTTCCAAGGGTTATGTGCGGGCATTTTTCCAAAATGGCATCCACCAGTTGTACTACGAAAAAATGAAATTTCTTCTTTCACCGCATCCAAGAGTATTGGGTTTTTATTTACCAGTATCGAGGTTTTTAAACCTTGCTGATCTGATAGGTAGGATATGGTATCTTTTTACTTCATGTCTTTAATTAAGAGTGGGATTCAGCATCTTTTCAAATGTTTATCAGCCAGTGACTAGTATTTCTCTTTCTGTGAACTACCTGTTTCCATTTTTTGCCTGCTTTTTTATTGCTGTGTTTTCTACTGACTTACAAATTTTCCTTTGTAAATTGGAGGTATTAATTCTTCATTGCATGTAATGAGCGAAACTATTTCCGATTTTGTCATTTGTTTTTTTTTTTTTTTTTGCTTATGGTATTTTTTTGCAAATAGGAATAAATTTTATATAGTTATATCTTTATGACTTCTGTATTTTTGAAGTCGGCTTTGAAAGGCCCTCCTTTTTGGGTTATAAGCAATTTATAAACAATTCAGTCGTGTGTGTGTGTGTGTGTGTGTGTATGTGTGTGTGTATATATATTTTTTTTTTTTTTTAGTAAAGGTATAGTTTTACTTTTAGGCATTGTTAGGAGACCAGCCTAGTTTTTTCCCACCTGTGTGGCCATTTGTCCCAACACTGTCTCGTGAATGACTCATCTTTCTCCAGTTGTTTTAAGACACTACCTAGAAGCATTTTGAGATATCCACAGGGAAGACACCTGTGGAGTCGAGGGTGAGAACAGGTGCTTTGCAGCTGGACTTGCTCGGGCTGCACCAACCAGCTATCTAACTGGGGCAAAGATTTTAAACCGCTTCCTCTTGTGCAACGTGCAGCTTTTGTGCGGTGGCCTTGTGCGTGCTTTTGCCAGTGCCGTGCTTATCACAGCCACGCTCAGCGAGGCACACAGGCATTGCTCAAGTTAAAACAAACCTTTGTCAAGGTGGGGTGGGTGCTATCCTTGCTTCTCATCGCCACTCCTAGACTGTCGCTCCTCCTGTCACCATCCCGCTTCCTTTTTGTCCGAGTCTTCTCCAGAAGCACCCCATCCCCCGCCCCAGCCGCCACCACTGTCATCAGCCATTGTGGCAGCTAATGCACTGTCCTGCCTCCTGTTACGACTTCATCGTGTCAGGCCGTTCCCCAACTGGGATCCTTCTCTGTGTTCCCTGATCTCCTCCTCCATCTTCCATTAACCCCCCACTCCTGTGGTAATACCCAGTAATTCTGAAATCTGGACATCACGTGGTGTCCCCTTCTGTGACCCTATGTCATCGCAGCTGACCTCCATTTGCACCTGACCTTTAAAAACTCTTCCGCCCCACTGGGACCTCCACCCTGCTTCCCTCGCTGTGTTCATTGCTGTCCCGTGTCCTCACTCCTCTTCTTTCTGGAATGTTGTTCTGGTTTCACAGTCACCTGGCAAAAATCCACCTTTGGCTACATCCAGTTTCCTACAATCCGCACCTGGGCCCGAGCCGCTGGGTGTGGCTGGAGTGACACCCTCTGCCTTGCGGCTCCGGCAGGCACAGCCCAGCAGTTCTGCCGTGTCCCCTTGGCTTGGGGAAACCACTGTGTCCTGGGGTATCCCTCTCCCGCCCCCGGGGCTCCTCCTGCCCTGTCTGAATCTCTGTGTCCAGGTACCAGAGGGCCCACGGCCCATCCTCAGGCCTCGTCTGTTCTCCTTCCCTTGGACAGCCGTGCCCAGGTGAGCTCTTTCGGTCTCCTGACGGCAGCTGCACATCCATCCTGGCGGCTCCTCACTGGTGTCCCCGGACCACCCCGAGCCGGTGCCTGTCCCCTGCATAGCTCTGCACACATGCAGACCTCCCCGGCACGGACAGCTCTGTTCACACGATCGCTCAGGACAAGGACCTGGAAGCATCTTTGACTTTTTCCCCTCTCTTCCTCCTTCCTTCCTTCCTGGGCTTTTGGATCAACCTTTAGAATCTCTTGGGTTTTAGCTTCTCACCACTGTCACCCCGATTTCCTTAGGACAAGTCACCACCACCCCTCGTGGAGCGTGTTCCTTCTGCGTGTCCTCTCGGGTCCTGCTTCCTCACTGCATTCGGGTCTCACTCAACATAGCGCCTCTTCAGAGAGGCCTGAAAGACCACGCCAGGAAAACAGCACCCCCTTCCTCCCCTGGTTTTATTTTATTATAGCTCTTATCACTAACTGACGGCACACTGGTAATGCATATGTGTGTGCACATATATGTGTAACTACACATACACGTATGCATACGTGCACACCCACACATATACACACACACACACATATGCTGAGATGACAAAGTTCTAAAAGTTTCGAGTGGTTGTCCCTAAGTCTATTTTTTTTTCTCCTAGTGACTCCATCCAGCTTAACAAGAAGTGATCTTATATGTAACTCACTAACACGACCCTTTTCCATATTGATGTACATACACTTGGTACAAGTAATAAGTAAAATAATTTTTTTAACATATATTTTTGGTTCAGGTTGGCTTTCTCAGTTATTCCAAACTTTACGTTGAGTCATTTTTTTCAGATGATCCTATAAAAGAGTGAATTAATTAAAACGTATTGAAGCTGCCAGAGGAGCAGACTCTTAGGAAACAGGAACCCTCATCCTGTGCCTGAGTGTGTCCTGTTTGCTTCAGTTACTGTGAGGGCCCTGTGTGGCCTAAAGGTCCCTACACAGTGTGACGTCCTGCAGAGCAGGGACTGTGTCTTCTTCATCTGTCTATCACTCCGTCCTGGTGTCAGGGTGGGTGGTGGGGGTGCAGGAAAAGTTTGAGGAATGGATGAATATTTACTACAGGTGTCCTGTGCAAACATGCATTGCTGGTGTTCTGCAAAAGCAGGCACTAAAAATACCAAGGTTCATTGGGACTGAGCACGTGAAGCCTGTGTGGCATTGCAGCTGGAGTGCCTGGGCAAGCGTGCAGCGTGGCTGGAGGGAGGACACACAACCAGCCGAAATGCTGCAGCGCTTCATCTGTGCCCGTTTGCTGGTGCTGAGGCAGAGCAGGTGCAAGGTAGCTGTGTACCAGTGGGCTGCTGTCTGGGTGGGGACAGGGGCTTTGCAACCTGCCAACAGCCTGCAAACCACACAGGGATATCCCAGCACACCTCCTGGGCAGAGAGCTCAGCAGCCAGGCTCTCCTTTATAAAGCTTTTTATAATGCAGCTCGAAAAGGTGCCTACTGCCAGTGCTCCAGCTGAGCAGAGAGCTTTTCTTCCTGCGGGAGATTTTAATTCTATTTATGGGCTCTTCTTACCTGGGGAAAATGGCAGCAACGTGCAGTAAAGGAGACTTATTATCTTCTGTTTGAAGGATTGGAATTTATTGTCAAGCAAAGGCAGAAGATAGATTTGCAACAGAGCGGATGCCATTTCCTGCAATGTGTATCTTGATGCTGCTCAGGACCAAGGAGGACCAGCTTTCTGTAGGCAAGAGGCCCACTCTCTGTCAGGGCAGGTGACGTTTGGAGGTCCGGTTACAGCTCTCCGCTAGGGGAGACGTTAGCAATGAAGACTACAGCCCTGAGCAGCCCGGTCACTGGTGTTGCAAGAAAATTCCCATATTCAGGCTGCACATGGGCAAGGCTTGCTATTTCAGTAAAGGAGCATTAAGGAGAACATATCCTTAAGAGAAATGTGGGTCTGTCCACCAGGGTTTGTCTCGTGTCTGCTGCTCTCTGATGCTCTGCCTTGAAGAGCCTGGGATGGCCCAGCAGAGGCAGAGGGGGAAAGAGAAAGGTGCAGTAGATTTTGTTCTTTGCCTCCCTGGCCAGAAATGCCTGAAAATAAATAGAGTTAAGATATTGATGTTGTGGTCCTGATGAGCAAAATCTATACTTGAGAAAAGAGAATATTTGGGAAATCCTGGTATAATCTTGCCTTAGTCTTTTAAATTTTTTTTTCCAATTGATAAATTTCTTTCTTCCTTTTTAAATAATAGTTTCATTGAAATATAATTCACACAGCATAAAAATCGCCAGTTTTAAGTGTGCCGTTCAGTGGTTGTTAGCATATTGGTGAGTTCTGCAGCCATCACCACTCTTCCATTCCTGACCATTTTCAGCACTAAGTCTCTGCACCCATGAGCACCCACTGCTTACATACTCCGAGTCTCTGCAAACAGTGATTTACTCTCTGCCGCTGTAGAGTTGCCTATTCTGGACCTTGCATGCGGTTTTGCATGATCTGTGACCTTCAGTGTCTGGCTCCCTTCACTCAGTGCACTGTGTCCAGGACTCACCCACCTGGTAGCATGATTGGTACCACGGGCCTTCTTAGGGCCACCTCCATTGTGTGGCCATCCCACAGTGTGTGTTGCACATTTTCCAGCTGATGGAAATAGGGGTTGTTTCTACTTTAGGATATTATGAATAACGCTGTGAACTCTCACGTGTAGGTTTTTGCGTGGAGATGGGTTTTCATTTCTTTGGGGTATGTACCAAGGTGTGGAATTGGTGGGTCATGTGGCAACTCTATGTTCAACACTCGGAAGAACTGCCAAGCCATTTCCTAAGGCCGCTGGGCCACTTGGCATTCCCACCAGCAGTGTGTAAGGGTTCACACTGCTTCACATTCTTGCCTGTGATTGTATTACCTGTCTTTTGATGCTAGCCGTCCTAGTGGGTGTGAAGTGGTATTTCATTGTGGTTTCGATTTGTATCAATTGAGTAAACATGGAAGGCATCTTTTCATGTGCTCATTGGCCCTTTGTATATCTTCTTTGTAGAAATATCTGTTCAAACCCTTTGCCTGTTTTTTTTATTTGGGTTGTCTTTTCATTATCAAGTATTCTTTATATATTCTGAATACAAGGTCCTCATCAGATATATGATTTGCAAATATATCCTCCAGTTATGTGGGTTGTCTTTTTACTTCTTCTTTTTTTTTTTTTTTTTGAGACAGAGTCTCACTCTCTTGCCCGGGCTAGAGTGCCGTGGTGTCAGCCCAGCTCACAGCAACCTCAAACTCCCGGGCTCAAGCGATCCTCCTGCCTCAGCCTCCCGAGTAGCTGGGACTACAGGCATGCGCCACCATGCCTGGCTAATTTTATATATATATATATATATATATATATATATATATATATTTTTTTTTTTTTTTTTTTTTTTTTTTAGTTGTCCAGCTAATTTCTTTCTATTTTTTTAGTAGATATGGGGTCTCTCTCAGGCTGATCTCTAACTCCTGAGCTCAAATGATGCTCCCTCCCTGGCCTCCCAGAGTCCTAGGATGACAGGCATGAGCCACCAGGCCTGGACTTTTTTTTACTTCTGGATGGTGGTTTCTGACATAAAGTATTTTCATTTTGATGGATTCCAGTTTGTTTATTTTTTTTAATTTTATTGTTTGTGATTTTGTTGCCACATTTAAGAAACCATTGCCTCATTCTAAGATCACAAGGATTTACTCTCATGTTTTTTTTAATAAGTTATAAGAGTTTTATAAGTGTAGCCCTTACATTTAAATCTGCGATTCCTTTGGAATTAATTCTTGTGCAGGGTTTAAGGTCTGTGTCTAGATTCAGTTTTATAGCACCATTTGTTGAAAAAAACCACCATTTACTCACTGAAATGTCATGATACTATTGTCAAAAATCAGTTAAACACGAATGTATTTTTGGTTTATTTTTGGACTGTCTATTTTGATCCATTAATCTGTATTTTCTTCCTTATGCCAGCATTACACTATCTTGATTAGTGTAGTTTATAGTACATTTTAACATTAAGAAATCTAGGTCTTCCAACTTTATTTTTCTTTTCCAGGTTCTTTTGGCTATTCGGGGTCTTTTGGATTTTTTTGTGAATTGTAGGATGAGATTGTTAATTTTTGTAAGAAAGGCAGCTGAGATTTTAATAGAGATGGCATAGAATCTTTTACTCAATTAATCTATTAATCAATTTGGAAAGTATTGCTATCTTAACAATATCGTTTTCCAATCTGTAAATACAGATGTCTTTCTATTTATTTTGGATCTTCTTTAATTTCTTTCAATGATGATTTGGTAGTCTTCAATGTACAAATGTAGTATATCTTTTGTTAAATTTATTTCTAAATATTTTATTCTTTTTGTTGCTTTTCTAAAGTGCGTCTCTTGTAACAGCATCTAGCTGTCATTCATTCTTCCAATTTCTGCCCTTTGGAGTGTCTGAACCGTTTAATGTGATCGCTTATAAAGCTGATTTTATCTCTGCCACTTTACTATTTGTATTCTATGGGTCTTGTGTCTTTTGTGTCTCTCTGTTCTTCCGTTTTGCCTAATAGATAGCTTCATTATACCATTTTATTTCCATTTTTGTTTATTATACATTTTTGAGTTCTTATTTTCCTGGTTGCCCCGGGGACCAGGCGTTTCTGTAGACCTCTCCCTGTGGGAGTCCCACTGGGCAAAGCCGAGTGGCAGTGATTGGGACAGGAGGGGACAGAATAGGAGATCCAGGGACAGTTTGTCATCCCAGAATTGTCTTGTGTTGATGCATTTATCTGTTAAGTTCTTGGTGAATATTTTGCTTAGTAAACCTCAGTCCCTTCTCCCCTGAACTGTTATGCTTTGCAGGTGTTTGATCGGGTGAGATTTCTAGTAATTCTGCCAATGGTCTTCCCTCCAGGCCCAAGGCCGGTGCTGGGGTGAGGCTGGAGAGCCGGGCTTCGTGCCCTGCTCCCTCCACTCTGCCCTCTCAGCGCCCTGCCCTTCTCTCCTCCCCAGGTAGCCGGCACCCTGCTCACCTGACATGCCTCCAGGTGCCCCAGCTCTGCAGGAAGCCCTGGTGCCAGCGACCTTCTCCCCCTCCTTCCTTCGCCGCGGGACATGAGGGAGGAGCCAGCTAGGCGCACGTAAGCGCCACGGGACGGATGCCAGACTTGGCCGGAACGTAGTTCTTCTCCTGCCCTCTGACTGCTCAGAGGTAACTTTGAATTTGGAAAATGAAGGCTTGCAAACCTTAATGTGTCTCTTCTTAGTGGACTCTCAGACCACTGTCCGGCCTGCCTCAATGGATTTTCCTACACCTCTTAAGCCACGCCTTGTAGGCAGTTGCCTAGTGGTTTCCCCTGAATGAATTTTAAAGATGGTCCTCAGCACATTCTGCTAAACTATTGCAGTAGTTTGTGCTTTACAGAGATTTGCACGATTCCTTATTTACTGCTTATCACAGTCTCTCGAGTATCAAGTTTTAGAAGGTCAGAGTGATACACCTAGATGCTCCCTGATTTCTTAGTTCATGGAGAACATAGGGACCGAGCCCCTGTGTCGTGCTGGGACTTGCTCTAGCGCAGGACACACAGGGGACGCAGCCGTGCCACTGCCCACTCTCCCAGGATGCTGTGCTAGTGGGGGCGCGTGTGGATGGTGGGGTGCAGACAGGCACGGAGGGACGGGCAGCACACGGTTGACAGTGCGAAGAAGCAATTATTACCTGCTACCTGAAAGGCACCAGTGTTGTGGAGAAAAGAACAGGTGGGCTGAGTTTAGTGGGTAGGACAGGTTTCGGGCTCCAGTGGAGTGTCCTGGGAGGTCTCATTGGAAAGGTGACATTTGTACGTGGACCTGAAGGTGTTGCAGGAACTAGCCATTTAGCATCCATGCAGGAGCATCGTAGTGGGAAGGGACAGGTGGCACGGGGCCCTCGGCCAGAGCATGGCACTTTGGAGGAAGCCTACAGCCGTGGTGGCTGGCAGGGAGGCAGCGGGAGGGGTGAGCTGGGGTGGGCCGGCGGAGGTGACAGGGCCTGGCTGTGGCTGGCACTGCAGGCTGGTGGGGGATTCTGGGCTCATGATGAGAAATCAGTGCAGGGTTTAAGCGGAGGAGAGACAGGGTCTGCATTCCATTTTAATAGGGTCCCTCCAGCCCCTGCATGGGGAACATGCTGTAGAGTGGAGGATGAGGGTAGAGTCCAGGGGACATCTCAGAGAGAAGCCCGTCCTCGTAACCCAGATGGGAGACCATGGTGCCATGCTCTGCTGGTGGCAGTGGAGTGGTGGCCGCGTTCTGGGTGTAGTTAGAAGAGGGAGCCCTGCAGATGTCCTGGCAGAGTGCACGTGCACTGTGAGAACAGGGAGCAGTCTGTGTGTACTGATGCCAGGGACTTTCGTTTGAGTCACTAGATGGTGTTGTCAGCAACTGAGGTGGGGGCGGCTGCAGCTGGGGAAGGTTTGGGCCCGAAGAGAGATTAGAAGTTCGGTTTGAACATGTGGAATTTAAGATTATGAGACGCCCTGATGGAGACGCCGAGTGGGCAGTTGAGCCCAGGCTGGTGGTTTCTGAGGGCCGTCTGCCCTGGAGGGGTCACGGGAGCCTGTGGTCTGTGGCTGGCATTGACGGAATAGGCTCAGATGAGATCCCCGTGAGAGAGGAGGAGTTTTAGGGGTTGGACCTGGGCCCTCCAGCGTCATGGGGGACAGGAGAAGAGGACAGGCTAGTGAGAGGGAGCCACCAGAGGGGCAAGGGGAGCCAGGCGTGGGATCATGTCAGAAAGGAGGGAGTGCAGGGCTGGCCCAGGGCTCCAGGCCTGGGTCCCGGGCAGGCCCTGGTCTTCTGGCTGTGGTGGCACACACAGCTTGGGAAGGTGCAGGGGAGGGGTTGGAGACAGACTGTCCACAGCTGTTCTGAGAAGCTTTGCTGCAGGAAGGAGCAGGATACGGGGTGGTGTCTGGTGGGGCGAAGAGGGGCAGGAGGACCGTGTGTCGTGGGGATGCTTTAGCAGCAAGTTCATAGGTAGATGGGAGTGACCCAGTGTGGACGGAGGACTGTTCATTGGTGCTGCAGGACAGATGGTTGCTGAAGGCATTTCTCGAGTAGGAGAGAGAGGGGACTGTGGACAGGGAGGTCCGTCCTGGCTTTAGGAGGCGCACAGATAGTTCCCGGGGGTGTGGGCCCGATGACAGATGGGGAGTGGCGCTTGGAGGGGGGGGCTCTGCAGCTCTCTTCCGATTGTTTGTCTTTCCTCTGTGAAATGGGGCACAGTCAGCAGCTGAGGAGATTGCGGGGGATTCGCAGAGACAAGGAGGCAGCAGAGAGGCCTCTTGGAGGGGGTGCAGAGTGGCCGCCTGCGGGCAGCGGGAGCCCACCGGCAGCTGTGGCCACGCACTGAAAGCGTCACTCTGGGAAGGGCGGCCGCCTGCTTCCCACCCGCTTCCCAGACAGCCGAGCTGGGGGGTTGGTGCACGGGGCGGCCTGTCAAGAACTGAATGACCTTTGATTGCTTGGCCAAGCAGAGAGGGCCGGAGGGCGGGAGCGGCCACCATTGGCGTGTGTGCAGGAGAAGGATGATCGCGCTCACTTGCACAGGGGGTGACACGGGAAAGTGAGGAGAGGGAATGAGGGGCGATGCGGGACAGGAGATGCAGGAAGGGGTCGTTTGCACGGTGGGGCCGGAGTGCTGGAAAAAGGGCTGGAGCAGTCCCGGGTGGTCTGGGGTGGTGCGAGGAACTGGGAATTCGGGGCGTTTGGGGGACCCCTGAGTTCCAGCCCTCCTCCTCCGCAAGCCCTGGCTCCTCTGTGACCCGGCCTTGCATTGTCATGGTCTGACTGTAGAAGGGCCAGCTGGAGAAAGCTTGCTGGCCACCGGCTCCACATGCAGCGTTACCCGATGTCCTGTTGGTGACACGGGGACTGTGCTGCTCACGGGTCACAGGTACTTGTCCTGGCTGGGTCCCCGTGGCCTAGTCATGGCCATGTGGAAGTTGACATTGATTGAAGCTGCCCTCCCACTCCCTTTTTGATTCCTTGGAAAATACGTGCATTCTGATTAACTTTAACTTAGAGATTTTAGGAGTATTGCAGCTTTCCTTGCGGTGCACTTATTGGTTGAGATACGTAGAGCCCCTCGAGTGTGCGGGAAAGCATTAAAGCGCTGGCGGAAACGCACGTCAAGGCCAAGTGGGATTTTACATCCTTCCCTGCGTGGCCCCCAGCCCCTCCCGGGACACTCTGTCTGGGAATCTGCCTCAGACAAATTCCAGAACTGTGGAGCGGCGTCATATTCACAAAACATTCATGGCAAAGAGGACAAAAGAGGGCAAAATATCAGAAAATGACATTCCAGGACAAGCAAAGACATTTTTAAATGTTTAGGATTTTAGAGTAATATTTTTAAATGTTTAGGATTTATAGAGCGAGATGGTTTTCGTGGACTATGACCACCACCCTTAGTTCACCCTTCTGTGATTGAAGTAGCTAAATCTGAAACACAGGTTTTTGTTCTGTTTTGTTTTCTTTTGTTTTGTTTCCCAAGTGGAGAGAATATCATTGGCTTTTTTTTGAAAAGAAAGAAACCTTTGGCTCGCGGGCCTTCAGGGCAAAGGTCATCTTGAAACACAAACTAGAAACGAAAATGTGAGTACCCTGCTCTAGTTCCTCGTGGGTTCAGAGTTGCTGACGTGGAGAATTGAGACAGTATTTTTAGAAATGGAAACCGTTAGAGAAGCTGTTCTGAGATGTGGCGGCTGGTGGCTCTGTTAAAATCGATCACAGCGACCACATTTTCCGTGTTTAGCTCAGTCAGTTATAGTTTTTTGTTTTTTGTTTTTGGAGTGCTGTGGTCCATTTCCATACGTGGGCTGTGCCGTAGGCTGCGGCAGTCTGCTGCTGGGTCTGCCTTCTCCAAAGCCTGCCTGGGGTGGACAGGGGCCGGATTGCAGGGGGAGGGATGACTCCAGGTAAAGGAGCAGCCGGTACCTGTTCCCTCTGATGTATGGGTTTCTCCAGAAAGGCGGAGCAGACATGAATCAGCATCCATTATATGCAAGGTGGCATGCCTCGGGCCCTGAGGGTAGATGGGGAGACACAGGCTTCCGTCTGTAAAAACACGGTTTTCTTTGAGTGACGTTAACAAGCTGAGGATGTGGACTCTGGTTCTGGAAACTTGAGCACAGGCCAGAGTAAAACCAAGGCAGTGAGCGATGGATGCTGAGGACTAGAAGAACTCCCACAACCAAGGCACGGTGAGCCTGCTGCGGGGAGAGGACAGGGGCGAGACGGGGCCCCACACACGGGACTGGGGGGCCGTGGGGGCTGAGGAGGTAGGGTGAGCCGCCCTGGGGACAGGGGACAGCCCTGACAACACGTGGGGTGGGGAGAGAAAGGACTCGGAACAAAGGGTTCTGGACGGGCATCCTGGGTGGGCGCTGCGGGGCTTCGAGGGACAAGACTGCAGGTGGCGAGAAGATGCAGTAGGAAAAGTGGCTCGTGGGGCTTAGCAAACATTAATGCGATTTTTTTTTTCCTGATTTTAAAAATAGAGTTTTGGTGGCTCCCAAAAGCGTAACGATAGAGCTTCAGAGGCACATGTGGTACACATTTACCAAAGAATTATCGTGCCTCCCTCCTCCCATGCTTCTAGCATCATAAATAGCTTCTAATTTCAGCTCCACTTAACAGTGCTTTATCAGATATTAATGAGAAAACCATTAGTGTCTTGCCCTTACAATCTGTCATAAAATGGATAATAACATAATTCAATACCTCACTCTCACTTTACTCCTCACCTTGCTGAGTTTAATAACCTATTTTATGAGTTGTGTTCCATAGTCTATTTCTCAATGTTTTAAAAGTGTTTCCCTGTCTCTAAATATATAAACTATAAATAAACATGACACAGATAAATGTATATGCGAACATATATATAATAAATACAAAAATATTTATTTACATTTAAAATTACGCCGACACCTTTTCTGATAGAATGTAGGTCTGACTGGCTGATTGGTTTGACGGTGAGAACCTTCCTTTATCTCTTTGGATATTGGAATGAGCTAAAGATGCAAATAATATTGACAAACATGCAATTAAAGCATTTGTTATAATAAAATCATGTATAAAGTTTTTTTTCAAGCTTTTGCTAAGTACATTGGCTTCAACAAGGTGCCTTTTTAAGAGAAAAAGTAATGAGTACAATTAAGTTATTTATAAAGTCTTTGCACAGCCTTTTGATGTATTTCCCAGAAATGAGGTCCTGAGTGACTAATGTCCTGGTTTTATATCCTTGTGCAGATCTGGTTCCCAGAGGTTTTCTCGTGTGGGAAAATGTGCTGATTGAGCTGTCAGCTGATCACTGAAGTTAGTTTTTATTTTTTTACCCTGTGATTTTTGGCATATGTAAAAAAGTTCAAAGACTTGAGTTTCATTTTTACAATACATTGTCTGAACCTATCTATGTATATGTGTGAACAAGGCACTCAAGTTATTACAGCTATAAAAATGAAAAAATGGGAACAAAATTGGGTATTATTATAAATATAAGCAGTATTTATCTGTGAACACACAAACTTCAGTAGAAAAAAACTCCACATCATTCTATATTTAATAAAGTTTTATTTTTAGACCTAATAAGTATACATAAATTTAACATATTTATGCTGTTCTTATCAGTTGTATAATATAATAATTACAATTAGATTTAATACACAGAATCTTAGGGTGACAAGCTTTTTCAAAAATTAATAAATTAATACTTTCCTTAATTTTAAAAATCAATAAAATACTTCTAACGATAAAATATAGACAAAGAATCAAAAGTAGGTTAGGAGAATCTGAATGGTAATATAGTTTCGGAGAGTTAAAGGAATGTTATAAAATTTCTGCCAGAGGAAAAAAAATTTCCTACATACTTTAAAAATTAAGAGATATGCCAGAAACTAAATCTTTTTCGACGGTTGCTGACTTGTTTTTTAGAGAGCAGTATGTTAGAAGTTACATCTTTTTCAGCTATTTGAAGTTCTTAGAAAATGTTTTGATGGCAACTGAGGAATGTGTAAAGAGCCTGTGTAGTTTTTAAAAATGATTTTAGGATGTATTCAGGGCACAAAAAAAAAAAAAAAAAAGAAGAAAGTGTCAGCTTCATGCCACCCAGAGGGGACAAGAGGCTCTATGGGGTAAGTGGGACAAGGTGGACATTGGGAGCCATAGATGGTGCAAGAGCGTTGCTGCCCCTTCCTGCCCAGGTGATCAGGGGAAACCACTTACTCTGGGAGCCCGGATTTCTTCCTTGTGCAGTGGAATGGCATGTTCTTAGTGAGAATCACTTGTCTTGGAGGCTGGGGAAGCTTTTCATGAGGTGTAAGCAACATGAAGATATCAGCACTCAAACACTAGTTATGAGCTGAGGACTAGAAGCAGATGAAATGATCACCTGCAGCCCCATCCCAGGCCCTGAGGTGGAGGCCTGGTGCAGCCCTGCTAGGCCCTGCAGCCCCAGAAGATGCAGACACGCTGCCAGGGAGCTGCACTGCTCACAGCTGCAAGGAGGGCTGCGTGTTCAGGTGGGCATACACGTTTCATTCTCTGAGGGGGGAATATTCCGATTATGACAGAGGGCTATGGCACTTTGGGCGTTCTGGATCTGGGTAAGGGATGTCTTCCAACACAGCAGGGAGAAGGGGCAGCCTTAGGGGAGGGTGGTTCTGTTCTCAGGCTCTTGGAGCCATGCAAGTTTGGGCCCTGTTCCAGAGGTCTAGGGAAACCCGAGATAACTCACAGTTGCTGCTAACGGCTGTCGCTCCTGTATCACTTTGACGTTCCTAAATGGACTTCCGCTTACGCTGTTTCTTTATCAGTTCCCACAGTGCCCCTGTGAGTCACAGTGTGCCACCTTGTGCAGTTGAGAAAGCCAAGACTGGGGGAGGCTTGCTCAGTGCACTTGTCATCGGCGGAGGGGGATGAGCCCGTGATGCCCAGCTCCCAAATCTCACATCATCCTTCTGCAGAGCAGAAGCTTTGGAAGGACTCTTAGGAGGCCACTCTCAGCACCAGGAAAGCAGGGAGGGTTAGGAAAGCTTGGAAAACATCTGGGTTCAGAATGGAAGTGATTTAGGACTGCAAGAAGACCCTGCCTACAGGATCAGGTGATCATGGGTGTGGTAGAAGGAGAGTGGGGTCTTTCCTGGATGCCGGCCTTTTGCAGGAGTCCCCTTAAGGGCTATCAGCTAGTGCTTTGTGTGGCTCAAAAAAAGTTCTTAAACCCAAGCAGTAACTGCCCAAGCGAGGGGAGGCCACACATACTCAAGTCAGATGAATAATTTTGCACAGTTTAGGAACATCACTGTTAAGAGGATGCTAACATTAGGGAAAGAGTTGAGTGTGGGCAGAGGATGGGCACCGGTGGGCTCTGGAGTGGAGTCCCCATTCCTGGAAGTGTGGGCCAGGCAAGGTGACCACGCAGTGCTTTGGAATTCTGTTCTTTTCTCCCGGTTCAAGTGGAACGCTGGTGCAGGCTGAAGTCAAACCCCAGTGAGTGTGATATCGTCACCCACACCTCCCAGAAAGAAAGTCAAATGCAGTTTGAGGTTTTGAAAAGTCACAGTCTTGAAGAGCCTGTTGTGTTAAACTTGTCTTCACCGTGTAAGTGAACTGAATGTGAGGATTAACTAGAAACAGGAGGTTTTGTAAAGAAACGGTTCCAGGATGGGGCAACAGAATCACATGTCAGAATCTGAAGAAAGAGGAGGTTAGTCTGGGGAAGGCATTTCACAGTACTTTTATTTATTTATTTGGGACATCAGGGAACTACAAAAGTAGAACAGAGCGAATTCCAAGTACCTGGTCTGAGGAAGGTTCTTCCTCGGGGCAGGAATGGAAGGGTGGTCGTCTGTATTAAAAGGATCGTGACATCTGTAGACTTAGGGAGCTGGCCTTGGAGGTGGGTCCGGGCTCTTGAGCATAGGGCTGTGCTGCTGGCCCAGGAGGAGGCAGGGGGAGGAGGATGTGGAATTTGTCCCGGAAGTTCCATCCCAGAGGCCTGAACTCAGCCAGACCAGCCAGGTTTTCTTTAAATCCGTTGATGATGAATCAACATGGGATTTTTCTGAATCTGTTCAGGATCTGTCTTTGCTCTGAATCTTAACTTTTGTATTCCTGTTCCAAAAGTTTACCAATTAATTGCTTAATTAAGTAATTACGGATACCTTATTTTTAAAATAAGTACATGCGCACAGTAAAATCATTAAAATAAAACTACAGAGAGGGCATTAACGAAAAAAATTTAAATTCTCCTCCTTTTCTTCCTCCCCAGAGAAAACCACTATTATTATTATCATCATCATCATTTTTTTTTATTTTTATTTTTACTCATGCAGAAAAATTTAGGGCACATAAAAAGTACTCACTTTTTAATCTAAACACAATTAAGCCACAGTGCTATTCTGAGCAGTGCAATTAGGGAAGCGCATCCAGTAGGATTCGCTACCTGGGAAACTTCATGTATGTAATTTATGGAGCGTGATTAGTGAGTATCCATGAACCTGTCTTCCCGACAGCAGTATCATGCGTGCTGCTGCAAAGTGCTCCTCCTTATCGCTGCGGTGATGTCCCACCTTCCCCTGAACCACCCACTGATCTTCCTGTGCTTGTTTGGGCAGTCTGTATTGCTAAACTTTTCCTTTTCCTCATTAACATTATCCTTTTTATCCTTTTCCTCATTAACACTGATGTGCTATAAGTAGACTTGTTCGCCCAGTGTTCCCTTTCTGAGATTCAACCGCATTGTTCCATGTAGCCGTATTTATTCTATTCACTATTATATAATATTTGATAATGTTCACATCGAGCTCTTCGTGCATTCTGCTCTCATTGGACGTTTGGGTTATTTTCAGTCTTTACTGTTACGAAAAATTCTGCTGTTGCTATTCTTGGTACCTAAGTACCTGGTACATAAGTGCAATTTTTTTCTTGATTGTGTACTTAGGAAGAGCATCTGGGCCTGAAGAAAAGCTAATTAATGATCAAACGTACAATAAAATGTTACAGTGATTTCAAAAGTGGGATTAGATCAACTCACGTTGTCATCAGCGGTGAATAAAAGCTTCCTTTAAAATTCATGCTGTTCTTAACCCAACACTTGGCATTGTCAGGCTTCTTAATTTTTGCCAGATTAATAGTAGAGTGAATTTAATGTACCAGTATTGTTGAGCTGCTTTTTACTTGTTTAATCACCATCAGTTTTGTCTGTTGTAAAATGACTGTTCCGAAGTTCAGTGTAGTTTTCTGTTGTGATCCAACGGTTCTCATTGGTTTTAAGCACTTTTTAAATATATTCTGAAGAATATTGTTATCTGTTTCATGTGTTAAAAATATTACCTCCCAGTTTGTGCCATAATTTTCATTTTCTACAAGGTGTCTTTTTGATGAGTAGAAGTTCTTGCTTTTAACATATTGAATATAGTTGATCTTGCCCATGTAGAGTGAAGAGCCCTTTTATGTAAGACATCCTTCTGTATTCTGAGGTCATAGGTGGTTCTCCTATATTTTCTTTTAATAGTTTTAAAATTATTTAGAATTAGTTTTTCTATATGATGTGTGAATGTGACATGACTTTTATCCATAAGGAAAAATAACACCTGTTGCCATTTATTGAATAGTGGTCCCCGTCCCCCCCCCCCCCCCCCCCCCCCCCCCCCCGTTGATCTGAAAAACACACTCTCCTATGGGTTGTGTTCCCATACCTTCCGGGTTTTTCTGTGTCCTTTATTTATCCATTGGTTACTTTACCCATGTCTGTGTCTGGGCACCATCCCCTTCACCACTGCGGCTCTCTAGTAAGTCTTGACACGTGGTGCCCCCGCCTTTTCCTTCTTGTTCAGTGATGTTTGAGTCTTTGCCCAGCTATAGAAGTTTTAGAATTAGTTGATGAACTAACAGTAGCAGCAGCAGTAACAGCAGCAGTTGAGAATTTGCTTGGGTTGCCTTAGATCTGTAGGTCAGCGCAGAAAGAATCGACATTTTCTATGATCGTGAGTCTTCTTGGCCATGGACGTTGTACCACTCTATCTGTACACATATGTCATCTTAAATTCCTTTCTGTTAAAGTGTTATACTTTTCTCTAGATATGTCCTACTCACCTTTTGTAGAATTTGTTCCTAGTTTTGTTTTGATGTCTTTGGAAACGGTATCTTTGCTGGAGTGTACGAATGTAATTGGCTTTCGTACATTGATCTTTCATCCAGTGACTCCACTAAAGCTTTGATATGCCTAATATTTCATCTGTAGATACTCATACATATTAAAAGTCATTTGTGAATAATGAAAGTATTGTATATGACTTTTCAATTCCTGTACTTATTCTTTTTCTTGTTTTCCTTTTTGCATTAGAGCTTATGGTACAATGTTGACTTGAAGCGATGGAAGATAATTCTTTTCTTGTGCTTGATTTTTATGGGGAATGTTCTAATTTAATTAGGAATGATGTTTGCTGTTGCATCTTTCTAAATGTCCTTTATTAGGTTAAGGGGATTACCTTGTGTTTCTAATTTGCAGGGTTGCGTTTTATGTTTTTAATCATAAATGTATGTTGAATTTTATCAAAGACTTGTCCTGCATCTATTAGGGGGACCATTTCATTTCCACTGCTTTTCTGTTCCCTTACACTTATAGCATGTTCCAATATTAAGCTCTCTTATGCTCCTTGGATAAACCTAGCTTGTTTAAATGCATGTCTGATACACATCTGGATTCTATTTGCTCATATTTTGATTTAAATTTTTGCTTCTTTACTCATGAGAGAGTTGGGCCTATACTTTTCCTTTCATTGTTTTCCTCTGATTTAAGAGTGAGGATTTTTGTTGTTTTTTCTTTCTTTTGTTTATTTCTCCAGAAGACTTCGTGTATGATTTGTATTATCTGCTCTTGAAATTTTGGTAATACTTAACTGAAAATGAGATCTGGTGATTTCATTGTAGGAAGATTTCTATTTAATTTTTTAAAAGGCTTATAAAATTATTTATACTCCCATTTCTTCTTGACTCAGTTTTCTTAAGTTATATTTTTCTAGGCATATATTCATAGTTCCCTACTTTTCAAGTTAATTAGCATAAAGTTATTCATAGAGTTTTAAATCTCTTCTATTTTTTACAAATACAATTTAGGCCATATCTCCTTTTTCTTCCTCTAGAGAGTGAATGTTTTATTATTGCTTTCAAAGAAAAATACTTTTGACTTTCTTGACCCTCTCTATTATAACTTTATTTATTTTTGTTTCTATCCGTAAATGGGTCTTTCCTTTTTACTCTCTTTACATTTAGTCTGCAGTTGCTCTTCTAACTTCTGCAGCTAGAAACCACTCAAAAATGTTAGACCTTTTTTAAAAATATAAGCATTTAAGATTGTGAATTTCCCTCCCAGGACACCTTAAATAGCATCTCATAGGCTATGTTAAATAATATTCTCATTAATGTTTACTTCTACATATTTTTAACTTACTGCTCCTATTTACTTTTCAGCGTCCTCAAATAGCTGCCCCACACGTTCTGTCTGGGCTTTGCAGCCGCAGTTCAGTGGGAGAGACAGGGCAGAGTGAACCTGCTCCATCTTACTTGGAACCAGAATAGTTCTACATAGTTTTGAAGTTCCCTATTTTCTTCTATAGCCCATGAGTTATTGATAAGTCTTTCAGAATTTTCAAACGTGGAGAATCTTTCCATTACCAAACTGTCTTAATTTTATTCAGTGATTTTATTTCATACTTATGTTCTATGGTAAACATGTTATCAACATTTACTAAGTAAGCCACCCACGCACCACCTGCCCCCAAAGGGTAAATAGTGTACTTTACGAAATAGAAGCATCTTTGTCCCATGCATTTCTCAGTGACTTCACAGTTTGGGACCCATCTGGATCTCATTATCGTCTGTGTTTATTAGGTGCATGTAGCACCACAACCCTGTTGGGGTAAGATAAGCCCCTCTTCCTCTGAATGTTCTACTTTTAGGCGACACTTATGTGTCTAAATATAGAATTTTGGGAAGTTCAGCTTAAAGGAGCTCATGGTGATCCTGCAGTACAGGGGTTTCCAGAAAATTATTTTGGGAGTGATGGTGTAGTCACCCTTTTTGCAAAGGAAACCTTATGGAAACTTAAACATAAAGAAGTCTATGGAAGCTTATGGAATGTCATAAAAATAAAATTCAGTCCAGGCGCAGATTGGAGCCATAGGGCACCTGTGGCCCACACCGGCTAAGGCTCTCCCTCGGTGGCCCCCAAGGTGAGGCCCAGGAGCCCACGGAACCCGAAGGAGCTCCTTTTACACCGAAAGCCTTCCTTTCGGCAGAGGAGGAGCTGGGACCCATGGGGTCAGGGACTGCCCAGTGGCTGCACCAGAGTTCTCGTCTCCACAGCCTGTTCCCGGCCCTCCTGCACTGCTGTAGCTCATTTCCACAGCCAGGTAGGGTGGCTACTCCATGAAAATCAAACTAGAAAATGACTGATACACTTTGACTTTCAATTATTTCCTTTAAAATCGGCACCACGTCCAGAGGGTTTGCCTGGGAGGCCCCCGATGTGCAGCCGGGCTTGCCCGCTCTGCTGGGCCCAGCCCTGTGTCTGCTGCTGGCGTCCCTGCCCGGCTCCCAGGCTGGAAAACCCTGCCCCGCGTCCGGTAATAGGCTTACGGCGACTGAAAGCCCCGTCTGACTTGCTGTCTTTTGTTTGCTGCAGGCCTCTTGCTGGCCTCCTCGCCGCCGGTCGCAGCGGCATTGATTCTTTTCAAGCATGCGGACGGACCGCATGCTATTTCTGTGCTGTAAATTTCCAAAGCTCCTTCCCCGTCCACCTCTCCAACCGCACGCTGGAACGAGAAGTGTGTTTGCAGCTATAATCAGCACACTTAAGTACCAGTTAAATTCAGAGTGAGCACAAAATCCGTACGGCTCCCGACTCTGAAAGGAGCTATAAAAATATTATAGCATGGCTTCGGGCCCCCTGGGACCTTTAAATATAAGGTGATCCCTCCTAACCTTTTTAAAGCTTATTGGGGGTTCCAAAATAGCCCAGATTACATGTTAAGGGAGTTGTCTGATTCATAGGGGATTGTGTCAGGCACCAAGGAGTTCTGGCCGCCAACTGGCAAATTCTTTTCTTGTTTCTGTTTTTTTTTTTTTTTTGGAATAGGATGGGCAGTAATAGCCGCTTATTTTCCCAAAAACTCCTTGAGGCTAGCTAGTCGCCTTCCCCGGTAGCCAGCACATGGCACGTACCTGAAATAGCTGTGAGTGGCCAAACCAGAGGGTCAGGGGTGCTCATGCAAAAGACGCCTTCAGCCTCCCCGTCTGGGCATGCATCTGCGTACCATGAATGTCTCTGCGTTCTGTTTCTGTAGGTCATCTCACTGACCTTCACGACAGCCCCGAGAGGGAGGGTGGCTGTTAACTGGAGCTGCGGGCGTGAGGCTGAGAGGCCTCAGTGCGGGGGACTGGGAGTGGCCCAGGATCTCCTGAATTTAATTTGCGCCTGAGTCCCCAATCTAGGTCTCTTGCGACTCAGCCCAGGGTTCTTGCTGTTTCCCTGTTAACCTCAGGTCTGTCCTCGAGGACGCTCTGTTTTAATCTAGTGGCGTCCGGGGACGCTGCCCTGCTGCAGAAAGGCTCGGTGGTTTACAGTCCACTCTCCTGCGCGCTACATGACAGCCCCTCAGTACATACGTGCTGCGGAAAGTGTGCAGGGCGCTTGCAAATTATTACCCGCCCACAGCCACGTTCTGACTGGTTTCTCTGCCCTTGTGGCTGCAGAGAATCATTCTCAAAAGGACAATCATAACTAAGATAAGCTCTGTTGAAAACTCCATGGGTGGCTCCCAGGGACTCAAGGGCAAAGCTTGGACGTTTTTTCTGAGCTCACAAGGCAGCTCCAGGCCCGGCTGTAGCCCGTGCACTCTCCGGACCCCAGCACAGCCCGACTGGGATGCCGGGAATGACTGGGTAGCCTGGACATCCCCTGGGTTCACGCGGCATCATTTCTCATTGGTCACTCCCTCCCCTGGTCACAGGTCTGCGGGAAGCTCTGCCGGAGAGCCATTCAAGTTGAGGAAGCCCTTCTCTGTCCCGCATTCCCGCCAGTGTTGAAACCCACATGGCTCCGCCCTGTACGTAGGGATTATTTACCAGCTGTGACTGCGCCCTGAGCTCAGTGCAGAAGGCCACGTGTCTTCCCGGCCTCAGGAGTGTGCAGAGGTTAGAAAGCGCTCAGTAGGCTTTGCTGAGTGAAGGATCTGCGTTGTCAATATTCTCTTCTGAATTCCCTTATACGTGTGTGCAAAGTGGGGCTGTTCGGAAGGATGTCACCGTGTGCAGGTGGGTGTTTGGTGCTGTGACTTCTCAGAGGGCAGCTGCTCTCCCCGGGGTCCACCCTGGCAGTGGCCATCCTGGGCTCGGAGCAGTCGCTGCCCAGAGCGCGCCGTGGTATTGGCAGGAGCCGGTGCCCTGCGTGGTTCATATCCCTGCAGTGCCCCGCAACGAGTGTCCGTGGGACTGAACGCCACTGTGCTCTCTCTAAATACTTGGACTTGGCGAGCCTTCTGGTCCTGTCTCAGTTCTGAGTTCCTAGAGGACACCTGGAGGCATATTCTGAGAGCCACCTCTTTGCAAGTGCTTTTATTTTAAGGAAAAGAAGTGTCCCCATTCCCTCCCACCCCTTTCCAATCTTAGAACTGTACATCGCCTTGCAGGGGCGGTGGGCCATCCCTGGCTCCCCCTCCACCACCCGGTCTCCACGTGTCTGCGTTTGAGCAGCACGATGCCAGGTTCTTCGCTTTCCTTCTGGGGGCTGCAGCTGAAGCCGCCTAATCTTGGATGTGCCCAGTTAGGCAATGGCGGAGTGGGGGGGAGGCAGCTCCAGGGAAGCGTGTGCGTCGCTGGAGGGCTCCTGTCACATTGCACTGGAAGGGGACACATGGAAGCACGCAGCAGTCTGCAGACAGGCTGGCACGTGCGGCCACCGTGGGGTGCCGGGCGCACCATCTCTCCTTGGAAGTTGGGAGTTGACCACTGCTCCGCCTGTCCTCAGCAGCCTGTCTTGCTCTGGGCTGGTGAAGGGGACACAGCCCGGCTCCCTCAGCTCGCTGACATGCCACAGACAGAATGAATAAGCAAACAAGGGCAGCACGCCTTTCTTTCCTCCCGGTAGGTTATCACCCAGTTTGGGAGGAAAAAAGAACACTGTGTTTTTGGTAGAGCAGCTTATTAGAGAGAAAGTTCAGACCCAAATGTCTCAGTGATCCATAGACCTCTTGGCATATACCTTGAGAAAAATAACCTTTCTGGCCTCCTTCTGACCTTCCTGGTGGAGCTGAGGCTGCCGCTGGGGAGTCACCAGTGTTGGGCTGTGACTCTCATCCTGGGCATACGTGGCAGCCTCTTTCCCGAATCCTGGTGGTGAGGTCGTGGAACTTTGATGTGGCTTCCTGTTCAAAGCCAGTCTCTGTCCACTCTTCTAGGAAAGTCCACGTGACCATAATTGATTCCTAGTGGGTCCCTGGCTGGACACTTCTTCCCAATCAGACAGTTGCTTCTGTGGATCACACGGGAGGAGGCTGAGGAGGGCTCGGCCTGGCTCCTTCACTCAGGTGCAGCTCACCTGTGACCTGCTGGCACCCCACGGGGACACAGAGTTTAGAGTCACAGGTGTGCCTCTTCTCCCTCCCATGCATCACTGTGGCCGTCAGGGCAGGTGGCCCTACTGTACTTGCAGGATACCAGACCTACAGCAGGAGGGAGAGACCACAGAATTTCAGACCCTGTGGAAATCTCGCCAACCAACGTGGACCAGGTGTTTACAAACCGCTTTTATTTTGGCAGCAGAACTTTTTCTTCCTCCAAATCAAATGCCGTGCATGACTGAGCTGAGAAGAAGGATGCAGCACCCTCCCCTTCTACTCTGAATCTCTTCGCGGCCACTGTGGTGCCTCTCTGGTCCTCGCCTGCCTGGGCCCCCCGTGGCGGTCTGTGCAGACGCACGGGCCATTCCCTTTAGTGTCGGCTCTCGATAAGGAGCCGCGTCACGTAGAGTGCTGTGGCTTGTTGAGGCTCCCCTCTGGCCAGAGTGGGTGGCATTGTCCAAACACTGCCTGATTTGCTTCTCACGGCACCTTGTCAGGTAGGCGGCATCGCCATCTTATTTTTTTAAGAGAAACGGAGATGCAGAGAGGTGAAGCTCAGCGCTGCGTGACTGTCGGACGGCTGATCCAGATGTAAAATGCAGGTTTGCTGGGCGAGGAAGCCCACCTGCTCTCGCATTCTTCTTCGCTCCACTCTGGTGGCAGCAGGGCATGCCGTCCCTCCCTGGGTGATTCGTGTCCATCTGTGCCTGTTCTCTCTAGGCCAGTATAACCCGGCGTCTACACCTTAAGCTCCTACTTGGGAAGAAGCAACTGTTAGATTCCCCACAGCAGCGACCCCCAACCTTTTTGGCACCAGGGACTGGTTTCACGGGAGACAATTTTTCCACGCACCAGGGTGTGGGGTGGAAGGGGATGGTTGTAGGATGATTCAAGTGCATCACATTTATTGTGCAGTCAGCCCTCTCTGCTAATGACGACGATCTGTATTTGCAGCCGCTCCCCGGCGCTAGCACATTACATTTATTGTGCAGTCACCTCCTCAGCTCCACCTCAGGCCATCAGACATTAGGTTCTCACAAGGAGCACAACCTAGATCTCTCGAGTGCGCAGTTTGCAGTAGGGGTCATGCTCCTGTGAGAATCTAATGGGCTGCTGATCTGACAGGGGGCAGAACATATACGGTGATGTGAGCGACCAGGAGTGGCTGTAAATGCAGGTGAAGCTTCACAGGCTGGCCTGCTGCTCATCTCCTGCTGTGTGGCCTAGTTCCTAACAGGCCACGGACTGGTGCCGGTCAAGAGCAGGCCCCTCCGAAGGGCCTGGCTACTGTTCTAAAACTTAGCCTTTTGTCCAGTGGCTCCCTAAGTCGTGCTCCAGCTCATGGTGCTAGTGCAGCCTGAGGCTCACAGTTACTGCCCCACTGTGTCTGCTCTCCTGATGGCTCTTTCACCACGCTTGGGGCAGAGAACATGTGATGCTCCCACTGACTCATCCCAAATGCACTCATCGCTGAGAGGACAGGACCTCTGAAGCCCTGTGGTGGAGCCATTGCTCCGTGTGTGGCTGGTGATCTGACATACCAGAAGCTTGCCAGCCAGTCTGCAGCTCCAGGGGGTCTGATGTCGGGGTCTCATGAAGCCTTGTAACTTTCACAACTTGCCCTCCCAACAGGATATTGTAGGGAGCATGCCAGGAATTAGGAACTGTAGACAGGAAGTAGAGGAATTGAGAGGTGGAAGGAAATGTGAGGCGAACATGGTACATCAGCACAATTGTTTGATAGTTAATTAAGAAAGCGGGGATCATAGTGTAAGTTTGCACGTGCATATCCAGACAGAGCTTTTGCTGGATGTATTCATTTTATATCGCTATAACAGAATACCTGGGACCAGGTAATTTACAAAGGAAAGACATTTGTTTCTTATAGTTCTAGAGGCTGGGAAGTCCAAGATCAGGCATCTGCATCTGGTCAGCTTCTGGCGAGGCCTCTGCTGCTTCATAACGTGGCAGGAGAGCACACTGAGAAAGAACCACACTGGCTTTTGCAACAGACTCATTCTCATGATAACCCATTAGCCTATGAATCCATTAATCTGTGAATGGATTAATCTATTCCTGAGGGCAGGGACCTCATCACCCAATCACCTCTTCAAAGCCCCACCTCTCAAGACCTTTTCATTGGGGATTAAGTTTTGACGTGAGTTTCAGGGAGGACAGACATTCAAACCCTAGCACTGGGACGGCAGGTGGCATCCCCAGGTCTCGTGGATTCCGCAGCACTTGCCTAGCACAAAACAGGTGTCTTGATCTCAAGGTGCTGCACCTGCCTTCTCTGCTAGGGAGATCACACGTTTTCACTGCTTGCCGCTTTCTCTTTGTGGCTCCCAGTTTCCCGGGACCTTCCCAGTACTCACATCCTGTGATTCTGAGAATTAGATTTTCAATGGAGATGTACAGCTTGCCTGCAGTGTCTTGGGGGGCATTTCCGTGGCAGGGGAGGGTGTTGGAGGCCTAAAGGGAAACATGGGAGGGCAGAAGCAAACTATGTGTCATTTTGCTCTTTCGTACAGTGAAACCCTAAAGCCTTTTTTTTCCCTTGGCGTAGGCTAGGGCAGATGTACAGCGCGGACATTTGTGCCTTTGGCACGGAATCCATGCGACAGAGCCAGCCCCTCTGAGGTTTCCAGGTCAGCTCTTAGAATCGGCCTTTCCCATTTTGCAAGAATCAGCCTAGCTGGAGTTTGCTCCTGACGCTGGGAGGCAGGCCACGAAGGGCCCCTCCCTTCCTGTTTGGTTGGAGAACTTGAGTGGAGGTGAGTCCCTCTGGGCTCTTCTATCAAAGTCAACGAAGAGCCCCCACAGGTGCATTATGGAAAATGATGGCCCAACACACAACCAAAGAAATTTAACAGTGCCTGGGATTCAGGGAGCTGGGGACCACGACTTGGAAGTGCTGGAACGCAGGGAAGACGTTGTTGAGGTTGGAAGAGCCGTTGGCTCGCTCTCTGCCTACAGAAGGCTCTTGCTGTCCTGCACTGGCCCTCAGCTTCCTCATCTCGGAAAAGGAGAGGTCACGCCGGCTAATCTGGAGGCCTTTCCACACCTGAAATGTCTGTCGAAAGTGTGTGGGGTCCCCAGGGGGAGGGTGCGGGGGTCCTCACTCCCTTTGCGTAGACAGGGGAGCCGGGTGGTTTCAGGCTCTCTGCTGCACTCACACTCTCACTCACGCGCGTTTGTTTACTTTCTTCAGCAGGAAGGGAGCTCTGAGCAAAGTGCCGGCCTGCACGTAATTGTGAAATTGGCAGCACAGTGATTATGTGAAGTCATTGGTCAGTATAATGCCAATTTAAACTGTGTGTGTTTTCATCGTGCCTGCATGTGTGTGTGAATGTTTGGTAGAGGAAGCATTAAAAAAAAAACCACTTTGCTGTCTGAAATATAGGTCTGAAAGATCTGTGGATATCTTTCTTGTTTCATGAATTTATGGTTTGTTTTCTTTATACCTTTGCATATAATCCCTTGTTACCATCATGTGAGACTTTTGCAATTAGAAAATGAACAATGCTTTCCTTTTTTGTTTTTTTTTAGCCCTGATGTTAAGTGAGCCAGTGGGTTTCTAACTGTGTCTTATTGCATCGCAGGAAGTTCTGTGGCTCCAAGTATGTTTTCTGTCTCTAGTGGACTCAGATGCTATGATGATAATCACCACGTGTAGCACCGCTATGACCAGGAAAAATCGAGCTGTTTATTCAGGGGTGGATGTATTTTCAGATACTTTTCAGATCGAATTTCTGTGGAAGAACATTTTCTGTCTTAGGATGCGAACTACTTACCCCACAGACCTGTCCTGAGTTCCTACCATGCGCAGGGCGCTGTGAGTGGAACTCTTGGGATCCAAAGGTATTTGGTGCAGACCCAGACTTCGGCGATTTCAGTGTGATTGAAGAGATGAGGCGTGCGTGATAAGGACGCCATCTGTGTTTTATTTCAGGAGTCACATGACAGTAAGAGAGAAATCTCTGATGGGGAGATCCGACCGTCCGTGACTTCCGCGAGGTCTTGCTTTCGTTTCCAGCATGTGACTTGTGAATATCCGTCTCTGTCTCTCTCTCTCTCTCTCTCTCTCTCTCATCCTCCTGTCTCGAGTTTCTTTCCCATCTCATAGCAACGCCTTTCCCGTCTCTTAAAGCCCAGCACAGAGAGCACCTCTTCCGTGACGCCTTCCTGACGAGACCAGCTGGAAATGCGCTGTCGGTTCTTGGAACTTCCGCGCCGTGCGTGCCGCTGTGGAAATGCCGTTAGCTATGGAGTCTGACCCGCACTTGGAAATCTCTCTATCATTTACTAAATACTCATGAAATTTCCTGTGATCTATTTAGCCATTTGACGGAGGATCAGTTTTGTAATGTGTGAGGTCACATAGCTCATCAGACTGTGGGCGACCAAATTAACTTAAAGAAGTAAAACTTCCACTACTTACCAGACATCAACAAAACATTAGTTCTTTCCCCTTCTATTTTGCTTGGATATTCGTGCACTTGTCTCGTTTTATTGACTTCAGTGCTCGCTTCCAGAGGCAGGGTAATGATATCTTTCCCATCACGGGGGGCCCTTGCACCCAGAGGGTCTCCGGTTAGTGCCTGGACCAGCCTGGCTGGTCTCCAGGCTTGATGCCATGTTGATATTGCGATGCCACCATTGAACTTGTGGCTGTCTTTGACCTGTGGCTCAATCGGGTGACTGTCCTCAGCACCGATTAGCAGGGGACAAGGGAGACATTGTGCATTTGCCAGAATAAAGCTGAGTGATGAGATCTGATCCGTGGAATTCAGCTGTCCATGTTTAAGATATTTGAGAACCTCTTTTCCGATCCGTGCTTTCTCCCACAAAGAGAGACTGAGGTCTGAACAGAAAGGATCGTAGCTGATGTCCTGAGACCGCAGGTAACAGAAACACTGAATCCCTGAGAATGCAAGCCTGGCTGTGGAGAGGCAACATTTTCACCCTCACTGGCCCTCACTGTGGGTTGAAATACTTGTGTGCATTTTAGAGGTAAATGAATTTCCAGGCGTGCTGCTGGGGCGTCAGAGTTAACATGCAGCACAGTCTGGTCAGAGGCATGCCCTGTGTTGGCTCATCCCGTTCCTGGAGGGATCGAGGAGGCTCCGTCTCAGAACTCTGTCTCTGCGCTCGTAGACGTTCCTTGTCACTCATTAAATTCTTCCTTGACTTGTTTTCCTCGGTTAATCTTTGTCTTGGTTCATTCTGAGTTTGGAATTACCTGTAGACCATTGTGCTCAAGTGTGTGAGAAGGCATGAGCCTGTATGATTGGATGTGCGGCGTGTGCTTAGTTGCTGCCGGAGCTCCATGACTGAAAATGACAGAATGAAAGAGCACTGCAAGTGAAGAGGACCAGACAAACCCAGTGGTTTAACTTCCTTTTCCCCTCCTCCCTCCCTCCCTCCTTCCCTCTCCTCTTCCCTCTCTCCCTCCCTTTCTCTCTCTCTCTCTCTCTCTCTGTCTTTCCCTCTTTCATTCCCCTCCCTCCCTTCCTTCCTTCCTTTCTTTAACTGATGCAAAAATGCCTTCTAGCTAGTGAATGGCATACCTAGGAGTAAAGCCCGGGATCTCTGACTCATGTGGCCTTTATGTGCTGTCATTGGATGAGGGACTGGGGTCATTAAAATTCACTTAGCATGGTCCCTGCCCCCAAGAGGCCTCGGAGGAGAGGAGGGCGTAGGACACTCTGTACCCGGGGATTTGCATGTGACAACCGTCACTCCAGCTGCAGGGTGGGTGTTGCTTGGTCTGGTTGTTATTTTCTGCACTCACCTCCTGGCACACTTCTCCAGCTTATGGGCAGAGCTGCAGAGGAATAGATGACGCAGCCCAAAAGAGATGAGCAAGGCTCAAGAAAGACCACCTCGAGGGCGGTAGAGATGGAAAGGGAAAAACACAAAAGTGATGACGAGGACACAGTGGCTCCCAGTCCGAATTTCCATTCTCAGAGTAGAGTGTCTTGTTTGGAGCTCAACAAGGCAGCAAGAAGATCAGGCATGGAAGTAGGACTTCTGCACACAAAGGAGTCCCGCTGTGGGTGTGCAGGGGCTGCGTGTGGAATTATCTGTAGGCGGCTGTACTCAACAAGTGTCAAATGCTTGCCTCGCTGTAGCTGGCAGGCCTGTTGTGAAGATATTACAAGAAATGTGAAATACTAATAACTCTGCAGACACAGGGCCGGGATAGGGCACGGCTGCCCTGGGGAGATTGGACACGTCCTTGGTCCACGCAGGAGGGTGTGTCCGAGGTGGAGGTGGTCACAGGTGGCAGTGGCGCCTCTGCAAGGCTGGAGCGCCCCCCCCCCCCCCGCCCCGCTGGCTGGCCCCCTGCCACAGGTAGGAAGGCAGGTGGACGTGCTCAGCTGGGTGTGGTGACAACACCAGACCCTCCCACCAGGGAGGACAGTTTTCTCTCAATGACCCGAGTGTGGAGATGTCTGTATATTCAGGGCCTTCCCGGGATTTGGGGGACCACTGCTTTATCGAGGGAGAACCTTTCGGGAGTCTGGGGCACCATGTGAGACTTAAGCACAAGTAGCTGTAGGTGAGTGTGCGAGTCAATTGCAAGTGTGGAGTTGATGGGCCAGTGGCACAGAGTTTGGGAAACGGTTATAGGATTACATCTTCAGGATCCCATAGATGAAGCTGTTTTTCCCTATCCTTTCCCAGGCAAATAGTGACACAGCACAACATTTTTTTAAAAATTGCTTTTGATAATTAATTGCGATATTAAGAGGAAATCTCTGTTTCACCTATCAGAGTGCTGTGTTGTCTGTATTTGATGAACAGACTGACCGTTGGCCTGTATATATTTATTGGGGTTTTCATTTATTGGGCTTCCAGATTTTAGCAGGATGTGCATTTTAGTTTTGAAAGAGTTGAACATTTTGTATCACTAAAAAAGAAAGAAAAGAAAAGAAAAGAAAAAAAGGAACCCCTCCCCCACCCTGCAAGGACCACCAAAGTGGCACTTTCCGGGTTGGAGAAGTTGCTCACTCAGCAACAGTTGTGTGTCCCTGACTGTTCCCGGCACCGCATTTGCCTGGCTTCTTAAACCACATATTTAATAGTAGGGGAAAATGGTGATTTAAATCGACTGTGCGAGTATAATCATGACAGTATTGGCCAGAGAAACTCTGGAATATTTTTAAATTGGAGTGACTCTCCAAATGGCGGGTGTTTTCTTTACCTTCTAGCTAGGATACCGGAACAACAACAACAACAACAACAACACAAGGACTAACCAGCCTCAGCCGGCATAGCCCGCTTTGGTCTTCCCAGAACCTGAGAAGGCCGTGCTTTGAGGTTTGTTTTGGGAGAAGGATAAATCGCCTCTTGAGAAATCCCACGTCGCCAAAAACGTCCAAAGCAGCCCGCTATAAAAAGACTGTTTTCATGTGGAGGGTAATAGTGGCTCCATTCCTTTTCGGTGACGGCCACCTCCCTTCCATTTTGAAGTACAGTAAATATGGGTGTGAGAGGGTGAGTGATTTAGGGGCTATTTGCAGGAGGTCTGGAGAATCTCGGCTTTGTTCCATTGAGCAGGGGCTTTGGGGACAGGTGTGTAGGAAGGAAGTCAGCGGTTGGGGCACTGGCGCAAACTCCCCACTCACCTCGGCTGTGTGACTCCCCACGAGGACACTGCCCGTGCCCTGGTGCCGGGTCTCTGGTTGTGTGTCCTGGGCACGTCCCCCTGGAAGCCCTCGTGTCCTGGGGACACCCTGTTCCCCCTGCACAGACCCCTCTTCCCGCTGGACCCCCCATCTCGGCTTTAGTGCTTCTGTGTATGGTGTCAGGAGGACACACAGCCACCGCACAGGGCACACTGGAGACGTCCCCATCTCCTGTTCCCTCCCGCGTGCGATCGCCCCCACCTGCCACGTTCTCCCCAGCGGTTCTCTGCTTCTTCATTTTCCCGTCGTTTCACCTTGTGTCGAGGATCTTGCCAGTGCACACATGCCAATGCACACGCGCCAATGCACAAGCACCAGTGCACACGTGCCAGTGCACACGTGCCAGTGCACACATGCCAATGCAAATGCACCAGTGCACACGTGCCAGTGCACACATGCCAATGTACACGCACCAATGCACATGTGCCAGTGCACACGCACCAGTGCACACGTGCCAGTGCACACATGCCAATGCAAATGCACCAATGCACACGTGCCAGTGCACACATGCCAATGCACATGCACCAGTGCACACGCGCCAGTGCACACATGCCAATGCAAATGCACCAGTGCACACATGCCAGTGCACACATGCCAATGTACACGCACCAATGCACATGTGCCAGTGCACACACACCAGTGCACACGTGCCAGTGCACACATGCCAATGCAAATGCACCAATGCACACGTGCCAGTGCACACATGCCAATGCAAATGCACCAGCGCACACGTGCCAGTGCACACATGCCAATGCACACACACCAATGCACACGTGCCAGTGCACACATGCCAATGCACACACACCAATGCACACATGCCAGTGCACACATGCCAATGCACACACACCAATGCACACGTGCCAGTGCACACATGCCAATGCACACGTGCCAGTGCACACATGCCAATGCAAATGCACCAATGCACACATGCCAGTGCACACATGCCAATGCACACACACCAATGCACACGTGCCAGTGCACACATGCCAATGCACACACACCAATGCACACGTGCCAGTGCACACATGCCAATGCACACGTGCTAGTGCACACATGCCAATGCAAACGCACCAATGCACACGTGCCAAAGCACACGCACCAGTGCACACGTGTCAGTAAAAACGTGCGTCGTGACACATTCTCACCCATTGCAGTGCATTTAGCTCCTGCTTCCTCCAATCAGAGTCTGATTTTCTGACACATTACTACAAATCAAGCTTTGAAAGCGTCATGTGAAACATGTGATTCCTCACCTGTGGGAAGACACCCCTCGCTCGTCATCTTCTACAGGACACCTCCCCACGCGAGGTCGGGCACTAGCAGCACGGGGCGGGGAGGATGGGCGCAAGGGGGCCGCCCGGGTCCGTCAGGGCTTCCTGCGGTGACTCTGAGTACCTCACCTGAGCCCACCTGCCCCTCCGGTGCCTGCTGGCCTGGCCGGGGGCCCTGAGCGTGTGTGACTCTCTTTGAGGAGCGCCGGGGCCTGGCCCCGAGGCGGGAGGGACGTGGAGACAGCACCGCCTGGCTGGAGAGCCCCACTCTTGGGTCCCGGAGCTGGTGGAGAACCGCCTAGCCCCTCGCTGGGGTGACGGAGACCTCCCGAGTCCCCCCAGGGGATTAAGTGTCCCTTAACCATGGTGGTAACTGGGGAGGTGAACCTTTTATTGGCTGCCTCACTTTCCCTGTCTGTAAGGTTCCCTTGCTCGGGAAATTCACTTCCCACTAAGTCACCTGCACAGGAACCGTCATCTCGGGGCCGCCTTGGGGGAGGCCAAAGGAAGACATATCCTGTAACTTCTGTTTTCTTGCGTGCACAATGAGGGGAATCCTAAACGCTTACTGGGAGAACCAGCGTTCGTGATTGTCCTTTCAAACCCAAAGCACTAAGGGATTTGATTTTGGAGTTCGTTTCCCGGTGGACCTCCCGGCAGCGTTTTAAGGAGCTGTTGGTATCCGTGGGCTGGGGAATGGCGTCCTTTTTGAGGAGTCTCAATTCTGTGGGGTTGTTCTCAGCTGCTTTTGAACGTGTGCCCCTCTGGCACGGCCACTGCTACTCCCTGGACGGTGTCATGTAAGACGTTTGTCCTTATCTGTCCTTCCTCAAGTGACTTCTCCTCTCGGGGCCTCCCATGAGGAGGCTGGAAGAGATATGTTCTAGAACCTTCTGGCTTTCCTTACTCGTTTTGGGAAATACAGAATGAGAATGTCCTCCGGGATGACTCACAGGTTGGACACGTGGGCACGGCGCTTTCTTGCATTATTTGGGTTGGGGGAGGAGGCAGAGCAGGCAAGGCCGGAACGAGCGCCTGGTGGGCATACCCAGCTTGGCCAGTGACCTCCTCGGCTGGGACAAACCAGTGATGTATTCCGGGAACGTGGCAAAGGACTGCAGCCATTGAGATGTATTCCCTGGCGGTGGCAGTAAGGAGGGGCCCTGTGCCTGCCAGACAGACACCCGGTCTTGAAGACAAGTGTCCCCTCCACAGGATCAATCTGTTCTCACAAGAGGCAAACACATTTGACAACACATTCATTTTCTCCGGCCACATAAAGTAGCACCCGGAATTAGCTGTAAATTTGTTTTGTGCAAATTAATTTAGCCACAGTGTCTGGAAAAACAAATCAGCTCTTCTTCAGGACGAAGTAGACACTCTGGACTTGGTGAAACAGTTGCTAGTAGTGTCTCCGTCAATCCTCTTGCTCAAACATCGGCATGGGTGACCCTAGCCGCGGTATTTGCGCGGGCGCTGAGCTCTCGGGCCGTGGTGTTTATTCTCAGCGGTGGCGGCAGGAGGCTGGAGGAGCTTGGGGGGTTCCTGTTGGTCAGATGAGGTCTGGGGCTCAGGGATGGCGGGGCTGTAGCACAGTCATACCTGAGAGAGCCGCATCAGACTCGGGGTGCACTCAGGGCTGCTGCCTGGCGGTCCAGGACTGCCACTGCGACCTCAGTGACACCCAGGGATGAGTCCCAGTCGTGATGATGATGATGGCCATTCCTTACCACTGCTCTGTTTGCAGTGTGCCATGTCTGCTGACTGACTTGGCCCTCACGATGACACTGTGAGGTCAGTGTTGTCATGGGCTGACTTCTGTCCCCCCAAATTCATATGTTGGAGTCCTCACTCCCAGTACTGCAGGATGTAGGGCTTTTGCAGGTCCCTACACAGGTAATGAAATCACTGGGGTGGGCCCCTAACCCAGCATGATTGGCGTATAAGAAGGGGAAATTTGGAAGCAGATGCAGACAGAGGGAAGGGACACGGGAAGACAGCCACCTCCACGCTGGGAGACAGCCCGGAGCAGACCCTTCCCACAGCCTCAGAAGGAGCCAGCCCTGCCCACACCTTGGTCCTTGATCCTGCACTTCCCTCTTCCCGACAGTTGGTTTCTGTTGCTTAAGCCACTCAGAGTGTGGCACTTTGTTACCGCAGCCCTGGGACACTGATACAAGTTGGGCATCCCTTATCCGAAATGCTCCAAGATTCAAAACTGTCTGAGTGCCAACATGATGCCACAGTGGAAAATTGCACACTTGACTTCATGTGACAGGTTGCAGTCAAACTTTGCTTCATGCACAAAAATATTAAAAATGTTGTGTAAAATTATTTTCAGGCTATGTGTGCAGGGTGTATATGGAACACAAATGAACTTAGTGCTTAGACTTGGGTCCAGTCCCCAGGGTAGCTCATCACGTACATGCGAATATTCCAAAATCCGAAACACTCTGGTTCTGAGCATTTGGATAAGTGATGCTCAGCCTGTACCGTTTTCTTCATTTTATAGATGAGGAAAGTGAGAGGTTAGGAACTTGCCCAAGTCCCCCCCAGAGAGCAGAGGCTACAGAGGGCAGTCTGTGCCACTAGCCACGCTCTTAGCCTCTGCTCCGTGGGGCAGTGACCTGGGCCTTCTGCATGAGCGTTTCCCCCCCTGCATTGGCTGCTGTTGCCATCCTTCCTCCTGCATCCCTCATCCCTGTTCGAAGTTTTGAGCCAAATGTATTATCCCCAAAGAATTACCTGCCCAAAATTTATGCACAAAATCATTTGTTGAATAAAAAAAAAAACCAAAAACCACTTTGAAAACATGAATTTTGTGCACTAAAACCACTGTTGGCTCTACCATGCCTTTCTGAACATTTCTTTCTTTCTTTCTTTCTTTTCTTTTCTTTTCTTTTTTTTTTTTTTTTTTGCCACATTTCCCTTACCTGTTTTTCTTTTACAGAGTATAGCATACATGTTGTAGGGCATCCGGCCAGGATGGAAAAACAGAAGTACCTGATTACCATTCCGTTTTACTTCATTGTTTGCGTCCACTGGGTTTCCATTGTTCTTTGGCCTTGTCTTAGTTGCAGAGGCTCCAGCTGCCTGTGCGTCAGCCTCTGGCCGGGAAGTTGCAGGGGGCCTCCGGGGAGGCGTGTGCCGTTTGCCCTGTTCTCCTGAGCCTCCTTCTGTTCGCAAGGCCGTGACCTTCTTTACCGTTCCTCCAGTGGTCTGGTTTCGTGCGTGAGCCTGGTCGCCTGATTTCCTCGCACTGTGAGCCTGGCCGGGGTGTCGGGGATGTGCAGCAGCGGGGACCGTGGTCGGGCTGCCCAGTCTACGGGGTGTTCCCAGCTCTTTCCTCGGACCTGCCGGAGAGATAATGAATGCTGCAAACCTAAAATGCGAAGCAGCCCGGGTGATGGGCTGGTTAGGACCGGAGAACAAATCTCTCCTGAGGTGGAGTCTGGCAGAGACCATGATACAGTTGCAGGATAATGAGACTTTTTCCTTAACCCTGCTCTCTTGCAGACTGCCGCCGTGGGGACCGCTTGCTGTATGTAACCCTGCAGTCTGTTATTCTAGACACAGGCAGCCCCGGCACCTCCGGGTGGTGGAGCGGCAGCACGGCTGGCCTGGGACGGTGGAATCCTGTCTTCTGTCTTGTTCCTGCCAATTGTGCTGTGTCTCTGAGTGACATTATCAACTGAGGGGCTGGACAGAGGCACTCCCCAGGCTCTTACGAGCTCTTTCACTTTGTTTTTGGCATGGATTCAACTCCCAGTTTCCAATTATCCACTCCCAGTTTCCAATTATCTCTACCTTTCAGCAGCAGGGCCTGGATGTTTCCCTACCTTAGTTAGGATAAGGAAGTGCGCAATGCGTATTTCTAGATTCCTGTTTTGATTCTTTTGAACTGAATGCGCTTTTCTTTCTGCTCTTTTCTTACTGGTGTGCAAAAAGGAGAGATTGCAGATTTTGCTCCGTGCACAGAGAGCTTTGGAACAGGAGCCTCATTTCTTTCTGCCCAGGCCCCCGGGGGTGTGGGGGAGAACTGCTTTCTCCCCCAGGGCAATGATCTGCCCCACAACAAGCAACTGCAAATCAAGCTGAAGCCACCCAAACCTACCCATTTCCCCTGAAGCCTAAGCAACAGTGCACAGCAGAGTGGATGCTAATTTTAACTGTCTGTCTCCTCCTCCTTTCCTCCTCACTCCAGGCCTGGACTGTCAGCACAGGCTGCTCACTCATTGCTGGCAGTTCTAGAGCAAGATTGAGTGACAGTCTGAGATGCTGCTGTACTTCTTTGTTCATCTGTCAAACTTTGGGAGATAACTTTCCTCCCAGCTACCTGCAAAAGGGAGATTATATAACTTTAGTTCACCCCCACTTACCCTCTTAAACTTCACATGGCTTCCTATGTTTACAGTTTATTTTTCCTTTTTAGAAGAATTTTTTAGATGGGTAGGGCCGGCGAAAACAGCCCCAGGGGGTTTGTTCTGTGGCCTAATTGCCATTTCTGGGAGTGGGAATGTGGGATTGGAAGATTCCCCCTGGTAATCCTTTTCCTTTCCCGGCCCCTCCCTGCCTGGCCTCTCCAGCCCAGGAGCCATCTTACCTTAGAGATTTGCTGATTGCTGCACGGGTTTCTTAGGCCCATAGTTAGCAAGGCGGACAGCTGTGTCTCAGGGTTGTCTCCCAGCCTGGGAGGGGACGCTGTACTTCCCAACGAGGCTGGGGACTGGGGTTCTGTTCCTGGGCTGCATCCAGACCCAGGCCCCCAGAGGAAAGCATCTTGCAGATGCTCCCATCTGGCAGAGCAGAAGATCAGCAAGAAAGAGTTGATGAGGTCAGTTCTTGGCTAGAAAGGTTGCAGGCCCCTAACAGTGCAGGTATACTAATTACCGTAACAATAGACAGCATCCCAGTGGAGCCCAAGAGGTGGTAAAGTGTATGATTTAAAGAGTCGGATTCTGGAGCCAGATTGCCTCTGTTTGAAACTAGGCCCTGACATTTGCTGATTTTGTGACGTTGGACAAATTATAGAACTTCAGAGTCTCAGTCTTTTAATCTATAAAATGGGGATAAAAATTCCTACTTCACAGTTTGTCGAGAGGATTAAATGAGGCATTATGCAGCTAATGCAGCTTAAGATGATACCTTAGTAACTGTGCTATCTTTAGATTTAGTTGATTTCCCACAGTCACACAGTTGGGGGGAGCTGGGGCTCAAAGCAAATGGCCTCTGATCCCAGAAGATAGCACACTTTGCAGGACGGGACATTGTCTCTAATGTTAGGCTCACACGGTGTCTAAGGCTCCTTAGGGGAAGAGACTTAGTTCTCATCCCAGCATTGCTGTTAACTGTTCAACCGCAGACCAGCCGGGACAGTTCTGTTGCACACCCTCAGTTTCTCCCATGTACGATGGCGTCAGGCACGCGGATTAAATGCCTGTGCATTAATTAATGGCCTTAATGCAAGGTCCTTTCCTTCACCCGACAGTTACAGGGTGACAGTCCCTGCGGAGGGCCAGGCCAGCCCTGCAGCGTACAACTGCTGCAAGTGGGATGTGTGGGTACGAATGTCCTCCCATCAGATTTTAGTATTTGGAGTGGAGGTGGAATTTTAGGAAAAATAACTTTGTTGTGATATTAAGCAATGTTTAGAGAAGGCAAAAGATTAGAATGTGAGACAGATTCTCACCACCACCGGAGAATGAACCGTGGCCAGCAGGTGGTCTGTGGCCAGATCTGGCCTGCTGCCCGCGTGCAGAATAGGGTTCCTTTGATGCACAGCTGCGCCCACTGCCCTGCGCATTGTCCCCGGCTGCTCGGGGCTCTAACGTCAGAGTGGTAGCTGCTGCAGAGACCGCCCCCCAACCAAGCCTAAAATATTTACTGTCTCACATTTTACAGATAAAAGTTGCCAATCTCTGATGGGAACTGTTACTGGCCTTCCGGGTAGCACTTTATTCACCAGTAGAAGGACGGATGTGGAAATTGAGAATTCTGGGGTCTGTAGTTTTTAGGCTATGGTTAATGCTCCCTGATTGCTCTTTCTTACATGAGTCAGTCACCAGCTCCAGCTCAGTTCACAGTCTGTAAAATGGGATGGTGGCATTTGCAAGCTGCCACCTGCTCACCAGGAGTATTGAAGGGTGTAGGATTTTGAAAGACAAGTGGCCATTGTAGCGTGATTCTGCATATTGTTAAGATTATGGCTGCCTTATGACAACTGGTGCCAAGTGCATTCTAGTTTTATTTCGGAAAATGATTAGATGTAGTATTATTGTAGTTCTGAGAAAGGGATTGGACTCAGACTACCAAGATCCACTCCCCTTGACCTTCAACAAGCTACTTAGCTTCTCTGTGCCTCAGTTTCCTCATACCTCATTCCTTGACCAGATGGAGGGTCACAACTCCATCTGGTCAAGCTATTGTAAGATTAAGTGGCTAAGGAGCTTGAACACCTAGTAAGTTCTTAATACCCGTTGGCTATTATTAGTTCATAATTCTTATTTGACTTAGTGCTGCCTTTTTTTTCCCCTTACGGGAAAGATAAAACCCTCCCCCAAAGTCTGGCACTGTGGCAGTAAAAAGACTTTTCCAACGAGTAAGACTTCCCCGCTACCGTGAGCTGACCGGCGCTTGTCTAACTGCTTAGCTCTGACGGGCAGATGAGTCAAGGATATTGCACCTTTTCACAATAAAATAATTTCAGATTTTAAATTAGGAAGAGACATGTAGGAGAACAGATATACACTGATGTATTTTTGGAACTCTGAGTTAACTCAGAGAAGAAAACTTGTATTAAAATATCACTTGGAACTTTTTTGGTAAATTTATACAATACCAAAATACATCCATCTCCTAACTTCAAGTAGGCAAGAAGATGTTATAGAATGAGTAGGCACGATTCCTTTGTTAAGACAGGAAGAGAAATTAGACACCATCTACTTATTCTAAATTCTTATAATGGCATTTATTTTTATTTTATTAAAATCTTTGTGATTTTGAATTTCCCATGTGGTTCACAGCCAGACTTATTTAAAGGTTTATATTGAGGATCCTGTGGACATTTCTACCTGTTCTTTTGTCCCTGTCCAGCCCCCGACAACCTTATTAGGTAACTGTTTTAATTAGATCCTGGATATTCATCCCATGTGATTTATGTAAATACAAGTAAGTGCAAATGTGCACAAAGTTTAGCATGTAACATATTCTTCTATACTTTGCTCTTTTTACTTAACTCATTTTGCCCATTCGAATGCATAGAAGGCTTATTCCTTCTTTCTGCGGTATCATATTATCCCCAAGTGTGGCCCCTACCTGTGTCATTTTCATCTTTTGATATAACAAGACCACAGTGACCTGGGACATATGACTTGGGTGGGGTTACCAGGTCAGTGGGTAAGTGTAGTTAACTTTTGGCAAATACTGACAGATTCCACGGTTCATGTGTTACGTATCATGAACGTGAACTCCAACCAATAAAGTGTTTGAGTGACTGTTGACCTACCACCTCACCAGCAGAGTGTCTTGCCAGGGGATTGAGTTTTTGCTAACTTGATAGTTGAGGAATGGCATCTTGATACAGTGAGCTTGCATTTTTCTTCTGAGCGTGTCGATTTGTGGGCCGTTTGTTTTTCTTTCCCTGTAAACTGTATCTTGTTCCTTCATCATTTTCTTTTAAGGTCTTGCTCTCTTATTTCTTGATTTCTAAAGCTTTATGTTTGTTAAGGAGACTAAATCTTTGGTATAAATTTTACAGTTTTTTAAATTTGTTATTTATTTTCACTTTCCTTGGCTTGCAGACATTTTTGGGAAAAAAAAAATATATATATATAAAGGAATGTTGCAGGAGTTTCTCCTCATTCTAATTGCAAATGATTTTGTGGGAGTGTGTACCCTGCCTTTCTTTTCCTGTGGAGGCTACTATCATAATGAGCATATGGTTTTTATATCGTAAGTCGTATCATGAAGCCATTGTTTAATACTGCAAAATGTCATTCTGTGGCACACACTTTTCCATTTTTCTTTTACTAGTATGCTATTCCTTTTAAAATATTACATGGCGTAATGAACATTTTCATTCCCCCGATTTTTTGTTCTATGGACGAATTCCCAGAAACGGGGCTTCTTGATCAAAGGCTTTCAACATCTTTAAGTTCCTTGATAAATACTGCATGTTGCCTCTCGAAAGTGCAGTTTCATTGCATATCCCCTTTAGCCCTGTTTATTAGTTGCTCTAAGGCTGCAGCTAAGTCATTACACTTTTTAAAGCGTTCAGTTGATTTTATAGGCGGAGCATGAGGCCTGTCACTGTCCACACAAGTAAACCCGGGTGCAGAGGGCCTGGGAGACGGGCCAGGATCACAGGGCTGGTGAAAGACAGGCCCGGGGGCTCCTCGATCCCAGGCGGGGGAAGGTGACACAGTCCACTAAGGTCACCACACCAAGGCGCAGGTGACTGGCCAGGGTTATTCAAACATTTTAATATAAATTTATTGGGCCCAATGAACATTCATATTCAGTGTTCAGACAATCACTCGTTAAATATTTACTTTAGATGCGTAGTACTTAATTCCAAATACTTGCTATTATATGGCCATGAAATGCTCTCCCTGTGTCTAGGAAGCTTCTAGTGCCATCAAGGGGGACAGCCTTTTAACGCTGTTGCTGGACTTTTCCCCACGTGGTGAGCTTTAGGTTGTCAAGTGGATTTTACGGACCGGGTTTTCACGGAGCACCTCCTCTGTGCTAGCGCCGCTGTGACTTCTTGGGACGCCGTAGTGACCGAAGCCAACACAAATCACTGCCCTCGTGGAGTGGAGTGTCTGTTCTGGAAAGGGAAATGGGAAATCAACAAGAGAAGCAAGTGGCACGATAAGACAGTGCTAGGTGTATTGTTTAGGGAGAAAACCAACGCGTAGAGTGGGATGAGAAGGGTCAGGAGGGAGTGGGGGGGAGCGTGCGTTTAACACGCGTCACTGGGGGTTCCTTCCGAGCTCCCAGCCAGCAGAGCCCTGAGGAAGAGTGCTGCGGACAGGTGGGTGGTCACCTGGGGAACCACAGATGCTGCATCACCGCCCCCCCCCCACCTCCACGCAGGGTGAGCAGACCAGGAGGGCAGGAGACTTGGCCTGCGTAGCCCTGGGCGACATGCAGCTGCCTGTTTCTGGAATGTCAGGAAGCTCCTAACTGGCCGTGTGTGTCAGCGGCCTGCTGTAGTCTCTGCACCAGCAAAATATTGCTGGGATGTCGTTGCTGTTGTTGTTGCATTCATTCTACACTGATGATTCTCAGGCGACAAGGAGCTGTGAGTCCTCAGGAGCACATGGTCTCCTCAGGCCCATTATGTCAACCGCGAGGTCCTTCCCTGGAGCAGACTTAGAGGCGGCCCCCGTCCGTCCGATCGCCGTGACTGGCGCCTCCGCCACAGGGACATTCGACTTGGGAGCGAAGTCCCAGGTTTGCACGTGAGGCTGGAAATAAGTCGGCCGTGCAGACCTGTGCAGCGCGGGCACTCCCGGCGGGAACGTTTCCCGTCCCGAGGCCTGCTCCCAGGTCGTCCTCGGGGTTTTCTTGGGGATAATTTGGAGTTCACGTCTCTTATTTCCCCTCTGGAGAGGTTGCATCAGGCGATTTGGTGACGCTCAGTTCCCCCGAGGCTGGGCTCTCAACAAACCTCAGCGCTCGGGGGAAGCGTGAGCTGGTTCTGCAGCCGGAGCCCCGGCCCTGGCCGTGTCGGGGTGTCCCTCCTCTCTGTGCGCGTCCCCTTTAATGCACGCTGTTTCCCCACCCGCGGGGACCGGACCGGTACGCCATGTCAGAGCTGATTCTGAGTGAGTCGTGTGCTTGGCTGTGGGTCCGGCAGAGCTTCAGGGGTGCTGTCCAGCCACACGGCGGAGGGCGCAGTGGGTGCGGTGTTGGCTCTCAGGAAAAGGGGGCACGTGCAGGGGTCCACACTACTCTCGTGACATGTCTCTCTGCCACACGGCTGTGGCTCCCACTCCCGGCTCGGAAGTTCATCTGCACTTGGGGGTCTCCTCGCCCAGCGTCAGCAAGCGGAGAGACAGGAGCAGCCTTGGGAATTTCCCCAGTGCATATTGGAATAGGAGTTCTAGAATGGCGGGCCAGGGGCTGGTGGGGGCTGGGACGTGTGGGGCGGAGGGGTACTGGGCGGGGACGTCTCTTGGGAACACAGCTGTGGTCCTGGCCAGGGATGGGCTGACGGCTCTGCCTTGCTCACAGAGAGGTTTGGAAACTCCAAGGGGATAAACACATTCCCCAGCTGTTAGGACAGGCCGTCTCTGCCACTGACCAGGAGGGACAGCAGAGGACCGTTCCGTGTGGTTATGATCTGGGAAGTTGAGCACTGGATTTATTTCTGCATTCTAGCTAACCGAAGGTCTCTCTTTGCCATCTGAGTTAATCCAAAGGCCTTATTTAATAGCTGGGGAACTCTGTGATGAAAAAGATATTCCTTGCAGGTGTGAAAAGTTAAAAGAAATCCATGACAGTTTTTCTCAGAGGGTGACTGCTTTTGTATTTCTAAAGGTGAACAGAGTAGCAGTTCCACCTTTGTGTGTGGGCCTCGCAGCTGTTGTTCGTGAATGAGCCTTTCCAAGCTCTGTAGAAGCCCCCGGAGCAGTGGGTGCATGGACAGAATGTAGGCTTTGGAAATCAAGAGACTTGGGTTCAAATCATGGACTTGCCACTTATGACCTTGAGACTTTGGAAAAATTGTGTATCTTTCTTAAACTTCGGTTCTTAGTGTGTTAAATGAAGATAGTTGAGTTGACTTCAGGTCTCTGTAGTCTTGTCTGTTGAATGACACAATGTAAAGTGGAACACAGATGTCAGAAAACATTGCAGCCGATCGTAAGCATGTCACAAGATGCTAGTCGTCACTGTTTCATCAGTAGACAGCTGTGGGGGGGACCCTAGTATTTTATCAGTGGCAGGGAGAATGTGGCTCCATGGTTGTTGGAGAAGAGGAACTGCCCAACTGAGGCTCGTATGTTTTTGGGTTTTTTTCCTACTTAGTTACCTAGGCAGTAAAGGAAAGAATAAAATATAGCAAATTTTCCCTTCGAATACGCTTTTTAAGCAGTTGGATGATAACACTGGCTCCCCAGTGGAGCTTACATCTTTGAAGGGGAAGAAAACCACAAATAAAGAATGCACATCTGCTGTGTCAGGGAAGAGCTGTCATAAAATGAGCAGGTGCAGGGGAGAGGGTGATGGGCGTGCAGGCTGTGTAGGGGTTAGGTGACCGAAACAGTGGGAGACCAGGGACACTATCGTCACAGTGGACGCGCTGCCTCAGTGACACGGAGATTTTTGTAGGCTTGTTTTCTAAGGAGTGTGATCTTTTAATCATTCTCAGACCTTTATCACATTGGAAAATAGTTGAGGCCCCACGAAATAGAGACGTGGAAGCTTCTGCCAAACCACAGCACCGCGGGTTAGGATTCCTTAGCCATTCAGCGTCCCTCTGGCTGTGCCCGAAGTTAGGAATGAGAGTTTGCAGATAGCCGGGGAAAGGTCTTTGTCGTAGAGGTGGCACGGTTTCCAGGTTGGCGAAAACCCGGGTGCTCTCTGTCCGGGGGATTTGCTCGCCTCTCCCTGCTTGTGCTGCTGGATGCCAGGTGTCGCGGCTTCCTGCTCTGTGGACCCGAGACTGCAGGGCCTGGATTACCACGTGGGTCCCAGCGTGAGCCACTTGGCGTGCTCCGAGTGGCAGAAGGGAAGGGAAATTGGAAGGCTCCTGTTTTCTTTTCTGCAGAGAAGTCTCCTGGAAGCTAAGTGTGTGTGCCGGGCACATATCCCTGGCCCCAGGCTTTTGTCTTTCTGGAATAATCCCCAGGGGCCTGTGGATCTCTGTGAGTTTGGGTGCTAAGAAGGGAAAAAGAAATGCAGAATTGTCCAACAGCATTTGCAGCTGTCTGAGTAGGCCGGTAGCAGGGTTTGCAGTCAGCATGGAGCCTCAGGAAGCACAGAGGGATGAGGCCCAAATGGCTAGCTGTTTTCCTTCCTTATTTCCCATAGCAGAGGATTCTAGGGGGCTGCATATTGTTATGCAAATTTAAGTGAACTTTTCAGGATGCAGGTGGCTTAGGTCCTGTGCCTTGGTCCTGACCTCTCACCCAGTCTCCTGGAGGATTTCTGGCCGGAGTTTCCTGCCTTGTTCAGGAATCCCCCTCCGTTGGGCCCCGCTGTGTCTGTCTGCCTTATAGAGAAGCAGAGGCTCAGAGGGGTGCATTGATGTTGCCAGAGCCACGCAGGTAAATGTGGTGACACTCCAGTGCCACTGCAGACCTGCTTCTCCCTGTGGGTTTCAGGCAGCTCCGTCCTTCTGCTGGCTTAGTTAGGCCAGGGGCCTCCGAGCTGGTTTCCCTCCTGTTTGTCATTGCCCCAGTCTCTTGCCTGGGTGGCTGGGATCCCTGCCCACTGGAAGCAGGTGGGGGCTCCGTGGCGGGTGCTGCCTGCACACCCTCTGCCCAGCCCTCCCTCCATGCCTGGTTTTCCCTCCAAACCCACATTGCTAGCTGATACTGACCTATCCTTTTATCTTGACCCCCTACTAGGGTGTAAGTTCCTTGAAGGCAGAAATATCTGTCTGTTTCATTCACTGTTAACATTTCCACTAAGGAGATGAGGACCTAGAACCAGGTGCACCCAGACGTGTGTTTCAGGGAGGATCGGAAGGAGGTCTCTGTCTTTGGTTGTAGCATGTGCAAGTTCAGTAACTCAGTTTAATTCATGCCTTATTCATCTTAGCAACATTGGTATACACTGGGAAAATAGGGGGGTGCAAATGCATATGCGTTTTCTAGGCCATAGGGATCCTGAATGTTCCCAACCCCTGGGATCTGACTTGGTTCTGATGTGCCAGGGTCCACTAGAACCTAAGGCGGGGGTCATGGTCCCCTCTTTGTGATTTCAAATCCCTCAGCGAGTCCCTGAGCTCATGCTGCTGGCTTTTGACTCCAGAGATTCTACCGGATATTTCTGCCCCCCTCGTTGGTTGGAGGAGTCACTCAGCTGTTACCACTCACGCAGAGTTTGTTATATCAGCTTGTTCCTCTCTTTGCAGTGTTTGCCATTTCTTTCTTGTCTCATCTGTTCCCTGGCTAGTTATTAGAAAGCAAAGACAGAATCAAAATAAACTTCACATAGAGATTTAGAACTTGGTGCAACAGGAAGTTTCACTTGAATTTCTGGTGGGTGTGTCAAGTCAAAGCCGCAGCCTAATGCCACCCAAAGAAAGGGTGGCCCCAGTTGACACCCCAGAGTTTCTTTGAGCAGACTCCTTGTCATTTTTCACCTTTTATCTCCTCCCTTTCCCTTTACAATGAGGAGACCTTCAAAGGCAGGTGTTTTAACAGGGCTTTGATTATTCTTAGACAGTGCCCTGTGGGTGGCTACTCTGTCCCTGTTGGCTTTTGTAATCCCATGTCTAGAGCAATGTTTACAACTTCCTAGAAACCTGATGCTGGTTTTCTTAATAACTGATAAGGAGAAAGTGGCTTGCAGATATAGGAGTAAGAGTGGGGAGGGGCTTCTGGAGGTGGAGTTGCAGGTGAGTTCTTAGAAAGGGAGGATGCGAAAGGCTTGGATGATTTAATGGGCAGAACGCAACTCACAGCCACGGGTGTGGCATGTGCTCTGAAATTGATCTGTGTTTACGGGCTTCTGCAATTTGAAAGCATGTTTTCTCTTTATCACCGTCTCACTTTGAGATCCGTTCTCCTACCTGTGTGGAACAGGCCGCTCGCTGAGGATGGAGTCACATGTTTCCAGGTGGGCAAGAGGAGTGAAGCTTTCACAGGCTTAGAGAAGGTCATGGCTTACAGGACTGCTGGAAGACAGCTGTCCCAGCAGCATCCTCGGGTTGTAGACGAAGTCACTGGTCCATAAACGTACAGTGACAGCCCCAGGGCCACATGGTCAGTCATTTCCAAAGCTGGGAATAAAACCCAGGATCTTCATAGAGGCTTATTCCCACCCGACTTCCTCCCTCCTCCATTACATCTTGTTCTGTGAACTCAAGGGATTGACAAACTCCAAACCCAGAAGTTTCCCAGGCTTGTTACCTAGCAACGAAGTTTCCGTTTGGGGCCCTGAAGGAAACAGCCATTGTGCCTGGTCTGTCCCCCATACTGAGCTGGCCAAAGGCCTGTTCCTGAACCACCCTTGCCATCAACAAGTACTGACCGAAAGCAACAGAAGAAACTGCAGCTGACCATATAAACCAGACCCCCACCCCCTACAGATGGTTCTTTGTTTAACGAAATATGATTAAGATCAATTCAGAGCAGAGAACCCGGAGCCTCACTGCTTTTCAAAGCTTGTCATAGATGTCTGTATATTTTGCTTATTTCTCTTTGTGTCCCCATCTGAGGGGAAAAGCAAGAGATAATGACTGACTATGTCCCTAGCAAGGTTTTGCAATAATGCATTAAGAGGGCCAGGCGCAGTGGTTCACACCTGTAATCCTAGCACTTTGAGCAGCCAAGGTGGGAGGATCACTTGAAGCCGGGAGTTCGAGACCGGCCTGGACAACATACCAAAACCCTGTCTCTATAAAAAAATAAAAAATAGCCAGCCGTGGTGGTGCCTGCCTGTAGTCCCAGCTACTCAGGAGGCCTAGGCAGGAGGATCACCTGAGCCCAGGAGTTGGAGGCCGCAGCAGTGAGCTGTAATCTTACCACTGCACTCCAGCCCGGGTGACAGAGCGAGACCATGTCTCTTACATAAGAAAGAAAGAAAAAGGGTAGTTCATCATCAGATAGAAGGAAGTGGTGTTGGGTGAGGGGTGGGGTTGCTGTGACGTCTTAGCCACTCAGAGTGAGGGTATTATCGCCAAAGGAAGAAGGAATGATCCAGAGTCCCCTCCAGCTTTCAGGTGTGATGAGTTGATGCTTGATTTTTGGAGCGCTGTTCTCTGGCAGCCCAAGTGCAGTGCTTGTCCGGGCAAATAAGTCGGAGCTGAAAGAGCGGGCCCTCGTGTCTTCCTCTGCGGCTCGTTCCCGCGCGGGTCGGAGCGCGGCTGCGTCTGGCCCCAGCGGAGCAGGCCGCAGTGCTGCCGCCGTGAGGACACCAGAGCTCCGGGGAGGCTGCTTCAAGGGTTTGGGTCTCGGAGAGGAAAGAGGAGTCCCGCCGGGAGTGGCCGCTGTCTCCAGCCCGGCTGCCTCCAAGGGCGGCCACGCCCAGACGCTGCCTGAGGGCCCACTGAGGCCGGGCGCTGGGCAGTGCGGGGTGTCGGGGGCTTCTCTAAGGACATGTCAGCAGGATTTTGGTCACGTGTGGCGTGTGCGGTGTGTATGTGACATGTGGTGTGTGGTGTGTGTGTGTGTGTGACATGTGGTGTGTGTAGTGTGTGTGCGATGTATGTTGTGGGCATGTGTAGTGTATATGTTTTTGATGTGTGTTGTGTGTGTGTGGTGTGATGGGTATGATGTGTGTGTGTGTGTCGTGTATGTGAGTGGGATGTGTGCATGTGGCATGTGTGCATGGTATGTGTGTTGTGTGCGTGTCGTGTGTGTGGTGTATGTGTGTGTCATGTATATGTTTCTGGTGTGTTCTGTGTATGATGTGTTGTGTATGTGAGTGGGGTGTGCGCATGTGGTATGTGTGTGATGTGTGTGGTATGTATATATGGTGTGTGTAGTATGTATGTGGTGTATGTGTGTAGTATGTGTGCCTGTGGTATGTGTGTGGGTATGTAGTGTTTAACGGTATGTGTATGTGGTGTGTGTGGTTGTGTGTGGGGTCCGTATGTGGTGTGTGTGGTTGTGTGTGGGGTCTGTATGTGGTGTGTGAGGTTGTGTGTGGGGTCCGTATGTGGTGTGTGTGGTTGTGTGTGGGGTCTGTATGTGGTGTGTGTGGTTGTGTGTGGGGTCCGTATGTGGTGTGTGTGGTTGTGTGTGGGGTCTGTATGTGCTGTGTGTGGTTGTGTGTGGGGTCTGTATGTGGTGTGTGTGGTTGTGTGTGGGGTCTGTATGTGGTGTGTGTGGTTGTGTGTGGGGTCTGTATGTGGTGTGTGTGGTATGCAGTATGTGTGGGAGTTTGGGGGATATGTGTTGCGTGTGTGTGGCCTATGTGTATGTGATGTGTGGGGAATTTGGAGTGTTATAGTGTGTGTGTTTGTGGTGTGTGTTGGAGGATTTGAGGGTGTGTGTGGTGTGTATGTTTCTGATGTGTATGGGGTGTGTGGTATATATATGTGTGTGGTATGTGGGGTTTTTGCATGTATGTGTGTTGTGTGTGTGTGTTTGTATTGGGTGTGTGGGGATGGGGTGTGTGTGTGGTGTGTATATTTCTAGTGTGTGGTATGTGTGTGTGTGTGGTGTGTGTGTGGTATGTGTTGTGTGTGGTTTGTGGTATAAATGGGTGTCTGTGTGGGTTATGTGGTGTGTATGTGGCATGTTTGGCATGTGTGTGTGGTGTGGGATGTTGGAGTGTGTGTATTTCTGTTGCATGTAGTATGGGGTGTGTGTGCATTGTGTGTGGTGTGTGTGTGGTGTGTTGTGTGTATGTGGTGTGAATGGGGTGTGTGGTGTGTGTGTGGGATGAGGGGTATGGGGTGTGTGTGGTCTGTGTGGCTGTGTGTGGTTTGTATGTGGGGTGTGTGTATGTGTGTGTGTCCCTCTGAGGTCACACCGCGTGCAGTGCCGGGAGCCAGGGGGCCTGTGGGAGCCTCTGGCGCTAGGCCGGCCCGAGACGCCCCGCAGTTGACGGGGGCGCAGGCGGTGGGAGGCGCTGGCCTGCTCTGACGGCAGCGGCTGGGGTGAGGTGGACCCCTCAGCCGCTCTGCGTTCGGTGCCCAGGTAGGGTGCTGCCCCCTCGGCCCCGTGCTCGGCCGGGCAGGTGACGTTGAAGGTGAAAGCACCACAGCCCTCTTCATTCCATGCCTGTGGCTGTTTCTGCGGCGACCGTCGCCCTCTGGCCCTGCCCACGACGGCAGCCCAGGCCGGTGGGTGCCCGTCCTCGTCCCCGGTCCTCCTTTGCCAGCTGCGTCTGCCATTCCCCGTTCCCCTGCACAGTCTGAATTTAGGGCAGCCCGTTACAGTGAGCGGGCCAAGAGTGGCTTGCTGTCCTTTTCTCTTTTCTCTTGCCGAACCTTAATGGTGTGCGGTAGTCCTAGAGAAAGAGCTTCATGGTCTAGTGGAGCCCTACTGTGTACCCTCCTGGGATGGCAGCAGTATTAATTAGCATATCAAAAGCCAGAGGAAGTTTAAAATGGCTAAAAATAAACAGATCTGTTCAACTATATTTAATCTAGTGTTTCTCATATTTTTAGTGTCGCCCTTAATAATACTTTTTCGAGAAAAACACCGGCTTAAGATATTACTCTTTCCAGTTTAATCTGCATTTCAATGGGCTTATTTGGATTTAAATGAAAACAACGGTTTATTTTTTAAATAAACTTTTCATTTTAAGGCAGTTTAGATTTTCAGATTTAGATTTAGATGGACAGATCCGGATTTGGAAAACGATGCGGATGGTACGGAGGGTTTCTGTACACCCCTTAGCCTGTTTCCTCTGTTAACGTGTATTGCCTTAGTGTGGTGTGTCTGTCACAGTTAACAGACTAACGCTTGTTGCATTCTTACTAACTGAAGTGCACACTTTATTCCACTTTTCTTAGTTTGTGCCCAGGGTCCTTTTTCTGTTCCAGGACCCCACATTACATTGGGAGATCTTGTCTCCTTAGGTTCTTTTAGACTGTGACAGTTTCTCAGACTTCCGTTGTTTTGAAAGACAGTTTTGGGGAGTTTGGGCAGGTGTTTTGTAGAATATTCCCGAACTGGGGTTTATTTGATGTTGTTGTCATAGGTAGACTGGGGTTACGGCTTTAGGGAGGAAGATGGCGGAGGTGAAGTGTCACTCTCCTCACATCCTGGCAAGGGCGTCAGCGTGATCGGTCACTCCTGAGGTTGGCTGTGACCACCTAGCTGAGGTAGCACTTGTCAGGTGTCTCCACTGTAGAGCTCCTCCCTTTGCCCCCGGCTCACCTGTCCTCTTTGGAAGGAAGTCACTGCGTGCAGCCCAGCCCCAAGAGTGGGGACTGGGGCTGCACCTGCTTGAGGGTGGGTATCTACAGAATTGTGGAATGTGGAATTTTCCCTCATGGGAGATGTATCTTTCTCCCCTCATTTGTTTTTATCAGTGTTTACTTTATATTCTGTGTCATAATTCATACTGCTTTCTTGTTCAGATTGTTTCGGCCTTAGCCATCAGGAGCTCTTTCGGTTGGCTCCCAGATTGCTTAGGCATGCCCGCCAGTGTGGTTGTTTGTCAGTTGTGAGCACTTCCTTGCTGTGTGGCTCTACGAGGCGTTCCAAGCTCCTCTTGAATATCCTGCTCCAGTCCTGGAACCAGCAGCCCTTTGTCTGGTGAACCCTCATTTCTTTAATTGGAACATTGTGTTAGAAACCAGGATCCGGGCACTAGATGTGCTTGTTGCAAACTAGGGTATCATTGCGTCTGTGCCCTCTGAGCTGAGGGAACAAGGAAATATGCACATGCGAGCACACAAATTAATAAACATTTCTCTATGTAGATGTCTGTAGCTTCATTAAGCCGAACCCGAGTTCACACTCCTGTCTCCAGCTGTATTCCATTGCCTTTATTCTTGAAGGTTCTACTCATTTCCAAACTCACTGTGGACAGCACCTTTTCTCCTACCCCTTCCTGTTGTCACAGTCTGGTTACATCCTGCAATGGCCCGGCCTCCTCTGTGATTTTTTCTTTTTAATTTGCATCCATTAAGGTTCGCTGTTTATGCTGTAAAGCTTTGTTTTATGAGCTTTGATAAATGCATAGTGTCATGTATCTGTGATTACAGCATCATACAGAATAGTTTCATTGCCCTTGAACAGGCACTGCAGTCTGTTCAAGCCTCCTCTACTCTTCGCCCCACCCCGCACCCTGGGAACCACTGATCTGTTCACTGACTGTGATGTTGCCTTTTCCAGAATGTCCTCTATTGAAATCTTACAGTAGTTTCCCTTTCCTTGAAAAAATAGGCTTTATTTTTCAGAGCAGTTTCAGGTTCACAGCTAAATTAAATGGGAAGTGCAGAGTTCCTGTCCACCCCCTTTCCCACATGCACACAATTCACATCCCACACCACGGTGGTGCGTTTGTTGCAACTGATGAATATGCGTTGATAGGACATTCTCACTCATGTATCAGTCCATTGGGGCTCCCTTAACAAAATAGCACAGACCGGGTGGCTTAAACAACAGCAATTTATTTTCTCGTAATTCTGGAGGCTGGAAGTCCAAGACCAGGGTGTAAGCATGGTGAGTTCTCTTCCTGGCTTGCAGACAGCTGCTTTCTGGCTGTGTCCTCATGTGGCCAAGATCATGAGATCTCTTTCTCACTCGTCCTCTTAAAAGGCCACAGTCCTGTTGGATCAGGGCCCCATTCTTATGACTTCGTATAACCTTAATTCCCTCCCAAAGACCCAGATGTGGTCACATTGAGGGTTAGGGCTACAACCCACAAATTTGGGGAAGATGACAAAACTTTATGTTAGGGCTCACTCTTGGTGTTGCACATTCTGTGGTTGTGACAGCTGTGTAATGACTTGTATCCACCATTATAGTATCACACTGAGTAGTTTCACTGCCCTAAATATCTTCTGTGCTCTGCCTGTTCACCTCTCCTCTCTCCAGTTCCTAGAAACCGCTGTCATTTGTCTTCACTATCTCTATAGTTTTGCCTTTTCCAAAACATCATATATAGTTGGTATCGCACAGTATGTAGCCTTTTCAGATTGGTTTCTTTCATAGAGTATAATGTGCATTTGAGGTTGCTACATGCCTACAAGGCCCTGCTCTCCTGTGGTTGGCTTCTGCAGAAGCGACTCCGCAGAGCACAGGGACTGGTGCTGGGCAGGGAGGGGTGGTAGGATTTGGAGAAGCCATCGGGGAGGGGAAGGGGCTTGGGACAGGGAAGAAACACAGTGTGACCCAGCCAACCACAGGAGAGCAGGGCCTTGTTGCGGGAAGTCGGAGAGTAAGAGGTGGGAGGTGGCTGGCTGGCAGCTGCCGTCCCCTGCCTGGGTGTGCTCTGAAGGAGTACGGGTAGGGAGAAGAGGGACCCACAGGGGCCGTAGCCCTAGAGCCTGGGATGGGCTGGTTCATCTGACCTTCTGTTCACGTGCCGACTGTCTTCCCCATGGACTGCTGTCTCTTCCAGCCTTTCCCATCCTTACCCACACCACCCCCCCCAGCACAGCGCCCAACCTTTAGCGCAACCTCCGTCTTGCTTAGTAAGTAACTTGGCGCACAAACATTTTGAATTGCTTAAATTGAATAATACTTGTAATTGACCAGATGTTCTTAAAACAGTTTGCTGTTTCATGTGACTTGACATTCGCTTCAGGAAAACAAAGACTGTTTTTTCCCTTATTGTGCATTGTGACTCTCTTAGCAAATTCCGATGGCAAGTTTGCAGCTGCTCAATGTTAGGAAAAATCACACTCGGCCATCCTGTGTGTAGGGCATGTCCGTGGTGGATTTAGACAATATAGTCCTTTTTTTTTTTTTTTTTAATATGTCCTGTTATTGTCACTTTGAACCGTGATTGTGAGCACAGCTTCAGAGACCACGTGCCCTGGAGGGGAAGGGATGCCGGTGTGGTGCCTGGGAATGGGAATTCGACCCGCTTAAGTCCCGCTCACGGGGCTGAGGGGAAGTGGGGGTGCGGCCCCAGGCTGACCTGTGCCCAGGGCAGGGGGAAGCCACTGGGGCAAAGAGAAATCGTGGTCCAGGAAGAAAGGAAGCCAGGCAGGTCCGGCCCTCCAGACCAGGCATCCTCAAACTATGGCCCGCAGGCCACGTGCGGGTGTTTTTGCCGGTTTGTTTTTTTACTTCATAATAAGACATGTGCAGTGTGCGTAGGAATTTGTTCATAGTTTTTTTCAAACTATAGTCCAGCCCTGAAACGGTCTGAGGGACAGTGAACTGGCCCCCTGTTTAAAAAGTTTGAGGACCCCTGCTCTAGGCTGTGCCGAGGGCCGCATTAGGCTGTAAACAGGGAAAGGAGCCCAGCTGGGAAGCTGAGACGAGAGAATGGTCTTGGGAACAAGCAGGAAGGCTTAGGGCAGTGGTCTGGGGTGGGATAGAGTCCATAAGTGGTTTAGGGGGCAGGAAGCTTTGCAGGATGCTGCCCTGCCCAGGATGTATGGCAGGGTGGGAGTGGTGTGGAGGGTTTAGGAACCTTCTGTGGCACCAGCTGGTTAAGCCGTAGCATCCTGCCATTCTGTAATGTGTTCTGGGTGGTGTCCGGTCTTGGGCCATATTGCATAGCTGATGATAGAGCAGGAGGCTTTAGGAGGTGCTAGTGTTTGCTTCTTCCAAAGACGTTAGCCATTGGATTGAATGTCCTAAAATACTAATTTTATCATACTGTTTCTCTGCTGAACACATTTTCTTCTCCCTTTAGTCTGTGTAGGTTAATGTCCAAGCTCGTTAACCTGACATATAATAATGACTTCCGCTTACCAAGCTTGTAGTGTCTTCTAGGGACTTTAAACATATTGCCTCTCACTCTTCACAATTCTACACGGGGCTGACGGTATATAGGTTTTCCAGAGGGGAAAAAAACACAAAACTAAAGTTCATAAAATTTAAATAATTCCTCCAAAATCACATAACCAAGTGGCAGAAAAAAGAATTTGAACCCAGCCATGCCTGATTCCAAAGTGTGAGCCCTACACTAAAACTGCTGCTACAACGCCCTGAAGAAGCTCAGCCCTGTGCTTTTGCAGTATCTTCAGTGAAGACCTATCCCCAGATCTCCAGGCCAGAGAAGCCAGTTAGCAGCCACGGCCCCCTTGAGACATTTCCAGCCTTGAGTGATTTCTGAAGCTCCCCATCCAAGTCCAAGCCTCAATGCTTCCAGTCAAGTTTTGTGGTCCCTTTTAGGGCTAGCTCCCCTTTTCAATCAAGCATAATTGTCACTTTCACAGTGAACTTTAAGAGATGCTATTTGGATAAAAAAAATGATTAAGGATTAAAACAGAAGAATGACGCAGAGAAATATAAATAATCCGTGGCCCATAAACTCAGGATCCGTTGTGGACATGTAAAATAACAATAAATAAATAAATTCAATGTTACCCGTGAAAATGACCTCAGGGAGGTGAGCAGCCCTGCACTCCCAGAGCGGGGTGACACCTCGAATCATCTAACCGTCTGGACCCAGTGGCTTTAGGTCGAATCGTGGTGCTTGCTTAAATTATCTTGAAAGCTGCAGCCAGTCCAAAAGTCATCTTACTTTGTGTCAGACTCCTTTTTTAATAATGGAAAACGCAGTTATTCCAGACCAAGTGACTGAGAGGTGTTAACTGTCCTGGGAAGAGGCCTGCCTGTCCTGCTGCCCCATGCCTGCCCTGGGTGTGGGTCACCTGCCCTGATTTCCAGCGCAGGTTCCGGGCCACCTCCATCGCCCCTCACGTGCCTGGGCCCTGGGGTCAGGCTCCCCACTGCCGCCGGCCACGTGTCTGCCTCTCACGATCCTGGCCGTGCGTCTCGTCTGCTTGCCAGGTTTCCAGGAGGTGCCAGGTTCCTCCCGGGGTGCCCCGCAGAGAATTCGGCAAGTGGCTTGTCCCAACTAAACATTGCTCAGGGACACACAGCGAGCTGTGAGTGCAAAACTTGAGAAAGGGACGTAAATGTGCAATAAAAGCCTTGACAACCCCTTGACCTTAGGGGTCACCTGCACAGGTGACAGTGAGACCCAACAGCTACCTGCAGAGCATGTGGCAGGGTCAGACTCCTTCTCATAGTCGGGTAAACCGTGGCCACAGGAGACACCACGGGGAAGGGAGGATCGCGTTTTCGCTGAGCACCTGCTGTGCGTGGCAGGCCCTTTATGTGGTCTCCCTTAATCCTTCCAACACCACGTGGGATGGATTGTGTACCCATCATATAGATGAGCAAATGGAGGCTGGTCGTGGTTCAGTCACCGAGCTGGTTATGGGCAGAGGGAGTTTGGGAATGTGGTTCCGACTGACGGCAAAGCACGGGGCTGGCTCTGCCCACCCCTCTGGCCCCCACACCGTCTTCTTGGGAAGGATGCTAGGCTGTTTCTTCCCCTGTTCAGATATCTGCCTCCTTTCCACCTCTGTGGTGTGCGACATCCCCTCTAAACTCAAGCGTCCTATCTGCCACCAGGCCCTTCTGCTCTGACCCCTCTTTCTGCCCAGGCTTGTCCTCATGTTCATTCACCGAGTGTCTCCAACACTGGAGAACCGTTAAATCCAAGCAGTCACTACTGTAACAAAAGCCTCTGTCCCACGGTTGCTAAGTGTTGCCGTCCTGGGCTGGGTGGGTAGTTGGCAGGTGTCTCGCTAAATGCACGTGGGTTGGTGCGGGGAGGGGAGGAAGGCTGGGGAGTGGGTAAGCACTTTGCCATTCTGAGGGTGGGCGTGCAAGGCACCATCAGAATGGCCAACGGACTACACACAGACCCGGTCCGGGGAGCCCTGGTCCAGACTTCTCAGAGGACCCCAATGAGTCTGTGTGAAGCCTCTGGCCCATCAGCAGTCAGCCGGCCACCACCATGGGCCCCCTCTGCAGCCCAGAGAGGAGACCCCTGCCTTGCGCCCCATGGAGGCCCAGGCAGGAGGTCTGACCGCCTGTGCTTCTCTCATTCCAGACTGCTCTGCGATGACCACAGCAAGGTACCGGCCCACCTGGGACCTGGCCCTCGACCCACTGGTGTCCTGCAAGCTGTGTCTTGGGGAGTATCCTGTGGAGCAGATGACGACCATAGCCCAGTGCCAGTGCATCTTCTGTACTCTGGTTGGTCCTTTCTGGATAAAAATGCATGCTTCGAATAATTGTAGGAGCAGGTTGTTGCTTTCATTTTCAGAGACACCAAGCAAACCTCATGGAGTCCCCTTCTTGAGGCCTTTGCACAGTTCTTGGAATAATTTTTCTGCCGGCCGGGCAGTCTCCCAAGGCAGAAGATTTCCATTACAGTTACTTGTGGGCAAAGCCAGTCCCCCAGACAGAATTTTACAGGCTAGTAACACAATTTAAGAACACTTATCACAGCACATGTTCCCCCTGCTAGACAGCAAAAGCTTTTCCACACCTCATTTTAAATTTAATATAATAATCACATGCCTGGAATTATAGCGGTGCCAACCTGGTGACTGTGTGTAGCTAGAACATTCAGTTATTAGTGTCATCTTTCACTGCTTTAGTGCTAAACTAGAATGTAGACATCTTAAAAATCACATTTAAATTTTTTAAAGGTATACCAGCAAACATTCTTTTGGGGCTTAATAACTATAGGATCTTCTAACTCAAGAAGTTTGGGATTTGAGTCGAACTCAAGCCCCAAATTTTATCCATCAGAAAAGGAAAAAGGCGTGCTTAAGGTTTACTTTCAGTTAATCTCATTGAATTTTACTTGCTTTTTCTTCCGATTCAAGGAATGGAAAAAAAAAAAGAGTGAACTCACAGAAGCAGAAAGGAGGTTGGTAGTTGCCAAGGGTTGTGGAGAATGGGGAGATGTAGATGAAAGGGTACAGAGTTTCAGTTATGCAGGCCGAGTGAGTTCTAGAAACCTAACATACAGCATGGAGACTAGAGTTAGGAATACCACGTTGTATACTGAAAATTTTCTATAAGGATAGATCTGAAGTGTTCTCACCACACGCATGTGCATGTACACACACACACACACACACACACACAATGGTAACTATGTGAGGTGACAGTTAGCTCGATTATGGTAGTTAGCTCATTGGACAGATAGTTAGCTCATTTCACAGCACATACACACGTCAAAACATCACATTGTACGCCTTACATATAGTCAATTTTTGTCAATTATACCTTAATAAGGCTAAAAAATAAAATACCACATTTATCATTAAAAAAATACGGAAAAGGGAAAAAACAAAACAAAACAAAACCTTTCTTCCAACTACAAAAAGCAAAAAGTTGCTTCTGCACCTAACTGCTGTTGCACTTGCACGCGGGCCATGCAGATGGCCTGCCCGAGGACTGGCCAGACGTCTGATTGAAACCTGCCACTGTCTTTCTTCCCTCTGCACCCGGCACCTTACTCCTTCCCGTCTGTGTTTTCGGCCTTCGTTTCTTTCCTGCCACCTGGTCTCCTTGGGCTGGTAGCACAGCGAACATTTTCTTCTCCACTTTATAGACAGGGAGACGGAGCCCTACACGCGTTCTCGCCTGCGTCTTCAGACTTCTGATTCATGGTGCTCGGGCTCTCCTAATGGCAGAAGAGTTTCTGGCTCGATCTCTGTCCCCCGAGCACCTCGTTTAGTGCAGGACTCAGAAGAGCTAGTCAAGACAGGCCCCGGGATCGAGGCGAAGTGAGTCGATCCCAGTGCTGTGGTTGACATCCAAGAAAAATGCCTCGTTAAAGGCCCAGGAAAATAGCTTCAACCTGGAGGGAGGGAAATTGCTTTTGACGTTTTTCTGAGCTGGGGAAGGACCTCCTTGCAATTAACGCAGCCAGGGGGGCTCCTTGCCGTTTTCCAGGTGGGCTAGACGGCCCGGCTTCTCACTAGCTCCGTGCAAGTCGCCCCTCTTGCCTGTGGGGGTGGGTGGCTAGAGCCCTCTGCTGAAAGTGCCCCGGGCGGGGCGTGTTTGCCGTGTCCCCAGTCACCTGCCTGCGGCCAGGGCTCCTGGTTTGTGTCCTCCCCTTGAACAACTCCGGAAATACTCCCTTCTTCCTGGCCTTTTCACCAAGGCCTCCGTTTTTGTTGTTTTTGTTTGCTATGCCTAGAGAATTGCAGCAAAAACAAATGAGCTGCTTTAATTTGCACCAAAAGCTTAATTTAAGTCCGTGGCTGAGAAAGGAAGAGGCTGCTAGCCCTGTTTTCTCAAACGGGGGTGCCGGGAGCACCAAGGGACGGTGAGACAGTTGTGATTTTTTTTTCCACCGCTATTTATTAAAAATGAAAATGTTCAAAGTGGTTCAGCTTCTGTCTGCGGCTCAGGGTAGCGTGAAGAGAAGCAACCACCTGTGTGCTGGCAGGGGCAGGAGGGGGGAGGCGTCCAGCTGCCGTGGTCCCTTCTGTCACCCGCCTTCTCCTCTGTGTAGGCTCCAGGTCACCCCAGGCTGTGGGAGGAGCCCAGGCCCTGTGGCCGGAGGAGCCACAGCCTCCCTTTGCCTGGGGGACAGACACCGGGCAGGTAGACAGCAGTGCACGACTGGGGGAGGCACTCCTGAAAAAACAAGCGTTACTGCAGAATCGCTGGGAAGTGCTGACGTGAACCTGTCTCAAGGACGAAGGGGCCTGAGAGGAAGCGTGGCAGTTGGAGTCGGGTGTCCCTGTGCCCGGATGCCAGCTCTGCTTCAGACCTGAGCGGCCTCGTTCACCACACCTGCGTGACGGAGCCAGAAACAGCCGCCTCGAAGATCAGATGGAGGGACATGTGTAAAGTGCCTGTCACGTGCAGGCAGGCAGCGGGCCTCGCTCCTTCCCACTTGGCTTCTGAGTCTGGGTGTCAGGTGGCAGGAATAGAAAAAGGGTTTTGGGCAGCTTTCCCCATATGTGTGTTCTGAGGGGCGTTTGTCTTAAAAGGTGCGGCTCAGAAATGATTTTTGTAGTTCGGTGCGTTTGCTAGACACTGCATGTCTGTCCCTGTCACTGCATGTCCCTGCCGCCAGGACATGCCGGGTGGCCAAGAGCATGGGGGAAGCCCTGAGGATCGCACAACAATTGTGCATTTAACCTGCGTTTCCCAAACTAGCCTGAGCATGAAGAGTGTTTGCTTGCCAGTTACGCACATTGGCGCTGCCCTGAGCATGTTCCCGTGGCCCTTCCTTTCTTCTTGCAGGGTGCCTGGTGGCGTTAGCTTAAGTTCAGAGGTCGTCTTGGGTCCTGAGGAGGTCGCAGACAGCCTGTGCATTCACTGGGGGTCTGAACACCGGTTCCAGGGGCTGTGTGGGGCGTTGGCCACTGGGAGGCCACAGGGGCTACCAGTTAGCACAAACGGTTCCATTTTGGCTGAGTGCGAGACGGAACTTTAAGTGGCCCAAAGTGAAGCTGAGTGTTTGTGTGCAAAAGTGTGAAATCTAAGTATAACCAACAGTTTCTGTGCTGAAAAACTGGAGGGAGAGAAAGGATTTTTGACATTTTAGTCAAAATGAGGCAGCCCGGCCCTACCACGGGAGCCAATTCTACGATCGTTTTGTCAAGCAGGGATTCAACCCCTGTGTAGGGTGGCCTGGGAGATTCTTTATGGACCAAAATCTAATATGTAGGTGATGTCTTAAGCTAAAATGGGACACATTAGAGCCATTTTGGGCTCACCTATACTTGTGGCATTTTATAGTTTTACTTAGAATATGTATGTTTTCTTATTTCTGACAGAGTTGTGCCTAGTCTGATGCCTTCTATTAGTAAAATTAGAGATAATACTACTCTCAGCCCAAAGATGGGTACACATGAGGCTCAGAAAGTGGGGTGCTGTGGTTCTACCTCAAGTCACGGGCCCCCAGTTATCTGGGCAGGTGGAAGTGTCTACTTTTCTATTTAGTCCTTAAACAAAGTCTAGTGACAACTATATTTAGCCATAAGATTAAATAAACCCAACATATAATATATGTATAAACACACACACACACATATGTTTGTGTACTTTGAGCTAGAATTACATCTATTCTGATAATAGCTATTCATCGGTAAGAGTTTTGCTATTAGAACCCAGATGACAGGGTTTTGATACACATGGAAAATTATTACTTAACAATGTAACTTTTGGTAGGCAAAATCTTTTCCACCCAGAATGCGTGACTGTCGTGAAAGCAACCCTTAGCATTTTAAATAAAGAGTTGGGCCAGCTGCTTGACTGAGTTGTGTGATGGAACAAGGCTTTGGGATTTGGGCTCGGGTCTCTGTTCTGCCTCTGCTACCTGCTCGCTGTGATTTGCAGCAAGTGGCGTAACTTCCCTGAGCCTTGGTTTCCTCGTCTCTAAAATGTGATCAACCGCATGAGCAAATTAAATGTGATAATGTGTATAAAGTATTGGACAGCCACATGCCTGGTGGTAAGTGACACAAATACCATTTCCTTTTCTTCCTGTGCATTGGTGAGGCCGTCCACCCGGTGTGCTGTGGGAGGGCCGTGTAAACTCCAAACTTCTGGGTATTTAACTTACTGGGAAACAAGTTACCTGTCCTCACCTGGAAATAAGCTGATTTCAGGGATGGCTTTGCCACGCACTTTGTGTCCCTGTTAGCTTTGCTCTGTGCGTACCGTGCACAGTGTGTGCTTGTTTGTATACATAGTGGACATTTATTCATTTAATTTCTCAACCCTTATTGAACACCTGGCTTGGGCCAAGTGCCCTGTGGTTCCGATCGTTTGCCCTCCCTGCTCCCTTGATCCCAGGGAGGCACAGGTGAGTGTTGGAATGCCCTGGAGTGGGAAGTGCTGCATTTGCAGCGTAGGTGAAGTGTGTGCAGCACAGAGAGCACAGTGAGTTCCACGTGGTGCGGTCCCAGAAGGTTTTGGAGACCGTTTGAACAGGCCCCTGGAGAAAGGATGACCAGGCAGAGCCCCCACCGTGGCGGCCAGCAGAGGAAAAGGGTGTCATGCAGTGATAGGACCAGATCGGGAGGGCCTGGCTAAGGTTTCGCTGGTTTCTAAAGCGTAATGGTGACACCCAGTCACGCGCCGCATCACAGCGTTCTGGTCAACGACAGACCACGTACAAGATGGGGTTCCCGTAAAGTGATGGTAGAGATGAAAAATTCCTTTCCCCTAGGATTTACTATGCGATGCTTTTTATCATTGTATTAGAGCATACTCGCTTCTACTCATAAAAAAAAAATAATGAGTTAACTGTAGAACAGCCTCAGCAAGCAGCAGAACTCTTGGTTTCACCATTCGACGGAATCCTCTCCCGTTGTACGGAAAACTCAGATCTTCCCGAATGAGGCTGAATTAACCAAGTGTCCCTTTACTACCATTTAACCCGCTGGCATTCTGAGCGGTCACACACCTGCTCGCCCCGTCACACACCGGGACTGTCACCCCATGCACCTGTGTCCCCTTCCCCGCCGCCTTGGTCCCAGGCACAGCCGTCCCACAGTCTCGCACAGAGACACTCTTCCACCCCCCCCAATGGCCCAGCCAGGGCTTCCCCTGCCTGCACTGCTAATCAACACAGTGCACGCGCCGGGCAGGACCTGCCTGCCCCTCTACTTCCCATCCTTGGCACAGGGTGAGTAAATATTCAACATTTGTCAGAGGGATGGAATAGTCGAATCCCGTCGCTGTCTGTGGCCACGGCCCCATCCTCCGCACAGGCCGTCGGGAGAGCCCAGAGCGGCCTCCTGCCTTCTGACCTTGGGCGCCTCCTGGGGAATGTCCACGCTTTTTTGATGGTGGCTTTTATAGACCGCGGCGTAGGCTGCAAGCTGTGCCCAAAAGCCCGGCGACACGGTGACCTGATTGAGAGGCCTTCGTCTGAGCCGTGGAGCTGGCCTCCCTGCCGTCTCAGGCCCGTCCTTACACTGCCCAGAGCGGGTTCCTAGAACACGGCTGTACGATGATACAGACGCCCCACCCCCACCCCCAGCGGCTGTCCGCAGCCCGGGAACGAAAGCCCACTGCTAGGCTGGCCCAGCCACCTCCCTCGGCACTGCTGCATTTCTTACCACGTGCTTCCTGCAGGCCACCCAGGGCGGACGCCCGTCTGTGGGCACAGCACTGCTTGTCCAGCCTGCGCCCCTCTCTCCTGACAGCTCTTTGTCATTGGAACGGACAGTTCTCTCCCTGTTAACCCAGTAAAGATCTGGGTAAACAGCCTCCCTGTCCAGCCCTCGCCTCCCTCAGCCCTGCACCGCGTGTGCTCCTGGGAGTCCCGGCGGCCGTGGCTTGAGGGCTCCTCTGGCACGCTGTCCCCCAAATAGCAGGTGCTGGGTGCTTGCTGTGCTGGCTGAGCCGACCTAGAACTCTCAGATAAGTGACAGGCTCACAGCTGACAACCTGCCACCTCAGGCTCGTGAAAGAACATCTGACACCAAACCTCCCAGGCCCCATCCTTGCTGAGCCTCTGCAGTCAGAGCCGCCAGGTGAGGCACCGGGAGGGCCGCAGAGGTGCAGCGTGGTCGCCTCCCGCCCAGCCGCAGTTGGGGTGAGGGGCGCAGGTCCTCCAAGTGGGCGGTGGACTCCCGCGGGCAGCCTGTGGCACCTGCCTGGATGAGTGCTTGTGGCCGCTCCATGTCGGACCAATCAGTGGAAGGATTTTTAGTGATGGGAATTTTGCGCAGGCGGAGTAAGGTTGGTGGGTGGGGTACTGCTGGGGTTAAGAGGCACTGATGTTTGTTGAGGCTCGTTTGTCTAGGAGACGGGGGACCTAATGGTTTGCAAGGAGCAGAGCATACTGGTCGACAAGAGCATTTTATTTTACACGTGAAGTCTGGATTTTGTTTTGTTTCAAGAACTTGAAGCAACCCTCACAATGTTGGCTTCCTGGCTTGCGAGTCAAGTCCCTCCCTACCTCCTGGAGGGAAGTGATCTTTGCCGGGACACACACTGGGGAGCTTGCAGAGAGCTTTGCTCTGGGTTCCCAAGGCCACCAGTGGGAGTTGCTGGGGGACTCCTGTGACGCTGTCCTCGTGAGGTTGTGCTGGGTCCTGCCTCTGGCCTCCTGACGACGGTGCTGCAGAGAATGGCTCAGCCGTCAGCCTGTGCAGAGGACCGGGGTCGCCAGTGCCCCTGCCCTGCAGCAGCAGTGCGGACTGCACGCCGGTCTCAGGGCCCAGATCTTCTGCTGGGGGGTAGGGGAGTCGCCACCAGGTGTCCGGTGATTCTGTGGATGTTCTGCCCATCTACATGCCCGTCCATCCGTCCACTTCCAGGGCCCTCACTCCTTGCACACTGCTCGTGGGGTGCACTGCTTTAGTTTGGACCCGCCTGCGTGGGTTGGCAAGTCGTGGGTCCCCGATAAGCACCTTTGAGTGCAGTTTGTGGGCAGTTTCTGCTGCTCTTAGGGTCGTCGGTAGCCAACAGGATCGTCGCATAAAAAAATAGAGAACATTCAATTTGCTGTAGTTTGGGGCCAGGCAGATACGTCTCTGCGGCCTGCTTCTCCTTGGCGAGAAAGTTCTGACGCACTGGCGGCGGGTTAGCAAATCAGCAGTGCCGTCTCCTCATCAGGTTTCAAAGGGTTGGAAGCCAAAGTGGAAAATGAAATGCCTGGAACATTCTGCGGCTCGTGCCCCCCTCTTCCTGTTGGACGGCTGCTGCCTGTTTTCCTGGAATGTCTTTGTCCCTCTGGCTGGCTTTTTGCCTCCGGGCAGCCCTCCCTGACCGCACCCCGGTGGGACCCTCCGCCCTGCCCCGTGGTGGCGAGATAGAGCCTCAGTCCCTCCACAGAGTGGCCCCATTCAAGCGCTGAACTCGGGGCGTTGTCATAGCGATGTGCAGACCATCCTTTCCCCGCACCGGCTATGCGGGAGGGTCTGATGTCTGGGATCATCTTTGCATTTGCAGTGTCTTGAACAGGTAGAGGAGATTGGCTCTGGGGTGACTTGGGGTGACTCAGACTTCTCCGGTTTAAAGTGTGGACAATTCTTTGTTCTACAAAAAACTTTATGAGGTAGCAGAAAATACTTAATACATAATTGCTTATGAATGAGTTTTTTGAGATAAATTTTATCTCATATAGTTGAGGTTCACAACATGATGTTAGGAATGCCTATAGACAGTAAAATGGTTGCTATGGTGAAGTATAGATTAATACAGCCATCATCTCACATAGTTACTTTGTTTTGGTGGCAGGCTCCAGCTCAGATCTACTTATTTGACAGCATTCCCTGATACCATGCGGATGTATTAACTTCAGTCCTCGTGTTGTACATTAGTTCTCCAAACCTGTTCATTCACAAGATTTCTTAATTGAGGAGAAAGTAAGCAAAAAATTAAAAAAATAAACAAATGAGAAAAAAAAAAAAAAAAAACCCTCACCAACATTGAAACCAGGCACCCATGGGAATGACCTGGTGCCTCTACTTGAACATGATGACTTTGGGCTGGGTCTGAACTTCCCCGAGCCTTGGATTTCTCATCTATAAAACTTCATACTATTCTTGTGCATGTTTATTGGGCTGATGTAGGTAAAGTGATTAACGTAGTGTCTGGTACTTAGAAGGCATTTGATTACTGATATCTGCACTTAATATGATAGTAGAAAAATGTATCACAATCTGCTTTTAGACCTTATATTTTTATGGGTTTTTTTACCTGTTTTTTTTTTTTTAGCTCATTTCAAGACATCTTTTTGCTGGTGTTAGATTGAAGAGCCTAGCTTATGAGTCATGCATGGCCCAGTTTATATTTGGAAGGAGGCTGGGCTTGTTTTTGATGGATGCAAGGTCAGGCCCTCGGATCCTCATCTCTCTTTATAGAGTGGACAAATTGATGTTCCCAGAACATAATCGTTTTGCAAATTGCACAGATAGATGCATTCTGATGGCATAGAATGTTCACTCGGGGGTAGCCTTCAGCCAGACATGACTCACTACTTGTTGCCATGTGCAAGCTCTTGGAAAATGGTGCTTAGAGACTTCCCCAGGAGGTATGTTTCACACCCGTTGTATGTTGCCACTTAGGAAGAATAATGTTCTATCATCATATACTGTTCTGCACAATATCGTGAAAGTTTTCAGCATTGCATTGGTTAAGGCCAGTTTCATGGAAGACAATTTTTCCACGGACGGGGGCTGGGGCTGCACCAGAGCTCTGCGGCCCAATCCTGACAGGTCACAGGCTGGTACCAGCCCACGGCCCAAGGGTCGGGGACCACCAGTTTACGGCATTTGAGTGTCCTCCAGAGACTCAATCTAGACAAACTTGATTATAGAAAGTAAAATAATGATTTTGTTGCTAAGGTTTTGGGTTTTTTTTTAATGCGTATAATTAATCGTAAGAAACATCACACAGATAGACGTCCGTCCATCCACCATCCGTCTACTTCCAGGGTCCTCACTCCTTGCACACTGCTTGTAGGGTGCACTGCTTTAGTTTGGACCCGCCTGCGTGGGTTCCCGATAAGCACCTTTGAGTGCAGTTTATGGGCATTTTCTCCTGCTCTTAGGCTCATCGGTAGCCAACAGGATCTTCGTGTGAAAAAAATAGATAGATGGGAGAGAACAACAGCCACCGTTTCCTTAGCTGGTGCATCAAGCACTGTGGCAGGTGCTTTTCTGTGCTTTATTCCTTTCCATCACAAAAGCCTAGCAAGAAGGACATCCCTACTTTCTCATCTAGGGAGCCGTGGTTCAAACTTTTCAAGCAACTGGTTCATGGCCTCTGACTAGAGGGGTGAGGGTTGCTTGAGTCCACCTGGCTCCAAAGCCGGGGTTTTTCTCCCTCACCAGCTTGCACCTGGCCATGAGCAGGACCTTCCACTCCCGGGCCAGCTGAAAACAGGCCACAGTTGCAGCACTGAGCCACGCCACTGAGCCACACACAGGGGCATTGCCTGGCAGCAGGTCAGCTGAAGCTACCCTGGCCAGCACCTGACTCCTCTCTCTTCCTCACCATCTTCCTCTCTATGGCTTCGCCCCTCCTCGTGCTGGATCTGGGGAAGGCCTTTGCCTTGATTTTAATGCATTTATCTCTGAAAACTGCTATTCTGTGCCTCAAACAGAACTCCAAGACTGGGCTCCTCCATGCTCACTGCCCTGGGGACTCGCTCCAGAACCCTGGAATTGGCAAAAGTTAGGCGTTTTGTGCGTGATCTAAGTTCAGGGCCACTGCCGTTGTCAGGGCCCTGGCAGGAACCCAGGCTGACACCCCGGCCCTCTGCCGAGAGCCACCAGCAGTGCAGTTATGTACGTGAAGTTACAGCTTTTGAAGAAAAGCTCTGGGAAATGACTCTTTCTGAGGATGGCCTTGATTTCTATTTTCTAAAAAAAAAAAAAAATTGCTATCTAGTGTTTAATAAATGAAATATTCTGGTTTGCTAGAATGGGGAGAATTACCCATTTAGATTAAATCAGTCTTTATATATCAAACACGCATTCTTTTTCATGTATTCTTCTAGACTCTTTTCCTTGCATAAAAGTCTTACTACTATATTGCACGGTAGATTAAACCACCCAAAATCGAAGATCAGGGCAATGAGGGTGGTAGTCAGACAGAGAGAAATAGACTTGTTCTAAACGTAGATGTTGTAGGAATTGCAGTTGGATTTCAGGTTAGGCCCACTCATTAATAATAACCATACATTCTTATAATAATACGTTATTTTTGATGAGGTAGCAGCTTCACAAAAGCTTATGGGCTTTTCTTGATGAATTCCCATTATAATATTTTAGTATTATTATCATAGTGTTGCTGTGATGAACTTTGGATGTAGGACTATGATTTAAAGTTGATTTGGAGTTGCTGTTGAGATGTTTACATTGTTTTCAGGGCCTCATTTTCCCATGTTCTTTGAGTTCTTGCATAAGCGCTTCAAAGTTTGACTCGAGTCTCTTTTGGTAATGAGCCTACGTGGGGAAAACCGTATCTTGTGTTCCCGTTGCTATTTTTAATGTGCTTTTCAGGGAAACACTAGATTTCCAAGACTAGCAGACTCTGTAAAGCAAGAGTACATCAGTACGGAGAAAGGACAGAGAACCTTGTACGTTAACTGTACTTTGCATCCTCCGCTCGATCTTTTTGACTCACTTCAGATCTCGAGCAGTACTCCCAAGTAGGCAAGGCTGGCAGTCAGTAGTTGCCTGGTAAGTCACTAACGAGGAGGAGTGCCAAGTGTACATGGCTTCTCAGCCGGCAGAGAGAGCATGGGCATTTCAGCCGAGCAAGCTTGGGTTCGAATCTAGGCTCCGCCCTTACTATCTGGGTGAGCTAGCAAGTTCCTTCTTTGGTACCTCAGTTTTCACATCTGAAAGATGGAACAGTCGAACCTTTCTTTTAGAAACGTCCCAAGGATTAAATGAGACAATGGAAGATAAAGAGTTTAGTACGGTGCCTGACATCTCGTATGCATGCGAGAAATATTACTTCCCAGCCTCCCTTGCTGCCTTTCTTCTTGCTGTTACGGTTGTTGGCTTTGGGTGTTGCTGAGGGTGTGTGCAGGGATCTAGCCTGCAGCCTTAACTTTGCCAACTGGCATACAGTCCCTGGCGCAGAATAGGTACCCCCTAAATATCTGTTGAATAAATAAAAGCTCTAAACCTCGAATTTGGGTGTTGCTATGGGCTGCACAGTGAAAATATCAAACTGTGATGGAGCAATGTGCTTGGCCATTTTTTTTAATGCATCCCTATTTCTTTGGCATTAAGGACATAAAGTTACGTACAGACCTGTCTCTCTTTTTCTTTCAGTGCCTGAAACAATACGTTGAGCTCTTGATCAAAGAAGGATTAGAGACTGCAATTAGCTGCCCTGACGCTGCCTGCCCTAAGCAGGGCCACCTGCAGGAGAACGAGGCACGTGCCATGAGCACTCGGGTCTGTCTGATGGATGCTAGTGCGCCCTGCTTAGCTTCTCAGGGTGATGTGGGTTCTGTTTAGGCTTATGTTGCATTATATTCTCTGTAATGCCTCCAGCTGACTCTTGTTTGCTTTTTTTTCCCCTTAGATCGAGTGCATGGTTGCGGCCGAAATTATGCAAAGATATAAAAAGCTACAGTTTGAAAGAGGTAGGTGACCTGGTCCTGTGATTCCTGTAACAGAAGGTGGATAACGTGAGGGGGGGTTCTTTTGGTGGATAAGATTGTCTGTCACTTGATAGGAGCGGAAAGGCTGCAGTAGGAGTGGAAACGTTGATATGAATTGAACTTCTGGAATTCAGCTGACACTCTGAATTCTCTGAACAGCTCACAGTTTGGAAGACCTTGGCTGGTGATCTGTTTGGTGGCAGGAAGAATTCATGAAATGCACTGGTGTAGAGGACCGAGGCCTCTGGGGGTGGGTTAAAGATGATGACTCTTGCAGCATCATTCTTCAGCCGGCTTAAGGGCTGGCAGTTTGAAGGCTAAGCTCTTAGACCGGCCCTGGATGTGAAGGGTAAAAAGGTGTGGGAGGAAGTCCGAGTAGCAATTGCAGTGAGTGCCGGTGTTCAGTCTGCACCGACTCCCCGAGTGGTGCAGGCCTAGATAGTAGGCGCTGAATGAATAATCAGGCCTCTCGTTCCAGGAAGGACCACAGCAATCCTGGGAGGCTGGTTTCTCATTATCTGTTAAACCGATACCCAGAGAGGCTGAGTTTCCCTGATTCTAACTCCCAGGGGTGGTTGGGGACCAAACATCCAGACCCTTAGCTGTGACCCCCTCCTGCTGAGCCTTGCACGGCCTTCCTTGAGGGAGCCAGGCCTGATGCAGACGCTCGGGGGTCCCCGGGGAGAACGGTGTGGTGAGGGTGGGCAGAGCAGTGTTACCATCATGGTGGGGACCCTACTGCAAAACATGTTGGCTGTCCAAGGGAGGTCTCTATCTTTGCTCTCTGAAGCACTCCAGGATCACACAGGGATGTTGTACAGAGCCTGTGAACTCTGTTAGGCTGTGTTTCCATATATGCTCTGGGCCGCAGGTGCATCTGCAGAAGAGCCCAGGGACAGGTGTGTGCAGGTGATGCTGCTCCTCTCTCAGGACATCACTGTGGGGACGCTGCGTGCCAGCTCCCAGGTTCTCAGCTTAGTCCGTGGTCGCTGACACCTGCTCTGCCCCTTCTTGGACTGGTGCTCAGGTCCCTGCCGGGATCAGGGGTTGGTTGGGGGTGGGATGGGGTTGCGGATTCACCCATTCACCCCTGGGCGGCAACCTTGGAGGGCGTGCTCACGTGAGAACCTGTCAGGATGGGGCCGGGAGGCAGACTAGACCAGAGGAAAGTATCCAGAGACTCCCGGGTTGGCACAGTGTGGGGGCGGTTTGTTTTTAATATTTTAAAGAAATATTAACCATAGCCAGGCATGGTGGCGGGTCCCTGTAGTCCCAGTTTCTCAGGAGGCTGAGGCAGGAGTATTGCTTGAGCCCAGGAGGTGGAGTCCAGCCTGGGCAACACAGTGGGACCCCATCTCTAAGAAAAATATAATAGAAGCCAACTTAAGAAAAAACATGAAATAGGATTTGTTTTTGATGGCATTGAAGTTTGTTTTCAAGAGCTCCTTTATTTAAATGGCATATATCATTTGCTTTGGGGCAGTTTATGGCTGTAATATAATGCTATTTGGTGCAAAAGACAGCATGTGGAGCTATAAAATTGATTGATTTGAGTTGCTGCGACTTTGAGGCTCTTTTGAAAATATTTTCCAGAGAGAATCTTGACAAAAACTGGCAGTTTTTTGGATTATAAGAATATGAACTCTGTATGACATTGAATTTAATTTAAAAATGCAGCTGGGTAAATTTTTTTTTTGACTAATAACTTTAACTGTTATTTCTTTTGTACTTTGGCTTAGTCAAAAAAGTTTTTTTCCCCCTTTTGCATAAACATGAAGCCTACTTAGGTTTAAAAAAATACCTCTTAAACGTATCAGTTTAAAACATTTTACATGTTAATTTTTTTTTTTTTTTTTTTTACAAAAAAGAATTCAGACTTAATACAACTAAGACCTGTCTAGATGAAATGCTGGAACGTCAGAGCTAAAATAGAGCTGTGGATTATAGCCAGCGCCTTGCATGAGCTTGGAGACAGGATCAAAAAGCACATCTTGACTTGCTCTGTGGCTCTAAAAAATCCAGCCAGTGGAGGATGCCCTGGAAGAGAACTCAGACAGTTCAGTGATTTTCTGAAAACATTTAGTTACCCAGGAGTCCAGTGGTTAGTTTAAGTTGCATACACTGTCTCCACTTCGTCTTAGACTGTCTCCTGCAATATAACAGCCTTGATTTTAGTGTGAACCTCTCCCCTTCTCCGGCTGGGGCTTTGGCAAGCAGGAAGCCAGGGAAGGGGGCTGAGGAGCTGTTTTCCTTTCAGGCCACCTACTCTGCCCGGTCCCTCGAGGGCCTGGGGCGGGGACGAGGTTTGGAGAGAGGCAGCATGGATCACTCTCCCGCATGCCCCGCTGCACTGTCCGTGCCCAATGCACGCGTTCACGTCCGTGCGGGTCTGACCCGAAGCCCCGCCATCCCAGAGACGGGCACGTGGGATCTGTCCTGTCTTCTGCCCCAGCAGAGTGCCCAGCAGCACGAAGACTGCAGTGGGGTCTGGTCTTGTGTTGTCTGGTTTTGCATTTTAAGAGAAAGTACAGCTCAGAGAGATGGAAGAATATGCTGGTTTTACCCACCAATAATCGGGCCTACCCAGAGCCAAGGACTCCCGAAACTGAGGCCGTCTCACAACGAGACAAAAGCCACCACCCCGGTCTCGGTACCAGGGCACCCGCCAGGCCCAGCAGTGCCGCAAGAGCGAGCGTGCAGGGTGTCGTTTGCCTGGTGTGTCGGAAAGTAGGCGTCTGTTTTTCAAAAAAGAAAACCACCTTTTTAAAAGAGTCTTGGATTTTTTTAGTAGAGGCCTATTAGGGACCTCCTTCATTAATGTATTATTAATTTAAATCTTCAGGAGATTGGTGTTGCGATTAGTTTCTCCCGGTGTGCCAGGAAGTGTATTCTTTGCTTTGTTTGAAAATATGTGTAGCACACACATACATACACACACATATACAATGTTGTAGATGTAGCGAACCATATAGGATATAACGTATAATGTATATTATTAGCCATATATGTGATAGAGAGATAGATATGGATTTTGAAAAGAAAAACTTCCTAGCGTTGCTCTCAGTGGATGTTCTCTTCAGTTGGGTTTCATCTTGCACGCAGCTGGGAGTTCAGCCGTAGAGAGGGTGACGTGGAATATTGGTAGAAGTCTGTGCCCGAGCCTCAGGGCCGTGTTCACAGGTGGGCTGACCTGCGTCTACCTGCAGGGCCTGGGTCACCCTGCAGGGCCTGCGTCACCCTGCAGGGCCTGTGTCACCCTACAGGGCCTGCGTCTACCTGCAGAACCTGTGTCGCCCTGCAGGTCCTGTGCCACCCTGCAGAACCTGCATCACCCTGCAGGGCCTGCATCACCCTGCAGGGCCTGCGTCACCCTGCAGAACCTGCGTCACCCTGCAGGGCCTGCGTCACCCTGCAGGGCCTGCGTCACCCTGCAGGGCCTGTGCCACCCTGCAGAACCTGCATCACCCTGCAGGGCCTGCGTCACCCTGCAGGGCCTGCGTCACCCTGCAGGGCCTGCGTCACCCTGCAGAACCTGCGTCACCCTGCAGGGCCTGCGTCAGGTGCTGTGCAGGTGTAGCACCTCTTACCTCGTCTGGGGCAAAGCCAGGCTCACCCTAGAGCATGCACAGGTAGCAGGCCCAGCCGTGTGGCTGCATTCACAGGGCGTGAGTCAGGCAGGGTGTGGGAGGGGACTCAGGCCACCTGAGTGGCACGGGCACCCCCTCCCCGCTTTGCTGTGTCCCCACAGCTCAGGCAACATGCAGGCATCTGTCCCCACACGTGTGCCCCACAGACCACAACTGTGTTTTCCCAAAAAGCCTCCTCGTCAGATCTGACAGCTGGGAGCTTAGAAAAGCAAAGGCTGAAACTGTCAATGAATAAGACAAGAACTACTTTATTCATTCAGTGTTAGGCATGCTGGAGATTTTATGTTAACATGACAGAGAAGATCAACTAAAGAGGGACACATGTCCTGCGCTGCAGAGTCCTTTCTCTTATCTTGTTTTTCTTAATCTTCTGCCAGAACTGATAATTTGGTAGCTTTGCACTGTTGATTAATGCACCTTTTAAGAAAAAGGCAGGGATTAGTTAGATGAGATCAGGAGTCGGCCAAGCACAGCCAGGGGGCCTCATCCAGCCCAGCCTGGGTCTGCTGCTGTGATTTTCGTTGTACTAGACGCTCATTTCAGATCACTGTGCCAGCTTTTGCACTACGGCGTCACAGCTGAGTGGTTGAGACTAAAACCCAGAAACTGCGTGGCCCTCGAAGACTTAGATAATTACTATCTGGCCCTTTACAGAAAAAGTTTGCCTACCCTTGGTTAGATGATTTTCAAGGTTATACCTGACACATGCCTTTTCCTAGAGGCCTGACTCGGCTATCCTTGTTTATTTGGCCGTGGTAAAACACGCACTGGCATACACGCATGTGGCCCAGGGACAGCCCCAGCGCGTCCTACAGCCCCAGTTCACAGGCACCCATTTGTGATGCCGGCGAGCTGAGCCTGCCGGCCGCACGGCCAGAAAGTTCGCAAGGGCATTTCGGAGCCTTCCAAGTTTCCCCGGGAAAGTTCATTTGTCCTGATGACTTCCCAGGAAGAGCCCTGCTGCAAAGCTCAGGGGCCGGTGGCCTGCTCCCTGCTCGAAGGCCTTTGGTAGCAGCCCAACTTTGTCAACTGCAGGGGCTTCCTGGCACAGCCTTAGCGATCTGTGTGGCTCCTCCCCACTGTCCCCTCGTTGGGGAGTCAGCCTCATGCAGGACGAAACCGAAAATGAAATCCATGACCAGGTTCACAGCAAAGGGCGGCTCAGTACCCGCTATTTGAATAAATGCACTTTCTGGACGAGGACATAAAGCAATAGGCATGTATGTCACGGCATCCTGTTTTTAAAAATAACCGTCCTAATCCCTTTAACCTGGGCTTCTTGGTATCTCGCGCTCCAATCAGAGGAAACCTGGCCCTCGAAGGGTTAGTTTCCTGTAGTAATTAGGTCCCGGCTCAGGTTTAACACACTGCCTGCCACACTAGGGAAGAACGATTTCCCTGGGGCCATGGTGTTTTATTAAAACAAAGCGATCCTTTCTGATTTGTTCTTTTCTGTTGTTTTCTGCGCGTGAGTTACATGCAACGAAAGCCATGTAAATTGTCGATATTAATGTGTAACAGTCAGAACATCAACAAGTAAGATTTTCATGAACCAACTGCAGGGTTTTGCTCCAGGTGGCCCCGGGCCCAAAGCTAGCGTAGGCTGAATGCCGCTTACATGGCAGCTAGCGTGTTAACCTGAGGAGAGGAGACAAGCTTCGGCCGATGAACCCTTTGCTTAGAAGAACAATTCCAGCGCCTTCCTTCCCTCCTTTCTGAGAGCTGCCTGTGTGCCGAGCACAGGGCCAGGTGTGCGGAGACCGGACGCAGGCAGGGGCCTCACTGCAGGCACCTGTCCCCTGGGGGAGGCAGAGGAGGACACATGGTTCGTGGTGGCCTGTCCCGGCTCAGAGAAACTACAGACAGGTGGCCAGGCCATGCTTTCTTGAAAATGGAGGCCCCTGAGCTGCGAGCCGGGCCTCAGGGGCGAGCAGGGGGAGCCGAGGGTGCTCTAGGGGCAGGAGCTGCACCCCTGAGGGACACCTGGGCTGTCTGGAGGTCTGCTGTGCCCCGTGTGTGGGGTGAGATGCCAGGAGGGGCTGGAGTGGAGTAGAGTGGGGGAACAGCCACTCACCCTACCCCGTGACCCACCTCTGGAACCCCCGAGACCCTCTGGCCCCCTAAGTTTGACTTGCCCATTTTGTCTCCCTGTGCCAGAGGTGCTCTTCGACCCCTGTCGGACCTGGTGCCCGGCGTCCACCTGCCAGGCCGTGTGTCAGCTCCAGGACGTGGGGCAGCAGACCCCCCAGCCAGTGCAGTGCAAAGCCTGCCACATGGAATTCTGCTCCACCTGCAAGGCCAGCTGGCACCCTGGCCAGGGCTGCCCAGAGACCATGCCTGTCACCTTCCTCCCCGGGGAGACCAGGTACCCTCCGCGCACAAGCGCACAAGCCGCCGCCAGAGGCCTGGGCTGCGGGCTGGGAGGGGCAGGGGTGCTTCCTTCCTGAGCGTGCCGCCGGGCGGCTGTCGCTGCAGCTGGGTCAGCCCCGACACACTCCCCCTCCTGAGTCTCTTTGAGGCCTGTGGTTGTTTGTTTGTTTGTTTGTTTGTTTGTGTGTTTGTTTGTTTGTTTTTGAAAACTGACTCTGCACCAGGCGCTGTGCAAGGTCCTGGAAGTAGAAAGTTGCGTGAGAACCGAACTCGACACTGCCTGCCTGGAACGACGAGTGCACCCACAGCCGATGACTGTTAAGGGTTTTCAGTCCTGCGATTCCTGAAGTTTTTCTAAAACTCCACCCGTGTTGAAGATGGTCCAGAGTGGGGGTGCAGGGACAGGCACACGAGTAGGGGGCGCAGTTTGTAATTACCAGAAGGATCCCCCAAAACAGGTTTGCTGCTGCCTGAGGCCAAGGTGGCCACGTCTCTCTGAAATGTCAAGGCCGTCGGGAGGGACATGGGAAAACACTCCTCCTGACTTTCCGCCTCCTGCCCCCGCGGCCAGATGGCCGGGCTGCCTGCCCAGGCGGACCCTGCGGCACTGGACTGTGTGCCTGACGGTTTAGTAGGTTGAACCATATGAGATCCGTAATATCCAGGTCTCTGTATCCTACAAAAAAATCTGCAGGTCACATGGCTCCAATAAGCAGTTGCCCTATTCCTGTGAAGGGCAAGTTCCTGATAGAGTAGCTGCCGGGGCGCCCACCCCCACCCAAGGGTGTTGTCACGAGCGGCCCCGTTTTCCTCTCTTCCCGTTGCAACTCCCCCGGTCCCATGCCCTGTTCCAGCCCCAGAGCCCCTCAGGGTCCCTGTCTCCTCCCTGTGCACAGTTGTCCCTGTGCCTGGAACCTCCTCTCTCCTCCTCCTTGCCTCCCTTGGGGACGGGCTCACATCCCGTTTGTCACACTTGGGTTCCAAGGGCAAGGTTGGTGCCTCCCCCCTCTGTCCCCACTGAGCTTGTGCATTGATTACAAGCCCAGCCAGGGGAAGTTCATCAACAGGGGGCCTGCACATGTCTGGGCTGTGTCTCCCCTCAGCAGGCACAGCCCCTGGCATGAATCCCCTCCTTGTACTTAGAGTCTTCCGCACCTCAAAACTTAGGATGCAGGGTGGTGAGTGTTTGGGGCCTGGTGACTTGGTTTTTCTTTATCCGTGACATTCTGGTCTCGTTTAAATCATGCCGCAAGGGCGATTTCAATCAAAGTTCACAAATCTCATTTCGTGGAAGTTTAAAAATAGGAATTTCTGGCTTCTCTGGGAAGTCTGAGTGCGCAGCCTCTCCGAGCCCGCCTCCCCACGCACTGACCCCGAGCTGGGGCTGAGCCGGGACCCCTCCGTGGACAGGGCATGGGGCGCAAACCCCACCGGCCTCCCCACCCCCTCTTGTCTCCCTGGAACTGTCAGCTGGCATTTGTAACTGAGAAGACACTAGCTATGTTTCATGTAGTAGAGGTTTTTTTTTAAAAAGGTTAAATCTTCCCCTTAGCCGTGTTTTTATCCACCCGACCAGCTTGGCTCATTAGCATTCCCTGCCTGCCCCTCACAGGCATCCGGGCATGTCGACTGCGATTAGGCTGTCGGAGACTCCTGTCTGCCTTAATAAATTTGAGTTTATAGTGTGAGTTGTCATTCATAATAATTTTAAATGTAATTCAGATACCAAGAGATGTTTGAAAGCCATCGTCTGTACCATGCACATTTTTATGCAGGATGCAGTGCACCAGAACTTGCATATTTTAACTGTTTCCATTTTGAAAAGTCTCCCCAGGAGACACTCTGTACACCACCGTTCGTGGCATTTCTTTCAAAATTAGCTTGTGAGTCACGTGAGAAAATTGGTTTCGTAACTCTAAGCTCACACCTACCTGGCTTTCAAAACAAAACAACGTTCTCCAACCTGATAACCAACTTGACCACCGGATTCTGTGCCTCATGACTTCTGGCTCCTTTGCAGAATCAGAATGGGTCTCAGAAGAAACCAGGTTAAGGTTTGCTCAGAGCTGACTCTGTGCTGGGTCCCTCTCGAGGTATCTGCACACAGGCTATCTCATTTGCTCATTGTTAGTAACCTCAGTTTATTCTAAATCACATTCTGGGTGGCCAGCTTGGTCTTTAGCTTGCTTTTAAATTGGAGATGAATTTGAGCCAGAGATGGTTTTGTCATCTTTGGGTAATGGTATTAATAACAACTGCTGTTCGTTGGGTGCATGATACTTGCCGTGCAGGCTCCTGTGTGTATGCACTTGACATGTGCAAACTCTTTAATCCTGACAACACCCCACAGTGATCAGTGCCGGCAGCCCCCTCGGTCTGTTCTGCATATGAGAGACTAAGGCAGATAACACACAAGTAGCACAGCCAGGATTTGTCTCTCTGCCACAGAACTCTGTGCTCCTAACTCCAGGGGTTACTGCTTCCCTCACTAGGGCTTATCCTGTTGCCTTCTGCTTGTGGACAACACAGAGTCACACTGACCCAGAGCATGCACCTCCACTGGAGGAAGGCTCGCTTCTATTGTCAGAAAGCTCATACTAAAGCGAAACTACATTTTATTTTTATATTTACTATGATGCTTATGGGAAGTCCTTCAGCCAGAATGCATGCAAAATGCCAGAATTTGCTCAACTTCAGTGAATATATACTCATAAATGTATTAAATTCCAAAAAATCTGCTCACCCCAAAAGGAAGTCATTTTACTCCTGGTGAAGTTGGGTTGACACAGCAAGTTCAGACAATATAGCAAACGCACCCACATACATAATCAGTGCTAACTTCTCTTAACAGTTTATCATTTTTTCTTTCAGATGCTTTCACAAATATTTTTAAGTAGTCTTTTTAAAATTAATCGCATCGGATGGACATCCTTTTGTAATCATACCTAAATATCTCTGTTATCTTTTCATTAGCTGCATTGAATTATTGCTACTTTTGTCAGGCACTTCACACAAGCTGGACTCTACACTGTACTTTTTTCCGTACAGAATCTTGTCTTGTGCTCACGCTGATGAGAAAACGGGAGCTCAGGGAGTTGTTCCCCAGCTGATTTGTGGAAGATCCTGCACTTGACCTTGGCTTAAAGCCCTTCATCCTAACCACTGCACACCTAACCAGACTTCTTAGGAAAACCATTTTATAAGACAAGCCAGGATCGTGATCTATCTAAGCCAATAAATGTGTGTTTATTTGTACGTGTTCATAACATTTTTTTTCTGATAATAGCAAAGTGCATAAAATTTATTATCAACTTTCAGAAAACAGACATATATATGAACAAGGACATACTGTTTGACCATTACACCATTACTCAGATACCTCCCTTAGGGATAAGCCTTTTGCCATATTTTCTTTAGTCTATACTTATCTAAATTTAGAAATGTGCCGAGGTTGCTCTCCTCCCCAGTGTTTCGGTTATTTATTTATTTTTTCCTGGAGTTTCCGTCTCTTTGGTTCTTTGCATTTAAGAACGAGGGGCCTCATTCTCCATAGTTGAGCCAATGCTTCAGGCGCAGCCGGTGCTGCTGGGCCTCTCTCGGGACCCCTGTGCCCAGCGCCCTCACTACGTTTCTCCCACAGCTCTGCTTTCAAAATGGACGAGGACGACGCGCCCATCAAGCGCTGCCCCAAGTGCAAGGTCTACATCGAGCGAGACGAAGGCTGTGCGCAGATGATGTGCAAGAACTGCAAGCATGCCTTCTGCTGGTACTGCCTGGAGTCTCTGGACGTGAGTACGGCCTTCAGCTTCAGGTGGCTGCCTTTAGCTTTTGAGGTTTAGATTCGGAATGGGAAAAATGGGCCAGTCATTTCCTAACAAGCTCAGGGGTTATTCCTGTGAAGCAGAGAAGTAATACCATTAAATTTTTTTTTTCTGTATTTATGGAAGTATTAACTCACTGAGTGCAATGATGTCAGAAGGCAGTAGCTCGTGTATTTTAGGGGCGTGAGCGCTCAGTGCAGGATCAGGATTCAACCTGGGTTTTAAATCTGTGTTAGGATGCTAGGTTTTGTCTGAGGGGGGACTGTCTTAGTCCGTTCAGGCTGCTGTTAACAGAATACCATAGACTGGGTAGCTTAAACAATGCACATTTATTTCTCGTGGTTCTGGGGGCTGGAAGTCCAAAATCAGGCTGCCAGCAGATTGGGTTCCTGGTGAGGGCTCCCTCCTGGTTTTCAGACGGCCGCCTTCTCGCTGCATCCTCTCTTGGCAGAGAGAACAGGCTGTGGTCTCTTTCTCTCTTCCTAGAAGGACACTAATCCATCATGGGGGTGCCACCCTCATGACCCCATCCAAACCCAGGTCATCCTCCCAAGGACCCCAGCTTCTAGCACCATCATCTTGGGGGTTAAGGCCTCAGCATATGAGTTTTGTGGGTGCACCGGCATTCATCCTGCAGCAGGGACCGTGAGTGGGGCAGCAAAGGTGGGTAGACTCAGGGGCTGGGGGCCGCTGGCATGGGGCACTCGTACATTCACTGACACACACTTACTTCATCTGTCGGGAAGGCAGACGTGCAGAAGGGAAGTCTGTGGCCTCCCATGGCAGCCTTCTCCCAAGCCTGCTCCGTGCGGCGGAGGCTGGTCTGCCGTGTCTCCCAGACACACGGTACCTCGCGTGCTCACGGCGGCCGGCTCCCTGCCGTCCGCGCCCGGCCTCCCCTGTCACCATCCCAAAGTCGCCCCACGGCCTTACAGCCTGGAGAGTCCGCCCCATGCGAATGGTGCTTCTTTGCAGCTTCTCGTTTCTCCCCACCCACGTTAGGGCCACTGGCATCTCGCCAAATGATGGCGTTACGGCATTAGTTTTAGAAGAGTTCTTTTGTACATACATTTTTAAAACTATAACTGGATGGGAGATCTAATTATCTATTAAAGCCATTGTGGTTAGCGGCAGTCCAAGGGAAACAAGCCATGTGTCACGAAGGGATGGATTTATGTCTGTTCCGTACATTGGGGGCGGACACAATCTAGTTTGCACAATAATCGTGTTAAGCCGTTCAGGTCTAATTCAAAGGAACGGGTTCAGAGCAAGTGCATGTTTAGGTTGTTGGAGTTCATCTGTCCCCGGACTGTTCTTTCTTATCGTGGCTGTCTGATATCGGTGTTTCTGGCTGAGCACCGCCCCGAGGGGCTGTGTCAGGGCTCTCCAACTTAGCACATGCTGGCCGAGAGGTCTCAGCTCTGCCAGGAAGGAGGAGATAGACGTGGTTCACAAAGTGGAATGAAGGACGGGTGTGAGGTCCTGAAGAAGAGAGTGAGTGTCTAGTTGAGATGGAATATTAAATAAAGTAACAGGTCTATAATATAAAGGCCACTTTAAAAAATTAGGTAGATTGCTTCTTTCCGGGTTGTTCCTTTGAAAAGCCTGTTGTTCCTTTATTTAACTGTAAATTACTAAATTTACAGTAGAACCTGATGTAGCTGGACAAGTCTGGGGGAAATATGACCGTCATTCTATCCTGAGGCTTTGTGTTCGCTTCCCAGGCAAATCTAGTGGAACAGTTTGATAAGATTGATCGGTTTTTAGCTCAAGTCCGAACTGCAAGGCTGTTCACTGCCCTCAAGCCGTGGGGAGGGGATAGTTAGGAAGACATCTGAAGCCTTACCAAGGAAGGGCCTTCAGAGTCTTATTTCTTATTTTATTTTGCATTTTATTGTATTCCAGTTTTTTGAAAACTGGTTATTGATTATGATGTAGCATCTACTATCTGCCTGCAATTTTCCACTCTTTGTAACTTGCATAAAGGAGGAAGTGGAACTCCGCTTTTACTGCGGAGGATTGTGTAGGGCAGTGTTAGATATGGACGGGCACGGAGGCCGGTCCCCAGCCCGCCTGGCTGCAGTTCTAGGGAGCGGGAGGGCAGCCGTCTTTGTCCTCTGCTCTAGTCCCCGAAGGAAGACTCTCTCTGCCCCTCTGCCCCTGCCCGGTGGCCGGGTTCCTGCCTCCTACCTAGTGGCAGAGGAGCCAGGCTGCATTTCTGCTCCTCAGAGTCCTGGTCCTGGTGGCCACAGCTTCCTGTTTTCCTTTGTAGATGATGAGCTGCTGGAAAATGGCCCCACTGCCATAGAAAGGAGGTTCTGAAGGGAAGGGAGCCTACTACTGGGGCAGTTTGTCAAGGACATTAACAGTGATTTAAAACAAGAGCATGGCTTGAAGCCAGCTAGGAGCGCTTGCTTGGGGGAGGAGAGAGGAGGGCATTTCACTGAGTTCCCCCCAGGCATGCCTTCTTGCACGTGGGCCTGAGGAGCCAGGCATCATTTCAGACCTTCCTCCTCCTCGTCCCTTCCTTAGACTCCCCTCCTCTGCCCCTGGCCAGCCCCAGCTCCCCGAGAACCCTCGCTGGGTCTCAGCTGTGCATGCGGCCCCAGGTTCACTGCTTGCTGCAGAAAGGGACGTGGGCAGTTTCTCTCTCTTCTCTGTTTATGTTTATTGGGGGAGTGCATGGCAAACAGTGGGGTAATTCTGGTCTGCGTACCGGGTTTGTGTGATGTAGGCAGTATTTCCGTGACCTGAAATTTACTGTTTCCTTTTCTCTAGAGGAAAGTAGAGAGGTTAACCCCCTTTCCCCAAAGCCTCACACTGGTGAGGCCGGGAACAGGCTCCAGTCTCCCTTTGCAAACTCTAGAACCCTCATCTCTAGAGTTGGACGGGAAACGTTGAACCTGAAAGGGCTGGAACTGTTTCTATCTTGGAACCTCAGGCTGAGTGTAGCTCTCCGGAGCATGCTCTGCTGTTCTGTTCCCAGCAAAGACTTTCATGAAATTTCTCTGGACAACCATAGGGAAACACTCCCAACAGAAAGATGGTTCCTGGCACCTCCTGGGATCGTTCCGACCAAGGGCTTCATCAAGAACTTAAAATCACAATCAAATCATTCTATATCGTAAAACTGTGTGAGAGTGCATTTGTCAAGGGATAGGAAAGGGGCATTTTAAATAAATGTTTGTCTTGTTCTCAAAACCTGCCCCGAGTGTCAACGGCTCCACCCTAGGTGGATGCCGGGGCCGTTGAGATGGGGGTGGGGGGCGAAGTCCTTGGCCTCCTCGAGGAGCGTGTCATCTCCTTGGCGAGAAACCCCGTAAGGCAAGATAGGGACACACTGCTGTGAAGAGGCTGCAGGGGTGGGTGCAAAGTCCCTGCCGCCCCGAGGGGGTGGCAGCAAGTCTCTGGGGCTGGGGGCTGGGGGGGGAGCAGCTGAGGACGTGAACGCTGAGCGAGTTCGTTCACCAGGCAAAGAGCCCAACGTGTGCTGCCCAGGTGGCTACTAAAGAACTGGGTGTGATGCAGAAGGACTCGAAGCCATACGTGGCCTGAGCCCGACCAGAGACGCTGGAAAGATAAGTCCTGGCCCTGAGGAAGGCCCGTGTGCCCAGCCGAGCGCACCTGGGCTTCCCAAGTTCTGGTCGCAGGACAGGTTGGGGCAGAACCAGTGGGGGAGTTTGGGGACCGGGCTCCAAGCTAGTCCTGCGGGTCAGTATCTGTGGGTGAAGCCCAGGAATCTTCGTTGTCCATAAGCCGCCCAGGTGGCCCTGACGTCCAGCCAGGTGTGTCCACGTCTGCTAGCGGAGATGAGTAAAGACGTCCCAACCGGGTAGTGCCACTCGGTTTGGCTATGTTTCAGAAAACCATTAATAATTAAAAAGCTTGTTTTTATAAGACATTGTAGTAGGCGGTCTATAAGACATTGTAGTAGGCGGTCTATAAGACTTTGTAGTAGGCGGTCTATAAGACTTTGTAGTAGGCGGTCTATAAGACATTGTAGTAGGCAGTCTGGGAAAGCGAGGCACGCGCATGGACAATGAGCTCGTCTGCGTGTGTGGAAGGAGAGGACAGCGAGGGCTCGGGGAGGAGAGAGCTGTCAGTGGACGGAAGTGGTCAGGAATTGCTTCACGGAAGACGGAGGTGGCCGGGAGTGGGTCTGCGCCCACTGCTCCCCCTTCCTTTCAGGCTGAGGCCTACAGGCACGGAGGTGGCCCGGCAGCGGCTGCTGGGACTGCCAGCCCCAGCCCAGGCCTTTGCCACCGCTGCAAAAGCCGAGATTTAATGGTGCACCACTGTGCGTCCAGGCATGGGAGGTGGGACCCCTAAACCCAGCACGCTCCGGCCGGGGGCGCTCGGGCGCGAGAGGCAGGCTGGCGGCTGCAGCCACCCAGACTGCGCCAGCCCAGTTGACTTGAAGGGCCAGAAGACAGCGACTCTGGCCCGGCTCTCTTTGGTTTTTGGAAGAGTGACCTCCTGTTCTCTGGGACACAAGAGTCCTGCGTACTGTTTTCCCAAAAGGAGGCAATCTGTTTGCAGCCTCAGTGACGTGGAGCAAGAGCCATCGCCCTCCTTGGTCCCATTGACCTGCCTGCCCCCTTTATTGCCGCAGGGTAGGAAGCGGCCCCTGTTCGTGGAGGAGCCAGGAGGGGGGCCTCACCCCAGGGGGTGTTCACTGAGCTTCCGGTTCCAGGCGCTGGGCTGGGGAGCACAGTGCAAGGGACAGAGTCCGTGAGGGTCCCGGCTCCGGGAACCCCATGCGGACTGTCCTGTGAGGGGGGTGGGAGGTCCAGGTGGGGCGCGTGCGTGAAATGTCCCCAGGTGCCCAGAGAGGAGGGGTGGCTCACTCTGCAGTCGGAGGAATGGTAGGTAGACGATGGTCCCCCCGTTGCTCTTGAGTGACGAGGAGAGTCACAGTGGTCTGCGTGGAGAGGAAGTGCTCTCCAGGTGAGAGCCTGGCGCTGCTGGAGGAGGTCAGGTCAGGTCAGAGGTAAAGGGAAGCACCTCATCCCAGGAGAGAGCCAGTCCTGCTGGTGGGACGTGCGATCCCAGGACCCCAGTGGAGCCCACACAGCCAGCCCCGGAGGAGCCCCTGGCAGCAGCCATCTGGCCCTCTTGCTTGCATCAGCCTAGATCTGTCCTGTCCACACTCAAGACACTGTGCCTCGGAGGCCCTTCCTCGGGCTGGGCTGAAATCCGGTCCAGGGCTCCCTCTAGCGCCCGAGGCTGCGCTGTGGGGGTGGGGAGGCCCCAGGGGAGGAGCTGGGCCCGCCTGGTGGCAGCAGCTGGGCGTGTGTGCACAGTTGCACGCTGTCCCTCTGCTGTCACCTCCCACGTGTCTCCACGTGCTGTGAGCACAGAGGAAGAAACACGGCAAAGGCCGGCATAGTCACTGAACCGAGTAGGAACCCCTCATTCACCTGCCCTTTCTCTGCACCTTGCAGGATGATTTCCTCCTGATACACTATGACAAGGGACCCTGCCGGAACAAGCTGGGCCACTCCCGGGCGTCCGTGATCTGGCATCGGACACAGGTAGGAGGGGACTCACCTGGAACTTTGGTCTCTGGGAGGGCAGGGGAGGGGTAGAGAGAAGAGAGGGAGACAGGGAGCAGGAGAGAGATTTCCAGAAGATGTGCCCACTGGTCGGAGAGCTGCTGTCTATCCAGAAAGGCAAACAGCTGGTAGAGGTGGTTCCCGCTGGCTTTTCCTGATCTGAGCTTGTGCCGACGGCAGCCCTGCCCGGAGTCAGAGTAAATATGCGTTGTATTCAGCACATGACAACTCTGCGACCTCAGACGTTAAATTACGCACCCATCGCTCGTGACCTTGGTGGGCATCCCCCGACTGTGCTGAGCTGCTCCTGGCTCAGCCCTAACGAGGAGCGTTCTCTCGCGGCCCTGGGTGAGCCAGGTGGTCACAGGGCAGCGGAAGAGGGAAGGGAAGCCTCCCGCCCCAACCCGTGCAGTGACGTCTGTGCAGCCTTCGCCTCATGTGAGTTCCTGTGTGTCTGTACTTTCAACACAGATTTGCCACCTATTGTGTGCCGGGTGCTGTTCTAGGGGCTGGAGACTCAGGGGTGCATGAGGTGGGCACGCCCTTCTCTCGTGGAGCCGTGCTCTCTGCAGGGACAGCAGAGTGCAAATCCGCTGCAGAGGGCTGTGGAGGGGCGGGGTCTGCGAGCTTGAGAGGCTGGGAAGGCTCCTCGGAGGAGGTGCCGGTGGCCGACCACCCAGTGACGTGGCGCTGGCCGTGCGACTCAGTGGGGCCCAGCAGAGGGACGGGCACAGGGCGGGGCTGAACCCTGGACAAAGGTCCTGGGGACAGAGTAGAACCAGGAGTGCGGGGGTGGCCAGAGACGATGTCAGGGACAGATCCCGTGGGGCTTTGCAGGCCACGGAAGGACGTTTGGATCTCGCTGGGGTGACGTGGGAAGCCGCTGAGGGGACTGGCAGGAAGAGGGTCTCTCCTGCCAAGGCTCCCTGGTTGCTCGCGGAGGAGGCTGGAAGGGCTTCAGCCCACGACCCCCTCAGGCGTTTCTCACGGGGCTCGAGGTGGGTCTGCGAGCCCCGTCTTAGAGAGAGCCCCGTCTCCCGGCAGCCGCCCGGGACTGGGACAAGCTTCCCCTGCCCCTGCGGCTCCTCCACAGCTCGCTTCCCTGCACCTGCAGCTCCTTAAACACAGCTGGCGTGGCAAAGCCCATCCGCAGCGGCCCACAGGCGCTCAGTGAAGGGCGGGAGGGCAGACACCCCTGGCCTCGCGGGCTGTGAGGTCTCTGCTGCCACTGTGGACTCCTGGTGGCACGGAAGTGGCCGTCGACAGTTATGTCCGTGGATTTCGGTGGCTGTGCTCCAGCGAACTCCTTACAAAAGCAGGTGGCAGAATCGGCGGGTGAAGGTTGCATAACTCGGCGAACACGCTGCAAAGCTTGAATCTGCGCACTTCAGACGGGAGAGTCGCGCGGAGCGAGAATCGCGTCTCAGGAAAGCCGTGTTCAGAGCGGACGCCCCGGGCTGAGCGTTGGCTGGAGCTGGGGCGACCTCTCGCTCCTCGTGTGAGCGCACAGCTCGGTCCCTACCCCGGTCCACACCCCTGCAAGCCTGCCCAGGCTGCCGGGGCAAAGCGCTACGGGCCGGAGCTCGGACAACCGAAACTCATCCTGGACGTCGGAGGCTGGGAATCCAGGCGTCGCGGGGCCGTGCCGTCTCCGGAGCCCGGGGGGATCCTTCCTTCCTCCTCCTGCTTCTGGGGCTTGCCGGGTGTCCCGTGGCTGTGGGTGCGTCACTTTCGTCCTCCTTCATGCCTGTCCCTCCCCTTTGTGTCTTGGCGTGGTTTTCCCTCTGCGTGTTCCATGTCCAGATTCCCCCTTTCTAGAAGGACACTCGTCATGTTGGGTGAAAGCCAGCCCTGAAACCTCCTTTTACCTTGATTACCTCTGCAAAGGCCTTGTGTCCAGGTGAAGTCCCGTTCTGGGGTCCTGGCGGGTTAGAACCTCAGCATAGCATTTGGGAGGACAAGAGTCAACCCATGACCACACCCACGCCCGTCCTCACACAGCACGGGTGCCGTGAGGGGGCCGCGTCCCTCCTGCGCTGCTTGTCCCCTTGGCCGCCTCTCGGGGTGGCCGCATGTGACTCCCCGACACCCTGCGGTCACAGCCGCTGTGCGAGCCGAAGCTGCTGGGCGCACCTTGGCGGAAACCGAAAGTCAGAGCAAGGCAGGAACTCGGCAGTCACATTCTCCAGCTCTGGCGTTTTACTCATAGAGAAATTGAGTTCCAGGTGAGAGACAGTGACTTCCCCGAGGAGCCCGGCCTGGGTTGGAGTTGGGCAGTCAGCTCCCCGGATACACTGGCTTAACATGCTCGCGTGGACTTCGCTCCGGGATCCGCCGTAGGAAAGTCTCAGCAGAGGCGGCTCCCGCCCGCCCAGGGTGGCGTTTGCTGGGCGGAAGTTCTCCGCGGGCTGCTGCCTGGCCGTGCGGCTCGTCGGCGACCCTGGCTCTGGCCGGGGCTGCGGCTGGAGCCGGCAGTCACAGCAGCCTTGATCACGTTGGGAACCTGGGCGGCCTGACCCGGTCTTGGCGGCACGTCTTCCCTTCTCCTTGGGGCTCACTCTGGACCTCCCCGTCTGGGCTCAGTGCCCGTGCTCGCCCTGCCTCTGTGCGCTGCCCACTGCCCTGGCCTCCATGGCTCCTTCTCTGCGTTTCCTGTCCCTGTCCAGCTCTGCACATCCAAATTCTGTCCCCTCCGTGCCCAATCCTGGTGTAACATACTCCACGAAGTCTCTTGTGATCATTGTCCAAGAAGGAGCCTCCGTCCCGTCTTGCGGGGCCCCGCCCTGACCATGTCTCCTGCTGGTCTGTGTCACCTCTCTTGGGGAGCACACGGGTGGGCTGGAGAGTGGGAGCCGCTTTGCTCATCTCTTTCCTCCAGGTCCTGTGCCCAGAGAGAAAGACACTTGGGAAGCGGTAGCGTGTGAAATAGTGAACATCGGCCTGCTTGGCCTCTTGTGCCGTTGGCGTGCAGGCGTCCCCAAGAGGCCGACGGTCCTCACGGGCTGGGGCGGGAGCACAGGGTCTCTGTGTCCCTGTCCACGTGGCAGGGCCGTGTTCTCCTGGGGGCCTGTGAGAGCCGCTGCATTTTCTGGTTCTGCTCCTGGCTGGAGGACAGTGGAGGTGGGTGACATGGAGCTGGTGTGTCCCCATTCAAAGAGAGAAGGAACAGTTGGGCACCCCCTCCCCAGGGGAGGCAAAAGAGATCAAGTTCACAAAAGTGGAGTCGGACCTGGAGCAATCGTGTTTGGGGCGGCAGAGCAGGGACACGGTGTGACAAAGAGCAACGGACATGTGATAGGTGTGCAGTGGTTTGAGTGGACACCCACCCTCCTTAGGGTTCCTGGTGTCATTTGGGCTCATCTTTTTCTGCCTTTTGGGAATGCGTCCATTTGAAGAGAGCTCCTCCTCTGTGTCCTGCCTGGTTTGGGGCTTCTCGCGTCTCCCCTGCTGCCGTCCTTCCCCCGGCTGCTGCCGTCCTGCCCTCGGGCTCCCAACGGCAGGGCTTTGACTGAAACTCGGCAGCGCAGCTCATTCTGACCGAGCACGTTCGTGTGCAGGCCGTGGGGACTCATAAGATTGCAAGGTGGCCTGAGATATTAGAAGCAAAAAAATGAGCTGCAAGGAAGACTGTAAAAGTTACTAATGGAGAAGGTTGTGGAAAGCACTTTGCAAGAGGAGGGGACCATGTGAGAGCAGAATGTGACCGTGGAGGGGGAGGGCCGGCTGGGGAGGACCTGGGGATGCAGCAGGTGGGAAGTCAGGGGCTGAGTAGTGATGAGATCGGGCAGGGACAAGTGTCATGCTGCAGATATAAGACTGTGTGGCACCAGGGAGCCACAGAAAGTTTTAGAGCAGCAGAGTAAGATGCTCAGGCAGGACATACCTGGCGGCATCTTGCCTGGAACGGCTGGTCCTCCACATCGGCCTCCCTGCTCATCTGACCTCAGCTCCAGCCCTCTACCAAGCAGACCTGGCCAGCCCTGTGGCCCCTAGGTGAGCCCTACACGGCCGCCTGCTACTCTCCCTCTTCACTCCTGCTACTCTCCCTTCTCTTCTGCTCCCCACCCTCTCAGCCGGGATGCGGCCATGCCTTTGCCAGGCTCTGCTCCAGCTCCACCTCCTCCAGGTACTGCATTCAGCCCAGGCCACACGCTGGGTGAGCAGTGGCTTTTGGATTGTATTTGACTATGACAGGCCACAGGTAGACACGCACCGTACCTTGTCACCCATGCAACACCTGTGCTTGTGTACTTTCTGTCCTGTTCTGCTTATTAAAGTCCTAATCCCTAATCGTGACCCACCAAACGGCTGTAGCATGCCATGAGCAGGGCGGGTGCCCTGCCTCCTGGCGCAGATGGTGGGTGGCTTAGAGCTCCTCGCCTGAGCTGGGCTTCACGATCTCCCTAGGGACACACCTCTCTACCGAGCAGGGCCGTGCTCTGCTCAGACCTCAGTGGCACTCAAAAATATGCCCTCAATCCAGTGCCCCACGATGCCCAATTTTGGGGGCTGTGGTCTCACGGTGTGATTGGTTGGTTTTCAGGGTTCCTAGTCTCCAGCTCTACCTGCATTACCGTGAGGGTCAGTAAAATTGTTCTCCGGGATTTGGGGGGATTTGAGCTTGCCTGCCTGAGATGACTGCAGCTGCTGTCATTGTCTTTATGGAGTAAAAGACTTACACACACTTACAGCATGCGTTCTAGCATGCTGACAGGTGGGCCTTTCTAACAAGATAGCCTGCTGTGGATGAAAATTCACGTCTTTGCTGGGTAAAGGTTTTGTACAATTTATTTCGCCCCAAGGGACATATTTTCTATTCCGAGTAGCAAGGTCTTCTGCTGAAACAAACAGGAAGGTGAAACAGCTGGGTGGCCGTGAAGCCTGGAACACAGTGCGCATGCATGTCCCGTGTGTTGCTGACTCCGAGGTCCCCCTTGTGCGAGTCGGTGGCGTGAGCGTCAGCCGCTCCCTCTCCGGCTGTCCTCCTGCACGTCTGCTGTAAACACCAGCCCTGCAAAGGGTTCTTCCAGCACTGCCCCAGACACCGGCCGCCACGCAGAGGAGTTAAAAGGGGTATTTGTCTTCCGCTAGAGTAAACCTCCTTCCTCGGGAGGCGGCCTCTGACAAGGGAAAATCTTGCCCACACCAGCGCTTCCTTCTCTTCCGAGTGGAGAAGGGAAGCGACCTCCGCCCGGGTCTGTCTCAGGTAAAGGGCGCTCAGGTGGAGGGCTCACCAACCCCCTGATTGTAGGGGTTTGCCAGCAACCCCTAGGTTGTGTTGTAGGATGCTGTGTTGTAGGGGGTTTCTCTGTTTACCCGCCTCTCTGTCCCCTGCATTATGGAACCAAGGCCTGACACAGGTCCCCAGCACGCTCACCGAATAGTGATTATTTCTGTTGTGTGGTGTTTGCTTCCCGTCTCCTTCCTTACTGCTGGCTGCCCTCCTCTGGCAACATCCACATCTGCCTGTCACCGATTCGCCAGAGATTGGCTCAGGTCCTGTCTCACCGGGCAAGCGCTCGAGCGGTTGGCCGTGGGTCCCGGCATGGTTTTGACCTCAGAGGCTCTCTGGCCCCTCCGAGACTGATAGTTGTGTTCCCGGTGGTTGGCACCGCTTGAGCGCCCGCCGGGTAAGGATGGGCTGCCTGTGTGTTTCGTGTGTTCTGAAATACCAGCGTGCACCGGATTTTAACAAAACGTGATCTGGGTTGACACGTGGTCATCCCACCGTGGAGAGGTTGTTCAGACAAATGAACTTGGCCAACTGGGCCACAAACGTGGATTCTCAGCAGCAGCACAGCCTAAATTACAGATGCAACGTGTCGTAATTTATTATATGCAATCTTATCTATAAATGCACATGTGTGCACGCACGTGGTGTATGTTTGCGTTGGTCTTCAGGAGAAATCTGAGTCAAGATATGCTTTCTTTCACACATCTGGGACGCTTCAGTATAGCCTCATATTTTAGAGCTGATAATTGCCCTTAGAGATCTTCTACCCCAGTTGTTTATTTTACAGCTGAGAAAAACAGACCCAGGGAAGAAGCTCAGACTTAGAATCAGAGCCAGGTGCTGAGCGCATGCGTGCACTCTTCCCTGTGCACACCAGGTGGCGGCCTAACTCCATCCTCAGATTTCGGTTCCCAGTGCTGGGGAGGCGCGGCTGAGGCAAGAGGCCGGTCAAAAAGCAAACTCCGAGCTCCTTTGACCGGCCACACTGCCTGATTCAGGTGCCAGCACGTCTACATTTGAGGCTTATTTCTTCTGGCATTTACTCATACCTGGGGATAAACGTGTTTTTAAAACAAAAATAAAAATACGTAACAGTCATTGCTGGGCGTTAAACTCCAGGCGGGACGAGAGTGAAGCCATTCTCTGCTGTCCCGGGCCTGTGTCTTTCTCGTCCCCTCGTCTGCAGAGCCGGATGCCAGGCTTTCCTGTACACTAACCACTGCCCCGTCATTACACTCTCAGCCGTCTGCCTCCCACCCCCCCGCAAGTGTAGGTGTCGTCCCTTTGTACATGGAACCTGATGGCAGTTTCTGTAAAATGTGTTGTTATCAGATGATTAGATCTTCGTCTTTTCCCACCAGATATACACCTCTATATTTGCAATGTCCAGTGTCCGGCTCCGGGTGGTTGCTTAGAGGAAACTGTTAGTTAATTGGCTATATAGATGCATCGATGTTTTGGTGCTTAAGTGGAAATGGGGAGGGGAAGAGAGGGGAAAGGGAAGGAAGGGAGGGGAGGGGAGGAAGGGAGAGGGGAAAAACAAAGGGAAGAAAATATGGATGGGTGGGTGATGGGTGGATGGGTGGGTGGGTAGATGGGTGGATGGATGGTGGTTAGATGGATGGATGGAAGAATGGGTAGGTAAGTGGATGTGATGGATGGGTGAGTGGGTGGATGGATGGATGAATGGGTGAGTGGATGGCTGGCTGGATGGATGGGTGGGTGGATGGATGGATGAATGGTTGAGTGAATGGATAGATGGATGGGTGGATGAATGGATGAATGGGTGAGTGGGTGGATGGATGGATGAATGGGTGGATGGATGGATGGATGGATGAATGGGTGAGTGGATGGATGGATGGATGGATGGATGGATGGATAGATAGATGGATGAATTGGTGAGTGGATGCATGGATGGATGGGTGGGTGGATGGATGGATGGATGAATGGATGAATGGGTGAGTGGATGGCTGGCTGGATGGATGGGTGGGTGGATGGATGGATGAATGGGTGAGTGGGTGGATGGATGGATGAATGGGTGGATGGATGGATGGATGGATGGATGGGTGAGTGGATGGATGGATGGATGGATGGATGGATGGATGGATGGATGGATGGATGGATAGATGGATGAATTGGTGAGTGGATGGATGGATGGGTGGGTGGATGGATGGATGGATGAATGGGTGAGTGGATGGATGGATGGATGGATGGGTGGGTGGATGGATGGATGGATGGATGAATGGATGAGTGGATGGATGGATGGATGGATGGATGAATGGGTGAGTGGATGGATGGATGGATAAATGGGTAGATGGATGGATGATGAATGAGTGAGTGGATGGATGGATTGATAAGTGGGTGAATGGATGGGTGGATGATGGTTAGATAGGTGAATGGGTGGGTGGATGGATGGATGAATGGGTAAGTGGATGCATGGATGGATAAATGGGTGGATGGATGGGTGGATGATGGTTAGATAGGTGAATGGGTGGATGGATGGTGGATGGGTGGGTGGATGGATGGGTGAGTGGATGATGGTTAGATAGGTGGATGGGTGGTTGAGTGGATGGATGGATAGGTAGATGAGTAGGTGGATGGATGGTAGATGGGTGGGTGGATGGATGGGTGAGTGGATGATGGTTAGATAGGTGGATGGATAGGTGGATGACAGGTGGGTAGGTAAACCAGACTTAAGCTATGGAACCTCCAGACCAGACCTCCTTACCTCTACTCATTTGTTTCCTTCCTCCAGGTCGTGGGCATTTTTGCTGGATTTGGGCTCTTGCTCTTGGTGGCCTCGCCTTTCCTGCTCCTGGCAACTCCCTTTGTGCTCTGCTGCAAGTGCAAGTGTAGCAAAGGTGACGACGACCCGCTACCCACCTAGAGGAAGGCACGATGCTGGGACAAGACCCCTGCCTCGGGGAAGTGTGGCCGTCCCCCGCCCCCCCCCCCCGCCCCCCACTAAACATCTTTCTTGCCTTATGTGCCCCATTGAGCTTCACAGTGTCAGGCTGGATGCCGTGATTTCAGGGACTGGCGTCCCCTTTGCCGAGGCCCCAGGGTGGTCCCTAGGCGCAGGGAAGGCGGGGCAGGTGTGGGCAGGGCACGTCCCCACAGATCAGTCTCTGCAGACGACAGGGAGGAGCTGTCAGAAGCACACCAGGCAGTCTTCTCTCCGAAGCCCAGGAACGGCTGCTGGTGGCTTAAGACACTTTCTCGTAGGAAACGCCGTCCGTCTCGTCCTTGGCCTCCAGACGGTGCCATGCTGTTGAGAGAAGTCTTTTGAGGACTGCAACCCTCTTCAGACAGAATCCGCTTACACCAACTTGAGCGAAGCACTCTGTTTATGACGACTGTTTTTTATTACTAATGGCATTTAGTAAAATCCTTTTTAGAAGGCATTTTTTTTTTCCAACCGAGTAGTGAAAATCAACAAGGTGCATATAAACCATCCTATGCCTTTCTTGAAACGTGCATTTTAAGAAGTTAACAGTTAAACGACTTTTCAGGAGATTTAGAAAGCCTTATGCACTCTTTGTGTTTTTCTGGAAACTTGCTTTAATAACTTTTTGAACGCTGTAAGCTATGTACTGTTATAAATGTGGTTCCTATATCATTGCATTTCCTGGAAAATATTGACATATTTAAAGGGACATCTCCATTAGATTTGCTTTTTGTTTTTTTCTCTCTTTGGTGATTCAACTCTGCTCGCAGGGCTCATCTCTTCTCACCCAGGCGGCAGCAAATACCTTTTATCGTCTTCAGACCGACTGTTTTACTCGGAATATAGCTCTACTTGGAATGACTGTAGTCTGGCTCTTGCCCCGGTCTTCAAGCAGACAGAAGAAAGCAGTGCTATTGATCCTCTGAGTCAGAGCCTCCTGGCTGAGGCTGGAGGGCTCCCAGGGGCTGGGGAGGAGCTTCCTGGGTTTTTACATTTTGTAAATGCCTCAGTCCTTTTGAATAACCATATATCTTGCACAGTTCCAAGTCCTGTTGCTAACCATTTTGCCCTTGCTGGGAAAAACCTTTTCGTTTATTTCACTTAGTTATTCGGATGTGGGGATTTACCACTCGGTCTTCTGCAGGGCTGTGTGGGACTGTTGCACCAGCAGCCAAAGGGGCACGTCAGTAGGAAGATGCATTTCTCCATCCGTTGACTTTGGAAAGTGGAGGAAGTGAAAGTGGATTCTTTAAAGAGAATTGACTTTCAGAGCCACCGGTGCTTCTAAAGAATACACTGCATTGAACTTAGAACTTCAGAAAAAATAGCAGAAAGGCAAATATTGTAGATTTATTACAGTAGAATTTTTAAAAAACTTACTTAAGTGTTCTACGAGGCAGCAAAACAAAAACAAAATTATTTTATCTCAGTCACTTGCTCATCACAAGCACGTCTTTAAAATGTGGTTATTTTGCGTGTGTTTGACTCACATTCGTGTGTCGGGCTCAGGTCCTAGCTTACCTTCCCTGTGTAGAAATTTCTTCTTTATTTCTTAACATAAATAGGACCAGGTTGGAAGCAACAGCGTCACCTCACTCTTCACCTCTAGCATTGATTTTCTTTATGACGCTGAAGCCATTTAGAGAACCAGGCTGTGTCAAAACTATGTTCAAAAAATTCTCCCCGTAACTGCAGTCGATGAGTTCAGTGGCTATATAAGAACCTGCCCGAGACGGTCATTCTGGCTGGAGCCCGGCTGCGAGTGTCTGCAGTTCTGAGGTGCTGCAGTGGCGTCTGGGGGTAGAATGGCTTTTCTGGAGAGGGGTGACAGCTCCATGAGTCAGTGGCCTGGGCTTGAGGGTTAAGCCTGTGATCTGTGGGTACGGCTGTCTAGCCAGTGCCCTTTAAAACGCCCAGCGCAGACGGCAGGTCCATGTCCTGCTTCCAGGGCTGGCCTCCCTGCATCCCAGTCCTTCCTGCCTGTGCTGACTCTTGCCCTTTGCACGAGTCCGTACGGTGGCACCCCTGTTTTGGGGTGGGAGCCAGAGCCTTTGGAGGCTGGAGCTCAGATCCCCTTATTCCTGGAGGGACGGGCTGTCCTTCTACCTTGCAAGAGAGTCTCCAACCCCGTCACGAGCTTCTGTGGCCCCAGCCCTCCTCTGCCCTCACCCGCAGTTCATCTCACAAGCACGTGGTTTGGCCCAGGTGGAGACCATGGGGGCTCTGGGGCCAGCCAGGGCCAGTCCAGTGAGCACCTCTCTGCTCTGAGTGTTTGTATCAAGCACACCTCCGTTTGATCCAGTAATGAAATAAAAACTGTCCATTTCCTATAGACACACCAGCAGGACCACACCGAGGCCCACACACTTGCATTCCATTCTATCAGACTCCTCCTCTCTCCGTAAGGAATGCCATGCCCATTTCTGTGGTGGTGTGATATTCACCTTGCCTGATGTAGAATGTAAATAGAACACGGGGGGCGGGGGGGGGTGGGGAGGGCTGTAGATTCGAACCTGGGTCTTGCCATCACTCCCCAGTAAAACTGGGGGAGTTCTGCAGTTAGCGATGGACTCGTTTCCCCTTCCTGGCATGATTTGTCTTAATTGGAAAGTGACGTTCACTTTTGCAGGTGGCTTTCACTCTGAGGCCCCGGAAGCACGTGGCACCTGCTCATTGAGAGGTCCTTAAGTCCTGGGGACGGGGGTGGGGAAGGCCACGGCTGCTGGACTGCTGTCCAGGGTGGGTGGGGTGGCCACGGTGGAGCTGTTACCTGCGGCCCTTTGGTAACTGACCTCCCGAGGACGTTCCTGACCTCCCAGGCTGGCCCGTGCAGCCTTGTAGCCAGTGAGCTTCTCCTCCCCGCGCCAGGCCAAGGCCGCGTAGACACGGAATCGCCAGAGACGTTCACGTAGCAGAGACTGCTTAGGATCTGAGCATAAGCAAAACCCTTGATCGCATGAATTAATTGCTATCCAAACCAGTCCTTCCTCCTCAGCTCCCAGGAGTACCTGCGGAAGGAGGAACAAACTGTCTTTCTCCAGCGTATTATTCCATGTAGCCCGCTGGGACCCTGGCCAATTCCTGACCAGCACACAGGGCCTGTGGGGGAGAGACTATCAGAGATGCAAAATTACTTCTAGATGATTTTATTGCTTTCACTTACATTACAAAAGTTAGAAGATATTTAAAAAATTAGAAGAGAATATTTTCCCTTGGTAGTCAACGAAAAAATTAGGGAATGGGAAGAAACCAGGGTGAGCTTTTTGTATATTTCTCAGATTCTCGTTTATTAATAAATACACCTCTGTGTGTGTGTGTGTGTGTATGTGTGTGTGTATGCACAATGATATCATCAAAAACATTTTGCATGTATAAAGCTTCCTGAAGGTCTCTTTTTAAAAAAATACCAAAGCTTGTTTATTCCTTAAAATTAACCCTACCCCTTATGAAAGTAAGTAGATCATGACTGGTATTGCCAAAACTCCCCATGGAACGAAGCGGCCTGCGTTAGATATAACCCTAGTGCATCACAGCTAGGAGGGCGTGCAGTTGTGGTGTGTGCCGCGCGTGCTCTCCACCCTCCCTCTGATCTGTGCAATCCTGTCTTCCACAATCCGGGAGCCTTCAGTTAGGGGTAGCTACGTGCCACGTGCCTGACCTTCCTTTCGTCCGTTGCTCACTTTACTATGGGTGTATTTTAATCTTGTATAGAAATATGCATGAATGAGTCATGCACATGTATGCATTATGTATTTGACAAGTGGTGGTGAAACAAAAGCAACAAATTTGTTTGTGTTTTTGAAACGTCAGTACATTTTGTGCCACTAACACTGTGATGTATAAAAGAGCTGTTTGGATGCTTTTTAATGTTGTGTTTTGTACTTTGGAACCCAATGGAAAAGTTTGATTTGTAATTTCAATACATATTTTAAGTGTATCGCGTCTCACGTGGTTTGTCCCCCCTTCAGAAGGGATTTCTTTTCGAATACATTTTGGCCGGAATACAGGCGACTTCTGTGGATCCCGCTTGGCTCCATATTTCGTAGACACCGAGTCGACTGCCGGCCGGAAGATCGAAAACGTGGGGATTGGAGGTGGAGGGTGGACAGGGCCGGGCAGGGGAGGGATGTTCTGTCACTGGGAAGAGAGCTGTCGTTTTCTGAGATTTCCTGTCTGAATAGTCTGAGCCACTGGGAAAGTCACCCCAGGCAGCCATTCTCTGGCTGGGTCCCGTGGCGCCAAAGCAGCCACGCCGCATAAAAATCAGTGAGCCTCCTTTTTCTGCTGGGGGGAAAAAAGGACAATCAATATGGACACTTCTTATCTAACAGGAGAATTAATAGTAACCTAAAGATGAGAGTGCTTCACCTTGATTGTCATTTGCCTTGTCTGAGCTTCACACCGGAGTGTGTTCCTCCTTCACTAACGTGAGACTGAAGGCTAGGGAGTAGGCAGTTAGTTACTTGTCCCGGGTTTCAGTTTTAAAGAAACGTCCTTTGTGACTTAAGGTACAGACGGAAGGAGGTGGAGCTTGTGCCCTGGCAGCTCACTGTGGGCACTGAAGACCCACCCTAGCTGCTCCCGGGAGCTCTAGTCCAACAGGCGAGACGGACCCGTCATCAGTGACCATAAGAAGCGTGGCAAGGGCAGTGGCAGATGCCCGCACAGCAGGCATGGGGGGCGCCGCAGACCCGCATTCAGTCGGGACTTGGGGCGCAGGGAAAGCTGTCCAGACATGCCCTGTGAGCTGGGTCCCGCAGACGAGCGGGCATTGGAAGAGTGTCCAAAGGGATGGTCCAGCCCAACAAGGGCCGGTGGCTTGGTGTGACTGGCATGTTGGGGACAGAGAGCTCCCCACATGTGACCTGGGGGCACAGTGTGCAAACTCGGGGTCTGACCTTCGTTGTCAAGGCGATGGGGGAGAGTGCCCGAGCCCCAGGGCTGCCGTGATGGAGGACCACGAACGGGGCAATGCCGACAATAGATACTGTCTCGCAGATCTGAAGGCTGGATGTCCAAGACCCAGGCATCCGCAGGGCTGGGTTCTTCTCAGAGTGTGAGGAAGACTCCCGTCTCCCCGCTACCCCCACACACCCCTCCCCCACCCCCACCCCCATGGTGGCTGGCTGTTCTTGGCATTCCTGGATTGCCGACATATCACCCCGGTCTCTGCCTTTATCGTGGGTCACGTGTGTCTTCCGTGTCTGTTGACGCGTCTCCTTTCTATAAGGACAAAGCCATGTGGGAGTAGAGCCCACCCTCATGACCTCATGTTACTTGATCATCTGCAAACACCCTCTTCACAGATAGGGTCACGTCCTCAGGTTCTGGGGATCGGGATCTCGACATGTTTGTGGAGGACAGGTCAGCCCGAGAGAGGGCGCGTGGCCCGTGAGTGCGCAGTCCGGCCCAGGTAAGGCCAGTCACGGGAGGCAGAGCCCGCGGTGGGCCGGCTGCCCGGCGGTGTTGTCCAGAGTGCAGTCCAGAACGCTCTTCCCTGCTCGGGCTTGGACATCAAACCTGATGGCCTGCGCTGACATCAAATCGGAGCTGACCTGAAATTTCCCCAGCAAACACTGTGCTGAAAAACAATTTGTTTTCAGCAGAATAAATGGACATATGTGTTGCCGTATAGGCACTTATATTTGTTAACAAAAATTTAAAAAAATATATCTATATGTCTGTGTCAGCACTTACCAAGATGAAAGACTCTTGGGGGACTGACGTGAGGCTCAGAGGGCGGGGACAGAGCTGACACCCACAGCGGGTGCTGGCGTGGAGGGTCGTCCTGAGCGTGGGCCTCACTGTCTGCAGGTGTCGCTCAGGGACGGACACAACCACCGCTGTGGCTGTGCCCCGGGACAGTGTCCAGTACTCAGCTGGCTCTGTCTACACCGGGGAGTGACTCGGCCATTTACAAACAGCACGCGCTGCCAGTGACTCTGCCTGCTGTCCGCCACCCGTCCTCCCTGCCCGAGGCCACCCGGGGGTGCGTCCGTTCTAGGTCGAGCCAGCACCGCTCGGGAAGCAGAGCTGCAGGGTGAAGGGCTTGACAGCCGCGTGGCCAGGAAGGGCTGCGGCCACGCCACCGGGGCGAGAACGAGGATGAAAAGCACTTCCCGGGGTTTCTCTAAGGATAAAGAGGAAATAAAGGGCTAGTAAAACGCAGGGTGTGTTTCGGCAGTGTTGTCAGGTCATTCGTACAGTCCCTCTGCAGATGTGGATGACAGTCCCACCGAGAGTACTTAGGGCTCCAACCCCAGACACGGAAGGACCCTCTTCCCTCCCGTCTTCATCTGGGACCCGGAAATGGCAGGTCTGGTCACTTTCCCTCCTGCGTCTCGGCTCAAGCTGCGCAGGGATGCCGGGAGCGACCGTGCCAGTCCCCGTGGTTAACACAGAGACAGGTGGAGTGAAATTCTCCACGTGGAAACCTCTAAATTTCCAGTAACGAAAGGCATTCATCCTCTTGTCCTCCTGGGTAATTATCTGGGTGGTTTTTTAAAAAAAAAAAAAAAACAACATATTTTTTGTTTATTGTTTTTTATCACTGACCTAGAAAACCATTCAGAATGTATATATGCGATGTGTTTTTCACTGCACAAGAAAGATCCTGTGCGGCGTGACCTTTTCTTTTTCTCGTTCCCCGGCGTGTCTCGGCTTATCACAACTCTTATGAAAGGCCAGGAATGCAGAAGGGAGTAAACGTCAAAAGCATCTGACAGTTGGACCGCCTGTGAGTTTTGCCCAGGGATTTAGGAAATTAACACTGTAAATGGCACATTTTCGCATCTTCGTCGCCGACTCCTACCATCGTGGGACACTCAGTAGTGACTTGCCGGATGCTTGTCAAGTGAAGGAATCAAATTTCTGCTGTATGTGTGAGAGCCTGGTGAAGGGTCTGTGTGAAGCACGTGTGTGAGCACGCGTGTGTTGTGTGAGCACGCGTGTGAAGCGTGCGTGTGAGTGTGTGGCTGTGTGGTTGGGAAGCGTGGTCCGTCCTCGGAGTCGTCTGGCTGAAAAGAAAAACAGCCACTACACTTGCACGGGAGGTGCGTAGACAGTCGAGAAGCGGAAGCCTCACTTTAAGCTGGAGGAAGTCCCTCATGGGGACCTGGAGCCTCCTCTGAGCCGGGCGCTTTTCTCTGCACTTCCCATCCGCTATGCTCACCGCTCCCAACCCGCTGGTCTTGCCCTGGCATTGCTCGGAGAGGCCCAGTGGCCAAGGTGACACAGCAGTGGGCGTCAGGGCTGCAGAGCTGGACACACGGGTCTTCCCAGACTTCCTGGCCTTTCTCTCCGGGTTCACCCGCTGACATGCGGAGACGTCCTCAGCGGTGCGTGGGCTCGCTTTCCGCTCCTGGGAGGGTGTGAGCCCGGTGTCTCAACTTCACATCCCACTTGAGACAAACCACCCCAGACCTGCCTGTTTCCATCCAGCTGAGTAAGTGAGGGCAATGGCCGGGGAAATGCTGGCAGGGAGGGAGTCCTCCCAGGCACCCGCGTGCCATCTCGGTGCCTTCGGAGACTGCAGAGGAGACACCCGCGTCTCCCGCTGGGCCGGGGCCTTCCCCAGGTGTAGACGGCCTCGGGCTGGGCATGGTGCCCACTGCCGGACAAACATTGGACCTCCCGAGTCTACGTTCTGTTTGGAGGAGAAACTGATTCTCCCAATAGCCCTGGGAAGATGGAAAGTGTTATTACTGTTGTCACAGTCCGCCACTTTGTGGGTAAGGAAGGAAGGCTGAGCATCCTTGCGAGTCTTGTCCTCTATCAACAGACCCCGGCGCCACACCCCAGCCCCGCAGCCCAGGGAGACACGCGGGGCTTAGCAAGGCCCCAGAACCTTCCGAAATGAGTTTCCACGGCAGCAAAGCACTCTATGGGAAAGGATCGCCTTGGAAACTGACGTTCTCCACAATCGGGTAGAGAACGAACATAAGCACCAGGATGAAATTGGAAACCGCATGGGTAAATGTCGGCAAAGTCCGCGCAGTCCGTCCTGGGAGAGATTGGCTGTACCCCTCGAGGCCAGGTACGGACGCAGCGGCAGTGGCCAAAGCGCGGCTGTCTTGGATGCCATTGGCTTTCCGTCGTAATCTGCTAGGCAGAAATCCACGGCGAGAGTGAGAGAGAAGCAAAGCTTCCTACCCTGGCCTAGGGGCTCAGGGTCTGGGGGGTTCACGGTGTAGACAATCCCCCCATGGGAGGGAGGATGTGGCAGCCCTACAACATAGCAGAGGAGGAGCGGGTACCATAGCGTAGCGTTAGGAGGGAAGGCAGGTCTGGGAAGCCTCCAGAGTGAACCCCAGTGTGCGAATCTGAATAGCTCCACAGGTGGGCTGTGGGGGGAGGGGCTGGCCTTCCAGGGGAGGGGGGTGAGATGAGAAACATGGGTTTGAAGGTGTGGCGTTTTCAGAAAAACTGTGCCCGGTGGCTGAGCATAGTTGGTGCTCAATTAATGTTTGTTGCTTGAATGAGCAAATAAAAGATCGTTTATGTGGTTGAAATACAGGGATGAGGTGAAATTGGCAGGACAGAGATTCTTGATCAGTGATAGCAGTAGATGAGCAGTGGCCGCTTAGGTCACAGTTAACACTCTCAGGAGGGAGGAGCTCTGTTGTTTGCTGACTCCACCCGGCACACGGGGTCCTGAACAGGGACTCCCATGGGATCCACAAAGAATGGAAAGAACAAAAACTCAACTGCATTCAGCTATTTAAGGAGAAGAACCAGAAAATGAGGTTGCAGTTAGAACGCATCTATTTCTCGCCTCTGCACAATGCCTAATACATTGTTGGTGCACAATGAACGTTAAATAATGATTTGATGTTTTTATTAATGACAAAGAGGCAATCAGTATGTTAATGAAACTTGCAGATGATACTAAACTGGGAGTCGTTATCAGCACCAATTTGGAGATGGAGACAATGAAAAGGGACAGAAAGAAGGAAACTTACAACAAAGCGAGCTTCTGTTTTGCAAAATACAAGCAAGTGCACCTGCAAAAAAATGCATGCTGCGGTGAAGCCCAGAGGCCGGGCTGACACCGGCTCAGAAGGGAAAACTGTCCCGAATGGGATGGATTTGGGGAAATGCCGGGGCAGAATGCGTGATGAAATGGTAACGGGAGAAAGCACACTCCGCCCTGCTTTCCCAGTAGAAAATGCCAGAATACCAAGTTGCCTCATGTGGTTGCACCTTGGAGCTAGACATGACTTTGGACAGTTTGTCATTCCTAGGGCATGAATTCACTAGCGAGTCAGACCCTAGTTCTCCGTCCTTGGTTCGGGTCCTCTTCAGTCTGTCGTGAATGCAGCTGGGGCGTGTGGTCCTGCTCCCTGTCCCCGCTCCCACCATTCTGTCTCCCAGGATGCTCTCTTTCCCAGCTTCTCCTCCCCACCCCAGTCCACTTCTTCCCGAGTCGGGGCAGCGAGGGCATCTGTACTGCAGTTTTCTGTTGTGGTGAACTTGCAGCAAGAAACAAAAGAGCCAAGTGTCAGTTTTTGAATCCTGAAAGAGTCTTTTGATGAAGATGCAGAGTGACAAGTGCAGACACAGCCCTGGGGACCGGATTGGGGCAGATGCCTCAGGCAATGCCAGAATGTCCAGGTGCCGGTGACGGAGACGAGTAGTCACTTGGAAGTCTCCGTGAGTTCCGCCCAGATGCGACACTGACCTACGCAGAGCTTGAACTCGGAGAGACTCGTGCAGAATCGGAGAGATGAGGGGTGAGGGGGGACTCTTTGAGCCTACTGGGGGGCGGGGGGAACGTCCTGAATTGATGGTTTAGCATGGACGACTTGTACTTTAACTTTCTGCTTCTGAGTGAAAGAGGTGCTGGAGGTAGAAAAACAAAGTTCTATTGCTGCGGGCATCTGAAGCTGTCACAGAACTTGCGTGGCTGTTGCTACGCTTAGCGTCTTGCATTGCAGTCACAGGAAAGAGGCACAGTGTACATTATCACTGCCCGTCAGTCACATCAGTGTCTTGAAACATTATCCATCTTCCAGAAGTTCCAGCCCATGAGGATGAGATTCAAAACAAGAATCTTCTAAGGTGAGTCTACCGTTAAACTTAGTTCCCCCGGTGGCTCTTCCTTCTCTCTCGTCCTCTCCTGTCACTTCTCTCTCTCACAATTCTCTGCTCCTTGTCTCTTGTCTCGGAGCTTGCTGGGAAACGTCTGAAAGTCTAAATGAGACATGACTCTATTTTTTTTCTAACCCTAAGGTTTCCAGTAGGGTTAGGCGTGCCTTCCGTTGGCCCAGAAAGACGTCCGGAGCTGGAATGTACGGGACAGTGCAGGGCGCCGTTCCCAGTGGGCGTGTGGGTCTGCGTGGCCATCAGCCATTGCCTTCAAGCACACGCTGACCTGCAGGGCTGGGGTTTCTTTTGTTCCCCTCAAACCCCAGAGGATTCAGACGGACTAACATTCCACTGCCCTTTATAGTCGTTCCCTCTTGCAAAACTCCAGCCAGAATAAACCGAAAGTGCGATGCTGGGAACGGTCACTGCATTTTTCTGGAGCCCCCAATCGCCTTCCTGGTTCAGCTCTGGTGTTTCCAGCTCACGTGCCCCGACCGCACCGTTGGCGTCCGCGTTCCTCTGACCACACCAGCGATGCATGGAATTTCCCTGGCGCGCTTCTAACCTGGAAGAGCTCTTAACCTCCTCCCAGAGACCCAGCTCAGATGTCCTGTCTTACATAACAAGCCTTTCCCGTCCAGCCCATCCATCCACCCTACCCCGCCCTCTCCCCTTCTCCCCAGGCCCCTGTGGTGTCTGGCCAGATCGCCGAGTTACCCGCTGTGCTGAACTGCAGTTATCTATACGTGCGCCTGCCTTCCTTTATGGAATGCGTTTTCTTTGAGAGCAGATGGGACCCGAGTCTACAACTCTGTCTCTCCTGGTGTCTGGTAGGTGGCACCAAATGATTTCTGAAAGGGTAGATGGAACCTATGGAATCAAAAGGGAAATAAAGCCATATTTTGATGCCCTGGGCTCTACTATGCTAGTGGCCTGAGTAATTCTACTCTGCTCACTCCTGGCATCTCTGTGAGCTGTTCACAGACATAAAGAGGCTGCTGTGTCTTCAGACCTGATCTTCACCACCAGGTTCGAATCAATCCCCAATGTCCAGGCAGGAGAAGGACATGGCCCTCTGACAGCTCACCCCAAGCTGGTTTATGTAAATATTTTTCTGCACAGTTTTATGTCTCTGAGTTGGTTTCTGACTTCCAATGTCAGCACAGAGAGCCCTGAAGGGAGTATAACATTCCCACCAGGCTTCAGCTGAATATTTATGACTGTTTGTTTGGTAGGAGCTGCCTTCTATTGTTCCTGGAAGACTTTTATTATTTTGAGAGCAATTAATCATATTCTGAGGGGAGATGGGAAAGCCAAGTCCCATGGCGAGAGTTATGATGGCTTTTTCTTCCATGATGAGGAAAATAAGCTCAGCCAAAACTTCCCTGAAGATGTGTTGATGTCCCGTGTCAACCTGCACAGGTGTCCATGGGCCACGGTGGCCCTCCGTCACCACCCAGCCAGGTGAAGAACACCGTTCAGATCAGTCTCCTGCTATCAGAGTTTGCCGACTGTTGGCACACCCACTCTTTGGAGCTCATGATTTGGGCCAAATGCTGAGGCCTAGAATAATATCTTACCTTTACTTTGGTAAGGATATCATTGCTTTTCAAATGGTGCAACGTAAGACTGAGAAATACTTCCAGAATCTCAGAGGCTGATATGAGTGAAGGAGCAACACTTGGTTGAGGGTCTACTGGTTGCATTACCTGATAGGTATTACTGATAAAACATTATAGTTATTATAAATAATACATGTGTGATGAGCATTTTTTCCCATTTTACTCGGATATAGAGAAAAGAGGTAAGAGATAGTGTGTGAGTTTGGTATTGATGAGTAACTCACCACCCCAAAATTCACTGGCTTAAAACAGTGAGCACTTGCTATTGTCCATGAGTCAAGTGGTGACCTGGGCAGTCCCAGTCTCAGCAGATACAACTCAGGCACCCGTGACGGCTCTGTGCTGGCCGGATACCTGGTTCTGCAGATCGAGGCTAAGCTGTCTCCGTGTCTTGAGCCTTGGCTGGAAAGTGTGGACTGACTTGGCCCTTGCTTCTTGCATTCTCTCACTTCCAGCAGGTTTGGCAGGGATTGTCCACAGAGCAACCTGGGCAGAAGTTCAAGAAAGAGCAGAAGAAACATGCATGGTCTCTTAAGGTCTGGGCTTGAAACTTACATTTTAACTATGGTCTGCTTTTTGGTGGTAGAGGTGGTGTTCTTGTTTTTGTTTTTGCCAAAGTAAATCTCAAGAGTGGTCCTGAGTTATGAGGGGAAATATACTCTTCCTCTCTACGGGAGTTGTTGCAAAGTCTTGTTGTGAAGGTTGTGGGTAGAGGGAGGCCACACCATCAATTACAGGTGTGTTCTGAAAAATGCTGCAGGTACTCTTTTAAAAAAAAAAAACAAAACAGGAATAGAAAGAGGGCCTTCAGTATCATCAAAGGTCACCAAAGATGTTGCATCAATGATAGAAAGGATATTATAGCCCCAAGTTAAAATGAACTGAGGATAGAGAACTCAGGAAAGGAGGGAGAGACAGAGTGTGCTCACCACTGACACCAGAGTGGATAGTATTGAGTGAGGCGGGTCAGAGGAGAGGGAGAAGAGACATAAAACCAGCTTTTCTGTGTCCCTGCTAACTTGCAAGCAGAGTCTCTCCCCTGGCCAGGGAGCTGATTATGCTACAGTGCTGTCAGTAGCTTCATTAATCTGTAACCAGCTAGAATATGGAACTTCTGATTCCACTGCACGTCGGGGTGGTCGCGTTTTGGATGGGATGGTTTCTGGTGAGCCCCTGTATGCACACAGATGATTTCCTTTCTCTAGAAACTCTTCTTTTATGGGAACAAAAAATATATATTCATATAATAAAAAGACAAAACAAGACAGATTTATTTGGAAATATTTGTAATTTGAGTACTGAACAGGAAAAAAGTTTGACATTTATCCAGGGGCTGGCTCTCAGCAGGTGAGAGGCATGTTGGCAGCTTCCCAGTCCAGGAGGATCACACCTGGTGTGGACACTACCGCTACGTTAGAAAGCATAAAACTGGGTTTGGAGGTAATCTAGGTAAGAGAGTAAGAAGGTCCTAACCAAAGCACTGGCAGTTGGTTTGGAGGAAAGAGGACATATTTAAGAGAGGTTTGCAGTGTAGACCTTGGAAGTTGCTTAGGTGTGGCGATGTGAAGCTTACAGGGAGAACATAAGCAGCTCCCTGGTTTGTGGCTCCAATCAAAATTCCACAGTGTCCTGGGGGTAGTGGATATAGGAGGATGAGACGACGGGAAAAGGCAGGGGGGACTGGACTCACTTTCTAGCAACCTAGTCTCATGATAACTAACCAGCATTAATCCATTCATAAGGGCTTTGCCTTAATGATTCAATCACCTCCTATTAGGCCACACCTTCTTACTCTATTGCATTAGGGATTAAGATTTCATCACATGAACTTCTGGGGAACACATTTAAACCTTTGCAGAAGAGAAAGAAGGAAACCAGAAAATGGGAGGCAGGGGTTGTAGACAATGCTTTGAAAATATTTGAATGAAGAAGTGGAGAAAGAAACAGAATAGTACCAGAGAGAGAGAGAGAAAGAAAAAAACACACTTAAAAAAATTAAAGTGGAAGGGATTTAAGAGTGTTTATATGCTGATGATAAGTCACCAGGAACTAGCAGGGGAGATCCTGGAATGAAGGGGGTTCTGGGAAGAGGGACCTTCTTCTGCTGGGCCTCTAGGGGGAGGCTAGCCCAAGGGGGAGCAGGTAAACTAGTAGGCACTGCTAAAGCAAATTTAAGGAGTTTCTGTGTGATTACTTCTAGAACCTCACTGAAACAAAGGCAAGAGGAAGCTCTGAGGCTTGAGGAAAATGGGCAGTGAGCACACACACATATAAGGAAGATTCTGGTAGAACTGATAGAAGCTCAAGAGGATGGGGGAGAGGAGACTGCAGTTGTCTGATAAATAAGGAAGGGTAAAAGGTGGTATTTGAGCTTGGCCTTGACAATAAACAGATATCTCCTTTGTATAAATAGTAATTGAAGGTGAAAGGGATATTCACAGGGACTCTAGAAGCTCTAAGTGGCCCTGAGGTCAGATGTGGAGATAGCAGGACAGGCAGAACCACCTCAAGCCAATGGTGCCAGAGTAAATCAACCAGCCCTGAGAATTCAGGGTAGTGGTAGGACTTTTCTGGGCATCGTAGATAAATGAAACATGGTTTCTACTTCCTAGGAGCATATTCTGTGATAGCTCTGTGATAAATAAGCCTCCTGTAGTAGTGATAATGATAATGCCGGCTTTTGTTTGTGGGTGTTTGCTGTGTGCTAGGCACTGCTCTGAGCACTTTTCCAGTATAGACTTATGCAATCCTTACCACAATCTAACTAGGTAGGCACCATTTCGCCCCAACTTACATATGAGGAAACTGAGACATACAGAGATTAATGATCTTGTTTCCCCTCATGCAGCCACTAAGCAGGTCTTGAACTTTGGTGTATGTGTCATACTGTCAGCCACCATGCTTGACTGTCTCCTGGGATATACACTGGAAAAAGGAGTGAAAGCTTTTGCGGATAAAAGTCAAGAAGAGTTCCAGAGAGAAGGCAGCATTTGAAACGGGCTTCTGCCGTATTTCCAGGGCATTTAAGTGATTTGATGACAGCTATGTCTTAGCAAGTGTAATTCGGCATCAATGTGAGGAGAGAATGGAATCAGGAATAACAACTTGTAGCAATGATGAACATAGCGATTGTGTTCAAAGGGCTTTTCGTGTGTCAGGATTTCTGCCTGGGAGTTACACTGATACGGTAAAAGCTAGCCTTTCTTGAGTGTTGAACCTGTCCTCAGTGAGGTGCTTAGTGTTTTAGGCACATTTTCTTATTGAATCTCCCAAACAGCAGTATGAGTTTGGTACTCTCCTTTTCACTTTGTAACTGAGAACAAGTGGCTTAGAAATGGGAAGTCATTGGCCTGAAGTCACACACCTGTAAGTGGAAGAACAGAAGAGATTCCACATGCTGTGACCCCAGAGGCAGCCCACTTAACCTGTACACGATGATCACTTCTCATGGTGTATTAGTTCAGACATTCTGGCCTGCAGGTATTAAATGGAGCTCTCATAAGTGCACAAAAAAAAGAGAGATGGATTTATGACATGATACAGGCAGGCATGCAGGTGGCTCTCCTGTTGAATGGAAAAAGACGTGGGCTTTCTAGTGAACCCAGAAAGTTCTCTCCAGCTTATTGCCTTAACCTCTTTTTTCTTTACTACAGGCTGACTCTGTAGGTTTCCCATGCACCATTTTTTTTTTTTTATGAAAGATGTTCTTAAGTTTATATTTCCTTTGTTCAAAGAGAATTTAGGTTGACACCATAGTCTCTTAGTTCCAAATCCAAATTCCTGAAGGAGAACTCTGATTCCTGAAACAAATTGATCAAGTGCCTTCCTCTGGCCCCATCAATTGAACTCAGGGGGCCTGGATCTATCATAAAAATGACTGCTTCCGCTTTGACCATGTGGAATTGTAAGAGGTAGAGGACAGGTCTGTGGAAAGTGGGACTGGGTTGACAAAGCCTCTTTCCTTGGCCAAACATTTGTGGAAAAGGAATCTTAGAAATGTTATCCTGTATGGTTAAGGCTGGCTGATATTGGATAGATTGATTTATAAAATTGTATTATAATTAGCTTTGATATTAATAGTATACTGGTACAAAACTAGAATTTGGTCTTCTCTGTTAAAATTATGTAAAATATATGCCGCAGAAATAACCAAATTTCCTTGTCAATTGAATCATTACCATAATGAACCCTCATCAGATCTTTACCCATGACTATGTTAAGTCTCTTGTCATTTGTGGGTAGTTATTGCTTTATTTTGATTCTTCTCTGAAAGCATTTGCAATGAGTTATAGTCCAAAATTACTTCTTCTTCAAATAATTCATGAAAAACTATGAAAAGTACTTTAAAATATAGACTTCTGCTGAAAATTTTAAGATCATACTAGTGGACTGGGTAAGGTTTCCCAGAACTCTAAAGAAGTAACTGATGGATTTATGAAAACGCTATCCCAAGATCAAGAAGAGTAAGAATTAATTACATGATTTCTGGTTCTTTAATGTTTTGTTTTCCTCATTAAAGAAAACTTTTTCTCTTTTATCTTAAGCTACCTATAGCTGATAGCAATTTGGTAAATACCTTTGTGAACAAAGAAGAAACAATTACTTTTTTTCTCCCTACCTGATTGCTTTGGAATTAGGAAACTACTGGTGAGCATTTTTGTTTTTATGGAAATATAGTTATTTACATATGTTCAATAAGAATCTGTTCTCTTTGTAACAGGACACATGTGGAAATATTGGTTATATTTCTAAGGCTTTAATCAGAATGTCATATTTTAAAGTATGACCAGACAACTATAAGAAACTAAGATTGACTTTATGGAGTCAATAAAGCCTCTTGGGAAAAAAAATACTGGCATGGAAAATTGTACTTTGGAAGGAAACTATAGTGCATGTATTATTAAATTCTAGCCATGCTCATTGTTTACTAGGTTTGGTTATTTTGCTTGTATACTAGACTGGATCTTCCATTCTTCAAGTCTCCTCCAAAATTTGTATACAACTCTCCCAACTAATACTTTAAATTTTCTCCCACACTTCGGACGTAAAATCACTAAAATTAGAATTGCCCTTTTCCCGAAGTCCTGAACGCTGAACTTGGATAATTGATAGAGACATCAGAGGAATTCCACAACAGCTTACATATAAACAACCCTTGTGACATTCAGACTGCAAACCGAGACGATCTATAAGCCTGCCACTGCCTGTCCTCACTCCCTCTGGAGATGCTTTGAGCCCAGCATTTAGAAATCTTTTTGCCTGGCTGTCCTCTGGACTCAGAGACTGAGGTTTCTGACTATTAACCTTTGTTGTTGTTCTTCACGAAAACTCTAGCACCATCCTGCAATTGTCTTCAACTACCAAGTCCCAGCAGATGATTCCGCTGGTCCCTAAGGAGCAAAAGGCAACCAAATGAGAAAATGCACTTGTATTGTTCAAAAGAAACGAAAATGTGTCTTCTTTCCTGCAACAAGAGGGAGAACTGACAAAATTCTTTGCTTGGCTCAACTTTAGTCAGACTCCGAAACCACCTTCTAGGCCTGTCCGAAACCACCTTCTAGGCCCGTCCATGTACTTCCTTGTAAAATCTGGTTTTATCAAAGAACCCTGCTAAGTCAGCTTGTCAAGAACCCCCCACCCTTGATATCTAATTTGATATGTTCAACATATGATCAGGTTCCTCATTGTCCACCGTCCCCAGGTAACATCTGGTCGCCGTGGCCTGTCTTCAGCAGGAATCCCCTCCCCCACCCCGTGTCTCCTCTTAGTGGTTTCCTATCCCCTGCCCCACCCTGTCCTGGGCTGTCACTCCCCACCTGCCTGTGCTGTATTTGCAGCTGGGCCCGTCACTATTTGCTGTTGCAAAATCCCACTGCAGTGGTCCCTAGATCACAATAAAGTCCTGAATAAAGTCTTCCCTACTGTGCCTTGTAAGTATTGTTTCGTGATTCCGCCTTTAACAGAGTTGGGGGGTCTTAGAGATAAATCAGTAGGTGCGCACTCTCCACCATGTCTAGTCCGTGTGTCGTCCCCGAGGGGGAGCTAGTTTTACACCCCGTCTTAAGGATGAGGAAACTGAGACAGAGAGTACCTCATCTGGGCAGTGGCAAAGCGGGAACAGCCATGGAATCTGACGGCTGACTGCCAGGGACCAAGGAAGAAAGGAAAATCGGGAGCGAGTTGAGGGTGGCGCGACTGACAGAAACAAGCAGACACGGCGGGCCGAGAGGGAGAGACAGTGGGAGGCGGTCTTGAGCATGGACATGTCCGTCTCGGCTGTCTTCCCACTGTAGGTGCGAGGCCGTCAGAGGGGAGGAGGAGCATTTGCAAGTGTTGGCCCGGCCCGGGAGCCCCGCGTCAGGCAGGAGAAGGGGCGCTGAGACAGCAGCCTAAGGGGTTGGGGTTCGCTGAGCAGAGCAGCACGGCAGGGGCTGTGAGTGAGGACTAGAAGGGGAACAACGAGAGGCTGCAGTTTGATTGAGAGGGAGAGAGCTTAACCTTGAAGTTCCTGGAGGGGACCGTTTTGGAGGGATGTCATCCCAGCAGCCTCACCCATACCATGGAGATGGGCGTGGAGAGTGTGGGACCCGAGTGTCATTGGCACTGATGCTGCGGTCACCACCACACGTGCCAAAGTGGAGGTGGGCTGGCACTTCCTGGGTATCCGCCACTGAGTCAGGTGCCTTTCCACATGCTGTTACAATGCCCCGAGTTCACAGCGCTCTGCCAGCTGGCTTTCCACTCCCCATGTCACAGCTGAGGAACGTGGGAATTGAGAGATTAATCCGCTTGCTCTACATCGGTAGTAGCACAGCCAGGAAGCCAATAGCTCAGTCAGCCGCCAAAGCCCCAGGTTTCACGTGGGCTTGTCGTCAGGATGCACCTGGGCGTTGAGTGGCGGCTGTGATGGGTGCTGACTCAGCACATCTGGGAGTAACGGTGCCCGGGGCCACCTCCCGATTGCCGGAGCTGCCTTCTGCACAAGCCAGGGGACTGTGCCCTGGCCCCCAGGGGCCTGGCTGGGACAGGCTGTCCGTCTGCATAGATGACAGGTCCCCATCATACTTGTAACCATAGACTAATCCTATTTTGAGAACAAGCTTGGGCACCAGAGGCTATTTGGTTGGAATAGGATTTGTTTTTCTCTTAACATCCTTCCAATGATGTCTATTTTCCCCCCTGCTACCTTCATTTCTTTCATGTTCTCTCTGTCTCCCTTCCTTCTTATTTTCTTGGTATTTCCGGTTTTTCACTTTTCTCCCTCTCTCACTTCCCACCTGCCTCTCATTCTATACACCTGTCTCTCTCATTTATTTTTCCTTTCCTTCTCTCTCCTCATCTTGTTCTTATTTTAGTAGCTGAAAATAGAATGCTCTTATCACAATCTCCAGCCACATGTAAATAAACACCCATCACTGACTTTTTATTCCTACCAAATTTTGGAGGGACATGCACAGGGGTTTGCGAGCAGGTGGATGAGAGCTCAGGCCCGGGCCTGTGCAGAGAGGAAGCTTCTGGAAAATTCACTCAATCTGTGCAACAGTGAAGGTGCAAGTTCTAGCTAGTTTCATGAAGGTTTCTTAACACCACAGAGATTAACTCCCTGAAATAGTTCCCAACTGTGTTTCTAATGACAGGAAACAGCTTAGCTATCAACATGTTGTGAACACTTCTTTTGCTTGAACTTTTCAAGGTTTGGAGTTGTCTTTTTCCTGCGCATGGAAGTGTGAAAATAATGACACAATTGTGTCTCAGTCAAAGCGTGGCATATGGATGGGAGGGTTCACGGTGCTTCCCACGTATCAAGGCTATCCCAGCATTAACCAGACTGGATCTGGGGACTCTATGAAACTTCTAGAAAAATGGAGTTCTGAAGTCCACATTCCGCAGAGACAGTAAAATGGAGCTTTTTGTATAAAGGACAGCTTGAGGTCAAGGGGGAAAATGTGATGTTTTGCAGAAATCAGCTTCCTACGTTGGTATGAGCCATGGTAGGGTAAATTGTGTCCTCACAAAGACAAGTTCAAGTCCTAATTCCCAGAACCTGTGAAGGTGACCTTATTTGGAAATCGGGGCTTTGCAGGTGTGATTGAGTTAAGATGAGGTCACCTTAGATTAGGAAGGGCCCTGTTCTAGTCCCTGATGCCTTTAGAAAGAGAAGAAAAATTAGATACACACACACCCAGAGCAGATGCATGCAGGAGAGTGCCTCATGATGATAAAGGTAGCAGCTGAAGTCACACTGTCACAAACCGAGGAGCACCAAGGATTGCTGGCAACCAACAGAAGGTCGGGAGAAGGGAGGAAGGATTCCAGGATTCCGCTTAGTCTCAGGAGCGCTGCCATGCTAAGCACCTTCATCACGAACTTCCAGCCTCCAGGACTGAGGTCCAGTAAATTTAAGTTGTTTACAGTCAGCACTTTGCTGTGAGGGTTTACAGCAGCCCTAGGGAACTAGCGTAGAGCCGACTTCAGATTCTCTGTTAGGCAGAGACGTGCTGTGCAGCGTCTCGGGTTTCCCTGGCGCAGGAGCACCCGCGAGCTCCTCACACCCCTGACAAGCGGGGATCGCACGTGGGCCGGCCGGGCTTCCCTTCTGTGGACGAGGTCTGGCGTGAGAATGTGTATGTTGGAGCCAGACGGTGCAAGGTCTCCTCGTAGCCTCGCTGCTTCCCAGCTGTGCGAATCTGCACACGTTATCTACACTTGCCTCCATTATTCATGTCCACTTTCTTCACAACCCCAATGTGACGATGCTGCTGTGACGATCACAGGTGAATGCCATCGTGGATGAAGTGGCCATCACGAGGCCTGGCATGTAGTAAATATAAGCTATATCTCCAAATCCCCTGTCCTGTACTTCTTGAGGTCTGGGGTGCTGGTTGGACCCCCTTCTGGTGATGGTCAGTGCTACCTGTCAGCGGGGCAAGGTGAGCGTCCCCGTCAGTCAATGACACAGTGACCTGGATGTTGCCACGAAGGCATTTTGTAGATGTTGCTAACATGGACCATCAGTTTGCTTTAAATAAAGGGAACATCTTTCATATTCCACCTGGGGCTGAGTCCACTCCCTGGAAGGCCTTAAAAGGAGACGCAGCTAAGGTTTACCCCAGGTAGAAATTCCACCTGCGACGTCAGTGTGAATATGACGTTCTCTCGGCGTGTCTCTGTCTTCACACAGCGTTCTCCTCCGGGTGTGTGTGTCCAAATGTTCTTCACTTTTTAAAGACACCGGCTATCGTAGGAGGGCCCTTCTGGTCCAGAGTGACCTCATGTTAAGCCCCTGCCCGGTGGGTTTTGGACTTGCCCCCAGTAAGCCGGTCCTCTCTGGTTCTGTATTGCTGGCAGTTCTTGCTGATGGTACTAGAACGCTGCGGCGTGTGCTAGACAGAGCCCAGGTTGCCCTGAACAGACTGTTGGTGGAGATGTGGAAGTTAAAGGGGCGGCTACTGAGGGCTCACGAGACCCCTGTTGTAAAGTGGCCGGCAGCGTAGCTGAGTTATACCCTCCAGCTGTGCAGAAAGCAGAACGTGTAAGCAAGCCGCGATCTTGGATATGTAGCAGAGGAGACTTCAAAGCAAAGAGTATGGCCTGGTTTCTCCTTTCTGCTCACAGACAAAGGAAAGAGGAATGAGAGAAAGAAGTAAAGAAGTGTTAAGCAAACGGGAGTCCCGGCTGCATGAAGAGCAGCCTATAGACTTTGAAACTCTGCAGAAGCCTTGGGAAGCGGAGGCCCTTCTCTGAGAAGCCTTCCTCAAGTCACCTGCCACGTTATCCCCCCACCTCACCCCATTTCCACGGCATGTTTTATTTCCCCACTTACCTTGCTATGAGGTATTAAATAGCCCATCCCTTTATCTACCTGTCACCCGCTCCCCCCACCTGCAGTGTCTGCTTTGAGACAGCGACTGTGTCTCCTTCATCGCTGGGTCTTAGTGCTTGGTGGTGTTGGGCACAAAGCGGATACTCTGTAGATATTTGTGGAGTGAGTGGACGAATGCATGGGACCACGCTGGGACAGAGGCTGAGTGATCAGGATTTTGAAGACATTCTAGAGAACCGGAACAGAAGCACCCGAAGGGCATTTTCTTGGTTGGAAGCCAAGTGCTTACCTGGAAGGAGCTGAGCTGAAGGCAGGGTGGTGGCCCAGAAAGGATCAGTGTCCGGCCTGGAATTTGTCACTGTCGTCCTGTCACTTGAACTGTGTCCTGTCGTCATGTCACTTGGACTGCGTCCCGTTCCATCACTGCTTATGACACCCTTTGAACCCTTGCCCACCTCCGCAGCCTCACCTGCCCACACTCCACTCCACCTGCTCCAGCCGCACTGGACAGCGTGGAGCTCCCCGAAGAGCTCTGCCAGCACTTGGGCCTTTACCTGGCTGTCCCCTCTGCCAAGGACCCTGCCTGTCTCCATTCCTGGGAGAGTCCGCTCTTCCTTCAAGACCCAGCCCGTGTGGCCGCCCCTCGGAGAAGACTTTTTCAGTATCTTCTTCCTCAGCCCATGTTTGGCTGTGGGAAAAATCACTTCATCTTGTTTGTACTCCCTGTTGTCCTTTGTCACACCAGATTGCAAACATGTCTGTCACTCCTTAGAATTCATCGTGAGCTATGGAGGGCAGGGATGCTCATATGTTAGGTTCATATTTGCATGAAGACCAACATGAGGTCATAACACCAAGTGTCTGGTTCATATTCATGTTTATCATAGGTGTGTGTGTGTGTGTGTGTGTGTGTGTGTGTGTGTGTGTGTGTGTGTTTGAGATAAGAGGACAGTAGAATCTCCTAAGGAATGAGGAATAAGGAATGGTGATTTTCAAAATTAATCTCAGGGTCACCATTGGGGATATCTGTGTGCCACATGCAGTCTGACATTCCTACCCTGTTCAAGCAGAGTGACCCTATGCCTGGCACATGGAATGTGCTAAATAATGAGTGTTGTTTCAGAGAATAATAATGATTATAATAAACTGATGCTGGTTAAGCACTTACACCATGCCAGGCTCCATGTGAAGCCCTTTCCATGCATGATCTTATTTAATCCTTACAACAACTTATGAGGCAGATACTGTTATTTTATGACTCTTATTCTCCAGATGAGAACACTGAGAGGCAGAGGTAGAAATCGGCCCCCACAGGTCACACTATAGTCAGTGCAGAACACTCCACTAGCTCCTCAGCCCAGGACCTCAGCCTGGGACTGGGACTTCCCAGCCTCCAGAACCATTAGCAACACAAACCTCTATTCTTCACTAATTACCCAATCTCATATTCTGTCACAGCAACAGAAAACAGACTAAGACACCCAACCTTGGAGTCCTGTGGCATCACTTCTATTGTATGCTATTAGTCAAGCCAGTTGCAAAGATTGCTCAGGCCCTAAGGGGAGGGGACACGTGGACATATTCTTGAGGCCTCTTTGGGACATGCAATCTGCCACCACTAGTTCACAGTGTAAGATGCATTCCTCACTGTGCTTTGTGGTCAAAAAACGTTTGACAAATCTCTGCTTAATATTGCACATGTTGTGAATAACTACAATTATTGTGTCAGGCTATTTTGATGGACATTTAAGCTGTTTCCAATTTTACTTGATTACAAAAATGACGCTGCAGTGAGCCTCCCTGTCTATGTTTCCGTAGGGACATGGAAAAGTTTCCCTGGAGTGCATGCTTAAAAATCCACGCCCTTTCCCCAGGCTTTGCTGAAGGGCAGATGGCCTGTGTTGAATTTTTTTTAATATTAAGTATGTGTGTCTGTGTATGAAATCCCTTCTTAATATAATTGCTTACCGTTTTGTATTAAAATGATACTGTGCTTCTTATGTCACTAGAACTTCTTTGTAAATATGTTTGCTTTTCTCATTTTTGTATTATAAATGATTCTGCAGCAACAATACATTACTTGCTAGCCTGATTAATTTCTTAGGAGTTTCCTGGAAGGAGAATGAATGGTTCAGAGGAGACCGAAGATATTCCAAAGGCCCCTGGTACATATTGCTGATCAATAGGATGCTATTTCAGCCAGGCTGTGGGAATGAAACTAAACCTTTTGCAGCCCCATTAGCATAGTTGTACTAAGTCCTCCTGAATATAATTAGAGAAGATTTAAAGATGGGCAATCATCAACAGAATACTTCCTAGTTACTTCATAACTCAGCTTCGGAACCGTGCACCAGTGCTCCAGGGGGTGCTCCCAAACCTGTATACAGGGCTGCAGGGAAGCTGTTCACCCACCCCAGGGGTGTGTAGCACCCCCCACCTTCAGGCAGACCTGGAGGGAGTTATTGCAAAGTAGCAACGTTTGCTTGGCCATGGATGTCCTTTAGGACATGCTGTGAGGAAGCCCAACATGCAGGGGTCCTTGTAGCCAGTGCCAATTGTAGCTTATGACAGGAGCATTGTTCATATAATACCACCTGTCACTGAGGCAGCACCTTCCTCCCCAGTGGAACCTTGCAAAAATTAACTCTTTCCTGTTCAGCAATTGTTTAATTCAGTTCAGCACTTATTGTGTGCCAGGCCCTGTGCTGGAGAGATATGTGTAGATTTTTCATAGTTTCTCTTGGGGAAGATAGTCAACAATATAGAGACAGGTTTTTGAGCAAATGCATACAAGACAATGGGATACTGACATGATAATAACATATGCAAATTAATGTTGAATGGTTCCCCCATCCGGTGAACAATAGGTTATAATAGAATAACCCTCGTCTGGTAAGTACAGTGCTGGTGGAGGGATGGAATTGTCCCAGAGGAGCTGATGTTTACATTGGGCATTGAAAGATGAGGCAGGTACTGGACAGACAGAGGAAGGGAGGTGATCTCAGGCAGGGACAGTTAATCGACAGACATCAATTTATACATCAATTGGGAAACAACCTGGTGCTTATGAGACCCCCCCAGCTGTCCCTTAGGAAAAAGGGGGTGCAGAGGTAGACCAGAACTCCAGTGCAGGGATCTTCTGCCCAGACACAAGGGTGCTTAAGTGACCACATGGCAAACGGCATGGAGTTCTTGTGCCAGAGTGTGGAATCGTGATTCCTCAGCACGACATTTAAGTCTTTCTCTGAAGTTCTGCCTCAAAGAACACTTTTGTTCCAGAGACCATGCCACTGGTTCTAGCATACCTTGGGTGTCGCTGGCAGGACTCTGATGCTAAGCGTACAGGAGCAGGCTCACGAGCAGTGTCTGTCCTCGGAGAACTCAGGTCTAAACCTCATTCCACAGGAGATCCTGACCTGCTCTCACGCACGTCTTGGAATCGGTTTTCCTGACTCCCAGAGCAGCCCAGAAGCCCGTTCCTCCCCACAGCCGCAAGGCAGCGTCCCCAGGCGCGGGTAGCCGGCGTGCAGAGGGCAGCCTCTGGCATGCAGGTGCCATCTCCCTGGCCCCTTGGGCCACTGGCCACAGGACAGTGAGGGGATTGTCCCTCCCTACTGAATAATCAGCATTCGGGGCCCATTATTTTCCATAATTATTGTAATATAACTCAATAAAACTAAATGCTTTATTTGTGGTGCCGCTCGACAGCGAGTTTCCTTAACAACACAACGCCATTGTGTGCCTGCGGAAACAGCTGCACGGGCAGCGAGGCGATGACACATACTTGGAATTTTCTCGCTCCCGCAGCCCTGCTTTCCGATGGCTTTCCCGTGAAAGGAATAAAAGCGCTCCGCTGTGACGGGCCGGCGGGCACTCCCAGCTGCTGGCTCGACGTGCCAGCAAGCGCTGGCACGGACATGCCGTGCACGCCGGCAGCAGCTCTCTGCCGAGGCCTGCTAGGTGGCCTCTACTGTGCTCGGCAGTTTCTCCTGAATATTTCTCATCCTTCCAGTTCTTCAACCTCGAGCAGGTGGCGTCCTCTTAAAAGAGAGAGAGGGGAAACTGAGTCAGAAACTGTAAGAAAAGTTGCACAGGATGGCATTGTTAGGATGTGGTAGCTGGGTTTGGTTTACCCCAGAGTCTTAAGATTTGAGAGCTGACGCAGTGATCGAACCAACCTCCCTGCCAGACCTGGGTAGATGGACAATATGGAACGTATCTCTGTATTTGCCTACTTCCCTGCTCTCCCTCCCCTGGACGCTGGAAGAAATCCACCGTAGCCTCCCCTGGTCCCCATGGTGGCACTAGAGTGTTACTTAGCAGCTCTGTTCCTAACTTTTGCTTCCATGGCCAGACCTCTGTTCACCCTCCTCTTATGGTTTATAACAAAACTCTGCTTTTCCTGTCTTCAACCAGTATTTCCAGAATAGTGATGATCCTGGTCCCGGGACTCCTCCCCCTGCTCTGTGTTTTAGGGAACCAGCCCAGGATAAGTTAGCTGTGGTCCCTGGGAGCCACCATGATGTCAGACTGTCTGCCCGGCTGGCTTCTTTCCCAAGAACAGATTCAGATGATGACAGTCAAGATGATTCCACTATGTCCAACACAGGTGACCAGGCTGTGACCCACTGCCACAACCTGGTGGTCAACCTGTAGGGCTACCTAGGCCTTTACTAGCTGACAAAGACACTTGCGTTCATGGAAGTAGGTCTACTTTTTTTCATATTCACCTAAACTTAGAGAAAGCAAACTTACTTGGGCCAACAGTGCTACACATCCCAGTGGCACTGTCCATATGTGTGATTCTGATCGTATGGGGCATGAGGCAAAAAGATTTAGGTGTTTTCTCAAGAATCCATACTCATCACCATCAAAGCCACCTTTGAATGAGCATTGCTCTGAAACTACTATGTCTGTTAGCATTGCTTATAAGGTGGAAAGGCCCGGCAAATTTGTCTCTAAAGATATGGCAATGTGAACTAGTAAGATTGCCTTCAAAGGAGTGTTGTCTTTCTCCTTCCTTCTTTCCTTTCATCCTTCCCTCCTTTCTTTCAGTCTACCTGCCTTTTTCTTTCTAATTAAGGCTTTATAAACATGCCAGCTCTGAAAATATAGTTAGTAAGGAACTTGTGGTTTTACATAAAAGGAAGATATGAGCTACTACTGACATATCATAGTGGGAACTGTCAGAACTCTTAGAAGCTGCAGAAAGTCAAGAAGGAAGTGCCACCGTCCCTGAACAGATGTGGCTCGGGGAACTTACTCCTCTAAAGGAGGAACTTTTACTTTACTCGATGGGCATACGCTAAAGGGGAACAAGGAACGTTGGAGAGCATTTCAATATATTCCCTACAAAGTGGAGGAATCTTTTCATATTTGAAATATCAAAAAATATGGCTTCACCAATATCAGGAGTGACAGGTGATGTCACTGCAAATATCCAGACATTCATTAAGAAGAAAGCAGAATTATGAACACATTCATGACAATAAATGTGATAACCTAGATGAAATAGGGAAATTCCTTGAAAAATATTAATACAACTAACCATATGTGACAAAGAATAGAAAATCCAAAGACCCTATGTCTCCTAAAGAAACTGAATTCATAATAAAAAATCTTCCACAACAAACAAAACACAGCAAAAACTTTAGGCCCAGATGGTTTCATTAGTAAATTCTATCACATATTTAAAGAAGAAATTTTTTAAAAATCTTACACACCAATTCAGAAACTGGATAGAGTGACTACTACCAACCTTATTTTCTAACACAAGCATAACCCTGATACCAAACTGTGACTAACTATAGTAAACTAATATTGTATACAGATGCAAATTTTTTTTTATATTTAGCAATTCAAATCCAAAATTATATAAGAAGTATAATTTACCATAATGGCAGAAAGAAAAGCACAACCCTGTAATCCTCTCAGTAGATACTGAAAAAAACCTTTGACAAAAGTTGACTTCTATTTGTGTAAGAACTCTTAGCAAAATATGAATGGAAGAACAGTACTGCAATTTGTTAAGGGACATCTGTGAAAACTACAACTGAAAATGAGGCACTGAATGCTTTTCCCAGACCACTGGGAAGAAGGCAAGGTTATACACTCTGTTCATTTCTGTCTCTTATTGTACTGTATGTCCATCTCCTTAGTGCTATAGTCAAGAAAGAGAGAAATGAAAGGCATAAAGATATGGATGAGAAGAAGAAAAACTGGCTTCGTTTGTAGATGATATGATTACTTACATATAAAACTCTAAGAGATCGACATCACACTGCCGTCAGAACTCAATGAAGTTAGCTATGTTTAGGGAACAAGTCAATATGTAAAAAGTTATTGATTTCTATAATACTATACAATAAGTAGTATTGTATATATTGTATAGACATTTGAAAAATTAATTTGAAAAAGTCCATTTTAATAGCATCAAAAGGCAGAGTACTTAAGAATATATTTAACAAAATATGTGTAAGATTCTGACCTTGAAAATCTCAACACATTGCTGAGAGAAGTTGAAGAAAACTTAAATAAGAGATATGCAATGTACATGAATTGAAGAACTGTAATGATGTCATGCCTCTCAAAATTGCTCTGTAGATTCCGTTCACACCCAGAGTCTCATCAGACGGTTTTTGTAGACATTGAAAGGTTGATTTTAAAATTTGTGTGGAGATGCAAACAATCTAGAATAGCTAAATAAAAACAAAGTTGAAGGACACACCCTACTGATTTAGAGATGACTTTCACAACTGTAGCAACCAAGACACTGTGGTTTGGGACAAGGACAGGCACCTGCAGCTTGGGGCCAGATGTACCTGTTACCTGGAGTCACGCTACCTGGGCAGCACAGAAAGAAGAATGATGTTTACATTTTTTAAAAAAATTGATCAGATGCAAAGAATAATAATATTTTGTGGGACACAAACATTTTGTGAAAGTCAAATTTCAGTGTCCATTAAGAGGGTATTAAAGGACCATAGCCACGCTATTCGCGTGTCTGTTTTCTTTTTTTTTATTATTTTCTTTTATTTATTTCAGCATATTATGGGGGTGCAAATGTTAAGGTTACGCATATTGCCCATTCTCTTCCACCTCCCCTCCCACCCACCCGACACCCGATAAATGTTACTCCTATAAGTCCACTGAGATGTTGATCCGTTAATACCAATTTGCTGGTGAGTACATGTGGTGCTTGTTTTGCCATTCTTGAGATACTTCACTTAGTAGTATGGGTTCCAGCTCTATCCAGGAAAATACAAGAGGTGCTATATCACCATTGTTTCTTAAAGCTGAGTAGTACTCCATGGTATACATACACCACATTTTATTAATCCACTCATGTATTGATGGGCACTTGGGTTGTTTCCACACCTTTGCGATTGTGAACTGTGCTGCTATAAACATTCGAGTGCAGGTGTCCCATTTCTCTTGTCTGTTTTCTATGACTGTTTCCCCACCACATGGGCATGAGTATTTGTGACTGAGAATCACGTGGCCTGCTAGACCTAAAACAGATATTGCTGGCCCTTGGCAGATAAAGTTTTTCCGGTCCCTGAACAAATGGAACAAAAGAAGAGACTGGAGAGCCCCAAATAAACACACATAAATATGACAAAGTGTCTTTCAAGGAAACTGATCAGGCAAGTTGGTGGTGAAAAGTCTCCTTAGCAAATGGATCTGTAACGGGGTCAGTAAATGGAGAAACCCGAAGCTCGATACCTGGCTCACAACCTGTGCAGAATTAATCTGAGATAGAGTGCACATTTACCTTAAATACTGCTGGAGGAAAGCATAAGAGAAGATCTTTGTGACCTTGGACTAAGCAGAATTTCTTTTAAGAAGACACAAAAACCTTAACTGTAAGTGAACCAGATTGATACATTGGATTTGTCACAATGAAAACTAAGACTCAGGAGGAATCCCATTAGGTAATGAAAAGGGAAGCCATAGAGTTGGAAAAAACATTCACCAGACAGTCTCCAACAAAGGATTTATATCCAAATTATATCATCAATAATCAGAGGGAACTAACCCAATTTAAAAAGTGGACAAACTCAGCAGCGGGAGTTTCAGTGATATCCATCTTGGGACTTGTGTAACTCAAAGTATTGGGAAATCACAATTGGCAGAATGAAAGCGTGCTCTTGGTTTTAATAGTAGCGTGAAGAGCGTGCACCAGCCTCGATGACCCCTCCCCTGACCTAGCACGGGATGGTGGGGCCGCCTTAGCAGGCACACTGGGAAGAGGCAGGAGCCCTGCCCCCCACCCCTGTGGGTCCACAGGGCACTGCTGCAAGGGTGGGCGACAGGGACGGGAGGGAACTCGGCCACCCCCCTGAGCGGGAGCCTGAGCTGTGCTGGGACCTGGTGGGGAAGCCCCACGCCCTCAGGCTGGGCAGCCACACCTGTGGGCTGTTCTCTCTCGGGTCCCAGGTGAAGGAGGGTAGGAGGGAAGTGAGCACCTGTCTCAGAACCTGGGCTGGGCACCTGGAGCCTGCTTTTATTTAATTTTGCCAACCGTCCCATGACATAGCTATTACCCATTATTCCCATTTATAAATGAGGTGTTCAAGGCTCCGGAGGGTTAAGCAGCCTGTGATCCTAACATAAATGACACGGCTGACCTTTAACCCGACGTTGGGGCCGCAGAGCCTGCGCCTCTCTGTCCCACATGGGGGAGGGGCGGCCGCCTGTGCTCTAGGGACAGCCCCGGCTGGGTGCGGGTCTGACAGTGACGGACCCCACTGCCAGGCCTGGGCCGTCAAAGGGCAGGGGAGAAGGAAGGCGGGCTTTCCCTGGGCAGGGCTGGGAGATGCTGGAAGCTCCAGGGAAAGAGTAAGGACACTCAGGCAAGAGGGGGAGTGCTCCCAGCTGTGATCCCCAGGGAAGGGACGGCATGATTTCACACTGGCTGGTGGCATGAGGGGACAAGTGGCCGGGCCCTGGCTCAGGGATGACCTGCTGCTAGGAGGCACCTGCCTGCCTGGGGCCGGCCGCACTGGCTCACCTTCCCCGGGGCTCTCCCTGGACCTTTTCGCCAGCCTTCTTCTCGGTTGTCTTCCTCCGCCCTGGCTGTGTGATCCCACAGTGCTGATGGCCACGACGTGGGCTTGCTAAAGCTTGTCCGCCCGCCAGGTGCCTGCTCAGGACAGTCCGAACCTGCAGGTGCTGTCCCCATCCCCGCCCTGCCTTTGGGAGGACGAGGGTCTCTTCCGCACAGCGTCCCCGTTCTGCTGCCACTTTCCCATCCTCTCCCCTGAGTTGCTGCCCACAGGGCTGGGCACTGGTCCGAGTGTGCGGGGGGACCCTCTTCTGGAGAGCTTGCTTCCAGGTGGAAAGATTTTCCCTCGTAATTCGCAGTCACCTTACTCGGAAGTGCAATCCTGTTAGAGGAAGCAATGGGCACATTAATAAATATTCTAAATATTTTTGTCCCCACAACCTACTGATGGGACACCTCACAGCTTTTAGAAGATTTAAAACGGCTGTGGATAGGGGTTATCAAGACAAAATTATCTCTCGGCAGTTCCCAGATCTATTCTCACAGCACCGTCTAAGCATCAAGAATGTCGGCCGGGCGTGGTGGCTCACGCCTGTAATCCTAGCACTCTGGGAGGCTGAGGCAGGCGGATTGCTCAAGGTCAGGAGTTCAAAACCAGCCTGAGAGAGACCCTGTCTCTACTATAAAAATAGAAAGAAATTAATTGGCCAACTAATATATATATATATAAAATTAGCTGGGCATGGTGGCTTGTGCCTGTAGTCCCAGCTACTCAGGAGGCTGAGGCAGGAGGATTGCTTGAGCCCAGGAGTTTGAGGTTGCTGTGAGCTAGGCTGATGCCACGGCACTCACTCTAGCCTGGGCAACAAAGCGAGACTCTGTCTCAGAAAAAAAAAAAAAAAAAAAAAAAAAAAAGAATGAGCATGCCACTCACAGTGTCCACTCCTAACGCCAATTTTGTAATCCTGGCTTACACGTTTTTAAATTTATGTTTTTATGTTATGTAGCTTTATTTTTTACTAAACTATAGTAAGAACAAAACATATTTCTACATTTTTTATATTTTTTACTAAACTACAGTAAGAACAAATTATACATTGAAATATATTAATATTTCAATATTAAAGGTAGTTTTGTTTAGATGGTGAAAATATGGGCAATTTTAATTGTATTTTGAAATTATTTGTAAGTAAAGTGAGTCACTGTACTAATCTAGGGAAAACATTAAAGAAAATATGTATGCCTCTTATTTTTATTTAAAAATAATTATGTAATATTTTTCATAGAAAAATAGTAGAGATCTATGCAATAGAATGAGAACAGGAATTGCTGGACTGCGTTAGGATATGAAGTTTTTTCTCTCCCCTACTTTCTGTAATTTCCATATTTGCAACAATTAAATATAGATTGCTTTTATTTTATTTTTTCCCAGCTTTATTGAGGTATAATTGACCGGTAAACATCGTATGTATTTAAGGCACACGACTTGATGTTTCGACATTCATATGCATTGTGAAATCATCAGCACAAGCAAGCTAATTTACATACCCATCATCTCGCGTAGTTAGATGATAGTAGTTGCTTCACGTAGTTGCTTCCTCCCTTCCTTTCTTGGTGAGAACACTTAGGAGCTACACTCTTAGTGAACATTTTAAAAAGAGAATAGGGCTAGTTGAGCTCCAAGGAGCATTTTATATATATCTCAGACTCTGCCATTCTGAAATGGATCCTACATAGTGTGAGAATCTTGGGACGTCACTGCAGCCCTTCTCGGTATTCATTCATTCATTCATGCTCTCACCGCACACCAGGCGGCAGGCGAGGGTGGGTGAGTGAGCAGGACAGATCCCAGGCGTCCCTGTGAGGACACAGTGCAGCGGGCTTTCCCAGCCTCTGCCCAAGGCCAGCGGGCTCCTGCAGGTGCCTCCTCGCAGGGGGGGCGGGGCAGCCTCTTATAAACTGCCCACAACCTTCCGTCCACCTCCGGGAATGTGGACAACAGGTGGGGGCCCCAGGGGGCAATTCAGAGTCTCTTTCCAAGGAAGTGTGACTTTGCCTTAATGCTCATGTTTTCTTGGGTCTAGATAAAACTTGGGATGCCTCTCCATGGACCATTGTTAGAATTTTCCGGAAAAAAAAAATTCCTTATTGAGTACATTTAAGGTCAAAATGGAGACCTGTTTTTCCACCTCTCACCCCAGAGGCCTGAAGAGGAATTGCTGGCTGTCTTAGTGAGGGGCAGATAGATCCCAGCCTCTTCATCCTCTTGTTTTACTGTAAACGATAGCCGATGCATGAAAACCTTTGAATTTCTAGCTTAAGGTGAGCCTAAGTGGATCGTGGTGAAAGGTCAGCATTTACTTTGCAAGACTGAGTAGATGAAATGAATCCAGTAGACATAGCGTTGGAAGCCTTCGACATGGTCATCGTGCTCCTTGTCCTGTGGGATAAACCAGATGCTTCCCGCTAAGATCTCATAAGCTGGAGCGCCGAAGATGCCGGAGAGGGGCATGAACCAGGCACAGAGGCCAGGGAAAGGGGCACAGTGGTAGGACAAGCCGGGCGGAAGAGCTTTCTTCCAGGGAGGAGGAGAGAGGTGCCCTTGAATTGAACCTAGAAGCAGGTGTGGTGTTTTAACAAAAGCAGCCAGGGGCTTTAACAAAAAAGCATGCCGGAAGCATAGATGAGGGCCAGGTTTTGGTGTCCTTGTGTAACACGCTAAGGAATATAAATTTGCTCCTATATAAAACGGGAACCATTGGCTGGTTTTAAGTTGGGAAGTGACGGTTAAGACATATGCTTCGGAAAGGATTTCGGGCAGCTGGATTGGAGGAGCCTGAGTTCTGCGACAGGTGCAGTCAGCCAGCATGCAGGACTATCACATGGCCAGCAGGTGGCACCCGAGCACTTCCTTTAACCAGTTTCTGGGGGGGCATGTGCCTTGCTGTCTTTTGTTACTGTTTTTTGTTTGTTTGTTCTGGTCTTTTTTTTTTTTTTCCACCTAAGTGGTGGTTTTTTGCTTTTGTTTTTATGTGTCCTGGCCCTTTCCACTCTATGCTCACCAGAGGCCCTCTTCCTTTCAGGATATCTTTTTCTCCCCCGCCCTGGAATTGACCAGGGCAGCAAAGGAGAAAGCAGGTGTACAGGTTCCGAAAGACAGGTGTGGTTGAGAGCAGCCCCAGGGCCCGTTTGCACCTTAGCACACCCTTAGCACCCAGAGCTCTGCAGCCGCCAGGGACCCAGGCCGGAGGGTGCTGATGGCCAGGCTTGCCCACCACGCACTTTGGGTACTTTGGCCACTTCCTTCCCGCGTTCCCGGGGGACCTCCCTGAGCCAAGAGGCTCAGGACAACATCAACACCAGCCTTCACCTTGGGAGTCCTTCGGTGATGCTCTGTGCTTGTTCTTAAGGATAGGAGATTTACTTTGACTGGGAAAATAATTTCTCCGCATAGACTCCTTTCTTTGTAGCAGAGAAGGAAGAGCCCCCAAAGGCACACGCTCCCCACCCACCCCGCAGCCAGGGAGGTCTGTCCCCTGTTCTGCCAGTCAGTGTGTGCAACCCGGCACGTCACTCAACCACACTGGTCCTTGAGGGTCTCACCGGAAACATTTTTAAAACTTCTGTGCCATATCTTCCAAGGTGGGAAGAATGAGAGAAAAATAAAACAAGCATCGCTGTCTCTCTTCGATAATGTTTCCAATAATTTATAACACTTAATCCTTGGAAGGGCTCTTCGAGCTGGGCATTGTGCTCCCATTGTCTCTGCCACGTAATGCCCATGAGTCTTTTGGCAAGTTACTCCACCTGGCTGAACGTGCCCCACACCCAGAAAACATGGATAGGACTGCGACTCTTGAAGGATCCCATTAATTGGGGGGAAAAGTGTATAAAGTTGGGCGTAGCAATTTTTGTGATTAGTATAGTGTCTCGGGATCTAACCTGGTTACTAATCCATGTATGAATAACAAGGAGATGTCCTTTAAACTTCTGCAAAGAAACTGACTATTTCGCACTTACCGAATGCCAGATTCTATTCAGTAAAATGTGTCAGGAATATTTGCTCGCCAGTCTTAAAGGTGAGATGTTTGAGCTGCAAAGAAAACTCTTATCACAAGTAAAAGATTTCTTTGCCTGGTGAGAAGACTGATTCCAGACCATTCTGACTTGCACTGAGCGGCTCAGCCCAGCCTCTGGTTTGGCTTGTTGTCAACTAGAATTTGCAAGGCAGGAGTTAGAAGAGCCCCGGTCTCTGCCATTAACCAGTTACACTGCTCTTGGGTGACTCATGTCATGCCTTAGGCCAGTGTCTTATCTTTAAAGCAGAACTGTCACCTTCCTAAACTGCCTCACAGGGATGTCTTGCAGATGAGACAGAGTTGGTGGGTGTGAAAACTCTCCAACTATAGAGATCTCTGTTGATACAGCTGTTAATAGTGGGTCATTTAATCCTTCTCATAATTGCAGAACCCTTTTGTATCCTGTATTACGTGGGGCTCCAGGCGGGAATCGGGGAGGGAGAGATTAGGAAATGAACAAGGCGTATGTTCCTAAGTTTTCTTATAGAGCCCCCTCAACTTGGCAAAGTTTAAGCCCATTTATGTATTAAGGTTGTATTTTCTAGATGTATTTCCACCAAACAGAAGGGTGCTTTCATTTTAAAGCTTTATTAATAAGAACATATTAATGATAGTTACTCACCTGGGCTTTGTTTTCCAAACAGAACACTTGAATTTACCTTGAGAATCTATTTCCCTGATGAGTATTGCTGTGAACTTCTTACTAGGTACCAAAGTGGGTGACTTCCTTCCCACTTTGCACCTAAACCTGTCCACTGATTTGAAAGGACACCCAGCCCACGAGATCATCTGTGGCCTTTAAACTCTGGAAACCTTCCCAGCGTTGGTGCTAATAACTTCTCTTCAACTCTTCCTGATGGTTATCCATTGCATACCCATTTTTTAATATATGGATTATTCATTCTTTGTCCTTCAAAATAATTCTCAATTCCAACAGATTTGTCCTATCTGCATGCAAAATTTTGCTGATTTTTCTCACAATCTCATTGAGTTACCTTTTCTTTCATACTTATAATAATTATAATCATTTTTCTATTATTTATTTCAAAACTTTCACTACTGATGCATTTGGGAGACACAATGAGGTTAACATACATGTGACAGGCTTCAGGTCTAAGCAGCAGGCCACATGCCACGCTCAGTAGAGAGGCATCCGTGTGGCCCAGCTCCAGACCAGGCCTGACTGTCAATGTTACCCCGCAATGACCAGCAAATTGGGTGGGATTTTGCTCTGGAAGATAACTTTTCTCAGTCTCCAAAAGGTCTAAAATTAAAAGTTTGTAAGTAGGAAATAAAATACACTCTTGTCCATCTCCATTGCATTAACGATTTTAGATAAATAGATTTTTAATTTTATCAAACAGTCTTCCTGCTTTTACAGGAAAGTTTATGTAATTGTTACCTTTCTATCCATGCAAATGGTAGGTTTTCTAGTACTGAAGAACCCTTGAATTTCTAGAATAAACTCCGCCTGCCCATTTTGAATGGGTGTCTGGATTATGTTTGCTAATATATATTAAGAAAAGTAATATGATTATTTTAAAGTGCAGTCGACCCACAGATTTCTTTTTCTTATTGCCTCTTTGTTGGATTTGCATTTTATGTTTTGCTTTACAAAATGATTTGGAAGCTTTTCTCCCCTCTCCCTTCTCCCTCTGTCTCCTGCACCCCCCCTCCTCCTAGTTCTTCTTCTGTTCTGAAACGTTTATTATTATTCAAGTAATCTGTTTATGAAAGATTTTTTAGAAATCTGTTAAAATGGCTGGGCTTGTTGCTCTTTTCCAGGATGGGATGAGTTCTCTGAGGACTCATCTGTTCCATGTCAACTGGTCTGTTCAGGGGATTTTCTCTTTCATGGTGTGGGTTTGGGTAAGGTACAATCTTTTCTCTTGTAGATCTTTAGGCTCATCTGCATAAAGTTAAGCAAAGTAGGTCTTTATCTTTCTTTTACTTTCCCCTTATGTCTGTAGTCACTTCCTTCTTCATTATTAGATAATAGCTCATCATTTTTATTGCTATTTCCATTATTTAATGTTCAAAAACTGGCTCTTGGATTTATTAATTAGTTCTGCTACTTACTGTTTCTCGGTAAATAATTCCTGCCTTTGTATTTATTAATTCTTTTATTCTGCTTTCCTTAATTTAATTTTTATTTTTTCTAATTTCTTGAGTCAAGTCATTAAACAACAAATTTGCATTCTATAAATGCTAATTAATATAATATGGTGGAGAACTTTCCTCTGAATGCTTTTGTAGTCATGTTCCATAGATTGTGGTATTTCACATTTTCCTTGTCATTATGTCTGCATATTTTATATTTCAGTATTAAGACTGATTTAAATTGACTGTAGTGTTATTAAATGAAATATTCTTAAATTTTATTTAAACAGCTTTTAAAATTGGTTTTATTTTCTAATTTTGCTTTTTAATGTTTAATATTTTTCAAAGTACTACACGTAGCATTTTTATTTCTTAGGTATTTAGTGAGGTTTTTCTTGTGGCCTAATAAAAGGTCAGTTTTTAAGGACTGTTTTGTGAACACCCGTAAATGCTTGCATATTTTCTGTTTCCATGGCATGGAATTAGACATATGTTAATTATATGCACCTTATTAATTATGTTACTTAAGTCTGTTATATTGCAACATATTTTTGCCTACTTTTATTTCTTATGGAATGAGCAAGATAAATGAACATTCCACCACTGGTGTGTTTCTATTTATCCATATGCTGTCTTTACTTTTGGTTTTTAGATGTTGATTCAAGCATAAAACTTAGGTGTGGTCAGGCCCTGCCACCTGTTAGGAGTTTGGCCCCCAGTGAGTTACTTTATTTAGCTGAGTTTCCATGTCCTTGTCTAAGAGATTGGATAGTGATTCTTATGTTGTAGAATCATGATGAAGTTTACGAATAAAGCTTGTAAAACACCAGGTCCATAGTAGATGCTAATAAATTATGCTGTTTCAAAATGCTGTTGTCATTATGTTTATAATTATACTTTGTTAGCAAACAGTGGTTAGATAGAATCCTGAAGATGTGATGCAAAGCACACTTTTCTAAAGGTTTCTCTTTCTTTGGAAGTTGTGCGTGCAAACACTTCTATGCACACTGCTCAGGCGGATACTCCTGCCATTTTAATTGCTACTTCCCCTCAGACTGCTGCTAGTTATTCTGCTATTATCATTACTATTTTTATTTCTGCTTCTGTTATTGCTAGTTCTCGAGCAATTCTACTTTTGCTTCTACTTTTATTAATTTGTCTTGTAATACAGCTGCTGCTTCTGCTGCTATTCCTATTAATACCCTGACTACAACATGGATAGTGCCTGGCTATGATCTGTGAGCACTCAGGTATAAAAGAACCTGGGGCTGAGAGCTGGAAGGCCAGGCTGTGGTTCTAGTCCTGCTACAAGCATGGGGTAGCTCTCTCAGCCTCTCTGAGCTTGCTTTCTCACCTGCCAGAGAGAACATCACTCCTCCCAAAGCTCCCTCATAGAGTTGCCATGGATTCAAATGATGTGATGTTTGTGAAAGCTCTGTAAAGACGTTAAGGCATTAGACGTTGGCTGCTTTTATTTTGTCAGGTTCAGTAGGTCGTTTAGGCAGGTTCCAGCGAGAGCTTCAAAGATTGTGAAATTCTGGTTTCTTTCTTTCTTTGTCCCTGATTATGTGAATATTCAGCTTTGAGAATGTGTGTGTGTGTGTGTGTGTGTGTGTGAGAGAGAGAGAGAGAGAGAGAGAGAGAGAGAGAGGGAGAGAGAAAGAGAGAGAGAATGAGAGACGTGTCAGTGCCTCAGTTTCCACCTCCAGTCTCAGATCAGGTGCCATTTCTGCAGAGAGAAAGTCACGAGTGCCTGGGCATTCTGGGGCCACACGGAGTCTATACTGTCCCTGGAGAAGGAGCGGACCCAGAGCCCACCATGTCAGTGCCACTCTGCTCTGTAGAATATTGCATCTCAAATCCAGTATTGCGCCTGTTGGGGACTGACATTATACTTTCCTGGTTTAAGAATTAATTTTAGTGAGTAATGTACATGCTCTGCCCAGAGCGTTTGAGAGTAATGTGTTCCAGACTGGGTCCCTGCGATAAACAAGGTTGATGCCTGGAGGCATAACAAAGGCCTGAGTTTCTGCAAGTAAGCAAGAGCTCCCCAGCCCCACGGCAGTGGGGGTCTGGAGGCCACACCATAAACGCATTGTTCCTAGGATTGCTGCTTAGCCCCATAAGATGGCTGGTGAGTCAATGATGGGTAAGATTCCTCAGGGAGGAACGACCTAAGACAGGCACAGCTGCCGGGGGCTAGCCTAGAGGAATTATGGCTGCCTCGCCCAGCTTTGCTAATCTCGGTCTGTGATCTATGCCTGACACCTAGAGCAACCACCTGTATACCTTGAGTCGGGGAACATCTGTGTCCGTGGGCTACAGGTTCTGGAATTTATGGCCATTGCTGCAATGCCTGGATGGTCATGTATAAGGAAGTAACTTTGATTTTTTGAAGTATGAAAATAAACTGACCAGTGCATTGAGCACTCGAGTCTTGTACTGTCTTTGTGTATGTCTGTGTCTTTCTTTTATGTTATGTGCTCATCCCTTGCCCTGCAAACGGGCCATGGCAGTGCCTATGCCAAAAATATGTACTCATAGATACAATAATCTAGGTTAGGTTTTAAGATTTATGATCTCATAAGTGACACCAAGCAGATGGCTTCTGCCAGGTTTCCTGGAGAGTGGGACTCCACGCTACAGTGAGACTTCTCTTGCAAGGAGGAATTGCGTATGGTTTTCATTAGTTCTGGGACTTCTGAAGTCACTGACAAGCCTGTTATTTCCCAGGGAAAAATGCATCTAAGGAGTCCCCTGGGCCTTCCAAATTGCAGGACAAATGTGGTCTCACATCTGTGCATTTCTGCAGCCAACTAGGGGCCAGGAGTGACGTCATCAACAAGCCATGGGCCTTCAGTCCTGGTTGACCAATGCTGGCTAGGGTGCTGTGACCCAGCCATGCCCTTTCCCACTTTCCGTTCTGGTGTTTGTGCGTGTTAAATGAGATCATGCGCGTAAGAATGCTTGAAACCGAAGGTGCACAGTAAGCTCGCCACCAATGTTCTTATTAACAATGCAGAGCACCAGGCTGTGAAGGACCTGACCACGTGCCTGGCATATTTTGGGTGCTTTGGAAGTATTACCACCTTCCCTTAGATGTTCTGTCATGGGAGACAAGACACAGGATTGAGCATTAGCACATTAGCGTAGAAGATGATATTCATGGTGCTGACAAATACCAACTAGAATGGGAGAATTTTGGAGGAGCAATTAAGGGAGAGAGTTGGGCTGCCTCAACTTAGTGCAAATACTCATGAACGCACAGGGACAGAACACAGCCCTGTAATATTGAAAAAGATCTAACAGCAAGTTATGTAGCTGTCTCCCAGATAGGAGCTCCCTGCACTAGCTCACCTGGGCATCTGGGCCCGGGCAGAGGCTCCTTCCTTCTCTGTAGTAAGGGTCCAATGACGGTGACACCTGCTAGCCTGCTATGGTAAGTCGAGTCAAAGGAAGCGGCTAAAGCAGCATATTTCTAAGCAGCCAGCTTAGATGGGCAGGAGGATTGTTTCAAGCTGTCAGCAGTTGGAAGGACTAGGATCCAGTGGGCTGGGAAGGCAAGTGGGCCGAAGGGAGCTGAAAGTAGGAAGCGGCAGGTGGGAGAAGCAGCCTGGGGAAATTGCCTGGGCCCAGGTGTGTATTGCTGAACCTGGTTTATCAACAGCTCAGCATAGGGCTGGGTTGGGAGGTTGCTGGAATGATTGTGCCTCATGAGCAGTCTGGACAGAGGCCAGGCGGCCACCCAGCCCAGAGTGGGGGAGGTGCTGAGACCCACCGAAGGGGCTGCCGTCTGTCTGTGTGGCTGGGGCAGCAAACTGCCGGAGAGCCGGGTCCAGCTGGGGCTCCCCGGCTGTCCACGCCACTGTGTGCAAAGAGGCTGGGCCATGGCCCAGAGTGTGAGCACCTTTGTCCAGGGCAGGAGCACTGGAGACTAGGGGAGGATGTCTCTGCACAACTGATCAAGAGCATGAGTGCTGTCACGAAAGGGGTCCACAGTAATATGCCATGGGATCCCACGAAGGGACAGCCACAGAGAGGGACGCAATTCCTGGTGTTTAAAACATTGTCACAGGGCTTGCCTGCTTTAAAAAATAGTAATTTGACAACACAGCTACCTACAAATTATGTTTTTAGGCCTATTTAATCATTAAAGCTACCCATTTAGACATTACAGGTAAGGAAATGGAATCTCACGCTAAACCTTTCCCCTGGGTTCATGCAGCTCATAAGAAGTGGAACCTACAGGTGACTGGCCTCACTGTTTGTGTTCTTTTTCTCTGTGTCACTTGGTGTCAGTGCCCTAAATTGATCCAGGCTTTCAGAAGACAGCAGTGGGTTAGTTCTCTTTGGGAGGTCCGTCACGGTGGTTAGGTTTATTCCAATGTTGCCCACGGACAGCCCAGCGCTGTGTGTGTGTGTGTGTGTGTGTGTGTGTGTGTGTGTGTGTGTGCACGCAGCAGCAGGCATGTATTTGTGAGTCGATGTTTACCTGTGCATGCACCTGATTCCACTCAGGGCCACCAGCGTCCCTTCTCACCCCGCTTATCCAAACACCTAGCGAGGGCACGTGGCTATCTCATAACGTGACCGGGCAGGGTCAGCTCCTGTGGTATGATGGTGCATAATCCCTTTTCATTAAGTCCTGGAAACATCTGTTCTCAGCAGCCTGTTTAAAAGGTTTTGCTTTATTAGATATTGGTTAATGATCACAAAGTCATTTGCTTTGAAAAACAGGTGTTCCTCTCTGCACACAGAGCTGGCGTCTGGAGCTAGTGGGAGAATAAATGAGTTTGTAAACAAAGTGTGGGTGCCCCCGAAAGAAGCCTCAAAGCACGGAGGCGGCAGAGCGTGCAGCTGGGGGACCCCCTTGGCTCGCCCTGTCTTTCCCCAGTTCCACCTGCACAAGGACACCATCGCTGCTGGTTGGCGGGGGATGGGGGGTTGTTGTGGATGCGCTACTTCCAGCACTGTGGGGCGTCCCACTGGGACGCGCAGAAGCACGCACACACTGACGGCGGCCCGGTGAGCGCTCACTGCTGCTCTGATCTGCCTCATGCCCGTGGGTGAACGCCCTGCCCTGGGACGCTGAGACAAACAGCGGACGTTGACAGCCACCTGGTTCTCAGGAGCAGCAACCCCTGACTCTGCTTGAGCCAGACACGGGCGGGAGGAGCCCTGCAGCCACTCGGCAGCCCCTACCAACCGCCACGCGCTGCTGGGCTGTAGCACCTTGTCCTAGAGACGCCACAGCTGCGGGCTTCGCCGTGTTGGAAGTTAACGCCAGACGTTTCACAGAAAGTCTCCGGCAACATTTCCAGAAGTCGCGATTCTTTGATCTTGTTTCATTTTAAGGTTACAAAAGCGTAGTGAGCTCCTACTACGTGCTGAGTATCCTGAAGGACACCTGATGGCTGGGATGTCAGCCCTCCTCTGACAGGGTGAAAAATACTTTTGGGAACTTAATGAAAAATCCGATTGCTATCTGCATGACGTTAGCACCCACCTTCTTTCCTCCGCAGTGTGCCCAGGAGCAGAGAGTGCACCTTGTTGCTCCCAGTGGGTCCGGGAGCAAATGGATGAAAGGACAGCCCATCTTCTAACAAGCACTGCGCAGCCCTCTTGTTCAGTGGTTCTTGCCGGGGACTCCACTAGAGCCCGGGAGCTTCTAAGCACCCCATTGCCAAGGCCATGCCCGGAGAAAAAGCCAGAAACGTTGGGGCTGGGACGTAGACAGCAGTGTCTGCTCTCCAGCTCTGGATGATATCAATGTGCAGCCACGGTTAAGACCCAGAGCGCCGGTGCTTAGGGGAAACAACAGGTGTGTCACATTAAAGAAACCAATTTTGCTGCATTCCGAAGCAGACAACTTATTTATTTTTGAAGAGCTTGATTTTTGCCATAGATTTTTTTTTTTGCACAACATCATGGCCTTTTATTGGACATTTTTCAAATGTATATATTGGATATGGTTATAATTTATGTCCTCTTTAATAACAATTTCAGCACATGAATAAAAGGACACATCTGTCTAGAAGAAATAGGTATACATGTAGGCAGCCAAAAAGAGTCAAAATAAATAAGTATCCCCTGTCCCTTGAATACCTTAGCCATGCCAGATTGCAGTCCAAGTTGCTATGTTCCTGAAAAAGGCACTAATAGACCCCTTGGGGAGGGAATCAACTTTGATTTGGTAAAATGTATAATGTCATATTAAATTTAAAATCATTTCAAGATTTGCGGCAAACTTTTCTTATTACATATTCCGTTAACTCTGGGATCAGAGTTCAGTTCTATTTTTAATTTTTTTAATTTCAAAATATTAAGGGGGTGCAATCCCCCTATCTCGTACATTGAACACTGTTTAGGTGATGGGCACACCAACAGCCCCAACTTCGGCATTATAAAAGACATCCACATAACAAAAATATTTCATCCCCATAGAGTTTTATTTTTAGATCTTTAACATCTAGCAATAAAAAAATTCCTTGAACTTGAAGGATGGGGAGGACACAGCATGAGCAGTTTTAAATATTCATCCATTTATTCGGTGACCATTGACCAGGGCTCACTGTGTGCAGGAATTGTGCTGCACACGGGGTGCAGAGTGAGAGAGCTGACCTCCACCTACGAAAGTCAGAGACTACCAAGTGAGCGAAACAGGTAAATGGGTCATCCCCAATCCAGAGTGAATGTAGGGAAATCCATTTATAGCAAAATGGACTAAGTGGAAATCACTATCCGTCTCAGCCCCATCATGCACCCAGCACCCAGCCTCAGGTGACAGCTGCTTCCGCAGTGACTGCAGCCACAGCTCTGACAGCTCTGCTCTTTCTGCCTGGATGGGGGGTGCATGTCTCTGTTCCTTGGCCTGGAGACCTGTGTTAGGCCCATTCTGTTTGGAAATGGGCCCAATGTGATACACTTCTGCATTTGTATAGAAGTCCACATTTCTGTGTAGCTGATGTGATCATAAATGTATTTTATGGATAAGAAAACATGGGTTGGTTATTTTCCCATCCTGGATATCATCAGCCTTGTGCACTGTTCTGCTTTGGGCAAAGGGACCTCCTCTTCCGTCTCTGATGCCGGGGAAATCCAGCCACCAAACTCCATACAAGCCTCCTTCCTATGTGAAATGACAGAAAGGTCCCTGTAAGGAACTAAATGAAGTCCAGTTCCCTTAGAAGAAGATCAGCGGAATGAACTGGCTGAGGAGCATGGGGTCTCCGCAGAGCCCCTGGAGCTGCGCCCAGGTGTGTGGGCGGGGTCTCCCTCACCTGCTGGGACTCGGGCTCCTGCGTTGGTGACCACGTGTCTTCTCCCCTGCGACATGCCGGTCAGCCTCACTTCCTTCTAACTCTCCATTTGCACTCCCCGAAATCCAGGTAAACATGAAATAACTTTAAAACCTCAGGTTCTGTAAAATTCCTTTACACTTAAAACAACTGGAGTCTGCATATTCACCCTGCTCAACATGTCTCTGTTCCGCCTAATTCGTAGCTACCTGTGGTGCATCTTTCCAATCACCAGTTCCAGCCCATTGTTAGGGAGCTTGAGAACTCATGCTGCATTTTGGACACGTCTTTAATTTTCTTTTGGGAGGAGTTGTCGGGTTACCTGCACGAGAACAAGTCACAGAAAGAGATGGGGTGTGTATAGGGACAGTGAGTTCCACGTCTTGCTCTCCCTCGGGCTATTGCGTGAGCTCGGGTGAGCTCTTCGGACCCTCAATTCCTTTACCTTCTCAAATGCAAACTGAGAGGCTGGAGTTCGCTCCCGGATCTGCTGTGAGTTTTCGAGCTCTACGTAGGCCATCACCGAGACCACAGACACACCCGTGTGAGCCTCAGTGAGCGAGGCGGGAACGCCAGTGACGAAACGGTTCCCCTGCGAGGCTCGGAGGGAGCGTCCAGAGGTCACGGCCATCTCAGAACAGCCCCGCACCCGATGGGCCGCGTCTCCTGACAGCACTGGGGCGGGAGGCTCACCCTCCTCCCCTCCGGCTCTCAGACGGCACTTGCGGATCCGGCACAGAAACCTATGCCAGGCGCCCAGCTCAGAGTCCTGCACCCTGCACGCTGCTGTCTTCCGGCTCTGCTGCTCCTAGACCTCAGTGACGGGAACCTGTAAGGTTGGATGTTCCTGGTGACATTTGCACCCGACACTGCCCTGTGTGTCTAAGATGCCAGGTATCAGCACAGTTGGCTGATACAGTCTTGTTTTCCACAGAGCTGTAGGTGGCAGACACGTGTACTTGTGTAATAGCTAAGGAATAGCTAGTTGTGTGTCGGCTTTAAGGAAAAAACAGAGAGCAGCAGTTGGGTCTTTTCTGTTTTGCGTTTCTGGCTGGCCGCTTCCTGCTTCCTGAATCTGGGGAGAGAGGCCGGGGAGTCGGAGAGCTGCTTCCCGACGTCTCAAGCCTGCGTGTGTGCGTGCATGTGCGTGCATGTGTGTGTTTGTGCATGTGTGCTCTCGCACGCTTGTGTGTGTGTCCACATGCATGTTGGGGGTCTTGCAGCACCGCTCTGGACCAGCTGCCGCGTCCATCTGCAGCTGGGGCCGGCCGGGTGATCTATGGCCAGGGCGCGGTGCCTGGGGGGCTGTACTGCTGCTTGGCGGCAGCTGGTGTAAATGGAAGTGGAAAAATAAGCGCTTCTCTTCCCCGGCATCAGGAAAAAGGCTTCCACAGGCAAACAAGCATGCACACACCTCAACTCTTCCCTGTGATATGAGCCCCCAGGGGCTGGGCTCTCGCTTCTGAAGTCCTGCCTTCCCATCTGGGAGCAGCCCGGCTCCCCTGTGATATGCATGTGTATCAAGGTTGAGTTGGGCATTCGCGTTCCCAGCCTCCGAGGGCGTGAGGAGTCCCAGGAGAAGGAGTTGGTCTTGAAGTAAGGGGAAAACACCTTCGTTTCCATTTACTTTGGATTTCAATTTCAGAAACGCCCTTTGCAGTACCAGATTGCAGGCAGCTGTCACTCGGGCCATTACTGCTCAGTGTCTCCCCGGACTGGCCTGGCAGCGCCGGGCCTGGAGGACTCGGGGTCTGTGTCCCTCCCGCCCAAGTCCCCGGTCAGCCCGGCATACAGCAGTCCCCTACGAACAGCGCTGCGACAACTCTGTGAAAACAGGCTCTATTTCCCTCTGAGTTGCCAGCGGCTCAGTTACACAGCACAGAGCTCCAGAGAGGAGCCGAGCCGGAGATTCACGTCCCGGCCCTCGGTTTTCCGTGCACTCGGCGAGTATGTTTAGCAGGTGCTAATAAATGACGAGCGCTCTTTAGTCTTGAATTTAGACAAATCCCAACCCCTGAAGAGGTTCAGAGCCCAGAGAGGGAAAGAGAGCCATGTGTACCTGCACGACAGGTTTCAGGGTGAATACTGGTAGGCTCACTGTAGGGGTCACAGCAGGAAGTCAGGATGGCCACTGGGGAGGGGTGGCAGGAAAGGACTGAGCATTTCACCGTGGGAATGCGGGAATACCACCGAAATTGCTGATTCATTATTCCAAGATAAAATCCTATTGTCTCCATGAAGATTTTCTGATGGATCGGCTAAAAGTTATTTTTCCCCCTTCTGGGATCCAATAGTTTAGGCTCTAAAACATTTTTTTTTACTATTTCCTAATGGATATTTAATTTATGTCTTGAGGGCAAAGGACTGAATGTGACACACCTTGTGTCCCTACTTCATATCCTTGACAGGGTAGATGGAGGCACCTGCTTCTCCTTCGCCTGGAAGAACAACTGGGCAGGAGTCAGCCTCACCCGAGTTCAAGCGAAGACCTGGGTGCCTTTGGCCTCTTGCTGGCCTGCAAGCCTAGGACCAGCCTGGGCAGATGGGAGGCAGGGGCTGAGTCTGTTGCCTGCGAAACACCCTCAGGCCATGCTGATGCAGTCAGGATCTGTGAAGTCCTTGGTCCTAATCTGTCAAGCGAGGAGGGTGACAGCCAGTGCAGACAGAACGTGCTAACAGGGACCCAGAGCGCAGGTCTGCCCTGGCTCAGTGGAGCGGGGATTGGGGAAACCCAGATTGACAGGATAAAATGCATCGTGTCAGAGCAGCCATGGTACGTGGGCTTCTGTATTTACTCCCATGGGTATAGGAATTAATTTCTCTAACCTTTGGTTTCTTTGTCTCTAATTGTCATTTTTGAGCTACGTTTAGTAGTGTGGAGAATAACTAACAAAGACAAATGCAAGAAAATGCCTATATATGCATATACAGGCTGTGCAGCCCTAACCTGAAAATCTGAAATCTGAGATGCTCCGAAATTTAGAACCTATGAGCACCAACATGATGCTCAAAGGAAATGCTCGAGAGAGCACTTCAGATTTCAGATTTTCATATCAGAGGTGTTCAACCAGCATATATTTCTGCAAGACTTCAGTCTTGCCATGAAGTTTCTTGCTGTGGATAGTTTTGTTTTTCCCTTTTGTTTATCGAGTAGTTCACTGTGTTAGTTTTGTGTGACGAGAAAATTTCCCACAAACTGGGTGGTTTAAAACAAAATAAATGTATAGTCTCACAGTTCTGGAGCCAATAGCCTGAAATCAGTATTGCTGTGCAGAAGTCAGGGTGTTGGTGGGGCTGACCCAACAGGCTCCAGGGGAGACTTCCTCCTTGCCTCTTCCGGTTTCCAGTGGCTTCCGGCATTCCTTGGCTTGTGGCTGCACCGCTCCAATCTCCATGGTCACATTGCCTTCTTCTCCGTGTGTGTCAATCCTCCTCTGCGTCCCTTCTACAAATATGCAAGTGATGGCATTTAGGGTCCCCCTAGATAATTCAGGGTCATCTCCTCATCTCAAAATCCTTAACTTAATCACATCTTCAAAAATCTTCAAAAATATATCCATATAACATTCACAGGTTCCAGGGATTAGAACATAGATATCATTTAGGGCTACTATTCAGCCCACCGCAGTTACTCAATAGGTAATCTAAGTCTTTTGGCTCTGAAACAACTTCTTAGATTATTTCTTTAATAAATCTTCTCCTCCATTTGCTCATTTTGTGCTTTCTGGAGCTCTTGCTTTTGAGACCGTTGATTTTCCAGACTAATCCTCTTGTTTCCTTACCTTCTCCTATTTCCCATCGCCTATATTTTTTTGTTGTTGTTCCAATTTCCAGGAGATTTTCTCAAGGTTAGCTTCCAGCCCTTTAATTGTGTTTTAACTTTTATCTGTTATAGGTTAAATTACTAATACCCCTGTTGTTCTATTACTGGTCATTTTTAATAACATGATGTTCTTGTTTCATGGATATAATATCTCTTTGAGGATATTAATTAAATATATTTTTCAAAGAATTTTTTTGTGTGTGCTCTTTGTATTGCCTCAACATTTCCCCCCCTGCTCTTGTGTTTTGATGTGTCTTTCATGGTGGGGGCCTTCCTCAAGTGCCTAATGCTTCTTGGTTTTCTGCTTAAAAATGTAAGTACTAAAAAGCTGATTGGGAGGTATTTGTGTGCATATAAATTGGGAAGTTTCACTTAGAGTAACTGGTTCTGGGGATGGATATAATCCCAATCCTCCACATCTTGCCTGTTGGGCTCTTCCGTTCTCAAGATGAGTCCTCTCCTCTCCTGTCTGGGCTGCGCCGGGACCCAAGGAGAGGAGGGGCTGGGAGGACTTCCTCTTTACTCTGGTGACTTTCATTCATTGGCTCTGCCTCCAGCCTCACACTTGACCTTCTCCTTCCTTGTTTCCGGCCACCTCTACACCTAAAGACTCTAGTTCAATTTCTCCACCAGGTAACCCCCAGCCAGCACCCCAGCTAGGTGGGGGGTGTTGCTGCAGGTGGCTGCACTCTCTGGGCATCTCAGTAGTTCTTCCCTTTCCAGCCTCTCTTCTTACTCCTGCTTCTAGAAGTAAGTGGAGGCTCCGATTTCTGAGATTTTCCTGTGGTTCTGTGGCCTTCACAAACAATCGACTTTTTAAATACAATGATATTTAATTATTTTTCTCCGATAAACAACAGACCCTAAGCCGATGCCACGTCTCAGTGGTGAGGGGGCTGGCGGTGGAGGAGGGGTTTGGAGACTATCAAGAATTAGTTGATAAAGCTCAGGACAAAACGAGTCAGAAAAGGCCCTCCACGCTGCACTGCGGAGTCCACTTTCCGGGCAATGGGGGGTCTGGGAAGGGTTAAACACGGAAGTACAAGGGCCTGGCAAAAAGCTCAAAAGGCCACGTTCACCAGATTTCTCTGTCTTCTGTTGTCATTGCTCTTCCTCATTGCATCTTTTCTCTACTTCCCATCTCTTCTTTCACAATCTTTCTGACAACCTACGTTTTCATTTATAAATCACCCAGTGGATTTCCTTTCCTGGATTTTGAAGTATTTTACATTAAAGTCATCGTTTAACTGATTCAGAGACTCCTGTGGGAATGCCATCTTTTTAGCAACAAGCACAAAACATTTGATTTGTTTGATGCATTTTTTTTTAATTATTAAGATGAACAATTCACACCGATCAAAAGAAGCCAGTGCTTAGAATAGCTGCAAACGGGTAGACAGGGAGATCTGGACGTGCTCCGATAACTGAGCAGCAGGACAGCTTCAAGATTTGTGACTAAAGGTTGTCCAAGATTCCCATATTTTAAAGATTTGCAGACAAGCTCAAAACCTGTTTAAAATAAGGCGCTCCTGTCTCAAATGCGGATCACACTTGTCCTATGAATAGACAGAGCTTATTTTATAAATGTCACCCAAGGGAAGGTCAGAGCTACCCACCTGGTCCTTATCTTTACCAGCTGTGAAAAAAGAAAGTTGTGAAGAGAGAGCTTCCAAAATGTTGACATCTCTGGCCGCATGTGAATAAAAAAAGGGAAAAAAGGTCAAATAGGTATTGGACACCTATTATGGTGCAAGGCACTGAGCAGGGCACTTTCCCATGCATTTATCTTGTATCTCGTGACGGATGATCGGGGCTGGTGGCTTTGTTCCCGTCTTTGAGTGGCAAAGCAGAGGCTGCTCAGAGGCAGACAGGTCCAGACACAGCTGGACTGTGGGGGGCAGAGTCTGTCCCCAGGGCTGCCTTGGGTCCCACAGCTGCATTGTCAGGTTCTGACAGAGTCCAGATAAATCCTACGGCTTCTCATCATCCACTGCAGGGAGAAAAGAATCTGAAGTGGGAGGCTGCATCTTCTCAGGGGAAGCATGTCTCCTTAGCGCTTGCCGTCAGCAGTGACAGTCTGTCTTCCCCCGGCTTGGTGCAGAGGGTCAATTTAAATCCTCCCAAGTGCCAACAGCCCCATCTGCTCTTCCATCTGAAATGAGAATATTTTGCTCTTTTTTTTTTTAAAAAATAATGATAATCTGGATTTGGTCTTTCAGTGTTTGTGTTGTGGCCTTCAACCCAGATGCCAATAACCAAGAAAATGTATTAATTGATAAGAGGGAAATCGGTGAAATTAAAACAAAAGAGGGAGGAGAATGGGGAACGGGGAAAGAAAATGAGGTCCCCCTGTAACATGCAGTCCAGGTGTGAGGGGGAAGGCAGGCCTGTTCCTGGGAGGTCCCGGCAAGCACCTGAGCCTGAGCCCCTGGGCCGGCGGGGAGGGGCCGAGACGGGCCCGGAGCAGATACTGCAAACACCTCGCACAGCCTCTGCCCGGCGCAGCCCGCTCGGGCGCAGCTGCTGTTGGTCAGGGGCGCTCGTGTTTCTCATCTGCTAGCCCGAGCGGGCACGCTGTGCACGCCATGCGCTGGAAATCGCAGATTACCGTGCAAAGCTACAGCCCTCCCTCTTAAGAACACTAGGACAATATTTCAGAGAAGCTCAGGATGGCAGAGCTCAAGGCCACCACGGCTGAGGGTGGGAGGTCAGGGGAGATGGAATGAGCCCCGGGAGTCTCAGGAATGTGGGGTGAGAACCACCCCTGTCCACGCCTCCAGCTGACTTCCAAAATCTCCCTGAACCCGTTTCTCCAGCCAGAAAATGGAGCTGGAGATGGGTGTAGAGAGCTGATGCCAAGCGCGGAGGAAGTGACGGTGTTTATATGTCCCGCTACGGTAACACGTTTGCATTAATGGTCGCCTACTCCAAATCTCTTACTTTATAGTTGTGAAAGGGGAGGCCTAAGGAAGTAAAATTATTTTTTCCTTTAGAACAGCGCGGTGCTGGTCCAGCCTTTTGCACGAATTAACACTTTTCAGGTGAGCGGTCACCCTGGAATCTCGGTGCCCACAAAGCGCTGTGGCACCCCAGTGACCCTCCTGCTGCAGGTGAGACACAGACGAGCAGTGCTGGAGCTTGCAGGGCAGGGCGGGCGCCGTGGACCGCAGCCCCTGGAGCTGGACGTGGGGGCAGCCCACCCTGTGCTGGACACACTGCCCCGCGGGGGCTCTGGGCTGCCAAGGAGTCTTTGCAAGGCTGCTTTGGGGGCAGGTGGGAACTTATCTATTCCAATTTTAAAATTAGCCTTCCCTGCACAATTTTTTTTTTGTCTATGCAAAAAGGATTCAACAGATTTCTTTAAAAGTCTGAAAACTCTTGAGTTAGACTCTGCTTTCTTGATTTGCTACATACAGAAGGTGACAGCTGTGCCCACTAACTTCAAGGCTGCCATTCCTGCACCAAACTACGACTCTCCCCTTTTGGGTGTTAGTGGCATTTATTTGATGGGTCCATTATGGGGGTCAAAATAAAAGCTGAGCTTTGTACCCATATAGATAAGAAAATATTTTTGGACATAAAAATAATATTTTGAAAGTATCTAAATAGCTGAAAAATAGGCCATTTTAAAGTTTGTCTTATTTTTTACCTATAAGGTAAGAATTTGATAAATTATAGAGACTTGAAATTCTGAATTAATTAAAAGTTAAGGCAAATTAAAGTAGCAATAATAGAATTATTTCCTAAGATAAAAGGCAAATGGGGCCGGGTGTGGTGGCTCACACCTGTAATCCTAGCACTCTGGGAGGCCGAGGCGGGCCGATCGTTCAAGGTCAGGAGTTCGAAACCAGCCTGAGCAAGAGCGAGACCCTGTCTCTGCTAAAAATTAGAAAGAAATTAATTGACCAACTAAAAACATACAGAAAAAATTAGCCGGGCATGGTGGCGCATGCCTGTAGTCCCAGCTACTCGGGAGGCTGAGGCAGGAGGATTGCTTGAGCCCAGGAGTTTGAGGTTGCTATGAGCTAGGCTGACGCCACGGCACTCTAGCCTGGACAACAGAGTGAGACTCTGTCTCAAAAAAAAGAAAAGGCAAATGAATGCCAAAGGTTTTGTGTTTTAATCTCTAGGGTTTTGAAGAAGTCCAGGGGCCGTGTCTTTGAACACACTGGCCGTGGAAGGTGAGCTCTGGGGGCCGGGAGCAGCCAGGGCTCATCTGCACGGGAAGACGGAAGGGTGAGAACCGGCCTCGTCCCCTCCCGTGCTGAGGAGGGGCCTCAGCAGTCCTCTGCTTGGGAAAGGCCCTTCTGCAGGCCCTGGCCGCTTTGTGGGCAGCGTCTGCCCTGAGGAAGCCCAGCCTCGGCTGCAGAGACGGAAACAGAGGAGGCGCCCGCTGACAGCTTGGGCGTCTCAGGCTTTTGGGTAGAAAGGGTCACCTCTTGTTTTGCCTTTTCTGGCAAAGCAGACCCACGCCAGGCTGCTTTTTGCCTTGCCAGAGGGGTCTTTGATTTCTTTGTTTTTCAACCCAGAGAACATTTTCTTTCCTTAGTTTTTTTTTTTTTTCTTTCTTCCTAACCCCGGCCTCTCGTTTGATTTTGCTTGTTCAGCGCAGCAGTGCTTACTCCCTGCAAAATGAATCCACTTATCCTCCCAGATGTGGGAAGTGTGAAAGCAATCTTGGCCACACAGAGCATTCCCTTTGAGAAATCACCGGCTTTGTCCTCGACAGCAGGTGTCACTGTTGCCGCAGAAAAAACCCCACTGCTTTCAGGGCCTGGGCCAGCCCGGAGATATTTTTACCCAGAGGAGAAAAGGCCCAACATGAGACACAAACTTGGTAAAAGAAATTCCAAAATGAATGTGAAACCTCATAAAAGGGCTGTAAATTTATCAGCGTGTCTTTGAACGCTGAGCCTTGGGAGGGCTCTGAGCATCCCCGAGACTTTGGAAGGGAGACCGAGGGGCTGGTCCCAACTGGTAATGGCTAATGCTGTCACCGCGATGGGCAGCTGCAGTTCTGTCCCCATGTCTTGGCCTAGGAGGGCCACACAGGAGCAGCACCCCAGTCCCCTCCTTGTCCCCTAGACCGCAAACCTCAGAGGGGACAGGGGCTTTTGCTGTGCATGTGCTAGTTTCTTCTGGAGCTCCAGGGTCAGATCTCCTGAGGACACTTAGTGCCCTGGAACCCACAGCGTTACGTGATTTGCCCAGGGACACTCGGCTCGTTATCAGTGGAGCAAAGAAGCAGAGCCATCTTTTGCTAGGACCCACCGTGCCTTCACAGCTCAGTCTGGTAGAGATGGAAGTAAAAGCACAACATGACGCCTCCCAGGTCTCCGTGCACAAGCCTGAATCGTTAAGGGCATCCAACTCACACACTTTCATGGCTGGGGCATTCGGCGCGGCCAGGCCAAGCCCCCTTGCAAGGGTGGTAATGGTTATGGCATTCAAAACCATACCTGCACTCTAAAATGTGCTTTCTTCTTTGCTGATGTGGTTGTCCATTTCATGTTCAAACGTCATGAAATACACATAAGAAGTCAGAATTGACGTGCCCTGAGACACACATGAAAACTGCCCACGTCAGTAAAGAGGGCTTTGCAATGCTGACGTGCAGCTGAGCACGTGGCGGTAGAATTCAAGTTCATTGTGTACACGTCGTAAAGAGAGAAAACAAAAGAAATCAAGAAAAACTGGGAGATACTGGGGCTGGGGACCAGATGGGCATAAAGTGAGATCCGTCATATTCTCAAGCGGCATCTATCAGCCCGACAGGCCAGTGCAGAGGCTGGGTGGGGACCTGCAGTTGCTGTTTAGCAGAGCCAGGCTTCCTAAGGATGTGCTATGACAGGGGTCCCCAACCTTTTTGGTTCCGGGAACTGGTTTCATGGAAGACAAATTTTCCATGGACTGGGGGGCAGGGGGGAGGGATGCTTTTAGGATGATTGAAGTGCATTACAATTATTGTGCACTTTATTTCTATTATTATTACATTGCAATACATAATGAAATAATGACACACCTCACCATAATGCAGGATCTAATGCCGCCGCTGGTCCGACAGGAGGCGGAGCTCAGGCAGTGATGTGAGCGACAGGGAGCGGCTGTAAACACAGATGAAGCTTCGCTTGCTCACCAGCAGCTCCTGGTGAGCTGTGTGGCCTGGCTCCTAACAGGCCACGGACTGGTACCAGTCCTTGGCCCCGAAGTTGGGGACTGCCATGCTATGACATCTGTGACACACCCAGATAGAAGGGTTATTTTTATCAGGGGGAAGAGAAATCAGAATATTTGTTAACTAATGGACACTAGGTGCTGGGGAGACCTCAGAGGGACATTTTCCCTAGAAGATGGAGGCCACATCGTGCGAATAGCTCACACGCTACATTCCCAAACGCTGGGCTTAAATACTTGATCTGGAGCTAGCCAACTGTGTGACCTTAAGTTAGCCATCCGGTCTTTCCAAGCCTCAATGTCCAAATCTGTGAAATAGAATTTATAACACAATCTATTTGATGGGGCTGTTATAAGGATTAAAGAAGAGAATGAATATGTATCCTTTATATAGTAAACGCCTAATGCAAGTTTACTAAGTATTTATTAATAATAGACGAGGTAGATTGATACTCAACACTGCTTTCAGACAGACACCACCTCATGGCTAGAAGGACCCCGGGTGGCAGAGGTGTAAGGATGTCCTATCCCATGAGGCCCTGCGGCCGGGGGTGGGCACTGTCTGGGGGGCTGTATCGTGAGGGATCCTGGAGCCCCGTCCCACTGAAGCAGGAAGGAACGTCCATCTCATTATCGATGCCTGCGAATGGGATGGGAGGGGGAAGCCACATCACTGGGCTGCTCGTTCCCAATCCCGTTCCCAAAGTAGTTCAACAGCCTCGTGCTCAGACGAGCCCAGAGTGGGCGCAGCCTCCTTGGGGATGCGGGTAGCTTGGTGGCAGATGAGGTCCAGGGCTCAGCGTCTAGGTTTTCCCGAGGCCGTTTCCCATTAAACTACGCTGCTGCTAGCCTGCTCTTCAACGCAGCTAAGGCCAGTCCCCTCCGTCGGAAATGGAAAGCGCCATGTAGGAGAACCTGGTGTTGGCGATCGACTTCAAGTCATTTGCTCAAGTGTTGGGCTGGGATCAGGGAATACCTTCTTCAACTCCAGAGTCCAGTTCCGCGATCACCGTGTCTCATCTGCACTCCCAGGACAGGCCAAGACGTATGAACTTCGCTGGGTGCCCCTCAGGAAGGGGCAAGAGAATCCCTGCAGAGACCCCACCCTGACCTGCCCAGGTGACTGCTCGGGCCTGCGTGCCCTGCAAACGGGACCCACAGCTCTCCTGGCAGGAGACCCCAGGCGGCAGGCCAAGGCCCAGCCTTTCCCTGGGCCAAACAACCGTAGTTTAAAGTGACCGTCACAGGGTATAGATGTTAAAAGCAGTCTAGAAAGAGCTGGTGGTGACACTTTATGCTTTGGGGGCACCTTTATTCTGTCTTATGTTCTTTTTTAGGTCCTTCTCCCCCGTCTCCATGTTTCCCTTCTCTTGGTTTCCTGCACTCAAACTGGAGATGGTTTCGAGAGAATGGGGTCAGTGCTAATGTCGGGGTAGAAGAGCTTCCCGTCTCCACTTCTGATTTCAGACAAGTGTGCTCTGTTTGACGGGCCCACCTGCTTGGCAGGGCGCAGCCAGAGGGTGGACTTACTTCGGAGTGACCCTCGGGCTTCCTGTTGTCTGAGAAGGTGCGTCGTCCTGGGACGGAACAGCCACGCAAGGCAGCAAAGTGAGCACACAGTTGGGCGTGGCACCGGGCACGTGGCCCGACAGGCAACTCTCACGGCCCCCAACCTCGTCTAGGCGGCGCCCCCCTTGGGGTCTGCTTGTGTAATCTGCAGGCCTCCTCTTCCTGCCAGGATTTTGACTATACTGCTCCAACATTCAGTTTCTTGCAGATCAATTATCCATTTTGAACAATATCCAAGGGCTTCTTTCACCGAAAGCTCTCTAAAGATGGCAAAAAAAAAAAAAAAAAGTAGTTAAGAAGGACCAAGCCTACCCACTGGGATGAGGGGAAGAAAATCTACACATTTTATTAAGCCTTTTCATGCACAACTACAAGTTCTGTCTATAGCGTAGGATTCTAAAATTAATTCCCACAGCCAGGCGAGACTAGATAATCATCTCTAAGGTAATTTCTTCTAGATTTCTCTTATTCTCTTACCCTGACCCTGCCGGTCAGTGTCCGTAGGTGCCATGTCTCCTGGTCTCACGTCAATATGTGCTAGAAGGCGAATTTATTATGTTCTTTTAATAATTTTCAGAAAGTCTTTGATTTTTAATTTCAGTTGCTAAAACATCACCGTAAACACCTCATTCTTATCAAGGGCTCTGCTGTAAGGATTTATTTTCCTCCCTCTGCTTAACTCAGCTCAGCCAGTGCCCAAGGTGGGGGCAGATGGCGTGCAGGGGGGCTTGTTTCTTCTCTCTCTGTTTGGGGGAACCCTAGCTCGGTTTATGTCCCTGTGTCTTCCACCGACGGCCTCCACCTGTACCATTATACACATTCTGTGCTCCCCGTATTATAAATATTTCAAGAGCTCTTTAACTCCAGTGGGTTTTGATTTCTTTGCATTGCTGTTTGAAGAATCACTTCTAGATTCAGTTCTGAAATGACAGGAGCTCCACATCCTCCCGTCTGTGGACCTTAACTACCTCCCTGGTTGAGGCAGCTCAGGGTTTTATTGTCTCGCCGGTTCATACCTGTTGACAGAGCACCTGGGTGTGAACAGAGCAGGTTCGGGTGGCACATTGGGGATGGAAGGTGACACTGGGGACACTGCACGTCCCGCAGCTCACGGCTTCGTCACCCACCCAGTTTGCTGCTCGTGGAGAGGCTGAGGCTGAAGTTACAGGTTCCCACCTCATCTCGAGAGACTCACTGATAGAAGCTTCTAGCAACCACAGGCTGCTGAGGTGTCCCCTGGTCTTTCCAAATGTCCTTATATAGGAACACCCTGCCAAGGAGAAGCTCTGTCCCGTCAAAGTGGGGGGGACATGTCTCTCCTGCAGCCCCCAGTGCTTTGCCCTGTGGAAAATAAGTGAAGTTTTTCAAGACCACCAACAGTAAATTTTGAATGGGCTATCACTAACAGAAAATAAAAATAGACAATCATCCCTAATAGAAGGCCCCCCAGGGAGCTGGTGGCTGCAGTCGCTGCATCTGCCAGTGCGTTCAGTTCAGGGAGCCCCAAGTGCCAAGAAAGCTGGGTATCTTCTCTCAGCAATTGCTAGAGCTGTGAGTTTCCCAGCACAATCTGCCCTGTGCTTCTGAGGCAGGAGGTAGCCAGGAAACTCGCAGTTTGTGAGCTGTGTTCTTTGGGTTCTCTTTGGAGTAGATATTGGGCATTTGGAGGGGAGAGAGTGACGGAAAGTGGGAAGAAACATGGTAAGGAAAAAAACCTCAGAAAATAGTCTAAGAAAAAAGTCTAGCATAAAATCCAAATATATTAAAGTTTTGTGCTGTATTTTGTATATATCAAACAGCTTGAAATGAGTGGGCTTATTAGTCAGGCAACAATGTTACCATTTTCTTTTACCATAGAGAAGGATCAGGATTAAACAGAATGAAAATATACAGTGTCGAAGAGGTTGCAAGGGTTGGCACACTCGTGCACAGCTTGCAAGAAAGAAAATTGCTGTTACCTCTGCAGAACACATCAAAAGCTTTAAAAATGTTCATTGTTTTGGCCTGCTTCTAAGGATTTATTGTAAGGGAATTATTAATCAAGTGCCAAAATATGGATGTCCAAAGATGTTCATCAAAGTGGTTTTTTTTAAATAATAATACTGTAATCTTAGTCATTTGCAGCTGTGCAGCAAATAATGGTACTGAGCCCACGTAATGGAATGGCCCAGCCACTGAAATAATAATGAAGATTTTCCTACTAACATGAAAATGTAACAAAATATTACAGATAATATGCACAGTGTGATTTTATTGTATAATGTACCAGGTATATTGAGAATTCACCAGAAATTTTAAAAGACGGACTCAAAAAAATGCAATAAGGAAATAAAACACTCCCCCAATTACGTTAACATAAGTCAAAGCAAGTTGATGTCGGTATTCCTCATTATTTCTGAAGGGATTAAGCACAATGTTTCCGTTTTCCATTCTTTTCCTTTCATTTTGTTTTCTTCTCTGTGTTTTCCTTTTCCCCAATTAAGCATGCATTAGTTGTATACTGAGAGTAATGGCAGTTAAACTAAAAATGAGTAACATGCCCACTTGAATTTGAACATCTTTTCCTTAGAACCAGAAATCAACAGTTATTTGATCGACCTCTGTTTTTAAAGTGATTTCTGTATAAATTTAAGGTTTCTCAGTTTAGGACCTTTTGAGTCTTTCTCTCAATTCATTTCCAAGCTACAGTTTGGAAATGCCAGCTGCCATCTGTTCAAGTATTGACCTAAATCATAAATTGACCTAGAAGTAAAATTGTGCTTAGTAAAGAAACACAGAAGAGAATTCTGAGACTTAAAAGACAAAGTACAAAGCCAGTGACTCTTCCTGAGAGAAACCCTTGAGAGCTGGAGGGGTTCCAGTGTCTGGTCCCTGTTTCCCTCCAAGTCCTGAGGTCAACCCCCGAGGGACGTCTTCAGGTCCCATTCGAGTCCTTGCCCACCTTGCAGAATCATGCTTCAAACAACCCATTACAGCACCCATTCAATCCGTGTTCTACTTTCTCAACATAGTTGTTTCATAGATATGTATGCATGTTATTAATATTTTATTTCCATTTAATAACTTAAGGAAATCTCCATTTTACTTGCCCAATAGGAAATTTATCCAAACGTTTTCTATTGTTAGCCATTTTCTAAGTTTTGGCCTATTGCGACGGAAACTGACGGGTAAGTGTGGGCACCGTGGCAGCCGGGGCTGGATGCTCACGTTGCCCAGCCCTCCTGAAGCACGGCAGGACCACGGGCCTTGTTTTGGCGAGCAGAATGTGGGAGGGAGGGGTGGCCCTGAGAACTTGCCGCGATGTTCTCCGCGCCCTGTCTTCCCTCGCTGCTGGGTGGATGTAGAGCACCCGGGAGACCCAGGAGATGCTCCAAACATGCCTGATCCGTTCACTAGAAGCAGCCTGGGACGAGAGCTGCCAGGGCCATCCTCTGACCAAGGGTGTCCACACTGGACTCTGTCCAGGTGCAAAATCCACTGGGGTCAGGTCAGGACACTGATATTTTGAGTTGAGAAATTTCCAATAACTATTTCAAAGATAATGAACATGTATGAGGCTCAAATATTGCCAAATCACAGGAATACTGTACTATTGTGTTTTAACTCCAGAGACATATGTCTATGTGAACTGTGTGCTTTTCACATAGGGCAGAAAAGAACGTCTATAGCTATAGAGATATATTTCTCTCTCTCTGTCTTTCTCTCTCTCATCTTGGGTAGTACTCTCCTTTTGGAAGAGGATGCCACGGCTTATCCCCGCTGGGAAGAAACGAAGTGTCTCGTGCTCGGATGGCTGCTGCCACCATCACCTGCGGCTCACGCACCCCCGAGGCGCCTTGCTTACTGCTTTTCAGCTCGTTGCCGTTGTTACTCCTGCTAGCGGCTCTCTTATGCTACTTTAATTGACCATAAGGTTTTGCAGCCCTTATCTTGAGTTTCACTTTGGTTCTTCGTTAACATCCATTAAACACAAGTCTATTGAGCTCCTCTCTGTGCCAGGCACTGTGTTAGGTTCTCAATATGTTTTAGTGGATAAAACAGATGTGGTCTTTGACTTTATGAAATTTGGAGTTTATGACGCTTGCTCTTTTCCTCCTGGCTTTGTGTACACACCCACAGGTAGGAGGCACTCTTACCTTGTGCCCTCTGACCTCCCATCTTCAGCTAGACAAAACCGTCCTCTGCCTGGTGCATCCTATGACAAAAACTAGACAAGCGAAGGGCAGAGAGCCCTCAGCTGGGAGAAGATCTTGGACACTCCATGGGTGAACTGAAGTTTTAAGACAGCATAAGAAATTTTATTTTATTTTTATAGTCAGAATATTTTAGAGTGGACTAACTTATGTTCTGAAAATTTTCTAACATTATGGTAGCTATGAGATGGACTTCCTAGGGTTGATAAAAATGTATGCATCCATTCTATTTTACTTTTGTAACTCTTTCAACCAAGATACAGGTGAGAATATATATTCAATACATCTTCAACTACATCGTCTTGATATTAAGAAAACTAAGTTGCCTTCACGAAGAAACCTGTGAAGATGCCCTTGATATTCTTTCCCAACACTGTTCAAAATACTCAGCAGCAGTTCAGCCCTGAGCACCAACCAGTCAGAATGAATCCTGGGTTGTTCTGTCAGCTATTTATGATCATGTTTGCATGCTGGTGGGAAACCAGGGGAGCCCTGATATATTAACATAACTTCCACTGAAACCATTTGGTTTCGAAGAACATTTTTTCTAATTTGGAGTGGGAAAGCTAGAGTAATATGCAGGACATCTGCTGAGGTGATTGCCTTAGTTTGGGCAGCTATAACAGAACACTACGGCCTGGGTGGCTTAAATATCAGAAGTCTATTTCTCACCGCTCAGGGGGCTGGAAGTCCAAGATCAAGGCAAACCGGGAGACCTGGGGTCTGGGAAAGGCATTCGTCTTCTTGGTTTGCAGACGGCTGTCTCCCCTTGGTGTCCTCAGAAGGCAGAGAGAGAAGAGGCAAGAAAGCTCCCTCTTGTTTCTGCTCATGAAGGTGCTAATCCCATCCACAGCGCTCCGCTCTTGTGACCTGATTACCTCTCGGAGGCCTGCATCCGGGTCCCGGCACATTCGGGATTTAGGCTTCCAGGGACAAATTTGAGATGGAGTCACACACACTCAGTTCATAGCGTCGATGCCTAACTTCAAATTCTGAATCGATTTCTACTCTCCTTAACAACGGGCCTTCTTTAGCTCAGTGATGACAGTCCAGTCCATTTAAGAGTACCTTTGGATTCGGACAGAAGATTTGAATACAGTTGCAGCTGTATTCAACCAACTACGCAATCTTGGGCAAATTATTTAAACTGCGGAGGCTTAGTCTCCTAAACCACAAAATGCAGCCATATTATTTATCTTGCCCAATGGGAGTGCAGGTGATATAATATGAAGCATGCAAGATGCCTGCATGGTCTAGCAAAAATACTTTGTAGTGGCTCCTCTTATAAATATTAATAATACAAAGTTAAAGTTGGCTTTTTAATAACAACCTGCTTCACTTGGAGGCAGTCTTCGAATGTGAAATAGTCTGAAGAACAAGCTAATTCTGTAGGCAGTGCAAATATTAATTAGCAGTCTAGCAAGAAGCAGGTCACAGTGCTGAATGTCAATGTGCCGAAATGTCTCCTAGCTTCAAGACAGTCGCACCTTGCTAATTTGTCATTAAGGTGCCCCGGCCGCTGAGAGAGATGACAAAAATCTGTGTGAAGAAGAAATTCTCACTGACTAAATCAAACTTCTGCAGTTTTGAAAAAATGTGCTACTTTTGTTAGCTTCGCTTCGAAGTTTTTAATGATATTCGTATAATTGACAGTGTCCTGCTACAGGTGAACATTCACTTCTTCAAGTTAAAATTGGCAGATCTGTGTTTTTCCATCTGAAATGGCAAAAATCTATTCACTGTGAACTTGAAACTAGAGGCTTGCCCAAACATAAGTTTCTTTCTGAATTTTAGTTCAGCTATCTAGACATTTTGCAACCGGCTCTATCTTCAAAATAAGCCCATTACGTTGCATTATCGGAAGAATGTTAAGACTCTTTGGTATTGCCTATGAGAATAGGGAAGTTTGACAGATGAAACCTAATGAGAAAGATTGCAAGATCCATTTCAGGAGTAGGTTTTATGCGTAGTAAGAGCCAACGTTTTGGATTCAGATAATTCTGGGTTTGATGTCTAATTTCTGACTATCTGATCTGGGGCCAAATAGGTAAAAAAAAAAAAGGAGCAACTCATAGATAGGGTTGACAGAAATATGTGATGTCCTAACCCAAAAAAGGCACAATTTTTCTTACATATGTATGTTAAGAAGGTATCATTGGAAAGAAAATAAAAGGGTCAAGAATCAATTCTTTTCTTGATCCCAACTCTTACCCGTCACACATAATTAGAGAAACTTAAAGTGATCCAATGTTCCCTGCAAAGGCATGTGCTTGACAGAGGGGTACTCATTTTCAAAAGCAGCAACTTGGTGGGAATTCGACTTGCCAGTATGTGTGGGGTGACCCTTCCAAGTCGCCTGGAGTGTGTGTCTCATGATGGATATGCTCTCGGCAGCGAGGGTTCTGAATTGAAGTTTTGTTCGGTGTTTGGCCACTCCCTGTGCACGTGCCAATCCACAGTTAAAGCCCTGGAGGGCTGCACAGGATCTCATACCACGTTGCTTCTGCTGTTAATAGAAGATCCAATTCTCACAAACAGAATCCCAGGCAGGAGGCAGGCCCGGCCCGTGGGGGCCACGCCGTGCTGTTTAAGTGTGAGAAGCTGAGACCTAAGTTCTTTCTCAACCCCACCTGCTGCCTGGAACAGGACGTGCTTCCTCTCCGTGGTGAATTTCCTCTTCTGCAAGCCGTCTCAAGAGGTTGCCACTCTGCTCCCCCATCCTGCGGTTTAGGATGTATCTACATCTGCCCAAGTTTGGGTTTGAACTGGAAAATTGCTTGTTCAACAAAGGACTAGCAAAGAAGTAACTAGCTTGCAGACACTACTGTAGAGAAGCTTTCAGTAGTTAGAATCAACACAGTCTAACTGGATTCCTTCACATGCTTATTCGAGTTTATACAAAAGAAACTCAGCTGCGAGTACTGCCAGAGGGAGGGTCTTGTGCTGCGTACATTTACAAACAATTTACATTTCCCCCATTTTTAGCAAATAAGAACATTCTTCAATTGAGACATTTATGGTCTCTAACATTTTTTGTGTTCTTTTGCCATAATTAATATTAAGATACTCTCTTTAACCTTCAAATGTTAATGTATAATCACATATACTTAATGCTTACAAACTTGTGGTTATAGAGGTCTACCAGTCTTTTTAATGAGTAAAGTTATATTCATCAGTCAACCTCTTTTTCTGATGGGATTTTATTTATAACCCCAAGGTGTAAAATGTATGTTAACATTCAAAATTTTGATAGTAAACACGTTGTGCCTGGCCCTATGCTAAGATATTTTATTTAATTCTCATGACAAATATACAAGCTTGGGATAGTATTCTCATCCCCAATTTATAGATGGAAAAATTGAGGACTTAAGAGATTAAATGGTCTCTTAAAGAGACCTTAAAGGTCTTAAAGAGATTATGGTCTTGTGCAAGACCATGAAGTTTGTCAGTGATAGAAGATGCAATTGAACCCAAGGTGTGTAGAACCATTACACTGTGAGGCTTTCTGCAGAGTAGAGTTAATTTGGTTAAAACAGGGTTGGGAGCCAGAGCCTCGGGCTCTTCATCCTCCCCTGAAGCAGCCCTTCTGGGAGCAGTTCTCAATGTCAGTGTAGCCTGGTCTCTCCCTTAGCCTTCCTTTTTCCCTAGACACACTGCTCCTTTGGAGTTTTCCCCAGTCTCATTGCTGTAAATAACATCTAGGCTCCCAGATATCTATGGGGATGCCCACACTGAACTCGACTCTACACGTTGACTTGATAGCTTTTGTTGGATATTAATAGGCTTCCGTGCATTGCACGCCCCAAACTAGCTGCTCAGTCACTGTTCCTACACAGAGCTTCCGTCTGCAGCACAATGCATGACTGATGGCCCCTCCTTGCCAAACAGCCGGGAGTGATTGGATTGGATTTCCTTCTCTCACAGCTCGTGGGAGAATCCTACCAGACCTATCTTCAGAATAAATCCAGAATCCGCTACCCTCACCATTTCCTCGGGCTGTCTCTGACCCAAACCACTCTCGCCTCTTACCTGGATTGCTACAGCTGCCTGCACATTAATTAGCCTGGGCTTCTCCTCCCAACGTGGTCTAATTTTGACCTGGAATGCAGAGTGATCCCTTCATAGGGAGATGCAGCCATGCTGTCCCTCTGCTCATAGCCTTGTGGCGGTTTCCACCTCCCCCTGCATGACCCTGCCCTGACTCCCTGCTGCTGTGCTGGCCAGGGCTCCTGCTGGCTCTTCACACCTCTCTTTCCCGAGTTCCTGGTGTCCTCTCTGTTCCTTCAATGTAGCCTGCAGCTGTGCCTACCCCAGGGCCTCTCCCCGTGCGTCCTCCTGTAGGGACACTCTGCCACCTGCCATCCTCATTCCCCCAGCTCTCCACTTAAACAACACTGCAATACAGAGGCCTGTCCTTGGACACTTTCTAGAGTGCCACCCTCCCCAGCCCTCCTGGAAACTCCTCTGCCCTAACCTTGCTATTTGCTCTTCCTAACCTTGAACACCATCCAACAGATGCCATCGTTGTGATTGCTTATTGTCTACTTTCTCCCACGCCAACCCTAATGGAATCTTAGCCCACGAGGGCAGGACAGGGACTTTATTTATTTTTGCACGTTATTGCAAAACCTATAGCACTTGTAGTACTCAGGCCATCAAATATTTGTTGAATAAAATGAGTGACTCTCCTAGATACCTCCAGGTTTTATGGAACGCAGTTCTATAAACAGCTACAAACCACCTGGGCTTGCAGCAGGGACACAGGTATGGCAGCGGCATGAGCCGGGTGCCAGGGAGGGACACTGGGACGGGATCAGACCTGGCCGCTGGGTCCTGGGTCCACGGCAGGTCCTAAGATCCAGGCTGCTAAATAGCATTGACCCAAGGTGGCGTGGGGGGCTGCGGCGGTGGCAGCTTTGGTTTGGTCCATGCCAGTGTCCACATCCAGCCTGACCTAGTCTGAAAGGTAGGGTGCAAGAGGTAAGATACACAGCAACGATATTGAAGAACATGCCCGGTCTGTTTGGAGCAGAAGGAAGTGTGCGGCCGGGGCATAGAAAGCAAAAAGAGCTGGCAGAAGTCAGGGCCCAACGCTAGTCCCCAGCAGGGCCTCAGGGACTGAGAGGGAACCCCAGCACTTGTTGGGGGCACGGGGAGAATTCTGGGGTCACAGGATCATGGCAGGCAGGACTGAACCCACATGATAAGTTCTGGGTCTGGGCAAACAAACGTCCCCTACTAAGTCCAGACGCTGCCACTCGTAGGGGAATGTCATCCCGTGAGTTCTTCCCGCGGGCGCTGAAGCTCAGCAGGTGCCAAAAGGCAGCACCTGTAGCCGAGAGAACCACCGCGCAGTGAGATCACCGTGACGGGCTTCTCCAGCTTCTGTTTTTGGTGTTTGCCTTCTGTTCCTCTTGGTTTGTTTGTTTGTTTAAAGGAAGATTAAATAACCTCACACAACATCATGCCACTTGAAAAATAAAATGAATCTAGAGGTGTTTTTGTTTTTTGTGTTTTTTTTGCAAAGAGATAATGAGATAAACAAACACCTTTGTCTCCTGCCCACCTCTCTCAGGTGTGCCGGCTGTCAGAGCGCTCCTGCCACAACCACGCAACTCCTGAGCACACGTGCATTTTCCATGTGCAGAGAGTTTCCATACATCTCCCTGGGTCCTATGGCCCATCTCATCCAAGAAGATGTTTTTTTGTGAATTTCATCTAACATTGACTCTCTTCTTCTAACGGAGAACAGCTCTCTCTAGCTGACAATGTGAAATATTTGTTTTTCCTATTGTTGCCCCAAATTGTTGCGCATTTATGTTTCTAGTCCCGATTCCTATTCTGAGCCCAGACCAACAGCCTAGTTGACATCCCCACTTGAGTATCTCATGGGAAACCATTTCAAACTTCAAAATCAAAATGCCATCTTATCAAGCCTGGTTTATTTCAGTGAGTGACGTCAATATCCGTACTGGAATAGCTCATTTGGGTTAGCAATAGTTTAATTTTCAAAACCGCATAGAAGCCAGGTACCACCTAATTTCCAAACAAAAGGTGCACGCACCATAGGCATAGCCTTAACTTGACAAGTTTGGAAATACAACACAAGGTGTCACATGAGCCTAGCGTCTGGCACAGGACTGTGGAAGAGCCAGTGCTTTGCCCCTCCCTAGCCCTTGTCCACGGCTTGCTACTGCAGCACATGGAACCACAGCCCCTGATTAACCTCAGTGATGAGAACAAAATGCCATCATTTTCCCTTTTCCAGAAATACCTTCCTAGAAATGTACAAAAATCACCTTTTTAATTGCATCAGTGATTGCTTAAGAAAAGAAGGAACACTCAGAGGCTAAATACATTGAGCAATAGAAGCTAAGAGAGGCAAACAGAGCAATAAAACAAGCGATCACCTTAAGGGCTTTTGTTAAAGGGGTAAACATGACATTCAGTGTTCATGGCCACACTGAGAAGGTGAAACAGTCCAACCCAAAGCCCATCTATGTTGGAGGGCCAATGCATCCGCCCACCTAAGCCTGCGATTTCAATGATATGTTTAGTGTAAGAGTCAACCAGGATACACTCACTTCCCACTGATCTACTGGAAAGTCACCTGTCTCCGAATTGGTTCTAAGATGAAGATGCAAAGAAATCTTCCCTGAGAATTACCAGCGCCTGGTAAAAGCAAATGTAATTCGAGACAGAAGGAATTCGCCTTGTTAGATAGAAATATAGGTTCTCAGGACCCACCCAGATCTGCTCAAACTCTATAAACACAGGCACGTACAGAAATGCCAAAGACACAGTTTCAATAAATAGGAAGTCACAGTAAAATATCATAAAATGCACAAGGCAAGAGTGAGCAGAAACAAGAAACAATATACTCATACCGCAAAGCTGCAAACATTGACCTTATCAGACACTAAACATTGCATAACATGGCTTCTGAAAATTTATGAATCACCTGGTAATATTTTGATTTTATGACAATGAAATTCTAACTCAGTTGGTCTGATGGTTGGGTCCAATCTGCATTTCTAATAAACTCCAAAGTGTTGCCCCTGCTGCTGACCTGTGGGCTATGCATGAAGTAGTGAGGTTTTGATATTATGTTTAACATGTTACCTTCGTTTTCTATTGCCGCAGTAAAAGGTCACCACAATATTGGGTCTTGAAAGAATAAAAATGTATTATTTCGCAGCCTTGTAGATTAGAAATCCCACTTGGTGCAGCTGAGTTTTGAGTTCTCTGCTCCAGGTTTCAGAAATCTAAACCACAAAAGCAGGGGTAGGAATAAGAACATACATGTATTTGCATGTATACGTATGTAAATGATGACATAGTCTTACATGAACTAAAATATGTAGTTAAAAGACAAAGATCATCAGACTCGGTTGAAATTGTTTTCCTATAGAGAGATGTGTGCTGTTTACAAGAAACACAGCTGAAGCAAAGCTCTGCAGAAAGGTTTACAGAGAAGGCAGACACTAACCCCAGAACGCAGTGATACCCACGCTCATGCCAGAGACATTAGACTGGAAGGCAGACAGCAGTACATGAGAAAGAGGCAAAATCCACTCAAAATGAACATAAAAATAAAATTACAAAATATGCAAAATATAAGAATATAAAAATTCTTATATTTGTATGAACTAGCAAGTGGCCCAAAAGCTGAGACATTGAAGAACAACATAGCAATGATTAGGACAGTGGGGTGAAGGGTGGCTTTCTTATGAGATATTGAGACCTGTGATGCTATAGTAATTGAGAGGACAGAGGAGTAGGGCATTGCTTCAATGATAGACCAATCGATCAATGAATCAGGACGGAGAACCTATAATCAGCACGTGATAATAGAAACCTGACTTATGGCAGCACTGGCATTGCAGATATTAATAGATAAGGGGAGGAGGGAATAACTCTAAAATTTTAAAGAAAATATAGGATAATATCTTTCTCACATTAAGTTATAATTAAGGCATAATTTTTAACGAAACATTAAAAGTCCCCTTAAGGGCACAAAAAGATGCAAAACAAAATTTCTTTAAAATTAACACATAGACCTCAAAGAAAGACAATGAGTGTAATTAATTGGAGGAAATTGTTGTCCAAACATACAATTGAAAAGGTATCAATGTGCACAATATATAAAAGTTGCTAAATACTCACCAGAAAAAGTGAACAAACCTAATAAAAAGATGATACGAACCTTGAATTCATACTTCACAGAAAAAGAAATTCAATTGTCCAATAAATATATTTTTAAATTCTCAATTTTATTAGTAATCAGGGTAACGGAAATAAACATGCAATGACATTGGGCTCACAAGATTGGCTGTAATTGTAAAGGCGAATAACAGCAAGTGTTGACAAGAATGTGAAATAACTGAATCACTTGCATATTGGTTGTGACAGCCTAAATTGATAAAAGCATTTTGGGAAATAAACAGCATTATCCATCCTAGTGGAAGATGAAACCAAACTATGATTCATCAGTTGTACACCTAGATGTGCACCTCTACACAAGAGACACACTGGTGCCCCTTGCGAAATGTACAAGAGCATGGCAACACATTAAAAACAACCCGCATGTCTCATGGAAGAACAGATAAATACAGTTTGGTAGAGTCATGAAGCTGGCTATTAGGAAATAGTGGAAATGAGTTGCAGCTACATTCAAAGAATTAGTAAATCTTAGGACCAAAAGTTTAAAAATCAAGTTGCTGAGGAACACATGCAATATAATTTTACTCATATGAAGTCCAAAACCATGATTTTTTTAGGAAAAATGAACACGGCAAAACTGCAAAGAGACACATGAAACGTTTGGCCCTACACTTCTCTTTCCAGTTGCTTATGCCCCTTCATGTAATTCCGCGCTGCACTTGGCAATTCCCTTTCTTCATTGGAAAGAATTTCCTTGAGCGATTCTTGTGGTATCATTCTGCAGACCACAGATTCTCTCAGGGTCTGTTTCTCTGAAAATGACTTTATTTCTGATTTTTATTTTGCCACTTGTTTCCTTGAGGCATATTTTTGTAGGGTGCAGCATAATAGTTTGAGAATTTTTTTGTCAATATTTTCTGCACCTTTAAGATGAAATTCTATACTCTTTTGGTTTCCAGCTGTTAAGTCTTATTGCTGATTCCTTGAATGTAGTGGATCATTTTTTTTTTCTAGCTGTTCTAAGAATTTCTCTTTGCTTTTGGTTTTTGACAGTTTGACAATATATGCTTAATTTTATTAGCTATGATTTTCTTTACATTTTCGCTGATTTGACTTTGTTGAGCTTATTGATTGTGTGAGTATATACCTTTCAATGGGTTTGGAAAAGAAGTCATTATCTGTTCAAATATTTTTTGTCCCATTCTTTTTCTCTTCTTCTTTTTGAACTCCAATTATGCATAAATTAGACCATTTACCTGTGTTGTACTCCCCCATGCTCTCTTCTCTTATTTGCATTATTTTTTTTTTTACTGTCTCTGTTGCTTTGAGGTTTTACTCCTCTCAAAAGTGCTGTGTAAAATTGATGCTAAAGCTCTACATTTCTGTCCTGAATACTTTAGGAATATTTATGAAATTGACTTGTGTCTGATACTGATGTATCAGACTGCCTTTCAGAGAAGTAGGTTGTCATATGTTTGAAATTGCCTTACACAGGCAGACTGAACCATGTGCAAACAGTACTGGGACAGTTGGCTGTCATCTTGAAAATCACATGCAAAAACCATGTAGTTGAATTTTAATGTAAACTTGAATCCCTACTTGTCTAATAAAGTATTGTTTAAAAAATGACATGATGGCGCATCATTGAAAAGGAAGAAGGTATTTTGTGCACAAGGGTTTACAAGCTATATGGCAATGGCAGGCAAGGCAGTAAGAGACAATAAATATTTGTAAATATAATGGAAAAGCACACATACAATTTGAAGCCAGGAGTGACTAATACGCTTTCCATGAGAATATCACGCAGATAGGTAATATTTGACCTTTCACACCTTCCAGCTGAATTTGAAGAGAAGTAGCTTGATTTCAAAAAATAAGATGATTATTTTAACCAAAATGTAAACTCAAGCAAGACTCCGCTATTCTTCTAAATCATCAAATTATCTTATGGATGTCGAACAGGTTAAAGGATTAGTATCTCCCACACTGCTTAATAAAAATGCACAGCATCATCTTCCTAGACTATAAAACAACCCACAACCATTAAGAATTTGGAAGACTCTTTGTATAGAACCTTTGCAAGGTTTAAACTGCCATTTTGGTTGCAATTATGAAGACGAAATTAGTGAGTCAATGGAATTCCTTGGTTTTGTCATACAACCTGAGGGACCCCCCTTCAGCCTCCCTGCCCCTGTGTCTGTGCATCTTGATTCCACATAATCATGTGGTTTCTTAAGACTCAGTCCAACCCCCTTCATCTTCTCAGTCTTTAATTTTTTGCCACTGTCACCTATGTCTCCAGCTTTATTACCCCCAGCCGCGGGAAATGCTGAATCCTGCGTTACACTTCTCTGTCTCCTCTGAGACTCGGCTCCGCATCTCCACGCGACAGCCCGGCATCTCCATCTGGTATTTCAAAGCAACTCGGGCTCAGCCTTTCCAAATTTGATCTCATGATGTGCTTACTTCAAGCTGTGTCAACCGCTCCAGGGAAAGGTGCTGGTGTCTCCTGTCCTATGAAAGCCGGAGCACGCTCCATCCGGAGTCAAACCCAGCCTGTGGCCTGTCTTCACATGGTCCAGGAACGAAGAGTGGTCTGAACCTTGTTGAAATGGTTGCTATAAAAGACAGGAAACCAGGATACCATGTTTACAGAGAATATGCAGCGAAGTCCACGTGTGGCCTGTGAAGACTAAAATGTTGACTGTATGGACCTTGACGCAAAAGTTGACCAACTCCTGACTAAGACTGACCTTTGACACTTGCTGCTTGTTTATCTGCCATATCCAATCCATCACAAATGGTATCAGCTTTGCCTATGAATGTTCTAGAAATCTTTTCAGTTTCATTTATCACCACTGCATAAGAGGTGAGAATCTGATCGTCTTTCACCTTAACTATGGTGGTAGCCTGCTAATTATGGTTTGCCTCCTGGAGTCCACTCTGAGAGGAGGTCATTTTCGTCCTGCCGAGAATCACTCACTGGTTTCACATCGATCCTTAAACAAAGACCAACCCAACTCCTTAGCATAGTGTACAAAGTGCACAAAGGTCTTCACTTCAGCCACATTGGCCTTATTTCAGTCACCAAAACATGCCCCACTTCTTTCCACCACAGGACCTTTGCACACATGCTCTTTCTGCGTCTGGAACATCCTGCATCCCTCACTCCTCCCCCACAAATTGCTACTGTTCCTTTAAATCTCATTTCCATTCAACAGTCATTATTTATCCTCTCTGACCATTCTTATTATATATTCTCTTTTGTAATACTTATATAACAGATATAATTACATATTTATTTATGATTTCTTACCTTATTTTTAGCTTTGATTTTTAATTTAATATAGTTGAATTCACTTTTTTTTTTTTTGAGACAGAGTCTCGCTTTATTGTCCAGGCTAGAGTGAGTGCCGTGACGTCAGCCTAGCTCACAGCAACCTCAAACTCCTGGGCTCAAGTGATCCTCCTGCCTCAGCCTCCCGAGTAGCTGGGACTACAGGCATGCACCACCATGCCTGGCTAATTTTTTCTATATATATCAGTTGGCCAATTAATTTCTTTCTATTTATAGTAGAGACGGGGTCTCGCTCTTGCTCAGGCTGGTTTCGAACTCCTGACCTTGAGCAATCCGCCCGCCTCGGCCTCCCAGAGTGCTAGGATTACAGGCGTGAGCCACCGCGCCCGGCCTGAATTCACTTTTTGATGTACAGCTCTATGAGTTTTGGCAAATGCGTAGAACTATGTAAGCACCAGCAAGATCAAGTTAGGGAGAGGTTCTGTCACATAAGCACAGATTCTACCTTTCCACTGCTCTTCAACCCCGAGAGCCACTGATCTGTTCCTCAACGCTAAACTTTTGCCTTTTCCAGAATGTCACTTAAATGTAGAAAAACATAGAACATGCTATTTTGAGTGTGGTTTCTTCCACTTATCTTAATGCCTTTGAAATTTACCCTTATTATTGCATGTGCCAGTAGTTTGCTCCTTTTATTGCTGAGTAGTGTTGATGTACCATGTTGTATTTATCTTCTCGCCATTAAGGTCATTTGGATTATTTCCATTTTGGGTGATTATTAATAAAGCTTCTATAAACTTTTGCACATGGACCCTCATGGGAACTCAATTTTTCATTTATTTTGAGTAAATATCTGTCAGTTAGATTATTTGGTCATAGAGTAAGTGTATATTTAAACTTATAAGAAACTGACAAACTGTTTTCCCAAGTGGTTAACTATTTTGCCTTGCCCCAAGCAATGCATGAGAGTTCCTGTTGCAGCACATCCTGACCAGTACTTAATATTGTAATTTATTATTATTAACTTTTTAGCCATTCTAAAAGTTGTACAGTGGTATCACATTGTGGTTTTAATATGCATTTCTCTAATGTCTACCAATGTTGAGCAGCTGTTGGTGTGCTTATTTGCCTTCCAAAAATCTTTAGTAAAATATCTGTTAATTTTTTTTCAGTCATTCTTTAAATTGCCATGTTTGTTTTTTTTTATTGTTGAATTTTATAAGCTGTTTATATATTGTGGGAAAAGTCTTTGTCAGATATTTCAAACATAAACATTTCCTCCCAATCAATTGCTTATCTTCATCCCAACAAGTAAAAATCTAAATAAACTGAGAAGTCAAACATTCTTCTTAGATCTGTAAAAGAAGTGAGGCCACAGTGCAAACTGTTGCCCCCATATTAGAGACCAATGGGCAAATATAGAGCCCTGCAACTTACCAGGGCAGAAACCTCCGTAAGAACCAGTTCTGAATTATAATTGATGAACTGTGGGAGGCTCAGTGTGGACAAGTCTCGGAGTTAAAACTCCAAGAGACCCAGACACAGGGAAACCCTCACACTTTCGTGAGTTTTATCTGCAAAAGCTCTACCAGGTCTCTACAGTGAATATCAGAGAAAAATGCCCTTTGTGCTCTGGCAGGGGCAGGGAAAAAAGGACTCATTTGGAAAGATGCCAGAGCATCCAGTTCTTTCTAAGAAGGCCTGCCCTCAGCAGGAGTTACTTAGCCACAGCCCAACCCGCTGGGGCTTTGTCAGAGACTAACTGACCCAGGCGAAGGGAAATACCCAACTCCTGTCATCTCTAGCCACCATGTCCCACCTAAAGAAGGGGGACCAAGAAGTATTTGTGAAATTTAAAGACTGAGACCTAAACGGGACTATAGAATCCTTCCTTTTCCTCCGTATCTTACCACTACATTACTCAAGACTTGTTTACAGCAGCTCCTTTTGCCCAGCACATTGGTCTGGCTAGCAAGAAAAATTTCGGGGCACATTAAAAGGCAAAAACTTAGTTTGAACAGAAGCAGCAAGCATCAAAACCTGATTCAGATATGACAGGGATGTTGGAATTATCATACCATTAATTTAAAGTAACTATGATTAATATGCTAAAGTCCCTAATGGTTAAAGTAGGCAACATGCCAGAACAGATGTGCAATGTAGACAGAGAGATAGAAATTCTAAGAAAGAAATGAAAAGAAATACTACAGTATCAAAAATTCTGTAACAGAAATAATGAATGGGTACTATAGCCTTGCAGTATAGCTTGAAGTCTGGTAAATTGATGTCTCCCAATTTGTTCTTTTCACTTAAGATTGCTTTGGCTATACAAGGTCTTCTCTGGTTCCATATGAAGCATAGAATTATTTGTCCTACATCTGCAAAAAATGATGTTGATATTTTAATAGGGATTGCATTGACTCTGTAGATCACTTTGAGTAGTATGAACATTTAAAAATGTTGATTCTGCCAATCCATGAACATGGTATATTTTTCCATCTGTTTAAGTCCTTTGCTATTTCCTTCCTCAGTATTTCATAGTTCTCCCAGTAGAAGTCTTTCATCTCCTTAGGCAAATATATTCCTGGGTATTTTATTTTCTTTATTGCTATTGTGAAAGGTATTGAGTCTTTCATTTGGTTATTAGCTTGACTTTGTTGGCAAATATGAATGCTATTATTTGTGTACATTGATTTTGTAACCTTAGACTTTGCTGAATTTATTTATCCATTCCCATAGTCTGTTGGCAGAGTCTTTGGGTTTTTCTAGGTATAAGATCGTATCGTTAGCAAAGAGCAATAGTTTGACCTCTTCTGCCCCCATCTGGATAAGCTTGATTTCCTTCTGTTGTCTGATTGCTCTGGTACTGGCACAAGAACAGAGATCTAGACCAATGTATCAAAGGTCTAGAGTTTTTATACAGAGGCTTGAAGGTGTTATTGATGAAATGCCGTTTGTCTTTCCTACAACTTCTCTCTCTGTGTTTCAGTTTGGTAATTCCAAAGCTTTGTAGCCAGTGTCTTCTCATTTATTGCCAATGGCACCCTTGGTGGGTCCCTATGGAGTGTCCAAAGTCCCAAAACAACAGATGCTGGTGTGAATGTGGATAGAGGAACACTCATATACTGTTGGTAGGACTGTGAACTAGTACAACCTCTATGTAAAATAGTATGGAGATAACTCAAAGAACTGAAAGCAAAGTTATCATTTGATCCAGCAATCCCACTACTTGATATTTACCCAAAGGAAAAAAAAAGGCATTCTATATAAAAAAAAAAGACATCTGCACTAGAATGTTTATGGCAGCACAATTCACAATTGCAAAGATGTGGGAATAACCCAAGTGCCCATCAATATATGAGTGGATTAATAAAATGTGGCATGTGTGTACCATGAAGTATTGCTTAGCCACAAAATGGTGAACTAATATCTCTTGTATTATCCTAGATGGAACTGGAGACCATTATTCTAAGTGAAGCATCACAAGATGAAAAAGCAAACACCACATGTACTCACCATTAAATTGGAACTAATCGATCAACTCTTACGTGCTCGTATGAAAATACCATTCATCAGAAATCAAGCAGGTGGGAGGGGGAGGAGGGGATAGGTAAATTCACACCTAACGGGTACAATGCACACTATCTGGGGGATGGGCACACTTAAAACTTTGACTTAAATTGTACAAAAGCAATTTATGCAACTGAAACATTTGTACTCCCATAATATTATGAAATAAGAAAGAAAGAAAGAAAGAAAGAAAGAAAGAAAGAAAGAAAGAAAGAAAGAAAGAAGAAAGAAAGAAAGAAAGAAAGAAAGAAAGAAAGAAAGAAAGAAAGAAAGAAAGAAAGAAAGAAAGAAAGACAGCCTTGGAAGGACTGGACATGGCTGAGGATAGAATCTCTTTGAATATTGAAGGCTATTTCAGGAGAAACCTACAAAACTAAAAAGCAAAGACAAAAAAGACTGAAAAAGAAACTCAGAACAGAATATCAAAAACTGTAAGACAACTACAAAAGCAGTAACATATATGTAATTGGAATACCAGAAGGAGAAGAAAGAAAGGAGGATAAGAAATTTTAGAAACAATAATGATGGAGCATTTCTCCAAATTAATACCAGACACCAAACAACAGATCTATGAAGCTCAAAGAACACCCTGCAGGATAAATGCCAGAAACAGTACACCTAGGCATATCATTTTGAAACTACAGAAAATCAAAGATTGAAAAAAAAAAAAAACACCAAGTGTACTCACTGTTACATTAGAACTAAGTGGTTAGCACTCATGTGCACAAGTGGAAGGAAAATTCGGTGGAAATCATGCAGGTGAGAGGGGGAGGGGATGGATGAAATCATACCTAACACATACAATGTACACCATCTGGGTGATGGGCACACTTAGAACTTTGACTCAAGCAGTAAAAAACCAATGCCTGTAACCAAAACATTTCTAATCCCATAATGTTCTGGAATTTTTTTAAAAGTTAAAAAATAAATAAAATAAAACATAAAACTGTTCAAGAAAAGAATTACATCTGACTTCTACTTAGAAACTACATAAGCAGAAGACAGTGGTGTGAAATTTTGTACCCTGAGAAATTATATTATGTATTTTTATATGTTTCTGGCTTCAATTTGCTAATATTTAGTTAAGATTTTTATATCTACACTTGTGAAAGATATAAGTTGGTAACTTGTACTTTCTTTGTCTGGAAATTTGTCTGATTGTTAAGGTAACATTGGTCTCATGAAAAAAGTTGGGAAGCAGTTCCTGATTTACTTTTGGAAGAAATTGTATAGAATTGGTAGAACTTCGTTTTTACATAATTGTTAGAATTTTCTAGTGAAACCCTCTGGGCCTGTAGTTTTCTTTGCTGGAAGGTTTTATAAAATACAGATTTAATTTATCTGATAAAGGGAAAAATCATATTACTTACTTTTTCAGTGAGGTTTGTTAATTTGTGACTTTCAAGGAATTGTTCCATTTTGTCTAAATTGTTGAGTTCATGGGCATAGAGTTGCTTGTAAAATTCCCTTACTATCCTTTGAAGTCTCTAGTAACAGTCTCACTTTCATTCTTAAATTAGGCAGCTTGAGTCTTCTCTTGTTTTTCATGGGCAGTCTGCATAGTGCTTTATAAATTTTATTGAACTTTTTAGAGAATGAGCTTCTGATTTTATCGACTTTTTTCCTTTGTTTATTCAGTCAGTGAGTGCTGCACAGTTCTGCGATTTTGTTCACCCTTGGGAAAAGAAAGGAGTAAAAAAAAAAAATCTATGAAACTCATTCTGGCTATAAGCTGTTATTCAAGTTTTAATTTTAATTCCTAATCCACCTGATGTTGCTCAGTTTTCAGAGTCCTCAAAAGTTATTTGTCTTATTTCTTACTCTGTCCAGAGTTTTCAGTTGTAATCCCTGGGAGAGAGGCTGTGGCGAGCTCACTCTGTCTTGGCCGGCAGTGGAAGTCTGTGAATTGTCTTGCTGGGGTTGATGTTCTCCTCCTCTATACTGTGAGTTCACTGAGGTCAGAAAGCTTCACTTTCCCTTATCAGTTCATCCTGCATGATTAGCAAAACATCTGGTACATAAACATGTATTTTGTCAATTGTGAAATTCTCTTTTTCAGTATACTTTCAAGGCAGGATTCCTCATTTTCCATCGAGGTTATTACAACATTGATTTTACATCTCATAAGGTGGAATCTTAGAATCCAGATGTATTACTTCCCTATTGCTATATAACAAATTGGTACCAGCACAGAGTCTTAGAATGCACTGTCTCAGTTCCCGTGGGCCAGTGGGTCAGGCATGGCTTGGGTTTCTGCTCAGGGTCTCACAAGCTGTGATCGAGTATTAGCTGGGCTGTGTGCTTATCTGGAGGCTTATAAAGGGGGAATCCATTTCCATGCTCATTCAGGTTGTTGGCAGAGTTTGTTACCTCAAGGTTGTATGACAGAGGCCCTCGGCTTCTCACTGGCCACCCTCTGATCTTAGAGGGCACTGCAGTTCCCAGCCACTTAGCCCTTTCCATGGGTGATTCACATCACAGCTGTTTGCTTCTTCCAGTCTACACGACAATCTCCCTCCAGTCTGGGGAGACATAGTAATTTTTGTTTACTTCAGGGTATTATGAGGATACAAACATTTTGGTTACATTTTATGTCTTTGCCTCTCTCTAGTGAGGGTTAGAGGCATGCCCTTCCCTCTAAAGCTGTACTATAAGGCTACAATAACTAAAACAGCATAGTACTGGCACAAGAACAGAGACATAGTCTTATATAATGTAATGTAGTCAAGGGGTGAGATCCTCCACCTCTGTCATGTAACATGACCTAATCAACAGTGAGATGTCGCATCCCCTTTGCCATTTCCATTGGTAGGAGGCAAGTCATGGGTCATGTCTACACTCAAGGGAAGGGGATTCTACAAGGGCATGGCTCATTAGACATCATCTCATGATGAGTTTACCACAAAAGAAGGTTTACATGTATTTCATGTGAGTATCTAGAATATAATAGGAAAAGGGACTCAGATTGGGGGTGGGAGTGGGTATGTCTCTCATTCTACTTACTGTCATTGTCCTTGTTCCATGTTCACCAGAAGAGTCCATGGGAAATACCACTTGAATGAACAGATCAATCAGTGAGCAGTTGCAACTTAATAGCTGCAGGAACATAGTCCTGCTGACTGAAGTCTGTCTAGAGAGGTTCTAGAATAAAGCCCATTGAAAACCTGATTCAATTTTTCTGTTCTAAAGATTCCCCAGAAATCCAGGCCATTCCCTCTGAAGGTTTCCCAGGGCACAGAAGTTTGTGTTTATCATTTCAGAGTTTTACTTGGAATTCTGGTCCCAGAGTTGTGGTTTCTAACCTGGCACCACTGAGTCTCATAGAGCAATGAAGTTTTTGTTGGGAGGCAGAACAAATGACTAGCGACTCAGTCTGTTGAACTGTTACCCCTATGGTAAGCTGCATTTTCTTATAAAGATCATATTGAATAGGCTCAACTTGTTGAAAATTACCTGGTTAGTGATATTTTGACATCAGTTGGGGGAAACCATAAAAAGCTGAAATATGCAACCTTAGCTTAGATCTATGAATTCTGAGGTCAGAACAGATGAACTGTTATGGAATGACCTGTTGACTTTTCCTGAAGGCAAGATGACCAGACAGGAAACCTGCAGACTCTGACAAACCCCAAATGTCCCCCATAGAGTGCCTGGTGATAGTTTATTTAGACAGACAGCCATTATTTTATATCCAGAGAAATCTTAATCTACCTTTGATACTTGACAAGAAATTATAATATTGACTCAGTAGAAAGTGAGGTTTGGTCTGCTTGATAAATCACAACAAATAATATTTGAGCACCCACTGTATACTCAGCATTGTTCCAGCTGCTGCTGATGCCAAGTGAACAATCCGAGTTGAATGGAGCTGCTATTCTAGCATTCAGTATGCTCCCAAGGTGCACAGTAGGCACTTGGGGACAAAACTCATTTTGGTGGGGGGGAGAGATGCTATGAAGGACAAAAAAGAGAGGCAAATGCTTTGTTTTAGCAGTTTCTGCCTCAGTGCACTGGGACGAAGCTATAAATGTCTTTATTTTTGAAATCGCCTCAAGGAACTCAATTGAATAGAAAAAAAAATTTTTTTTTTCTTGTCCCTGGATGGCAGCTGGATGAAAAGTTTGAGGCTTTGTTGTTGTGAAGAACACTGGCCATTTTCATCAAGTTGTTCAGAATATTCTGGTCTCCCAAAGAAATGCCCAAGCAGGAAGCAGGTACCGGAGCAACATTTTTTTCTAAATTTAAAATAAACCCAGCGGGTTTCGTGCCAAATAATCACCAGCTGCTGTGAGATCAATGCGTGTGGAATTATTAACAGGAAGCAAATTACTAACTACAACCTTTGGAGAAAATTCATCTCAGGCAAGAACTTTCTTGGAAGGATTGTACCCAGCGTGGAAGCGTTTAATTTCCCACAGCCACTCCGCGGGGACCCACGAAGGGGGCCGTCGGCAGTAAACAAGAAGAGGCTGGCTGCACGGCTTTGGAATTACCAAGCTGGAAGGCAGAGGGGGAGTTGCAGGAGAGAAAAAGGGCATTTCATCAACAGTACCTTCAAGCCTTTGTGTACGAACTCTAGGTTAAAATCTTCATGAACAGCTCCCTGTATTTGATCCCGACGTCCTCAAGATGTGTTTACTGCTAATTGTAGGATGAGCCACGTCGTGATGCTTATGGAACGTCACTGCCACAAGAGACCAGAGGGAACATTTAGGTGAAGGTTGTTTTTCATCCAGGGACGTAATGTCTGACCTTGGGCCCAAAACTGGTTAGTGACCTACTAGGGAACTAGAATATTGTTTAGAGATCTTCAGAAAAAGGAGCAATGTTCACTCTACGACATCCAATAGGGTTTGCATACCCTGATGACACTCCCAATCAATACTTAATTCATGACAAAATTAGACCATAAATTGACAAAAACCTTACTGATTCGCAACTACAGAGATGGGCTGAATGTCCCAAACCTCTGTCCCATTTCCTCCTGACGCTGTAGATGACCAGGATTATGTTTGCAGAAGCATCCGGTAGTAAGTGAAGAGACATTGAGAAAGAGGCACAGTGCTCAGCCCTGTATGCCTCAACCACGTCCAACACGACTCTGAGCCTCTGAGCCGCTGCTGTGTCACAGCCTGCACAGCAAGGACTGGGACACAGGTCTTCTGACTTCGGTTGAAAGGAGGCACCATGTATTATAAGGAAGTACATATACTAATCGACCCAGGTTTGCGATGTAGTGCTAGCATTTGCTAACTGCTCAATCTGAAGCAAGGTACTTAACCTTTGGGTTACACTGTCCTAACTGGGAAAAATGCCTTGCAAGAACTCACATTGTCTCCATAAGGAGGTGGACAAGCACACAGACAACTGCAAAACCCAACACCGAATGCAACACCAGACTTATACATAGGATGGTTTGATAGTGCCCTCGGGGGTCACAGGGTTGATACAAGGAAGGGCTTCATAGAATCAAAGATTTCAGAGCTGAATTTTGAGAAGGGGTGAGGCTTACAGGGGGACGGGCGAGATCTGTTCTCCAGGCAGAGGACACTTCACGAGCAAATCGAGAGAACCTGAAAGGGCGGAGATGCATGTCCTGCACGGAGCTCCAGTGAGAGTCGACGGCGCTGGGAGACAAGGGGAAGGCAATCTGGTGGTCGGGCAGCAGACCGGGGTGGACGTTTCCTACGCTGTGGGTTTGGCTTTACCCCGTATTTCACAGGGGCATTTAGATAAGACGCACGCAGCTTGTATTCCGTGAGGTCGACTCCGGCAGCAGTGTGCACGGTGACTTTGACAAAGGAAGAGGAGAGGTGGGGCAGACAGTAGACGGCTGTTGCAGTCTTCCAGGCTGGTGGGGCCAAAGGTCGGCAATAAAGGACGGCGGTCAGGACAGGCGGGGGAATGCCGGGGCAACAACGACAGAGAGAATTCCAGGGCGCAACACACCAAAGGCTTATCTGTTTCCTTCTCACGTTGGTGTTCCTCTCAGGTCAGCCGAGGACTCGGCTGTATTGTCAGGCTGTCTGGTCAGCCCCCGCCGCCTGTCACACTGTTGGCAGTGGTGGCAGAAGAAAACATGCAAAAGAGCACATTGGCTCTCACACTTCTGACAGTGATCCGCTCATTTCTCACACTTTGTTAGCTAAAAAAAGCCGCGTGGCCACACCTGCGCTCTGTATCGTGGGGAAATACAATTCTCCAGTAAGAATGGAAGCTGGACAGTGGTGAGAAACGGTGTCATCTACCAAAATGGGGACGACAGTGAAGAGACGGTCTTTCCGGTACTGCGTGGGCACCTGTAAATAGGCACAGACCCTATATACCTTGTACTGTCGTTAGCTTTCCGTTTTTTGGTAAGTCCTGTAATAAAACTAGAGGGCTATGTCTGTAGGTCCAAACCTGTCACGGATGTTAAAAACATGTGCAAAATCAAAACGTTGACTCCCTCCCTCTATCCATCAACATTTCAGTTTTATTACAATGAAGAGGAAAGCTGGCACTGCATCCCGGTTATTTTTATTAAATAGGGATTTCACACCCATTCTGCTCGTGGCAGGGATTTTTTTTTTTTCCGCACATCTATGGATGCCAGACAAGTTTGGCCTCCATCCTTGGATTTGATTTTACAATTTTCTGGCTATTTTACAAAGTCTGTAGTTGAAAAACATCTGGAGACCAAGCTTCCAGGGTGACTTTCCTGATCTCTCTGCAAGCACACTTGAGGGGCCGACCCATGAGAGGTTACTGTGTGCAGACGGCAAAGGAAAGTGTTTTTCTGAAGGTTGGTGTCATTTTGCCCTGTCTATGAGCTCGATGGAAACATCACTTTTCCATCTTTGTCTGAGTAAGAATAAGTGCTGGATTACGAGTTGAGTTAGGACCAAATCCTCGCAGTCCAGTTCCTCCGGCACACACGGAGATTTGGTGAAGTACCGGGAGCCACCCGTGTGCTTCTCACTTGCATGCTCAGAGTACTGTTAACCATGTTTAAAGTGGCTTGATATTGAACCCCCACAGAAGAGCGCCAAGCACCATTTGCGTATCGAAGAAAATAATCTGTCAATCTAGAATTATGCATGCAATAAAAATAGCTTTCAAAAGTGAAGGTGAAGTAAGAATTTTTTTAGAAATAAAAAATTTGACAGAATCTGTCACCAGAAGACCTGCATTGCTTTCCTCACCAGGCAGAAGAGAAATGACACTGGAGGAAATATGAATCTTCCCAAAGAAATGAGGAACACTGAGAATGATAACTGCATAGATAAAAATCTGAGGCTCTTTATTACTTATATATATATCTAAATATTCCTGAATGTTTAAATAAAAACAGACCAATATCCCTAATGACTATAGATGCAAAAATTTTCAACAAAATCTTAGCTAACCGAATCCAGACACTTATCAAAAAAATAATCCACCACGACCAAGTGGGCTTCATCCCAGGGATGCAGGGATGGTTCAACATACGTAAATCTATAAATGCAATTCACCACATCAACAGAAGCAAAAACAAAGACCACATGATTCTTTCAATAGATGCAGAAAAAGCTTTTGACAAAATTCAACACCCTTTCATGATACGAACACTTAAGAAAATAGGCATAGAAGGGACATACCTAAAAATGATACAAGCCATATATGACAGACCCGTAGCCAACATCATACTGAATGGGGAAAGACTGAAATCATTCCCACTTAGAACTGGAACCAGACAAGGCTGCCCACTATCTCCACTTCTATTCAACATAGTGCTGGAAGTCTTGGCTACAGCAATCAGACAGGAAAATGGAATCAAAGGTATCCAAATAGGGGCAGAAGAGATCAAACTTTCACTGTTTGCTGATGTTATGATATTGTATCTAGAAAACCCCAAGGATTCAACCAAGAAACTCCTGGAACTGATCAATGAATTTAGTAAAGTCTCAGGATACAAAATTAATACACAGAAATCAGAGGCATTCATATACGCCAACAACAATCTAATTGAGAACCAAATCAAAGACTCAATTCCCTTCACAATAGCAACAAAGAAATTAAAGTACCTAGGAATATATTTAACCAAAGAGGTAAAAGACCTCTACAGGGAGAACTATGAAACACTGAGGAAGGAAATAGCAGAGGATGTAAACAGATGGAAATCCATACCATGCTCGTGGATCGGCAGACTCAATATCGTCAAAATGTCTATACTACCCAAACTGATCTACAGATTCAATGCAATACCTATTAAAATCCCATCAGCATTCTTCACAGATATAGAAAAAATAATTTTACGCTTCGTATGGAACCAAAGAAGACCCCGAATATCAAGAGCAATTCTAGGCAACAAAAACAAAATGGGAGGCATTAATATGCCAGATATTAAACTATACTACAAAGCTGTAGTAATTAAAACAATATGGTATTGGCACAAAAACAGGAATATTGACCAGTGGAACAGATGTGAGAATCCTGATATAAAACCATCCTCATATAGCCATCTCATCTTTGACAAAGCAGACAAAAACATATGCTGGGGAAAAGAATCCCTCTTCAATAAATGGTGCTGGGAAAACTGGATAGCCACCTGTAGAAGGCTAAAACAGGACCCACACCTTTCACCTCTCACAAAAACCAACTCACGCTGGATAACAGACTTAAACCTAAGATATGAAACTATTAGAACTCTAGAGGAAAAAGTTGGAAACACTCTCCTAGACATCAGCCTGGGCAAAGAGTTTATGAAGAAGTCCCCAAAGGCAATCACAGCAGCAACAAAAATAAATAAATGGGACATGATCAAACTACAAAGCTTCTGCACAGCCAAAGAAATAGTCACGAAAGTAAACAGACAACCTACAGAATGGGAGAAAATTTTTGCATCCTATGCATCCGATAAGGGACTGATAACTAGAATATACTTAGAACTCACGAAAATTAGGAAGAAAAAATCAAATAACCCCATTAAAAAGTGGGCAAAGGACTTGAACAGAAATTTTTCTAAAGAAGACAGAAGAATGGCCAACAAACATATGAAGAAATGCTCAACATCTCTAATCATCAGGGAAATGCAAATCAAAACCACAATGAGATATCACTTAACCCCAGTGAGAATGGCCTTTATCAAAAAATCTCCAAACAATAAATGCTGGCGTGGTTGCGGAGAGAGAGGAACACTCCTACACTGCTGGTGGGACTGCAAACTAGTTCAACCTCTGTGGAAAGCAATATGGAGATACCTTAAAGCGATACAAGTGAATCTACCATTTGATCCAGCAATCCCATTGCTGGGCATCTACCCAAATGATCCAGTGACACTCTACAAAAAAGACACCTGCACTCGAATGTTTATAGCAGCACAATTCATAATTGCAAGGCTGTGGAAACAGCCCAAGTGCCCATCAATCCAAGAATGGATTAATAAAATGTGGTATATGTATACCAGGGAGTACTATTCAGCTCTAAGAAACAATGGTGATATAGCACACCTTATATTTTCCTGGTTAGAGCTGGAACCCATACTACTAAGTGAAGTATCCCAAGAATGGAAAAACAAGCACCAGATATATTCTCCAGCAAACTGGTATTAACTGAGTAGCACCTAAGTGGACACATAGGTGCTACAGTAATAGGGTATTGGGCAGGTGGGAGGGGGGAGGGGGGCGGGTATATACATACATAGTGAGTGAGATGTGCACCATCTGGGGGATGGTCATGATGGAGACTCAGACTTTTGGGGGGAGGGGGGGAAATGGGCATTTATTGAAACCTTAAAATCTGTACCCCCATAATATGCCAAAATAAAAAAAAATAATTAAAAAATTAAAAAAAAAAAAAAAGTAATGTGTCATATATGAAGGAAACATACAGCAGGACAAACAGAGGTTAGAAGGAGAAACAGATGTGTGCTATTGTATGGTTTGTACACTGTGCTTGAATTGGCATAAATTACTTACAGATAGACTGGGATTTGTAAAAGATGTATATGATAAGCCTTAAAGAAACCAATAAATGACTAAACTAAAAACTATAACTAATAAAGTAGATTGAAGGAATCCATTAAAAATTTCAATTAATCCAAAACAATGCAGAAGATGATGGGAACAAAGAACGTATGAAATAAACAGAAAACAAATAGTGAAACAACAGACTTAAAAAATCCCATTAAGTGTAAATGGTCCAAACAACCCAATTAAAAAACAGGGGATTGTCAGATTTAATTAACAAACAAGATGCAAGTATATACTATAGTGCTTTCAGTCCTTCAATGCACTTGAAATATGAAAATGCAAATAGATTAAAACACCAAAGCAGTTATAAAAGAAAACTGGAGTGACTTATGTTATTATTCAAATTATATTCCGGAGGAAATAAACATTACCAGGGATAAATAGGATCTTTTAATAGCAATAAGGGTGTGAATCCATCAAGAGGACATAATAGTCATGATGGTTAATTTATCTAATAACAAAACTTCAAAAAATGTGTAGAAAAATGAAAGGAACTGCAAGAAGAGGGTAATTAACAATTATAGTTGTAAATTTCAATTCCCCCCTCCTTTAAAAATTGAAAGAAATAGACATAAACTCAGCAAGACTATATTCATCTTCCTGAATATCTGATTTTGTGGAAGAAATCATGTGGATATTGGGATTTTATAGATAAGCTAGTCTTATCTTTCACTGTGGAAGCTTCACTGTGCTTCAGAATAATGCTTCTTTCTTGACTCCAACCGAGAGCATTTATGGAGGGAGAATGTGAAGAGAATATATTTGGATCCAACCTTCCCATAGCATGTGAGGTTCACTGGCACATGAAGTAGCCCAGGGGTTGCATTCTGTCCATGTACAAAAAAACCTGTTGCTAATTAAAAATTTAAGAAATACAGCTGGTTCAGTAACATTAGCCCAGATGGCATTTCAAGAAACCTCTGGTAAGGCTTGGGGCAGACAGTAATTCTGCATGATTTATCACCCAGGTAGGGGTATAGGATGATTGGCCACATCCACTTCAGGTGGCAAAATACATTCGAGGATGTAGAGGTGAGGCCAGGTAGAGCCTGTGAACCCCATGGATCACCCAGGAGCAAAACAGACTGCAGCTCTATCTCCTCTGCTTGTCAGCATGTTTAGTAACTAAGGAATAGAGGCTCTTCTTCATTAAGTTTCTTGCAGATTTCTATGCAATTTTTCAGCCTCTTCGTATGATATAATGAGCAAATAAATTAAATACATGCTTTAAATTCTACTGTGTAAGAGCAATATGTTAGATTTGTAGGGGATGAAATGGTGGAATATTTCCCAGAATTTGTTCCACAGAAAACTAATTTTATCACTGAATGGTGGGTAATGTGTTAAGAAAGACAAAAAAGTGGGTTTGTAGCTCAGGACATATTGGATAAAGAAGGTCACTTGTATTTTGATTTTTTTTTTTTGAGTTAAAATTGCAGAACTTATCAGAAGTTGTAACAATTTAGTGAATAAAATGAGTGACTCTCCAATCCTGGATGCATTGATTTTGCTACTAGAATTCCATAATACATTTTTGGGCTTCTGTGTTTGATGAATTGAGGGAGGGAGGCATGTAGCACACCAGCCACTTCCCTTCATCTCTGGTCCGTGGCTGGGAACCTCACCTTGGCTGATGCTGTGGTTTGGAGAGTCCCTCATTTTGATCAGCTCAACAAAGGTGGGTTCTACACTGAAGTGACCTAAAGCTCAGGCAATCTGAGTGACCTTGCTCGACAACAAAATCCACAAAGTTATAAATATGAGACTGTGTAAGAAATGGAACATTTATTTAGAAAGAAAATATAAGCAACAACAAATTTCTAGAACATCAGAGATTTAGGTCCTAATCTTTTTCTGAGCTGTTTTTAGGCAATTGACAAGATATGCTCACATAGAAATACCCTTTTGTTGCAAATTCCATCCTCACACGCACACACAACTGAGAGTATTTCCAGCAACTCTGGACACTAATGGGAAGAGGGGTGCTGAGAGATCGAGGGGCCATCAGAATTCAATTGCTTCAGGCTAAATGCTCCCTGGTGGATGCCTCTGGTCTCACTCTCCTTCCCAGAAAACTCAGGACTCTAATTCCTGTATTACAAATATAAGTATCACTGCGAAGTTTCTAATATGACAAGATAAGCTTTTAAAATTTGTAACAGTTGCCAACATGTACTTCATTTAAAATAAATCATAACTAGCCTGGTCAACAGAGTGAGACCCTGTCTCTACAAAAATAGGAAACTTAGCTGGGCATTGTGGTGCACACCTGTAGTCTCAGCTACTCTGGAGGATGAGGCAGGAGGCTCCCTTGAGCCCAGGAGTTTAGGCTGCAATGAGCCACAATGACGCCACTGCACTCCAGCTTGGGGGACAGAGCAAGACCCTGTCTCAAAAAGAATCATAATCTATTTCATTATAATTTTATAAATCTCTTAGAAAAACATGCAATCGTATGCATAGTTAACAAGTTGGTCTCCCTCCAATCAGGCCAATTTGTTGTCTGGAAGTGGTTTATTTCTCTTCTGCCATAGTGGGACAGACTGGATTTCGGGTTTAAGCTTATGGAAAAGCAGTGTGTAATTCTCCTTTGCACAATGTTTAGCACATTTCTGGAACTAAGGAAGTGTTAAGAATGATTACAGAAGAGGTTGCTTTTGATCCAAGAATATATTAAACACATGGTATAAAGTTCTGGGATAAACAGAGTGCTAATAATTTTGTTATATTTTGCTTAAATTGTGAGCTGGTGTTAACTGACTACAAATCGAATTGTCTCCAAAGGAAGTCAATTAGAACAATTAAGGGAGATGCTCAGTATTGGATTTCGGAGTGGAGATTAAAAATAAAAAAAGACCTAAATTCATGCCTTAGATGACTACCAGATGATAACTCCCTCTAAGTAGCAGGGTGTGTGGGGGAGCACATCCAAGGGAGTGTAACTGGGAAAGACAGAATGAAATTAAGCAAAAGAAAATTGAGCAAAGGAAAATTAAAGCAATCTGAACAGTGAGGGCTATTAAACCATTGAAAAGTCTCCCGAGGGAAGTGATGGAAACCTCCTTGCTTGAGTCATTTCAAAATCGACAAAGCAACGGAAAATGTACTGCAGGGAGCAATGCTGTGCCTGCAGGGAGCGGACGCGATGATTTAATAGTTCTTTTCTGCCTCTCATTTCCACGTTCTGTGAAATTGTATTGCAGCTAAGAAACCAGATATCCTTCACTCCAACAGGATGTGTACAGAGGCTTCATCTGAAGCACAAAGTTGAAAAGAAAAAAAATGCATTTTAAAATTCTATCAGACTTTCACAGTCCTTTCATAAACGTGGGTTTCAGATATGCTGTAACACTGGAATTTTAATTTAGCCTTGTGTTCCTTCTGCTTAACATGGAAGGATATCTAGAACTTTAATTAATGAATCATCCTGAATCTTAACTTGTGTTTGTCCTAGGAAATACTAGGAATACTAGGAAAAATAAACAATTTTTTTTGAACTTTCCATGTCAACATCCAAAAAAATGACAGCTCAGAAAATAAGCATTAAACACCAAAAACTCACGTTGGCACAAAAGGAAAAGAGGAGTGCGATGAGTGTTAGGTTTCTCTTTGCACCTAGAAATCTAAGGATCAGTATGTTATTTTTTTATAAAAGGGCCCTTGAATTTCATTGCTGTGTTATTCTTTGTTAGAGACATTAGAGCTGATCTTAATAGCCAAGGGAAAACTTGTGTAGAAAGAAACCTATGTATATGCTGAAAACGGAAAAGCCCCCTGAAATCAGTACTGGCTTTTTACCTTGGAAGCGTTTACGATGAAGACCTCGGTGTGATTCCCAAATCAAAGACAGCTCACCATTCATTGCCTTTTTCGTTGTTACTTTAAACTCGCATAGTACTGATTACTTCACTGTGTACCAGACTTTTCTTTTGGCCAATCTTTTTCTCTTTGCTTTTAGGGTTGGGAAGTTTCCGTTGACATATTTTCTGGCTTTCCGATTCTTCCCTCAGTTGTGTCCAGCCTCTTGATGAGCCTGTCGAGGACGTTCTTCATCTCTGTCGCAGCGTTTTCCATTTCCAGCATTTGCCCTGGTCCTTTCTCAGAGTTCCCGTCTATCTGCCGCCACAACCCGCCTGCTCTTGCGGCTGCCCCTTTGCCCCATGAGCGAGCGTCCGTTGTGTATTCATCGCTGCTATTTTAAATCCTCAGTCTGGTGATTCTAAAACTCTGCCGTAGCTGAGTCTGATTCTGATGCTTGCTTTGTTGCTTCCAACTGTGTTTTTTTTGCCTTTTAGTATGCCTTTTACATTTTCTGGCTGTTTTTTGATTTTGCTTTTTGACTTTTTTGTTGAAAGTTCAGTGTGATGTATTGAGTAAAAGGCACTGCGGTGGATACGATTTAGTTGTGAGGCTTCACGTTTATCTGGCTAGGAATTAGCCCGTGTCTGTTATTCGTGGTGGCTATAGGTGTCAGAGGCTAAACTTGCCTCTAGTGTCTTTGTTTCTGCCTTCCCTGGGGTGTGGGTTTCTGTAGAGACTCCTTCTTAAATAGGGTCTAGCCTTTCAAGCCTCTGAGCTTTGATCCGCTGTTATTTCCCAGGAGGTGCTAAGGGATGAAGGGAGGGGACTATTTTATAATCCTGTGATTAGGTCTCAGGCCTTTCGTGAGCTTGTGCTTCTGAGCTGCACCTTGCACAGGTCAGTTAGGTTGTGATAAAACCCACAGCGGGTAAGCTCTGATAAAACAGTTTCTCTTGAATGCAGCCCTTTGTCAAGAGAAAAGAAGGCTCTGTGTGTCTTTCAAAATATTTATTCCCCTCTCTCCCTGTTAGGATCATGAGAGGATTTTTCTCCCCTCAGGTAATTTATACCCTAACAGCCTGGTAAGGTCCTGGAGGTAAAATTTGTGACTATGGGCACCTCATCTAAGACTAGGCCATGCTAGAACTTTGAACCTTCAAGTTAGTCCACGTTATGGAAAGTCTAGCAATCTCACAATTACAATTTAAGTTTTCTATCCTGTTAGGATAATTGATTATGTGAAATACACACACACACACTCAAGTATCTATTATACATGTGTGTGCACATGTATCATATAATGATATTTGAAGGAAATCTTTGTATTCCATATACAGTATATATTAATACATATATGACAATGTATATACACACAAATATTTACACCCCTATATGATACATATATGCATACTTATATATATGTGTGATATTTATACGTACATATCTAAGCATTAAGTTTTAAAAGGTATTTCTAGAAAAAGGAAATTTTTGCTGCAGCAAATGATAAACGCTTCTTTTGTACTTTTGACAAATGTACTCTCTCTCCCCATCTCTCCTTCTAGTGCCTATACATGCCTCTCCACCCTCCCTTTTCTCCATATCTGCTGTTCTAACAGCACTTAGAAAGGTTACCTAGCATTATACCCCCAGTAGTTACAATTGAGGTAAGTCGTCTCATTGCACATGTTAAAAAAACGCGTACTTTTCCAGAGTCAAGGATACTCATTCTTAAGTTCACTTTCCATACACTTTTGTTCAAAGAAGGTGTATTATTCTTTCTGCTTTGTTCTGCTAGCTGCAGTGTTGAAAACGCTGCTAACCGTGATTTGAAAAGCTGACCTCTGATCCTCTGATTTTCTCTTTCTTTTTCCTGCCTCTTCCAAGAGAGCGGATAATAGAGGAGCCCTGTTGGTAGACCATTCAGGGCCAATAATATGTCCGTCGCATAATGTTCTTAGGCTATTATGTTTGAGTAGATTTTTTTAACTCTTCATTCTAGAAATATTAATCAGATGAATATTCACAGTTTAACAAGCATAACCATGTAAAATCTAACAGAAGGGTGCTTGACCTGAGGGAAACTTCTGTACAATATGAAATGCAGCACCACACTTTCAAAAGAGACTTAAATACACTCAACTTTCTTCATTTTACTTATTTAAAATTGGTGCAGAGACTTGAGAGAGCTGTCATTTACACCCTGGGCTGTGACTAATGCCCAGTTTCAGAGCTGTGCCTCCCCTCCTATCTTTGTTCAACTTCAAAGGAGTCTGGAGGCAAATAAAGGGCTCTCTTTGGATATGAATCACCACACTCCCTGCCTCTCCTTTACACCTAAATACCGGCTCTTTCACGCACGGCTCGCGGATGTGGACGGTCTGGAGGAGCCATGAAGCCAGGGTGAACCAGTATCGAGCAGATTGCTGAATTATCCCTAAGAGAAGACATCGGGAAGCAACTTAGTGTAGTCCAACCCTTTCAATTCACAGATGAGAAAACTTAGGCTTTAAGTTACTCACTGCTTTGTCAACACTGCCTAGCTGGTTGGTGGGAGAGAAAGAGCTAGGAATAAACTATCCGAACTCAACCCGATGCAATTTCCATTTTCCATTTTGATTGTTGGACTTATCGTGCACTCAGCATCACAGATAACTTGGATCTATTAAGATGAAACGCCATATACGGGAAGTAGTTATTTTTCTTATAGGGTATACATTTTCCTCACAGACCAAGCAAACAGATAGAGGCCTGCATGTGATGGGATAAGCTGCCCCGAGACTCCTTTCTGTGTAGTAACCTGCCCTGACATCCTAATAAAAAGTTCACTGTAAAATCTTTGGCAAAAACCAAGTGTGTAGGGTCACTTTACCTCCTGGAGGGCTGTCATCCTGTGCCTTGCCATGTGGGCCTGTACTTTATATGTCAAGAGTCATTCCTTTTTAATGTAAGTTATTGGGTGATCAGCACCTCAGAAAATTTAATATGGTTATTCAAAAAAAAAAAGAAATCTTATTTTTTTCCTATTTTTTAAAAAAATATAATTGTTTTCATTCTTTTATCCATGCACCTTGATATGTGGTCTGATTTTTTATTAACCTTTTTTCTCTTCTGATGGCACTCACATCTATGTGGCATATCCACAGACCGGATGCCAATACCATTCTCTCCTTTATTTATCAAGTGACGTCCTGCCGCACAACCCACATCTGCCCTTGGCTTAGTAGACAGTAGACTTGCATGTAGAGTAGCATTCATGTGGGGCGTATTCTGAAGGTGGCACAGAAAGACTGTGCCCTTTCATGCTCCTTGCAATGCCCAAGACCTTGAATATACTTGGTCCACACCTGCTCTTTCATTTCTAGTTCAGACCTGGCACTTTCCAACTAAGTTCATGTAAAAACACCTTACAAGGTAGGAAATGTTTTGTTTTATTTAGAAGATGTGATGTAATGACAATAGCTAATGCTTATGCACAGAGCTTAATATATGGTAGGAACTCTGCAGTCAGAGCTTTTAGTGTTATCTGAGTCTCTTTTAGGTAGGCAATCTTATCCCCATTTACAGGAAACAGAGTCACGGAGGATCTGTGTGACTTACCCAAAGTCATGCTACTCATGAATGGCCCCACTGGAATTTGAATTCCAAAACTGTGCTTCATACACATTGTGCAACATTGACCACAGTTGTGGCAAAATGAGACGAAATAAGAAACCCAAATAGGCAAGCAACGTGTGGGTTTGAAGTTCAGCTCCAAACTGAAGCTAGCTACATGGGACCAAGCTGTATTTCTAAATTAGTTTGACTGTTAGTTCATTTGTTTGTTAAATGGAAATATAGATGCATATGGAGAATATTTCTCTCCATTTATTTTGCACTTTATGATCCTCCATTTGGAAGTAGTGGGGTTTTGCGCTGCATGGAAGAAAACAGAAATAACCTGCAAGATCTCTTGGCTTTACTTAAGGTCACTGAGGAAGGTTGAGTGTGCAGAAATAGGCCAATAGACTTGGAGCAGAAGAGGAGGGAAGTGTTTCCCTGGACTAGACAGAGGATGGGTAGACAGATGAGAGGTAGATGGATAGATAGATAGATAGATAGATAGATAGATAGATAGATAGATAATGATTTCCCCGGTTGGAGCAAAGAGTGATGCCTCAGCCTCTTAGAGTTGGCTCCAATGCTGTTTCCTGGTGACATTTCTAAAGCAGCTGTGAGAGCCCAGGAAGGAATGGTTCTCAGGATATAAAAGTATAAAGAGGTGGGACCAGATCTACAGAGATCTGAGGCTTCCAAAAGATTCCCAGGGAGCTGCTGACCTGGTGGACCACACAGACAGGGACAACGGCCATCTCAGCAGCACCTGGGTGGACAAGAAAACAACCACCTGAGGTCAGCCATCGTCAGAAGCTGGGGACTGTGGTCCATCCCTGGTAGGGGAGATGGGAGGAAATCCACAGAAATGACTACAAGTGGTTTTCCTGTGAGCCCATCATATTGGAGCTTGGAATAAAAGGCTCGGTTATGTACATACAATATGTTATTCATTGCAGATATGTTTTAAATACCTAACATGTGTCAAGTACTAGGAACTCGGAGCTAATATAAAAAATGTGCAATAAAATACAGGATATTATCCATGATGACTATGTAAGTGCTCATGTCACTGGCATTTAAAGTGATTAACAATTTGTTTAAATATTTGCATTACTTCCGTTTGATGCCAAAGCTATACAGTAACCATCAAAACTAAGAAAAACACAACTCTAGGACACAGCACTTGGGGGTTTTGGATTGGATCTTGGCCAAATCCCCCTGGCATGATGACTCCTGGGCATGAGGGGTCAGAGACAAGGACAGCGAATGAGCAGCTGGAGAGGAAGAACGAGCACGGTGGGCAGAGGGCGTGTAGCCACCAGCAGGTGATGTGTTCTTTAAAGATGCCCACAGGGCACGTGCTACTCTGTGCCCCATATCTTACACCAAAGACAGAACAGATGCAGGATTTCTGGACCGGGTCTCTGGAATCCAGGAGGAAGTGTGTCACTGGGAGGACACACTAGGTGTCCCAGGCCCCAGGGCCTCCAACTACGGCCTCACGCCATTGTCATCAGAACTCGCCTCGGGCTGGCAGGCCCGGCTTGTCTCACCAGGCATTTTACCAATACTGATTACATACATGTCTTTGCTGAGTAAAATTCACTGCACGTGTTCATGTCATTAACTGATATAAAAACAAAGAGTTAAAAATAATCGAATGAAGTTGATTTAATCCAAGAAGACCAGTCAACTGGGAAGCAGGGGGTGGCAACAGAGGAAACAACATCTACTTCTTTGTGATTCAAATGGTAATATAAGCAGTTGCATACGGACCACCAGCTTCTTTCCAAGGTGTATTTTTGCCTGATAGGTAGAACAGGTACTACTCATAAAACTACTGTTTCTCAGAAGTTTTTTTTTTAAAGCGATACATTCTTTCAGAAGGTGGAGTCTTACTCTGGGGTATGATTGGTTAAGCCAGAGTTGATTTTCTGAAACAGGGTTGGGGGCTCACGTTTTTCCTCCTTAGCTGTTCCCAACATAGCTTCTTGGGGTGGCGGGGGCTCTCTGGAGGTCCTTGCTGTAGTAGCCTCTGTGCTTCTCTAGGGAGGGAAGAGAGACTGTGCCCATCTTTGTCCCTCTAGCAGGTATTTGTAGAAGGGGACCGATGATCACCCTACCCTACCAGGTAAGCAGGACCAAAGCTAGAACCCACTGTCCTAACTTCCAGCCCCAGACTTTTCTCCATTACCCAAGAAACTGATGTATGGATTCTAAATTTTACATATCAAAGATGACATGGATTTCTGAAGCCAAAAGTGACACCATACGTTCAGTCCAAAAAAAAAATATCAATATAACAGGAAATCTGCGGGTTGTTTTCCAGTTATTTCAAAATCTCCTAAGCATTCCGGGGGAAAATATATTTACCACAGCTAATAAGGCTCTGTCTCTCCACTATCATTACATTTCTTCAAAGCATTTCCAATAAGAACACTCCAAATTATCTTCCCTCAGCTAGTTCATCTGTTCAGTCAATAAGCAACGTTTTATTGCTTTTATGAATTAAGCCCACTTTGCATCCAATCATTTTGCAAACATCTGTAGCAGAAGCAGTCTGGGGAGCTTTTGAAAAATCAATCAGAGAGGAACAGCTTTCACTTCATGTGTTGGGCTTTTAAAAAAAAAAATTTAATAAAGTATTTACACATGTTTGCTGTGCCTGAAACGGAAACACGGCAGAGGCAGGATTCGACTTATTGCAGAGAGAGGGTGACAGTGTACAGGCTAAGGTGACTCCGAGCCCGCTGCCGGCCCTTCCTTCCCGCGGCTCTCTGCAGGGGAGAGTTTACCACCGGCCACCGCCCCGGCCACCGCCCCGGCCACGCGGCTCGGCTCGCCCCGAGCTGTTAGGCAGGGGCGTCTGCCGAAACGCATTTGTTCGTTGGTTGAAGACACCCATTCTTGTTTCCGTCTGACATTTCTATGAGTTTTGCCTGTGAAGGGTAAAAAGGGAAGTTCTTGGTTCTAACGAGGTGCCTAGGGCTGGTGGTTATAAACGAAAAAAGTTTAAGTTCTCTGTTGAGGGTTGAAAGTCTATAGGAGCATTCGATGCTGGTTTCAAAAAAACCACTGAGAGCGTGAAGCAGAGGGTGATATGGAAAGAAGAGGAGGGACTGTCCTACTCAACTTGCAGGATACGGAGGCTGAAATCTCAAGGTCAAGGTTGCGAACCTCAGCATTTTCCAGAAGGGACTCTGAGGTCAGCTTGGATACCTTAGTTACTTCTGGGAAAAAACCTGGAGTGTATTGATTTTTTTTTTTGAGCCTTTTTTCCTTTATGTGTGTTGTCTTTTTTTTTTTTTAATTTCAGCATATTATGGGGGTATTTGTGTTGTCTTTATAACATTTTGGACTTATTTTTTAGTATTCAGTGTGTTCTTGTGCTGTGTGGTTTTGTCCTGCGTGCTCAGACTCAGAGGGTTGCTGGGGTTCACGTGGTGAAACTCGAGGGGACGAGAGAGGCACAGGTGGCACATTTAGACACCTGGCTGGGGCTGAGACCCACGGACCATCAGCCACTGAACCCAAGACTCTAGGGCTGGAGGGGGGTCGTTCTAACCGAAATCGCTCACTTGATGAGCAATTCATGGCCAGCCATGTGGACGGTTTTTGTCAGGGAGAGAACCTCAAAACAGTGAGTGTCAGTATAGGGTTCTGTACCCGTTTCATTTGCTGTTTCCCTCTCTGTCTTTACACCGATGGGTCATTTTCTTTCGAATGAGGTAGTAGTGTTATGCCACCAGAGGTGTTCCTTGTTATTAGCAAGAGAAAGATGTCTTTCAGATAGTGAGCTCATTTTGAAGAATAACACAGTTTGGGGCAAAATAGGACGTCGAATTTGCCCGCCTTGCAGAAGGCAACACAATGGGACAACACAACACGCTCCACAGCTTGATGGGTTGTGTCACCAGCACACTGGGTCCCCGGAGGGGTAGGAGGAGGGGCTGGATGGAGTCTCACGGATGCATGCCGGAGGACCCTAGCGTTTTCTAAGGCACACCGGAAGAGAAGTTAAGAAGTAACCCTGAACTCAGCCCTGAGCAGCCGGGAGTATAGCTGGGGAGACAGTTATCTTCTCCCTGGGCATGGATGGCTTGGGACTGGAGCAGAAATGGGGCAGAGTTCAATTTTTTATCCAAAGGCAGCTTTCAGAAAAGTCCGTGGCTGCCAGGTGGCAGCTGAGAAGCGGCTGTGAATCAAGGCTCGCCCTGTGCTCAGGAGACGGCTCCCGCCTCTGCGTGCAGGCCACGTGCAACGCGCGCTTCCCCCGTAGCCACCTCTGAACTACAGACTGCAAGGATTCAGGCAGAGCAGCAGGCGTCCTTGCTCCAGCGCCCGCCCCTCGGGGAGGCACACTTGCAAGTGACGTCTAAAAAGCTGTGACCCGCTTTGCACCGAAATGAGGCAGAGAAAACTCTAGAAAACTCTAGGCTCATTCCTCAGTTATTGAAAACGAAGGTTTATCATCAGCTCCTTGGCAAATATTTGCTATAGTGGTCATTATCACAGGCGTTAGAATGCTGCTATAATTGCCGGGAAGAACCATACCTGCCTATTTTCACACACTTTACCACAAATGGGTGGTTCCCACAAGCACAGTGTTTTAACATGCTATCTTTTTAAAGAAAAAAATATGTAATGCAACTTTACTTTGACAAGTACTGAAAAAAAAAGATTATTTTTTGTAGCATGAGAATATTTCTGTTTAAGTTACTAGAGCATCATTATCCTGATTTAGTATTTCACGGTTTCTGGTTCTACCCTTAAAAAAGCAAACATTGGAATAACGGCAAAATCCCAATTCTGTTTGTGATTTGCTCTGTGGCTAGCTAGCAGCATTCTGGTTTAAAAGGTGGTTTTGATTTTGCTTCTCAACTGCTGCTGGCGCGAATGCCCCGAATCACAGAAGCCCAGTTCTTTTGTCACTATTCACTGCGGAACTCCAGGCATCTCAAGTGAGATGCTCAGTGCCTCTTCAGCCGTCTGCCTTCTCCAACTCAGCTGCTCTTGCTTTCTGATGCCTTTGAGTTTATTCTCCTAGGGGAGTGTGTGCCGTGCTCTAATCCACATGCTGAGGACTGGTGACCGGGCTACTTCCCGCATTGTACCCTGTCCTCTGGGAGCAACGCCTGCTATATGTGGACGGGATCTTCTCGTTTCCCCTTTGGTTGGTGGAAAGGGGTGAGTGTGACTGGTCTTTGCATGAGTGGGCCTAAGGGGATCTCAAGGGTCCTTGTGAGTGAAGAGGGAGGCCGGAGAGCGGAGGAGGAGGTTGCAGGTGCAAGCCGGGCTGGAGCTGCTGTGTGATGTCCAGACACCTGGCCCGTGTCTGTTGCTGGGACGAGGAATAGACTCTGTCCCTCAGAGCGACTCCTTTGCTCACGCCTAGTTCATTTACTACCCAGAGTTTACTAAACACTGAATTTGCTAAGCACTGGCTTGCCAGGACATGACTCCTAGTTCTTGGTTTTCTACCTTCTTATTTCTTGCTCTTTCCCGAATGCCTTATTAATTGTTCTGCTACTCCTTCCTCCAGAGGCACTTTCTTCACTGAGCTCCCCTAACACTATCTCTCCTGGCTTTCATTGCTCTGACTGATGGAAACTACATTTCCTATGGATCCTCCTCTTCTTTCAATTTCCAAATGCTAGAGTGCTCAGGCCCTGCCCTTGGACTGCTCTTCTCCCTGACCACCCTCTCTGCCTTTGTGCTCTTGCACAGTCCCATGGCTGCAATTCTCACCTATGTAGCGATGACCTCCAAATTAAAGTCTCCTACTGAGATTTCTCCCTAATCTCCACATTTGTATGTTCAGTTGCCTACTTAACATTGTGTCTGCTGTGGGTTGAATTATGTTCCCCCAAAACAACATGTACCAATCCTGTGAATATCTTATAAAATGTAATCTTTGCAGATGTAATCAAGTTCAAATGAGGTCATGCTGGATTAGGGTGGGCCCCGCCCCGCTATGACTGGTGACCTTAGGAGAGGGGAAGAGATGCAGACGCAGGGAGAGTGCCAGGTGGGGATGGAGGCAGAGATTGGTGTATCCACAAGCTAAGGAATGCCAAGCATTGCTGGCAACCACCAGCTGTTGGAAGAAGCAAGGGAGGATTTTCTTCTAGAGACTTCAAAGAGAGCACAGCCTGGCTGACACTGTGATTTCAGACTTTTAGCTTCCAGAGCCAAGGGACAATAAAATTTAGAAGTTTTAAGTCACCCGGTTTGTTATGGCATTTTGTTATGACAGTCCTAGAAAACAAACACAGTGTTCAAAACCAAACTTCTGATTTTCTTCCCTAGCCTTTTCTTTGTGGAGTCTTCAATTTATGAGCAATGACAATTCCATTGTTCTTGTTCTTCTGGCCAAAGATCTTGGAGTCACCACCTTGTCACTCATCTGGATTATTTTAGTAACTCTGGCTTGGTCTCCTTTCTCATCCTGGTCTCCCCCACTCAGCAGCGCATTCGCCAGCAGCAGGGGCTGTGCTGGGCTTGTGGCCCCAACCGGGTTCAGGTCTTTCTGCAAATGCCACCTTTTCACGAAGATTCCCAGCCAGGGTGACTGACGCCGCCTCTCCCCTCTCTCACTGTGCTCATGCTCACCCTGCTTATTTTCCTCTGTGGCAAATATCAGGAAGACATACATGACATAGTTCACCTGTTTGCTTTTTTCTTTTCTGCCCCCCCTGCACAGGAATATCAGCTCTACGAAAGTGCAGATTTTGGTCTGTTTCATTGCTATATCCTCAGCAGGCAGATCCGTGTCTGGAGTACAGGAGCTCTGCAAGCATTTGCTAAATGAATGAGTGGATGGCTTTGGCCAGTCTTCAGATGTATTGTGTCTGTTAGTTATTTCCTTCTTTGTCCTCATTCTTCTCCATGCCAATCCGTCTGGCTTGGAAGAAGTAGCTCAGCAAGAAATTGGGCCCTTTCGCTCTTTCCACCTGCGTGAAATCTGGGCTGGGGAGCGGGACCCACAGCAGAGGAATGGCCAGGACTTTGTAGAACTTAACTTTGACAATAATCTAAGAATCATCCTGTCTTTTCCCCTCGTTTAATATCTTGATTGGAACAACTGCAGCAGCTTCTTGGGAGGCAAAATGGAACTGAAAGTTTCACTACTGAGTTACGTGTGAAGCCGTAAGCCCTTTGAACACCGAAGTTACTCTAAATGTTTATGTTCCAGGATATTAAGACCCAGTTCAAAATCCATATCCTCTTTACCCTGATATTTTTCAAATGTATCTATTTTTCACTCGGGCTCTATTCTCACTGGCATCATTTCTCAATGCTTATTATTAATTTTTTTAACCTTATATTTTACCAGGAACTTATCTCCTCTACTGTAGGTTTCTTGAGGAGGGAATATAATATCGTAATTTCTCATCCTGTTCTTTAGCTGGTAATTTAACATTTTGTATTATTGTTATTTATTTTTAATTGACAAAAATTATGTATACTTATGGTGTACAACATGACGCTTTGAAATATGCATACATCGTGGAATGGCTAAATCAAGCTAATTAATGAGTGCACTGCCTCACATATATGTCATTTATTTGTGAAGAGAACACTTAGCATCTACTCTCTGAGCAATTTCCAAGTATACAACTCATTGTTATTCACTATGGTCACCATGCTGCATGATAGATCTCTTATTGAGCTGGTAAATTTTAACTAGTGGGTCTCAGTGAGTGTCTGTTTAATTAAATATTATTTCTTTCACCATTAAGTTGTGTTCCCAAGTTAATTCAAACAAGAAAACAACTAAGAAGCTGAGTCAATAATCTGTCATATCACCTCCTATAGGAAGCCCTCCCTGCATTCCCAAAACTCAATCGTGGGGAGCGGAGTGAGCAGGGCCAAGGTACGTTGAGATTCTACCCTGATCAGGCTGCAGGCTTCACTGTGTTGTGTCATCCAATGCTGCCAAATAAACTGGTTACTTATCCCCATGTCTCTTCTGAGGAAACCAAGAATTCCAAAGGCTAATAAATAACTAGCTAAAGTTCTGATAGCTTCCAGGGGCAGAGGTAGGCTCTTTAGGCTTCTTCATCATCTTTCTGAAAGTGAATATATAGTGAGGATGCTGTCAATTGGGTGAGCTGATGCTCTGTGTGCCACAAAACCCTCTTCATTCTGTGCCTATTTGCAGAATGTGAAATTTCAAGTAGAGACTCATAAAGAAATGGCAGGCATATTCTTTTGTCCTGGAATGCCACCCTGCCTTCTGTCCTGAGAAACCTCTTTAAGTTTAAAATAAACAGTCTTGCAGGGATCCTAGGTCCTGTCTTCCCTCTTCTTCCTGTTTCCGTTACTTCTTACACACAAGGTCATACCTGGTGCCCAGATGGACAAGGTGGGAACTATGGACATGTGAAAGTTTTCAAAATGATGTTATGTTGTAAAGAAAGTCAGATTCATACTTACGACAAAGCATTATATCTTCACTTAGTAGCCACAATATCGTGATGTCAGACGCAGCACTAAACAACAGTCGTCTCCTAGCCATGTCAGGAAAATGAACGCATGTTCCTTAATAATCAGGAAAACTCAACTCCCGAAGGGTGGGGCTGACATTCTGAGACTGGGCTGAGGTCCTAGACACTTAGAAGATTAAAGCCAGCCAGATTCGTGCTGCCCCCAAGTTCAAAGAAACAAGATTCATAAATACGTGCAAGGTCTGTTTTGTGTGTCCATGTGACTGGGCTGGGAGATGTGCAGATAGATGGCAAACACTACCCCTGGCTGTGTCTGTAAGGGCATTTCTGGAAGAGACGAGCTTTTGATTCAGTAGACCCTCTGAAAAAGAAGGTCAGCCCTCACCAGTGTGGGTGGCATCCCCTGATCCATTGATGGCCCCCCAAAAAGTAAAAAAAAGTAGAGCAAGGTGAATTCTCCTCTCTGTCTCCTTGAGCTGGTACATGTGTTTTCTCCCACACTTGGGCATTGGAGCTTCTGTTTCTTGGTACTTTGGAGTGGACTGAATTTCACCACCATCTTTATGGGTCTCCAGTTTGCAGAGGGTGAGATGCAGTGGAATTCTCCACCTCTATAATCACGTGAGCCAAAGTTCATAAGTCTTCTTTTGTATCTATCTATATCTATCTATCTATCTGTCTATCTATCTATCTATCTATCTATCTATCTATCTATCTATCTATCTCCTATTGGTTCTGTTTCTCTGGAGAACATTGACTAACAATGCAGATTTAGAAGTGATGCTGAGATGAGGGTTTGCTCTAGATGTAAGGGTGTAAACACATGTGCTGGCTGGTGGAGATGTTATTTCAGCTCATAGCCTATGTATATACCTGAGGCCAAGAAAACCACAAAAAAAAACCAGTTTTAATCATTGATAAGACCTTTTATTATCAAATTAAGTGGACTTACTGGACTAGTCAAGACTGAGCCAAAACATTGACAGTCTGAGGAAATTGGAAAAAAAATCTGTAGCTATTTTGAGGACCCAGGAACAGCAATAGTAGATCCTAGGTAGACTTGTTTGTCATCCAAAGCCTGTCGTGTGTTCTCTGTTCTCGTCCTGGCTTCCCCAGGGCTCCTTAACTTATTACAACTTGCCATTTATCCCTTCTTGTTCCCTACAATTAGAAAAGAATGATGCTTGAACCCAAATCACCTTTGGGCCAAGGTTCCTTTCAGAGCATTTGGACGTGTTTGTTTTGCTAAAACGAGCATCCAATACAGTTTATTAAAAAACAATAAAATCTGAAAACAAAATTTTTAGACTTCTTTGTGATCTTTCTGAGATTCAATCTGTAGTCAGGACAGCTGTCGATGGGTAAATGATGTTTTTTGTGCAAACACTGGTCATGTTTGAAGGGGAAGCTCATCGTTAATGCATTATGCAGCTAGATTTATAGCTTTCCTTTGCTTATTAAGGCTTTTTTGGGAGAGAAACACTCATGAAAAGGAAAACAAAGACCAAAGGATTTCTAAGACTTTTGTTGTACGCTTCACCTCTGGGCAACTTTTGCTTGTTGTGTATTGGAAAGGTGTAGGGTTTGCATTTAAATATTTGCATGTCAAAGAGGATCCCTTCTTTCACTAATGCTCTCCAAGATATGTCAAAACAATTTTAATATTAAAACAACTATCAGGCACTTTTCTCAAATTCCCTGCCAATCAAACAAAAAAGTGTTAGAGTCCAGGGAATGAGAGATATCGAGTGCTAGTTCTCCTCTGGCTGCCTTTCCTCTCCTTTTGTCAAAGGATAACAATACAGGTGTTGCTTTTTATAGCTCCAGAATAAATATTCTTCTATTAGTGGTAAATAAGCTCACACCTGGAATTGTTCAAGTTCCTTGTGTATACTGGTTAGGCAGGAGAATTGGTTCTAAAACAAAGCGATTTTGTTTGTTTGTTTGTTTGTTTGTTCGTTCTATGGTGAGTCCCTTCTTACAAAAGTGGAACAAGAATGTTAACATGTGATAACTTCTAGAATCCTACCCATAGGTAATGAGGTTCTCGCTTGATCTTTACTTTGTATTTTCTGCCAAGTTTTTGCACAGAGCCATGGTCTGAATTAGGCTGAATTGTCTCAGCCTTAGTCATTGTTGGTGCAAATATTATTTTTCTACAATCCCAGCAAATTATCCTCCTGCCCGGGCTCTCACTCCAGCGTGTCAGCTGGGCTCTGACACTGGTCAGGCGCACCTAAAGCCAGTGGAAGGCACTGAGCACCTTGGCCACTAGTTCTTTAGTTTGATGCAGAGGTAGGTAGAGTGCTAGGGAGCAATGCAGCTTGAACAAATAGCCCAAGCCCTCTGTCACATGGTCTCCTTTATCTGATGATGGAGGACAGACCCCCACCCCTTGTTAAAGCCAGTGCTGCACATTCAGGGCTCTGTGGATTGCCCCATCTTCCAGAGGGAGACCACACCCCTGCTTCTAGCAAGTGGGGTGCAAGCACCAAGAATGTGTGCGGGGCACACTGCTGCCCACTAGGTTCCCCTGCCGCCTATCTGAATACGGGAACAAGGACACCCCGGGGGGCGATGGTTTCTAATCTTGCTTGCACATGAGACTCCAGTGAGGATCTCTGTAAACAAATAAGACAGTGTCCGGGCCACCCTCCTTCAGCATCTCTGGGGCTGGGACTCTGATAATTTTGTTTTCCCTCCCTTTGCTTTCTTCCCCTCACTTCTCTAGCCCACGTAATTCTATGCTTCCAAAGTCAAATGAATGCACGGGTAGATGGTGCAGCAATCTGAGTTTTCAGATCACCTTGTGGGACACCTTAGGACAGCTCCAAGTTCAGATTGCCATGTGAGAGAGAAATGCTTCTCTCTTGTTTTACTCACAGCAACTTCATTCCTGGTAAGCAGATAATCCCATACCTAGTTAACCTGATCTCTCACTCCCTTATCTTTGTGTCATGCAGATAGCTCTTGGCCCATACTGACTTAGAGATCATTATCATACCTGTCAAATTTCCTTTTCTATGGCCGGGTGCTGTGGCTCACGCCTGTAATCCTAGCTCTTGGGAGGCCGAGGCGGGCGGATTGCTCAAGATCAGGAGTTCAAAACCAGCCTGAGCAAGAGCAAGACCCCGTCTCTACTATAAATAGAAAGAAATTAATTGGCCAACTGATATATATATAAAAAATTAGCCGGGCATGGTGGCGCATGCCTGTAGTCCCAGCTACCTGGGAGGCTGAGGCAGAAGGATCACTCGAGCCCAGGAGATTGAGGTTGCTGTGAGCCAGGCTGACGCCACGGCACTCACTCTAGCCTGGGCAACAAAGTGAGACTCTGTCTCAAAAAAAAAAAAAAAAAAATTCCTTTTCTAGATGGTCAGTTCTTTGAGAAAATGAACTGTGTCTTATTCACCCTTAGGTAAATTCATTCAAAAAATATTGTGCATATATAATGTGCTGCTTACTGCCTAGGTATAAGATATACCGAAAAAAAAAACAACAAAAACAAAAAAGCCTTCTCTAACCACAAGAGGTTAATATTCTAGTGGGAGGTACACATAATGCAACAACAATTAAATATGTCAGATAGTTACAATTGTCTTAAAGAAAAACATAGGTTCAAGAGTTTGAGCAATAGTTTTTTGGGGCATGGTCAGGGTAGTCATTTGTGGTCTGGTATAGTAGTCTGTTTAAACAGGCACTCAATATATTTTTATGGAATAAATGGATCTAATTTGCTCTAGTATATCCAGCTATTTGGAACTAGAAGTGAGCTTATAATGCAAACGACCTAAGCTCCAGTGTATCTTTCCTTCCAACTTGGATATTAACTCTTACTCTGGGCCAAGGCACTAGACTGCTATCTCTTCCCTGTCCGCCCTTCTAAGTTGCTGTGGCTTATTTACTGGGAATTGGAGAACCAGATAATGCATTTTGTTCAGGTTGCGTGAAAATCAAGGGTACACAGGACCTACATGTGAGCAGATGATTCCGGGATCGGCTCCTGTTAGTAACAGACGAGCATTAAACGTCTGGAGTCTGCAAGTGAGAGGGGGGTGCTCACATGGAGTGGCGGGAACGGCCCAGGCCAGGTGCAGGCCATAGGGTGCATTGTGTGTGGATAATCTTAAAACAGTCACAAAACCAATTAAAAGTCAGCCTGTGTGAGTTATCCCCATGTACCAAGAATGTTAATAGCCGTCAGGGATAAGACGGGCACTCCTCCGCGCCGACGCCCCCGCCCCCTCCTCTGGCTGACGGGCCACCGGTAATACTCAGGGCTTGGCTGTGGGGAAGGGACCACCGGAGCTTTTTTAAACAGAAAGGAGTTGACAGCAGGCACTGGGCTCTGTCGAAATGGTGGGAGGATCTAAAGAAACAAGTTCCAGGCTAAGAATAACTCCCAGAACATGCCACCAGCGCAGTCAGGACTATGGGGAGCAGGAGGCGGCTGGGCGCCTGGGCTCCAAGGAAACTTTGCTGCTGCTGCGACCCGCAGCTCTCTGTGACGTCTCTTGCTACGGGCACCAGCAAAGCAGCTGTGGCAAGGCGTCCGGCAACTGCGCCTTGCCCACATGCATTTTATGTATGCAGCCTAATTGATGCCCAGAGCTCTAGCTGCAAGGCAGTCTTGCAAACGCGGTTTTTATCTTTCTGATTTGTGAAATGCAGGATGGCACGGGAGCTGGCCATTGGGAAGAATGCCGAGTAGCCGTTCAGTATGGTGTTCTTCCTCACCTTAACCACGCTGACCACTTCAAGTCTGATGCTTCTCGCTGCGCTAATCTATAAGTGGCCACGCAATACTGATATCACCGAGAGCATGTCCCACCTACCGTAATGCAACCATCCCTTGCTCAAGGTAAAATGTTCTTACCTCTCCCCAAAAGGGAAGGCCCACGGTCCCATCAATTACTGCCTTGCCCTGTGACATGGGGTGGTTCTGATACTGCCTTGAGAGCTTATAACCTGCAGCTTAAATCAATTTTACCAGCATAACATGACTTATAACAAAACAGCAGGGGAATCGATGAAGGAAAAGGAAATTGTTTAACAATTATAAGTATATACAACAAAGAACAGAACTCACTGGTGGCTGCTGAAGTCTTTGTTCCTGCAGCTACTTGTAGAGCCATAGTTGGTGTTTAAACTTCCTTCACCACCTATTCTGTTCCCCAGTTGTCCAGGGTGTTATGCTTGGTGAGTGGAGGTCCATCACCTTCCTCCCAAGCTGAGCACTGACATCCTGCCCGTAATGGGCTGCTGGAATTCTCCATTAGCTTTTATGGCTGTATTTGGGGTTCGTGGGGGACTCTCAGAGACTCTCTTGGATTTCAAGGCTATCCCTCCCTGATGGAATCCTGCAGCAGCAATGCTGTTTCCCCTCAGGAATCAGGAACAATTACCTGGGCCAGTCCAGTGACCCTCCCTTTTGGCCTGCTGGGCCCATGTCCCCTCCTGGTCCAGTTCAATGGTGCAACCTTTGTGGGAACCTCACATATTGGGCAATAAGGACTGTAGCCGGCAGAGCCCAATGTCATGAGAATAGCAGCAAATGTTTTATAACTGAACAAATCATTAGTTGAATTGGTGAAAATACAACTCCTACTTCAACCTCTGAAATTCCAGATACATTTATTCTGACAATGGGAAATACAGCACCATATATTGATACCTAATTCAAAGCATGTCATTCCTTTTTTAGCAAACACCTCATCCTCAGTTGTTGTAATAACTGAGTCATCTATAAGTCTTGTCATCATTTTCTAAGGCCAGTGACTTCTGGGACTAGTGAGTTAAAACACATAGATACAATGCAGGGATCACAATGGCAACACCCTCTTTACCATCACACTCTCAACACCTGTGAGCTAGTAAATGGATACCAAAACCATCCCATGGAGAATCTTCAGGTTTCCATGGCAGTGGTTACCAGTAGCAACAGCTGGAGTTGACTGCCCACCACCTCCAACTTCCAATTCTTTCATGAGAGCATCTGATTGGCAGAAATTGATTTGCAACTCATATCCTAGCTGCAAGGGAGGCTCGGAAATGAATTTTTTTTACTTTCTAGCCCTAGCACAACAGAGAGAGTATACCAGATAGAAGTTGAAATGGAAGCCACTTCATTCACAACACAATTTCAAAGAATTCAAATAAAGTGAAAGAAGAATTGTCATGATGAGCTAAACACAGGTTATTAACAATATCATTCGAATGGATACTATATTGCACATTTGTTAATAGATGAGTAACACACATTATAAGTTATTTAATTATCACCATGTTTCTATGGGGTTGGTTTTATTGTCCCCATTTTATAGATTAAGACAAATACCCAGAGAGATGAGCGAATGTATCCAAGAGTTTATTGCCAGGATTTGAATCAGATCTGGCTACTTGCAGAGCTTGTTTTCCTTTTACTATACTACAGTGCCTTTCAGCATCTATTTGGGGAATGTAAAAAAAAAATTTTTTTTAATTCTTGCTCAATATTGAGGCAGAATATGGCAATGCCTTCTCTCCCACTTTAATTATGTAGGTTGTGTGCTATACACATCTTAAGGGCAACATCATATAGGCATAACTAAGCACTGTACAGTTTTGGGTATTATGGAATATAAAACCTTACTCTTGTTAATTTGTATCTTTCTGCGTGATTTATGTTATTCACTATGCCCTTCAATTTAAAGGAGTGGGGCTGTTAGATATAGAAATAAATTTGCTAAGTTGCCTTAGTTGCATTCATTTGGATTATAATAAGTTCTCTTATTGGAAAATTTTTTTTCTTATAGTCTGAAGAATCTGTCTAAACTTAGGATCAGAATACAAAATGAACTTACTTACTTGGAATATTCTTATGCATAAGGTGTTGGGCATTTCATACTCATTTACAAATCATGTACATTTTTGTACATGCACCCGAGGAATTCTGAATATTTTCCCCTAAAATCTTAAAGGAACAAATCCTAAAACAAAAGATGAAACACCATAGCTGTAGTGTGGTTGGACCTCAGTTGGAATTAGTTTCTTTTTCCTTCTCCCTGGAGCCCTTTCAGAGATGGAAGGTTTTCTTAGATACTGAGTTTTCTTAGATACTGAAGGTTTTCTTAGATACTTTTCAGCACAAGTTGGAAAAGCAAACAAACAACAGGGCCTAGGATTGTAGGCCACATCATGGATGCAGAGAACAAGGACTTTAAAATGCCTTTTGTGGTTTGGGTAAAAACAAACAAACCCAAATCTGCAGGAACAACTACTTCCATTTCCTTTAAAATTATGATGGTAGTGACATTTTGATGTATATTAATTTTCATTACCAGGCTGTGGGGTTGTTGGACAAGACCCTTATTCCTGTCTCCCTGTGGCTGTCCCAGCACCTGGAAGCCTCTGTTTTAATTTTATCATCTTACCTTCTCCTTGGTTCCAACATGTTCAATACACAAAAGTAGAACATGAGAAAAGAGCATAAAGTCAAATTTTTAAAAATCATATTATAGAGTACAGAAACCCAGGTAGAGGCCATAGTTCTTGATCCTACTCTTAGTCCTGAGGCCATAGCCTACACTGGTTGGTTTCTCCTCCTGCCCTTTCTGGATTCCTCTTGCATTTAGGTGGCACTTAAGCCATAGTTTCCTGGGCAGGGCACCCAGATCTTCATCCCTGTCTGGAGGTCCTGTCTATGGAAGGTGCAGTCACCGTGCATGTGCTTCTACCACTGGGCAGGCCTGAGTTGCCCAAATCTTCTCCGTGTTTACTGAGTTTCCCATAGTTTAGCAGTAACCTTCTTTCCCTGGAATTTTGGATCAATCACTCAAGCCAATAGCATGAACCCTATTCATGTCAGCCTAACCCTCCAGGGACAAAAAGACTCCTGAATGGCCTTGTGGCCGTCTCAGGCTATAATATGGTCCTTATGTCCCTTGGTGGAGAGGTCCCTCTCTTGGGTTAAAAACTATTCAGTGAAGACTAGAACTGTGGAAATGGGAAAGAAGCATTTTGTGAGTGGATCATTTGGTACAATTAGGATCCCTACACTCTCCACCCAGAGCCCTGTATGTTCTGCCAGTGGGGAGAAATCCCATCAAATGCACAGGAAAACTGCTCATAGAAAACTGGCTACAGTAGTAGCCAACACACAGAGCTACCGTGCAGTGACCAGAGCTATGGCAGAAGCTAAAAGCAGGTTCCACCTGAGCAGACAGGAGGCCTCCAAGTACCTCTGAGCAGGGAAGAGGGACAGGTCTCCAGGGCCTGCAGGGGCTAAGTTAGGTCTTGAAGGCTGAGTGAGAACGGGTCAGGCAGAGAGCAGCTTTCACTTGGGGAACAGCTTGCACCCAGGCGCGAGGAAGCACACCTTGCATTGCTGTTGCAAGGGAGAGTGGTGTCGAAGGGGAAGGCAGGTCTGGGTGTGAGCCCTAATTCTCACCTTACCAGCTGCGTGGCCCCCGCAATTAACTCTCTCCTGTGTTTGCCTAATTCTTCTCACAGATATAAAATATATTAAAATAGCGTTAATAACAATTGTACTTACCACATTTTAAAATGAGCATTACATGACAGGATGCATATAGAGTATTTGTCACTGTGTTTGGCACAGTCTAAATGTCCATTGAGTGTTGATTTTGGCGATTCAAGACTGTCGGAGTCCCAAATGGCTCTCTTTTCACTGCACGGGCTGCCTCCTGTTTTGGGATTTTTTTTCCTCAAGAGAAAATATTAATAAATAAAAAGCAAGATGGTTATAAAAAAAACTTAAGGGGCAACACAATGGCATGCAAAGAACATGCATTTTGAGGAAACAGAGGACCTGGAATTGGATTTCTGCTCTGACATTTGGACTTCTCCAAGTCTGCACTTCCTCACCCTACAATAGGGGTGATGCTGTCTCCCATGCAAGGTTGTGTTGAAGATTAGGGAAATGCTATGTGTGAAGCAAGAGTATCTCCCCAACCCCCAGCAACGTAGCTCAGCCCTTGCAGGGGAGCTTGGACCAGCTTTCTCTTGGCTATTGCCAAAGAGAAAGGACTCCCTGTGTGAGCCCATGTAAAATGAAGCGTTATGATTTCATACGGGGCTGGCTCCAGGCACGCTGCTGCGATCAGACATCTAGTTAGGAGTTCCTGCTATCATGTTAATCACATGTGTCCTTGCAGCGGGTTTGGATGAGAACGACTGCAAACTTCAGTATTGATATTTCTGTCTGCTTCTGAGTATGTTTGGTCTTGATATGGCATGTGCTCAAAATTATTCCATATTTTAAAAAATCATGTCGAAGGGGGCATGCCTATTAAAGAGGTTGTCACTTTGCAGATTCAAGAAACAGTCCAGACAGGTCGAATGCTGACATTTATAATGTATGGAGGACTTCTATAGTGTAGAGGAGGAACAGAATGAGATGCTCCTGAACTCATTTTATCCCAATTTGTACCAGACTAGGGATTTCCTGTATTTCACCTTCTATTCCTACTCAGGTGCCTTGTGTGAAATCCCAGCGTCTCCGGGTTCAGCAGGCTGTGAGGGGGCTTTCCGTTCGTTGCAAGCTGCTTTTCATTACAACTATTGCCTAAGAGACACCATCGGCCCCATCCGCTCTGAGAAACAGAGGATGAGGTCACTCTGTGGCTTATTAATTTGAGGATGCTTTTCGTGGACTCCCCAAGCCAGGAGGCCAGCACCTTCTGTCAGCTAGCTAGCGGACGCTGCCCAGCTCTTCAAACTCTGGTCGACTTTCTCTGAATTTGTTTCTTCTGTGAAGAGCAAATTACTTCTAAATGCCCATTTTGTAGGCAGAAATAGACCTCTTTTTAAACTGCTGCCTTTTTAAAAGCCAGGTTTTTACCTTTCTTTCCACCTTACCTTTTTTCGGCCGTCCTCAGCAGCGGCTGGCTCTCCAGGAACTGTCCTTAGCAAGACGGCCACCAAGTCTGCCTGCGAAGCTGCTCTGGTCTCTGAAGACAGCTGACCTTGCTGCGGGTCCTTCCAGACACCTTCCACACGAGGAGCCTCTGCAGCTCCTCTGATCGTTATCGTTCTACCTTCATCTCTTGCTAGGCAGAGCCTGGTACACAGGGGCCGTCCCGCTCTGTGCTCGGTGCAATTCCCAGGGCGTCCTTCCCCCTGCGTGAGAGGTTATGAAGTGCAAGGGAGGGAAGCAAGGGGATGGAGCCCCGCTTGTCTGGGGTCCGCATTTCGCTGGGCCCTTACTTGCTCTGTTTCTGCAGACAATTGCCAGACTTCTTGGGACCTCTTTCCCTCTCTACAGCGAGGAATTGTTGTCTGTGACGTGGTCATTCCTTCCTGCTTTGTGTCGGCTTTGCCTTGCGGTTGCTCTCGCTTGGAATTTTTTCACTTTCTGCACATCTGCTTTGCAACATAAAGGCCACAGCCTGTCCACACAGACGTGAGGAATGCATCCAGTTGAGTCAGGCAGACTAGTGACTTCACGGCCCTGGTATGTCTTAGCCCTGCTAAGAAGCCCGGGTCCACGCAAGCTTTTGGTAGAGAACGTGTTTCTAATGCAGCATCTAATCTGCTCTTCAGTTCACAGCCTGGAGCTGTGTGTGTTCACGGCATCGCCAGCATTTTCTTAGATCTCACTCCTGACCTCTTGGCTTTACAGTTTTACGTTATCATTTAGAAGTCGAGTTGCTCGTCTCTCTCTCTCTCCCCTCCTTCCCTCCCTCTATCTTTCTCTCCGTCTCTCTCCTTTCAAAAGAGAAAGCTTTATTAACTCTCAAAATATCTTCCTATAACCTTCATTCAAAAACATTACTTAAAGATTCAGGCGGTTACAGTTAGAAATATTTGCAAATATGTGGCTATATGCAAGTTAGTCTACACATATATTTTCTTTTCTTTCACGGTGGCCTGGAAGCAATGACACGATCAGTAGCAACAACCCACAGGGTGCTCGGAAGTGGCACTCGAATGCCATTCTCCAATAAAAGGAACCAAGGCTCCATGGAAAAAGGTGTCTGATTCTAGGACAGGAGCAGAAAGCACACAAGACGAGCCTAGAGCATCCTGTAGTGCCAGAAAACAAGAAAGGGTTGAAACAAAACAAAACAAAACCCACAATGATAGAGGAGCGTGGAAGGGTTGCAGATCTTTCAAATGAAAGATCTCTCGGTGGCGAAGCCAGGAAAAATGAGAGCAACAAAATAAATAAAGCAGTCCTGCGTTACAAGAGAAAGTATACAGTAAACACCCACGCGTCATTATTGATATAAATAAATAACTAAGTAAATAAACGAATGAAGACAAATCTCATAAGCATATGATTTTTAAATAATCTATGTAGATATTTCATCCTCAAAAAAAGTGGGGAACAGCTCCCCATTGCTTGGATATGGGGTGTGTTTGGTGACTTTCTTCCAAAGAATACAGTGTGGAAAAGGGAAAAAGATTAATTCTGTAGAGGAAAAACCTGACAAACTTGACTTCAGCCAGATGATCAAGGTCACCATCAAACAATAATTAGTCATCTTGTATTTACCCTTTATGTGACGGATGAAAATGGAAATTTAGCCTGGTCTTCCTCCCAAAGGCACACAAGCCCAGTGTAATCATGAAAAAAAAAATCAGAAAAAATTCAATTGAGAGACATTCTATAAAATACTTGATCAGTACTGCTCAAAACTGTGAAGGGCATAAAAAACAAGGAAGCCTGGGGACTGTCACAGCCAACACGAGCCTGGGGAGATGACACAACTACATGGTGTGTGATATCCTACAGGGGACTGAAACATGAAAGCACACTAGGTAAAAACTAGGGGAGTCGGAATAAACTATGGGCTTTAGTTAATAATGATGTACCAATATTGGCTTGTCATAATTCATTAAGGTAACAAATATACCATATCAGTGTAAGATGTTAGTAATAGGGAAAACTGGGAGTAGGGTATATGAAAACTCCTTGTACCATTTTTGCAATTTTTCTCTAAATCTAGCACTGTGCTAAAATAAAACATTTAATAAAAATACTTCTTGAGTCCATAATGAGAGCTAGGCTCTACTCTGAACACCGAGTATGGTAGTGAGTGAAAGGAAGACCGTCTATGGTTTTTGTGGCATATTTTCTAGTGAGAGAGATTTCCTGGGTTTTCTCTATTTGGCCATTAAATTTGGAACTCTGCTCAAATTAAGTTTGAATGAGCACTATTTTCAGAGCCTTCATTCCTCTATGTGTCCAGAAACTTATTCAGATATCAGACTCAAGTAGAAGTGAACATCAAAGATAAAAAAAAAATGTCTTCAGAGAATATCCAACAGTTTATATAAATACCATGCTTATTAGTCTTTGTGAAATGACAGTGGGATTATTCATGGAACACAAAATTCCCCCCGATGAGGCTTTCTCAATATTTAGTCTTCAAGGAAGATGCCCCAATATTGTGGCAGAGAGAGGACAAGGAAAAAGCAAGGTGACACGAAAAAATTGGCACTGGCATGAGCAAGTGTGATTCTTGGAAGCCACATGGCACACCAGAACAAATCACGCTTCCTGCAAAGATTTCATGTCTACAACAAATTGCAATAACTCATTGTCACAGGATGCTTAGACATGAGTTAGAGCCACAGTGAAGGGGCTGAGAACTCAAAGTCTAGATATAGACCACCTGAGTTTGGATCTCAGCTCTTGCCCCACGGCAGCCGTGTGAGCATGAGCTATCTATGACCTTTTATGTCACTTTAGGTCCTCACTTATAAAATGAGAGTGATGGTAGTCTCCATCTCATAGCTTATTGAAAGAATCGATTCATGTATTAAGTGGACTTAGAATAGTGCCTGTCTGTAGTGTGAAACTACCAAGAAATGGTCAACTTATTTCAGGTTATTGACGGTGAGTGTATATTCAGGTCAAGCAAAATCACAGAAAAAATTCAATAATACACTGTTTTTGTAAAACAGTAATATGATTAATGACTCTCAGAATATTGTCAGTCCCTTTTCTGATATCCGTAGATAAGTTACCATATTAAAGAAGGAAGGAAGGAAGAGAAAAAAAAAAGAAAGAAAATAAACTGTGACCTGTTTGTCAGAGTTTGCCCCCTAGGGGTTGCACAAGCAGTCTTGGAGATGGGTTGAATGCTGCAATGTTGCAATTTATGAGCACTTTAATAGTGTATCAAGATAGCAAAATGAACTTTCCCTAACCTCGTTATTATCTCATTTGTACTAAAAGTTACTTTGTTTCATTTTTTAACTTGACTGAGCAGGAGGACACTTACCCCTTACTTCTGGAAGAGGACTTTTCCCATGGCCTGCATACACGCCAGCTTTGCAGCATGCGAGGTGGGGCTCCGCCCACGTCTTCCCTGCACGCCCTGTCCTCGTGCACACGGACCGCACGGCTTGCATTTCCGCGCACCTGGGACTCTTTGTGGAGGGCTTTCTTTGGCTGCCTGAGCTGCAGTCAGGCAGGCAGGTTGAGCAAGGTATTCCATGCCCCTGGAATTCACCCTCAACCAAGGGCTGACAGGCTTGGTGGGCAAAGACCCAGCCCCTCGCCCACCCCTGTGGGGATGCAACTGAGGCAGGATCTGATCTCTGCACTCCCAGAACTCCTCCGGAAGGGACTGGAGCCCCGCCACCCAGGTGAGAGCCTGCGCCACAACGCGCCGTTTCCAGCCTTCCCTCGCTCCCCTCTCTCACCCCCCCCCCCCGGATTTTTAGTGATGCTTCCAGAGACCACGTTTTAAATGAACCGTTTGCTGTTATGCAATGCATCTTGGTCTCCTAGTCTGCCTCTGGCGAAATCCAAGCTAAGACAAGTTCTGTACATTCTTTTGCCTATTTTTCATAATCCTGGAATACGTTTTTTTCCCCAATCAGCAGTCCTAATGTGCAAGCAGAAGTGTCTCGTTTTCCGTCAATGAGTTTTCCATAGCAATGGCGCCTAGCTTGCCTAAGTAGATGATCTCACTGCAAGGGCAAGAGGTGAGGCAGGAGTCAACTCCGATCATTCCCCAGCAAGGATGCTCTCTTTGTTTTCCGTTTATTTTTAATTGACAAATAAAAAATGTATATATTGTACATATTTATTGAGTACCACATGTTGTTTTGAAATACATACAAATTGTGGAATGACTAAATTGAACTAATTAGCATACGCATTATAGTCAGGTGGATTCAAACCGTGGCTGTTGTGAATAATGCTGCAATGAACATGGAGGTGCAGATACCTGTTAAGGATACTGATTTCATTTCTTTTGGATGTGTACTGGGCTTACCAGAGCACATAATAATTCTATTTTTAATTTTTTGAGGACCCTCCATACTGTTACGTTAATTTGCATTTCTACCAACAGGGTGCAAGGGTTCCCTTTTGTCCACATCCTCACCCACACTTATTATCTTTCATCATTTGGGCAATAGCCATTCTAACAAGTGTAAGGTGATGTTTCACTGGGGTTTTGATTTGCATTCCTCTAATGATTAGTGACAAGTCTGCTCTTTTATGAGCTGAGGCCACCGACATTTAGGAATACAAATTTCCCGTTCGGACCTGAAATGATTCTCATTCTATTAGCAAATTCAAGTCATGGTGAGAGGGAGGAGTGTGATGAAGAGAAAGTCTACGTTGCCCTTTCCAAAGCTCAAGTTAGCAAGAAGGGAGGGAACAGGACTCCAAAGTGAGACGACACGAATGTTATGGTGCCCCATGGTGGCTATTTTGTAACTTTCTGATGATTTTCCTTATAATAATAAAGCTCTTCGCTGCCTTTCTGTCCCCACCCATTTGTGTCTCTCCAATCTGTGACCTCCTTGCATCCTACTCACCACCTCTGTACCATGTTGTATAAGAGCATTGATTGTAAACAAAGCTGTGATTTAAAAAAGAGAAAGAAATCTGCACCACTTTTGAAATGATACTTAAAAAGGTATCAGAAAGGAACTGTATAGTATTTTTATTTTAAAGGTCTCAAAACAACAAGTGGCATTTTGGAGAGCAATGTTGTCCATCACAGAGTTATGGAGGGATTGACTGGGTGTGTGTGTGACTAGCGGTCCCCAGTCTTTTTGGCACCAGGGACTGGTTTTATGGAAGACAATTTTTCCACAGACAAGGGGCAGGGTTGGGGGGTGATTTCAGAATGATTCAACCACGTTCCATTTATCGCACAACCTCTTGAAACCGGGTCTGGGTATTGCCTGTCTTTGCGACCTCAGCACCTTGTATAAAACCCAACACCTGCTAGATGCTTAGTGAATGTTGGGGGAATTAACTAAATAAGTGGGATGTGAAGGACTCAATAAGCAAAGGCATCATATTGCTTTGCTTTTCATGGAGTGGGCTTGAAGAAGGCCATGATCAGAACTTCTCTGCTAGTACTCACTGCAGCTCACATGGGCTTCAAGTGGGTCCGCATCCCAATCCCCAGGGCCACCAGGGGGCTGATGGGGCACATGGGGTGCAGAACCCCCAGCTGCTGGCTTCTGCCAGAGCCTCTGCCAGAGCAGCCCCCTCTTTCTCTTGCAAATGCCGAAACACACGTCATCCTCCGTGTCCACCATGACCGTGGGAAGATTGAGAAGCCCAGGAGGTAGCTTTTCCTTTCAAGACTGTCAACTACAAAGGAATGACAGGAATTCAGTGCTACTCCTTTCCAGACACAAACTCCTTCTACGTGGCAGCTTCAGCACCATGCAAACCATTTGCTCTGTTGAGACTGCAGCCTTTCCTGGTTCCAATCTGCGAGCCACTGCCTAGAGAAACAGCTCCCCTCTTTACCTAGGGAAGAAAGAGAAGCATCACAGAATCTAAAGATTACTCGGTCTAGCAAGTAATCTTAAGAACCTGAGCCTGATTCCTGAGTTCAGAGCAAATATTATAGCACATATGCTGAACTGCTGTCATAAATTAAATATTGAATGTGAGCATGGTTGTAGGAAGACTTGTCTTGAGGGACCCGGCTGTCAAACCAAGTGTTGGGAAAGGAAGCCTGCGGGTGGCATTAGTGTCGCCAGACCCCAGCAGAGCTCTTTGGAGCATCAGACCCTTCTTCAAAGTCTGTCTTCACCCTAGAAAAGCACCAGCTCTTCAGCTCATTAGGATCCGTCCCGCTAAACACCCTCATCATCGCCTGAGCCTCTGCTGAGAAAGTCTGCAGCTGCCATCAACGTGTGCGGATCACAACACGCATTTTCTGTGTCATAGTGAGGTATTCAGGCACTTTCCAGTGTGTTCCAGATGCCACGCCAGCCTCCTGGAAGCCCAGGAGCATCAAGTGGCTGCTGTCATTGAGCAGGCTGGCCCTCGAGAGGGGGTAGGCAAGTGTTGGCCAGGAGCTCAGCTTGGATTAATTACACCGTCTGCGGGAAGGTCAAGTGGACTTACCTGCCACTGGGAAGGAGACCAGAGACACACTGGGAATCGGAGGGCATGAATCCATTCATTCATTCATCTATGCATTCATTCATCCATCCATCCATCCAGACCTACTGTGCACTGGGCACGAAGCTGACCATGGATGTTCTAGGGAAAGGCTAGATCAAACACTCCTGGACACCTTCTCATGATTGTGCTGTGTGCCACAGTCTTTACAATGTCTTCAGAGAACTGAGGCGCCCTGGCATCTCTGTAGGCTGGCTTGCTGTAAGCGTATGCCATACGATTAGCATTTGGGGTATTCTGATAAGTAAAACATTTTTGACTTTTTTCTAATTTTGTTATTTTCAATTGAAGGAAGGTCATCTTTCAGGAAGAATAATAAACTTTTATATGATACGGATTTTCCACAATTTGCTTTAAACTCAGGAATCAGGCTCAGGTTCTTAAGATTACTTGCTAGACTGAGTAATCTTTAGATTCTGTGATGCTTCTTTTTCTTCCCTAGGTAAAGATGGGAGCTGTTTCTCTAGGCAGTGGCTCGCAGATTGGAACCAGGAAAGTCTATAGTCTTAACAGAGCAAATGGTTTGCATGGTGCTGAAGCCGCCATGTAGAAAGAGTTCATGTCTGGAAAGCAGTAGCCATGTCTGGAAAGGAGTAGCACTGAGTTCCCGTCATTCCTTTGTACTTGACAGTCTTGAAAGGAAAAGCTTTCTCCTGGGCTTCTCAATCTTCCCACGGTCGTGGTGGACACAGAAGACGATATATGTTTTGGCATTTGCAAGAGAAAGAGGGGGCTGCTCTGGCAGAGGCTCTGGCAGAAGCCAGCAGCTGGGGGTTCTGCACCCCATGTGCCCCATCAGCCCCCTGGTGGCCCTGGGGATTGGGATGTGGACCCACTTGAAGCCCATGTGAGCTGCAGTGAGTACTAGCAGAGAGGTTCTGATCATGGCCTTCTTCAAGCCCACTCCATGAAAAGCAAAGCAATATGACGCCTTTGCTTACTGAGTCCTTCACATCCCACTTATTTAGCTAACTCCACCAACATTCACTAAGCATCTAGCAGGTGTTGGGTTTCATACAAGGTGCTGAGATCACAAAGACAGGCAATACCCAGACCCGGTTTCAAGAGGTTGCAATTAAATGGGAGAGACGGACACAGATCGGCAAATGAGATAAAGGTCCGTGTGTGACACAACTGGGAACACAGAAGAGAGGGAGCCATGGGGGAAATGCTATTTAGAGGGGGTCACATCTTGAGGCATGGGGCATATTTTCTGATTCCCAGAGGAAAAGCTGGTCTGGGTTTAAAGGAGTGGATACACGCTGGATAACCCCGGGATTCAGAGGACATTGAAAACAATGCATTGATTTGTGGGGTACAGATACGGATTTGTTGCATGGATATATAGCACAGTGGTGAAGTCTAGGTTTTGTGTGTAACCCTCACCCGGTCAGTGTGGGTAGTGTACGGAGTACTCACTCGGTCATTTCTCATCCCATGGCCTTCGCCCACCCCCACCCCTGCCTTCTGAGTCTCCAGTGTCTGTTACTCCACTCTCTGTGCCATGCGTGTCATTTGGCTCACACTTACAGGTGAGGGAATGTGGTGTTGGACTTTCTCTTTGTGAGTTATTTCATTTAAGATAATGGCCTCCAGTTCCATCCATGTTGCTGCAAAAGACATGATTTTATTTTATTTTATTGTGGCTGAGTAGTATTCCCTGGTGTGTAGAATTTTCTTCATCCAATCATGAATTGATGGGCACTTAGGTTGGTAGAGAAGACATAGGACATTTTTACCCATTGCTGTAAGACCTAAGTATTTGTCAGGTCATCACCTGACAAACACTGTGTGAGTACTCTGCCAGGCTGTGTGTTAGGCATTGAGACGACATAGTTCCTGCCTACAAGGGGCCCATGGTTTCTTAGCAGAAGTGGACAATAAACTACTATGGTGCAGTGTGTAGCTAAATGCCATCAATGTGGGTCAGGGAGGGGGCATCATGGGAGGAGTCACTAGGTCCGAATGGGCCACACTTAACTGTTGTGTGTGACATTGGATGTCTGTCTGGCCTTTGTTCATTCTACCCCTGGATATGTGGTTGACAATAGCAAGCTGAATTATAAGTAGATCTGTCCTTTCAAACTTGTCAATGTAAAGACCATTGCAACCTTTACCGAGAAGTCACTGTTGATGAGCACGTACTCGTGTGATGGGCAGTGTGGTGTGCTCACTCCCCAATAGAAACTGGACTCCGGAATCGTGTGCCTGCCCTGCACCTGGGTCTGTGTCTCTGCATCCTATCAAATCACATACTTCTCAGGGGGCAGGACAGTTTCTTAGCACCTGGTGCATGGTGTCTATTCATAGGCTAGTCGTCCATACTTGGTCTTCATTTATTTTTTCACTATTTTAATTAGTCAACCATATTTATCAACTCCTACCATATGGTGACAAAATTAGGTAGTTCCTGCCTTCATGGAGTTGGCAACCCAGTGGGGAAAGGGGAAGGGGGTGAACTCAATAAGTAATTTGAATACGGCACATTGAGTGCCTGAAAAATGCACTTAAAGATTACAAAAACGTGTTCCTCCTTCCTAAATGTAATAAGATATTTTGCCACACTTATGAATTTTTAGCAAGTTCACACAATGAATAAATTATATGATGTCACAACGAAAGAACTGTGCCTTTAAAGGCTGTCTTCGGTGAAGTATCCCAAACATACGTTACGGTGGGGTTTGGTTTCAATAAATAATAGTCAAAATAAATTTGCTGAAAACCCAGTTACATCTTCTCTTCTGACGCCATATCGCACAGCACCACCCATAAAGATTGGCAGGATCCACAGCTGGGCACCCCACGGTGGCGTGCGTGCTGTACCGCCGGCTCCACGCGAGAGAAGGGAGCGCAGAAATAGCAGAAATTGGGATCAGCCTCTTGCAGCCTCAGAACCAGAATCCCAGACCTCGGGATGCAGTGTGGGTGGAGGGAGGGAGGCCGCGAGGATTCCTGGTGAGGAGCTGGGAACCTGTAAAGGGACAGAGCTGTGCAAGAAGGGGCTGGTGTGTGCCTGGCTCTCCCAGATTAGTTCTCCAGAACCTCTTTCCTTAGTGCTCTTTTAAGGGTAGCCTGTACCTGTCCAATCTTTGCTTGCAGCATCTTAAAGATGATGTTGGGTTCTGGTGGTGATTGCTTATTTACTACATTCTTATACCTGAGCAAAAAAATCACAGGAGTGCAAAGATGGTGTTTATGCTAAACATTCCAGTTTGCTGTTATCAAAAATAGGGTCTACCCAATCGGTCAAGAAAATACATTATTTTTTAAAAGACAGAAACGAGGCATGCAAAATGCTAATAATCTCTGTATCTGAAAAAGTCCCTTATTTAGTCTTTATCATTTCATAACTGATAGCCCTGGCTATGGGAACAGAGAATGACTGTGACGCCCCAGAAGGAGATTGTCTTTATCAACGTTCCGCTGCCTGTGAAAGATTTAATGAACATTTATTCTCTTCCCTCCTCACTCTCTGCTTTCTCCCATTTCCAGGCAGTCTCCATTTTTCAGTAAGGGTGGCCGCATTTCAGAGTGTGTGTCAGCCAGCCTTGCCTTCTTCAGTCCGCACGCTCTTCCGCGTTAGTGCTGAAACCTTGCTTGTATTTCTCGGCAATGCCTAAACAGAAACCGTTCGTTCAAATCTTATTCAACTTCCTAGAAATAAAATATGAAAGCAGCAAGAGCTCCAGTGCTCTCTGCTATCCAATGCAAATGTATGCAAATTTCTTCATATTAGAATCATTGTCTGGTTGTCATCCTCGCACGGGGCACATCAAAGCCATATGACCTGATTTTTGCACCTGCTGTTTAATTAAATTTACAAGGCAGACACACTCCCCACTCCCGGTGATATACAAATCCGCTTTTACAACCACAGCTCCTAATTTACAAGGTAGCTGACTGCCGAGTTTCACCATCAATAGCTGCCCAACTGCTCTTCGTTACACTGAAGATTAAAAAAAAGGAAAAAAAAAATGGCAATCATTCCGGCAGATGGACTGACAGAAAATATTAAAAATAATTTCTCTCTCATCCAACTCCCGATTTTTAAAAACTTTATTGAGGTATAGTCTATATGCAACAGATTACACTTATTCAATGTATGCATTTTGATGATTGGGGACATATGTATACATCCAGGATATTTTTGTTGTAAAGTTGCAAGAGAAACTATGAATCAGGGTACTTAGCACCAGTGGAAACAGCATTTTTGCTTCTGTTGATTTTCCCCTAATTTTCACGAAAGGCTCAAGACTCTAAGCTTTTCTGCCCTGTGATGCTTCCAGTTAGTCAGTATATAGGGGAGTAGGGAGTATCCCCACTACAGCAAAGCCAGGATGGCTTGAGGAAGGATCAAGGTTCTGAGGCTATCGTAGGTGGTAGGTGTCCACTGAAAGATATATATTGCACAACAGTAATGCACCGTGAAATTCTGCCTTGGCTTCTATCCCCAAGGAATTTTTAGCCTTTAGATTGCATGCATCTTTACAAAATGGTGAAAGAAAATAGTAGAGCCTGCTCCTCACTGTTTTATGTTAGGTTATTATTTTTTCTTGGGCCAACCTGCTGTTCTTCTGCTTCTTACGAGCTGGTGCACAGACGCGGTTTAATCTCCTGAGATATGGCTCGGAAGAAAAGCCAACAGAAATATTTTAAGAGAAGGCTAGAAGGGCTGAAAAAAAAAATACTTCTTTGTCTTTCTCTACTAATGCACTCAGTCTGAGGACTTAAGGGAAAGAATAATACCTTACCAGTTATTGGAGAAAAAATAATTTAATAAAGGTCACATTTTGTTCCTTTTCACCCATACATTCTGGAATCCCGAAGACTCTCAAAAAACCAATTTTTATGAAATACTTAAAACATGTGATCTTCTAATAAACAAAAGTGAACTTCTGAGGGCCCACCGATAGGTGGCGCCACGCATCCACCGAACCAAATAGCGCTCCAGACGCGTTTGGAACGAGTCTCATAAATTAGAGCCTTGAGCTGCAGCTAACTGTGAGACATATGGGTTGAGTCCCAGGCCTGCCCAAGAATAACTTTGAAGAAAATTTTGTTTTCTGGCAATACAGATGCTAACACACCACAGAAACTTTAAAAAGAATAAATATGTAGATGGCTCATAGCTTTCAGAACAATTTAACCTTCCCCCCCAAAGTTAAGATAGTATCACAAGGATAATACAATAATGAGTACTGTTTTTCTGCCTTGGGGTAAAAAAACAAAACAAAACAAAACAAAAAAACCCCACAATTTGGTGACTGTGATGCTCTCAAGAACTGTTTATAAATGTTTGTCAATTAATTTTTATTTCATGACATTTTATTATGTCAGCTCCAAACGTAGAGGAAAAGAGTGTCTTTATCTTGAAATGAGCTAATTCTTAATGAATACATAATATTTAAACAAGGAGTCCTACGTAGGGAGGTGCCACTGCCTAAACTTGGAACTTGTTGCTCCTTTGTTCCACCGTGTGGACTGTGGAGCCGCCAAATCATCCCACTTGAGAGCCAGGGCTACTCCTCGCAGGGCTCTCTCTTCTGCCTCGGAGGGGCTGAGTCATCACTCTAGAAGGGGCGGTGAGCGGTTTCTGAAAAACAGCATTTACGCAGAGATATCACTTCTAGCTAAAGGTTGAAACAACCTCTTTCAGATAACTGGTACCTAAAATAGAAGTAAACATGCAACCTCCAAACTGAGGTTTTATTTTAAAAATGACATTTACAAAAGTCCTAGAATCCAAGTGGGCCTGCAGGACGTGGCACTGGTTGAAGTTACTCTCGGCAAATGGGGCCCATCAGCCTCAGAGTAGAAGCCGAGAGAAGGGCACACGAGGGGTGGTTCGCAGGAGACTCGTGGCTAATATAAACGTCAGGTCCCCTTGACCGATGATACAAGACTTCTGCAAATGGAAGGGCACTAGAAAGGGCTTAGGATAAAATAAGCCCTTAAAGGTAATTTTTGTTGTTGTTGTTGTTGCCTTAGAAATGTAGAAAGGGGCAGGAAAAATGGTCTTTATTTATCCCTAAAGCCAGGAGTACTGGTGCATTTTTGCTGCCCTGAAGTCTAGTCAGACTGGATAAGACCATCTCTAATACGTTTCAGTATATACACAAATAGTGTTCCTATAAAGAAAACACATGCAAAGGTGATTTATAAGATATAAAACTATGTAGTTGTTTTAGTCCAATATCTTCTTAAATTCAAAAGGAAAAATGGAAACCAAAATTCAGGCTTATTTTGTGCCACGTTTGATTTAGTCATTAATTCATGGCAAATGCATACACACACACACACACACACACACATATATAATATGTATATAATTCAGGGAAAGTTAAAAGGTATCTAAACCTGAATCCCAAAGCCTGGATTACTGATATAAATCACTTTTAATTACTAGATTCTGATCTCCTTAATAACACAAACATTACATTTTGTATTTCTTCTGCCTAGCACAGAGCCTAAAACATACAAAGCGGTCATGAAAATGTTCATCATTGCTGCTGTTATTTTATTTTTATTTGATATGTGTTGATCGGTCAAGCAAACGATGTGACTTCTGGGTGTCGATCACGGGTGTGCGCTAGGAGGGACGCTGGCGGGGGAAACGTGGTTCCTCTCCCGTTCTGGAGCTCATACGTGAATTACAGCGATGGTCTCATACATGTGCAACAGTGATAAAGTACAGCGTCCTTAGCTTTTCTGATTATCCGATTTTTCTTTCATATACAAAAGGGGGCCATAAAGGCTTCACAAAATTGAGAGGAGTAAATAAGCAGCTCGCTGAGAACGGGGTTCACCGCGCACCTCCCCGGAGCTTCCTGGGCACTTGCCGCCCGCAGGGACCACCCTGGCTGCTCCATGGCATCAGCTCAGCACCCCACGTCATCATCAAAACAGCCTGGGGGTGCTGCCAGCATCAGCCCCATTTTACCCATGAGGATGTGAAGAATCCCTTCTCTGTGCACTTTAGTTTAATTAACTGCTCAAGTTCTAGCTGCCCACACCTCTTAAGATCCCAGTCTCCTTCCCATGGCAGACCAGACCCACACATATGGCCCCATCCCCATCCTCACCATCGTCTCCTGCAGTCTGTGTCCTGGCCACAGGAATGTCTCCCAGTTCTGATGGGCCGGGCTCTCTCAACCTTTCAGAACCTGCTTTTCCTTCCAGCAAGATCTCCCAGGGGATACAAGCTGCCCCTAGTTCACCCCTCTCCATCTTGGTTTAGTACAAGTAAGTAATCCCTTGGGGGCTCGAAGTTCCGTGATGCCATCAGAATACATGGGTCCGTCCTTGGTGGCACTTGCTCAAGAGAGGCGCAGGTGCTGATTCACGGGATGGTGCTCTCCCCATGGTGAAGCAAGAGGGCGATGCCACATGTCTATGGCCCATTAGCAAGGAAGGCCGCGGGGCAGGGAGAAATCCAATGACAAGCGAGCTTGGGGAAGGCGTGAGCACAGGCTGGCTTTGGCCGGGACAGGCGGTGCCATACACACCAGACACGTGCTGCAGCCCACACTGAGCAACACGGAAGGACGAACCACTGAAGGATGCTCCTGATGGGCTGTGTAGGAGGAAGTATGAGAGTCTGTCTCAGGATCCCATAACCTGAGTTCGAATCCTAAGTCCTCCTGATTAGCCTTAAAAAAAAAAAAGGAAACCTTAAAAACGTAATCTTAAAAGATCTTAAAATGTAACCTTAAAAAAATGTGAGCATAAGCCACACTTTCAGGAGAACATGACATGTTTTAAGCGCTTAGCTTAGTGAGTGACGCAGCATGGGTGCACTGCACACACCGGCTGCTTCTGCCGTATTTCTCTGAGTAGTTTGCCCTGGTGGCCGTAGCGCCGGACCGACGGGCTGTGTGCCAAGTGCTGTCACGGGGCCCCAGGCCCTGTGCTGCTGAGGCCTGTTTGTCACTCAGCCTCTACGTGTTGGCACACTACTGCACCCCGCAGAGCCGTCGAGATCACCCTGAATTCTGACTTCAGCGTTCTCCTCGACGTAAGAGTCCCTTCCGGCGGCCGGTGCAGACACTGACCCTTCCTGAGCACCCCTGCCCGACAGTCCCGGGACCCTCCGTCCCCGAGTGCTGTTCATCTAGTCCAGTAAGACTCCACTTTGCGAGAGTCTGTCTTTTATGAAGAAATCTTCCTTAGGCTGTCTCCAAATCAGTCCTAATACTGACTTCTGGGGAAAAACAGAATTCTCCCTCTACCACGGGACAGTCTTTCAGTATATCAGAAATCTCCTTTTGTTATAGATATTGTGGTGCATGTAGTGTATTTTATTGACATTATTTTCTTTTTTTTTTCCTTTTATTTATTTTTTTTTATTTCGGCATATTATGGGGGTACAGATTATAAGGTTTCAATAAATGCCCATTTCCCCCCTCCCCCCACAAGTCTGAGTCTCCAGCATGACCATCCCCCAGATGGTGCACATCTCACTCATTATGTATGTATATACCCGCCCCCCTCTCCCCCCCCCACCTGCCCAATACCCTATTACTGTAGTACCTATGTGTCCACTTAGGTGCTTCTCAGTTAATACCAGTTTGCTGGTGAGTATATGTGGTGCTTGTTTTTCCATTCTTGGGATACTTCACTTAGTAGTATGGGTTCCAGCTCTAACCAGGAAAATATAAGATGTGCTATGTCACCATTGTTTCTTAGAGCTGACTAGTACTCCATGGTATACATATACCACATTTTATTGACATTATTTTCAATCTACAGAATCCTCTTTTCCTCTCATCTCTCCTCCCCAGTTAGCACACATGTTGTTTGGAAACAGAAAACTGGCCCCAGCTTTAAGTATGAAAAACAAACAAGCAAACAAAACCCAGCAGATATGCTTTGTCTGCACACTCTGCCTGGTCACTGCTAGATTTTGGCTGGTTCCCTTGGTCCTACAGTTTTCAGGTAGTGGGGAAGTTTCTGGGCTTCCTCCCTCCTGGCCACCCACTTGCTCCAAACTGTCTCTAGGGGCAGAGATACACCAGTGAGACCCACAGGCCTTAGTGGCCAAGTTCGTGAGCTCTCAGACGCCCACTGTCCTGTGTGCCGTCATTAAGACTCTCTGCTGGCTGTCTCTAAAGAATCTTCTTTTGGAAAGGTACAAACCTGCTGGCCCATGAGAGCAAACCATAAATCTCCCTGGATCCGTGGCAGTGAGGTTTCACTGAACAGAAGCAGCACTCTTGCCAGTCTGATGTTTCCTTTCCACCTGGCCATCTGGGTTCAAACAGGAACTCGGGCTAACAAGCTGCGTAAACCCCCCACTGAACCAGCGAAGCAGCATTCCACCGAAATCTTCTAAGGCTACTAAATTTTTCGTGCTGATATTTTCCAGTACACTCTGGTGACGGTTACTCCTTCTCCTAATTTCTCCCCAAATTTAGCCCCAAAGCCTTGCTGTATAAACCTCTAATGCAGATGGTGAGAACTGAGTCTGCTGAGAGCTGTGCACGAGAAAGTGACTTCTCTTCTTACCAAGAGCACAGGCTCTGGGAGAAAGACGTCTTGGGTGGAGTTTAGATGCTGAGACACTGGTGCTGAGCAAGAGACTGCTCTGAGCTTCCAGTGAGCTACACAGTAGTCCCAGCCTCAAGGACTGCCGAAACTTTACTGGTTTAATGAATCCAGAATCACCCATTCATGGGGCAGCTTCTACGGTGCTAAAGAAAGTGCAAGAATGTGATAGTGGCCAACTTACATTTGGTGTTGAGAGCTCCTTATACCAGATGAAATCCCGCACCGAGACAGTCTCAAGCACGACAGGTGCCTGGGTCGGGGGGTGTGCGGGACCCCCGAATCCTAGCTTGCTGGAGGTTGATCCAGTCTGCTGCTGAGAGCAGACTCTCACCTGGCCTACTGGAGACACAGCTCCACAGGGCTTTCTGTGGACTTGGATGCAAGAAGGAAGGTATGGCATATATTGGTTCATTCAGCCGCCCACACAACTTTCTGAAGCCAACACCTATTATATGCCAAATACATGCTAGTTCTGTGGGGTTTACAACGAACTATAAATAAGCTTAAATTCGAATAACATAGCTGGAATATGCACATCAAATCATTAAAACAGTGCAAGGCAAGGCAGGATGTTTTAACTATGAAACAACCAGTGCAGAGCCATTGCTCAGAGCGTGGATGAGGGACAGCGTTCTCTGCTCCAGCGATCAGAGGTGTCACCGGGGTGAGCCCTGCGTGTAAGTCCTAAGGGAGGGGTTGGAATAGATGCAAGAAGGATGCGTGGAAGAAGGGCCGAGGTAGGGTTCTCTGCTCTGCTTCCCTGAATCCCGTGGAGGTGAAGGAGGTGAGCCACGGCCTTAGCTCTTCTCTCTGGAGCCTCCTTGCTGCCAGTCGCAAGTGTCTGAGGATTAAGCTAATGAGCTTTCCCGCTGGTGGTGGTGGGGAGCCAGCGCCTCCTCCCTGGCACCCAGCCCCGGTTATTTTTCTTTTAAATAAAGAAACAGGCTGTCTAACATCAGGTGGAGACCTAGGTGCCTCGCACGGCCCCAGGTTGGAGAACATCTTTGCCTTGGGTGACAGATGGCTCCATCACACTCCATCTCCCAGACCTCTGGCCCCAGCCACACTGCACAGATGACACGCGAGTTGGTGACACTCTGTCATCCATCCCCATTAATGTACGATGGAACTCAATCAGTCCAGCTGCCACTCCAGCATCGGAGCAGAGTTGCAGGAGGCAAAGAAAACCGCGGGGACTCCTGAGCGGCCTGCCTTCTCTCCCTGCCGGGCAATGCTCCAGGGAGGACTTCTCCCGAGCACAGCAATATTTCGAGTTGGTCACAGTTGATCGTGATGTTTTCAGTTGACCATGCCATTTGTCAAATGCCTGCTCCTCTTTGGGACTCTGGCAGGCACACGGCATATTGACTTACAAGTCTCAGCAAAGCACGATTTTGTTTTTGTTTCATGCTACTAAATTTGAAGGAGGTGTGTTTGTGGGTGAGTGTAGGTTTTGAAGGAAAACATTTCCTATTTTTGTATAGTTCTGTATGTCAGGTTTTTATTCACCATTCTGTTGTTTATTGTGCTCTTTTCATTTTTTTTTTTTTTGCTTTGTTTTTCTCCTTATAGCATTGCAATCGAGACTGACGTCAGTTTTAAGACTTTAGAATTCTGTCTTTATTGTAGACTTGCGAAAAAGAATCACAAAGTTATTGGTGCAAGAAGCTGTTCCTGTGGCAGAAAACTATGGAATGACTATCTAACCCCTGTCCTTCCTCATTTCTTAGTAGTGGAACTCCTAATTTTATTATCTGCCTGTTAGCACAGTATGTTTACAGCTTTTCTTACAGCTGGGTATGGCCATGTTACTAAGATATAACTAAGGAGATAGAGATGCATGTTGTGCATGACAGAGGGGCCCTTCTCTCCTTCCTCCATGCTGCCCCCATATGTGTGTGTGCTGCTTAGGCCAAGAGGCCTAAGGCACCTTATGGATGGCAGAACAGTGGTCTGGTGGCACCTGGTTCTTGAATACATTGAGGGAACCACCCTATCAACCCTGGACTCTTCTTTTCCATGAGAAAATTAAATCCTGTGGTTTAAGAAACCCATGAAAATAATTTCTTAGGTTTTCTTTTACATGTAACCAACTTAATCCTATTGAGACCTGAAAGCTAAGTAGGAATTAGCTAGATGAAGAGAGGGTGGAGAAATTTCAGATGGAAGGATGAACACGTGCAAAGGCCCTGAAGTAAAAAGAGACAGAGAAAGGCACAGAGAAAGTACCACAGAGCTGGTATGACTAAGCATGGAAATGAAAGTGGGTGTGTGTATATGTGTAAGGGTGGGGGAGAGATGAGGTGGGAAGAGATTGGAGATTGGAGAGGTTGACCAGAGCCAAGTGCATTTTTCAGGCACTCACTAAATGCAGAAGTTGAGTGCATAGCCCATCTCACAGATTTGGGCTTTATCTTAAAAGCCATAGAAAACATTCAAAGAGTTATAAACCTGGCAGTGATGTAATTAAGTGTACATTTTTAAAATTCTCCCTTTTGCTGGAGTCTGAGGAGTAAATGGAGGAAGGCCAGCCAGGTAGCTCAGGTCATTGAGAATGTTGCTTTATGGATCCAGGCAGAGCGTTGTTCACGCTAACTCGACACTTCTATTCCAATTCATCCTTTGTTCATTCATTTTCACACCTTTTCTTGCATTTGTTTCACTCTGTCTACAATTTCCATGTTAATTACCCAGCTCTGTGTCCATAGGAACCTGCCCATAACAAGTTGCTCATTTCCTTTCCTCTGATGCTTCCTGTTCCTGCGGGGTATCAGTTAATATTGTCCTGACTGGTCATCAGTAGACATTCTTCCAATAGTTCCGGGTTCGATCAACTGAATACAATGTTTTAACAAGGTGTTATCCTCCAGCCCTCAGTGGGTCTCAGAGCCTTGAGGTCATATTTGGGAGATGCTTTGGGCTCAGTCGTGGTTGGAGGCCAGGGCGAGTGGTCTTGGCGGCTGACCCTGACCTTGACCTTTTCCACCTGCATCGAGACCTGTACACTCTCTGCTTTACAAAAGTAAGCTTGTGACTAGGATTTGGTTTGAAAATAACCTGCTCATATTACAGGTGTAAGACATGCTGCTCTGGAGAGCCAAAACTTACAGAATTACAGAACACTAACATGCCACTTTAGGAACCTGCACTCCCAAGAGCCCAGTAGCTTCCACCCACCCCCTGCACAGGGATTGCTGCAGCAGCCCGGTGCCCCCTGCCCAGCACCAGCCCTCGCCTCCTGCCTGCTGCCCACCCTGGCTGCCCACACACTTACTTCACACCAGGCCCAGACTTTTGTTCTTGGTGTCTAAGTCCCATAATTTTCTCCTTTATAGAATCAAGCAACTTCTCATTTCTCTCACCTGTAGCTCCCCTCTAAGAAGGCAAAGCTCTCTTTTGTCTCTCTTACAGGCCGTATTCTTCCATTCCTATTTGTTTGTTTGTTTTTACTTAATTTCTTTCTGCCTTTCTCTCTTTCTACCAGCCAAAATGTTCCTAAGCTCAAAATCGGCTCATATTCCACCTTTTCCAGGAAGATGCCCCTAATTATGTCTGTTTTTCCCAAGATCATTAAATACTCGTGCACCAGATGCAGCACTGTTAATTCTACATAGTCTTATGACATCTTCTGTTACCATTTCTTCAGCTACGTTATTATATACATCACTCTGAAGGCAAGAGCCTGGTAAGTGAAGAGTTATGCCAATAGAATATGGAAAGTCAGGCAGTATCTTCCCATAGAATTCTAGGGCTAATTTAATATAGCTGCTGTGGATTTTTCCCTCTTCATGTGTCATTATAAGGATGGAATGAAAATACTTCTTCATACTTCTAGGGGACACTGGAAACTTATTCCTTGTCTTAGAAGAGAGAACAGGTTCATGGTGACGAATGATTGGCACTCTGGGTTTAATGAGCTGTCAAGGTCTTTTGTGAAAGAACCAGGGACCATAGACAGCTTGGTTGGGGCAGGGTGGGGTGGAGAGGAGGGTGTGCGGCATAAACCCAAGAGTGGAATTGGGAATGGCATGGGGAGGTTGGGGGAGAGAGGTGAAAATAATGACCACAGAAGCCCAGGTGCCTCAAGTTGCCCTTGAGGAAGTTACCCCAGAAGAAAGAGGTCCTACTTTCCTGGAAAAGCTGGTGATTTGGGTCTGGCATCTGAGCGTGTCAGAGCCCGAGGGAGATGAGGCCCTGCCTCCCGACAGCACAGGGTTTACCTGGGCCAGAACCCACCAGTGCCTGCCCACAAGGCCAGCCAGGGATGCTCCAGCAGGCCCTGGAGAAGACTTCATTGAGACAGGAACGACCTCCACTGCCTGCTCAAAGTAACACCCAACTGCCACATGCCTTTGTTCAGTGCCCATCCTGTCACCCTGAGAGGACCTCCCCATACCCACAGTCCCGAGGACAACTGTGGGTTGAAGGATGAGATGTGGACACTTAATAGGGTGTTTATTGTGGGGAGCTCTTGCAAATGAGCTTTGCATGGCAAAACGGAACAATAAGACCCCTAAGCTGGAACAGTGACATCTCTCTTATGTTTTGAGTGAGCTACTTTAAGGAAGGATGGTAACACTAAAATGTCAATTCGTGCCTTTTTTAGCTTATGTACTCTGTAATCAATGATGCTTTCTACCCGGAGGCTCAGTCACACCTTGTCTTCAGCCCGTCTTGACCCACCTGATAGAGCAGCAGCAGCCTCAGCCTGACCAGGAGGGAGGCTCTGGAATCAGCGCCAATGCTGTAAGTGTATTACTTGGTGTACCTGAGGGAATCTTGCATACCCACTGCCCACCGAGCAGGACCTTCCTCTGCTCAGTCTTCATCCTGGGCTTCATCTTGGTGTGCTTCAGTACCTGCACGGGTCCCCAGGCGCCTACACTGAGCCCTCCGTGCTCCGCCTAGAACTTGTAAGGTTTTCCCATAGGGACCTGGGATCTACTGCTTGCCCACAGCCCACAGAATGTATGGCCTGCCTACTATGTGCTAGGTGCTGTGTGTGATGCTGAAGATACTTCAGATTCTACCCGCTACCTGAACTCCCTGGGTGCAACCCCACTCACGGCGATTTCCCCTGAATACCAACACCTTCTGTAACCACGTATCACCCTTTGGACTCAGTGGGTTGGGTTGAATAGACCCCTTTGAGGCCATCCCTACAACTGCCTCCTAATTACAGTCTATGGTCCTGCCTTCTCTCTCGTCCCCACCAGCCAGTATTTCTGACATCCTAGAACTAAGTCCTAACATTCTAGTAATCAGCAGAGAAGAGCCTTATTGGCCTTTCCTCAAGGCATGGTTGGTTTATTTCAGAGCAAAAGGGACAGTATGGTTCATTTTCAGAGCATGTGGCTCTAAGCCATGAAATGCACCTGCTTTGAAAAATGGCTGTCCTGATTGTAAAATGCAGTAATTACTTTACTGAAGCAATTGTGTGTCTTCCTGTGTGAGGATCAGTAGCAGTTGGGGGAAATTTCACTGTGACCGGTGGGAACTGGAGCCGAGATAAAGGCAGGGAGACTGCATACCAGTAGCTGGGAGGCACTGCAGTCACCTGCACCCCAGGCAAGTGGGGGCAATGAGACCAGGGCAGCATCACTTCACCAGAGCAGACAAGGTGTCCAGGGGAGAGGGAGCTCCCGGGGAATGGGCAGGTCCAGGGGAAAAAGCCAAAGGCGTAACCTGTTCAACAGGATTGGTAGGAAAGTCTCTGAATGTCATTGCAAAGCCGGTCTGTCCGTGAGACCAGCCAACCCCTCCTCTCTGCGTGTGTGTCCTGCACGGTGCAGGAAAGAGTGGGTTTGCCCATGCAACTCATAGCCTCTGCCCAGGGGTCTCACGATGCAGGACCACTCTGCAGAAACGTGCAAGGAGGGCTGTGGCTGAGAGACACAAGCGAGGTTTTGTCTAATACTGGAAAACTGGAACTGCTACTCATCAATTACATGACCACAATTGCAGAAGTCTCGATGGCCCAGCGCTTCCTTCTCTGAGAACCTTAACTCACTCACTTTGAATCTGGAATCAAAATATCAACCCACCCAAAGACAGCCCCTCCTTCTAATATCTCAGATCAAAAGAACTAATCTTAAGGGTTTTTGAGACCAATGCATCAGTAATCAAAACTGCACTCACTCCCCCTAATGAAAAGATCATTTGTAAATTGTCTATGCAGTTCCTCCCCCGCTGTAGTAAGCCAGTGACACTCAGTTGTATCATACAGCGTTTCTTTACTTGAGGAGGGAGCTTTCCATAATTTGTAGGAACCAAGAAACTCCAGCTGTGACTTCCCCTGACCAAGGCAGGGACCAGGCCTGGCAGTCAGACCCCTTCCGTTAGTGTCCTCCAAGGCCTCTTGTGTCTTTTCCGTGAGGCCCCTGGCCCCGAGAGGAGTCCCCTGCTGGGCTTCAGCCTTGGTGGAAGCCTCTGAGCACCTTAAAAGTATCTCCTAGGAACACTAGGTCTCACCTGTGGGAGTCTTTGTTCTGACTGGAATTATTTTCTTAAAAATTCTTGGTGAAATTATGTCCATCTGACCTGACTTTGTCTTCATGATGTATTACCAAGAACATTGTCTAAAACAGGAGCAGTTGATAAGAAGAATTCCAATAAATCCACTAAGCAAACAGGCCCCAAGGACTGAAAAATTTTAAGGTCTTGTCATGCCACTGTCCCTCACTGGGTACACTTCGCCTTGGTGGCATCTGAACACCTCGAGGTATCGGTATCTATTCTTCCTTTATTCTGTCTTTGTATCCCTGAGAGTTGATATAAAAGATGAAATCTCCAAAATGGCCTGCCATAGGAAAGGCTGATTTTCAGTTCTGTGGACAAAAATGGCCACTTCTGGTCTGCTGGCATGAACACGAGGTTTGAAATGACACACTCAACCAGCTGTTAGCAACATTCGGTTGATGTTCTCTTCCCGGACCACACCTTACCAGGCTGGCTGCATTTTATAACCCAAATGCTTGCACATGTCATAAAACAGCACAATATCATCAATTATAATTTAAGCAAGGGCATTGGGGAAATTTCAATATGACCAAATTGTCCATCTTATAAATGCCTCAGAGCTAAAAGATAGGATGATTCCTAATATTTGGATGATCTTTCTTTATCAATTGGCATGAAAAATAGTCTAATAGAAATTCACACTAAAAGAATAGCTTCATTAAGGGGTGCTCTGAGGGAGAACTTAGCTCCCAGCTTCCTTTAAACTCACAGGAATTGTCATTAACTATTGAGGGCAAACCGTCACTGTTTTCTGGTAGATACACCAGTTCTGAGCTCTTAACTGTGAATTCTACCACTGAGTCCATCCCTCTTCCCCAGTCAGTGAATATCCAGTAGTTGGCAGCTCTGAGTCTCAGACATTCCCCACTTCCTAGTCAATAATTGCTGCCTGGGCTTCTCACATGGAGAAAATGCTTTGCCCTTTCATGATATCCACCACCCACCCAACTTAATTGGGAGAGCTTTGTTAGTAAACAGAATTGTGAGATCAAATGCTTCTTGTAAGAATTCTTCCTTGAAATCCTTGGATTTCCTCCCATTTGTATTCAGATGACAGCTAATGTTGACACAAACTTACTGGTATTTTTGTGCTTAAATTAGACCCCAACTTGAAGATATCTTTAAGACATCAGACTCCCCATGAGCCACAATTCTGTAGAAGTGGAAAGATCACCAGGGCTAAGTCCATATGTATTTAGACTGGCATCCAAATCTTTATCCAATCTTGTAAAATACCTTTTGAAATGATGTGTTAAAAAAAGGAATAAAGCCCACAGTAGAAAAAAGCAATATAAAAAGATGCTTTATTAGACCTTACACAGCCCTGGTAACACTCTTATCCTGCTTATAAAGAAACCTAGTGGATGGGATACAGATTCATTTAAGATCTGAGAACTAACAACAGAATAATTGTGCCCATTTTTTCAGTAATGCCAAATGCAAATTTCATTTTGTTCCTTGATCCCACCGAAGGCCACCTGTTAGACAGTCACAGATCCATGTTCTGCCTTTTACAGCATCTCCTTAGATTCAGATAGTCACCACTTGTCCTTTTCTTAAAAGCCTAGTGGTATATATGTATATGGCTTTCAATCCTTAGAGATTTGCTGAGGTTTTGTTTAAGTTTCAAAGTTTCTTCTTAATCAGGTTTTCAAGGCCTTCTAGTGATCCTGTAATTCTTCCTTAATCCAGTCTGTGGATAACCTTTTGCTAAGCTCTAAAGATAAGATGAGCTTTCAAATGGATTCTAGCTACCACCTGATTCTTTTAACCAAGGAAGGATATAAAGTCTCAAAGGAAAAGTAAACTGTAATTTTGTCAGCAAAAGTTTCAGTACTTCAGGCATGCTTTGTCTCAGAAAAGCGAATTGCTTTCCTGCTATTAGGACAAACCTCCAAGGATTCCTTCAGCTGATTTACTAAAGGTATCCCTGCATTTTCAACTCTTGCTGCCATTGTCCACGTTGGTTTCCCAACTTCAGTGTATTGTGATCATAGCTTTGAAACACTAAACCACGCTCAGGCAGGTGGGGGGTGTGTCTCTGTGTGTGTATGTGTGGCTATTTCTGATAATTATTTAAACTGTATGTTCGGGGCATCAGAGAGTTTTTTTGAGATGTCATGGAGATAAACATTTATGCTGTTGAATTCATAACGTGATGCCCTATTATCTTGAGGAAGTTAATGTCCTCTTCAGAGAAAGGGGGATTTCCTAAACATACGTATGTAGTCTTTGAGCTGCTCGGAACCAATCTCTGCTAACAACTTTTTAAATGGGGTGGGAGGATTGAACAATAAATGTTTCTTGCATTTTCCTAATGACATATTCGGAGGCTATGTTCACAGAAATCTCTTTTAAACATTTTAATAGCGATTTTTAAAGGATGGCAACAGAAGGATTTTTTTTCCCTCATAATATTGCATCTTTGCTTTTGTTATTTTTTTCTTCTTGAAATTACTTTTTATCTATAATGTTGTTTTGAAGGAATATTTTTTCTAGTATTAGTTGGTGCTGTAACATTTTTTAACACATATGCTTGATATTTTCTAATAAACCTTAGAGCCAACAAATATCTTTTTCCTCTTCTTATACACTGTTAGTATCTTGGCAAGTTTTAACTTCCCTCCAAGCTCTATCTTCATCCTCTTGCAGGGACCCAGGGGCTTGGCCCCACTGAAGGCTCACTGAAAAAAATCACTGACAGGAGGCAGATTGATGGATAGGAGAAAAGGCTTACACATTTATTTTAATGTGCATGGCATGGGAGCCCTCAAAATGAAGACTCCAAAACACAGGGGAAATTGTCCATTTTATGATTAGATGGATGATTTCCAATTTCTACGCAGCTGTATAGAAATATGAGTGGACAGAAAGGGCATGATGTAATGGCAATAGACTCCGTGAGGGCACCCAGCAAGCCCCGTCTGTCTGGATCCTTCTTGGCTTCTCCGAGCAGCATCCTTCCTTCTGGGTGTGGGGCAGGGTGCTCTCTGGAATGGGGGTCTTGTGACCTATAGTCAAAAGTAGGCCAGATAATTTCTTTATGGCCAGGTTTTACACAGGAGAATTTTAGATTTTTATGGCTGGCTTTTGGGGAGAGGGGTCCTGGTTTTTAAGACCCATCTTGGGGAAGAGGGGCTCTAGTTCCCATGGCCAGCCTCAAGGGAGGACAGGACTGGGAGGCAGGAGGCCAGGACAGGGGAAGGTCAGAAAAAATTTTTTGCTTCTGAGGCCTTCCTTCTAGAGTACTGTCCACAATACCTGTATGAATTGGGCGAATTCCTCCTCTCCTGAGGTTCCAAAATAACTTGGGCTTCCTGGGCCTGTCAGAAAGTGACATTCTTTACTTACAGGTCACGAAATTTGTTATAAACAAGGTACCAGGCCAGTCTTTCCAAAAGGCTTTTAATCAACTCTATAAAGTCAACCTTAATTTCTCAAAGTCATCTGGGCATATCTAAAAATATGCCATTCTAGTCAAAGCCTTGATAAACCAACTAGTGTCTCCAATTATGTCCTGTTACAAAAGGAAACAGATTCTTATTGAATTTATGCAAATAACCATATTGCCATAAATTAATAATACAAATAGTTTGCAAATTCTGGAGAAGTCAGGTACAAAAATAGATAAATGCTTTCAAATTTGCTCACCAAAGTATACTTTACTAATTTGTTGTAAGCAATAAATAGCTTTAAAAAAAAAAGAGTTTTCTTGAGTCTGGAAAACAAAATGAAAAGAATCAGCAATGTTTCAAACAAAAAAGTCATAAAAATTATTTCAGTACTGTAATTAGTTAAGTCCCATGTAATTAATTCTTGTTCTGCATGAGGCTGGGTTAGCAATCCTCATGAATGCATCAGCTTTTTAATTAGAGCTCTGAATTTTTTTTTTCATCTGATCCAATAGGATGATCTTTAAAGTTATTAGAAATCTGCATTCAAGAGTACTTGTCATGTCCTTTCTATGAATTCTCTCAAAGAAGCAAATTTTGGACTATAGCTGATCACAAACTGCCTTTTGTGAAGAATCAAAGTAAAACAATATTGTGTGTGGATGACAAAAAGGTCTTAGAATAGCCATGATGACAGATGCAATTGACAAGAAAATTTCATTATTTTTGTGGCACAAAACAATTTAACATAATAATCATAATTATTACTGATAACACATATCAAGATATATCAGAATTTTAGGAAACTCATATAATTTTGGGACATATATTAATAACAGGTTTATGAAAACATAACCCAAAGAAAGTCAAACACCATCTTATATTTGACAATGTTTCTCATATAATTTTAACATGTCAAATAAACCTAAAATGTCTCTCTTAGACTTTGAGGGACCCTAATATAATTTGAGATTTTTATTTTTGCAAAGTTTGTCAAGTATCAAAGGTTCAAAACACTTGATATCAAGAAATAAGATCACAGGTCACTGTAAAATAAGGCATTCATTTAGGTAAAGTGATAATTTAAAGATTTTAAAAAGCAAAAACCTTTTCTCTTTAGTAGAGAACAGACTCAGTTTCCCAAATGATTATAAGACCTAATAAGACAGCATGAACCAAACTGAACCCACCTGTTTCTCTCCACTTTTTTTTTTTTTTTTTTTTTGAGACAGAGTCTCGCTTTCTTGCCCAGGCTAGAGTGAGTGCCGTGGCGTCAGCCTAGCTCACAGCAACCTCAAACTCCTGGGCTCAAGCAATCCTACTGCCTCAGCCTCCCGAGTTGCTGGGACTACAGGCACAAGCCACCATGCCCGGCTAACTTTTTCTATATATATATTAGTTGGCCAATTGATTTCTTTCTATTTTTATAGTAGAGACGGAGTCTCGCTCAGGCTGGTTTTGAACTCCTGACCTTGAGCAATCCGCCCGCCTCGGCCTCCCAGAGTGCTAGGATTACAAGCGTGAGCCACCGCGCTCGGCCCATCTCTCCACTTTTTTGTTTGCAGTTTACCCAAAAGGTAAACAAAAATCTTTTATTAATATTATCTCTATTAATATTACATGGAAATCCTGTTTAAAGGAGAAAACCAAATTTTACCTTTGCATTAGGATATTATTAATGCTAAAGTTAATTTTAATAAAACTTTGTAAACAAATCCATCTAGTTTTAATCAGTTTTATCCACAAGTTAAAAGTTTTGTAAACCTTTTACAACCTTATATGATATTTTTATTTTTTAACTTTTATATTATTTAGTTTTATCCATCTTTTTAATTCCTTTAATTTAAAATAATGCTTAAAAACTTCTAAACTAGGCAAAATTATTTTGTTTTTAACAAAAAGCCACATTCCTACCCATTCTTATAACCTTTCTTACCAAAAGATACATCCTAGTTTTCTTAAAACACTTTATATATAGAATTGCTTTTGTTACATCTGACACTTTAAATTTTACAATTAGTTAAGGCATTAACTCTCAGTAACCCTTGTTTTCCTGTGAAAGACCTAGGAAGTAAGCAGTTTTGATTACACATGTGATGTGCAGTGCAAGACAAAATACAGTGCCCAGAAAATTTAATCTACTAATAATTTTTAGTATGGCCAAGAGACATCACTGGGTCAGGAGGGAGGTGCCTGGGGTCCCTAGGACTCACCATGGCCTGAAGCTTTAAACATAAAGCTATAAGCTCATAGATAGGTTAAACAAGTATCAAAAGTACTACAGAAGCAACCGTTTTATGATCTTTAAACATCCAGCAGAAATTGTAAGCCCCCCAGATCAGCAGTATCAGACAAAAATGTCTAAATTAAATTTTGAAGATGCTTTTAATTTTATTTTATTAATAATTTAAAAACTATTTTAATGAACCAAATACTATTAAAGTCATGTCAACTTGAAAAGCATTTGGGCTAGGCATTTGATTTACGAGTTACTCATATTTTTAAGTTAATTTGGTCTCATGTGTAGACAACATATAAACATATATACATACACATCTATGTAGACATAACATATAACATATGCATGTACACACAAAGACTTTATAGTTTTGCTTTTGGAATTTTAGCCATAGACAATTACAATTTACTAGTTTAAAAAAATAGTTCAAGGCCGGGCGTGGTGGCTCACGCCTGTAATCCTAGCACTTTGGGAGGCTGAGGCGGGCGGATTGCTCAAGGTCAGGAGTTCGAAACCAGCCTGAGTGAGACCCCGTCTCTACCAAAAATAGAAATAAATTAATTGACCAACTAAAAATATATATACAAAAAAAAAAAAATAGTTCAATTTAAACTATGCCTTTGCGAATGGAAAAGTTTAAAGATTTCTCTGTCTCACTTGGCCTGAAGCCCTCACTGGGTTTTATAGAAAACAGGGCAGCAATTCACAACTCAAAGCAGAGAGAGAGAGAGAGAGAGAGAGAGAGGAGAGATCTAAGCTATTTTTTTTTTAAGAAGAGTTTTGGGTGTGTCAGTTAGAGGAAGATTAAAAATGGATGCCAAGGTAACACAAAATCCTAGGAATTTATCACAGGATTTTATAAGGAGACATGCAGATGAGCTTAGAGGAAATCAGAAATCCCTCTAAAATAACCAGCTTCATCTCAGAATGTCCCAGCTTGGCGTTCACGGTGAACTTAGTTCGAAGACGTTTCTCTAAGTGTACCCTTTGTTGTCTAATGTGACACAAAGAGAGGAGAAGAGGCCTGCATGTAGCCAGTCACCACTGCCATTGTCATTCTTGTCTAGACGTTTTACAAAGGTGGTCAGGCGACATAACCCAAAAGAACGCAGTCTTGTACCTGAGAGAAATCTGTCTGTGACTCTTTAGACTCAAGGAAAGCAGAGGACCCCAAAGGGCACCTGTACCTCTTTCTGAGCCCCATAAGGGGTCTGAGTCATAAGAAGTTTCCTTAAGGTTCTTTTCTGCGGTGGCAGAGAGGAAGGAGGGGTAGGGGGTTTGGAGGAGCAAAAGTAAATGGGAACAGATTTTAACCAGGACAAAAAACTGGCATTTCTGGCTTTTGAACTTCTTTGTAAACTAAAAGTGACTTTTCAAATAAGCTGAACCAAGGTTGTGCCTTAACCAAGGGTACCACCAGTGTCCCCAAAGACGTGGAAAACAGTTTTCACAAGACTCAGACATGCCACAAGAACAGCCCCAAGAAAGGAATGTTTCATTTGCCACAAACGGGTCCAACCCACATTTCCGCCTGGCCGTATTCTCTAGGGTCCCTGCTTCTCATCTGGCTGGCTGCACTCACACAAACCCCAAAGCCCCATGTGCCTCCCACAGACTGAAGAAGACAGAAAATCAAAGGCTGTCCAAGGAAGGCAAAAAGATCCATAATAAACGAGTACCTCAAAAAGTCAAAAGTTACGTAAATATCACAACAAAAGAGACTCATTCCCCGGCTGGGAATCTAACCCAGCCTGCTGGGATGAAAGCCTAGAATGGTCCCTTTAGGTGGCAAGGGGAACTGGCCCTGGTTATGCCTGCAGGGGCAGCCTACATAGGATTTTACCTTTGTTTTCATATTTTTGCTCTTTAATTTTTGTCAAGAAAAATGTTAAGGCTAGTTGTGACACTATTATGTGCCTTTCTTTTAATTTACTTTTTCTTATTAATACCAATAGGTAATGGCTTAGCATAAGAGAACTCTAAAATCCATTTTGAAAAGTTTGGGAGCCCTCTAATTTAAAAGATCCATCTTTTGGCTACAAATATTCAGTTGTGTACCTATTACAAAAAGACCCATTCCAACAGCCTCTTCAGAGAACAAGCAGTTTTAAAGAGAGAAACACTTTTGCTTCTAAGGCCCTTGTTCTGGGGTACCATTTCCTAAGCCCCAACACTCTAGAATACTGTTGCCTAGAATTATACTTATACCTTATTGAAACAAGAGATGATATTATAGTATCGATGATAAACACTATGGCTTCTTAGTTGTTTTTCTTACTTTCTAGAAAATATATTTTTTATTTATTTATTTATTTATTATTTTGGCATATTATGGGGGTACAGATTTTAAGGTTTCAATAAATGCCCATTTCCCCCCCTCCCCCCAAAAGTCTGAGTCTCCATCATGACCATCCCCCAGATGGTGCACATCTCACTCATTATGTATGTATATACCCGCCCCCCTCCCACCTGCCCAATACCCTATTACTGTAGCACCTATGTGTCAACTTAGGTGCTACTCAGTTAATATCAGTTTGCTGGAGAATATATCTGGTGCTTGTTTTTCCATTCTTGGGATACTTCACTTAGTAGTATGGGTTCCAGCTCTAACCAGGAAAATATAAGATGTGCTATATCACCATTGTTTCTTAGAGCTGAATAGTACTCCATGGTATACATATACCACATTTTATTAATCCATTCTTGGATTGATGGGCACTTGGGCTGTTTCCACAGCCTTGCAATTATGAATTGTGCTGCTATAAACATTCGAGTGCAGGTGTCTTTTTTGTAGAGTGTCACTGGATCATTTGGGTAGATGCCCAGCAATGGGATTGCTGGATCAAATGGTAGATTCACTTGTATCGCTTTAAGGTATCTCCATATTGCTTTCCACAGAGGTTGAACTAGTTTGCAGTCCCACCAGCAGTGTAGGAGTGTTCCTCTCTCTCCGCAACCACGCCAGCATTTATTGTTTGGAGATTTTTTGATAAAGGCCATTCTCACTGGGGTTAAGTGATATCTCATTGTGGTTTTGATTTGCATTTCCCTGATAATTAGAGATGTTGAGCATTTCTTCATATGTTTGTTGGCCATTCTTCTGTCTTCTTTAGAAAAATTTCTGTTCAAGTCCTTTGCCCACTTTTTAATGGGGTTATTTGATTTTTTCTTCCTAATTTTCGTGAGTTCTAAGTATATTCTAGTTATCAGTCCCTTATCGGATGCATAGGATGCAAAAATTTTCTCCCATTCTGTAGGTTGTCTGTTTACTTTCATGACTATTTCTTTGGCTGTGCAGAAGCTTTGTAGTTTGATCATGTCCCATTTATTTATTTTTGTTGCTGCTGTGATTGCCTTTGGGGACTTCTTCATAAACTCTTTGCCCAGGCCGATGTCTAGGAGAGTGTTTCCAACTTTTTCCTCTAGAGTTCTAATAGTTTCATATCTTAGGTTTAAGTCTGTTATCCAGCGTGAGTTGGTTTTTGTGAGAGGTGAAAGGTGTGGGTCCTGTTTTAGCCTTCTACAGGTGGCTATCCAGTTTTCCCAGCACCATTTATTGAAGAGGGATTCTTTTCCCCAGCGTATGTTTTTGTCTGCTTTGTCAAAGATGAGATGGCTATATGAGGATGGTTTTATATCAGGATTCTCACATCTGTTCCACTGGTCAATATTCCTGTTTTTGTGCCAATACCATATTGTTTTAATTACTACAGCTTTGTAGTATAGTTTGATATCTGGCATATTAATGCCTCCCATTTTGTTTTTGTTGCCTAGAATTGCTCTTGATATTCGGGGTCTTCTTTGGTTCCATACGAAGCGTAAAATTATTTTTTCTATATCTGTGAAGAATGCTGATGGGATTTTAATAGGTATTGCATTGAATCTGTAGATCAGTTTGGGTAGTATAGACATTTTGATGATATTGAGTCTGCCGATCCACGAGCATGGTATGGATTTCCATCTGTTTACATCCTCTGCTATTTCCTTCCTCAGTGTTTCATAGTTCTCCCTATAGAGGTCTTTTACCTCTTTGGTTAAATATATTCCTAGGTACTTTAATTTCTTTGTTGCTATTGTGAAGGGAATTGAGTCTTTGATTTGGTTTTCAATTAGATTGTTGTTGGCGTATATGAATGCCTCTGATTTCTGTGTATTGATTTTGTATCCTGAGACTTTACTAAAAGCTTTTGACAAAATTCAACACCCTTTCATGATATGAACACTTAAGAAAATAGGCATAGAAGGGACATACCTAAAAATGATACAAGCCATATATGACAGACCCATAGCCAACATTATACTGAATGGGGAAAGATTGAAATCATTCCCACTTAGAACCGGAACCAGACAAGGCTGCCCACTATCTCCACTTCTATTCAACATAGTGCTGGAAGTCTTGGCTACAGCAATCAGACAGGAAAATGGAATCAAAGGTATCCAAATAGGGGCAGAAGAGATCAAACTTTCACTGTTTGCTGATGATATGATATTGTATCTAGAAAACCCCAAGGATTCAACCTAGAAAATATATTTTAATAGTTCTTACCTTGCATGAAAATTTCAGTACACACATATTTTAGAATGCTGCTTTTCCAATCCTTATCTGGAAGAAGAGGTAGGCTGGATCTAGAATCCTAAATTGAGAATTGTTTTCCCTCAGCTCTTTCTGTATAATAAATAAAGATTTCTGGCATCCATAGTTACTGAAGAGTCTTTCATTTTTGCTATTGTTCCTTGTAAATCACTGATTTAATCTTATCATATAGTTTTATATGATTTCCTCTTAATATCATGAAGAGTTTCATGATATAGTGACTATATAGGCTTTTGTTTTTAATGATTCTACTTATGAATTGGTATTATTTTTCCATCTGAAGACTAATGGGTTTTTCAAATCTGGGAAACATTTTTTATTATTTAATGTGGTTTTAAAAATATTATTTTATGTAATATTTTATTCTTTATATATCTATTGCTTCTTCTGAACATGTTAAATATATTTAAGCTTCTGTTATATTTTTTCTGTTGTCACTAGTTACTTCAGTATAAATTATATTATTTGTGTGTCTTCTGACTGTCTATCTTCTTGGCAGTGGATTCTTTGTCTTTTATTTGTAGATATATCTTCAATGGGAACAATTTTCCACAGGAATTTTTCTTCACCCGTGCTCTGCATTTTGGAGTCATCCTTAAGAGTGGTTTCAGACTGATCTTTTATCACCTTATACAACTGTTTCTCAACTTTGATTTTAGTATGTTATAATTCAGGTTTCAAACTTTGTCTCTGATTCTATCCATGACCTAAGGCCAACTGCTCACTTCTGGGGCATGTCCTTGTGCTTCCGGCAGAATTTCCTAGTCCCACTTTATGAAAGGTCCAGCCCTTGGTTATAGGCAGGGTGTGCAGTTCTGCTGCTGATGACTTCCGTAGCTTTAATCTATATCTCCTTTCTGGCATTAAAATTTATTTTATAAGATGTACATCTGGACTTGATAACCCATGGGTTCATGCCATGCTTTCAAACCCTACTCATTGTCATGACTATGTATTTCATTTCTGGTGTTTGAAGATTTTGTTTTTTTGCTTTTGGCTTTACTATTTAGTAAAGGTCATCTATAAATTCCATTTGGAATGAGTATGTATACTGAGTGGGGGGTTCTTATTTTCTCAGTTCATGTTACTGTCTGGAAATCTACAATGCTGTCTTTATCAGCTTCAGATGTAGGTTGTCTTAGTCCATTTGGGCTGCTATAGTGAAATACCTGAGACTGGATAAATTGTGAACAATAGACATTTCTTCTTCACGGTTCTGGAGGCTGGGCAGCCCAAGACCAAGGTGCTGGCAAGGTCAGCGTCTGGTGAGGGCTGCTCTCTGCCTCCAAGATGGCGACTGTTGTCTGCATCCCTGGGGAGGGGTGAACACTGGATGCTCACAGGTGGGAGAAGAGAATGCTCACACTCCCTCAAGCCTGTTTATAAGGACCTGATCCCATCCATGAGGGCTTAATGACTACTTAATTACCTCCTACAGGCCATGCCTCTTAGTATTATCACATTGCTGATTAAGTTTCAACACATGAATTTTGGGGAATATTCTAAACCTATGGGGGGCATAGGTCAAGCCCAAGGTCACAAAGCTCCATAGCTATTGTGGGCTCCTCTATTATAAATGTTTATAAATGCTATAAACATGTGTATTTAAACACTGGTTGGCCTGTCAGGACCAGGGAAAGAAGGGTGTGAGGAAAGAGTCTGAGCGACCTCCTTGTGTTCTCAGAGCTGCCTCTTCAAGAACCTGGGTTCTGAAGTCAAACAAACAAAAATGATTTGCAATTTCATCTCTGTCCCATGGTGGCTATGATTTTGTGCAAGTTAACCTTTCTAAGCTTTTTTTTCTGTGTAATGACAACATCATCCACTTTATAAGGTTTTTAGAAGAATTAAATGATGTACATTTGCAGTCATATTTAATGCTACCACATAAAAATTATTTATTAGCAATAGTTTTATGATTTAAGACATACGAAATGCATATATGAAGTTTTAAAAATTATTTATCTTTAAAAAGGAGCATTTTATAGGTATATGCTCTCATTATTTATTTAAGAATTATTGACTAACTAGCATTTAGCCCATAGCCCTATAGGTGATGGGACAGATCCTGAGATCGTGGTGCTCAGTTGGTTACTTCTTTGCTTTCAAGTTGTTCACGATCAGCTTGAGGCTGGGTGAGCAGGTAAGACACATGCACAGTCTTAGACAAGACTAGAACACAATGGGATATGACAGAAGTCATGTGGTAGTCTTGAATCATCTTTTCCAATGGCCTGGTGCATTGTGTGCTCAGAATTGTTTTCACAGGGATGATATCACAGCATCCTTGCAGTGACTCTGTCAGCCAGGCAGGGATGGTCTCGTGGCCTTAATCAGTTTATTCATGTCAGTTCTTCCACCTCTCAGCCCCTTTAAGGAGGACCAGGACCAACTATCTACTCAATCAACTGAATTGTGATGTGTACACACTGAGAAGAGTTTAGAAAGAAGAAAATTATATGTCATCAAATTGTTTAGAAAGGAGTCCTGTGAACAAAATAGAATGACAAGGATGATTTTAAAATTTCAGACCAAGGGTATATAGTGGCTATTTTAAGTAGTTGCAGGGTTTTCAAATGGCGACAGGTGACAAGATGTTTTCTATTACAGCAGAGGACAGAACAATATAAAATGGGTACTGCATAGCGTGCAGAGGTGTGAAATTTGAAGCAAATGGAAATAAGAGATCATAAAATGGCTCATTTTATTGGTGGTTGGGGATCCAAAAGATACACAGGGAAATAAAGCAAAAAAAAAGCAAAGATTTTGAGATTTTAAGAATTTATGTCAGCAGGAAGGTATTTTTCAACAGTGTTGGACAATCATGCTTTAACTAATGTTTGCTATATAAGTGCCTTTTTTTATTTCAGCATATTATGGCGGTACAAATTTTAAGGTTTCCAATGATGCCCTGGTCCCCCCTCCCCCCACAAGTCTGAGCTTCAAGTATGACCATCCCTCAGATGGTGCACATCTCACTCATTATGTATGTATACACCCGCCCCCTCCTGCCCCTCCCACCTGCCCAATACCCAATTAGTGTTATTCCTATGTGTCCACTTAGGTGCTGATCAGTTAATACCAGTTTGCTGGTGAGTACATGTGGTGCTTGTTTTTCCATTCTTGGGACACTTCACTTAGTAGTATGGGTTCCAGCTCTATCTAGGAAAATACAAGATGTGCTATATCACCATCGTTTCTTAGAGCTGAATAGTACTCCATGGTATACATATACCACATTTTATTAATCCACTCATGAATTGATGGGCACTTGGGTTGTTTCCACAGCTTTGCAATTGTGAATTGTGCTGCTATAAACGTTCGAGTGCAGGTGTCTTTGTAGTAGAGTGTCATTGGATCTTTTATACAAGTGCCTTTTATAGTAAACCCTAACCCATCTCAAATAGCCATTTTTTTCCAGGGAGAAAATACAGTAATAATTAGGTATGTTTCTTCTTGGAATATATATGCAAGAGATCCAAATCCTAATGGGTAGTGGATGCTTGAATTTGTTGATTTGCAAGATAGACAGTACAGTCAATGCTTATTTGTGCTAGTTATGTTCTATGAACTCACTTGGAAGACTGAGATGGTCAATACTAAACCATCGCCCCTAGGGGAAACAGGATTATTTGACTGTGAACTTCTAGTCATGTGTTAATCAACTGATCAATATTTAACTGTGTTTTATGCATAGTTCTGTTTAAAGACACCTATTTAATACACCTTGTTTATTAATTAACATTGAACTCATAGCCAATAGCACTATAACTTGGCCTGAAGGAAGCTTACCTAGCATATGTGTAGCTGTTATAAGGTACATCACAGCTTCTTGTACATAGGAACTCTAGATAGACCTTCAGCACCATGCATAGAAGCCATGTTAACCAGCAAAATCACCGACCAAAACATGGCATTATAGAAACCTTAAAAGAGACACTTGCTTGAAGTCTGAAACAAGAAAGCAGAGCACTGCCTTGTTCAACTTTAGCTGGACAATGGTGTTTGGGACAACTTGAATATTTTGCTTCTCTGCTCATGTCATGAACAACAAAAATGCCGTGAGTATTGATTTTAGGGTTACAAGCCAATTTTAGGAGTAGGAGAATGCACACATACGGAATCGATGAATGATGAGGACTGACTGTGCTTAAAAGTTACATTTCACAGCAGCACAGACAGAAATTAGACTGGGAGCCCATTGCAGGGCTGTTTTCCTTCTTCTGTTCCTAAATCGTGTGACCCTAGATCAGTCACAACCCTTCTGCACCTCTCTTTCCTCACAGGTAAAATGAAAGCGATGTTAACGAGATTGTGATTGACTGAAAATTATAATGACTGTACTTACAATCAAGAGACAAAAATAAAGTTTATGTGCAGCCTTGGAAAAGGGGGGTTACATAATAATATATGAAGGGACATCAGAAAGTTCATGGAAAAATGAAATTAAAAGGTAAAAGTAAAATAAAAACTTTATTTGCCAACATAAACTTCATCAAGGTCCAGACATGTTTGCAAGGGATGACACCAGCCATTTAGCCCAACCCTGAACAACTGAGGGTCCTGGGATTTGATCATGTCTATGCATTGTTTTCTAGGGTTTTTCCCCCTTTATTTCGGCATAATATGGGGGTACAAATTTTAAGGTTTCAATAAATGCCCTTTCCCCCCTCCCCCCACAAGTCTGAGTTTCCAGTATGACCATCCCCCAGATGGTGCACATCTCACTCATTATGTATGTATATACCCACCCCCTCCCCCCTCCCACCTGCCCAATACCCTATTACTGCGGTACCTATGTGGCCACTTAGGTGCTGCTCAGCTAATACTAGTTTGCTGGTGAGTATATGTGGTGCTTGTTTTTCCATTCTTGGGATACTTCACTTAGTAGTATGGGTTCCAGCTCTAACCAGGAAAATATAAGATGTGCTATATCACTGTTGTTTCTTAGAGCTGAATAGTACTCCGTGGTATACATATACCACATTTTATCAATCCATTCTGAAGATGACTGGATACCCTTTACAGATGGTTTTATGATTAGGAACCAAAAAGAAGTCAGAGGAGCCAGATCAGGACTGGAAGGTGGATGCTTAATGACTCCCTGTGGAAACGTTCCAAAAATCGCCTTTGTTTGGTCAGAGGAGTGAGCCGCTTCTTGATGATGGGGGAGGACTCTCTGGTGAAGCTTCCCTGGGCATTTTTTTGCTAAAGCTTTGTCTGACCTTCTCAAAAGACTCTCGTAACAAGCAGACGTCATTGTTCTCTGGCCCTCCAGACAGTCAACAAGCAAAACGCCTGAGCGTCTCTAGGACGGTTGCCCCTGCCCAGCCCTCCCGTGCTTGGCGGGCCACGTCCGCCTCTTGCTAGCCGTTCTTTGTGCTTTCTCTTGAGGACTGCACCGGCAACGCCACGTTTCACCTCCTGCTGCAATCCCCTGGAAAAATGCTTCAGGATCTTGCCCCCACTTGTGTTTGACATTTCCATCAGATGCTCTGCTCTTGTCTGTAGCCGGGGACAGTGGTTTTGGAACCCAGTCAGTGGGAAGCTTGCTCCACTTTGATTTTTGAGTCAGAATTGTGTAAGCTGCACCAGTCGGGGGGTCTGTGGTGTTCTCTCTTGTTTCTGATGTTAAACATCAGTCTTCCTCCATTAGGGCACCAATAAGATTAATTATTTCCTCACAAATTCCTGTGGATGGTCTGCTGCTTCATCTTCAACATTGTCTCTTCCCTTTTTAAAACAAGTTATCCACTGTAGACCGCTGATTTCCTCGGGGCATTGTCCCCATAAACTTTTTGGAAAGTAGCAATGATTTTACCATTCTTCCACCCACGCTTCAACGCAACTTCGATGTTTGCTCTTGCTTCCGTGGTAGCAGAATTCGCTTTGCTCTGATAGAGGCTCTTTTCAAACCGACCTCTGATCCTTCTTCGTGCCTCCGACTAGATCCCGTTCAGACGTATCATAACAAGTTTGTATGAGTTTATCTTACTGCAAAAAGTATTTTGAACTCCACGAGTAGTTTTCATAATACACATTTTCCATAAAATCTTTGAAGTCCCTTTGTATTTGGTGTAAATTTTTTCTCAGGAGATGGTACTTTTGATGATGGTCAGATGGACAGCTAAATTTTAAAGGTCAAGGTCACTATGTGTTTTAGTGTCCTTTTGCCCAGTCCAAGCCTGCCTGGGCTGAGCGAGCTTTGTGAGTAGGATTTGCAAGAAGGTGGATTAGGAACATTTTTTTTTTTTTCCATTAGGAAGAAATGTGATTTGATTAGAAGTGAGATTAACTACCAATTCCTAAATTACATTACCCAGAATTCTTTGAACGAGTGATATATACATTAGTCATCTTTGGTAAAGAAACTGTGACTTTTAGGAGACTTTTGTTATTTTTTTAAAGTTTAGGTCATATATATGGAACTATGGCTGCTTTCATTAAGGTAGTATTTATAGTGGGCACCAGTTCTATAACTCGCAGGCTTCACAGAGCCTAGGGAAAATGAGGAATCTTGTCTTCCTTCCATGCCATTGCCCGATATTTACTGTTCTCATGGCAGTGCTGCCCAGCAGCCCATGTGCCACCCGGGCGCTTGCTAGAAACACCTCTCTAGGCCTGGCCTTAGCACTACTGGATCAGAACATGCATCTTATGAAGCTCCCTGGTGATTCACACATGCATTTAAAATCAAGAAGTCTGTGCTGGGGAGCTCCGTGCCTATCCCCCGGATTGCTCCAAATGAACACTCATTTCTTCCAAATATCAAGAAGGCATGTTGATGTAACAACAGAAACGTATTATGTCACAGTAAAGTGGAGATTGCACTAGATTTAACATTGTAAGAGGTTACTTACATTTCAGAAAAGAAGCTATCTTAATCCAGTCTGATCTCCAGCTGGTAGACTAAAGCAAGGGAATTCCAACAACATCAATTGCAGCGCAGCGTGGCATAAGAAGTTACTCTTGAAGTGTTAGGAGGTTGGGCTAAGAGTAATTCCTCACGTTTTTGAATATTCATGCTTGGCCAAGTGTAGACCAAGATTTCAGCTGTGTTTAGAGCTCTCAAGTAATAAACAGATCAGAGTTTGTAGGGCTTTCTAAGCTCCTTACACTGTTGAGTCCAGGAACGTGTCAAATCTCTCTGGTTCTACTTCAAGAAGAGAAGCAGGTGATTGAAGACTTGTGCACCTGTGGGGAGGCCCAACCAAGGACGTACCTACCATAAATAATTATAACAACGAAAACTATAAATAATAATAAGCTCATTGATGCAAGTCCCTTTTTGTAAGCATTTCTGAAGTGTGATCTTGTGTAAACCCCAAAACAACCCTAAGCTTACAAGTGGTTGTTGCTATTATTATTGTCTTCATTTACAGCTAGAGATACTGAGGCACTGGGAGATTACATAAGTTGTCTGAAGTTACACAGATGGCAATGAGTATTTGAAGGCAGAGCCCAGGTGCTCAACCACTGCACTATTCTGCCTTTCAAGACCAGAAGTCGAAGACAGTTTCTTTTTATCACAGTTCCCTGAAGAAGCAAAAGAAAGATAGCTGGACCACACGTGATTAGATACTGTCATCGTATTATTAATAATAGATCATATTAATAGCATTCAAGAGAGAAATGGGTTCAGCCAAAGTCAGACCAAACTATTCTTATTAGTTGGACATCAAAGACCAAGTCTTTTCCTGTGGAGGTTGATAATGGGATAATGGATGCAGAGAGAGGTGTAAGTTCCCATTTAAGCAACTGCCCAAGAAAGTGGGGTGTCTGCCTTCATATTAACAGAAAGGTGAAGATGAGAATATAATGTATCCCTTGCACATGCTTATTCCAATTATCCAATATAATCACACTTGATGAAAAAAGAGATTACTGCTCTACATTTTGTATGAGGCAGTAGAAAGATCATAGAACCCGGGGCAGAGTTTACTTATAAAGTGGGAAGAATAATAGTATGAATTGAATAAGATTCCAGTAAAAAGAACACAGAACAAATGTATGGCACCCAGCACATTTATTGACATCATCATCACTATCATCAGAATAAGGTTGAAAGGGCATGTGGATTGTAAATTCAGTTTGTAGATAAGGAAATGTCATGCTCACGGGACTACTACCATCCAACTGAGTTACACATAATGTTCTACTCAGACATTGAATGACACCATTTCCCTTTCCAGATCAGACCACTAAAATTCACCCTATTAGATTGTGGAAATTGCTCACATCGCATTATGTCTAGTTTAGAGTAAGTACTCTGATCCCAAGAAACTACCAGGACACATAACTCCTCTCTTATCACTGTTTGAATAAAACAAAACAAAATATCTACCTTAATTTACTTTAAAAAATCTACCTCCATGGAAAGTCAGAAATCCATCTCCCCATATGAATTCAAAATCCGATGTTAAGCTTCCTGGAAAAATTTTCATAATGTGCCCAAAGACATACATCATTGAATTTCTGCCATATTTTAGGATGGACCCAGTTTTAGTGATGGAGAGAATTTTGCTTTCATTTTTGCTTTGTTAATCAGTTGGGTAAATTTGGCCTATTCTTTTTACCTCCTGGGCTTCAGTTTCCTCATCTGTAAATCAAGGGGATTGGAGATAAATAACTGGAGGGTTTCAGCCAGTTCCATTATTATAAAATTCTATAATTCTGTGAAACCTGTTCACAGTCTCTAACCCCCAATCAAATCACAATGTCGTCTAATGCCACAGTAACCCAGGTGCATTCAACACAATTTAATCAGAGAGAGCACAAACAATGCCTGGCCAACAAAGTTGGCTATCAACCCAACAGGTGGTTTTTAATAAGACAGACTCTGCATTCTGCATTTAAAGCTACAGTTACCAGTTATGTTAAAATGAAAAAAAAAAATTGTAAAAAAGCAACCTCTCTCTATAGAACCAGTTAACTAAGAAGGCAAGAATGAAATGCCATTATCACTCTGGAATAACATTTACAGTATCACTGATTTATCTGAGCCTTTAGGGTTGGGAACCAAAGAGGAATACTTTTATAGTAAGATTAGAGCCATTTGGGCAAGAGACCCCGTGCTCCTAATTCTCTCCCAGTTCCATACCTGACATTGAAAGGCTGGTGGAAGAATTGCTGTTATTACCTTTGAGCTAGAGAAACTGCAGTGCTTTGCTTGAAGCCTGCTACCTTGATTAATGTATAGGGCTCGTCATTGAAGAACACCAAAAACATATCTTATGCTTTTCTTGATTCTAAATATATGCACTTTTAATCTCTGTATTCAGTCAATGTAGTAGCCTGCCAGGGAAGAAAATCAAATTACATGCTATACACATAAACCTCAAAAAGTACTGATTACTGATTAGAGAAAGGATAAAAAAAAAAAAAAGAAGAAGACAGAATTGCAAAACGCACCATGAAAAGGCACAGTTCTGAATTGTTAAGAACTTATTACCATACTGCTGCTCTCAGGGAAATGGAATACATCAATATATATTTTAATTAAAGTATGAAGTATTTAAGCAAATTCCACAAAGCTCTTAGTCAGCACCTTTTAAAAAATATTTTACTTTATTTGTTGAAACCAAATGCGAAGTAATTTATTTGCCTGGAAATTTATGATTTGTGAGGCTGTATAAATCAACCATTTGGGGTAATTGCTTCAAGTAGCAACTTATTTGTATTTGATAAGGGCTTGAGGAGAAATTCATTTGCTTTTTAAGAAACTAAAATGCCTGTTGACTTATAAAATATAAATGTATGATCTGAAGCTTTATTTTAGAATGAACAATTTGGTAGGTTGCATGCTACTTGAGATGAATTAAAGAGAATGTACATCCCATGTAACTTTAAATGCAACTTAAATGCTTATGCTAACAAAAATTCTCACTCTTGCTAATTGAATAGTTTTGCTTGGGAATTATGTTTTATTGGAGATTAAACAAAGTTATTCTGTGAACCTAAATTGTGCTCCTGATTAATTACTAGTTCTAGCTGAAGCAAATAAAGCAAAGCAGGTATAGAAAACAGGTAGAAAATCATTCTATACCTGTTTTGAAATCAGGTATAGAAAACATTCATGGTTTGAGAGTGAAGGAGCCAGGGGAGTTTCACCCCAAAACATGGCACCCTGGCCTGGTAAATATTTTGAATTAAAGGTTCTTGGAGAACCACTGGGTGCTGGAAGAGGCTTTTCTCTTATTTGCAGAAAGACTGGACTCACAAAGGAAACAATTGCTTTCCATCCTGAGATCTCACTAAGGCGGAAAAGAAGACAGAGGAACATAAACATGCCCCAGGGACCTATTAACAAGATAATTTCTGTCCCTTGGGCACATTCTAGTTCCAAAGAGAATTATTTACAGGTTAATTTCTGTTCCTCAGATCCATTCATTCTCCCTAATAATCATTCATTGCCCCTCAAAACAATTACCTTCATTTCCCCTCTTCCCCCTCCTCTATGAATAAAGTTATACAAACCTCTGTATCCCAGTGGGTCATCTGGGAATCATTCTCCTAAGATTCCTTGGGCTGTGCCCATTAAAATCAATTTTGTAGGACTTTTCTTCTATTAATCTGCCTTTTGTCAGCTGATTTTCAGAGGCAAAGGGGATGTTTTCTCTTGGCCCCTACATGGCATTCATCATTTCTGCCTTCTAAATAGAAAAATTCATTATTATATAAGTGGATAGTTCAAAAGATTAAACATTAAACCTCTGGAAGAATTATGTGAGCCTGAGTGAATCTGCATCATTTTGCTAATCTGGAAGTTTGGTGTAGAGCCACAAGTGAACAGGGATGTCGCACTTTTCATGATTGCTATGTATAGAGCAAGAGCTCATTGGGCTTAAGGCATTGTGCAGAGCCTCAGAATCAGGAAATCTCAGACCCAGAGAAGATAAAATCCTTAAAGAGACCTGCATACTTGCTGGGCAGGTGCATTGAGCCACTGAAGGAATATACGTGAGGTGGAGATGGGGGCAGAGGCCATGAAAATTGTATTCATGCAGGAAGTTGTGAAAATAAGTAATTCACATTAAAACTGTTGGAACTTTAAGTTACTTTGAGCCTTAAAGGAAATATGACCGTGGGAGGTCATAGTAATGGGCAGTCAAGTAATAGGCAGCTGCAACCTTTGTTTCTCTGATTGTGGATTAATTTTTCTTCCCTGCATTGTTTTGTAAAATGTTGTAAAAGACTAAATGGAGCCAGACATAAGGCCCCTACCTCTAAATTGTTTACCCTCAAATTCTCTTCCTTTTTCTTCTCTTGTACCCAGCTCAGACCAAATGGCACAAAAGACCCCATGGCTATCAAATTACTCAAGATAGAATGCTAAATATGCCTTTCCCAAAGGGGAACAAGCTGTAACCAATCAAAGTGCTGTAACTCTTGCAAAACTTCTTTATTTCTGCCTATATAAATAAAACCTTAACTTCTCCACTTTGGATCACAGATCCCATTCCTCTGGAGCCTGTTTTTCCCGAATGGCAATCTTAAATTTTAGCATGAATAAACTCCTTTTAACTGGATTCTGATCCTTCCAATTATTTCAGGTTGACAAAGTATTTTAAGCAAATTCGACAAAAACTCTCCGCATGTTTTAATTTTTTAATCTTTTGTTTCATCCTTGTCGATAGCATAGGCAAGTTCTCCAGAAGTTTTAGCAAATTCAGCATTGCCTCAAATAGATCACTGGTCCCCATTGGTCCTCATGTTCCTAACCCCAGGATGTCTGCCGGGTGGACTTTTTTTCAGAGCATGCCCACTTTTATGATGAGAAACACAGTTGGTGCCTCTTAAGACTTTTGCATATTTACGATTTCAGTGTTAAATTAAATTTGGCCCCCAAACGCCTCCTTACATATTTTAAGTTCAGCCTAAAGGTTTCTCTGTATGTAATGAACTGTAACCCAGCTTGACATGTAAACAGACTGTCACCTACTCTTGTTGACAAGTAGCTGAGTCTCAGCCCATCAGAGCAGCTGAACTTCATTTAACCACAGGCGGCCAGCTCTTCAAGCCAGGTTCCAATAAGGCACATGCCCCGCTGTGAACAATCCAGTTGTTTCTGGACGTCACTTCTCTTTTCTGTCCATGACGCTCCTTTTTCTGCCCCGTGAATGTTGTCTGAGCCTGTGGCATCCCTGTAGTCAACCTGAACCTATCCTGGTTCTAAGACTGCCCTGATTCATCAATCTTTCTTTGCTTAATTAAACTCTGTTAAATTTACTTGGTCCAATTTTTTTTTTTTTAACAAGAACTAGAGAAGCTTTCAAAGTGATTTCTATTTTTCCATGCCAGAAGTTTCTGAGGGGAGAATGTGATGACCATGAATAAAAAATGTGGCTCTCTCACCGAAACATGTTTTTAACTAGAGTGTCCATCTTGAGTACTAGAAGATTCAAAAATTTAAGCAAATATATTTTGTCTATTATCTTAAGTTTGCTTTGGCTTATTACTTTCTTGTTTCATGCCAGTTTTGAGATATTTTGTGATTTAAACTTGGAATTGTGATATTGAAGCCTGTGTTCTGGTTTCAATTTTATGTAGTAAAAGCCTATGGGCTGACACCATGGTTTCGGATGCTGAGAAGGGCCAGAGTAAGACAGAAAGAAGGTCAGTCCCAGCCTCCAGGAAGCCCGTGATCTGAAGGCTGAGGCATATTGCACATGAACAGAGTCAGTACTTAACTTGGATAAGGGTAAAGGATTGAAAAAGCAGAGACAAGAGGTGACCAATTCTGATTTGGGGACGTGAAGGTCAGTACAAAGCTGAGTACATAGACTTTGATTTAGATCTTAAGGAATGACTTTTTTTTTTTTTTTGAGACAGTCTCACTCTGTTGCCCAGGCTAGAGTGCCATGGCGTCAGCCTAGCTCACAGCAACGTCAAACTTCTGGACTCAAGTGATCCTCCTGCCTCAGCCTCCCGAGTAGCTGGGACTACAGGCATGCACCATGATGCCCAACTAATTTTTTCTATGTATATTTTTAGTTGTCCAGCTAATTTCTTTCTATTTTTAGTAGAGATGGTGTCTTGCTCTTGCTCAGGCTGGTCTCAAACTCCTGAGCTCAAACAATCCACCCGCCTCGGCCTCCCAGAGTGCTAGAATTACAGGTGTGAGCCACCGCACCTGGCCAGGAATGACTTTTATAAGGGTGTATCTGGTTATAACATGACTTAATAAAGTTAAGTTTGGTTTTTGTTCTGCAAGTCACACAACAGGTTTTGAGCAAAAGAAGTAAAATATTTACCTGCATTAGATATTGTTACCGTCATAATTAAAATACATGACATATGTTAGTCACATGTGGAGTTGGGCATTTTTCTGGATGCTTTGAAGAAAAAGAAAGTCAAGCAATGCTTATTCTTTGACCATTTATTTGGAAATCTAAGAAAATATGTCTAGAGGTTTAGCATGTAGCCCTTTTATATAATAAAATAAAATATAATTTTTACCTATCAATATTTTTTAAAGTACACCCTGCTCTGACCAAGTCCCTCTTTACAAATTTATCTACTGACAAAATTATGTCAAAAGGTATCTGCACATGAATATTTATCATACTTTTCGAGGTCGAGTCAGGAGGATTGCTTGAGGCCAAGAGTTCAAGACCAGCCTGGAGAACATAGTGAGATCGTGTCTCTATAAAATTTTTAAAAAATTATCCAGGCATTATGGTACACCTGTAGCTCCAGCTACTGAGGAAGCTGAGGCAGAAGGATCCCCTTGAGCCCAGGAGTTCGAGGTTGCAGTGAGCTATGATTGCCCCATGGCACTCTAGCCTGGGTGACTGAGCCAGACTCTGTCTCAAGCAAAACAAAACAAAACAAAACAAAACCCATTTACTGTAGACTTATTTAAACTGAAATTATTGAAAACTACTTGAATTTCCTCTAAAGAATGATAATAATTAATTAAAAATATATTATCTATTATAAAAATAGATTTTATTACAATAAAAATAGATTATTACATATCTATCCAATAGAAAAGTATGTGGCCATTAAAAATAATGAGTCCTCATTTAGAACAATGTTGGTATTGCAAAAAAATAAAGTTAAGTTTGTAAGTTTATATGGCATTCTATCACTTGTATAAAAATAAGTATATATATTCTTGGATTATACGTACATACTTGTACATACATAGAATATTTCTGGAAGGATAATCAAGAAATAGGTAAAAATGGTTTTCTCTGCTAAGAGAAGAACAGAGATGGGAAGAAACTTAACTTTTTTTTCTGGTTACCAAGTCACACATTTTAAAGACTGTACCATACATTTCATACTTGCAAAATAATTATCTTTTAAGTGGAAATACTACAAAAAAGGGGAGCATTCTATCAAGTAAGGGAAAATACCCTTTTTCTTACCCTGCTTAGAACTCATTATTTTTCTTTCTCTAACAGAGAAATTCTGTCTTTCATGAATTCTAGAAAATTCTTAGCATTGTCTATTATTATTTCTCCTACACCGTCTCTCTAGTCTCTTCTCCGAATTCCCATCAGCCAGAGACTAAGGTCTCTCCGTGTATCCTCTAGAACCTACTGTATTTTCCATTGCGTTTGCTGAGTCCCAGGTCATTTCTGAAGTTCTGCCTTCCAGTTTACTCACACCCTCTTAATTGTGCTTAGACTACTGTGTAAGTCACCCATTTGGTTTATTTTATTTTTAATCACTATACTTTTGATTAGTACATATTCTATTTGTTTCTTTCTTCAAGTTTACTTAGTGATTTGCATACTGTCTTATTCTTTCCAGATGTTTTTAAAATCTTCTTTTTATCTTTTTAACCATTTAAATAAACTTAGATTATGATCTCCTTTAGATTCTTGGTCTCTTATTTCTAGTATTTGAGACATTAATTCCCGCTTTTGTTCTGTGCCTGCTGCCACAGACTCATGGTAAAATTTTTCACTTTCGTAATTGTGTTTGTAAAATTATCTTTGGTAAGTCGTGATGGCTACCTTCCCCGTCACACAGAAATCCCACGAAGTGGAATTCATGGATGCCTTTTCACTTGTTTCCATCAAAGTTATCACCATCTTCTTGGACTATATTTTCTACCTTAAAACATTAATGCATAGTCTAAGTTTTCCTTCATGAGGTAAATATAATATCTGAGTCCAAATACATTTGAAGGGAATATTTTTAGTGGAAGTTTCTAACAGAATGCATTGCTTTTCAACTGAGGGAATGATAATATTCCCTTTTTTTCTCTCTTTCTCTTGGCTGTTGGGCAGATTTTATTAGTTTCCACTTTCCTGAATTAGTAGCATTTGGAAAGTTCTGGTTTTATGCAAGATATCACTTCCACCCCCACCTCTTATGGGCTTGAGGCCTTGCCTATGGTTCGTGTGTGGTCATGAACTCAAGGGCCGAGTCATCAAGGAGAGGAAAGATGCCCCAGAGCTACAACAGCAAGAGCGCTGGGACCTCGCTCTCTGACCTTCAACTACTTCTTTACTTCTGGCAATAGGAATCTTCTTTCTTATTGAAATCCCAGCTAGTCACTAAAAATATACTGAGGATACCTTTGATAGAGTAAAATGGCAACCCACAGTTGGGGGGAAGATATCTGCAATATGTATATCAATCAAAGGATCATATTGAGAATATTGAAGGAATGCCTGCGTTTGAAGAATAGCAAGGAATCTCTGGTAGCTAAAAGGAAGGGAACAAGGGAGAGGGTAGTAGGAGATAAGGTCACAGGGGAACCTGTATCTACATTGCAATAGGCTTTTAGGGCTATTAACTATGACTTTATTCTGAGTGAGATGGGAAACCACTGGGTGATTTTGAATAGACAGGTGACAGGGTCTGACTTGGGGCAAGGGCAGAGTAAGAGAGTTGGGGTAGAGGTCATGTTAATAGCCTCAGCAAGAAATGAAGGTGCCATGGGCCAGAGTGTTAGTGGGGGGGGGGTGGCATAGTACTGTTGGATTCTGCATGCGTTTTTAAGGACAGGATTTCATGATGGATTGGAATGTGCATTCTGAAAGAAACAGAGGAGGTAACTTCTAGGTTTTTGGCCTTAGCACCTAAAAGAAGAGAGCTGCCAATCGCCAAGATGGGGATGATTGCAGATTGAACAGACTTTGTGAAGAAGAACAGAAATGTGGGTTTGGCTGTGGTGAGTTAGAGGAAGAATTGGAGATATTAAACAGGCGGTCAGACATATGATCAGGAATTTCAGCAAGACTTGTGAGGTGGTAATATAAATCTGAGACTAACCTAGTTTGGGGTGATACTTAAATTTTTTAGAGTGGATGATGGCGCTAAGGAAAATGAATGGATAGAGCACAGATCTAAGGACTGAATGTTTTAGATGACTGAGAGACTGGGGAGATGAAGAAGAAATCCGTGAAGGATACTGAGAAGGGACAACCAGGAAGGTGGGGGGAAAAAACCACAGATGGCAACATGAGGTCCTGGAAACGGAATGAAATCTACACAGGAGGAGGCAGCGATCAGCTGTGCCCTGTGCTCTAGCTAGGCCAAGATTGAGAACTGATCTTTGGATCTAGCAACACAGAGATCACTGGTGTCCTTTGTTAGAAAAATTTCAGTTGAATGAAAGACGAGGTGCTATTTGGGGTGTGTCCAAAACAAGATGGGGAGCTTAATCATTGAAGAGAGTAAGCAGAGACAATGTTTGCAATAACATTTGCTGTATAAAGGATCAGAGAAGAGAAAGAAGTTTGGTTCAAGAGAAGGGTTTTTTGTTTGTTTATAAGATGAGAAAAAGTAGTAGTGTATTTGAGTCAACGGGAATGACCCGCTAGTGTGGGAAAATACCATGAGGGAAAGAGGAAGAGGAGAAGTACGTAAGCAATGACCTTGGGTAGATGAGAAGACAAGGGAAGTCACGTAAAAATGGGGGGAGAGTTGCCTTCATTAAGAACTTGAGAAGATTCACCTGCAGTAATGAGAAAAGGCAGAGAATAAAGACACAGCTGTAGGCTGCTGGGTAGATTTGGGGCTGGTAGCCTTTAGACATTGGCTTCTAATTCCTGCAATTAGATCAATAAAATACTAACCAAGGTCACTAGTTGATAGTAAAAGTGAAAATGAAGGTGTTGGGGGTTTGAGGAGAAAGGGCAGTGTAGGAGACAGTAATCTAGTGAAGAATATGAGTGAACAGACCAGGAAAATATATTGTCCAGACAGCAATAATGGCCCAATTAAAATTCTTAGCATAGATTTCAATTTGAGAGCAGGCAGCATGTCTGCATGTTTTTCTCCAGAAATAGTTAGATGTGTGAGTATGGTGTGTAGACCATGGAATAGGGTGAGGGTTGGATTAACTTGGGTCGTGCTTTTGCCAAGGAAGGCTGATGCACTGAGAGGAGTGACGGGGTTGATGATGGAGGTAAGGGAGCTGCTCTGATGACCGATCGTGGAATTTAAGATGAATAGGAGCGAAGACAGGGCACCGAGGGGAGGAGGGACCGTGGGAAGATTTAGGATCTATGGACTGGTGGTCATATCAGGGAGAAAAGACTTAGTGTTGGCATACTGGAGCAAGTGAGCTGGAATGGCAAGAGCCAGTGGTCAGCAATGCTTAATTGACATTGTGGACATGAAGAAATTCACTGTGAATGGCACAGTCTCAGGTGTAAGCACAGGATCGGGTGGCTGGGGTCCTGTGGAGGACAAGACCATTGGAAGGCAGGAGGTCAAGGAATTGAGAGGCCAGAGCTTTTGTGTGTATTGAATCCACCAATAGTTAAGCTAAGGTATTGGGGAAGCAAGGGGTCTTGGATCAGAAGCTAAAATCATCAGTGAATGGGTGAAACCCATCCAGTAAGTTTGATCCGATTTCTTAAATCTGCTTTGTGTTTCTCTCACTTATTCAGAGCTTCATTCTCTCTCCATCCCAAAACACTGGGTGTAACCACCTCCTACCTGGACCTGGTCTTCTTGCATCTCAACTTTTCCTTCCCAATCCATTCTTCATGCAGCCAATCAGAGTGATTAATCAAAACCACAGCTCTGATCTTTGGCAGCCATCTAATTGTTTTCTGTCACCAGTAGGAGGCGTCTAAACTTCTCCACTTGGAATTCAAAGTCTTCTATGACCTAGAGACTTCCTACCTTCTTATCTTGCACGCTTACGATTTAAATTTCAGCAACAGAGAGCTCCCTGTGCATTTCCGCTGGCATTATACCCGTTTCCAAGCGATTTTGCCTTCCCTCAGCTGGGACTGCCTCTGTTCCCCACCGCTGTGCCTCGGTCTACACTCAATTTATCACCTAAGTGCCCACTCAAGAGTCACACTTTCCAGGAACCCCCAGAACCTAGGATGGTTGCACACATTTAGGCCATGGGCATAATTTTTCAATTAACCTCACCAGCAGTTCATGAATAATGGTGGAATGAAGGAACAATCCAATACTTAATCTTTTTTTTTTTTCTTTTTCACTTTTGGGGAATTTAGAACTTAAGGCAAACTAAGACTCTTTAAGACTCTTTAAGACATTTCACTTTTTTTGTGCATATTTATTTTATATTCGAGAGCAGGATAAGATAAAATAGTATTTTATTAATATAATACTTCACGTCGTCATGAACAACTCCAGGATGCCAAGTCTGGAAAGTTTTGAGAAGTAACTTAGTCCAGTGTTACTTAAAGTATCCACTCCTGATACCAGTCCATAAACTCTTGCCAGGCTCTGAGCAATTTGTTTTCTATCTGCTATGAGATGAGGAGTTTGCGCCAGAATGCAAATCAGCCACATTCCTAAGCACACTGCTTAGTTGAGCTAAAATGTTTTTTTTTGTAACCAGACTTTTTTGATGATTCTCCATGTGTTGATTTATATCCTGGCACAAACTCCTTGTCTTGGCATCTTGAATAGCATCAGCCACTCCTTTTGGGGACACTGAGGCACAGTGAGAGTAACGTGCCTTGCAAAGAGTCACACAGCCACTCACGCCACTTAGATCTGTGACTTGTGGGTCCCACCCCACTGTGCTTCCTGGTACTCCCTGGCTTGCCTTCAGAACTATGCATGAGATCATGCCTGGTTTTCATCCTTTGACTCTTAGCTTTGTTCGAGGGGAAAAAAAAAAAAAAAAAAGAAAAGTTCATTCCTACTCCACGGTTGGTTTATCTTCCCCAGAAAGGTTTTCTTTCTTTTCTTTTTTTCCCTTCCCTTCCTGGTGGAAAGGAATCCGCATGTGTTGTGGTATTATTATTTAAATGTTTATAGTCTGCCATTTTCCGCACACCGAGTCCCCAGCAGCGTGGAGTCAGACGGTCTCCCACAGGTAACGTCTGCTCCATCTGGTGCCCGGCTTTCTGCAGGAGGCCGCTGTATGGCGCGGCAGCTGAAGGGCCATATGGTCTCAGGTGTCGCCCCAGGTACAGCATATTGCAGCGCGCCAGTCTGCGGGCGCTGCGGCGGGAGGAGCTGCCAGGAGGCACACATCTGAGTGAAGAGGCCACCGCTGTGCCCAAATCAGAGGGCAGAAGGTGTTCTTGGCTTCCGGGACGACCTGGACTTCCAGGACCACTCGGGGACGGAGAAGCCATCCCGATCTGCAAATGTCGGTGCCGACCGAGGCTGCGTTCAGTTCAGAGAGAGCTCGGAGAACCGACTCTTCTGTTCACCTGCTCTCAGCCCGGCCACGCCAGGTAAGGGACGGGTATGGCGATGGAAAATGTAGACAAAGGGAAACCTGAGTGCCTAACATCTCACAGTGGGGTTCTTCTTCTAGTTTTGTCTTTTTCTTTAAACTAGGCATTTTAGTTTTATGAGATTTGTTCTTTGTTTCATTTCTAAACATCTAAGAAGAGGTTCCTAAAGGAAATCTGCCATGGAATTTAGAATTCTTTTTCATCTTATTTTGGACTTTTATCAGCGAAGTCTGAAAATGAGTGTGCTCACTGGTTTTCAAAACATTAGGATTTCATCTAAAATTTTGAAATTCCTAATCAGTGGCAATGAAAAGTATAAAAAGAGATACTGCCTTAGTTCTGGCTGCTGTAACAAAATACCATCAACTGGGTGGCTTATTCTCTACAGAAATGTATTTCTCACGGATCTGGAAGCTGGAAGTTCAAGATCAAGGCGCCAGCAGGTTCCATACCCGGTGAGGGTTCTCTTTCTGGTTCGTAGATGACCTCTTGCTGTTTCCTCTCATGGTGAAAGGAACAAGGGGTCCCTCACAGGCCTCTTTTATAAGGACACTAATCCCAATTATGAGATGTCTATCTCCATGATCTGATCACCTCCCAAAGATTTTTGCCTCCTAAGGCCATCACCTGAGGGTTGGGATTTCATTGTGGATTTTGGAGGGTCACAGCACTCATACCTGCAGGATTTCAGTGTGAGGTCGATCTGGGTTCTGCCCGCTTTTTACAAAGATGACATCTTTGGTCCTCTATTCAATGAGATTTCTTTTTAGGGACACTAAAAAGCCCTCAGTATCACACTTTCCCACTCCACGTAAATCTCTGAATCTGTTAAAGCAGTTTTTAAAAATCACCCATGAGTCCCGAGGAAGGCTTTATAGTGAAGCTTCCAGGAAACTGGTATACTCAAGGAATTGGATTACATTTTTTTGGTGTGAATTTGGCTAGTCTTTTTTAGATCACTTGGAAATTAATTGAATTCCCCAAGGCAATAATAATAATATGTACACCTATTTGTGGACCCCCAAAAAAGGGAAAAATCAAATGTAACCCTCATTTTTATGTTTGTATTAAAAGCACATCAAAGAGTACATTTTCTTTCCAACTTTCCTGAATTCTTACAGTTTTATGGAGAAAAATCCCTTTGCTTTATGAAATTGCACCAGTCCAAACTCAACCAAAAGCCAATCTCCAGGTATAGTAAAGGGAAGTTTTTCACTGCCTTCACTTCTATACTTCTCAATGGACAGAGAAAATGTGCATTAAACCACCCAAATATGTAGTGGTGACATAATTGGAGGGTTAACTCACAGAGTGGCAGAGACGGAATGGAGGCAGCATGTTTACTATGAATTTGCATTAGAAGAAGGGAGCACGTACCCTCTGAGCTACAAATGATGGAGGATCATGAAATGATCCAGAAGTAAAGAGTCACAAACAAAGCACAATATAACAGAAGGAATGATATGAAAATATAAAAGCTGTTATTTTTATAATTATCCCCAATTACCTCCAGATGGAGAAACTGAGGCTGACAAGGACACTTAATTCAACTGATATCACGCAACTGGTGAGTAGAACAAGAACTTGGAGCCATGTCTGTCTCCACTGCCTGAGTTCTCACCCGCTACACATATTAACTGCTCCTAAATAAGCAACGACCTCCGTCACTTGAAAAAGGCAGGGCTGGCTTGTCAATACCCACAGAAAAGAAAAGAAGGGTCCTCAAAAGCACATCAGAATATGTGGAGGAATTTTAGAAGTGTAAGATCACTGGTGGAATTCTGGCTAACCTAGAAGTCTTTAAAGCAAATTAAAGTAAATCTAAGGAAAGAACGTATCAACTTGGACTTAGAAACTAGTTTATAAAATGCATATCCAACATTGTGACTTTAAAATATCTGATGTGGGTGTGCCTTTCTGGTTACTCTGTCTGCTTCTGGATCCCGGTGAGGTTCCTGATGGCATCAGCGGGGCCAACTGTGCTCCCAACTCTGGCCACCTGGAAGTTTTGGATAATAAAGGTGGGTGCGACCCATTTCTAAGCAGGCATCTTTATGGGATGACAGTGAAGTTTCTATGCTAGATGATAAAGATCCAATCCACTGTGAACAACCCTCTGTGCACATTGTTTATGTATCCTTGGAGAGTCATTAATGCGACCCACCTCCAATGATGCTCTCCCATAGAAGGTGCCAACTCACGGCGGTCAGCGTGGTGCCCAGAGAGACGCCTTTCCTTCTCACTGGCCTCTGTAGCCCGGGAAAGAGGAGCTGCAAGCAATGGTCCAGAGACTCCCTGGAGGTGCCTCAAGAAGTTGGGGACAGAGCAAATAAGAGGTTAAAATTAAAAGCAAAGCGAGAAAACCAAAGGCAATCATATAATCACGGTATCCGAATCTTTTGCTAGAAGGAGTGTGTTAAACAGCAGTTCTATAGTTTTACTGAGATGAAATGGGAATGAAGGTGATTTGAAAGAAGTAAAGAAATTAAGCTTACAGATAAGAATACCTTTTCTAATTTTGAGTAAGGGGAGTTTTATAATTTAAAACGAATGCTGAGGACAGCTGAGGCATGGCCTTGGAGAAGCTATTTCAAAATGGGCTACATAACTCATTTTGAATGTCAGCTTGCCAGCCTGTCAGGTGGGCATTAAATATTTTAACATTCCGAATAGGCAACGATATTATAGCAGAGCTTCCAGAGCAGGGTTGGGGCTGCCCTTTCGGCTAGATCATCTCTAACTCTAGACACGTTTAATAGGAAACTTCTTTTTCTTCCCAGAGGTCATTTGCGGTGAGATCAGGACTGATGAAGCCCTGGGGATGTGAATACAGTTAAGATACTACACATTATTCCTTATTTGTTTTCTGTTTCTCCCTATCCAACAGGGAAGAACATCTATAGGTTGCAAATCCCCCAGCTACCCGGATACTTGTGAGCTTTCCCTGTGTCCCTGCTGTGTGCCGTCCAGAGCTATGGGAAGCTCTGGCCTTTGATCTTTTATCCTACAGGTCTGGAGTCCCTTTCACTCTGAGTCTTTGGCTTTATGTATTTGCCACCCTCTCTCTCCTCCTCTCACCCTTCCCCACATACTGCTACCTTTCAACATGGGCCTTCTTCACCAGAATCGGGCACGAGATCTCAATATTTATAGTACAGCCCACTGTATTACTAACACACTCCTTGCAATACCAAAAAAATAAAATAACATCTGCTTTCCAAGAAGCTTGTGTTTTTGAAACCCATCCCGAATATGCATTTGCTTTTGCACCTCTATCGCCTGTTGTTTACTCTTGATAATATTTTTAGGCCACTTATTTTGGGGTATTGTTATATAAGAAGGAGTTTCCGGGCACTGTTTGCTCAGAACATTCTCCTTGAGATCCAGTGCCTTTTAATTTCACAATTTCACGTGTGTCACCGAGTCCGCAATGGCTAAGGCTTAATTGGCTTTGATATGCTGCGGGTGGCCAAGAAGCGGGTTGTTTGGAGAGCTTCTTGCTGCCATGCAGCCTCTCCTGCAAACAAAGGACTTGGCCAAGCAGCAATGTTATCAAAGGTTTGCAGACCGGCTGCAGAAGGGATCCTGCTCTGGGTGGGAGGGGATAGTGGGAACTGACTGTAGCTTGGGAGTTGGGATCATTAACACGAGCCTCCTGATAATGTTAGCTTCTGTGCATTACCCTTGTGAGTCCTCAGCAAGGGTAGAAAATTAGCGGCATTTCTGCTAATACATGTTTCAGAACAGCAGCTGTAGCTACTGCACAGAAGAAGAAAATTCTAGACTGGGAACAAAAGGAAGAAATGGACGAGGGGCTTGGATGGAAAGTAAGAATTGCTAAAGAAAGGGAAAAAATAGGAATTCAATCTTCTTGGAAATACACAAAGGCCTTTGGGGTAGGAATTTCCTCTTTCAAATGGAAGTTCAAAGTCACGCCCATGAATGCAGGTGCTAAGCTACAGGTAACTTTGTGACTCTGCTCATGCTTTTCCTGACCTATCCTTCCAGGTCCAGCTGAACTATGTATGTGACCTGCTCCGATTCTCGGGTCTGGTATAATAATCACTCTCTTCCACTCATCCCTAAAACAAGGTCCCTTTCTCTGGGAAGGCTCTTATTTCATTTGGAGGACCTTGGTCTCTCAGACCTGGTTTGGGGCACCCTTCTGTTTAGCTTGGAATTCATTCCAGAAAGACACCAGTCAGAGGCACACAGTAGGTGCTCAGAAAGCGTCCCCCGAGTTGACATTAGCGTGGATGCCTTGAGTGCCGGTGATGACAGAGCTTGTGGGATACTGGGTTTCGGTGTCCCCACTTACATCTGGTGACCTCTAAGTGGAGAACGGCTGGGTCATGGAGGCACAGCCGTGTGTGGACTGTGTCTCCAGGTAGGGGAATGCTGAGGTCCAAAGAGCAGTCCATCAGAGAAAAATCCCAAATACGGTAACAAAAGCAACCTGAAGCCTCTCACGACAAGAGCCACAGATGGGATAAGAGATATAAAAGAAGAGTGTATTCATGTGTCAAATATTATTTTCATAGCAGAGGCAAAATTAACAATCTGATATAAAGAATTTGAAAACAGAATACTAAAAATGAATCTTGAGATGAGACACAGACATTTCTTTTTATATTTGTAACCATCTCAAGCTATTTCTTAAAATTTCCTGTAGGGCATAAAAATAGATACTTGGGTAACATCTACTATTTATTATTAGATTTTTATTAGATCCTAATCTCTGCGAGGTCAGTTGTTTTGTTGTCTCTTTTTGCATAGCTTCCCCAGCACCCTGCTCTGCCCAGCTCACACGCGTGGGCATGGACATGTGTGCACACATGCGTGCCCTTGCCCGGAATAGTGCCTGGTACCATAGAGGCCCTCAGTAAAGTTTTAATGGGGTGAATTATTCAGTCATTTAACAAATATTTAGAAGTTACTCTGGGAGAGCACTTTGGTAGATGCTGTGTTATAACATTGAGATGGATTGTTTGCCTTTACAAGGTTTATAATCTAGCAGATCAGTTTGAGTTTCCTGTTTGCAAGTTTCAGTGGAGTTTGATAGGTTGATGGCATGAGAGGAAAAAAGGAAGAATTGTTTGGATCTACTCAGAAAGGCTAGATGCTGCTGCCTGGATGAAGTGCTCACCCATGTTTAAAAGTAGGGCTTGTCTAGGGGGGCTGGAGGGAGGTGTGGGGGCGGGGGGACATGTCCCTCAACGTGGAGGGAGCAGCATGGACCATGTTGCAGATATGGAGTATAGAACTTACCCTGCTGTGTCCAAGCGGCTAACTGACTTGTCCATACCCAGCATTGTCTTAAACTGCTCCAAGTTTAAGGGATTAAATAACCCTCATTCACCAGAGCTTAGAACAACATCTGGCAAATAACTGGTGCCCAATAAATGCTTGCTGGGTGGGTACAGAGTGACAGATGAATGGTCTCAAAGAGACTGTCAGTTCGCTTGCATAATTCCTTTTACCTCATTTTAAAGGCTTGATGTTTAACCCGAACTTCCCACACACGGCTTATCTACAATTGGTTTTAAAAATCAGGAAATTGTGCTGAATTCACTTAAATTTCCGTGAAGAGAGCAGATGGTGATTTTAAATAGATATAGGGAGAAATTGATGGGAAAGAAGACAATGGCAAGAGAAATCAACGCGTTGCCTGCGAGCAGAAGTCTGGGTGAAGCCACCGGGGGCTCTGAAATTTGCGTGTTGCTGCCCCGACCCAGTTTCTCTCCGCAGTCACTCCCGGGCTGCGCCAAGGGCTCCGTGACACTCACTGACATCCACTCCAACTGGCAACGCGAATGTGACAATCAGGCCTATTTTTAAGTGGCAGTTGAATTGATTTCATGTTCAAAGAAAAGAGTAGGGATGGGAGTGAAGGGGAGAGGTGCACAGAGCCTCCTCAGAAGGTCCTGGGAGCTCTGCCCCTCTTGGGACGCGGATGAAGAGAGGGGAGGAGAGGGAAGTTCAGTCCAGCAGTGGCCGGGAGACTCAGTGTTTCCGCCCTGACGTTCGTCCACAGCCCAGTGCTCTGCTGGGAGCATCTTTGAAAGTGGGAGGGCTGGACAGGGAGCGGGACGGCCCACCGGTCCTTGGACACTGCCCAAGGGGTTGGGGATGCCCATGGCCACTTTCCACATTTGATGGGGACAGTCACAGCTGGACGCTAGTGTGTGTGTGTGTGTGTGTGTGTGTGTGTGTGTTTGCAGGGGAGGGGAGATGAAGACCAGGGAGAAACGTCTGAGCACAACCCTTGTTGCCACTGGCAGCTTGAACGGACTGGGGTCTGAGTGCTGATGAAGGTGTAGGGTGCAGTTTACAACCTTAATTCTTCTTCTCTTTGAAGAATTTCCAAAGGTTCAGGGGGAGAAACAATAAACAACATTAACCGATAAAATTCTCATTTATTTTTAGCAGGTTTGAGGGATATACCAGAAAAAAAAATGTGTAATCTTGTTATATGTAACTTCACAACACATTAAGAGAGTTTTAAAAATTGTCAAAAATAGTCACAATAAGGAAACTGCAAGCAGACTTGTAAAATCAGGGTCATGAAGTAGTCTTCTTTCTGTTACCAGTTCCCTCAGTGAGACAGATTTTCTCCTTGCTCCGCCTAGTGAGAGCCGCAGGGGACCCCCTAGGTGAGCTTTAATTTACAGGGAAACGAAGAGGACAGAGGAAGGGGCATGGGTCACAGCCAAGGGGTCCCCATCAGGTGTTCTTGGCACGTAGCTCCAGTGTCTGGAGTTTTCTGAGACCCCATTCTGGGTTTGCGGGTTTAACGCGAGTGAAAACAGGAAAAGCAGGCAAAATAGAGAGGCCACTGCTTCAGGGACCAGGCTGTGTGTCTTCCTGGGACGCCGCAGAGCTGCCTGCCCTCCCTGTTGTGACGACTGACTGCCCGGGTCTGTGAGTGAGAGACATGGCCCCACGCACGTGGCAAAGGGCCATGCAGTGGCGTCCCGGGGGGGTGGGGGGGTGGGGCATGCACACAGGCACCTTGCGGGCTTGGAAGGAGACGCAAGATGGAACCCTTCTCTTCTGCGCGGCTGCAAGAGGGGGCTGGAGCCCTTAGAAGGGAGCGCGGTGCTCCCAATTTTCAGTGGACTCAGTCTGCCCGTGCTGCAGCTCAGACACAGGGTCCTGCTCTCTTCCCAGCAGTCCCACGTCTTCCTGACTCTCCGTGGTCCACAAGCAGACGTCAGGGCGTTCTTAACACCTAACATGCATGTGTGTGAGGGGGCATTATTAACAGCAGTAGTAACGCAGCTTCACCCTAACAACTGCTCCTGCCGTAATGACACCCTGTGTGGTGGTGACAGTGGGCAGGGAGGCAGGTGTCCAGGCCGACACTCTGACTCCTTTTAGGGCTGTCTTGCAGGCTCCCCTTCCTCCTGCCTTCTCTTGGACGAAGACGAAGGCAAAGCTTCGCTCACACCTGCCAGGTGTTGCTGAACATGGTATATTTGGCCAATGCTTGTCTTCAAGTTTATATTTTCAGCACTTTGTACTTCAGTAATGTTGCCAGTGTTCTAATAACTTCAAAATTCATACACTTTACTGAGACCTGATGACCAATTCTCTTTCTCTTTCTACAGTGGCATTATTCGTGCTAACTAGTGCTTTTTTTCCCCCCAAGCACGCTTGTCTGTTTCTTTTTCAGCACTCCACTGATGAATGAATTATTTTTAATTAATTAAATGAATTTAATTTAAATGACTAAATGGCGGAACACCTTAATAATCTTTGACTCACACACATTTTATGCAATGGTTATATACATGGGTTTTCTTGAATAAAACTGTCCTTGGGGAGGATCTGACTTTAATTGCAGTGTTGCCTGTGATTCTGAAGCATCATCCAACCAGATTCCACTTTATTCAAAAAACAATTATCCACTCTGATTGAAGTTTCAGGTCAACTGCCAGAAATCCTATACTCTGCAGGAAGTCAGGGTAATGTGGATTAAGGGTTTCCCTGCTATATGTTTATGAGGAGGTAGAATCTGAGAGGACAAAATTAAGAGAGTTGGTAATTCATCCAAGACATTCCATAGTGGAAATAGTTAACAACCGCTTACTGACTATTTTCCGTGCTACATGGCTATCCGCTGCGACATGGTCTAATTGAGTCCTAACCTATGAGTTAGCATTATTGTCCTTTCAGGGATGGGGAAATTCAAGTTCAAAAAGACTGTAGTACCTGCACAAAGTCACACACTGAGGGTGGTATACCTGATTAGGAACTTGTTACTATACTTCAAGAGGAGAGCACCTGAGCAAGTTTGAGACTAAATGTTTTTAAATTCCTTTACAGTCAGAACTACCTTACAGAATTCAGAGTGCCAGTCTGAGTTAAAACAACAACAACAACAAAAAAAAAACAGCTTTTAATAAGCCAGACTGACCTACTGTTTAATAAAAATCAAATATTTCTGATACATTCTGGGGTAGGATTGCACCAATATATTCATTTTTTCCTTGCGAGAGTATCTGATTATTTTCTTCTGCATGGCAGTGATATTTGCAAGAAGAGGAAGTCCCCTGCAGTTTCTGCATGGTGTGCGTGTGTTTATTAGAGAGATACCCACGGGGCTACGTGTACAGACACTAGTAACGTATCTTGGGGACAACTAGGGGAGAGGCAAAAAGCGCATTTCTTATGTTCTTTTACCATGTGCAGTTTTTTATTCTGGAAGAAAAAATGGGTTCACATGCATCTTCCTCTTATACTTATGAAAACAGAATGAGCCCCCGAACCTACTTCCAAGTGGCCCATGAAGAAATACTGGGTTCTTTGATCCTATTTCTTCTTATTATGGTTTTTCTGGGAACTACAGTGCCAAGGAGGGAGTGGGCCTTCCCTCTGTGATTAGGGACTGCTCACTGCTGGGGAGAGCTGGGCACCCTGAGGAGATCGTGCTTTTCTTACCCGCCCAGCTAGTTTGCAGAGGCAAGTTGCACAGCAGCTCCTCCTCAACGAGGCAAACGCTGAGAAGGCATCACTGATGCAGTGTCATAAAACAAAGGCCGCACTGTTTTTGTGTTTCCCAGCACAACTCGAACAATGCCGGCATAAGGTTGCCAGCTCCCAGCCCCTAAATCCCTGAGCTCCTAAAATCAGTACTAAAATCTTCTATGTGATACTTTCTATGCTTAAAATGTTGCTTGCCCTTCTATAATCCGTTTCCTTTGAAATGTTCTCTCCCCAGGGATTTTCATTTTCTCTACAGTGCCGTTTGAGAGGAACGAGCTTAGGCAACCAGGAGGCTGGGTTCAGTGTGGGTCTCTCTCTCTCTAAGAGGAGGGTTTGCTATTTCTCTCCCTGGATTTCAGTTTTCTCACCTGCGACAGGGGGCACTTGGACATGGCACTGTCCAGGATCCCTCGTGGCTGGCGGAGTTGACATTTGTGTGGCAGTACAGGGAGGAAACCCCGGGGTCAGGCCCCTCCTGGTACCAACTCCCAGATCAAGGGGAGTTCTCCATCACTCAAGGATCATGTGAGATTCATCAAGATTTAATGCCTCCAAATTTTGCATTTGGGATGAACCCAAATGCATATGTAACCCAGGATTGTTATGAAGACATCTCATTATTGTTGTTGTTATTGATTTTTTAAGTGTGTTCATCACTCAGCTTCTAAATCCATTACAAAGAACAAATACACATTTAAATATTTATTATTATCCGAGATTGTGGCCACACACTTCCTTATCCTCCCACTTGCATCTGCTCTGTGATTGACTGAACAGATGGGTGTTGCACCCAGCTCTAAAAGCCAAAATACAAGGGCTCTGTGTTTTAGACTAAAAGCAACTGTGCAGCAAAGGCAGATAAAGTGGAGAGTTACATCATTCCTTCTCTTAGGTCTTTCCTTATTAGGTGAGCGAGAAGTCTGTAGTGTTTTTGACATTTATAGCTATAGCATGCCAGAAAATATAGCAAAGAGAATAATGCCTGTTGAATTATTTAGGTCTTCTCCTGGGTTTCTTTGTTTCATTTGGCGACACTATCCACCCAGTCTTCCAAACTGGGAATCTTGTTGTTTGTTGCCTTAAACTTCTATGCCTCTTCTCTCACCCACGTCGGTAACTTCATTGGCTATCAAATTCTAGGCATTTCTAAATCGGCAATATTGCTCGAGTCTGTGCCCCTCTCACTATCCCCACCACTTCTGCCTAGTCCAGTTCTTCAGCTCTTCTCTTTAGCATCTCTTCCAAATTTCTAACTTTCTATAAAGCAAACAGAGATATGCAGAAGTGCTCCGGGAACACAGAGGAAGACAAAGCATGTACAGGCATGGAGACATTCAGGAAGACAGTGTAGTCTCAGGGCACTGGCTGGGGACAGAGGTATGGGCAGAGTGTAGCCAACTTCTCCTATCCTACTAGGATGTTTGGACTTAATCCTATGGGCTAAAGGGAGTCACTGGAATTTTATTGGAAGTTTGAGAATCATAAGATTGCTTCTATTATGGAAAGGCTGTGCTTCTGAGGAATCAGAGAAGGATAAAATTATTATGCAAGTCAGATGGGCCACCTTCCGAGGTTGAACTACGTGAGTGCTGGTGCTTATGGAGAGAGGTGAATGAGTGAGGGGTCCTCTCAGAAAATGGTTATATGAAAGGGAACGAGAGAGCAAGAGGGAAGCGTTAGGCTCATGTCCAGCTTTGTGACTTGAAAGACTGGGTTGATATTGGTGCCAAAACAGGAATAAGGAATACAGAATGCAAGAAGAGAAGGACAAGAAAAGGAGGAAGGGTTATTCAGAGTTTTGAAACTGTTAAGTGTTAAAGACTCATGGGATTGTGCAGGTAAAGGTAATAGGTAAGCAGTAGATCATTGCTATGGTTTGAATGTCCCCTTCAACACTCAGGTTGAAATTTACTTGCCATGGTGACAGTATTAAGAAGTGGGGCCATTAGTAGGTGATCAAGGCCACCGAGGGCTTCACCTTCAGGAATGGAATAATGTTGTCATCCTCCACATGGGTTCATTATCATGAGAATGGGCTGTTATCAAGGCATATACAGCCATCTCTGTCTCCCACTCTCACCCTGTCTTGGTCTTCCACCGTCCACCATGGGCTGAAGCAGCACAAAGGCCCTCGTGAGATGCCAGCACCAGAGCCTTAAACTTCCCCGCCTCTGGAACCATGATCCCAACACATTTCTATTTATTATAAATTATCTGGTTTGTCGTGTTCTGTTGTAGCAACAGAAAATGAACTAAGACAATAATTCTTATAAGTTTTATTAAGAAACAGTGGTCTTAGTTACTACAATAAAAATGTGCATACCTATTACTTAGGAAATCTACTTCTAGGCATCCTATCCTGGAGAAATACTCTCACGTGTGCAATGAAAGACATGGAAGCTGATTTTATTGAAACATTGCTGTAGTACAGAAAAAAATGGAACCATTCTAATTATTTATGAATAGAGAAATAATTCAATAAAATATAGTCCATTAATATGATAAAATGCTACTTATTAATACAATGAACAGGAATACAACAGTGTGCTGGTAGGTTTTTTACAATTAGCTCTCCAGAAAAACAAACCTAAAAAACCTTGATTTGCAAACTTTGCTAATATCAGTAATATAAATATTTCCACCCTGGTCAATTTCAACCTACCTACCTGACATCACTGAATGTGCAGTTGGGAAAAGATGCACACAAAAGGTTTTTACTGCCTGTGTAAACCAACGCCAGCACACCGCTGCGGACAAGCCATGTCTTTTTCTATCAATATGCATAGCTCCCAAAATATTAATGTTGACCAAAAAGCACAAGCATTATATGTTCTCAAGGGACATTATATATAAAATTGTATACATAAATTATATAAAATTTCCCAACTAAAAAAAAAACCACAAGAGCCCCAGATTTCAACACAAATTTCCTGTGAGGATATGGAGGAAGGAGAAATGAAAAAAAGTAAGAGAAGGGTCAGATATTGTTGCATTCTTTGATTTAGAAAACTTTACCTGTTATGTTCTAATATTTTAATGAAAGTACACTTATTTTTAAAAATATGAATTGCTTTATCATATTTTTAAAAAAGCCACACAAACAACAGCAAACCAAAATTGTAGGCAGTATCTCTTTTGCTTTGTTTTCAAACTTTCAGAAAGCAAGTTCACCCTCACTGTGTGGTCCCTAGTACTGGGGAACAGAATGAGTGATGGGATTCATGGATAAATGCTTAAGGGTAGATAAAGGGGACAGTTTCGCTTGTTTACATTTGATTCCTATAAACTAAGGTGCTGTCTTCTGAACCTCAAATTCTGGTCCTGTGGTATCGTGCGATGTCTTCTGCCATCGGACCCGAGAGTGTTTCTTGTTTGCCTCCCTTCTCGTAGGGGGGAAATAGGTGGAGCATGCTTTTAAACTTAAGATGTACTTTTAGAGCAATTATGTCATTGATGGTGTGTTTGTATCCCCCCCCCCCAGATTCATATGTTAAAGTCCTAACCCCCTTATGTTATAGTTCTTGAAGGTACACAGCCTTGGAGAGTAAAAAGGCTTAGAGGAAGTCATAAAGGTGGGGACCCCTTGATAAGATAAGTGTCATTTTAAGAAGAGACCAGAACATGCTCCCTTTCTGTCTCTCTCTATCTACCCACCTTCCTCTGTCCCTCTATCTCTCCCTCCACCCCGTCTCTCTTTTTCTCTTCTGTGAGGATACAGTGGGCAAACGGCAGTCTGCCAGCCAGGAAGAAAGCCCTCACTGGGGAACTGAATCTTGAATTTCCAGCCCCCAGAACTGTGAGAGATAAGCGTCAATATTTTAAGCCACCCAGTCTACATTATTTTGTTATGAGAGCCTGAGCAGACTAAGGTGAATGGCCAATGTTAAAGTAAGATATTGGAGAAATGTCAATTGCCAAACTCTGAAGGCCTGAAATAAGGTGCAATCTAACTCGTGACCTTGACAATGTCTTCAGAAAGGCCAATGACACAAAGCAGGGAGTACTTTGTTTTATTTGATCCTACAGGACTACCTGTAGTTTTGTATTTAAAGTGTAAGTGAAAGCAATTCAGCTCTACTTACTGTTTTAGTAAGAGGGAGAAGGAAGAGATAACAAAGTAGCATCTCTGAGATCTAGGATATTGGACCACACCAATTAGAGAACATTACCCTGTACATTGGCGAATCTGAACATCCTATGGAAGACAACCGGACCATCCATTTCCTGGGAGAGCATGGGGAGCCACATGGGGAGAGTGAGTTCCCTAGGCAAACCCGAAATATAGTAGTAGAAACGGAGCTAGCCTTGCCCTTACACTGGCCAAATATGGTAGAAGGGCTGGAAGGAAGGAAACTGGATTAAAAAAGTAAAAGGCATAAGGAGATATTTCAAAACATATGCACCTTATCCTGTGTGCTTCTTCCTTGTCTACTTAGAGATCCCTATAACATTAGGTAATCCTTGTCCAGTACAAGCTGCCTCTGCCTCCATAGAGCCTTCCAATTGGAAGCCGCCCTAAGTAGGAACTCCAGGTCTCTGTGCCTGCAAACAGCCATTCATCACAGCTGTTGAAAATCAGTTTTGTTGAACTTTCCATCCTTCCATGTTCCTTGTGAACAGACAGATGGAGGCCCAGCACCTAAAATTTTGCTGACTATGATGCATGAACCAAGCAGAGGAAGACACTGAAAACTTTTGGAAAGAGCCAAGGGCAACTTCCTTTTCATAGGTAAGCAAAGTAACTCTTTGATTCTAATTACTATTTAGCATTGTGGCATTCAATGTAATCTATTATGTAATAAATAAGACATGGTTTCTACTACTGAGGAGTGATAAACACATGCCATTTTTATAATATAGCCAGAATGAAATAAAGGCTATTATAGGTGGTTTCACAAATGGACTTCAGAAGTGAAAAGAACCACATAATTGTGAATTGGAGAACTGGGAAAGGTTCCTTGGAAGAAGGGGCAGTTGAGCAAAAACAACAAGGCATGTAGGATATCAAGAGGTGGAGTGGAGAGAGAAGAGATTAGGAATTTTATGCAGTGGCTGCTTGGCAATGAAGCATTTGCCTTGAACTAACTCCGGTACAGTGAACTGGCATAGAGAAAACCAGCATTCAACCCTGTCAATTCAGTGGGAAAAAGCCAGTTGAACCAATAGTTTGGCAAGAAGACGACAAAATAACCAGCCGATTTACCAAATTTTGTCCTATTCTTCAAGTTATTGCGTTGATATTATACACATTCAGGAGTAATTTACCTTGAAAAGTCTATTGTTTTGAGGATCAGGAGATTTCTCTTTAAAGAAATAAAACGAAATAGGTTTCTGTCTGTTTGTGTGAGCAGCTTGGGATATTATAAAAAAGCAATACAATGTAGAGAAATTGCCATTCAGAGATGTACTATGGCTCATTTTTACCTGTGTTCTGTGAAGTGGATGGAGAAGTGTTGGGATTGTCTTTGCCAGCGGGGAACACATTACGGGTCAGCAGCACCACTGTTCCCCTGAGCGGATGCTGGAAGCACTGCATCATCGGGGTTCTTAATCTTTTCCAACTGAGCAAAGCGTTCAGCATGAACTTTTAAATATAGTGACACCTCGTGTGTCCAATCTGCTGAAATTTGCAGCAGGAAACCAGTAATGGGGAAAGCTGTGAAGGTTTGCAGTGATTAAATGCTGCCAAGAGTCCACATTTTCTCCAGGAAAGTAAAGACGGTTGACTTGGCAATTGACGATCCGACGTGATGGTGTATTTTTTGCAATGCATAATTATTTCTGGATTATTTGGAAGGAGAAATCAAAGTGAAAGCTTGAAACTGTGATGTTTCCAGTGGCAGACTGGGTTTTTTTAAAAGTGTGTTTTTTCAAATTAATAATTTCAATCAATACAATTGTAATCATCACATTGTAATACAAACCCTATTTTAGAATTCTTTACAAATAGCAAAATAAATAGAATTCCTATTATAATCTACTGATATGATTCATAAGCCTTTTTCATTTCCAACTATGCCCAGGATCCTTAATAAACCAGAAATTATATATGTATAATACTTATTAAATTACATATTGAATATGAAATTATGCATTAAATATAATATATTTTTCTTGCTCCACTTGAGAAGCTGAGGTAAGCAATAAGTGGTTATAGCCCCATTCACTAGTAATATTTCCAGAAGAGAAAGCTGGTTGGTTTCAGCAGCATTTGTTGAGCATGTGCTATGAGAATAGGATGCAGAAAGGAAAAACATCCCTTCCTTCCATAATCTCACAGTGCTGGTTGGGGAGAAAGAGACTGGTTGGGATCTATGGAATAAAGTCTGGTAGCTGTAATAGTCGAATTTCACCTGCAACTGTGGAACAGGGAGGGGCAGTAACTGACTAGATCGAGACCTTATCTTCCTGGTTTAAGCTCTTTGTATCCCCAGGGCCTGGAAACATTTGTAATCAATAAACAGCTGTAGAATAAGTAAATATATATGAAACTGCTTTTTGACTTGTACTGCTCTATAAAAATGTAAATTGTTGGTATAATGAGTAATGGCAATATTCCTCGCCTGGCCAATACCTTGCTGTGCAATTATTTAAAAATGACTTTTTAAGTGATTGGAAGTCATTTGTTTCCCCTGTGCTTCAGCTTCCTTAAATACTAAATGGAATATTATCATAGACAACTCGAAAATGATTTTCATGTCTTTAAAATGTGGAGCTTCTCATTTTAAGAAGTAAACACATAGTCAAGTTGCACATAAATAAAACATAGTTTGTGTTTTTAAAATCACAAAGAGTGAGGTTGAAATAAATCACACAAAGAATTATGTCTGCAAACATGAGGCTACTTTAGCAATGAGATTAACCTGCTCCTTCCCAAAATGAGTTTCAGGTTTTCTTATGATAAGATGTGCCTATTTGATATCTGTTTCTATTGACAGAGCCTCAACTATACCAAATAAATGCAAAAAAAAAATGTTCTAGATTATTCAGCATGACTCTGCAGGAAGGTGACATTGATACATTAATTTTATTAAGCTCCTTGGAAGGAACCTTCAGATGAAAGATGGCATGTAAAGGAAATGACAGATTTGATCCTGAGCATTAAAACAAGAACCTCCTGTCAAAATAACCCAGACAATATTAATGTGACACCCCTGTGATATTTGCCTGGGAAGTTCACACTTTGCTGGGCATCTGGGCCTGGAGTCCCCCCGCCCCCTACATGCCACACCCAGCCTGCTTCAGCCTGGCGGTGCCACGTTCCTCCTGAGGCTCTCCTTGTGTGGCTGACCCTGCCAGATCCCCACCTGCACCCCTCCCATGCAAGATTGCAAGGAGGGGTTCACGCCTCTGTCCATAAGCGGTTGTTGGCCGTGCCTCTTCACTTGGAATTACAGATGATGAGAACTGACGTTCTTTCTCCTTTCCACTTCCAGCTGAGAGACCTGGACACGCTCCTCCGTGGCTGTCATCTTTACACATCTCTTCTACAGACCGCGATGGAGTTCCCGCTGCCAAATTGTGATGTCGACAACATGAGAAAATGTATGCAAAAGAGCTACAGAACGCGGTAGACTGCAAGGTGTCATTAATACACTAAGGAGAGCAGGGGAAGGGAAGAGCTATTTGAGTGTCCATGACGTGCCAAGTCCCATGCGGGCTTGTATATTGGGAATGAGTGTCCTTATCCTCATTATGTGGTTGGGAAACCGAGGCTCGGAGAAGTTAACTGATTTGTTTAACTCCATGTCGCCAGGATGTGGTGGAGACAATATTTACATCTTGTCTTTCTGACTTCTTACACCCTACTGCTGATTTTCCCAGCAGCGCTGACGCCTGTGTTTAATCCAGTTAGGATCTTAAATGTTTACATTTCCTTAAGTGTACCCTCACCTTAAAAAAGAAAAATAGGGCATTTATTGAAACCTTAAAATTTGTACCCCCATAATATGCCGAAATAAAATAAATTAAAAAAATTGAAAATAAAGGGGGAAAAAAAAAGAAAAAAATATAGGGCTATTTCAACTTATAGCATGTCAGTCATTTGACTTATAACATTTAAGTTACATAAACTTACACCATGATTTTTCTTTGAAAATAATAATTTGTTTTTAATGTTGATGATTCTAGAAATCATGGAATCATCCAACACTTTACTTTGTAACACATTGACCCAAAGAATGGTTTTCTTCCCCCAGTAATTGGTGACAGAATTGGAGTCTGGCTCTCTCAACCGTTATCAATTCCATTACTTGTTATTTTTCAGTTACAGTGTTTTTTTTTTTGTTTTTTTTTTTTTTTTAGTATTAAGTCTGCTTCTAGAGATTATCTACTTATTATATTAATTAACCAATTTGAATACCTACTGGAACTTTTGGCGTGTACCTTGTGTGCATTAATTAATTTACTCTTTCGATAAATGTCTACAGTGTATCGTGTTGAGAATCTGAAGATGAAACAGTCCCCAGTCCTCAGGGAGTTTCCAAGGTAATGGAAGGAAACAGCCTTGTCAGAAAGTAAGTACATCAATAAGTGTCATAGATATGTGATTTGAAGGGAAGTTTGGGTACTGTATTCATTTTCTATTGTTGCTGTAACACTTGCTATAAACTTAGTGGATTAACGCAGTACGAATTGATTATCTTGCGGCTTTGGAGGCCAGACTCTGGAGTGGATCTGATGGGCTAAGATCAAAATGTCAGCAAAGCTCTGCTCCTTCGGGGAGGGGCGCTGGGGAGAATCAGTTCCTTGCCTTTTCTAGCTTCCACAGGCCATTCCATGACTTGTGGCCCCCTCCTCGATCTTCAAAGCCATCGTGCCAACCTCTGCTCGGTCATCTCACATGTCTCCCCTTCTTATAAGGACCGTGGGGGCCACACTGGGCCCACCCAAGTAACCCAGGGTAATCGCCCCATCTCGAGACCCCTAATTTAATCACACCTGCAAAATCCCTCTTGCCAGGTACGGTGACAAGTCCGCAGGTTTCAGGGATTGAGACGTCAACCTGTGGGGGCGTTACTCTGCCTGTGGCAGGTGCAGTGAGCCACGAGGGGGGTGGGGTGCTGAGCGGGCAAACATCGGTGCAGGGAAGGACGTCCAGAGAGAGAGGGGTGGAGGCGAGGCACGGAGGCATGGGAGAGGCTGGACCGTGCGATTGGAGGTGAAGCCACACTGCGGTGGCACGGTGTGTCCCTGGCTGGCCTGGGGGTGACACTGGGCGTGTGCACTGTGTTCTCCAGGCCATTTGGAGCTGCTGCTGCTGCAGCTGCATGAAGCTAGGAGCACGTGATCGGGGTTGACGTGGGAATGAGGACTTCGTCAGCTTGGGAAGGTTTGTTGAGTGTGGGAGGGGCTGAGATGATAACAGCAGACTCTAGGAGGAAAGTGACAAGAGCCTGTGTTGTGGCAGCAGCAGAGGGGATGGAGCGATTGTTAGGAGCTGGTCACCCATCTGCTGGGGGGGGGGTGGCGAAGTGTGAGCAGAAGGAAGGTGGTGTGATGCCAGAGCTAGGGCTGGGACATCGGGAGACGTGACATGCGTTTCATGGGACAGAGGTACTGGAGGAGGTGGGTGGTGGGGGTGTGGGCAAAAGGAGGCCAGTCTCGAAAACACTGAGTTCGTGGTTCCTGGGAGACATTTGGTGAGAGCTCAGCAGGAAGTTGTTTCCCGGATTCTCCCGCCCTTCCTTCTGTCACCCCTCCCTCCCTCCCTCTGCCTCTCTCTTCCCTTCCTTCCTTTTCTTCTGTCTTTCCTCCCTTCCTTCTTCCAACAAAGATTTACGAGTACTTAACATACTAAACACATGCCAATCTTCAAGGGTGTCATGATACAAAAGTGAGATGTGGTGTCTACCTAGTATTCAATGCTGGATCTCAAGAGAAATGTACAGGTCAGAAATGCAAATTTGGAGGTCGTGTGTGTGTGTGTGTGTGTGTGTGTGTGTACAGGTATGGATACATGCACATGCACACTTGCTACACGTGCATATATATAACATGCCCCCACACGCAGAATGGAAACGTGGAGCTCTGTACAATTCTCCAGGCTACCACATCATGAGATGACAGGAACAGGGTGGCTGGGGTACATTGCTGAGGACCAGCTACCTTGAGAGGAAGAGGAGCTCATGCAGAAGGGGGAAGGAGAGGGCAGACGGCCAGATCCCCATGAGGAAGGGAGGAACCCAGTGAGCTGCAGGCTGAGTCCTCTGTGCTGTGCTTGGTGGCTCAACAGTGTGCTTTGCCATGTCATCCCCAGGGAGCACCGGCGGACAGTGAGGAGGTGCGGGCAGTGAGGAGGTGCAGGTAGTGATCACAGCTGCTTCTTTCAGGGGACTCAGCAGTGGGGAAGCCAAGCAGTGGCAGAGGAAGACACAATGCTGACCAACTTGTCCTGGTGCAAACAGCAAAGCTGGTGTTATGAGAAATTTGGTGACATGGGCCAGGCTGGGGGCATCTCATCTGGCACAGAACTTCCACCTATGGCACAGGCTGGCTCTGCAGGAAGGCGCATCTCGCCCTGTGCCCCAAGATTTGGTTGCGTACCTGTCAGAGTGTCACACTCACACTCTCCTCTCCTTCCTGTCCTCTCCACACCTCTGTTCATAGACGCTGCATCGCAGTCTGTTCTTCTGAACAGCCACCCTTCACCTTGACAGGTGTCCCCCAGCCTGTGTCTCTCCTCTGCTCCCTCCCTCCCACAGTGTCATCTTGTCACTGTGCTCGGGCGTAGCTACCTCACGCTCCACGGCACCTGCTCCTGGCTTAGCCGGCTTTCACCTGACTGTTCCTATAAGCCGCCCTATCGCCCAGCTCACGCAAGATGTCAAGGACAAAAGAGGGCAATTCCATCCAGTGACAGAGGACCAGCAGTGTGCTTCTATTTATTCATAACGAATTAAATATTGCATTGATAAAGATTATTTTATGCTTTGCAAAGTGCTTCCGATGTTCCCTGTATATCAGCAAGACAGGTTTAACAGCAGCAATTATTTCTATTGTAAAGCTTGGAAAACCGAGACTTGCAAAGTTAAAGGGCTGGCAGCCAGCAGGATCTGGGGTTTCTAGTTCCCAGGCCAGGGTTCTTTCCTTTTGTGGGGACAGGAGCTTGTTCAGCAGAGAAAAGCCTGGGAAGGGAAGTGATGGCTCCTGGTGGGAAGGATCAGGGGCAGGTGACCCTGCTCAGGTTGAAGACCTTTCATTTTTCCAAAGAAGATCCACCCTCCAACGGTAGCTTTGGACCTGTGACGGGAGTGTAAGGATTTATCTCGGAGGGATAAAGAAAGAGATGCCAAGGGTGATTTTGACATTTTAGAATATGTGCTAGGAAGGCTTTGACATCTGTGACCTCAATAATTGGAAGGCTCCGCCATGCTGTGAAGGGGTGGCGGCCAGCAGGCAGCGCCTGTCAGATGCCACGTCGGGATTGATGAATGCGTTACTTGGTGCTCTGTCAAGATGCTCATGTTCGCTGGGCGTGATCTCTCTCGCGCATGGAGCATGGTCGCACCATCTGCTCATTTTGGAAGCGTAATCTTGAGCCCGTATCCCCTGCCCAAGCCAGGCCTGAGACTTGCCCTGACGGGGAGGGGACTGGTGTGTGCACAGAGATGCCAGGCTCTGCTCCTTGTGGGCACAAAGCCTTGGGCTCGTCAGGACTCTGGAGAATCGCTCGTGTGCAGCTCTGGCCCTGGGTTCTGATAAACCACCTCTGCGGTCCCCACCGCCCGCCCGGGCCTGCCTCAGCCTTCGCTGAGTGCTACTGTGGTTATCATGCGCCTTCTCTGCGACAGATTGGGATCAGAAAGCAGGCTGCTCAATGCCCTTTGTTTCTTTTCAGACAAGGTTCTTTTTAAAAATCATCACTCTCATCAAACCGGGGCGGGTGTCTCTGCTTGGCAGAGCCGGCTGCGACGGCCACCAGCATGGGTATTCTATCAACTCTCGCACGCAGGCCGCCAGCCGCGGGGGTCCCGCGCTCCGAGTCAGGGGGAGGCTGGGACGCGGCTCTTGATTAATGGTTAAGTCCTTCAAGTACTCCGTCTTTGTGTCGAAGAAGCACCCGGGCATTTCGGGGATGATGAGGTGGAATCCTTGGCTGTAATGAGTTGCGGAGCGGGTTCAGACCCACGGGCAGAGGGCCACCGGCCTGGAACGGCCCCAGGGCCCCTCCGGAGGCCCACAGACCCGGCTCCCAGAGCTGCTGTGCATGCACTTCTGGGAAACCGTGGGAACGTTACCAAATCTCTGAGCCTCAATTTTTCCCTCAAGAAAAAGGATTGTTTTTGATGTGTGTGCAATAATACAAACATTATGAAATTACCTTTCCTGGTGGTTGGCTCCTAACTCAATAAATACTGGTTTCCCCTAAGTTTAGATTTCTTAACATCAGAGGATTTCTAGTGTAATAGCAATTATAAATTAAGTTAGCAGGGTAAAGTATTCTGCTGTGTGACATAAATTTATCACACGCATGTGATTGATGGGGTGACCATTTTCTTTTGAGCCACAAATCTTAAACTTAGGAAGGTCGTCGCAGGGATAATGGCAAAAAGTGCTTGGCGAACAGCACGGCTGGGGAGACTGAGGGTCTGGCATCCTCTGCCTAGCTGGGGGCTGGGGTGCTGATGCAGGGACCCTGCTTTTACTGTCCTTGGCTGATGGCCCCCAGACCTGAACACTTTGATGCCAGGCAGCTTACTGTCTCATTATATGGCTGAAAACATCTGTGAGTCCACACTCCAGTGGCTTATGGCAGGCACTGGCAAACTTTTTCTATAAAGGCCAGATAGCAAATATTTTTGGCCTTTCATACTATCTAGAACCTGTCACAACCGCTCAGCTCTGCTGCTACCAGAGGGGATGCATAGACCAGTGGGGGTGGCTGTGCTCCAGGAAAGAGCTTGATCAGCTGGGTGGGAGGCCAGGTTTGCACACGGCTGGGTGGTCCCCGCTGATTGTGTTCCATGCATAAGGTAGGTACAGCGCATTCGTCCTAGCTACAGTTTTGAGTGTAAGAAAAATGAGGCCATCAGTGTGTGTTTTGTCAAGCTCCCCCATAAACCTTGCTGTTCCCTTCAGGTACGGTGAGAATTTAAGCTGCCCTGTCTTCTCTCAGGTCCAGGATCTGCTGAGGCATGCACCTGTTTTCCAGGTGATGAGGTTCTGAATTTCCTTTAAACCAAAGGTTATTATTGTGATTATCCATGTTTAAACCAAACATAGAAATTCATTTAAACTATTTCAAAAGACATGTTGTCCGTGGCTTGGGCGTGAGAAGTGCCATGTCCTTATGCCACCAAGAGGATGATGCCCAGGGCTGTGTCATTGCTTGTCTTTTCAAGACCAAGGGAAGGTATTTAGATTTGTTGAATGTTTAAGAGATTTTGTAGAACACCCTTGAGGTCAGCAATTCATAGGCTTTATTCTGAGTGAGGGGGGGAGATTGCATCCGCTCCACACTGTGGGCTGGTGTCAGGCTGGGTCTCTGGTCCCACTCACAGCTGATGTTGGCCTCGATGTGGTTTGCTTCAAGTGGTTTCTTGACTGCGGTGGCCAAGCTGAATGGGAAGGGGGTGGGCTCTGGCTTGATCCTGGGTCTCTATATGTCGCTTCACTGCCCAGATGGCCCTAAACACCCAGTCCTCCCCACCCCACCCCCGAGATGGCGGGGACTGGGTGAAGAGGAAAGCCCTACACAAAGGGGAGCACATTCGACCTGGGCTTTGCAGTATGCTTATGGGTTCACCGAGTGCAGCAGAGAACACAAGCCCGGCACGTGGTCGCTAAGACCGTGCAGGGCTTGCCGTGGGCAAGCAGGCGTGTGCAGCACTGCGAGGAGAAGGGTGCAGAGAAGCCGCCAGAGGCCGAGCCATGAGCCCCTCAAAACCAAGTTAAAGACTTTGACTTCACTCTCAGGATTCAGGAAGCTGTACCTCTTGTCAGAGAGATCTCATAGTCTGGGGATGTTTTCCTAAGATTGTTATGCTGCGTGCATGCATGTTTTAATGCCCCCTTCAAGCTCTCCGAACTTCTTGCCCAAAAGAATACTGTCTGGGGTGCAGGCGTGAGCAGCACACATTTTCTAGCTATGATAGGTCCTTAATAGGCCTGGGGAAAAACTGGCCTGTGTGGAAATTGCAACAGGCGACGAGCCCAGGAGTGTGTGCTTCAGAGTGTGTGTGCGGTGTGTGAGTGTGTGCGCATGTGCGAGTGTGCATTGGGTGTGTGTGTGTGCATGGGTATGAATGCGCTGGTGTGTGTGTGGGTGTTTGCATGTGTGTGCACCATGCATGTGTCAGTGTGTACATGCATGTATGGATGAGGAGGGCAGAAATGGCAGGTCCCAGCCTGTCCTGCATGGAGATGAATGCCTGGGGTTCTCAGCTTGGGGCCGCCGAGCAGCAGCTGCTGTTGGCACTGGGCTCCTTGGGAAGCATCTCACCTCGTCTTGGAGGGGCGAGCCAGGTGGCCGCCGGCCTGCAGGGTGGCTGTGCAGAATCTCATCTACTCCTGCTTTGCAAGGGCGCTCCCACTGTGCCGCTTGAGGGACAGGGCCCATTAGTGCCGATGAACTCTCCAAAACGGTGTGGGGAAAATGACGCCTTCAGTAGTTGGAGCAGGGCTCTTAAAATAACAAACACGCGCGCCCGTCTTCCCCCCAGCCGAGCTCCGGAGCAGCAGTGCCGAGAGCTGGGAAGGTGTCAGTAACCTCGCGGGTGCGGGCTTGCGCTGGCGCCAGGCCACGGGCTTTGCACGCGTGTTTGCGGGGTTGGAGAAAGTTCTTCACAGAACAAACAGCCACACAAAGGCTTGGGTGTCTGTCGCTTCATAATAAAATCCAAAGGGGCGAGTGAAAATTACCAGCATGTTTCCTCACCTGGGAAGAGATCAGCATTATTCAGGTGAAACTTGAAATAGCTTCAATAAGGCTATTTGCACCGGGTGCCAGCGTGTACTGCAAGCTTCGCCTCCTAGCGCCAGTGTCAACATGAGCCAGTGGCTACTTGTCCAGTTCTTGGGAGTGCTCCGTAGAGAACAGCAAGGGAAGTGCTGAGGATTGAGCCAGGAAACAGGTGCTGAGAGCACCTTTGCCGTCACCTTCCATGTTCTAGACTTTGGCCCGGCCATTTATTTATGGCCAGATTCTTACCAGGCCAGACCCCATAAGGTAGGTATTTTTCCATTTTACAGAGAAGGAAATAAAAGCTCAAATAGGTGTGGGAACCTGTTTAAAGTCATGGTGAGTGGAAGATTCTGGCTGACACCAAGTCTTATATTTTTCTCAATGTGCAACATTGTCGCATTGAAAAATAATATTGGGAGGAAACACAGTTTTGGAGGGCAGATGTAGCATACGCCACTGTTACTCATATATCCTGCCATGGATGTACCTGGAAAATGGAAGAGTAAGATCTCATTCATTTGTTGAGAGGGTGAGATGCGCTCCATGAGCAATTTTCTACATAGCTAAAGCTTTACTTTTTAAAGATCTAGACTTAAAAATAAACAACACTGTTCTAATATCACTGCTTTGGAAATAGATTATATCCCTCCACCCATTTGTCCATCCATTATTTATTACATGCCATGCACATTTACAAATGTTCTGTTTGTTTCTAGTGAATTCATAAGTGGAAGAAAATAATTAGGAGGCAAAATTATAAAATGATTAGCGTTATAGTATTGAAATGTAATACAGAATTTTCTTGGGCAAAAGGTTATTTTGCTGAGCTCTAGTACCTGTTGCCACACGATTGTGCTTGCTTTCTTCAGGGTTCTAGACAACTGTTGGCTGTGCCTCCTGTTTTCATAGCTCACCTCTCTAGTTGTCCTTTTCCAAGTCATTGCTTTCAATTATCGTAGGGCCTCTCTTTTGCTTATTTATAAAATGAAGTGGTCAAACTGCTTCTCAGAATATGCCCAGCTGGCCAGGTAAGAAGCAGCTAGCTAGATTATACAAAGCCCAAATTCAGAGGTTCTGAATTAGTCAGTTTGAGTGAGACCAACCCAGGTATTTGTAATTTTGAAATATTTCCCCAAATGACACTGATGAGTACCATATTTTGGAAACTTTGTACTTGGTTAGCTCAGAACTACAGACCTATGACTGTAGCTTCCTCATATTTGTGTGTGGGTCTAGAGAAACCAGTTTAACAAAGAACAGTGAATATACCAGTGTCAAAAGAAACCTGACTGATTCTTAATAACCTTTTGCAATCTCTGCTGCCCAGAAAAACAGTATCGCCTGTCAAAACTGCATGCTAATTAAGTTTAATATAGCACAGAGGACCTAAGGATTAAGGTCCTTGGAATTTATTCCACACGTGAACAGTTTATGACTATTTTAATCAGCTTTGTGGGAGTAACAAAGAATCCCCAAATGCCACTGGCTTATAAAATAGATGCTTACTTCTCACTCATGGCTCTACAAGTTTGTTGTTTGTTACTCTACTAGGCTCTGCTTGGCCAAGCTTGGCCTGGCTCCAGTCTGAAGATTGGGCTAAACCCTCCAGCATCCAGGCTTAAGATAAGTCATGGTGGAACAAAAGCTCAAGGGGCTGGCAGAAGCTTGCAATGCCTCTGAACTTGTGTACTTGAACTTGGTCGAGGCAATGACTGCTTATGTTTTGCTGGTCAGAGCAAATCACTTTGCTTAATCTGAGCCTTGGCTCTAAGATCTGAGACTGTGCTTCCTCCACGGCAGGGAAGAAAAGTTTGATGATTAATGATACAATTTATCCCAGTAGGGCATGGCCTAAGTACCATATAAAGTAGGATTGCCATGGGCATTGTATCAGAATCTCTGGACTGAGTGGGTGTATATCTTAAAAAGTGTCAAGTATTTCTTATATTCTCCTTAATCATCCAGGGAAGATATTTTCCTTCTTTTCTCATTTAAAAGTCACCATTTCAATGTAGTATTTATTTAGAAAAATGTTTATTGTGTATCTCCCTTGGTTTGAAAATATTTTATAAACATGGTTTCTAAGTTGTGAGCATAGAACGTGTAATAATTTTATCTATTAAATGGATAAGAGGAATCCAATTCATATCCTTACTTCTTTTCTTCATTTTACATGTATTTAATGAAATTTTCTAATTAAAAATGTATAGACATGTAACAAATGTACCACACCAGTCAAAGATGTTGACCGTGGAGAAGGAAGGTAATGAGGATAGAAAAGGACTGTCTCTACTTTCCATTTAAGTTTTCTGCAAATCTGAAACTGCTTTACAAAAGACTCTATTGATTAAAAAGCAAAGGGATTGTATCAAGAGGACACAGACTGTAGAACCTGCGAGTAGCAGAGAGAGTTCTTCATGGAGAAGGTCGGCTTGCTTTGAGCCTGATGAGTGGGTGGTGTTTGAAAAGCGGAAAGAAAGAGGAACAGCATGCTAGCAGAGACAAACAAGATGGGCAGGGTCTGAGCCTTAGGGTCTGGAACAAAGGTGGCAAGGACAGGGAACAAAAAGGAGGCTGACTTTCCCAAGGCAAGCATGGTGGACTTCATGGTGGACAGGGCTTGGCATGAAGATGCAAGAGATAGTTGGCACTTCTGAGAGCCCTCCACCCCACGTCCTCCAAGGAGCTGCCTGTCCTCCGTTCCACATGGTCACTGGACTGAGTCTGCAACCAAAGCCGAGACTGGCCCATCTTTGTGACAAATGTGGTTAGTCCAGGGGTGGTTCCGTGACCCTCCTCTGGTTTTCTGGGAGGGTTATGGACAACATGCTGGGCCTGATGGGCTCCAAGGACATGAATTTGAGGTTGCCAGATGTCGTTTTGCCCATTTCTGAGAATAATGTGGTTTCCAACATTATATAATTTACCTGAATTTAAGACTTACTAAAGGTGCCTTTTCTGTTCTGTAACAGTGTGCTTTCTTCTTCTTGGTACAGTTTGAGTCCTTCTCGAGGAGCTCCCAGGCAGCCTAACCTGGAGGCTTCACTTTCCCACGTCTCTGAGTTCCTTAAGCTGGCTGGATTTGTCAAAATGTGACACATTCAGAGCTATTTCAGGAAGCTCCAGTGTGTGGAGTAAGCAGGCGTGGCTTTCATTATATTTCCTGCCGTCCTTAGTCCTGCATCCATTTGGTCCCAAGCATCTCTCAATCCTTTCCTGGTAGCGTTCTCTCTGACCCAGGCAGCAAGCTCGCAGAAGGCAAAGGGTCTTTGCTTCCATCTGACCTCTGCACTGGGGCCGAGGGGAGCCCCCTTCGCCCAGCGAGTGTACAGACACACTCTGGGAACTCCCTGGGTATCAGCTCCGTGGGATGGAGACCTGTTCTCAGCCAGCCCACACCGGAGCTGCAAGTCCAGCTGCAGACACTACACTATTCATCTTTGTTATTGATACCATATAATTTGGCCCAGAAGCATTTCAAATTAGAAAGCGAGCCATAAAGATGATTAATTTTTCCTGTTAATGGCGTGTAGACAAGTTCAATGGCAGAGCTTAGCTCGGGCAATGACAGGTGAAATGACATACGAGTACATTCTTTTCAACTAGCATGGATTGTGAAGAGAGTTCCCCCAATATACGAGAAAGGCCTTCTTACATTTTCATGCACTTTTTGGGTCAGACCTAAGTTGGGCCATTTTGTTCCTTGTGTGTATTTCTATGCATCCTAAAAGTTTAACTCATAGGAAGCATGTGCAGATATGATTTTTAACATCCTTCAGGAGAAGAATTACTGCTCTGGATGAAGATGTATAGAGTTTGTATTTTTTTAAGGTAGAGAATCGTTTAATTCATAAGATGAGAAAGGCCATAATTGCATAATAAAGGGAGTTTTCATTACAGAAGATATCATTTTAAGTATAGGACGGTAAAATGCTACATTCTTAAATGTGAAAATATACCTAATAATCAATATCATTAGGCAGGGCCATCAACTGCCCCTCCATTTCCTACAGAGAGAAGAAACATAGCTTTATAAAACAAAGCATTCATAACTTGTGAAATCATATCTAAAGGCCACGCATCACTAATTACTTAGAGATTTTTGATAAATTAAGGAAAGAGTTTACTCTTAAATTGTGTGTAAAGATTAAAGGGAAGATATACTAGGAGCTTGGGGTGTGGACATAACCTTAAAAAATGTTCTTTAATAAATTCCATGAGCTTTCCTAGCATCCAGCTAAACCTCTTTCAGGGCTTTAGTAGTGAAACCAGACCATGGGCCCTTCACTAGGTGTGACTTCTTCCGAGACTATTATTGATCATTTGTTTTTGCCTCCAGGCATAAAATAAACACGAAGGATGAGAAATTGCATGTGTGCATGAATACACTGCAACAGGATGTTTATTCATTTATTTTTACATTTGCATATAATAAAATTCACTCTCTGTGCTGTGCAGTTCTATAAGTTTGACAAATGAATAAATGGCCCCAATCAAGATACAAAACAGTTCCAACACCCCTCAAAATTTACTTGTGCTGACCCTTCTCGATTAACTCCTCCTCCCACCCCTAAATTGAGCAGTGACTGAGTGGTTCACCGTCCTACATTTCTGCCTTTTTGGGAATGTTATATAAATAGAATAATGTAGTATGTAGCCTTTTACCTCTTTCATTTAGCAATGCATTTCTTCAGTTTTTATATCAGAGAGTTTTACTTTTCTTTTTTTTTTTTTTTTTTTTGAGACAGTATCTTATTCTGTTGCTCAGGCTAGAGTGGTGGCATCAACACAGCTCACTGCAACCGCAGATTCCTGGGCTCAAGCGATCCTCCTACCTCAGCCGCCCAAGTAGCTAGGGCTACAGGCATGCACCACCATGCCTGACTAATTTTTAATTTTATGTAGAGCCAAGGTCTCACTGTGTTGCTCAGGCTGGTCTCAAATTCTTGACCTGAAAAGATCTTCCTGCCTCGGCCTCCCAAAGTGTGTGCATGACTGGCGTGAGCCACCGCGCCCAGCCTCTGAGAGAGTTTTTAATTCTCTTTCATTTTTGAAACAAATTTTTACATGTACAGCATTCTGGGTTTATAGCTCTTTTTTTCTCTTTAAGTGTCACTCTATTATTTTCTGGATATCATGGTTTCTGGAAAGAAGTCTGCTGTAATTCTCCTCCTCTGTATGGGATGTGTCTTTTTTTTCCTCTCCATCTTCCCTCAAGATTTTCTGTTTGTATTTGATTTTCTGTAGTTTAAATGCAGTGTGTCCAAGTGTGTGTGTGTGTGTGTGTGTGTGCACGTGTATGCGTGTGTCTTGGTAATTATTCTGCATGTTATGCTTCTCTAAACTTCTTAGATCTATGGTTTGGCATCTGTCATTTTGGAACATTATCCAAATATTTCTTCTGTTTTCTCCCTCTTCTCCTTCTGATAGTCCAACGACATTTGTTGTACTGTTTGATATTATCCCACAGCTCTTGGATGATCTATTCATTTTAAAATGTATTAAACTCTTTCTTTGGGTATCAGTTTGGATAATTTCTACTAAACTACATCCAGGTTCACAGTTTCATTTCTTTGCTATGCGAAGATACTGATGAACCCATTGGGCCACCAGAACAAAATACCATAAACTGAGTGGTTTATAAGAAGACAAATTATACTCTCATAGTTTAGAGGCTAGATGTCTGAAAGCAAGGTGTCAGTAGGGCTCTGATGCCTCTGAAGGCTCTGGTGAAGGGTCTTTCCTTGCTTCTTCCTGCTCCTGTTGGCCCCAGGTATTCCTGGGGTGGTGCCAGCATCACTCTAATCTCTGCCAGCTTCTTCACCTGGGCCCCATCTCCCTGTGTGCCTCTGGGTCTCTAAATCTCCCTTCCCTATAAGGACACCAGTCGTTGGGTGAATGGTCCACTCTAATCCAGTATGACCCAATTTCAACTAATTGTATTTAGAAAGACTCTATTTCCAAATAAGGACACCTTCTGAGCTTCTGAGTTGACATGAATTTGGGAGAACACTTTCAACCCGGTACATGCATGAACGACATGTTTCATCTCTGTTCCTGCATGTTTCAAGCCCAGCATTGCCACTTGATACCTTCTTATAATTTCATCTCTCCGTTAAAGTTACTCATGTGTCTTTGTATATTATCTACATTTTTTATTAGAGCCTCTAATAAATGAATCACAGTTGTTCTAAATTCCCTGAATATTAGTTCTCATGTCTGTGTCATCTCAGAGTCTGATTATGTTGATTACTTTGTCTCTTGGAAGTGTGTTACATTTGTTTCTTGTAATTTTTGGTTATAGCCAGACATCTTATGTAAGATTGTAGAGATTGCCATACATAATCTTTATGCCTGAAAATAGATATGGCTGTTTTACTGCTAAGTCTTTAGAGTAGGGGTTTAAGTTAATCTTCTAAGGAGTTGAGCTGAGTGTGAGATTTTTTGTTGCTATGGTACCCATGCCATCATAGAGCACCATAGGATTCAAATTCCTTGAGCATTGACTTGTGTTTAAGGTGATAGATAATTGGCTTGTGAGAAGTTTTTAATGTCTGGTCCGTCTTGATTTAGGTTTCTCTTCTTAGTGTGCTTGAGAGAGATTCTTTCTCTAATCTCTTATAACTTTTCCAGAAGTAGTCCACTGTCATTTGTTACACTGTGGTTGACAGCTGGTGATTGGCAGTGCCTATTCCAGGTAAACAAGTGCTGGAGTTCCACTGTTTCTTGAACATGCCAGTCTTCTCTTAGATTTCAGGTTGTCTCCTCCAAGACCTGAGCTCTCTTATGCATTCATTAAAAGTCGTGACTTTGCAGATTATCTTTTTCTTGTTGATATAAAGGCAGGAATAATAATCTTTCCAGATTCCTACATCTTGGACAGAACTGACATAATGATAAAGAAAACTTTGTGTTTCCAGAACTTTTGTTGAAACTGCTAAACTGAGAACATTTTGGTTTTCTCCAAATGGGCCCTGAGGAAAAGTTGGAAGGGGGTCAGATTAAGAATACATTGCCAACATTAGGGACAAGTTTGCGTGGGAGATCACTGGGCATGTCTCAGGAACCCACAGCCATGCTCCGCGGGAAGGGACAGTGTTTGAAAGTCAGCTACACAGAAGGTGCCCACGATGAAAGGCAATGGCAGAAGTCAAGATTGCAATGTACTTCGTTTGTAATTTTACATAATTATATATATATATACATAAATATATATATCTACATAAATATATATAATGTAAGAGCATGCTTTAGAATTAGGGAAGTACATTGTGTGTGTATATTCATTTTATCAAAATTCTGTTGCATTTTATAATTCATTAACTTATAATTCATTTAAAAATGTTAACATCATTTTTAACCACTTCTCTCTCCTTTATAAGGTGCAGGGATCAGTAACTGAAAGCAAACTGGGAGAGGAGCTGGAGGGAGCAGCCTTGTGTCTTTCCCACAGCTCATCCTCAGAGTCACGAGTCTGGTCTGCCCTGGGAGTAGAGAGAGAAAAAAAAAAACTTTATATTGAGTTAAAGACTGAAGTTTTGATAGTAGGATTGACTAATTTTCTTACAAATGAGAGATGAGAGTGCTTGTTAATATCTGGACATGATCAGATAAATGAGGGGACTGTTTGGTGAGCGTGATGGTTAATTTTACATGTCGAACTGAAGGCCTAAGGGATGCCCAGAGAGCCTGGGGGAGACTTTCTGGAAGAGACTGGCATTCAAATCAGTAGACCGAGTAAGGAAGATCTAGCCTCACCAATGTGTGTTGCATCACCCAGTTTGTTGAGGCCCAAATGGGGTGAGAAGGCAGAGCAAGGGCAAATTTATCCTCTGTTTGACCTGGGACATTCACCTTCTCCTGCCCTTGCATACTGGGGCTCCTGGTTCTCAGGCTTTTGAACTTGGACTGAATTGCACCACTGGATTTCCTGGTGCTCCAGCTTGCCGATGGCAAATGGTGTGACTTCTCAGCCTCCATAGTCATATGAGCCAGTAGTGATTATCTATTATCTGTCTATCTATCTATCTATCTATCTATCTATCTATCTATCTATCTTTCTATCTATCTATCTATCTATCTATCTATCTATCTATCTATCTACTTCTCCCATTGGTTCTGTTTCTCTGGAGAACCCTAACTACTACAGTGAGGAAGAGAGAAAATAAGAGAGCAGATTTGAAAGGCAGTAGCAGAAAAAAGTTAAGCTGTAAATTGTGTTTAACCTAATATGGTCTTTGCGCTCGGTATGTTCAATAAATAAGTTACAAAATGAATGACTCAATGATCTGGGGTTTGGATGGTGTCCAGCAAAGACATGCCCTATATCAAATTCCTCCCTAAAATAAACAACACTGAAATCCATCTATTTTAAAACATGGCATGTGCTTCATGAGGAGGAAATGCCACTGGATTTTCTGTATCTCCTGACCCACAGCTGGTTTACACACGAGATTCTCAGCAAACACACTGTCAGAGAGTGATGATGCACAAGGCAATGGAAACCCACCCCAAGGACGGAGGTCAGGGGCATGGCTGCTGAACCAAGCTCTTTGCCAGGGAAGCCTTGCATCCTCCCTGTCTGGAGGAACCTTCCCCATATTCCATGTGTAATTCAAGGCTTTCATCTTCTAAGGATATTTTGCTGATGAGCCCAGCCCATGGAGGACTGTCCTTCGAAACCTCACAACACCTGCAACGAGATTCACCTGGAGTTCAGCTGCACAGACAGAGCATGTGCTGGCTTCCATACAACCTTATACTGTTTGAAGGAGAAAGATATCTGACCTTTGAAATTCTGATACTTACGTCTTTTACAATAACAAGAGTAACTGTGTTTATTAATCAGTTAATCTGGCCCTGATTTATGAATTAGTGAAGAGAAAACTTTACCTAGTACCTACTGTGTTCCCAGTATGTACAGGTGTTTTGCTTTTTGATCTTTCTCTCATGTTAATTCTTCAAATACGTGCCATCTACCCTATTTTCCCTGTGATGAAGCTAAGGCACCCAGGTACCTTAGGTAACTTACATATGACTACAAAGGTGAAGAATAAAGCTATTATTTCAGCTTAAGTATTTATTACTTTAAAAAATCATGCTTTACATTACCTGTTGCAAATTATAAGCCAAAATGGGCCCCCAGCACAAAGCCTAGCACATGGTAGGCACTTAGATGTTTATCAAATGAATGAATGAATAAAAAAAAAAAAGAATAAATTTCTGTGAATTGAGTTATACTCTCCAATTGCTTATTGGAGAGATATTTGATTATGATGTCTCATGAATTGTGAGATATTTTATCTCACAGAAAGAGTGGATGCACTCTTTCTATATCATCAAAATCAAACAAAACCTCAAATACTTTAACTGAGAAAGCAAGTATGAAACTGCTAGAGAAATAGAAACTATTTTTATAATTCCTCTTCTGATTCTTGCCTGATATGTCAAGTAATTAATGGTCTCTAAACTGCCATCCAGCTGGCCCTATAAGCATACTATTTAAGGGGACCACACAGTGAATGCTTTTGTGAAAGGAAGAAGGAAATACCCCTGCTTCCCTACTTGTGTTCTCTCTCTCTCTCTCTCTCTCTCTCTCTCTCTCTCTCTCTCTCTCTCAGTCTCTCCTTCCCTCTCTCTCTCCTGCATTCAGCGTGTTTGTGTACCCACAGGTGATGTGCAGGGCTCGGGATGCTGAGACGAAAAAGTCGAGTTCCCTACCCCCAGAAGCTTGTACAGAGAGGGCAAAGAAATCAGAAGCACATATTTCAGGTTTTTGCATGCTGGCATTTCTGAAGTCAGAGCCCAGGGAAACGTGCTGCCTTTGAGCTGGCGGCACTCTCCCTTCCTGGCTCGCTCACTCTTTGTTTTTTGGCTCCCAGTGAATGCACGTCTGTGTGTGTTCTAAAGTGCAGTGAACCGCACGGTGAAGTTCTTTTCCTCTGCAGCGTTTGTAGGTGTGACATCTCAGCCCACGCAGCCCACCTGCTCCAGTCACCCTTGCATCCTTAACAACCGGCGTTTCCAACAGCGGTGCTGACTCTGGATTCGTTTCCAAAGCATGAAGCAGCCAGGTAGGTCTGAGTTATCCGGCCTGTTGAGGGGTAGTTGGATCCGGCTGTCCCAGTGATGGTGGCCAGATCCCCTGCAGGTCAGAAGACAGAAAGGGCGTGAACCCTGGGACCCTCCTCCTGGGGAGAGAAGTGAACACAGGAAATGATGGAACCATAGGTATGCTTTAAAAAAAGTACAGAGATGAAAACTTTCTCAGTGTGCAGGTGTGTGCCTAACATTTCAGTTCTACTTTTCCACGCTTTCCTAGGAAATGGAAATTTGGAAATGGAAGTGAAAATGTAAATTTCAATTTTTTTTTTCCTAAGAGAAGTGATGTGGGACAATCTGTGTCACCCCCTGAGGGACACTCTGTGTAGCTCAAAGGCCCTAGAAGAACTCTGCAGAAGGTGAGAGGTGAGAACACTATTCAGTAACTTAGAGCCAGGTGTGGTGGGCACACACGCTGTGCAGACAGCACCCGGAAGCCCCGAGCCAGCGCGTGCTTAGCCAGGACACTGAGCACAAGTATTTATTTTTTAATAGGAGGGACCTGGAGTTTTTACATGTCCCAGTGTCATGAAAATTGACAGGGGACTCGCAAGGTCATAGGCCCACCCCTCAGTGACTCAGTATTTCGCCTGTGGTTTCACCACCCTCTTCGGTCTCTTGCCGCGGCTCACAACGACTTTTCAAGTGTCAAAGCTGGGGAGCCGCCCTCTTTCCATGCACGCTGCAGACATCACAGAGGTTTGTTGTGTTCTGTTTTTCTCATAGGGCAGGAAACTGAAGTCTTCATTAACAAATAAAAAAAAAAAAAAGGTATGCTTTCTGTTACCAAACAGAAAATTTTCACAGACTTTTTAGGGTCATTTGGGTAACATTTTTATTTTAAAATGCATCACCTTGTAGTCAGCGTGCTGGAAGGAACTGCGATAAATACGAGTCAGCCTAGTGAGCGTCACCCACGGACACACACCTGTCTGTGTGCGCCATAAGCTGTTAGACTGCGACAGGACACAAAAACAAGCCCTTGGAAACCTGTGGCCTGGTACAATTTAAGCTGCTGCTAAATTTTCCTAGCAGAAACTCAGTATGTTAGACAACAAGGTGGAGATATGGGCAAAATAGAAACAAGTAATTGGTGAAGATGGAGGCACAGCTCATAATGTCTGATGAAAGGTTCCAGAAGAAGGTTCCTTCCCACGCACGGCCAGGAACGAGAACTGCGATCGGGATTCCTGGGATACGTCAGACAGATACCTTAGCAATCTGGCTACTTTTCCGGGATTCCCTGCTGCATTCTCATCTTCCTCACTGGTTTTAAAAATACATGTTTGTCAACTGGGCAACATCAAGGTGTTTCTAAAACATCAACACTAGCAATAACTTCATTTTATCCCATTATTTTCTTTTGAAAGACGTACATATACAGGAGGTTTTGTCTATATAAAACTTTCCATTAGGATATCCGTGTCTAGTCATGCCCCAATTGCTACCACACTTATCTAGACAAACATGTGAATTATTACAATAATGTTTTGAATGATAGACAATTTCATCACCAAAAGATTACTGTGTCTTTTCCTTATCATATGTTCCGAACTTTCCTAAAGGTATCAAAGTTAATCTCTTCATTTTCTGCACTGTGGTGGCTCTCGGTATCCATCCCTAGTTGAGCATCTACCAATGTGCATTGCTGTCATTTACATCTGACACTTAGCGTTGGCCTGCTAGCTCGGAAGTTCCGTGGAGGCAGACACCATGGCGTTAAAAACACTCAACCCGGGTTATCTAGATGCAGATAATCAGGAAAGGCTTGCTGAGCTGCACCAGGTCACTGATCTCATACCATCCCTCCCAGATAATAAGTTGTCACCTGTCACATTCTGCTTTGGCTCTCCCTCTTCAACAGGTTAAATGTCCCACTCTGTGGTACAGTGCCCTGCGCTGCCCGTTACCTGGTGTATTAGTGTCCTGCAATCGCCATGACAACGTGCCCCAGACTGGGTGGCTCAAACAGTGGAAATTTGTTGTTTTACAGTTCTGGAGGCTGGAAGTGCGAGATCAAGGTGCCAACAGGCTTGGTGCCTTTGAGCCTGTGAGCAGAGTCTGCTCCAGGATTTCTCCTTGGTTTGCGTAATAGATGACCGTCTTCATGTTCACCTGGTGGCCTCTCAGTGCACCTGTCTGTCTCCAAATTTCCCCTTTAAAAAGGACACCAGTTATATTGGACATGTTGGATTAAGCCCACCCAATGACCTCATTTATTAATAACTTGATTGCCTCTGTAAAGAGCCTGTCTCCAAGTAAGGTCACTTTCTGAGGTCTGGAGGTTAAGGCTTCAACACATGGATTTGGGGGACATGGTGCAACCCAGACACCTGGCTCTGTCCTCTTGGTGAGCACGTTCCCTGTTCATAACTACAAGACACAAGCTGATTTCCGTGCCTTCTTGCCTCTTCTCATGTGTTGCCTGTGTGACCTGGGACGCCTGGCTTCTGTCAGGGTGTGGTCAAGGCCCCGCTCTCCACCTCCTCCGTGAGGCCCTCCAGGCCCTGTCTCACCCCTGCAGGCAGAGACGGTCCACTCTTGCTGTGTCCGGCTCTGTCCCGCGGACTCCTGGCTTCCAGGCTGTGCATAGGCATGGACGTTCCCGTAACCCAGTAGCCTGTGGACTCCCTGAGGGTGGAAACCTGTCTAACACCCCAGCTCCAACACCGAGCCCTGTTCCAGCTGATGTTCATTAGATGAGTAAGTGAGTGCGTGGAACCATTCTTTCTAGACACTGTGTACTGCTAAGACAGTTAAGGAAAACCTCCTCGCGGGACACTCACTAGCTCTTTCAGACTACATGACAGGGAGAGAAAACTGGATGAGGGGCGTAAAACCCAACTGCAGTCACGGCCCTGGCTACCCTAACGCCCCTACTTGCAGGGCGGGTGGCTCCTCTGCCCGGCAGACACAGTTTCTCTCTGTTTTTCATAGCTGTATTACACAAGGCAGCAAGGGGCACAATATTCAGCTTTCAGACATGAGTTGTCAGGCGCGGTGGCTCATATCTGTAATCCTAGCACTCTGGGAGGTCGAGGTGGATGGATGACTCCAGGTCAGGAGTTCGAAACCAGCCTGAGCAAGAGCGAGGCCCCGTCTCTACTAAAAAATAGAAAGAATTTGATTGGCCAACTAAAAATATGTAGAAAAAATTAGCCGGGCATGGTGGCGCATGCCTGTAGTCACAGCTACTCGGGAGGCTGAGGCAGGAGGATCGCTTGAGCCCAGGAGTTTGAGGTTGCTGTGAGCTAGGCTGACGCCATGGCACTCACTCTAGCCTGGGCAACAGAGTGAGACTCTGTCAAAAAAAACAAAACAAAACAAAAACAATGAAACATTATGAGTTGAGGGTGTTCTAAATTCAGAAATATTTAAAAGTGCTGAATGTGAATGAATTTCTTTGTTATAGTCTCTCATAAATAATGTAAGGAATTATTCTGAGAAATAAGTGATTTATGTTAATCATAAATAATGGGAAAATATAAGATTAGTAGGAAGAAAAATTCACATCTGATCTCATCTATCAGTCAGACATTTAGAGATATTTCCTAAGAACTTGTTTTCTTCAAACAAAGTATGATTTGCTCTACATATTTGTACTCACATTATGTTTTTATACTTCCACATCTCACTTTTTATAGCTACTCCTATAATTAATATTTACTTAATATTCTGGTATATACATATTTAAGTTATTTTCAAATACCTTATAAATAAAAACTTATTTATAAAAATTTACAAATTTATATGTATTTTATTATAAAATTGGGTTCTTGGAATCTGGGATGCAGAGGGCCGGAAGGAGCCTCCCTCCCGTCCTTGCAACAAACGAGAGCCAGATCAACGCCCCTTGCTGGGAAGGATTGGTAAAAACTTGAAGACAGGTCAGTAGAAATCACCCTAGTGGGAGCACAAAGGAAAAGAACATAAAGGAAAAACCAAACATCCAAAAAGCTGTGGGAAAATATCCAAGTTTCTACCATCTGCAAAATCAGAAGAAAATATTTGAAGAAATAATGGCCAAGGATTTTTCAAAAGTAATGACAGACATGAAACCATAGATGGAAGAAACACATTGAACACAGATCAGAATAAATACAAAAGATAAACAAACAAAACAAACAAGAAGACCCTCAATTGTACACCCTAGACAGTTCATATTTACACTGATGAAAATGTAGCAGCTGCATGATATTCCATTTACACCACAATTTATTTAAGATTCTCCAACTATAGGACATTTGGTTGCTCACAAGTTTTCATTAGTTTAAGCAGTAATTTTATAAACACCTTTACATATAAATGTTGCTTTGTATATAAATATTTAAATATTACATTTATATATATACATTCTGTTTTCTTATGATAGACTGAGATTAGAATAGTGGATTCTGAAATACTCATTGGAGTGATTCTTATACCATGGTGTTTTATCAGAGCTCCAGCAAGCGAATGAACCGCCTTAGTGGAATGAATTATCTACAATTTGCTATGAGGAAAAGTAAATATACATTTTTTTAAAAAATCAATAAAATATAAATAAATAACGGAAGGCAGCCTAGCTGTGACTTCACTGTGCCTCAGTTTCCTCATTGAAAAAATGGGAGTGATTATGGTATCTGCTTAACAAGGTTGTTTCTGAGGATAGAGTGATTTAATATTTACAAAGGGTGCTGGGAAAACTGGATAGCCACCTGTAGAAGGCTAAAACAGGACCCACACCTTTCACCTCTCACAAAAACCAACTCACGCTGGATAACAGACTTAAACCTAAGATATGAAACTATTAGAACTCTAGAGGAAAAAGTTGGAAACACTCTCCTAGACATCGGCCTGGGCAAAGAGTTTATGAAGAAGTCCCCAAAGGCAATCACAGCAGCAACAAAAATAAATAAATGGGACATGATCAAACTACAAAGCTTCTGCACAGCCAAAGAAATAGTCATGAAAGTAAACAGACAACCTACAGAATGGGAGAAAATTTTTGCATCCTATGCATCCGATAAGGGACTGATAACTAGAATATACTTAGAACTCACGAAAATTAGGAAGAAAAAATCAAATAACCCCATTAAAAAGTGGGCAAAGGACTTGAACAGAAATTTTTCTAAAGAAGACAGAAGAATGGCCAACAAACATATGAAGAAATGCTCAACATCTCTAATCATCAGGGAAATGCAAATCAAAACCACAATGAGATATCACTTAACCCCAGTGAGAATGGCCTTTATCAAAAAACCTCCAAACAATAAATGCTGGCGTGGTTGCGGAGAGAGAGGAACACTCCTACACTGCTGGTGGGACTGCAAACTAGTTCAACCTCTGTGGAAAGCAATATGGAGATACCTTAAAGCGATACAAGTGAATCTACCATTTGATCCAGCAATCCCATTGCTGGGCATCTACCCAAATGATCTAGTGACACTCTACAAAAAAGACACCTGCACTCGAATGTTTATAGCAGCACAATTCATAATTGCAAGGCTGTGGAAACAGCCCAAGTGCCCATCAATCCAAGAATGGATTAATAAAATGTGGTATATGTATACCATGGAGTACTATTCAGCTCTAAGAAACAATGGTGATATAGCACATCTTATATTTTCCTGGTTAGAGCTGGAACCCATACTACTAAGTGAAGTATCCCAAGAATGGAAAAACAAGCACCAGATATATTCTCCAGCAAACTGGTATTAACTGAGTAGCACCTAAGTGGACACATAGGTGCTACAGTAATAGGGTATTGGGGAGGTGGGAGGGGGGAGGGGGCGGGTATATACATACATAATGAGTGAGATGTGCACCATCTGGGGGATGGTCATGATGGAGACTCAGACTTTTGGGGGGAGTGGGGGAAATGGGCATTTATTGAAACCTTAAAATCTGTACCCCCATAATATGCCAAAATAAAAAAAAATTAAAAAAAAATATTTACAAAGCTTTTAAAAGGCTGGCTGGTGACATAGTTATGTGATGTGTGAAATAAAAGTTGTGATTATAGCAAGGGTCTTGTTAGTTACCAGTGGTCCTCATTAGGAGGTCAGGAGCGCTGGGATCGAGGACAGTGACTTCATGTCCTCTTCCTCTATGATGCTTCTGTGTCTCACGCCTGAATCGCGTGCTTCTCTATAGCATGCTGGCCAGGTTGCTTAATGCTTGCACATGTTAATAAAATGTTGTCAGTCTCTATCTGCAGTTGATTAGTGTTCAGTCTTCAAAAATATAGAAATACTCTACTTTAACTGACAGAGCTCTGAAACGGTACGTGTCACATCCAGGCATTTTGCTGATTTTGTTTTCTTTGCAAAATCCATGGAATGAAGGAACTTAGAGGGCACTACATCTGTGAACGACTTCTGCAAAAGCACTTCCTTGGTGGAACTTTCCATGGGGAATATTTTTACAGACTTCTTTTTATTTCAGGTATGGAAAAGTCAATCTCTTGGGAACACACTATATTACCCAGATTTCCTCTGTGGTTGCTTCCAGTCTTTTCATTCCAAGTGTCTCTGCTACAGCATCTAACGGTAGCTGCCTACGGACCTGTCTCCAAGGGGAGCAGAGTGGGATGTTATGGAGATTCATCCTGTTCTGCACAAAGGCTTGGTGGAAGAGAGAGAGAAAAAATAGAGACAGGAATTGTAAATAGATTTCATCTCCCTTGTTGATTTCAGAGGGCCGGTGACAGAAGGGCGGTGTTGAGAAAAGACTTGAGCATCTCTGGCCCACGTGGACACAATGTCATGGTCAGTTAGCCAAGCCTCCTGTGTAAGGGTAGAGCCAGGCTGGCAGGGCCTTCCTGTCATGCATTTGCCATCCCATCCCTAAGGGGTACAGGGAGTATAATTTTAACTTGAAATATTAGAAGGAAGAAAATAAATTCCTGGGTTTTCAACCAGAAACTAAAGAAATCCTAAAAATGCTGTCATGAGGAAAACTTACAAAGTTCCCAAGTGAGAAGGGCCCAGGATGGGGACTGGGTGGTCAGTGTTTGAGGCAGGAATGGGTGCGAGGACGTTTTCAGCTTGTTGGGGGAAAAGTGGAGACAGGGTTGCATGAAGACTCAGGGAAATCCCAGCTACTGTATTCCATGAGACAGAAGCCGACTCCAAGTTGTAATCGGTAGATTACCAACCAGCCAATATATGTTTCTACTAAGCAGGAAAAGGAATAGAAATCACTATCCTCAAATACTTGAGTAGTTTGTTAAATCTTCTTAGTATATAAGCTTCTGTAAGATGAGCAACAAAATGGTACCCCAAAGAGGAAATTACAAGTAAATAAGATATAACCAATAATTCAGTTTCTATCTATAAATACATATGATCAGTGTGTTCATCTATATGTAATGAATTAGTTTTTAAAAGATGAAGAACTACATTAGTGTACATAATGTGTGCTTCGGAGCGGAGATATGTGAGTTTTAGATGAGATTCCAAGAATCAGATAAACTTGTCTTAGTATTTTAAATAAGTTGTCATGTAAACACCTTTGCCCATAAAGTTGTCCAAAATTTTGTTTTATGCCTGAAAAGAAATAACTGGGCAATGCGATATCCCATCTCACTGTGAATCAACAAAGACTAATTGAAGAGCTAATGCTTCATATACATAGAAAAGTCCTGGTTTAGGTGAAATCACACCTAACGCATACAATGTACACTATCTGGGTGACGGGCACACTTATATTAACTTTGACTCAAGCAGTACAAAACCAATCCATGTAACCAAAACATTTGTACCCCTGTAATATTCTGAAATTAAAAAAAAATAAAATAAAAATGACTCTACTCTCTATATTTTTAAAAACTAAGAAAAATAATTTAAAACATTTTTATTGGGTATGGGTTTCCAGTGGGGTAACCACAGTTTTCGGTGGGGTGAATATCAAGGAGTTTATTCCTGCTGAGATTTAATAATAGAGTTTTATTTTCTGGTTGCTCTTTGAAGGGAAACAACCTAGACTGCAGGGCATGCCGTGCAGCAGAGTGGCTTCATGTGGGCAGACCCTCCAAGAGGACATGGACACAGGGTCTGTATTTTGACCAGGCAGCCTCACCCTTCTAGACACAGCTGATTATAGAGGCGGGCACCCTGCCCAAGTTTTTCTCTATCAAGCTAAGTGACGAACAAGAATGGATCAGGTGAGGGTGAGCCCTGGAGCTTTAAGATAAAGCAGAGTCACTGCCATGGGGACTCCATGACACACAGGACCAGTTGCTAAGGAAAACGGGAACAAAGAGCCCCAAGGAGACGCCAGGAGCCACAGAGGGAAAATAAAGATGATGTGGAACATCTGTGAAGTATCCTGTCATCCCAGAGAAAGACAGTTGCACAGAGGACTGAGTTCCATGGGATTCTTCTGATTCTACACACTGGCTCCCTTTCCTTCACCCTTCATTTACGCTATAACAGCTTGAGTTTGTAGCTGCTTCTTTTGATAAATATCCCTGCCTGAGATAAATATAAATAATAGCCACAATTAGAAGAAAAAAATTGTTAGAATCTCTACAAGAAAGAGAGTGTGGAATTCTCTCAGAGGAAGCAGCTATGAAGATTGGAAAACATCCCATTACTTTCAGCTGTTGGCATCATACAACCTACATATGTAACACGGAATGTTAGAGATGGGGTCAGAGCTTAACATGGTGAGTTCACAAAGTGCTTCATCCTCCAGATGAACATAAAGCAAGAGAAACATCCACATAGACAAAAGCAAGAGATCTACGTTTGCTTTAAAAGTCAAAGTCTTCTTACTGCCTCCCAGATCCATCCTGTCTTTCTGAAGGGAAAACTAGAGAAGGATACATCTAAACACACAAAAACACTGCATCTGGCAAAAAGAAAAATTAAAATTAAAAATAAATCTTCAAAACAAAAGAGTATTCTTTTGGGGAAGGTAGAAGAACCGACTGTCCCCAAAAAGGACAAATTCTGTAGGAAGGATACCGAAGGACCATTTTGCATCACAGCCAGGTCAAAGGGTTGGAGAAGCTAAGAGCTGGTCTTGCTTCCATTCCTCCCAACCCACTGCGTGTTTCTACAAGTCCTACTCATGCCTGGGGGCATGACGCCACATAGGGAGTTGTCCAACACAACAGTCACTGGTTCACCTAATACCTGTAATAGCTATTCATTCATTTATCCATTCATTTATTCGAAAATTATATTATTCATAAACTATGTACCAACTAATTGGCGAGGTGCTGGAAAAACCGTAGAAAAGAGAGCCAAGTTCTCACCCTCAGGAAGCCAAGAGAAGGGAATGAGATGCGAAGGAGGATACAGGATTTGCCCACAGCAAGTCCACCCTGCCGTCAGGACTGAGGAGGAAACTTACCTGGCCCAGGCGCAGGAGTCTGGAAGGGCTCTGGGAGACAGTAGCTCTTAAACAAAATACTAAAGGTAAATACAATTTCCATGCATGAAAGTTGAGTAGAAGGAAAATAAAAATAATAAAAAGAAATTTATGTTGATGCTTTATGCTGTCCCAGACTCTTGAAAGCCCTTTACAAGCATCATCTTACTTTATTGTCACTGTGGTGTAGGAGGTATGTACTACGCCAGTGGATGGAAAATGAGAAGAGGAAAATAGGAAGAGACTCCTAAGTAGAATTATTCAACAACCAAATGCTCTTGAATAGTGAGCTCCCACATTTTAGAAGTATTCAAGCAGCGGCTCGATAAACTCAGAACCAAAACAGATTGGACACACTGGGTGGGGGATTGGTCTTCATTAGACATTTCTAAGGGTCCTTCCAACTCTGGAATGTTCTGACACTGAAAATGAACCCTAGAAGACTACATTTATTATGATAATGTACTTGGATAATGACTGACATCGTTGTAATGTGCTAAAATCTGATTAATCTGAGTAATAATAACATGTTTTGGCAACAAAATAAGAATGCAGAATTTCCGAACATTTGTTATATCACTGAGAAATTTCTGTCTCCCGAGGACAGAAGATTGTAATGATTTTGACCCATGGAGCCCACATGGTTATAATGAGTTCATATTCATTATGTACATATTCAGAAAGATATGCTTATTGATTGATGGCACAATCATTTGGATTTTAATAGCAGCAGTAATAACAGTAGAGATGTCCTATATTCAATTATCCAAACTTGTCACAACAGTAAGATTCATGTTCTTCTTTCTTTTATCATACACTAAAAAAGTAAACTGAATTTAAGAGTCAAGTCTAAATTTTTTCATATTGAAAAGCAAAGACATTAACATATGTATAAAATTATTAAGGAATTTGCATTTATTTATCATAAGGATTTTAAATATATTCCATGGTGGGTTGTTATGGAAAACCAAATACAAAAATTTAAATATGAAGTGCTAAATTATGAACTGTATTTAAAAGAACAGGCACCTAGATTTGCTATATAAAATTGTATATTTCATGTTTTTACCCAAGAAGGAGAATATGACCAGGTGAGCATAAAATCCCTACATTCAAGGATTAAGGAAGATTTATACAAAGCTTTGGGAACTGAAGTGCATGAACAGAGAATATAGGAACATTGAATATATAGTCCTAAACCAAACCAAATTGAATAAATAAAAATTAAAAACTTTAGAGGAAATCATAGATCCACAATAAAATTGATTATCAATCTCTTTTGGTTTTCCTAACAGCCTGCTATAGAACTCTACCATTTACCCTATAATTTACTCAAACCCTTAATTGACCAGGTTGGATATTTGAGAAAGGTAGAACTTCTCAAGATGTCTTTTGTCAAACTTGATCTATTCATAGATGAGTAGCTTTTTTCATATTTTAATAACTCTGAAATTGGAATGCTCATTACAATTGATATTAAGAACACACTGTATAATTATATAATTGGTAGCATTTTTCTTTATTAGTGGCACACAAAACATGTACAGATTTTATGCATGATATCTTAGATTTGCTAAAAAATATTGTATCTGATAAGCCTGATTTCTTACTTTACTTTCAAATAAAAAAGTCCTCTCATATCTTCTCTCTTTCCTTCTATATTTGTAACCTCTTTCCATATGTTACTTCCAAATAGCTTTCCCTTTTCTAAGCATTTGCTGTAGCAGGGATGTACAACAGCATTAAAAATGTAAATAATTTAGTTATAAATTTAATCCAACAATATGCAAGATATGTATACTGAAAACTATAAAATGTCAATACAAAAAAATTAAATAAAATGTAATAAATGAATTTTATACGGTAAAAGTAGCAAATGAATTGTGTCCCTCCTAAAAATTCATATGTTGAAGTCTTAACCCCCAGGTCCTGCATATGTGACTGAGTTTGGAGATAGGGCCTTTAAAGAGGTGGTTAATTTAAAATGAGCCCCTAAGGGTTTGCCCTGAACAAAAGTGACTAGTGCCCTCATAAGAAGAGGAAAAGACACCAGAGATGGGCCCCCCAAAAAAGGCCATGTGGAGACAAATTGAGAAGATGTCCACCCCGCAAGCCACAATAGGCCTCGAAGGAATCACACCTACCAGTAAGACTTCCAGCTGCCAGAACTGTAAGAGAATAAATTTCTGTTGTTGCAGCCACCTGGTCTGGGATATTTTCTTATGATAACCCTAGCAAACTAATACATATACTCATAGATTAGAATATTCAATATTGTTAAGATGTCAATTCTCACCAAATTGATCTATTGATTCAACAATAATGAAATGAAAATCCCATATGTCTCCTGAGGAAATAGACAAGCAAATCATAGAATTTATATTGAAAATTCAAATGAGTTTATTGTAGATAGGACAGAACGGAGGACAAACTGCTTAAATTCAACATTTACTCTAATGCCACTACAACCCAGACAATATTAGAGAAAGAATAGATACATAGACAAGTGGAACAAAAAGGAGAGTCCATAAAATATGGAAGGGAATTATTGAGAGTGGGGAATATGTAACAGAGGGAATGGCCTGGAAAAAAAATGGCAAAAATATTTTTCTGTCTCTAAAGCCTGCACCCTTGCCTCAGGCCAGTGGTTGAGAGGGGCAGAGTAAGTCTTTTGTTTATTTGTGCAGTGGGGGAGATGGCCCAGCCAGACCTGGTAAAAGGAGATCCTGGGTGGAGGTCAGGATTGTCTTATCAGCTGTAGATGAACAGTAATTGCCTGAAGCTGAGAACCCATCCTGTAGTTTTGTGAATGTTTGGGAAATTTGGGATTTTGAGATGAGAAGGTCTGCCATTTTTCTTCCTTTGCCAGCAAAGTAAACTCTCTCTTTCCTTCCTCCTCCTCCTCCACAAATAAATAAATGAAGAAGCAAGCTACATATTGGCAGAAAATATGAACAATGCGCATATTTGACAAAGGACTTGTATCCAGAATATGTGAAAAAAAAAAATCCTTACAACTCAATAATAAGGAGACAAGAAAATTTAAAAGAGTATTAAAAAGTATTCTAAATGCTTATAAAGATTTAGGTACATTATGATGCAGCCACATCATACAATATAAAAAGGGATCCACAGATACAAAACTATAAATAAAGGCAAATACTTTTGTGGTACTGTGGCAATCTAGAAGCATGGTGAGCAGTAAATTATTAAATTTTATAGTTGCTAGGGGCTTGTGTTTGGCTACTTATCTAGATATAACTAAAAATATATCCATTATAACAGAAAAATCACATGTCTCTAATCAGAATCTGGGTTTTAAAAAGTTTCTCCTAAGAAATTGATACCCTGGGCCTATCACTTGGCCTAGTTTTGAGTCAAAAATTTAAACTGCATGGCTGTGTGGAAACCCACAGCCAACAATTAAAGTTGGTACCATGTCAATGTTAACTCTGAGGTATTGGAAAAATGCAAAGTTTATAACTCTGTAGTAACACAACTATAACCCAGGGTATAAGATTTCCCATAGGAAATTCCCACAGAAAATGATTGCACAATCCAAAATTACAAAACACACAAGTAAATAATGCTGAGGGATTGATAGAAAATACAAAAAATAGCAGATTTGTACACATACTCACCAAGAATTTCATATGATTAAAGGCATAAAATAAGCACTTGAAATTCTAAGAAAAAAACAAAGAAAAAGAAAGAAAAAAGATAAGAAAAGAAACCAAGATGCTAAAGAAAGATTGGCAAAAAAAAATTCCAAAATGAAAAATACAGTAATTGAAATAAAAATCTCAGTGGACAGGATAAACTTCATATTTATCCTTAGATATAACTTTCTAATACCAAAATGATGAAAAATATGATCATTAATATAATAGTAAGTATACTATAGTGAACAGGATACACTTGACATTAGATGCCATTGAGGAGTAAAAGAGAGAATACATCTGAGAAATTGTCTAGAGATGAAAAGAAGGAAATTATAAAAGAAAAGTTGATTGGTATGTAGAATAAAATATAAAAGTCCAACATATATCTATTCAGAGTACCAGAAGGAGAAACTACAGAGAATGAGACAGAAGAAATATTTTAAAAGATAATGGCTGAGTTTGTTCTAGAAATAATAAAGCTCATGAATCCTTAGATGCAATGAATTCTTAGCAGAAAACATAAGAAATCTATATCTAGACAAAACAAAATGAAGCTGTAAAACATTAAATACAAAGAGAAATCAGATCAGTAAGAATGAACAGACAGATTATCCATAAGGGAATTAAACTAGAAGCCAAATTCTTAAACAATGAAATACAGAAGAAAGTGGAGTAATACCTTGTAAGTGCTAAGAGGAAATATATATTAATCTAGAATTTCATACCCAGCCAAGTTATCATTCAGAATTGAGTAATAAATAAAGATGTGTTTGTCATTAAAGGCCAAGTTCTACACAAAAACTGAGAGAATTCACTACTAATAAGCCATCATTAGAACAATAAACAAAGGGTGAGAGAAGAAAATTGATCCCAGGAGGAAGGAAATACAAGAGGCATGTCATGAGAGCAGGGGACCATGAGCTAAGGGTGATAAGTAGAAAGCCTCACACCAGAGTGCCAGAAAAACTTGTCATAGTGTGTGTGTACACTGCTGGCAGTCTCCTTGCTGTGAAAATAAGAAGACAAAGAGTAAAAACACAATAGAACCAGAAAGAAAAGCCCTCCACGCCCTGCAGTGGATCTCTGGTGCCCTCTCCTCACACTGTTTACCATTATGTTGTGTCAGCTGGTAAAAAAGAAATACATATTTATAGGACCCATATCCAGGATCACAAAATCAGGCAATAAAGCTGAGATATAGAGGTGAGAAGCAAGTGGATTTAAACCATTGCAAATTTCTCCATGAAACCCCAAAGTAATCCAAATAAATTAAAATTGATCAAAAAAATTAAACAGGTACTAATCCAAAAAGGATATATGAATCATCAATAAACAAATAAATAACTGTTAGGAAATTAAAATTAAAACAACAAAGAGATACAGCTACACACCTGCTTGAATGGCTGAAATGTCAATAAGACTGACAGTGCCAAGTGTTATCAAAGATGTAGACCAACGGAACTCTCATGCACTCTTGATGAAAATATAAAATTATTGCAACCACTTTGGAGACAAACTTAGCAATTTCTTGTAAAGTCAATCAGAAACTTACCACATGACCCAACAATTCCATTTCTAGTTATTCATGCAAGAAAAATGAAAAAATACATATCCACATAAAGACATGCACACAAATGTTCACAATGGCTTTATTCACTGTAGCCTATAATTGGAAACAAATGTCCATCAACATGTCAATGGATAATAAGATGCAATATATGCATACAACAGAATGTTATTCAGCCATAAAAAGAAATGAAATACTTTTAAGTGAACATGAATGAATCTCAGAAATATGATGGTGAACAAAAGAAGCCAGACAAAAGAGCACACACCATATGATTCCATTTGTACAGAATCTAGGGAAGAGCAATCCCATTGCAGTTCTAGAAAACAGGTCAGTGCTTTCCTGGGGCAAGGGGGAGTGATCTGGGGGAGAATTGATTGGGAAGCTGTTGGGGTGATGGGAGGAAGCTTTGTCCATCGTGATTGTGGTTGTAATTTTGTGGGTTCGTACACATTTTTCAAAACTTACTGAACTGTATACTTAAATGTTTTGTTCATTATAAATTAAGCCTCACTATAGACGATTAAATTCATTAAAAAAACTCCTTGATCCACACTTCTCATATCTTCACTAATAAGAATAATTTATTCTACCTTTTAGGCTGCCCTGGGAGGGATGTCTGTATTCTATTTAGCAGTTACATAATTTTATATTTTCTAAATTGGTTGGCTTTATTTATGTGCCCTCATGTAGATGATAAACCTCTGGACACTTAGAGCTGCTTTATTTATTGTTCTATCTTCATTGCCTGTCACTGGAACATGGTCACCGGTCCTCCATAAATACATGTTGGATTGGATGGAGGTAAATCAGTATTCATGAAGTTGTTAAAATGGGATAGATCTACTCCGGAGGCTAGGCAGCCTAGGAGGGAAGGTGGCTAGCCACACAGTCTAGAGTGGATGCATCAGCTCCTTCCGTTTGGCTGGTAGAACCTCTCCGACCAGCAGCAGAAGTTGGCAGGGAGCAGCCCATGGGAAGTTAGAGGGCCAGTCTGGTGGGACCTATAGTGCATCAGTGTGGTGGCCGGGTAAGGTTGTGGCATGAAAGTTCAGAGTGGAAAAACCAGAGAGCTGACCTCAAGCCAGAGGTTAGAACAGGGGAGGAAATGACTAGCTCCTCGCTATAGGCCAAGTATGAGCTCAGTGCTTTACAGCCACCTCTCACGGACCCGCACACCGTCTCTGCAGAGGTGCGGACAAGCAGGAGCTCTGACAGGTCCCATAAAGAGGGACACGGGTTGAGGAGCAGTTGAGAGCTGCAAGCAGATCATGTGTGGCCTGAGCTGAATCCAAGTGAACAACAATGTCAAAGCCAGCGCCATTTGGCTGTCTAGGAGCAGCACAGAGGGTTGCACTCAGGGGCCCACTTATACTACTTATGTTTTCTGGGCCAACTCATGGGTCCTTACCAGAGCTAATGAGCAAGAAGCACGCCAGGCATCAGTGATTGTCAAGATCGCTGTAAATCTGTTCCACCTTCTTAACCTCGGTGGCACAGAGAGCTGTGTTTATGACACTGATCCTGCTTTCTGCTCCCCTCTCAGGAGAGCCATGGTACGATAATGATACACATGTCAACTGGCATGTGTGAAACTGGCAATCAGAGGATTAAACTCGGGAGTGTCTTAGGGAAATTCTCAAAATACTACCAGGGGTTGTCTGAGCTCTGCCAATTCCACCTCCTAAAGGCTCATCTTCCATCTGTCCCTTCTCTCCCAACCCCTGGCGCCAGCACCCTGATACAAGTGTCAGTCCTGTCTGCAGGTGCCTCAGGACCAAACTTCCTTGATCTCCCTGGTGGCCATTTCATCCATTTTCATTTCGTTCAAAATAATTTGTTGGAAACACAAAATTGACGGAGAGAGTGCCCTGATTAATAATCTCAGAGGGTTTTCTAGCGCCTCTGGGGGAAAATTCCAACTCTTCGGTTATGGGAACATTTTGAAACACGGCTCCAGTCCTTCCCCCCAGGCACCTCATACTGTCACCACATGGATGCTATCCCTGGTATCCCTCCAAGTTGGAGTCTCTCTCTCTCTCTCTCTCTCTCTCTCTCTCGTCATTTTAATCAATTGCCACCATCCATCTCTGGAACCTTTATCATCTCCCCCAAATGAAACCAAATACACATTAAAAAATGACACCCTGTTTCCCCCTCCCCCAGCTGTTGGTGACCATGATTCTACTTTCTGTCTCAATGAACCTGACCCCTTTATGTACACCATATAAGTGGGACCATACACGCTTTGTCTGTCTGTGTCTGCTTATTTCACTTAGCATAATAGTTTAAGGTTGATCTGTGTTATAGCTTATGTCAAAATTCCCTTACTTTTTAAGGCTGAATAATATTCCATTGTACTTACATGCGTTTTGTTTATGTGTCAGTTGATGGACAGTTGGCTTATTTTTACCTTCTGGCTATTGGAAACTATTCTACTATGAGTATTGGCATGCCAATATCTGTTACAGTCAGCCTTTCAATTCTTTTGGGTATATACCCAGAAGAGGAATTGCTAGATCTCATGGTAAATTTATGTTTAATTTTTTGAGAATCACCAAAATGTTTTCCAAAATGGCTGCACATTTTATATGGCACCAGCAATGAACAAGGGCTCCAATTCCTCCACACCCCTGCCAGCACTTGTTATTTTCTTTCTTTTTTTGTTTTTTTTGGTATAACAGCCACACCATCCAATAGATGTGCAATGGTATCTCATTGTGGTCTTGATTTTCATTTCTCTAATAATTAATGATATTAAGTATCTTTTCATGTGCTTATTGGAAATTTGTATATCTTTGTTGGAGAAATGTCTGTCCAAGTCTTTTGCCCATTTTTTGAGTCATATTTTTGTTGTTATTGAGGAGTTCCTTATACATTCAGCATATTAACCCCTTTTATCAGATATATGGTTTGCAAAGATTTTCCCCCATTCTCTAGGTTGCCTTTTCACTCTGTTGTTGATGGTGTCCCTTGTTGCACAAAATTTTTACTTTTGGTGAAATCCAATTTATCTATTTTTTCTTTTGTTGCCTGTGCTTTTGGTGTCACATCCAATAAATCATTGCCAAATCCAGTATCATGAAGCTTTTCCTTTAAGTTTTATTCTAAAAAGTTTTGTAGTTTTCACTCTTATGTTTAGGTCTTCATTCCAGTTTGAGTTAATTTTTGCGTATGGTGTAAGGCAAACATCCAACTTCATTCCTTTGCATGTGGATATCCAGTTTTCCCAGTTCCTTTGTTGAAAAGACTGTCCTAACCCCAGTGGGAAAGGTCATGACGACCTTGTTAAAAGTTATTTGCCCTATACGTCAGGGTTTATTTCTTGGGCCTCACTCTTTTAAAATCCAATACGCTCTCATCCCATAAAATTCAAGTAAATATCACCTCTTCTATGAAACATTCTCCAGTTCTCTTGTTTAGGGTCAACCATCATTCTGTGGGTGAGCGTTCTTTCCTTTGCAAGAAATAAAAGCCCAGTCAAACCATGTCAACTAAAAATGAGATGGGGGGCGTGTTAAAGGAGCTGGTGTGGACTTAGGGAATTTCAGGGGAGGGGACGAAGGACCATGCAGCCGCCCAGGACTTTGGAAAGTATTGCAGAAGCTCCTGTTTGCCTTTGCCGAGGTGTCCATCTCTCCGAAACACCTGGGCTTTTCTCTTCTGTGGCGCACCTCGCTCACCCTTCCCTGGGCCCTAGCGGGCTCCTTCTGCTGACTCCCGTCACACATGAGCCCCAGATCTTTGCTGCAGAACTGACTCTAGGATAGAGCTTCCAGCTTAGTTTCTGAGTGCTCAACTCCCTGGTCCTGAGAGAGGAACTGAAGATCAGCCCTCAGCAGCGTGAGTGGGCATCATCAAGTTTATTGAGGCCCTGGATAGAACAAAAAGGAGGAGGGAGGGAGAATTTGCTCTGTCTTCTGGAGCTGGTAACTTATCTTCTCTTGCCCCGAGACATCAGAGCTCCGGGATCCCAGGCCGTCAGACTCCAGGGCTTACCCCAGCCCCTAGTTTCTCAGGCCCTTGACCTTGGACTGAATCGACCACAGTCTTCCCTGGGTCCCCACCTTGCAGAGGGAAGATCACAGGACTTCTCAGCCTCCACAATTGCATGAGCCAATTTCCCTAATTGATCCCCTCTCCCCTCTTCTCTCTCTCTCACCCTGGGAAGCACAATGTTAGGAACAGAGTAAGCATTCGAGTAACACTGAATGATTAAATGAACTAAAATGCTACACAAAATTGTGCACTCAGGGAGCACAAAAGGGGCCCACGCAGGCTTCTCTGCCCTACAGTTTGCACCAATACCGTCACTGCTGACTGTGGGAATATAGACATGCCTCCCTTGTAGTTTTCTGATGTTATGCCATCCTGATGAATATAACTTATTTAACATGATTCCTAACTATGCAAACCTTTGGATTGTCACAGGAATTTTTTATGTTTCTTATCAAAATGTCTTTCCCAGTTTCCTGAGTCCGCTGCTCCTTCAAATTTGGCATGAGGGCATGTTAGCGTGACTGTACAAAGAGGGCCCAGCCCTGAAGCTCACATGGATGACGAGCTGGGCCACAGTCGAGAACCATAGCCGTCAGGAGAGTGACCAAGGCTGGGCCGAGCGCTCTGGTTCAGAGTAGGGTCTTCTCTGTTGCCATTTTGTAAATTCACCCCAGCGAACTGGATGCTTAGGGTGCAGAAGCTGACATCCTCACTCAGCAGAAGGAAGCCTCTCAGAAGATAGCACGATCACGTTATGGACAAATACCAGGCCTTCGATTATGACCAAAATTGTATTTCCTGATCTTGTTTAAAATGTTCTGTTCTTCCTTTTCCTATCTCTAGCACAATGCAAAAGCAGCTATTTGGTAGAATACCGTGTTTGCCTAAGTGAATATTTTAAATTTCATTTATTTTTTTTTATAAAAAAAGATGTAGTAAAGAATGCACTTTTCATGTGAATGATGTCCTGATAGACTGTTCAGTTGCTCTGTGTACTTGCTCTTAAGAAATGCATCTTGCGCCCTTAACAAGCGTCTCCTTCCTGGAGAGCTGATAAGAACTGCTTAACACACCAAGGTGCACAGCTTGAAACACTAATGCATGCATTTTGACTCATTCCTTTCTCTAAATAAAAACAGCATGTTACCACTCTTCTTCCTTTTCTTTTCCTTCTCTCTCTCTTTCTTTCTCTTTAAAGCTATTTCCTTATTCAATATCCTGTTAGCTTTCGGCTAGCTCCCTGCCAACACCTTTGATCAGAATTTTAAAATAATTTTTGCTTCAAAGGTTCCTGTTTTTGAAAGGCCCGTAGGTGCATCTGCAAGATACATGCGCAGAAAAAACTCACTCTGTTCATTCAGCTGCACACATAGCTTTTTATTCACTCATTCCCAAGTTCAGGTAAGAGACAAAAGATCACTTAGGACAAATTCAACCCCATGGAAAATGAAGAGAAGTTGGGAAACACTGTCATTCATTTTAACAGAGTTAGCACTGAAGGTCAATTAAAAAGGCGACAGGAAATCAGTAGAACCAGTTATAGCAGTTCTGAAACTGGGCTGGTGTTTCAAAGCACATCTAATGCTTGCCTGCCATTGCCTTTGCCTGTGCTCTTCCCTTTGCCCCTGGATCTGACCTTCCCACGGTCTCAGTTCCAGCCCTTCTTCACGCAGTGCCGTCCTCCAGACGGTCATACCCACCCTTCCTCTATAATGGCCCCCACAATCGGCACCAGTCAGGATTCTTGGGTGCAAGCGATAGGTGCCTGAGTAAGCACCTGAAGCAGAAACAGATACCTGTAGCAGAAAAGGACCTTACTGGAAGGAGTCAGTGTCACTCAGAGAATCAACAACGGACTATCTAGGAAGAGGACCAGGCTAGGAACGGGTGTGGAAACGGGCCAGTGTTGGCAACCCAAATGCCACCAAAACTGCAGTCAAGCTCACACCACTCTGCCTCTGCCCACAGAGCAGAGAGGCTCTTGGACACCATGATTACTGGCTGTTATGTCCGCAGGTGAGGATACGTGCTCTCTCTGAATCTCGTTTTCCTTGTTCACAGAAGGGGCTAATCCCCACCTTGCCAGAGTTTTTGTGAGAACAAACAATGCCGGACAGTATGGCATGCGAGATGAGGCCCATATCGACTCTCATGCACCTGCTGTCCACTGCACTGGGGAGTGATCCCGCCTTGGGGGGTGCCCACTGGAAATGAACTTGGCAAGAAAAGAAACAATGTCCCTGGGCAGCACACCCCCTTCTTGGCAATTCACTGACCGTCGGTAGTGATGCTAGTGCAACGCAGTCACGAGGGGTTATTGGTGGAAACAGCAGGTTGTTTCTTCAGTGGAGGGACGCCCCCCTCACTTGTCTGCCCTGTTTCTGGGAAGTGAGTGATCCTTTCCACCGAAGCTTTTAGGCTGAGGACTTCTAGCTCAGAAACCTATAGGTATTGTGACGTATCAGGCATGACCCTTTGGGCAAGGACTCTGTAATAACTGGTACCCTTTTGCTGACCCAGCCTTGATTTTGATGAGTAGAGAAGAGTGGCTTGTCAACTAGTTCTGTTCTAGCTCTTTGTGTAGGCATGTTTTTTTTTTTCTTTTTCTTTTTCCTTTTCTTTTTCTTTTTTCTTTCCTTCTTCCTCTTCCTTCCTTTCTCTCTCTTCCTCTCCCTTTCCCTCTTCCCTCTTTCTTTCCTTTTCCTTCCTTCCTTCCTTCCTTCCTTCCTTCCTTCCTTCCTTCCTTCCTTCCTCCCTCCCCCCTCCCTCCCTCCCTCTTTCCCTCTCTCACTCCCTCCCTTCCCTCTTTCCTTCCTTCCCTTCTTTCTCTCTCTTCCTCTCCCTTTCCCTCTTCCCTCTTTCTTTCCTTTTCCTTCCTTCCTTCCTTCCTTCCTTCCTTCCTTCCTTCCTTCCTTCCTTCCTCCCTCCCCCCTCCCTCCCACCCTCTTTCCCTCTCTCACTCCCTCCCTTCCCTCTTTCCTTCCTTCCCTTCTTTCTCTTTCTTTCTTCTCCGTTTTGAAACACATGTATTATCAGTATTGCTGTTGATTAGCAATCACTAAACACACCATTGTTCTTGCCTGAGCCTGGCATTTCACTATAGAAATTTTCAAAAATAAATTCCTGAAAATTTAACAATGATGAAGCAATAAGCCTCGGCTTCTGCCAGTGATACTCACCAATTTTGTTTCCATTTTTTGCTCTTTGTTTTCATTCTGATGCCAGCACAATTTCATCTCCTTCTGAGTGCTCCCTATTGAAAAGCGAAGCGTCTCAAATAGAACGGGCGAGATTCAGTGTGCTGCTCCGAGTCCCAGCCGGTTAAGGACATACCATCTGACCATCAGCACCCCGCTGTGCCCCAGAAGGACTGTTTTGCCACGGCTGAATGTCATTTCAGCCAGTAACAATTATTTACTTCTGGAAAAAAATTGCTCAGGGACGTGCAGCCAACTGGTGCTTTTGATTTCAAGGCCTGCTTGGTTATTCCTAAATTTCAGCTTGGGAAAGAAATTTGCAATTACCTCTCGAGAACACGCCATTTCACAGGCATCGTAACGGCGTTTCACTGTGAGAAGAGACTGTGTTTTATTGTAAGATAGGCCACCAGGTTCCTCATCAAGCAAATGGATTTTCTCAGACTCCATTTACCTTGGACAGTGCAAAATTCACTAACTTTTTGAATTGGAGTCTTTTTATCATGTATCAGGTATGCTACATTTATGGCTCTTTTATCTGCACATAAGGAATTTTCAGAATATAAATTTCCACCCCTTCGTAACGTCAAGAATTCTTCTTGCTAAAACAAAGGTTGCTTTTCCTCTGAGGCCTCAAATCACTCTCGTTGTATCTCTGTTGAGGTGATTTTCTTGTCTGAACTGCATCATATTTATTTGGAATCATATGTTACCTTTCCTACCGTCTACAGGATTCCTTAGGGGCTGGAAATACGGCCCCCTTACATTGTCGTGTACAATGCCTTCCATCTAATAGATATAATTGCCTATTATATTTAATTATGTGTTAATTATATGTAATCGATGCTAATATCATTGAATAAATTAATAAAAACGTGTTCGTGAATTATGAATTATGCATGTATGCATATATAGTATGTGCATAAATATGTGTGTATGTATGTTTTATTAACTTCTACTGGTGCTTCTCAATCCATTCTATTAACCTCAGGTACAAATGGAGGCAATAGACATTTTAAAAGTCATTAAAATGGATCGACTCCTCTCTTTCCCCATCTCACCTTTTTGCTTATTTTTCTGTGATTTGGCACCTATAACAATTGCCATTTTATATAAAACCCAGGAGTTCACGTTTTTTTTTTTTTAATTGTTTTGTTTTGGTAGAGGAAATTGGAGACTGAATAAGTAGAATATATTTGTAAGCATCAAAGAAGAAATTAAAAAATAATTTAATGTAGCTATTGGCTATGCTAGCTTTATAGAAAGGCAGCCTATTTTATTCTGTGTAGGAAAGACATTCATACTGACCTTTCAACAAGTTCTGGAGTAAGACCTGTGAGATAATCACCTTGAAATAATCACCACTTGTGCTCAAAACAGTCTGAGTCAGCTCAGCTCACTCTCCCGTAGGCCTCTGTGATGCTGTCAGCCGGCTTGCAGCCTGCGGCAGTGCCAGAAAGCCAAGCCTTGCGTGGGAATATGGCTCTATCTGTAAACTGTAGGCTTCCTTTTCTTCCTACCCACTCCCTCCCTGGCTCTGATAGCAATGCATCTTCAAGTGATACAATAATCAGTTCTTGGCATGCATCAGTCCTGATAAAGGTGTATCTGAGTATATTTGTAAGTGTACATGTGTGTATTTTCTGCTTTTTTCTGCACAATAAATTATTATTTACAAAGCATGAGGTAGTGGTTACTGTAAGAATATTCTATACAAACTTAAGGCTACTCATTTAATATGAGGAGGCCACACACTAATTGACCCAGTTGATTTCAAATACTGTATGCAGTTCTTCCTGGACACTGGTCTTGGATCTGTCTTTTTACCATCGCTGTTAAATGTCCCCATGAGCACGTCAGTCAGACCCTTGCGGCCCACAGTCCTCACCAGCAAGGTAGGGATAGCGGTCCTGTGATAAGGTAACGTGAAACAGTATGAGAGAGAGCTTTGGAAACTCGAAAGCAGCGATGCTCTGAGATATCTCTGTGAATCTACCATAGTGAGGGCCTAGGGGCAACCTTTATTCCTACAGCTGTGGCTACCATGAGAAAGAAAGCGATATGTAGAAGGACAGCAGAAAAAGCAGCAGTAATTGAAAACACTCTAGCCAAATTCAGTGACCCAGCAAGAGAGCAGAGGCGACACCAGACATGGGCAGGCACAAGTGAAACGCCACTCGAAAGGCTCATGAATTTCTACCAGAAACAGATACTAATATTCGAGCAGCTCCACATTCTGGGTACAGGCATAGAAGTTTGTCGTAAACCCATAAGTGCTGCTTCTTAGATGGTCTCTGTATAAACCCACTTAACTTACAGTATCGAGATGAAGGGGTTTTTTTCTTTTTTCAAAATTATAAATATTACTGCATGAAAAGCTGATCTGTTTTCGTGAAGGCATATGGTTAGCATAGACTGATTCAACTTTCCAATAAGCAGCCTTTCAGCTTCCGGAGTCCACTGCTTGCTTTCAACAGATCTCTGAGAATGAGACAAACGCTAGCTTTCGTGAATCAGCAGCTATGCTGGATTCTGAGATGCAAGGTGACTAGAAAACACTCTCGATACCAGCTTCATTTAGAAAAAGGCCCAGCACCAGCCCCTTTGACATGACGGGGCATTCCTTCCCAAGGGTGCCCTGTCCAAACATGTCTGCCACTGTGACATTACGGGCACAGTCCCTCTCATCAACTCTGCCTTGAATATTGCATTATATTTTGGTCATAAACCTAGGCACATGGTCTCAGAGTGATGCCCCCTTTCTTTCTTTCTTCTGTTCTATGTCACTAGCAAAGTTTGCCAACCTCAGTCTCCCATGGCACCGGTATTCTCCTCTGGGGCTTCCACTTTGCAAAACTTTCATCCTCGTTGCCAGATCTGCTGAAGCAATCAAATGTGTCTGTGTCTCATTGATCTTCCTTAGCCAAACATGTTTTCTTTGAACTTATTTGACCAGATAGAAAAGCATATTTTCAAATATTCCAAGTGTGAATTGCCAAGCCATAGTGAGATCTTTGCAGTTCTTATAATTTACAAAAATAAACCCGTAAGGATTGTGAGTGAATTGAAATTATTTTCGATGGATGTGTCTCTATAATGACATTCAAAATTCTCATCCTAACCCCCAAACATGCATCATGTTTATAAATATATTTGCTTTGTATTTCTCTTTCTCCACCCCATTTCCAGAAAAGAATGATGTTCCCAAACTGATTCATCTGTCAATAATGGATGACAAACTAGAGCACAATGCATGTTGCTGCAGTTGCTGGATTTGTGGCCATGACACACTGCTCAGTTAGCAGAAAATGAGAAGTTGTAATTTCTCCATGTTATTATGATATGTGAAAGGCTTAACATTGGCAGAGAGGTGGGCTGAGCTCAAAATGGCCATGTGGTCTCTGCCTAACGTGTAGCTCGGTTCAAACACAGGCTGTCAGTAACGCAGAAGTAATGCCAACTGTCCCTACCTTTCCAAAGCTCTTCAAAGTACTGTGACAATCAAGGATTTTCTAACAGAAGTGACTCACAAACCTTGAGCTAATAGTACAGAGAAATAATAATGACTAAATGAAATAAAGAAAATTAGGAATAAAATAATGAATCATAAAGGTCAAGAAATCAGTGACTTGGAATGGGCACAACTCATTAAAATAAAGATGTCTTTAAGAAAAAGGTAAAAAGACCAGAAAGCAAGATAGCAGAACAGAAAAAGATGATTTTGTAAAAATAGTTTTGTCAAGATGCAAATAAGAGGATATGCGGATGTCTTGATGAGGTCCAAATTGGGGGCCCAGTGGACATTAATGGCGTGAGTCCGGGTTTCTCTTTCACACGTGGCTGGTGATGGATCACTGTTCTATTCTGATCACCTGATGTTGGCTGGATTTTTTTTTAATTATTAAACTTTATTTTTTTAAAGATATGTCCCTGTCTTCATATGCACACACACACACACACACACACACACACGCATGCACATGCCCCACCATAAGCATCACCTACCCCAGTGGTAATTTGCCATGTTGGATGAGTACACACTGACACATCCGTGCCACCCTAGTTCACAGTTTACATGAGGGTTCATCATTCTTAGTGTATAATGACACGCATCACATTACAGTATCAGACAAAATAGTTTCATTGCCTTAAAAATCCCCCATGCTCTACCCATTTGTCCTGCTACCTCCCCACCCCCAACCTCTGGCAACCACTGATCTTTTCCTGTCTCCATAGCTTTGTCTTGTCCGGAGTGTGATATAGTTGGAATCACACTATGCAGCCTTTCCAGCCTTGCTTCTTTTACTTGGTAACATGCATTCTTTTAGTTCCCTTCATGTCTTTTCATGGATTTTAACTCATTTCTGCTTAATACTAAATAATATTCCATTATCTGGTTTTACCACAATTTATATACACATTCGCCTACCAAAGTCATCTTGTTTTCCTCCAAGTTTTGGCAATTGTGAATAAAGATGCTATGAACATCCTCGTGCAGGTTTCCGTGTGGGCATATCTGTTCAACTCTTCTGGGTAAATACCAAGGAGTGTGATTGCTGGATTCTATGGCAAGTGTATGTTTAGTTTTATGAGAAACTGTGAAACTGTCTTCCAAAGTGGAAGCATGAGAGTTCCTGTTGCTCCACATCCACACCAGCATGTGGTATTGTCAGCGTTCTGGATGTTGGCATTCAAATATGTGTGTTGTGGTGTCTTATTGTTGTTTACATGTGCTGTTAAGGATGTCCCTCAGTAGTGACCTGACATTCTCTTGCCATCCATGCTGGTGTCATGGTCTTTTTTTTTTTTTTTTTTTTCTTAGAAAAGGATCCATCTGTTCCGTTCTGAGTGCAATATGTAGTATTTTACTTTTTGGGAAAAGATATTTGTGACTCTCCAGTAGACTTTTTTTTTTAAGAAAAAGTCAAATATAAGTAAAAAAAGACAAAAAAATCTCAAGTGAAATAAAGTGGATTTGACTATTTGACTCTGGGTTCAACATGACACTGAAACAATTTTTTCAGTCAATTTTTTTATTAGATCAAGATGCAACATTTGAACTAATGTTATTTTTACATTACAATACAACCAGACCATGATCTCTTCTTTTGTAAAAAGGATTAATGGTGGCTAAGGGTGCCTTTTGGTGTTTACGTCCAGAACCCAAGAAGGGCAAGCTGAAGATACTATTGCTGTTGTTGCTGCTGCTGCCGCTGTCATTATTACTATTTTGGAAAGTTCTCACGTAAGCTTTGTCAGGTTCTCCTAATTAACTTCATCCAACTCCAGTTTCTCATTATTAAAATGGGGATATTTCCAACTACGTGGGGTTGCTGTAGAAATTCAATTAGATGATCTAAACCAAAGCATGCGTCCCATTGTTTGAAAATAGGAGACACATTTTTGAATGTATCCAGAGATTTTTTTTCAATATCACTGCCATAAATAATTATCTTCAAAAATTAAGATGTATAAATGCCTCACATGTTTTGAAACATAAAGTGATGAGAAACTGAGAATAATCAACAATTTTCTCTCTGGATTAAGCATATCAACTCTTAAATAATTTTAGTTTTCTGTGTTTCAGAAAGGGAGTTGCTCAGGGTATGTTTTCCATAAGCATGCAATTGTTTAGATGCAATATCTTCTACTACTCCCATATGTGGGTGGAACTTAGTATTATATCTCATGTTGACTGGAGAAGAACAAAAAAGATACATAGCAAACAATAACTGAATAAGTGAGGTTGGTTTGGTTTGTAGGTAAAAGCACACTCTAATAAAGATGCATGGAATAATATAGATATTTATTGTCTCACCTGTCAAGGAGTTCGGAGGTAGGGCGAAAACACAGCTGCTTAGTTCAGTGACTCCAAAATGCCATCAGGGTACCAGAACTTTCCAAATTTCTTCTATGCTCTTAGCATGTTGGCTCTTGCCTGCAAAGTTGTCTAGCCGTAGATCCAAAAAAGTTGTCAACCATATCATACAGCTGGCTGTGGGGTAATTATTCTCAAATACCTCCTGACATCAGTAAAGGAAAGGTTTCTCAACAAGTCTTGGGACATGTCCATCCAGTCGTCTGGGTAACTGCACATGGACGACTGCAGGGGCGGCTGGGCGGTGGGGCAATCTGACATCACTCAGCGCTGACACAGGCAGGAGGGAGCCTGTCCCCAAGTCAGAGGGGAGGTGGGCTTGGCTGTTGAACAGGTAACTGATTTTTTGGCTAAAATGTTGTCTAGTTATCTACCTATCCTCTATGAGTTATCCATCTCTCTATCTCAAATGCACTCACTGTCTTCATTAGTCTTCACGGAGGGAAAGAGAGAGAAAGATCCTAAATCTGACTCCAAAATTCAATGAGGAGGCCCTTTCTATTTTCTCTTACTGAAGCAGGATATAAGTTTTTAGGGGGTTAGAAGGCATCATTTACTTCATTGATTTCTTTACTCTTAAAACTTGCTTTTTCAGCTCCTTCAGTTGCATAATTAACTTATCTCTTTTTGGTTTTTTCCCTGTTTTAATAATATTCACTGAAGCCTTTGCATGTCCACTAAAATGGTACTTTAGTTCCATGCTGTGAGTTTGAATAGTAATAACTCACTTTATCTTTCAGTTCTAAATATTTAATTATTTTTGTTTCTATTTTTTTAACACTTAGGCAATTTGGACTCATGTCTTCATATTTTAATTAATTAATTGCTGTGGCCAATTTTATGCATCAACTTGACTGAGGTAAGGGATGCCCAGATACCTGGTAAGACATGATTTCTGGGCGTGATTGTGAGGGTGTTTCTGCAGGAGATGAGCACTTGAATTGGTGCACTGAATAAAGAAATGTTAGTGGGTGTCATCTCATCCACCAAAGACTTGTCTGGCTTTGTACTGCAACAGATTTCAGTGGACTTGGGGCAGAGATCACAAACCGGTGACTTAGAGGCTGCATTTGACCGACAGATAAGGTGTGTATTCTTGATATCTATAGTGTTTATTTTCAAAAAATTGGTCACCATATGTAAAATATAGGTGAGTTCACATAAAGGTCTACACAGTCAGCAACCCTCGGAATTAGCCACTTGGCAACAGGGTCTGCACTCCCGCAGGGAGCCCCAGATGGGAGAACTCTACGGCAGACAGCAGTGTCCCAGCCCCCGTCTGCCCAGGGCCCACCTCTCTGCACCCCATCCCCGAGCAGATCCGCTCCCCTCACCCACCTCTACTCTGCCCAAGTAGATCTTCATGTTGGTGAACTGGCTCCAGGCCACTTGCTCTTCAAGCCTTGAAGGTTGCTCCTCCCCGCCCAGTATCACATGGCAGTTCCGAATGGCATTGAGTTCAGATCATTCCTGTCGTGGCCCTGGCGCACACCGCAGCCAGATTCGAAGCTCGCTTCTCTGCCATCAGTTGCCCTAACGTGAGAGTCTAGTCATTGACACGGGTCATGTTGAATAGAGCTGACAGAGCCACTGTTTTCTGGCTCCATGCTCCAAACACACTTCAGAGAAATGATCCGTTGTCATCCATAACAGCAAGTGAACAAGGCCCTGGTTCTAACAAGGATGGGATGCTGGGTTGGTGGCAGGTACGGCCCCTTTGGGGATGTGTGTTAGGATCTTCTTCCAGGGGTTGGGGTGAGTCTTGCTTGTGGCAGTGCTATATTTGAAAAGTCCCTAAGATACAATTTGTGCCCAATCCCCCAGGCAAGAAATTGTGATGCCCCTTAAGAATCATTGTTTTAGTGTATAATTTATCAATTTTTGAGCTATCAATTTTTGAGGTTAAAAAAGTTAATTTAAAAGGTATCTACAAGCAATTGTGTTTTTAAACTCACCTTCCGGTTATTAAGACCACAGGTTAGCTGAAAGTTCCCTCCGAAAACAGTACTTTCAAACTGAACGATAAAGACACAGAGTCCAAGAATTTTCACTGTTGATTCAATCTAGTTAATTCTTTGCACCACTTAAGTTCCACATCTTACAGAAGTAAGTGTTGCCTATTTTTTCTCTAATTAGTAAATTACCATATGTCAATATTCTATACATTCTTTAGAACAGATTTCTGTTAAGTTTTACATCAGTTTAAAATAATCCACTTCGAATCATTCAAGAATCGTGAATATGAATTGACTATATTGGATCAGATCTCATTTTTCTTCAAAAGATACTTTTTTTTTTTGAGCACTTCCTGATCCATTGTGACTAAGCTCCAGACATCATGAAGACCTTTCAAAATAAACCATGAAACCCTTCACACTTCACCTCCCACCTTTTTCCATTAGCAGCACACAAAACGGGACGAAAGAAGCATCCCGGAATCTTCATAATTCAACACTTTCAGATAATGTGTTTGTGCCATGTTTTTTTCAAGCGTGTTTTTGTCCTTAAAATTTCATTCATTTTCTCTTCTCACTAGACCCCCAGAAGCCATTATCTCTCCATTAGTGAACTCTCAGCACACCTCCTTTTTTGACCTTCGATCCATCACGATCCTTTGTACATCCTTCTTGATGGTGTGCTGGGTCCTGCACAACCCCCGCCCCGTCTGCCCCCCACACTCAAGACTTACGAGGACATGTCTGTGGCCCGCTGTGTGCGCAAGGGTGCGCGTGTTGATGGAAGATGAGCAAGAGTCCGCACCGTCTCCGTGCTCTTTGCTGCCATAACGACTCTCCGCTTTGTTCTGTTTTGTGTAAATTGGGTCACAGATGTTTTATTGCTGCAAAATGCTTTGAAAGTTTTTCATATGTTCAGTGGGAAAAGAAGCCTCTCAAAATTCATGCTGAAATAATTAAGCTTTTTAATTTCACTGTCAATTTGTCAGAGCCAGTGATAAATCTCTCTTTATACCGCCTGCTTTTGCACATGGCTTTTCAGTCCATTTCCTCCCTCCGAGGGTCCGACAGCGCCTTTCTAACCTTGCTCTGCACGGTGCGTGGAAACACTGGCGCTTTAGCAACGTCTGGGACGGCCGAGTTGCCCGGGAAATGTTAGTGCGAGCTCCCTGACAGCTGCAGGAGATCCGCACCGCAGAGGAAGGACCCGGTGAACCTGACTCTGACTCAGTTCCCTTCCTGCCCAGCATCTCTAGAAACGTCAGCTCTCCCAGAAGCAGATTTGCTGTCCTTGTGGACGCGGCCAGTTCAGCCTCACTGTACATGCAGCATGGCAGGGACGGGGGTAGAGGCTTTGCCTGGATCCAGACCTTACCCTGTCCCAGATCGGCCCCTGACTCCAAGAGCTCAGGCAGTCCCTCAAGGTGGGTGTCCCACATATTTCCTCCTGACAAAAATGAGGGGGTCACGCCCACCTCAAAGAGTTCTCCAGAAGGTTCTATATGAGTCTGTATAGATTCTGAGTGCCTGATACCTGCTGAATGTCCAAACAATATCCATTCCTTTCTCTCTTATGGATTTCACAAAATAGTTTTCAATCTTTTCACTTGGAATTTGTCGAGCCATCCCATGCTGCTGCTAATTTATTAAAAAGGATCCTGATTTGCTTACAAGTTCAATGCTTACCTGTTCTGCCACTTCATTCTTGAGTTGACTTATAATTTCTATGATAGGTGGTAGCTTCTTGGGGTTTAAAATAGAAGAGGCTGATCTTAGGGACTCAGAGGATGTAGCTTGAGATGTAAACTTGTAGTTATGGTTCCTGGGAAAAGGCTGGCCTGCAGCTCGACGTTGGTCTTTGTGTCAGAAAAACAACTGCTCATTTTCCCCCAAAAGCATTTTGCCCCACCAATCCACACTCTGATTTTCTCCCTCTCTTCCCTTCTTCCTTTTCCAAATGCTAACTTCCTTCCATGTGCTAGACCAGGAGTCAGGAAACATTATCTGAAAAGGGGCAGAGAGTACATAGTTTTGTCCTTAAAAGGCAAACAGTCTCTGTTATAACTGCCCAACTCTGCTACTATCATGCAAAAACAGACACCAGTGAAAGCAGTGGGCATGGTTGTGTTTCAGTGCAAAACGGATTCTCGGTAGGGAGTGGCACCAGGTGGGTGGAAGCCAAGGATGGGGCTAAACACCCTTCAATGCAGAGAATGATCCAACCCCAAAAGTCAATGATGCTAAGTTGAAAAATAAAATTCTACTTATGGACACTAAAATTTGAATTTTATATAATTTCAAATATATGGAATATCAATCTTATTTTGACTTTTTTAAATGATTTAAAAATGTAAGAACCACTCTTAGCTCACAGTCCATGCACAAACTGGCAGTGAGCATAGTTTGTCTATCCCCGTGCAAGAAGCTGGGCAAACAAAGAGAAACAGGGTAGAGGACCTGTCCCCAAGACCCCCATGCTCATAGCTCTAAAAGCAAGACATGAGAATTTCATCTCATGCACTTTCCTAAGGGACTTTGTGTACTTTAGTGATAAATCCCCAGAAGAATTACAGAGCATTGCCTTGGCAAAACCCAGCGATCACAGAGTGAGGGTCCTTGGGTTAAGCCTCCCTTTTCCTGTATCTTCTGCTCTACATATGGGCGCGGTGCTGCCTGCTCCCTGCCTTCCATCGCAGTAGCTTCCTTGGTTTCCTTCTGGGAGCATCCGTCAAGTTGCAGTCTGTCTGGTTATGAACACAGCTGGCCCGGCTTGAACAGCCTGCATCCTGATGTGTGTCTCCAGCCCATGGAAAATCACCCCACCTAACAGGTGGGTAGTAGCTGCCTTGAGAACGCAGCAGGATTTATCAAGCTCGCCTGCGACACTGAGCTTCAGTGCTGCTTGGTGACCTCAGTGGCCATACGCACAATTGATTCCACCCCAGAGAGAGTAAAGATCTGAACACACCTCCCGGCCCTTGAAGCCATAACTTCTCTAGCTCGCCCTGAAAAGTCCTAAAATCCTCAAGGTTTATTAGCTTTTACTGGGGCAAGGGACACATGCTTTGGCCCTTGAAAGGGTTACGAGTAGCTGAATGCATAGTTCTGATCGTTCGAGCTTCTCAGGTGTCTCATGGTTCTTCCATGTGGCTCCTGCTGCCTTGACACCCTGCCAGTCTGGCACCTGCCCAACTGTCCTCAGCAGAGAGGGTCCCGAGAGGAGGGATGTTTTCTTCTTCTGCCTTCAGGAAACACAAGCATAGGAATTGTATGGGCCTCTTCAGCTGCAGTGACCTATTATTACCAGCTCCAAACCCCTGGTTTTGCTGGTTGTATATATAAAGATCTGATGGGGGAAAAAAAAAACCTCATGTAATTATACAAACACACACTAATGGCAGACACTTCTCAAAGAGGACATAGTGAAAATATTATCTGTAAGTCAGCTGTTTGGAATGCGGAGACTTTCTCGGCAGACGGATGTCATGCATGGCCGGTAGATTCTTGGATTGTTTCCTGCAAGCCCAGCCGATCTAGAAGGTGATCGGCACCATGGTCTTCTGCCAGCCACCACCTACGACAATATTTTTGTAAAGAAATATGTATGCCCAGACACGAGGCTTAGCGGATGGTCAGGTGGCTGTGGGAATCCTTTCTTATCTCTCCTGCCCTCAGGTTGGAAGAAGTCTCAGCTTCCGCAAGTGAGTGGCCTGCGCAGGGTAGTGGGTCCTGGCCATTCCTGCCTCCAGTACGTCCCTTCCTCTGGCTGGGTGACTGTGGGAAAGAACATTTCTGATCCGGTTTCTTCCCCTATAACGTGGTTGTTAAAAATATCGTGTTTCAATCTGAGTTCTCAGTGAACAAACAACCATAATGGGTTCTCAGTCAAAAGAGAATTTATTGAAAGGATATTGGAGGGATCACAGGTTCAGGTTGTGGCTAGAGGACCAGGCTCAGGAGAAAGACAAGAGCCAAGGGAACTTTTAAGGATTAGGAGCAGAAACGAGGCAAGATGGTTTTTGGCCTCCTCACTGCCAAACCCAGGAGGCTGAACTCCAAACTTTCCATTCCATCTGTTTGTCGCTTTCTCCATATTGAGATTCCTGGGAGCTAGTGACTGGCTGAACTTTGGGTTTCTGAACTTCCATAGGAGGAGATGAGGTGGCAAAGCTATTCTCCTGCCCCAAGAGTGATCAGGAAACAATAACAGAACAGGAGATGCTAGATGGGCCTGAATGGTGGAGCTGGTTACCTTTCAGGGTCTAGTGCTATCCCAATGAGACTGTGAATTTGAAAGCATCCTATAAAGTGGGATCTGTTGTATAATGTAGGGGCCATCATGCATCCAAGGTGTCTTGGTTCCTATTGGCATCACCTGAAAATAGCTAATCTGGTTTGATAGATGAGGTCAGAAGGTCTTTGTTGCAATCAGCTCCATTCAGTGTTTGCAGGAAGCCTCACTTTCTCTCGGGCTTGACCAGGTACATGCTGACCTGCTGAGCTAAGATGCCATGTACACTTCCAAGCTTCGTGTCCAGAAACTGAACTTTCTATTCAATCTCTACCAGGAATTTTGAATGCCCAACAGCTGTTGAGAAACAACATTTTGATGAGAGGTATAAATGATGTAGAAACATATGGATACATATTTCTTTAAAATAAACACAGGCATTAAATCAAAGGGGAAAATCGGATTGACACAATTTATTCTGTCCAAAAAAGACTGATGTTTGTGTGTGCTAAAGTAGAAACACGCTCGCTTCTCTTCTGTTGAATGCAGGGGAGGCTGATGGCCATCAGCAAAGCCCTCTCCACCCCTTCCATAAGGCGGGCTCGCATCCTGCGTGGAAGTGTTAGCTCGGCTGCATTCCACAGGCTGCCTTGGAGCTGCACTGCCAACGACTCAGTTCCCTCCCAGTCAGCAGGAGCAGAAGTGATGCGTGTTATTTGCAGGCCTGGCACTATTGCGAGTGCCTTTTCTGTGCTCTCTTATCCTTCCTGCAAACCGGGCCCAGATACGGTGGGGACTCAGCTTCAACCATGCAGTCCATGACAGTTCCCTAGGACAGGGGTCAGCAAACTTTTTCTGTAAAGGGCCAGATAATGAATGTTTTAGATTCTGTGGGTGATAACGATTTCTGTGTTAGTGCTCAACTCTGCCACTGGCACACAAAAACAGTCATAGACAATGTGTAATGAATAGCTATGTTTCAATAAAACTTTATTTACAGAGAGTGGCTGGGGGGCAGGCCTGGTGTGCTGCCCCTTGCTTATGCAGGGCAGACGATGAACAGCAAAGCTTTGAAATGAATCTGGTTCTGTGAAGGGCTAGGAGAAACAAAGCTTCCCCAAAACCTAGTTCTGTTAACATCGGCACTGTTTCATGTGGGAAAAGTAACCTTTTCTACTCTTCAAGCTATGGATTTTTTTGAGTCTTTGTTACAGAACCCTATCCTTATCTTTATACCATCTATGTATCAAAGACACAGAAAACCAAAAAGTAAAATTAAAAAAGTAGCCCCTTAGGAAAACTTCATGATCAACCAGATCAATTAATATAATTTGTGCATTAGAATCTCTAGACAGAACCCCATCTGGACCTGTTAGCACCCCCTATTGCTAGGGTTTGAATGTGTCTCCCAAAGTTCATGCATTGGAGACTTAATCCCCAATCCAACAGGGTTCAGAGATGGGACTTTTAAGAGAGGTGATTAGGTCTTGAGGACTCTGCCCCTCATGTGTGGATCAGTGCCGTTATCATGGGAGTGGGTTAGTTATTGCAAGAGTGAGTTTCTGATAAAAAGATGATTTGGGTCAGCCCTCTCCCCACCCCCATATGTCTCTCTCTCTCTTTCCCTTTCTTGTCCTTCTTCCTCCCACCATAAGATGACAGAGCACAAAGGCCCTCGGCAGATGCAGGCTCCATATTCTTGGATTTCCCAGCCTCCAGCATGATTAGCCACATGCATTTCTGTTTATTATAAATTACCCAGTCTGCGATATTCTGTTACAGCAACACAGAACAGACTAAGACACCTCAGATACCTAGAACGATTTGTGCACATAGTAAATGTTTAAATCATGTTTTATTCCTAGTTTATTATTTTATAGTATCTCCAAAACTATTATTAGAATAGGGGATGCTTCAAAATACATTCATCAAACTGAGCTTATAGAAAAATAATAGCTTGGACCATGTTTGTATTATAGATAATAATAGCTTAGTCATCCCTGTTATGGAAAATGTGCATAAATTACAGCGTACCTAGAATGGTAGTTTATAGCTGTGCCAAATGAAGTATGGTGCTGTTGAGAATGCAATCTGGAGAAGAATAATGTACCATCTCTGTCTTAGTATGAGCTGCTATAAAGAATTAACCATAGACTGATGGCTTAAAAAACAAATATTCATTCCTCCCAGTTCTGGAAGCTAGGAGTTCAAGATTGAGCACCAGTAGATGCCATGTCTGATGAGGGCCTGGATTGTAGATGGGCACCTTCTTGCTGGGTCCTCACATGGAGAGGAATGCAGAGAGAAGGAAATAAGCCCCCATTTGGTCCAGGCGTTACCTGTGTCCAAGGTGCTGAGCACATGGATCGGGATCTGGCCCCCGGTGGCATTTTTTAGCTACACTGACCAGTTTTAACATCCACATCTCCATCCACCATGTGCTTACCAGTCCACAGTGAATACTGGTAGGGTTAGGGTTAGAGGATTAGGGTCCTGTGTCCTCACTGCTTCCAACAGCAAGCCTATCCAGGACAGCTCCTATGTCTTAGGCAGGCTGATCTTTGTCATGGACAATAGTACAGGACTCAAGCTTATCTTAGATTTCTTTTTCCTTCGCCCTCAGCCTGGAAGTAAGTGGGCTGGAACAGGGGTATGTGCAAAACCGTGCAAGCATTCTCCCAATTTTCTCCTTCTCATGTCATATCCTTGGGTTTTGAAAGATAATGAATGTTGTGTGTTATTTCCTCCCCCTCTCTGTGTTCGGTTGACTCTTATTTTCCTATTTAGAAAATGCCTGGCAAGCCCTAGTAGCTTTCTGAATCGGGCAGTTCACTGTAAACAGGGAACCTGCTTAATATTTCAAAATACCCTGCTTCAGGGAGGACTACCCTATTGCCAGAGCTGCAAAGTTGGGGTGGATGGCCTTGCAAGCTGGTGAGTCAGTCATCATTAGAAGTGATCAGTCAAAATGTTATTATCAGCCATTTGTCTGCTAGGTTGTCGAGGCTGGCTCAGTAGAAAGTGTGATCAAGCCAGTGGTTTCTCAACCTGGCTGCATATGATAAACTCTGCTGTTTGTTAAAGCATTCACTGATTTTCTTACCCTACTCTGAGATATACATACTGCATTAAAATCTTAGAGAGATGGTTAGTATTTTAAATAAAATCACCAACTGATTTTTATCCAGCCATCTTATTTTAAGAACACTGACATTCCACTTGATCCAGAGATATTCAGGGGAAAAAATTGTTGTTCTAATTGATACCTGCAAAGGCTTACCAAATTGGGAACATTACATTGTTCCTGAAAGCAGAGTAACATACAAGCAGTGAATACTCCTTTTGTTTATGTTGTTAATAACAGATGTTGCAAAGAGACATAACACATGCTTGGTTAATATTATCAAAACAATTATTCATGTATTCATCTCAGCTCAGTGTACTGGTGCAAGCTGGCTCTGTAGATCTTGCAGACGTGGCCTTTATGAGTGCATAAACAGAAACCAGTGTCACGTGTAATAAATCATCTCCAAACCCCATCACCATGCCTCCAGATGCAGCAAGTACTGATGGGGAGATACGGGGAGCCTAACTTTTGACATACTCTGCAGGAAACCACAATTCTAATAATCCAGAAGGAAGTGATATTGAAGTATGATCTTATTACTCACATTTCCCAGAATGATCAGAGTGGAGGCAGTGTCTTGCCTTTGTTGCGTGGCAGTCTAACAAGTACAACACAGCAATGTGCAGAAACTGCACAGACGAAAGCGAGATGCTTCGATCTGTACCGAAAGTGAGCTGTTTCAGCTGGGATTGTTTTCATTCAATCAAGCAGTGAAATTAACATATATAAAAATATGACGTGATGTTCAAGTCTAATTATATTATTAATATTTATTTTCCAGGGTTTGATGAAGACATAAAAATGTTATAAGAAATGGCCTTAGCTCTGTATTTAATTTTTAAAGAGTTTTGTAAAAAATAAAATAATTTCATTGTGACATAAAATTGCCATAAAGATGTAGACCAACTTCTGAATAATGGTTACTTTTGGAAGATGGTGGAGGGGGGAGGGAGTGGGTCAAAGAGAGATTTAGCATTATCCTATTTTCTTAAAAAAAAAAAAAAACTCAAGGAGACATGGCAAAATGTGTTAAATCTGGGTAGTTGGTACCTGAGTGGTTTTATTTTCTACATATTTGAAATTGTTTATAACTACATATTTTAAAGAAATAAACATATTATTGTGTGTGTGTGTGTGTGTGTGTGAGAGAGAGAGAGAGAAAGAGACTATTTAATTGCATTAAAAGCCTGGACTCCACAGTCAGTATCTTAATGCCCACTTAGTTGAGTGGCTCTAGAAGGGTTACTTAAACTTTCTGTGCCTCAGTTTTCCTACCTGTAGGGTAAGGATGGCTATAGTGCCCATCTACTGCATAGGGTTGTTGAAAGGGTCAAATATGTTAATATTTAACACCTTTAAGGAATTCTCTGGTACATAATAAACTCTATATTATTACTTTTCTTTCAACAAACATTTAATAAGTGATTATCATGTGTTAGGTAAGATAAAATTAACAATAAATAAATTACATCCTTTCCTTCCTTTCAAGAAGAGAATTAGTGATAAGGTAGACTCACTTATGTGTTAATCCAAAGTTTCAAATGCTGGAGTATAGCTACCCTTGCATTCTGCCAGGAGCGAGGGAGACACAGGCCGTAGGACCAGAAGGGAATGAGCACTGGTTCAGCATCCCCTGTGTCCCACGCAATGTACTGCAGAGGTTCCATCCCCTGAATTCTCAGGCTTTGTAGGAGGCGTTATCCACTTTTATGGAAAAGAAACATGGAAATAAAGAAGGAAGGAAGGGAGGGAAGGTATGAAACTCAGAGAAGTTAAGGAACATTTTATATGGTACGTGATTATTAAGTAGAAAAGGTAGAATATGACTATCGTCCACTGTAGTTTCAAATCTTATGTTTTTGACTTTTTTCCTTAGATATTTCAGGATAAATAAACTTTCTATGGCTGACCAAGTGATAATTATTTTTCAGCCTACCGATGAACTGTAGGATTGTTTTGTGCCATGAATTTAATTCTACTTTCCTTGGGAAAGGCCTATTTCAGCATTGATTTTATGAGATAAACCAAACTTCTATGTTCAGGGGCATTTAAAGACTTAGAATTAAAGAAACCATGGAAGAAAGGTGGATGGAAACCTGGTTCCTTCTGTCTAACCCTTGCTTCTAAGATGGCTGACCTGACCCATCGACAGTCCACTCCACAAACAGAGCTGACTAGGCGCCTCCTCCATGCTGAGACTTAAGGACGTAAAAAATGAATTAGAAATCCTCCATGACCTCAAGGAATTCATGGCAAGATTATGTCAAAGAGGCTTTTGGAAATCCTGGGCATTCAGTATTTGAGGCAGTCTTCCATAGCTTAGTTTAAAAGACAGTGAAGGATTTAGCAAGGTAAAAAAGAAAGCAAATAAATAAATAAATATGCAAAGCAAGGTAGGGAGACAGAATGACAGTATGAGCAAAGGAATGTTTTGGGGGCAAACCAAACAAGAAAGCAAACAGACATGGAAGTTGGTGACAGTGGTAGGGATGTCATGCAATTCTGGACATGACGAGAGATACGATAAGGGGACAGAAATGGAATTTGGTAAAAATACAACTTCCATTGAAATTGGTCGTGGTGGTAGGGATGTCAGGCAGCTCTAGACACGATGAGAGGTGAGTCTGAGAAGGGGACAGCAGTCTTACAGATCCTGGGTGTATTTTTTTAAGTCAAGAAAGGGAACTTTGTTTTCTAGACGATAGAGAGCCACCTAAGAGTTTTGAGCCAGAGAGTAACCTGGTGTGATGGCAGTTTGCTGGAACTTTCTGGAAGCAGTGTGCAGCAGGTGTTTGAGGAAGCCCAGCCCAGAGAAATAAGGCTCTTGCAGTAGTTCAAGGGAGAGCCGGCGCACAATGTGAAGGAAGAGAGGGGTAGTGGGAGAAGGGTGGAGGAGGATCATTTGAGAAATACTTAAGAGGTATAAAATTCCCTGATCACAGGGAATGATGGAGACAAGTCCCAGGTAAATTTCGATTTTCTAGCCTGGGTGACTGGGGTGAGGGCGGGGTCTGCTGAAATAGAAAATAGCAGAGGAGTGGTCTGGAAAGTTATTTAAATAGAAATACTTAAAATGAATTTTATCATTACATATTAAAAACTAAAACAAAACAAACACATGAAGATAAGAAAAATACAAAATAAATAAATAAATAAAAGCACTCCCTTTCTCTCTGAATAATATATATAGTTCATTCTGAATACATACATATGTATATGCATATATACAAGATAGATATAGATATAGTATAAATGTCATATGTGTATATATATATATTTGTATCTATCTATAGAGAGAAAACATGGGCATACTATATGTGATATTTTTAATCAAATGCATTAAAAAATTTTTACTTGAAGCTAACAAAAGACAAAATAAGGAAAAATGAAGACATGTAAATATTTCAAATATACATTTCTTCACAAATGATAGGTTTCTGTGAGAACTTTTCAACGTTAAGAAAAAATTAGTACATTAGAAAGTTGAAGTTATTAATGTTATTTTTAATTGCATGGTTCATTATTTTTCTACATCTATTGACTTCCTGCTATGAAAAGTTTGAAAAATTAAGATACTTCTTCTCCGCATCCCTCTGATTGTAAGACTTTGAGTTCATTTCTGGACAAATTGAGTTTGAAGTGGCTGTGAATTTTTTTAAAGGTGATGGAGTGTAGACTATGGAATAATTATGAAATCTGAGTTTGGGAAGAGAAACTTATGGAAAGGAAGAAACATTCACAGAAAAGGATCTACGTTTTATTTTAAATTGGTGAAAGTGTATCTTAATTAATTATTTTAACTTTGTATCAAAGTGATACATGTGAATTTTAGACAAGAGATACAACAATTTCTTGTGACAATTTTGCCTTTGTCTTTTATATTAAATATGGAACTTTCTGATGACTTTGATAAATGGATAGACCAAAATTAATTGAATAACTTTTTCTTATAAGTGGCAATGTTTTAGTTTTGCCTGGAATTTTGGTGGTATTTGGTGGTATTCTGGTGGCCAATTTCAATTTTTCTCTGCTCAAACAGAAAGGAGTCTTCATTTCTGAATGTATAGTAAAATTTCTTAATGCACAGGCATTAAATGTGGGAGTGATACAATGGCTGGATTCTTGAAATCATCTCTATAAATTGTCTCCATGAAAATTATAATAATCAACAATGTTTCATTATTTGAAATAAGCTTACAGTGAATGCTCATGTTAAATACAACACATACACATACAAATCCTTTAATAAATATGAATAATCATTTTTTAATTAGCACTCTTCTTCTTGTTCAAATTTCAGTATATAGAATTTTCCTGAAGAAAGTTTCACTTACAGAGAAAAGACGGACTATTAGTCTCTGTATCTCCTACCCTCAGCTCAATGCCTGAGGCACAATGGGCGCCATTATTGTTCAATTATGTTTAGTTCCAACAAGGCTGAGCTAAGCTTACCTTTGCATTAAAAACAAAAGATAATTCGCTGTTAATAATGTCAGGCAGGGAACTGCTCAGTGTAGCATATGGAATAGAATGTTCTCAACAGCCACTGGGTGGACTGTTGTTATGGGTTGCCCCCAGAGGCCTCCCAGAGCACAGAGAAGGGAGCTGTCCTCCACGAGGACAAGACGGTGGCTCAGGCAGGCAACCACCGTCCTGGCAAGCTGATGGAAAAGAAGGGAGGTAGCAGGTCAGAATGAGAGGGCAAATCAGCTGTCAGAAATGGGGTACAGAGAAGAGATAGGGCAGTTTCTCCCTTTGCCCCAAGAAGGGAAGGAGTCCTGCCTGAAAGTGCTAACAGCTCTGCAGAAGAGGGACCTGAGACCACTCACTGCCAGGGTTTCCCCACCTTTATCTCAGAGGATACTCGGCACCTCAAGACTGAGTTCACACAGCCATGGCTCATGACAGCCGACATTTCTGTTTTGTTTAAAAAACTCATGTGAAATTTCCATTATATTCCATAACATGTCTATGTTTGTTTCAATATGAAAACATGTTCTAGGACTATTGATGCTCCAGGAAGATTCTTTTATTCATTCCAGTAAGTATTCATCGAAAACGTCTATGCTTTGGATCAATGATCTCCAATAGATCTCCACATCTGTAATTGTAAGTTCTGTAAATTTTCTAATAGCACCATTAAAAAGGTAAGAAAAAAATTTTACACTTTAACTAAACATATCTGAAATATTATGTCAATATGTAATCACTATTGCAATTAATAATGCAATGCTTTTCTTTTCTTTGACACTAATTCTTCAAGTTTCAGTGTGTACTTGTACTTACATTGCATCTCACCTCATACTAGCTCCATTTCAAGCACCAAATAGGCAAATGTGCCTCGTGGCTACATATTGGACACTACTCTAGATACTATGTGCATACTCAAAACCAAAAGTGAATATATAGTGTTATGTTGCCATATATGTTATGAAGGAAAAACATATTTTTTTCAGGAAAGACCTTTTTTAAGATGTAACATTAAGACTGTCATCTGAAGAAGTGAGAGGAGCCAACCTGCAAAGAGAACAGGAAGAACATTACAGGCGGAGCAGATGTTGTCTGTGGAGATTCTAATATTGGAAAGAGCCTGGTGCCTTCCGGAAATTGAGAGGCGAGTGTGTCCCGAGCTGGGGGTGTAGGAAAGAATGGTACAAAGTGAGGTTGGAGAGTTGGGAAGGGGCTTGATTATATAGGGCCATTATAAAAAAATTGGGTTGAATTTTAAATGCATCGGGACACAGGAGATGACACAATCTGATTCTTATTTTTAAAAAAGTATTCTGTGTATGCTAATGAGATGGGAGATAGGGGTGGTGCATAAAGGTGCTGGAAGTGGTGATGGGGGAAAGACTGGGACAAGAGGAAAGGATGTGGAAGGCGCTAGGTTGACTTTCCTGTCTCAGTCTTGAGCAACTGGATGGATGGATAAATGGGTGAGAGGATGGTGGAAAAATTCACTATGATAGAAAAACTTGAGAGAGTTTGGAGAATATTTAAATGATACTTATTTGCACAGACCCTTCTAAACCCTCCATATGGGTTAATTTGTTGAATTTTCACAGCCATCCTATGAGCTGATTTGCTATGATTGTCACCTGGATAGTTTAAAGATAGTAAGTGGTAGGAGCCAGGGTTTATGAAGGTCAGTCTGGTTGAGCCTGGGCTCTTCCACTGCTGATTCAATTTAAGTGGCCTGTGAGCTACTGTGTGTAAGTGGGGTGTATATATAGGTCACTGTAGGTCACATGGCTGAGTTTGGAGCCCAGAGCAGAGATCTGCACAGTTAAATCGGGATGCCCTCTGCATTCTAGTTGAGAGAGCATCCTCACACTGTGTTGTTATTGTTGGTGTAGTTCCACGTACACTGCTGGATGTGTGCCCAGGGTGAGCAGTGGGCTTCTCCGTTCCTCTCCTTTACACGTGAGGACACCAAGGCCGGGATTTTCGGGGCCTTTCCCAATGTCACCCAGCAACGGGCAAGTCCAGGTGAGCTCCTACTTTTCCTGGCATCGCTCCCACATTCTCTTGGAGGCATCTGGGGACCTTTGTATACAGCAGGTTGGAAAAAGCATGAGAAGGATGTTGGAGATTTTCCTAGATGGATAGTCCCCACTTGGCGATTACACTTTCTCAAGCTGATCACACCTAGTGATACAAAGGAGGATTCGGTAACTAAAAAAGGATATCGCTTAAGCACGTTTTGTTCTTTTTTTTTTTTTTGAGAAAACTTGTGCAATTGAGTTTATACTCCTATTTATTCAAGGAGAAGCATTCAGCCCAACACTCGTTGGCTGGGAAGTGCATAAAAGACTCCAGCATTCAGCCCTGCGCAAGGCAACGCTGGAAACGGGCTTGGCTCGCCTCCTGGCAGAGGCCCAGCCGTGGCGCTACGCACCAGCCACCAGTCTCAGGAGACGGGCCAGGACCAGCCGGCCCAGGGGGCAGCCCTTGCTTCTGTGGATGCCAACTCTGCCACCTTTGAAGGTCATTTAGTCACGTAAGCCGCGGTCTCATCATCTGTAGAAAGGGGACATCTTTGCACCGTCACAAAGCTCAGACGAGACGAGGGTCGTGAAAGAGCTCTGTGGACCGCAGAGTGTGACGGAGGTAGACAGGTGCCCTGCACTTCTGTGATGGAGTGAGGCTGGCGTCACCACCACCGTTGGCACCAGCATCCCTGCGACAGCAGCTACGACTTCCTGAACGGTGACGCGACACGCTGCCTCATTCCGTTCTCAGGTCCTCTCAGGCTGGGGACTAGTATCTCCTTCTCAGACATGGGAGCAGAGCCCAGGGAGCGTAACCTCTTACCTCAATGTGGCATTGATACTGAATTCACACAACTTTATGGAGTCACCTTTTCTTTTTTTCATTGAGTTAAAATCACATATCATAAATCATCATTTCAGTGTTTTTTAGTGTAGTCCCAAAGTTGTGCAACTATCACCACTATTAAACTCCAGAATATTTTATCATCATCAGAGAAATCCCCCATCCATCAGCAATTTCTGTCTCTTCAACTTCCCATCCCCAGCCCCCTGAAAACACTATTCTTACTTTCTATCATGATGCGTTTGCCTGTTTTGGATATTTCAAATAAATGGAATCATATGTGATGTGACTTTTTGTTTCTGGCTTCCTTCACTTAATAGAATGTTTTCCAGGTTCATCCATATTCTAGCATGTGTCGGTCCTTCACTCCTGCTTACAGCTGAGTGATATTCCATTCTATGGTTGGACCATATTTGTTTACCCATTTATCAGTTGATGGACATTTGGGTTGGTTCCACTTTTTGACTTTTATGAATAATGATTCTAAGAACATTTGTGTACTAGTGTTTTGTATTTTCAATTCTTTTGCTGGGTCATATGGTAATTCTATGTTTCATTTTTTGAGGAACTGTCAAATTATTTTTACAAAGTAAATGCACCATGTTTTTAACATCCTCATCATCAATGCATAAAGATTCTGATTTCTCCATATTTTCACCAACACTTGTTATTTTTTGCATGTTTGATTATAGCCATCCTAGTGGATATTAAGTGGTACCTCTATTAAATGGGTTTGACTTTCATTTTCCTGATGATTAATAATGTTAAGTGTTTTTTGGTGCTTGTAGCTACTTGTACGAAATCTGTTACTAACTTGTAAATTGGGTTGTCTTTTTATTTACTGAGTTATAAGAGTTTTATATATCTAGATACAAGTCTCTTATTGGATATATGATCTGTAAATATTTTCTTCCTTTCTGTGGGTTATCTTCTCACCTTCTTAATAGTGTCCTGTGAAGAGCAAAAGTTTATAATCTTGACAAAGTCTTCTTGTCTAATTTTCTTTTTGTTGCTTGTGCTTTTGGTGTCATATCTGAGAAATCATTGCCTCATCCAAGGTCATGAATGTTTATGATTGGATTTTTTTCTAAGAGTTTTGTAATTTACTTCTTCATGAATTTAGTTCTTACATTTGTAAGTTTTAAGATAATTGTATGGCATGAGATATGGGTCCAACTTCATCCTTCTGCATGCATCCAGTTGACACAGCATCATCAGTTGAAAGATAATTCTCTTGCCAATGAATTGTCTTAGTACTTGTATAGAAAATTAACTGGCCATAGCATTGTCTTTAGCATTTAAAAGTTGAGAAATATTTCCATATTATAAATGGTGAGAAACTCAACCCAAATCTGCATCCCCATATCGTCATGTATTCTCATAGAGTTTGTTTCTCCTCGTGCCTTTGTCTCTGATTTGCTGCTTCCATTTACTTTACAATCACCTGTCTCAATTTTTGGCTATTCACAGGTGGACCATAACGTCCTCTCACCTGTTTCTTAAGTCCCTATAAAGTGCTACCAAAAAAAGCCTCACCCAAGGCACATTTTTATTTAATACTGGGAACAATGACCTGGGTCACGATATGGATAGTAAGATGGGTAAGGAGTATTACGTCACTCACTGACTCACTGCATAGCCTTGAAAATGAGCTACATTTTAATATTGTATGATCTTGCTCTTCAAAGCCCTTTCCCTTCAGTGCTTCACACAAGCTGCTTGCTACAGCCCAGCAAGGCACCAAACTCTAGCTCCGGGTACCAGGAGCTTGCTACTGACGACGTGCATGGTGATTGCAGCATCTGCCAATTACTTATCAATGGAAACTATGACATCCTTCTAGGAGGTGAGACTAGTCCTCACATCCTCAGGGGACCCTCTCTGCCATTTCCCATGCTGGGCTGGGGCTTCCTCCTCTGCTCCTGTCTCCTGTCATATGGTATGGAAACTGCCCCATCACCATACCCACCCTGTTTCCCATATAATTAGCACCAGTTCTTGGAACTCAGAGAAAGGTCAGGGAATTGACCAAAGATTGTTAACAATTTGCAGTAGCACATGTTGAAATCTTGTCTTCTAGCCTCGTGGAGATAAAACTCATGGCACGAAGAACACCAGTTGTTGAATGAATTTTGCGAGAACACCTAAGGAGCTTCTGCTGGGACATAAGGAATCAAAGTTCAAGATCAGATCTAGTGTATGATTTAAACAGCCCTTGAATTCTTCCTTCACTTGTTGGCTGATGAAGTTGCTGGTCAGAGTTTCACAAAAACCCTCCCCAGCCCTGCTCCCTGTCCACTGTGACGTTGAGGAATTTCGATCTCTCCTGCAGCCTATGCCAAAGGTGGAAGATTTAGAATGTCACAGTTCTTACATTCGGTTAAAACAAATGCTAGACTTTGATTACATCATGCCTTGAATTTTAACAAGAGCCATACAGGTGAGCAAGAATATGATTTTAAATTTTCTTGTGGTCGCATTAAAAATGTGAAAATAAAAAATGTTCATGTAAAAACATGAAAATGCCCATCAATACACGAGTGGATTAATAAAATGTGGTATATGTACACCATGGAGTACTATTCAGCTATAAGAAACAATGGTGATATTGCATATCTTGTATTTTCCTCGGTAGAGCTGGGGCCCATTCTACTAAGTGAAGTATCCCAAGAATGGAAAAACAACCACCACATGTACTCACCAGCAAATTGGTTTCACTAATCAACACCTAAGTGGACATAAAAGAATGACATTTATCAGGTGTTGGGCAGGTGGGAGTAGGGAGGAGGGGATGGGTATAGACATACATAGTGAGTGCGATGGGCACCATCTGGGGGATGGACATGCTTGAAACTCTGACTCGAGGGGGGAGGGGGGCAAAGGCAATATACGTAACCTTAACATTTGTATCCCCATAATATGCTGAAATAAAAAAATTAAAAGGTGAACTTAATTGTAATAATGCATTTTATTTAACCAAATGTATCCAAAATTGTATCATTTCAACATGTATCCAAGATAAAAATTATTAATGATCTTTTATATAAGTTTTGTTCTAGTTAGTGCTTCAAAACCTGGTTTATATTTTATGCATATGCACAGCACTTTTCAATTCAAACTAGTCACATCTCAGTGCTCAACAGCCCCATGTGTATAATGGCTACCATACCTCGACAACACAGATTAGAATCTCCATCATATGAAGTCACTGTGGGAAACAATGCTACAAAACCAATGGAAGTCGTTGTACTATTGCCATGCCCCTAGAAAGTTAGAACCAAGGTTAGAACCAAGTGTGTTTCCACCCAACATGACAGCACTCTATGCAGGTTTGTGTGAAGAGGTCACCTTACCTGGCCCAAAGAAGTTCTTTTGGTAGGGCAGTAACTTAATTTTGTATTCAAGTGAGAGGTAACTTTTAGGAATTTATACCAAAGTGCAAAACATTGCTAAAACAAGGTTCCTTTACATATTTGCAGAATTTCCAGATAACTATTCTGTTTTCTTATGAAGAGATTTTTTAGAGCTTCTGGCAGTTTTTATTTTTTTTCTTCCAGCTCTTGTTGGGATTTTTTTATAGACCCTAAGTTGTTCATAATAAGCCACCCACTTTCAGATAGGTTCTCTCTGGTGCATCTGTTCCTAGCTGGTAGCAGTGAGCAAATTCGAGTTTAGAAACACTGTGAGAAATGTTAAACACTAGCATTTGGTGGAAGCAGGTGCCACGAGACCGACGTGAATGTCAGTGGTTGCAATTGATCGGGGATTCTGGGGAAACATTCATTTGGCCTCTGCTTAAAATTCTGGGAAGGGTGGCATAATATCCTTGTGGTTTCCCTTCAAGTTTCAGCTTTGGAAATATATCCCAAAAGCTGTGTGAATCTCTGATGAAGGCCAAGACCATATTGGCTGTTTTTTCTTTTCTTTTTTTTTTTTAAGTCTTCGCCACTCTTTTCTCTCTTTTCTCCATGCACAGCATTTATAATTCCATTGTGCAAAATCGTACTTATTCTCCAAGATTGATTCTTCTTGACTCTAGCACTGACTACTGAATTAAGGGCATAGAGGGGGAGGCAGCTGTGTCTTGCCTGACCTATCGATTGGAAACGAGGAATGACCCAAACCTTGGACCTGCCAGAGCCAAATGATGAGCTGTCTGTCTCTATCTCGCACAGCCGGCCACTCAAGCTCCTCAGCATGACACACAATTAGGGTAGCCAGATAAAACACAGACACTGAGTTAAATTTGAATTTCAGACAAGGAATGAATACTATCTAATGTAAATATGTCCCAAATATTGCATGGGGCATCTTATACTAAATGTGTGTGTGTGTGTGTGTTTCTCTCTCTCTCTCTCTCTCACACACACACACACACACACACACACACACATTTGCAGTTTTTCTTGAACTCAAATTTAACTGGGCATCTTTATTTTTTATTTGCTAAATCTGGCAACCCTACATAAAAGGCCAACCTATTTTTTAAGCCTTGGTTCTCAACCCTTGATTCCAAACACTGTGCATGTCCACTATGCTGAACAGGTGGCTGCTTTTTATACACATTGTTGTTTGTACCTCAGGTCTCTTTGTGTGTCCGTTCAGCCAACACGCGTGTGTAGAGCACCTACCAAGGCTACTGGTGATACTAACATGAGTATGTCATGGTTGCTATTATTAAGAGACTTGTAATCCAATAAAGACAGTCAGATGTAGAAATAAATCCGAAGAGACAAAATGTACTATGGGCTACAAATAATTGTCTGCACAGCCCATAATGAGGGCCAAAGAGGGAGTGGTTAGTTCCATTTGGGGATACCTAGGAAGTTGCCATGGAAGAGATGACCTTGAGTGAAATCTCAAGAAAACGAGGAACTATTCCTTACAGAACTCAGGTGGCAGGACTTTGTCTGCAGAAGCAGCACCCCAAGCTAAGGGCAAGGATTAGGACCTCTTATGTGTCTGACAAACTGCAAGCTGCAGGGTGGGATGTGAAGTGTGAGGATGAGTAGCAAGAATAACAGTGGGCTGAAGGCAGAGGCAAAACCATTGAGAGTCTCTTAAGCCTTGCTAAGGAATTTAGAATATTTTTTTTTTTTTTTTGTAATTAGTAGAAATATTGTTAGGCTTTCCACCTGGAATTCCATTAATCTTTTCCCTCACTGACAGTTCCTCCTCATTTGTCAGAAAGCAGCACGAAGTCACACCCTTGTGAATCTTCCCGGTGCACCCAAACTGGCCAGTCTTCCTTGTAGTGACCACACTATGGTCACATCACTCTGCCCTCACCCTCACCCTAACCCTCACGTGTACTTACCTAGTCACAGCCTCTGTTCTAGACTGGTGTCCTCCTTAAAGGCAGGAAGGGACTATTTCTGTCTCTGTCCTCCCAGAACCCGGCAGAAAACTCAGCAAATGTTAGGCACTTATGGAATGAAGAAATTTGAACGGCAAATTTCAAAGGAATTAAAGCACTGCCTGCTTCTCTCAAATTCCATAATTTAATATAACAGAGAGATATTAACCATGGCAATGAGTTAGTGTATTATTAGTTTGTTAGGCTGCCATAACGGAATATCACAGACTAAGGGTGTTAAACAACAGAAATTTATTTTCTTATAGTTCTACAGGGAGGAAGTCCAAGATCAAGGTGTTGGCTGGTTTGATTTCTCCTGAAGTCTTGTTCCTTGGCTTGGGCAATGTCCACCTTCTTGATGTAATCTCACATTGTTGTCCCTCTGTGTGTGTCTGTGTCCTAATTCCCTCTTCTTATAAGGACATTAGTCATATTGAAATAGGGTCCCACATACATTACCTCATTTTATCTTAATTACCTATAGAAAGGCCTTTTTTCCAGATACAGTCATACTCTAAGGTACTGGGAATCACATCTCAACATATTCATTTGGGGGCAAGGGGCATAATTCAGCCCATAACAGAGTGATAACACGGAAAAGGAAAATATTAATATGATAAGACACAACCCCTGTCTTCAAGTTGCTTATAGCCTAGTATAGTTTTGCAACAAATTCACAACTCACTTATGCTTTAGAAGTTTTTCTGGCATTCCATAAATATTTGTAGAGGGAATGAGTAATTGTTAAGGGCTCTGCTTCCTCATTTATAAACAGGATAATAGCATCCACTCCACAAGATTCATTAAAAACTTAAATGAGAATAAACATATCAGTGCTTTGCAAACTGCCATGTATTATAACATAATTTTGAAATATTAATTGGTGTTTGTCTTTGTTTATTTTCCCCCTGTAATTTATTTCCCACTTCTCTCTGCAGGCTGCGGGGAGGCAGAAGCTGGTTCAATCTCCACTGGTTGCCTCAAGGGTGGAATCACAGCAAAGAGCAGAGGGCTTAGCGTTTCATTCTAGTTCTCCAGTTTCAAACAGGAGGCTTTTTCAGTGGCGTGCGAAGATCGTGGCAGAGAGGTTGAGATAAGAGCATGCCAGGTATGGGGGTTCCCTACACCCTCTCCTGGGAGACCCCTAAAAGCAAAGTCAGGAGGAATAAGAAGAACGGGGAAGTACAAAGACAGTACAGAGATGTTCTATGGGGAAAATAAAAGCTCAGTTTTCTGTTTTCTGGACGGAGACCAAAGAAGCAGTGAATCCCAGCCTCCTGGAGGCCCTGGGGGCAGGGGTGTCTCACGCTTTCTGCAGAGGTGGGAGGACCCCAGGGAGGGCTGGCTCCTGTGGCGCAGATGGGACATGCAGGGGTCCCCACCCATGCACGGGTGCCCGGGCACGTGGCGTGGCTCAGGATCAGCAGAGAGAGGCTGGCTGCGAGTGGGGCCCGCAGATGGGGCTGCAAATGTCACGCCAGTGGGCGCGGCGGGCTGAGTCTCAGGATCCCGGGGTGCCGCTTGCTGAGGGAGCAGATGGCAGTGGCCAGGCCCTGCATGGTGTCCCCCTCGACTCTCTCAGTGCTGCAGAAACCATGAGCTCTAGGGCTTACACACAGCCTGGGGGCAATGGGGAGGGGAATTCTGAACTCGACGAGAGATGCTACTACTTATACTTTCCCCAGGGATGAAAGTATAGGAATTAAGATGCTGAGTTCCAGAAGAATTAAATAGACACTTCACTCATGCTGGCTGGGTCTGTGGAAAGAGATTCAGACACCCCCCCCAATATGTTAATGTTATAATGATGTCCTAATGAAGCTAATAGCATTCATAGGAAACCCTTCCCTATCACACCCTCCAAATTAGTTCCTGTCACTCTTATTGGATCTGCTTTAATTTTTCTACATTCAGCCGAATTGTGACTCCAGTAGTTGAGCGCAGTCCCCGAAGTATGGCCAGGGTGCACAGTTGTTGGGAAGGTCTGTGGGCTCCCAGAGGCAGCCCCTGCGGGAGAGCAGGAAGATTCCAGACAGCGCTTACCTGAGAGCGGTGAAGGGGGTTCAAGAACGCAGGACAAGAGCATCTGACGAAACCTCCCATGCAGAGCTCGGCATCGCCCCCTTAGCTTTGGTGGCTACCAAGTATGCCCCAGGGGACCTCTTTCAAACTGAGCATGTGGCCCTGCATGTGGAGCTGGCTGTCCCTGCCCCTGAGGATTAGCTGCCCGGGTCCGTGGACCCCGGCTCCACCTGCCCTGGTCTGGGGACTGCAGCAGTCCTCTTACAGAATGTGCGGGGGGACTCTCTCTGCTGAAGAACAGCGTGTCCTCAGCGCAGTCCGGAGAGTGTCTTTGGACAACACACGCAGGCTTCAGTCTCCAGTTTGGGGCGGCTGGAGAGCATGCAGCGCTCGGGTTCCAGGCAGGCTGTGCTGTCTGTCACTGACCTTGTCCACCACCTCCAGGTGGATTGAGCTCCCTGCCAGGTGGCCTCCCTGTGTGTTTTCAGCAGGTGACACTGGAGCCGGGGAGGAAAGGAGTTCTGTTTATGACCCTCAAAGAGGCCAAGCTGACAGGGCCAGCGCTGTCAGGGGCTTTGTTTTCCCTGCTGCAAGCGTCTGGGGTAGCTGATGATTAACTGAACGCCTGACCTGGTGGTGACTTGTGCTCGGAGCAGGCTGGCCGGAGCACATGGGGAGCAGGTGTTCCCCCAGGTGACACCAGCAGGGAGTGTAATGGGGCCACAGACAGACATGATGGGCCGGGCTAGAGTCCAGCGCCTTCCCAGATCGCCTGGCTCCTGTGCGCGAGTTAGCCACGGAGCGGAACGGCTCCGAAACACATCCTGCCGCCCCGCCCACGCCCAGCTGCGGACAGGAGGGCTCGGGCTGCTCCACCTGCAGGCACCTCCTCCCCGCTGCTTCTGGGGATCGTGACCACCGTGCTTAGGAGGCTGCCTCCTCCCCGGGCCTGTGAGCACCTGGGAGCGCTCCAGGGCTGCACCCAGCCTCTGCGTCACAGCCTTGGACCCGCCTCTGGCCTCTGCAGTTTGGCCTCTGCTTTCTAGAGAGGCAGGGACATTCCATAGCCTTCTCTCCCTGCAGACATGCCTCCACCTCTGGAAGGCATTATTTGCCCTTCCCTCTTCTTGAACAGTGCAGGGCGTCATTTGTATCAGCTCCACGGGGGCTTTCAGCCTTCACGGTCCCCTCTCTTGCCTCGAGGTTTCCCCACTGCTCCCCTGGAAACTGCCTCTACTTTTGGCCAAATTCCTACAGTTCCATTGCCAGGTTCTGCCTAGTTTAATTCTGCAGGATTTTTTTTTTCTTTAATCGGTTTGTTTCTTACTATCTCTATTGTGATATAATTAGCATAGCATACAATTCACCCATTTGAAGTTTACAATTCTATTTTATAACATATTCCCAAACTTATGCAACGGTTACCACTGCCTAATTCCAGCATATTGTCATCACCCAAAAAGAAGCCCGGTGTCCCTTCGTAGTCACTCCTGCCATCCTCAGCTCCAAACCCCCGAGACATTTTATCTAAATGGAATCATATAATAAGTCGTCTTTCGTGCCTGGCTTCTTTCACTAGGCACAATGTTTTCAAGTGTTGTAACATCTATCAAGACTTCATTTCTTTTTATTCCTAAATAAAATTCCATCGTATGGACATACCACATTATTTATCCATTCCTCAGTTAATAGATACGTGCATACAATTTCGTGTGGACACATGTTTTTGTGTCTTTGAACCTAGGAGTGGAATTACTGTGTTAGGTGGCAACTCCACATTTAATATTTTGAGGCTTGCAGTTTTTAATATATATAAGTTAAAAAAATAAATGTACTTTCAGAAAAAAAATATTATTTTTCTGCATGGAACCACAGTTGGCATTTCCTGGGAAATTTAAGGAATCTGAGATTTCTGAACCTGCCACAGTGCACAGGTATATGAGCTGCGTCTCTTCTACGTCCCCATCTGCCTGTTGACTGAGAGCCGCCGTGGACATGGTGACAGGGCTGAGACAATAATCCATTTCCTCACAAAGGTTGTGGGAATTTGGATGCGTCAGGTCATTCCTGGGAAGTGTTTTCTTCTTCTGTCAAATAGAGTAGTGGTGACATCCCTCCTTCACATGTTTTTTGTCATCCTAAAATGAAGTAATGGCATTGGTGAGTGCAGCGGATGCCCTTTGACCTGCCTGATCCGTGCTGAGTTACAATCCCTGTCCTTGCAGGATGGACGTGGACAGGTTCACCTGCACCCTGGTCAGGGCTGCCAGAGCGACAGGGGAGAGGGCCTGGCTGTTCCGGGTTCCAGTCTGCCCTCAGGCTCTTCCTTCCCCGTCCCCTCCCCCACCTCGCTGGAGGTCACAGCTCTACCCTTGCTCTCTGTCCCCTCTGCATTGCTGTTAACTATGAGATAGCATGGAGCAAAATGAATAAATGAAGACTCCTGCTTTTTACTTAAGAGAACCAGTGACCCTTGTTGCCCCAGGCCAGGGGAGGCTGCTGATTTGGGATGTGTAGTAGGATTCTTAAACCACAGTAAGGGCTCAGTTGAGAGGAGACAGCAACTTTATAGTGGCTCTAATCTTGCTGTGTTACGTGCAGCTGCTATGACTAATAGTCACCACCCAGCTTTGTGAAAACATGAGGCTCCCTCCATATTTTTAAAAACTGCACTCCTTCCAAGCTGCCTTGTAGCTCAACAGCAGGAAAATTAAATTTAGTCCAATCTATTAAACTCAATCCAGTCCAGTAATTTTCTAGTACTTTTCTCTTGAAGTAGAGACTGTATTTGTCACCTTAAGGGTGAGGGACCTGAAGCTATTTGCATCTTATACTGATATCAGGTCACTGTAAACACCTCACTCCCTCACCCCAAGGGCCAGGCAGGTCTCGGTTTTCCTGGTGCTAGCACAGAGCTGGGCGGAGCCATGTTGCAGCCTGGGGCAAAAAAGTAGGCGCTAATATTGATCCCATCTTACTTTACAATTTGGATATTTCTTCATCTTTTTTTTTTTTTTTTTTTTTTTTGCTTTAATTCTGATTTCTTTTGCTGCATTAACATAACATTTTAACGACTTGGTTTCTGGCATCACTCTAAATGTTATACCTTAGAAGATGGAGGGACTTTGTAAGCCTGTCCTGTGCCCTGGTCTAGCATGTGATCAGTGCTCAGTGAAGAGTTTCTTAATTAGAGAATTAAAGAAAAAAACAAAGGAGACAATTGTGCCCATGTTTTTTTGCATCCAGGCAATCTCAGTAGACGCTGCACCCTTCAGGCAGTCTCCAAAGCCAGTGTATAGGACCCAGGGATGTGGGGAGTTCAGCGGGATCCATCCTACAAGGCATCTGAACACTCGGGGGACTCATGGGACTGCATTTGTGGAGCACAGAAGGGGATGTTGGGGGAGTTTAGGGACTAGAATGCTCTGAAGTGCACACTTTCAGAAAAGTAGGAACTTTAACAATTCTGGTCCCAGTCCCTTGGCATAGGGAAGTGGAAAGACCACCATGCTTACCAGGAAATGGTGAGCTCTACTCACTCTATCGCGGGGATCAGTCTGCACCAGAGCAGGAAACCAGGCATGGAGTTTACAAGAACTGGATACAAATCCTGACTCTACTGCTTACTGGCTAAGTCACACGACAAGTTTCTTGACCTCCCTGGGTCTTTATTTCCTCATAGGAACAATGACCATGATCACACCAACCTCAGAGGAGCGTGGAGAATTGCACGGCATGAGGTAAGAGACTCGCACAGCGCATGGGAAGTAGAAACTCTTCCCTAGCGGGCATCTTTCAGCCCTGCTAAGTCCAGGGGCCACGTAAGAACGTATTTGAATGGTGACTGACTCCCAACCCCTCAATGAGTGAGATCTGCCTTCATCCTCTTGGCGCCAGCGGCTACTAAGCCTTGGCGTGTGTACGAACAAAGACTTGTGATCTGCGCGGTTCAGTGCTCGCATCTTCTGCAGACAGAGCTGAGGTGGCGCTACGGCTGCCAAGCGCTGCCGTGTTCTCCTGCTGGAGCTGGGGCTGGGGCAGAATCCAATCCCATCACAAGCGCTTTCGGTGCCTTGGAAGAAAGGATTCCTGTAGAATATTAATATAAACTGTTATTACAGATACCCGCCAAAGTCGCCTTTTTATTTCGTATCTCATCAGAGGTTGTAAAAGGAAGCCTTCCAGGAAATATGCATTTGATTGGCTTTGCTGCATTCCAGCAATGATCTGCAAAATTGGGATCTCAGTGTCTTTCCGGATGCGTGTCTTTATATGCTTGACGTGATACACCAGGGAAAGTTGGGTTAGGTAAATATGCTTCCATGTGACCCCGGGGGTGGCGGTGCCTTTCTGTTGACGATGACACAACAGGAAGGAGAAGAGCAGGGCTGAAATCTTACACAGCTTCAAATACGTGAGCTCGGCTGGCCAGGGCACGTGTCTGGGCATTGGAAGGGAAGTCCGTGCAAATGGGGGACAGTTCTCCTTCCAACTCCCTTGATTTCCACGGCTGGGGTCAGGCTCTTTCCCCCTTCCCCACCGTGTGCGCCCCGCGCCGCCCCGCCCGGCCCTGTTCCCACCACCGTGTCGCCGTTCTCTGGCCTGGAGACTCTGGGATCTGTCACCAGCTCCTGCTTGTTTGCTGTGTGTGTGTTTGTCTTTCTGGGATGAAGTTTGTTTTTCAAGCTCTGACAGACTGGCAAGGCAAACAAGGTTGCCATTTTTGTTTTGTTTTGTTTTTGCGAGTACGGCAATTTTTAGCCCTTTGAAAACAATCCTGAGGCTGGGGAGGCTGCGAGTGGGGACGCCATGTGCACAGTCGCGCCGGCGGAGGCCCCGTGGCTGCGGACGCCGCCGCCCAGAAGGGAGGTGGAAGACAGATTAACGTGGATGATTTATAGATTGTACGGGGACCAAGCTCCTGACAGAATTAAAAGATGAGACAGCAGAAAGGAAAGGGATTTTAGGGAGTATGTTGAAAAGTTAATTTTGAAGAATATGTTTATGTCTGTATATACATATGTATACAGAATGCATAAATAAACATTGCCTGTCGCACGCACACTTACCTCCTGCTTATATATGTCAGGGTTTGGCAATCTCATTCTTCTGGAATCCGCGGAAGCAGAGACAAAAGGGTCCCTGAGTGTAATAAATAGCCATCTCAAAGTCGTGCAGTAGACGTGGGAGAAACCGTCGTCCCCATTTTACAGATTAGGAAAGCGGAGGGCCACAGAACTTCCAACTCGCTTCACCTGGTGGAGCTATGAACCAGCAGAGCCAGGGGCAGCACTTGGGTCTTGCTTCCAGATCCAGGTGGGTTCTGGAAGCCTCAGCCTCAGCACGGGCCTGAAAGGTGCAGACCCTGAGACTCGTCAGACACAGGTGAGATCCTGTCACCTGCCTCTGGATACAGACCGTCAGGCCTGTCCGAGGCAGGGCATTAAAAAGGCAATCTCGTGGCTGGCTGCAGGCAACGATGTTCCTCAGGAGTGCCTGCAGAGCCAGGGGGCCCTTTGGAAAGAGAATTAAGAACACGTGTTAGGGCCCATCTTTCTTTGCAAAGGTACTCTGATTTTACTATGTATTTTTTTCTCTCTTTTCAGACAGGATTTTTACATGGCAGCTTTTGCGGTATGAAATGTATTTATTTACAGTGCTTTTGATTTAGATCTCTTTACAAATCTCATCATTACCCTCAGTTAGCTCTTTTGACCACTGGGCAAGTCACATTTTTAAAAGCGAACATCACTGGATGCTCTAAGCCACGTATCTTGGTTGGAATCTGATCGTATGACAAGTCTTTATTTTCAGGAAACAAAGAAGAGAAAAGTTGTAAAACTATATTGGCGATTTAAGAGCTAATCGAGAGAAGATTGCTTTGATTATTTGAGTAAAGTACCCATGTTTGCAAAGCAGCGCAGGTAGCAGATCCAAACCATGCCTGCCTCTCCGGTGGTGCCGTGGTTTCCTGATGCAAAGACACATCTGAGCTGGAATCTGAGCCAATTCCCAGGCTACCTACGGACCTAGATTTGGCCTGAAATTCAACAACTCCACATGGCGGGACGGTCTCCAAACCATCGCAGAAAAAAAAGTATTATAATTATTATCTTTTGTTATAAGAGTGTGTAGCACTTTGGGTAGGGCTTGGTGTTATAATACTGATGCATTCCAAAGGTCAGAGTGAATAACCGAATCTGTAAGCTCCTTGAAGGCAGAGGCTGTTGTCTCTCTCCCTCTTGCTTGGCATGCTGGGCTTCAGTGGGGAGATCTTGTTACAGGGAGGCTTCCGGTCTTCTGGACAAGCTCATGAGCTGGTGGAGATAGTTCTGGGGAAGGATTTATTCCTCCCCCACCTGCCTCTATTTACCTGTTCGGTTTAAGCTTCCTTTGGTATCAATGAACAACGAACAGTTAAACACCATCACTCAGTTTATCAGAACTCACTGTTCAGTCATTTGGTGGTGAATATTGCAAATGCTGATATGGGAAGGATCACAGCGGTGAGGGTATATAGGAAGTACCTTTTACGTTCTGGACTGCATAGACGAAGCTGCGTGGTGCAGAAAACTGAGGCTCCATTGAACCCGCTTGTTTCCCAATGTGATTGCCATGCCCATGATAAAACAGAAAGAAAAAAAAAAATTGGACCGTAGACTGTATTTTGGAATGTGATCATGAGAAGAAAGCAGAGCATAACATGAGGTGTTAAATGGCAGATCTGTGATAAATATAAATATCAAATGTGTTATTTTGATGTATATGAGCGATAATTGGATTTTAAATTACCCAACGATAAAGAACAGAATCTATAGTGCAAGAAGTTTAGTTATGAAAATAATTATAAGGAAAAGCTCTGTCGGTCTTACATATAATTTAAAAATACATACACATATATATATATATATATATATATATATATATATATATATATATAACATTCTGAATTTCCATTTCCCACCCCCAGACTTCGCAATAAAGTTATTGCAACAAGTTTGCAAAGCATGAAACTAAATCCTTCTTAACCTCCACCTGAGAGTGAAGAATTGGGGTGAAACCAGAATTTCTAACCAAACCAGTGAGGCAGTCAGTCTATCAAGTCCTGTTACTGTTGCTTTGTCCAATAGGAGCCTGATACCCCACAGGGCTGGACTGTAACCTATGGGCTCCTGGGAACATCAGAAGATTCTCAGAAGAAGAAAAGATCACATATAGAAACATGTCTTTGATTCATTCTTATTTCGTTTATTCAATAAACATGTGTTGAATGTTATTCTATAACATGCACTCTGTTTTGCACTTTTTCAGTGAATTATTCTATTTAATCCTCACAGTAACTGTGAGGGTGTGATATTAGCATTATACTTGAGAAAACTGACTTACATAATTTGAGGAAGTTGGCCAAAGTTATACAGCCCTTCAAATGGTAAACCTGACGTGACATCCTAGGAATGAGAGTCGCAGCCACTCAGGAATAGAAAATGTCACCGTTGGAGGGGCTGCTCCCCTCAGAAGCTGATTCTGTCCCCAGAGATCTGACCTGTCTGTTTAAGAGACCATCTACTCGGTTACAACCTCGGGATAATAAATGGCTGCTGGTAAATGTGGGTGTTATGATCAAGCAAATTAAAGTAAAAAGTGAAGATGCAGAATTAAATTATTTATATCAGAATACTACTTATGGATCTTAGAAAGCTTTGAATAAAGACAGAGGAGTTCTGAACACTGAGAGGTTTGGAGACAGGCTTTTATTTTCCCTTTCCAGCCAACCATGTATTTAGCTCCTCCTAAACTTCCCTTAAGGGTCATTGCATTGATTGCCATTTTTATGAAATTCATAAAAATGAATTTCAGTAAACACATCCTCTGGATTTTCATAAACCAAAGTCAGGGCATCTTAAATCCTAACAGTGTTTTTATTCACATATTTTGCAACTATTCGGGCCTTTGTAGTGTTAATGTTTACTTCTGGTGAGATTAAAGAAAAGCACAATAAAATAGCTTCTCGCTCCTGCGTGGAAAAGCCATATTCAGCTATCATTCTGAACAACGGATGGTAATAATTTCATGTAGGTTATCATACGTGCAGATCACAAATAGGACATAGATAAAAAATACCGCAGGTGCAGGGCCACAAAGGTGTATCAAATTTTGCACTCATGACACTGAAGATGAGAAAAGTGAAAATAGAATGCTTTTAGATACAACTGTATAAAAATATCCAAGGATATTAGATTGATGCCCGTGTGTAACCTCAATTCAAGATTTTCCTCCAAGATGAGAGAAGAATATGGGTAATTTCCCAGAATGCATGACAACAGGGCTCCATGGGGAATTGACATAGGAATGAAATCCTATTCTAATATCAATATTTCCAGTATATTATACTGATTCTACACATTACACTGATTTTGGCAACACCGCTTTAACTTGTCATTCAGATACTGTAGGTGAAATTGAATGATAAAAGGGAATTTAAATATTAAGATAATTAATTTTGTAATGTGATATGAAAACGGAGGCAAAAGACAATTTCAAAGGAAGGCATTGTCTTAATCATACGTAAAATATGCTGTAGGATATGAGAAATACTACAGAGCAAGAAATATATGGGATTCAGTATCAAGTGCAATGAAATGAAAGCCAACTATTAACATCTGGAAGTCTACAGTTACTATTTATAGTGGCATGATATTATTGCAAAGTCAAACTCAAATATCAATTATTGTATATAATATAATGATATAGCACAAATCCATCTTGGTCTTTTCTCTAAGGAAAGTTATTAAATAATAAGGTACTAGGAATACCAGGAGGACATTATTCTTAGAGATTCCCATCCTAATGCAGTTGTTGGTATCGTATCCACTAAGGAGGAAATCAGCCACTGGAAAAGAGCAGGAATTGAAATGAAAGCATCTGAGTCCTAGCCCTTGCTCTACCGCTGCAGAGCTATGTGCCATGTCTTTACCTGGGATTCCTGAAAGTTCCAAAATGTAGCACATGTGCAAAAGTCTTTTAGTGTATTATAATGCACAGCACAAATGCTTTTAGTGTCAATGATTTTATACCAGGTATTTTAGTTAAAACATTTCTCCTGTCCTACACATATCCCTTTTTGGTTTCTTTAGGATATAAAATATATGCAATAGTGAGACACTAAAATGCCACTAAGGCTTGTGTTATTGTCTGTATACTTTAAAGAAAAAGAAGTTGAAGACTATAATTCTAATTGCCCTTGACAGTTATCAAGTTCTGAGAGGGAAGACAGCTAAAGTAATCCAGTACTATACCAATGCATAGGTTAAAGAAGAAATGATAAAATACAATAAAAATAAAAATTGTAAAGTGACAAAAATAAAACATATCAGACAGAAGATTCATATTAACATTTTTAGAAAAAGTTGTAGACTTAAATGATGATATTTTAAAAATAAAGTATTAAAATTAGTGAGCTGGGCATCACATTTATGAAGTAAAGAATGAAGCACAGAATAAAAAATAAGAAAAGAGAAGGAAAGACATTTTAAAAAGCCCAGAAATTAATGCAAGGGAACGCAGGATATAATAGTTACACTGATAACATTATACTATAAAGTAATTTATTGATAATAGTAATAAAATTGGTAAACCTCTGTAAGATTTAATAGGCAAAAGTAAAGTATAACAAAACATTAGGAATAAAAAGAGGACATTAGTAAATAGAAGACATTAAAACAAAATATTTTAACAGTCTTACAACAATAAATTTAGACAAAATTTACACAAAACGGAAAACAACCTGGAAAAAATAAATTTCCAAAGCAGACTAAATAAGAAATGGAGAAAATGACCAGTTTTATAATCGTTAAAGGAATAAATTAGTAGCTAAAAATATTTCCACAAGGGAAATACCAAGCTTAGATAGTTTTCTAAGTAATCTCTAACATGCTAGGAACAAATAATTCTAATGGTAGCTAAACTTCCCAGAAAATAGAATAAAAGGGAGCATTACTCAACTCATTCTGTAAGAGCAGCCCAATTTTGACACCAAAAACTAGACAAAGTTAGTACAAAAATAAAAATATTAAAAGTCAATTTTATTTTTGAGTACATATGTAAATAACTCTAAAGAGAGTATTAATAAACCAAATCTACTAACATCTAGAAATATAATATACAATGAATGTTTGCTTTATTCCAGATATTCGTGGTTCTAAAAAATCGTGTGGCTGCAAATCATCACATACAGCAGGAAAGATAAGTGAATTACAGGTGCACATATCAACATGGAGGGAAATGGAAAGAAAGAAATCACATTGTGAAGAATAAATACTGCCTGATTCTGGTTTTATAAGTTTCTAAAATTAAATACATTGTTTACAGGGTCATACTTACATTCAACAAGCCATCCTTATTTTAAATAGGAAGGGACGCTGAACTCACAGCTGAGTGGGGTGGCCGACGTCATGCTGGGAGAGGGGGATGGCCCTGAGAGGGGCACAGGTGCCTCCAGACGCGTGGACACCATCCTCGTTCTCACCCGGAGAGCATGCATACGGGAGGGAGGTCATTCCAACCCCGTTCTCTTGGAATATGTACTGTGTGCAAATACATATAGTGTGTATACGTGTTATATTTTATGATGGAAACACATTAAGGAAAGAAAGGGAGGGATTGGGGGGTGGAGGACAGGCAGGAGGAATGGAATGTCCCCATCACCCTCAGCTCTTCTTTGAATCTGGAGTATATGGGTGTCACGCTGGCCAAAGCAATGGGAGTGCGTGCATGAATTTACTAGATTACAGGGTATCTGAGGGGATAACTGAGAGAGGGAGTCCCTGGACCTGTTCTGCAGAGTCGGGGTGGTCCTGGAGATCGAAAAGCTGGAGGAGAGAGCAGGATACCAATGGAGGGCCAGGAGAGTAAGAGCTTGGGCTTGAGACCACCTGACGTGTCTAGCCCAGTATTGGAGGACTTTGAATGTTGCAGTAGATGGAGCTGGATGATGCTGCTAAGTTCTGCTTTCTGGAATGTTTCTGGAGGAGCCTCCTGGGCAACTGATATGAGTCAGTTGGACCTCAGGCAGCTACTGCTGGGGGAAGCAGCTCCAAGCAGGACTGGGGCCAGTCAGCAGGTGTTTCTTGGTGAGTAGGCTGTGCCGGGCAGGGTGTTCCAGTAGATTTCGAGATGGCTGCAGAGGGCCTTATGCTCAGGACGCTCAGCCTCCTTCCCCCACGAGGGCTGGCCTCTGCCTCCATCTGCAAACCTTCTACTCTAGCCACCCGGCCAGGTGCCTAACGCAATGTGTCACTCAGAAATATTCATGCATGCCTCCCTGCATCCCTCCGCACACACAGACACACACACTTTAATCCTTTCAGGACCATCCACAGCCTTCAGAGTAAAATCGAGACTCCTGAACATGACAAACAAGATTTGGGACGTGGCCTTCCCCATTGGTGTGTCTCATGTCTTCCCCTCCCACCCCATGTCCTTTATTACTAGAAAATTGGAGCTATTTGATTTTCCAAGAACCAGCCATTTCTCCCCTGCGGCTGGGCGGGGCATCTGCCGCTCTGACCTCAGGCCCCCTGTTGAAGGCCATTTCTCCTGCAGAGCACCGCCCAAGTCCTGTCCCTCCCAGGCAGCCTCCTCTGCATCCCACCGGTATATTGACTGGGCAAAGCTCCAGCAGACTGGCGATTCCAGGTGCTGTCCTCATGGCACTGGGTGACTGCACAAACCTTACCCAGGACTCACTCCTGAAATACAGAAAAATAGTTTTTCTTTCCCTGCCCCTCTCTGTCCATAATCTAAGTAATCAGATTGTTGGCAATGGGGGAGACTCACAGGACATCCTGGTGAAGTTGGCCGGCGGGAAACCCTAATCAATGACCTTGAACTGGAACCAGTAGGAAACCCAGTATCCAGCTGTTAGGTTTTGTGTAGCAGAGCGGTCAAGGACGGAGGGTGGAGTTGGTACAAGAAGCCTCCCGTTAAGGCCCTTATAATCTGCAGACTCACTTTCTGAGAGTCATTGACCTATAAGAACATCTAGCTTGTTGCTACAATAAGCTACTGCGGGCTTCGTAAACAGCCTGTTGATTCAGGAACTATGCATGTGATTCAGGAACAGGCCAGTTATAGTGAAAACAAAGTGTGCCTGGGTTCCAAAGAGAACTCGATCAGCAAGGTCCCATGCAGACAAGGAGCATAAAGCTAAAGGCAGGGCACAACTGATGCGTTGCAGTCTTCCACATGAGAGTAGCACGTGGCCAAACCCAGAAAGGAGTTAACTGGATGAAGCAGGAGGAAGTGGCATGCGCCGTATACAAAGAGTAAGAGGACCCAGAGAGTGGGCGAAGGCTCTGAAAGTCAGAATGAAAGTCAAACAGATGCGTCAGTAGCAATCATGAAATACTGTGGTGTGTTGGGAGTTCTTTCCAGTTAAAATAACGCAGATTATGATGAGGTTGTCATCTTCTGGACAGTTTTAAGATAAATCTGCTTTATTCTCAGTTTTGCAAAAGCACTGTCTTGGCGCTTCATTCATTCATTCGTTCATTCATTCATCAAACATCTGCAAGTCCCTTTTTTGGTCTTGATGTGACCCTGAGTACTAAGTATAGGACAATGAGTAGGAGATCATCCCTACCTTGGCAAGTTGACAGTGCCTTGGAAAATACAAGAAGCAAGCATTCAATGCTCACATGTTATGATGAGCGCTAGCAGAGAGTATAAAAAATGCTCTAATGCCGAAATCAGAGCACAGAGCCAGGCAAAGTCCATCGGATGGACAGAAAAACAAAAGAGAAGCCCTGGGCAGGAAGCCCGGCCTGGCCTTGGCCCCACTACTGATCAACAGGGCCGAACCATTCCCTGCTCTGGGAAGTCCAGTGGAGACTGGAAATGCATGGGGACATTTAAGGTATACGCTGGCTCCGTGATTCTAGTCCAGGCCAAAGACGGTCATGGTTTGTAGAGCCTCTGAGCTGGGAAGAACCTGAAAGATCTTTCCCGTCCACCTTTCCGCAGAAACCTGGAGTTCCAGGAGGCAGACAGTGAGGCTCTGATGTTCATTCAGACTTTCTCGTGGGCCTGGAGCCACACCCTGGGCACCAGGAACCTCACCCCGCTCTTGATCACCCCATGTTTTGCCTCCGGCTGCATCATCTTTCCCTTGCTACACCTTCTTCTCCTGGAAAAGTTCCTCCTCCCACTTTAAAGCTCATTTTGTCTCGTCAATGGTGTTGCATTTACCTGTTTCGTGCAGTTTTCTGCATAACTTGTACAATTTTTGAAGGCGGGGCTCTGTCTTTCCCAGCCCTGGATTATAATCACATAGCACTAAGTGCATGTGTATGTGTGTGCATGTGTGTGCTTCCTATTCAAGAATACGTTAAATGATGGAACTGACCATACTATTTAGCCTAAATAAATCTGTATTTTCTTTCATTAGAGCCATAAAGCAGTTGGAAAATGAAGAGAGGAAGACGGCTGGGGAGCCTTGGCAGAGCAGGTGGATGTCTGAAAGTGAAGGTGGCCCTGATCTTATGAGGGGGTGGTGTTTGTAGGAACTCCCAGGTCCCCTGAAATCCCACTGGCTCTGCCAGTGTTTAGTCTCCAGTACTGTAGACTCAGAAACTCTGCCTCCTGAAGGTCCCAGGGTTAATCAGACTCGGGGATGCTGATCCAGTCTAGCAAAGCCCCCAAGACATTGGTGTCTGTAACCGGAATGGTGATTTATTAATTTGCAGGGGGGACTGCATCTGTGAGAAAGACCAGACATTCGCAATCGCTCCCACCAGGCAAGCCCCGTGGGAGTGAAGTCATAATCACAGGGCTGCTTGATGAGCGCGCCACCCAGGCAGAGAGATGCAGGGAAAGGAATAAGATGTCTGTGACATCAGGCTAGAACAACTGGGTGCTTCTCACCTTGCAACTGGGCGGTGTCCAGGACAGGCTGCACAATCTCCCTCCGGCCACTGCTGGAGCTGCAGGGATTAGACGTGATCTGGAGAAACCTGGCTGAGGGGCCAGCCCAGGGCAGGTGCCCTCTAAATGGAATGCTGTCATGTTCACCGCAGGACACTTCGCCATGGATTTCCCCTGTCCAGGCTTCACTGGAGTGGAGATGGCCTTCGGTGCCTTCAGCCCGGCTCGCCTACTGCTGTGCAGCGATGGTTTCCAGGAGAAAGGTTGTCCCACGCTCTGGGTCTCACTTCTCTTTTATTCCCCCTGGCCCTGGGAGGATGCCCCGCGCTGCTATTCCTGGGCGTCTCCAGGTATGGGAAGGTCCACGGTTCCAGGGCTGGTGGTTAAGCGCCTCATCCTGACATCTCACTTCCGAGCAAGACTCTCGGGCTCTCGCACTATCTGTGTCTGTCAACACGGACACCACAGTAATCCAGAGCTCGTCTGGGCTTTTACCTGCCCTTCTTTTATTTCCGTTCTCAACTTGTCCTGCGCCCTGGTAAAAGAAAGTTTTTTCCTTGGAAACTCAGCACTAAGATCTGTAATATTCTGCACTACTCCAAATATTTCATTCATAGAGTGCAAATACATTCTCTTATTTTAAGTTTCTGGAGAAAACATCCTAGGACTGTCCCTAGGTCCCCTCTGCACCTTGTCAGAGCAAGTCCAGACTAGGGACCGGACCCATGTAGAACAGACCCAGCCCTTGGAGGCTGCTGTGTTTCCCAGAGGTTATTTGATGACTTAGAGCATCATCTTCGCTTCCTCAGGCTTGTTGAGTTTGCACCCACGAGTGCCCAGGTCTCACTGCGCTTGCTGTGACAGTGCAGCCAAGAATCGCTACTTCTTACCACACACCAGGCCCCGTTTGGGGAAGGGGGGAAACAGAGTGGGCTAAAACTGGACCATATCTTCAAGGAGCTCAGAGTCGATGACACCTCTATATATGGTCAAGTGTGCACAGGAGAAGTAGGAATGCTCTACAGGAACAAAGAAAACAAGTTCATTAAGGTATGGGAATTTTCGGACTCTCAAATAAGAGCACTTCATTAAATCAAGGTATAGTTATTGGAAGTCTAAAATAAATGTGCATCATGGGGGAATATTCAATGGCAAAGACGATGTGCACACCTGCAGATGAATATCCACGTCTGTGCATCAACAATGTCATATGTTTATATTGTACGTCCTACAACATTTTAATCAAGTCAAACAATTTTATTTTCCATCTACGCATTCACTTGGCCATCAAAGCCAGTTTGTACTTGAGGCCTGGTGTTGAAGTTGAGGAGGCAGAGGCACCAAGGTGGCAAGCTATTGAACAAAGTCACCAGTCACCCCCAGAGAGAACAAGATTTTAAGTCTCAGTCCCTGACGGCCAGCTCAGTTACACTCCTGCCGGTCCACACGGCTCCTGCAGCTATCGATTCACCCAAGAGTCAGTCAAAATAATAACATTTCATTTTTTTAAGGTTTTGAAAATTGATTTGGAACTTTTGTCGTTACGTGTGTTGGGTTGCTTAAACTAATTCCATAAACTCTTAAAGAAACAGCCTGGGAGGAAATTGTGTTGCCACCCGTTTTCCAAATGGGCACAGTGTAGGATTCCATTAATGCCCCAGTGACACCCTCTTTTGCAGGGACAAAGCTGATTAGCTTCCATCCCTTTGGAGCTCACGTGGGTGACTGCACTTCCCGGGAGAGCTGGGTGGCGGAGAAACGTGCTTCCCACACATGCCCATAGCAGCCGTGTGCCCTGCGTGGGCACAGCTCAGACCTCCCTCTGCAGAGGGGGAAGGGAACTCGCCGGCGTGGGCGAAGACGGAGGAGGCTGAGAGCCCAGCGAGTTTCCTGGGTCCACAGCAGGGCCTCGCAAGGCTCCGGCTAGAACCCAAACCCCCCCGCCATCTGTACCTCTCCCAAGACGCACTCCTACGTTCTAAACACCCGGGAACTGAACTCCAGGTGAGGGAGCTGACATTTCCCTGGGAGTGTCTGCCTTGCAGAGGAATGTTTTGCAAACATCCTCTCTTGCTTTGCCCACACTCCCTCCCAGCGCCCGGTCTCCTTGCGCTGTGCGCATCCTGGCCCTCCGCCAGCGGCGAGCGCCCTGCCAGGCTGCCATCCACACAGCCGCGCCTGGGAGCGGCTGACCACGGAGTGAGGCTCCTCTCCCAGCCCAGCTGTCTGCTCACGGTCGCTCAAAGCACTGGGACCTTGAGGGAGACAAACCCTAGCCACGAGTTCTGACAGCCTGTCACCTGAGTGAGTCCCTTGGAAAACGCAGTCAGGAGCTTCCTGCCCACTCAGTCCCTGCACAGGACAGGCTGGGCTCCGGGTCTGCTCTGCCCCCCAGCTCCTGGCCTGGCCGGCTCCCTGCTGTGTCCGCCCCTCCACTCCTCCTGCAGCTGGAGTCCCAGGAGGGAGGAATAATAATTAAAGACAACTTTGTGAGTGTTCAAACCGAATAAAACTGTTGTTGTTCATGGCTCCTTTTCTTCTTCTTTTTGCCATCTGGAGCCACAACCTGTCCGGTTCCCGAGCCCAGATCGGCGTCCTGTTTCCTCCCATCACTTGTCTGTCGATCCCCTCGCGGGAGGCTCTCCGCAGAGAAGGGATTTGCTGGTTATTTTTGTCCCCTCCCCTGCACGCCAGAGCCCTGCGAAGCTCGTCGCTGTGTCCTGGCTCCGCGCACCTCCCCAGCTCCCTGCTTTCCATATGCTTGGAAGATATTCCTGCCTCCGCCACCCGGGGGGAAGCTGTGCGCACGGCTGCCCCGTCCCTGTTGCTTCCGAGCCTCAGAGCCACCCGTCGGAAGGGCCAGGGGCACCAGAGCTCGGCGCTGCCCCCAGCTCTGGTTGCAGCCTCAGCTTTAAAGTACATCTGTGAAGGTGACAAAGGAAAACGAGCAGATGAAAATCAAGCAGCAAAATAAAATTACCCTAATCCTAATGGACAAAGGCTTCAAGTCCATGGTTACTGCAAGCAGGTACAATCACCCTGTCCTAGTGAGGGGGAGGACCAGTGTTTGGGGCTGAATTGTGTTTCCTGCAATATTAACATATGTAGAAGTCCTAACTCCCAGTACTTCCGAATTTGACCTTATTTGAAAATATGATCATGTTACCCACGTGATTAAGTCAAAATGATGTCACACCGGAGTAAGGGGGGCCCCTAACCCGATGTAATGAGAGTCTTTACAGGAAGAAAAGAATTTGAAACACACGCACGTGCACACACTACACGCTTGTGCACACACACACAGAGAAGGAAAACAATGTGAGGACACAGGGAGATGCCAGCCAGCCGTGGGATGCTAAAGGCCGAGACCCGAGTGGTGTGTCCACAAGGCGAGGAAAGATGGGGTGGCCAGAAATTGGAGAGAGGAGGAAGGGGAGCCCCCCGGGAGACCTGAGAGGAAGCCTGGCCCTGCCAGCACCCTGATCTCAGACTTCCAGCCTCCAGCACCTCGAGTGAGAGAAGGAATCCCTGCTGTTTCAAGCTACCCAGTATGTGGTCCTTTGTCATGGCAGCCACAGCAAACTAGTGCAGCCAGAGCACAACCGGAGCATGATATCTTCCACACGAATAGTTGTAAAATGTATCCCTTCTCATAAGATTCTGTTGTTCATCCAACAAATACTCATTCAACATTTATTCTTCCAGAATTGCTCAACCCTTTTCTGTCCTTTGACAAATGGCTGTTTTCTTATGACGTGCCCGTCACTGTGGGCATCCGCCAACAAATCGACACCCGTACTCGTTCTCAGGTACCACCGCCAGACGGTCGAGTAAGTCTGCGGGTGTGACGCCCAAGGTCTGAGCCTTCTTTCAGCTGGTGGCGGAGCTTTTCCAGCGTAGTGGGTGCCGTGGCGACTCCCGTCCCTGCAGACAGTCCTCTGTTGTGACCACTTTCCTGGAGGCAGAGGTCGCTGCCCCGTCCACAAGAGGTGTCTCCTTCTTCAGCGCCCCTCTTGGTGAGGAGTGGGAAGCAGCGGGAAGAAGGGCGTTCGAGAAAAATGTCATTGTTGGTCAACTGCTTGGTGCTAGGGACTCTGGCAGGTCCTCAAAAATTGGTTTCTCAATTAAGCCCCCAGTATGATACAGGACCATTTCTCTCATTTCATAGATGAGGAAATCGAGGTTCACAGAAGTGGCATGGCCGGTCTAGAATTTCCCAGCTAGCCACCGGCTGAGCCGCCACTCACCCGCAGCCTCTCCGCCACCCGTGCAGTGCTCTGGCTGCGGCTCTGTACTTCTGGGCTGGGCCAAGTTTTCCTCGTGAACCCTGCACCTACGGGCTCCTGCAGCGCTCCCCGTGGAGTGAAGAACTCGGCCTCACCCAAAGGTAGGTTTGTTTTTTTTTGCTCCTGGCTTCTAGGAGGCAATCTATAGCTCACCCGGTAGGAGTGTCTTTGTTTAGAGCAGGGGGTCGGGGGGTCGGGGGCTGGATCATCTGCTCCTGAGAGGGTGGGAGCTGGCCGTGCAAAACAAACAGCAGAGAATTCAGAGTGGCGTTATAGCAAACAGGACCGGGAAACAAACCGAGAGCCACAGGAAACTGCTACAAAACAGGCTCTTATTATGCCGGTGGGCTTAGGGGGGGCTCGTCACCAAATTTTGAGTAAATGGGGTTAAAAATATGTTGGCATTTTAAATATATTTTGTTATGAGGAAATTGGTGGTTATAGAAGAAAAAAAAATGGTCATAAGTGTTGTATGAGATACTGATTATAAAAGTAGCTTACCCATGCTATTTTGTAGTTCTGCTATTATAAGATAGAAGGTATAAAGTTTGTATAAGGTTGAGGTGTAGTCGAATGTTTTTTTGTAGTTGCTTAACCATGCTGTTACTAGCAGGGGAGTGCAAACAGTGGGGCTTTTCCCTGACACTGGGGCTTTGGATTATGAAGCTTCTGTTCACCTGGAGGCTGAAATCAACCACGTGGCAACCATTCGATCCATCAGTGCTACTCAACAAAATTCCGCTAAAACCCTGGACAGCGCAGCTCAGGAGAGCTTCCCTGGGTGGCCGGACTGTCCGTGTGTCACGGCACAGCAAGGCCAGGAGGGCAGCGTGGACTGACACCAGGCGGGAGGACAGGACTCTGCCCTATGCCTTTCCTCCTTCAGCTGACTGTGATCTGCACCCACTTCCTGTGATAAGCCCGAGCTGTGAGTGTAACAGTTCTGTGAGTCCATCTAGTGAACTCTCAAAACAGAGGGTGGTTTGGGGACCCCCAGCCTTCCAGCTGGTGACAGAAGTGAGGAGGGCCCTGGGGACCTGGCCTCTCACCCTCTGTCAGCTGGTACTCTCGTCCCCTACGCTTACAGCGAACTTTTCACACTGGTCTTCTAGGTCGTTGCTCAATTGGTAAAGCACACTTAATAAGGAGCTTCTATGAAGCAGGCCCCCCACGCCCACATAGTGGAGGACACCTGGCTTTCAGGACATCACATTCTAGCTCTCGGTATGCTCAGCCATGTCCTCTGGGTTTCAGGAGGGCACGACTCGGGTTATGGATCTAGTTTCAGAAGAGAATCACAACTGTCTTTGTCTGCCCAGGCTGCTGTGATAAAATGCCATGGACCCGTGGATGGCACGAACAATAGAAACGTATTTTCTCAGAGCTCTGGAGACTGGAAGTCCAGGGTCTGGGTGCCCTTGGTCAAGTTCTGGAGAGACTTCTCTCTTCGTGCCCTGGAGACAGACTCTGTCTCCTATGTGTTCATGTGGCTTTTCCTTGGTGCATTTACAGAGCAAGAGTGGGCCGGGAGAAAGGCCCCTGGTGTCTCTTCCAATGAGGGCACTAATCCCAGCATGAGTGCCCCACCCTCATGGCCTCATGCACACCTGATTATTTTCTCAAAGCCCCATGTCTGACTGCCATCACACTGGGGTCACGGCTTCCACATAGACATTTGGGGAGACACAGTTCAGTGCCCATAGTTACTTTAATCTGAGGCGACCCAGAGGGCTTAGAATGAGATTGGGACGTATGGGAACGAGGTCTGGGGTCTGAAGCCAGTGTCTGTAGGGTGGCCCCCAGGGCAGGCACTCACGTCTCCTCCTGTCTTTAAGTGGCCAGTACGTGCACCAGGAGACACGGGAGACAGGGGACAGCACACGTCTTCGTCAGCAGAGGACAGAGTTCAGTCAATGCCCCTGCGCTCTTTGGTTTTCCTCTATCCTGTGGCCAACCATTAGGAAAATGAGAAGGGAAAGTCCGCGCTTCCGCCCGGTGTGCGCGTTCTCGCGACTCCCACCTGCTGGAGGCGGTTGCTAGGAGACTGGCCGCAGCCTGCAGACTCTGCCGAGGAGAAAGGCACCCCTCGCCCCTGGAGTCATCCTTGAAATTCACAAAGCACTGCGCTGCAACCCGTGGGGAAGCATTGGGGAAGTTAATGGCAGCATTTCACAGAAAGGGGACTGGAGATGGGAGAGGTCAGGTGGCCAGCTGGGCACAGCACCGGGTTGGGCCTCAGAACCGGCTCTCCAGGTGCCCAGGGAAGCGCTGTCTCCACTCTGCCACACTGCCTTCCAGGAGAGGGGCCTCGTTCACAGCCAGGAGAGTGGCAGACTCCCATAGTCTGCCCGTTTGTGGGGGGGACCCTGGAAGAGCGTGTGCCCTCGGTACACGCCTTCTTTGGTGTGTTCTCACGGGATGGCGGGGTCAGAATCAACACCTGCTTCTGCTGGAGAGGGAGGGGCAGACGATGCAGACCCACGGCTGCCTTCCACAAGCTGCCGGGTTTCAGCCTGCTCCAAGTGGAGACAGAAAGGGTGTGAAACTCACGTGGGGAGGGATCATTACATGTGGCAACGTGAAATGTCTTTTACCCTTGGTCTTGGCCTCATCAAAATGCAGAGGGTGAGGATGACACTCGATGTCCAGTCTGGTCAGTGTCTGGACAATGGCGCCCCTCTCAGAGAGATGGGACAGGCGAAAAAGCAGCAGGTTTACGGAGAGCATTTCCCAGATCTCCCATTCCCCAATTTCTGGCATGCGGAGTGTGAACGAACCGTGCGGAGTGTGGATGGTGGTGTCCACGGGGCTGGTGGGTGGGTCCCGGGGGGGACCGAGCCTCGTGGAGGACCAAGGGGGAAGCAGAGGCTCCGGCCACGCTATGGTGGGAGGAAGACTGAAAGGAGGGCAGGGAAGGGAAGAGGCAAATAAAGACCATACTTTCAAGAATTTTGGTAAAGAATAGCAGGATATGAATGAAACGGAGTCAGAGTATTTCACCAGTGGAGCGTGGTGAGTAAGGGGACCAACTCAGCCCAGGCTGCCTGCGCTTGAATTTTGGCTCTGCCTATTTTCCACGGTGCGACCTTGATAGAGTTACTGAACCTCTTTGTGCCTCAGTTTCCTCATCTACAAAGTCACAGTGACGATGCTGCTGGTGATACGCTGTTTCGCAAGTTTTTGTAAAGGACAGGAATGTTCATAGGTGCAAAGTGCTTGGGGGGTCGCCTTGTCCGTGATAACCCAGGGTAGCGTTAACTCGTATCAATCACACAAAAAGCTGAAATATGGGGAAGGAGGGAGGTCCGGTAGTAGCTTTGGGGGCAGATGCAATGTTGAGGGAAGACTTTTTCAGGATAAGGAAAGCGGATGGTGAGTTCTGATTGCTCTGGTACAATCCTGACTTTCACTTTCTAGCTAGGTCCACTCACGTCCTGAAATCGCAGGGGACAGGGGCTTTCACACAGAGGATATGAGGAAATGACAGGAGAGAGGGCGGATCTGCAGAGCACTGGAGAAATCCCTGAGCTCAAGTCTTGCCTCAGCGATTGGAGGGCCAGTCTTGCATTTCACCTCAGTTCCTTAGAATTTGTGGCAGCAAGAACCTCTCAAATGTGAGTTTGAAAACCACCAAAGATAATGAAGTTTTCTTTGGCCAAACATTTTGGTCTCCTCCATCCTTGCTGCAGATAGCCACCTGAACATCATCAGATGCGAATTTGAAATCTGTCTTCTCTGATCCATGTTCATCACACGTTGAAAATTTGCCGGAGATCCCTCCTCAGCTGTTGACAAGGACGTGGGGAATCGGAACACTGGGATGCCATCGGCGGGAATGGAAAATGCTATGCTACGGCCGCTGGAAAATGGGAGGGCAGCTCCTCAGAGAATTAAAGATATAATTACCATAGAATCCAGCAATTCCGCTTGTGAGGGTATATCCAAAAGAACTAAAGTAAGGGTTTTGAACAGGTATTTATGCACCTGTATTCACAGCAGCATTATCCATAATAGCCAAAAAAATGGAAGCAACCTCATATAGCATTTATATCTATTATATTATTACATAGATAAAATTTGAGGAAATTATGCTAAGTGAAATAAGCCAATTATGAAAAGACAAATATTGTATAATTCCACTTACATAAGGTACTTAGAATAGTCAAATTCATAGAGACGGAAAATAGGATGATGGTTTCCAGGGGCTGGGGGAAGGGGGGTGGAAAGTTGTCGTTTAACGGGCACGGAGTTTCAAGTTTGCAGGACGACAAATTTCTGGGGATTGGTCGTACAACAATGTCAACCTACTGACCACCACCGAAGCATACACCTGGAAAGGGTTAAGATGATACATTTTAGGTGATGTGCATTTTACCATGATTAAAAATGAAAGCAACTTTTCAGGGCTACCATGACAAGAGAGTCGCACCTCCGGCCTCGTGGGGTTCCCAGTGCCGCACGCACATGGCGGAGCCGGTCGGCGCGGGGCGAGGGGCCGGCAGCCCACGGCGAGACTGGGCGGGCGGGGTCCCCGGAGGGCTCCTGAGGGGAAGGACTTCCCCACAGTATCCTAAGGACCAAGTAGGAGACAGTCAAATAAAGGAGACAAAAATATGTTAGGACGTCAAAACCATATGTGCAGATTCCTGGTGCTATTCGGAAGCCGCACATGTCTGTGTGGGGCTGGCGCACGGGGTGGGAGTGGAGGGGTGTAAAACGTGGGGTTTGTCTGGATTTATCCAGCATCTGCTGTGTCCAACCTCAGGAGAGAGAAACTTGTGGACATAAGGTGACTGCTTACAGCAGACACAGCAGAAACGTGACTGAGCCCCCAAGTTCCTTCCCTGGGGAAATTCACTGTCAGAAATTCTGTCCCGAAAGGCACAAGAGTGAACCCTGTTCCGCTCCAGAAAAGGTTTACATTTGTTGGTTTCAAGAAAATACAACTTCATGCCGCCCGAACTATCTGTTATTATCCATCTTTCATTTACTGGTTGAATAAGCACTTATTAAAGTAACCAAGCCAAGCTGTACGATGACTTCCTTTCGGGACCCTAATGAACACAGAGGGAGGGAGAAATCATAGGCATTTGTGGTTTCTTGAAACTGCTCCAACTTTGAGGTTTGATGTAAATAAAATTTTTTTTTTTGCAACTTCTGAATCCAACTCTATGCATTTACTTTAAATATACATGTTTTTTAAAGGAAAATGTAGGCCTTCAGAGTTGAAGTAAAGCTACACAATAAGTAGAGCTGTTATGGATTATAGGCAATAATTACAAAAAGAGGCATAGAACAGAAGAACAGCTAACTTGAGAGTGTTCTCACATACCCTTTTTAAACCCACTGCCACTTTCTTCAGGACAAAAGGAGAACCCATTTCTCCGTTTTCTAGTCAATATCGTAACAACAGAAATTGCGAGCCTAGTAGATCCTGAGCACTCTACTAGGTGCTGGGGTGTGTGTATGTGTGAGATAGAGAGACAGAGAGAGAGAAAGAGAGAGAGAGAGAGAGAGAGAGAGAGAGAGAGAGAGAAGGCAGAGAAATAGAAGAGACAGAGGGAAGACAAAGAGAGAAATAGGAGAGAGGGAAAACATTATTAGATTCTAGTAGGGAAGAAAGAGGTACACAACGCATGTCTTCAAAAAGTTGATGATGGCCGGGTGCGGTGGCTCACGCTTGTAATCCTAGCACTCCGGGAGGCCGAGGCGAGCGGATTGCTTAAGGTCAGGAGTTCAAAACCAGCCTGAGCGAGACCCCATCTCTACTATAAAAATAGAAAGAAATTAATTGGCCAACTAATATATATATATATAAATTAGCCAGGCATGGTGGTTTGTGCCTGTAGTCCCAGCTACTCGGAAGGCTGAGGCAGCAGGATTGCTTGAGCCCAGGAGTTTGAGGTTGCTGTGAGCTAGGCTGACGCCATGGCACTCACTCTAGCCTGGGCAACAAAGCGAGACTCTGTCTCAAAAAAAAAAAAAAAAAATAGTTGATGATAATAAATTCTGTTTTCATTAGAGTTTTAAACTGCTGCATACAGAGAAAGGTAAGATAAATTCTAAGAGCCAGGGGTGGAAGAGGAAAGGGATGAACTGCAGAGGGAAGGAGGAGTCTGCGTGGAGGGAGTGGGAGCGGAGTCTTTTCTGGGTGTCCCCACCTGCAGGTGCCACCTGTCAGAGGCTGGCCCGCACTGTTAAGGTGGCTGAGAGGATGGGCGGGTCGGGAGATGAACAAATGATTCATTTGTGATGAATCAGGGAGGGAAGTGAACAAATGATTGACTGGGTCTGTTAGAGTCAGGTGCTTGCAGCATGTGAGAACATATTTGGAAATGCTTTGAATTTATACCCCATTTATATATTGGCTGATAAAGTTTGAGGCAGAAGGGAGAGGGCACTGAGCTCCTACTGCAGTGACAACATTTTTCTTGGCATTTTCTACCACTGATTGCTCACACTGGCCCTGTGGTGGTTAACTACAGCTGTCAACTTGACAGGGTGAAGGGAGGCCCAGGTAGCTGGTAGAGAACTGTCTCTGGGTATGTCTGTGCGGGTGTGTCCAGAGTACATGAGCATTCGATTCGCTGAGTACCAAAGATCTTCCCTCCCTCCTGTTGGGGAGCACCATCTGATAGGCTGAGGCCGGGATGGATCAAAAAGGCAGAAGAACAGCAAAGTCTCTCTCTCTTCAGGAGTTGGGACACTTTTTTCTCTTTCCCTTGGACATCAGAACTCCAAGTTCTCTGGCCTTCAGACACTAGGACTTGCACCAGCCTTCCTCCCCCGCTGTACCTGGTGGCTCTCGGGCCTTCTCACGAGGACACAGAGCTGTGTCATCAGCTTACTTGGTTCTGAGGCCTTCATGTTTGGACTGAGCCACCTTACTGGGTTCCTTGTTCTCCATAGTCACGTGAGTCCCTTCCCTTAATCAATCCCCTCTCATAAATATCTCTCTGTATGTGTCCTGTTGGTTCTGTGTCTCCGGAGGACCATGACGCACAGTAATTCAAGCCCCCTGAGCTAGACATGGTTCTCTGCATTTTAAAGATATCAAAACTGAGCCTCGGGAGCCTCAATAAATTGCCCAAATTCACTGTACTATCAGATAGAGAGCCCCGTGTGAGTCCAGGACTGTGTAACGTGCACTGGACCAACAGCCCAAGGATCTGAAGCTCCTTAGGAGAAAGAGCAAAAATCAAATTTGATATTGGTGAGAGTTCGAAAGGGCATTGTTTACTTGCATTGTTTACTTTATGACAACGTGGGCAGTGTTTAGGGAAAACAGCAAGAAGAAGAAGCAGGAGTGGGCTGAGGAGCTATTACCGCCCTGCAGTGGACAGTCCTACAGAGAGTGCCACGTGGAAAGGGACCCTGACAAGAGCTGTAGAAGGAAGTTGGCACCTGTAGCCCCTGCATGAGGGCAGCTGAGCATACGCCCCTCACACACCTGGATCTCTTGCAGAAGGCAAAGGAGCCATGTGTGCAGGCTACACGCATGGATCTTGAGCACATGACACAGTGGGAGGGAGGGTGGGCAGGGCTGGAAGGGCAAGTGGAAGACACACAGGCTTCGATTCCAGCCTCCCTTTTCTGTGCATTGTCTCCTCAACCTGCTGCTTCGACAGTCTCATAAGTCTCCCTGTTAAAAATGTCTGCCGTGTGGTACGGTAGATGGTTTGTTGATAAAGACGGGACAGTTTAGTTCAAGTTTAGATGGAATTACTTTAAGAAAAGGCTCATTTTAGAATTCACACTTTCAAACAAACTTTCTGTTTTATGGGTGCTAGTTTCTTTAAAAAAAAAAAAAAGTCAACAAACCATAACACTGAAAACATTGTTTCATGCTAGCTTATTACAAACTGCCTCGCTGAGCAGATTGTACATTTATACTCTATGGTGGGACTTAACATGCACTAGGATAATGATGGAAAAATGAAATGAATTTCAACAAATAATCAAGGATGCAGCTTCAAAAGACTAGTGGAATTCTTGGTGCAATAATCTGCTTTTTTTTCTAAGTCATGTATATTTTATGAGTCTGAAACAACTGATTCCAATAAGTCTTTGGGCTATGGAAGCAGAAAAGGAACACGATGTAATGTAGCATGGCATAATATATGAAGCAATCACTCAAACAGAGCTTGCGGTACATGCGTCGATAAACTTCTACTGTATTGAAGCCAGTGAGGTATAGGAGATACTCAGGCAGAAGATGTTTATTCAATGCATTGTAAAAAATCCATTTTTCTTCAGCTTGCCACATGTGCCTGAGAGTTATTACTAATTCATCATGGAAAAACAGCTACCCCTGTGATATAAGCAGACAAAACTGGATAATTTCTCATCTTGCTCTTTGAACCTTGCTAAGACGGTGTGGACTTGAGACGCTGACGATCGTGGACCGTGGAGTGGGCCCTTGCTTTGGCTCAGTGGAGGCTGGCATAGCGCTGAGAACATTGGCCTGGCTGTCAGGAGACTCGGGGTCTATTCCCGGCTCTTCCCGGAGCTCGCTGTGCCTCCCACCTCCAGCCTCATGGGAAACCTGAGAGAACGTGAACTTGGCAGACCCTTCCAGAAACCCAGTGTGATCTCAGGTGTGCCGGCAAATCCGCATCACATTCCGAGGTGTCTCCTCGGGGCCAGCAGCCTGCTGGTCTCACGGTGGAGAACGTGCACTCTTCCTGGGATTTGACTGACGGCAGCGCATCTCTACTTGCCTCGGGAGGGCTCAGGCAACAAAGGTGAGTACAGTGACTTGTAAGGTCCATAGCGACAGCTCTGGGACAATTTTCAAATGTAAGTAATTGGAGAATCTTATGGAATGGTGGTGGTTTTAGATCTCCATTACTGCATAACCAATTGCACAAACTTAGGAATTAGGATTTATTATTTCATGGTGACTGTGGGTCAAAAAGCCACGCATGGCTTGGCTGGGCTCTCTGCTCGGCGTCTCACAAGGATGTGCTCAAAATATCAACCAAGATATCTTCTCTTTAGAGGACTGATGGGAAAAGATCTGCTTTCAAGCTCCCCCGGTTGTGGGCAGCATTCACTTCCACGTGGCTGAAAAACTCACGGTTGCTGACTTCAAATCCGGCAGGGGACCATCTCCCTCCATAGAGAAGTGGTTCCTTCTTTCAAGGGTTCTCACTGGCTGTGCCCTGCCCCAGCACCATCTCCCTTTTGATGAAGGCCCCAACTGATTAGGACACTTCCTTGCATTTGCAAAATCCCTTCCCCTGTGCCTTGTAACAGAGCCTAGTCATGGCGGTGGCACCCTTCTTAGCCACAGCTCCCTCCGTGCTCAAGAACAAGATCCCAGGGCACATCTGAGAATGTGAATTCACAAATGAGAATTCCTACCCTAAATCTAAAACAAATACTTTATATATTCCATTCATTCTGTAGGACCAGGTGCTCTTATGCTACTTCCTTGAGAAGCATTCACAACCGATGCCTCATCTCTGAACTCTTCCACGCTGGCTAACCCAGCTCTCGGGGTTCCACTGCAGGCTGCGTTTTGCTGACACTCTACCATTTCTCTGATTGGTTTCTCCAAATCATCTTCAATTTACTTAAGAGCAGAGGTCAGGACTCTTAAATCTTTGTATTTATATTTAGCACGTTAACTTATATACAGTCGCTGCTCAGTAATTCATGATTGATTGCTAGTATTATAAAAGTACTTGATGTCCACAGTTCTGCAATGTTTGTATGTCACATTCATATGCTTTATTTCACCTAATAGCTCAACGAGGTGAATTTGGTAGAAATTAATATATAATTTTTGAGGTAATTTATTGAAACATGGTTTAATAGCCAAGAAAGGAAAGATGTACTTCAAATTAGTTATGTTGTAAAACACGCCACATGTAAGCAAAAAAAAAAAAATGTAGAAAATCATTTTTGCCTAAATGATACCTGCCTTGGCTTATACTTTTTACAACTACTAGACTATTTCTAAAACAGTAAAATCCCACTTTTTGTTTGCTTACCAAGCTCTCTGTTTTATTAATGCTGAATAAAAAGGGCATTTTTGTATTTAAGAAAGCAGCTTTGGGGGGGGGGGGGGCTGAAAGAGACCCCGTGAGTGATCGGTGCAGACGAGGCTGCTCCCATTTGTACATGTGTTCTTCAGTTTTATCACCTCCAGACATACAATTTTAAAATGAAAATATTCAAATAGTGTAGAATTGTTTAATGTGGCAGAACTCTAATGCCATGAGAGAAAATAAATGCAAATCTACGTATTTCATTAAAATATAGATAAAATGGAATGCTGCCATAGTAAATGACTCACTGGAAAGGTCACAAGGCACAAAACGTGACCACTACTGACCACTGCTGAACATTTGTGCCTCTTCCTTTACATCCACTCCGTGGCTCACCAAGTGTTTCCCGAGATGCAGAAGGGCTGTGGGGACACGGGAGGCGTGTGCCTGAGCCCTGACCCGATGCAGTTGGACCCTCACTGGGGCCCCGTGCAGTGAGCTGTGATCACAGGACATGGGCAGGGGGGGCACAGGGAACAGCAAGTTGCATGTGGAGCCCAGAGGAAAGGCACTGACCCTGAAAAGGGAAAAGAGGACATCTTATTTGAAAGTTAAAGTAAAGAAGGGAGAGAACCACATTCTAAGCAGAGGACATAGCACTTACAAATGAACAGAGGTGTGAGAAGTGCCCAAGATAGATTGAGAAAGCCGTAATTTGGTAGGGCCAGAGTAAGCTGGGAGGGGGCAAGGAGGTGAGAGCTTGCACTGCAAAAAACAGGCAGAGGAAGAACCTAAGTGGCTGTGTGTGGAGCTCTGGGACACAGAGTAAATGTAGACTCAGGGTACTCTGTGTATCTATCTGTACATGCGGTACACTGAGTCATTCAGGCATGCCCAGCACCATAGAAATCCACTGAAAGATTTTCATCACATTTTTAATTGTGAAAAAATTCACCCTGAAAGTCACAGTAAGGATAAAATTCAAGGATGTGAGAGGTGGAGACACAGCTATTACCAAGACTGTGATTGTGGTAACAGGACTCAAATAGTATCAGCCATCATTAACTAAAGCCGTGATATTGGAAAGGGGGGACTTAATACATTTTTTTGTGAAACAGAATCCATAGACTTGGGTGGTTAAATCAATATTTTTGACATTATGCTATGGGAAATCGAAAGAGAAGAAAAAGGCGAGGCTAGGATTTCTGGCTTAAATCTTGGGACTTTCATCATGATAGGAAACACAGAAACAAACAGATAGTGTAGGAAAAGGACGGAGTTATTTTTCATAATGTTGGATTGGGGGACCCGAATGGAGATGTGGTTTGGGCAGTTAGACGCCCGGCAAGGTCTGGAGCTTGGAGCAGGGCTTTAGGCAGTGCCAAACTTGGGAGTCACCAATACACACACAGGGATGGAGGTGTAGGTTTGGATTAGATTAACCAAGAACAATGTATGAGTGGGAGGAGAAGAGACAGGGTCCAAGGGAATCCTACATCAAAGAGTGTAGTGAGAAGAGAAACGCCGAAAGAGTTCCAGACGGAGTGGCCACCAGCGTGGCCCAAGGACGGCTGCTGCGGGAGTCCCCGGCAACCCGACATCCTCCACTAGCTTCCTGAACTCTTGAGTTTATGTCAAGGTGCCAATTAGATGCCGTTTCCGCTCTGCTCAGGGATTTTAATGGTTCCCCGTTGGCCTGAGAGCAAGCACAGTCAGTCTGCACAGAGCTGTCGTGAGGAGCAACCTTCCGCTCCATCTTCTGGCATCTTCCCTGCACAAGCACAGGCACGCTCTTTCTCTCTGCCCCACCCCTGCCTCATGCCAACCATGTTCCCCCAGCAGCTCTGTGCATGTTTCGCGTCTCAGTCCAGGCATCCTTTCCTCGTGGAAACCCTCCCAGAAATTTCCAAGGATGGCTGTGCTCCTCTCTTCTGTGCCTTCACAGATTTCACCAGGAAGAAAAACGGTCCAAGCGATGCCTTCAAAGATGAAATGCAGGAGTGAACTGAAGGGACTGAGGCTCTGGGGACCACGCGACCAGTGTAGTTTGGAAGCTGCAGGAGCCCAGGCCCAGGGGTGCTGTGGTCCTGGACTAGAGCAGTTTGTCTGCTACAGTTGTCTGGTGGCAAGCAGCAGACACCAAACCAGATAACAAGCAAAAGGGGAATTGGAGGAAAGACAGTGGCTAGCCCAATAATCCTACAGAGCAGCTGGGGAGCGGGGACATAGTAGAATATCAGGTCTCGTAGGCCATCAAAACCCTCTCACCAAAGCACTGGGCAGGAGCCAGGAACTACTGCAGTCTTTCTCTGCCACTTGGCTCAGACTTCAAAGTCTGGGAAGAGACAATGGGATGGGTCTATCTTGGATCACACGTCTGATTCTTTGGGGAGAAGAGAGGACACTTTTTAAAAGCAGTGCCACCTGTTCACTGTTGCATCCAATGAAGAGAAGTAATTCCCTGGAGGAAATGAAGCAATGAAGTAATACCCTTAAGAAAACGAAAGGTTACTCCCTAAGAAGGAAATGATTCTTAGAAGGGAGAGTCAAGAAATAGGAAGGGTTTAGTCAATAGGTGGAGGGATGCAGGCTAAATGGTTTTTTTGTTTAAAGCACTAAGAAATGGTGACTCTGCAGGGTAAGGAGTCAGAGAAGGGACTTCTGTTATACCTGTTAAGAAGGAGAAACTATCAGGTGCTTGTGATGATCGTACCTGAGAATGTTGTCACGTTTAGGAAGCATCTGCATTTTGGCTAAAGCATGGTCTCACTTTCCTTCAAGAGATTACAGGCAGGGACATGGTCACATTCTCAAATGTCATGCTGCTCTGCCTCCAGATTTTGTTTACTGTAGGGATCAGACACGAGGAATGGTGTGCAGTGACCTTCTGGAGACAGAAACTGGTTCGACGGGTTTGGAAATGTAAAGAGCAGGTGAGCTCCTCCGTGTGGAAACACACCATTGGAGTCAGTAAGACCAAGCTTGATTTTAAAATTCATTTCTGGAGAAAGGGATGGATAACCCCAAATTAGAATCTATGTGATGCTCTCAGGAAAGGAGCCGCAGATAAGAAGGGCTGGATTTCTGATCTGGGAGCTCCGACTTGGCCTTGGATTAGTCGTGTGACTCAGAAAAAGTCCCTTAGCTTCCCTCACTGTAAAGTGTTTTGTTTTGCTAAAATCCAAGGTCTCTTCTTGACTGTGAATAACATCATCCAATTTTATCTATATATAATATAATCATACTTAACGCTGTTGACCATTTTATTGCAGATTCTTCATTTCCCTGATTTTAGACCCAAAGTATTCCTCTTATATTGTCTAGTCATCACGTATAGATAATGGAATTGCCTGTCTCCAGAAAACTAGAAGTTATAAAGCAAAACATTCAAGGTGATTGAGCTCAAATTCAGTTTTTAAACACACATTTAATGTACAGACAAAGTGGGCCAGACATTGAGTTGTACCCTGGTTTAAAAAGAAAAAAAAATATATTATCTTTACTCTGATGAGGAAATGTCAAAACCAAATATTTATAAAGCTCATTTGAAAAATCATTTTGAATGCCTGAAGTTAAGAGGAAAAATGTTAGTGACGGATGACCTAATACAGAGAGAAAGTTATAGGGAGGTTTATTCGTATTGCAACCTTGACTCTATCATTTCCTTGAAAAATCTTTCCTTTGGGGTGATACATTCTCTCCAGCAAACACATTCAAGAAGATTCAAGGAAACCCTGCGATCACCGTGAATAGTGTAGATAATAGTGTGTACCTATTAAATAAATAAATATTGGTCCCAAAGCGTTTGGCTCCAGATCCCAGTGACAAATGTTTTCTTTGAATAATTATATATCATAAGTTGTGCCTGACCATTATTGAAGAAGTTGAAGTGACCTCCATTGAAACAGAACCATGTTACGTGATTCGGTTTACAGGGACAACTCAAGGAACTTCACGAAGCTGCTCCTGGTTGCACCTGAGCAAACATCCCTTTCTGTGTGGCTGGGCAGGCCCGTCAGCCGGGAGCAGAAAATGCTGAAAGGTGAGAGGGACTGATGTCTCAAAACTTGCAAATCTAAGCCAGGAAAACCGAGGGTGCTACGTGCAGAGAGTGGACAGGAGCAGAACGGGAAAATCAGAGGACACAAGCATGAATGGGGCCAGATCAGACTGCGTGGGTGTTCTGTGTGGCCAGGTGGAGACCGTGTGAGCACCGTCCGTGGGGCTGACGTCATGGCTTTCCGCGCCGGCGCTGAGCTGTGAGCTGTCTTGTTCAAACCAGACCAAACCAATGGAATCTATGGCACAATATCTTCACTTTTTTTCTATAAGGTCCCCCAAACTTGCTACACGTGGGTTGCAAAATTGACTCTTTACTTCCTAGAAATTAACAGAGAAGAAAAAAAAAAGAGCAGTTATAAAATTCACAGATACATGAAAATAAAAAAAGGAAAATGTTCTCTTTTCTATCCACGAGAAACAAATCTATATATAGTACTAAAATAATAAAGAGGACACCATGTAATAGAATGTTTAACATTTACAACAACGTTTGTAAGGTTGATGCAATGCAGAGTTCCAAAGTCCTGTTTTATGTAATATGTTTCTGCTGTGTACTTTCTATGTAATATGTTTCTGCTGTGTACTTTCTGAAGGATTTCTGCTGTGTGTAGCAGTCAGCATGTTTGTTCAAAACAGCACAGGAACGACTGTGCTGTTGGGGCCATGTGTACGACTTCCCTACCGGAGTCTACCTTGCTTGAGGTCAAGAAGAATGTCCAATGTTTCATTCTTAAGCAGCCGTGTAACTGTATCCACAACGTGAACCTCACCGCGTCTCCTATAATGTGGATGTAAGGTTCAGTAGGACTGCTTAATGTATGTGCATAAAACACACACACAGCATTTTTGTAAACAATAAAGCATTATTAATAGGGTCCTAATGTTTATGCATTTGGATCATCATTCCTGACCACCTGGGATTGTCTGTCCCTTGTCTCGGGTCTGATAGCTGGGAGGGAGTCATTTTATAGCTACTTTCCCCACCCCGGGTGTCCTCACACTTACCCACACTGAAACGCATCTGCCACTTCCCACCCCCTCAACCGTCCCTTTCGCTGCTGTCTATCCCTGTCAGCTTGACGCCTTCCCATTCAATGGCTTTTTTAGCATTGTCTGCAAACTTGCGAATGACACAGTGCACCCCCTCTTCCGGATTAATAAGTAAAATAAGGAATAAGATTCATCTTGACAAGTAGTTTGTAAAATGTCCACTTATACTTAAAACGTCTTTAAAGGAACTTGTTTTTATTGTCTGTGGCGGAATTGGTTTTTTTTTTTTTTTAACAGTCTCATGATAATTGAGACTTGAGTAATTTTAGATTTGCGTCTTCATTAAAATACTTCCAAAGGAAAAACAAAATTATAGAGTGACAAAATATTGGATCTGAAGATATCATAGGAGCCATTTAGATGAATACATCCCTGTGAAGTAATCCTTACCAAAATGTCCTAAGATTTAAAAAGCAGTATCAGAGAGACAGACAGAGAGAGAGAGAGAGCCAGCTAGAGAGAGATAGAGAGATAGAGATGGAGATAGAGAGAGAGATATAGAGATACAGAGAGAGATAGAGATAGAGAGATAGAAAGATAGAGATAGAGATAGAGAGATACAGATAGAGATAGATAGAGAGACAGCGATAGATAGATAGATAGATAGATAGATAGATAGATAGATAGATAGAGAGAGAGAGAGAGAGATATATATATATATAGAGAGAGAGAGAGACAGAGAGTGAGAATTGAAAACCATGTGAGGAGAGGCCTTCATGCACTGAGGCAGAAGTCTTTTCTGCTGTCTTTTCAGAGCAGAAGGGTGTGGAGAACAAGGACTCGGGAAGTCAGCCCCGTTTCCTGTGTCAGCTGCTGTTCCCTGCAAGGTGCAGGCCTGATCCTAAAGGATTCCCAGGGATCAGCTGCCCGTGGCCAGTACTGCGCATAAGCTGCTCTCTCTTCACCAGAGCCGTGTTCAACTCTCAGGAGCCCTGCAGAAGAGGCTCTTCCCCACCTGTTAACTGTGACCACCCACCTGGTCCAGGGAATTGGAATATTTGGGGCTGAGTCAACATTTTAATGTACCTTGTGTACCTTGTGTACCTTGCCCAGTTGTACCTTGCCCAGTTGGCCAAGGGCATCTGGGGCACAGCAGGTGTCCAGGACGGTGCCCAGGCTCCTCTGCCGGGAAGGCCTCGTCCCTCCTGCAGCACTGTGCGGGGAGCCTGCCCAGTTAAAACGCACGTAAACTGAACACCCAGGGCTCATCGTACATGGATGGCAATAATTCCCTGACATTGCGGTGAACAGTATAGGAATGAAGCTATGTACAAATATCAGAGGTTTTTAAATTTCATGGTATTGTTGAAATATGCAGAATGCTGCTTGAGTTAAACCCAGAAGCAAGTGGCGTGTTTCTGTTCCGGGATCTAAAGATGGACCTTCTACGATTGCGATATCTTTTGTCTCTATGTCAATGGGAAGCCAGTGGGTAAGTATCTAACTGAGGTTGCATGTGTCTCTTTTATTTAGGGATGTTGCAAATATATTTGCTTGTATGGGTTTGGTAATCTGTTAGGGACAGAAGGTCCTTTCTCAAGTTTTATTCTCCACCAAATCCTCCACTGGCCTCTAGGTGATCAATACATTTCCACTTAGTATCCAGGAAGGCTTTTCTAGATTCACCAGTATTTCAGTTTCCGTTCTACATTTGATCAATTTGCAGAGGGAAAGTCTTGAAAGAAATTGCTCTAATTCGTTGCATTCTTACAGTACTTCATAGCTTATAAAGTGCTACCGAAACTCTATCATATTTGATCTAAACAATGTCTCCTAAGAGGTATAGGAAAACGCTGTGATCCCTATTTTATTAGCAAAAATCTATGTCCATCCCTCAGGACAAGCTTTTCCAGTTAAGTCAGCTTGCCAGATGATCATTCTCAGCTTCTATCAAAGTTTTAATCTGTCCTCGCTCTATGCCAAGGGAAACATTTAAGCATTCAAAATCAGAAAGGGGCCACCTATGCCTCTGGGAGTTAAGAAATGTGAACGTGGTGAGTCTTCCTATTTTCCCTCCGGGCTGTAGGGCAGGACTGCGGTAGCTTAGGTAGGGTTGAAGACGTGCTGCCCTGCTCTTTTGGAAGCAAAGACCCAACAGAAAACTGCAATGCTTGCTGTGGCATGTAGCTGGGCATGCGGCATTTGGGCAGTTTGGAATCATTAGGCGCCATCTTCTCTTTCTGGGCCCTGCCCAAGTGTGTTTTCCCGCCTCCTTTGAGAAGCTGCTCGTTACTGTGAGCTGCTGGCTTCTTGAGTGAGCCTTTGTTTGTGACTGTGACCAAGTCCTGTTCTTGATTCCTTATCTAGAATAAGGCAATGCCCCAGCCACTTCTCTTCTAGAACATCAGTTTAACCTACATGCTTCTGGGTTTTCTACCCTCAGCAATTCTCCGGACAGAGTTTCTTGTCCTCCAGAAATGAATCAAATACTTGCTGCTTGTGTAATCACCTGTTTTCTTTTGAACCAAGAATTACATGCGAAATTTTATCTTCCTGAAACACAAGTTTGCACAACCGTTTTGTTATCAGATTCTTTCTTAATATCTAATCCATAGAACTCAATCTGTGCATCTGTAAAGTGGGTTTGATGATGTCTGCCTGACTTGTTCCACAGTGTTTCCATGCCATGTCTCTCTATGCCTAAGTAATCGATCGGCGTAAAGTGTCCTTTTTGGGGACCTCTATGCAAACCTACATGTATATATTATCCTTCATGGGGACCTCTATGCAAACCTACATGTATATATTATCACCTACCTGGATAAGTTTCCTTGTCACCCATATTTTGGTCAGTAATAACTTATTGAACTGGCGAGGGGTAGGTGATGGATACATGAAAAGTGTGGGATGGTCCCCTGCCCTAGAGATGCCTATACTGCACAAATGGACAGTTCGACGGAGCCAGACTGCTTGGGGCTGGGTGCTAAGTCTGCTGCCCACCCATGGGGGACTCTGGGCAATGTGCTTTCTTTCTGTTGGCCATAGTTACCATATCTGTGGAATGGCACAGCAGCCATCACTAAATCACTGGCTGTTAGGAGGATTTAGGAGGATTCAGTGAGCTCCTTCATGCACAGCACTTTGAAGAATGGCTGGTACATGATAAATGCCACATAAGCGTTTCTCAAATAAATAACAAATAGATATTCAGGTGGAAGAGACAAATGCATTTTATATAATTGCAATACAATTGAGCAATTGCCAGGAAAGGAGTTTCTGAAGTGCTGCCGACTTTAAAGAAAGTATTAACTGACAGGACTGAGTAATGACCAGGGGTCTACATGGCATGCACCCGGGGTGCCATTCCATGGCAGGTCATACCTAGGGCACCACCCGCCATGCAGTGTCACTGGGTGACAGGGGCCTGAGGGAGGGTGGCAGGGCTGGCTCTCCTGACCAGGAGAGGCGATCAGACTCCACCCTCCACTTTCAATGACCAGACTCTTTTTGGAATTTCTGCTCTAAAACTTGAAGTCCAAGGGGAAGTGTTTGCTTGATTTGTGTTTCCTCTGAAATTGAATTTGACGGAAGATAATGCTGGCATACCCAAAAGCTGCATGTCTGCAAATATCTGCCAGTTCTATTCTTGAAATTGACATATGTCCACACTCCCCAGAGGGATGCATTGGGGATCTGATTAGAAATAACCGAGCCCAGGATGTGACCAAAGACGTGCTGATTCCCAGGGCCTGGGTGTACTCGATAGCTCAGCACTGTGGCCCAGTGGACCTCGGATGCCAAATCCCTTCCTCCCGACGGTATTGCGAGCAGGTGTTTCCAGCAACGGGTCTTCTGCTCCCTTGTCAAAGATGCCCATCTCTGATCAGGGCATGACTTCCGCACTGGCCTTCACAAACCTGCAGGTAGATTTAGAACAGCGTCTCACATGATTGTTCCTTTAAAAAGTGCTCTCTTGATTGGAAAAGTGATGATTTTATTTCATTTTATTTTTAGAAAAAAAAATCACTGAGCACTGGATGCCGAGGACAGCTGGAGTGCGTGGGACGTGGGGCGCTATTTTTTCCCCGGCTGCTTTGGGAACCCAGCAGATGGGTGCTGCTTGATGACACTGGGGGCCACACACGGCGCGGTCCAGCTGCTGACCACGTGGGCACGCTTACTATGGGCAGAGAAGAGAATTTCCCTTCTGCATTCCCTTTTCCCCTTGCTCCTAGCTTCCTTAAATTGTGTTTCTGGACGGCTGAAATCACATCTGCCTCCTTCTCTCTGAAATAGGCAGCCATGGATTCTTTGTGGGGAAAAGACTTTCCAAACCCCATTGTAAAATATGCAAAGGGACTTCACAGCACTCAGGCGACTCGACCAGAGGATGGGCTTTCTCCACGAGGCAGCGCGGCGCTCGCCCTCCCAAGATGGGCAGGCAAGACAAAGCGGAGGTCCCCGGGGGAGCTCGGCTCGCGGCCGAGGGTGGGGCGTGATGTTTCCGCAATCACAGGGGGAGGGTCTGAGGCTTCCCTGCTAGCAGTAGATATTCTTCTGCAGTCGGATTGGAAAGTGGTGGTGAAAAGATAACACTGTATATGCATATTAGCACTTTACAGTTTGCAGTGCGCTCCACACTTTACACATGACAAATGTGATTTCATATACTCTCAGCTAAATACCAACTACTGGAGCCTCGTGCATTCGCGAGACAGCCAAGCCTTCAGACACAGGCTCCACATTTTATGGCTGATGAGATACAAAATCCTCTCCTACGATAAGCGCGTCTGTGAACGTGTGAGTGACAAGTGCCGTGGCGTCGTGAAACACGTGGGTGCCAGCCCTGGCTGTCCCAAGTCCCTGTCTGAGCGACAGCGTGCTGATCTGTGAAATGCAGATTGTTCTCCCCTTCGTCCATCCCTCGGCCTTGGGCCGAGTCAAAAGAAACCGTATGTGAGAAATCACCTTGGGAATTGCAACGTCCTATGTACGCGTTATTAATGCCATCAGTAGATGGGTCTAAGGCAGGCGTCCTCAAACTGTGGCCCGACGAGGACATTTATCCAGCCCGCCGGGTGTTTTTGCCAACGCTGCCTGTCCTGCTTAGCAGCCGACCCGTCCCAGGCCCACGGTGCGCATGTGTGGAATGTGCGCAGCACTCTCCAACGGTCTGAGGGACAGTGAACTGGCCCCCTGTTTGAAAAGTTTGAGGACCCCTGGTCTAAGGTGAGCGACTCTCAGGCATGTTATGATTCTACATGGAATCTTCATGGGACTTGGGCTTCCCAGAGGTCTTACCACCTTGTGAAAGTGGGAACACTTCATGTCACATCGCCCCTGGCATGTCCCTCGGAAACAGCCCTAAACAAAACCATGGTAGACAAAACTGTGCCTCTCTGGGTGCTTTTTGCTTTGCTTCTTTCTTCCCTCCTCTGTATTTTCTTGGGTAAGCCTTGCAGTATCCCTGGGAAGAGGTGATGGCTCTGCCACCTCACCCCTGGTGAAGCGACGCTTAGAGACCTTGGGAGTCCCCAGGACTCACCCAGAACAGGAGGACGCAGGGCTGGCACCCGCGCACGCTGGCGTGACTGACGGCCGAGGCGCTGTCCGTGTGGGCGGTGCTGTGAGGGCCCGGCATGCTCCGGTTCAGCCCCCCTTGGGAGGCTCTTGCTGCTTTGGAGAACCTTCCCTGTGTCTGTTTGTTTCATGTAAGCTCTCATCTCTGGCTTCCCGAGAGTCTCTGTGGGAAGGGGACTTGAAGCCAGTTTTGAGTTTTTGTAGAAACTTCTCCAGTACAAGGCAGGTACTCAGGGGTGGGTGCAGACTTGATTTTACAAGTACATCTGTTCTGTTTATTTTTGCTTCTTTGCAGTATTATCAACTTCTGCTCCATATGGGTGATCCATATTGTGCCTTGGTGAAATGATACCACATTATGCTTTTATGCCTTTATCATCAAACACTACTCATGAAAAAATCACCAGGTTTGCCTAGGTTCATCTGTTCAATTTATTTTTCCCAAACTTTATTTTGAATAAAACACCTACGGTAAATGTGATTTATGTAAATGAATAAAACAAAACTGTTATATAAGCTTTTTTGACATCATTCAGTCCCATTCTGTCGGGGCGCCACTATACAAAATCCTCTGGCAGCATGTTTTCCATAGGATTATATTATTTCTGAAATCACAGAGCCAAAGAGATAAAACTATAATATACTTTCAAATGCTTTAATTTAATTTTTTTCTCCTCTCTCCCCAAGCTTCCCATATGGAGGAACTCCAATATTTTAAAAGAAGCTTTTACTTATGAGAATCTTTCAGCGCTATTCCAAGTGCCTGCAGCTATTCCTCTCTCCCATACTCTGTGCATTCCTCTATTTTTCTCACACCTCGCTCCCTGGTTTTATTTAAAGAATGGCAATCCATCTTTCCTCCACCCTCCCCGCTTTATTGTTATATTTTCTTACTTTCTACCCCCTGGGACCCTGAATGGAAGAATTTTCATTTTCTAGGCTTGTGCTAGGGGCCAGCGCCTGTGCCCCGGAATGACACACGCTATCGCGCTTATTCCACGCGACACGCGGCTCTGGCAGGGCTCCTTATCTCCACGGGGCAGATGGGACAGGGAGGCTCGGGAAGCCGAAGGGCCCGGCCGGCTCGAGGGCACGGCGCTTGGCTGACGGCGGTGCCTCTGAACTTGTGGACTGCATGTTCTCGCAGGCTGTCAGGCTGGGAGGGAAAACGCCTCTCACCCGCTCTCCCCGGGACAGCTCACCACGCGGCAGATCCGTTGCACTATTTCATCCTGAGGAAGCTCCCAAGACTTCCGACGTCAGCCTGGCCAGCTCCTTCCTTTACACGGCGAGGAAACCAACCACGTCCAGGGAGAGGGCCACGGCCTGGCCAGAGCAACACATCTGGCTACGTGCAGTGCGTGCTGGTGGGTGCTTGGCACCTGGTGTTCCACATTACATTTCCTTGTACTCAAACACCCAATGGAAGACCCATAGTGGCCCCCGGTGAAGAAGTAAGCCATTGATTAATTCCCTAAGTATTCATTTGTAAGACCTTCTTAAGCAGACATAGTACATCAAATGAGGCAGTCAACATTTACTTCTGAGATCACATGTGAATGCTTTTGCAAATTATATACTGCTGTATGTGCACTACTACTGTGATGATGGTAAATGTGAACATTTAAGAACAAAAATAAATTAAACTTAACCTTCCCATCATGTCGGCTGGTTAGAGTATCCTTGTCTCATTTTTCCATGTTTGTTGGGAAGTCTCTCTGATACTGGAAGTTGGATTTGCATTACTATTGAGAAGTTCTCTACAAGATTTCTCGAAGAGTTCTTCAGATTTTGTTGTAAAAATTTCGGACACAATATTCAAATATGGAACTCTTAGTCCGATGAGTCTCTTGTGGACTGCTCATCAGAAGATACACTCTTACTATAGTAACTCGACAACCTTTCTCACCCGAGTTTTCCTAGTGCTGGGATAGAAAGTAGTGAATGTTCCTGAAAGCCTCTCTCACTGCAGAATAGCAGGCAGCTATAACCACTGCTCACCCCACTCCCCAAAAAAGGGAAGCTCAAGTGCTCAAGTGCTTGAGTAGAATAGAGCTGGAGACAATAGGTTGACACCCTATGGAAACACCTTGGCCTAAACATAGTCCTGAGAACACTTCATGCTAATGTGTCAATCTGTAAGGTATTTGTCAAATGGTAACCGCAAAAGGTAGTTGAACATTTGGTTACCACCAAACAGATATCTTGAGTATTATGGTTTTCATAGTTACTTTTTTTGCTCATCATTCATGCCCAGCATCAGCGTTTGGGGGTCTGTTTTTAATTATGAAAATCGATGTTCTATATTGCTTTTGTTTTCCCCTTTCATCACGTTCCTGCTGCAGAGGAAGGAATGTGCTTTCACCACCTGCAAACATGGCTGAGGGCTTCTTCCTGGCTCGGACTCCGATGCTCATGGGGAATGCATCAGCATAAAGTCCTTTCTCTTTCAAAGTGAAATTTATTTGTAATAATATTTGCTGTCCTAAAAAAGGTGGTATTTCTCCTCCTACACAATTGGCATTTGGCAACGAACAATGCAACACCTCACCTCATTCACTGCCTGGGCAGTGAAGGCTTTAAAGTATTGGTATCATGGAAGACTTCCTGAAATGTTTTAGCTTAATTAAGAGTGAGGGATGAAGAAAGGGCGGCTAGGAAAAGGCACAGGCAAAATTTTGAGTCAAGGGTCGTAGTATAGAAGCAATGACACCTGTATGCATTATTGCTTGAACATGCGCAAGCTGCTCCACATGGAACGGCTGGATGGGGAAAGGTGTCCTCCCCATTTTGTAGGTATAGAGTGAAGCTCAGAGAGGCAGGTGATGTGCTCAGTTCATGCTTTCAGAGCCTCAGGTATTCTCACACCTAGATCACCGCTCTCTTCCCTCTCTGTCTCAATTCCCTCCCAGATCTGCACCCATTTTGCTTCAGACTTCGTGTCACGCTCAGAGAAAGAGATTCCTGCATAAATCTGTTACTGGATGTTCTCCCAGGGGGAATATTGAGTAACACTGGCAGTAACGCTTATTGCAGACACAGTTGTCATTGAGCAGGCTCACCCTTATACACTGTCCCTAACAGGCAAAACGTTATTTCAAACTTCTATTATTTTAAATAATCTGTGTTTTATAGCCCAGAATGTGTTCTGTTTTGGCAATGTTCCATGTGAGCTTGAGAAGTGTGTATTCTATTCTGAGGTTGGATGGAGTAGTCTAAAGATGCCAAGTATATTCAGTACATTGATGGTGTTGTTGAGTTCACCTATGTCTTTACTGGTTCTCTAACTGCTGTTTTTGCCCATTTCTGATAGAGGGATGTTGAAGCCTCCAATTATAATAGTTGATTCATCTATTTCTTCTTGCAGTTTTGTCAGTTTTTGCTATATTATATTATATTATAATTCCTCTCTATCCTTGATAAATTTCTTTGCTTTGAAGTCTGCCTTTTCTGAATTAATTTAGATACTCTCACTCCCCTGTGATTAGTGTTAGCATGGTATATCTTTCTTTAAGCATTTTCTTATAATCTTTCTGTTTTTGTATTTAAAGTAAGTTTCTTGTAGACAACATACAGTTGGGTCTTGTTTTTTGATCCACTCTAACAATCTTGTTTAAAACGATTACTGCTAGAGTTGAATTAACCTGCCATATTTGTAATTTTTTCTATTTGTTGTCCTTGTTATTAATTTTTTCTATTTAATGAATTCATTTTAACATTTCTTGTGAAGCAGGTCTATTGGCAAGAAATTTTCTCAATTTTTTTGTCTTAGAAAATCTTTATTTCTACTTCACATTTGAAGGATAAATAAACAGGGTACAAACTTCTAGGTTGGTATTTTTTTTCCCTAAACACCTTAAATATTTCACTCTACTCTTTTTCTACTTGCATGATTTCTCAGAAGTTGAATGTAATATTTATCTTTACTCCTCTATGGTTAAGCTGATTTCCTCCTTCTGGAATTTTTCAGAAATTGCTATTTACCACTGAGTTTCTGCAATTTGAATATGATATCCATAAGTGGTTTTTGTGTGTGTGTGTGTGTGTGTGTGTTTGTTTTATTTTGTTTTTATTGCGTTTTTTTTGTTTTTGTATTTAACCTGTTTGATGTTCTCTGAGCTTCTGAATCTGTGGTTTGGTGTCCAACATTATCTTGGGGGAAATAGTCATCACTGCTTCAAATAGTTCTCTATCCTCTTCTCTCTTCCTTCTTTTTATGGTATTTCCAACATGCATATTTAACATCTTTTGTAGTTGTTTCACAGTTTTGCCTATTATGTTATGTTTGAGAGATTTTTTTTGTCCTTTTTCTCTTTGCTTTTCAGTACTGGAAGTTTCTGTTGTCATATCATCAAGTTCAGGGATTGATTTTTCAGTCATGTCCAGTCACCTAATAAACTCATCAAAAGCATTCTTCTTTTCTGTTACAGTGTCTTTGATCTCTAGCATTTCTTTTTGGTTTTTTATTAGAATTTCCATATATCTGTTTACAATGTCCAAATGTTCTTGCATGATGGCTACTTTATTCATTAGAGCCCTTGGCATATTAATCACAAATGTTTTAAATTCCCAGACTGAGAATTTCAACATCTCTTCCATATCTGAGTCTGATTTTAGTCCTTGCTCTGTCTTTTCTAACTGTTTTTGTTTTTAGTATGTGCTTTGATTTTGATGTGGTTTGTCCCCACAAAACTCATGTTGAAATTTGGTCACCAATGAGGAAATGTTGGAGGTGGGGCCTAGTGAGAGATGCTTGAGTCATGGGAGTAGATCCCTCATGAATAGGTCAGTGCCTTTCCTGGGTGTGAGTGAGTTCTCACTTTTGAAGGAAAGGATTGGTTCTCAAAAAAGCAAGTTGTTTTAAAGAGTCTGGATTCCTTGGTTTCTCTCCTCCTTTCTCTTTCACTGTGTGATCTCTTTGCACATGCCTGATCCCCTTCCACTTCTCACCTAGAGTTGAAGCAACCTAAAGCCCTCATCAAATGTGGCTGCCTGATCGCGAACGTTCCAGCCACCACCCAAATAAGCTTCTTAAAAAAAAAAATCATCAACTTCAGGTATTCTGATATAGCAACATTAAATGAACTAAGACAATGTGTCATGTAACTTTTTCTTGGTAGTCATACTTGATATGCCAGGTAAAAGAAATTTCTGTATATAGGCCTCTAGTAATGTGGTGGTAAGTTGTATGGGGAGAGAAAACATTATGTAGTCCCGTAATTAGGTGTCAGTTTTTCAGTGAGTTTGTGCCTCTGGACTCTGAACTTCACAAGTACTTCTCATTTCTTTTTCACCCCCTTGGGTGGTACAGAATGGATAGTGAGGCTGGAGTTGGGTGGTTCCCTTCCTCCATGTGGAAAGTTAGAGAAGCCTGGAAGTGATATTTCCTTTCCTCTAAGTTGATTGGGATCTGAAAAATCCCTACAACTCAGGCTCATGCTGAACAGTTTCTCCTGAAAGAAGACCCTGTGAAAAAGATCAGAATGCTCTGGCATATTTTAAAGTGGCTGCTTTCCCCCTCTCCTTGCTAGGGGCTCAAGGGGATTTTTCTATGATATTTACCATGAGAACCCAGTCAAACTGCTGGGGGTAAAATTTGCAAAAGTATGGAAACACCCCTATGACATGGGTTTCCCCTGGAGTTTTTGACTTTCGCAATTGTCCACATTGAGCTTCCAGCAATTTATCAATTATACTTTAGATTTTCCCACCCTGGCAGTGGTTCCCCAAGGAAGTCTCTGCTTGTGGGGGTTTTGCCCTGGTAAATTCTGATTTCTGATTCTCTATTTGCTTATCTTTCTGTCCAATGTAGAGGGCAGTAGTTTGCCCTATGACTTTACTTTCCTTAGAGATGTAAGAATTACTGATTTTTTAAGAGTTGTTCAACGTTTTACTTGTTGTTAGGATGGAATGGTGGCTTCCAGACTCCCTCCAAGCCAGATGGAAACTGGAATTTCATCCATTCTTCATGCAACATGTTGAGTCACTACTTGGTTCTCAGTTGTCTTCAAAATGAATTTAGCCTCTCTTGAGCCGTACATACAGTTATGACTTCACTCTCAATCTCTCTCTGCCTCTTCAGTCTTTTGTTTTTCCACTACATTCATACCACAGCATAGCGTACATCGAAACCTCTCATAGATTTGGCCTCTCTCCCAACTCTGTGCCTTAGCAAGAGCCATGGCCTATGTCTGAATGTCCCCCTTTGAGATTTTATTCAAAAGTTGCCTCCTTTTCCACCCTACCAACCAAGCTAGAGTTAGTGGCTTCTCTGCTATCACTTTGTAGAATTTGACTAGAGCACTTACAGCCCTTTATTTTAAGTTCTCTGTGTTCTTCTTTCCCCACAAGACAATGCTGTCTACAGTGGAATGACTCTATCTAATTAACTTGAGTGAACAAGCAGAGGAATCAACAGTTGTTGATTTTGTTACATTTTTGTCTTCAAAACCCTTTCCATGATTTTTACATTGGGTTTTGCAATGGTCCTTTGGAAATAGTTCAAAGAAAAGATTTTACTTCTTATGTTTTCTCTTATTTAATGGACATTATAATTAATGTTGTCATTTCTTTTCAAATAATTTTATGATCGTGATATTGCATAATTATATTTGTAATGTACTTAAGGCATTTGTCAACTTATTCAACAATAACTAAATATTGCTTAAAAGTTATGACCACTGTTGTCATGGCATCATTTACCACATTGACTTCCACTTCTGGTTGCATTAACTGTAGTTTTTATCACAATATTTGAGACACTAAACAAGATGCTGTCAATATCTCATTTAACAAGCCTAGGAGTGAGACATAATTATGAGTTTATAAATGGGGAAGGCTGAGATAAAAACATTGAAAAGATTTCTGCAGGTTACAGAGCTAGTGAGTGGCACATTCAATACTCAGTTCATTGTTTTTCCTCTTTTCCATGAACACAGTTTGATCTGTATTCATTATATGTCCAACTTTCTATACTCTGCACACAGAGACAACCCCCTTCTTCAATCTGTTACCTTTAGACATTTTTATTTTATTTATCAAAATCTTCTGATAATTTTCTCTAGTTTTTTTTTTTCTTTTTTGGTCCCTTTTCCTCTACTTTCCTTTTTTTTCAGTTATGATGAGAAAACGAATTATGGAAACAATATAAAAAATAGCAGCTTTTCTATTTACTCAATATAAAAAATAGCAGCTTTTCTATTTACTCATTATTAAATTTGACCTCAACCTATGGAAGTGAATAAGATCTTTAAGCCATTTAATCAATTAATAAATACAGGTAAACTATCCTGAAATACCATGTTGCAAAATATGATCCTACATAAAATAGTCTTAGGTTCATTTTGCTTTCTTGCACAGTTTCACCTTACTCGTCTCCTGAAAGGACGGGGCTCAGTGCAGCATGGCAGGTTCCCTTGAGGAGAGAGAGAGGCTGTATCAAACAGGTCACCTGCTCCTTTGGTGCCGCAGGGAAGGCCTTTGCAGCTATTTAAAGCGGCATTTCAAATGGCCACGTCTTAAAGTATACAGGAGCTTTTATCCCTTCATAATTTGAACTTCCCTTCTATTTTGGGAGATCATGCGATCTACTCCTGTTCCATTCCTGAGGTGTGTATAAAATGAATTCTTTTATCAGTTCTGCCTGCCCGGGATAGATAATTTAGTGACAGAACAGAGAGCGTCTTTGTGTGATTTCTACCTGGCTGCCTTTGCAAATGCAGCACGTGATTTCACGGACTTTTTACATTTTTTTTTTTTTATTAGAAGTTGCTGCATTTGAATTAGCTACAATCCCCCTTTTTAATAGACTGTATCAAAAATGTTTAAATTCCATAGCATTGGTGGAACCGAACATTATGGCTGAGGACAAGGGCTCTGAGCGCTCCGGGAGTGTTATCAGCAGCTTTAAATGGGTATCGCGTCTGGAGACAGATACGCGACGAGGGGAGCCAGGCCCCAGCAGGCTATTCAGCTTTCAGTTCCGAGGAAGCTGCTGCTGCTCACTGTGTACACAGAGCTAATGTGATTTATCTGATCCGTTTCCGTGCAGGAGAATGAAATGGCTCCTGTACGGCAAACCGATACAGAAGCTGCAGTTGCAAACTGGCAAGGCTGGTGCTGCTTAAATATCTAGGCTAAGTACTTTTTAAATTAGCACTTTAATCTTGTTAGTGGTCTGTAAATGAGAACCCCTCTAAGCAATCAGATGTTCACAAATAGGGCCGTTTCCTACCGACCAGTGATATTCGGAAGACTAAAGCTGTCTTGCTAAGGAGGATTGACTTTGTAGCAGGGTCTTAACCGATACCCAAATACACCACAGAGACCCTTCGTCTGGCAGCATGGAGTGTGGGGCTCTGCTTTGACAGTCTTTTAGGGACTGATGTCACTGCCCCGCACCCTCCAGTCCTATAATGCGTTTCCAAGTCTCCCCCGCACCTCCTCCGGTGGCCTCCTGAGGGGGGAGGGGATGAGAGCATTGAGAGCAGAGCCCAGAACCTGTGTGGGGGTGTGATAACACCTGTCCACACACAGAACCCTTGGATAGCACCTCATTTCCATGTCACTTCTGCAGAGAGGATGTTGCAGCTCACAGGGACAAATGGCCGCTGCACTAGAGCGCCAGGAAGAGGTGGGGGCAGCGTCTACTCTTACCCTTCCCCAGGATGGGGTCTCCTTCCTGTGCTCTAGCCACCTTGTTGCTGTCCATCACTGCATGGCCTCTTATTATCATCTTTATAATATTTTTAATTGGTGTTTCCCTGTAGTCATGAGCCATGTCTATAAACTTTGCATTGGCATGCAGATGTCTCTCCCCCATCCTGCGCCCACTGCCCACTAGTGCTACATCAGTCGTCTACTTAAACCTCGGAGTTGACTGGCATTAGGCAGAGGGTGGGGGGCACTGATGCTCTGCCTGGATCCCCCCTCAGGGAAGAGCCGCTGGTCCCACGTGCTGAGAATCTCATCGCTGGTCCTCCTGCCCAAAGCCACTCCCTCTCTACAAATGGCAGGGGTGGAAAGGCCTGGCCATCTCTTTCCAATTTGGGACAATTCCCACTGTCAATTCTGGTTCCAGAGTTCCCCCAGGATAGGGAGTTGTCCTTGGGTTTGTGTCACAGGGGACTTCCTCCTCTTCCCAATTCTACTTGTCTCCCATCTTCCCTTTCACAGGTGTGGTCCCCAAGGGACCGTAGGAAGAAATTCAGAGTCTGGGGCTCTTTCAGACACGCAGAGTCTCGCTCTGGCTAATTCCAGGGTCCTATTTGGGAATAAAGGTGTGGGGAATCCTCGATGTCTCTGTCCAAAAGAGTCACAAATGAGGACACTGACTTATTACCAGAGCAGGGAAAAGAAAGATCTCTCTCCCCAAGAGCCCCTCACCCATCTTCCTGAATTCTGAGCACAGAGGCCATAAACCACGGTGTTCCATACCACGGTGAGGTTAAGTGCCCTACACTCACTCCCACGGTCCTGCAGGTGAGCCCTGGGTCCGAGGTAACCTTTGCTACACCAGTGAAGACCATCCTTTGTGGGGAGCTTGCCTTGCATCTTAATGCCCTGACTTCATCTCACTCTCCCAGCCCACTGTTGGGAGCCTCGCATCCTACTGCCTCTTGCCAGGCTGTTCACTTAGGATCTGGGCATTGTTGTGTCCTCCCGTGTCATGGCTATCTTCCTTCCTGTAGGTTGACCTCGCAGGCCCCAAACCCGCTCCATCACTTGTCTTTGGTAAAAAGCCAGCTTCCGTGAACCACGACCTTAGACCTTACTACTCTGTCTGCGGTTTCAGGCTTCACCTGGTTCTCAAACTTTACTGACCCTCAGTGTCCCCTGGGAAATGTTCCCACCATACAGATTGTGTAATCCCACCTTAGCTTTGGTGAATTTTAACGAAAGATTAGATATTATTATAGAATGTGTATTATTTTTAGACAAACCTTTAAAATCATTCCTTCAATTCCAAGAGTCTAGAGAACTAATGACTGGGATTAGCTTTCTTAAAATCTCCTTGTCCCAGTCTAACTTTTCGTATGGACCACAGAGAAGACAGCTGAAGAGAAGCCCTGGAAGAGCTCACGGTTCTGATCTAGGATTGGAAAGATGAGCCACACATGTTGTCTGCAGGGAGTGCAGATGGCAGAATCCGCCCGTTGTTCTGAAGGTTTCAAACACTGCCTGGTTTCTGGTCGGGATTTCAGGAGAGGGGCACACAATTTCCACCTCCCGAAGCTACCTCAGACTGCTGAAGAGCCCAGGACACTCCGCAGCTGAGACCCAGTATCCCACATCATAGAGGAAAAACACTCGTTGGCTTATAAATCCTTGGTTATTATACTAGTAGTATTTGAAAATATACTTCTTAAAAACTAGGCAGCTTCCAGGTAGGTATACAGTGAAGTCAATGGCTCCTTCTGCTACCTCAGCTCTTCTCACTCTCTTAAGTTAACCAGTTAACTGCCTGAAAATTTGCCACTTTGTAGACACCATTGCATACATGTGTGTGCAAACAATAGAGACAGAGATGGGGACAGGGATAGGAAGAGAGACAAAGAGAGGTAGAGAGGAGGCAGTAAGGGATGGGGGAGAGAGACAGGGAGGTCACTTTGGGAAGCTATTTCACATCTCCATCTCATGCTTTCCTAATCTGAAGGATTAACAATAGCACCTGCCTCGCAGGGCTATTGTGAGAATCAAATGAGTTAGTATTTGTAAACCTTTTAGACCAGTGTCTGGAACACATAAGCACTATACAACTGTGGCTAACAAACAAACATGTGCACATACTTTCAATATAACCTAGACACAACTTTACAACTTTCAGTTTTTCACTTACAACCATGTCTTGGAGCTCTATATGTACCAGCACTACCAGCGCATAGAAATGCACTGTAATTTTGTAACAGCTGTATAGACTGCATAGTGTTGTATGAATGGACTATAAATTATTTAATAATATTTTTGATGGGCAATTGTGTTGTCTTCAAGGATAACATTTTTAAATATTCTAATAAATAACGAAGTAAATACACATATTTGTACTTGCACGAGCAGGAAAGAAAACGTAGACTAGAAAGTCAAATTGCAGCATGAAGGGGATGCAGATTTCCAGCCTTCAGCGTAATGTCAAGTTTCTACTCAAAGGGGACTCACCAGCAGGGCATGAGAAGGCCCATCCCCCCTCACGGAAACAAGAGCTGGATATTGCAAACTTTTAAAAATATTTACTAATGTGAGGGGATGAAGAATGGTAACTTCACTTTGTTTTCATTTCAGGCAGAATTCTATCATAGAAAAGTTAGAGAGCAGCTATTGTCATGCTTTTATCTGGACAGTGGGAAAAGGCATCGTCTAACCTTGAAACATGAAGTGGGCATTTCAATAAAGCTCTTAGGATCAGCGTCCCCCTGCGGAGATGCCAAACCCAATCATATAATGTAGGCATTGCTAGTATTGGTATCTTTTCCCTGACCGTAATTGCAATGTTGAACCAATTGCTTCCTGAGGATGGACAAGATGATGGATGATAGATACATATGGAGATACAGAAAATAGAGATGTGGATATGGACAATAGGTAGATGGATAAATAAAGGATAGAGACAGACATAGATAGGGCCAGGTGGAGACAGAGAGAGATGGCTGTAGATAGAGATACATACATAAAATCCTAGTAACTGTGCTTCTGTGAAGTTACTTGGAGGGCTAGTTAATAGTGTCTTATTGTACCTTGAAGAGCAGTCGCTGTATGTGCTCAGCGTGTAGGACAGCCGTGATGTCTGTGCAGGTGTCTGCCCTGGCTTAGCACCCCCAGGCCTGTCATGTACAAGTTATCGAAACATTCACTTTCCACCCGCTGAGCTGTACTTTCCTCACTTAAAAAAAAACGAGGAAAAGAACACATATCTCAAAATGGAGCTGTTAAGATTGACAAAATAAAATAAACGAAGCACCTCATTGAGTTTCACGATCAACATGTGAGAAAGATGACTCAGTTTGATGCATTAGCTACAGGTGCAGCTCACAGGAGGCTTAAGTGTCTTGCTTTAGGTCACGTGGCAGATGAATGACAACCCTGGTAAAAGAACACAGGTCATCTAACTCCTAGGGAAGAGCTCACACCACCGAGCCACACACACTCGGAACGTGGTTCTACGTGTGGAACTCCCTTAAGACCGGTGGGCACGTTCCTCTTCTCCGCCCTCCTGCATCCAGCAGCTCAGGATCTATCTATCTCAAAGCACTCTTGCAATATCAGGCCAACATAATATTTGGGCATAATGATATTTATATGAAATATGTTAATGACTATAATTAAAACTAACGAATAATCCAAGTTCTAATAATTACATTATAATTAACTAGAAATCCTAGTCGGAAGTAAATACGTCTGAGAAGACTTTCATCGGATGAGGAATTGCACGTGGCTCTAGTTTAAAAGCACAACCTCTGAGCTGAACTTGACACACACACATGCTTGTGTGTGTCTACACTCAGATAGGGCTTCGCTGCTCACAAGAAGACAGACCCGACAAGGAGACTTTGCTCCTCCTCTACAACTTGGCCCACAACACCCAGGGCAGACTTTGAAGTCAGAACATGCTTCCATAGTTCCCTGGGGGATTGTCTCTCGGTGTTAGCCAGACTGAACACTAGATGTCACTGTGTTGCAACAAAATTTGGGTTTTGAATGCATTTTTGTGTGGCTGTAAATAAGGCATTCAATTCCATAGGGGGGGGAAGGTGACATGTCTTTGGGAAGTATCAGTCGTTCTCAGTGGCCTCCTAAATATTCATTTGAGCCAAATATTCTAAGGTTTGCTTGTCATCTATGCAGTTTTATTTCAGATGAGCACACACAAGATATGTGTATATTTTATCCATCAGTGGTTTCAAAATTCATATTTGAACATCCATTTTTTTTACGCTTTTGTGTGGAAAGATGGAGAGCAATGTGGACCAAGAGTGGTAAAGCAATAGGCCTGGCTCTGTCCTTTCAGCCTGGGCTCTCGCCACATTTCCAGAATTCTCATCGTCCTGACGCTGGACCTCTCCACCTGGGAGTCCACAGCTACCGCAAAGCCTTCATCTGTGACATCTTCTCAGCACCAACTCCCCTATCTCTCTAATTTCTAACCAATGGCAGGGCCACAAAACCAGTTTCATGATTTAAAAAAATACCATCTGTGTGATTTTTTTTTTACATTTCTGCCCTTTAATTATTATATCCAATATAATAATCAGATAGAATCAGGTCACCAAGACCTGATTCTAGCTCATCATTGTCTCTAAAACTCTAACAAGATCCTTGGAATATATGACCTGGTGCAGCAAAGTCACTATCAAATTTCCTGTTTGTCTTCGATACATTCTTCTGTTTTTTTAAATCCCCCAGTCTTTGCAGGACTTGCTGTCCCTGCCTACAAAGCCTTTAGTTCTTTCTCTAGCTGGCCAGTGTTGTTCAAAACCCAGGTCTGACTTACCTTCTGCAGTGCACGCTTCATCACATACCTACCTTACTTTTGCACGCTGCATTCTGACTATTTCCTTGTATTTCTATCTTCTCCTTAGGTCTCACATATGCCATGGGAATGGAGGACGATGTCTTTTCCTTTTTGTTATGTTGATAATCCTCCCTACATGGTAGGGAAGTGAAGGTAAAAATGACATTTTTGCATGGCATAGAACACTTTCCTCTAATTTGGAGTTCATTAATTAAAATTTAACAGAATGGTAAAATGATAATTTCAGTTGAGGCACTCACAAATCGACAGATGTCATATTCCAGAACGAGGTGCAATATCCTGAGGCTCGATTTCAGAAAGAGGAAGAGAAAACCAATTGCAGGGCTCATCACCCCTCACCCAGTTGGTGACAGGAAAGGTTTGAAGAAGCTGGAGCTGGAGCCAGATTTTCCTGGTGAGAGTCTTGATGTTCTCCAAGGAATGTGGGCATTCTTCCTTGTATCTCAAGGCAAAGAAAAGGCACTTAAAGGACATCACTTGGAAAGCTAGCTATTGTGATTTGCTTTTTGGTGGACACAGTGAAGTTATGCCTGGCTCCCTGCTCAAAGGTCTTGAGGGTGAGGAGTGAGGGCAAGGGGGCCACCGTGAGAGCTGAGCAGAGAGCAGGCTGACACCAGGGCAAGGATGTGTGACTATTCCCCAGGGATCAACAGGCAAATATGGGTTAGACTGGGGTTAGACTGACCCCTGCCAATGAGAGCCCCTGACGGGGACAAGAAGACCTTGACCAAAGAGTACCCTGATGCCTGGGTTCTGGGGAAGGAAATATAAGTGACCACCAGGCACAGTGTTCTGATTACTAAGCTACAGCTTCTCAGCTCCAAACGCAGCCTTCTACACTTAGCCCTGTGATGCTGGGAACACTGGGGACGCCACACCACCTTTCCTCTTTGCCAGGCCTCCCTGACCAGCTCTGCCCATGTGCTGCCAGAGGGACACTGCAGGGCTGGAGGAGGGACAGGGGACTGGACCCTTCTCTTTGCACACTGCTCATGTCAGCAGCATCCAAGCAATGTGGCTTCCCCTGCAGCGCCTGTTGAGGAGTATTTTATTTCAGTGTCTAGTTTTTTCCGCATTTCTATAACCAGCCCCATCGTTCTCCCTCCCACGGCAGCATTTCTTCAGAAGTCTGAGTGCCAGCTCTGTGGCGTCCAGACAGCACCTGCTCCCTCCAGGGCTGGGCTCCAGCGAGCAAGGCTCCTCCGCCAGGCTTCGTGCCCTCTGTCCTTTGTTCCCACAGACCTAGGGCAGGCCACTTCTTCCTACATTGACTGCAGCCACAAGACTCCAGTTTCCTTTTTTGTTTTTTTGCCTTTAAGTCACTTGCTGTCTGTCTAACTCGTCCCCTAAATTCAATTACCTCTGTTAAAATAACCAGTATGTTTCTGCTTTCCTGTCTGGACTCTGAGGATGGAATGAGCCCCATCCTCACACCAGGAGAACTGCAGGTGCCGGTTCTCTGAGCTAAGGAGAGAGAGTGAACACACCACAAAAGCATTTCCAAAGAGGAAGGGTCCCTGCTTTATACACCTGCCGAGCCAGTGTGTGGGCACCTGCTGATGACCCAGGTTGTCAAGTAAGAACCTTCCTCACCTTCCTGCCGTCCCAAACCCCTACTCCTGGAGGGGCGAGGTTAGCTGCATGGCAGAGGGCTGCTGGGCAGCCCTAGGGGGGCAGATGTTGAAGAAGCCACCCAAGGCTTCAGATGCAGTTACAGAAGGACAAAGCCTCAATCAAGTTTCCAGATCTGAGCACCACTTGGACTAGGCACAACTATTATTTAAGCAATATATTGTTTTTGTGATATCAAGCAACTTTTTTTTTTTAACTCAAAACTAACAACAACAACAAAAAGTAATGAAGCTTGCCTTACATTGCATCTAGGGACAAAAGGAAGAGCTAGGCCACTGAGCAGATTGAAAGGGAGCGCGGGACACAACAATGACCTGCTCCACTGTCACATCCGCAGGCATAAGTTGTCCCCTACAGGTAAAGTAGTGCTTTTATAGGAGCCCTTAAGGGCACACAGTTTAGGGCTCCTGGGCCTGGCAGGGAGGTCGTTGCATTTCTGTTTCCTCCCCTAGCCTAGAGACTGCCCTGCCTGGCCCTGGCTGGATTAGAGAATTTATCTGCACTGCCATGCCCCTGCAGCTCCCTAAGGACAGGGATGGCCTCGTGCTCATTCCTAGCAGATGGCACAGGGGCTGACAAATGCTAGATGGTTGACACATCGTTGTGAAGTGATAAGAACCATAGCAGAGACCTATCAAAAGTCAGTGAAAGCCACAGAAACAGGGCCACCTAATTTCACGGGTGGCCCTGGGGCTGGGGGTCAGGCATAGCGGCAGGAAGGGGCGGAGCTTGCCTTTAAGGGCTGTCCAGAGAGCCAGGGGACCCTCGGGGAGAAGGGAGCGCATGCGCAGACACAGGCAGGGAGGCGGGGACCCCAGCAGTGTCCCAGGGCAGAGTGGGTGCAGGTGTGGGTGGGGGCTGAGGGAAAAGAAGGGTGGAGCCCGGAGGGAGGGGTTCACAGCCCCTGGGGAGATGGCCCTGCCGGCAGGAGGGGTGGGTGGACTGAACAGCCATGCACCTAGGCAAATCGTCCCTCCCTTCCTGCCCAGGCCCTCCCAGCTCCGCGCCCTGGGCCGGGCTGGCTGTCCCTGCTGCTGCGTCGGTGACAGGCGCAGTCCCCCAGTCCCCAGCCGGCTGCGGCTGGCGGCTGCCTCTGCCCTCTCTCCGGAACTGTTTTCTCTGCCCCGCTGTCTGAAAGCCTTATTGATTGCTCAAAGTGAACTTCTCAGCCCACGGTTTCCTCAACCCCGGGGGCAGCTTGCATTTCCTCTGACGTGGCTCTGTCTTCTCCCCTCCCGCGGGCCCCGGGCTTTTTACATTTCAAATACTCGACAGCTGGGTGAACTTCTGCTTCCGCCCGAAGAAGGCCCCTTTGGCGCCGACAATGGCCGGCCAGTGGCGCGGGGCTGCCTTCGCTCCAGCTGTGGGGGCTCTCAGAGCCGGGAAGCGCGTCCAGCTGCGGCCTGGCCCGCCCGCGCGGCCGGCCGAATGCTGCTCAGCGGGCAGGGGCCGGCTGCAGGCGGTGGCGCAGGTGCACCCTGTCCCCGGCGGCGGCGGGTGAGGCCGCTGACGTCAGCGCAGGTGTGCGCCTGGCGCGCCCAGCTACCCCCACCCCGTGCCCCAGCCCCCAGCGCCCAGGGCCCATGCACGCTGCAGAAACCCACTGGGCTTGGAGGGGTTCACACCCCGGGAGGGGGTGCTGATTCTCCCCGCAGCCAGATGACTCTGGAGTGACCTGCTTCGCACACGCCCCCTGTGCACTGTGAACTAAAATGCTCACCCCCACCGGCTGACTGAGTGTACCCCCTCGTGGCCAAAGGAATATCCTAGGGCAAAGTTGCCTGCCAGCTGGAGGGAGGTCAGACATGCCTTATCATGCCCCCCTCCCTTCTTGGAGACTTCCTTTGTAACCCATTAACAGGCCTAAGGGTATGCAAGACAAACCTGCAGGTCCTCAATTTATGCAACAAATGGTGGCTTATCTCTGGTAAACAGTTTATGTTAAAACATTCCAAGCCTTTAGACAAAGCTTCATGTCTTTAGCCAATTACAATCTGAAGAATCTTTAAACCCACCTATAACCTGTAAGCCCCGCCCCCCCCTTAGAGATGGCCCTCCTTTTTGGGCCAAACCAATGTATGCCTCCCAAGTATTGATTGATGGCTTTACCTGTAACCCCTGTCTCTGAAATGTATAAAAACCAAACTGTAACCCAGCCACAGGGGTCCACTTGCCCAAGGCCTCTTGGCAGTGGCTCCTGGTCATGGACCTCAAATTTGGCTCAGAATAAATCTCTTTAAAATTATTTTGCAGAGTTTGGCTTTTTTCCGTTGACAGCACTCCCAGTGGAATGCTGCTGTTCACCCTGGAGGTGTTCAGAGCCTGTTGAAATCCTGTCCATCTTTCTGGTCCTGGTTTGCACCGCCCGACTGCCCAACCCCGCAGTACAAACATTTCTTTGGTGTGCCCTAGTACTTCGCTGTGGTATTTTGCTTGTCTTTAATAAGAATAGCAGCCATTCACAGTTATAGAGGTTTCACTAATTGCCAGGTGCTACCTCTTCTCACACGCACGTGCATTAATCTCAGTTAGTCCCCTCAACACTGGGACTGGTACCATTGCCATTTTACATGCAAGGAACCAGGGCACAAAGGAGGGCCAGCTGTGGCCGGGCACCGGCAGGGCCATCCCTAGGTGCCCCACCCCCGTGTCATCATGTGTAATTGTGCCTAGTGTGTGTCTGGCCACCCTCTTCACACTCCAATGTCCTCTCTTTTTTTTTTTTTAACACTTTTTTAAAAAATTTTAGCATATTATGGGGGTACAAGTGTTAAGATTACATATATTGCCCATGCCCCCCTCGCCCCTGGAGTAAGAGCTTCAAGCGTGTCCATCCCCCAAACGTTGCACATCTCACTCATTGTGGTTGTCTATACCCCTCCTCTCCTCCCCCCTCCCACCCTCCCGACACCCGATAAATGTTACTCCTAAATGTCCACTTAGGTGTCGATCCGTTAATACCAATTTGCTGGTGAGTACATGTGGTGCTTGTTTTTCCATTCTTGGGATACTTCACTTTGTAGAATGGGTTCCAGCTCTATCCAGGAATATACAAGAGGTGCTATATCACCACTGTTTCCTAAAGCTGAGTAGTACTCCATGTATACTCCAAAGTCCTTGAAGCCTGGACCCGGCACCTTTCGTCTTGGTAGTCCCCGAAGTGCCAAGCTTTGCAGACAGGAGGGACAAAGGAGATGGGAAGAAGGCAGCCCGAATGCCCTGAGCTCTCTGTGCTGGGGGGTCTTCTGCACCACACGCCTGACTTAACCCACCCGGCCGTCCACAAGGAGAGTTCCAGCCTCTCTGATTTTTATTTGGTGGAACTGGACAGCAGGAGAGAAACAGATGTAAAAAAAGCTCCCATTGTCTGTGAAGGCTCCTGGTGCTGCTGAGCTGCTCCCAGAGTGGCTTCTTCAAGGGAAATGAGGCAGCTGAGATAAAAGAGCCAAGGCGCCTACTAGAGTCAGCGAAAGACACAAACATTGCAGTACCTCACACTCGTGGCTCTAACTTGGCCTAGAGATGAGTTTTGTTTGGACCACATGATGTCTTCTTGTATAAATTTGAATTTTTTACAAGTACTTAGCAATGAGTCTGTTTTACACTTTAAAAATCCAGATTTTCAGGCTCTCTGGACAAATATCAGATGACCTGGTGACACTGGGCCTTCACTTTCATTTGGTGACAATCTGTTGATAGGGATTTGCCCCCGGCCACTGTATCAAGGTTGGAGCTCCCATGTGTGCCTTCACACTCAGCGTGTTTTGCTGATTCACAGTGTGTGTCTGGCACCCGAAGGCACTGGCAGTGCCTGGGTGAGCTTCAGGAAACATCACGTCTGTCAGCGGGTCAGTCTCTGATGGGAAAACAGCTCTCTCCATGGGATCGTCAAAAGGCTGCGGTTCAGTCCGCATCTGTGGACCATATTTTTTGAGCTCTGCATTCTGACATAGAATCCCAAGGTCAAGAGGGTTATTAACAGAAATCTAAGAATGATTAAACATCAGAAATTCCATCAATCATTAGAAAACCATGTAACTGTTCCCATAGACACTGAAAAATAACCTGATAAAATTCAGCTCTTTTTCATGGTGAAATGGCCTCAGGAATTGTACTGAGGGTCCTAGCCACTGCAATATGAAAAGACAAAAAAAAAAAAAAGAGAGAAAGAAATTAAAGCTATTAAAGAGTAAAAGATCAAATTGACCTTATGTGCAAATAAAATATTTTCTATAAAATTCTATACAAACCATTAATACCAGTAAGTACTATATTCAATGCATTCCTTCAACAGACATTTATTGAATGCTGTGGCCATTCTAGGTGTAGCAGATACAGCAGTGAGGACTACAGACAGTTATGCCCACATAAGACTAAAGAGTAAATTTTTTAAGTTCTGGATAACATCAAGAAATGTGTTTGAGAACAGCAAGGAAGGTAACAGAGCAGCATGAGCCAATGGAAGTAAGGTTCAGGGTGAGAACGGGGAAGTTATATGGGTTCAGATGAAATAAGGCCTCCCAGCTCCTTGAAAGATTTGACTTTTACTTGGAATGAGATGGGGACTACTGCAGGATTTTGAGTGGAATGCTATCTATCTTCTATCCAATAAGATCACTGTGTCTTCTGTGTTAAGAATAGAAAATGCTAAGTGCAGAAGCTAGAAATCAATTAGGAGGCTATTGTAACAATCTGGGAGAGAAATGCTATTGTCTTGGACCAGGGTAATGCTGGACAGTGAGACGTGCTAGCTTCTGATTCTATTCTGAAGGAGAGCTGACTACATTTGTGATAGACTCAATGTGGTATGCGAGTTTTTAATTTATAAATTGGAGAAATAGAATTCCCATTCACTAAGATCCTCAGGACTACAGAATGGAGTAGTTTTGCAGCAGTGGAGAACCAGGAATTTGGCTTTGCAGATATTAATTTTGAGATATTAAAATGGTTTGGGCTAGGTTTATGCTGCAGTAAGAACAAATCTTAGTTGTTGAAAACATAAATTTTTGTTACCAATGCCATACCCATTCCAGATTGGACAGTTTTCCAGACAATGACTTTTATGAAATGCAATGACTCAGCAATGTGACTCTGCCATTTCAGCTCCTGGTCTTCCCACTCACTGCTGAAAGGAAGTGCAAGACCCAAACACTGGGTGAGGCTTTTTGCTTCCTCAGCTTGGGAGCAGTGGATGTGGCCATGAGTTGTCTGGAACTCCCCGAGGTCTGGGGTATTTATTGTCCCTGCAGTTGGAGTGTTGGGTGGCTCACCGCATAGTCCCTCCCCATCAACTGTCTCAGGTAAGGGAGCCATCTAGCTCAGGGAAATGCCTCTCCCTGGAACCAGCCCACTTCCAATGACAGTTGACATGGAGGATCAAACAGAGGTGCAGCTCCTTCCGCAATTCAGAGTAGTTCTGAAGGGCCATTCCCACTTCAGAGCCCCCCGTGGCATCAGCGAAGGCTCTGTTGCAGTTGCCTCCTGGTTCAATTTTTCCTTCTGCCCAGTTCTCCTCCTCCAACTCCCTTATCGGTGAATTCCTGAATGCCTGGCCCAGTAACTTTCTGTACCAAATCTGTGACTCGGTTTACCAGGGGACCTAAGATAAGTGACACATTTCTTATTTTTGCAAGGAGAAGTAGTCATATTCTCCCACCTCCATGGAAGTGCGATGAGAAATATAGTCGGTGTGGTGGGAAGAGAAACATCACTGGTGAACATTTACAATGTCTGTCCTATGTCCCTTTTGATATCTATGAAGAGACACTGAATGAGCATGTGAACGTATGAATCTAGATTTCAAGAATTATTCATGTGTCCAGGCTGGAGATAGGAATCTTGGGTGGTATTTAGACACGTGGTTCCGGATGGTATGACCTGAGTGCATCTGGAGAAGAGATGTGAGGACTGACCTAACATTTAGAAATCAGGGAAGGAGACTGAGACCTTACAGATATGCACATTCTATACATGAACGGCTCCCCCGTAAACGCCTTGAGAGATTCTCATGCCTGTAGGTGAGGAAACACGTATGTAAATGGGCATTGCAGAATTTCCCTTTCTGTAATACAGAGTAATGGAAATGACTCAAATATCTGGTAACACGAGAAAGAGTAAATTGTAGCAAAGTCATAAAGTGGCATAAAACATACCAGATAGAAGCGATAGCTTGGGTTGCATGTGTTGATATGCATAAGCAAATCTCAAAAACATAATGTTGAACCAGAACATCGGGCTGCACCATCATGCTTTGAATATGATTGCATTGAAAGGAAGCTTGAAAGCATTCAAAACTGCCATGTATTGCTTATGGACACGCACCTGTGTAATGACAATATGGCCTTCAGGTAGGATGCTCTGTGCCCTGCAGTGGGCGAGGGATGGGAGTGAGTGTGCGTACCACCTGCAATACCCATACCTGGTATACTCTGCTAGTCTTGTGAATGTATGAAATATTTTACATAAAAACATGCCTTCCAATCTTACCACTATTCAGCACTAAAAGTATTAACAAAGTCAGCCCTTCTTTGTGTCATTTGTAACCACAAATGGTAAAATCATTGGTAGCTTTTGATTCACTTGTGTATTGCCAAAACATCATAATGATAATAATATTATTAATGAGAAGATTACAGTAATGCCAAACCATTTATTCAGCCTACATTATGACAAGCACTTTGCCAAACTCTTCCAATGTATTATTTTATTATTTTTTTTAATTTCATGTTTTATTTTTTTTTGTTTTAAGAAATGGGGTTTTACTCTGCTGCCCAGGCCAGAGTGCAGTGGCACACTCATAGCTCACAGCAACCTCAGACTCCTGGGCTCAAGCGACCCTCCTGCCTCAGGCTTCTGAGTAGCTGGGACTACAGGCATGCGCCACCATGCCTGGCTGATTTTTAAAATATTTTTAGAGATGGGGTCTCACTGTGTTGCCCAGGCTGGTCTCATCCTGGCTTCACACAATCCTCCCTCCTCAGCCTCCCAAGTCCTGGGAATTTGGATGTGAATTTTTCCCACTATTGTTTGATTATAAAGCAAACACTCTCACTTGCAAATCTTCACCCATCTCTCTGTACGATGTGAGCTTCAGAGCCTGTGTTCATTTATTGCCTGTTAAATGGAAGTGAGCCACCAGAACCGGAGGTGCCTGGGAAGGCCAGCAGGAGTGACGGCACGTGTCTGATAGGGTCCCAGAGACTTTCTGGCTTCTCTTCTGCCTGAAGTAGTGAGCCCTAGAGTAGCAGCATTCCCAGGTTCCCACGGCAATGACCCCATTCGTGCTCTGAACTCTTTCCATTCTGCATTTTTCTTCGTAATAGAAGGTGTCACAAAGTCCCATGCTTCCTCTTCTGGGGAAATTAACTTAATTCAGTTGAGCTGAACTTATAATCACAGATGGGAATGACCTCAGAGAACTTTGTTTCAACCCTCTCATTTTACAGATTGAAAGGAAAAAACCCAAAGAAGTTAAGCGACTTCCTCGTTCCATACAGTCTCCTTCCTTACTGGGAACTCAAGGGATCCCGATTCTATTTGCACAGAAGAATCACCTGGGTAACGTTAAAACATTCTGCTGCCCTGGACGTGGTTCCATATACTCTGGTTTAATCGGCCTGGGAGGGACTTGGCTTTGGGACTTTCTTATTCTCCCCAGGTGTTTCTAATACGAAGGCCATGGCTGTGAACCTCTGCTTTGTGTCTCCTTCCCCTGGTACTCTCACACAAACAGATCTTTGATCTCGCTGGCCCAGGGAGCGTGACTGGAGCCATGCTGCTCATTTTGCCAACAGAGAAGGGATCCGTCCAGAACAGAATGGGTAGTGTTTGCTCTTCACAAAACCTTCTGAACTTTGTAGAAGATTTTATCCTGTACTTTTTCCATATACACGTCTTCCGATATGATAGTTTTCCTTCAGTGCATTTTTTGAGAGGTGAAGAAAATGAAAAAGCATTGTTCTCCCAAGCTACAAACGGAATAGGTTTGGAAGTAATTACAGTTCAGAATGTTAAGGATTGGATTTAGTTCTATTTCAATAATCCGTAAAAGCCCAACTCCAGCTAATCTAATGCCTGTTTTATTTAAAGCAGAGGTTGTCAAACTTTCTCCTAAAGGGCCAGATAGTAAATACTTTAGGTTCTGCAGGCCATATGGTCCCTGTTGCAACTGCTGAACTCTGCCATCAGAATGTGAAAAGCAGCCCTAGATAAGACATGAACAAAATGGGTGTGGTTTTGCTCTAATAAAATCGTATTTAGAAAAACAAGAAATGGGCCGTATTTGCCCATGGCCGTAGTTTGCCAACCTCTAAAGTGTCAGACTGAAAAAAGTACCATTTGATGATGATTTCACCCTAAGAAAATATCACTAAAATGTGTCTAGTTGGGTGTGTGTGTGGGGGGGGGGTCTGAAATTAAGAAAAATCCCCCAATGTTGTTTTAATACTCAATTCATATATCCAAAAGTTTGTAAGACCCCCCAGTAAAAATAAAAACCAGAGTTTATTCCAGCATCTTTTGAATATCTTTGTATTTTTTTGGTACATTTTACTTTTGGTGCAATTTACAAATATTTCTCTTTTTCATCTTAACAGCAACAAAAAATTAGCATAAATAGGCTGCTAAACCCCAGAAGCAGTCAAATAATTACTTGGAAAGTGGAAAGGCAGTGAACACTACTCATTTCGTGATTTCAGTTTTATGATTGCTTCATCACAGAACAAACATACATAAAACTTTCATAATAGTTGCATTATCTGAATCATAGTTTTCAGTTTCAGTCCAAACCACTGCCACTTATGAAAACCTAACCTTACTTTATTTAGGTCTTCGAACAAACCTAGAAAAATAGTTGCTAGAATGAAAAGAATGTTTAATGTATTCTGATCATTGTTATGAGAGGTTGAACTGTAGGAAAATGCCTTTGCCTTGCTATTCCTTCAGCCTCTGAAAGCCTGTCTACATTCTAATAGCACCTCATGGCTACACAGGGCTCCTTTGGAATCCTTCTAGGACTTTCCATGGCAACTCAGCAATGAATAAAATGACTACTCCCTTTTGCATTAATGAGGAGCCACTATCTAAAGGTTAGTGAAAAGAAGAACTACCCCAAGGGAGTTTCCAGAGAGCATCCCATATGAAATGCAATGTGCAGACATGAAAGGCATTCCTCCAAACACACTACCTGGGTTCTCGGGTTTATAGGGAGCCAGGAATTCACTGAGCCCATACATGCTGGAAAACAGATAGAGAACTGAGGCTCCAGCCTAATCAGGTGGGATTTGTGACCAAAAAGTGAAGCATGACCTTGCCTCCCTGAAGCCTGGACCAGAGGTCTGGATAGCTCTTCTGAGTAAAAGAGCAGAACTTTATAGACCTTTGCAAGACACTCTCAACCCTCATCTTACTTTCATCTCTGTAGCTTCACTTTTGCTTTGTTTACATTATTACAATTTTCACTTATGTTTTCTTTTCTGGCTGTTTTTAACAAGTAGAGGTTGAAGGATATTTATTTTAAAACAAAAGTTGGTTTTTTTTTCTCATTAGAGTGTTTCTTCCATTCCCACAATTAATTGTTAGAAGTACAAAACTAGAGAAAGCGAAGCTACGATTTGATCAAAATAATATGATCAAATGATATGTAAGCCACAGGTTCTGGAGTTAGTTGGACTTTGGTTTTAATCTAGGTTTTTTTTCACTTCCTGAATATGTGACTTTTGGAAATTGGTTAAGACTCTGAGTCTTGGTTTCCTCACCTAAAATGTGAGACTATTGGTAAATAAATATCCGAGGATATCGTTGTGCACCAGTCAAGCAATGTGGGTGATGTGCTCAGCCCGGGGCACAGGGTGGGTGCCCAGGCAGTGAAGGAATGGAGGCGATAATGTCACTGACAATGACCTGACACTTGATGGTGATCTGTGTGTCAAGGGGGGGGGGCACACTTCCTCGACATTGTACTAATGCACAGTGGAAAGAGAAGGGTAGGTTGGTGAAGAGAGGATGGTTATTCTGAGTCTCTTTTTCAGCACATAGCCCCAGCATTTGGTCAGGATGACTATCCAGAATGGCAGACACAGGTATAGTCAAAGTAAAGGACAACAACACCTGTTCTAAGGCTAAATGCAGGTCATTTCTTAGGGAATATAGTCTTAGTGTTTCCTCACTGCCTGCCCCTTCTGAAGTCACGGACAGTCAAGAATCAAATCTCAAACCAGTTTATTGAATTCTCTGGCAGCAAGAGGAGGAGGTTTGATTTTAAGTGTGCGTTGCTCTAGTTGCAGAAGCTCGATTCGCCATCCGGAAACTTTTGGTTCCGGAGTTACAGTGTCCCTGTGGCTTTTAGAGTCCTATGATTGGTCCAGTCAACGGCTCCAGGAAGACTAATCATAGTGTGACTTATCCACTGCTGGTGAGCTGTGCCTGTCACATCTCCACCTACGTGTTGCTGAGTGCTAAAATATACTACGTCAGTGCTAAAGGAAATAGCTTCGGCTTCATGTCGCTAGGAAGGGTTTGATACTTAGCAGTGTTTTCTAACACCGACTACCTTTATTCATTTATTGTTTTGTTAAATAACATTATTGAGATCCAGCTATGTGCCGCCACCCTGGTAGGCGTGGGAGGTACAGTGGTTAGGAAGATCCCGTCCTGCCCCTGCCCCGAGGAATTCCTAGAGAAGTGTGGAAGGAAGGACACCAAACAAATAATTGTAACTGTTATGAGTGGCATGCTAGGGCAAGCACAGGGCATAGGAGAACATGTAGCAGGCAAGTCCCTCCCAGTCAGAAGAGTCAGGGAGTATTTCTTGGGCAACTGATATCTAAACTAAGGCTAAGAGGATGAACAGGTCTTCTCTTTAAATCTGAGGTAGAATTAAGTCAATTTTATCAGCTTATTTGAATTTCTAAATGAGGATTGCAATTACTAGTATAATACACTATTGATTGTCACATTACCTCTTTCTCCTAAAAAATTGCCATTTTGTCCCATTAGGAAGGATGTACAGTAACTAACATTAACACAATTTGCAAAAGTCAAAAGTCGTATCCAAGCAAGGACAAAGAAAAGCACGCTAGTGTCTGGGCCAACACATCCAATTCACCTGATGTCAAGACCCTAGAGCTTGCACATAAGAACATGGTCATGCAGGAATTGCAGAATTTCTTCCAGATGTTGGAATGCTTGGCCGGGCCGGGAGACAGTCAGGTGAGGACGGGGTTTGTGATGTCTTTGCTGGTGTTCGGACTCTCTTGCCCACTGACGTAATTGACTGCTGGCAGCATGTTTCTAATCAAACTTCTCTCCAAGATTCATTCATTCAAAAATATTTTTAATGAAATAATTCAATAAGAGACGAAAGTGACATGGGCCTTAAACTGGAGGGGCTCGTGTTAGTGAGTGAAGCATCTGGGGAACGGTTAATAATTCCTATATAGTGTTAAGGGTGGCCCATGGTTGTTTTAGAGGCTCAAAGATGGGCAGAACTAACTGAACTCGAGGAAAGAGGGAAAAATCCCAGATTTTGGCAGGTGAGGAGAGAAAGAGGGCATTCCGTTCAGTAAGTTTATGTTAAGCCGAGATTTGGATCCGTGAAAGAGCACGGTGTGCTTCAGAAAGACCTAGAAGTTTGGCTTTGCTGGAACATTGAACTTGTGGGAATAAACATGGGAGTATAAACAGATTCTGGGGACTCTTACCCCAGAATCTTTGGGGTTTCATTCTCTGATCAGTTTGGAATTATCAAAGAATTTAACGCCAAGGCAAGGATCCAATTAGTTTGTTTTCTGGAAGATTCTTCTGGCAGCGCATTGGTGAAGGGCTGAACACAAAGACCATGGAGAAAAGTATGTATTTGTGCTGGGGGTGGACGGGAAGGGAACCACGATTACACATAGTGGAGAGATGGTGTTTGTCTCACTCATGACTGGCTGGTACCACACACGGGGAGGCAGTGAACACAACCCGGGGAGTTAACAATCTTCAATGTTCGTCAGCCAGTGAAACGTGGAGGTGAGCAGGAGGAACCACGAGGAACTACACGTTTCTCACAGAACACTCGCTGCTGCACAGGGACAGCAGATGATGCATGTTTGAGGCGATGGTCTGTGATGAGAAACAATAATCTCCGGGAAACGCGTTTCTTCCGGGTGTGCCCCAGCTTCCGGGGTGCAGTTCTTATTTCTTGCCCTCATAAGCTATCACGTACGTGCGCTTATACCAACGGACTAATTCGCTTGCCACTGAATGCTCAGTCCTTTGAATGACCGGTAAGGCATTTTGTCCAAAAGATGTGTATGGGACAGAGGTAATGATGGTCAAGAGGTTTTATGCTGGGCAAACGTGTATGAGGACAAAGTTTTAAAAACCAAACATCCCACAGATTCTTATAAGAAAGTATAATAAAAAACACAAGAGGAAAAAATAAGAGTAGAAAATCTTCAGAAATACCAGGTCAGGGGATGTATGAATTAATGAGTCCGTGACTGTCACTTGCTGAGTCACATACAGCTGAGTATCCATAATGTCTTCATGCCAAGCCAGCCAGAGGGAGCCTTCATTGTCTATCCTGATTATCCTAGAGATGCTCACAGAGGGCTGACTCCGCACTCTGTTGATTTACTTGGGTAAATATTAAGTAGTTCAGACGTAGGGTGGGTCTGAGATCAGTCTCACACGAGCTTCTGCATCGTGTTCGTTCTCCTCTGTCAAAGGGCCCTTTGGGCTGGTGGAGCTCCCTCTGTGAGAAGATCCTCGTGTCTAGACCTGAAGAATGGGGGTTATGACACCTCTTTTCTGACCTTTGCATCCCAATAAATGGGGTCTACTTTCAGAGCCTTGAGATTAATATTATGTAGCCTCACACAAGTTAGGGTACAAATTCACCTGTGTACATGTATGTGCACACCCACACACATTCTCTCACACACATAAGTGTGTGTGCATGTGTAGATATGATTCCGAGAGTCTGTGAGTCATCAATGGGAGATATCCAAAGACGAATATACTAAATGCTTATGAGTTACCTCTCAAAAATATTTAACTGCCAACAGTTCTCTAAAATACTATTCTTATAAATTATGGTAACTTTGAAAGTTCTTGATCTTTATAGTCATTGTGGCAACTTTATTATATTTTATAAAGGGGGTTCAGTCATAATTCCCCCCTAAGAGGAATATTTCTGAGATCTTTGCACCCATCTAGAATTCTCTGAGCATCTGTTATGAACAAAATAGAATATGTGAGGCACCAGAGAAAGTATGAAGAAATATGGGACATAATCTCATACTCCAAGAAGACCATGATGTCATTGAACTATTTGCACTCAGTAATTCTGTGGCAATGAGCCACGGAATGAGACTAAAGTTGTAAACAAAAACCTTCTTCAGGGTTAATCTTTGCAAATTAGTTATATATTAATGTTGCTAATGGTGATTTAGCATTACACTCAACAGAAGCCAAGAGGCACTGCTGTTGTGAAAAGTAGTTACAACGTGCTGTGTTGTGAGGTGGCCCACAGATGGCAAGCCAGAAGCCTGATGCCACGCTCCGATCCACCACCAACTTGCTGAGAAACCTTGGAGGTGGCAGCTCCCCGTCCTCACCCCAGCTTAGCAGCAGGATTGGTACGAGGGAGAAATTCTGCCTTTGAATCCACCGGGCTTCAGGGTAGGATCCCACATACTTTCTGAATGATTCAATGAGTAAGTGAATGAATGCCTCTCCTCCTGGGATGAGAATGGAATTTGAAGTAAGACCTAGGTTTATTTGCATCACAGCTCTGACTCTGACTAGTTTTGACCTCTCTCAGGCCCAGTTTCTTTTCTCACCTCGCAAACGGGTACAGGTATCTATTTCATGCACTTGCACTTGAGGAGCAGGAGCAGTGTAAGCAGTGGACTTGACCCATTGTCCCACTAGCTGCCTTCCAGTCATGGTAGGTCTTACTGGTTTTATAAAGATTCTTGGCTCTGGGAATCCATGATTCTCTAAGCTCTATTCTGCACCCACATTGGGCACAAAACAGTAGGTGAGGGAAAGAGAAGAAAATTTCTTGAGTGTAAGAATGCTCAGGTAGAACTCTGGTTGAGCAATCATCCTGAGGGAATCTAGACTATTTGAATGAGAACTGGTGCTGGGGGCACACATGTTACAGCACCTGCTTTGTGGCTCACCCATGGAACAAAAGCTCTTCTGGATAAAGGATGATTTGCGGAAGCAGTGGTGAGGACCGGGGCTGGGAACAGATGGAGAAGTAGGTGGTATGACATTTCCTCCTGCCAGACTTTCAACTCATCATGGTTCAGCAGCATCAATGGGATTTATTGGTTTGTCGAAAGTGAGAAAAGTTTTCTCAATAGGCAATGATAAACAAAGGGGATTGTTACAATAAGAATAATTTTGGAGTTCCACATCAGATATAATTTCACCGAAGAGAATGAATGAAAGTGTTGAATGGTACAAGTGTGTGTGTCTGTGTCTGTGTGTGTGTGCTCGTGCCATTATGCTGTGTGCCGGGCAGCTGCTCTTCCTTTTTTTAATTAGCATTTTTAGAGCCACTTCCCATTCATTGTTTGTTTTTATGTCCTCTAGTTTTCTTTTCTTTCTTTTTGTTTTTCTTCAAATCATTAGGGTCTCTGTTTATGTGTATTTCACAAACACACACCCTTACATATTTTCAAAGCCCCCAAACTCTATTTTTTCTTGCCCTATACCTCTATGATAAAGGTAGCTAGCATTTTCACCTCCCCTTCTTTAAGTAATTCCCCATTTATCAGCACTGCACTTTTCTTTCTTAAGATGCTGGTTTTTAATTGTGAATTTGACGATTATACCTTGTGCCTGCCTACATAAAACCTACATAAAACATTTTATGTGAAAGACATGTAACAGTCACTATGTTGAAAGACCTTGATGAAAAGTGATCGAGCTGATGCTCCAGCAACTAAGTGACATTATTAGGCACATAATTGGTATAGGTGCTGGCCAATTAAATGGGTTCATGGAATCTTTTTTGGTTTTTCTTTGAATTTTAAATATTTAGCAGTAAGAGATAAGTGCAAAAAAGGCAAGCATATAACATACATTTTATTTTGCTTTATCTCCTATTTTAACTTCGCATTTTTAAGATTTCAATTTTAATTCAAAAATTTAAAGGCAGAGCATTTTTTCTGCCACTACGCTCAGGCCCAGTCCCTGGTACAGCTACAGACTTTCATTTATTTCAGTCAGAGTAAGATATCTACATACCAAGAAAGCTTTAATATGCAAAAAAAAAAAAAAAAAAAAAAACTGAAATGTGATAGAAGTTAATTTTTTGCTCATGTAAAGTCTAAATCAGGAGTCCCTGTCTAGTGAGCACCTCTCTTCCAAGCAGGGATACAGGGCCCAGCTTTTTCATATTGGGGTAGAAGCCCACATAGAAGAGAAGGGCATCGAGATGGCTATATTAGGTTTTTGTGGGCTACACTTGGAAATTGTGAAACCAAGTATACCTATTTTACCTCTAGTTAATTGGCTAGATCTTTGTCACATAGACACACCTAACTGCAAGGGGTCCTGGACAATTTAATCTAACCATGCAGGCATGTACACATGAATGTGTGCACAAAACAGTGGAGTCTAACCGTGCATGTGTGTACACATGAATGTGTGCACAGAACTGGAATCATATGCTTTGCATGCTTTTCTGCAAATTGCTTTTACCGTAACAACCCATATAGCTCTATCTCCTTGTTGTTAGTGGTTGTGTAGCGTTTCAATGGAAGAATGTCCCATGTTTTATTTAACTAGTCCATATGGTATCATTTCGAAAACCATACCAACTTCCGCAATACAGGAAAACCTTGCTTATCCACTCTGTGTTTTGGATATTTAAATTTTCTTGGTAAATTGAGTCTTTATCATATGAAGCACTACCTTTTATCAACATTTTAAGAAACTTTGCATGAATCTTTTTCCAAGTGTATTGCACAGTTACATGACTGCTCAGAAATCTTTCATAGTCATTTAACAATTTTATTTATGAGAGGGGTCTCCCCAAGTAGTCTGTTTGTCTCTCCTATTTCCCAGTCTCCTTGACTAGTCAGTACTTGGCCCTGGGCTGAACTGGAAATAGAGATTCCACATAGATTTAGTTCTTGCCCCTGGGCTGTGGATCTAAGCAGTGTATGCTAATTTGGGGCCAAAATATGCAAGACTGGCAACAAACTTCAAGCTGTCTTCCTCTGCCGTGGTAACCTAGGATGTCTCACACTGAAATGGAGGAATCACTAGATCAAAGCAATAACAATCATTGAACTACTTACTACAGAGAGGATTACCCTGAAAAATTGGCAACACTTGCAGCAGAATTTTCACAACTGAAAAATGCAAATCATTATTGCATTAACCTTCTAAGACATAAATGTTATTACTACAGCATATTTAATGCCGACTGATAAAATGCTTATGTAATACTATTTAAAATATTGTATTATTTTGCGTTATTAATTACAATAATTTACATGTCTATAGGGTCTTATAGCTTGTGTAAGGCTTCCCTAATCATTAACTTATATTACTATAAAACAATATAATTGTGGGCGCAGGCAGTTTCTCATACTCAACATTCATGAGTTTATATTTTTTTACTTTTGAGTTTGCATCTTCTCTAAATAAAAAGTTTGTGCTTGTGTGTATGTCTTCTACCCTATTGCCACTTTTTATGCTGTCTTACATGATTTTAACAGGCAACGTCTAAATTTAGTTTTATTTGTAGAAGAAAAAGTAAATTATCTCAGAAGGAGACTGTGAAAAACCCCATACTGAGTAAATGCATGGAATTTGAAGGTTTGTGTTTTTTTTTTCCTATCAGAAATATTCATTCAATGATATTTCAGATCAGTGCTTCCTGTCTGCCTTAGGTTTAAGAGTGGTTCTGTGGCAATCGTTAGCTTCTCTAGGTGTTCTTTTACTTAATTCCATCTTTTCTTTCTGCTTCCTCTCTGTAGAACACTTCACTAAATCTCAATGACTCCAGGAGAATTATAGTTTCAACAGGGACTTAAGTGAATTGAGACTGGTGAGACTTATAGCTTGGTGTTCCCTGGTGCTTAGCATCCAGTTTAGTAGAAGACAGCCCACTGTTTGCTTTTCATTGATTTTCTTCAGTAAAATTTTAGGAATGGGTTTAACTGTCAATTAAGATTTTTTTCTGTATATCAAATTATCTAGTTAGAATTACTGTTACTGGTATTGGGGGACTGAAAAGCTGTTCAAATCTTAGCCAGCTAAAAAGTAATTGTTAACACACATTCAGTATGTACTAGAAGCTGGTTCACAGTGCTGTGCACTTCACTGTATCAACTCATTAAATAATTTGTGAGATTCTGTCATTATTCCCATTTCACAGATGGGAATGTGAAGTTTAGAGAGGAGTGGAGCATGTTTAAGTTCATAGAGCCAGTAAACAAGAAACCTGGCAGTTGAGTCTAAGTGTGTTTCATTCCTAAGCCTCAGCTTGCAAGCAAATATGAGTGGTTGCTACATAGACCCTCAGGAAATGAACGAATGAACAACAGGTGCTGTAGGGCATATCAGGAGCCAGGCCATTCTTCTGCCCATGTTTGGAGCCTCTTTGCACAGATGTTGGGGGTCTATCCTCATATTACCTGTCAAATGGCCAAGCAGGGGGACTCAGCAGCAGCTGGGCCAGCTGACCGCCCCGTTGCAGGCACTGTGGAAGAGAAAACGGTGATCCCACACGGATCCAGACGGCTTATTATCCCCAGCACAACTGGCCGGGGTCTGCAGCACAGCTGAGGAGCGCCCAGTGTGGCAAAGCCCCCAAATTATAGTGAGGCTGTGAGCAAACCTGCCGAAATTTTGCCCCTGAATCAGACGCTGTCCTTTTTATCTCAGTCCTCCCTTGGCCCCTGGATGGAGACACAAGCTTCTAAGGCTGCTATGTAAACATTCTGAGTTTACTTAAAAAACAGTCTGAGATGTAGAGGTGCCAAGGAGAACGTCTTGCCGACAGTACCACAAGGTGAAAATGCACCAAGAAACAAAATACATGCATACATGTGCCCAACCCTGGGACTGCCATCGCATCTGCGTTGCTCAAACTTCTCTTTACACACAGGAAAGACGAGGCAATGTGCAGCGGAGTGTGGATGACAAGCCCCAATGAGTTCTACAGGTTTCTTTTTTCTTTTTCTGGAGCAGGTAGTCTGAGTGCAAGTTATTATAATCCATTTGGAAAATAGTTTGGCAATAGTAACAAAGAGACATAAGTGTATTGATACACATACAGTAGAAATTCCAGGCCCAGGACTCAATCCCAAATGAATAATCCAAAACCACTGTGAAAAATCCACATAGATCATTTATGATAGCAAAATGGTGATCATCATGTAAGAATAAAATAGATAAATTATGGTGCATTTTCTTAATGAAGTATCTTTTTACTTAAAATAATGGCTATGGAATTTTTCTAATATTAATAGTAAGAAAATATCTATGATATAGTGTTATATGAAAAATAGGGTTAAAATACGAATGTATGAGTACAAATGTGGTAAAACACTCACTCATTTAGAGGAAAGGCTCAAAGGCAATTCACTAACTATTATGCATTTGTTGAGTTAGCCTAGTAGAATGAAGAATGAATATTTTTTTCTCTTTTTATAATTCATTGGTAATTTTAGACACATAGTTAGATTTTATAATAAAAATATGTATAAGGCTAAAAAGTATATTGTAGTGATGTATTAATGTCATCTCTAGACCTAAGTCCGAAGCTACCAATCATTTTTCTTCTTTTTAATATTAAATCCTTTTGTTTCATAAGATTATTATTTGAAATCTCTCCATTAGAACCACTTGTCTGCCAAGCATGAAACAGCATCTGAGCCTCGGAAGGGAGGTCCTAGAACAAACGGAGTGCTCAGATGTCACTGGTGGGGCAAAGACGCTTTTCACGGGACCGGACTCAATTTCCTTTTCCCGGATTACTCCTTAATCCACTCAAATCCCCCCAGGATAAAATGCAAAATCTTACTAGGATTGCAAGGTCCTTAGGCACTAGTAGTGGCTTCTTAACTCTCTGGCCCCGCCCATCCTTAATGGAACATCCTACCGACACCATATCCCCTGAAACGGGCTCCCTCCCTGCTACCCCGTCACCACCCCTTACTCTGAACTGGAGCCACACTGAAATTCTTTAAGCTCCTAGAATATTCTAGGCTCCTTGGCTCCAGGGTTTATCACCTGCCATTTTATCTGCCTGAATTCACCCTCACCCTCCTCAATGCACCCTCACCAAACTGGTTGTCTCAAAATCAGAATCACTTTCCCCAAGACAAGAAGGTGCACCCCTCCTCCTGGACCGGCTGCTCCAGCCATGTTCCTGGGAGCCCTCACCTTAGTCCCTGCCACCACCCAAACCCTCACCCCCTCTGTGCGCTACCAAACGCTCCCTGGGGAGGCCAGGAGATTGTCACCTGGGCCTATCCTAGAAAAGGCCAAACATTTGACTCTAAGAGGCGACGATTAACATCCATACATCTCTCAAATGCAGACAACAGGGAGGGCAGGTGAGGATCCAGCTTCTACTGTTTTGTAACGACATAAAAGCACAGTTTATTTCATAAGTAAGTTTTATTTTAGGAGGAGGCATGATCTTTGATACTGAGCTGTCCGATGATGGCCTTTGCAGTGAGCTGGCTGTGTGAGGAGCCCCCAAAGCTAAGAATCGGCAAAGGGCAGGACACGGGGGCACTACGTTTGCATAGGTGAGGGCAGGGACGTCGGGCAGAGAAACATCTGGTGGCTCCCGTGTGCCTTGACTTCGATTTCTGCTTTCTTAACGTGAGGCATAAAAGTAGCAGCTATGCACTTGCCTTCCTTTCTGTTTAAATTTCACTTTACTGGGGATGTGCTTCTATTTCTGATCTAACTTATTGTCACGGAGTGCCTAGAAACTTTTTTGGTAAATATATTTTTTTTTCCCTTGAAAATACACTTCTTGAAATACTCCGTGTTAAATTATCGTAATTGATATCAGAGATGATTGGGCTTTTGGTAAATTCCTGAAGTTATTTATTCCAAGCTAGTAAAAATTCACCCCTGAAGCCACAACTCTGCGTGAGACATGCGCCTTAGAGAGTAACAGTAATAACGTCACTCCCGGGACTCTTCCCACGTCCATGGTACATGACTCACCAGCTACAGGGAGGGAAGGAACAGAACGCTTTCTGTCTGATGTAAGCACCACGCACGTTCCATACTCTGACTTCCTCCTGGGCTGAGAATTACTGACCATTCCTGTGTGACCATGTCACATCTTGCAGATGGGTGGGGTCAAAGCACGTGTAAAAGAGATCTACTGCTAAACAGAGAATCAGGTGAAATCCTTGACATGTAGAGAAACTGAAACATATTTTAGATGGATTATATTATTTATTTATTTAATTTTTTTGAGACAGAGTCTCGCTTTGCTGCCCAGGCTAGAGTGAGTGCCGTGGCGTCAGCCTAGCTCACAGCAACCTCAAACTCCTGGGCTCAAGCGATCCTGCTGCGTCAGGCTCCCGAGTAGCTGGGACTACAGGCATGCGCCACCATGCCCGGCTAATTTTTTCTATATATATATTAGTTGGCCAATTAATTTCTTTCTATTTATAGTAGAGACGGGGTCTCACTCTTGCTCAGGCTGGTTTCGAACTCCTGACCTCGAGCAATCCACCCGCCTCGGCCTCCCAGAGTGCTGGGATTACAGGCGTGAGCCACCGTGCCCGGCCTAGATGGATTATATTATATGGGCAAACATTTTCTCAACAGTTTTTCTCCGAGTTAAAATATCTATACAGACAGTTTAGGGAAAAACATATATATTTTTGAAAACTTATGTGCTAGGATTTTTTTTCCCCAAAGTTTCCTTTTGTCTTATTTCAAATCACCATTTATTTATTTATTTCCCCCCAAAGATCAATAATACCCATTGCCATGTGCTTCTACGCTGCAGAATTTTCAAGGAAACCAAAATGGGAGAAGGTTTTCGGGCCTGACAAGTGTATCCGTCTGAGAAGTTCACCTGCTCTGCGACATCCTGGATTCTGGAACCCCCGAGACAGGTGGCTTTCATTCGGGAGCCATTTCCTTTAATAAATAAATAAGCAGTGTGAAGCTGAGGACCACAAAGCTGTTCATGCAAGTGAAAGCGTGTTTGTTATGAGGAAGCCTGTTTGAGCTCTACCAGGGAGGTATCGTTTTTAAAGAGTTGTTTCCAGGTGTTCAATGCTCCAAACCGTGTGGCCAATAGAAAGGAAAAAAGCCACCACGCTGTTAATATTTCCGACCCATGCAGTGATTAGATTGCATTCCCCCAAGGACTTTCCACTAACACATCTGAGCTCGAAGTCGCCGAAGCCTGCACCGAGAGGCGGGTCAGTGGCGACTGCACGAGGGCCAGCACCGCTGCTCAGACCCGGGCCGCGCCCTCACTCCGTCTTCCACCTGTCCACGCCGGCGACCATCGGGAGGGCTTTCTGCTGACGTTAGCCATTGGAGCTGAAAAGCAAAGCTGCCTTTGGGAAAAATAATTCATACTGGCACTTCAATCACTTGTGTCTGTGTGTTTTCTTCTTGTTGTATTTTTCCCCCTCTGAAGAAACTTGCCAGGCGGTACTGAAGGTGGCCTGGCTGTGGCGCAGAGAACTGTTCTGTGTGGTTTGCCTTCCACCCACGCACGACACGCTTCGCAGACTTGACAGGCATGGATCAGCCCTGGTGAAGAGCAAACAAAAAACCAAAAATACCCTCCTCCGAAAAATACCCCGGTGTGAAGATCTTTCTGAGAAAGACTGGCCTAATTTCTTTAAAGTGGAAAAAAAAATGACATAAAATAGCAAAAAATAGATTTTTTTTCTCCCCCCTCAGGACTCTTGTTTATTCAGATGGTATCAATCCTGTTTCCACCACAACACGACTTAGTTGCTACCCAGAGATTTATAGAAAGTCAGAAAGATGCGCGGGCAAGGGTTTTGCTGTGAGTGATCGGGGCTGCTCCGTGGAAGGTAGATGGGTAATAATGTTGTGCACTCGCACGAGAGCAGTGAACTTCATGGGAGTATTTATAAAGCAGTGTGTTTGCATCACTGGTGCTATACAAGTAACAAATAATAATAACATTGTGAAGAAAATTAGCTCCTTAGATGCATAACATTTAATATGTAGCTCTGTATAATTAATATCCTGCAATTTAATGTGTTACTCATTTTCTTTTTCTTTTCCCTCCCCTTTACTAGGAAGAAAGAAACAGACTTTGCTTAATTAACTATGGCATTTTCACAGTAGTATAGAGCCAAAATATATCACGCTGGATTAATCTGATTTCCTACCCCACACATTTAACACTGGGCACTAGTAGATTAATTTACAGCCTGCCTGCCTGCCTGGATTATTTGTAAGCAGCGTTACCTCCTTGCTGTCGTCTTCGTCTGCACGCCTCCCGTGCGCACAGCGCTCTTTGCACTTTCAGACAATTGCATGTACATTTAATCAGTCGTTTTCCACCGGGGGCGATTTTGCTTCCCCGGGGAACATTTGGCAAAGTCTGGAGACGTCTTTGGCTGCTACACCCAGGGAAGGGGCAGTCCTGCCTGCCGGTGTCCAGTGGGTGGGGCCGGGAGACGTCTCGATTCCGAGGTGCACAGGCAGGCCTTGCAGCACGCCGGCATTGGCTCCTTGATCTTTAAAGCCACCCTCCAAGGTAGGGATTGTTATTGGTCGCCTCATTTTATGCGTGAAAAAGCCAAACCAAAACAAAACAAAACTTAGGCACAGAGGAGCCCAGGGGGTTCCCCAGGATAACCACGGGGTGTAGAGTGAGGGACTCAGGGCTTGAACTCCACACTCTTACTCCAGAAAATGGCCCTTAGGAGCCAGACGGATCTGACTTGAGGCCAATCTCCGAAGGAGCCCAGTCCATCTCTGGGTCCGTGTGCTCCTGTGTTTGTCAACGAGGCCCCTGATGAAGTGGCCACCCTAGAGAGCCCCTCACTGTGCTCCTGGCCAGGGATACTCAGTCCTACCCATCAATGCACCTGGCTTGGGCATGTACACTATCCCCAGATTGTTAACCAATGAGCAGGTTGGACAAGAGCGCATGTGCAAGTGCTGGAAGGAAAGGCCCCTTCGCAGTAGGTCAGATTGCCGGAGAGGCCTGTCCTCTTTTCTGAGGTGTCAGGGCCACTCATGTGGTGGCTTTTCAACGGACGTGGCAGCGGACAGGTTCAGGAGGACATTTTCATGTTGCCAAAGGAACTTTCCGTGCTCCCCAAAACATGCACTCCGGGGAAGTTGACCCGAGCCAGGGGAGGAGAGGAGAGAGCCCAAGACAAAAGAGGAGGGAGATCGGGTTGTTGCTCAGCCTACGTCTGCAATAACAGCGGCCCCTCCCCTGCCCCGCGCCACCCATGTTAATGATGCTTCTGCCTTTTCACCAAAGCATTATTCTCCCGGAACACACAGAGAAGGGGCCCTTCCTCTAAACTATTTAGCTGTCACTGTCACCACTTAATAAACAGTTAAAAGGCAGTGACTCAGATCGCAGGTGCCAGTTTGGCCTGGGTGATTGTCAAATGGACTCATCCCAGCTAATTTGGGTCTTCAACAGCCCCACTCGGGATGCCTGGAGGCAGGCCGGATGCCAGCACACCCTGGCAAATTCCAGGACCGAGGAGGGCAAGAAGAGAGCATGGGGAATGGGGGAATGAGGCCGGGTTTGGTGGCATCCAGGTGTGAGTGACGTGGGAGGCAGACTTGGGAAGGAGGAGGCTCGTGCCTCTGAGTCAGCGAGTGATGTAGGGTTAGTGCTCTGAAAATAGCAGGAGCACCCCTTCCCTGCCGGCTCTGAGGCAGAACCCCGGGCCCCTCGCCAGGCCAGGTGTGCATCTGTCAGGTCTCTCCACCCTGCTGAGCAGGGGAGAGAAGAGGACGTCTTGGCACTCACAGGGGGTGCCCACAGATGGTTCACGCTTGCCATCGGAGAGCCAGTTGGTCCAATTGCTCTTAATACAAAGCACCCCTTTCCTCTAGTCACTAAGTTTAGTTAAAGAACATCTATGTGTGATTCTGGGCCACCTCCTGTCATCCATAGTGGTTCACTAAGGATGCAGAACGTGGCAATGGGCATCTGAAGGCAATTTTGTGAATTTTAACAAACCTAACAAGAAGCATCCTACAGCATCCTAACCACCAGACCTACCAAGTCTGAGGAAGCTCACTGTAATTCTTGAGCTCAGGATGTTCAGAGAAACACCAACAAGTTGCAAAATAACTTGATACAAATAAGAGGACTATGGGATGCTTGAAGAGAAGAGAGGAAAGTGTTTCTATCACTCACTCTTGGAGACCGGAAATTTGGAGCTGCTAACAGAGAACATGAAGGTGGATTATTCATGACTTAATAACTTCAAGTTGTGTGGCCAGCAAACAGGTTTCCTTGACACCCTTAGCATGGTGCTTTTGGGAACATTGTGCCTGTCACCTCCATTCCCAGCCTTTCCCTTGATGCCTTTTTCTTAATTCCATGTTTATCATCCCAGGTTATTCATCTTTCTAGCTTATTTCAGGGCAAATCGTTACCCTGGCTCTTGCATTTCTTGCATGTTCTGATGTGGGTTTCTCTCTGTTCTTTAGCCCTAGCTGAAACAACACCTCCTCCAGGAAGTCCCCACTGACTGCCTCCAGGGTCAAGGGATCTACACAGAATGCCGGAAACTCTTTGCTTTCACCTTTTTAATGCATACATTACTTTTTATCTTTTATTGTGTTATAAAAATCAGGCTTATTGTTGCATAGATTGTTTCATCCTGTTCACATTCTTATCATTCATCAGAAGAATGTTTACATCTGGGAAAATGGTAAACATGTAGAAATAAGGTTTTGGATCTATCTTCGGTGAAATCTCTCAGCAAAGTCTTCTCTTATCTCTGGACAACACTTTCCCTTCCTCCACCCTCACCTGAGTCAGGACCATCCCACTTGCTGGCCGGCAAAGTACCCTGAACATGCCTGAATACGCGCATAGCAGAGCCCCTACTGGCCACACTGCAGCTTGTATTTTTGTGGTTTTCTCTCTGTCTGATGCACTTGGGTCCTCAAGAGCAGGGACTGAAGCCTGTTTGCTCAGCATCCTGTGCAGGCCCAGCTGAACAGGAGTAGCGCAATGTTCACGGTAACTGCATGCAGGTCTCTGCTAATCTTCTGGGCAGTATCTCCCAGGAGCCACATAAAATCTTGTGCCTGTGAGCGGGGGCCGCCCACCGTTTATGTTACGCGAGAGGCAGCCAGAGGCTGGAAACAAACAGTTCGAATTGTTCATCACACTGTAACCTTTCCACCCTGAGTAGATTTGGCCTGCTCTTAAACTATTTGGTTTTGCTTTGTTTTTTTTAACCCCAACTTGTGGACTTACCTTCAAGTGCCAATCGAGGCTTTAACCTTGAACTGTCTCTCACGTAGGTGCTGACAGCCAGCGGGGTGATCGGCAGGGGAGGAAGTCAGCGTTTGCTCGCGTTGGGAGTGACCAGGAATGCCCGTGTCTGGAGCTCCGAAATCCTGCCTTCCTATCAGGTTAAACCCGGGACCCGAGGGGAACTTCATCAGTGAGCCTTGGTGAAACATCTTCCCTGAATTACGTCTGAAACTCACGATACTACTTTTGTAGGGTAGTTTTGTATTAACAAATCATCACCATGTAGAATGCATTTTTCTTTGTTTTATAAGATGCTCGTGATAATCACCCCCATGGCAGTGAAGGCGGGCAGGGTAACATAAGGGTTGGAAGCCCTGGGTCCCAGCCGTGGAGACCAGGCTCCGAGTCCACGTAGACTGGCTGTGTGGACGCCTACCAAGGCGCCTAACTTCTCTAAGCTTCAGTGCCTTCTTTCGGAAAAAGTGATAATGAGAATTACATGTGTCCTGAAAACTGAGTTTAAAATAATGCATAAAATAGTATACATGGCCAGAACACAATTAAAAGTAACTTTTTAATTATGCTTTTGTTCAACATCAATGTACATTATCCTTTTTGTCAATATTTAGTAGCAGATAATAAAGTGAAATGAAAAATGTCATCTTTTCCTCTTGGCTGCTATGAAGCTCAGAGCAAATGTTTAATCCTTAGTCACAGTACGTATGTGAATCTGAATGTTCATTACGTGGATTTTCTCTTTCTCTTGTGTTATTTTTGTTTCTATTTGACATTTAGATTTTCGAAGTCCATATTTCATCCACACAACATATTTTGGGTGTAGGTGAGGCATATTCTGTAAATAAGTAAATATATACATTTTTATTTATATAACCAGGAAATATGGCTCTCTGTCATTTAGGATGTACAATATTGTTAGAGTAGGAAAATTCATGTAAAGTAAAAGGTAGATTCTGGATGTACGCGTGCACACGCATGTATGTACGTGTGTGCACATGCAGAGTGACGTGCTGGTAAATTTAACAGCTGGCTCTCTAACAACAACAAAACCCTCCTTGGCAGAGTTTGCCGAAGTCCATGGTGTAAATACTGCTACCATGGCTAATTTGAAGCAACCATTAGTTTAAGAACCAGCTTGCACAATTCCTAAAGCATGAGTTGGCTTTGCAGGTAGATGCAGGAGTGGTCCAAGCTCAAAGTGGGAACTAGATTTAGAAAAGGAAGGCTACGTGTCTGTGGACCAAGATAGTCTGCGAAGGTCTCAGGAGGCACGAACAGAGATATGTCTTAACAGGTTCATACCACTTGGGAAAAAATTGCAGCCAGCTCACTCAGTCCTGACATATTTATTCATTTGTATATTCAAAACATCTCTACAAATTATAACTAGATACCAGGCACTTGCTAGAAGGTTTAAAAATAAGGAAATATAATCTCTGCCCTCTATGGACAAAGCGTCAGAGAGATGTAAAGTATAAAATAATGCTGTGGATCAGGGGTCCTCAAACTGCGGCCCACCGAGGACATTTATCTGGCCCGCCGGGTGTTTTTGCCGCCGCTGCCTGTCCTGCTTAGCAGCCGATTCCGTCGGGGGCCCACAGTGCGCATGTGTGGAATGTGCGCCACGCTCTCCAACGGCCCTCCAACGGTCTGAGGGACAGTGAACTGGCCCCCTGTTTAAAAAGGTTGAGGACCCCTGCTGTGGACACAAGGTTGGAGCTCTGCATGTGAAATCAGAGAATAGTTAACCCTGCCTGGTGGGGAAGGTCAGGGAGTGTCCCTGGGCTCCTAAGGAAAGGGTGAGGGGACCTCTGCAGGCAGATGCAGGCCAGAGAAGCGCATTCCAGTTTAAGATTTTGTGCGTGAAATAAAAAGCGGAGGAAGCATGGAGTGTGGAAAGCTACAAGCAGATCACACAGTGGCACAGCGCACATTTGAGGTGACAGGTGCAAGCAGGAAACATGGCAGGACTCAGATTCTGAGAGACCTTGGGTCCTGGTAAGGAGTAAAGAGTTTCAGCCAAGAGCCTTGCCCACGGCTGGTGTGATTTGAGCAGATGGCCCCATCTCCATTTTAGATGAGTCATGTGAATGGGATTTTCTGTATGTGTTGGGCTTGAATGGCTAAGACCAGAGGCAAAGAGACCCCTTCAAAGGACATTGCCATTGTTCAAGCAAGATTTGATGAGAGCACGAACAAAGGCCACAGAATTAGGGACAGAGAAGAATCTATTATGGGACTTGTACAGTTCATAACTTGTCTCCCAGCTTGACCTTTATACTTAGCTTTGATTGTAAGCCAACCAATATCATTATGTATAAATTTGGGTTTAAATATGAAAGGAAATAGCATGAATTTTTGATTAGCTAGTTTGAACTGTCCTATTTTATTATATTTCAGTTTATTCATGCAACAGACTTTTATGGAAGTACTAACCTGGAAAATAATTCATATATAATGTATTCTTCTTTTGATAGAACATATGATAACTTATTTTTAAATTTTCTTTTACATTTTAAAACTCATTCATTACTAGATTAGTTTTGGTATCAAATGGATAAAAGAATAATTAAAATTTTCCCAAATGATTATTAATTTTAATTGTGGAATGTCTGCTAGAGTTTAGTCAGTAAAAGAGAAGGTAAAGTTAATTATAATATTACTTCAGCTCTAGAAAACTTAAAATGCCTGGAGCTTCCAAGAATGAAATATAGCCATTTTGATGGCTAATAATTAGATGCATTTTTCTGTCTCTGCAAATATAAAACACAGTAACTGAGATCCAAAATGACAAACAAAAAAATCATCATTGCTAAGATCTAAACAGGAAAAATAATAAAAGTGTTTTTGTTTTATATTTCTTGACAAAGCTTATCTTTGGGTTAATTTCAGTACTGGAGGTTCTTACAAATAATGTACTGTCTTTGCAAAAATAGTGATTTTAAAATTTATAATTAAAACATATTTAAAGAGTAGTGAAAACACTTGAGAGCCACTTGAGTTTGCATTTAATATATAATAATTAGAAGTTTTAGTCCAAAGTACATTTTTCCTTCTAATGTTTTATGAAACGCATGATTGATTTCCTTTTTGTTAATATAATCAAATAATTTCATTTTGAAATGTGTTTTTCATTAGAAAATCAACATAACCACATTACAGAGCATTTATGGACTGCAAAAGGAGATTTCTACTTTAATGTTTATTGCAGAATTTTGTAATAGCAAAACAACGGAAACAAAATGTCTACCAATTTAAAAAATGGTTAAATAATCTAGCATGATATATAATCTGACATTTAAAATAATGAAGTAGATATTGACATTAAAAGATATGTTAACATAGCACAATGTGAAAGTCATAGCGTTGAGTGCAAATGTTAAATAACAAAACAATCCATAAACACAATATTTATGTAAACACACACATACTATAAATACATAGAAAAGGGACTTCACAAATAAGCACACCAAATTAATGAGATAAATTACCTCTAGAATGTTTGTGTGTATTTATGCATTTGATGAGAGATTGAAATAGATTTTAGTGATACAATCAAAAGGGATTTAACCTTGTTATGTTTAATATTGGCATCACAATACTGTATACATTTATTAGTGTACTAGTGGCAAAATTAATAAATAAAAAAATAGAAAACTAAGATGTTGGAAGGCTCATAGTTCCAACACTGTAATACAAAACTGGTTAAGGTTTGATATATTCCTTCCATTCTTTGTTCTATTTAAAAATATATACATACTAATATAATTACAGTGTAGGTAAAAATTCCCTCATTTTTTCCATCCAATATTTTAGCGTATTGTTACACAGTCAGTATAATTGGGGATGTGCTCTGATTTATGAAACAACTCTCTTTGGAGGTTTTTTATTTGTATCTGATATTTCGACACGCATAATGAACATTTTGTGCATATAGATTGATCCCATATTTTGAGGTGTTTCCTTAGGATAGATTTTATGAATAATTATTGGGTCAAGAGACACCCACATTTCTGTGGCTTTTGTTTTATCTTTCATAAGGAATGTTACATGTGCTGAAGAGCCTACACATACATGTTATGGATTTGGCTTATTTCAGACCCTTAGGCAGATCCAGTTAACTCACTTGTTTTGTTTTGTTTTGTTTTATTTTGTTTTGTTTTAGGAGCATAGGTGGTACCAGGCTAAAATCCCCATAAGATAGGAAGACACCAAACTTGAGACGGGCGGGAGACAGAGTCAACATCCCACATTAATCTGTTTATTTCTCCTGCAGGTGGCCATGGGGCACTTGGGACCTTGCTCGGTGGTTGGCTGAGAGTTGTTGGTGCCCAATGACTATGTATTTAAATTAAATTGAAGATAAACAGGAGCCATCTGAGTTAAGCCCCAGCTAAAACAAAAAGGTGGTAGATGCTGCAGCAGCCCAGGTGGCATCAGACCAGGAAGTCTGGAGTTATTTGTTGACAGCCTTTCTGCTCCCATGGGCGCCTTTTGGGAAGACAGCAAGGCTGTGCAATCTGAGCTGTGCATCTGGCCGTGGTTTCAGTGCACCCAAGCGTGAAGGTCCAAGCCTGTTCAGGTCAAGTCACAATGAGTTCACAAATCTGTGCATCCGTGAGAGACTGTCTATAAGTAGATGGAGGGAAAATCTATTTGCTGCATTAGAACATGTCCATGCATCCATCCTAGTGCTTATGAGGCAATGGCACCCCCCCACACCCACAGTTTTTTAAAGCTTTTTATTTTAAAATAATTATAAATACACAGGAAGTTACAAACTTAGTACAGAGTGAGCCCATGTACACTTCGCCCAATTTTAATATTTGTCCCAATGGTAACATCTTACATAATCATGGTACAATGTCAAACACAGGACTTGATATGTCTACAATGTGTGTGTATGGTTTCATATTTGTGCAAACATCACTAAAAATAAGATATAGAGCCATTCTACCACCACAGAAACCTCTCTATGCTATTTTTTAATAGTCACATCCCTCATACACCCCACCCTACACACTGTCTCTAAACCCTAGCAATAACTAACCTGTTTCCCATCTCTATAATTTTGTCATTTTGAGAATGTTATATAAATGGGATTATATAGTGTGTGACTTTTGAGTTTGACTTTTTTCACTCCCCATAATTTCATCAAGATCCATCCAAGTTGATGTCTGTATACATAGCTACTTCCTTTTAATTGCTAAGTAATATTCCATGATCTATATGGTACATAGTAGTAAACAAAATACCACATTCTGTTGAACCATTGAGCTATTAAAGGACTTTTGGGCTGTTTTCTAGTTTGACCTATTGCAAACAAAGCTTCTGTGCATAACCTCGTGCAGATTTTTGTGCTAACAAAAGTTTTCATGCCTCAAGAATAAATATATATGCATACAATTGCTGAGTCAAATACTAATTGCATGTTTGGTTTTATTTTTTAAAATGCTGCCAATTTTTTTTCTAGAGTGACTGTGTCATATTGCATTCTCACTAGACATGCATCCCTATATCCCTGCCAGTATTTGAAATTATCACCATTTTTTGTTCGTTTGTTTGGTTGGCTTTTGAGACAGAGTCTCTCTCTGTTGCCTGGGCTAGAGTGCTGTGGCGTCAGCCTAGCTCACAGCAACCTCAAACCCCTGGGCCCAAGTGATCCTCCTGCCTCAGCCTCTTGAGTAGCTGGGACTACAGGTGTGAACCACCACACCCGACATTTTTTTTTTTTTCTATTTCTGGCTGGCCAGCTAATTTCTTTTTATTTTTAGTAGATAGGGGATCTCGCTTAGGCTGGTCTCAAACTCCTGACTTCAAGCAATCCTCCCGCCTCAGCCTCCCAGAGTGCTAGAGTTATAGGATTGAGCCATCACTCCTATCCTATCACCATTTTTATGCTTTCTAATAGGTGCATAGTGATAACTCATCATGGTCTTAGTTTGCATTTCCCTAATGGCTACTGTTCCAAAGATGTTGAAAATCTTTTTGTATGCTTATTTGCCATCCATATTTGCCAACTGCCCTCAGTGACAGATATCTTCACATCTCTTGCCCATGTTTAAATTTGATTGCTTGGTTTTTTTTTTCCATTGTGTTTTGAGAATTCTTAATATAAATAATACCTTTTGCCAAATATCTCTTAGTCTGTAGCTTGCATTTTCATTTTCTTTATAGGGTCTTTTGTGGGATAGACATTTTAATTTTGAGAAAGTCAAACTTTCTATTTTCTCTTTTATGTATTATGCTTTTGGTGTGGTGTCTAAGAATACTTCACCAGGCCATAGGTCTTGAAGATTTTTTCTTAAAAGACTTATAATTTTACACTTAACAATTAAATCTTGATTCATTTTAAGTTAATTGTTGTATGTTAGGGAGTTTAAATCAAGCTTCAGGTTTTTGCCTATAGATGTTCAACTGGTCTAGCATCATTTATTAAAAAGACTACTCTTTCTCCATTGAATTGTTTTTACAGCTTCTTTAAACATTATTTGGCTATACAGGCAGTTCCTGGGTTATGGACTTACAGTGTTCCACACTTGCAAACAGGCTCCCAAGACTCCCCATACGGATAATTTATAATTAGACAATTAAATTAATAATTTGGGGACTTGTTTCTTCCCTGCATATATAAAACCCACATGGTAAGTGGTTCACTGGCACAACATCTTTACACTAGCATTTACTCACAGTATCACTACTGTCTTCACTTTTCTACTCCATTTTGTGAGTCTATGTTTAACCTTATGACTATGGCTCCAAACCAAAAGTCCACTGCAAGTCCTGGTGAGCCTGCAGGGAAGAGAAAGGTGTTTGCAATGGAAGCAAAAGTAGAAATAATTAAGCTTTGGGAGAAACGTCATCATTCACTGGGAAAGCATGGGCTTCAGTTGTTCGACTCTCGAACAATTATAAAGCATCAGGTGAGAATAATGGACCATGTGGAAGGCAGTGCTACAGTGAAAACACCAACTATTACTAAGCAGCATAGTGGAATAATTACTGAAATGGAAAGGCAATTATTGATTTGGTTATAAGATCAAAATAAACATAACCTTCTTGATAGTCTAGAGTTGATGGAACATTAGGTGACTGTTAACCCTTAATATTCTTTTTTGAAATTTCTCCTATCTCCTATCTAAACTTTTTGTGTGGGTTTGTTTTTATATTCTGTTTGAATTAAAACAACACAATACTTTCTGTTACTTATTATTACAGTAGAGGGTATTAGTCTATTACAGTATTGCGTTGCATTATTATTGCCACATATGAGCCATTATAGTATTGTCATTACTATTATTATCACTGTATATATGCTGTTTATCAAAGATCCGAGTTACATACAAATCCAACCTAAAGACATTCGTAGGAATGTATTTCATTCATAACCCAGTGACCACCTATACTTGTGTGGGGATATCTTTAGGTTCTCTATTCTCTTCCATTAATCTTTATTCCATTATCTTCCACTAATACCACATGACCTTGATTAGTGTGGCTTTATAAGTCTGGAAATTTTGTAGCGTGCTTCCTCCAACTTTATTATACTCTTTCAGAATTATCTTAACTATTTTAGTTTATTTATTTTTCCATATAAATTTTAGAATATTCATTTCTATATCACAAAAACATTTTCTGGCATTATGATAGGAATTGTATTAAATCAGTGTGTTAATTTAAGAAGATTTGAAAACTTCACTATGTTAAGTCTTCTAATCCATGAACATGGTATGTCTCTTCATTTATTTAAATCCTTTTAAAAAATTTTTGTTAGCATTTTGCAGTTTTAACATATGATTTTTTGTGCATATTTGTTAGATTGATACTGGACTATCTGATAATCTTTGAATAACTGTAACTAGTATTATAATTTTTAGTTTCACAACTTCATTGCTAGTATATAGCAATACAATTTATTTTTGTATGTAGATCTTATATCAAGTGATAATGCTGATATCACTTGCTAGTCCTAATAATTTTTGCAGATAATTTGAGATTTTTCTATGTAGACCATAATGTCATCTACAAATAAAATCAGTTTTATTTCTTATGCCTTCTATCTCTTTTACTTTCTTTATTTCACTAGCTATAGTTTCCAGTAATATGTTGAATAGTTATAGAAATGATGGTTATCCTTTCTTGCCTCCTGATCTTAAGGGCAAAGTGTACAGTCTTTCATCATTTAAAAATGATGTTTACTATAGATTTTTGTTGATGCTCTTTAGCAACTGAACAAGTTCTCTCTTCCTAGGTTTCTGGAACTTTTTCCCTAAGTTGTTATGTTTGTTTTATTTTTGTATACACTATGTGATACAATTATATGATTTTTCTTCTATACATGTTCACATTAATTACGCTGACTGATTTTCAAGTACCGAATAAGCCTTCCATCCCTGGAATGGGAGTCACTTGGTAAAGGTGTTAAATTCTTTAGTATGTTGAGAAATTGTATTTACTAATATTTTGTTAAGACTTTCTGACATCCATATTTATGAGGAATACTGGTCTGCAGTTTTCTTTTTTTGTACTGTCTTTGTCTGATTTTTGATATCAAGATAATATTGGCTTTGTAAGATAAGTAAGAAGTATTGCTCCTTTTTCTATTTTGTGGAAAATTAGTGTTAATTTTTTAAGCTTTCAGTAGGATTCTCCAGTGAAGCCATCTGGGCCTTAAAATTTCTTTTTTGGAAGGTTCTAAAGTATGTATTCAATTTCCTTAATAGTTACACGGATATTCAAATTATCGTTTTCATATTGGAAGAGTTGAAATAGTTTTATTTTTTAAAGAATTGTTACATTGTATCTAATTTATCAAATTTATATGTGCAGAATTTTCTATAGTATTCGTTTATTTTACCTTTTCTGTCTTCAGGGTCTGTGGAAATAAATATACCTTGTTTTATTAGTGATAAAATAGTAATTTGTGTCTTCTCTCTTGTTTTCTTTTTCAGCTTTGGTCAGGGTATGTCAATCTTATTGATCATTTTAAAGAACCAACTTTATTTTTCATAGATTTTTCTATTTCTCTGTTTTTCTTATGTGCTTTCTGTATAGTTTTTCCAGTTTCAATTTTATTTATTTCTAATCTTTTCTTTCTTACTTTCTTCCTACTTCTTGATTTGGGTTTATTGTGCTCTTTTTATCCCAATTTCTTGATGTGGGGGCTTAGCTTTTTGATTTACTTTTCTCTCCTCTAGTATAAACCATAGTATAACAAATTTTCCACTTACTCTGCCTGAACTGCATGTCAAAACTCTTCATATGCTGTATTTTCATTTTCATTCAGCTTTTTGTATTATTTAATTTTCCTTGAGAATTTTCTTTGATGCATACACATTATTTGGAAGTATATTGTTTAATTTCTGAGTGGTTGTACATTCTCTTGCTTGATTTCTGTTATTGATTTCTAGTTTGGTTCCATTATGGTCAGAGAACATACTCTGAGTGGTTTCATTTTTTAAAAAAACTTACTGAGATTGTTTTACGGCCCAAGAAATGGTCTATTTTTGTTTATGCTCTTTGGGTTCTTAGAAAGAAAGCCTATTCTACTATAGTGAGTTGGAATGTTCTATAGATATCAATTAAATACTCATTATTGATGATGTTGCTGAGTTATATGTCCTTGCTGCTTTTCTGCCTAGCTGTTTTATCAATTATTGAGCGAGGGGTGTTGAATTTTCCCACTATAATTGTGAATTAATCTATTTCTTTTTTCAATTCTGTTGCTATGTGCTTCACTTTATCTTGCAGTTCTTTTGTTTGATGCAAACACACTTAAGTGCTTTGTCTTCTTGGCAGATTCACACTTTTATAATTATTGAATGTCCCTCTTTATATCTGGTAATTTTTTTATGTCTATTTTATCTGATACTAGTATAACTACTCTTGCATTCTTTCAATTAATGTTTGTTGGTGTACCTTTTTTCAACCTTTTTTATTCAACTCATCTAAATTATTATATTTATGGTGCTGGGAAAACTGGATAGCCACTTGTAGAAGGCTAAAGCAGGACCCACACCTTTCACCTCTCACAAAAATCAACTCACGCTGGATAACAGACTTAAACCTAAGGTATGAAACTATTATAATTCTAGAGGAAAATGTTGGAAACACTCTCCTAGACATTGGCCTAGGCAAAGAGTTTATGAAGAAGTCCCCAAAGGCAATCACAGCAGCAACAAAAATAAATAAATGGGACATGATCAAACTACAAAGCTTCTGCACAGCCAAAGAAATAGTCATGAAAGTAAACAGACAACCCACAGAATGGGAGAACATTTTTGCATCATACTCATCTGATAAGGGACTGATAACTAGAATATACTTAGAACTCACAAAAATCAGTAAGAAAAAAATCAAATAACCCTATTAAAAAGTGGGCAAAGGACTTGAACAGAAACTTTTCTAAAGAAGACAGAAGAATGGCCAACAAACATATGAAAAAATGCTCAACATCTCTAATCATCAGGGAAATGCAAATCAAAACCACAATGAGATATCACTTAACTCCAGTGAGAATGGCCTTTATCAAAAAGTCTCCAAATAACAAATGCTGGTGTGGATGCAGAGAGAGAGGAACACTCCTACACTGCTGGTGGGACTGCAAACTAGTTCAACCTCTGTGGAAAGCAATATGGAGATACCTTAAAGTGATACAAGTGAATCTACCATTTGATCCAGCAATCCCATTGCTGGGCATCTACCCAAATGATCCAATGACACTCTACAAAAAAGACACCTGCACTCCAATGTTTATAGCAGCACAATTCATAATTGCAAGGCTGTGGAAACAGCCCAATTACCCATCAATCCAGGAATGGATTAATAAAATGTGGTATATGTATACCATGGAGTACTATTCAGCTCTAAGAAACAATGATGATATAGCACATCTTATATTTTCCTGGTTAGAGCTGGAACCCAGACTACTAAGTGAAGTATCCCAAGAATGGAAAAACAAGCACCACATATACTCACCAGCAAACTGGTATTAACTGAGCAGCACCTAAGTGGACACATAGGTACTACAGTAATAGGGTATTGGGCAGCGGGGAGGGGGGCGGGTATATACATACATAATGAGTGAGATGTGCACCATCTGGGGGATGGTCATGCTGGAAACTCAGACTTGTGGGGGAAGGGGGGAAAGGGCATTTATTGAAACTTTAAAATCTGTACCCCCATAATATGCTGAAATTACAAAAAATTAAAAAAAATAAATTATTATATTTAACTGACTTCCTTGGATACATTATATAGTTGCATCATGTTTATTGCTTGATTTTTTAAATCTACTTTGCCATTCTCTGTCTTCTAATTGTTTTAGGATAATTTACATTTAATAGAATGATTGATTTATTTTGTTCTGCCTGTTCGTTACCTCTAGGTGTTTTTATTAATTTTATTTATTTATTTTTTTGTTTCAGTATATTACAGGGGTACAAATGTTTAGGTTATATATATTGCCTTTGCCCCACCTGAGTCTGAGCTTCAAGTGTGTCCATTCCCCAGACAGTGTGTACCATCTCCAGTAGGTGTGAATATATCCATCCCCTTCTCCCCCGTGCCACTAGCCTGACATCCAGTGAATGTTTCTACTATATGTGCACATAAGTGTTGATCCATTAATACCAATTTGATGGTGAGTACCTGTGGTGCTTGTTTTTCCATTCTTGTGATAATTCACTTAGTAGAATGGGTTCCAGCTCTATCCAAGGTAATACAAATGAAAAAAAAAAAAAAGACATTCTATAAAAAAGGCATCTGCACTAGAATGTGTATAGCAGCACAATTCACAATTGCAAAGGTGTGGGAACAACCCAAGTGCCCATCAATACATGAGTGGATTAATAAAATATATAATGTCTTTTTTCCTTTTGGGTAGATGCCCAGCAATGGGATTGCTGGATCAAATGTTAGTTCTACTTTTAGCTCTTTGACGTATCTCCATATTACTTTCCACAGAGGTTGTACTAATTTGCAGTCCCAGCAGCAGTGTATGAGTGTTCCTATCTCTCCGTGTCCATGTCAACATTTATTGTTTTGGAACTTTTTGATGAAAACCATTCTTACTGGAATTAAGTGATATCTTAAGTGATTAGAGATGTTGAACACTTTTTTATATGTTTGTTGGCCATTTGTCTTCTTTTGAAAAGTATCTATTCATGTCCTTTGCCCATTTTTTAATGAGGTTGTTTGATTTTTTTCTTGCTGATTTTCCTGAGTTTTATATAGATTCTAGTTATCAGCCCTTTATCAGATGTGTAGCATGTGAATATTTTCTCCCATTCTGTAGGTTGTCTGTTTGCTCTCATGATAGTTTCCTTGGCTGTACAGAAGCTTTTTAATTTGACTAAAGTGGTGAAAGACCTCTACAGAGGGAACTACGAAACACTGAGGAAGGAAATAGCAGAGGACATAAACAGGTGGAAAACCATACTCATGATCATGGGTCGGCAGAAACAACATTGTTAAAATGTCTACGCTACCCAAAGTGATCTACAAATTCAATTTAATCTCTATTAAAATAGCAGCATCATTTTTCACAGATCTAGAAAAAATAATTCTACACTTCATATGGAACCAGAGAAGACGCCATATAGCAAAAGCAATCCTAAGCAAAAAGAACAAATTGGGAGGCATCAATTCACCAGAATTCAAGCTATCCTACAAGGCTTTAGTAACTATAACAGGAGCGGACTGGCTCAGGAGCAGAGACATAGACCAATGGAACAGACCTGAGACCCCAGATATAAAGCCGTCCTCATATTGCATCTAATCTTCGACAAAGCAGACAAAAACATACACTGGGGAAAACCTGTAGAAGTATGTAGAAGCTTCTACATGCATGTAAAAGCATGTAGAAGACTGAAACATATTCCGCACTTCACCTCTCACAAAAATCAACTCATGGTGGATAACAGACTTAAACCTATGGGGTAAAACTATAAGAATTCTAGAAGAAAATGTTGGAAAAACTGTTACAGACATCAGCCTAGGGAAATAATTTATGAAGGTGATCCCAAAGGCACTCACAGCAACAACAAACATAAATAAATAGGACCTGTTATCTCTGTTTATTTTTTATTTCTTTATGCTTTTCTATCTTCTAATGGGCTTCTTTAATATACTTTAGATTTCAATTTTAATATATCTGTAGTGTTTGTGAGTATATCTCTTTTGGACATGCTTTTAATGATCACTCTAAACATAACTCTGTCTCTTTTTCTCTATCTATATATACACACATATATACATACATACACCCACACACACACATTATAACCATATTAAAATTTTTCTGTCTCTCTCTCTCTCTCTCTCTCTCTATATATATATATATATATGTATATATATAGTCTACTATTATCAACATTTTACCAGTCTGAGAAAAGAGTTGAAATTTTACCTTCTTTAACCTCCATTTACTTCCACCATTTATAATAATTATCTTAAATATTTTCTCCACATAAATTTCTTCAATTTTCATACATAATTGAGAAAATTCCAGAGCAGAGGGGAAGTCTATTACATTTACATCTATTTTAGTTCTTTCCACATTTTTTCTTCCTGATGTTTCAAGATTCCTTATTTTATTACATCTTTTCTATTTAGAGAAATTTCTTTAACCATTATTTAGAGTAGGTGCACTGGTGATGAATTTTATTTTTCTTTATTTGAGCATGTCTTGATTTTTCCTGAATTCCTGAAGGATATAGATTTGTAGGTTGACAATTCTTTAGTACTTCAGAAATATTGTACCATTTACTTCTGCCCTCCATAATTTCTGATGAAAAATCTATTGATAATGAATTGTTTCTAATCTATAGCTAATATATCATTTCTCACTGGAGGCTTTCAAGATATTTATTTAAGCTTTCAGAGTTTAATTATGATGTAATTTGGCATGGATTTCTTTGTGTTTATCCTGTTTGTTATCTCCTCAGCTTCTTTTTCTTTTCTTTTTTATTTTTTCCAGAATATTATGGGGGTACAAATGTTGAGGTTACCTATATTTCCCTTGCTCCCCTCCCCACTCGAGTGAAAGTTTCAAGCGTGTCCACCCCCCAGTTGGTGCGCATCACACTCATTATGTATGTATATACCCATTCCCTCCCCCCACCTGCCCAACACTCGATAGATGTTATTCCTATATGTCCACTTATGTGTTGATCAGTTAATACCAATTTGCTGGTGAGTATATGTCGTGCTTGTTTTTACATTCTTGGGATACTTCACTTAATAGAATGGGTTCCAGCTCTATCCAGAAATATTCAAGAGGTGGTGTATCACCGTTATTTCATATATCTGAATTTTGCTCAGCTTCTTGAATCTATAGATTTATGTTGTAAATGTGGAAACTTTTCAGCCATTTTTCCTTTGACTACTCTTTTAGTTTCATGAATATTGGATCTTCTATTATAATCCCACAAATTTCCAAGGCTTTCTCACCCTCTCACTCATTCTCTTTCTCTGACTGTATTTTTTCTGTTGTTGGATTAAATAATTTGTGTTGTCCTACATTCAAATACATTGCTTCTTTCTCCTGTCCTTCCTAGTGTGCTATTGAGTTTATCCAATGAGGGTGTTTTTTTCCCTCACTTTGGCTAATTCTTTTTTTTTTCAATTCTATAATTTCTATTTAGTTCATATCTTCCAGTTATATGATACGATTCTATATTTTTATTTGATTTAGTTGTGTTTGTACTTTCTCATTGAAAAAATTTACAATAGCTGCTTTAAAATCCTTGTGAGATAATTCTAATATCTGTGTCATTTTGGTTTTGGTGTCTTATGATTGAATTTTCTCATTCAATTTGAGATCTTCCTGGTTCTTGGCACGATGAATGATTTTGTGCTGAAGTATGGACATTTTGAGCATCATGTTTTAAGAACTTAGGGTCTTATTTAAATCGTCTAGCTCTCTGGCTGGTAAAAGAGGGGCTCCCTCCTTACCATCAGGGGGGCTGATGCTGGTGGGGAGGGGCCCTGTGGCTTCTGGGTGAGGACAGGAGTTCACTCTCTTCACTTGGCCTCTGTTGGCACCACCCTGGCTGAAGGAGGAGGGCACACTCCAGCCCTGCTCACCTACGTAGGCTCCCTGACAGTGTGGGTGAGGAGTGGCATGGCTCATCCTGGGTCGTGGTGCAGCCCTGACTCTCCACTGGGTACAGATGGCTCTACTCCAGGCGGGGGGAAGGAGGCCCCATAACTGGTGAGGGTGCCATTCCAGGCTTCCCAAATGGCTCACATTGACACCTAGGTGTCTTTGAAAACAGTGACCCCATTAATATTTCAGGTCATTTATTTTAGCTAAAAATAAATTTCCAGCATTGAGGGTGAAAATTAAGTGTTAAGAGAAAGTGAAGGATGGACAGGCTCCTCACTATTTTTAGGACATTCAGAACATACGGGTCATGCAGAGCCTACTCTCCTAAATTTACTATCCACGGCCCACCATCATCTGTCTCTGACACAGCTTTCCTACTCCCTCCACTTCTCTCTGTTACTTGCCCTGCACTCCAGCCAAATCAGTGGTTTGTGGAGATCCACCCACACCCAACACGTGCCCTCTGACACTGGTTCCTCTGCCCAGATCTCTCTTCTCTTCAGCACACTCAGCTATCACCCCTCCAGGCCTTGTCTGAAGACCCCCTCGCTGACAAGTCTTGCTCAACTTCCACTCCTCTAAAATCTGAAGTCATCCTTAGCATACTTTCAGCAAATCCCCTGGTACGCTACTAGTATTTTTTCATGCGTATGTGTCCTGGTACCCAGATTACCTTGCAAAGCCTCCAGAGAAAGGTTGGAAGAGTATGTTGCTCAGAAAAAGCATTTTTAATGGCTCTACTTGTGTTCTTTTAGGCCAGTCCTTTGAAGATTGAGGAGAAATCAAAGAGAATCAAATTAAGAGGCAATGGTTTGAGACACAATAAAATTGAATGATCAGATCATTATTGGAAAATGATTTTTAAAACTGAAGATGTCAATAAAAAGAATGCAAAAAGAAACTTTGTAATTGTTTAGAAAATTTAAAAAAAAACCCTGAAAGTTCATTTTCATATGCAATTGCAAGAATGTATTCACCGTATGAAGGAGTTTAAATTCATTTCATTGTTTCCATTATTATTTATCTAACAATAGTGTCTGGTCAGAATCTAACACATCAGAATTTTTAAAATCACAATACTCCTTTATTATTATATTTTAAGCACTCGTTTATATCTCTTCACTTAACAAAAATTATTCCTTGCACCTTGATGTATTGAGCAGTTTTGGTGCCCTTTTGTTTTTTGTTTTGTTTTATTTTATTTTATTAAGTTTTGTTTTATTTTCAGTTTCTTCATTTGGTCATTTATTTACATTATGTGCAAAAAACGTGCAACACGAACAGAATATTCTTAGAATTTTTAAGAAGATATTCAAATCTCAAACATAACGGAGGCTCTCTGAGACAAGGTTTATTCTGTTGGGCTTGCATTTTTCTTTATGATAGAAAATCTACAATACCATGCATGCCCTAAGCTTTTTCTAGCTTTCTGCTTTATTGTCAAAAGCACATGGCTTTCACCTTCCTGCTTGTCCCTGGATCACAAAAGCAATGCTCTATCTCCAACCTCAGCCCTCATTCCAGGAAGGAAGAAGATAAAAGTGACCCCCCAAAAAAGATGTGGCATGTATTCCAGAAAAGCAAACTTTCCCAGAAATCCCCAGCTGACACCTACACTTCCATCTCCTTGGCCATAACTGTTTTGCCCAAGCTGCAAAGAGAAGCTGAAAAGTGCCCTTCTTTTATTCTTTTATACTAATATATTACAACCCTAAAAACCAAAACCAAAACAAAACAAAACCGAAAAAACCCACACACACAAAAAAACAGTGCTGAGTCTGTGAAGGAGAGAAGAGTGGATTTGAGGTAGGAAACTAGCAATGTTTGCAACACTGGGGGCAACATTAACTCTCTTAGTACTAGCAGATAAAAATTTACCTAGCTCTTAACAGGCAAGTCCCCAGTGCCTTTGAACAGGATGTAAAAGTGTTTTCCTGAGCAGCAGGTCTTCTGGAAACACCGTGAGACTTGGCGGGGCGACACCAGGGCCCAGGAAGCCCCGCTGTTCTGCGAGCTTCCTCCTTGGACAACACTTGGCACCTGTCAACATCTGCTAGTTCTTGGGCCCCAGGCTGATGTCTGCATCTCCTTTTCATGTCAACCTCCAGGGCAAATGTCACAATTTACATCTGTGCTTTGATGCCACGTTTTGAATTCAGAAGTTTTCCTTTGTATTTCAGGAATGGGTAATATCCCCATCGCTGATAAAATGTCTACGGGGTCGCTTAAAAAAGACCAGCCTAAAAGGGCTTCCCTATAAGGAACCCCATTTTCACCACCCATTCAGCGCAGAGCAATCTCCCTCTAGCACGTACCGCTACGTGCAAACACATCTTTGCTGTAGTACGTGCATTTTAAGATAACCACAGATCAGACAGAAAGGAAAAAAACAGAAAACACAATCAACCCTGGCTCTATTCGAACCACGTAAAGTTATGTGGTTGTCACTGATAACTTATCTGCATTAGAAATGTTTCCTTTTGTCAGCACTGTAGCTTTTGTTAATTTTTTTTTTTTTTTAAAGAAGAAAAAAAGTTTCTCAACTTAGCAGAGCAAAGCCCTTTTCTAAAGGGCCTATAAATAATTTTGAATTCCTGGTGCTGCCTGAAATGTAGCTCTTCTGAGCTGCAATGTCGGCTATTTCTCTGAAACTGGAGTAGTCATTCAAAAATAGTTTCACTCAATTTAACTGCCTATTGAACCCTCTAAATTACAGATATTAAGTCTTTGGTTTCACAACAAACTTAATGAACAGTTCTGACAATCTATAAGCAAGGCCACTGGAAATTCATGGGCCAGATGGAATCACAGATTACACCATTTTCCTACTGGCCTGCAATTTTCTGGCACCTGGATCGACATTCCAGGGATGCACATTATGTCTGGTGTGATAGTCCCTGCCTCTAATAACTGAATTGGTGTTCTAGAAAGCGCGTTACCAGCAGAGAAATGGCTGCTAACTTTTACTCATGATTCTTTGCAATAGCAAGCTAGAGCCGAACCTATTGGTATTTAGAATGCAAGGTGATCTAAGGAGATCCGGTAAGGAGAAATTCGCCTGAAGCAGAAGAGGGGCCATGGGACCAGGCAGGGAGAGGCCAGGAGAGCAAAGGAATGGAGAGAGAAATCTGTGAAATCACACGGTGTGAGATAAGGAAGAAAATACACCCATTGGCACAGGAGGAGGAGAAGTAGGCAGCTTGAAATTCAGGATATTCCCCCAAGAATCTCTTGATTATTCACGGCAAAATTAATGTTAATGACACATATTTTGCTCTAAAGATCCCACGTATCTGCTTTATAGTGACATTAAGGGAAATGTGCTAATCCCTGAGAGATTCCTTTCCACACCCCGAAATGTGGCCAAGCGTCTGTGGCAAGACTGGATACAGGGGTCTAGGAGGATGTGAATCAATTTCCCATCAGGATGCTCAGGGATGCAGCGCTGTGCTGTGGTGTAGGTAGATGCCCTCGTTCCCAGGAACACATATGGCTCTTTGTCCCCCATCTTTGTATTTATCATGCTGTAGTCCAGTGGTTTATTTATTCTCTTATTATTTACCCTCTGTCTTCCCCAGAGTAGGCGAAGTGCTCCTGATACGAAGCGCTCCACGTTCCTCTTATCAACGGGAGGCCTGAAAAGCAGTAAACTCTTGGGGAATTCTGGTTGACTAAATGTCTATTCTAATTTCCTTGGGGGTGTTGAATGATTTCCTCTTATGAGAATCAGAAAACATTTAAAACATGGATTTTTATTTAAAGGAGAGACTATCACCCTACAGAGATGGCAAAGCAAAACTTCAAATATACAAATATGCTACAAATATGCGAAAGGCAAAGAACGGCCCAGCGTGTGGTCAGCAGCATCCTGCACTCTCTTCGAGGGACTTTTTGGACATTATTTCTTGTTGGAGACTAAGACCCTCCACATCCCAACGACTTGTCCTACGCACTGGCCTCGCCCCGGAAAATAGCCTAAGACGAAAATAGCACCCAGCCCTCCAGCTATAGTTCCGAGAAGAATGCATTCCATGACGTGCTTGCTCCAGGGCATGCTACCTGCAATTGTTCCCGACACCCTGCCAGGTTGAGGTTGAGTGATCCATCACAAACAGCTCCCGATGCCAATAAGACGCTGATTGGGGCTGATTGGCCCACACCCAAGCCTCATCATCCCCTCACTCTATTTTTCTGTTTCTACTTCCTTGTTTTCTGTATATAAAACCTACTAAAAATCCAAGTAAAGTAGACCTTGACAACCCTTTGCTTGGTCTCGTTCCTTTCTCTCGCCCATCTCTTTCAGGCAAGGTCCCCCTTGACCCCCGAGAGTAACAGAAGGTCCCGAGGGTCGGGACAATTTCTCCTCAACGCTTCTTGCTTGGCCCATCGTAGATATGGGTGGGAGGGGGTGGGCGGGTCCATCCTGCAGGAAGCAGGGAATCTGCCTCCTTGTTCCTATGGATAGAATGTCTTTGGCATTATATATTCCACACGAAACTTGTTATTAAAAACTAGCTACGGAATAGAACAGTTTGATAGCAGAGGCTGAGCCCTGGAGGAGGTGCCGTGCGACTGCCTGATTTTATAGTTGCAGAGACGAGGACCGCATGGAAGAAGGAGTCCCCCACGTGAGTGGGGCCAGGCCATGGTCACTGCCACGCTGCCAACACAGGGTCCCTGCTCCACTTGGCATATCAAAATCTGGTAAGCAACTTATGAGGGCAATTTTCATATTTTTTAAAAATATATATAATGAGAATCATATTTTTGTTGTCTGTTGAGTTGCCAAAATAGCTAAAAATTTAGTTGTTTTTTTTTGGGGTGAGAGAGAGCTGATTTTTTTTTTTACTTGTGGCTGAAATTATGGTGACACAATTTGGTCAAATTTGTTATTTGCTGATGGACTGGTAGGCAGAGATGTGCCAGTGATACCTAAGTTATGATAAACGTTATGCACTATTTATTAAATATACCTTGTTTTGGTTTTTGGGAAATCTTCAAAGTTTCGTTGAAGAGTACGAAAAAGAGTTTATGCTGAAAGAAAGTCAGCTATATCTGAGAGAGGATGCTCACCAAACATCCCATCTTCTTCTCCAACGCTTCCTGAGCTCTGGGCTGCCAGGCAGGGCCAAATACCTGTAAAATGTGAACAAAAATGATGCGCTTAATTCCCAGCCTGGGACAGTGAAATGCTCTCATGCAAGTCATGCATTTTTCTACCCTCCCTGCAGTGATATAAGAGTGTCCCAAATGGTTCCAAATGTAGGAGGCTCATTCTCACCCCCAACTGCCCCCAGTCCTTCTAGCACACAGAGAATGAGGCAGAAACTAACCCCTATGCGGTAAACTGTGGAGAATTCAGGTTCTTGGGAACTCCCAAGTATACACTAAATTAAACTGACTAGGTCAAGATCTAATTTGTCCAACACTTAACTACCCTGTCAGATGCTTCTGAATCACAATTTCATTTAATTCTTATGAAAGCCCATGACAAGAGCTGTGATATCTCCACTTTTTGGGATTTTATAGATGGGGGAAGAGCTGAGACCTGCATTCACTTCCAGGGTCCCCCATTCAGTAAATAGCCGCACAATTGGACTGGAATCCAATTCTTGCAGACCCCTGCCCACATGGTCCCCATTCTCCAGGTCAACAGGATGGACACTGAAAATTCGCTCAGTGGCAGAGACCTCTTGAGGTCAAATCCAGTGCTCCATGACCTTCCCCATCCTGAAACAACTATCTATTTATTTATTTATTTTTTGCTTAAAGTATGTTCAAAAGGAACCGTCTGCTGTCACCCCCATCATGGCCATCAGAGGACCTGCAGTACCTTTCCTTATCTAAAAAAATAGTGTATCGATTTTCTTACCCTCAACCTTAAATTTTGCGTCCAATGCATCCATCAGTGTGCTAACTTTGACAAAGGAAGTGTGAAGTTGTTTGCTGTGGCATTTGCAATAACATGCATCCCACCAGATGCAAGGAGTCAGACTTGCATATATTTCAAATTATCGGAGGGGATTTTTCTTCCCCTCCTCCATCTCCTGCTCAGTGATGTATCTATTTTCTTTTCCTTCAAGTGGGCCGTGTATCGCCAGAAAGGTCAAATGTAGAAGTCAGCAGTCTCTGGCAGAGTTGTACTCGGAGATGGAGCTGTGCCGTGCTGCTCTCAGACTGATTAAATAAAGGATGCCGAGGGAGTAGCGTGAGACCGGATCATACTTTAGCAAATGAAAGTAATGCATTAGAATGCAGCTTTAGGGTCTAATTTAAAAATATAATGCAGGCACCAGCAGAAGCCTTTAAAATATCGGCAGCTGTCTTTATACCACATTTCATGTAGAGGACAAAGTGCGTTCAAAGGCAAGTGTGATCCACAGAACCGTTCAGCTCCCCTTGTATTTCCTAGTGCTCCCATTTCTTTTAAATACACTTTATTTAAAGAAAATTTTATGTCTATTTTTCCATATGCTATTGCAAAATTACTCGAAACCGACCTCAGAGATAGCTTCAAACTATTAATTCCTGTATACATTTTGCATTCACACTTCCTTCCATCCAACATTTATTTAGAACCTACTATTTGCAGACTGTAAAAGGAAGACTGCTACCTTCAGGGAGGAAAAGCAGGGAAATATTGCAGGGAAGCTGGTTGGAACCGACTTTTCTTTTGCATCTCACAGGTTTGTCTATAGCCTGAGGGGACCGTTTCTCCTATAATCACTTCCCTTTTCCTCTGGAGGTGATGAAAGGCAAAAACGCCATTGTTCTCTCACTTCCAGCTCTAATCTCCCCCAGTGGTGTTTTATCAGGTTCTGCATTTCTGAATCTGTTTCTCCTTTTCCTGCTCCTCCTATTTTTAAGTTGGCAAAGAGGAGTTCAAACGCCAAGTAAAGTGCTGATGCAAGCACCTTGCTATCTGTTTGGAGATGAACTTGGAAGATTTATCAATTAGGGAGGATTTTGTGATGCTGGAGTGGGGAAGCTGTTTCCAGGCTACCTATTTTGTAACACTGAGATAAAAAACATCGCCAGCCTCTTTCCCGTAGAGTGTCATTCCAGCTGACCGCAGGGAAAAAGTCAGAGATGCAAATGCTGCTGACCTGAGGGTTTAGGGGAATCACAGCACCCCTCAGACTCATTACTTTGGACTTGCGATGAGGTTTTCTTTCCGAGAGCTTTATAGCAAGAGGCACTGTAAGGGATTTTGACCCTAGACAAATCTGTGCAGGCATGGTGTTCATTAGAAATCTACAACTGCCATTCACGTATTTTGGAGACAGATAAAACTGAAAATTCATCTTGAACATGTAATTTTCTCGTGAGCTCTAGTGTCTTCAGTGTAAGAAACACCCTTAAAATGAATCAGCAGGCTAAACAGAAAACCCCTGCGTGTGAATCTTAATAAAATTTTGGTTCGGTATGTGGAAAGTATAAGAAAATAATGTGCTCTTAAAGAAAAAAAAGTAAAAATAAGTTAAAAATTGGAGCCAGCCTTATTATGCAACTAGCTGTAAAACTGGCACAATCTGAAGTACGATCAACGCTGACTTTTTCTCATTTTGAAGAAGAGGCTCAGAGGAGAGGGGCGATAGTACTTGAAGCTCACAGCTGGGAGCCGCAGAGGTGGGATGAAAAACATCTCCTGGTCCCCTTGTTCCTGTCCTGTGCTGTGTTTAGACCTAATCATTGCTTGACTCTTGACTCTTGTTTTCATGTTTGTTTTTAGCACAGTCAAGGTGTTCCTGAGAGTTTACTTTGGCCACAGTAAGAGTGGCCTTGGGTCTGTCAAGTCCATTTAGACCTATGCCCTTGGCATGGAGGTCAGCTATCAAAATGTGAACACATAACGTGTGTACTTCTAGAGGGAGGGAGATGGCTGTTTACTTTGTATAGATTTTGCCATCTGCAGAGGAGCATGTAATAAATATTTGAGTTTCCTGGAATGAGCACATAAGAAATGCTTTGATGATAAACTGGACTCACCCTCTGCAATTTATTTAAAAACATATATCTGAGAATGTAGCTACCATGGAAGTGAACAGACCTGTAATATTTCTCCCAGAAACACTTATTCGGAGACCACAACATTGCGTGGAGATCTTGTTGAATTTTCAGTGCTTGGTGCTTCTACTCTGAGTTTTTTGACATGTTAAATCAAGCCATAAAGCCATCTGTGTCTCAAATAAAGTTTCTTATTAATTTTTGTGTAAACCAGGGTCCCTCTACTTTCTTTATTGGATCCTACTGCAGAAGAGGCAAAATATGCCTTTATTTTTTTTTAAAGACATATTTCAATAGATCCGTCTGTCAAAGATGCAAAATACATCTCCTTTTTCAAACTTCTGCTGCTGAGAGGGAGAAAATACCTTTCTTTTATGTGTTCTCATATTTGCATGGGAAAAATGGAACTCCAGGAATAAAGGCAAGAAAAACAAGTGTGTAAAATGTGAAACACAGAGACCTTTAACTGGAACGCATTTGGGGGGGGGGGGTTGTGCACAGGACTGCACAGGGTCCCTGTCTGTAGGGTCCCTGCCCACCGAATGTCCAGAAAACAGCGAATCAATCCTCTTTTCCTTATACACAGCCTATAAGCCAAAAAGATATTTTGTTAATCATGTAAACTTCCCAATGTGTCTTTAAGATCAGGACACCTCCAAAAATTTGCTTCTACTTGTATTTTCTTCTAATCTTCTAAAGTTAAAAATAGATAAAGCCAACTATTATGGGTTGGATTACATCCCCTCCAAATTCAAGTGCTGAAGTCCTAAGCCCCACAGCCTCTGATGGTGACCTTATTGGGAAACAGGGTCACAGCAGATGTAACTGATTAAGATGAGGTCACACTGGAGTAGGGTGGGCCTGGAATCCGACATGACTGGTATCCTTAGAAAAAGAAAAGTTCTGAACAAACCACACACACACACACACACACACACACACACACGCACACGCACACGCACACACTGGGGGCAGTGTAGGAAGATGAGGGCTGAGATCAGGGCGGTGTTTTCACAAGCCAAGGAACACCAAGACTGCCAGGACACCCGCAGGAGCTAGCCAAGGGGACCGGTACCCATTCTCCCCCGCAGCCCTGGCAAGAAACCAACCCTGCTGACACCTTGACCCTCAGCATCCAGAACTGTGAAACAGTGTATGTCTGTTGTTTGAAGCCACCCAGTTCGAAGTACTATGTTACAGCAGCAGTAGGAATCCACTATAACTTTTACTTATTTTTTTCACTATTTTGGATTGGTTTTTTTTTATTTTTTTGTATAGCATAATTAAAAAAAAAAAAAAAAGAAAACTAACCAAAACAAGACTGAATGGAGTCATGGAAAGATAGGATCATTGAGTTGCCCCAGTGAGCTGCATCTCACTGGGGCAAGGTTGTGAAGGTTTCTGCATTTCAGGGTGTTGTGCGGGTGAGATTAGTCCTACCCAACTCGGGGCTGGCTCCTTCCTCTCTCACTTGGACTGGACGAAAGCAGATTACATTTGTATTTGCAATGCTTCCGGTTTTTCTTCTTCCATTCGTGCCTGGAAGATCCAGGGCTCCTTTTTCCACAAAATGAGGTTGTTCTGGTACCTTCCAGCTGCAAAACAAATGCAATGTCGCAGCACGGCCCTCCTGGCCTCAGGTGAGAAAGCCTCCCCATGCTTACCGAGTCCTACTTTAACACTACACACTTCTTTACCTGCTTTCCCCTTAGATGGGAAAGCTCTGCTCAGCTCATGCTTCCCAGCACTGCCCTGGACATGTCAAGAAAAAGCGTTTGGTTTTAATTTTTGTTTTGGAATTTAAAACCATTCGTCTCCCCATTTTTTTGGAACAAAGTCTATCTTTCAATGAACATTTTGTTTTAGGCTCTTTCCTAAATTTATGAATGCCATTTTTTCCATGAGTTGTGAATCTCAGAGCAAGAAAAATTTATATTAATAAAAAATGCACCCAAAAAAAGTTAAAAAATGTTATTCCCAAGACATCATGTTTAGTTTTTGTAGAGGAAAGGGAAAGAAGGTAGACACAGATTCCCCTAGCACCCCTGAGCCTGGAAATGCTGTAAACTCCGGGCAATTAGGGCCATGTGTAATTTTCTTTCTTATTTTTTTTTTTTTTTTTTTTTTTGAGACAGAGTCTTGCTTTGTTGCCCAGGCTAGAGTGAGTGCTGTGGCGTCAGCCTAGCTCACAGCAACCTCAAACTCCTGGGCTCAAGGGATCCTCCTGCCTCAGCCTCCCAAGTAGCTGGGACTACAGGCATGCACCACCATGCCCGGCTAATTTTTTCTATATATATTAATTTCTTTCTATATTTAGTAGAGATGGGGTTTCGCTCTTGCTCAGGCTGGCTTTGAACTCCTGACCTCGAGCAATCCACCTGCCTTGGCCTCCCAGAGTGCTAGGATTACAGGCGTGAGCCACCACTCCCGGCCAGGGACATGTGTGATTAATAATTCCTGAGGGTATTTATTGGAATTAGATTCTTCCTGTTGAAAGTGATGAGTGTAGTTCCCCCACACTGCCTGGGCCTCCCTGGATGGGGCACAGAGCTGTGACACCTGTGAAGGGCCCCGTAGAGCAGCGTAGAGCTCCACCTGAGCCCAGGTAGGGTAGGTGACTTGTAACCTGCCTCAGGGAGAAAAATGCTGGCCAGCAATGGAACAGATACTGTGACCTGGCTCTGAAGGGGCTACTTCCCTCCTCCGTCTTTTCTGAGAGAACCACAGAAGACAGCCCAGGCGAGGAAGCTCTGAGCCCTGAACGTGCATGTCACTCTAGACCTCCGGGCAAAGGGGACTCACGAGTGCAAAGGATGGCTAAGGAAGAACAGCGCTGGGTCTCAGGGCTTGACATTTGTACCCAGGAGCATCTAATAGCAACTATTTACGTATTGAAGGCTTTCATTATTTCTTTTTTGTTAGAGTAAACTTTTAAAGCCACGTGTGAAGTGGAAGTGTGGAAGGTCATTAGAAATAACTTATGATAAAATAAAGTACCATTTGTGTTTTGGTCACACGAATGTTTCCACATCCCAGTATGGAAGCAGATATATAAAATAAAGAACCTCTAGTCTTTCTGGTATATCATTCCCATATTCAAGAATTGATATCAACCCATGACCCTCTCACAAATAAACAGAGAGATGAATTGCCATTAAAAATGATCGTTTTATAGGAGAGCCTTGTATAGTTTTCAGATTTATGCCAATGTTGGGATCCCATAAAATTACTGCAGTTCAGAAGAAGCAAATGCACCATTTCCCTTTCCTTTGCCTTCTAAGTATTGGTGTTGGTTTTCCTTATTTTTATTTTTCATGTATGCATGTCCTGACTTGATTATTCCTGACATATTTTCATAAAGGCAGCTTACAATAATACAACAAATAGGATTAAAACTCATAAAGGCAGGAGAGAGAGAGAGAGAGAGAGAGAGAGAGAGAGAGAGAGAGAAGAAAAAAGTAAGGGGTGAGGAAAAGACCACAAAGAAAGAGCGTATTGAGCTTCTTACCAACCATGACACAAGAAAATCTCATGAAGAACATAATATCCATCACTTAATAAAATGGCTCATTCCATTTCAGAAGACAGCAAAATCATTTCCAGCCTCAAGTTCTAAGATAAACATGTCGTGTAAAACCTTTATGTATGCGACATTTAGAACATGATAGAACAAGTCTTCTCCAATTGTTCTTCACTAACGCAGAGGCGTTCTGCGGGTCCGTGTTTGACGCTGGCTTCCAGGGACAGCCAGCAGACAGTTTGAGCCCCGTCACTCTGCGAGGGAGGGCTGGCACAGGGGCTGGTGGCTGGAGAGACAGCTGCAGGTATTTGTCCCAGGTGTGCAGCTGTTTTCTAATCTGACTTATGTTATGAAAAAAAAACCTGGAGAATCTTTAAAAGTAAATAGTTACCATAACCTTTAGCTTATTCCCTTCACATACCAGTTGTCCCTGAGGGTTTGTAATGAGAACGGCAGGGCAGGCTACTCCAATGGACGCCATTAGTGGGGACAGAGGGCAGACATTTTGTGTTATTGACTGAAAGAAGATCAATATGTTCTACCAAGCTCAGAGAAAGCCACTCACTCTTTCTGTGAAAAATGAAAATCTGACATACTGTCTTGCTTGATGGAAGGTTTCCTTGGACCCTGGAGAGAAGAGGGAGGGGTGCCTCCGGGCTGGGTCAGTCCTTTTGCAGGGGCAGATACCGTGACCCCCACCCCCAGCGTCTACACTGGAGGGAGCGTGGGAGTGAATGCACTATCATAGGAGGGAGTTAAAGAAGAGAAATACAACAAAAGAAAGAATGTAAGAACAATAAAGACCCAAACACTGATTTTTCAGCTAGAACACAAAGCAAACTAAAAAGCCAATGCAACGAGTAAAAGAAAAAGAAGGTAGTATTTTTTTTATGAAAAGTCTAATTTATAAAAAGAAAATATAAGCCCTTGGCAAAAGTATTTATCAAAAACCAGAAACAAACATTATGTTAAATAAAGACTTAGGCCGGGCGCGGTGGCTCACGCCTGTAATCCTAGCACTCTGGGAGGCCGAGGCGGGCGGATTGCTCGAGGTCAGGAGTTCGAGAACAGCCTGAGCAAGAGCGAGACCCCGTCTCTACTATAAATAGAAAGAAATTAATTGGCCAACTAATAAATATAGAAAAAACTAGCCGGGCATGGTGGCGCATGCCTGTAGTCCCAGCTACTTGGGAGGCTGAGGCAGGAGGATCCCTTGAGCCCAGGAGTTTGAGGTTGCTGTGAGCTAGGCTGACGCCACGGCACTCACTCTAGCCTGGGCAACAAAGCGAGACTCTGTCTCAAAAAAATAAATAAATAAATAAAGACTTATTAGGAAAAGTCCCATTAAAATCAAGAGAAAAGAAAAGGATACCAAATTAGCCATAATGGTTTTATAGGGACTATGTGGTACAACATAAAAAATATAGTGATGTAATTACCTGAACTGAAGACAGATTATTCTTACCTACAGATTGCTATATGTTTAGAAAATAAAAGAGCATCAGTTAAAATGGTTATAACTGATAAGATAATTTCCATATGTAGCAGAATATGGGTGATATATAGTAACTTTCTTTTAATCATTAGAGAATTAAATGGAAAAAAGTAACAAATGGAGTTTATTCACACTGTATATAACTACTAAGTATATAATATTAAATGCAACAAGAAATATGTAAGTCCCAGATAAAATAAACTATATTTTAAGGAAAGATACAAAGAAGACAATTAAGAATGGTAAGCCTTATTCCTAATTAAGATGTCAATCTCCCCAAATAAATATAATAATTAAATCTAGTAATATTTCTGTAAAAATGTTAACAAGGGCATAAATTTGGGAACTGGAGAAACTTATATGAGAGAATAAACGTGTGAGGATTGTCAAGAACTACATGAAATATATATGGATAATTGAGGAGTATTTGTCTTTTCAGATATTCAAATATTCTAAGAAGTCACTATTATAACAAAATATGGCTAGTCCAGAAGAGCAGAACACAGGGTTGATAAACATGTGCAAGAATGCATGGAATTTAATCTACAGTGCACCTGGTATTGCAAATAGGGAAGAAAAAAAAACTGGGGTTTTCTCTAAATAATGCTGAGTAAACAGGGTAAACATTTGGAGAAAAAAATAAGTTCTATCACTGCTTTACACTATATGTAAATTCCAAACAAACTTCAAGAATGCAAGTTTCTTGAAAATAACATGAGATAATTTTAGAGCATTTGTGGGTGAAGTCTTCCTAAACACAGCAGGAAAACTTAAAGCTACTGAGCAAATAATGACCAATTTAATATTTAAATACTAAAACTTCTATAAATCCACTATAACAGAAACTTAGTCAAAGAATAATCTGTAGAGAACACATTTATAACATAGGTGACCAAGTTTTAATATCCCTAACACAAGTAAGTTCCTAAAATCTATTCTAAAGATACAAGCATGATTGGGAAAATGTTGAGAAGATGTGAAAAGGCAAATGACAAGAAATCAAAAGGTCAATACACCGGAAAATGAAAGCTGTATGGCGGATTCAATGCCACCATGTGCCCATAAATTGATAAATGCTGAAATGATTGCTGACATCTAACAGGTGCATGAGGAACCAGCATTTTCGTACACGGTGGATAGGAGTGTACACAGCCCCATATTCTCGCTCCCCTCCCTGCCCAGCTTAGAGGAGAGGGTCATCCGCTACAGTCACTCCTCGGGTATGCCTTCAACTGCCCTAAGCCTTCATTAGAATTCGACTGCAAAAACACTGATGCAAACCCTTGTTAATTCCAAATCTCTGCTATCCCTGTTGTGTGAGCAGCTGCATTTTGCTGGATGAAACACACACACACACAGGCACACACACACACACACATACACACTCATGCACATGTGTACCCAGAAGCGCACACACACACACACACACACACACACACACACACACACACACCCCTACACCAGTTGATGGCTCTATGTAAAGAAAATAGAGGTAATCCTTTGCATTTTTATGCTAATTACCAGCAAAGTAATCCACCCCAAGGAAATGTATATTTACAAATTACTGAAAATATGATGCTTTTCTTCAATCAAATATCTAATTATTCTATAGAAGGTAGATGGAGTCATTTTCTTTTTAAGATATCTCACTTGTGCTAAGATGTCATTTTACACTTGATTGCAATGTCCTAACTTTTTGAAATAAGAGCCCTGTGTGCAACTTATATCAATCAATCAATAAATAAAGCCTGGGAAATAAAAAATAGAGAAAAGAAAATAGAGGTAATTAAGCAAGAATCAGCTGATTTCACACACCATGTCTGAAAAATATCTGTACTTGAACCAAAATATTCTTCCTTGCCCACTTCATTTGTTTACTTTTCGTATTTCTATTTAACTAAGGACTCTGTGAGTCCATTCTATCCCTCTCTGTCATCCCTTCTCCCTCCTGAAGGAATCTGCCCCCTACCAAATCCTGAGGATAAGATTCCCTACATTTCTCTCTTGATTAGCTCTATTTTCTCCATTTCACATTTTCCTTCTCTTGGTTTCCTCACCCATTTTCAGTGGAGCGTGCCCTGCAGCAGCTTTCTGAAAAGGGGCACAAGGGTGGTGCAGTTTTTGAAAACTTCTAAGCCTGAAAACACTTATGATAGCTTTGTGTTTGGCTGGGTACAAAATTCTGCATTGAGCATCATTGTTCTTCAGAATTTCGAAGACCTTAATGACTTGAGGCTTAAATTATTCCATTTGGAAATTCAAAGACATTCTGCTTTTTGATCATTTTGGTGCTATCATTTATTTTTTCCTCTTGGGAATCTTATAGAGACTTCATTTCCCCATTCTTGATAATTTCACAGAATGTCTTTCCATGGGCTGACTCACTGTGCTGAGACATCTGGTCACCCTTTCCATGTGGGAACTTGCCCCCGTCAATCCTGAGAAATTACGGTGAAACTATGCCATGGAGTCTTTCCTCTCCTCTACTTTCTCTCTTCTCTTTTTTATACGCCATATTGTTAGGAAATTGGACGTCCTGTTATGATCCTATGATTGTGTCTCATTTCTCTTGTACATTCCACCTGACTTTTGTTTTTCTGGAAAATTCCCTTAACTTAATCTTCTAGCCCTTCTATTGTCTTTGTCATTTCTATTATTTTATTTTTAAATTATCCATAGCCCTTTTTCATTTTTATTTTTTTATTTCAAAAACTTAGGGCATACAAGTACCAGTCATTTTTTTGTTGTGTCATGCTGAAGGCTGGGCTTTCAGGAATAGCCCTTGGTTAATTCTTAGAAGGACTCTTTAAACATGCTGTATGTCGGCAACTGTTCCCATATCTCCTCTTATCCTTTGGAGTAAAGTCATGGTGGTGTTGAAGTTGTTTTCTTCCTTACAGACTGTTCCTTCTGTGCTGCTTCATTCCCCCTACCTGTTTGCTGTCTGTCTTTCAGGTCAAAAGTCTGATCATCTTTAGACCCTGACTCCTATTTAAGAGTGGGAATGAGGTAGCATACAGCTGTCAAATAGAGGTCCTCATACGAACCAAAGAGCACAGAATTTGAGGGAGTGACTATTTCTCAATTCTGCTGCATAACTAGCACCATTCTACGGGTGTGGGAGAAAGTAATTGATAGCATACAACTGATGTACTGGGTCCCACTAGAGCTTAACCCTTTGCACTAGCTTGCTTTTTTCTCCATTCCTTTATTCTACTCGGGATTTAATTTTTTAAATGCCCTAGATTTTACAGCAGCAGTAGAATAAAAAACTGGAGTTGCTTTTCATGCAAACTTATTTATTTGGATTTTTTTATATTTCAAATTCTTAATACGTTCAAAGAGTAATTTTAATCTCTATAATTTTTGCTAACCGTGTCGAGTCACACTCGACATCCGAGTGCAAAGGGTTAATTCTCTCCCATCGAGATTTAGGAATGGACTTGGCTGACTGTACCACTGCTGAGTGCTGAGCCTGGGCCAGTGAGCTGGTGTAGCTGGAGTTAGTGTCTTTAGGTCTTTAGTCTTAGGTTGGTCAGATTCTGAGAAACAGCCCCTCCTTACTCCTGTTGGAGGGAGAACTTATGAATAGCAGCCTTCTGGGAGCATTAGAAAAAGTGCTAGGGTTTTAATCCCTTTAGAGAATAAAATCTCCCTCCCCACCCCCCCCCACCCCCCCGGATTGGGGAAGGGACTGGGTGAGTAGATGGTATATATCACAAAATGTCAGCAACCTTTCTATATCCATGCTCTTTCCAAGGTGACTGTGCAGCCCCTTTTTGTAACCCCAGGCTGGGCTTGTGTTGGCTTGCTTTGGCCAGTGGACTGCAGGGGGCGGGATGACGGGGCACCTCTGTGTTAGGCATCCAGAGGCCTTGCGCCATTCTGTCTGCTCTGGGAAGTCTGCCCAGCCGCCAAGTGAGAAGCCCAGTTCCCCCTGGCCAGCTGGAGGTGCCAGGCCCAGTCCCCCCTGGCCAGCTGGAGGGTGCCAGACGGAGGGGGAAGCTCTCGTCCCGGCTGGGGGTTGGGCTGCCTATAGCACAGACTTTGAACGTGTCATCTGTGTTTACCAATGCCCGAGTCTTCCAGAAGGTCTGGAAATGTTAGTGGATTTCTTTTCATCTTACTCTCTTTAGTTTACCTTCAGTTTCTTTGATATGCCAGTGGGCGTCTTTTACCTTTTTTCTACCTGGTTTTATTTTAGGCTCCCCCAATTTTGTCTTCTCTGCTGACCTCCATGATTGTATGGGTTTATACCTTTACGTATAAAATCTCTTCCTTCGGTGAGATTTCCAAAGGAAGAGAGAGTTTTAAATCTGGCATCTCTGTCCAGAGGTCTCTAGCAGAGCTTTGCCTTTGTCCTTCCCTGGCCTGAGTGTCCTTCCTACATCCTGCCGTGAGCCTTGGCTATTCTCAGCTGAAATGGCATCTCTTCCTGCATATCTTCCCTGACTGCCCCATAGAAAATATGTCCCCTGTAATATGTTTTAGGACCTTGAGTTTTTGTTATTTTCCTCATAGCCACTGAATACCACCTGATTTTACAATATTTATTTATCACCTGTCATCTGTCCTAAAAGAGAAGCTACAGAAGTGCAGGAAATTTGCCTTTGCCGTCCTATCCCCACACCTGGAACAGTGCTCGGAGTGTGGCAGACCAAGGATTTTGCCAGTCGATACTGGTTACAGGAAAGAATGATTATAATTCCCAGACTTCCCTTTTACCTGTGAAAAACATAAATCTAGGAACTTGTACTGACAATCAAGGAGAAACTTGGCATCAATGTTAAAAAGCTTACCCGGGACACTTTTGTGTTTATGACATTTGGAACTACAAGAAGCTATACAATTCATCTCCATAGGTTAATCTATACCCAGTGTCTATCCCAGGATGACTATTCCCAAAGAGTTAATAATTATAATAAATGAAATGCTTAGAAATAAAATGTGGTGCTTTACATTTTAGAAACAAATGTATTTTCTGTGGATATTTTCAGCTTTAAGCATTTTGTAAAAATGATATTTTAGTTGTCAATCTAAGTTTTTCTCCTAGTTAAATATAATACTTAAGTACTAGCTTTAAAACTCTGATTTTATAGAGTAATAAATTTGCACTCACAAAAAGGAAAAAATGAAAAAGAAGAAATGTTATAATTGAAATAAAGGGACTATAAAATATTAGTGTATGTATTTCTGGTGTTTTACTTCGGATATATTATACAATTTTATACTATATAGATTTTAATGTCTTCATTAATTAGCATTACATTTTCCAATTACATTTGAACATTATATTCACCATTTTAATTTCTGTAGAATATTATAAAATTTGAATATTATATAATTTACTATTCTCATGTTGTTAGACATCTAGATTGGTTTTTATAAGCAGTACTGAAATATGTACTTAGGTAAACAAAATATTTCCATGCTTTTCTTTATTTTCTTTAGGGTATATTTTTATAAGAAGATTACTAGGTAAAGTGTAAGTACGTTTTTTTTTTGAATATGTGAAATCGTTTCTTCAAAAGGCTTGCATAACTTTTTATACCTAGAAGTATTGGGCTAACTAACAGGTTGTCTCAAGAATTAATTAGTGGTTGTCCAAAATCGGTAGTGCTTCCGTCTTTTGGGGGTTCCCAGTGTCTTAGAGATTCTAATGAAAGTTTGAATTCTCTGCACAGAAATCGGGACCTGAATACAGTCACACCAGGGCTTGCATTGGCACCCCTGAAACTTGTCATGATAACAATAGAGGATCCACACCCCTTCTTCTACTATGCTCGAGTTACAGTAAGTCCAAATGAAACTCCTTTAAACAATAAAGAACAATTATTTGCTTCATTTACTGAAAATCGTAGTGGTAGAAAAGCCTTCAAGTATGACATGAGCAGGACTCCGATCACTCTTTTATTTCTCTGCAGGACTCCCTCCTGCCTGCGGAAGCTCCTGCCTGGGCTGTCTCCTCTGCTGGTGGCAGAAATGGAAGCTGTATTTCCAGACCGCATAGCTTTATGCTTTTCCACCAGAAAAATAAAGATCTCCCTTCCGCCCAGTTATACAGCTCCTGAAACAATTACTGTAGTGAATGAAATGCCAATTGTCTTAGATTAATAAGACGTGACACTGAGTATGGGAAAAGAGTTATTTCCAGTCAAGCCAAGTAAGCGACTCACAAGGAGAGGGGAAGTTGGAGGTGACTGTCTGTAGTAGACATCGTAAAACAACCAGTAGCAGCCACTGTTATAAAAGAGGCTGGAGGCTACATCGTGTCTCACTCCATTTATATGACCTTCCTGCAAAGGCAAACTACAAGGACAGAAGACAGATCAATGGTCGGGGAATAGAGATGAGTCGACAATAGAGATGACTCGGGGAATAGAGCTGAGGTTAACTCCAGGAGTGATGAAATTATTCTTTATCTTGATTGTAATAGTAGTTATACGATTGTTCTGCTTGTCAAAATTCACAGACGTGTACAAGTGAAAGGGTGAATTTTACTATATGTAAATTATGTTGTAATTTAAAAGATGGAAAAAAGAGCACAATTGACCTAGTAGACTAAAACTATAAAATTCAAAATAAAAATGTCCCCTGTTAAAATCAGTTATAAAAGAAAAAGAGTAAACAAAAAATGCCATGGGCCCAAAACTCTGGTGTATGTAAAGATCATTCCTCTATGAAGCCTTGGGAATTTGGGTTTGTTATACATGTGTAATATCTACGGGACAATCTGATACATTTGCTATGTGATGCACACTTACCTTTGTGAATGTGCTTTCTAGCAGTGAGTTCACGTTCTGCTTCCCCTCTGCCTGTGGCCACCACTCACCGTGGCTTACCTGGTAACGGTGGTCTATTATAGCTCACCACATGGTCACCTTCCTCGGCCTCCTCACGGCCAGCTCTCATGCCGGGTATGCAGAGCAAGTTAATTTCCTTCAGGCCAGCCTGCCGACCTGGGCAAAGGTGTAAGAGGTGAGATGTGAACCAACATCCCCCCACGTGTGGCGGCCTGCGTCAGGAGGAGGTACGCAGACTGACTTAGGTGCCAGGTGAATATTAATAGCAAACATCTACTCACCTAGTATGTGTGGTGGCAGCAACAAGCACAACACAGGGAAATAGTGTCTGTCTCTCTCTCTTTCTCTTTCTCTGATTATAGTAACCATTTCACTACCTATATGCGTATCAAAACATCATGTACACCTTAAATATATACAATAAAAATAAATTTAAAAAATAAATTCAGACATTTTATCATCATTATCTATGAACGCTTCTCAAAGATTATTTTATTTTATTTTTGAGACAGTCTCTCTCCGTTGCCCTGAGTAGAGTGCCATTGATTGCATCAGCCTAGCTCACAGCAACCTCCAACTCCTGGGCTCAAGTGATCCTCCTACCTCAGCCTCCTGTGTAGCTAGGACTACAGGCATGCGCCACCATGAGTGGCTTTTTTTTATTATTTCCATTTTAGTTGCCGGGTTAATTTTAACTTTCCGGGTTAAAAGTAGAGACAGGGCTCACTTTTGCTCAGGCTGGTCTCAAACTCCTGAGTTCAAGCGATCTTCCCACCCGGGCCTCCCAGAATGCTAGGATTACAGGCCTAAGGAACTGTGCCTGGCCTAAGATTAATTATTTTTAAGAAGTGGTGGCATCATTACAGTAGAATGCCTAAGAGCGCTTAACGGATTTCACATCTTTATGTCTTTACTAATGTCCTTCCTTCTTTCTGGAATTCTCTGCCCCATTCTTTTTCTATTGCATTTTGACGGATCATTAAAGGTGTGACTTAAATCTCTGTCCCTCTATTCAGCATTTCCTACCTTCCTTTCCTTAGGTCAGAATTCATAAGGTTTATTCATTTTGTTCCTCACATTTTTATGAATGCCTTCATTATTTCACACATCAGCACATTGTGTTAGACCCACTTATTTATATGCTATTTAACTGTGAGTACTTCAAGGCAAGGACCATTTTTTCCCTCCTATGTATTCCTAACGCATAGCAGACTGCCAGCACCAAGGATGAGCACCATAAATATTTATCGAATTGAGTATAGTGACAGTGAACACGCCAAAAGTATCTCTCTCTCTCTCTCTCCACCCCCCCAACACATGCATAGAGAGACATATAGTTTTGAGTGTTTTAAAATGTGTCATTCAACTTTGTAGTTATGCCTAAAATAATAGACAGATATTTTCTGAATATGCCTCTCATGCTTATGTTTCAATTTGGCTATTACTCTTGGAGCATTCATTTTAAACATAATAGTAAAATATCTATGTAACTGTAACTTAAGAAGACCTAGAGAATATGCAATTACTTTCATGCTTAATGTCTGAGACAGCTTTTCTTATTTACCTTTTCTAGAAAAAAAAAGAAGTATATTTACTCAACTGTTTCTAAAATAAGAAAGATACTTTGCAAGTTGCAAAAAACTTCTAAGCATAAAAAAAAAGAGTTGATATGTAAAAAACTAAGTTCTGTCAAACTGAAAACCAAAATTGCCATAGAAAATGGTAGCTTTCTATGCATATCAATGCCCTAGAGATTGTTTGATTTCTATTTTTTAAAATAACACATTCTGGCCAAAGAGAAATAATATATCTTGATGAAGTTTGGCGTTTTTCTACTATTGTTTTCTAATGTGCTTCTATTTCATATATTGCCTGTTTATGTCCTTTGACTATGTCAATTTTGGGGTTTTTATAGGTTATATATATATTATATATTAAAATCTGATACATTATATTTTTATAATATTTATAATATTTCTATTTATAATATTTCTATTTCATATATTTATAATATTTATAATATTTCTATTTATTTATTTATAATATTTTTAATATTTATATTTATAATATTTCTATTTCAATTTTGTCCATGGTGCTTCTAACATGTTTAATCTGTCAAACTTGTTAGTCTTTTCTTTATAGTTTCTTTCTTTAAAATTACCTTTTACTAAAAGAGATTTCTCAAAACCAACATCAGGTGGTAACTGATATTACCTTCTAATTCTTTAATTATTCCTTAAAATAATAATTGTTCAACTTACCTAGAAATTAGAGGGTTGTTTTGTGCGTGCATGTGCACATGCCTGTATTTATGTTGCTATAAAGGCTTAATTTTAATTTTGAAAAAAAAAACTTCATTTATCTTTGATGATGAGCCTCTATTAGCAACACATTAATAAACTTTTACACTATAGTATGCAATGTAATACAAATGGACATATTGAGTAGAATGTAGGTGTATAATTTTTATGATAGAATAATAGCTGACAACAATGACTAGATAATATGAACAAAATAGTAAATGACATTGTGTTGACTACATCCTAAATCTTAAAGCTCAATATATCAACCCACTTTCTCTGTTTCCTAGGGTGATGCTAGTAGTATGAGTATTAATAGTAATGTTAAGCCAGGCAATTAATGTTTATTAGACAATGTACCGAATGCTTTAAATATATCACCTAATGTAATCCTGCCACATCTAAGAATTTGGTACTATTATTATTTCCACTTTACAGAGGATAAAACACAGAGGCCTCAAGATCTTGAGTAACTTTGTCCAAGGTAAAACCATTTACAAGTTTTGGAGTTCCAACTTCAACTCTTCTCTGATGCCAATTATTAAGCCTTACCGTGTTACTTTAATTATTTTTATTGGTATTCTCAAATGTCACTGGATTTATAAAGGGTCAAACAAATACATTTCTTTCTGGAATGTGCCATTCTTTCCAACTTCTGTAAAAGTACAAATTCAAGCAAAGTAGATATTCATCTAGCATGGATGCTTCCACTGAGGGTTCTTCCTAGCACCAGTCTCCAAATAGAAGTGTTAGGTGTCACAGGTAAGGCTGAGCCCCAGCTCATTCGTGCCTTAGCTCCCAAGAGCTGAGGTAACAAAGCACCACAGACTCAGTTGCTTCAATGACAGTATTGTTGCACAGTTCTGGGGACTAGAAGCTCAAGATGCAAGTGTCAAGATCAAAGGATTGGTTCCTTCTGAGGCTGTGAGGAACAGTGAGTTTCATTCCTGGTTTCTGGTGGTTTGTTGGTCATCTTGGACACTCCTTGTCACATGAAAGCATCACTCCAGTCTCTGCCTTCATCTCCACCTGGTTTTCTCTCTGTGAGCATGTCTGTGTCCAGATCTTCCCTTTTTCATAAAGATACCAGCCATATTGGATTAAAGGTGCACCCTAGTCTAGTACAGGCTCACCTTAACTAATCACATCACCAACAACCCTATCCCTAAATAAAGTCACCGTCAGAAGCATGGGGGCTGGAAATCTAACATGAACCTGACAGGGAGGACACAGTTCAACTCACGACAGCCCCCACCACAGACAAGTCAATCTGCTCCAGATATTTGCCCTTTGCCACTTCCATCTCTCCAACTAGACTTTCCTTTCCGCACTTTCCTTCCCATTTTCTCTCTGCTCCTCACTGCAATCCAGAAAAATATGGGCCCTTCTGAAGCAGCCTTCCTCATGCTCTTCTTCCCAGAAAACTATAGACTAGTATTAATCTCTCCTTTTCTCTCCATTCATTTCATTAATGAATTGAGCAGCCTTTTATGGCTAGCCATTTTTCATTCTTCATCTCAAAAAGCTGCTTACCTCTTGAGAGTGGAAAACACTATGTACCTAATTTGTTGTGCCATATAATGTGTTCAGTGGCCTGTCAGATTTACAGTTACAGATCTCAGCAAAAATATGACTGTTCCTCAGGCAGAGAGAGAGAGAGAGAGAGAGAGAGAGAGAGAGAGAGAGAGAGAGAGAGAGAACAACAGAAAAGAAGGGAAGGAAAAAGAAAAGAATACAAAAAGACAAAACACAAACTGTTTCTTAAGCTAAAGCTAAAGAAGTTGCTGGACATATGTTCTTTTGGAACATTTTGCATTTCAATTGCGAAAGTGGCTGCATTACAAATCAACATCGATATATTTAGCACAAAGAATATACTCCTGTACAAGACGCTTTTCATGACAAGTGCAGCTATTAGATATGAACCTAGTTTAGAGGGCAGATGTGTTGTACCTTTACCCTTGCAAAAGGCATTTGATTACTGACTTTGTGTTTCTTGTTGTATTTGTGGACCTGGATTCTATAAAGGAATCTCTACAAAGCAATTACAGCATCTTGAGCCATTAAGTTCCAGGTAGTGTTGTTAGGAGCTTCCCAGAGCGGCACCTGATGAAATCTGTCACTATGATTTCAGCCAATTCTAGAGGTCTTACTCCCTGTGGGCTTTCCTTTGTGTTTGTCAGCCTTACCTGCAAATGTGTAGTTTAATGATTCTTTGGCTTTCAGGTAATAACTAACTGTGGGAAACACTTTCCTAAATGCTAAAGGAAAATAATTTCAATAAATCAATAAAATCAATAAATCAATAATCAATAAAATAATCTCATTGATTTTACAATAATAACATGAGTTTCCAAGAAGATCACAACTTGACAGGGATCCCTCTGAGGGCATAAATGTTGTCTTGCTCAATTCAGTATCCTCAGCACATAAACAACATCTGATATGTAGTGGTTTCATGATTTAAAAAAAGCTATTATTTGAAGAAATTATTAATAATAAATGAAAGAATGCTTGGATGCAAGGATAGGTGAATGAATGGAATAATAAATGAATTAATCTTTTACTCAACTATCTAAGGAAAATACTGCCTGCATTTGAAAGTCCTATAATAAAGGACACATGTGCCTCATTTTCTGTATAATTAAGTTGGAGCCAAATATCCACCAAGACAACCTGTATAGGGTCCTAAAAAAGAAGGCTTATTTGAATGTTAAAAATAGTTGTCTCAGAAATTTTTAAAAATCCTGAAATTCATATAGAATCACAAAAGACCCTGAATAACCAAACCAATCCTGATCAAAAAGAACAAAGCTGTGGACATCACACTACCTACTTTAAAATACACTACAAAGATATAGTAACCAAAAAAAGCATGGTATTGTCATAAACATGAATGCACAGATCAATGAAACAGAATAGAGAACCCAGAAATAAAACTATACACCCAAATGATTTTCAACAAAGATGCCAAAAACATACATTAAGGAAAGGACAATGTCTTCAATAAATGATGTTGGCAAAAATGGATATTCATATGCAGAAAAATAAAAACCAGACTCCTATCTTTGACCACACACACAAATCAGCTCCAAATTGAGTTGAATAAAGACTTGAATGTAAGACTCAACATTATAAAACCACTAGAATAAAACATAGGGAAAACATTTCAAGATACTGGTCTGGGTAAAACTTTTATGGTTAAGGCCTCAAAAGCACAGGCAACAAAAGCAAAAATAGACAAATAGGATTATGTAAAACTAAAAATCTTCTATGCAGCAAAGGAAACAATCAACAGAGCAAAGACACAACCTGAAAAATGGGAGAAAATATTTGGAAACTACTCATTGGATGAGGAATTTATATCCAGAATATGGAAGGAACTCAGACAACTCAACAGCAAAAAAACCAATCAACTTTAAAAATGACCAAAGAATCTAAATAGACATTTTTCAGAAGAAGACATACAAATAGCCAACAAATATATGAAAAAATGCTCAACACCATAATTGTCAGGGAAATGCAAATCAAAACCGCAATGTGGTTTCAGTTAGAATGGCTATTATCAAAAAGACAAAAAAAAAAAAAAAAAAAAAAAGTTTGTAAGGATGCAGAGAAAATAGCATAGTTGTCTTAAAATTTCTAGCCTTCAGTAAAGGTATCATTTATATCTGGATTTTCTGTAAAGAAAGAGGGTTAGGAAGGAAGACAGAGATATAGGGAGACAGGCAGAAGGACAGAGAGAGGGAGAAAACAGGAGGTAAAAAAAAAGAGAAGAAAAGAAAGGAAGGAAAGGAAGGGAGGGAGGGATGGAGGAAGGGAGGAAGGAAGAAAGGGAGGAAGGGAGGGAGGGAAGAAGTGAGGTAGTCAAGAATTCAAGCACTCTAGACAAATGCAGCTCTTGTGTCAATATTAGTATATCCTATCTTAGCCTTATATCCCATATTTATACTGATTAATTTCAAAGTTTTAAAATATCAGCCTGGAAAAATAATGTTGATTCATTCTTATTAATACAGTATAATTTCAACATTAGTAGAGAGTAATATCTTTGTAGATATAATAAAAATAATTGGGATATCATGACTTTATTCAGTGAAGCACATAGTCAAAGTCTGTGAAGTTGTCTCACAGTCATTTTTTACCTCATTACAAAAATAAAACCTACATTCTTGGCCGGGCGCGGTGGCTCACGCCTGTAATCCTAGCACTCTGGGAGGCCGAGGCGGGCGGATTGCTCAAGGTCAGGAGTTCAAAACCAGCCTGAGCGAGACCTCATCTCTACCATAAAAAAAATAGAAAGAAATTAATTGGCCAACTAATATATATAACATAAAAATTAGCCGGGCATGGTGGCTCGTGCCTGTAGTCCCAGCAACTCGGGAGGCTGAGGCAGGAGAATCGCTTGAGCCCAGGAGTTTGAGGTTGCTGTGAGCTAGGCTGACGCCACGGCACTCACTCTAGCCTAGGCAAGAAAGCAAGACTCTGTCTCAAAAAAAAAAAAAAAAAAACAAAAACCTACATTCTCAAGAGAATAAGAGTTATTTGTATCCAAGAGTAAAATATTTAAGATACTGCCAGAAGACATTAGAAGCATCGTTATTAAAAAAAAGAGAATATTCTGTACATATCATATAAATTAATGTTAACGACAATAGCTGATATTAAGCACTATGAGCTGGACTTCACATCCATCAGCTGATGTGATTTCATAACGAGTTGCACATGCAGATTCTGCTTGTAGCCACTTAGCTATTGCACTCCTCCACTGCAGAGTTTATAGAATTAGAATTCCCATTCTGCTTGTACTATATCACAGAGAATCTTCATTTAATTCAAGAACAATGTAATTCAAAAATACAGAATTAACTTTAGTTCACCTTAATTTTATTAAAGTAAATACAGGCCTTTTAAGTGCCTAGGCAGGTTCTGGAAATTCAAACAGCCATGGAATTGATACCTTAAACTGGTAACTGCTGCTTCCAGGTTTATTTTTTTTTCTTACTTTCTAGTAGAGAAAGAAGGTGATTTGGGAGTGCTTAGCATGGAAAGTGCTGCAGAGTTTCCTGCGAGCATAGTTAATACATGGGGATGAATGTAATTTTACTTTAGCAATACAACGCACAGACGATTCCATGTCCTGTAGGGTGATGGTCTGTATTCTTGGACCGAAGTCTCCTCCAACAGGCTGGTTTTGAGAGATCCAGAATAAATGACTGCTTTGTGGTAAAAAGCTTTAAAATTTAGGTGCAGAGACTTCGGCTAGAGGAGCCATTTGCTCTTACTGACCACGTGACACAGGATATATTATGCAAAGCCTATTCCTTGGGGCTCAGTTCTATAAAAAGATGTTGGTAACACCACACAAGGCTGAAGTGAGAACCAGCTGAGAGGATGCATGTGAAAAACCGTAAGTAATAGGTGCTGTGCAAACGTAAGTCACTACTTCCCACAGAAGTGTTCTCGACTTACACTTTATAAAAAGTCATTGTGGTTGTTACGGCTTTGGGGTACTGTGATTTGGAAAGTGACCTATTTAGCACCAACCAAGAGATACTGAAAGAGAAGAATATTGTTTAGATGCAATGACAGTGCCTTGATGGCATTGATTGCTTCTTTTTTTTTCAGTTCTTTCATAGGGAATGAATGAGTGCTTGAGCCTAATTCCGAGCTCCAAGTCAAACGGAAGAATGGTCAAAGTAAAGGAGCATTGGGATTTGAAAATAGTGTTGCCAATTTGTCATGTTTTTGTTTTCAGTTTTCCTGTGATCTTATGATTCCAGACCCTTTTGTCTTTGTAAGTAGTAACAGCAGTGTTTTGATTAGGCTTTTATGGAGTCAGATAAACTGTCTACACTAGGATGTTCAGTTACATGGATTGCAATGACTGACATAGTTGTGTTAATTTCTACAATCTTTTTTGTGTTTTTCACTTTGAAATTCTTTCTGTATCTCCCCTTTCTTCTCTCCCTTTGTATCAATTGTGCCATGTTATCTCATTCCATTTTTTTCCCCACTATTTCTGTAGCTTCATTATCAAAGTCAGCTCAGTCAGTGGTGTTACCCACTTCCCAGACACCACCAATCTCAACAACCCGCAGGTGAGAGTTCCATTCTCCTCCCTCCCACGCATGACGCAATGCTATTTTTGTCCAGAATTACAGCTTTCTCTCTCCTTGTGTTTCTGTTTTAATAAGATGGGCTTTTATCATTTTATATAATTAATATTTATTTCTTTTTTGCCTGTTATTCTTGACTTAAAAATCTTTCATCAGTGATGATCTTCTTTCTTGTCGAAATGCATCCTTTAGGATTTTTAAAAATAAAAACAGTAAAACAGTATCAATCAGTTTGATCTAAGAATCTTATCCAATTTTTGAGTTTTTAAAAAAAAGTTCTTCTATTTGGAACCCAGTTGACCCTTGAACAAAGAGCAGGTTCTGGGTGCTAATCTCTGAGCCGCCAAACAAAATGACTTCTGTCTTCTCAAAAACGCAACTGCTAATAGCCTACTGTTGCCCAGAAAAGCCTCATCCACAACATAAACAGTCAATTAACAGCCATGCAAACATGTATTCTATACGTTATATGTATTCTATACTGTATCCTTACAATAAAGTAAGCTGGAGGAAATAAAGTCTTATCAAGAAAAATCATAAAGAAGAGAAAATGTGTTTACTATTTAATTTACTATTCGTTAAGGGGAAGTGGATTATCATAAAGGTTTTCTTCCTCCTGGTCTTCGGTTGACTAACCTGAGGAGGAGGAGGAGGAAGAGGAGGGGTTGGTCTTTCTGCCTCAGGGGTGGCAGAGGCAGAAGAAAATCCACCTGTAAGTGGACTGACTCATGCAGTTCAAACCCATGGTGTTCATGGTTCAACTGTGTCTCTTCCTATTTTCACCTTGGTCTCCATTTCAAAGATAGTTTTTGTGTATAGAATTTCAATGATCAGATATTTTATCATAGCCCACTTTAAAGATATTATTCTCTAGCATTCATCCATCAGAATAAGACAACTGTTCATCTAATTGTTAGTCCTAATGGTCGAATTGTCTTTTTATCTGATTATTTTCTAAATAATAAATAATCTCTTCGTCTCTAGTTTTTTAGAGTTTGACTAAGATGTATCTTGTTGTAGAATTTTTTTCTTTAATCTTGTTTAATACGTATTGCACTTCTGATATTTGAGAGTTAATTACATTTTGTTTTGTTGTTTTACTTTTAATTGACAAATAATAATTGTGTATATTTGTGGGACACAGTGTAATGGTTTGATCTATGTATACGCTGTGGAGAGATTCAATCAAGCTAATTAACACCTCTATCACCTCACCAACGTATTATATTTTCATGTGGTGAAAACACTGAACAACTATTCTTTCAGCAGTTTTGAAATCTAGGTCTGAAATTTCTCAGTTCTTGTCAGTTTTAGCATTGTCTTCTCTATTCTCTGTCAGCTTCTTGTGGATGTTGTGATATATCTCCATTGTCAGTGCCTGTTTTCTGTCACGCTGCTAAATTCTGCATAATTACTTTATTCTATCTTCATGCTCATTAATTACGTCTTCCTCTGTGTCCAATAAACTTTCCCTTTCTTTTAGTTTATATTTCAAGTACTCATTTCTATGCACATTCTATTTGATTCTTTTTCAAAACTGCATGCTTATTATTTTTGAAGTACTTTCCTCTCTGCTTGTGAGTTCAGTTATTTTATTTCTGAAGTTTTGGAAGTCTGGTTCCAGTTTTCTCTGCTAACGGTGCATTTTTTATGAGGAGGACTTGCATCTGATTCTGTCCAGTTCTTTGAGGGTACCGTGCAATGGTGCTATTTTTGAATGAAGATTCTCTACTTGATGTTTTTCAAAACATATAAATAGTGCGAATTCAAAACTCAAATCCTGATGTTATTTGGCCAGTGGACATGAATTCTTAGATGAGACATCTTTCTTGCTCTCAGGCTGAGACACATAATTTTCTAGCTAGTTCTTTCTGTAAATTGGATTTGTTTCAGCTTTCTTTAATTTGAAGAATGCAAATTATTATTGGTCCTGACCAGGATGCCCTTTCCAAATCTTTTTGCAACCCTGGCCCAGGGTGTTATTATTCTACTCTTACATGTATGGTTACTACAACCCGATATGTGAGCTATCAGAGTTATTTTCACTAGATTTAAGCCCTTCCTTTATTCTTGGCCCTGAAAATGTTTATTATTTATTGTAAAATCATCCATTTCTTCAAAACATCTTTTAAAAATTTAACCAACTATATTTAATAGTCTTGCAATGGTAGGGTTCCAATATATGTTGGGTCCTACCATTAAGAAAAACACACACCCACATTCACATGCAGAAAATTCTATTACTACTCTTGGTTGATTCATCCTTTTGGCTGCAAGTGATTTTTATCCATGACAACTCCTTTCTGGATCCAAAGCTACCAGATAAACAGTCCACTGTCTAAATCCCCATCAGGTAAGAGGTTGATAAGTATTTGAAGCTTGGTTTCCCTCAAGGAAACCTCTCCAAGAATAGAATATTCCTAACAACTAAGATGAGTCAGCCTCTACCATCTGATGCTCTAAAATCAATGAACTACCTCAGGGGATACGTTTTCATTTCTGTGGATCTCACTTCCTCACTGATGTCTCAAGACATCAGTCTCCCAGTGGGAAGTGAAAAACCAAATAAAATACACGCTTTACCATACAAGACACCGTTTATCCCTTCCCAGAGGTATCCCTTGTTCATCAAACGCATAAGCTGTCTTTTGGCCTAATCATCTCTGACTCACTCCTGTGCACGTCAGCATTCGTGCGGGCTCTTCAGCAACACTGATGCTCATGTACCCCTCGGTTTGCACCTCAGTGTTACAGGGGTTGAGGGTGCAGGCTATGTTTCTTTAATAAAGGAACCCAAAATTTAGTGGTTTAAATAAGATAGAGGTTTATTTTTCTTTCATGTGAAGAACCAGAGGTAGGCAGAAAGAGCCCAGGATGGCATATGGCTCTAAAAAGTGAGATCGTTCAGGGACCTCAATTTCTTTCATCTTTTTATTTATTTATTTTTTATTTCAGAGTACTATGGGGGTACAAACACTTTGGTTATATAAATTGCCTTTGCACCACCTGACAAGCATGCCCATCCCCCAGCGGGCATTGCATCCATTAAGTATGGATTTACCCATCCCCTCTTTTCCCCTCCCACCTGCCAGAGACCCTATGAATGTCACTTCCCATATGTGCACGTTAGTGTTGATCAATTAGTACCAATTTAACGGCGAGTACATGTGGTGTTTGTTTTTCCATTCTTGTAATACTTCATTTAGAAGAGTGGGCTCCAGCTCCATCCAGGATAATACAATAAGGTAGTCTGTCATTTTTTATGGCTGAGTAGTACTCCATGGTCTACATATACCACATGTTGTTAATGCACTCACGTATTGATGGGCACTTGGGTTTTTTCTACATCTTTGCAATTGTGAATTGTGCTGCCATAAACAGTCAAGTGGATATGTCTTTTTTATAGAATGTCTTTTTTTTGCTTTGGGTAGATGCCCAGTAATGGGATTGCTGGATCAAATGGTAGGTCTACCTGTAGCTCTTTACTGCTTCCATCTTTTTGCTCCTGTATTCCTCTAGGATACTGTTGCCACCCATGTGGTTGAAGCCTGGTCATGGCTCCATCCACATTCCAGTTCTTGGAAGGAGGAGAGTGAAGGAGAAGGTGAGGCCTTTCAAGTAAGTGATGTAGGAAAGGCACACACCATTTCATTTGCATTCTTTTGGTAACAGTTAATTGCTCAGCCACTGTTAGATCCAAGAGAGACCGAGAAATACATTGTCTCTAACTGGGTGGGCCAGGGCTGGTCACAACTCTTTTACTAGGGAAGAGAGCACAGAGTTCTGGGGCCAGCTACCAGTGTCCATGGCTTCTCTGTGCTCTCCATGGTGAAGTGGCGTGTGCAAATCTTCTGCTCTTGGACGTGTCAGCACTTCTGGGGGTGTCTCTACGAGGCCCCCCTTTGATCTAAGTGCCTGTCCAGCCTCGTTCCACTGAGACCTCATCGGGGTGACAGTGTCCTCCTGCACACCTGCCCAGGCACAGAGGTCACAGGCTCTGGAGGCAAGTTGTCTGAGGCCAGTTCTCATGTCTGACCCTTGGTCAGGGTTTGCTGCGTGACCCTCAGTTTCCTTGTGTGTGACAAAACAGGAATAGTGAAAATATCTACCTCGTATTTATTGGGAGAGGTTTGCTATGAGGGACGGGTCAGACACTCTCTGCAAAGTGGTGAAACGATGACCTGGGAATGTGGGTCGGACACTCCAGGGTGCAGAGATACTCCTGGAGTGTCTTTCTTTGCAGTCCTCCCCCTACAAACTCACTGCATCGTTTTTTCCCAATCCTTAGGTGAAATCTCTGGAAAAATATCATAGATTTTCTTCTGACCGTTACACTCAAGTAAAAGTCATTTCTAGGTTTTTCAAAACTGCATTTAAAAAATTTCTTTCAAAATTAGCCCTATTGGTATAAGTGTAATATTTAATGAAAGAAATTAACGGCCACCTTGAAAACTCCTAGTCAATGTCACAGTGTCTTGCTGTGGAGGGTAAGTGGTCTTGACTCCTTTCATTCTCTGCCTTGGAAATTCAACCAAAGAGTCCGATTTTAACACGCTTGCACATGGTAATCATCATATGTGGCTCTTCTACAAGCTCTTTGAAGCCACAGAGAGAATATTTTTCTTGTTTTTATTCCCATAGTTCAGCATATTCTTGGCATACCTAAGTGCTCAATAAGTATTTGTGAACAAGCGAATGAATGAGTTCTTGTAAACAGATTTAAGTAGAATTTTTCAACCCAACAGCAAAATACACTCAACCATGAGAGGACAATATTTTGCAAGAAAAGTGATTTGAGAATGTATGTGATCAAAGATTAAAACCAAAATGATATTAAATAGTTTTCCACCACCAGCAAGTCTCAGGAGGCAGTAGGTGAGCCGTTGCTGGTTAAATCATACCAGCACGAAACATTGTAGCACTAGACCGTGGCCTGTAACCAATCCCGGCGGGAAGCCCTGTGTTTCCTGCCAGTTCCTTGTTAATCCTTTAAAAAAGCAGGTAAAAACAAGGATGACTTTATTATATAGGATAACTTATGGATCCCAGCTATTCAAACACTTCACTCCATCTGATGTCTATACCAAGACATGTTTATTTCATAAATGTTTAATTGATTAATTATGCTACATAGAAGAGATGGCCGAGGAGTACCAAAAAAATCTTATCTATAGCCATTGCATGTCATCTTTCATTTCTAAAATAATGTAGGTATATCCTCCATGGAACCTAGTGACAAAGGCTTTTAGGAATGGAAGAGTGACCCCTGGAAGCCTACAACCTCCCCTCTGCAAGTCTTCCAATTATGACTGGTCAGATGGGTATGAGACTTCAGGTGCATCCTGAATCATTTACTGTCAAGTGTAGGTTTTGACATGAAGTTCAAATTCTCTTTCTTGAAGGTCAGCTGGTAGCATCAGTATATCTTCCAAGTTGGTGTGTGGCAATGTAGCCTTCACATTAAAAATATAATAGGTCATTTTTTAAATTCTTAGAGCAATGGTAAAAACATTTGCAAAACATCTAGCGCAAAATAAAACAATGTAATGTCTCTTTAGCACTGAAAATAAAACCTTAGAACTTTCAAATTGAATTTCTAATGTGGTGTCCATGAGCTAAGTAGAGAATTGGGGCCCTCAAAGGAGGATTTTTGTTTTCATAACTGATAAAAGTAATAGTGCAGTATTCTCTTCATTTTAGGGTGGCCGAATAACTTCAACGAAATAAGAATTTATTGAGCAACTCCTACGTACCACAATTGTAGAGAATCTTTTCTTCATGGAGCCATTGTTAGGGAAGGAAGAGGAAAACAAAGAGAAGAGGTGTTAAATGTTAAAGAGAAGTTGCCTTAATATTGTTCTTAGATAACACAGTGGCCATTAAAGAAAACTCTTCAAAATACATACAAAGGAGAAAATTAAGCATTCTTACTTCTAGAAATAGTTGCTATTGGTGCATTATGTTGGTTACATATATATATGTATATAAGATAAATTCTGATTTATTTTTTAGCTTTACCTTATGGGCATTTTACATGTTATTAGATGTGCATAAAAGTTTATTCATAGTTGCTTAACAATACATTTTTAAAACATATCATAATTTATTTAACAGTAGTGGGGCTCTTATATTGGAACCCAAGGTAGACTTCAGATATATTTTTTCAGTGTAGCGCCCTGGTTGGTTGAGCCCCCCAGAAGCCGGTTGGTGGCATGCATCCCATTGCAGTTTTGGTAGAGAGACGTGCGCTCTCCCTTACTGTGCCGTGCCATACGCCTCTGGTTCTTCGTAGGGACCACTGTCAACCCCTGGCACTGGACGCAGAGATTCAAATGCCTCCTGGGACACCTGGTGGGTCAATGGCAGTACATATAGGAGACTGCACAGATGGACACGCTGTGCAAACTCCTGCAGAGAAGCTGCCTCATCACTCACAGGAAAACTTCCCAGGGGATCAGCAGTATTGCCCAATGGACTGAAAACCAATCTGGCACAGAAACACCAGGAGGCTCCGAGAATGCATTTAGTTTGAGTTGACAAGATACAGAAAATATAGGCGCTATGAAGAAAACAAAAGATGAGTTGGAAAGTGAATGTGTCTGTAATGGATTTATTACTGCTCAGCTCCAAATTTGACCCTTTTTTTCTGCTTTGAGAAAATGAATCTGGGCCCTTACTTATGTATTTATCTCTCTCTATATATATACACATATATATCTTTTTTCTTTTATATATATACACATATATATTTATATGCATTTATACATATATACATATATTTACATATTTTTTTTTCTTTTTTCTGGGATGGCCTGATGTTAAGCTTTGTCAGTAGAGACAAGAGACATTGCAGGAAGAAAGGATTGTGTATCTGATTCCTGCAGGGTGCCCAGCCTCTCCAGTGACGGGCCCCTGCAGCTGCAGCTTACCCTGGCCTCACCCTTGGGCATGTTTTTAGTAGTGAGCCTCTAATGAGCACCTCACCATGAATGCCTTTCCCCTGCAGCTGAGAGGGCATCTTTACTGTAAATCCCCTAGGGCAGATGGCCAGTGCAGTACCACAGTGCCTTCTCCGCCATCCACTGAAGCATAGCTTCACCTTCTTCAGCAACACCTGGAGCTCAGGCTGGAGGAAGGAGGTGCATTTTTCTTGGACACTCTTTCTTAGCCTTAACGCTAGCAGTGGCTACTTATATCTTCTATTTCTATATTCTTCAGAGTCCTTTTTTCTTCTTATCGGCCTCATTATTTCAATTCTATGTTATATTTGATAATTCTTCATATTAAACTTTCTCTGTTCAAGAGAATGGTGATGTAGGTTCTCTTTCCTTGTTGAATCTTTAGTGATACAATGAATCGCCAGGGATCCAAGCAGAGATGTTAGAAGAGTGAGCAAAAATAAGAAGAGACGGCATGAAAGTGGAAAATGAAATAGTGAATTTAAATATTCTCATAAGACACTAGAGAACAGAAAAGCACTGCACAAAATCAAATCAGTGAGATGGACCACATGTAGGAAACCAGCAGTTCAGTGGCCCAGAATGACTCAGTATCTGCTCAGTGGTTGAACAAATTGATGGAAGCTTTTAATGAGCAAATTACTTTCATATTGATTTGTCAGAAATTATCTCACACGTAGTAAAAAGAAAAAATATAGTAACTGGCTACTAAAATAAATTTATCTAACAAAATTCCATAGTAAGGGGTACATTTAAGAAAACATTATGGTGTGATTTTGAGAGGTATGATTATCCAGCAAACGTGGATGATATTAAGGTGGACTATTAGATTTATAAATTTGCTTTCTTAGTGCAGGAATTAGCAAACTGTGGGCTGAGGGATATATCTGACCTCTGCTTGCTTTTGTAAATAAAGTTTTATTGGAAAACACCCTCACTCATTTGTTAACTTATTGTGTATCATTGCTTTCATACGTTAATAGCAGAGCTGAATCATTGCAAAGAGAAATTGTGTGATCTGCAAAGCTTATTAATAAAACGTTTCTCTCAGGCTCTTACAGATAAGCTTGTCAACTCTGCCCTAGAAGCCAGCATGTGGCACCATGCTGGAAGATTGCCATGCATCAGCTCAATCAGTCTTGACACAACCTTAGCAGGTAGAAGGTTGCACCAGGTTTTCTAAGGCATCTTAAGTTTAGAGACCATCACAGGTGGTGGCAAAGTGAGAACAACGCTTGGAAGTCTTATGGGCGGGAGTTAAATTCTACCTCTACTGTTTAATTTGTTTTGTCAAGCTACGTGATCCCGCCAAGCCTCAGTGCCTACATCTGGAACATAGAGGTAAAAGAATTACCACCTACAGCTGCTATAACTATTAGTTTACATCATTTATTTAAAGCAGTCATCTTCAAACTACAGCCCGAGGGCCACATGTGGGCCGCCTAGCACATTTATCTGGCCCTCCGGGCGTTTTTGCCACCGCTGCCTGTCCTGCTTAGTAGCCGACTCATCCCGGGCCCACAGTGCACACTCTCCAACGGTCTGAGGGACAGTGAACTGGCCCCCTCTTTAAAAAGTTTGAGGACCCCTGATTTAAAGTATTTAGCTTAGTACTTCTGACCTGGAAAATGCTCAATAAATGTTTTTATAATATTAGAGCAGTTGAAACACTTGACCATCATGGTCTGTAGTGAAGCTAGTATTCCAATGCAGTATGTCTGAGTTCAGAGCCCAGGTTCATGGCCACTACAGGGAACTACAGAAACTACTCATCTTTCCCTTTTGAGGTCTCTGATTTTTCTGGCTTTAGGAAAAAGAGGTCCGTTCCTAAGATATGCAATTGAGCTCTGTCCAGTAAACCTGCTGATACCAGAGTTTCTTTATCTTTAACCCTTAGTCTTTAAATTCTGTAGAGGTTCTTACTGCTGAGGACACATCGTTTCTTTCCAGAAGTTCTCCCCAGCTTGGTTTAAAGAAAAATGTCGTAGGCAAAATTCTAGGATGGCCCACAGACCCTGCCCAGTGATGTACTCACCATGCCTAACACCTCCCTTTGCCTGCAGGTGGGACTTGGTGAATATGGTGGGATTTCACTCACCTGATTAAAGGAAGGGATTTTTGCAAAAGTAATTAAGGTCCCTAAACAGTTTCCTTTCAATTAACCAAAGGCCATTATCCTAAGTGGGCCTGACCAAAGCAGGTGAGCCATTCACAAGAGAGGGATTTGAAATGAGAGAGACTTTGCTCCTGGCCTTGGAGAAGTGAGCTGCCACGCCGAGAGGGTCTTTAGGAAGGCCCAGGAGAGGACCACATGGCAGGAACTGCAAGCATGGTCCCGGCTGACAGCCAGCAAGCAAAAAGGAACCTTAGTCTTAAAGCTGCGTGGAAATTAATTAGATGTTTACATTCAAGACTCTGATGAGAACTCAGCCCCAGCCTGGACTTCGCCCTGGGAAGCTCCTGAAGTAGAGCATCCAGCTAAGCCATGCCTGGGCTCCTACTAACCTAGAATAACTGCGAGATTTTAATTGTTGCAAACCGCTAAGTTAGTAGTAATTGCTCCATAGCAATAGAAAACTATTGCAGAAGGACAAGCTGCAGTAAAATAAAGGAACACATTTTGCAACAGCTCTTTTGAGGGTGGGATAAAAAAGCAAAATATTTGCTAAAATCAGACTTACTGTGTTTTTTTTTGGAATGAAGCTGCCTGGCCCATTATGTTTGTCTGTGTGTCCAGGGAGCACAGCCCTTGGAATGAGGCCATGACTTTCCAGCTACACTACTGCTGTGGCCACTATCACTACTGGTACTTACTAAATAACGTTGAGTGCTTATTACATGCCAGGAATTTTTAAAACGAGAATATATTATTTTTAGAGTAAAAAATAAATGATTATTGTAAAAGAAATGACTAGATTGGATTTATTATTATTGATTATAATTGGGTATATGGAAAGTATCAGTTCATGAATTAATTTCACATACTCTTTTAAACCAGTCATGGTGAATTTAACTCAAGAATAGGATCATGTGATGCAAATACTTTGTTGAAAGCAAGGAAAAAGAAACAGTGGCCTCTGGGGATGATTTGTGAGTCAAATTTCATGATGAGAATACATCACGTCCTAACTGGGGCAGATGCAGGTCTGCGGTCGGAACGTGGATAAACACTGGGGAAGGGAGGGGCTCAGGAAATCCTGCTAGGCTGACCAAGGCTAGGGCTACTAACCAGGTGGTGGGGGGGTATGTTAGTTTCCTTTGCTGCCATATCAAATTGCCACAAACATAGTTGTCTAAAAAAATGCACTTTTTTTCTCATTCACGGTTTTGTAGGTTGGAAGTCTGGGTTGGTTCTTCCCATTACTCTACTTCTATTAATGGTTTTGCCAGGCTGGAATTGAGGTGCCAGTCGGCTGGGCTCTTATCAAGAGTTAGGGGGTGACTCTGCTCCTGTGCTCATTCACAGGGTTGGCAGAGCCTATTTCCTTTTGCTTTGAGGACTGAGGTCCTTATCTCCAGGCCAACCGATAGCTGGGGGGCACCCTGAGCTCCCAAGGCCTCTCTCTGGTCCTCCTGTATGGGAACCTATATCTCAGAGTCAGCGATGGTGCATCAAGACATTCCCACACTTGGCATCTCTCTGGCTTCTGTTTTTGCTGTATCTTTCTGACTCCAATCAGAGAAAGCTCTCTACTCTTAAAGGTTTATAATATTGAACCCAGATAGTACTGAATACTCTCCCAGTTCTAAAATCTACAACCTTAATTCCATCTGCAAAGTCTTTTTTGTCATGTAATATAATGTATTTTTAGTGTCTAGGGATTGGCATAGACACATTTGGGGGGCATAAGTCTGTCCACCGCAGATGCACTCACTTTTAGCAAGCCAGTGGTTAAATCTGGCATAAAGTTTCCAATGTGTTCAGCATGATTTGCCCACTTTCTATATCAAGCCAGAGGCACGAGTGACAGCGTTTACTGTCAAGGAGGGGAAATAAATGTTTGGTACAAGCAGTGCAGTTTATCTTGTGGTTAAAAGCCACAGTCAGTTTCAGCTTTGGGTGGCTACACACTGGCCATGTGTGGACGTGGACATGGAGCCTACCTTAGATGTTTGGATCTTGGAAAATGAGTGTCATGTTCATTTTGATAAAATGGGGGTAATCAAATTCAATGAGCAATAATCTAAAGGCTAATGATATGCTTTTTTGCTGTCTTGTTATGGTGATAAAATATGGGAATCCATGTAAAGACACTGCTCATAGTAGATGCTGTGCAAATATCAGTTCCCTTCTAATCTTCTCCTACTCTATTTTCTAGTCCTGTTACAGAACCCAGTAGTTATTTATTTTCACGAAACAAAATATTAAGAAACAAAAAATAACATAGATGTCTATATTACCTACTACTCAATTTCTACCCAGTGATTCTCAAAGGTTTGCGTTCACTTGTGGGCACCAATAAATATACACAATTGAAATGCCCAATAGTTTAACATCTGGACAACTGAAATGTTGCAATTTGTACGTGCAAAATATCATGTTGAGGTAAATCAATGAATTGTAAGTAGATCATGTGAAAGATGTTTGATAGTTCTTGGTCTGTCTATATATGGCGTGGTTAAAGTGGTTTATTCTAAGAGTTTACAGATGTGTAAAAAGTTCATAAATAATTCACACAATAGGACAATTGAGAATAATTTGGAGCCTATTCCATCAAGCGCCATTGTTTGTTATAAATATCTACATGACATTGAAACTCCAATTTCTTCTACAGCCAACATCGGAATTATTACTTGACAATTAAGTCCGTGCCTCAGTGACGCTTGCTCAGACAATACATTTCAAGAAAGGATTTCATGAAAACCCATATTCTCAATGGCAGCTGGAGATTTCTTGGTTCATAAAACATTGTGCTTTACAGAAGACCGTGAGAACTCAAACTTCCCGTCCCTCTCGGACACCAGCTCTCCCCTACACAGCTGTTCCTAGTCCCCATTTTCCAAAGACTGGACCCATTCTCCTTTTCTTGGTGTTCTTTTATACATTTGAAACCTCTGGCGGCACTTTCCTCAGTATATTTTGGGGGATTTTGTTTGCTCTGACTGTTTCTTTCATTGGGCTGTGAACTCAAGTGTGAAAACCACATATTGTTGACTTCTATTTCTAGGTCTGGTTTGGTTTTCTGGGTTAGAACTGGCTCTCAGTAAAGCACTTCATTAAAAGCACTGAAGAACTTTAGCTGTAAGCAGAGGGTGAGAAAGGAATTTAAGACAATAAGGGTAGATAGGGACTAATTTTAGGACACAGACTGAAGTAACATATAGTATAAGGTGAAAAAGAAAGTTTGGAGAGAGAATAAGAGAAAAGTATTTTTAATGTCAAATATTATGCCCTAGTCTCTAGGTTATTTCAAATTTAGTCTATTGAATCTAGAATATATATTACCATTTTTTAATAGAAATTCTTTTCAATTATTCAACAATTCAATATCAGCAATGGTCCAAAGAGTTTGAAAAATTAAAAAGTAAATGTGAAAAAGATAAAAGAAAATAAAAAGGGAAAAAAAGCATTTGTGCCAGTGGTATACTGACCTGAATTTGTCAGGTTGTGAGCAGCATATTGAAGTTAAGATCTAGGCAGCCAATAAAGGATTTATTTGCTTTAGACATCATTTTCTTAAAATGTAGCACTTTCCCAGAGGAATTGTAGAATGAGGGTCAGTACACATATTAGGTGTTTGTCTTTGGCTCTGAAAATGTGAAAACCTAAGGCCTAGAATTAAAAGGCATCAGCATTTTCCTTGTTCACCATCCTATGCAGATCAAATATGTAGCTGAACCTGTGAACAGGGCCCTCTCAACCCTCGGTTCTAACTCAGGTGAGCTAACTGTACATAGCCACGTAAGGAGGAAGATGTTAAATTAAGGTTACACAGAAAAAGTGTGGGGATATTCACCCTTCATAAAAACATATGAGACTGTTAGTTTCTTCCTACTGGCTGAGACTTTTCTAAATAACCAACAGACAATGCCTGGTAATAATCAGAGATCATCATTTTAATCGATTATAATTTCTCCCATATTTTGCTTAATCCAAGGAACTGCAAGGATTCCACATTAACAAATGCTTAAGGATATATTCTGCCTAAGGGATCATCTTGCCAGTAGTACTAGGATCTTTTACCACATATAGTTTATTACAAAAGCCTTTATTCTTTGGCTTGACATCATTCATTTTCTTGAAATTTGAGAGATTAACACATTGCCACATAAGAAAACCAGAAACCTTTCCTTGGGGCCACAGTGTTTAATTAAGAAAATAGAATAAAAACTTCAAGTGTTAATTCAAAGGTAAACATAAATAGAAAAATGAAATTATTGACTTCTATTCATTTAATCCATATTTAAAAAATTAAATTATCAATATTAATTGTAAGAATAAGAACATCAACAAGTAAGATTTTATATATGCTTCATGTAGCCCAGGGGTCACAACTAGAGTGAGTTAAATGCAACTCTCATGGCAGTTAAGGTGTTAAACATATTAAACCATAGCAAAAAGCAAAGCTCCAGATTTCCTTATTGTAATTCTTGGTTAAATATATCTTCCACCAGCAAACATATTCAAGATGTTACTTAGTCACTCATAAAATATAAATATGTCCAAGATTAGTCATGTCATGGGAACTTCCAAAGGTTGAATAACTTTATTGGTTTAATGTCTGTTAAATATGTGAAGAGCTCATGCTCTATAATAGATTAATTCTTAATAAAGGCATTTGAAAAAGAATACAAATGTTCTTTCAAAACCAGACATGACTTTAGGCCCTAACTCCCTGTGACTCATGGCAATAGTTTAGGTTCTTGTAAAATTTATTTTCTATTATACAACTAGATGGCCATTTGATTTTCCAAAGTAAATTCTGGTCTCAGATTTAGCAACATTCATATATATTTATGCTATTGAGCAAGTAAGAAGTCTTATTTATCAAAATCAGAATATAGTTGTTATTTTTTTAAAGGCATAGGAATGTTCTACTGTACTAGGAGTCAACACGAGTCTCAAATTACTTTATAAGGAGATGCAATTATTCATTACACAGCACTTCCTGTTACTATGTGCTAAATGACAAAATACCAAGCAAAAACAAAAATGTAGTTCCTTCCTGCAAGAATCTCACTGTTGACTAACATGAAAATAAATACTCACTTTGCATGTGATAAGTGTTCTAGTCAATGTATGTGGAAAGACCTTTGGGTGCCCAGGGCAGGGAGCATAGTTCTGTCTAGAGTGAGACTAAGGTACTTTCAAAATTGGCATTTCAACCAACATTCACAAAGAGGTAGAAAAACAGTGTGTGAGCTTTGGACTTGCTTCTCTCTCTGACTCTCAGTGTGGCTTTGAGTGAGGAATGTAACTTTGGGATTGTCATAAAATTTTGTGTACATTTGTTTCCTCACCTGTAAAATGGAATAATAAAACCAAGATCACAGAGGCCAGCCCAACTCACAGACTGATGCAATTATTAAAGGAAACAATGTTTGAGAAAGTATATTAAAACTCTACAACGGTGAGCTCACTAAATAGTAGATTAGGAAGACAACTTGAGGACAGATTGGGGGGACACTTACTACCCATCTAAGAAGTAACATGCTTTGTCCTGTGGGTTTATCTTGCAGGTTGTCTTAAGACAGATAATGTATCTGGGAGTAACGTGTAAATGAAAGTATAGTAAGCTGAGAATAAAAGTCCAGGAACTAACTGAAGATTAGTATGAAAGTACAGATCAGAGATAATACTTGCCTAAACTTGAGTAATAATAGGAAAAAATGGAAATGAGAGGTGAATCTAAAGTAAACTAAGAAACGAGAAGCAAAACTTGGTAACAGATTCAATGTGGGTGACGAGAATGAGAGAGGCATCAAAGATGATCATGTTTTTTAGCCCAAATGACTAGAAAGGCAACACTGTGGTCATTAACCAAAGAAAGGCACCTGAGCTGTTCGGGAAGGTGAGCAGCACACCAGGATGCTGTCTGTGTGAACCTATTTGGACGTCAGGGGAACAGGGCTCAGGAGAGAGGCTAGGAGTGGAGAGACAGTTGGGAATTCATCAGCAAAGATCTTAAAATACAAAATAAATGGAATGGAATTGAAAAAATAGGACTCAAACTCCAGTCTTTGGGTCATAATTAGGGAGCCCCAGTACAGATCACAGCATCTTTCTGAATGTTGTCCCTCTTAGAGAAGTGCTTTCTATTTTAATTCTGCTTAGAATGACTCATTCTAAATCTTTACTAGGAAAAAATGACACTTCTTTGGGAAGGGGACTTTCATAATTCTAGAGCATGACTGAGGTAATTTGCCTTTTTAAAGCCTACTTCCTAGGGCAATTTATGAGGGGGACTATCCGGAAGAAACAGAGGTGAGCAATACCTGAAGCTGTGAGGAGTGTCCTGCATCCAGAGCATCGAGGCAGGTGGACAATGGGCTCATGATACAGGCAGAAGCAAGCCTGGCTGGGAGAGGTGGCAACCCAGCAGTCATTCAGTCTCAGGGCAGATGTCAGGCAATGTCAGAGCCCAAATACTGCCTTTGGGATTTGAGAGCATTGCTCTTCATTTTGAGATGAGGTTGCAGGAATGAAGTGGGATATCAGCCCTAGAAAAGGAATAGGAACAATTATTAACGAGTAACATTTAGTCTTCAGCTACAAAGAACAGGATAGCCAGAAAAACAAACAAACAAAACCTGGGCGTGTATTAGGGCCTGGATTGCAGGATCAAGCAGAAAAGGCCAATTTATCACCTTTAGAAACCAGGACCATTGGTGTTGAGCCAGAAAGCATTGAGTCTTAAAATGTTGGCTGCTACTCAAAGTATAGTTCATGGAGAGAAAGCAGTGCCTTCCCCTGGGAGCTTATGAGAGAGGACGTGAAGGAGAGGGGACCAGGTGCTCTTGGTTCCTTCTAGCAGTGATCTTGCTCTCTACAGAAGCTGCATTGGAATTTATATCAGTGCCTAATGGGAAATAAGGACAGGTAGATAGTTTGGGTTCATTTTTTTTTTTTTTTCAAAACGGATGAAGAATGGAGATGTTAAAAGCAAAGAATGAAAGGCAGCAGAGAGAGTATTTGGTGATTGATCCCATAAAGCATGAAAGACATAATAGAGGACGAAGAGTCAAGGCATGATAATTTTGATTTCAGGTCATTAGGAAATGGTTGTATCATTACCAAAGGATACTAGTTGAGAAAGAGGAATTTTGGGGGCGGGGTGGGAGAACTTTAAATTTATAAACCATTTTTTAAAAATATGACAAATAAATTTGAAATCAATTATTTGCCATAATTTAAGAGTAACACATTATTAGATAGTAACCTAAATGTTTTGAGTAATTTAAAAAAAATAAAATGCTGATTTTTTTTCAAATTCCTTACCAGAGGCCCTCCCCCCTAAAAAAACATATCTATATGAGATTCTACATCATATGATGTTTAAAATTTTGTCTTTGATTTGATTCTCAGCTTCACTATGGTTGGTGTATATGAAAGCTACTGATTTCTGTACACCGATTTTGTACACCAAGACCTTGCTGAATTTATATATCAATTACATGACTCTCTTGGGAAAATTGCTGGGCTTTTCTAGATATAAGATCATATTGTCAGCAAAAACCAATAGTTTGACCTTTTCTGCCCCCAGTTAGATGCCTTTGATTTTCTTCTCTTGCTTGATTGCTCTAGCTAGGACTTCCAGCACTATGTTAAATAGAAGTGGTGACAATGGGTGACCTTGTATGGTTTCAGTTCTAAGTAGAAACACTTTCTATTTTTTTTCCCATCAGTATGATGTTTGCTGTGGGTTTGTTGCATATGGCTTTTATCATTTTGAAGTACATCCCCTCTATGACTATTTTGCTAAATATTTTGTCATAAAAGGGTGCTGAATTTTGTCAAATGCTTTTTCTACATAGATTGAGAGGATCATATGGTCTTTGTTTTTGCTTCTATTTATGTGATAAATTATATTTATAGATTTGTACATATTGAACCATCCTTGCATCTCTGGGATAAAGCCCACTTGGTCATCATAAATTATTTTTTTGATGTGCAGATGAATTCAGTTTGCTAAGATTTTATTGAGAATTTTTGCATCTATATTCATAAGGGATATTGGTCTGTAGTTGTGTCCTTTTCTGGCTTTGGTATCAAGGTGATATTAGCTTCTTAGAACAAATTGGGGAGGATTCCTTCCTTCTCAATGTTATGGAATAATTTCTGTAGTATAGATACCAGTTCCTCTTTGTAGGTTTGGTAAAATTCAGGTGTGAAATCATCTGGTCCCAGACTTTTTTTGTTGGAAGATTTTTTTATTGCTGCTTCAATTTCAGTGCTTGATATTGGTCTGTTCATGAGTTCTATTTCTTCCTGATTAAGGCTAGGGAGGTTGTGCATTTCCAAGAATTTGTCCATTTTCTCCACATTTTCAAGTTTATGAGCATAGATATTTTTATAGTATTCAGAGATGTTTTATATTTGTGGATATCAGTTGTCCTTTCTCCTTTTTCATTTCTGAATGAGCTTATTAGAATCCTTTCTTTTCTGTTTCTGGTTAATCTAGCAAGAGGTCTGTCAATTTTATCTTTTCAAATCAAAGATGCAATACATTTCACAATAGCAACAAAGAAAATAAAATGCCTAGGAATAAATTGAACTAAAGAAGTGAAAGCCCTCTATAGGGAGAACTAAGAAACAGTGAGGAAAGAAATCACAGAGGATGTAAACAGATGGAAAAATATGTTCACGGATCAGCAGAATGAACATTTTTAAGATGTCTATACTATCCAAAATGATTTACAGATTCAATGCAATCCCCACTAAAATACCAAAATCATTTTTCATAGAGTTAGAAAATATAGTTCTATGCTTCATGTAGCACCAGAAAAGACCCTGAATAGCCAATGAAACCTCACATAATAAGAACAAATTGGGAGGCATCACTTTCTCAGACTTCAAGTTGTACTACAAGGCTATAGTAACCCAAACAGCATGGTACCCATGCCTTAAGGATGTGGCAAGCATTGTGAAGGGGGAGGGCATACCTCTAACCCTTCTTAGGGAGAGGCAAAGACATAAAATGTAACCAAAATGTCAAAAACAAAAGAAAATGTTTATTGGGTGGGGGGCAGCTGGGAGGGGGGAGAAGAGGATGGGTGTATACTTACATAATGAGTGCGGATGTGCACCGCCTGGAGGAGGGACATGCTTGAAGCTCTGACATGGTGGGGGGGGGATGGCAAGGGCAATATATGTAACCTTAACAATATTTGTACCCCCCAATATGATGAAATAAAAAGGAAAAGAAAACAGCATGATACTGACACAAGAACAGAGACATATCCCAATGAAACAGGACTGAGAACCTAAATATAAAACCATCCTCATATGGCCATATGATCTTTGGCAAAGCAGAAAAAAACATACACTGGGGAAAATAACCCATATTCAACAAATGGTGCTTTGAAAATTGGATAGTTATGTGTAGAAGACTGAAACAGGATTTGCACCTCTCGCTACCCACAAAAATTAATTCACAATGGATAACAGACTTAAACTTAAAGCATGCAACTATAAGAATTCTAGAAGAAAATGTTGGAAAAACTCTTATCGATATTGCCCTAGGAAAATAATTTATGAAGAAGACTCCAAAGGCAATCACAGCATGAATAACAATAAATAAATTGGACCTTATCAAATTAAAAAGTTTCTGCACAGTCAAGGACAAAACCAATAGAACAAATAGACAGAATGGGAGAAAATACTTGCATGCTACACATTCGATCAAGGGCTGATAAGTACAATCTACAAAGAACTCAAGCAAATCAGCAAGAAAAAAATAAAACATTATAAAAAAAAGTGGACAAAAGACATGAACAGAAGCTTTTCAAAAGAAGATAGACGGCCAAGAAACATATGAAAAAATGCTAAATGTCTCTATTCATTAGGAAAATGCAAATCAAAACCACAATGAGATATCATCCAACTCCAGTGAGAATGGCTTTTATCAAAAAGTCCCAAACAACAGATTTTGGTGTGGATATAGAGAGATAGGAACAGTCATACACTGCTGGTGGGACTGCAAACTAGTACAACCTCTACGGGAAGTAGCATGGAGGTACCTCAAAGAACTAAAAGTAGAACTACCAATTGATCTAGTAATCCCACTACTCAGTATTTACCCAGAGAAAAAGAAAGGCGTTTTATAAAAGAGACACTTGCACTCTAATGTTTATAGCAGTATAATTCACAATGTCAAAGATGTAGAAACAACCCAAGTCCCTATCAATACGTAAGTGGATTAATAAAATGTGGTATATGTATACCATGAAGCACTACTCAGCCATAAAAAGAAATGGTGATCTAGTATCTTTTGTAACAACCTATATGGAACTGGAGACCATTCTTCTAAGTGAAGTATCACAAGAATGGAAAGACAAACACTAAATGTACTCAATAGTAAACTGGGACTAATTGATCAGCACTTATGTGCACATATGGAAGTAAAACTCAACGGAAATCAAGCAGGTGGGAGGGCGGAGGAGGGGATGGGTAAATTCACACCTAACGAGCATAATGTGCACTATCTGGGTGAAGGGCACTGATAACTTTGACTCACACTGTACAAAAGCAAATTATGTAACCAAAATGCGTGTACTCCTAAAATATTCTGAAATTTTTTAAAAAATTGTCTCTTAGAAGTGATTAAGAAGAACTTCATTGAAAAGTGTTACTTTCTACTTAGAATGGACAGGGATTAAATATCACTCACAGGGAGATAGACTATTTCTACATTTTACTGTTTCATTCTTCTCTGCTGTTTTATTAGAGCAGTGGGCATCCTTCCAATATAAGTGCCATTTCCCACATTTGGCAGGCCCAGGGAAAGGCGATTCAAATCTATCTGTGGAGAACAGTTTGGGCATCTCAGCCATCCTCTTCATTTTCAGTCTTGACACAGAACCGCATCCTGCACTTTCCAGAAAGAGATTTCAAGTCTTATTTCCCAGGCTTTTACAAAATCTCTTCGTCCACTCCTGAGATTCTTTAACACAGAAAAATATCTCCTCTGTACCACTGAGAACATGAATCTCAGTTCTGAGCTACCTGGAGACCTTCAAATTATTTTAATTTTGTGGCAAAGTGCATCGAAGCAGAAATGTTACTGCAAAAAGCTTCCTGAACTTTTCTGTGTCCAGAATTGGGCTCCGCCAGGCTGCTGCTATTGTCAGACTATAAAAAAACAATTAGCTTTGTGTAAGTGCAAAGGAGGCAAGAAGACCACTGCTGCTGCCACTTAAGGGGACGCTGGCTTGTCATTTACTGTAGAAAACTGGTGATTAGACTACAATAGAAGCCATAGCCTAGTGATTTGCCTTTTAAAAATTTTTTAAAAGCAGCACCCAGAAACCAACACCTGGACAATGCATTGTGCACCTAATCATCTTCAGAGAAAGCATGTTCAGTCTGACAGGTCAAAGATACCTCTACAGAGAATTATGGGGTTTTATTTTATGAATGCATAATGGTTGCTAATTTGCTGGAGAGGGATTCGGTTGCTGAGTTTCAAACCGCAAGCTGGGTCTCGAGCACTCATCTTTTTCTTGGTCAGTCTGTTGGAGCACTGTTTATTCCTACAGACGGAGAGTGATGAGGATGGGGAAGCTGAGTGGTGCACAAGTTTACCTGAGCAATGTCCCACTGTCAACACCCAAGGTATTCTTCTGACTTGTAGCTGTTTTTTTCTCCAATACTATAACCAATGTGATTCTATTTAAACATTCTTACTCTTGGGGGTTTCATTAAGCAAACAAAACAAAACAAAATTAAAAAAAACACACACACACAAAACCCAGCAAATCAAAACCACCTAACAGGAAAATGTAATGAAATGATTACTGTAGGAACAGCTAATAGTTGCATGCACAGAGGAAAAGAATTCTACAAAATTAAAACTTGGTAACAATTTAAAAATAAATAGTGCAATCAGAGGTCCTCATCTTACCAGGAAGAAACTGAGGCTCAGAGTTCTGAGGGATTTTTCCAGGTAAAAAATGTCAGTAAGTGGCAACTTGGCAGCACACACGTTTGAAGATCTTCCGTGCAGCGTGTGCTGGGAGGGCTCTGGGGGCAGCAGGATGAGAACCCGCTGATGTTCTTCAGAGTTCACAGTCCAGGCAGCACACCAGAACCGTGCACAGACAGCGTCAGGGTATGGGGGTTGGCACGATGGGAGCTGGGCCTCTTTCCATCACAGCAGGTGGCCTTCCATCACACGACTACTCTGCTCACAGCCTCTCATCATCAAATCTGCTACCGCATATTTATTTTCATTAATAAATATGTATTAACATCTACTAAGAGCAAGAAGCTGAGCTATAGGATAGAGAAAGCACCAAAACAAGGAATTCATCATCTCTTTCTTTAAAGAATTTGCAATCCGGCCATCAGCTGGTGCCACTGTTGAAGGGCAGGTGGAATGCAGGACAGAGGTGGTTGGAAGTTTCTGGAAGGCACGCGTGGAACGCTAACAGAGTGGGGCGGAATCAAGGAGGCGTCTGATGGAGGAAGCTGGTAACTGAAGTGTGCCCAAAGACGCATGGGGACAGGGAAGCCCAGCGTGTTCGGGGGACACGAGCTTGCCCGACTGCCGGGGGGCACAGGATGGCGCACGGAACCCCGGCATGTCCTGCTGTGCGTGGAGGCTGAGGCCAACCTGGGAAGCTGGGCTCGTTTTTTAGAGGATGATATGACTTTTTGACTTTTTTTTTTTTCTAAGCAAGGAAATTGATACCCCTTAAGCTTTGTGATTGAAAAAATGTGGCCAAACCAAACTGGATTGAGGGCAAGCGTGCAAATCTTAGTTCTGGCCACCGGGCCCCGGGGCGGCGTCTCCCACTGCCTGCGCGCACGGGCCGGCGCAGCTCTCGTGGCCCTTCGTGGTCGGGTCTGCGTGCTCCGAGGAGCTCAGCCCGGTGGCTGCTGAGACGAAGATGCTTCAAATACAGTTTAAGCCAGGCCTGTCACATGAACACGAAGACAATGGAGGCAAAGAGAAGTGAAGTAGCCTTTACCGGTACTTGCTTCGACACCTGTGGAGTGGAAACGTTGACCACGTGCCGCACGGTCCACTTGGAGAGGGAACGTCTGTGCCCATGGGCAGCTGCCTCTGTGCTCCGTCCACACGGTGGCCACGGGAAGGCTGCTCTCCCCTCCCTTCCCTTAGAAAAGTGACTTCTTGAGCCCATTTTGGTGGATCTATTGCAAATCCTGTGCAGGCGTAAAGAACCCACTTCGTTGCTAATTGCCGTTCACCTTTTTTGGGTGCCCTGACGTGTGCACTGTCAAGCTCACCTGAACTTGCTGGGGATCCGATGCTTAAACTAGAGGCACGCGGTCGGTGTGGTGACTTCAAGGTTCGTTTACGTGAGTTTTACTGTGTCACCTCTGGTGTAGGCGACTCCTTTAATGCTCTTTCTTCACACCACAGCATCATGAGGGAAACCCGGCTGTTATGCATCTTTGGCTGAAAAAAGCGTCCCCTGAAAAGGAGAGAAGGCACAGCACAGAGTTGAGGACATGGTGTGAATGGGGCATGTCATTTATTGTGTTGACACAAACACACACACACACACACACACACACACCATCCCTCCCCGCCCCCCTCCTCAGCAAATAAACCAGCAAACAGACATCACCTGTGTAAACTTCCGACCTCCTGGAGGTGAAGGGGCTCCGGGGTTGGGCCAGAAACGAACATCGTAGAACAGCGAGCATGGTGGCACTCAAAATCAATGTGTCACACGTGAAATGTAAATCAGGGCTCGGCTGCAAATGTTTAAGCAGGTAGATGTGAGCAGCAAAGAAACGAAAGCAGCTCTTTTAAGAGAGCTCTGCCGCTACGATCGGACTGTGCCCTTGGACCCCACCTCCCTCCTTCCAAGCCCCCATATGCTTTTCCACATCTCCTCCCAAGGCTCCTCTGCTCCAGGGGAGTCGGGGGGAGATGAGTCCAGATCCAAGGAAATGCAGGGTCTCTGTTTACATGGAATTTGCTGGAAGCAGGATGCAAGATGCTCCGTTCGCTCTCTGAGCCTAAACAGAATACCTGCTCACCTGGACTTGGGAGCAGCGCGTCTGCCGCTGAGCACCGCGCACTGTGCGTGTTTGGTCTGGCAGCGAGGCATGCCGCCGTCACTGTCTCTCTACTATGAGATTTTAAAGGCTCATGCTGTACCTGAAGCGAACCTGGGGACGGAACCTAATTCAGGGTTGGGCACATAAAACCAGGCGCACGAGAGGCATTGTGATCCCAAGTGCCCACCAGCCGGTTGCTCACTGCTTAAGCCATTTATTTGGAGTGCTGCAGTCAAGCTTATCTTTACTCTCAGATACTAGGCAGGCATAATATTAAGAATAAATTATTTTAAATCCTTTCAGTGAAGAAGAAGAAAAAAAAAAAAAAGAAAGGAAAAATATTGTGCAAAAGCAACATCTTGTTGCCAGGACTGTTCTGAGAAGTGAAGAGTGGGCAACGGCTGTGTATTTTTAACTCCGTATAGTAGTTATTAAAAAGCACTCAACCGGTTTGCAGCATGGATTTTTCTCCAGGGTTTGGAGAAGAAATGAATGTAAATGACAAGCAGAGACCTCAGTTCACTCCTTGGCGCTATCCCGTAGCGCCCTGTGACCTGGAGGGGTGGGACGGGGAGAGTGACCTGCACAGGGGCCGGGTTTGGTGGCCCCAGCGCCCAAGTTAAGGAGGGAGGAGGCACAGGGAGAGCGCGCAGTGCATGCTGTACTTTGAGCCATATTCCGTTGGAGTCTGTCCACAGTGTTTTTATTTTACCAATTTGTAATTTATTACAGTGACAATATGAGTTGTCATATTTTTGCTTTTAGTCATTGCAAACAAAAAGGCTCGCAGAGAAGTCAGTTTTCTCCAGAATTGGGATGTAGTCATCTGTGCCCTCGTTTTAGTCACCTTCCTTCTTCCTTTGATTTCCTTGGAATTGTAAACGGTCAACGGTGAATTTTCAGAGAGTTTCGAAGGGTGTCGAAATCGCATTCTCAGAAGTTACAGCACGTTGAGGAATGTGTACACCGCGTTTGTCCAAGTGTCCCTCTGTTGGGGAGGAAAACACGGGAGCAGAGCGGGTATGTTTAAGCTGGGGAGACTGTCCTGCCGTCCCCCGGCTGAGCTGGTCGGGCCCGGAGCGGCCTCTCCTCCTGGTCTGTCCAGAGGCTGCTGCCTGCAGCTGCTGCGTCCCCACCGGCCGGAGCCACCCCTGCACCCTCGCCCACGGCCCCGTCCGCCACCGCCCACTATCGGCGCGTCTCCGCCTGCTGCTCCTTCTCCAGCCCAGCTCCTCTGCGAAGGCCAGAGTGATTTCACTACATGGAGACGTGGTTCCGCTTCACCCCTTCGTACAGCGTCCTCAGGATTAGGTGCCACCTCTTTGGCATGGCCCTTAAGTCTCTTCTAAACGTAGCAGACCCATCTCCTCGCTCACTCTCTTTGCATCTATTTTCCTTCAAATACCTCTGCAGTTTCCCAAACGCACGGCACTTTTCGCGCCCTTGCACCTTTGCTTGCACTGTGTTTCCTGCCTGCAGTTCTCTCTCCCCCTAACCACCAGGTGCTCTTCTCTCATCCACGTAGCAAACGATCACTTGCCCTTCAAGGCCCACTCATCGAGACACCAGTGTCCCTTCTGCCTTTCCATGACAGCCCGTGTCCACCCAGCTCAGTCGACCACGCTTCTGCAGCCTCTGAGCGCAGCGGCTGGAGCGCCAGGCGGCGGCCAGCAGCCTGTGTCTGAGCCCAGCACCGTGCCGGTCAGGCGGTCTCAGCGAGTCATTGTCTTCCTCTGCTGCAAAGAAGTGGTAATAATAATAATAATAATAATAATAATAATAATAAGGGCGTTTCCAGCCTCCTGGGGGAATTAACTGAGATAATACACGAGAAACATGTGGCTCAGTGCCTGGCACAAAGTAAAGTTTAGCAAACAGAACGCCTTGATCTTACCCACGTCTGTTGCTGTGGTCTTAAGCCATATTGGTGTAGTTTAACTCGCCCTTTTCCTGCTCGATGGTGGGTTTACTAAGGGAGGAAATGGGCCTTCGCTTGTCCCTACTTATCTTCCTATCACGTGATGCGGGGCCAGCTATAAAGTTGCCAAATAAAGTGCAGGATGCTCAGCTCAATGTGATTACAGATAAATAAAGGTGTTTTTTTTTTAGTATAAGTATGTCCCAAATATTAAATGAGATGAACTTGTACTTTGAAAAAGGTTTTATATATCTGAAATCCAAATTTAAATGGCTATCCTCTAATTTTATTTGCTAACTATAGCAAGCCTAATTGGTGTTCATCCTCTAAATTACTTCCTACGTCAATGCTTTGAGATTAAGAGTCACAGAAGTCCCCATGATGGTGCGAAGTTCTTAGTTACTCAGGACAATTATTCGAGACATCAACTCTGTCATTTCCGTTGTGGCTCTCCCTTGGGTTAACGATGTCTCAGTGGAGACCTCACCATTGTGAAACGGACTCAGATAAGCAAACTATAAAACGCATTTGTCATTGCTACCATTTCCCCACCTACCCAAGCAGGGGAAGCAACAGAGGGTGGGAGGACAAAGCGTCATTTCCAGGCAAGATCCGAATTCACAGGCATCAACTACTCCTCTCCTTCTCCTCCCCGTGGGGCAGAGACTGAGATGGAACCCCCTGCCTTGAGCCCCCTGCCTTCCCCCACAACCACCGACCCACTCCCTCCACCACGTCAGAGCTGCCACCAAGGGGCCACTCATCAGGATTCAGGGGACCCCCGTCGCTAGAGCCGTGGGATGGGACGCGTGCTGGGGAGAGGGGCCCAGGACAGAGGGCAGCGAGGATTTGCCTGGGCACTCCCACTACAAAAGGAGAAGCATCATAGCAGCCCTGGCAGCGCAGAGGAAGCCAACGTCAAGCCACGCTTAGACGTAGAAACAGTGGCAGTCAGTAGAGGAGGGACCACACACTCAGCTCAACCGTGCGAGCAAGCTCAGCTCCAGGGGAAGCAGGAGGGTGGCAGAGGGGCGGGCAGGACACCTGCCCCTTCCCAGGCTCACAGGAGCTGGGGAGAAGCCCCACCAACCCTCAGAGAAGAGAGCAGTGACCCCACAAAGGGCTCTGCCCTCTGGGGAGCTCAGGGAGCAGATTCCATATCAGTTACTACAGAAAAGAAAAATGGGCAGTGGCTGTGTCTTGCAGGGCTGCATTTTCCCATTTCTATCCACTGCAATAGCAATTGCCCTAAAGCAGTCACAGTGTCAACAGTAGAGAAACAGGGATTCTTCTTTGAAAAGAAACCCATACAGTTGAGGCTCACTCATCCTAGAGATGAATGTTCTAGTTAAATTTTTATTTTTTTATTTTTTCAGGTAGACATTTTATTTATCTGCTTTAACCCTTTCCTCCCCCACATGTCACGAGTGCCCTGCGTCCGCTGCCCCCACTGCTGGGAGAGAGGCTGAGGCTTCCTGTTAACAGACCTTCGCCCTTGCTGAATGCCCTCCACGCCCTGAGCACCGCCCACCCACGCGGAACCAGCGCTCGACGTCACGACTGCTCCTGCGGTCTTTCTGTAAAAGCCAAACCTCATGGCTCCTCATTTAATAACGCCATCCAGTTCCTACAGCAGCACGCTACGGAGAACAATCGCAACGGCACTGCCACACAAGTGCTACGCGAAAGCCACAGGACAGTGACCTCATTATGACTTAACAAGGATGCCCGACCTCACGTGCAGCTGGCAGTCCCTCCCTGCCCTGGCGTCTCCCTCTTCTCCACGGCGCTAAAACGGAGCGAGGGTGAATTCTAGCTATAAATAGGAGCTACGTGCAGCCGTGTTTTAGGCGCTCTCTTTCCCTCGTGCGTGCTGACCTTCATGGGAAGAGCTTTCGGATGACTTCAGTCTTCACCACGCCACCGCCCTGTTAACGTGCTGCACGGCACAGACAGCAGTGACAACAGACCTGTTCAAGATAGGAGCTAACTGCACAAGATGCAAACACAGAAGAATCCTCTGTGTGGCTTCTTCAGAGACTGGTGGTCTCAGACAGGGCTAAACGGTTGTGGCGTGTCCTTTTAAGGGTGAGGAGATCAATTATCCAGATTCGTGTATTTTAAGCTACTAAACCCTCCATTTTCTCATCTGAGAAATGATCCTAATTACAATATGTGCTGCATGTTTAGCACTGGTAAAGAAGCCGATTAAGTGGAAAGGAAAATGGAAAGGAAGAAACGTGTACAAGCAGCATGCGTTCTTGTTTTTACACCAGCAGTGATTTTAGCCACATCATTCTTGCAGATATGCGCAAATACTTACATTTATGTTCCTCCTGTTACACGAGAGGTGGTCATTCTGCCGCAAATACTCACGTGGTGCAGCGGAGAGAGCGCTGCCCATGCCAGCTGGGAGGTGCAGTGGAGTGCTGAAGAGGAGAAGGGTCCAGGCAGACCGGCTGAAGCTTCCCACCCCACCCCACAAGCGAGGTCTTGGGAGTGTGTCTTCACATGTGACTCTAGGCTCCCCCATTTGCAAAGCGGAGATAGTAACGCTGACCTCACAGGATCGCTGGGAATTAAAGATTAAAAGTGACATTATACAAAAAGTGTCCAGAATGATGCTCGGCTCTGTGCAGGCACTTAATCTTTAGAGTTCAAAGATGTGGGTGTATTGCATTAGTTTTCTCTTCCTGCATAACAAATCGCCACAAACTTAGCGACTTAAAAATAATGCCCATTTATTGGTTCACAGTTACGTAGGTCACAGGCCGGCAAGGTGGGGCTGGGTGCTTGGGCTGTCAGGAGGTGGAAATCAAAGTATCGGCCAGGCCAGTTTCCTGGCTGCAGGCTCTGGGGAACGATCCACTTCCAAGTTCATTCTTGCTGGCAAATTCAGTTTCTTACAGACATTGGTTTGGAGCCCTGCTCTCTTGCTGGTTGTCTACTGTGTTCTCAGCTCTTAAGGCCACCGACATCGCTACCATTTGTCTCCTTCCGTCTTCAAACTAGCGAGGGAACATCTCTGAGCTTTATGTGCTTTGAATCTCTGACTTCCTTTTCTGTAACCAGCCAGAGAAAACACTCTTCCTTTAACAGGCTTGTAGGGTCAGGCCAGCGACACTTAGGCCGTCACTTTATCTGAAGGCCAACTCCGTGATGTAGCATGACCTACTTGCGGGGGAAGGGGATAGCTCAGCCTATTCTCAGTGCTGGGGCAGGGGGGGCTTGTACACCGGGGAGGTGGGAATCTGGCTCGCCTTAGAATTCTGCCAGCTGCAGTTGATGTTTCATTCCTGTTACTTCCTAGCTTTGTGAATTTGGCCAAAAGGACTCTTCGACTCTCAACATCCCTGCCTTCTGCCACATATACTCCTGCAAAGCAGAGCAGGGTAGGATGGGGAGATCAGTGTGCTCCAAAGTATTGCTAAGTTTCAAGTAAGAGAGAAGGTAGAACATTTTGTAAGCCATAGAGTGCCTTTGCTTAATTACACGTTTGTCTTTGCACAGCATCTTAACAGTGCTTACGTTGCATTGGAAACATTTGTTTACAGAGTGGTCATGTTCCCTGCAATTCTGAACTGGGTGGGGGAAGGTATGTTGTTGATTTTAACCCCACCATTCCCTTATTTAAAATTGATCATATTAGGGAAAGTGTCTCAGTAGATTTTTATCCCTTATTTTTAAAAACTTACAAGGAACTCAAGATGTCTATGTAAAAAGGAATGTAAATAGGTATTAAGTCCTTTCTTGGAAGTACTGAAAAAAATGTACATTTAGTACTGAGCAATGTGATTTTTTAAAAATTATGTACTTTGGTAAAGGTCCTACCTGGTGGCATTTACCTTGCAATTAGCCAGTCAATAGATATGCGACAGGTATAACATTCTACATTAATAACAAATTTACGTTCAAAATCCTGCTTTCCTCTTTCCTTATGTCTTATATAATCTCACATATTGATGATGTAAAATGTGTCTCTTAAAGCATTATGAATAGCATGGATTCTAAAGGAATTATGGCAAAAGGTTTCACTCTAATTTTGTCTTCAGTTTATCCCTTTTATCATTCAAGAATTTAGAGTAAATCAAAGACTCAACCAAACATAATAAAACAAGCATGGCTTTTAGATCCAGACAGAACTAATTTGGAATTCTAGCACTCTCACTTGGAAGTGACATTTCTTAGTCTATTTCTTCACGTGAAAATATGGTGACTTATGCCCATCCATAAATCCGCTGGTGTGGAGTAGATATAAAATTTACGGGCTTAACTGTGTTCAGGTTAAATAGTAGGTTGTCAATAAATAATAGCTCATATTATTATAAACACTGAAAGTAATGGCATTTTTAAGGGAGGTAAAGTCTAGGTATGTTCCGATTCAGTGTATTTCAACGCCTCATAGAAAAATGAAAGCACTGATTTTCAAATGTCAATCCATTAACTATGCTGGAGTTTTCAACCAAAGGTCTAGTCAAGGCTTTGAAAGACACGGTGACTTGTCCAAAGTTACGAATCAGTGCCCCATCCTGCTTCAGACTCAGAGAAGTGTGGCCCCCCAGGAGCCCGTGGGAACACCTTGCTCTACTCCTTAATGCTCAATCAACCCCAGAATCCTACTGGCTGCAGCTCACTTCCCTTCAATCAGGGTGAAACCATCATCATTGCAGACATAAACTTTTTTACAAGTTTAAAAATGTACTTTGGAAAACTAGAACATAGACTCTTTTAAAAAGATCTTTATTTTCCCCCTCAAGCATCTTCCTGAACAGCCAGCTAGAAGAGACACATCCCCCTACACAAAACCCACACAAGAATATCAAAATCTGTTTGATAATGAATTTAAATTTTAAAAAAATCCATACGCTAAAATCATTTTTATTTTTAATTTTCCCCTCTTTTTTCAAATTCATGGACATAATGTTTCTTATTGCAACTCAGAAACATCTCAAAATAGCTGCCAGAATTTTACAAATAAACATAAAACCAAGGCTTTTGCAGTACAAAAATAGTCCCCACTTCTGCTCTAAAGGTTGGTTGCCCTTCTAAATCTTTGTTAGGGCTGGGACTACACTGGCAGCTCAGGCATGCAGCCACATTTAACTAGGACCAATTTTTCTATCTGGAAATATTCATACATATAGGAGTTTATGTCTTTACTCCCAAATATGTATGTGCATTAATTTTTTTTTTAAAAAAGAGAAGCGTTTCTAGTCGTCTAGAACACGACTAGAAAGTTTAAAATTATGGATGAAATCAATTCAATTGCAATATAATTCATGCAGGGTGATGTTACAGCATAAATTATTGAAAAAGTTTACTATGATAAATATTATTTTTAAAAGTGCCAACAGAAAGGATGATTATCCTTTTATTTAAGTTACTTCCAAAATTAATTAGGGAGAGAAGACAATTTAATTTCTTCATCACAATGGACAAGCACAACCAATGCTGTGAGGTATTCCTCCCGCCCCCTTTCCTGGAGGTACTGGAACCCTATATCTAACCGATGATCTTCTGAAATGACAGTAGAGGTGATTCTCTCAGTAACTCATTGAACTCAAGCCCTGCAAAGTCCATTTTGATTGCAATTTTTGCTCTACCATTTTTTTCTGTCACATGATAGGCAGAACACCTCAGCTTTGATTTGAGTGGAATAAGTAAGACATGAATTCCATTTACAGTTAAATTAATGACATTTTGCATGATAGAGTAAATCTTCTTTCAGCTCCTCCACCCAACAAAAGGCACAGCAGAAAATTGCATTTCCATGTTTCCTTATGATTCGCTGCAGGGCTATAGGGGACATTCAGTGATGTGGCCCCTGCCCCATCTCCTCCCTCCTGCTCTTAAGCTCTGCAAAAACTGGCTTCTCTCAGTGATCAGAAACTCGCCAAGCTTTCCCATCTTTTCACCTCCAGATGTTTGTATTTGCTGTGTCATGTGACAGAAGGGTTTGGTGGGAGACAATTCTCCATGGGTCTTTGTGTTTCTGTATATTTTATGAGCAAGGTACTGACTGCCCTGTGTTAGGCCATCATTTCAAGGGTATTTGTAGAACAAACAACCATGGAGGTTAGAGCCTGCGTCTCTCTCTGAAGAAAAGGGCATGTTTGCCTACTGCCTACTATAAAAGATTCAGGTTCCCTGAGCTCAGAGTTGCTGTTCTGCAAACCATTGCATTTGCAAGTGCCATCTCTCTCCATTGCCCTATGAGAATTAGGGTTTCAACAAAATGCTGATATTCTGGTACTGCTATTTGGTAAAAAAAAAAGTTAGCCTTTCTCTCTGACCCAGGAGCATCATGTTTTCTTCCAGCATCAGTGAAACTATGGCAGGCTAACAAATTAGTTTGCAAGTAGAGCAAGATCTCAAATCCTTCACAATCCTTGACAGTGTTAGTTACGAGATGGGATGTTGGCAGATAAACAACTTTCTGCAAGAGGAAGAGTGATAGCCCAACAGGGTTTGCTGGCCACATAGAAATTTTATATTGAAGAGCACAGCTGAGCTGGTCCCAGCTGTAATCATAAAAGTAGCAGTTATCATTCGCGAGAAGCTCTACCCCATGCTCATCATGTAGATGAGCCGTTAAGCTGTTAAGATAAGGACCTGTTCTCTGTTGAGACTGACCGGAATGTTTTAGCTCCTGAAGATTTTGTGTGACAGAGTAAGAACAGCAACCCCAGTACTTGAGGTGGTAACATCTCAAACCCTGAGGAAAGAAAGATATCAATGACCTGTGTCTTTCATATTTGTCCTTGAAGCCTTCCTTGAGGAGTTACATGCCTGATACAGCTCTCCCAACTGTTGCCTATGCCTTAAGTTTAAATGACTGCCTGTCTGCCAAGCTCCACCAGGCAACACTATGATTTGATTTGATGATTTGATTTCTATTCCCTTAACCTTAACTGAGAACTCTACCAGCAGTTATGAGGGGTGGCCCAGCTCCTGCACCTCCCAGGCAAGCCACCTGCAAACACCTCCTGATGTTTCCCCACCCCATTTCCTTAGCCATCGCTTGGTCAACCTGAGGGCAGACAAATGCCACCCTTCTGGTGACATGGCAAACAGGACAGTTGAAACTGACACCCATTATTCTGTTGTTCCCAAAACAAGCATTAAACTTAATTATGTAAACTGAACTGGGCAACCTAAGGCCTAAGAGCTACTGGGGAGGTGATTTTGGAATCATTTTCATCCTATGCCCTCTGAATAATGAAGGTCTCTCTTGGGGTTCCAACAATTTTAAATAATATTTTCTTATGTGCACCACATGCACTCCTGGCCTATGCTTATGTAGAACCTAGGTGTTAACTCCTTCATGGAAACATGATGACTTAGGGTGATCACAGCAGATCTTCAAGTGTTTAGGGAAAGACTGCCATGGATGCTTATCCCTTGGATGATTGCAGGAGGGAAAGTTCTGGGGAAATAACTGGCTCATTATTTATGTGCACCCTGCAGGCAGTCATTCTAGGATGAGAATCATTCAGTCATAAAAGATGGTAAAAAACATGGTACAAAACATGTCCCTCACTTTTGTTGAATTGACCAATTACATGACTTCATCCCTGGGGGACTTTAAAGTCAGCCTCAATGCATTTACCAGGGTGGTTCGAATGGTAGAACTTCCATAGCATTCTTTCTTGCAGATCCAGGTCTGTGCAAATTACTCATACATTCTGCTATGGTTATCATAAAGCCTTGGACCAAGTAAAAAGGACAATATACAAATTTATGAAGAAAGCCACTGGATTTTTAAGGTAAACCTTGACAGCTTACAAATTTGTTTTGCTGGCTAAATTTGAGACACCAGGAGGCATGTTGGAGCTTAATACTTACTCTAGGTTAGCCTCATTTTGTTAGTGCTGATGGTAGCCTTAAATAAATAATATATGGGACGAATTTAATGGATTCGGTCCCAGACTCTGCCAGTTAGATTAATCAGGGTGGCTGGCGGCATAGCATACTCATGGGAAAATTGGCCAGAATGCAAGGCTCTGTAGACGTGAGGTCCAGATACCATTGGGTCAATGAGTTTATCCTATTTCTACGCAGCAAAGAACTGATGACACTTTGTTCCAGAGTGTCTTCTCAAGGATGTCTGTATAGTGAACACTTGGGAAGATAGAGACGATAGGTCAAGAATGCTTACTGCCTACTATAAAAGATCTGGGTTCTCTAAGTTTCTGTCCTGTGATGCAACCCATTGCTTATTCAGATGTCACCTGGCCTTCTTTTCATCTCCCTGCAAGAATTATAGCTCGGGTGACTGCTTCAGAAACGTTAATTCACCGGCATTGTTGCTGCTGTGGATAATAAACTGTCCTCCATCTCTGACCTTGGAATCGGTGCCACCTTACTAGCATCTGAGAAACTGTGGGAGGTTAACAGGTTGGTTTGTAAGTAAGGTTATTTCCAGCCTTTCAACAATAGCTCCTCATTATTCAGGTCTCCACCTAAATGCTGCTTCCTTAGAGCAGCAATAGCCGTTCACCCTCAGTTACCTTCTATCCCATGAGTGTTCTTTCTTTCTTTGTAGCCTTTGTTCTGATGCTAGTTCTTAGGAATGCATTTATTGACTCTCTCCTCAGTTGAATGTGTGCTCTGAGAGGGCAGTGACTATAGACTCTATGTCCATCCTATTTTCTATGCCCAGTACAATGCCTGACATTAAATAGACACTCAATAAATCTTTGTTGAATTTATTGGGCTTTCTTTAGAGAATCACAGGAATTTATAAGACAACGATTACATACGCTCTGCCTTTTTTGTATGGCTGAATCATACAAGAAATACATCAGATAGATAAACATCTTCTGTTGCAGATATTTGCATATTTTTATTCAGTAACATTTAACTTGCTACAAAAGGAGGTGGTTTTGTTAAAGAAGGGTTAGCTGAAATATGAAACATTTTTTATATCATAAAATGTTTAAACAATTATAAGCAATCCGTTCACAAAAGGGATCATTATTCTATAACTTTATCCCCAATCCTACAAATCTACACGGATAAACAAGAACAACATAACTTTTTCATTATAATGACTTTGACTGCAAAAACATATAAATTTGCATTGAAGTAAAAACCCCTTATTGACAAAATAACTTGCTGGGCTACAATTACGTGGTGTAATCAGAAGCAGAGTTTTGGATCATTTCAATGGAAAGAGTAGAGAATCAGAGATCAAGCCACCACATCAAAAACAAGTAAAACAAAATATTTGATCGAAATCAGTTTTGTAGGAAGGCATATGAAACCGAACAGTTGATGGTATGATTAAATCCAAGAGACAGAAATGTAGATAGCATTTGGATGAAGACCATTCTTATTTAACTGGCTCTGTATTTAATTGTGTACATCTCATTTGGCATTCTTAGCAATTATAGTAGTATTGTACTTTGAAGAAACAAAAAGGCATGAGTAAAAAATCACAAGGAGCTCATAATTAAGTCTAATACTAAACATTGTAAGAAAGATGAGACCCAGAGTATTATGCTTGTATAAAAAATGAAGAAAGTGACAGAAGCCCACCTTCTCAGTCCCCAAACTGCAAAGGGTCACTTCTGAAAAACCTCAAAGAAAGAATTATTATTATCAGGTTGATAGTTCCTCAGGTCATTCATTGTTTATTATTATCATTATTAACAGACGTTATTTCTTAGCGTAGTTTTACGTTTGAAGAAAACTTGAATAGGAAGAACAGAATTTCCATATACTTCCTCTCCAACTCCCAATGTTTCCTATTATTAACGTCTTATTTTGATGTGTTATACATTTTACACTTAATGAGCCAATATCGATGCATTATTGTTAAAGTTCATGTTTTACATGAGAGCCCCCTCTTTGTGTTGTATAGCCTGTGTTTGCCAAATTCCATACTATCACGTGGCCATCATTGCAATATCATACAGAAATTGCACTAAAATGTCCTGCATTTGTCTTCTTTAGCCCCTGATGATAGTTATCTATGTACTGGCTCTAGGTTTGCCTTTTTCCTAATGTCATGTAGTTGAAATCATATAGTACATAACCTTTTCAAACTCACTCCTTTCATTTAGTAATATGAATTTAAGGTTCCTTGGTGTCTATTTATGGCTTCACTGTCTTGGCAGTAATTTTTATTTTCATATTAGTGTTATTTGGTGCACAAAAGTTTTTCATTTTCATAGAGTCCAAGTTACCTATTTTTTTTTTCTTTTGTTAACTCATGCTTTTGGTATTATATCTAAAAATCTGTTGCCAAATCAAAGGTTATGAAGATTTACCCCTATATTTTCTTCTAAGAGTTTTACAGTATTAGCTCTTATATTGAGGTCACTGATCTATTTTGAGTTAATTTTGGATCTGATGGGAAGGAACGGTCCAACTTTCCTCTGTGTATGTGGAATTCCAGTTGTTCTAGCACTGTTTGCTGAAAAGACTATTATTTTCCCATTTAATAGATGATACTTTTATCAAAAATCAACTGGCCATGGACATATGGATTTATTTATGGACTCTTGACTTTATTCCACTGGTTTATATGTCTATCCAATGCCAGCACCATACTGTTTTGATTACTGCAGCTTTGCAGTAAGTCTTGAAATTGGGATGTGTGAGTCCTTGGACTTTGTTTCTTTTGAAGATGTTTTGACAATTGGTAGTGTCTTAAGATTCCATGTGAATTTCTCATTTCTATAAAACAGGCTATTGGAATTCCAAAAGAGATCGTGTTGAATATTAGATCACTTTGAGTAGTATTGGCATCTTAAAAATATCATTAATAAGTCTTCCAATACATGAACATGGATGTCTTTCCACATATTTATTATAGAACTTTTACTTCTTTCAGCAATGATTTGTAGCCTTCAATGTACAACTCTTGTACCTCCTTGGTTAAAGTTATTTCTAGGTATTGCATTCATTTAGATGTTATTGTAAATGGAATTGTTTTCTTAATTTCTTTTTATAATTGTTCTTTGCTAGAATATAAAAATGCAGTTGATTTCTGCACATTTACCTAGTACCCTGAAAATTTGTTATATAAATTAATTAAATCTAGTTGATTTCTTGTAGATTCTTTAGAGTTTTCTAAATATAGGATCATGCCCTTTGCAAATAGTTTTACTTCATCTTTTCTACTATTGGTGTTTTGTATTTATGTTTCTTGTCTTATTTCTCTGACTAGAACTTCCGATACCTTCATTCACTTTGAATGATTGATTGATTTCTAGCTTTATTCCGTTGTGGTCAGAAAATATATTTTATATCATTATAATCTGTTTAATTTTATTGAGATTTGTTTTATGCCCTAACATATGGACTCCCCAAGAGAATGTTCCACGTGCACTTGAAAATAACGTATATTCTGCTGACGTTGGGGCAGATGTGGGGGCAGTGTTACATCTCTGTTCCAGTCAGTTTACAGTGTTGTCCAATTCATCTATTTCCATATTGATCTGTCTAGTTATTCTGTCTATCATTCAAAGTGCTGGTTGAAGTCTCCAACTATTATTGTAGAACTAATGTATCTTAGCACAACATTTTGCAAACTCTTCTCTCTTGAGATGAGACATTTGGCTATTGTAGGTATTGTGGGTATATCTAGGGCCGAGAGCCCAATAAACTGAGAAAAAAGCACCATCCAAGAGTTTGGAAATTTGAGATGAGTCCTTTGCTGCCTCACAGACTGAGAACAAAAAACTTGCGGTCAGTAATATTATGTCAGCAAGAAGTTCAGAAATTATAGTCCATAGGAAAATGAAGCACTTTTTAGTGAGGTTGATGTTCTGTTACACTTTCCCCTCAAAGGATTTGCTTCTAGCTGTAGAAGTAAATGGAATAGAAAAGAAGTGATTGCCTGAGAGTAGGAAGACTGTCAATATCTCTGAAAAGGACCAATGCATTTGAAATACTTATTGATTGATAAGGCCATGTGGTAAAGGGAAGAAGAATAAATTACCAATATCAGGGATAAAAATGGGATATTACTACAGATCTTACAAACACTGAAAAAAGAGAGTATGTTATGAATAATAATTGTCTATGAATTTGAATATTAGATAAAATTGACAAATTTCCTAAACACAAACGTACACACATATACACCTTCCCAACACAGATACTACATGATATGAATAGTTCTATAACTATTAAATAATTTAATTACAAATTAAAAACACTCACATATAAAAAATAAATCTCCAGGCAACTTGGCTTCATCAGTAAATCCATTTCAAAATGAAAAGATAACACCAATCTTTCCCCAACTATTCCAGAGATTGGAAAAACCATGGAACACTTCCCAACTCTTCACAAAATCTGGCAAAGATATTTTATGAAAACAATTACAGGCCACTCTCTTTTAAAGTAACTGCAAAATATTCCTTTAAATTACAAACTAACCTTGGGTTTATAACCACAATGTAGAGCTGAGTTAACATTTAAAAGCAGATAAGTTGAAAGTAGGAATTTCTGCCTCCCAACATGGAAATTTCAGATATGAATTCTGAAAGTTGATTGTGATATCTGCCTGTCTTTGATCTTGGAGAGCAATTTTTGGAGTGGGGGAAGGTCTTCATTGTATGCGAGTTGATTGTATAATGATTCCTGATAACAACTTCTTCATTTTATTGTTTCAAGAGCACAAACACAGAAGCAAATCAGAGACAATACACAATATATTATTTATATTGTATTTATAGGAGAGATGAGTCCCCTGGAGTCACTGGTTGCTCTGCCCAGAGACTGCTGCATGGGCACACACTTGTGCAGCCTCAGTCTATTGCTCCATTGCTGCCATCTACACACCCTTCATACTTTTTGAACAAGGAGGTCTGCATCTTTATTTGGCACTGGGTTCTGAAAATTATGTAGCCCTTCCTGTCTTGCCCTTTGTTAGGCTGTTGTTTCCTGCTCAGGTAATGCTGGGGGCAATCAGAGTGAAAGTGAGTTCTCCACCTGGGGAAGGTGTGTCCTACATGACTGGCCCGGTGGCTGGATGGCCTAGGATGACAGCCCCTTAGGCACTGATGGGCCCTGGGCTGGGGGTGCTACACACTGTTGAGTGCTGCTCCTGGTTGGTGAGTAAATAGGCTGGACTGGCTCAGAAACATAATTTCTTCTTCCTGTGCAAACTTGATGGTCTCATACACAGACTTTGTCCCAAGTTGGTGCTTTACTTGTATCACTGAATATGGTTAAAAAAAAAATTGAAAGTTAAATGTAGTTTAATTTTTTTTCTTTATCTTATATTTTGTCCAAAGTCACAAATGTCAGTAAAATACAGTAAAGGATGCTCAGCAGTTTTGAGTCAGAAGTGTGTAATACATAAGAAATTGTCCCCAACCTCTTTCTTGGACTTAAATGGTTCTATTCATTTTTTAGTTATTGAACAAAATACAATTAAGCAATGACCAGATTCCCCCTTGATATTAAACATGGGGTTATAAAAATCCACAAAATTGAGTGAAGAAGTAGACATTCTTTTAAACTACAGACAGAAGTGTATATTAGTGCAAGTTCTCTGCAGAAGAATTTGACCACATGCCTACACAACATTTAAAAAACATGCAAATACATATAAAATTATGCATAGTCTCTATTTCTAGGAATTTCCCATAAATATAATATAAAAGCAATATGTTGATTTAAAACTTTAGATATGTTTATTTCATCATTACTATATAAGTGACTAAAAATAGTATAACATCATTACATAATAAGTTGTACTTATGGGATTAAATACTATGTAGCACAGCCATGCATTGCTTAACAATGGGCATATATTCATAGAAATGTGTTGTTAGGTGATTTTGTCATTGTGCAAATATCATAGAGTGTACTTACACAAACCTAGGTGGTATAGCCTAGTACAAATGTGTACCTGGGATATATGGTATAGTCTATTGCTTTTGATTTATCGTTTTCTTATCTTTTCTCTCTGTTGTCTCCAGTTGTATTCACTGTTGTTTTACTTGTTAGATTTTCTCTATGTTGTCTTCAACAGATATTGAAATGTACATGTGTATGTGTTATTTTGTTATTTCTTACTCTTGATTATTTAAAGATTTGAGCATTAGCATTCACTTCTAAACTCATGAGTGTGGTATATGCTCCTCTCATGGATGCAAAGTTTCTTTTTCCTTTGAAAATATTATCACAGTATTTCTGAACTGTGACCTGCTCTGCTGCCTGTATTATCTCGATTTCTTCAGAATTCTACTTTCTGTCCCTTATTTATAATTTCTCTGTATTTCAGGCAGAAGGGAAATCTCAAGGGGTAAACTTACAGCAATAATTGAATAAACCTCTTTTCATTTTATTCTAAATCAGCCCAACTTATCAGCTTCTTTTACCATTTTTTTTTTTTGGCTAAGGGAATTTTTGTCATTACAACAGTAGCCTCAGTAACAAAGTGAACAGACCTTTATAGGAGACTTGGGGGAGGAGAGAAGGAAATACATGAATACATGCTCATTAGCATTTTCTGACTCTTTCTGACATATATTTGACGTTTATCACACGTTTATTTCCAGAATTATACTGTATAAGGTCATCAGAGGGCCTTAGGGGTCTTTACATACCCTATAAACTCTGGAAACCTGGCACCCACATTAGTGGAGGTCAAGGAAAGCTTGTTCAGCTGAATTCCTGCTAGAATCCTGGGATCACAGGAAGCCAGTAGCAACGCTGTCAAGTTATCGGGACCTTATGCCCACAGCTGAAGTATATGTAACACGATCTCAGAAGTTGATTAAGAAATTAAACCTTAAGAAATCATGTTCTCCATGAAGTCAGAAAATTTTATTTCATTGAGCCATCTTAACTTTTCAATGCAAGTCAGAAATTACAAAGTCAACAGCATGACTGTGGACAGAGAGGGTTGCCTCGACTCCTGCTCACTGGTTAGTGAGCTGCGGTGAGCTGATTTTTTTCTCTTCCTTTGGCACTCTCTTCAATCAGCTTGGCGTATTCTTGGACCACCTTTGTGGGTTATTTTAAAAATCTGGCCAAGATGTGGTCAAGTTGGTTCTGAATGTAAAAAGGGACTGGGACAAGGACAGGAGCATGTCAGTGCTTCATTTTGTATCAGCGTTTTAGGTTATTCCAGTGTCTCAATTTTATGACTTTATTTACTGAGTATTAGGAGAGAAAAAGCAATCAAAATCAAATTGCCTAGCTTGCACCTGCGTGGGCCTGGAAGGGATTTATGGCGCCGCTGCTATCAGGCTGTTCCTTCGGATGTGCCCTGTCTGTGCTTGGCAATCTTTGCCTCAGCTGGGCTTCATCAGGTAGCCAACCTGTGTGTCCAACCCACCAGGGGCTGCCGGGAGCAAGCGCGCCACACCTGGGCCGGCTTCAGCCCGCGGCTGAGACAGACTCTGTCTTCCTTGGTTACAGCCATTCAGAAGCTACTATAATTTCTACAACACTGAGACTGCGAATTCATATCCATTTCAGAGCCTGTGCTTACCTCAGTTATTACCTGAATAGGAGTTGCATAGTACCAGGGAAATTTATCCCCACTTTGTGTGATCTGGGCTTCATTTTCCCTATACATTCAAAATGGACGCAGAGATATGGCAATCTTTCCCTCGTGATTGCATCTTTCTTGGTTGTCCACAGAAATGGCAGAATAGGAATAGCTCCAACCATCATCATCATCATTTTCTTCTTATTTAAAATGGCTACCATGTATGATTTATCTTATGAAAGATATCATGGATCAAGTCCCTTCCATGTATTTCCTAACGTACAGCATGTATTTATGGAGTGTCTATTCCAGACCAGGCACTATTCTAAGTGTAGAAAACACAGTGGTGTGTAAGACAGGAAATGTTCCTACTCTTCTGATGCTTTTGACCTAGTGAGGAAGTTAGCACAGAATTCACCATTAAATAAGTAAATTCTGATATTAGGGGGTCACTAAGAAGAAAACAAACACCTAAGAGTAAGGGCTGCTACTTGGGAAGGGAGTGAGACATTTGAGCTGAAACCTGGGTCGGTGAAGAGTTTTGGAAAAAGCATCCAGTCAGAGAACTTGGGAAATATGTTATTAAGGGCCAGAGCAGATCAGGGGGTGGACGTGTTTGAAGGTGACAAGACCTTAAGTGTGGCTTATATATGGTCAAAAAGGGACAGGAGAAAGTGCCTGGGAGTGAGGGTGGAGACGTCCACAGATGTCAGACCATATGGGCCTGGGTGGTACATAGTAAGAAATATATGTGCACTCATAGATTGGTGCACATGAGAATTACTTTTAGCAGGAGTGATCTTTGATCTAATTTATCTTTTTAAAAGATCATTTGCTGTTGGTGAGGATGTGGAGAATTGGAATCCTTATGCACTATTGGTGGGAATGTAAAATGGTGCAGCTACCATGGAAAACAGTAGGGCAGCTAGTCAAAATTAACAAAGACAAACTCTGTGTTTCTACTTACATGAGGTACCTAGAGTAGCCGAATTCATAGAGACAAAAAGTAGACGGAGGCTGGGAAAGGGGAAATGGAGAGTCGCTGTTTAATGGGGTTGGAGTTTCAGTTCGGGATGGTACATTATTTCTGGAGATGGCTGGTGGTGATGTAGTACAACAACATGAATATACTTAATGCCACTGACCTGCACCCTTAAAAATGATTAGAGTGGTAAATTTTATGTTAGGTATATTTTACCACAATTTAAAAAAAGAAAAAGGATCATTTGCTATTCTTTAGAGCATAGACTTCAGAAGGGCAAGCTTAAAAGCATAAAGACTTGTTAGGAAGCCTTTGCATATTTCCAGCCCAGATATTATGGTAGCTGGGACCATGATGTCCCTAGGAGCTTTGACTCCACTGGTTTCAGTGTAGACAGCAAATGCAGAGTTTATAGACAGCCCGCTCTAGGAATCTCATTGTCAAGGTAAACAGAGAATTGCAGCAGCACTTTAGTTAGAAAAAGTGTAGTGTGTGTGTGTGTGCACTTAGCACTACGAATGTTGATGGGAATATCCATTAGAGAAAGAAATATTGATGAAGAGAAGGAAATATTGATTGAAGAAGAGAGAAAGGAACAAAAAAAGCAAAGTCTTTCATCCAGCATCTTTTGATCAGACTCAGTGAACATTTGGCGGAGTTGCCTGCAGGAAAGTTCATTCATGGTAAAATCCATGATAAAAATAGGAAAGGAAAAGTATTGGGGGGCAATGCTTGTAGGTTGGTACTGTGGATGTCAGAAAGACCATAAAGTTCTCATTTACTTGTTTCTGCTTCATCATGAAATGAGAAGTGAGGTTATTACTTGGGAGAGAAAAAGGATGCATGGTGATTGGCAGGTTGAAGCAGAGAACACAAGCATGCAATTGTTTCCTTGGCCAGTGAGGAAGCAAACGGATAAGGAAATGCAGTAGGACGGCATAGCGATACTTGGAATCCATTTGGGATTCGTGAGAAATGTGCATAGTGTTATTTATTTCTCATAACATTCCTACAAGACAGGCATTGTTTTACCCAAAATTGTAGGTGCAAAACCCAGGGCCGAGGGGCTATGGTGAGCAGGAGAGCACGCTCTTTCCACCCGGGCGAGGCTGCACCTCAAGGTGCGGGACCTGCTCAGGATCCATCCCGTGCCTGGCACCTGACATTTCTCTTCGAAATGCTAAGTTCAAATGCTAACTTTGAAAGTGCTAAGTTCTTGTAAGTGTGCAGAAATTCTCTATGTACTTGCCATAGGTAAAACTTCTATGGAAGACAAATTCAATTTGTGCATTAAAAACCTTAAAAACGTTCAGGTCTTTTAGATAGCAGTTTCGTTGCCCTTTATCGTGACAAAATCTCAGCCTCAGATACAAGAGAGTGTCAAAGGGAAGTTAATGAGGCGTCCCAAGGTCACAGCAGGCAGAAATAAGCTAATAAGATGAACCTGGCTCCACAGTCGTGTTCACACCCGTGCACCCCACGCACAGCGACGCCTTCCAGCAGAGCAGAGACACGCGGGGACGTGACGCAAGGCCTGTCTTCTCCACTCTCTGCGGTCACAGGTAGAATTGCATTCCTTGTGCATTTAATATTATTTAAAATGTAAAATTTAGAAAGCTCACAGATTAAGATCCTAGGTATGGTTGGTTTTTAACCTCTTTGTTGAGAGAAATAAATTAATCTCAGGCCCAAAGTCAAGCAAAATCCAACTACTGCTAGGTTTTCAAACTTCTAGTTCCGTGCTACCTTGTTCTTGAAGTTGCAGGCAGAAGGAGTTTTATCCAGATAAATTGCATTCTTTGGAAATGTGCATTTTAAAATAGGCTCACATCTGGTGTTTTCCCAGACAAAGGGCAAAGTGCCAAAGTATAGTTAAGGGTCAGCAAAATTTGGAGTGACTGATTTTATTCTTGTTGAGTCTGGTGCTTAGAGTGTAAGCTAGAACAAATCTTGTTCAGGACAGTTTTCCCTTCTCATGAACATCTTCAAATCAATATAGCTTATCACAAGCTGACATGTGTAAATGGTTAAAGATTTCATCTCAAAATACAATATTTCCTACTTCTTCCCTGGTGTAGCTTTGTGTATCATCCAATCTAAAATTAAATTGATTTATCATTTGTAAGCATAACACCAAATGCAGAGTGATAGAACTGATTATATTTTTAAAACTGCCATCTATATGTCAAAAATATCATAAACAAAGTTAAATAGCAAGCTGTGAAGAAAAATGCAAAGTTCCCATCAAAAAATCCAAAATATATGATGAAAAACAAATACAATAATATAAATATAGACACAGCATACAAAAAGATAATTCACAATGAGAAATACAAATTTCCAAGAGATATAAAAAATTATTTAAATAAACAAATGAGATTTCATCAAGCCAAAAACTTCTGCACAGCAAAGGAAATAATCAACAAAGTGAAGAGACAACCTACAGAATGGGAGAGAATAATTCAAACTATCCAACCAACAAGGGATTAATAACCAGAAAAATCTAATGAGCTCAAACAACTCAAGAGCAAAAGAAAAAAAATTGATAAAAATGAGCAAAAGACCTGAATAGACATTTCCCAAAAGAAGACACACAAATGGCCAACAGGCAGATGAAAAAATGCTCAACATCACTAATCATCAGGGAAATGCAAATCAAAACCACAATAAGATATCATCTCACCCCCATGAAAATAGCTATTATCAGAAAGACAAAAAATAACAGATGTTGGTAAGGATGCAGAGAAAGGGGAGTGCTTGCACATTGTTGGCGGAAATGGAAATTAGTCCATCCACTATGCAAAACACTGTGGAGCTTCCTCAAAAATCCAAACTAAAAATAGAACTGCCATGTTATCCAGCAATCCCACTGCTGGGTATATGTCCAATAAAAATAAATAATTACGTAAGTATATGGAAGAGATATCTGCACCTCTGTCTTTATTGTAGCACTATTTACAATAGCCAAGATATGGAACCAATGTATGTGTCCATCAACAGATAAATGGATAAAGGACATGTGGCATGGGCGTGCTCACCCATTCGCGTGCATATACACACACACACACACATGCACACACACACACACACACACACACACACACAATGGAATATTATTCAGCCACAAAAAATGAAATCCTGCCATTTGCAACAACGTGGATGGAACGAGAGGTAGTTAAGTAAGCCAGGCACAGAAGCACAAGCGTGGCATATTCTCACTCGTATGTGGGAGCTAAAAAAGTGAGTCTCGTGGACAGAGAGAGTGGAATGACTGGAAAGGGTGGGGGAGGGAAAGATGAAGAGACGTTAGCTACGGGGTACAAAATGCAGTTCAGGAAAAGGAATACAGTCTAGTAGTTGATAGTAGGGACATTATGGTTAACAATAATTTATTGTATATTTCAAAATAGCTAGAAAATATGAATTGGAATGTCCCCAACAAAAAGAAAAGGTAAATATTTGAGGTGACAGATAGCCCAATCACCCTGATTTGATCATTACACATTGTATAAAGGTATCAAAACATCACATATACCTCAAAAATATATACACCTATTATATATCAATAAGAAAAACTAAAAAAAATAAATTCTTCCACTGACAAGCATAAAAATACGATGAGTTATAGCAGTTATCCATAGGATTAAGAAATAATTTAAAACTAATCATAAATAAATCATTATTATTAAACTTTGAAAGTGCTAAGTTCTTGTAAGTGTGCAGAAATTCTCTACGTACTTGCCGTAGGTAAAACTTCTGTGGAAGACAAATTCAATTTGTACATAAAATCCTTAAAAACGTTCAGGTCTTTTAGATAGCAGTTTCATTTCCAGAAATGATTATAGTAATCACAGTAATAATTAGCTGAATGGGTAAACATGTGTCAGTAGAATTTCAACCTTGTAAACATGGTAACACCAGTGGGCCCTCAGGGAATTTCAGAATAGAGAACCGTGGGTACATCGAGTCCTAACAGAGATGTACCCATTTCTGTGTCTCACTTGGGGATTTAACACAGCGTTCCTTATGTTGGGCATTTAGCCAACACTTATTTAATTGCTACGTAGTTTAAATGTAAGAGACCTATACAGGAGCTGATAGAAATTAAAAGACATATAGTGACCAATTTACTCGTTACTCAAGCCTCCTAACTTCTCTGCCAGCTGAAGTAGACAGAGCCTTTAAGGTTTATGAAAAGTGGATGGAGACATAAATTTCAAACTCACAAATCTTCTAAATCGAGGGGGCCGTGTGGGTAAATGTGTTATGTGGGTAAAGTCCCTAGCCTAGCTCCTGGCACACAGTATGTATAGTAGCATTGTACCGACGACTTTGTTACTGTCAAAGATTTGTGGCATACTTCTTTTATAAATCGTTCTTCCTTTCTTATCGTCTTCCCTCCATTTTTCTCTATCTCTCCCTTCTTTCTTTCACCCTCTGTCTTTCCTTCTTTTCTTCCAGCATTTTTGAGCATCCTAGGTGAGCCATGCACTTCACGAGGCACTGGGGTAAGTAAAACCCAAGCACCATGCTTTTTCTGAAAGAATTAATTGATGCAACCAGCCTGGAAAGAAGCAATATCATGCGTGGCAAGGAAAAGCTCTAGCATCTCAAGCTAAATTCTACTTGGAGAAAGTTTTTAAGACTTTCTGTTTGAAGTGGATTCTGAAGACCAAGTAGTAAAACCGCAGGTGGATTCTTCCCTGTGACACACAATTTTGAACTTGAAATGACAAAGGGGCTTTGGAGGTCACAGGGACAGGAGAAATGTGGGAAGCGAGTCCCGCAAAGGGGGTGAAAATAGGTTAGCTTGAGTCTTGGAGAGAATTTGGAAAATAAGGAGTTTGTCCTCCTACGTAAATATTTTCAAGAAAAACAGTGGTCTGATCCAATCTGGGTTTGTAAGGCTCACATGCTGGCAAGTGTTAGAATCAATGAACTGATGTGGTCCTTCCTTTAATATAGAATTGTTTTCAGGAGCATCTACCATAGGTGCAGACGGTGCCTGTATTGCTCAGCGTCCTGTAGCGTGCTTCCTGAAGCACGAGAGAAATGTGTTTATCCCTCCTGCGCGCCATTCTTTCCTAGGTACCTGATAACGTAGCAGTGGCAGCTCCCTCATCAACTGTTCAACAGACATTTTAATACGCTAAGTTGATCTAGAAGCCAGAGAGACAAAGATGATACAGGCATGTACGCAGGTTTCTCCTCTTGAAAATACTATAGGCTAATAGGACAGAAAAGTGCTCCACTGCCTGGCAGTGAGGTATAGTAAGTGCTATAAGAGACACGTGCATTGGAAGGAGGAAGGAGGGGGGATTGACTATTCTTGGAAGGAAAGTTTTTCCAGGGAAGGAAACACGTAAGGTGGGCTTCGAAAGATGAAATTGGGCTTTACAAGGAAGTGGAAGGGGAGAAATGCCTTCCAATCCCATTGCTTTATTCCACGCTGGTTTTCTTTTCCCGGCACCTTGCTTTTCCTGGGCAGGAGGGAGGGCTGATCTCGCCTCTGGGCTCCCATAGCAGCACTGCCACTGCTACTGTCACAGTTTCTCCAGGTGCCTTGAAGTGCGCCTGAGTCTCATGTACGCCATCTTATTCTATCGTGAGACCAGCTCTTCGAAATAAGTAAAACAAAGTTAATTTTACAAACGACAAAAATAAATCCCAGGAAATTTAAGTTAGTGGTTACGATAACAATAATTGGTGACAGAGACGTGACATTCTGCTCACTCTGATACCCAGACATGCGGTACAGTTGCTCCTATGTGGACAATTATCTCCTACTGCAGCCGTGTGGGTCCGCGCGAGGGCAGGGGCTCTGCTTATGTATGCTGTATCCCAAGTGTGGAGTGCAGTGCCTGGACCTAGCGGGAATCCTAAACTATTTAAGGAATGAACAAATGAATTAATACGTAAACACCTAAAAAAAAAATCTTCTGGGACTTACCTAGTTGTGCCAGATATGAAGATCTCTTGTTTTATATACTTTGCCTTCGGAACTATAATATTTGCAGAGCACCTACCTTCATCTTTGTGACCAGCATGGGGCCTTACACACAGCCTTGTCCAGTGTAGGAGACCCTGATGGATTTATTCTAAAGTAAATTACCCATTTCTGATGGATTTTGGAATGGACTTCAGTCCACCTGCTCAGTTTGGTAAAACAATATCCAATCCCACTAGGTAGGCTTTTTGCTCTCCTGCTGTTAGAGAAATTGAGATCATTCCACCCCTCCCTCTTCCCCAGAATTGTTTTAGCTCCAAGGTTCTAAAATACCTTCACATGTCTCAACCTCTGTGGCTAACAAGCCCTGTGCAGAAACCTTCCTTCCTCCAGGGAAATTAATTTAAAACTTGGCTTCTACTGGAGCAAATGCTTAGGTCCCTATAGATTTCCCTTTTATGAGAAATGTTAGCAAATTATAATTAGAGGGGGAAATTAGGGGGCAAAAATGGGGACAGGGCTACCATTTTAAACTTCGACTGCAATTCTAAACCCATGCTGTGGTCCTGACGCTTCTTTAAACTTCTGTTAGAAGTAAAATTTGAAAATCGGTTTCCACACCATATAAAACTCCTAATTCCCGCCCGTTGTTTTAACGTTGAGATGGTAGTTCGTATCTCCAGTGACGTTGAAACATTGCTCTCTCGGAAGAGCTTTGCCATCTTTTATGCAGCTAACAGGCGGCTGTAAACTGGCATGCGACTTGCAGAGCTCATATTGCTATCCAAGGTATCCCAGCGGAAGCCGGAGGCGTCCCACCTGCTGTGTCCAGTAACAGTCCTGCTCTCCCGTATGAAGATGGTGAGATTGTGGATTTCAAAGTGGCTGCCACGCATATCTATATTGGAATCTCCCATTGTCTCGGGAAGACAGGGAAATAGAAATGGTGCTCTGAAATCTAATCAACCCGCAAAGAACTACCAACAAGTATAATCTCTGTTGTTCCCTGCTTCCCCTGGCTCCAAACGGCTAGTAAACAACTCCAAAACCTTGGCAACATCTTCTGTGACTTTTTTGGACTCCTACCCATTCCATCACTATGAGTTATTTTTGATCATTGCAGCTCTTAAAGATTTTGCAGATCCATCCTTTTCTCTGCCTTCTCATGTCATTGGTTTCATTCAGGCTCTCCATGACCTTTTCCCGAAAAATCTGTAGAGCCTCTTAGTTGGCCTTGTGGTGGCATGCAGAGCGGAGAGGAACAGAGAAAGTCTTAGTGTGCAGAACTTAATGGCATGTGATTTTCGTCGGCCGAAAGGACATGTCATTACTTATAGCATCAGCCATAAGATTTAAGATTTGTTCCATGATTTTACTCCCTTCCCTGTCACAGGATCACTTCCGTCCACTGCCCCACTGTCTCCACATGGGAAGATAACTCCTGCCTGTCCCATTCCACATTCTCGGCCACGTACTTGCTTTGGCTAGTGAAACATGCAAAAGTGACAAGGGCATGTCCAAGCAGACGTTCCGAGACCCACGGAGAGCTCTGGCCATGTCATTTCCCCTCTGCCAGGGGACTGGCACATCCCAGATGAGGACTGTGCCTTCAGCCTGGTCTTGGAGGGAGGAAAGTGGGCAGAGCAGCAACCGACCTGGGCCTGCACGTGACATGTGCAGAAAACAAACCTTCCTTGTTAAGCCTCTGAGATCTGGGGATCATTTCTTGTTCTAACAGTATGGAACAAAAACTCATTAAAACAATGAAACTCGTATTTCCTAACCCATTTGATTCCTTGCAAATGATAATTTTGTAGCAGCTGATATCACCTCAGCATACATGGTCATTGGATTTATGAAATAATGTCCTGTTTTAATGCCCTTGGACTGCTATAACAGATGCCATAGACTGGGAGGCTTAAGCAGAAAACACTTATTTCTCACAGTTCTGGAGGCCAGGAGTCTGAGGTCAGAGAGCCAGCAGGTGCGGGTCCTGATGAAGGCTTTTCCTGGTTTACGGAAGGCCACCTTCACGCCATGCCCTCACATGGTGGAGGGACAGCACTTCTCTCTCTCCTGTCTCTTCTTACAAGGGTGCAAATCCGGTTCATGAGAGCTTCACCCTCGTGACCTCATTACCACCCATGGGTCCCACCTCCTGATACCATCACATTAGGGACTAGGGCTGCCACGCGTGAATTTTGAGGGGACACAAACCTTCAGTCCATGGCATGACTCTTAGATAGAACATCTGAAGAATGTCGATTAAATGAGATAGTACATGGAAGGCAGTGTGCTGAACAGGAAGTCGACAATTTACAAATTCTGGCTTCTCTGATGTGTCTCCTCTTTATTCATTTAAGGTGACTGAGCTGTGTGTGTTCAATGTCTAAGCTCCTTTCAAAGAATGGTGTCTTCCAAAAGTCTTTGTCTTATTTTTCAAAAAGGAGAAATGTTTCCAGTGTTGACACTTCTGTTCCCTTCTGTCGTTGGAGCATCACCATGCCATGCTCTTGGTGACTCTGTTTACAATTAACCGTCACATAAAGGACAGCCAGCCTTCCCTCTGACTCTGTGCTGCTGTGTGACTCTTGCTTGAAACAGACTATTTTGTCCGCAGCAAACATCTGTTAAACCTCCAGGACGCGCCAGGCTCAGGAGCAGCAAAGAAGTAAGGTTCAGAGACTGTACTCGGGAAGCATGTACGACCACCGAGGGGGCAGAGAGCACGCAGAAAGGGACCCGGGAGTGGCACAACGGCGTGGGTGCTGAGAGGGAGGTGGCTTGGGGCCAGACAAGGCTCCAGGTGGGGGGGGGGATTTCACCCATCCTCGGACGGGTGCCGTGAGGGTCCCGAGGCACAGAGAGAAGAAAGAAACAGCGCCAGGAATAGTGGATAGGGGATGGGGGGGGGTGACGGGAACACACTTGAAAAAGTAAAAAGCAAGTGGGGAAAAGGAAGAAAAGGAATGTTTACTGAGGAACTACTACTGCATGATGCTAGGATTTACATTGATTTCCTAAAGAGATCTTTAAAGCAAGTCCTATGAAACAGGCATTATCATGCCCATTCTAAAGATAAGGAAATTGAGGCGTATCACTCCCTCAATGCCTCCTGGCTAGTAAGCCCCCAAGCTGGGAGTTCCCAAGGGTTTTTGCCCCTCAGCCAGTGGCTTTTGCAAAGGATAGTTTTCTTACCTTTGATCTCTTAAACCATATTGCCTGGGTATCCCTTACCCCTTCACCAGCTGTTACAAGGCTGACGTGGGACAGGAGCTAGTATCACACCCAGCTGTAGAATGTCCACACCCTTCACTCCTTCCCACCCCTGCATGTCCACTTCTCTCTGCTGGGATACTTTTCCTCCTGCAGCCACATGGACCAGGACCCCCACCTCCACCCCTCCCCAGCCCGCCCAGCCCCAGCCCTTCCCTGCCCAGACTTCTCCATGGGTCACCTCCCCCGCTGCTCCCACAGTGCCTCTCTGTGCCCCCTGTCCCTCTCTGCTCTGCTGTGACACTGGCTTTCATGATGTCAACATTGTTGTTTCTACATCTCTTTTATTTCCATCCTCACCCCAAGGGGTCTAAGGTTTCTGGGCAAAGAAACTTTTTTCCTCTTGGATTTATTTGTACATCATTCCCTAACAACCACAGGTGGAGAGCCCGCCGTGTGCCACGAGGGTGTGCTTGGTGTTGGGACGCACGAGAAGTGAGCGAGGACTGGGCTCTGACCGGACCAGGTCACTCCGCTGGCAGGCACAGGCGAGGGCCTGGACAGTGATGATGGGGTCATCGTCGCACAGGGAGGGGGCCCAGGAGGGTCTCTGAGGATGGGGCACCTCACCCGGGCAGGGCGGTTGGGAGAAACTTCCAGAAGGAACTGACATCCTAACTGACATCTCAGGACATGAGGCTCACCAGACGCGAGGAAGGGACCAAGGGCCACCTCGCCAGTCCCCAGCATGCAAAGTCTGCTTATGTTCTTAGTAATAAAACTTGCACTGAAGGGAAAGGACTCTGAAAGCGGTTTGCCACCTGAGACAGACGCGTTCCTGGTCGTTGTCATAGAATGGGCTAAAGCACATCGGTGCGCGGAACCAGGCAGTGCACGCTTTCCTATGCTGTGCGTGAGCATGCAGCGCATCTTTTAAAAAGAACCCTGCTTACCGGTATGTTCTGATTTATCATCTGTCGCTGCCTGTTTATCTCATCTCACTTTCCGAAATATCCTTTCAAGCTGGAAAGTACAGCTGATCGCGGAAGGTGTGTTTATAACTTGGCGACAGAAAAAGGAAAGTCAGGCGAACACAGTTGAAACAGAGAGTTGGGGGTTTTATTGTGTTCTCGGAGCCACTTTTAATAAACTTTCCTGATACTCAGTCAAAGGATGTGGTCTCCATCAAAAGCTCTTTTCGGTAACCAAATCAACAAGAGGAGAAAAATACACCTACACAGTCCCAGGTGCAGCCGAACTGCAGAGCACTCGGGGCGGGGGACGGGGGGGGGGGGGTGCAGGGTGTCCGCCTCTGCGGCTCGGGGCTCGAGAGAGGCTCCCTAGACCGGCAGCTCTCGCCTCTTCTCAAGCAAAATCGCAGGTGCGTGACAGCACCCAGCCTCTTTGGGCGGCAAGCCCAGGGGACACAGCGTGCTTCTCTCCACTCTCCCAACTTGGGATCGCAGCTCTCTTTCCAACCTAGAACTTTCCTACTCCCCACCTCAATCCCAGAGCACCGCCGTGGTCCAAGTACACCACGTGGCCCGACTTCATCTGCCCAATGCCCACCCTCCCTCCTCGGCCAGCCAGACGTTCACAGGGTGTAGCCGAGTCGAGAGCAGGAGGAGAAAAAGCACGTGCAACTCTTGCTCCCAGATGAGCATCCGTTCATTTAGATCGAGAAAAGACACATGTCCCCATGCCCAAAGAGTCTCATGTTCACAAAACAAAAGATGGACGGGAGAGGCAGGTGTGCCCCAGGGGAGACTGCTGCTGGTCTCTCTGCAGAAGCCCCCCTGCCCAACAACTTTCCTTACCTGCCTCTGCCTCCCTCACACGCACTTCGATGCAGCTTTCATGCTGTGCCTGTTACGTCCCGGGTGCTCTATAACGTGCTGCGCTGTAGAATTTGTCTTTTGCTGAATGTTTTTTTTATCTCAGTTTCCCTACCTTGTGATAATGTCTACTTTTTAAGTCCATTTAAAAAGCTAATCGAAAGTTTGTAAATAGATGATATTCGCATCACCCTGCCGTCGACAGGTGCTCAACTGGCCGAGGAGAAGAAGAGCTAAGACGCAGAGGCATGGAAGAGTGTTTGTGAGGCCAGACAAGGCCCATGAGCCGGGCAGGTAACAGGTGCTGACAGTCGAAGGACTTGACATTCAAAGTGGAGATCTGAGCTAGACCGTAAAGGATCTGAAATGCCCCACCAACATATAGCTTTCAATCCGGCAAAGACATTCATGCAGTTTCTTCTGAGCAGATAACTACTCTCCAGAGTCAAGGGCAGCCCCCAGTCCATGCAGCAGGGAGGTGCCAGGCACTAGTGGGTTCCGTGTGACTGCCCCTGGGCCCCCTCCCCCCACTCTCCCGTAGGATGACAGTAATCACTATCGTGCATTTGGTGTTTTTACTCCCAGGCAAGCGCTTAAAATAGTTGCTAGTTATCATGAAAAAATTTAAAATATTTTTTTAAAGTTCAAAACCTTTTTATAAATGGTATCACATTGTGTACATATTTTCTTCCACTTTTTCCCCCTAAAGCAGCATGTTTTAGAGAATTTTGCTGTTGATTCATATAGCAGTACTTGGGTAACTTTAGCTGTTGACTACTAGTATTTGTTCACAATTTTTTATTCCTCAGTTGAGGGACATTGCTTATTTTGGGGAAAGGTGGGGCGTTGGCAAGGAACAAATGCAAACGTGTGGAACTTGATGTCAAAATCTGTGAACCAGAAGGTAAACACTCTGTGTAACAGCGTGCATGAAACCAAGTCATTAGCTGGCTTGAGTGTCAGCTTCCACCGGTCATCTCTCCCATCCTGTAATCTATTAAATTTCTCTTGGCAATGTCGAACCGAGTGGCTTCCTTCAACACCCACAGAGATCGGGGGAACAGAGCTTTCAATGAAGAATTTTGCAAAGTTTCTATAAGGGCTATACATTCTGGGCTTCCTTCACAGCATTTCTGTCCCTTGGATGAGTATTCATGACTAGGTTTCTGTGGCTCTATCCCAGCATACCCCTCAGTTATTTATGTCTAAATTATTTTTCAGGACTATTTTCAAAGACACATGTTCATTTCTGCATTTGATGGCTATGAGGGTGGAACACACTTGTTTTATCTGTATTGAAAACACTATTTTCAACTTTCCTATCATATCTGCCCTGGTTTGCTTTGGACCATGTCATAGGAATATAACTTAAATTGTTTATTATGTTACTTTTGAGTGGCAGGTATCTCTTTACCTGTCCAGGTAGAACTTCTGTGCAGCACAGGGGAAAGCACCATTCTCTAGTTGCTGCTGAGCGTAAGACACTAGGCTGAAGATTTTCCCCTCTCCCCTCTCATCTCCAATGGCTCTGAAATAGACAAATCATTCCCACTCCCAGGTGGGAGAAGCGAAGGGAAAGGAGATTAAATAATTTGATAGAACAATGTAAAATAAGTAAAATGTCATCTGAGTCTAAAATTACATTTTAACTCAAGAAAGACAGCATTTTAGTTAAATGAGCATGAATTTCTTTTCCCTGAATGTCATCCTAGTGTGTTCTGTGGCCCAGCCTGGCTAACTAACTGTGCAATAGGGGGGACAGGCAAGGATTGATCGTGGTGGGCCTTTGATCGTGATTATCCAAACACACACACACAGGTTTTCTTGAACTTGAAAGGCATATTCCATGCAACAAAGCATTTTGCTCTTGAAAAATATGATTCAAAAAAATCCCAATGGGTTGACATAACTTGCAGGTTGCACGGTGGGAAGGACTCCCCCCGCAACAGCCAGACTGTACTGCAAACACGAGAGCCAGCCCAGAGGCACCTTTCTCTGCACATTCCCCTAACACAGCAGTCGGCTGCATTTCAGGTCCCAGGGAAAAGTGGCGTTTGCACTTTGTACCCGCTGCAAGGCAGCGTGATGGTTAGTGAAGCAGATGTCTTGATGCATAGGAGGCTTCCGGGGCAGATACCCACCCACAGATTCTCAATTAGGGAAATCTACAATTAGCATGACAGCAAGGAGAAGGGTCTGGTGTGCAATTAAAAGATTTTGGCTAGTGCTTATTTTGCTGAGATATCAGTTAATGGCCTTCAAAAATTCATATGAAATCCATTTATTTGCTAGAAAATGAAACCATGTGCAAAGGAGCTCAGTGGAGTAATTTGATAAACTTGTGCTGGATTTGTCACAAAATATCTGCTTCCAAGGCTAAAAATGATAGATTCTATGATATGATCTAGATAACAAAGAACATAATCCTCATGGATTTGAGAAGACTGGAGGAGTGAACTGAAGGTGAAAAAGTCCAATAACAATGAGAAAAGATTCTTCTAACGGCTTCAGCAATTCTAATGTGTCTTGAGCCCCAGAAGGTTTCAGAGTTTGCAGCTGCAGATGACAATTCCTTTTCTTTTCTTTTATTCTTTTTTTTTTTCCTCCTGAAACTGAATTTCAACAATGAAGCAAGTGATTGCAGTGTGGCAATAGACAAAAACTGTTTTCAGAGGACTGCCTGCTTGAAGAGGCCTGGGAAATCCATGCGTCCAAGTCACAAACAATAGGTCTTTAACCTAACACATTGCCCCATACTGGGTGGTAAACACAGTTCCCAAAATTGTCATGGTCCAACTTATTAGGAAACCTACAATGGGAACAGCTTAGCATAGTTTTCTGTGCTCCAATTAAAAGGAAGTCTTACAGAAGAGCTTCCTTCTCAAGTTGGATAGCAACTTCCTCCAGCGTGGAGTTGGAGAATGATTGTCACTTTCACACGTACTCTCAGACAGCAACATCATTACCGCGACATACACTGGCGTACATTACTTGACTGTGCAGGTACCGGGTGGGGTGGGGTGTCTGGATCTGGATGGGGAGCATTCCCTAGGGAACAAAGAAATCGACTTAGATCATTGTTTCTGTACTCACCCATCCCTCCAATTAAGTTGCATTTTGGATGAAAGATATGATTAATTTCCTTCTGCTCTGAAAATCCTGTGTGCTTTAATGCTACTTCAAATATATTCAGAGAGATGGGAATGATTCCTGGTAGACATACAATGACGGTGAATGCTCATTCACCCATTCTTTCAACCCCCTGATTGGCGGTTCAAAATCACAGCGCTACCTGTCTAGCTTCTGGAGATGCAGAAATAAAAATATCAGGGAAGGCATGTGTTTTATCACTCTCATACTGGAGTGACGGAGGTGATTGAGAAGGCTGAACACGAAATGCCTCATGGTGTGAATGATCAGTAGGCTTCTCGGGGAAGAGAAGAGCTGAATAGAAACAAAAGAGAAGGAGTTTTCCAGGTAGATGAGGACAGGAAGGACAATCTAATCAGAAGGAATTGCACAAAGACACGACGACAGGAGCTAAGAGTAGTAACTGGTGTTTATTCAGCATTTGCTATACGCCAGGTGCTAGGTTAAGTGCTTGGCGTACACTACTTCAATTACTCATTTTAACAGCCTTATGACATAAATACTATCATCCCTACCTTATATGTGATAAAATTGAGGCTTTGAGAATTAACTGACTTGTCAAAGTCAAATAGCTAATGAGTAATGGCGGCGGGACTCAAATTCAGGTTTCTTTTTCATTCCGGAAACTGAGTCCCTCATGCCGTATTTCCAGGAGGTGACTGGGAGGGGTGGAGTCGGGACAGAAAGTGGTTTAACAGGAAGAAGTGGCCATTCAGCTGTGACATACAGACACACAGAGCGTTTATAGCACTTTAAACAGGAGAGCGAGAGGGCCACATAAATATTTTCACAAGATACCTTTCGTAGCAATTGTGCACACAGGGCGTGAAAGGAGGATCTCGGAAGGACTGAAGGCTGAGGGAAGAGTGGGCTCTGCAACCCTGATGAGAAGTGTTGCGGGCTAAACAGAGGCGAAGGCACAGAGATGGTATGTGGAGGATGGATTTGCAAGATATTTGAGGACTGAAGGTCTGTATGACTTGGGAAGAGGAGAAAGGTCTCAGAGAAATGCCCAAGTGGGTTGAGAGCCTTGGTGGATTGTATTACAACAGTACCCAGAACCAAGATTCTGTAAACAGAACAGCTAACACTTCCACCAGTGATCCGCCATGTGTCAGCGTCAATCAGCCGGTCCCAGGACTGTCCCTGTACCGGGATTGGGGCATACACAACAAGGCCGACTTCCTGTGTTTCGGGAGCCTCCACAGAGGTTAGGAAAGAGCAAAGCAACACACACAACGCTACAACCAGACCTGGCGCCTGCTCTGCCATGACATTGCGGAGGGAGCCCAGGCAATGAGTAGCACGGGGGATCCGGGAGAAACGCTCACCGTGGGCTGCATTTGCGCAGCAGATGGTGCCAGAGAAGGGCGGCAAGCTCAGAAGATGGGAGGACACAGGAGCAGGCAGAGAGACGGCCCTGCATCCAGCTCATTTACGCTGCAATGACTGGAGTCAGACTGCTGCATGCACGCCTCCTGTAGCACACAGATCAAATGGTAGATCCAACTCATATGGAGGCCATAGTTAGTGATTTTTAAAATGTTTTCTCTGTGTGTTTATGTGTTTAATTACTTCTCTAGATATGAGTGTGTATCGGGATTCGATGGGGTGCATGTGAGCATTGACATTCCCAGGTTCCCATGCAGGGATTCTGCATCGGGACAGACGGGGTAGAGCATGGTCATCGGACTCATTAACAGCAGCAGCCAAAGTAGTTGGGCTGCACGTGTCTAAGCCCGTACTTTGAGAAACACTGCTCTAGGACAGTTTTTATAGGGATGACAACATCTAGGAAATCATAGACAGTCAGCATGGTGTTTTTTTTATTAAAGTGGCCACTAAATACTATAATATGAAATGAAAACAAAGATCATTTAGATATTCAAATCAGAGACTTCAAATGCTTTAGACACTCTTGCTCTCTTGTAGTCTTTCTTTCTCCCTTCTCCCTGCCTTCCTTCTCCCTCAAACTCTCACATTTTTCTTTGTCCTTTTTCCTTGCCACCTGCTCTACTGTTGTGTTTCTTTCTCACTTTCTACATCCCTTTTGTTGCCCCCAAGCCTCTCACCATGCTTGTTTCACCTTACTTTCCCATGCTCTTTTCTTTTTCATTTTTGTTTCCCTTTTTATTATTGCAGCACCCGTATTATGTGGCTCTTTCTTCATTGATTAATTTTTGGGTTTCCATTGGTATTGGAATGTGTTAAGTATATTTTTGCATCTATGGAGATGACCATATGATTTTTCTTTTAATTCTGCTAATATGGTTGAATTGTACTGATGGGTTTTTGAATGTTAAACCACTTCTGCATCTCTTTGATAAAGCTCACTTAGCCATAACGTGGTGTGGATACATACGTATATATACTTATATACACACGGACAAACACATACACACAAACTCAATTTGCTAATAATTTTTTAAGTGTATGGTATGTGGTCTGTGCCCATGAAGCATATTGGTCTACATTTTTCAGTTTTTTTAATGCCTTGATCTAGTTTTGATAGAGGGTAATTCTGGCTTCATAAAATTAGTTGGGAAGTGTTCCTTCCTCCTCCATTTTCTGAAATAATTTTTGTAGCATAGCAATTATTTCTTTCTTAAATGTTGGATAGAATTCACCAGTGATGCCATCTGGGCCAGGAGTTTTCTTTTTCAGAAGCTTTTTAATTATGAATATGATTTCTTTAATTGACAGAAGTCTATTTTTTTTCCCTATTCCTGCTTAGGTTAGTTTTTAAAATTAGCATTCTTTGAGAACTTTTTTCTATTTTATCTATTTTTTTTAATTACTGGTATGAAATTGCTCATAAATTTTCCCTATTATCATTTTAATTTCTGTAGTACCTTGGGTGATGCCCTCTCTTTCATTCCAGATGTTAGTAATTTATGTCTTACATTTAATTTCTTCATCAGTTTAGCTGGGGGCTGTTCTAGTTACTATGAGTGATGAGTTGTGGCAATTTTGATTTCTGGTTTTTTTTGTTTTTTTTCTCCCTAAGGGTGTCATTTGTTTTGTTTCAACAGAAAGTTATCTTGGTTGGACTCAAGTTGAAATTGTGTTGGTTTTTTTTTTTTTTTCTTTAGCTCTGATCTCAGTTGAGATACTTTCTTCTTTAGCTGAGCTACTTTAAGTGCTCCAGTCAGAGATGTGGGCAGATAGCATGTGGATATTTTCTAATCCACTCTTTTTCTTCTGGGTTTCTCTTCTCTTGTTTTCTCTTTTCTTTCCTTCTCCTTTCCATTCTCCATTTGCATTGGATTTCACCTGGGCCCATGGTAAAAGCTGTGATGATGGCAACTCTATCATATAATTCTCGTCCCTGGCTGTGTACTGCCCTTCCTAATCTGAGTGGTTCTGTGAATTCCCCAATGCCTTCAGATAACTTGTTTTTACATTGTGTTCAGAGTTTATACTTGTTATCTGCAGGACGGTTGATCACATACAGTGTTACTTAGCCATTACCAAAAGCAAATCCACATCTTTCTCTACTCTTGTTGTATTGAAAAAAGTTTTTGATGAAAGGAAAATTTTAGGTTACTTTGTGGGTTTTTTTGTTTGTTTGTTTGTTTCATTTGGCTCTTTAAAGATCTGGGTCCATTGTAAACTACCTTACATTGCTTCTGACAACAAGTCTGTAGTCATTCTTATTTTGTCCCTCTGTACATAATGCATCTTTATTTTCTTGCTCTTTCAAAATGTTCTGTTTCTCAAATTCTTCTATATCAATTAGATTATCATGTGCTTTTTCACGGTTCTCTTTCTGTTTGTCCTGATCAGGTTTTCTCAAGTTTCTTGGCTTTGTGGGTTGTAATAAAGAATGTCTGCACTTTTTGATGTTTGAGTGCCGATAGCTTTTAAGCCCTTCCCTTCCTGTTTGCCCTCTGCTCACATCTGGGAAAACTGATCTCCCTCCTTTGGTGAACCCTTACCCCTTCCCACTTCTGAGCCATAATAAAACCCCCAAGCCAGTCTTCTTTCCTTCCCTGTTTTTTCAAACAATTTTCAGACCAGCTTGGGAAGCCTAACCTACTCTTCCCAGGAGCCTATTATGTGAGATGTAAACCTTTTCATACCCTCATGGTATGTGTGATGTATAATCAGTCTTGACATTTGAACAAAATTTTGAGTTGGAATCTATTCTATATCTTCAGGTAGCTAAAATACAGGTTTATAATTTTCATCAAATTTTGAAAACTGGTACCCATTTTTCTTAAAATACTCTTCTGTTCCACTTCCTTACACAAAATACTTGTATGAAAGACTATATGACAATGTTCCAAAGGATACTAGACAATATGATATTGTTTTGCAGGACACTGAGCTTCTTTTAAATATTTTAGGCATGTTTATATCTGTGCTTTGATTTGTATAATTTCTATGATCTGACTTTAAGTTCTTTGATTTTATTTTCTTCAATTGTCTTTAATCTGCAATAAAGATCATTCAGTGAGTTTTTTTTTATTTTTTTTATTTCAGATAATGTTCATCTTTAGAAGTTCCATGTAGTTCTTTTACAAATATTCAATTACTTACATCATTATGTTCATGTTATCCTTTAAATCTTTGAGCATATTCACACTAGTATTATTACAGTTTTGGTTATTTAGTTCCATAATCTCTGCCATTACTAGTTTTATTTATATTGGCTCATTTTTTTTAAAAATCTGGTATATACCATAGCCTTCTCCTTCTTTGTAAGCTAGTGATATTTGATTAAAGACTAGACATTGCAACCTTATGTTATTGAGTGTTGGATGTTATGCTTTGCTGTTTTCTTTAAAGACTGTTTAACTCTGATTTCATAGGGAGTTAAGTGATTTGTGGATAACCTTGATTATTTTGAGCTTGATTTTATGTTTTGTTAGAAAAGGTCTGGGTAAACCATTACTCAAGAGCTAATTTAGCCCCACCTATAAAATGTGGTTCTTCTGGAGTCTCTATTCAATGCCCTGGGCATTTGAAAAAGTGTTTTTACTTGGTTGGTTGGCCCTCCAATCATGTGTGTTCTCTGGGAATCGATTAACTTATAGGTCCTCTGTTTTGCTTTTCTAATCCTATAAAATTTCACTTTATGTATGTAAATCTTAGACTACTACAACAGATTCAATGAGACCACTATAGGGGTGTGTGTGTGTGTGTGTGTGTGTGTGTGTGTGTGTGTGTGCAATAGAAACTTCTTTTTCTGAATAGTTTTCTCTCTGGTACTGTTTTTCAAGTTTCATTCACTTGAGCTGCCACAAACTACCATCTATGCATCCTCAACTCTACAGTTTTTCCATCACCTGCTTGAGTTCTCCTCTCTGCAACAAGATCCATAGAATCTCTTCAGGGGGAAAAAAAGTCAGAGTAATCATAAGTTTCAACTCATTTTTTTCTCATCTCAAAGATCGCAGTTATAATTTTTCCCATTAACCAATATCTGAAAGAGTTATTCCATATATTTTGCCTATTTTTCTACTTGTTTATGGTAGAAGAATAAAATTAATATTGAGTATTCCTTCATTGTTGAAAATAGGAGTTCTTAGACATTTTATTTTAATGCTTTTTTAAATTGCTTTAAACAAATAGAGATTTGGGTTCAGCTTCAATTTTAACTGTATTTGGCATTTTCAGTAAAAGAACGCAGCTGAGATGGTGGTGAAATAAACAGAACTCTTCACGCATGGCTGAGTTCACAGGGCTCTGGCTCGGACAAGGCGCAGCCTGTTTTTCTATCTGGCCTTCAGAGAGGTTTGTTTATTCTTTACAAAACAATTATAAGACCCTTTTCACAAATACTAAGATGTAGAATTTTTGCATGTTACTATTGAAGAAAGGGGATTGTCATAGGAGAGGGGAAGGGAGAACATGGAAACAAGATGCATTAATATTCATATACCCTAAATAAGGCCAAATAAATTGCTAAACACTGCAGAGTGATGCTTCCACATATACTTTTTTTTTCTTTCCCTTCAAGTTTTTCTTGAATGAATGTATCATTTGTATAATAAAAATGCCTTTTTAGCAAATTGTGCTGGAATTTCTAGGTATTTATATGGGAAAAAAAGCCCCAAAACTTCACCTTTACCTTGGACCATATACAAAAATAGACTTAAATTGGATGAGAAGTATTCAAAGGTGACATCAGATCTCACTTCTTTTGATATCAAATTCTGGCTGAATTCTATTACATTATTTAAAATTCATTTGAAAATAGATGGATATATTATAATATGAAGGGATGACAACAAAGAACCAAAAAGCATACAATGTTTTGACCACTAGAATGGAGAGAAGACATGCACGTTGGAAAGGTCTGTGTGTATTGAAGGCTGTGCTTGGAGTTATCAGGGGTGACTTCTTAGAGTGGATTCTGAGTAAGTGTAGGATTTAGCCACATGGGTAGTGGACAAGAAGGGCATTGTAAGCACAGCAAATGCCACAGGCAAGTGCACTGAGACATAGTATTGCCCAGGGGTTTCTTTGTTCTCAAGTTTACTGTGTGATTATTCAGCCAATTATTGAGAGCTTTCTATAGCTGAGCACTGTGGTAATACAGTCACAGTCATCACTTCTTCTAAACATAGAAGCAGCATTTATTTCTAGCTTATTACTTCAGCATTTGCCCCCTTCAAGCATCCCATAAGACAGTCTGGGGAGCGGTGGCAATTTTTGAAATTTGCACATTTTCCTTGAAAGATGTAACTAGCTTTTCAATATTATTATATATTGATGCACAGAACATTCTTAGATTCTTATTTTATATTTTGCAGAGAGTATCATATTGATAATTGAAAATCTTAAGAATTTAATATCTTTCTAACTTCATTCTGTTAGTCATTTTAATAGATTGCAATATGACCCCTTCTTATATTATCAGTAATCAAATTAAAAAAAAAAAAAACACCAAATATGGCCTTTCAGGTCTTCTTAATGTGATTAATGGGAAAGAAATGCTGAAACAGAAAGCAAGTCTCGCATGTGTTTGTGCCAAAGAAGCAGAAGCTGCACTGCCCCCAGCCATGCCAGCTAGACTCCGCCAGCACACAGCCTACTGCAATAGGACCATTCCGTCCAAGTCTGTCCCCAGGTCCTGCCTCAAGGTCATGATGCCAGGCTCAGATGCATCCTCCATCCATAACCCCAAGTACAAGCTATTAGATTCCTCCAACAGAGAGGCTCTCAAGGCCCATTGCAGGAAAGCCCAGATGAAGTCCTGGCAAGGAGAATTTCCACCTACATAGAGGTTCTGGCCTCACATTGGAGCCATTGCCACAGACCATCTGTCTCGAGTTGTCAATCCCTAAGATGTTCAGGGATCAGGGAAATGGGCTGGTTTCGTCCAGATTCCCATGCCAATGTGCCTCCTGACCCACGGTGGTAAGACTTGAAAAATTGCAGTACGGTATTCACAACAGATAGGCTCTGGTGATGGGGTTTGGCAAATTTATTTTTTAAATTACTTTCTGTATGTTCCAAATTTTTATGAGGTATTATTTATAATTGGAAAAAATGTTAAACGTATTTTAAACTATGGATACAGTACTGACACTGTTCTCCCTTTTAATTTTATTATTATTGATTTGTTATTTTATGTATAATTATTTACTATATTATTAATTATTTTATTAAGACTTTTTAAAAATATTTCCTCCATGATTTTATTTCAAAAGTTCATAAGACAATTTTGTGGCTAAACTCTGGGTAATTCAATACCATTGATATTGCTTTTAAAACCTGTGATCTCCTCACATGAGACATTTTCCATATGTTTGTAGTGTTTTGGTCATATGAAAAGATATCTTAAGAAAATATTCCATAAAAGACAAGCATATTTTCTAACCACTATTTCACAATTTCTTTGTATCCATGAACAAAGAAATAATGTTAATAAAACCATTCTCTCCTCTTGTTATGTATGCAAGGTGGTATCAGGGCACAAGGTGTCACTGTACTAATTATAGCACAAGGATTAAGACAAAGAACACATGATTTTAGTCACTTTAATCACTTTAGACATATATTTTGTTATAATATTCAGTTTAAAAATAACCTATGATCAGTCCTATGCTAAAAAATAAAAAATAGAATATATTTTCTACCTTCAAGAAATTCATAATTAACTTTCTCAGTAATCTGAAAGCCCTCCTAAAGCAGTTTATATTAAATTATAATTGACCTAACAGGATAGGGAGGGAAATCTAATCATTTATGTGTTTGTTCACATTTTAGCAAATTTGTTACTTTAAACTTTGAAGCTATTTTTGTTTTTGTTTATAAACAAAGAAATTCAGCTTTAAGCATTTCAGCTAGATAAGTTTGATCTCTGAGCCATTCAGTAGGATTTTCATGAGCTTAATAAAGCAAATATTTGAATTGACTTCTCCTGTGTTCTTGGTGCATCCTAATTCTCCTAAACAGGTTTCTAAGAATGGAGAGAGAGAGATAGAAAAACAAAAAGAAAGAGAGAGAGAGTGAGTCTTAGCCCATTCTTGCTGCTATAGCAAAATACTTTAGACTGGGTAATTTATAAAGAAATTTATTTCTTACAGTTGTGGAGGATGGAAGTCCAAGATCCAGATGCCAGCAGATCCAGTGTCTGGTAAGGTCTGTTCCACGTTTATGATGCCTTCTCTGCATCCTCACATGGCGAAAGGAGTGAATAGGAGGAGTGCTGTGATCTTACATGCTGGAAGGGATGGAAGGGCAAAGGGCCTGCTATTCCCTCCAGCCCATGCATGAGGGCACTCATCCCACTAACAAGGTGGAGCCCTCATGGCCTAATCACCTCCCCAAATCCCCACCTCCTATACCATCACCTTAGGGTTTAATTTTCAACATGTGAATTTTAGAGGGACACACACCCCAACCATAGCTCAGAGAAAGTGAGAGAGTGGGAGTAAAGAAAGGAGGGAGGAATGGAGGGAGGGAGGAAAAAGGTCCCATGGGGTTACAAACGATAAAGAAATTTCAAGCATTGAATAACGTACAGCAAACTTGTTTGTTGGTTTTTGTCTTCAGGCTGAACTATAATGAGGCAAACAGTAATAGATTAATCTATATAGCACCCGAGAATTAAAGCAGATATTATCGGTGTTCTATGTATTAAATGTTCTCTATAATTTGCTCTTTCCAAAACTTCCTGACCACCCCCCCAAATTGCTTCACTGATCAACTCCACACAAAGTTAAAACTCTTTCAAGCACCAAACACCGTCATCCCAGCCATTCGAAAGACCAGAGAAACCAACTTCCCGTCATCTTAATGAGTTGAAGGACAGCAGCTTTCCTGCCAACAGAATCAGGGCAGGATATCAGGTAACACTTCCGCAAGGTGAAGAGGAGGAGGACGAGAACTCACGCTCGGGAATGACTGGAACTGACAGTGGTCCTAATGGACCGGGTGATTCCAGCCACAGAACGTGACTGGGTTCTATCTGAAACGCATCTGTGCTCTCTGATGTGGATTACATTTTAAAGAGATTGGGAGGGAAGGGGCTAAACATACTTTGCTATGTTAGGTGTCAATACTTTAGATTCCATGCCTGGTTCTTTGGATGGGAAAATGAACCAGTGTCCTTTTTGGAGCAAATGAGAGCCCTGCTCTTAGCTCTTGTCACCTAAGTATAGAAACAGAGACACAGAAACTGTCCCACAGAAATAAGGCTAAGGGAGTACTGGTTAAATGCCATTTTCTCTCATTTCTCTCTTTTGCCTATTTTTTTTGTTTTTTACCAACTATCAAATAGGCAAGAAAGAGTGGCCTAGGATGAATTAATCCATCCAGCAAATATTCATCTGTCAACTTTCTCTACCTGACAGTCTCCCACACGGCACCAGGCATCTGTCACCAAAATCAGTGCGAAAGTACAGAGAAAACAACTTCGCTCCTGTGCCTGGCTTTGCACTAAACAAAAGGGATAAAAATGTGAGTAAAACACACATGGCCCTAAGCTCCTGAGGCGTACGTCTTAGTGAAGGCTACAGATAATTCGACTAATTATTCACAATATTCCAGCATTTAAAGTATGTAGTTATAAATTTTTAACTAAGGGAAAAGCAAGTAGTGATGAGAGATCTTGGCTGGGTGTGAGAAAAGGCCCTGTAATGTGCTCTTTCGTATGAAATTGGAAGGATGGGTGAGAGTTAGTTAAACTGGAAAAGGGGTGGAAGCTTCCAGAAAGAGTACAAGGCTGTGCAATAGCCCTGCAACAACAACAACAAAAAGATCCCTTAAGGAAATGAAAGGCTGCTTTGGTTAGAGTATAGAGAAGATGAAAAAATTTCACAAAATGAGGCTAGAAAAGTTGTGCTAACAATTTAGGTTGAGAATCCTAAAAAGCAAAGGGGTTTAACCAGGACAGATGAAATGATCAGATTTGATCTTCTTTAAAGGTCACCCTGATGCTGGGTGCATGAGAATGGGAGGAAAAGGATTGGTCCTAGGTTTGATCCCAAGGTTGGACCCAATACAGTCTGAAGGTGTAGACTCCAAGGCCCTGACCCTCACCTTAACACCTGGGCAAACCATACTCTAGTCATCCCATTGCTTCCCCGCTCATAAGCTCCGGTGGAACACGCAAATGATATACGACAAATGGTGCTATGATTTTCATGCCACTTTTTTGCAACCATAGTCCCGTACAGCCCAACTCTGTCTTGTCCCCTGCCTATGTGAGACTTGCTGCCTCCTTGCTTCCTACATGTGTGAATCTGCCCGGCTGGCCTGGGCTCATCCTTCACCTTCATATTTTCTAAGTCACTTAGTTGTGGGTTTCTCCTTTGTAATTCAGGCTTTCTGTTTGTTGACCCTATGCAATATAAATTCTGCCTATACTTTATTGTTTACTATTTACACTTATTCTCACAGGCGATGCGCTTTGTCTTTCATCATTTCATTTTCTTTTGTTCTTATCTGGCTATGTCACTTGCAATTTTCCTGTTTATCTTTTGTTATGTATTTTCAGTTTTTGAATTTTAACATCTGGCAAATTCAAAGGTATATATTTTGTTTTAAAAACACTGTTTCTATGCAAAGCCTTCTAAGTGTGTATCTCCAGCCCAGAATTTTCTTCTGAACTCCAGAATCACAACTTCCCCACTGATACAACCACTTGGATTGTTGATTCCATGCATTTCCCAATGAGCATGCATAGGACTGAATTCCTGAACTTGCACCTCACATGCTCCTCTTAGGTCTTCGCAATCTGAAGAAACATTATTTCCATGCATCCGGTTCCTCAGGCCAAGATATCATTGACATCTCCTCTTCCTTATCCTCGTATCAAATCCATCATCGTCTTCTATGAGCTTACCCCTCTATACTTCTTCAATATCCACTGTGACATGCCCAGTCCAAACGATCAGCATCTTTTGCCTACAGCTGAGCTTCTTAGGTGATCTTGTTGTACCCACTGTGGACCTCATCCAGTCGATTTTCCACTTGGATGCCAGAAATCAATTAAAAAGTGAAAATTTGTGTTTCTTAAAAATAATTTCTTTTAAATAATGACTTCTTTAAGTGCCTAGATTACCAGGTTGAGAGGATGTACCCATCCTGGTGTGTGATGATTCGGAGGGGGAGCTATTCCTCCTAGTGCTTAATCCACTCACTGCTGGATGAACAGGCCAATTTTTTTTTTTTTTTTAGACTTTGCATTTTAGAAATGCCTTGGATAGTGCACTGCCAGATAAATTGGACAACATACTTTTTTATGTTTGTTTTCACAGTTTCAGAGAGAGAACAGTCTGAATGCATGCCCTTATGCCACCATATTTCCTGGAATATGGGTCAGACATTCAAGCTAAACTTCATTGCCATATGTTACCTCTGTATGTCAATTTGCTATCATGAGCTTCTTCATCATGGTCCTATGGCTTCTTCCAAAGTAAAAGCTGCAGTTATCTCTTTTAATTACCATTCATTCATTGTTGATTGAGCACCTACTGGGTACGACAAACTGTGCTTGTTGTACGTATAGGAGATAGAGAGATAAGTAAAGTTCAGTCACTGCCTTTAAGGAATGTAGCATTCGGTGGGGGACATGGAACTCACAAATGCGCCATATGCAGGGTGCTTGCAGAGTTGAACTGGAGTTCAGGGGAAGGAATGGCCACTGCCGAGGACGTTGTAAGTGAGAACTGCAACTGATCACACAGATCCTAATCTCACTCATGGCTTACTTCCATTTTTCTTTAGGATACTGTCCAAATGTTTAGAAAATAGCCAAGCATCTGTCCCCTGCCCAAAAGTGTACTTACAATGTTTCATGTTTTAAAAGTTTCATCCTCTAAAGTAGACTGCAATAATAACTGCTCAATCCAAGTTAGAATTGCTCCTTAATGAATCCAGCTTCCTTATTTTATAAAGAAACTCAGAGTCAAAGAGTTTGAATCCAGTCCTGCATGCCCAAATAACACCAGGGAAAGGAAAATATTCAAAGAATGTTTCTCTAAAAATATTAACCTTTACCAAGAGTTTTTACATCTTCCCATCTCTGAATTTCTTTTTAAAAATATTTTGCAAATGCAGTGATATAATACATATATATTAAAGTGTGGAGTATCTACATATGAATATATATGAAAGTGTAGTATGACATAGTTCTTTGAAGAACCAAATCAATTGTGTAAAGAATCTGTGATCCAACAGGATGACGATGCACAGAAACTATCCTTTAAAGCTAGCAGAGTCAAAAATAAACTGATGAGCAAATATTTAACAGTGTCAACAAAAACATTATTGTTATTGTCTTTTTGCCATTTTTGGCTAATATTTTCTGCATGTAAGATAAGGCTTATTTAATACTATTTCATCCCCAGCAGAGGTTAAAAACGAGAAAATAGGAACATTTATTTGGGAGTATAAGGTAGATGCATGAGAGGACCTCAGCTATGTCTGTCACCAACTCCAGCCTGGCCCATTTGCAATAAATTGCCTCTACAGTCTACATGTGTTGCTGTGCTGTAGACAAGACAGCAGTAAGTCCTAATTGAGACCAAGTGCAAGGTTAAGATGTAAATTAAGACATTGCTCCTGGATGGTGGTGATGTCATTCCAATGATTTTCTTTTTTATATGTCAAGACTTACAGGTTTGCAAACAATTGGATTTGACCTCTCTGAAGTTGGATTTCTTTATCTATGAGATTAGAAGGTTGGACTTGGTTCCCGGTGAGGTACATGATCATGAAGTACCTGCAGTTAAGTCATTCTCTCCTTTGATACCTTGGTATCCTCCAACACATCCTCACACACAGCCATGGCCATATAAACAGATGCCCAAACAGGATAGTGATGCAGCGCAAACCTCAGGTAAGCTAAAAGAATCCCTCTGGCAAAAAGTTACTTTTTTTTCAGAGAGGTTCCCTTTATTATCAATCGTTACCATTGGCTGCATTCCAGGAAAGGAGCACCACTGGGAGCTTAGTGACAGTCCCTGCCGGCTGCCACATCTGCAGACCTGCCTTGGATCTTCTGGGGAGCAATCAATCCACTGCCGCTGGCACCCCACTTCCCGCCATCCTGGGGGTGACTGCATGCAAGATCCCGCCTAAGAGTCTCCTACATGCAGTTCACATACCATAAACATATAACCTATATTTTCACTCAGACACAGAAATCTTTATTTCAAACTATGGCAAAAGCTATCAAACCTTTTACTTTCCTTCGCTGTGCCTTCAATGACTACATTTTAAAAATTCCATCGTTAGTCCCTTTGGAGGAACGCCTGAGGTATAAGGTCACCTCTTCTATGAAGGGATTAGGTACTGTCACTAATATTTTATCAAATGTTAAAGATAATAACGATAAAAAAATGAGCATCAGCATGGGGTTTTACAGCGATTTTTAGCCTTTTTTTCATCATCTCATTCATTTGATTTCAGACTCCCCAAGTGCATTGACTACGTCTGTTTTGTCCACCAACTTACAACCAAACCCTACCTCAAGGCCAGTAAATACGTCTCAACTAAATAATGCAATGCTCCCGACCTTGGAAGAGACGTTATAATGACCGCGATGGTAACTAGAGGCAACTGAAAGGCAGACACGCTAACGGCTCTCCCGTAAAGCCTGGCGAATGTGGGAGTGGGACACACTTTCCATCACACGGCCAGGCCTGGGAAGAGTTGGGCAGGGTCGGCACACGTCTGTGCAAAGCCCTGCAATGATCCATCCGAAACATCCCAAATCAGTTGTACTAATTCCCGCTAGTCGTTGTGTCGTCCGGGTCTGAAAGAAGCGACAGAACCATCCTGCTCATGGACAGACTGTCACCGCAGCAGCCTGAGGGGACACACACTTCTGCTTCAGTTTGCCCCGGAATCACCTTGCAGCAAATCCAGAGGGGATTTCTCACGAGTGGAGGTCAAAAGCTGCTGCCCGCAGACCTGTTATTTTGCTTGCACAATTTTTGCTTTTGTGTTTGCATCAAATGGCATCATTTACGGATTGGTAAATTGCACGTACACTTGGATTTCCATCCCCTCTTGAGAAATCAGCAGATTTGTCAAGTTTGGGTTCAGTCTCTTTTGAGGAGCGAAGTAGCAATCACCCCTCTATTCTCCGTTTCCCCCACATGTCCTGCCGCTTTCTATGACACTATTCTAGGGCCCTTCACTCATTTCCATTGGAGGTCTGCGCTCCGAGCGTTGGAGCCTGTGGCCTTGTTTCTAGAAAATCTCAAATAAAAAGCTGCATTAACTTCAGAGTCCTCAATTGCTCTCAATTAGCATATGAGTAGTTTAGCTTGGAAAATAATTTGGACTCAAGAGACTGAGCTAGCTATGTGTAAAGAGGACAGCCAGTGGATTCATTACATTTATATTTCAATATTTTACTTCTGAGCCTGCCATTACCTACAAGGGCTTAGCTGTTTTTGTGTCTCCACCAGAAAGCCTGGAGACGCGCTGTCTTTAGGAGGAAAGGGAGGTTGTGCCCTCCTGGATGATCCAAGGAAAATGCATGCAAATACACTCTTTATTGCTGGCTTTGTTTTGTTTTTCACTTTACCCAGCACCTAGCTTCAGAAGATAGTGATAGTGTCACATGCTTTGTGAACTGATAGACAGGGTTTTCTCAAAACCTGGGCTAGTGACCACATCTATAAGAATTACCTGGAATGATCAATTGTTCATGAACATTCTGCTTATGGACCCATAAGCAGACCGGCTGAATCGGAATCTTGGAATTTTGAGCTTCAAAGCTCACAGCTTTAACAAGCCTTTCAGTTAGGCCCAATGCAAATCGACATCGAAAAGCATCGCCGTAATGTATTTTGCCGACAGAGCAGGACAGTCCTGTCACACAATGTCAACAGCCCCGGCCTCTAGGTGCCGTGCACTCCTCTCCACCCTTCCTCCCCGGCTCAGGCCTTCCTCCCGCAGCTGTGCATGGCGGCAGCACTTGGCTGAAGCCTTTCCATCCCCCTCCTCGTCTCGCTTCCTGGTAGAACCTGCACCGCGCTGAAATGCACGTGTTCTCCGCAGTGCAGCCGGGGACACTTCCGGAGCGGAAAGCCCATCATCCCTCACCAGGTTGATTAAAACCGTCCGTCAGCGGCTCTCTGTTCTCTGAGCATGAGACCCAAACTCTTCCACCGCATCCCTGCAGGGCCCACCTCTCCGCGGCACCAGCATGCCCAACTCCTCTTAGGGATTTGAAGCGGCTGTGGACCCTTGACCGTGGGCCTCTGGACTTCCCTTTCCCTGGAACCTGAGTCCCTCGGTCCCATTCCTGGCCACGAAAGAAAACCAGAACCCATGCAGAGCTAATGAGAAAGGATTTGAAGACATTAGGCCGTTGTTAGTTGGCTGGAAGTCTCCTTTGGGGATTCCAGTTCCTGGGATCCTCCCCACACCTCACACGCAGGGAATCTGCCGGGGTCTTGTCACCTCCCTGTCCCTAAACTGCTCTCTCAGAGAGTTATCATCACACAGCCTTGAAATTTAGTTTTGTTGGAAAGTGTAGTGCTGTGAAGTCTGGGGTTCTTTCTGCAGTGCCGGCCACATTGGTGGGGAGCAGGTGAGTGAACTGTCACCTGCTGCGAATGGGCCAGCGAACAGCAAACGAGGAAACAGGTGGGTGGGGGGTAAAGGAATGGACGTGGGGGACTGGTGGACGTGGCTGGCACTCAGGAACGGGAAGCAGAGGCGGGACTGGCAGATTAAGCAGCTTCCGAAGTGAGAGCCGGGCGGGTGGGCAGCAAGGCAGGGCTGCCAGCCACGAAGACACAGAGGCAAACGGGTCTCCATTGCTGATTCAAAGCAGTTTCCATGTTTTTTTACATTGACTAAGATTTTTTGTAATTTCTTCTTCCTATCTATGCCCTAAATCTACAGTTACTCATTTCAGCCGATTCTAATATTGCTTAAACAGATTCAGGTTTTAGTTGTAGACTTTAGGGGTGATAGATCCCCCGCAGTCTTGTCTCCCCAACTTTAGAGTGTGCCGCGATCCTCTGAAACGCTTTGTGAGACCCAAATTGCTGGACCCCCCTCCCCCGGAGTTTCTGACTCAGTGGCCCTGGTCGGAGCCTGAGAATCTGCCATTTTCCTGTGAAGCTGACAGTATTCCTATATGCATCCAAGTTTGAGAACCACTGCACTACAGTGCAAATTAATTGCTTACTTTCCTAGCAGCATTAAGCAAGCCAAGCAATATTTAATTGGGAAAGAAGTATGTGGAATTCTACTAACGGCTCAGAAGCAGATGCAGTTTTCCTGAGAAGCTAAGCTCCAGGGCCCTCGTTTGCATGGGCCATGGCCACGTCTCTGTACCTAATTTGAACTTATACAATTGTATTCTTTTCCTCAACACACGTAAGATTACATGTACACGCTTCGGGTTCCACAGACTGCTGACCTGCCTTTGCTCCATAGCTAGACTCCTTCGCATTTCTTGATTTTAACTCTCTGCAGAGCCTTGAGTCTTTTAAGTAGCCAGAGTCCTTGCCTGCCTGTCCTTCCTTGAGAACCAGATCAACTTCATGATACTTGCACCTCTACGTTAGAGCAGCCTCCCTCTAGAATAGCTCACGGCCTGGCTCCCACGGTCTCTCCTCTCCTGCTGTGCTCTCATCTCTCCTCTGGCCTTTGGTCTTGAGCGAGTTGTTTCCTATGAATTTCTGATTTTTCTCTATAATGGAAGTGTATTGTGTTCTGCCTTAGTTAATTTGTCAGCGTTGTTTACCAGTTCTGCAGCCTGGCTTCCTAAAGGGCAGTAGTAGCAATAGTGTAAACCACCATCCACAGGAATCATGCATATTTATACATTAATAGCTATCTTCCTTCCCAGAATCATATATATATTCATCATTTTGTGCAGGTTGATTTTGCTGAGCTCATGTGCTATAATAGGTGTCATCTCAATATATCACGATATGAAATCCTAGTTCGGCAGGAGAACCATGGGCTGTAGTGGAGACAGCCAAAACAACATTCTCAGAAGGGCTTAGAAGCAATTAATCTTCTAAAGAAGCATGTTGCAGAAGCAATAGAAAGGCACGTATTATTGTCTGACAAATTCTGCAGGACACCTTGCTGAGGACAATGGCACAGACCTGGGTCAGATTTAAAAATTCAATTATTCAATATTAGTGTAAGACCCCAAACTTCCCAAATGATACGAACACATGCAAGCCTTCACGACAGCTGGGCAGAGCCGGGCGGAGGATGCCACTAGGCAAGCATTGGCATTAACAGAGCTGTGTCAAGACGCCTTCTGGGATCAAATGCACCCGGATTTTTATGTCCTTCTTTGTCTGCGTGTGCATTCCCATTTGTTCCCAATTTCTGCATCTAAGCACAAGGTAGATGGGATCTGACAAGAAACTTTGTTTCTGATCAACTACAAAGAAGTTTTCTAGCATCTGTTGAGCTCAGCTAGTAAGCACAATTTATAAAACAGTGAATGACTAACCCCTGTAACCATTTTAATGACCCTAAAATAAAGTGCTTAGAGCAACATCTGTCCCAGCAGCTGGGTTCTCTGCATGAGTGGGCAGAGCGACACATTGGGACAAATTCTGTTCTCCCTTTTGACAGAAACAATTGCAGCAGATCATTTTTATCGTAATCAATTTAGGTACAGTTTCTTGGAAACCATCTGTGTAGTGTTCATAGATTGTGCTTAAGAATTTAAATGTGTATATTTTTGGTCGCTTGATGTAGCATCTGCTAATGGCCACATAAGTTCCACTTTTTATGCAGAAAGCTGTTTCCTTGTAAAGGGATTAGTAGAATGACTACTTGATTTTATCCTTTTAACTACCCAATAAGCTTCTGCAGTTTGAATGACATCCGCCACAGAGTGTTAGTTGTAGAATTAATTGCTTGAGAAAAAAAATAAAGAAAAACTGGAATTGAAGTTTTAAGACAAGGAAACATTTTATTGTGTTTCTATCTCTAGCTCATAATTTCAAATTAATATGGTTATGTAAGGGCAATTGAAACTAAAGAAAAGCATAGCTTTTGATAACAACTCTTTTGTTTTTCAATTTTTGTTTTTGGATTTACAACTATTAGTGAACCCTATGAAGATATCACATGGCTAAAGCAGCCAATATTTACTTTAGCTTTGAAAATAATTTTAGAATCATATTAAAAGATAATTGCTCTTAAAAAGCAAGATAATGAAGACTGACTGGCTTTGGTGCAGAGATAAAGGATTTACCTAAAAAATGCTGTCAGTTATATTTTTGGGATGGAATGCATTCTATACTGTAATTGAGTCTTGACAACACATTTTGAACAGAGAGATTCCTACTCTTGCTTGAGAATTACTTTTGAATTTAGCAAATATGGCACTATCCAGATAATCTAAGATAAAATGTAGGATTTCCATGGTTTGGAAAAAAAGTATTCTTTTTTCTCCAATAACAGGCATGTGTGCCTTCTTCTCTACTCAAAGTATTTGACAAACCGCAAAACTAACTGGATAACCAACTGGCTAACTAATTAAATAAAGAAACAAAACAAAATAATGCCAGAATTTAAATGCTATGAGATTATACAACTGTTATATTAACATAATTTTTATTTTCTTAAAATGCTAAGTAGACACTTAGGAGTGCAGGTTTTATATTCAACTACACAAACACATATTAAGTGCTTATTATGTCCGTGTGAAGTGCTGGGATTGCAAGGTGAGTGGGAAGCATTTCCACCCAGGAGGTACTTCCCAGCTCATGGGGAGGAAAACACATCCTGGAAAAGGAGTGGTTTCCTGTGTCAAGGTGCTGTTAGAGATGTACCTCAGTTTGGCACAAACTTAGAGTAGTTAGTGCAGCAATCAACCCGATCATATCCATCTATTTCCCTTTTACTACCCTGTGGTGAACAGTCTTGGTTTGCAAGAGAGTGAGTAGTGAATGTGAAGTGCCTGTGATTATATGCAGGTGATCCTAATAATCAATTATTAGTTATTAAGTGGGTTGTAGACCTTTGCATTAGGTAATGGAACCACTAATAGAATGTGAAATTAGAACAGCTAATAAAAGGTGTTTCATTGTTAATTTCTGTGCCCGAAGCTTGCAAATCGTGTACTCACAAAACCACGAAAAGAGAAAAAGAAATATGGTGGTTATATACAGGGTTGAGTTCATCATAAGCACAATAGAGAGATGGGTCAAATTTTCCAATGAGAACTCTGCTGTAGATAATTCTAGTGCATTTCCGGAAATACATCAGCAGCAATCATTCATGGTAAATTCTGAAAATGGTAGGAGGTGAGATTTACTTAAAGCATGTGCCATTTTCGGCTCCCTGGTCTAGAGAAGTTCTTTCTACCCCAACTATCAATCAGCTAATTATCTTCAAACTTAATTAGATGAAAGAATTTGGTCCTATGATTCTAATGTGCTGGAAGATGTCCAGGCTATTAGAAACATCATTTCAATAATACCCTTTTATGCCATCTGTAAGAATCACACCAAACAGACTTAATGCAGACGCACATAATACACAGCAGAATTTATAGCCAGAGAGAGAAACCGAGTTCACGCAGACTCACAGACACACAGGCCTCAGGCCTTCCACCACTGCAAAAGGACATGGAGGGGCCCTGGAGCAAGTGAAGCAGCAGTAGGAAAAAGAAAACCTTAAAGAAAATGCTTCCTGGATTTTGAGATAAACATTCTTCCAAAAAGAGTTTTGTACTTCAAGCTTCCAACTACTCTTTTCTCAGATTGTCTATGGGGATGGGGTCTTTGGAGAAGTGCATTTTTTCACTTAGATGAATATGCACATGTTTCTAAGGGTGTGGCGTCAACATCCGGTCACAATTTTATGCAGTGTTTTCAGGCACATGAATCAAAGGTCGATGGGTGCTTTTGTAAAGGAGTCATGCCCAGTGGCCAGCACAGACTGATCACGCAGCATCTCCCGGGGTGTGGAGTGTGGGAGACATAATGCCTGTGAAGGATGTGCACAGATTACGATAAGCCCAGATATGTAAAGGTGGACACCGCCAGAGCTCCTGCCAGGGTTGTTCCTGGAGGGAAGGTTCTTTCCAATGGGAAGACTCGGGAAATCTTCCCGTGAGAGAGCTGACAATTTGGGAGACCCTCCCTTGAAGAAGTGGCATTCTATTTGAGACATACAAGGTAGATAGATCTGGCCCTGCAGGTGGAGAGAACAATAGGAGCAAAGGAAATGATTGCTGTCCCTTCTTGCCTGACTTTCAGGGTTCAGTGTGACAGCCATGTTAGTAATTATCAAATGCTGATGGCCTGAAACGCCAAAGACCCTGGGGAGGAGACTCAGCTCATGAGAGGTTCTCCTTGGGCTGGATCCACCAGGCTTCCTGCTGAGCAGCGTTTTGTGTTGTTTTGAATGAAACATTGTGCAAACAGTAGTTCTCTAAGTGTGGTTCTAGGAAAAGCAGCATCAGCATCACCTGGAAATTTTTTAGAAATGTAAATTCTTGATCCCTACTCGAAAATGAAACAAAACCTCGAGGGATGGGGTCTGGCAATCTGGGTTTTAGCAAGCCCTCTGGGTTTTTCAGATGCTTTTTAAACATTGCAAATTATAGCATGAAATAATGATAATGAACCTTCCCGTTAGTTGGCAGAATGTGTTTGTCCTTACCCTTCTTATAAAGCCAGGCCCGGGTCATCCAGTTTTTCCTGTGCCTTCCCAGAGAACTCTGACAGGTGCTCATCCCTGACTGTATTTTGAGAGGACTTCTGGCAGTTAATCTTACTGATAGTTTGTGCACTGCTGTGATTTACAAAACCACGATATATAACAATTCAAAGGGCTTCTACCATGAAGCCCACAGTCACATACATCCTCACACCCTGCTGAGCTGGTGACAGCCCCAAACTCCCAGTGCTGCCATGTGAGCGAAGGGGGAAGCCCAGGGGCTCCGTGACCCACGGGTTCACGTCAGACTAGGGGCGTGAGGTGCTTGAACTCTCTGCAGTCTCATCCCTTCGTGTCAACTACAGGAGCCACAGGACACCGTTGATTTCTCTGTGTGGTGTGGTTAGATGAGGCCAATAGCTCTTCCGGCCACGGCAGAGACCTAAGGAGGAGATTGTGTTTCTGAATATTGATCCAAAGCCTTTCTTGCTGTTCTGTTGCGCAGTGACGAGCTTGGGGTTAGCGGCTGGCTGCGGTTCTCCCTTCTCCTGCTCCTCCGGCCCCCGCCCATGTGTGGCCGGCCTGTCTAGCTCCTAAATGCAAGTTGCAGGTGGGGTCGAGCCACCTCCAGTTGGAGTGAAAGAACCTCATTGTTCAAGTGCCCTTGGAGAGCACGTACCCCCGACCCCCCTCATCATTCAGATTGTTTTGCTGAAGACCAGGAGGTGAGGGAAGGTGCCCAAGGCCATCTGGTTGGGAAATGGCAAAGATCGCGGAGGGTTTTCAGGTTCACACTCCTTTCCCTTCCTCCTGCCGCCGCCTCCGGCTCACACTGTGCCAGGCAGCGCCAAGGGGGAAGTCGGTTGTTTGCAGGAGCCAGTAGGTGCGGCAGTGCCCGGAGCACCAGGATTTTGGAGAGCACGCACCCACCCAGAGGAAGCCGCCCCCGTTCGTTGATCACGGCCACGTGAAGACACAGGCCCGGTGTTGGCAGATCTTACTTTTTTTTTTTAATGTGAAAACTCCTGATTCTTAAACGTTGCCTCACATGAGTAATGACCGTGCGGGAAAAACAAACATGTTTATGGGTCTGACGGGGGCCGTGGGCCACCGGTTTGAAAACTCCACTGTTTCGAGGGAAGTTGTGCCCCACACTGTCTTTTCTCATTTTTGTCTCGGTTCACTTAGTTTGAAGTCATCCCTTTTCCAGCCCTCCTGCCTAGAGCAACATCTGCTCTTATCTCTATGACCTACTTTTGTTCGAGCCATTCTTTTTGCCTGTTATGGAGAATGTCTTTCCTACGCCCTGGCCAACTGGATCGTGTTTGGGGATTGGGGATCCCAGTCAAGTCACACCACCACCGGGAAGCCTTCCATGAGAGGCACGGCTTTCTTAATGAGTGAGCCCTTCTGGTGCTCAGCGGACGGTCCACGGCAGGCGCAGGCGCACGCAGCCCCTAGCTGCGTATCCAACTACCCGGACAACTTCAAGAAGAACTGAAGTTAGGTGGGGCCTGTTTTGTTTTTGTTTTTTCTCCCAAGGTGATTCTCATTTGCCCGAGTAGAACAGTATTGGAATAGTTAATGATAACTTATTCATGAGCTTATTTTGATAAATCTCATTGTAGTTACCTAAACAAACAAACAAAAAGCCAAAGAGCAGGGAGAGGAGGTTTGCATTTATGTCTGACCCACGGAGGAACTGATACAGAGTCTTACCTGTAACAGATGTTGCATTCATGCACCTGTGAGCCAGCAGTTTTCTATTCCACGGCACATATATGGCCAGTGAGCATTCCTGCCTGAGCTGTTCAGGCTCTGTAACTTCCTAAGTTAAGGGTTCCTGGGTTTCTACCAGGTGCTAGGCCTAGCCCATGCATGGGCTTTTTCTGAATTGGTCCAGAAAAAGGAACTGGGTTCATTGCAGCCAAAGCCGTTGCTTTGTTTCTTCTCTGCTTCCCAATCTTTGCTAAATGAACACTCCTGGAAGAAGGTAAGCTCCGCAAGGCCCATGGAAGAGGTGTGTAATGACTCCCTGTATCATGACCCCTTGGGATGTTGTCTCCCTTTTTGAGCCAGTAGTTTTGGCCCCAGGAATCAATTTAAATAATATACAAAAGGCTGAATGAAAAGTCGATGTGCATAGATATTTATTGCAATGTTACCTATAATAATTAAATATAAATAACCCAAACATCCAAATGTGCATGGTCATATATCATGTATGTATACATTAAAATATTTTTAAATCCCTACTGGACTAGTTTGCAGATTAAATTGACTTTATAATAATGAAGTCATTTATTCATTTATTTATTTCTCTGTTTAATTAAACACATATATATATTAAAATATACACTGTACAAGACACAATCATATGCATAATCTAGATTGTATATTCTAAATATTGTGAAATGCTATTGTTATGAAGGTATATTTTAAAGTTTTCATCATATTTTCTGAATGGATTTGAGGACAGCCATTGGATTTCTATATGTATTTTCCATTTACTTTAAAACTTTCACGGCAGCTAAAATGCCCTTTGTTTAAAAAAAAAAAAAGCTTTTTTCCTTATGCCTATTTCCTGGTTTAGTTCCTCTGGAAGAAACTATTTCATTTATTGGAATGTAAAAAGTTACGTTTACTAATTCTGTTTGCTGTCTTTTGTTGATAGATTGGAGAGTTTACAGGTAAGGAAAAGGTAGGAAACAAGCACCACTACCAGGTTTCTAACCTGAGCAGACAGCTCAACGGCGAGGCCATTGGCTGGGACAGGAAGTCTGTGGTGAGCAGCATTGGGCAGGGGACCGTGAGGTCGCAGGTTCTACTTTAGATGATGTTGAAGGTTTGAGATGTCTGAGAGGCACCCAAGCTGCAACATGAAGCAGGCAGCTGGCTTTATGACTGCAAAGGTGGAAACTACTTTTTGGAGTCACCAGTCTAGATCTGGTGCTGGAAACCCGAGGCGTCCCGTGCGAGGATGTGGGATGGCACTGGTGAAGAGATGACAGATGCTATGGGACAGGGGAGCAGAGAACTTAAGGCAGAGCTCTGAGTGTCCCCGCACTTAGTATTTGGGAAGAATGGAAGGAAATACAAAACCTCACATACATCACTCTGTTGGAACACTTAGCCCATTATTTTGTGTGTGAGTGTGTGTGCGTGCATGTGCGTGTCCGTGTGCGTGCATGTGTGTGTCCGTGTGTGTGTGTGTGTGTGTGTGTGTGTGTGTTTCTCTCAAGGAACCTGTGTCTGGGCTGGAATGTAACTCAGTGGCAGGTCTCTCTCTTACTCACCTCTCCATCCAGTGTTGGTCTTTGGTTGGCTGCTGAGTGAGGCACAGATGAGTAAGTGACTTAATGGATGAAAGGTAGGCAGCAAAATACCATATAAAATAATAGTACGATCCAGTCGTGCATACAACGTTTTACTAATATCTTTTGACATAGAATTTCTTACCCCAGGAATACAGTTATCATTCGGTGTTAGAATAACTATCAGTGTGCTTTATCATTTAACAGAGGTAGTGATAAAAGCAATTAGGGCCATATTGGCAAAGAGAAAACATTTGGGGGAGAAATTCATTAGTTAAAGGAAGCATTGATAGAAATCCAGGAATACAAAAGAATCACTTTAGTCTGATAAAGTACAACTACTCAAAATATAAACCAAATGTTATACATAATAGCAAAATTTCAGAAAATTTTAAATGGCATTTGAATTTAAATCAGAAACTAAAGAAAGGTTTCTGGTATCATCACTACTATTCAATGATTTTTTCCAATGAAATAAAATAAGAAAAACATATAAGAGCTATTGGGAGAGACTGTATTGCGATAATTCATAGGTAATATTATTTTCTACATAGATAATACAAGATAACCAACAAACTATTAAAACTAAAAGAGAGTTTAGTAGGTTTATTGGACAATAATTAATATCAAAAAACCAGTGGTACTTCAAGTTATAAGTCGTAACTAATTAGAATGTGTAATAGAGTAAAAGTACCTTTTGTAATAGCAATTAAACTATTTATCAGAAACAAACATAAGAAAATGTATATCAACTTTATGAAAAAAAATACAAAAAATGCTATTGAGAAAGGCAAAAGATCTGAGTAAACAGAGTGATATACCAAGCTCATGGATAAAGTGAGTCAAGAATATGTCAATTATTTTCAAAATTGTCTGTAAATCCAATCAAGTGCCAATCAATATCCTAAGAGTTTTCATGAAATAAAAAAAATGTAACTGATTCTAAAATTCATAGAAAAAATTAAATATATAGATCAGCAAAGAAATACTGAAAGTGAAATTCAAGGCCAGACTTACCCGTTAAAGTATTACTCAGGAGTTTGCTGTAATACTAACATAAATTAAACAGTGTTGTATTGATGAAGAGATAGGCAAATAGGTTAGCAAAAGTGAATGAAGATCTTGGAAACTAACCAAAAGTGAATTTGATATCTTAGTGTGTTGTAGAAATCCAGTGGGAGAAATCAATTATTTAATGAGTTTTGGAACATTGGAATTCTCTTTGGTTAAAGATATTAAAATCAGACTCCCTACTTTACACACACACACACACACACACACACACGTATATATTCCAAATGGATTTAAATACATAAACATGAAAACAAAATTTTATTCTGTTAGAAAAAAACTGTAAGAGACTGCCTTTACAACCCAGAGGGGGGGGAAATTCTTAACACAAGAAATGTACAACTCATCAAAGAAGCGATTGATCAATGAAATGGCTAAATATAAAATGTGTCTATATAATATAAGGAATTACAAAATTAGACAACAAGCCAAAGCCTGGAAGAAGTTTTCTGCAAAAATACATAATGGCCAAAGGACTAATAAACATATAGTATTTGTACAAATGCCCACAAATCAATAAAAAAAACTAATAAAAATGGCCAAAAGGCATGAATAAGTCAAGGAAATTAAATTTTCAACAAAGATAGAAAATAATACTCAGTTTCAGTGGTAATCAGGGAAATGCAAATTAAAACAATAAGAAGAAACCATTTTAGAATCATTAGATTTGTCATTATTTAAAAATCTGAAAATATCAAATGTTGGTAGAGATTTGAGGGACAAGAAAACTCACAAATGTTGGTGAAAATATGAATTTGTACAACTACTTCCCAGACTAATTTTGTAAAAATCAGGAAATTTTGAAACATACCCTATGTTCCAGTAATTCAATTTTAAATGTATATCTTAGGGAAACTCTTGTGTGCATGTGTCGGGAATCAGGCACAAGGATGTTCACTGAGGTATAGTTAATTGCAAACAACCAGAATGCCCCTCAATGACGGAATGGACATAAACATTGTCTTGTATTTTTATTAGATTACAGTGAAATAAAGCAATATTAATAGATTGTAAAACATTATTTATGGAAGAATCAAATAGCAGAGCGATGCACGCAGTATCATCCCAGGTATGCGAAATCTAAGAACAAGCAAAGAGAATTCGTATTGTTTAGGAGGACAAAAAAAATATGAAGTCTGAAAATATGAGCTAGAGAGACAGACGTCAAATTTGCAGCAGACGGGGGTGGGGGGAGAGAGAACGGGGACTTGCGAGCAGTACAGAAGTAATCCAACTTTATCTGTAAAAGTCTATTTTCAATGAAAATAATCTGAGCTAAAAAGCTGAACGTTAGCAGTCATTATTTCAGAGTTGTGTTTCTGGGGTTTTTAGTATTTCCAGTAATTTATTTTAGACACAGGAGAAAAAGAAGAGAAGGTGGGGAGCAGGACTATTGTGCAGATAGACGAGGACAGAGGACACAGCTTAGTCCCAGCTGAGCCCCCATGTGCTTAATCAGGAAGACGAGGCAGCCGTCCAGCTGAGCGGGACAGGAAACTGAGCTGCGCCCGAAGGGACAGGCTGGCTTGTACTCCTGCCTGTTAGGGGAACAGCCCCTACAAAAGGCCCATCTGAGACTGTATCTAATGCCTGCCAAGCAGCTGACACCAATGCCTTGCCTGCGTTTGGTTAAGACTGGTCGATTGGGAAACTGAGTAGAGGAGATTCTATGGCAATGCTTCTCTGTTTCCAAGGATGACTAATACAGTCTCACTCCAAATACTCCTAAACGCAGAAAAGAAATGATGTGTCTTTTGAAAATATTGGAGAGGGCCATCAGGAAGCTATCTGTATCACTTCAAGGGTTCAGAGTCGATAACCAAATTCCTAGTACTCCTCGATACGTGGGCAGGACCGCACCTCCCGAGAAATCAGCAGTCTTCATGGGCTCCCAGCCAACGCAGGTGGTGGGCAGTTCAGAAAGCCGCCTTGTATCTGACACTCCCTTTTAGTAGAGTGTGGCGGACTCCGGTTTGTGGCTTCGACAGGTCGAGTGCAACGTTCAGGTTTGATACAGACCTTGTCACCAAGGGGCAGGACCTCTGGGCAGCCAGGTTGTTCAGGTACAGTGGAGGGTGAGAGACCAGGTTCTTCTCCACCCCAAAGCCCCTCTGCTTAGGCTGGTTTGTCAAAGACTTTGAACAACACTTTCTAAGTTAGCAAGTGGGATAGTTTTGAACGTTTTTAAAAATCTATTTGTTCCTGGAGACTTTATCCTTTGACCTCCATGTCTAGTGTTATCTGAACTATCCAGGTGGGTCAAATTGTGCCCACGAAACAAAATACGTCCCTGCTGATATGTCCTTGGCTTTCAACAAGGACATCAGTCCCTGCAGCACTAGACAGATGTTGAGGACGTTGTTTGATGTGAGATTTCATCGTCTTTCTATAAAGGTATATGTTTGATACTTTATTTTCAAATACATATGCTAGAAAATGTGTTTTTTTTTTCTTGAAGCAGTGACTTTTGGGGAGCTCTCTTTATATTGCTTTGCACAGAAATTAGGATTCATCTCTGGAATCAGAGTACATGAGTTGGAATGGCAACATCAGCTCTTAATGTGTTGCACGTCCTTGAATAAGTTATTTAACTCACTCTGCCTCTATTTCCTCCTTTGTAAAATGGCATTGCTAACAGTCTTTTTTGTATGGGGGTTGCTGATGATGGACTGAGTGAGGGGACGTGGGAAGTGCCTAGGACAGACCCTAGTACACGGCGTGCGTTCCGCAAAGAGCCATCGTCATTACACAGTGATTAATGTAATGAACATATTTCCTATTTTTGGTTTGGCTGAGAGGATGCTCAGAAGTAAACTTGCAGTTCACCAGAAAGATCGTGAAGGCTTCATGGTCTGAATATTCATGGGCTGGGCTCGTCTTCCACTTTCTATTTTCCAAGGATGTGCTTACAGCCTCTTACTTTTTTTTTTTTTTATTACAAAAAAAATTCATTTTAGTTCCCTCAAATTTTCTGCAAAAAGATTAAACAAGAGTCTGTGTGTGTGTGTGTGTGTGTGTGTGTGTGTGTGTGTGTGTGTGCGAGTGTGTGTTTTTCTATGTGCTTGAAGTGCCCTGAAACAAAGTCTGAGTATTACGGGGCTTTCCACTTTTATTTCATGAAAATGCACAGGAAATCCCAGCGAATACGGAAGTGGCCCCCAAGAAAATCCTGTTTTCTTGTAGGCACACTGCATCCTTGTTTTGGCTAAGAAATAGGTGTCAAGAGTTGAAAAACTACGGTTTGGGCAACAGAGTTGGGACATGGTGAAGAGCTGAGGGCAATAAGAAGCATGTGTCTGAAAAATTACCTAAAATTAGATTGCAATAAAATTCTCACGGAAAAGTCACAGAGTTAGGCTGTGATGCCTTCGGGGGAAAATGCATTTGGTCAAAACCTGGAGTTTGGGATTAACCTAAATCTTTCCTAGAATTCAGACCTTCACCAACCACTTAATGTCACCAAGCCCTAGTTCTCTAAAAATGCTAACCCCAGGGCTACACTTTTGAAGGGTGGTCGAGGATGAAGTGAGTTGAGGATGTAGACACGATTCCAAAACGCCAAAGCAGTCTCACGTATGAGGTATCGTCACGCCATCATGTCTTTCGTCCTCATTTTCTCTATTCCAGTTGTTTCCCGGGGGGTGGAGGGATCTCTTCTCAGCTGAAGACAAGCTGAGCCTAGAAGTTCTCCCCAGAATGCAGGTAGACCAGCCTTCTCCGAGCTCCTTGGCCAGAGACATAAAAGGAGAAGGGAAAAAAGAACTCTCCGAGCAGGAAGCTGTGCAGAGGGAAGCGCTGCAATTGTCCCTGCCTGTGTTCTTGCAGCCAGCCTGGCTAAGGGTCATTAGCTTAATGAGCTATTGTATTTTTTTCTCTTTTTCTCTAAAAAGTCTGCTGAAACATCCTCCCAGGAGCCAAATGAGGAGGCGAAGAAATAAACAGCAGCTGATAGCTGAGGGAGCTTAGCCAGAGGGCCCCTGTCAGCTCAGGACGTTTGTCCTGTGTGTGTGTGTGTGTGTGTGTGTGGTAGGCATGGGGGGGTCACAGGGGAGGACAGACAGGGGACAGGCCTGTAGAAGAAGAGGTCTCTACTACTGCAGGTGGGAGCAGCCCTCCAGGAGTGGCTTGCCCTGGAGGTGGCTCTGGCTTTTGAGCACATAAACCAGGAGCACAGCTAAAGCGAAGGCAGGCATGGGATTATCTCCTGGCCAAAGCGGTCTAGGAAAGCATGGCGCATTCCCCCGGCAATGGGCCATATTTTCCGATGTGATATTGACCAGGTATAATGTCTTGGTCTATCTGGCTTGAAGGTGAGGAATAATCTTCTTGACACATGGTAGATCTTCAGGAAACGTCCACTGAGAGAATAAATGTGCCTACTCAGTGCCAGCCATGGAGCCATCGGGCCCAGAGACAGGTACACTTGACCCTGTCCCAGACATCCACTCCCCGCCCCCATCCATGGTGACCCACCCACAGCCTTCGGGGAGTCGCTATTCCAGTTTCTTCATAATGCTTTCTTAAATAGCTTGGTAATAGCACAGGCTCATCCTACGAAGTTTGAAAACTGAGAAAAATACAAAGGGAATGGAGCTCACATGTAATCTTACTGCCCTCAGACAATGTAATTAGAATCCTGGCATGCTTATCTCAGATATAGGGTCTCAAGAATTTTGCAGTTTCCGTTTTCCCCCAACATGGCATTTCTCTGGTGAATTTCCACCAAATTATTTAAAATAAAGTTTAAATAATCTGCTCTGCTCTGAATATGCCACAGCATGTTCAGTCACTCCTCTATTGTTGAACATGATGGTCTCCATTATTTTTTCATACCCATCCTGTAATGAATCTCTTTGCCTCCTAATATACACATCTTTGCCAATATCGCTGTTTCACTGTCATTGATCCCTAGAAGTGGGATTACTGGGTTAAAGCATGCGGATTGTCCAAATATGCAATGCACGCACACACACATACTCTCCACCTGCTTTCCAGAAATGTCCTTCAACTTTTACTCCCTTCTGGTGTATAAAAGAATCCATTTTTCACCCCACCTTTTCCACCCTGAATATCATCGTTTAAACCTAATTTTTCTAACTTGAAAGGCACCAAATGGTATTTCATTTCCTGAGTGAGAACTTTCCTTTCTCGTGGGCAGGTCTTTGGCTGGATGATGAACCAGGATCGAGTGGAGAGGAAGAGTGTCCAGGAAGAGAAACCCCCCGTGCAGGTGGCCCCTGTGCCCGCGCCCTGTCACACCCGGCCCTGGCTTGGTGCCGAGGTGGGGGCAGCCTCTCCGGGGAGCAGCCGGGAGAAGGAGGCTCCTGAGGTTTTGCAGAAGCCGGGGCGAGGGGAAGCCTGGTGGCTTTAGAGAGGAACTGGGAGGCCTTCCCGGCTGAGACCTGGTCTGTGGTCGGGAAAAGCAGCAGTGGAGAAAAGATGCCTGGGAAGAAAGGGTCACGTGGTCTGGCAGGAGCTGTGACCTTGTGCTGGGAGCCGCCCCCGCCCCTGAGAGCAGCCTCCCTGCCGCCCCAAGACAAGGAGAGAAGGAGGTTGATTCTCAGCCTCCCCACCTTTCCGCGTCCCCTTATGTGTCCATCGAGCTGTGCCCACTTTCCCTGGGCATCTCCTCTGAACTCCCAATCTGGGGGAGCCCCCTCCTCCCTGTGCACCCAGACCAGAGCACAGCCTTCTTGTCTCCACCTGTCACATGACCCTGTGATTTCTGGCTTACTGCTTCTCTTTCAAATGCCTCTAAATGCCTTGAGGGCTAAACCGTGTCTTAGCTCTCCCCGTTCCTGAGCGCAGTGTCTGGCGCATAGTATGTGACGAATTAATGAGTGCAGTTAGGATATTCCAAGAGTCCCGCCCCGGGCGTGGGGCTGTCCCGCCTACCCTCCTGGCGCGAGGCTGCCCCGCAGCCGGGAAGCCAGTGCTCCGGGCGCAGGCGGTTCGGGGCAGCTTGTTTCCCTAGGCAACCTGCTTTCTCTTTCAGAAAGCATTTCTCATTTGCAGTTCTGGGGCCTGCAACTTTTGCCATATGTCGGTTGTCTCTGCCTTCATGATCCCAGCCATATTAATGTTATAATTAGAGCCAGTATTTATACAGACTTTCTTCTGAGCAGCTCCTCATGCTTTGCAGGAATGATTTACTTTATCTTCCCTGCATTGCTGGTTCAGGAATATTATTCCATTTTAGACTAGGGGACAGATTGGAGAGAGAGAGAGAGAGAGAGAAGAGAAGGAGAAACATGCTGGAGACAGAAAAGTGAGGGGAGGAGCAGATACCCCCCTCGAAGTAGCCCCCTGGCTCCGGGAGGCCCGCGCGGCTCCTGCCTTGGGACGGCTGACTGGGCGGTGATGCTCTCACGCTGCCACTGTCACTGTGATTCCCAGGCACGCTTACCGATGCTAAGCTCAGTTACTTCACCTGGGCCGTCTTCTGGAAGCTCTGCTTTAATTTGTGCCATTGGGCAATATTAATAGACAGATATGAATGATCTTAATATGTTGTGATTTGATGCTTTTTTGCTAAATTATCTTCAATAGTGAACAACGCCCACCCTATCCCGCCCCCCTCGCCCCCAAAGCCTCTGCAGCTCATGACAGCCAAGCTCACTTCTCGCTCAGGTTCCACGGTGAGTCCGTGTCAGCTGCGTGGACAGGCCTGCTCGGCTCACTCTCCCCGCTTGCCTCTAGGGTGAAGGAGCTGCCCCTGTCTGCTCTGCTCCCCGGGCAAGGTAAGGGCAGTGCCGGCCAGCACGGGGCACGCGGCTCCCGTCTGGGAGGCGCAGACCCCACGGCCATGGGAGGAACGTGTCGCCCTTTCGCAGGGAAGGCACGGAACAGCAGGGGCTGCACCGGCCCTCTGCCCGCGCCGCCGGCTGCCTCCCCTTGCCCTGTGCACTGTCCCCAGCCTTTGTTTCCGATTCTGTCTTTCCTCTCTCTTCCTCGCAGTGACTTCTTGTTTTTGTTCTGTCTTGAAGCCCCATCCCATACCTTCTCTCTCTCTCTCTCTCTCTCTCACACACACACACACACACAGTGATACTGAGCATCCTGGCACTGAATCCAGGGCTTCACTTTGCTCTCTATATCATATCCCCTGTAGATTCTTTAACAGTTTCCTCCATTGTTACTATGACAGTAAACGCCACCCCACTATTTTGTCTTGCAAACAATCACTTTTTAAAAATCTCAGTATCTTTTTTCTAATCATGCGAAATTGAAAGTAACAGAAATGCCCTTTTCTTAATCTGCTTTCCATGCTTAGCTGAGCAGGCAGATTGCTCAGTGTTTATGCCTCAGGGCGACGCATTTGTGGGCGCCTGGCTCTCCTAGCGGCTGCCTCGCCCCACCTCGATCCGCCCGGCTCTCCCGTCTCCACCACCAACACAAAGCCTCACGGGCTGTGCTGCAGGCACGCGCTGCTCCGGAGACAGAACCTGGGAACACGGAACTCTCAGGTTGATGCAGCTGGGTCGGGGCGGTGTGCTTGGGGTCAGACAGCCCGTGCGGCCACCGCCGTGTGCTTGTTCAAGCCCCTCCCCTCCGGGACTCAGTTTCTTCAACTGTCAAGTTGTGCGACCATGAGACTCTTTTGAGCACTAAGATTACTTTCAAGACTTTGCAATGTAGATAAATAAAAGAAACACACTAATCTCACAAGCCCTAGGCTAAATCAGTTGAAATTGTGATTGCTCCTGAGGAACTGACATGTAAAGGAATTACTGTCCTCCTTTAGCATTAAGTCTAGAAGTAGGTGGGAGTCGCGATAAAGAAGTCAACGATATTCATGATGAACCATCAAATAGCAAAACCACAGGTTCCTTCTATTGTTTTGCCTTTCTCCTATTACCATGTGGCTTTTGTCCCCATAGTTCCGAGGTGGCTGATGTACCTCCAAGCCTCAGAACATGGAAGAAGAATTTTTTTAAAAAATCTTTCCCAGCAGATGTCCGCTTACACCTCTTGGGACACAATTATCCCATGTGGCTGCAGGAAACTCAAAATTAAAAATGAAAATCAGACACTTGGCTTTCCTGTCTCTATGCAAGACGAAACCAAGGGGGAAATGAGTAAGAATAGGTACTTGAGTGAGTCACCCTTCAGTATCTGCTACAAATGCCAAAATTTTCATCTGAAGTTGTTCAATAAGGCAGCACAATATTGTCCAAAGATCATCAGACAGGACATGTTAAGGCAATGACTGTTATTTTAATTAGCAAAGTCTTAGAGTCTCTGGGCTTCAAGTTTCCTCATCTCTGAAAAGGGATAATACGGCCAATCTTTGGTTCTTGTGATAATTAAAGGAGCTTAGGACAATGCTTGTTTTTAGCATGAATTCATTAAAAAAATAGTAGCACTGAGTTACATTTTTTTCATGGATAGGGTGTACCAATATCACAAATGCACACACACACACACACACACACACACAAATAGTGACATCTGAGCAAAGCACAATGTCCAAGTTATCAATTCTACTTTTGAGGACCACATGCCATGCCCTGGATTTATACATTTCCTTGATTCCTGTCTAATGGGCAAACTTCAAGGGCCACCTAGAAGGTCCCAAGAGCTGTGGTGCCCAGGGTCTTGCACACACTATGTGGCAGAGCGAAGTTCTTCAACACAGACCCCAGGAGTTGGGTCAACAGCTCTTCCAAAAGCCACCCTAACCCAGCCTCCTGTGTCCCTGCCCCGCCATGGCCAGCCCCAGGTTGTCTTAATAGACTCTCACCCTCCTCCTCCCTGCCTCGGCTGCCCTTGTCTTGCTTCTGCCAGCCAGGATGGCCCTTTGTAATTAAATCACAACCCCCACCCCACCACGAGGCCCCTCCTGCAGGCTGGCCCTGGCCTCAGGTGTGGCCTCCCCGCTCCTCCTCCCGTGGACTTTCTCATTGATCCTAAAACGAACTCAGCAACGTCCCACCCCAGACCTTTGCCTCGTTGTGCCTGTCCCTGGACGTTTGCACGGCGCGTTCATCATCCACCCAGGTCTCTGCTCAAGCGTTCCTCCTCGGAAGGCTGTCCCCTGGCCCGTCACCAACTGGCGTGACGCACTTGTCTGCTGGTCGGCGGGCTGTCTCCCCCGCTAAAACCTAAGCCCGTGGAGCCCGTGCTCCGTCTCATCCGTTCACTTGTGTAGTCCCAGCCCCAGGAATTGCGTCAGGCACACAGTATAGACTCAGGAAATACTTACTGAAGAAAAAGTAAATGAATAAGTAAAGAGACGAATGCATCCATCCTGGAGCGGTTCCTGATTCCCATGCACATTTCACTCCTGCTTATTCAGTTGGTCTTGTGGTCACAAGGAGGCAAAGTCCTGACCCCTGACATCCCTGCAGCAGTAAGCTGACAAGTGCTTCCCGGCTGCTGCTCAATGCTTTCCCTCAGCAGCCCTTAGCCCCGCCAGGTGGGCAAGGTAGGTAGATTGTGGTGCTCAGGGTGTGGGCAGGGACCCAGGTGTGGCTTAGCTGCAGCCATGTTAAGGACAAGGAAATGCTTCTGTCCTGGTTTACAAATAGCTTCGCCCTCCCTTCCGTCCTTTCACGAACAGCCCCCCAAGATGCGGTTCTCCTAGGTCTGTCTCAGCTCTCCCTTCCATCTCGGCTGATACAATCTAGCACGTTTTAATAACATTATTCATGTCTCTCTTGCTCAAAATGAATAGAAACAAGATCTCTGTCCCCACGTTTTCCCTGCTGTGGTCAGTGATCCCTGCGTCCTGTGGGTGAGGAGGGGAGGGGGAGAACTCTCCCGTCTTGGAAGCATTGAAGCTGACTCCCGGCGTCAGCCACGCCGTACCAGATCTCACAGGTTTCTAAGGTTACCACCTGGCTTGCGACCTGCCTCGTGCGATGCCAGCTCTGTGTGTCGTCTCCCCTCAAACGTAGACTGCTTCCACCCTCCCGAGTGCCACGCACAGTTCAGGAATCAGGCTGCTCGCCTCAAACCTGCATCTCTTGCAGTCAGTCTAAAATGGTGGCCAATATAGTTTACCTTATCTGCAGCTGTGTGGCTGTCCAGAAGACATTTAAATCTTTATGACAACAACCAATAACTCTGAGTTCCGGAGCAGTCATAACTTGCAGAGTCTAGAAGAGGCTAGGGAGGGCTCTCGCAGCTCCTTGCACCAAGCCCCTCTGCACCACACGCATCAAATTGCATACAGATAGAGTCTCTGCATCTGCACGGATTTCAGATAGTCCCAGCCACCCAACTAGTTGCCACTCCTAAATGCCACTCCTAATTACTCTCTATACATTGTTGTGGGCCACTCTCTGTGTGAGTCAAAGAGATTGGGAACATTGTATACATTTAACAAAATTAATATTTATAGTGGTCGCATGAGGTAGGTACTGTCATCTCCAATTTGCAGGCAAGATGCTCGCACACGAGCTCATGCGCTCACCCAAGGCCCCACATCTGCCACCTGTGCTCTGCGTAGGCAAGCTCCCGCGTCTCCAGAGCCAAAGCCCAATCCTCACCACCCTGCAGCGAAGACGCTTTCTCACTCGTCTGTGTGTCTTCTCTTGGGAGGATCGAGTCCACATCCAAAGGCTAAAAGGAGAATTTGCAGGGGAAAAGCTCTTAAAAATCATAAAATCACTCAGAATTATTAGCTATTTCTTAGAGCCATGTGTTGTCAATAAAAAAAGTGTTATGTCTAGACTATCTACCAGCAAACTGTTTTTATCAAGTTAAAACTTTTTGCCTTTGAATCTTATTTAAAGATAAATAAGATAAAGGTAAATAAATGATCTTCAAAAATGCACATTTTGTTTTATCAGATCACGTGAGACAATATGGCATTTACCCACCCTAAGAGTTCTGCATCAATTGATGTATTTAACTCTGTATTGTATGATTAAAGGAAACATTAATAACACAATAATATATACACAAAACCTCAGTTAAATAATGCATCTAATGGAGTATTTTTTTTTTCTCTGAAGATCCTCTGTTCTTCATTAATTCAGCTAGCAAATACCACTCCATCTGAAACCAGGTATATCTGGCAGATGGAACCAAAGTAGTAAACTAACTGTATCAATAGTGTAGGCAAGCTGGGAATGTTAACCACCGGAGTTATTTTTGGGCAGTTCAGCAGATTTCTTCTTTCCATAATAAGTGAATTTTCTCCACAGAATTTTAAATTTAACTGATTTTTTTCCTCAACAAAATAAAGTTACTCCAAAAAGGAATGTCTATTAACTCTTCACCATAAGTTACTTTTATGATCAAACTTCAAGAAAGAAAAAAAAAAAAGATCAAATTTTACTTTTGGATTACATCTACTACTCTGTAGTCTAGTATCTTATTATAATTACCTGGAAATAAAAAAATGCCTAATCTATATTTAAAAAAAGTTGAAAAGGTTAATTTAAGGCTACTTTTCCCCTGAAATTAATAAATAATAGCAATGCCACCAAAGGAAAAACATCAGTATCAGTTTATCATCTGCTGCGGTTTGAACGTGTCCCCTGTGAAATTCATGTGTTGAAACGTAACAGCCGATGTGACAATATTAAGAGGTGGGACCTTCTAGAGGTGATCAGGTCACAAGGGCTTCTTCTTCTTGAATGGACTAAGCCCTTATCGAAGAGGCTTCTCACAGCCCGTGGCCCCTTTCTGCCCTTCTGGGCCTCGGGAGGACTCAGCCTCTTCTTCTCTGGAGGACTCAGCCACAAACACGGCACCATCTTGGAGGCAGAGAGAAGCCCTCACCAGACACCAAATCTGTGGGCAGCTTGATCTTGGACTCCCAGCCTGCAGACCTGTGAGAAATTAATTTATATTCTTGATAAATTACCCAGTCTCAAGTATTTTGTCAGAGCAGCAAGAATGGGCTAAGACGTCATCCTACTACCATTATTAACTGCTGAGGAAAGGTGCTCTTTGTGTGCCGTTTTTCCATAGGTTATTAAGACGTGTGCGTTGGACATGAAACAGTCGGCGTGGCTTTGCGTGCGTGGAGCTGATGGCACGGCAGCAGCGGCCTGGAAATGGGAAAGCCCCATTTTGTCCTGCATCTGTTACATTCTAGCTCTATGATTTAGGATAAGACCCTCAGTTTTTCATCTGTAAAATGGGAATAACTGTATCTCCTTACGTCCGTATGACTATCAACTGAGAACAGAGCTCCCCCAAACATAAATTTCCTCAGTTTTATTCCTTCATTAAATATTTCAGTTGCCTTCCCATTTCCCTTATAATAAGTGACCCAACTCACTCTCCCTGGTTGGGCCCTGCCCAGATCTCCAACACCATCTTATGTGATTCTTGATTTCCTATAATTAGGGACAGCCATGCTAAATTAAATTTCATTTCTCAAAGTGACTACAATCTCCAACGGGCCTCAGCACCCCTGAGAGTACCTGCAGGTGGGCAGGTGACCCTGCTCTGCCCAAGACTGTTTCGGGAATCTGGTTTAAGGGCCTGGAGAGTCTGAGTGAAGATTTCGAAGTGGCTTGTTTCGTGTAGACCTGGAATGTCCAAGCAGGATACACTCACTGCAGTAAATGACCTAGTATCAGGATACAGTGTTGGCTGACGCTGGGAAATTAGATGTGGATGTCGGCTTGGAGGAATATACTACAAGGGAATCATCTGTCGAGACTGAGGCCTCACCCTCTCCTTTCCAAAAAATAAATGAGTTGAGTGTCTTCCTTCCTACGCAGATAGGAAAGCTACACCCAAACCCCACACAGACTGAAGGTTCAACCTTTGGGCCCAGTGAAGCCCCGGCTTCTGCTCAGGCTGTCTCATGTTGGGATGACACACAACCACATGGATAAGGGCAGCAATGTCAAGGGACAACCGAGCAGCTTCAAAGAGCCCTCTCTCCCGTGGAGGCAGGACAGCACTCCTGCCATAAGATTCCAGCCCTCGACCACGGAGCAGCTTGGGAAGGTTTGCCACCCAAGAAGAGTCCTTCCCTCCTTGGCTGTGGGGAGCTGGCTTAGGGCTGGCTGGAATGAGCTAGCCCAGCGTCATGGCCATTTAGTGCCCCTTTCCCTCCATTTGCCTTCTGGCCCTGGGTGTAGAAGGACGGAAAGAGGAAGGAGCAACGTTCGAGCAGTTCCTGAGAGAAGACAGGAGCTTCTACCGTTTTGCTAGACTCGTCTATGCTTGGCGCCCACCGAGAAAACCTTGTGCTAGAGCAGAGATAAGGAGTTCCAGTTCCGTCCTCCTTTGCCAAGTCAGCTCCTAACTGCGGCTTTCCTCAGGCTTCACATCTGACCCCCGGACTATGCTAGGTGCGGCTTTCATGTGCTCCCGTGGGCCCGTGTATTTCCCCACACCCACAATTCATCACACTCTGTGGCAATTGCTTGTGTTTCTTTTCCCCTAAATCACGATTCCTGAGCGTGTGCCTGTCTCGTTTACTGTTGCAGGTATGTATAGTATTGATATATACATTGTTAACAAATCAGTGAAGGAACAATGTTGTAGAGCTAATTGTGAGCTCTGATGGGGGCATGCAAACATGAGCTGCTGTTTTCAATCACTGAGAAGTCCTGCCCAGCCCTCAAGTTCTGCATTTCTCTGCCATGTAAGGTAGATAATGTCATCAGTGCTGTGTATACATTTTAAATAATTCAGATATCTGATCTCAAGGATGCAAAAGGAGAAACTGTGATTTTTTGTGTCTGTCTTTTGCTATTTAGTGGCTCTATTGAACTGATTCGATCTAATGATTAGCTGGTCAGTTTTGGCTCTGACCAGGCAATACAGGTTAATTCACACGAACCTCGGGTGTTCCTATATGCAGATGGAATCTCAGGAACTATTGATTACACAGCAGATCCACACTGGCACTCCCAGGTTACTGCTGAGAATCGAAGTTCTGTTGCCCGAAGTTCTATTTTCCAGCACTCTTGTGTCTGATAAAGGTTTCAATTCTCACTTATTTACAAAAGGCATAAAGTATCCCACTTTTTATTTAACTCACTTCTTTATGGCAGAATAGCCAGGCCACTTCTACACAATGGAGCCAAGAATGGCTTCCTACCATATGAAAGGGGTATTTGGTGGTGACTTTTTGTGAGCACAGAGTCCAAATTACCTTTGAAAAATAAGTAAAACAGCCATCAAATCAGTCATTATACTGAAAACCAAAAATCTGTGGCTCCTGGCATCTGTGTTGCCCGTTTCCGGCTCCCCAGCGAGTGCGCACACAGCTCGGGCCGTTCCAGGAGGCACTGAAGCATGTATTTTGCAGAGTTCCAGGCAGCTCAACTTATGGCAAGTTATCTCCCACTGCAACCCTAACCCGGAGATTTTGAGCACTGCTTGAGTGACTAAATTGGCTATAGATTTTTTTTTTCCACACACCCCTAATATTTTTGCGGAGTTACATTGCCATGTGAGCAATCACTGGTGGGGAAGCTACAGCTACAGCCTGGCCAATGTTGTACCCAAAATACTTTATGCCTTTAAAATAAGGGGAGAATAAAAGAAAGAAAACCCATCTTTGAGTCACTGGCACTCCAGTTGAAGCCAAGCGTGGCCCCGCTGCTGGGTAATACATTATGCATCATCAAACTGCTGCTGCAGCTTCAGCTTCAGCGGCATGTTGGCTGCCCCGCACCCCTTCATGAGTGTTTGGAAGCTGAATCCAGCATGGAGTTTGAATGTGCCTGTTCTGGAAGAGAGACAAGGCCGAATGGGAAACAGAGATGCCAATGTGCTGCCAGGGGCTGTTTCTCCTCCACAGTTACAGAGGAGAAACGTGCACATTTTGCCCTTCTCATTACTGTGGGTCATGCAAGGCCGGGCAGTTTTTTGGCATAGGACGGGAGGAAATGCAGAGGGCACCAGGTTTGACAAAAGGCACCAGGGCCACTGAGGTTATTGCATCTTACTTCGGGAAACATTTGCAGTGGTGGGGAATGTCGTTGGAGCTTATGTCCCTTTGCAGGTAAATTATGGACCAACAGTCTTGTCTTAGTCGTCTTAGTCACCTGCCTATTGAATAACATAAGATCCTTCTTGGGGCTCCAATGCCACACTTGTCAGAAATGGACTGATCAGAAAATATCTTCACTTGAGAGAAAAAGATGAAAGCAGAAAACCTGCTAAATCAGAGAAAAAGGGACATTTTGGGGCTGGTGACACCTGCCCAGTATCATTAATTCCATATAACATGACAGAGGATATTACTAAACTGTTGTAATCGCAAAGAAACCTGGATAGTAATGACTCGAGTCTCTGAAGCATAACTGGTTTCATGGTCATTGAGAAGCACCATGGCCTAGTTCTTAGAGTCATATACATAGGTGACAATTATATTTACAGAATGGTATTTATCAGTAATCAATCATAGGGCATTTATAAAGTGATAAGGGTGAAGACATGTACAGTTTGAGCAGATATGGTATCTTTATTTTTTTCTTAGCATATTTCTTATGATATTTTATGCCTCAATTTTTAACATATTTTAGAATATTAGCATTATATTAATACTAAGCATTTGCCTCACACAGACAAGGGAATGATCCCTATGCTATGATTTATTTATATACTCTTTTAAATACATTTTTATTTTTTTTTGAGATAGGGTCTTGCTCTGTGGCCCAGGCTAGAGTGCTGTGGCATCATGATAGCTCACTGCAACCTCAAATCCCGGGCTCAAGCAATCCTCCTGCCTCAGCCTTCCAAGTAGCTTGGATTACAGGCTCGTGCCACCAAGCCCAGCTAATTTTTAAAAATCTTTTATAGAGGCAGAATCTCCAAATCTTGGCCTCAAGTGACCCTCCCACCTCAGCCTACCAAAATGCTAGGATTGCAGATGTGAGCCACTGTGCCTGGCCCTAATTATATATTTAAATGAAGAAAAACTAAGTGCTTTAGCAAACTTAAGCCATAAGATATCAGTGAGTAGCTTTTGATAAATGAACAGACTATTTGGGATGTTCACTTAAGTCCCTACTATATAATTAAGTCCTTTTTCTTATTATTTCCAGTAGATGGATGGCTTAAATTCTCAGAGAAACTATGAACCAAAAGAAATATTGGCATGGATGAGAGAGATAGGAACACTCATACATTGCTGGTGGGACTGCAAACTAGTACAACCTCTATGGAAAGTAATAGAGGATACCTCAGAGAACTAAAAATAGAACTACCATTTAATCCAGCAATCCCACTACTAGGCATCTACCCTAAGGAAAAAAACAAAACAAAACAACGACATTATATAAAAAGACATCTGCACTTGAATGTTGAAAGCAGCACAATTCCCAATTGCAAAGACATAGAAATAACTCAAGTGCCCATCAATATGTGCGTGGGTTAATAAAATGTAGTATACGTATGGACACAAAAACAAGGGTGAACTTGCACCTCTTGTATTATCCTAGATGGAGCTGGAGCCAATTCTCCAAAGTGACATATCACAAGAATGGGGAAAAAAGCACCACATATACTCACCAGCAAATTGGTACTAACTGACAAACACTTAAGTGCACTTATAGAAATAACACTCATTGGGTGTTGGGCAGGTGGGAAGGGAGAGGAAAGAATGGGTGTATTCACACCTAACCAGTGAGAAGAGCACTGTCTGGGGGTTGGGCACATGTGTAGGTCTGACTTGGGTGGTGCAAAGGCAATACATGTAACCTAAACATGTGTACTCCCACAATATTCTGAGAAAAATATAAAATTTTACAAATTAAAAAAAAAGAAATGGGCAGCTGCCAAAAATGATTACTTTTACAAATCACAAAATATTCTTATTTTATAGGCCTGTATGTTCTATTTGTAGCATGTGAAATTATAAATAACAAATCATGGGATTAGTTGTTTATTGTGAGTTTCGTACACCAGGATCTAAGGTGAGTCAGCAGGGATGATGTTCACTTATTTACTCCAGTTACCTAGGGTTTGTCACATAATCTGTGCCAACCCACACACTGTTCCTTGTTTCAATTTCTGTCATCCATTCGGATGTTACACTTGGTACCACTTATTGTGATTATTGTTATTATTATTTTAGAGACAGGGTCACACTCTGTCATGTAGGCTGGAGTGCAATGGCCTGATCATAGCTGGCTACAACCTTCAACTCCTGAGCTCAAGAGATCCTCCTGCCTCAGCCTCCCTAGTAGCTGGGACCACAGATATGCACTAACATGCCCGGCTTGGGACCACTTACTACTTCTGTGGATAGACCTCTGTCTGGGCAATCAAATATCCCTGTGAATTCCACTCATATAATATTTAAATTGTATAGACTCATCTTTCTCCCCATATTTCCTCATATTCCATTTTCAAGGTGATGGAGAGATTGAGTCTCAAAATCAGCAAATAAGTTATTGTCTCTGCTCTCCTATATTTTCTGAGCCCTTGTCCTTAGGTATAGCCACGTGACTAGTTTTAACTGCTGACATTTCATAGAAGTAACATGTTTTGTTTTTTGCAGTGAGGAGTCCAAAGCCACTGGAAGCGCCAGCCTTTCTTTCCCTGCCACGATGACTAAGGAAATCCTGTGCTGCAGATGGTGCAACCACAAGACAGCAGAGCCTTCCCAGCATGAGTTCCCGAGTGACCGTGTGGAGTAGAGTCATCTGGCATCCACATGAAGCATGTAATATAAATCAAGAAAACTTCTTGGTGTTGTTGTCATTGTTGTATAAAGCCGCTGAAATGTTGAGGTTGTTTGCTATCTCACCATGACATCCCCTCTTTTGACTGACACGGGCACCAAACTGTACTGATGTTTCCTTCTCACACTCAGTTTAGTGCCTTGCTGCCCCATGTCTCCACAGTGACCAGGCCTCCCAGATGATGGTCTTGCTGTCCATTTCTCCTTTTCTGATTCATTCTGTCCATGCTTCTGGAAAAATCATTTCAATCTAGAGACTTTTTTTCTTTTTTTTAGATTACCAGACTGTTTATTAACAATTCCAGACTTGTACAAGGGTTGGATTGGTGAAGGGGTGGATTTACTGAGAACTTTCTCCATGGTAAACACATTCTTATTTTTTTTTATTTTAGCGTATTATGGAGGTACAAGTGTTAAGGTTACATATACTCCCCATGCCCCCCTCCTCCCTTGAGTACAAGCTTCAAGCGTGTTCATCCCCCAAATGTTGCACATCTTACTCATTGTGGTTGTATATACCCATCCCCTCCTCACCCCTCCACCCTCCTGACACCCGATAAATGTTACTCCTATATGTCCACTTAGGTGTTGATCCGTTAATACTAATTTGCTGGTGAGTACACGTGGTGCTGGTTTTTCCATTCTTGAGATACTTCACTTAGTAGAATGGGTTCCAGCTGTATCCAGGAATATACAAGAGGTGCTATATCACCATTGTTTCTTAAAGCTGAGTAGTATTCCATGGTATACATATAGCACATTTTATTAATCCACTCATGAATTGATGGGCACTTGGGTTGTTTCCACAGCTTTGCAATTGTGAATTGTGCTGCTATAAACATTCGAGTGCAGGTGTCTTTTTCATAAAGTGACTTTTAATCTTTTGGGTAGATGCCCAGTAGTGGAGTTGCTGGATCAAATGGTAGATCTACTTGTATGGCTTTGAGGTATCTCCATATTGCTTTCCACAGAGGTTGTCATGTTATTCTCCATTCCAAAAAAGTTTTGGTGACAACCCTTTGCATTACAAGCTATCAGAGTGAACTTCTCATTTAAGCATGCAGATTCTTCCAATGTTTGGCTCCAATGTTTGTGTTCAGCCTTATCACCTCCTTCCGCTACATGTCATCCCTCTGTTCTAGGAAACTAGTCCCCTCATTCATTTATTCAACAAATATCTATGTTCCAGTATTTCCCAGCATATTAGATGCAGAGTGGTAAACAGTATAGAACTAACTAGATCTGTGGATGTCACGAAGCTTATATTCAAGAGCAGTAGCATCCAACAGAAGTTTCTATGATGACTAAAAGTGTTTTACATCTTCACAGTCTGATATAGCCACTAACTATATGTGACTCTCCAGCACATAAAATGTGGCTATTGTTACTGAGGGTCAAAATTTGTAGTTTTACTTAATTTTAATCAGTTTAATTATAATTATAAGCAGCCATTCTTTCCTAGTGTTTACTACAGCAGTTCTATAGGTGGAAAACAAATATTCAGAATAAAAATAATAAGGAGGTAAAATATCAGATTGTGATAAGTACTGTTAACACAATTAAATTAGTAGCAGAGGGAAGGTTGAAATGTGAATGCCATTGAGGAGATAGCTATTTCGAATTTTGGGGTTACAGACGGTCCCTCTGCTAGACTCATATATCACTGACCAGAAAAGCTGGTCCCGGAAAACATCAGAGAAAAATGTTCCAGACAGGGCACAGCGAGTGCAAATGTAGACATGAGTCCGGAGTACTAGGGGAAGAGAGAGAACAACAGTGCTGTGAGCAGGGTGTGTAGATGAGAGAGGCACCATTAGATCGGACGTTCTGGGGCTTTGTGTGCTGTGGAAAGGAATATGCATCCTCACCCACTAATTGTTCCTCAGTAATCTTGGACAATGCTCGACTCTAAGCCTTTCCCAACAACGTTTGCTTCCCATTCTTTTCTCTCCTCCCATTTCTTAAATATTTATCCTCAAGGACCCTCTTCCTTTTGTATGAAAACTCATATTTTGTATGAAAAATAATACACAAAGGCCCTTTCTCACCAAACATTGCAAGTCTTATTTGCCGGGACACTAAGTATCAAGTTTTAGTTCGTTGTGATTGTTCATATCTACTGTCATTTTATTTAAATTTTGGGAGGTTTTTTTTTGTTTGTGTTTTAGTTTTATGAATTTATGGATCTTCTCCCCAAGCGGATTTAAGCATCTTGAGATTGGAGCCCATGCTTTTAATGGATTCTCCAAAGTATCTCATAGGGTTATGTTACGTAACAGGCACTGGGTATTGATTCACTGCGATATGTTAAAGTTAGAATACATAAACTTTTGTATTGACCATCACTTCATTTTAAGTTTTATTGACTGAAGTATGTGTTTTAATTATTCTTAGAAATGAACAAGACTTTGAGCCCCTTTGATAAGCTGTATGCAACATAAAGGAACAATCCAATTTTGAATCCTTAGCACCAGGCACAAAATATTTAATAATATATATGGAGTAATATGAATAATAAAGGCATGTGTCTTTAAAATGTATTATGAAAAGCAGATGCAAATTTTGGTACCCAAATCATCGAATTACATTAGAGATGGCTTCATTTGATATTGATTTCATTTGCTATTTAATCATGACACTATCTAGAACCAGGACTTAGCATATCGTAGAAACTCTGCATATTATCCTATTTCTCTTTGCTCTTAGTAGATGCTATGTTTTCTATTCATTAAAAAAGCTTGAAGGATTTGGAATCCTAGGACTATCTAGTTCACCAACTTGACATGGTTCAATTCTACGCCAGACGGTCTCATAAAAAGCTTAGCTTACAAATTTGAACTTATCTTTCCAAATAAGTAACAGTGTCCTTCATTTGTGAAATTTTAAGATCTTTCCTATTCTCTGAAATTTAATGCCATTTTGAGGCTAAAAGAGGTAACTATATGGCAGGGTGAGATGACAGAAAGAATATTACATTTCCAATCATAAAATAAATATCCTGGCAGTATATAGCAATATATCCCATGATATAGGTGGCAAATAACCAAAGATTACTGCTGCGGCTAACTGGAGGAGTGGGACTAAGTCTGACCACATGGCCATCCCTAGTTCTGTGGATCGTGGTGTAATGGATTTGATTAAGGGCATAATGAGAAATTCAAAGTGTAGAAAATGGCAGCTGGTGACTTGGTAGCATGACCCACCCTCCCAGTCATTTGTCTCCTAGTGATCCGGTCCCCAGTGACAGCCATCCTGGTCACCCCACTTCCAATCCCTGCTTCCTATCCCCACGTAAAGGCCTTCACTCGTTTCTTCCATGTGCTTCCCTGTCTAAAGAAAACACGGCTGGCCTGGGAGTCACGAGAGCTGCACTCTTAACCAGCACTTCCACCACCATCACCTCTGTGGATCCTGAGGCCTCTCAACCTCCACATTTCTCTGTTTCCCAGCTATTCACACATACTGTTGTGATAAAGGCTACAGACAATGCCAGATCAGCATGTTGCAAACTACTGCACTGGTATGAATGACAGTAGTGTCTTCTAAAGTGTGTCCTGTATATGTTCTATCAATGTTAACAGGCACTGTCAAAAATAGAAGCTTCCATAGTGAAATGGAATGAGGACCATGAGAAAGAACAACGTCGGGAAGGTTCCTCTCTTGCAGATCTCCTTGCTGCCTTCCAGCAAGACTCCAAGAAGGAGGTATAGTTAAGTGGCACTTGCAATACTTGTTTAACAAACAATACTTGTAGTTTTATAGAGCATGTCATACCCCTGGCATCTTGACTTCCTTTCACTCATGTTTTTGATGAGTGGGCGGCTTGGAATCGATACTATAGATACCTGTAATGTCTCTCCTGTGTACGCAATGCAATGCAGCTGAAGCCCAGGTCACTGATGAATCAGAAGTCTGCAGGGCACAATGGTGGCCCTCCAGAGGCTGACTTGTTGCTTGTGTCTCCAAAGAAGGAAGAGAAGTGCGTTCCGGGGGGCATACGGGTGGCTGGCAAAACAGCTTTAACTCTCATCCCACCCTCCCCGGTGCACAAGTCCATCTCCCCAACCAGCTCCACTGGCTCCAGGTAGAACAGCCGAGCTTCCCTGTTTGATTTAATAGATAGTTAAAAATCAACTCTAAATATAGTGGAGTGTAACTGTGTAATGATATGTTTATGTTCAGTGAGGGGGAAAAAAGGGAAGTGAAAAGAGCAACAGTTAACAGTGTCACCTCCTGTTGTGCCCAAACTGTGAGATGCAGAAATTTGATACAGGATGAATAAAATTAAATAGCTGGTCCTTTTCAGCAAATTTGTTTCTCCAGTCCTTAGCTGTTCAGCTTGGGAGCTCCAGCTATCAGTCGCCAATGGACCTAACGAGGGAAGAGAGGGTTGGATCCCTGCAAGAGACTTGTCCCTGGACCAGCCCACCCCTACTACCGTACACACCAACTTGCCCGTAACTGCAGTGATGCTGAGATCTCCAGGAACTCAGGCTCAGGATCATTGCCTTGGCCAGTCAGCTAAAGCTGATGACCAGAGATCAGTTTAGATGTGGGCACCATAAGGTCATTGGAGTTGTCACAGTCAAGGTCCAAGATGCATGTGAAAAGCCCCCCAGACCCGAATAGTTTGCTCAGGACATTGCTATCAGAGATGATCGGGGTTGTAAGACTATGCCTCTTTTCTCAGTTCATAAGGACAGGAAGGAAAAGTCTGTGATACTTGAAACACTATAGTGACAGTTTTCCCTCCCGCCAAGCTCCTCTCCTTGGAGATGCATAGGAATTCAGGGCTCTGCTGACAGTGGTCTCTCCCGTCAGCCTGGTCTGCTGCCTCTCCCCAGGCTGTGAGATCCGGCCTGGTGGAGCATGTTCTATGTGCTCCATCTCCAGCTGCTTCTCGTTGGGCCTCTAAATCTCAGTCTCTTGTCCTCGTTCCTTCTCATTTCTGGTTGGAGGGCCCCAGATATCCACGCGTGGATCTCTTCTCATTTTTCATTAACCTCCCCTGCCTCGGTGATCCCTCGGGTCCCACAGCATTAAATCCTACATGCAATGCCTCGCAAATGCATCGGCAGACCAGAAACCTCTCGAATTCTGTACTTACGGAATCTCCTTCCTGCTGACAGTTCCTCTTGGACATTTAAGAAGCTTCTCGATCTTAACACGCACAAAGCTGAGCTCCTACTTGTATTTTCCAAACGCCTCCTCTTTTCCGTCTTCCCTCGTCTCAGTGAATGGAAGTTCTGTCTTTCAGCTGTGCAGTTGCAGAACTTGAGGGTCCCCCTATGTGCTTTCCTCGTCACACTCACCCTCACGTTTGAACCCGTTATCTTAAATCATATTCAGAATCCAACCACGTGTGTCTGCTCACTGATACTAGTCTCTTCAAAATCACACTCACCTCTCACCCGAACGCTGCAACAGCCTCTGTGTTAGAATGATTACCAAAAAGACCACACTCTTAAATGTTCTTGCTATCTGTGACCTTTGCAATGTGTCTTTTCATTTGCTCTAATGAAGAGGTAAACTTTACCCCCCCACACACACACTTACATCAGCCCTGCAACTTGCTCAAAATGGGGCTCAAGTGCCAAATCTGAGCCCAAGCTTCATTCCATGCACTTTTGGGGGGTGGGGAGGGAATCCTGTGGTTGCATGTGGATAAGCCCAGGCCAGCCTGCTGGAGGAGAACCCGGTAACCCCAGGGGACATTATCCTAGACCAGCCTCCAGTGAGCAAACTAGCAAACATGTGAGAAGCACCCAAGGTCAGCAGAGGTGCCACCTGCCCCACAGCTAATGGCAGACCCCGTGTGAGCCCAATCAAGACAGGAGAACTATGCTGTTAACTAGTGGAGTAACAATGAGGGCTTGTTGGTTTATGCCAATGAATTTGTGGGTGATTTGTTATGCAGCAGTAACTAGCTGGTATACCCCCATCCAAACTCTTCCTGCTTCTGCCCTTGCTTGTCCAACAAGCATAATGATTTTATCAAAATATAAGTTTCATCATCCTACTCTTCTCTTCAAAACCCTGTGATGCCCGCCCTTATCATTTGGAGTAAAAGTCAAAGTTCTTAACAATGGCCCACAAAGCTAGCCTGATCTGCACCCATCAACCTGCTACCCTCCGATGATGTTGTCTGCATCCTTTCCCTTGTCTATGTCTTTGCTATTCATATTCCAGCCACACTGGCCTTCCTGCTATTCCTTGGCCACTACAGGAATTCCACCCCCTTAGGGCACGGCACTCATTGTTCCCTCTGCCTAAAACATGCTTCCTCCAGAATGTGATGACTCAACACCACTTCTTCAGCTTCCTAGAGGCCTTTCCAGGAAACCCTCTCCTTTAACTCATGTTTTTGATGAGTGGACTGCTTTGTTTGTCTGTGGTTTGGTTTTATGAATTTATGGATCTTTTGCTCAAGCAGATTTAAGCATTTTGAGATTGGAACCCATGCTTTTAATGGATTCTCAAAAGTATCTCATAAGGTCATAAGATGGCAAGCTCTAAAATGCCTAAAATGGCAAGCTATCCTTCCTACTCTGACATCTCCTTTCTTTCTTCTCTGCTTTATATTTCTCTGTGGCCCTTTCAGTCTCCTACCAAATACACATTTTTCTTTTTGTCTCTTTTAGTACATTCCTATACACTCTGGTGGATCAGGAATTTTTGTCTATTTCATCCTTTGCTGCATCCTAAAACAGTGCCTGGCATATAGCAGGAACTCCAGAGGCATTTATTAAGTGAGTGAATGGATAAATAAATATGAAGTTGGACCACTAGGATTCAAATGCTTTTGACTCTCTTTATAGTTCTCAATTCTTCACTCCCTCAGATACCATTTACTTGTAGCCTTCTCTTTTAATTTTCACTGACTTCACTGGAGTCCTACCCCGAACTCTGCAGTCTTGGCATTTGGTGCATAGCTTTCTTCTAATACATTGTACTGTAATTCTATGCAACTCCAGATTCAAATTCTACCTACGTTTGAAAATGTAAAAAAAAATCCCTGTTGGATCTTTCAACCCTTTGCTCTGTCTGTGAAATGTTTGAAGCCTATTTAAAGCAAGACCTTAGCTAATTTTCCTCTACTGGTTGCTTCCAGTTGTGCTAGACTTGTTTCATCAATTAGAAACCAAGCCCTTTGAGTGTTTCTGTATCCCCTGAGGTGTCCCGAGCTGTGCTGCCTGGTGTAAATCTCTTTTGTTACTATATCCTGCATGCAAAGGTAAGAGGAGTGAACAAAAACAATGAATAACAGGAAAGTTAATATGGCCCAAGGGACCCATCCCTGTATTTTCATCCAGAATTTTGTTGAAATATAAAAGACATGTTAATCAGACACATAAATATTAAATGCAAATGTACTGAAGTTCAGAGAGTTCAATAGATTGAATTATGGGGAAAAACTAGAGATGAAATCTAACAGGACAAATATAAAAGCCAGCATTTAAGCCCAAGCATTTAAGCCCATCAATAGCACAGGAACACAGATCTGAGCAAACCAGGGCTGCTAACTCCATGTGGGGAAAAAGGTCCCTGGCTTTGGGGGTTTCAAGATCAGAAGTATCTCCAGCATGAAATAACTGCTACAGAAAAGGCAGTAAACAACATTAGGAAACAGAATGGTCAAGAACAAAAGACAAAATAATTTTGTGCCAGTCAAACCACATCTGGAGCATTCTGCTTAATTATGGGTGTCGCATTTTAAGATGTTGAAAAGCTGGAGCTGGTTGGGAGGAGGGGAGAGATCTGTGAGGTGGTTTGAGAACTAGGCCACTGGTATGCGGGTTAAATAATTTGGGGACGTATTGTCTGGAGAAGAGAGAAGAAGGCAATTTTTGAAATATGTAAAGAACAAGAAGACGTCATCTGAGAAGGTAGCAGGGAAATATTTAGAGCCCTACAGAGGAAGGTGGGAGAGGCCACTGCCCCATCCGTTGTCACGAGAAGGTGCTGCCACCATGTCAGGCTTGTACCTGGGTGGCCTCCTGAAAAGGCGAGCCCTTTCCATAGTGCAAACCCAGAGGAGCTGGCCCTCCAGTGGAGAGCAGCACTGGGGGTTTCTGAAGTGTAGGAGCCTCTAGGTGAGGTTACCACTGGGCTCCCCACACTGACATCCTATGATTTGGGGTGTTTTAGTGGGAGTGCTTAGAACAAGCCAAGTTCATGGTTAGTTCATGTCTTGTGAAAGTTCGGGGCTGTAGCTGTAGGCAAAGGGTCTAATACCCACTGGGTCCACCAAAAGGGACATTTGGTGATACAGTGGAACTAGAAGCAGACTGTGTGTAAGTCCGAGGATTCTGATTCAGGTCAAAATTGGTCAACAGGATTCTCAACTTTCTTACTTGTAAAAAAGGAAGAAGGGGATGTCTTGCTTCTCTTAATGGAGTTGCTGTAAATGCCAAGTAAGATCATAATACACAGAGACTGTGTTGCACATATGTATGTAAGATTACTGTATTTCTAATTTTGTCAGAGTTTTAGACAGGTTGTTCAGGGATAAAAGGTTATATCTGAACTTCAGCAAGGGATTTTGCAAGATCTCTAGTGATATTTTGGTCTAAATACAGGTGATTCATCTGGGTGTTGGTAAACTCAGAAGGATTTATCACTGGATGAAGGGTTCTGCCCCAAATGAGGCTGATTAATAGATCAATGCCAACCTAGATAAAGTTGTTTAATGACAGAGCTGTGTCCTAGAGCCCTGCTCTAGGTCATAAAAAGATCAAAACAGATGGAAGTAAATCTGAAAAAATTAAGTTTAACATGGTGGGGGGGCGGAATCAGGTCTTATACTTGATTCTAAGAAAGCAACTTAAGCTCTGAAATGTGAGGACTATATTTAAGAGTTTAATCTGTCATAAATTTAGTCAGTTGAGTGTGAGTCAACATTGAAATGCGGTACCCAAGAAAGATAGTGTCTTTTTAGGCTACATTAGTAGAGGCATACTTTCTAAAAAAATTAAACGACCACAGTTGAGTTCTACTTTGTACCAGTTGGGATGCATATTCACTTCTGGGCATCCCAATTTAAAATGATTTTTGACCAGTATGAGCAACATGAGCAACATGAGCATACATTGAGAAGAGTAGCACAACATAAACCTGAAACCACCTGCATTAAGGATGGGGGGCAAAGGAAGTTATTTATTCCCAAAACACCCCGAAGACTTGGAAATTACAGAAGCGCTGTAGCACCATCTCCAAATCTAGGTTAAATAGTACTTATCGATGCCCAACCTCTTTTCCAAGTTGTTTTCTTCAGGTATTCACATCTCACGTCTTTTAAGCAAGCTTTGAGCTTCATTGCACCTGATTTTCTAAGAGCAAGTATTTGAATATGAACACACATATCTATCATCTCTTCTAAAATTAGCGATGATTTCCAAAGGTCCATCTTAACCTGGACTGGGGAGAAAAAGTGTCTTTGTAAGTGGAAGGTAACTCATAGAAATGCAGCTCTGTCCCTTATGAAGAGAACCTTCCAAATTGCTATTTGCAGCAGTTTATATCCATTCCAGAAGAGGGTCTTTGATCTGCACTTGCATATCTAAAGGTCCTTTGGGTGGTTTTCCCAGAACAAAAAAAAAAAATAGTCTGCATCAAAGATAAATATAGGCCTCCACCTGGTAGGAAGCATAAAAGTGCTTGCAAATTTTAAAGACATTTTCTATCTGAGCTTTTATCTAAGATTCAAAAATCTCGAGGTCCCTTCTCAGCCCGGGTCACCTTGTCATGTGTAACCAGTGTGGAGGAACAAGGTGGGTGGCCACACAGGAGGCAATCTCAGGGCTCCTTAAGCCAGCGACCAGGGGCCATGCCTCTCAGCGGGACAGCAGCAGCTCCGCTCCCTAGGCTGAGATGGTGGTCTCGGTCTGACTCTGGTTTATGGAAAAGAAGGAGGTGAATACGTAGATTAAACATGGCCAAACTTGAAGACCAAACTGCGTTCTGATGGTGGCCTGAGGTCTGATAAAGAGAGGGGAGGTACTCACTGAAGTGGACATGGCTGGCACTGAGCTGCTCTTACTGATCTGGGGAGGATGGTCTGGGAGAGATGATGGCTTTGGCTCCGGGAGTGCAGAGGTCAGGGGTACAATGTCCAGGGGAACAGGGGGCTGGAGCTCAGGGTACAGGTCCTACATCCCATGGATTGAGCCTTTGATCTTGATACTTCTACGCATCCTGGTCCAACTGCAATGAGCAGCAGGGCAGTAGAGCCAGCCTCCTCCCAGACTAGGGATGCCACTTAGTAGCCCATTTCCCTGATGACATAATTGGTACCAACCATACGATGTCATCTTTTTAGGAGTGGTATCTCTAGACGTTCTTTTTGGAATGCCACAGGGACAGCTGTGGTTTGGGCACAGGAGATCTTTCCATATTTATGGCTACTGAATGCAAAGCCTTCCCAAAGCAGCAAGTAAGACATTTAGACCTTCTGCTATTCAAGTGAATCTCAATTTCCTCTTATTTGGGCTACTGCTGTATGATAGCATCTTATTTTGTATTTTTCTCTAAAACTACTCAAATGGTCAATTGCGATTAGGACTCTCCCTTTGGGTTTTGAGAGCTCTCCCTCTGGTTGATGTCTCTTGGATCTAGGTCCCCTCCTTCCTCTCCTACCACGCCTTGCTCCTCTCCAGGGCTCAGCCTCTGCCTGACTCTCACACGTGCACGTGGTAGTCAGGACGCTGATGGGGAAATGGATCCAGGCTCAGTTAGCTTCCATGAAAGGAAAAGAAATAGTCGCCATTTCTCATCTGAACTTCCTTCAGCGCATCATTCTCTCTTCACAGAATGCAAAACGCTTTGACATTTATTATCTCATTTTGTTCTCATAAGGATAAAAAAAGGTAGAATGTCAACCTGATCGTGCAGATCAGGGAATGAAGGCCCACGGAGGCTAAGATAGTAAAGTCATGCCAGATATTCAGAAAGTGCACAGACTGGGAGTTGCCTGTGGTCCCCTGGGTCTTAACCCTCTTGCTCTTTCTGCTCCACTGTCAACCTCAAGTGCTGAGAATAAGGGACAATGATACCGAGATCAATGTTTCTAATATTCCGCTTCATGCAAAGCATTGTACCGGGCACTGCAGTATCCGTCAGTCCTCATCAAAACATGCAGATATTTCTCTCCCCATTTTAGAGATGAGGGGAATTAAGATTCAGGAAGGCTGAACAACCCTCCCCAGGGCACGCTGTGGGCTCAGGGTTAGATGCAGCCCCAGCTCGGCTCCATGCCTTGCCCCTTGTCCCCAGCACGAGGCGCGTCCAGTCCAATGCCCAGCGGCGGTTCTGAGAAGAGGGCTGCGGGATCCCGAGCAGTCCCCACCCCTCCCGGGGGCAGACTGGGCAGAGGTCCCAGAGACACTGGGGCTGACCCCGGCAGCCGTCCAGCTCGGGCAAATATGCAACCCCGGGGGTGGGGGGTTGTGGGGGCCAGTGCTTAGAGATAATAAGCACAGTCATTCCTTATTTCCTCTGTTGGATGTTAGCAAGAACAAGGTGTCCTAAATAGATCTCACCTAGGGCCTCACGCTGAGCAAGAAGAAGGAATAACTAGCGGCGCTCAAAGGGAGGTGTGCATGCCAGTCTTTACTCTCCTTGGGGAGGGGTGGGTGGCTGGCCTTGGCCACCCACCTTCAGAGACAGTGGCCACTGAGTCCCAGATTCGGCCAAAAGCTCCCAGGAGCAAACGGCGCTCCCAATAGTAAGGGTACTGGTTTTAGTTAAATAAGTGAGAAAAGAGTCTTAATATCTCTGTCTTTCTCTCTGTCTCTCTCTCTCAACCTCCTCCCCCATCACACTAACATGTCATTTGCTTCCTAGTGGCTTCTGGGTCGCCACCACGCCAACTCTCTGATTCAGAAAAATCTCGTGTTCCATACAGCGGCGGTACCTAGAGTGCCGGGTGGGGGCGGGGAGCCCGCACGTTTTACCATCTCCATCTCGATGAGGAGCAAACAAAGAGATAATTATAAACTGCTCCTCTTATTGTCGCACCCGCATTAGACATGTGCATCTCTCTCTCCCTCTCTCTCGCTCACTCTCCTTTTTTTTTTTTTTCTCCCTTCCACAGAAAAGTAATTCTGTTGTGGAGATGGCACCAGGTGCACAGGGTGACCTCACACACACCAAATCGGGAGCTGACATCCATCACACTTTGAAATTTTGGATTTCATCATTTCCTGATCTTTCTAAAGGGATCACGGCACCTGGTCCTCACAGCTGTAGTTCATTTAGAAAGCAATTTAAAAACCGAGAAAAAAGCAAATGACATCTTGCTGCCTCAGCCTTGTCATTAAGTATAGCAGAATGGCCTTCATTTATGAGGCACATGGCTAAGAATTAATATCTTTCAGGGCTTTCTCGAGTAGAGATTACAAAAGGTTTGAAAGACCGCTAAATAATTAGTGGTAGGACTGAGGCAAAAAAAAAAAGGAAAGAAATCCCTCTTTTTGGTTCTACAGAAAAAAAAAATCGGAAATCACACTGACTTTAGTGTGTCCTAAATGTTGGGAGTCATCCTCGCAGCACCCTTTATAAGCCACATTCCGGGATGCGCTTTGCTTCTTTCGTCTACACAGGCATTGTCCCCAGCCGCCGTGGGTGCCTGTCCTACTTCTGCAGATACTGTCCACTACCCCGGACTAAAAAGTGTTTTTCTCAATGTGTTGCTGAACCAAGACTGCTTTGCATATCTTAAAGTCGCCCCGCAGATTTCTCTCCTGCTTCCTAGAGGGCAAGCCCCTTTGGAGCAGGGTGCCGGGAGCACACGTCCTCTGGGAACCAACGCAGGGTGGAAACAGCACCAGGCAAGGATGGGGGGCTTCTAGTTTTTCCCTCTTTTTTTTTCCCCCACTCTCTAGCCATATGAAATTTGGAAAACCACCTCTATTGTCTGAGTCTCAATTTTCTCATTCTGCGGAATGAATGGGCTGATAGACACGGCTTTTGGAATCCTTTAGATGGTTGGGATTCCAGTACACTGAGCAGGATTTCTAAGGCCCAGATTTGGAAGTCAATTCAAAAGTTTTGTCAATATGATTCCAGGCACATTTTCTGGGTCCCACACCTCACGGACAGCGAGACTATAGTGCTAAATTGCTTTCAGGGCGGGGTCTTGTTTTTGACAATAATTATCTGAGTATTATAATACTCCAGGTGGTAAGGGAGGCACACGCCATGTAGGCACACAGTATCTGTAATTTTCCTTACCACCCCTCAAGGTGGGCATAATTATTCCCTTTGTACAGCTGGAGAAACTGAGGCTCAGACAGCTTCAGTGACATGCCCAGGTCGGTAGGAGGTAGAACTCAGACGGATTCCTCTAGCTGCCCGAGCAATGCCTTTAGTAGCGTTGGAGGGGTCACTCTAGGTGAATTCCTAGGTGTCAGTTTGGTCTGCCCAAAACCTTGGTACTAGGACCCCAACTCTCATTCTGCAGTCCACATTCACTGGTATTTCTTTTAGGTAATTGGTGTGTAGCTCAACAAGGCTGAGTTGTCCTGCTAACTAGGTGTTTCCTGACATTCGTGAAAACGTATGGGTCCCTATAAATACACCAGAAACTCTGCTGAAAGAGAAAGAGAATATATATTTTAAACACCGTTCTAAGAGTCAGCATGCCCCAAAACGCCATCCACGCCGATGTCATTTCGTTCTCACAACCACCATATAAAGTGGGTTTGGTAAACGGTGCCTTATAGCAGAAGATGTAGGCTGAGGCAGGTTAAAGAGCTCTCCGTGACAGACTGTGCTATGGCTTCAGACCGCCCACTTGCTCTCCCTATGAGAAGATTTTTGGGACCCTGCTCATTGCAGCCCCTCTGGTATGCGGGGGAGGGGAGGCATACCTTCCCCCCCATGGGGCACTCGGCCACGTGACTTCTTTGGCCGATGGCAATTGCAACCAAGTGGCACGTGCCTCCCCTAAGCAGCAGTGTAAACCGTTTTGGGGTGTCTGCCAGTTATCTAGTATTTTGTCCCTGCCAAGAGAAGGCCACGTTCCCTACGGGACCTCTCCATGAGCCCAGGTTCTGCAGCGAGGAGCCGTGCAGAGCACAGCTGCAGGAAGCCTCAGCCGCCACTGCGCAGCAAGAGCACAAAGTACTGATTTTATGTGAGTCACGGATGTGTTTTGCTGTCCTGGTTGTTACTACAACAAACCCAGGGAAAGCTGCCTGACACACTTTCCCAGAGTTTTAAACCAAGTGGCTACATCTGTATGGTGGATGTTATTCCAAGTGCACATTACATTCTGATCGACTTGTGGTTCTATTCAGAAATAGAGCTGCATATTGTCACCAATAAAGAAAAAGGAGTACAAAATAAGGTATAAGGCTTGTTGCATCATACGGTAGAAAAAAATTTGATCTCTGTACTAGGCATAAAAAGATCATTCACCAAAAAAACAGCTTTTTCGTAATACCCTCGGTGTGTGGCAGAGGCCAAGACGGGACCTTAGGAGATACACAGATAAGTGATCGCTCCTTAGTCGGGTAACATTTCAGGGAAGTTATTGGCACTAATTCATCTGCAACTTAGAGACAGTGATCAATTCAGACTTTAAATACCAAATGCATGGAGGGAGCTCGTTCTTTCTTTCTCTCTGCATTTATTCATCTGTGTATTTACTATGTTTAAGAAATCAGTTGTTTATTTTTAAGACAACTATAAACAGTTATCACCAAAAGAGTCCCTGATTGTTGTGTTCCTTATTGTTTTCATGCATGCATCATCATGTATGAAATGTCAAATGTGATATGCAGTCTTAAAAAGGTAAAATCTTATATACCGGGTGATAAACCATGTCACTTTACCTGGGACAGAGACGTTTCCTGAAATGTGAGACTTTCTGTTATTAAACCAGGTGCAAGAGAATTGGGATGGTTGATCTCCCTAGGTATGGAATACTAGTCTTTATAGTGACATATTCTCCTTAGCCATATTGCCGAATCCTTAAATCTACTATAAGGCTCAAATTCCTCTTCTTCCATGAAGACTTTCTTCCTTTCGCCATATTCCAAAATTAGTAGTATAAATATTTATAGATCTAAAATAATAAAATGAATTTGTCCCCAGATTGTTAAAAAGCACCCAGAACCCCATCACTCATTCAAAAGTTAGTATTTACATTCTATTTTACTGTTTCTTCTTCTATGATTTATCATGATTGTTATAAAATATCTCAGTGATAATAAAGTGAAAGGATTTTGATTCATTAGCTCAGTTTCTGGACATTAGAACGGCCTGGGTGAGCTCTCAGAAATCCTCCTGGCCAGGCACTTCTCTGATCAGTTAAGTCAGAATCTCTGGGGATAGATATGGGCCCCTGCTGTCACCTTTCTTTGCCATTGTCGTTTGCTTTTATTGTGCTTTGTTTTTTAAGCTCTGTAGATGATTCTCATGTGTAGCCAGAGTTGAGAAGTACTAAGATGGCTCAACTAAGATGGCTTAATTAAAACCAACAACAAACAAAAAACAAATTTTGTCTCACAGAAGTTAACTATCTCATCTCAGATGTCTATGCATTGCCAGCAGCAAGTTTTAGAAAGAAGAAAATCAAGAAATTAAACTGTCTTATCCTCTAATGTTTTATCACAGTTTTAAAATGGGTCCATGAATCTTTATGTCCACTTTAACCAGACTATACCTCAATTTTCCCTTTCTGCTTCCCTCTTGTTTACCCTCTCCCAGAATTAGCAAGTAGCCGTGGGAAGAGAGTTGGATTATCATGGACAGCAGCATCATCAGAAGTTGCTAAATCAAAGGTTGTTTATGGTATGGTCTCTTTCTACTCCCGAACTGACCCTATCTATTGCCATGGAATATGATCACAGTCTTAGGTCCAATAAATCTCTCCCTTGTGTAATATAGAGACTATTACTCCACTGGCCATGACTGGTAACCTACATGCCAAGATAATGGTCCCATTGGCTTTCTAGCAGGCCAGTAGGATGTGGCAGGGTGGGGACCTGGGACACCCGTAACTCTGGGCCCTTTATCCAATCCTGCCAGCACACTCTCCTTATTCCGGGGTGCTGTAAAAAGATGATAATTTTCTGCATGTACCAGGATATGAAAGATTTTGAGACAGACCACAAATGTCATGCATTTGTTCTCTTTCTTAATGTTTTTCACTCCCTGCCAGTGAAATTGTTCCCTTAATATTAATACTTTTTGGAGAATGTAACCTACTAAGCACTGAAAACAGTGTTTCTGCTCACGTTGTTGTATTTAATTCTTAAAGCAGCTCTGTTGCATCTGCTCTATAGATAGGAAAAGGAAAGATTTGAGAACTGGAGAATTTCCTCAAATCACACAGTTAGTACAAAAACTGTTAACCATCTAACAATTTTTGTTTGTTTGTTTCTAACTATTATATCACTTCTAAAATTTCCCCAATGTCATCTTCATGGACAAAATCAACATTAACAACAAAATGACTTTGATTTGAAAGTAGTTTCTGTGGACTTGTGGCTGATTCTTGACCCTGTGTTCTTCCCTTGAATGCCAGAATTGGTATTTAAAGAAGATACTTCAAAGGTTCGAATATCCTCTGTGTGCAGTAAGGGTTAATTTGGCAGGCCTGTGCTGTCCAAACCCTACACATCCCAATGGTCCTCAGGAAGAAGACTCGGACCAGCTCCTGGAACATACCTCTGAGCCCTTGGAATATCCTGCCTGATAAGAGTGTCTTCATGTGCTTGTGCTTTTGAGCCATTCCAGGTAGTTTATATGCTAACAGTGGAGTTCATGGTAAATGTCTATTTTTGTATGTTTGGGGTCATACTGTGCCAATTTCACTTTTAGAGAGGCTGGGGTCTGAGTATCTAAGGTTAGTTATTGGCATTGCATATCTACATGACAGGTCCCCCCAATAGAAACCCTGGCATCAAGACTTAGGTGAGCTTCCCTGGTTGACAACACATCTCATGTGTTGTCACATAATTGCTGGCAGAACTAAGTACTGGCCATACAACTTCACTGTGAGGGGACAATTGGGCGCTTGTGCCTGGTCTCTCCTGGACTTCACCCTATGCACCTTTTCCCTTTGCTGATTTTAATCTGGATTTCTCACCATAATAAACGGTAACCATGAGAATAACAGCTTGACTGAATTCTGTGAATCTTTCTAGCAAATCATTGGACTTCACAGTGATCTCAGAAATATCCAACACACAATGCTATCTGGAGACATGTATGTTGAGAAAGACAAAGGATTTTCAGGTGCCTTGTCACTGCCCTCCATGCTAAAAGCAGGTTCAAATATCCACCACAGTTCTTATTAGGGTCTTTATGTTGTAGTTACACTCCTCAATGGAGGGCGAAAGAGAAGAAGTTGTATGGGATAACTAGAAGAAAATTCAAAGTCAGCACATAGGCAAGTGCTTACGTATAAAGTAGTACGTAGCATTGCTGTAGAATTTCAAGAAAACACTGAAAAAATATAAGAGTTAAGTCATTTTTCTTTGACCATTAATGCCCTTGAAATAATACAATCTTTCCAAGCACATTTACTCAGGAGTAGATTAATGTTCACATGCCTGGAAGATAAATTGGTTACTGATACAGTCCTATTTTTTTTTTTCCTTAGCCACAAAAAGCTGCCAATTTCATAGAACTCAGAGGTTTTTCTTAGGCATTGTTGATTTTAAATTCTTTGGAAAAATCAAACCATTCAGAGAGACTGCTCTTCAGTCTCTTCCCTTTTTGTTGCACTTTGTTGCAAGAAGGAGAACGTGTCACGCAAGCATGCATTGGTTTCCCTCTTCACAAAGCAGGGCACCTCCTGGGCTGGTGGTGCCCACTCCAGCTTTGTAAGGTTTACGTTTCAGAAAGAATGAAGTTTTACAATCTATTTTACAGTGATCTTTAAAAATAAATGGGATGTGTAGCACTGGAAAGGAAAGCAGCTGAAGGAGGGAAGGACATGCCATCCCCAAATAGGCCAAATTGGTATACAATTTCAAATTGAAAACATTGGATGAATTGCAGTTTCAGAGAGAGCGAGCTAACCTGTCTCTTTCTGCATGTAGCAAGTCGTAAGGATTCCTCTGGGAGAGGTTCCCTCCCTGTACCAGTGAGAAAATAGCCCTTATCCCTAGAGACTCGGCATCGGGCTGCGGCAGACCTAAATAAATCTACTTAGCAAAGCTAACCTTATCTTCCGTCTTCCACTAGTTTTACACCCCCTGTTTATCTCCTACAGACTCCCCTAGAAATCTGTTTCCTCGAGCCAGATTCCCTCTGTCCTGCCATTTCTACTCAAATTTTTCATTCTTTGTCTAAAAAGTATAAAAGCTTCTTGTTTTGGGCACTTCTTCAGACTTCTCCCTCTTGTGAAGATCTCCATGAGCACATGAAGCTAGTCATGTTGGTGTGATTTTCTCTTCTTAATCTGCCTGGTGTCAATTTGGTTTCTAGAACTATCCAAAAAGCCCACATAAGAGCTAAAGGGGGTTGGAGCTGATCTCTCGCTCCCTTACAGAGAGCAAATGGTTGAACTAACAATCGTAAAGATGACTTTTAAAAAGAAAAAAAAACTTTTCAAGTAGGTTTTATTCCCAGAAAGAAGCACGCCAATCTAAGAAATAGCACAAAATTTTGACCCTGTCTCTTTCATTTTTCCTCCCAAACTGTATTTATCATGAAAATAAACATTACCCAAGGTCCACACACACTTTAAAGGAAAATACTGAAGACAAGAAATTAGGGAGCCGGCTTGCACAAAAATGAAGCCTTTGCTCATTTCTGGTTATGTTTGGTTTCCAGTGAGATCTTTCTCGAAAGAGCAGAGATAAAAAAAACAACAACAACAAAAAAACAAAACATTAAGAAATAGAAAAAGAGTTCCAGTAGTGCACATCTCCTGAGATGCACTGGAAAGAAATAATTATACTATGAATGAGGTCTGGGGAGATCTAATGAGAGTGACTCCATTTATGAACGGGGTAAGAGCTGAAACTGCGTATTTTCAAGCAGATTGTCTGCACAAACCGGGAGGACAGCTTGAGTGAGGAGAGGGCTGTGCCGAGGCAGGGTCCGAGCTGTGAAGGGCAGCGGATGCTGGACGGCGTCCATGGCTCAGGCACCAAGGGACCGCAGCCTCGTCGAGATCCGCCCAGGAGAGGTGACCTGTGACATTCGCCAAGGCAACTTTCTTGAAACGGGTCGCTTAATTTCTTCTTAGTATTTTAAAGACTAGAAAAAGTGTCAGGATTGCGTTTGCTCTAAATAGGGCATGTGCTGGTTTCTCTCTCAGTTCTCAAGGTGTTGGTTGTATTCTTTCTCTGGAGGCGGCAGCAGACGTCCCCTAAAGGTGAGTGGTGAGGGACCCGCGTCACCATGGTTACCTCCAGGATTCCTTTCTTCTGTGAAAAACAACAATCCTTACAACATTGAAAACCTAACGTGGAGTCTAACTAAGGAAGGGGAAATGAAATGTAGTTTTTTTGACTTAAAATAGCCTCCGCCTTCAGCTGTAAATGGTGTGCTTGCAAACACAACTTGGAAGTGGTGTCACAGTGTGCGGTGACTGAGGTGGCAGTGGCGTTGAGCTGGAACATTTGGGCGGGGAAGGGATGTGAGCTGGATGAACGGACGCTTTGCGTGGTCCGCACCTCCTTGCTTATGTCTTCTCATCAACAGTGACCTTTGAGGATACGGTCTGTTTAAAGTGAGACCTCAGGGCTCTTCGAATGCTTGTAGGGATTAAGAGCTCTTCTGATTACGGCTTAATAGAGGTCCAGACCTTGGCAATCATTTTATTACTTTCTGCCTGGGTTAAGACACCCATTTCCTACTCCTCTGATGATCTTCATGCACCTGCGCACTGCAGAAGCTTGGGGTCACAGCCACGTGGCCATGGCTTCCTTCCTGCTCTATTTAGAAATCTCCGATGGAAGAACTGTTGTGGAAATCGTGTCTGTGTTCCTGGTGTCTCTAACACAGTGCTCTTCACATAAGGGACACTCAATCATTATTTATAGATTGAATGAACAAATGAACAATTATCAATGATGCCACCAGTGAATATAGGAAGGTATAATCCACTAACTTTGATATGTCTCACCAAATTATTAATTTTTATATTTACTGTGGCAACAACAAAAACAAAACAGTTGATACATGCTTGGAGGAGTTTAATTCTGATGACTTTTTAAAACGGAAATTTTATAAGTGCCAATAAACAGCATTTACATTATTTGTTGTGCTCTAAAATTTCGTCATGATAATAAAATATTGTTTGGATAAAAAAAGATCTGACTAAACTAGCCTGGGTGGTGTCCAAACCATCTGTTTAGGTCCCAAAAACACTTGTAGGGAATAAATACGTCTATAATGAGCTTGTGACTTTTAGATTTTAAACCTTAAGTGCAGAACTCAATAACAGCCCTCAGATGGCAGCTCTCAGAGATATCTACCAAGGAAGAAAACAGGCAAGTTACCATTGCTAGTCAGATGCCTTGCCAAGAAAACAGAAACATTGAAATGTAGGTCACAGATGGAATTCCATTATTTCGTGGCTATAGTGTCCTAAACATAAATCTGAAAGCAACACCTGATGGAGCTCCTGATCAGACCCACATCCCTCCTTATGGGGTTTAGCTCACTCCCAAGCATGGCCTTCTGTCCTTCAAGGGTGGACAGGAAAGACTTTTCCAGTCCTCACTTAGCCTAACATTATTTATATCTCCCGCCATAAGCCAGGCACCATGCATGTCATTGGTGGGGTAGAGCAGACGAATTTGATTATTCCCCTCATGGGGATTTCTATAGAATGAACACAGTCTTTGGAACCAAATGTCAATTTGAATCTAACACCTTCTACCTAAGAGCTAAGCAAATACATAGGCTCTCTGAGGAATCATAAAATACTACATCCAGAAAGAATCATGCAATCAGAATAGCAGGAATTTGCATAACTTCTACAAAAAGGATACTGGTAGGATATAGGAAAGATGAGGAATATGTTGGTCAACAAGGGGAGAAAAGTGTGACAGAGATAAGAGTTAAGATGACAGGCCATAAGTACTCAATGAAACTAAGTTTGCATGTATCCCCCAGAGAATGACGATGGCCCTTCCCCTGTTCAAAGATAAGGAGCAATATGTTCTCTGCTCTGTTAAAATAAATTCAAAAAAAACTTCCACAGTTTCCAATTTTTTTGATGGTAAAAATTAACCCCATTTCAAAACTTGCCAACAATATACAAATGAATAGTATTCTAAATGTTGTTTTAAAAAAATCACTGTTCAAATAAAAACTAAAAAAACAAAAAAACAAAAAAAATAAGAAAATGAAATAATACTATTGAATCATATTGAAAAACATCATTTTCTTTATGGATTTCAAGTTCATCACCTTTTTCAAAATCTTTGGGAACAAAGGCAAGAAAACAAACCACAGTGGCTCAGACTTACCCCCTTCACTAGCAAGAATCAGAGGAGAGCTGTTTTATTCACATGACAGGTGACCATAGTTAGAAAACTGGTGTCAGACAATTTCTAATGCCAGCCAACATGCTTTTTGGAGTGTCTGAGGATATACAAGACACATTAAGTACAAGAAGAGTGAGTGAGAATCAACAAAATGCCCAGAAATGGCTTGGTCTTCATGTTCAATCTACCAAGGAAGAAATAATAGACAAGTGACCATTGCTAGTCAGATGCCTTTGTGAAGAAAACAGAAACACCGAAATGTTTCCTCTACAGAAGGAGTTTCATTATTTCATGGTTATAGTGTCCAATGTGAAGCCAATTCATCATAGAGCTCTGTGAGGCTCTCTAAGGCTTTGTGTCATGCTTGCAAAAAGAGTCTTGCAGACACATATGAATTGAAACCTTCCCAATACACTTTCTGCTACAGAAGCATTAAAAATAGGAAAAATAATTTTATCAGACTAACAAAGAAGAACTCATACCTATACTGCAGAAATTATTCCACAACATTGAGAAGGATGGTATCCCTCCCAACTCATTCTACGCAGCCAATATCACCTTGATACCAAACCCAGGAAAGGACACACCAAAAAAGAAAACTACAGACCAATATCCCTCATGAATATAGATGCAAAAACCCTCAACAAAATCTTAGTAAATTGAATCCAACAGTACATCAAAAAAATAATTCATCATGACCAGGTGGGCTTTATCCCAGAGATGCAAGTTTGGTTCAACATATGAAAATCTGTAAATGCAATTCACCACATAAATAAAAGCAAGAACAAAGTCCATATGATTCTCTCAATAGATGCAGAAAAAGCATTTGACAAAATCCAGCACACTTTTATGATAAAAACTCTTAACAAAATAGGCATAGATGGGAGATACCTTAAAATTATTAAGGCCATATACGATAAACTCACAGCCAATATCATACTGAACTGAATGGGGAAAAATTGAAAGCATTCCCACTTAGAACTGGAGCCAGACAAGGTTGCCCACTATCTCCACTTCTATTCAACACAGTGCTGGAATCCCTTGCCAGAGCAATCAGACAAAATATGAGGAATTAAGGGCATCCAAATAGGGGCAGAAGAGGTCAAACTCTCACTCTTTGCTGATATGATATTATATTCAAAAATCCCAAGGATTCAACCAAGAGACTCCTGGAATTGATGAATGAATTTATTAAAGTCTCAGGATACAAAATTTATGCACACAAATCAGTGGAATTCGTATTACACCACTAATAGTCAATCTGAAAATCAAATCAAAGATGAAGCAACTTTCACAATAGCATCAAAGAAAACCAAATATTTAGGAATATATTTAAGGAAGGAGGTAAGAGACATATAAAGGGAGAACTATGAAACACTGAGAAAAGAAATTGTAGAAAATTTAAACAGATGGAAAACCCTATCATGCTCATGAACTGGCAGAATCAATATTGTTAAAATGTCCATACTACCTAAAGTGATCTACAGAATTAATGCAGTCCTTATCAAAGTACCATCAAATTCTTTACAGACCTAGAAACAATAATTCTATGCTTTGTATGGAACCAGAGAAGACCTCATATAGTAAAGCATTCTTATGCAAAAGAACAAATTGGGAGGCATCAGTCTGCCAGACTTCAAGCTTTACTACAAGGCTATAGTAACCAAAACAGCATGGGATTGGCACAAGAAAGGAGATATAGACTTTTGGAACAGGACTGAGAACCCAGATATAAAACCCCCATCACATTGTCATCTAATCTTTGACAAAGCAGACAAAAATATACATTGGGGAAAAGAATCTCTATTCAATAAAAGGTGCTGGGAAAACTGAATAACCACATGCAGAAGATTGAAACTGGATCCCCACCTCTCACCTCTCACAAAAATCAACTCATGATGGACAACAGACTTAAATATAAGGCATGAAACATTAAGAATTCTAGAAGGAAACGTTGGGAAAACTCTCATAGACTTTGGCCTAGGAAAAGAATTTATGAAGCACCACATGCACTTGCTATCAAATTGGTACTAACTGATCAACACTAAGGTGTTCACATGGTAGTTATATTCACTGGGTGCCAGTGGGGGTGGTGGTGGTGCGTAAACACAACTAATGGATGCTGAGTGCACTGTATTTGGGAAGGGCATGCTTGTAGCTTTGGCTTGGGTGAGGCAAAGACATTATATGTAACCAAAAGTTTGTACCCCCACAATATTCTGAAATAAATAAATAAAAGTTGAACTAAGGGAAAAAAATAACTGAGTAGGGAGAGGAGTAAATAAGAGAGGGAGAAAAGTATTCTAAAGGTCTCATCTTAATTGAGTGTTGGGAAAAAGCAGGAAGGAAATATAACACATCTGTATGGAACATAGTTGATCTCTCATTTTAAAATAAGAGTAGAGAATGGTGTCACTAGAAAAGGAATTAATCATGAACAGAAAAGTATAGTAGGACCTCCATGTTAATAAGGGGGTAATGATATGAATACTATCTGAATGAAACCAATAAAAATTAAAAATGAAAAAATAAGTAACAATAAACAAACAAAAAATCCAAAAACTATAATCTTCTGCCATGAAATTAAATGAAAACATTATATGCAACTTTGTTAATACAGCACAATTAATGTGTTCCAAAGAAAAACTTTAGTGCAGGTGAAAATTGTAGAAAGAAATAAAACATTAAGCTTATAATACCATTGTGGTTTTATTAGAAAACTGAGAAATTTTCATAAACATTTCTTAAATAGTCTTTCCATCTTATTTTCTTTTTATGTAAATGTCTTTTTGGCTCTCAAAGGCACAGAATTGCATGCCTTGCAATGAGTGGTTTATGGCATCCTCACTGGCTCTTGCATGCCTCACCTTTACATATCTGTTCAGTTTAGTTGAATAATCAATAAACCTAATACTCTGTTAAACAAAACAAAACATTAGAACCTAAGCAGTAACCTACATTTAACTATATGAGCCCAGCCCATTCCCTGTTTTTATCACTCCAGCTAATTATCTTCTGGTATCTCAGGTCAAATTTTCTATTTCCTATTTTCCCTTCCTCCCTCCTTTCCTTCCTTCCTTTTTATGTAATTCTATTGCATCTCTAAATACTACGATGACATATTTTTTTTAACCATAGTTGTTTTTAACTTTATAGAAAGAATAATATTGTGATGGATGTAATCCTTCGAAACTTCTTTTTGTCACTTAATATTATTCTCCTTAGATTTATCCACAGTGGCTGACTGTATTTCACAGTGTGAAAATAGCAGACTTTGTGCTCTACACTTTCACATCATCATTTCTCTCCAGGTCTTTGTTATGGTGAATGGCACCTAAAGGACTATGCTTGCACATGTCTTCTGTGGCTCATATGCAAAAGTTCTCCTGTGTGCATCTGGGACTATAATTGCTGGAACGCACAGGCCAACAAATGTTTAACTTTACATGAAAATGCCAAACTGTTTTCCAAAATGGTTGCTCCAGTTTATGTGCAATTCGAAGGAGATTCTGTGACTCGACAATCACTTTAATACTTGATATTTTCAGACTTTTTTTCCCCTAAATAGTCATAGGAAGAGATTCCATTTTTGGTTTTGATTTGCATTTCTCTGGTCATAATGATATTGGGCACATTTATTTTCTTTTATAAAATGGCCGTTCATCTTTTTTTGTGCATTTTCCTCTTTTCAAAAGTTATCCGTGTTTTCTTTGCTGATTTTTTTAGGAGTTCCTTTTATATACTGTACTTGATGTTGACCTTTTATTAGTTTTGTTTTATGAATTCCTTCTTTCATTTGGTAATTTGTCTTTTCTATTTTACTTTTTAGTTTGTGCCAAAAAACAAAGTTAATTTTAGTAAAATCAATGTAATTAATCTTTTTCAATAGGAAACCCATTTTGCTTTGCTTTAGATAGGTCTAAATAATGTTAACCTCTAGATTTTACTAAGAAGTTTTTGAAATTTTTGTCTCTGTTAAGAAAAATACTATCTAATTAATCTGGAATTAAATTTTGTTTATTTTATGAAGATACAGATTCAATTTCATCTCTTCTTTTTCTCATATAGATCATCATTTTTCCAACTTCATATATAGAAAAAATATTATTTTCCCGATGATCTCAGATACCACTTCCTTCATATATAAATTTCCATAAATACTAATATTTATTTTTGATTTATTGGATCTCCTAGTGGACTGTCTAGTTAATTGATTCATTGGTCAAATTGCCATCACTGTGCCTATATGTACATTTTGATATTAATTTTAGAATTTGCTTTTTTATTTTTTTATTTATTTTATTTTATTTTGAGAAAATATAAAAGTAAGAACATTTTGGTTACATTTTATAATTTGCTTTTCAATGTTTGAAAAAGTTCACTGAGATTTCTATTGGGATTGCATTGAATACATGGTTCAGTATGACGAGAATTGGCATCAGCAGTATACAGGCTTTAGAACCATGAAAATTATATATCTTCCCATTCATTTAACATGTATTTAATATTTTTAGCAATGTTTTATAGTTTTTAAAGTATAAAAATTTCACATGTGTTTAAAATTTGTCCCTAAAAATTTCATAGTATTATTTTATTGTACATGGTATTACTTTTCTAAAATTCTGTTTCCCAACTATTTGTTGTTAATATATGCAATGACATTTATTTTTGTATATTGTCCTAATATTGTGTATTCTCACTAATTCATTAACTAGATCTAGTAGCTTTGTTTTTTGTAGATTTCCTGTAATCTAGAGAATTAACTATTATTAGATCTAGTAACTTATAGATTGCTCATAGATTTTATTTTTGTTTGTTTATTTTATATACATGATTACATTAATTGCAAATAAGGATAGTTGCACATTTTCCTTTCTCGTATGCATACCTTAAATTTTTTTTTCTTGTCTCATTACACTGGCTATAACCCCAAGTGCAATTTTGAATAGAAGTGATAGGAATAAATTTTTGCTGTTCTCCCAATCTTAGGGGGAAAATGTCCAGTCTTTCATGATCAAGAATGATGCTTGCTGTAGTTTGTCATTGTTGTTCTTAGAAACTTTTTGCTAGGTTGAGAAAGTTCCCTCTATTCCTAGTTTCCTCAGGGTTTTTATAATATATTAATTTTGAAATTTGTTGAATTTTTTTGCATCTATTGATATGATAGTATATATTTTTTTCTTCTTTTTTTCTGTTAATATGGTGAATTATACTAACTGGTTTTAACATGTGAAGCTAACCTTGCATTCATGGGATAAACTTCACTTAGCCATGATATATTATGTTTTATGTTGCTAGATTTGATTTGCTAATGTTCTGATTTGCTATGCACATAAAAGTTATTAGGCTATAGATTTTGTTTTGTATGTCATTTTTAAAGTCATCTATAGAGACAGACGAACTCCTCATCTAAAGTTTTGTTGCATGTTGAGACTGATAATGTCACACATACACCAAGAGGATAAGAAAAGGTTTATTATGTATATAATTGATGTCTCTGAGGAGAGCAGGGAAGACTTCTAAAGTAGGCCTGGTGTCAAAAAAGGGAACACTCAGGTTTTCTCATCAGCTTTTCAAGATAAGGGTCAAAAGGGGAAATGCAAGCAATGAAGTTTAGAAGCTGCCAGCAGTCAAATAAAAAAAAAAAAATAGAATAAGACTCATTACAATCTTTGGTTTTGATATAAAGGATAATTTGACATCATAAAATGAAATAGAAAGTATTTCATCCTCCTCTATTTACTGCAAACTTCTACGTGGATTTTGTGCTGTTTCTTTAATCATGCCAAAATTCACCAATGAAGCCATCTGGGCATAGAGCAATTTTTGTGGAAAGATTTTAATAGTAAATTCGATTTAAGAGAAATAGGGTTATTCAGATTTTCTCTGTCTTATTTTTTTTCCAGTTTTGATAATGTGGATCTTTCAAATAATTTATCTTTTACATCAATTTCAAATTTATTGGCAGAAAGTATAACTAATATTGTCTTATTTTTTTAATGTGTACAGGATTTATAGTTATTCCATCTTTCCATCCTGCCATAAATATTTTATGTATTTTTTCTTCTTTTGGCCAGTCTAGTTAGAGGTTTATTGATTTTATTATTATGTTTTTTCGAAAAACTAATTTTAGGTTTTATTGATTTTAAAAAATTATCCATTTTCAATTTCACTGACTTTCTTTCTTTTCTATTATTTTCTTTTATCTGCCTTATTTGAGGTTTAAATTGCTCTTCTCAGTCTAGATTCTTGTGGTGACAGCTTGAAGCTTAATCTTAGGGTCAGTTTCTATCGATTGCTTCTCATTCTTAATATAGGCTTCTTTTTCCTGCTTTTTGGCACGTGTAGTATTCTTGTTTTTATTGTAGCCTCTATAGATGACACATTGTAGGAAATCTGGATTATGCTGTATTCCTTTCAAGGAAGTTAAGGATTGGTTTTGTTTTGCTTTGCTTTCTGTTTTGTAGCTAAATTTTCTTCCATTCATATTAACCATGGTTTATCCTTTGGGGGTGCATTCTATTTTGATTATGCTCCGTGTTTGAGGATATGACTCTTTCTTTAGACAGACTATAGAACTTTCTCTTTAAAAATGGCTTTATTAGAGTCTGTACTAAATGCTTAACATTCTTAGCAGCGTCTCTCTACTCAGGCCAGGCAGGAACTCTTTAAGTCTTCGGTACTTCACACGCCTGGTATATCGAATTAGCCGTCAGCATTAGGGCAGCCAGTTTCTTCCAGCCCTTGTTATGACCTGCCTGCGCATGCCCAGGCCAGCCCTGGTCAGGATTGCAGGCTACTATTCATGCAGAATCCTGCCCCACTCCCAACACCATATGGAGCTCTTTCTTGTTAGCATTTTAGTCCACAGGTCAATACCCTGGAAGTCCAACCTCTGCCTTGTTAGCTCAGTGAGGTTGCTGCTCACCATGGGCCTCACCTGTTGGTAGTACATCAGTAGGGAAAGGTACTTATCTACCTGGGAAGGCCCCAGTCAGAGAGCCCAAATGAACGTGGAGCCGACCACTCTTACCGTCCTATTGTGTACTGCTTAGAAACAATGCTATATAGTTTGCTTCATGTAGTTTGCCTAGTGTTATGATTATTTACAAAGAGAGGATAAGTAAAGTGCCAGTTAAACCATCTTGGACCACCCTGGTGCTCTGGCCCCTCACTCCTTTTAATGAAAATTATAATCACATTAGGGAGTGCCCGGAAAACACTTTTAGGATTTTGTTGGATTATGTTGAAACTATCAATTTGGAGGTAATGGCATTTTGACAATATTAAGTCTGGTATATCTCTCTATTTAGATGTCAATTAATCATTCTTATTCTTTAAATATATAATTTCTAAACATTGCAATGTGTTTGCATTGCTACCATAACACACACAATTTAATAGTCTTTAAGCCTGGGCTTACATGGTTTAAAGATGCATAGAAAGATCAACTCAAATGTCCCAAAATAGTTATTTAAGTTTTATTTAATGCTGTCAGTGACAGAGAACTCACTACACTGATTTTGTTGTCAAATAGCTACCCTTGTTATAGAGTTTTTCCTTATGATGAATCAAAATTCTCCTTCATAACTCTGTAAGTGTCCTAATTTTACTCTAACTTTAAACAGATAAATCTAATCTCTAGTATTCTTACTTAGCTTCTACCATTGAAGATCACTTTTATAATCTTTTATTGTACAACTAATCTTAATTACAAACCCTGGCCATAAAGAAGAATTGGTATGACTTACTCCTTTTATGGATGGAGACTCTGGAAATCAGAGAGTTAAAAAAGGAAGTTCCAGTCCTCACAGTTGGTAAGCTAGACCTTTCAGCCCGCAGTTGAGTATTATTTCCATCAATACCAAGTTTAGATTATTTCACTCTATCCTGCAGAGCAAAGTGCAAGATCACAAGAAGATACGAAGCTGACATTAAACTCAAGAGCTTTCTAAAACACTTTTCTATGATAGCTTATAAGTTATAAGCATCTTCAGACTCCTTAGATATGATCAGACTTGGACTGATGGTCTTTTACATGGACCTCTCTGTGTCTTGTGCTAGCTGTTGATCTACTTACTCTACCAGAATAAAAACTTAGAAGATTCTCTAAACATTATCTGTTTTAGGAAATTCTCTACTTCTGATACAATTAATAATTTGCAGCACGTTTAAACTATTAGAACTTTCTTAAGAAGAATTTCACGTCTATGAGAGTAGACTGAAAATAAACTGAAGGAGGGAAGAGCACTAGCATTGATGAGTGACCAAGAGTTTTGAGTGCATTCAACTCATTCTGGCCAGCCAGCCTTGGGCAGTAGTTGATATTATCTTTACAATAAGGATTATGTGCCTAAGATCAAACAAATAGATGATGTAATACCTAGACACTCTGAAACCATATTTGCATTATTTTTTTTCTCAAATTTGCATGCCACAATGCACCAGAGAGGTTTTACAAGAAATATTAATATTTAATAAATGACAAAATTACCAGAAACTTTCACCAAATTCTACTTTCTTAGGACAAGCAAATGAGCTCAGCAATGACTTGCCTGGGCAAGAAAAATAAGAAAAAGCAGAAGTAGCTAGAATTTATCTACTCATAGTATTTCAAGAACTTTGCTAGACGTTGTACATGTATTTATCATTAGACTCTTACATAGTTTATAAAGAAGGTACTGATTTTATCTTCATTTTACAAATGAGAAAAACTGAGCTTTAAAGATTAGGTAATCTTTCCAAAATTTTGCAGCCAGTGGATTCAAGCCTAAAACCTGCTGACTTTTAAGCCCTTGTCTTCATTTATGTTCTGAGATGGTAAAGTATCAGGCCAGGAAGAGATATGGATTAAGGTAGGAAAAGGATTAAGTGTTTGTGTTTTTTGTTTTTCACTCTATTTTCTTCCACAGGAAGTGTGAGACACCTCTGAAACATCCTAGTGAAGATGAAAATTATTTTACTAAACCTCTGCAGCAAGTCTTGGAAATATTTTATGGAATGTTTGGTGAGGCCTGCAGATGATGTATACCTTCCCCAAGATCACAAAATCAGGAAATGTATAGCTAAGGGTCCAACCTGGGTCTGAGAGTCCTCTCGTCCTGATGTCTGCTCCACCGTGTCCTAACGTTGGCTGTGACGCCAACACCCCCAGAGCGCGGGGTGCATAGCCGCCTGACTGCTGGGCGTGAGCTACTCACTTAGGAAACGCACCCTTCAGGAGACTCATGGTTCCTCCTGCTCCCTGATCACCTCACAGATAAAGCACACAAGTGCAGGACGCTGGCTCCTGTCTGCACTGATTTCTCAGAGGGGCTGGTGCTCAAAATTTGAGTAGAAAAAGAAGACTTTAAGAGTGCTTTAGTGCACCCCAAGAAGCTCTTCCAAGGCACACAAGTGAAACCGCTCACGAGTTAGGACTCTCTCCATGCAAAGCAAGGCCGAGATTAACATAGCACTACCTCGGGCAGCAGCTGCCGCCTGGAATCTTCACCCTCTCACCACGACTCCCAGGCAGGAGGAAGGAACTCCTGGAATGTTAGGGTAGAAAATGGAAATGGAAAAAACTAGTATAAGAATCTCCTTTAAAAAAGAAAATCATTCCATTTATGCTACCCTGGGTTAAGCTTAAGCCCGTTATCCAAAGTGAGGTGACACAGATCAAGAAAATGGGCTTCACATCTACTCGCCGTCAAATTGGCACTGACTGATTAAAACTATGGTGCTCAAATGGTGGCAGTGCTCTCCAGGGTTTGGGGGAGGGGGAGGTACACATCTTAGGGTTGTGGCGAGTATTGTGGGGGGGGGGAGGGAATACCTCTAACCCTTCATAGGGAAAGGCAAAGATATATAATGTAACACAAAGGTCAAAAAAAAAAAAACAAAACACTTTTATCGGGTGGTAGCAGATGGGAAGGGGGAGGGGGGAAGGACATATACTTACAAAATAGGTGCGATGCACACCACCTGGGGGTAGGACACGCTTGATGTTTTGGTAAGGTGGGGGGGGAGGAATGGCAGGGGCAATATATGTAACCCTAACAATATTTGTACCCCCATAATATGATAAAATAAAAGTAAAAAAAAAGAAAAAGAAAATCGTTATAAAAACAAGCTAACTGACTGTTTAAGACCTGAGGACGGGGAGGGTGAGTCACCCCAGGCCACACAGCGGGCAGTGCAGGGCCAAGGCCGCCAGGGTCTCCTGGTCCCACCCGGCTCTTCCACCGTCGCTGCTGTTTTAGTGACGGGCTTACTGTTCCCCAAATTAAACACTAGGTTTCCCTTCCGGTTGGTACAAAATGTTCCCCGTTGGACAGCTGCGTCCCAGTCTGTGCCTCCCTCCCTGTGCCCCTCCCGCGGCCGTCCACCCGGCGGCACCGCCTGGCCAGCGCACCCACGCACACGCTCCCGCAAGTTGCCTCCAGGGCACTCGCGGAGCCCGGGAAGGCGGCGAAGTACGCACCAACGGGGGAGCTCTCAGAGGATGTTGGCAGCAGTTCAGTCGCCAGCCAGCTGCAAAACGCTTTAAAGGACAGTGTTGCATAAAAAATGAAAAATGTTGATTGAGGACATATTGCCCTTGATTGAATGCTGAAGGAAACCTGCTGGCGGAAAAATAGGCACAGAAAAGGGAGAGGGGCAGGGGGAAAGGGGCAGGGAGAGGCAGGTCCGCCCTTGCCCCCAGCTGTCGAGAAAGCGCTCCTTGTCCGTCCACAGAGAGCATGCGGCACGAGCTTCCGTGTCGTCCACTAGAAAACTGATCCCAGAACTCAACAGGGACCTTGCCGTATTTTGCTTTGGGACTGTCCAGAGCCAAGAGCTGTCCACACCTTTGCTGAAACTGCCTTCATGATGGGTTCCCATCGGGTCCCAGCCTTGCCAACTCTAGGAAAAGGCCCCAGAGGTGGGGCGGGAAGAGGTGGCATATTTACAGCCTTGGGGCCCAGGCTTCGGGGCTTTATAATCCAGAAGTGACCTCCAAAGATGTCACTTGGTTATATTCTCGGAGACGCGAGCAGACGTGTCATTCTTTGCCCCCGTGGGAGAGCTGGCGCCCCACCAGCCAACGACAGAGCTTCCTCTTCCTTGCCTTGCCCCAGTTGTGCGGCCAGCAGTTAAATGTGACTGTTCTGAGGATTCCCCTCCGCAGAGTTCATCACCAATCATCACTGCCTCGGGAGGATGCGTTTCTGAGAAATAGTCTCGGTTTCTTGATTGTAGGAGGCTGTGCTGTGATCTGAGCCTGAAATAACGTTTACCCTGCGATGACTCAACTCATCGTGGAGCGTGATTGTGTCCTCTCACCGGAATTAGGAATGCTTGGTGACTGACTTCATCTCCACGGAATCACAGAACAGAGCCACAGGGCACATCCAAGGCGTCTAGCCACGCCTTGAATCAAAACCCTGCTCACTGTTGGACCCCAAGCAGATGCCATGGGGGGTGAGTCGGTGGGGGAAGAGGGATACACCAGGAATCCTAAGAAACTGCTGGAGGCTGGGAGGGATGGGGAAAATACTTCTGCTTTGGGGATGAGGAGAAAAGGCATCAACTTAGAGAGACCCTATTGTTTGATTGAAGACTCTTGACTAGAGTTTTGAAAGCCATCCTAAAAACACACATTGCTGATGAAGGGTGAGGAGGCCAGACATACTCCTCTCACTGTCAGTCTTGAGTTTATTACAGTCCCCACCATGTTACTGTGGTAGTAATCAATACAATTGCTATGAAAAGATCATGTTACTATGGTAGTAATCAATACAATTGACATAAAAAGTATGATCTGCAGTTCTTCATCTTCCTGGTATCTCGTGGAGTGGCCGTGCAGTTCCATTAATCAGAAATGTTTAGGGTGATGAGATTGTGCCATTTGTTGGTAAAGTTGCATAATTCTACAAAAAATACTTGATGACAGAGCCCCCCCCCACCTGCCCACTATAGGATCATGAGGCCAAATAACACCACTAATAAATATTTGTTGGACCAAGGACTTCACAAAAGGATATGACTTTTCTGGGGGAACATCAACAGCTCAAAGGTATCATTAAGGAAACATGTGGTTGGCTATTAGATCTAGCTAAAACCATGTCCAACACATCTTTTTGATAAGAGAAAACTTTCAACAAATCAGAATGTTTAGTAACAAAAGTCTAGTTAAATAAATTTGATCAACCATTTAGTGCAATACTCTCTGCAGACATAAAAATGATATTGCAGAAGAAACTTTGTCCAAACAAAAATACATCTTAAAAAGTTTGGGGGAAAAACAGTACCACAACTTTCTAAACTATCTGTTCTGCAGAGAACGTTTTTGATGGTTGATAGTTAAAATATATGCCTACACAAATATTCTGAAAATATGGTAACTATTTAAAAAATATTAACAGCAGTTTTTGAATAAAACAAGAGGTGCTTTTTTAAAAAAAAATCTTTTCATTTAAATTTTGTGTTTACTCTAAAATGAACACTTATTACTTACATAATAAGAAGGTAATGAAAAAAAAGTAATAAAGAAAAAGGTCTGCATAAATTGCACGTAATTTAATAAAGAGAAACTATAGCTACTGCCTACCAGGCCCTGCATAGGGAGGCAGAGGGGATAGATCAATCCAGCTCTCCAAAGACTCATGATTCCACCAAAGGATACAAAGAGTGAGACACCAGATTTCCCAAGAGTAACAGTTTCTTAAAGCGGATGTCATGGGATATCTCAGAGCCCTTGTTCCGCCTCCTGTGTGTTTAACTTTCAGAATATGTCTGGGTGGGCAGAAATTCACCAGCTGTCACCTATGTAGGGACAGAGATAGTTTCAGATATGCCTTCGTTGCTTTATCTGTAATCAGCTGAGATCCTTCCAGACAACTACCTCTGAGCCTCCTGCCCGGTCTATTTACTGCTCTTCCTCTACCTATTCCAAACTTCACTCCCGTCACTGCCCGGGCGGGCCTCTGATCGAGTATCAGTTATCAGAGAGACCCTCTCTGAACTCTGGGTCTCACACAGTCACAAGCCACCCCAACCACACCACGCTCTTATTGTCTGCTTCATTTTTCTTCATAACATTTCCCACCATCTGGGGTGTGTTTGTGTGTGTGTGTGTGTGTGTGAGTGTGTGTGTGTGTGTGTGTGTGTGTGTGTGTGTGTGTGAGAGAGAGAGAGAGAGAGAGAGAGAGAGAGAGAGAGAGGGTAAAGGCTTTGTCTGTGTTGTTTATTGCCCTTGCTCAGGCATCTGGCACGTGGTAGGCACTTAAAACCATTTTTTGGTAAATGAATGAATGATTCTGATAGGTCAAGACTAAAATGAAATATATATTCTAACACCAAGATTCCTTTTAGATTCCTTTTAGGTGTTTAGGTAGTGTTGAGAAGGGCATAGAGAAAAGAAAAAAAAACAAGAAGAACTCCAACCCTGTCCCTGCTGAGGGTGAAATCTTTTCTTGCCTTCACTAGTGCGGTGTGCTAGGTAGCCTGGACTGCTGAGCTCCCTGAACTAGTACCCTGAGCATCATTCCCATGTGAGATAGCTGCACTGGATCTGATGCTGGTTTAGATCCATGCTGCGTGCTGCAGACCCCTCTCTACACGGTGTGTGGAGGTCCAGGAGGGGCTGCCCCCATCATTGTCCCCTCCATCATCTAAGTGAATGCACCCTATGCCCCTCAGATTGCATTTGAGATTTTTCATCAGTAGGCCCAAGTGGTAAGTGTAAACACATGGGAGTCATCAATGCAACCATCGATACTATTTAAATTAATGTTTATTGTTTCCATCCATGGGGGCAGCAGGCTCACATAGGATAATTGGTTTCAGTTCTCCGGCAACCCTGGATTTGATGCAGCCCTTTCTACCCTTGAGTCATCCTTCTTGCCAAATGGACCCCATCACTGTGCAGACCTTCCAAGTTGTGAGGGTCTTCCCCGTGTTGAACTTGTGCCACTCACTTTGCAACAAGTAACCCTTAAGTGACTCTCCCCGTAGCTGCAATGGCATTGTTGATTTATGATGTGACTTTAAGTGGCACAGCTGCCTAGAGAATTTATAGAATTTATAGCCAGATTGGCTTCCTCTGGAAAAACAATTTAAGGTGAAGTCCTTGAGAGCAGGAATCATTTTCGTTAATCTCTAATTCTCCTATAGGTAGCAACATAGTTGCCACATAGGATTCCATTCCATGATATTTGCTCGTTAAACGATTAACGGAGCGAGGATTCTAGCCATGGAGCATGTCTTTGAAATCCGAGGTGCTAGCCAGCTTCCCACATGGCATGACACTTCCCACTTCCCATTTTTTAATGACTCTTTAAATTCTTTATTGGTGTAACCTACAAGCCACAAGTGACACTGCGTGAGCTCCTGGAGCTCAGCCTGGTGGCCAGGTCCCGGCGTGAGGCTGCTCGGTGCGGCCCGGGCCCTGTGGGCTGGACGCGAGAAGAGGAGGTGAGAGCGGCACTCGGAGCGCCTGGCCTGCGGGGGAGAGACAGGGGCTGTGTGCCGCCGCGTCTCTACTGTACGCGTCTGACAACTGCAGGCACGGCAGCTGAGACGAGGTTAGGGCGAAGGCTGAGGCCGAAACACAGCGAAGCGACAGAGCGCAAGACAGAAATGGAGAAACAAGGACGGGTGTGGACCCGGCCGGCTGCTGGGCCAGGGATGCACAGGTGTCCGTCTAGAAGCAAGCTCTTGCAATGAAGGAGACCTACCTTGGAAATAGCTCACGCCTCCCACTTGCTAAATGGGCAGCCTATGGCATGGCACTCAGCCTCAGTTTCTCACTATGTCATCGGGATTAGGAGGATCCAATAAATTAATGTACATTAATGAGTTTTATAGGCAATAAAATAATATTCAAATCTATTGTGCTGTCAGTGTGTGGAAAAGAGACCACTTTCACTAACATAACCCAAACGGGTACTACCAATTCCTTATATAGGAAGCATATGGGGTTAAAATTGTGGTGTGTGCAGGCCGGCTTTAGAGAGCCGCTTGTGCACCTCTGTCCCAAATCTGCCTCCAGTGACCCAGCGAGGGCAGTTTGAACTTGCCCACAGGGAGAGTACTCGCACTGCAGAATTTGGCCAGTGCTACAAATCAGGAGCTCTTTCTTCTCCTCTGTGAGGGGTTATTAGACATTTACCAGCACACAACTGGACAAAATGGTTTTCTTTTTTCCACAGTTAATGTTAATTATCGTTCTCATATGTAGTGAGGACACGGTTTTCCTGTTTGTTTCACGCTGGCCCTTTCGGACACCAGCCTTCCCGTGGATTAGCAAAGCAATCAGCATTCACGAGAGGAATGGGAACGGGGGAAAAAAGTGCTCTAAATCTGAAGGCTGTGTCCATCCTTCTCAGATGGATTTAAATTCCAAGGTCTATATATTCTTCACTTCCATATGGTACCATGAGGTCTCGGTAAATATCACTCAATGGCGCTGATTTAGTAACAGCGTCTCTCTCTCTCTCTCTCTCTCTCTCTCTCACACACACACACACACACACACACACACACACACACACGTGCGCGCGCACACGCGCACACGCACACACACATAGACATCTACCATCTGCTGGACTTTGCATCTGGGTCAGTGGTTTCAGCCCATGCATAGTGTTGACACTAACCTCTAACCTGATCCGAACCCCGACTGTTGGAAGATGGGCAACACATTTACATTCTTAACAGTGGCATCAACCTATAAGCTGGTGAGAAAACCAAGTTTTCTGTCTGCCGGCCCCTCTCAGAGATGCGTTTCATTGCAGAAGAGGGTTCTGCACCTCCTGAGAGTGTGGGGCGGGGTGGGGAGGGGGCGGGGGCCGGTAGGAGCCACACCAAGTGTTAGGAACGCGCCCCCTCTCACCCACCCCGCGTGCACGGGGTCTGTGGTGACCTCACTCCCGTTTCTAGATTCGGCACCTGAAACGTTAACGTTAACTTCGACCAAGGTCCTGAAACTAGTAAAGCGTCTGCGCCCCGAGCCAGGGCTGTGGTTTTTCACAGCGAGGGAGACCTGCATGGGAAACAGTTGCCCTAGAGCAAAAAGTAAAGGGGAGATATAAAGACATTAGAGAACTCTGGGCTGATTTCTGACCTGCTCCCTTTCTGTCAGGGCATCCCAGGTTTTTTTTTTTTTCCTTCTGAATTTTGAGCAGCATAGCACTTAAACGATCATTTTGTTTCTCTCCCCCCCCTGCTCCCCAATCTAAACAACAAAAGAAGGAATTTAACCTCATATCCTCGCTCTGAAATTAGCTCTATTGTCAAAAGATGACAGCTGTATCCTGATTTCAAGAATTTCATGTTGGAATAAAACAGCGTTTCTGAAACCATTGTGTGACTTCAAACGGATCCGTAATGGCCCCTCAGCAAAGCATTTTCAGAAGACTTGGGTAAGTAAGATAAAAAGGCACCGTTTCTGAAGAGTTGCTTTTATGGGCTAGGTCAGAGTGCTCTTTCCATGTTGTTCATTCCCAGCTGAATTTCCTAATAGTCTATCTCCTCGGCTAACAGATGCCCGGCCTCATGTCGGAACCAGATCGTGCCACTGCTGAGATGCTCTCCAGCTCCTCTCGTATTGAGCCGCGTCCCTAGCAGATGGTGCAGTGCTGCAGGCATACTCCTTCCTGTTAATTACCAGCCTTCGCTACAGATGGAAATGTCAGTCAGCCTCACAGGTCCTGGTTCCTGCCATTGCCTCAGTCCCTAGCCCTCTACCTAGGCAAGATGCTGCCAACACACACCATGTGTTTTGTGACTGCTGACTAGGCAGGCAACAAAAAACAACTTACTTCATGAATATTCATGGAGGAATGTTTAAAGTTCTGTTCATCTGTGATGCTTATAGATCTGCTTAAAGGGGATTGCACCTTCCTAAGAACACTCTGCCCCTTGTTTTCCTAAGCTGAGGCTACTCCAGTTACCCAAGTGGGTTGCCATGGCAACGCAGAGAGGACCATTAAACATGGGACGTTTGGAGCCTTCTGTGGACACATCAATTTCTGACTAACGTTCTTCTCATACCTTTAAGTGTCACTTAATTATTCTTGTCCTGCCATAACAGACCAATAGTCACCAAGCTGAACTGATGAGCTAATAACTGTCGGTTTTTCATTAAACCCTGATTATCTCATTAGCACGTACATAGCCAATATGAATTCCTTCATCTTTCTTCGTATTTAAATATACCAAGTCAAGATAAACGAATATCAGTAGAGTTATTCTTTATTCATTAGGTCAAATTATTTTACTCCCTGTGGAAAAAACCCTTTGACAGTCAAAGATGGGTATACTTTCAGGTTTAGAGGAGAAAATGAGGGCTCAGGTCTTGAGAGTAGGGAATGGGAAGGAGAAGCAGGACCTTAACCAAGCATTTGATCGAAGGTAGTTTGGATACATTTATTTTAATTGTTCACCTTCTCTGGGATGTTTTGTTTACAGGTAAGACCACGCGTGGAGAAGGTCGCCACAGCTCTGCAATCTGTCCACCCACAGGACTTCCTCCTGCCATGACCTAACCCAGAGACAGCGACTGCAGGGCCAATATTAAATACCCCCAACAGGAGCGAAAGATTTTCAAACAGATGAGAAACCATCTTCCTGAAGACAAAATATTCAGCATACTGGGTGAGGAAACAGGCTTATGGGTGTGTAAAATTGAGAAGTAGCTTTCATGAGTCCTGGAAGATTTATTTATTTGCAAAATGTGAATTCATTTTTTTTTTCCCTTAGGGTATCTTTTGTTTAGGACTGAGGCTCCACGTCATGGGGTCTCTAGTGAGGGGATGGCTACCAGAGTCAACACTGGAACCTGAGAAGGGCAAATTGAAAGGTATGATTTTGGGGATCCCAGTGATAGTCATAAAGCTGAAGTCTACTTTCCTGGTTCCTTTTTAAGAAGCGTATGCTACTTGTGTGTTTTTAATCTTTACAAGAACAAGAAAGTATGTTTAGCTATTTTACTGACAGAGATGAGATCATTCTGAATGCCCCTCCTCTCATAAAAACCAAAGCTATGCTACATACATTTTATAAGTACCACATCTCCAGGGAGGATGGGGTGAAGATGGCAGGAGTGTAGCCAGAGCTCTCCATTCCCTGGTTCAAAATTCATTGTGATTGTATCTTGCAGGGAAGAATACATGCAGTGGTGTGCAGGTTAATGTTTAACAAGATCACTAAAAAAAAAAAAACAAAAAAACAAAAGAATTCTGGTACATATATGTGTATATGTAAATAGGTTCATTATAAACTTTACTTCTATAAAGGATGTATAGCACACACTTTACAAATAATAATAAAATATCAAATGCTCTTTATTATAATTATATAAAATGATTGATTCTTACAGAATGCTTTTATTGATTTTTGCCAAACTCTTGTATCTGTAGCCAACCTATGATTACAATTCAAGTATAATTTAAAAATTGAAACTGCATCCCTTACTACTCTTTTCTCATTAAATTTATTTTCAGTAAGTTCAATATGTGATCTTTTGTTAAACTATTTCTCATTCTCATACAAACTATCTTCATTAAACCAAAGCCCCTTTCAGCTTCATCACAATGTATGCCAGAATTTCACTAATTATTCAATGATGTGAGGGACTTTTTTGTCTAATTGGATAATAGTGTTCAAATACTGGAGGAATATATTTTTTTCTTTTTTTCCCCAGCCTCTATGTTTTGGTATTCCCAATGTAGTGGGGTTACATACACAACATGCTATTAGGTTTAACCTGCATTGTTAACATTTTCTCTATCACTGTCTTAAGTCCAGTCAATCAACAAAGCGATGCATCAAGTTCTGTTTGCCAATTTTGGTGGTATAAATATTTTGACCATGCCCAATTTCAAGCTACCAACATGATGTCCCTGAATGCAAATTTGGAAAAAGAAGTGTAATAGAACACTTGATTTTTAATAATGAAACCCTGTTTAACAACCACCTTACAAAACTGCTGAAAATTTAACAATAGGCTCTTGCAGGCTGGTACAAGTCAACTCAAGCACATCTGGTTGGAGCCCAATCTCTCCACTTTCCCCACCTGTCATCGCTTTTGCAACAAATGTATCATATCATAGGTGTGTGTGCTTACAAATATGTAAAATTAGATAACTTTGCAAAGTCTTACTTAAGTGGAGTTAATAAACTGTTGAATAAATTGAATTGCATGGAGGCACACTTAATGAGGCTAGTTAAAAACATGAAATACCAACACATGGAAAGTTTAATGACATTTGGACTGCTTTTTGCTTTGTGTCAAGGGACATTTAATAGGATAACATGGTTACCAAGGGGAGCAAGAACTTGTGTAAAGCCTTGTCAGGGTGGACAAAAGGCTTGGCCTGAATTCAGAAAAATATTTAAGATTAGAAGAGATGAAGAGGAAAAGGAGGATATTTCAATTAACTCAAAGAATACTTATCGATTGATTATTAGTCACCATAAACATTAAATTTTATACTATTAACAATCCTTAAAAAGATACACAATTATTCCAAAGAGTGCTTTCATATTTAAAGCAACTGGAGAGACCCAAGTAAACTTCATATATTTCTTATTTAAGAATTTTTAAAGTACTAAGTTCTAAAAAATGGCTCCTGAAAATTAACCACTAGATCTAAAAGCAAACAAAATATTTTCTTTATAGATCATATCTTTAAAGATTCTATAGGAAATAACAGCAATAAGACTTACATGAGTAAGCCAAAAATTGCTTGTAAGATTTTGAAGATGCTTGAAAATGAAGCATTTTTTTTTTTCCTGAATTTGGTCTTCAGAGAAGGAGAGAAAAGAAGAAGACTTGCAATTAATGGTCAAGATGATAATAGCTTGGCTACTGTTCATTTTTATTTGCAGACTGGCCCTTGTAGGAATTCTGTCCTTGACCAAAGACTACCCAGAAGGAAGGGGTTAAGGGCTGTTTCCCAGAGTAACCATGAAAAGACAAGTTAGCACTTTCATTTCTAAAAATGGGAAGGAAGAACTTACAGATATGTATAAAAAAAATATCATTTTTTGCCATAAAATGAGAAAAGAGGTCTATAATTCTGAATATAGAAATATTTAAACCTCTAAAGAGAAAAAATTTTTAAATTCACTGGAAAGTATTATAAATATGGAAATAAATGACTAAAAATGACCAAATTGGAAAATGTTCGATCTAGTTAGTAATGTAATTAAAATGCAATAAGATGCCATTTTCTCTTAAGAAATCAAGCCAAGGCCCTAGAAGTTATTATAGTATTCCCTCTTCAGATATAATGAGATAGATATACTCCTACACTGCTATGAATTGCTATTAATTTGTTTCTAGAAGTCAGTTAGACATATGTATCTAAAACCGTAACAGAAAAATGATTAAATCTACTCTGGTCCATCTGCCTGTCTGCCTGTTTGTCTATAGAACTAATTATCTAGATAAATTGGCACAGAAAGGATAAGGTTGACGGTGGTTATTACTAAGTAATGGATTAAAGGTGATTTGGACTCTCCATGTACATTTTTCTGTATTTTTCAAATTTTTTTTTACACTAAGCAACTTTTGCTCTCATAATTGGAAAAATTATCAAATTTAACTTAGAAAAGAAATATATTGCTTTTGAGGAAAGTAATTCTCAGATCCAGAAAGACCTAGAATTATAACTTGCTTTGGATCTCTATTCTCTGCAAAGCATGGGTTAAACATTTCTCAATCTGAGGTGTTCATTTCTGTGTCTTTTAAAGGGGATAATAACAGAATACTTATGGGATTGCCTTGAGGACTAGCTAGCCTACCTTACAGAGTTCTTGATGTGGGCATGGGCTTAGCATATAACCGCTTCCCTCCCCAATTCAACCCTCTCCGAGTGGTACCAGCGCTTGAAATCGGTAGACCAAAATCAGATCTTTCCCAGTCTTGTTAATTCAGTCAAAAAGCCTCCTCCGTGTGCTCTCAGCCCAGTGCGGGTCAAGCCAGTGGAATGCTAACCAGCCCTTTGAACACGGAAGCATCTTGTGTGAGCTCTTAGTGCTCTCCTAAGCATCTGCTAGGAAGGGTCACGCGCTTAGGTTTGCCAAAAATTATATCGTCCACAGTGTCTGCCTGGGGCGTTTAGGCAAAACTTGAAATAGATAACATTTTGGAAGCTCATTCCCCACCACTGTAACCCCAACGGATGTCAGTTTGGGGCCACGAAACTTAGCTGGAAAAGTGAGACCACACGGCTCGAAAGCACGGCAGTACCTCTGTCCACAGATGGCGCAGGCCCAAAAGACCTGTCCCAGGGACAGGAAGCAAAAGCAGAAAGCAGCAAAAATACGGCACAGATCCGAAAGAGGAAAAAGTGAGAAATCTGCGTCCAGCCATCAGAGGAAGCCGATGCTAGCCAGGCTGACTCGGGGGACAGCCACGGTGCCAGCTCCAAAGGCCACACGGCTCCTAACGAGGCCAGGCCGGCTGCCGCACGGAGGAGCCGGCCAGCGAGCCAAACTCCACCCAAGGACAGAGCGGCCTCAACAGCTGGTGAGTGAATTAACTTCAGGCAAACCGAGTGCACCCGGCGGAGGGACATTTGGAATCTTTCCCTTATGGGCAGAAAAAGAACAAAACAACTTAGGGAACAGAGCCACCATCGCCTCTTTATTTTAGTGTCCTTTCTCCAGGCAGGCTCCTCTGGGGTACAGGAAAGAAGCCGCGTGAGAGGGAAAAGCTTTGGGGCCGGAGGATCCGTGGATCTGGGACAGTCAGAGAGTTGAGACTGGGCTACAGGCGGACAGGAAGCCCGGCCAAGGGCAGGCCAGGCTTGCAGTTCAAAGCAGGGACTGAGACCGGTACTTTATCAGGGCAGTATCCCACCTTTCGTAGAAGACACCTTTGGCGGCAACGTGAGCTCTTAGGAAGCAGCTCCTCAGCATCTCTTATATCCCCAGCTCTTATCAAAATGCTGGGCCCTGGTGTTTGCACAGAAAATACTGTTGACTTGTTCCAGAGTGTCTCTCCTTCTAAGAGTTGCCTGTACATGTAGTGGGCTGTCCCCATGAGCCCTTGTCCCTCCGAAGGGCCCCACAGAGAGGGTGCAGGCTGATCCTGGAGGGACGGCAGAAGGGGTTCTTGCATCAAGGGGGAACCTGCCTCCAGAGGCTTCCGGGGGTCGGTGGGGGAAGCTGGCACCCTGCAGTTGGAGCACAGTCCTGCCACCAGGTGGCCGAATGCCTAAATCCCAAGGTGGGGTCTTTGCTCTCAAGAAACCTCTAAATAAGTGAATCGGCAAAATAATGTCACATGCGGCAAAGCCATTTTGACAGATGTCAAGGAGAGATGTGAGCATCTCAGAAGGACGGGCAGAATAAGAAAAAAGCACATGTTGTGAGAGAAAATAGCTCCTCTGATGAGAAAGAGACCAAGTCGAATGTGAGTGGGCAGACAGGAAGCAGAGGGAGCTAAGGCAGCGCCGGGCGTGGGCAGCTCCCTGCACGCCGCCGCCGGGCGGGTCATTCCGGGAAGCCCTGCCTCACCCTGGGCTGAGGTTAGCACCGTTCCTACGCAGCCCCGGGAGGCGACAGGTCTGGTGGCATTGCGTGCCCCTCCTTTTGTGACATTTTAAAAGTTGACACAGGGTTAAGTGTGCAAAAACCCTCTCAAGGTGGCACAACGTTCTTTGATATTTTTTTTAAAACATCAGCATGCTTACTTTGCCTTTTTTTTTCTTTCTCTCACATTTTGTTTATTCCTTTCTCAACCCCTTCTGTATTTAACAAGCAGTGGCCACCGTCTCTGTGCCACCTGTTGTGTTACGCCGTGTTTGGAATACACTGACAGCACCTGAAACTCGGAGAGAAAGAAAATTAAATCTGCAGTTAGAGTCCAGAGAGCTGCACGCAGGGCCGGGGGCCAGCCCGTGGGTTCGTGAAAGAAGCTCACTCTGGGAAGGAAGGTGCCAGGAGAGGCTTCCAGGTGCAGAGAACGTCCAGGTGATGCCCGGGGGTGGGTAGGGAAGTTGACAAGACGGAAGGAAAGGTAATAACGGGAAAGTGGCGTCAGGGACATTTCAAATAGGGGCAATAGCAGGTAAAAGGGGACTAAAAACCCCAGACATGTCTATGGGAATGCCAGAATGCATGTCCCACTTCTCACGGGGCGGGGGCCGGAGGTCAGTCTGGAAGACGTGCCAAGGATCAGACCTCGAAGACGGGCCAGTGGCTTTGAACTTCACCCTGACAACCCCGGAGCCCTGCTGGGCAGCTTTAAGCAGGGCAAGAGCAGCCACCTGACAGGTGCTGGTAACGTTCTGGAAAGACGGCCCTCACACTGTGGTAGGGAAGGAACAACCCTGGGCATTACGGCTGCAAGGAGCCAAGGAGCTCTTCGGGAAGCCTGCGGCTGCTGTGGCCAGACTGGACAAAGGTGGGGTCGAGAGCCACACAACAGGCGGAGCCCTCTGACCTGACCGTGGCGCCCTGGCCGAGCGTCAGAAGATGCAGGTGTTCTTGAGGGACCGCACAGAGGATGTGAAGGGGTCTAGATGGGTCCTCGGTGCAGGCTACCAGAGGGCCATTTTGACATCCATACGTGGAAAACGCAGGGCACAAACCGCTATGGGGAGGTGGTGTCCTCAGGTTTGTACCTCTGGAGTGTCCAGTGTCCCTGAACACCTGGCCCTGCGGATATCAGCTCCCTTCTCCACCCATGTCCTTTTCTTCTTCTCCTCTATCCACGTCTCCACTCCAGCTTCTCTGCCTCTGCACTCTCCTCTTTGTCTATGTTCTAATGGAGACTTGCTTAGACACAGACCCCTGAAAAGAAAGTTTCAGAGGAAGACATTCAAATTGGTACTTTAGGAAGTCACCTGGTGCAGACCAGCAAAAGGGGGAACAGCCAGACGGAAGCTCCACACCGGGGACAGGATCGACTTCTGGCGGACAGCCCCGGAATGGCTGAGGGGCTGTGCTAACTCACCTGGCTACTTTCCAGAAAGCGATTTTACCTACACAGGAGCCCGGGTGTCAGACAAAACAGGCTGGGACATCAGAAGGAAACTCCTTTTCCTGAAGTAGCTCGGGTTTCTGGCGTTGGCCCCTGCAGGAATGCATGGAGAACTCTCTCTAAAGAGTGCGTGGGCCTCTCTTTTTGAGCCCACCTAGATTTAGGAACTGTCCGATTTTTTAATCCCATGCAGGGGTCGGGGCTGGGGAAATCTTCCCCTAGGAATCTGACTCCTCCCAGTTGTTAGAGAGGAGAGAGCACTCAAGCCATGGATGGAATGATGAAGAAACAAGATGGGTGCTCTGCCTGGGCTCCTGCCATGGTCCCGTCTGTGCAGGATTTGTCCCAGCCTGCTGGGAACTCTTCTGTGACTCACAGATGAATGCACAAGGTCCCTGCATTGGGCACTGGGCCCCCCATGGGTCACCTGCCATCTTCCCTTGTCATGACCTCCCATCCCACAGTCTCAAGGCCTTGTGAAAATAAGAAAAAAGGGCATAGGACTTCCTGGTTGCAGCAAAGGGATGACCCTCTTTAAATGGGGGGAACATTCTCCCATGAAGAATCCTTCTCCCTGTGGGAAAGCATGGGAGCATTTCTCCCAGGTGCAATGTGAGTAGATTTTTTCTGTTGAGGAATGAGTTAGCCCTGGGACCTCTGTAGCCAGGGAGGGATCTCCTTTTGAAGATTCTAGAACGAGAGCAGGTAGCACAGGAAATAAATGCGCTGGTCTGGAATCCAGAGAAATGGGTTTCGGGCCTGACTCAAGTACTCGCCGCCGTTGGTGTGCCCTGGAATGAGTTATAAAGTGTCTCCACCCCTCCGTCATCTCCTCCCTGCGTTCAGCCCATGACAGGCCCTGGGGAAGAGTCATTAAGACAGCGGATGCGGCAGCTCTCGACGGTCACTGGCTGCATATCACTCAAATCTAATTCTGAAACTTTACATAGACAGCCAGTTCCCCTGACCAAACTTGATTACCCCTCCACCCCAGCTCTCGCTCTGGGAAATGTTCTTCCATTTCTACCCGTGGACTTGGTGGCCTTGCACATGCAAGCCCCCTCCCTCTGCCACACCTACAAAATCCCGACGCTGCAGAGGAATTTCCTAAGGTGAGCCTCCTGGGAAAGATGATTCTTTAGCCACAAACCCAGACGTTCTTCAGACCGACAGACACACGTGGGCGGCAGGAACACTGCAGGCGTCTGACCCCCAGCAGGGTCCAGGGAGCAGACGTCAGCCCTGCTGCGGACGCCCGGGCAGCGTCTGCTCTTCTGTGGGCTGCGATTGCCATTTCCGGCTAATGGACCCATCCTGTCCCCTCCGCTTGGGCACTGGAAAAGGGCTGAGCTCTTCTGTGCTTCCCTGTACATTTAAGTGTGTCTTAAACCATGAGAGGTCATTTGCCGCCAGTCCTGTTGGCTTTAATTCGTCTCCTGCCTTGGGCTGGGCGAGGGAAGTGGGAAAATGTGAGTGCTCATGCCGGGCCTGGCCTCCCGCGTTCCCCTTCCCCATTAAGCTTTGACACCGGACCATTTCTTCTCGGGAGGAGGGGGTTTCTATGGATCTTATAGAGAACTCACAATGGAAACTGCAATCAAACTTGTGTTTCTCTTTTCTCTTTCTTTCTTTTTTTTTTTTCCCCCTTGGGTGAGGGCCAAAATCATTTGACTGTTTCCTTTTTACCCTGATGGAACCAAACATGTTCTTTCAACATTATTCAGGCTATCACGTCCAAAGAGAAAGGAAAGCTCTACAAGGTTTTGAAAACGGTAGAGACATGATGCTCTATCAGCAGGAACAAAGATGCTCAGAACTTGCCAGGCGCTGTAAACTCTCACGGCACAAAGGAGAGACCCCAGACTCTGGGGCCAACACGATTCATGTCGAAATCCCATATCTACCTCTCCCAAGTTGCTTATCCTCTTTGAGGCCTGATTTCCTCATTGGTCAAATGGGAATGAAAATAGCTGCTTCATAGGATTTTCATGAGGATGACGTGTCCCTGGGACATCCCCCACATGGTTCTTCCAGCCTCCCTTCCTGCTACCGGATAAACCCAAAGGCTGGTCTGGCTGCAAGGCTCCTGAGTGGAGTCCTCCCCACGCCTGCTGGCTGCTCTCCCATCCCTCTGTGTCCCACTTAGGGTGTGTCTCCTCTGAGGACAACTCGGCTCACACTGTTCCCTAAATGCCACCAACCCTTCCCTTGTCTTCCACTCTGGCCATCGTTCTCACCGGGTGTCACCGCTCCCCCAGCTCTGGGGCTGCAGAGCCTCTGTGGCATCTCCTCCTGTCACAGCACTTTCTGGGTCACAACCATCTGTTCACACCCCTTCTCACCAAGCTGTGCACTATTGGAGGTCAGATATATATATATATATATATATATATATATATATATATATATATATCTTTATTCTGAGGCAAAAAACTCAGACAATTACTCATCAATACAAGCGTCAAAAAAAAAAAAAATTGATGCCCGTGGTCAAATAGGGTTAGTCTAGAGGGGTTCACTGTTCCTCCCCTAACATTCAGCGAGGTAGAGAAAGAACACGTGCAAGTTTACAACTTGAACTTGGAGACATCTTCTAAAGACTGAGTATTGAATGTGAGCTAGTATGTGAAAAGCGGCCTTTCTAGAACCATTCTGACTTCCTCAGCTATTCACACACGTGCTTCTACGCTCATTTAGTATTAACACCTGGACGAAGGGCAAAGCCTGTGAAACGCAACTCAGGAAGCTGAATGCAGACGTGGATTTGCGTGGGGAGCTGCTGCAGACGGGCCCGGGATTCCAGTCCCTCCTTCTGGTCCTCCCTCACACCCTGTCCCCATCTGGTGGCCTCTCCACAGGGTCTCCTCCCTTCCGCTCAGCACATCCTGCCTTCGTGGACACTCTGATAGCAGGTCTCTCACTTCTGTGAGATGAGAGGTCAGGGGATCCACACCCGAGAGAATGAAAGGACAGAAGGAAGAAAAAGCAATAAAGGAAGGAACTCGTGATCTCTAGTGTTCATTGTTTTTCTTGCTGAGATTATAAATTCAGTTCAAAGACTCTAAAGACTTTGTAAAATTTCATTTTAGGATGCTCTTAAACTGGGAATATTGGTCTACTTTTATTTTCAAGTCATCATTCTCATCCATGTAGTAATCCATTCACTTACTAATTCATCCAACAAGTATTTTATTTTATGTCCACTAAACGCCAGGCACTATTTTGGATGCCAGGAATAAAGCAGTGATCACAAACAAGACCCTACCTTTATGGAGCTTACTTTTCCGACCAGAGGAGACAGACAGCAAATGCAATAAAAGTAATCAAAATGACATTAAATGACTCAACGAAAACTTTTTTAAAAAGGTAATAAAAGAAACAGTGGAATTTTATAAAAGGCCTACAAGATTGGAGAGAGTGGGCCACGCAGGGTGAGGTCTAAGGCAGAGTGAGCGCCAGTGAGGTGTGAGGCGGGAGCACACCTGCACATTTAGGGGCCGGAGACGAGCCTGGCACACCTGGAGTTGAGGGAGCAGGAGGGAGGCAGGAAGGGAGGCCAGCCATGGGCCATTGAAAGGATTCCGGCTTTTACCCTGAATGTGATGGAAGCTGTTGGACAGACATCAGTAGCAAGTGACCTCACTTCAATCACTATATTTAAAAAGGATTACTCTGGCTGCTGGTGAGAAGACACAGTAGAGAGTCAGGGATATACATAAGGAGACTAATTAGGATGATATTTCAATAGTCAGGTAAGTGTTGACGGTGACCCAAACCAGGGGAGTAGCAGGGGACAGTAACAGTGGTCAGAGTTTGATGTGTTTTGAAGCTAGAGCCCACTGGATCTTCTGGGGAGCCGGACACGAGGTGCTAGAGAAACTGTGGTGTTTACCACACTGCCAGAGTCTGAACAAATGAAGGGTGGGGTTGCCAGGGCAGAGATGGTCCAAGCAGTGAGAAGTACAGCTTTAGTGGGAGGGTTAGTGGGGCCGAGGAGGAGTTCCATTTTGGACATTCTGTGTTAGAGATGTGTGAGGTTCCCACTAGACACCAGAGAGGTGGTGTGAAGAGGTGAGTTTGTGTGGTTCCAGAGGGAAAGAGGTCAGGGTTCGGGACAGACGGGGATGTATTTAAAGGAGGAATACTGGATGATGTCACCTGGGGACAAACAGAATGAACAGAAGTGGTCTGGGTGCTGAGTCCAGGGACGTCCCAAATTTGGAAGTTGGGGAAATGAGGAGGAACCAGCAAAGGACACTTAGACGGAAGGATCAATGAGAAGGAAGAGAGCAAAGGGTATGCACTATCTTGAAACCAGGTCGAAACAAATATTTTAAGGAGGAGAGAGTTATTAAACACATTAAATATTGTGTTTAATAAGTCAAGTATGATGAGGACTGACTGAGAATGGAGCATTAGATTTAACAGTGATTGATGACCTCGATAAGAGTTGTTCTGATGCATCTAGGGGCAAACATTGAGTAGAGTGTGTTCAAGAGAAAATCGTCAGAGCAGAAGTAGAAACAGAGAATTGAGCATAAGACTTTGAAGGGGTTTGGAATTCAAGGACAGCAAGAGACAAGGCTTTCCTTAAGGCATCAGTGACTTTTTCAATAGCCACAATATTATCGACTACACACTCACCATATATTTCTATATATTAATTCTTGCATGTAACTTTATTTCCTTATTTTATTAATGGCAAGCCCAAGGCTGACAGAGGCAAGGTGACTTGCCCAGAGCTTTCACACGGCAGCACCAAACCTCCAAGGGAACTTCTCTCACCATGTTCCAGGTTCTTTTCACCACGGCAGTGTGGTCCCAATGTCATGGATTTGCTATACTTACATACCATGCTTTATTTTATACTTCCCTTTAAATTACATTAAAATTGACTCACTTTCTTGATGTAGACCCATCCTGAGCAAAACTGTCCATAAGTGCACTATCCATAATGAATACATAATTATGGGCTAATTATGTATTAACTTCTAACATATATATTTAGTAATTATTAAAAATAACCATCTCTAGAATCACCAGTGGGGTACAGGATGGGTTGAAAGTACAGAACGAGGCATAGAGGAGAATTATTTGGAAGCTGTGATAAGAAAACTAAGGCGTTCAAGATCTGAACCTGGTTACTGGTAGCTGAAAAAGGAGAAAAGGCGATGAAACATGAGACGTTTTGAAATTAAGGCTCAAAAAATAAATAAGAGTTCAGGATGACGATGGTGCCTGCAGGTGACCGGGGGTGCTCTCAGGAGAGAGGAGAAGTCAAGTGAAGCTCGTTGACAAGGCTGCACGTCACTGTGCTCTGCAGACACGGCAGACATCATGTACCACAGGTGACTCTGGGCTAGTCTGAGTCATGTGGTCCGTAAGAGGAAGAGGCTACACTAGCGGATCACACACGTGCTGATGTCCACTTGCTTCTTCCCCCAGTAGAGGTACAAGTACATACACACACACACACACACACACACACACACACTCACATAAATATCTCTTCCCTCAGTTGGGGGCGGTGTGTGTGAAGGATAAATACAATTTTAGAGCCATACAAATTTTTTTACATCATACTGGGTAGTAGACATCTTTCAAGAGAAAATATTAACAGTAAAATTTTCCTTTGCCTCTTCTTGATAAGATCACATGAACTATTGAATAACTCATACTCAAATAATAACGGCCATTGAGTACACACTGTGACAGAAAGTACTGAAAGGTTCACCTGTTACTTTTTTGGCTTTATTTTCTCTGATGTAAAATTATAGCTCCCATTTCTCTGAGTGTTTAGTTATTGAGAAATCTCCTGAGTTTCGTCTTTATTTGCAAGGGCATACTGGCTTTCTTGTAATTATGCTTGTTAGAAAAGGAATATTCTTCTAAAACACCTAGACTATAGACAATGGCAAGAAGTATGAGGGGCCCTTCGAAATTATTTAGTATTCTGAAAATAGTTATGAATGCAGCAAATTTTTTGTTCTCCTGCATACACATTTCAAAGAAGTCATCTAGTCTCTTGCCTGCAAGTCCAAAACTTAAATTTTTTAAAGAGAAAATGAGGAACTGGCCCAGCTGGGGAGGTTTCACACAGTGATGACTTTCAGAAGGTGCTGGGTCCCAGCGAGTTCCTGTAGCTGGAAGATTGCTACCACGTGAAGCAGAGACAGAACCAGAAACGGAATCCAGGACAACCAATGCCATTTCTTCTGTTGTAGCTCTCTGTCTACTCCAACACTGACTTCTTCCTCCTCCCCTAAATTCCCAAATGGTCATTTTTATGACATAGGTGACACCCAGCACATGAAAAGGTGGCTGGAGAGATCACACAGCAAATGATAAAATGTTACTGAAAGAACTCCAAATCAACAAATGCTCCACAATCAAAACCTTTATACTATTGGCTAAAAGGAATTGGTTTCTAGAAACTTAGCAGGAGCTATGCCCAACAAAGCACGATGAAACTTGTGACCGTCAGGTACAGTGGAGGAGGACATCCCGTCTCATGTGCTATTGCTGGGTTCCTGAGAAAGAAAAAAAAAAAAACAGGGCAGGTGGTAGGAGTGTATGCCTCACAGTCAGGCAGGCTTGAGCCAAAATGCAGACATTTATTAGATTTGTGACTGTGGGAAAATCATTTAACTCCCTCGGGTTTTCACGTCTTCACCTTTAGGGCATGAGGACCTACTGACGTATTCACAGGGGACTGGCGTTTCCTTCCAGGTCAGATTAGGTGTCTTTATGCTAGGTCAGTACTTGGCTGAATAACAATTCACTTTAGGTTATTACTACGGTGTCACAAATGGAAATTAAGCTGATTTCATTGGCCTTATTCTTAAGAAACTTATCTATCATATAGTAGACGAAGTCCAGGGTGGCTCTATAACTAAGTCTGGCCGGAGGGTTGGGGAAGCCCCTGAGACACACAAATGGCTATGCGGGTTGGGAGGAAATCGGGCATGGCCACTGTCACATGGCACCCAAAAGTTAGGACAGCTGGTTACCTAGACAAGGCCTCAACTTGTGTGTCCAATAGATGTCACGGCTATCAAGCAAGCAATATGTGCATCAAATAGGTGGGAGAAGTTAGATATATTAAGAAATTTGAGAAATAAATTGATATTTGCATACTTTGTCAGGTGGTGGCCAGGCTGGGTGAAAACCCAACAGCAGACACTTGTACCTGGAGTGGCTAACAGCAAGAGGATGAGGGCTCCAGTCTTAGGGAGAACTGACCAGGACACATTCCTGGGGTGAGGACTCCCCATCCAGGACGGAGAAACAGGAGGGACTGGTTCTTGGAACAGGCTGACACCTTTGCTCTAACTCGGGCACTGGTCCCATGTGACCTGAAGGCAGGGCCCTGGCTGGGCTGAGGGCAGTCAGATGGATGGATGGGGCACAGGTACAAGTTTAAGAAATGCCAAAAACTCTCAGTGATCAACATAAATGATATTCTAATGCAATAGTTATAAAACTTAAGGCAAAGATCCAGGATGAACAGAATATGTGAGTGTTCACTAAAGACAGGATCGGCGTTAGTGACGTCCGTGTTGCCCCAGATGCCGGCAAGGCTCTGCACGGAACCTCTCCTGAAACTGCCTCTGCCCAGCCCCAGCTCAGGAAGGCAGCTCCCGGGACAGCAAACACAGCAGCTAAAATCCCTCATGGTCGTGCCTGTGTGAGGCTGAGCCTGGAGCTAGGGTATGGTGGCCCCAGCTTGGGGAACAGGAAGGTCGCAGGGGGACCAAGAAAAGTGAGTTTTACTCACTCAGGGCTGCTGCTTGTTTTTCTCTATGCTTCCAAATAATCAGTTCTATCAGTCGTTCCATACTTCCAGTGCTCATGGATAAACTTCCTGAACTATGGACTCCAAAGGTCTACGTTTGCCCCTTTATAAAAAAAAAAAAAAAAAAAAATGCATGAAAGAAAAGAAAACTCTTTGTGCAGTTCTGATCTTCTGCACCGTCTCCTTGATGTTTGCTGAAGGCTCTTCTGGCAGTTTATACACGAGCGAATGTTTTCACCCCTGGAGTCTTAAACTCGAGTCGGACAGCTCATGCTCTCTCCTCTTGTCTCCTCACTTGTCTTGAGTTCTGTGTAGCCCACACTAGGTTCTTCCTTCCCTTTTCCCTTCCTTCCCCTTTAAAATGAAAATTCTAGTTCTCATTTTAAAAGGTAAAAAGTTAAAAGATGAGAAATTGTATGGCTATAGTTGGGAGTAGTTAAAATTTTTCCATATAACCCCAGGCAGTAAGCATGTATATATCTAATATATGTATATATACAGATAATATTTTCACAGGGTGTGTGTGTGTGTGTGTGTGTGTGTGGTGTATTTCTTTTGAATTTCTAACCTGTTGGAAACATAAGTGTCTGTAAAGACATTAAAAATATGAAAAATATCAGATTGGGTTTGGAGAATGTGATCATTGTGGGATGGCTTTTTCAGACTAATAAACTTATGTGTGATGTGTGTGTGTGTGTGTATGTGTGTGTGTAGTTCTCTGAATTTCCAACCTGTTGGAATAATAAATGTCTGTAAAAACATGCAAAAAATATGGAAAATATTGGATTGGGTGTGTGTGTGTGTGTATTTAAGAGAGAGAGAGAGAGAGAGAGAATTTGAAGGTACCGGAGGCTGAACAACAGCAGGCAGAAATGGGAAGATCTTCCCCGCCTGACAGAAGAGAAGCACTCCCTGGAGGAGAACCATGTGCACAAGGCACAGAGTGTCCCCGAGGACACTATGTCCCCTGGGGACACTCACAGTTCTCACAGCGCAGAAGCTTGGACTCAGGCAGAAAGTTGCGGTCTTTGTGGCTTGAGTTGTCTGAGGAATGGAGTTTGGTGCTGCCAGAGAGTTTAGAATCAAATGTACGCTGTAAATCTATGCATTGCACTACATGTAAAGTTTACCTCAGTTAAAAGGAAACTAAAATTTAAACCTGGATCTGTTTGATATGACATGATGTTCACAAGTGATATGAAAGTTCTCTGAGCCTCAGTTTCCTCATCTGAAAACACAACGAGCCCTATTTATTGAGAACCTGCCTTGTGCCAGACCCGCTCTTAGCAGCTTCTCAAACTCTCACTCTAAAACTCACAATAATCCCCCAGGAAAAGCTGAATTCGTTTTCTTGGCCAAGGTCAGGTAGGTCTGGTGGTTACCTCCTTGTTGGGAAGACCAAATTGAGAAGTGCGTTGTAAGCTGGTAAAGGCATTCTGTGATTTTTTGTCGTCCTTACTTCTCGAGGGGACCATTCCTATTCCCAGTCAAGAAGACAAAACCCTTCATCCCGGGCATCAGCAAAAGCCAGTGTCTTGGCCAGCACTCCTCAGTCTGGAAGCTTCCTGGCTTGGCAAGTCTGTCCCGTGCCGACCCGTGTGTGGTTTCCACCCTTTGTGTGCGAAGGTGCAGGATGAGGTGACAACTCTGGGACTCTCCACGCTTCTGCCCTCGTTTCAAGGGTTTGACACTCCGAAAACTGGAAAGAGTGGAGCCAGCAGCTGGAGAGAAGTGAAGATGCATTTGCAAGATGCTGCGTGTGGTGTTTTTCTTCCCTTTCCCCTAAATGCAGAGAGAGTGCAGTGTGACTAATTACACCAAAGAGGAAAGCAGAAGCTCTCAAGTTAAAGTATTTTGGTAATCATGTTTACTGCGGGTAAAGTACGTCTGCATTAAATAAGTCAAAACACAGTGCGCAAAATTTGGAAAGATTCCTTGAGCACTGCAAGGACGGAGTTAGATGTAGAAATGATATAATGTCCAAGTCGAAACACTATGAGAGAAGATAAACCATCTGCTTCAACTAACTCAGATCCACTTGAAAATGCTAATCGTATGGCAGGAGGATGATTAAACTACATTAAAAAAAAAAAAAAAACTTTTGCAGTAAGAGCTGTACTGCATTGTTCAGCAAGATTGGGCTGCCCACAGATGGAAGGAATGCTATTGCCTAAATGGGGTGACCACTGGGATCTTAGCTTGCCACAGGTTCTCAAACACCGTATTGATCACTCAGGCTCTGCTCTGCCGTTCGTATCTTTGCTGATAATCCACAAAAGGTAATTAGCTTGTCTGAAGTCCTGCAAGTGTTTAATAAGAGATTCAGAATCAAGATTCTGGTTTCCCCACTCTGGATTTAGTGCCTATACACCACCTCTGTTGGAGGCGGCTTGAGTCCCACATTGATAGCAAGCTACCAACCAAGCATTACGCAGGCGCGGAGACAGGTGCGGTAGCTGGAAGACACCTGCTCGAGTTCCCTGCGGTGGTGCAGATCCCAGCTCTTCATTTTACCGGCAAAGCAACTATGGGTAAGAGAAGGAGTCATTGTTTATCCACCACAAAGCCATGAAATGGAAAAATGCAACACACACACACACACACACACGCACACGCACACGCACACGCTCGTTCACGCAGACATCCTGCTCTTAAATGGGAATAGACGAAGCTCTTGGCACAGGCTTCAATACAGGGCACGACTTTCCATTTCAGTGTCAATGATGGAAATGTCACTGATAACACGATGATAAGGTAATTACCACGATGCGTTTCTGAGAGCTCCCTGTGCCACTGCTAAGCACTTTACATATATTGTGTCACTTAATCCTTTCCAAAGCCGGAGGCTGTGTACTAGTGTGCTAGGGCTGCCACAGCAAAGCGCCACCAACTGGGGGGGCCGAACCAACAGAAATCCATTGTCTGGTCCTTCTGGAGGGCAGAAGCCCAAGTTCACGGCCTCAGCAGGGTTGGCTCCTTCCGAGGGCTGGAAGGAAAGGGTCTCCTCCCGGCCTCTCTGCTTGCCTTGTTGATGGCCTGAGTCCTCTTTGCATGCCTGCTTCAAATCTCCCTTCTTCACAAAGACATATTGGTCTATATAACCCACCCTAATGACTTCAATTTGACTGGGTCACCTCTGAAACCTTATCTCTCAATATGGTCACATGCTGGGGATTAGGGCTCCAACGCGTGACTTCTGTGGGTGCGATTCAGCCATTCCAGGCTGTGGGGTATCGTTACTCTCGTTCCCATCCTGGTGAGATCCTCCCATCTTGGTGAGGTCACTGAGGCGCAGGGGAGGTGATTCCTGTGCTCAGCATATTAAAGCTAATAGGGGGCAGGACCTGTGTGAAGCCACGGGATCGAATGGAAAGACTTTGCTTTTCTTCCTAAAAATAGGACGTTTGTTTGCTCCCGTGTGAGGCCAGGCCAGGCTGCCAGAAAAGGTCCCAGTCTCCAAACAGTTCCTGAAAAGCATTCTCTCCTAGGTGACTCCGTTAGGAATCACTTCTCCTTGAAGAGGTAGGAAGAAGGTGTTGGAAGTCTCCACCACGTTTTCCCCGGGCCCTGCGCGGGCCCCACCTGCGCTCCCTCCTGCCCCTGGAGCTGAACGCACCCTGCCCCTTGCGGTCCCGCGTGTGCGCTAATGTTCTGAGTCTCGGACGCCCCCATCAGTGTCGGAATAAAAAGCTGGCACAGGAAGCCAAGAGAATATTCTGTCCTCAACTTGGGGGAACTAATGCCTGAACCACGGACCGTCCCCCCAGGCAGGAGATCTCAACTGACAGGGCAGATTCCTCACGGGCGGGAGGGGTCAGGGAGGGGAGAGGCTGCCACTGGAAGAGAGAAAGCTCGAGGGGGGAGGAGCAGAGCCAGCAGGGAGACCTTGAGCTGAAATCCGAGAAAGCAGTAACGCTGGAGAAAGACAGAGCCGAGGAGGCTGGTTAGAAAGAAAACACAGAACTAAAAATTCAGCAGGAGTCGTTAAGGCAAACTATGCCTGGTTATAATACCTTTTCCCAGAGATTTCAGTGCAGTTAGTCCTGAGTGAAAGTTACTTCCTGGTGCGAGTCGTTTTCCTGTGAATTCCACTGGGGATGCAAGGCCAGGTAAAGCAGACAGATGAGCCAAGGTGTGTCTCGCGGGAGGAGTGGGAAGCCACGTGCACACAGTGGCCAGAGACGGACAGGGCTGGGAGTGGGTTCTGGCTGGGCTCACGTACCCCCTTCTCAGGCCCTGGGAGAGCAAGTGAACCCCCAGAGTCAGTCTCCATATCTGTAATGCGCATATCCTGACGGAGTCCTAGTGAGCAGTGACAATTCCACGAGATAATACACGAGAAAGTGCGTGCGTGAGCTTTGCCTTCATAGCATGCTCAACAAATGCTTTCCAGTAATGAGAGGTCACTGTGGAGTGAGGCAGTGGTACCTGGGGGACGGGGCTTCTGTTGGTGATCCTGCTTCTAGGACCCAGAGAGAGAATACGTACTTATCATGAAAGACATCTAATGAAGGGCTGGGCCATGAAATAGAGAAATAAACCCCAAATCATACCATTGTAAGGAAAAAAGTCTAGAAGACTAGGGTTCCCACGAGACTGGTATTGCGAGTGGACAACCAGCAGTGACGCAGAGCTGCTGCACAGCCCACAGAACAACTGTGCGCTCCGGGGGGAGAAATAAATAGTGAATCCTTGAGAACAATGAAGAGGAGAACAGCATGAGAAATCTTGGTGGGTGTGACTTTTGTTCACTCCCATAGTGGGATGTGCAGGTGTTAAGCTGCTGGGATTGCCTTGGCTGCAATCCCTGGTCTTTGTGTCCATTTAATTCTCCCAACATTCACATGAGCAAATTATTCTCCCATTTTTCAAATGAGAAGAGCCTCATGAAGGTACAGCTAGTTAACAGCCGAGTCGGGATTTAACAAAAACTAGCACTTACCTAGCACTGACTCTAGGTCAGACGTGGTTCTAAGCACTTCAGAGACCCTCACTCGGTCTGCACAGAACCCCGTGTGGTAGGCGGGGGCGGCTGCTCCCGGCACTAGCTCACAGACGAGGAGCCAGAGGAGTGGACGGGTTGAGTCAGGATCAGAGGCGTTAAGGGTGGCTGGGACGCTGCCCAGGAAGTCTGCCTCCACGGTGCTCGACCACTCTGCTAGTTTGCTAGGACTGCCGTAGAAAGTTCCACACACTGAGTGGCTTGAAACAACCGAAATTTATTGTCTCACAGTTACGAAGGCTCAAAGCCCGAGATCAGGGTGCTGGCAGGGTAGGTTTCACTCTGAGGCCTCTCTCCTCATCTCCCGGGTGACCATCTTCTCCCTGTGTCTTCTTCTTATGGTCCCTCCCCACGCCCCACCCCCGTGTCTGTCCCTGTACCAATCTCCTCTCCCTATGAGGAGACCAGTCCCATTGGATTAGGGCCTATCCCAGGCATCTCATTTCACCTTAATTAATCCTTCAAAGACTCAATCCCCAGATATACTCACGTTCGGGGGTACATGTGAATTTTAGGGGACACGGCTCAGCCCATAACAACTGCTATACCAGACAGCCTCCTTCTCCACTTGCACTGTCTCCAACCCCAGGCCTGTTGTTTTGCTTTCTAGCGAGGTCTTGGCCCTGGGTCTAATGCCCACGTCTGTGGCCTGGTATATCCTAGGTTGATCTATGGACATTGAACGTATCAGACGAAGAGGCTTAACGTGCTCCAGGAGTTCTCACTCCAGACTTTAGGTAGCATTAGGCACCTACGGACTAATCTTGAGAGTCGTCTTTTCCCCAAAGTCACCATTCCTTATTTATGAACTGAGGAAAATTGTGTTACCAGACTGAGACAGTTGGAGAAGGACAAAGGTAGAGACGGAAGTCAGATATGTTTACTCTGCAGTTGGAATTATAAAAATATACAGTTTCCTATGGGAAAATATCTGTTATAACATTAAGACAAAATGGTGAAATAAAAATTATAAACATGACCGTGCTTAAAAATAGAACTATAAATAATAAAATAAAAGCCGGGCAGGAAGTAAATAAAATTGTTTACATTGGTTGTCTAAGAGCCATGGTAATCGGAGTGATTTTTCTTCTTTCTCCTTATGAAAAGAGAGTGTATTTTTATGAGTACTTACTATTTTAGAGTAAAAAAAAAAAAAAAAAAAAAAGAAGCTAAGGTTTCTTAAGAGTGATAGTCTTATAATTAAACTTCTTTTTAAACTGAAGTGTCTTAGAATGAATGACACCTACCATCCTAGAACAAGGCAAATTACACATCTTTTTTAAATATTTTTTTTTTTTAGAGACAGGGTCTCTGTTTCTCAGCCTGGAGTCCAGTGGCCTGATTATAGCTCACTGTAACCTCAAACTCCTGGGATCAAGTGATCCACTGGCCTCAGCTTCCTGTAGCTAGGACTACAGGTGTGCACCGCCATGCTTGGCTAATTTTTTTTCTATTTTTAGAAACAGGGTCTTGCTATATTACCCAGGCTGGTCTTGAACACCTGGCCTCAAGCAACCCTCCCACCTTGGCCTCCCAAAATTCAGGGATTGCAGGTGTGAGCCACCTCATCTAGCCCACATCTCTAATAAACATATATATGATAGCTTGAAATATCTTGTCAAAGAACTCTCACAAAAACTCAATTACATGATTTCAAGAGTACCTTATCCAGTAAGTGAAAAACTAATTCATATCATAATCGGACATAAGAAGATTAAGAACCAGAGAGATGAGGGGGCTGGCAGGCAGGGAGTGGCAAGTCCTCGGTGGCCATGAAGTCTCCTTCCTTCTGGTTTCCTCTATGCTTTGGTGCCAAGAGTACGTTTCTAACAGGAAAGACCTGAACGCCCCTTTAAAATGCAGGGTTAATTGCAAATAGGACAGATTTCTATAAATGATTGCTTCCAGTTGTATAAACGGTAGCTTAGAACTTCATTTTTAGTATACATATTTAACAATTTTAACATATTTAACATCCTATTTTAACATACTGGAAGTGACCAATGTACGCATTTGTACTACCAGGCTAACCTATTTTAAAATAGATAGGGACTTTGTTTTGCATGCATTCCATGAACATATCTAAATTCATGTCAGAGATAAAACTGAAGATAATGACCCTACCTCTGCACGGTCCTTTCAGAAGATTCAGATCTCTGCAAGGGTCCACGCCTAGCTGAAATCCAGTTGTGTCTGGGACGCTATTACAACTTATGCCAGGGCAAGGCACAGGCACGCCTGAAGAGCTCAGGCTCTCATCCCAGTTTTATTACAATGCATGTGCTAAGAGACCATATGACACGCCCCTGCGTGATTATGTTTTATTATAGATATTTTGGGGGCTTAAGTGATTTCTTTTTGTTTTATTTTAGTGTTTTTTTTTAGTTTGGTTTGATTAGTTTTGTGACTTGTCTAGCTTTTAAATTTATGATTTGGCTATGAGAATAGATATTGTAGTTTGGCTATAAAGGAGGTTAGATATTACTGACGATTGGTTTAATTTTTAAACAAAATTTTTCTCATTTATATTATAAGCTTTGGCAATAGATTCATAATTAAGTCCTGAGAATGCAAGGCAAACAAAAAGTATTTACAACCACATGTCTGTATAAATCAATATATTTAACCTCATATGGACATAACAAAATATCAGGATAAACGAAATGCTAACAATCAGATCAAACTATCATCTACAATTCACATTTCAATTAAGCCAAAAATAGCCTCATTTTGTCACTAGCTGATATTCTAATAAGAAAATATTATAAACTTGAGCTTATAAAACACATTTCTATTAAGAAATATTGATTTCATCTTTCATCAGCTTTACATGCTACAGATAAATCTAATAGCTCATTAGCTCATTAGGAAAATAGGATCCTCTTTTTTCAAAGTTTAAAAAATATTAAAGTAGACCAATATGGGACCAAGGGTAGCTATCATAATCTGTGTGTTTTTTCAATACTAAAAGCAGAAATTGCTGGTGTTATAACACCGTGTTCATAGCTTCCCAGAATTCGTGTTCTAGTTAATCATTATTTTAGCCTTTCTCATGTTCCATGAGTTATTTCAAACTGAACTAGGATTTTGGGTTTTCCCTGGGAAATAACCATGTACTCACAGCTTCTGATGTTATTCATCACAGTGATGATCACAGCATGACAGAGATCACCAAGGCTACCTGACCAAGGTCAACTTAAATGAAATTCTGATCTCCTGCAAGCCAGTTTATAGGGAATTTTTACTACTTTCTAGCTTTCACTTTCAAGATATCATAGAAAGTCAAACTAAAATCTAAAGGTTATATAACATTTATAATACAGAGAAATGACGTTAGTTTTCCATTACACAGTCGTTGTATTCCCAATAGATATCGATGAAGACAGTATTTCCCTAAGGGAAATCTTGGGAATTCGGGTGTCTCTTTTGGTCATGATGTTTAGCAGTTGGGTTTATTGACATTTGATAGGCCAGGACCACGAATGCTGGATACCTTCTAATTCATGGGACAATTATGTACTGTGAACACTTAACTCTATTCTGTGAAACTTTCAAATCCCTCACCTGATATTCGAAAACTTGGAAAATTATTTGAGTCTAGAATCTAATCCTATGATACAAATATAAACACACAGTTCTCTTTGCACAGTTTTAATACCTATTGATTTTCTAAGAATACAACAGCTTTGTAATTTAAGGGGACAAAATCTTTTGCTTTTTGGGGGGGGAAATTCACCAGTAGTCACACATCTGAAAAATCACAACATCGCTGCAACACTGTGGTGGCATTTAAGGGACCCCTACAACACCTGTGTCACCTGCAACTGTAGCCGTCACCTTCACAGCAGCTCTGGGGACAGTCGCAGGCATCTGCCTACTTCTTGACATGAACTAGGGTCGGAGCATTATATGCATCCATATGCTTATTATTACATATTATTTTCCTTTTCTCTCTCCTTAACATTATAGTTAGGATAAATAGAGAGTTCTATACAGTTACATACTGACTTCTAACTTCAAACACAGAAACGCACAGTGTGGAGTTAAGCACACTCTTCGGTTCACCGTTCATTGTCATCACCGGTCCATTCTAGCTTCTCTTGTTTGTCATTTGCTCCCTTTTATACACATAATACATCCCCACCCCCTTTGAAGCCACTTTAATATTATATGATGAGTGTCATTGTTTTTCTAAATGGTACGATTGACGTGATTATCACTGTGTCGCATCTGTCCCCCTTCCTCCTCTCTTGTCATTAAGCTCCGCGTTGTTAAGATCCGACTCCAGGGAGGCCATGGTGCATCAGAGGCCCCACGCCCCGCCCTCACTGCCGCCCGCTACCCCACAGTGTCCGTCCGTCTGCAGCCGAGCCACCCCTCCCAGGAGGACACGGGCCGTGCCCAGCCCCTGCCTTCCCTGGTAGTGTTTCCCCTGCACCCTGTGCACGTCCTCTTATGCACACGTGGAAGAATTTCTGCGGGATATACGCATAGGAAAGGAATTGCCGGAGTGGTGAGAGGCAGCTGCGCTTAAGCTGATTAATTAGCGTCAGGTCGAGCTTCGGAATGGCTGCACCGTCCACAGCCCCACTAGAGAACGTGTTCCTATATCCTGCATGGCTGCAGCATTTGATAGTATCCTATTTTACAGACTTTGGGGCTTCTTGCTCCCATAATAGGCTTAAAGCAGTAACTATTTGTATTTATTTTTCTGATGATTAATGACTGAAAAGTCTCTTCATAGCTTATTAGCAGTTTCTTTAATAATTCAGATAGTAATCTCTTGCCAATTTTAGACATTTACCTTATTGACTCCCTTCCTATCTTGGACAAAAAAAAACCTCTTAATTTTGAGGTAGCTCAATTAATCAATTTTCGGCCTCATATTTAGTGCTCTGGAAATTGTTGTAAGTCCTTAGCTCCCTTTGATCACATAGATATGTCCTTCCATTTTAAGCTAACGTTGTGGCTTTACCATTGACACGTGGGTTGTGCAGCACCTGGCTGGGAGCAGCAGTCCTGGTGTCCCCACCCCTTCACAGCCCCGGCTCCTTCGTCCCGTCCCTCTGTCCCTGTGCCAACGTCACCCTGCTGGCATCGTGGTAGCTTTGCGGGACATCTTAGCGGCTGGCCCACGACGGTGAGCATTTGCACGAAAGTGACCCGAGTACAAATGAGGCACACTTGAAAGAGTTGAGTCCCTGTGAACTGTGCAGATGGAGCCGGTGTGTCCTGTTCCCCTGGAGCCCTCTCTGAGCTCCACAGCAGCCTGTCCCAGGCCGGACAGTTCAAGCACTAGGCAAGCTGAGGGCCCTGGGCCAAAGGGACTGGGCAGCAGCTCTCAAGAGTGGCCCCCAGGTACGTAGCGTGCTCTGTCTCTGAGCCGCCGCTGCTGTACTGCTGGTGTGACACGCAAAAGAGAGACCGACATGGGTGATCTCAGCTCCCTGGGGTCACCTCCAAGGAACTAAACAAAAGAGTCACCCTAAGCCTTTGCATCAGACTTCCCCTGTCCCTCTGCTTGCCCTCTCCGCCGTGCTGTTACTCACCCACGGCTGCGGGAGGCAGGCGCACGCAGGTGCACAGCTCGCTACTTCTTGCTCATCCCACACTAGGGCCCCTCTCTCACTGCCGAGTGGGAGTCATAAGGCTCAGCCCTCCAGATGCCTGTATAACCTGGAAGCCCAAGAAAGTTCATACCCCGGGGGGCAGCCCATAAGCCCAGGAGGACGGAGGACAGTCCGTGCACGCATCTTCACCCAAGCCTGGCGCTGTGCAGGTTCCCCAGCAGTCAGTGGTGGGACGGACGCCCCAGTGCACCTCTGCCTCCTTCCTGTACCACTGTCTCCTGATCCCGCTTTCCAAAATACGCTACCTGCGTCCACACCCTGTCTGAAGCTCTGCATGTGGGGTCCACTGGCTGAGAGAGAGCAGCCCCCAAGTTCTGACCTCCACATTTCTTACGTAGCCTTGGCCCCTGGCTGATCTGCTGACCTGTCCCCCAGGTCACATAACCCAACTCTAACATACAATTGTCACTATGCAGCCTACATGACACCCATGTTGGTACCGAGGGTCCAACAGTGCCAGCGGAGCCTCTTCATAGCCAAGCGGCTCTCATTTCAGTGTGGAAGACAGGCCAGTGGGCAGTCACAGTGGGAAGGAATCCTTCACTGTACAATTCAGTGAAGATCACGCTCTTTCGTCCTGAGCAACGGTAACTTCCAGTGGTTTCTATGTGCAGAGAGAGATTTACCCGAGGCTGTCTGTAAACTAATCAGTTACTATGGAAACAGAACATCAGGCCCGGGTCTGTACTCAGATAGTCCCCATCCAGGAAGGGGTGCGGTCAGTGCGGTCAGTGTCCCCTCAGGTGCCCACAGCAGGCACTGGTGACAGAACGTGGGGACTCTTGTCCACTGAAGTGCAAGGACCTCAATCCGCATCCTTCTCATTAGAGCAGACAAGAAGCCTCTATCAACAGTCGCGTTTCGCCTTCACGATAAAGCCTAGTTGCCTGGTAGAAACTCATCGTCACGCTGGTGGGCAGACAGGTCCAGAAGGAGAGAGGACTTTCCTAAAGCAAACTCGCAAATCTGCAGCAGAGCCCGAACAGGAGCCTGTGCCTACTGGTACAGACTTCTTTCCTCATTTGTTTCCTCGCTTGCTCATTCCTTCATGCAATGCTCTTTCCCCATCGGGTGGTCAATTGATTGCCTGATCCGATCATTCATTCATTCATATCTTTATCAAGGAAAAAACCCTCATCAGACAATGAGACCAGAGGACACATTTCAGTTGAACACAAAAGTCACAGACCCATAAACACATCTGTGTTACTCCTACTACAATGTGAGCTTCTTGAGTGCAGGGACCATGTCCTAGTGGCTGCTACGTCTCCCCAGCTACCATGGCCCCACCAATGCCACCCTCTTGTCATTTCTTGTCCTAAATCAAGAGTTGGACCCCAGGACCTCTGAAAAGCCCTGTAGTGTGGAGAAGAGCTTGCAAATCCCTATGCAACATGCTTGTGTGGGCCAAGTTTCCAATAAGAAATGAGAGCCACTCTGTTTCTCAGAGGATGTCAATACAGGAAGTTGACACAGGCCAAGGGAGGACGGGAAATCCCAGTGATCAGGTGCAGGGTGGAGGAGTGAAGGGAAGAGGTGGTGTTGTGGGAGCCCACGGGTCAGGGCATCTGGTGAAAATTCAGCTCATGGAGGAGGTCTCCGGTAAGGAGGAGCCACCACCATGGAGTGTCCCCACCTTAGGAGAAAAGAGAGAGCCTGGCTTCTCCCTGCCTCCCACCTTCAGGTTCCCCACCTGGGCTTCAGCCCACAGGGGCCAGCCCTCCTGGGAGTCACAGCAGGGCTGGGGAAGAGCAGGCGAGGGGTCTGCAGGCAAACAGCTCGGTCCCGCCCAGTCTGATGGCCTGGACCTTTCTAATCAGGCCTACAGCAGACCCAGGATCCGGAGTTCGTGGCTCAGTAAGACAAGTACCTGTCATCTTGGAAGAGATGCCAAGAATATATGATTCCAGGCTCTTAATTTTTTTGAGTTTGCCAAACAGATGCAAATATGCTGTTCTAGACAGTGCGAGAATATCCAAGGCACGTGCCTACACAATGGAGGAAAATAAATATTTGTATAAAAGAACAGATTTGGGTTTATAATCTTAAAAGGAAATTTTCTCATCGAGTAAAAATATAGGCTAACATATGTTATTAGGAAACAATGCACCTTTATTTAGCTCAGTGTCCTCCAAACAAAGTCTGGTTTCTCATGCATACAACCATTCTAAATCTACCTCTCAAGGGTGCCGTGACAAAGTGGGCGGGATCTGAGAAAGAAGGAATGTGAGAGGGGCTTCCAAAGCAACACAGCAGCTGGTGAAGGAAATGTATATACGGCAGCTGGAAAGCAGGAAACTGAGATGACACGAAGGTCATACCGCTTAGAGATGTCAAACGGTTAACATGTAGTCACACCAGTTGGACTCACGTAATTTCACTGGGACAGAGAGAACGACAAAGCTATATTGGAGCGGTAGAAAGGAGAACTGAATAAAAGTGGGCTAGAGGAGCACCTACACACGTGCATAGACCCACACATTTTCCCTCCCTCTCTCTCTCTCTCTCTCTCTCTCTCTATATATATATATATATATATATATATATGTATATATATATTTTAAATTTATCATATCCGTACATATATTAAAAACATGTATTAAAGCGCCTGCTTTGTAGCAGATTCAACAGTAGATGAATTATGCAACTTAAACTATTCCTTTACAAACATATGACATACCTTCCTCATGGAGATATTACAAATAGGAAACTTAGTTACTTGGCATTTCACTATAGGTTAAGCTAATTATGTACCATAAAGTAGAAAAGCTATAACATCCATTTTAGTATTAATTGCTATTGGGCTAATCCGCCAAAAATAAGGACACTGAAAAGCCACTTATGTCGGGAATTGAAAACACTCTAATATTCTAGAGTTTTTTACTTAAACATTTATTAAGACTACATGCCAAACATTGTGCGAAGAGATCTTAAACATATTATCTGAGTTAACTCAACAACCTCCAAAATAAGTACTATTTTTTTTTCAAATAGCAAATAGGATAACTAGATTGTTTCAAGCTCTCCCAAAGCCCCCCAGCCAGGAGCTGACAGAGCTGGAGTGTGGACCAGCCATTCGACTACACATCCGGTGGTCTCTGCATCATCCCACACTGCCAAATTTCTGATCCAGCCCCTTCCCCACGAGCCGAGACCCTGCACAGCTTTGAGCTGCCTGCGGCCGCTCCCCGAGGCCAGCCCAGGTGTTCCGCTCCTGGCCTCGCCTGCTCTGCATTGTGCTTACTAGAGGCTTTTTATTAAAAGGAGATCTCACAAAATAACCCTATTATTAGTATTATCCTCATTATTGTCATAATCCTTTCTCTGAAATAATTTCCGTAAAATTTATTTACTAAAAGAGAGGAGCACTTGAAAAAAAAAATGCTAATCCATCCCCTACCACACAAACCCCAGATGGCCTTGTTTTAAGTGGAGGAAGACACCATAATAATAAACACGATTACCATCAATTCCACACAGTGGCAGATGTGAAAGAGATGAAGGCGCTGGATGCTCCCATAGAAGTTCAGAAAAATCTTTCTGTTCTCCACACAACACAAAAGCATGAATCCACGATAAAGAATAGGTTCTGTGCAGTCACATTTTAATCTTTCTTGCATATCTATGCCCCAGATGGCCCCATGTTCAATGGGAGGAGAATAATAGTCACTTTGTGAGCAATTCAGGGGAAATTACAGAAGTATGGAAACTGCCCTGTGTATCTTTATTCAATTTTCTCCCATCGCCCTGGCAGCGTGAATCAAGAGTGGGGCACGTTTTCAGCTGAGGGCACCATTTTGACTTCTGGGGGAGAGGAGATCCAAAACGAATTCTGCTAACACTCTTCTGCCCTACTTGGGCTCCTAACATGGGAGAATAAAGTGACCCTACCTCGCTGTGTGGCCAGCACCTACCCTTCCTTCTATGCGCAGGTGTATGTGAGGCAGGGTGGTCCCCAGAAAGATGAGTTGGGGAAATGGCCTGATTTCAGGTGGTTCTTCTTTGGCACCGTGTTACTTGTACTGTTTACACTGCCACACCGTCAGGACAGGCAAAGGTGAAAGCGTACAACGTGTCTCCAACTCTCAGATCCCTAACTGCAAGTGCATCCAGGATTAGAAGGTATTTTGCAGTGGTTTTTATTCCTCTGCACTTGCAGTCTTTTTAAATGGAAAGATCTTGATTTACATGGATACTGCTCGAATAGGCCAGATCAGATTCTAGGAAAGATACTTTTTTTAACATACAAGGCTGTTTATCATTTAGAAAGAAAATCTAAGTCGGGCCTGCCTGCCCAGGCAGGGGGAGGGACAGAGGAATTGTGCACTGAACAACCCCACACTAGTAAGTAATGCTGTCAGGTGTTTAATTCCCAACAACTCTGGAAAATCACTGTGTTCCCTTGGATCGCAAACATGATAGCAGAATGAGGCCCTTATATAACTTAACTGAAGACCACATCTGACCTAGAAACTGAAATTAGAACCCAAGCCTCGCGATGCCTGTGTCTCTGGAGTATTGGCAATGATGGCAGCAGAGATCAATGAAGACACTGAGTCTTGAACCCTACAGCATCTACACCAGAGTACTGACGATTTAGTAGTGGCCTGAAAAAAATAGCCTCATAATCTTGGAGTTGAATAAGAGGCCTCAGAGATCCTTATTTTCCAAATGGGTAAACCAGAAGTTGGAAAACACCTAATTGGCGATGGGTCCAGGTCAAAGTCTACGGTCCCTGATGCCCAAGCAACTGTTCTTTCCAGGTACCATGGAATGGGGCACAGGTAACGTGAACTCAATTCTGCCAGCAGAATCCCCAAAGTCTTCATCCTGAGGTCTCACCTACGGGTGAGCCAGGCTTCCTGCCCTATTCCTCATCATGCTCCATGTAGTTAGAGAATTCTTGCAAAAGACTAGCAATCACCACTTAGGTTAAACATTAGTTAAATATTGATGCTTACTGCTCCTTTAAAGATGGTCCTCTCTGGCAGTTTTCATCTTGCCCAAGGGGAATGATTTTGAAGTATATAATCATTCCCTTCAGGGCAGCAAAAAATTCCAGCATTAGTTGTTTATCTGAGTCAGGACTATGAACATCCTTATGAAAATGTAAGTGTATTTTCAAAAACTCCTTTCCCTCCTCTCCATGTTGAAATTCTACTCTTTCTTAATAATTCACATTTTATGCCATTTCTCTCATCCCTCTATATCTGTGCCATGCAACATGGCACTCACCAGCCACATTTGGCTATTATACCTAAATGTAAATGAAAATTGATATAACGCAAATTGGATTTTCTCAGTTTCACTAGTCACATTGCAGGTGTGCAATACCATATGTGGCTCATAGCTATCATGCTGAATAGCACAAATAGAGAACTTTCCCATTATCATAGAAAGTTCTGTGGAACAGTGATGATCTAAATACTTAGAACTCTTTTTTTAAAAATCACTGTATTGACACTTAGAATCATAAAGTTTTAAAATGTAAAAGACCTTGGACAGTGTGGAGTTCATTCATTTTACATAGGAGAAAAATAAAAAATAGAAAAAGCACACTGCTAATAGGTGAGGCTGCCACAGAAAGATGCTACAGGAAAACCATCATTATAAGAAGGTCAAACACGCCTCCTTACACTCCCTCCCCCTTGGAGTTGAGACGCAACAACTGACAAGCATGAATGTTAAAATAGAGATCAGAAAACTGGAAAAAACAGACTCTTTGTGGCAATAAGATACTAAATTATAACCAGCACCTGAGGCCATGCCAGGCAGAGGCCATCAATTTCCTGAACAGATCTCGTCCAGTGGGTATGTGTGGCCTGCGCTATGATTAGCAGACTTCCTTACCTTAACTGAACACATTCCTTTCTACTGACTCCAAGATTTTAGACAAAGCTTTATTCCTTTAATCAATTACAAATTAAAGAATCTCTGAATCCAACTATAACCTGTAAGTCCCCGCTTCCACATCGCCCACATTTCAGGCCAAACAAATATATACCTTCAATGTACTGATTACCATTTTAGCTGCAAATCCCTGTCTCTCTGAAATGCACAAAGCCAAACTGCAACCTGGCCCCCCAGGTGCACTTTTCTCAGGACTCGAGCTTTTGTAGCCATGGGCTGTGGTCACTCATATTGGCTTGGAAAATACCTCTTTAATTTATTTTGCGGGGTTTGTTTTTTCTATTAACACAGTAACAGGATTTAGAAATAATGAGACAACATTGAGGTAAAAGCATTTGCAAAGTGGATATAGTCTACAACTTACTAAGTGGCTGCCAGCCTAGACATGGTTTCCAGAGCAGATACAGGCAGACTGTGAACAGATAACAGGCGCGTCCACCTGGACAGGTGTTGGGGTGGCTCTCCCAGCCACAGAAGGGTTCATTCCGACACACGAGACGCACACTCAGAGGATTTGGCAAGAGTGGGGGAAGTCTGGACGTGGAGTTGGCAGGGGGACCCCAGGGATAATATCAAAAGCAAACCATATGGGAAGGTCGCACTTAGAAGCTGAGATCAGCAGAAGCATCTCTCATTTCCCTCAGAAGGCTGGGAGTTCTCAGGAGCAAAAAATTCCAGTCTCTAGATCAGGAACTTGCCAGACGGAGGCAGGATCCTGACCCAGAAAGAAGCTAGGGAACAAAGCACGTTGCCCCAGAGAGAAACTCAGCTCCAGGAAAAGAGGCAGAACAAAAGCCATTTTCAAAATTATTTCAGATGGTTATTAATTTTGAAGAACTAGCTTGCTTGACTTAATAATTAAGAAGCTGCAGCTGCTTCATCTCTATCTCGCCTCTCCTTGGTCTCAGCTCAGGCAGGGCAGAACAAAGGGGAGGCTGGGCCAGGGGCTGGACCGACAGGGAACAAGGACAGCAGGGAACGTGGGGGGCCCCACCATGGGGTGCTCAGGGCAGCCCTGGATTACCCAGTGGGTGCTCACCTTTGTAGGGGAAGTTTACATTTTTCCCTTGAAGGTTTCATAATTTGAGTCTAAAACACAAACTGGTAACAGATCAACAGGGAAAAAAAGCCATAAACATTCATTATGTGCAGTATGCAGGAAAGTCATAAAATTATGAAAGCTCAAAGAAAGGGCTAGATAGTTGAAGTTTTACAAGATCCTGATGTTGCAGAAAGAATAGGGGCTTGGAATGGAGGAAGCCCACCTATTGGAGGGAGCGAAGAGGAAAGACAGGAGGCAAGGGTGATCTTGTTATGTAGTTGAAACTTCCCAGGTAGCTGCTCTCAGAAAGAACAGGTACTAGCCTGTAGACCCAGACCAGGCAGAGCTGCCTGAGAAAGCCTCACTGTTTACTCACCAGTGCAAATTTTTTCTGCAGATGCAAATCTCCTCCTGCACCAAAGGCAGCTCTGCAGTGCCTGTCCCTGTCTGCTGGGCCTCTGAACAACCCCGTCAAAATATGACAAAGAAGTACATTCTGGTGTGAAATACTTTTGGTATCGTTTACCTTGTATGTTTATGACATAAGCAAATAAGGCCACCAGAGAAAAAAATTACACAAATTTATATTTTAGACAGGCATCAGAGTAGTTAGCATGGGAAAAAGCAGAGATTTGTGTGATTTCCTGTCAGTGCCGTCAGCATTACATTCCCATTTTGAGGCGGGCCCCCTGAATACCATCAGTATTTGACTCCCTGAGGTTTGTGGTCTGGTTTGGGGTGGACAGAAGTTGTACCAATGCAGCCAGGAGGACGGAGAGTGCAGAACCAGGCCAACTGCCTCTCCCTTGTGCTCACAAAGGAATCAGGACAGAGGACTGGCCATGGGGGTGCATTGGAGTGCCCCCCACGCAGGCGCCTGACAGCAGCACCCTTTCCGGAAATGCATCCTCTCCTGCCTCCTCGCCCCTCTCTATTAAAAGCAAATAGCAGTTAAATGTTCAAATTGAGCTTTAAAACCATTTCCTCAAAGAGTTAACATAATATAAACCATCATAAAAGGAAAAAGAAAGGACCCATTTATACTCAAATTACACAGGAGTCGCCTGTCTCCCTCAAGGCTCAAGAGTATTTGCTCTTAAAAGCTATTTTTTCCTCCGGAACAATAGTGCAGGTGCACAGCCCTTCCACGCACAGCGCATTCATCCCAGGAGGCAGGAAGGTGATTTCACACCTGTTTCTCCTTTTTATTTGCTCCTGGCCTGGCTAATTTGCCCAGTGTCAGGATTGGAATGGCCGCGTCTGTGGTCCGGGAGAATCACCGCTCTGCAGCGGGCTGTCCTCACTCTGGCACGAGGGCCGTGAGGTCGGCCGCTTGCCTGCCCTGGGCACGTCTTTCTGTTTTACGTCATCAATAAATGGAACTGAACGGTGGCAATAATTGAGAAGAGATTCTGTGTTCAGTGAAACGTCAGAAAGGGAGAGAGGGAAGAGACGGTGTTCGCTGGCATCTAGGGCACGTTGCTAAAGAGGGATAGAAAAAAAAAAAAAACTGGCTGATTATTATTCCGGCTCTCATGGGCTACAGGTGAGTTTCCGAAAAAGACACCTGATCTTCACTTCTTGTGTCTCAAAAATAGACTGCTCCCCGTTCAAATGTCCAGGAGGGGGTGGAGAGAGAAGAAAGGAGCTCACGATGACCTAAACACTCGTGTTCCACTCTGCCCCCTCCCTGGGGATGGGCAGACTTTCCACCTCTCTGAGTGCCAGAACTCGGGTAGCAAACACAAGATCTACCTGACAAGACAGTGGGTGAGTTCATTCTTTTAAACAGCACGATTTTGTTGTGTGTGATGGTAACCACCCTCTGAGCTTCCAATTTATTTCAACTCTACATGTTCCTCTCACCTCTGCCCCCTGATTTGCTCTGGAATAGAATGGCCACATAAACTACTCTTAAAAAATTGCTTGGTTTGAAATAAAAGTTAAAATAATAAATTACCAGGCTTAGATGCATTTTAAAAAATTCATACTCCCCTACCCTACCAGTGCTTGACATTACTCTAACATTTATATATTGTAGGCATGATTTTGGTAATTCTAACAGAAAACCAGTGTCCTATAAACTCACCAATTTTCAAGTCAGCTCTTTGAAGGCTCACAAATTCCCTAATCAAACAAAAGGCTTTCAAGAAACATTTGATATTTTTGAGTAATGTGCAGGAAATTGATGAATATAAACTTATTTTCATATTGTATGCTGCTTATTTAAATATTTAGAATATGGTTTTAATTACCACGAAACTTTGCTAAACATCCACCTGTCAGTAAAGAAACCGATTATTTTTTTCAGATTTGCATTCTCCTGAAAGGGAAACAGGTGTGAAAACCTGCAGGTATTTATCCACCAACAAAAAATAAAGGATATCTGTGAAATGTGGAAGAAGAAGTAAACATGAATATAATCTTGAAATTGCAAAGCATTGGCATGCGATTCCAAACTCAAAGAACACAAAGATTCCAAGTAAGGAGGGAAATGAATTCTTTCCCTTGGCCGTGTAACTCATTCTCTTTGGAACTTCGGGTTAAAGTGCTGATGATCTCTTTCCACATTGTATTATGGTGAACTTAGGATGCCCTAAATGGGTTTCTTGAGAATGAGAAATGTGATGAGAAGCACAGTCAAATAAGATTACTAGTAGTGAAGTAGTTGCCTACATCAGTTGGGACAGGGATGGGTGGATTTGCTTTAATTTGTAGCCCCAAACACCTAGCACAGTGTCAGGTATAGAGCAAGTCCCCCACCAGTGGGGATGGTAGAGCCCACTCCACAGGGCGAAAGGGATAACGTGCTTACAGATGTCTCCTTGGCACATGAAACGTTTCCTCCATGAATATTAGCTCCTGTAATTAACAAGAAAGAAGTTTGACTCTAAGTGTGATATTCAGTCTAGACCCCCCAGACTCACAAAGGAAAAATAAACTAGCCAGGGTATCAGGCCTTCAAATGGAACACACCTCCTCTCATTGAATGTATAGAGGTTAAATTTGCAATTGGTATGGTATGGATAATAATGCCATTAGAATAATTATTACAAAAATACAGTGCTCTAGGCACACTGATGTATATGTTAACGATTAATATTTGTTATAACTGATGCTGGGATATGCCACAGCTCTCTGCTGGGGCAGGAAATTTGGATCCAAGAACTCAGCGCTCTAACCTCAGGTAACACTGCAACATAAACTCCGAGACAAAAATGCCCTTGACACCCTAATCTTTGTATTTGCCATTTTGTGTTCAGGTCCCCTCCCCGTTGTTCAATCAATTTCAATGGGTTATCTTTTATAAAAAATAAATTTCAAACAACATGAACTTTCAAAAGTGTCATTATTTCCCTACTGTCCTCAAGTCCTGACTCCTTATCCAGAGATCCAAGTTGCTGTAAAAGTGGCCCCAGGTAACTCACATTTTACCCGAACTTTCAACTGAAGGTGGCGGCCGCCTGCGTTTCTCGCCATCTCACCTTAGGGGCTCTTGGTCCTCATCACCAGGGCGGGCGCCAGGTGAGTCCTATGCAGGGACAGGCTCAGCATGCTCTGTCAGGGCATCCTTTGTTCTCTCCCACCTCTTATCTATGTAGTCTTTTAAGCTTCATTTTAGGCCCCACGTCATCTAAGAATGATTCCTTCCTCACCCAGTCCTTGACCTCTTGTGACCACGGTTGCCTGGGCAACACCACACATGTGACAGTTGCCAAATGTGGAAATATTTGGGGAACAGCTACCATCTATTAGGTACTTCACTCAGTTTTATCTAGCCAGCATTCAATATTCTCATGATGATTCATGGTAACATATTTCTATTTATAGAAGTACATATATAGGTTAGGTAACTCCCCCAAGATCTCAGTGATTGTTCATGGAATTTCCTTATTTTCTACTGAATGTCTGCAGAGTCTGCTGTTATCTCTTCTGTTATTCCTGATTTTGGTAAATTTGTATCTTTCACTTTTTTACATCATTCTTGCTAGAAGCTTATCAATTTCATTGGCCTTTTGAAAGGATAGGCTTTTGGTATCATTGATTTTCTTTTACATTCCATTGATTTCTGTTCTTTATTAATAATATTTTCTTTCTTCTTTCTGCCTCATGTTTATTTTTGCCCTTTATTTTTAGTTTCTTAATGTGGAAGCTTAGATTGACTTGAGCCCTTGCTTCCTTCCAATGCAAGCATTAATGCTATAATTTCCCCCTGCCTGGCATCCAGCGGGGAGGGAGGGGGGTGTGAGCTTGCTCCATGTCGCACAGAACCGGATCCTGAGAGGTGAGGTTTAGGGAGGCAGTGAGCACAGCAAAATCATCCTGGGCTTTGGGATCAAACTGGCTCAGATTCCATCCACTCTGCGCCTACCCAACTGCATGTCCTTGGAAAAGCTCTTAGGAGTCTCAGTTTCTCAAGGATGGTTGTGATAAAATGAAACAAAAACTCTTATTTCTAGGGCCCTCATGAGAACGTATGTGAGATAATGTAGAGTGCTTGTGCACACCTGGGCTTGTCATCGTTGTTGCAGTTCTCTCCTTGTTCACCGTCTGAGCAAGGGGCACCTGGGCCCCTTGCCCTTGACCTCTGCTACTTGCCTACCTCTTAAACATGCAGATCTACTTAGCATTCATGAGTCACCTACTCCACGCCAGGCATTGTGCTAAGTATTTCCCCATGTATTAGTCTTCAATGCCAAATGCATCCTTGTGGCAGAAGTTATTATGTAACTTTTTAGAAATAAAGACAGGCAAGTTCTAGTTAAGGTGGCACAACGTATGTGGTATAAAGCCAAGATTCAAACCCATGGCAGCTGGATTCTAATTCCAGGCTTTCCCCAGTGTACTACAGCTGGTCTTAACTCTTTTACATTTTGCCTGCCTGGATGTCTCATCATCGGTCCACCCAAGTCCTCCAAAAGCTTGAAGGTCTCCGCGCTGGGACTGCTGTCTGTGCTCTGGACATCCACCCTTTGCACTTCAGCTCTGGTCCTGGTGCCCACCAACCCACTGTCCCTGACGTCAACCCGTCAGACACCAGAGGAATGGTGGGCATGGTGGAGCCACCTGTGATCTAGTTGAACACATCACTTACTACCTAGGGAAACATGATTTTAAAAAAAATTCCTAAAAGCAAACTGTTTTCAATTAATTAAATGAGGGATTTATATCCATAGCTAAATGGGGAACTATTTCTTACTGAATATCACCATTTCAATATCTAGTCAGGGACAAATCTGCTTTTTCTAAAATATAATGTCAATCCCTCTCATTCCTACATGCTCTGTGGGTCTATGGTGGCTATGTATCCTTCATCATCACGCTTGTCTGAGCAAGGAGTCTATAAGCCCCTTGACTCTCATCCCTAAAGTCTCTCAGAGCCAAGACAGACTTAGGAATCACGCTCCAAACATCTCGCTGGCATCTTATTTCCACCCCACCCGCCCCTGTGGCTCTTCACCTATGTTTAAGTCAAAAAGTCTCAAATAATAAGACAGGAGTAGATCTGGGGGAAGCTGAGAGCTGCTTCCACTTGAATGAAAAACAGGTGTGGAAAGTGCAGGACCTCAGTTGAACTTGAGGTTCCCTGTTCATCAACCTGCAGCACATGACATACAGCAAGTCACTTACCCTCTCTGCTGGCTTCTTTTTTTTTTTTTTTTTTTTTTTGAGACAGAGTCTCACTTTGTTGCCCAGGCTAGAGTGAGTGCCGTGGTGTCCGCCTAGCTCACAGCAACCTCAAACTCCTGGGCTCAAGCGATCCTCCTGCCTCAGCCTCCCAAGTGGCTGGGACTATAGGCATGCACCACCATGTCCGGCTAATTTTTGTATATATTTTTAGTTGGCCAATTAATTTCTTTCCATTTATAGTAGAGACAGGGTCTCGCTCTTGCTCAGGCTGGTTTGCTCCTGACCTCGAGCAATCCACCCGCCTCAGCCTCCCAGAGTGCTAGGAATACAGGCGTGAGCCACCACGCCCGGCCTCTGCTGGCTTCTTTAGTTAAGGGTTTGGGATTAGAAGACCAGGGGGTTACCTATGTTTCCTACGTCCTGGGCTGTTCTAAAAGCAACATGGCTTTGCAAATTTGCAAGGGCAGTAAGGAGTCCCTCTTTCCACACTGACTATGGTTAAAAAATTAGATTGAAATTTGGCTACTGAGAACCTCGGACACATTTTGTTTTTTGTCAAGCCAACATTCTACGCAATGCTTAGGTTCTCAGGCCAGACTACTAAACAATGGAAGCCACCATGGGCGTGACCCGCACTGGAATGAGATCTGCATCCCAGGAAAAGCAAGGGAGAGAAGGTGACAGTGGGTTTCCTCACATATTGCTGAGCACAGAGTGTCTTCTCATCCACTCCTGCCAACCCCTTTCTTCATGGCCCCAGGGCCGACTAATTGCTATTTAAGTAGGCCCCATTTCTCAAGAAGCTCTGGGTTACACCACCACCTTCCAATTTATTCCTCCGCCAAAATTTCCTAAGAGCACACCGTAGCCCCACTTTCTTCTGCTAAGCAGTAGGAGAAAAATGAGTAGTGCACTAATAATAAGTGACTAATAGGCTTTCATTTTCCTTCCTTACTATTTGAATTTTAAAGAAGATTGAGCTAATATTTAATGGTACACCAGTTTTATATATAAAATAAACAGCTTGGGCGGGAGTAGAAGAGATATGTGAGGCACGTAATTATGTTTGTAGGCAACCCAGACCCAACTGGAAGAAGCCCCAGATTGGTGCTTTGAGATTCATTGATGCCCCAGCCCCATACCCTGCCCACAAGGTGATTGAAAGTTCCAAATGTCCCTGACATGGCAGAGGACAGAAGCCCCAGAATCAGTGATAGGTACAGCCCCTTGGAAGTAAGCGTGGGATGTTACATGTTCCTACAGAGTCATTACCTTCCATTCAGTGCACAGATCTTTAAGCCAAGGCAACCTGGCCCTTCCCTCCCCAGGCTCCTCTTCTAGCGTCATGCCCACAGCGGTGCAGCGTTAGGAACTGAATGTCTGCGTCCTCCCCAAATACATGTGTTGAAGCCCCAAGCCCCAGGGTGATAGCCTTTAGAGGTGGGGCTTTAGGAGGTGACTAGGTTTTGAGAACTGGGTCTCGTGATGGGACTTGTATCCTTCTAAGAAAAAGTAGAGAGAGCAAAGTTCTCTCTCTCTCTCTCATGTGAGGACAGTCAGGAGGCCGCCGTCTATAAGCCACAAAGAGAGCCCTAACCAGGAACAGAATCTGCGAGCACCTTGTTCGTGGACTTCCAGCCTCCAGAACTATGAGAAATAATTTCTATTGTTTCAGCCATGCAGCCTTAAACTGGTATTTTGGTGGTATTTCATTATAGCAGCCTGAGCAGACTAATACATGCAGAATTCAGTAGGAGACTTAAGATTCATGCTCCAACGATGATCTGAAAGCCAACAGTGGAGTTTTCTTCAAGTAGAAAAATTCCCAAAAGTTCGTAGTTTCCCGTGGGGGGGATGTCTAAGGGAATACAGTGCCTTCTCTCTGGCCTGACAATCAAATCGCCCAGGACTCAGCCACCCAGCTGGTGTGGGCCAAAGCAGCTTTGTAGGGGAGGTAGGCTGAGGGCCAGCAGCTGTGAGTGACACTCACTGGATCCAGCTCCACACCCACGCGCCCACTCAGCTCAGTGTCACAGGGCCTGGGGCTGCCTTGGCCCCAGCATGGCAGGCAGCTGCTTCCTCTTCCTCCTCTTCTCCTCCACCTTTGCCCTGTCTGTCTGTCTTGCCTCCCAGCACCTCTGCTGCAAATGCAGATTATCATTAGCAGAGAGGTTTGACTGCACAATAGATGTAATGCCCTTGAATCATCCTGAAACTATCACCCCTGCACCCCCGTCCCCCACCACCGCCCCCCATCTGTGGAAAAATTGTCTTCCGTGAAACTGGTCCCTGGTGGCAGAAAGGTTGGGAGCTGCTACCTTAAGTTACCGTTTTAGGTTTCAAGCATTATCTGAAACATCTAGGTACAGCTCAAGAAAATGAAGCCCCAGTATTATCCTGCACAGGACTCAATTATTATAATAACTGCCCCAGTTATTCCTTCACTGTTTCTTTTGTGGTTTTAGCAGTCAAAATGAATGTCAGAAACTCGCTGGTAATGGAATTATTATTTTTTAACTAATCATGGCATTATTTTGCTTTTGTATTTTATCAGAGTAAAACATTTTTTCTTTTATATATTTATTATGTTACTTAATCAGTAAAAATCTGTAGTCAACAATATCATTGGACTTTCCACACACTAAATAGTCTATTTGCTTTTGCACTTTAAATCTATATTGGTAACATTTCCTCCTAATGCTTCTACTACAACATTTTATATACCTATTAGTGATCCAAATGAATGCTAGTCACAGGTCAAATTCACTTTTCATGGAAAAAAAACAAATAAACAAATAAACACAACTCTTTTTTTTCTGCCATGGTCAGGCTGAGGGTTTGACACAGCCTGTGCTTCTGCTAGAGTAGCTATGGAGCTGGGATGAAGGAGACCCAGCACCTTGCCCCATTTTCCTTACCCGCATGCTCCATAGCCTGAGGATTAGTAAAATAGTAAGTAGACCGATGTCTTAGGAGATGCATTGTAAATTTCATCACCATATTCCCCAAGCTATCCTTTGCTTATTTCCTTCAGAACTGAAGAGTATATAGCAACACTACTACTAACAATAAGAGTAGTAATGGCAGATACTTCTGCAGTATTTACTAACCCCAGGCACTGTTCTAAATGTTTTGCACAGTTTAGCCCATTTAACCCTGCAACAGCCCTATTAGGTAAGTAGTAATTTAGCCCCATTTTATAGATTAGGTAAGTGAGAGTTCAGTAACTTGTCCCAGGTTCACATAGCTGGTAAATAAGTGAGTTTGGATTCTTTATCACCATCTAGCTCGAGAATGGCATTTGAAATGGCTATGCCATGCTGCATCAAAAAGCAAGCCTTAGCTTCATATTCGAGTACATCCTTCAGTTGGCAGCACACAACTTTCCCACGCTTATCACCCACAGCTTTGCATCCTCAGCCAAAGGGACACCCTGCTTCCTGGACACACCTTTTATTTTTTAGCTCCCTGAACTTCCCCACCTTGCTTTGGCCTTCCTTGATGTTCCTCCATCACCATCCAACACCCAGCCCACCTGCACCCCAGGCATCCTCTCTCCTGGTCCTATCAAAAACCCCCTTAGCCAAATGTCACCCAGATACAGAGCTGCCATCCTGGTGGGGACCGCTCTGCCTTTGGCCATGGGCACATCAGCAGTGCCATTGACAGCTGCAGGCTGGAGGGAGGCCCCTCCTCCATTCTAGTCCCCTGCAAGCATCACATGTCTTAAAACCTGGGACAGTCCTGGACTTCATGAGGGTACCTGAGGATGGAGATGAAGGGTAGCTTCAGGGCCGGGCGCGGTGGCTCACGCCTGCAAACCTAGCACTCTGGGAGGCTGAGGCGGGAGGACTGCTCAAGGTCATGAGTTCGAAACCAGCCTGAGCGAGACCCCGTCTCTACTAAAAATAGAAAGAAATTAATTGACCAACTAAAAATATATATACAAAAATTAGCCGGGCATAGTGGCACATGCCCGTAGTCCCAGCTACTCGGGAGGCTGAGGCAGCGGGATCACTTGAGCCCAGGAGATTGAGGTTGCTGTGAGCTAGGCTGATGCCATGGCACTCACTCTAGCCTGGGCAACAAAGTGAGACTTTGTCTCAAAAAAAAAAAAAAAAAAAAAAAAAGGGGTAGCTTCAGATGAAGGCTCAGAGGAGATTTAATAGAAGGTGACTCCTCAAGGGTGAACCTTTGTGGATTAACTCAGGTATGATTGCAGATGTGCCCATGATAAGATTCCAGGAAAGAATGCCCAGGGAATTCATAGTGTGCAAATGAAAGAGCTGTCCATCATCAGAAGCAAGCGAGAGAGCACAGCTGGGAAGATTTCCTAGAAGAGATGCTATCTGGCCAACACTTTTAAGACAGAAAAGGAATTCACCAGAAACGGTGGCAGCGGGGGAAAAGCCACCGCAGACAGAGAGCAGCCTTTCGTTAACGTGTGAAAGCAGAAGCAAAGCTGTGTGCAACCGTGTGGGTGCATGTTTACACATGTTCACGTGCATGGGCGTGTCCCGGTACTGTCACTGCTACTCAGTGTTTCCCGCACAATGGCCAGTGTCTTCCAGCCCACGCTCCCCACTTCCCTGGCCAGCAGGATACCTCCTGTGCACACGGTTTGGGAACTTAGCATTTGTTTGAGGAATAAGCTTTTAGTCTCTTCATACAGAGACCCTGAGCACGCCTCTGAAATCCCGATTAAGAAAGAATGACATGAGTTCTTTAAATAAGTAAGTTAGATTCTGAGCCTCATGAGAAAACTTAATCTGAGCCATCCAGGAGTATTTTCCTATTTCAGTGGGGCGGCGTGCCCTCACTGTGTTCTACCTGCAAAGTGCAATTCAAGGTAAATCCTAAGGGCTGTGGGGATTTTTGATTGTTCTTTTATCGGATTATCTAATTATATACCGCCCCCCTTGGTGTGGCAGCCAGTGTAATAGGAGTCATCGCAATTACAAAATAACAACAAAAAAATATTTACAACGAATGAAACGATTTGGTGGATGATTCCCCTATGCAGTGTGCACAATCTCTTCCACTGTGTGTTTTTGAGACATGTATTTTCTGCATAGGTATAGAATTCACAGGCCTGCGATATAAAATTACTACATTGATTTGATGAATGGCTGTCATTTTACATGGGAAAATATTTTACATGGGAAAAACTGTGTTACTGTATCCACCGAGAGCAAAGCTGTATTTCAGAAAGATAAACACGCTCTCCTTTGGGCCTTCGTCCCAAAACAGTTCACAGCAAAATTAATACAACTTAAGAAGAAACTTGCAAGTCAGAACCACCGCATCCTTGAGCAGAAGAAGATCCACTAATGCGAAACACAGACAAAAAGCCCTAATTAAATGCCAAATTGAACCAGCTCTTCTATTTTCCTTTTTTTTTTTTTTTCTTTTTAAGGAGAGATTTCCAGTGAGTCCCTTATTCTGAGAAACAAAAGAGAGGGAGTTGCAGAGCATGGAGCTCTGCAGAACAATGCCCCCCAAACTTGCACCTTCTATTTAACAAAGCGGTCTAGGAAAAGGGGATTGTTATTCAACTGATAAATGAGTATTGCTTTCTTAAGCTACACTGTGTGAGAGCAACCCCACACTGAAATGCCTCCTCCTGGCCTTCTCCTCCGGAGCCCTCTCCTTGCCGTCAGATCTTGTCCAAACGTCCCCTCTGGCAGCTGTCACCCTCCAGATTTGCAGAGATGAGCTCAGCCACTGGGCCTCCAGTGGAAGTCAGAAGAAAGCTGATTTCCACAGAGCACACAGGGAGATGACAGGTTTCTTTGGTTCATGTTTTGTGTTTTGTTTTTCCAGGGCAGAGCAACTCACTTGGTGGACATCACAGCCAATCTGGCTTCCGCACAGACAACCCAGATGGCTGTTAGGAGTTGAGAGGAGGTGGCTGTCAGGAAACTCGATCCAGCTCTTTTATTATAGACAACTTTTCCCCATCGCCTGCGAGCCGCGTGGTCTCTTCTGAAGGACTGTGTTTAAAAATTTGGACATGTTATTTTTTTAAAAAAATTAAGCGCTATATAGAGATATGCTAAATGCAAGACAGGGAAATATTGTCCAGTTTTGCCATCTTCCTAGAGCAAAGTGCTCGTGAATCTGAAGCACGTGATATGTTGGTTAATGCAGAGCTCATCCTGGCTCTGACCCTCACTCGCTGTGTGGCCTCAGACCACGCATCTCTGGATTTTGTTTCTGTTCATGTCTTCCGCCCACAAATTTAATGCCTTCTCCATCTTAACTAAGCCCTTATCAGGCAAAAGCGGCCATAACTTTTGTAGTTTGAGTTGGGACAGCAAAACTAGTGCAAATCTTTTTTTTTTTCTCAACAATTTCTGGGCTAGAAGATTCAGTTTTACCTTAGATCTCAGCAACCTCAGCATGTGATTTTTTTTTCCTTATTAAGCTGAGAACTTTCACCTTTTCAATTAAAGGGAGCAATTCATGGCTTCTTTTTGGCATATCTGAATTACAGCATCACCACTCTTGTGCTGTGAGGCCACTGTTAAGTAAAATACAGGTGACTTGCACGAAGGCACTGTAATGCCGTGACAGGCAACCTGGTAGCAGGTTGGCTACTGAGTGACTCGAGGATGAGGACTGCAGACAGCATGAGGACACCGGACAAAGGGAGGGTTTTTGTCCCAGGTGGAACAGAGCGGGGCGGAATGAGATTTCATCACGCTACCCAGCATGGCACGTGATTTAAAAATTTATTAATTGTTTATTTGTGGATTGTCCCATGGAACACTTTCAGACTGCAGTTGACTGTGGGCAACTGCAACCTCAGAAAGCAAGACTGAGGATAGGGAGGACTAGGGCATCGAGTTAAGTGTCAGGAACTGATGGAGGCATGGCCGTGTTCTCAGAGAGCTCAAAATAATGCATTTTTATTATTTTAATCTTTCTACTAAGTTTAATTATTAAATGTAAAGCCAAAGAAGAGAACTTGAAAGGACATAGACATTCTGAAGCAGTAATTAGAGGACTCGATCAGCACTTAATAGAAGCACCTAGAACACAACACAACGCAAAATAAATTCAAAGTCCTACATCTGGCTAAGCCAGCTAGAAAAGGAGCAAAGGTGAAATGAGTAAGGAATCGAAGATGGCAGGAGGGTCAGGAAGTTGTGCTTGAAAACTGAGGAACTGGGTCTACCTGAGCCGTCCCTTGCAGGAATGAAAGTGGAAGTGTATCGGACAGAGGTGTAGCAGATGGAAAGGGTTAGAAGAATAATTCCAACCCGAGGAGTTTCTGAGAGTCAAACGTAGGGAAAACCATGAAAAATGGAAAGTCCAAAGATCCATTGACTGAAAGGAAGTAAGGGATGATTTCTCATTAATGAGAGGAACCAGTATGTTCCTTCCAGGTCTTGTGGCCTCTGGTGGCGCTCACGGTCACTGTGGTCAGCCGGTGGTTGGTGTTTGGGGTTAGGGTGCTCAGCTGCCTTGAAACACCAGCAGCTGAGCAAACAGGAAACGAGGCTTCCCGCTCAACCTACCGAGCCGTGGGGCTGGGACTCCCCACTCCCTAAAGCCCTGGAAAAAGCCTCTCAGACACTGAAGAATCCTTGAGGTGGAAGGTGAGTTTTCCAGGCCATTCCACAAGCTAAATCTTCTGGTTGGTGAAGCCACACAGGATGGGGGGTGCCTGGGAAGGGCTCCCCGGTGGCTACTACTTAATTGATAGTTTGACTGATCAAGTAAGATTAGGAAGATGGTTCAGAATGATTTGTGCATTCGGATTTCTCTGACATTATTTCCCAGTCATAGCTATAGAGGACCTATGGCAAATGCATACATGTTGCTAGTGCCAACACCCCGTTGGCTGATAAGGGCTGAATTATGTACCCAACACTCCTATGTCGAAGCCCTAGCCCCCAGGAACTCAGCATGGGACTGTATTAGGAGATGGGGCCTTTAAAGAGGTAACTGAGTTTAAATGAGGTCCTATGGGTGGGCCTTAACCCAATCTGACTGGTGTGCTTATGAGAAGAGGAGACCAGGACACAGACATGCACAGAGAGACGACGACGTGAGGCACAGGGAGAAGACAGCTGTCTGTAAGCCAAGGAGGTGGAGACAGAACCAGATGTGCCAATATCTTTTTTTTTTATTTTTTTTACCTGAACTCTCGTGTTCACCTGCCAATATCTTGATCCTGGACATCCAGCTTCCAGAACTGTGAGCAAATAAATTTCTGGTGTTTGAGCACCTAGTCTTGGTACTTTGTTACGGCTGCCCTCACAGATGAACACTCCAGCTTTGGGTCAAAACACTGACATGACCAAGTGCTGACGCTGGGTCAGGAGTCTCAGCATAATATCAGCGTCACCAGTGCAGATGAAACCCTGACGTCTGAGGAAAAGACACATATTGGAGCACAAATAGTACTAGAAACAACAAGGGGAACCAAGTGACAGCCTGTGTTGTCAGAAGTGCATATTTACGGTACAATTAGCTTAAAACAGGGTTCTCAGCCATGGTTATGTATTTGGATCACTTGGGGAACTTTTAAACTCCCTGACGCAGGGTCACACTCCAGACCAATGAAATCAGACTCCCCAGAGGCTGAGACTCAAAGCCTCAGTAATGATTTCAGATCCCTGGAAGATTCAAATATTCAGACAAGGGTTAAGAAGAACTGGTTTAAAGAAATCACAGGACCTGTTATGGTGTCTCAGCACAGATTATATTCAGTTTATCTCTTTATTCTTATCCTCTGAAATGCTTACACCACATTATGACCTATCTCTGGCTTTGAATTTTATATAATATACCACATAATAGATCCATTCCTGGAGTTGTAGAGACAGGCAAAATATTTCTTGTTTTCAGTGTAAGACAAAGGGAGAAAGTGACTGGATCAAAACAAAAATAAAATAATAATACAAAACAAATGATACAGGTGACACAGTGTTTTGTTAAGTCTTCATTTTTGACAGCAGCAAGAACTTACTTTTTGGTGACAACTTTTGCCATTTTTCCTACCTTAACTCTTTAAGCCAGTAGCAGCTTTTAGCTAATTCTATAGGTTAAGTGTCTATGATTCCTTTCCTTTTTAGGCTGTATCATAATACCTGTAAGTAAAAAAGACCACTTGATTGCTCTAAACCTAATTAAAATAATGGCACAGTTACAGTTTTTACATTTGGGCAGATTTAAGGCATTTTATGTTTTACCTGACACAATGGATCCTAACGACTGCCATAGACAAAGATTAGTCTGATTTTAGACCCTGTCTTCGAAGCATTGTGCAGTTTTGATCTGAAAGGAAAGCTTCAAGAGGGGGAGCTAGTTAGCTAATTGATTAGAGATTGTAACTAAAATTTCAAAGGCAGGAGACACTCTCAGAGTTTAAGGAAAACCTAAGAAAGCTGCGTTCCGGTATTGCTGCCTTGAGAAGTCTCCTGTCCCAGCTCCAGGCTGTCTTCCCCTCAAAGCAGGCTGGTTGTCGAGCTCATGTGGAGCCCAGCGTGGAGGCTGATTGAGGCTTGACAAGCAAAAAGCAAATAGGGTGTTTCAATCATGCCTCTCGCAGAAATGGAGCTACAAAAGTCCAAAGAATCGCCGCTACTCTCTAAACCATGCCATTTAGAGCAACTTGGGGAATAGGTAGGTGCACACAAACAAATCCATGGTTCAAGCCTTTGGACCTGGTTCCAGCAAAGCTGTAGGTAATTTGACAATATCATCTGCAAAACCAGATTTCTAACACCTCCCTGCTGCCTGTCCATTTCTGCTAATGTGTTGTGCTTCCTAAGGTGGAAACCTAAGTGTGCAAGAACTGGGCTCACTGCTCTAAGAGGGGAGCATTGCAAGTTATCTTAATGACTTTTTCCCTCTTCTTTCCTCTATTCCCCTTTCCCAGCATTCCTCAATCCACCTATCACCTCACTTTCCTCTTCCATCTGCATTTTTTTTTTAACCAAGATCAAACATAGTTGCTTTTGTGGTTTTTTAAAACTCATTTTGTATTCTCCCCTTAGTTAGGCAATACATTCCCACCCACACTGACACCTGCCCAAGGGCTGTGCTAGGCATAGCAGGAGGCCGGAGCCAGACTGAGCCTCAGTCTCCTGCACAAACATTCCCAAGAGGGAAGAGTGGCATGGGGGGGTGGGGGCGGTGATTGTTGTGTTTTTTTTGTGTGAGATGTCATAGGGCACACTATTAACTTATGAATAGGTATCTAATCAAGACAGACACCCCCGACACCTTCAGTGTGTGTTGAATATTTAATATGAGCCACGCCGCTTGTGAATCGTGGGCGCTCTGCGGTACTCGTGTGCACTAACGTGTGTATGTACACGCCATACTCTCCACAGAGTGCCGTAGAGCTCACAGAGAGAATTCAAATACATTTTCTCATTTGGCCTAGACGAGCGGATGAAGTAGAACATACATCTCACTCCACGCGGATCCCCTCCCTTGGTGGGTCCCCAGCTAAGAAGGTAGGTGGAGCGTGACAGTTTGCATTGGCACTTGGCTTGGCAGCGCTAAAGGCTAAGGTTTAGAGTCCAGAAGAGCCAGATTTGCAGCCTGGCTTTGCCACTCCCTAACCAGGCTGCCCTTTGGCACATTCCTGACTCTCTGTCTCTGCCTCTGAAACAAGAGGAAAAATCTGTCTCTTAGAATTACTCGTGTAGACGGAGATACTGTGTGCAAGACAGTAGCCATTCTTGTACGCATGTAAGTATGTGTTATTTGATATAAACATAATAATGTGTTTAATATAATATATATTATATTACATATAATATGCATATATTACATATAATATAAACATAATAATGTGTGGGGCACTTTAGGACGTACATTTCCTGGAACCCCTGAGCCCTCTGGGCTGTCCCCTGGCAATCCCCAAGAGCCCACTTCTAACGTTATTATACCACGGAAGTCTGGGCAGTGCGGGTGGGGTTAGCACAGTGGAGGGTGGTTACTGGACGGCTCTGAGTCTGGGGCTAAGATCTGCCACGCATATGTGTACCGTGCACTTGTCATAGGTCAGGAGGAAGGGGATAGCACGCTGATAGGCAAGGAATGAGGAATAAGGTAGTAAAAGGCAAGTCGTGCTCCAAACGTGGGAGGCTTTGCAAGCTGGGAGCAGACCTGGTGGTTGGGGGTGGGGCAGGATGTGGGGTGTCAGAGCCTGGAGAGCAGATGCGGCACGCTCTTACTGCATCGCTGGGTTGACGTGTCTGGGCCGGACTGGAGTTACCGCAGCTCTAGGCACACAGATGGATTTTAGAGTAAAAGAGACGAGATAAAGCACTTATCATGCTTGCTGCTTAACTTGTTGGGCCCCAGCTTCTTCATCTGTAAAATGGCAATTAACCATATTATGCTTTCTAAGGGGAGTGGTGACCAATTAAATTAAATTGAGGTTATAAGCCACCTCCTATGGTGCCAGACACGTGATGCTTAACAAATCCCACCTTCCATTCTTCCTATTACCTTTTTCCTTCTTCCCTCCATCTCCCCCTCTGACCTCCCATATCCCTGGGCCACCCAAAGCCAAAGACCTGGGGGAGAGTACTGTAACTGTGTGTTTTCTGGGATGGTTCTAAGCATGGCTGATGTCCCAGGGAAAGAGACTGGGTCATTTTAGTTCGTGTAGAATGGGGTGGGGGGGCTATGTACAGGGACATGGTGATGCACTCCCTGGGTTGCCCTTCACCCAGGGCAACTAGCTGTCCCTGGGGCTGGGGGCATTGGTGAGCAGCCCCTTCAGGGACTGCCTGGCTGCAGAGAGCTGGCCCAGGATCTCGCCTCCTCTGGGGAGACCCACACACACTGATCCAGGGCAGGGTCTGGGCATGGAGGTGGTAAAACTCTGGCATCTCAACCCAACTCAGACGCTCTTCTGAAGGGCCATCAGAGCTTCCCGTTATTCAAGTGAGCCTATCTGGAGCTTGCACCGAAGCTAGTTTTCCCTCTGCCCCATCCTGCTTCCATTCTCTCCCTTCCGCTTGTGCGGATCCCACGCAGCTCCTGGATAAACACCCTTTACTTTAAACTTTAATTCAGGGTCAGTGTCCCCAGCACCCAGCCTGCCATGGGGGGGGGGCACATGGAACTCAGCCCCTTTGCATGCCTCTGAGGGCTCTGAACACGCTACCTGGAGACGGCTGCACAAAGTATTTCTTCCAGCACACGTCACGGTGTCCTGTGAGGCTGCGAGATGTTTTTGAAGCTGTCCCCACAGGTGTCTAGGAGAACTATAAATACACTGGTGAGGCTTTTGTGCAAAACCCCTTCCTGCCACTGACTCTGAGGTCCCGTGCTCCTTTCAGTTCATCTACAGGACAAGTGAGTGAGGGTTTCCAGCCCACTGTCTTCGGGATCTTTCGTCTGGATCTTTGGTTCTGGTGGGCTTTTCTCAAGGACAGGATGGTGGCGGGGGGAGCTGGGAATTCAACATTTGTCTTCATTACAATTAGAAGAGGCTCAAAATCCAGTATTAAGCTTTAAAAACCAATAATAGGAATCAGCAGGTGATGCCTCTGATGAGACCTGCTCCGATGATGCTGAGGAAGTCACTTCCTCTACTACAGGCTGAGCATCCCAAATCCAAACATACAAAGTCTGAAATGCTCTAAAATCCAAAACTTTTTTTATGGCTGACATGATACCCAAAGTAAATGCTCGTTGAACCATTTCGAATTTCAAATATTTTGATGTGAGATGCTAAACTGGTAAGTATAATGCAAATATTCCAAAATCTGACAAAATTCAAAATCTAAAACATTTCACATCCAAGCATTTCGGATAAGGGATATTCAACTTGTATTCCTCTGCTATTAAAATGAAGTCCCAGGAGAAATAGGTTCTATGTTAAAGACTGAAAAGCTACAAAACTATATTCTTTGTCTAGGAGAGACATGCAAGCTATAGGGGAAGGGTCACAATTATTTTTTGCCTTTTGAACTCAGTTTTGAACTCTTATTTGCACAATGAGGATAATGACAGCATTTATTGAGCTCTTTCCCTGAGCCGGGCAATATGTTAGGTGTGGCAAGTCTGATAACCTAAGAAGTACACAATATTACTCCCATTTTACAAATAAGAAAACTGAGGCTTGGAGAGACTGTTTGACTTGCCCAGAGGCACAGAGAGAGGACATGGAAGCATTGTGATATGTCTCTGGACAGTCTAGCCGGGGCTTAGTCTCTTCACCTCCATGACAAACTAAACTCGAGAATAACAGTACCTACTCCGTAGGGTGCTGGTGAGGATTGGAGGTAATATATTTAAGTAAACCAACCAGCAGTTTCTTGGCACATAGAAAGGGCCCAGGAAGGGGTGGCCATTGCATATTCCTTTTGCGTTTGGAAACTTCATGAAAGGGTAACATTTAGCCAAATGCCTAGCTTGTTTTGGTATATGACTTTGAGGAACAGGTGACGCCCTAGTGGCTTGAATCCAGGAAATGCAAATCAGGAGGGCAGAGCAAAACGTTTAGGGTCCCCAAAGTGGAATTGTTTAAAGGGTAAATCACCCCAGAACCGCATGCCGCTCTCATTAAAGCTAACGGCAGCGGCTCATGTGTGAGTGCTCCGTGGGATCCTCCAGAGGGAAGGGAACAGGAGCTGTTCCAGACGCTAAGCCTCGCAGCTGAGCCCCTCCTGGTGACAGCCAGACAGAGGAGAAGATGCTGCCATCTTGGGGAAATGCACATTGTGTCAACCCAGGGCCCGCCGGGGACGCAGACCTCTAAGATATATAGATGCGTTCAGTTGTCTTCTTCTAACACCTGTCCAACAAACTGAATTACATTAGGAAAGGACTGGTCATCATAAGTGATATTTACTCATAAATATATATGTTAAAAGCATGCTGCCTCGGACATTGCTTCTCCCATGAAGACTCTTTAGGTACATCATTTACCACTTAAGCACTGATTAATTTACATTTTTTCTTTTTGTCTTTGACTCATAATTACTTTATAGAAAATACAATTTAAAAAAAAAATGCAACCTTAAATCAATAGGACTGGTATAAACAGTAATGAAGCCAATGAAGGTAGGTTTTACTATTTGCTCCATGAATGTCTTTGGTGTCTCTAAATTAGATGGAACAACATCTATGACTTTTGGGTTCATCTAAGGAACTCAAAGCCAGAAATGAGTGTGCTCCGTCTTGCTTAGATCCAACATTTGTCACTGTTTTGCTGTCTTCCCCTTTTACCACTAAATTCAATAATTTAGTGGTAATTAATCTTTACAATTTTTTTGTCCCTAAACAGAGAAGGTAGATGACTCCCAAGTGTCACACTTGTATGAAATGCCTGCCATGCCCAACTCACTGGGAAAATAAGAGACACAACACCCAGTATGCGTTCCTCAGTGAGCTTAGTGTAGAAAGAGAACCAGCAAAGATGCTGCAGGTGGTGTCTGTATGACATGTGGCATGGCTGTTACTTAATCCCCATTTTATGGATGAGAAAGTTGAGGTTTCGAAAAGTTAAGGAGCTGCCCTAGGTCCACAGTTAGCAAGTGCTAGAGCTAGAATTCACAACCAAGGCAGTCTGCTCAAAACGCCTATGTCTGTCCCCTCCCCCATCCCCGAGTGAGACGGGAGTGAGCAGCACATAGAACCGGCTACCGGGGCTGGCAGGTCTGGGAGCCAGCGTGGCCTCGGGCCAGCACGCAAACTCTCAAGCGCTTCCTTTCTCCGCTACTTCATGTGAGAAGGCGGCACATTCCTGTGTCATGTAGGAATGCAATTTCAGTAAGGACATTTCTTTTTCTGTTATTGTTTGTGCTTAAGTTATTAATGTCATGGTAACATCAGCCTCTCTTAAGTTAAGGTGACATTTTCACTCTGGGTTCCAATCCCAAACATCTTAATTTTCCACCAAGACACCACTACTCCTGCAGTGGAGATTCCCTGAGTATTCTCTGCACAGTGGTCAGCACTTTCAGTGGAAAACTTAGTGAAAGTGCATTGCCCACCCCCCACTGAAGTATCTATGCAACAGAAACCATCAATACTGCTGCGTGGCATGTGTTTAGACATTTTTGATACATTCGGAAAATGCAGAAGTGACTGTCATCTAACATCTTAAACTGGCTCAGAGTAGGTATGGACGAAAAGAGAAATAAGAAAAGCTGAAGTGAAGTTACCAAAGGCCAAAGCTGAGCAACAAAGCTCTGGGCTCAGCTGCCTGGGTTCAAAGTGCAGCTCTGCTGTGGACTCGCTGCTCCCCTTGAGTATTAATATATCACTTAATAATCTTTACCTTCAGGCTCCTCATCTCTCAGTGAGACGTAGCGACCATAGTAATAGCACCTAGCTATGATGGTAGCAGCTATTCTTGCTAGGAAACAAGTTATTATTATTATTGCTCAGTGTTTTGTGCATCAGGACTAAACAGAGGACATTTCATAAGAACAAAATTATCACTTAGACTTGATTCGTCTCGCTACATGGATATTTGGACGATGCCCCTACTTTCATGGAAGGGCAGAACATTTCAGAAAAGAACAAAATGCTATTTATCTGCATTATCAATGTCTCTCACATGGAAAGAAATGTGGCTTAGGGGAGCAGCAGAGACTGTCAAGGCAGATGGGTCTAACTTCATGGGCAGCTCTGTCATCTGCTAGCTACTCCACCATACGCAAGTCACTTGGTTCCTCTGCAGTGTGGTTTATCTTTGTTGGATCTGCAATGACAACCACATCACAAGATTGTTGTTATGAATAAGTAGCATAAAAGTTGTGAAGTTATTTTGTAAGATCTTAAAATTGGATTTTAACAGAAGTAGATTTTAACCATTTACCAAGAATTTAGCTGATGAAAACAAATAATATTTTATACTTTACTTAGTACTTTGACTTGTATTATTATATTTCTTCCTAAAAAGTGGAATATTTAGTAGGACATGTATTATTATTATTGTTGTTGTTATTGTTCTCAATTACACAGTGATAGTCAAGACCTTTCAGGCAGCAAGTGGAAGGGAATTTTATCCAGTCTTCTGATTGTTTTCAATTTTATAATCATATATGTGTAATACTGAGACAATGGAGATTCTAAAAGCTTAATGAAGGAAACATTTGTGTATTCCAAATATATTCAGAAGAAGGGAGTAAAAATGAGAGAAATGTACATAAATAAGAAAATCATGACCAGCATCCAGACCTAACCCTATAAAAGCAATATGATAAATATGAATAAAATTAAATAAATTCAACTTTGTGGTAACCAAAGAATAAATGAAAAAGTGGCCAGTGGTCTAAGTGGGACACAGCAACAGGAGATCTGCCAGGGAGCAAGTTTTGTTCAGGATGTCTCCTAGGGGTTCTAGGTGTTTGGAGAGTTGAGGAGCAATGCCTATTGTTTGAACAACAATTACCCAAAACAGAAGTGGGATAATATTGACTACCATAGCTTGATGGAATCAAAATTCCAGAAGTTTTAACTTCTTTATGTAGAAGCTGCCCTAAGCCCTTTTTATGAGCATGCAGCAAATCAATAGCAATGACTGTGACGTTCCCTCAACTCAAAGCATTCATTCAATCTATAATTTGGTTTCCTAGATGGATTTAAAAACCAAGGGATTTATCTTCCAGCTAATGTTCCAATGCCAATTAGCTATCATTTCCCACTCTTGTTAATCAATGAGTCAGATCCTTTCCACTGCCTTAGCTATTCTTTGCTCAGTATTTGTTCTGTATCTAAAATGTCCCAATCTGCTCTAGGCATCAGGAACGAAATGTCTTAGAAGACAAAGTCAAGTTGGGTGACTTTCTCAAGCCACTCACCTGCTGGCCAAGTCAGAAGTCTCCATGCCATCCCTGATGAATCCCGCTCACCCTCCCCTCACCCAGTCCGGTCATCGGCGAGCCCGGCATCACATCTCCTAACATCTCCTGTATACCTCCAATCCTCTCTGCTCCTGCTCTACTATTTTGGTGTAGACACCTGTGACGTTTGAGGAAACACTCCCAGGACCACCCTCCCTTCTGACACCATCCGCAAAATTAGGGAGCATTTCCTAAGGCCTCCCTGCCCTCTGACACCAGTTCCACGTTTGGGAGTTCCTGCGACCACGAGTAGTTCCCACAAATCACTCGACGCACTCACAGAGCTCACTGCACGTGGTTGTGCTCATGGTTGCAGTTTAGTGCAGCGAAGGGTGCAGATGAAAGTCTGCAGGGGAAGAAGTTCTCAGGCCAGAGCCCAGCAGGGTCCCCAGTGTGGAGCTGCTGGTCGTCCTCTCCCGGTGGAGTTGTGGGCAGCGTCACCTTCTCAGCAAGGGTGTGTGATAATACACAGACAGCATTGCCGCCCCAGGGCGCTCCCCTTAGGTTTGGTGTCCAGAGTGTTTGTTGGGCTCAATCTCGTCCCCCCCCAACTGGCCTGCCATGTAGTTGATCTCAGGCTCCAGCCCCTTGAGAGGTCCAGCTGCTGCTGCACGACCCAAAGCCCCCACCCCAAATCACAGTGTCAGACTCTCCGGGTGTGAGCCAAGGACCCCAGGCAAACAGATACACTCCTATGAGGCACGACATTCCAAGGGCTTGGAGACGACTTCCCAGGAGCTGAGGGCAAGCGCCAGGCTTCTCTTTGGAAAAGGTTAAATTCCTCACCACACGTCACCTAGCCTTTCACTTGGAGTCATGCAATGATTAGGTTACTCGCCCGTTAAACTTCACCGAGGGATGCATCATTATCTTAGGGTCTAGTTCAAACCCCTTAACATGGCTTAACGGCTCCAAGAGACAGACAAGATGAGAATGGAGTGTTTGATCAAGAGGGAAGAATTAAAACTTCTTTATATTTTACTTACTTTTAATAAAAACACTACTATCTAGAACATACAAGAAGAAAAACATCACTTACACAAAATACTTGATCGGAGATATAGCATGTAGGAAGGTTGGCATCAAATGAGAAAATGATGAATGAAGGTTACTAGAATAAGGCCTTTTCGAGGACATATTTCTCTTTGCCAGGACTGAGATCAAAATATACAAAACGGCTCAAGGTGTAGCAAGTGCAAGGCCATGGGAGAGGCCAAATGGCATTGTGCACAAAATATGGGCTTGAAACCAGACAGGCTTTCAATGATGCCTGTGCCGTGCACTGTGTAGCCTTGGGCTGCTCGCTGGACTTGTCTAAGCCTTAGTTTTCAGATGATTTAATGTTTCTAGAAATGCTTATCTTATGGCTCTGTTGTTGTAAAGATATCATGAATTCTTGTCCTTTTTAAATACCACATTGTGTTTGAAGCACTCTTAGGTCCTTGGGAAACAACATTAAACAAGAGAGACACAGTCCTTGGTCTCATAGAGCCTAAGATCCCTTGTCAAAGCACTTGGCAGAGAGCGAGCATTAAAAAATAAAACATTAGTCCAGGCAAGGTGGCTCACGCCTGTAACCTTAGTACTCTGGGAGACCGAGGCGGGAGGATCACGTGAGCTCAGGAGTTCAAGACCAGCCTGAGCAAGAGCGAGACCCCGTCTCTACTAAGAATAGAAAACTTAGCTAGGTGTCATGGTGCTCACCTGTAGTCCCAGCTGCTCTGGAGGCTGAGGCAGGAGGGTCACATGAGCCCAGGAGTTTGAGGTTGCTGTGAGCTAGGCTGATGAGCCCAGGTGACAAAGTGAGACTCTGTCAAAAAAAAAAAAAAAAAAAAAAAAGGAAAAAGAAAAGAAAAGAAAAATATTTATTAATATTTTGCTCATTCTCAGAGATCTTCCAAATATTCCATATTAGCCTGTCCTTGACCTGGGAGTAATGGGAACAGCATTTCCTAAGGACTCAAGAGGAGATGAATCTCTTTGAGATGCTTTGACTATAAAGAAGTTGCAATCTAGGAGCAATCTTTCAAGCTGTGCGTGATATAACTCACACTTCCTCCTTCCAGGAGACGGAAGAGGGGAAGAGCATCCTCAGCGAATGGCATGGCGGGTGATCCAGGTAGTCTAGAGGCCCTAGACCCTGTGGGCCTCCCAGGCTGGGTCCGCCTTGACAGAGAAGGATTTGAACCTGCCTCGATTACAAAACAGACGGTTCATATGTAACACTAATTGTCTTTGGATTGGGTGGTTGCCATGGGTGACTTTTTTCCTACTTTTCACATTTTTTTTTTTAGTTAAACTTGAGTAAGCATTGTTTTAATATTAGGAAAGATAGGACAGACTTCTTTATTAACAGCAAGTGAAGTGATTACATTGATGCATTAAGAGTAACAGCATGGTTTTAAGAAGGTACGTCAGTGAGATTTGTCAGCTATTACCTGTGTTTTAAAAGTGGTATTTGGCTATATTTGGGTTTGGGGCTGTGTGTTTGCTAGGAAATATGATAGATGATCATGAACTGGCTCTGCTTCAGTGGCTCTAACATGCAAGAGTTGAAGTTCAAGGAGCAGGAGCATGATGGCATCACCCAGAGAAGTGTAGTATTTATGGAGAATGGGCTTCAGAGTCAAAAACCTGGGTATGCTTCTCTGCTCACCTACAAATCAGTGCCATGAGCTCCGCTGCATGTCTCTACCTCTGATTACATGAGCATTAAATAAGAGATGTGTGCACATGTACGTCTTATGCCTGACACAAAATAACCACGTGATAAACTGAGCGGGGAGCTCAGGTTTGAAGTTACACTGGTATGGGAGATATTCACAATGTTTGAAAACCAACAATAAAGAATCTGATGGTAAGCAGGTTAAGTTAGCCTTACATTTCTATCTTGGTCCTTTGCTGTTTTCTTTCTTTATTGTTGTTTTGTGTGATGCTCCAACTTTAAGAATTAAACTTATTTTACTTAAGGGGAATTTTTTATCTCAATTCAACGAACTTTTATAATGCCTGGTATGTGCCAATTGTGGGTATGTTATCAATTGGGCTGATTCCTCTCCTCAGAGAATCACAGGCTGTGGAGGAAGGTGCTGGGGTATGATGCAGAGCTGTGGTTGTGGAGGTGCGTACCAGGTACAAATTTCAATACATAAGAGGGAGGGACCAATTCTGTGTGCGCAAGAAAAGGCTGCACAGAGTATAGAGAGAGATAGCTGAATGAAGTTCTAGGTGATCAGCTGGGGTTTGCTTCTTTGTGAGTGAAAACATACGAATCTGTGGAAAAACAGTTTGATCCATGCAGGGACATGCAGGTGCTTTCACATGACCCATGTACGGAATCTGGGAGACGGCTCGGGAGAAGTGGGGCTGGGCTCCGGCGGCAGCCATGGAGGGGCTTGACTGCATCAGCCGCAAGGAGGCTGGCACATCCTGTAGGCGGCAGAGAGCCAGTGAAGGTTCCACTGGGCCGGATTATGATCAGGTTGCTGATTAAACCAAAAAGAAAATATATGGTCGTATAAATCCAAACTCATTCTTTTTTTTTTTTTTTTTTTTCAACTGGCATCCACTTACCACCTCAGTATCTCTGAGTTAGGCCAAGAAGTATAGCAAGAAGTATTAAAATATGCTGACGGGGCCTCGCTTTTCCGAACTTAGGGGATCCAACAAGGAATAAGGGACAGGTTTCCCATTAACTTAATTAGCCTACCGCCCCATCTCTGAACTGTGCTAACAGCCGTGAGAAAATAGCTGTATTTTTTGTTTGTTTTTAAGAACCCACCACGTCCTGCTCATGGCGCAGGTGTGGTGAGTAATGGGCTCCCACCTGCAGGCGTGGCATGTCTTTTCTGTTGCAGGTCGCAGCCAGGCCTCTGGCTCTCTGCGGTATTACCCTCAGTCTGGGTGGCCTCACCTGAATTCTGATTTGGTTCCCAGATCCCAGAGACAGAAAAAGCTGTGCAGCCTGTGGCTGGTGGTACCAGACCACAACAAGTCTTCCCTGGGCACAGGTCACCGAGCTGGGATTCTCGGCTCTTGCTATTTCCATAGCATCACATAGCAAACGTTTTCAGGGTATTAAGTTTCTGAGAGGTTAATAGTTGTTTGCAACAGTCACAGTTACTCCCCTGTGGCTGAATTTCTCAGCTATACCTCTGTCCAGAAAAGCAGTGATCCCTTCATACTTGCCATTGTATCTAATGTCTAATTAGATTTTAACCTGAATGTCATAAATGTACATTTTTAAACCAGTTGTGAACTGTAAAATACATTATAGAATGGTAATGTCATCTCATTTTCATTCCTCTCCATGTTACCTCTTCCCCAATTCCAGAATTCAGAACAATAAATAAAATTTTCAATGGAGTGGAGATTTTTCTTTGTTTTGACCTGTGAAAATTCTAGGTTTCAAGAAACCCTCCAACTTTTCTACCATCCTTTTCCCCCTTTGTCTCTTTGTTTGAGAAACCATGATTTTCTCAGAGTAAAGGATGCTGTCAGAACTGGGTAATCTTAAATTACTTTTACCGAGCAATATGAAAAAATGGCAGCAGTAAAAAATTAGAAATGATCTTCTCCCAGCAGCAATGGAAAGAATGCATTTTTCAAAGCAGTGCATGCAAACATCAGGACTTGCTACGCCAGAGGTGGGAGGAATTGGGATGACATTTCTTCATTCCTGGTGCAGCATCGGGCCCTAATCAGAGTGGCTAAAAAGGACCAAGCATCTACCATGCATGGAACACTTTGCAGGGCCTTGAACATATTATCTAATTTAATTGTGATAGCAAAACTGCAGTGCAGGCATTACTGCCCCCCTTTTAAAGGGGAAACAGAGGCTTAGAGTACGGAACTTGCCCAAGATTGTATTGGGGTGAGCTGGGATTTGGAACCAAATCTATCTGGCCTAAAAAGCCATAACTTGCCACTTGACATTTTTTTTTTCATGCAGTCTCAAAGATAGCAATCCGCATTTGCAGGCAAAGACATTGAGTTCTGAGGGCACAAGAAAGTCAATCAGACAAAAGGAATTATTAAAACAACAATGACAAATAAAACAAATAACCAAAAGGAACAATTTAGTTTTATACCTAAACTCCCTGAACACTGGTGTTTCCCTATTTCGAAGGAATGTTGAGAGGCATGAGAAGTGGCTTTGGCCTCTCTGAAGCCTCTCACCTGGGTGGGGAAGACAGATTTAAACATATAGAACTCCATTAATTCATTCATTAATCCATCACTTATTTTTATATCTGGGACTGTAGTAGTTATTGGAATAAGGACATCGATCAAGTCAGACCCGGCCCTGCATCTGGGGAGTTTGCAGGATAGTGGTGAAAGATATATATTAAACAAAGATAAACCAGGTAGATACCAGGTGGGGTCACAGTGTCTGTAAGATCCAGAGAAGTTCTGCCCAAATGCCCATCTCCCATATGGGAGTCTTTTGCTCTTCTCAAGATCTCTGTAAATCCTGGGGATTTATAGCTCTTCTCATCACCTTTGGTTTCCAAAGTTATTCTTTACCTTTCAGTTGGGGGCTTGTTCTTTCACATGTCCCTGAAAGCACTCGGTCTAGAAGAAAGCACAGGAGAAAAGCTCCATGACATTGGTGTTGCCAAGGATTTCCCGAATATGGCACCAAAAGCATAGGCAATAAAAGCAAAAATAGGCAAGAGGGACTACATCAAACTAAAAATCTTCTGCATAAACGGAGGAAACAATCAGAATGGAAAGGCAGCTTATGGAATGGGACAAACTATTTGCAAGCCAAGTGTCTGATAACATGTCAGTATCCACACTGGTCCTTAAAGTGCTTTCTGTTCACTCTCGTTGGCCAGAGCAGCTGTCACTTTCACGGCCATGCTGCCACCAAGGAGCAGGGCCATGTCTTCTTGCACCCCAGCGGGACAGCACGCAGCTGTGGACGCTAACACACTCTCCCACAGCCTGCTGTTCTGGTTGCTAATGTTATGTCTACCCTCCCTTTTTTTGCTTGCAAATAACGCACGCTTCGCCACAGGAAACAACCCCAGGTCCAATCGTGGTATCAGTCTCAAAGCCCAAATTCTTACGACTGTTTCTCACGCAGGTCCCGTTGTAGTTCTTTGTGCTCTAGAGCTGATCCAAAACCAAAACCAAATAAACAAAAAGCGAAAACAAAACAAACATAAAACCACTTCCCTCCCTATAACCAAAACACAACGATGGAAGAAAAACTGCATAATTTCAACAAAAACTCTGAAATCCCACTGACCAATATCGCTTTATTAAGAGGCTATTCTCCTTCTTCCACCACTGACCAAATTGTTTTTTTTTTCCTTTTAATTATCCTATTGGCCATGTGTGAATAGATCAATAGAGAATATCTGTCCTTGGGGCTGAGCAGGCTTCTTAGCATGTGCCCTCCCTATAGATGGTTGGGGTCCCAAACTTCAATTTAAGTCTTGAAAGGTCAGTAACTTTTAGACAAGACTAGAGGATCTTTGAAAATACAACTCTCTCAAATCTTCTTGGTTTCAACAGTCACACCTAAAATTATTTTTTGGACATGCATTTTTTTTTCTCTAGACTTAATTGCCAGTACTTGGAGCCTAGCAGTTTCCTGGAAGAGACAAGACAATTCTGTATTTACCTGAATCATTGTGTCTGAAGGAATTCAGTAAAATTTTAACAAAGAGCCTAAAGATCATTTTGATTTGGTCCTTGACACAGGACTGAATTTTAATCAACCTGTGAATCTCAAAGGCTGGAGATGGAGAATCAGTTCCATTTTTCTGTCTTTCAAGCCATTGAATTATGAAATTTCCATTCCTTTTTATTCCTGCTTATAAACTGGACAATTCTCTTCTGATCTCATCTCTGTTGTGCAGACCTTTGTCACCATTTGCAGCCATTAGCAATCAAACCACGCTACCAAAGTCTCAATTCCTTTTTATTTGCCTACAGCTATGCTCTTATTAGAAACAGATTTGTGTTCCTAGTTAACACAGACGACAGTTTCACCAAGAGTTTCGCTGCAACCCCTGATGACATATTAATAGATCACCACCCTCACCGTGTCAAGAGTCCTCTTACTGCTCACTCTCCACCCCTGAAGTCAAGGACTCATAGGTTAGAGTTATTGCCATAGATATATTCTTTCTTTGGTACCAATTTCTATGAATTAGAGTAGGTTATGTTATGCCACAGTACCAAATAATCCAAAAAATCAAGCAACTGAATTTTAAAAAGTGTTCTCCTTGCCCACACTACCTGTCCATTATAGGTAAGCAGTGGCGCTCTTCCTGTCATAGTCAACTGAGGATCCAAAATGACAGATGTCCCATCATAGGCACATGCATTTGAGACCTCAGGGGTGGAGAAGAAAGAGGGCATGTGACCAAATGCCAGTTCTTAAAGCTCCCACCCAGAAATGCCACTCTCATCTCCTTGGTCAAAAGCAAGTCACATGACTCAGCCAGTGATCCCTATAGATGAGAAACACCAGTCCTCTCCTAGCGAAAAGTGGTACATCTATTTGAACACAGAGGGTACGGAAACTAGTAGGAAGAGTTAAGAGAGACCTTTCCATGGATATATTTAACCAGAAAAATAATGAAATGTTAGCACTTTGAGTAAAGGCATCAACATGTGCTACATACCCAAGACAAGAAGAAATATGGCATAATCTCAAAGAGAAAGCCAGTATGGCATGAGATCGTGGGAGGATTGTTGATAAGGGCCAGAGTGAAATGTTACAAGTGCTTTAATAGAAATATGCAAAAACTACTATGGGGAGGGATGGATAATATTCAGATTTCAGGATTTTTGAAGGTTTCTTGGAGAAGGAGGACAATAGATACTAATAATATTTTGCAGCCAAAGTCTTATTTGGGAACTTTTGGAGTAAGGATTGGCATTTTTGCAAAAGCAGCATGCCAAGTAGCCAAGGCCAGCTGTCCCAGGGTACAAAAGAAGTGCCAGCCAAGTAATAACTAACTCAAGGGTTAGCAGTGGGTGTGACCATGGGGCCAGGCCCGGGGTCAACACGTGGTAAGGTTTGCTTTCCTGGATACAATTGTTTAGTATGATTTTTAATCTGTACCAGCAAAATTCAAACAACAGGAGTGTTTTCACTTTAAATTCGTGACCCCAAACCTCAACTGATATAACTATATACTCGCAAAAATATTATGTTTTTCCAGTGCTTGATTTCCACACCTTCTTGTTACTCAAAGCTCTGTCATCCTTTTCTGTGCACCCTCATACTTATTGAAAATAGAAGGTCTTGGGCTCAGAAATCCTTATATTTCCACCACTAAAACCATTGGCCTGTGTATTTGGCCCCGACTTTTCTTTTCCCATCAATTAAAGAGGACGTTGTGTTTATCCTCTCATCAAATGCCAATCCTGCTACCTTGAGTCCCACCTTCATTCACCTCTCAGGACTCCAACACCTCAGCTGCTTCTTTCCCTTTTGTAATGTGGTTATTCCTGCTGGTCGTGCTGATCCGTAGACAGGGTCCTGAAAGTTCCCATCTTCACAATAAGAAAACTCTCCTGCTGTTACAGCACTCCTTGGCAACACGTTGTTTCTCTACTTCCCTTTCTACGGTCTACAGATGCAGTCTTCATTTTCTCTACTTTTGACACTTATTAACCCGAGTTTGGGTCTTCCGCCCCAGTTTCTCCTGTAAATCTGCCCTGTTCTGTCTCCACAGCATTCTGCACCTGCCTGGCTACACTTTCACGTCTCCTTCCACCCAACCTGCGAGGCCTGGAGCCTCCCAGATCTCAAAACCGTTTCCTCTTCTTTCCCTACATAGTTACATAATTACACCAATTATTATATTTTCTTGGCTAACTGATCTCATGTAAGTTCATCAGTGATGGCACCACAGATATCCTGGGATCTGTCCTTTGTTCTCCATCCCAATCTCCATCATCTTAATGCAGGCTTCCAGTGGCTCTCGCTAGGCTGTCGGGGCAGCCTCCCGGCAGGGTTCCTGGCTTTCTTTTCTCTAATTTGGTCTCCAGACAGCAATAAAAGTAATGCTTGTACATTATAAATAAGATCGTTTTACTGTTCTTTATAAGTACTTCCAATGCACCTTTGCTCTCTTTACCATGCCTTCCTTACCATGGCCTTCCTACCATGACCTCTTTACCATGACCCTCTAACCATGACCTTCTTACCATGACCTCTTTACCATGACCCTCTTACCATGACCTTTATACCATGATCTTCCTACCATGGCCTTCCTCCCATGACCTTCTTACCGTGACCTTCTTACCATGACCTCCTTACCATGACCCTCTTACCATGACCTCCTTACCATGACCCTCTTGCCATGACCCTCTTACCATGACCTTTATACCATGATCTTCTTACCATGGCCTTCCTCCCATGACCTTCTTACTATGACCTTCTTACCCTTCTTACCATGACCTTCTTACCATGACCTCTTTACCATGACCCTCTTACCATGACCTTTCTACCATGATCTTCCTACCATGGCCTTCCTACCATGACCTTCTTACCGTGACCTTCTTACTATGACCTTCTTACCATGACCTTCTTACCATGACCTTTTTACCATGACCCTCTTACCATGACCTTTCTACCATGATCTTCTTACCATGGCCTTCCTCCCATGACCTCCTTACCATGACCTTCTTACCCTTCTTACTATGACCTTCTTACCATGACCTTCTTATCATGACTCTCTTACCATGACCTCCTTACCATGACACTCTTACCATAACCTCCTTGCTATGACATTCTTACCATAACCTCCTTACCATGACACTCTTACCATGACCTCCTTACCATGACACTCTTACCATAACCTCCTTGCTATGACATTCTTACCATGACATTCTTACCAAAACCTTCCTACCATGACCTTCTTACCATGACCTTCCTACCATGACCTTCTTACCATGGTCTCCTTATCATGGCCTACAATACCAGGTATGAACTCGCTCCTGCCTATCCTGCTGACCTCATCTCTTACCATAGTGCCATTTGGTTACAACTCTCCGGCTACACTGGTCATGCTTCTGAGTCAAACATATCAAGTTTTACATTTTGTTTCCTTCCTCTGGCCCTTCATGAATCCTGCTATCTATGCATACCTTCACTTGCATGCTTAATGGTTTCTATGTACCTTTCTTTTAACGATGTCTAATTCTCATAGGTTAGCTCTCAGTTTAAATATCACTTTCTTGAAGAGGATTTCCCTAACCACCCCATCTAAAATAGTTTCCTGTTCATTTAAAAACTTAGCTACTTTTTCATTCATCACACTTAATGCAAGTTGCCAATGCTTTTATTCAATTGACTACTCTTTACTAATGTTCTTGCTGCATTGTTTTTGTTTTTGGTCTGCCTCCTCATTAAGATATATAACCCAAAAGGCAGGAGCCAAGTGTCTCTTTCACCATTTTGTCCCTGATGATGAGTACACCACCTGGCACACAATAAATATCTGCTGCACAAATGAGATCTAGGCGCATAGCCTAAGGCCAAGGGTTCCTCCACTTTCACATCTGTGCCAATCAAATTAAATTGCTACTACAGCTTCAAGACTTTGAAAAACATTCTGTTTAGGTGCTACAAGAGTGATAATGATTTCTTTTCTATTCCTCCTTGTTCTCCTGTCCTGGGTTTAGAGGTTATCTCCAAGACTGAAATGAATCTCATGTTGACAAAATAGATGTTGCCAATCAGTAGAAACTTCTACCAAATCTTCATGTTACTCAACAAATTAGAGAAGACTTCTATTTAGCAAGTCAGATAATGTTCCTCCCATCTCATTAGAATACCCAGAGAGGTCTATTTAAATAAAATCTGCCAAAGCAGTACATTAAAGATAAAAATGGACAATAGACTCAAGAAGTGGCGGTGTTTCCCCTAAATATATCTTCTATTTGTGTGTAGATACTGAGAAACATATTCTTAGACTAAGGATCTCATCTTCTATCCTGTCAGAATAAGTCAGATGGCTCCAAAAATGATAGGCAAAGACTTTTGAATACTCTTCTATTGCCTGTCTCTTCTTAGAGTCAAAGGATTTGCACTGCTGAAAAATGAACCAAGATAGAATGGAGGAAAGAAAAATAAGTAAACAAAAACAAATGAGGCACCAGCCCCGGGTGCTCTCACCGAGGGATGTGCTAACAGTAGCCTGCAGTCACAGGCCTGCTCTGGCCTTCTTCCCACTCTGCACTCCCAGCCTACAAAATGAGAAAAAGAGAAAGGGCAAAAATGGAGCAGCCTGACATTTTGGGATGTGGGTCCTCTAAGAAGATTTTTTATTTATTTATTTTTTAATTTAAGAAACTAGGAGTGGCAGGAAAAGCTCCTAGGGCAATACATGCAGCTTGTGTTGACTTTGCTACAAAACTCAGCTCCAAAAAGAATTGCAGACTGCTTCTAACTTGTTAACAGTCAAACGCTGACCAATTGGATGACTCACACTCAAGCTAGTAGAATAAAACCAGTGAATACCTTCAATCAAATGTAAACAAAGGGAGTGCTGTGTACTTCTGTCTGAACTTAGAATCACACGTAAAAGACAATAGCTGGCAGTGCCCAAATGAAACCAAGGCGCCTATAGCCCTGGGAAGGGTGGCTGATTCAGCCAGATGGGAAACACGGTAGGTAGCTATGAAGCATGGCTACAACAAAAGTCAATGGACATGAACACATAAACTTAATGAATATTAAATTTTTTAAAAATTTCGTTGTGACATATACTACATAGAGGATGCTGCCGAAGTTACACTCAGAGTTAATTTCCTATCCTAAAACACTTATTTATCATATAATAAAAATAGATAAAAAGGAAAAATTGACTTCAAGATATTTTAAAAGTAAACTCCTAGGAAAACAAAAATAATGAAATAAAAGTGAATAAAACTAATCAAAATATAAAAAATAACAGAGTAGACAAGGAATTTTAAGGATCAAGCTTTTGAAATAATGCAAATGAAAGAGCAAAACTGGAGCACACAAAAACAAAAGTATTAACAATTATAAAATTCATATCATAATAGACAGTAGTGCATAACACCTGAAAGGCTGTCAGATGCAGGGTTACATGCCAATAACTTTGACACTCTTGTTGAATGGATCATTTTCTGGCTATTTTTAAGTTGTCAAAATAGTAGCAGGAATGAGTAGAATGCTAATAAGGATAATACCATGGAATTTATTTTTTTTTTTCAAAATTTAAGAAAGGATTAATTCCAAAATATTTAATAAAATCCAGACCACGAGACACATGGACTGCTAGCTAATTAATTTTGCAAAACTTTCAAAACATTCCTATCAAGATTTGAGAATGCATTAAAATAACAATTTAACACTGGGAGTTAAGAATAGGTTATTAAGTTAAGCATTTTATGTTACCCTCAAATATGCAAAAGCAAGTACATTTGTTCACTACTAATTGAAAAAAAAGGTCCAGGGTCTTTTTCTTCGATATGTGTGCATTGATGATAATTCTGTATTATGGTTTTGAACAAGCAATATAGCCTATAAATTTCAAGTTTGGGTTTTTTCTTTCCTTTTTTTTTTTTTTTTTTTTTTTTTTTAAGTGCATTTGAAGACATTTGCAGAGAGCAACCCGAGTCCAGAAATGCCCGTGACGTCGCAGCGCCGCGGCTGCAGGGTTTGCTCCAGTGCGCTCGCCACCGATACTGCGCAGGCGCCGGAGCCCCCCCACCTGCCAAGAGGTGATGCACACACACAGCCAAGCTCAGCCACCGCAGGTGTTCTCGGGGGTCCGAGTTCCTCCGAACAACCAGCGGTGTGGAAGTGTGGGGGAAATGGGAGATCAGCCGGGGCTCCCCAAGGCCAGCCCCACGTGAGTGCCCTCCCGCAGGTGGCGGCTCTGAGCCTGGACCCCTTTCCAGCACCCCGGCCCTCTGCGCAGGAGCCAGTCCTGGATGCTGAGCATGGCGACAAGCTGGGCCCACAGCAAGGTCGCCCAGGAATGGGCACGGCCTGTCAGCACCAAGGACAGTCCGGAGAGGGCCAGGATGAAAACGAAAGGGGGAAACACAAGGACGTTAATGGGGGGGGGGGCAGCGGTCGCCCCCACATGGTGCAGAGTTGCCCATTCTGAGCCCGGAACCCCCCACCCACGGGACGCATGGCTCAGAGACGGAGGCAGCCGATCCCCCTGACAGCCCTGTGCCCCCGAGGCTGGGCAGGACGCCACCTCTGTCCTCTTGCTGTTGAGTCATGCCACAAGGAGAAATAACAGTGAAAATCTAGCAACAAGAAGCTTTCAAAAGAATGGCACCAGAGCCCTTCGATTGTTCCATATGGGACCAAGTAAAGATGTTAAGAGCTCGTTTAAAATTTGTTTGACATCTTTTCAATGTGATTTTTTTTAAAAGTAAAAGGTCATAAGCACTATTAATAAGATTTAAATTTTAAGAATGGCTAAGAATGTTCTGGTCAATGAGAAAAAGACATGAACAAGTGCAATTGAAACTATTTGAAAGAAAAACGGTCCATTTATAATTCAAAGATTATGCTTAGATATACTAAATATATATAAGCATATCAAATTATACTTACATTATAAATCAAAGGTTACACTTAGATTATACCTTAGACATCCTAAGATAATCAACTGAAACACTGTCAGACTCCTATTAGACCCAGTGTGTTAGTTAAGCAAAGTAAACAGATAAAATACAGATACAAAAAATTCAATAATTTTCTTAGAAATTAGCAATAAGTTTTTAGAAGATAAAATGGAAAAAAAAAATGACCACATCCAAAATAGAAGTAGAATTTTGAAATACCTAGCTATGAATTTTGCAAGATTTATGTAGAAAATATGTAAAAACAACAAAAATATCTCTATCACCCTAGAAAATAAACATGAATCCACAGAGCATTACTATGTTCTGGAGGGGGAAACTGAATACTGGAAACAATTTTTATAATAAGCTTTTAAAAATTCTTCTATAATTAATTTATGTGATTAAAATAAGTCAGACTAAATCACTAATGAGAGAACCGTCTATGAAGATGAAGTCAACCACAAGCTGTCATCTTTGTCACCAAATGGAGAGTGTGGAAGAAAATGAGACAAATTACGAAAAAAAGAGGTTACTGGTTTCGGTAGGTGACAAATAGAGAAGGAGAGATAGCGAGAGAGAGTGTTTAAAATCATGTACTAAAACATGCTTGAAGACCCATATCCACCATGAGTGCCTATGAAATAAGTGAACAAATTATCTTTATATTTTTATTTTCTAAGCAGGTTTGGCTTGTATGTCTGTCATTTGCAATTGAAAGTGGATAATAATCATAACTAACTAATTAATTTATAAAAATACAGTCTGGCCTGTGTAGCAGCAGAAATGTTTGCAATGCTGGAAGTTCCCTGTTCTGTACTGCCCAGTGTTGTGGCCACACGTGGCTGCTGGGCACTTGAAACGTGGCTGGTGCAGCTGAGGAGATGAATTTTTAATTGTACTTAACTTTGGTGAATTCTAATTAAATTATGTGTCTGGTGGCTACTGCTTTGGACAAGGCAACTCTGTAATGATAAACTCTAAGTAATTAAAGTAATAAGAGACTATTTTTGCATTGCAAATTAGAAATAACTTTGGAGACACCTTAATGGTTGAGAGCATGCCCTGTGAAATAAATTCTCTCATTTCACCTGTTAAAGCACAAATTGGTACAAATTTGGAAACTTTCCTTAAAATAACTTGTCGATTTGCATTAAGTTCATAACTTTGGCTCACTAATTCCAGAAATGTTTAGGAATTTATCCCACTAAAATAGTCAAAAATGTTGACAATACTTTGTGTATGAAAACCACATCATTTATTATTTTTAAAATTTAAAATACACTTAAATGAACAACTAATGAAAATAATTATCAATTAAATGAGTAACCAAAGGAAATAATGGAAATCTGGGTACTTAAAGAAGATTAGCTATTATGCCTACACTTAAAGTCAAGTTTAGGAAAATTACTCATTAAAATTGCAAAATATTTATAAGATAGCATATTTTTAAAAAGGTACAGCTATTTCTATATACAAACATATTATATTTAATATACAATAAATATGACATACTATATTATATATTATAATCACATAATAAATCAATATGTGGTTATATGTATATATTATTATATAGTATATTTTATTACTATATCATATTTATATTAATGCTATGTTATATATGAACTAATTTAATATATTATATTAATATATTTTATATATTTTATTAACATAATATAATGAAATATATATAACATATATACTATATATATTAGGAATAGATGAATCAAATAATTTAAGTATCCAGCAATTTGTCAAAATAACTTAGTGAATATGGAATAAAAAACTTGCTTAACATTTGTTCTAGTTTTTTTTATTTAAGAAGTCTTCAGTAAAGAACATTTGTACTCCCTTAATGTGCTGAAATAAAAAATAAAAAATAAAAAACCAAAATAAATTTAAAAGGGAAATTTAAGTAACAGTAACACTATAAATGAAAATAAGCTCTCAAATTTTAATAAAAGTTTATACTGTACAATATATCTTCATATTTATTATCTTTTATACTTCAGTCACCTATAAAAATAAAGCTCAGTGGAATTAAGTTATTTGACCAAGATTATATATTTTTCTAGTGTTGTAGCCCAATAGAGAACTCAGCTATTATATTTGTTATTTTTTAAACTTATGAATTATATTCAATAAAAAATATTTTAAAAATAAAATAAAATAAACTTATGTTAAATTTCAAAAAGTTCTTAGAGTTGATGTGAGTCTTTCCATTTCTGAGTTTGAGTCTTCGTTTGATAAGCTACAACCATCCAATAAATATTTTAAACTACTCAAAAATAAATTTCACTGTCAATTTTGAAAGTTGGATCTAGTTTGTAGCAGAAAATATGCTTTCTACTTTCTTGTCCATAGAGAGATGTTCAGTTGGTCCCTGTGGAATATTTTCTCGTGCATGTTTTCTACTCTGTCTGTGCTCAACTTCTCTGGGAATAAAAATAAATTATTAAATAGCTTTCGATACAGGTGTAGACATGGATTGTCCTGTGCAAAGGTGCACCCATGCTTATCCAGTGAACCTTTCCTTCAGTACTAACCGAGCAAATTCAACTCTCACTCTTTCATGCAATTAAATTGAACCTGAATTAATTACCTGCGTCACTTTAATCTCTGAGGGGTGATCAACATATTTTAAGGAAGTGATTTACCCCCACTAGTTTATTTTGGAGTTACATTTGTTAGTAAATAAAAGCTTGGGATTGTCATGGTATTTTACCTAAAAATAGTTCATGGTATTTTATAAAGAATTGTCCCAGGGGTTTCCTCAAATACTAACACTGTGTCTTCTTTTGATGGTGAGTCCAAGTGCCAGATCGAGAAGATTTGTTTAAAGGCTCAAATTATTCTGTCGTTGACTGTTGAGGTTAGGAGCGATGATGAAGAGCAGATGGCCTCACCTTGCCACGTTACAAATGAGTGCAGAGCAGGCATCGGCTAGAGCAGTAAGGCAGCCCGGTTAAGGTCCTGCAACTTGGTGTCAGAAATGACCCTGGGAACCAGCCCTTGTAAATAACTGCTTGATATCTGATACCAAAACCCAGGCACAGGAGCAAAAGCAAACCAGCTCATCATTTCAAAGTTCCAGGTAAATGCATTTTCAATCAGCTCTCTTATTAAAATCAAGTCTTAAAATAAACTGCCATTTTCTCAGTCGTCTGGCAGCATGTCTTTTGTTGGAGATGGAAGACGTGAAAGCTTCTAATTCGACTTTCAAATATCATGTTTCCAAAAATCAGTGAACAATATGAATAGCATGGTGTCCACTCTCCTGTCTACCATTCACACAAAGCAGCAGTGTCTATATCTGAATATTGAATGTCCTCTGAAATAACACTGATGATATTATTTCTCAAAAGTGTGTGGTGTTTTTCGTAGTTACATAGATTTTCCCATTTTAGAGTGCTTTGTTTTGCAACAATAGGCACCTAAAGCAGAAAGGGTCTGGAATAGGGCACGGCTGTGACAAAGACCTAACACATGTGTCCCGCTGGCTTTGGGAAGGGGCAGCGGTGGTGGCTGCAGGGCAGTGAGGAGCTTGTTAACGGCTGGGACTGCGGTGATAAAACTGGTACCGGAGGCTTAAAAGATGATGACCCATGTTTTATAGTCGTGAAACAAGTGGCAAAACTGCTGGAAAATAGAAAATATACCAAATTAACCCATGAAAGCAGATAAGATTTCTAGGCAGAATATTGAAAGTGCCAATTGGCTTCTGTTAGCTCTGTGTGATTAGATATGGGAAGATAAAATGAGCTAAAGAGAGAACTATTCAGTATGCAAGAAGAATTTCCAATCCAGACTTACTGGGTTGGAAAATAAAACTGTTTCACATTTCCAGGCTCTCTAGCTGGCAAAAGACTCTCAAAATAAGAAATGGCCTCAGGGTAAAGAGTAAATCCAGGATGTGTTCATAGATCCTTTGTTAGGAAACTGGAAAGACCCCAGCTTAGTAGACGGTCTCAGCTGGAGAAAAGCACTTCTAAGATCCTTGGAAGTATTATCTCCCTGCAGCCTGGCTCACATGGTGCATGGTTCTCTAAAAAGGAATCTTGGGTGTGGCTTCTTGGGACAAGCAGTGAATCCACATTCGTATTCCTAGGCCACCGACGGAGTTTTTGAAGGAGTTGTACAAGTTTGGACTAAAAGGGGCAGAAATTATTCAAAAACGAAAGATGCCTCCGGGGCTCTCAACTTTCTTCAGGCAAGAAAGCAGCTGAGGAAACTGCTTAGGAGAAAATGTGACCTGTTTTGTAGGCAAAGGAAAGATGTTTCAGAGAGAAGAATCCCATAGGGTAGAACCAGGAAACATGGAAAACCAGGAATTAGAGAACTATTTCCAAGGAACGGAAATGAGCCTAATCAAAGAAAATTTCCTGTGCCCAGACATGGGCCCCTGACAACATGTGATCATCTGGATTTCAGAATTGCTATGGACCAGTGACTTCTCTATTCTTCTTGTGCATCCCCCTTTTAAATAGGGGTGTCTATTGCAGACATCCTGTCTTTGTCTCCCTATCACATGTGGAGGTGTGGAAGGCAAATGGCATGTCTTTTTAGTTCACACATCTCTGAATCAAAGAGGGACACATCCGCAGAGCCTAATCCCCATCTGGGACTGATACAGATAACAAGATCACAAACTTCAAGCCCCACACTGTAATTTGACAAGTTTTTAAGGGTCACGGGTGTGTTTTGCATATGGAGGGGCATATATCTTTGGGCCCAGAGGGCAGACTGCCGTAGACTGGCACACTAAAGTTGCCAGGTGAGTCACAGTTCCCAGTGTCCAAGCCCATGTATAACCATCTCTCAAACTGACTCTGGGGTTGGCCATGAAACTTGCTCTGGCCAATGGGGCATCAGCAAATGGGATGCGAGCAAATGACTAATGAGTTGCTATTGTGTTTAGGGTCTTGCCTTTCTGCTGTCCCTTTAGGGATGAAGCATCACAGCAGAGGAAGGTCCAGCTATCTCAGCCCTCCCAGAGCCCAGTCCCAGGCCATAGCTCAGCCAAGTGCCATAACGTGAAATAGCACGTGTGAATCCAGCAAGAAACCAACCAACCGACCCAGCAAGTCAGAGATATAATGAATCATTGTTTTTAACACTAAGAACTGTGACAGGTTGCTAGAGGCAATTGAAACAAGAGTTTTTCAATAGCAACAAGAGAATATAGAAGAAAATAAGCAACATGTTCAAAATTACTGTGGGAACAATTATTTTTACCTGTAATTCTATCTGTACTCAAACCGGCAATTAGGCGAGAGGGTAGAATGATGCCTTTAAATAAACAAGCTCTAAAAGTCCTATTTCCCATGAAATCTATGTCGGAAGATGAACTCCAGTAAGTGAGGAAGTAAACCAAGAAAGAAGAATAGAATGGATTTCAGTGAAGGAAATCAAAATATTTCATCTCAAAATATACTTCTCAGATGTAGTTTGAGATGGCTGTTCAGAGGGGCCTGCAAACAGAAGAGGTCCCGCAAAGCTGCCTTTTTTGGGAGGAGAGATTTGCATCTGTAGAGAAAAATCTGCACTGAAACAGCCAGGTTTTCCCTGAGCTCTTCCCTTGCCCAAGTCTAGGAAATATTAACTGAGAATCTGACACCATTAAAGGCCTGCAAGAAGCATTTTCCACCTATTCTCTCTGAGGGCTGCAACCTCTGAAATTTAATCTATATAACAAGGGCACTGTTGCTAGCCAGGCCTCCTCTTCCCCTCTCCAATCACCTGTTTTGCCACCATCCACCGCTGATTCTTTCTGTAACCTCTGCACCCCACTCTGTTTCTCCCTTGTGTCCACATTAACAAATCTGTATGCCTTTTCTTCAGTTTAGTCTACCTTTTGTCTGTTGATTTTTCAGCAAATCTTCAGAGAGTGAAGGGGAAGCTTTCCCTTGGCCCCCACACCAGGAAAGAAATATCCAACCCAGAAGACAAAAAAAAAAATAAAAAGTGAAGAAGCAAATTCCCAGGAGGGTTATAAAGAAAAATCTCATGGGAAGAGCTATGCACAGGCCTCACATATTAGAGAAGAAAGACAGAAGACTCCTAGTGGATGTCTTCATGAAAAAAAAAAAATTCAATATGTTAAGAGGAGGTTTATCCTTCTGTTAGGGAGGTAGAGGATGCATTAATTAACAGTACTTAGAAATCTAAATGGTTACAAAGAGACAATGTATTAATTCCAGGGAAAACATTTCTCCAAGAAAGAAAATGGTCATCATAGTGTACAGAAATGCATTTTGGGGAAAAGGGCCTACCTGCATTAGGGGCAGTGTTACAAGACAGCTGAATCTTCAACTTACTCAGGAGGAAGTCATTAGATAGCATCTAAAATGGAAGAATCAAGAAATAGAAGTATATGGAAGCTTTATGGAAAAGTCAGCCAGACGGGTTGGATGTGGCCACCTTTTTGAGGTGGAGCTAGAGGTGAGAGAGGTGATACAGTCTGCTGTTTTTGTCACAAATGTTACAGAGCTACTTGACTCTAAAAACTATGTGCTTGAACATCTTTGAATACATTAGAAGGAAATTTTATGATCTGAACATCTGTGTCTGTGATTGAAATTCCCAATCACTACCGAAGTTAACCGTTCTTATTTTTCTGCACTAGCTGGTCATCCAGAGACTCTTTGTGGGGAGGGATAAAAAATGATGAGACGATAGCAAATGACCTAGAAAACAGAGATTCTGGATGGGGTGGAGGGCAGTATCTTTAACTTTACCAAACCACTCACTGCAGGTCCAGGCCGGGGAGAACACACTGCAGGGACAGACAGGCCAGTACAAATCCGTGAACTTCAAGAGCCGGGGAATTCAGGTGAGCCGAGAGGGAGGCAGACTGTGAGCACGGGCTGAGGCTGTCCCTGGACACAGCTACCTCAGGATGCCTGAAATCAGAGCCTGGAACAGAATTTATGTAAGTAAAACAAACGGAATACCATGAGGTCTTGAAGAAAGGGATAATTAAATTTTAACTGCCAGGAGAGGAAGACAAGTAGTCTTTTTTCTGGAGGAAAGTGGGGAGAGAAAAGGCCAAGGAAGCCAGAGAGAGATTAACAAAGAACTACCCTGAGCCCAGAGGCCAGGTGAAGAGCCCAGGGAGGACAGAGCAGCTGCCACTCAGTGCCCCTCCCTGCTTGCGGTCTCTATTACAAAATGAGATCATTTCAATTAAATAAGTGTATGTGGCATAATCATGTGCTGCCACCCCCTCATTTTCTAAATTGCTGTCCCCAGGACAGAGGTCAGAGAACAGAAAGAACATCTGCTGCAAAATAAATCAGAGAAGCTCTGGTTCATTGCTCCTGCATCTGTCACAACGTGCTCTGGTTTCTGCCTCCTCCTCTCAGGGAGGACAGCCTGCCTGCCTCCCAGGAAAGGTCAGCCGGCTTCTCAGGTGTTTCCAGGCTGTACGTTTGTCTTTTCCCCATATTCAACAAGTATTACGATCATCTACTATTCTACACCAGGCACTGCTTCTGCCCTCATGGGGATATTGTGGAAAGGGGAGGACAGAGACAATACACAAACAAAAGAAGGGACACACGTGCTAGTGAGAAGTGGCAGGTGGTGAGCTGCTGTAGAGATGACAACCAGCTATAGATACTTCACATCATGTGGCCCAGCAAAGCTGCTCTCTGGAGAAGACTTCTAAGCTGCAACCTGAATGTCAAGAAGGAGCCAGCCCAGTGATGACCACGGAGAAAATGCACCTTCAAGGGAAATAAATTGCTTTTCTGAAGGACAGAACAGAAGAGCAGCGTGTCTGGGGTGGAAAGATGAAGACGGAGAGCTGGCGCAGGAACAGAGGATATGCCGGGAAAAGGAATATGTGAAGACAATCGGAGTCCTTACTGGACCTATCCAGGGGCTTGTCTAGAAGCCATTTCAAATGTCACATGTCCTTCAAACGTGTTCATCCCCAAGTTGTTCTTGTCAAAATAAACGGCCACTCAGTTGTTCAAGTCAATATTCTGAATTCTTAATTACTGTCATCGCTAAATCCAACTTGTTAGCAAATTTAATTGGTTCTCCTAACTAAGCATGTGGCATATCTATTGCCATCTTTATTCTCCACCACTCCACATTCATCCTGGGGCAGTTTGCTTCTTCCTGCCCCCCTACAATTTAGTCTTCAAACAGCAATGAGGGAGATCTTGTAAAAATAAAACCAGGTCATGCCATTTTCTTTCTCACAGCTATTTATTGGTGTCCCATTAACATTTTGTAAAACAGGAAGTCATCAGATAAATTTGAATGAGCTAGATAGCAGAGAAGGGAAGTGACTTACCTGAGATCACATAAATAATACCCTTAATTAAATAATTCAATAATATTTATTCACTGTCTACTATTTCCAGGCATACTGGATATACAGTGGTAAGCAAAAGTAAACAATATTTGTACGGTTATGCCCTCAGGAAGCTTTGAGTCAAGTGGGAGAAAAAGACATTTAAGATAATACTATAGAAATAGATGTGTAGCTGCAAACTGTGATAAATGCTACAAAGAAAAAGAACAGGATGCTATAAGAAAGAGTAATGGGGGAGACAACTTGGATTTTGAAGGGTTCCTTTTTGAGAAAGTGACATTTGGGCTGGAATCTGGAAGATGAATAGGAATTAAGCAAAAAAAAAAAAAAAACTCAGGCTTGAGATGAAGAAAAGTTTGGTGTATTTGAAGAAATAAACGCATATTGGCATGGTTGGAATATAAGAACCCAGGTGTGAGTAGAGGTTGAGAGACAGACTGTAGCTAGATAATGTAAAGTCTAACAGCTCTCCATGTTGTTGAGTTGGGGTTTCATTGGAGGTAGAATGGGAATTTACACAGAAGTTGTGAGCAGGAAATTATATTTTTAAAATTTTCCAAACATGACTGAATTCTGGGTAGAAAATGGGTCAATGGGAGAGTGGCAGTAGGAACAGAGACACTGTTTGGGATGCCCTTGGAAATGGCTGGGAAAACAGTGATGGACCTGAATGAAGACTGTGAGGACGGGAGGCATAGACGGACTGGATACACACTTTGAGGGGAGACACAATAGTGCTTGGGGAGGGATTGGACATGGGTATAAGGAGGAGGTAACAAAGCAGTCCCAGAGCTCAGGGCTGGGCTGGGGGTTCTGGTCCATAATTCCTCTCCCCTGTGCTTTCAGGGTGCCATAAGGGAACAGAGGTGCCCCTTCCTCCACCCTTGATTCTTGGGCTGCCTAATGTAGACTATCAACCTACAATGAAAGTATAATTAAAGCCACACTTGTGGGCCATTGCTAGGCTACTAACTAAATACTCTATGACTAATCAGAGCCTGAGTATCATCATTCACCTTAAGAGCAAACCAAGGCTTGGAAATCCATGTGCATCCAATGCAAATATTTCCACAGACTTTCACATGGCAGATGGAAGATAGAAAACATACAGGAAGAACAACATTGGCTAGACATTTTCTAACCAGGACTAAGATTCTTAAATAACTTAGAGCCCTGCAGTGACAATCTATGGGACCTTCTATTTATCAAATTTCAAATTACTTCCAAATAGGAGGAAGATCATGCTATTTACACTGAAGTTTTCAACAAAGAACAATCAATTAAAAGAGGTCTCCAAAACACTGCCATTTAAGAAAGAAGTTTTCCAATACTGTCAGATGTGCTATAGCTTCTTCTATTATTCATGAGGCTTCCTGCATGGTGAGGATGTTAGTTCAATAGGTTCACAGCTCTAAATCTAGAAATATATGTCCATATAAATTTTACAATAAGGTTGGCAATTTAACAGGCAAATACATACAGGCACACACACATAATTCAGGTTTGCTATCCATGGACATGGTATGTCTATTCATTAATAATATCTAATTTAATATAAGTTAATAAAATTATGCAATTTTCCCAGCGTGATCTTACTTGTATTTGTAAATATTGCAAATGCTGTTAGTTAAATCATGTTTTCTTAATGTTCATTGCTGGCATACAGAAAAAAAGTTGATTTTTATATATTTATTTTGTATTCAGCAAATTTTTTAAGCTCTTTTTAATTCTATCAGTTTTCTATTTTTATTTACTATAGCTACATGCACAACATTTGAAAATTGTGACAGTTTATTTCCTTTACAAATCTTGTCATTTTATGTCTATCATGGCTAGTATCTTCAATATAAGTTAAATAAAAATGATAGTAGCAAATCATATAGCATTCAAAATCTCAAAGAGAACACTTCTAATATTTCCTAATTATCTGTTTTTTCTATAGATTTTATGTAGATAACTTTGTCAGATTAAGAAAAGTCTTTTTTCATCATTTTATTATGTTGTTAATCACGAATTGATGTGAAATATTATAAACTACGGGGTTTTTTGCATTTATTGATATAATTTTCAATCCTTTGTGTATGTGGTGAATTACATTCAATCTTTTTTCTTTTCTACTACCTGAAATAAATTTCGCTTCAATATTTTCATGTTATACAAGTTTAGTACATAGTATTTTTATCATTATTTGGTTCACAATATTTTATAGTTTTCCCTAAGATTTCTTCTTTGATTTGCTCAAAATTTAGAAGTGTAATGCTTAATTTCCAAAGATATGGTGATTTTACTTACATTTTTTATCATTGATTTTCATTGAAATTACCTGATAATCAGATAACATAGTGTATATGACTTTAATTATTTGAGTAAGTGTTCCATTTTAGTTTCTAAATGTGAATGTGTACTTTAAAAATGTATTCAACATATATTGAATGTAAAATTCTATATATTTACATTGATATAAATTTGTTAATCTTAATATTCAAATCTATATAATCATTGTTTTTGTTTTGCCTGCTTTATTAATTTGTAAAAATTTGGGGTTAAAATTAAATTACCGATTATGTTCGTGAGTTTACTTCTCCTTGTAAATTTATTGCATTTTGTTTTTATATGATCTGAGGCCATGTTACTAGACATACTTACTTTTAAAATTTTTCCTTTTATCATTATGATTTGTCCTTTAATCATTATGAAGTCACTCTATTCTATAATGCTTCTTGGCTTAGAGTTTAAATAGTTTGATATTTGATAAGATTTTTTTTTGTTGTTCCTTTTAATTTCAGCAGATAATATACTTATTTTATTAGGCAGACTTCCAAGATTACTTCCAATCTCCTAGAATTCACACCCTTGTGCAGTTTCTAAACCCTTGAGTTTGGACTAGAAATTCACTACTAGAAATAAAAAGTGATGGGATATTACCTTTAATTAGATTATAAAATAATGTAAGTTCTGCCTTGCTCAAACTCTTTCTCTGGGTGTTTCTCACGTTAGCTCTAATTAAATGAGCTGCCCTGTGAGCTTTCCCTCCCGAGAGTAAAGAACAGGAAGAAGCTGCACACCATCAAGGCCACACGAGTTAGCCTGGTATCAGACCCTTCCTCAGTCAAACCTTCCGATGAAACAGAATCTATCCCTGGGCAATATCTCGAACTCAGCTTTGTAAGAGCTCCTGAAGCAAAGGATATTTTTCTAAGTTTAATGTAACTTACTCCATAATTCACCATTAAGCAGGATGTAGATTTTTGATAGATTCCTTTTTCTGGTAAAGAAATTTACATTTTAGGCTGGGAGCTGTGGCTCACGCCTATAATCCTACTGTAATCTAGCACTCTGGGAGGCCCGAGGCGGGTGGATCACTTGAGGTCAGGAGTTCGAAACCAGCCTGAGTGAGACCCCCGTCTCTACTAAAAATAGAAAGAAATTAATTGACCAACTAAAACTATATATATACAAAAAAATATACATTAGTCGGGCATGGTGGCACATGCCTGTAGTCCCAGCTACTCGGGAGGCTGAGGCAGAAGGATTGCTTGAGCCCAGGAGACTGAGGTTGCTGTGAGCTAGGCTGATGCCACGACACTCTAGCCTGGGCAACAAAGTGAGACTCTGTCTCAAAAAAAAAAAAAAAAAGAAACTTACATTTTACTTCTAATTTCTTAAGAATTTTAAGAATCAAGAAAGCTTACTGAATTTTCTTTTGAGTTTTTTTTTGCATCTATTAAAAACAATTTTTCCTCTAAATCATTAAAATGCCATATCTTGCTAATGAATATTTTGATACTAAGCAATCAATGCATCACAGGGATCCTCCTGATGATTTTTATGCACAGCCAGATTGAACGTAACGAGCTTTTACTGAGAATTCTTATACCACTTTTCAAAGATGAAATTGGCTTTCTTTTCTCACAAAAGCAATAAAAAAACTAACCTAATCTAATTAAGGCAAAGTTAGGAACTTCTCTATTGTATTTCTTTTCAAGTTAAAAGTACTGATTGAAAGCAGGTTCTGTTAAAAATATGTGTGTGCATATGTGTGTATGGATAGATAGATATAGATGGTGCCAGATAAAAATGCCAAGCCAGTCTTTACCATGAAACCCTGCATCACCACGACTCCAAAAGGAAAGGTAATTCAGGGGACCCTTTCAAACTGGAAACACCTTCCCTTAAAAATAATATATACATGGTTTATATTAGAGTTATAGTTTACCTTTGGGATATTGACATCTTTAAAGTGATGAGCCTTCTTATTCAAAATAAATAAAATCAAATAAAATTTTGATTAATGTGCATTTCCATTTGTTATAGTCTTAAATTTGTCTGTCCCTCAGGAGTATTTTTTATATTTTCTTGCTGTAGGTCACATATATCTTAAGTTTATTCTTAAGTACTTTGTTTTGTTGTTATTATTAATGTATTTTGTTTCTTCACTTATTTTTTAACGTGTGGATGCTATAGATTTTATTATTTTAATTTTATATATCCCCTTTTATTAACCAAGTTTTTTTTACTGTTCATACTGTCTTATACAAGAAAATAATCATACCATCCACAAAAGCCCAGTATTATTGCCTGCTTTCTAATTTTTATGTCATTGGTTTCTTTCTCTTATCTAATAGCATTGGCCAGACTTCAGAAATGATGACGGGAAGATACCACGCAAGGAGCTGGGATGCAAAACGAATTAGATGCCCAAGGTCCCTGTCCTCACAGGGTTAAATGCAAAATTGGCGCTTAATGAGAAGGAGCCTGACCAGTTGCTGACACTCTGTCCCCTGATCTGCTTTACTCTTCTTTATAGTACATGTCACTATCTGTCATTTATTTCACAGTTATTTATGAGTCTCTTTCTCAAATGAAAATATAACCCTACCATGGCAACAATTCTGACTTTGAGTCCATCACTTTATCTTCAGGGCCTAGAACATGTAAGGACATACTCAATATTTGGTGACAAATTAAAGTAGTGTGGACAAAGTTCAGCTGCGGTCCACACTCAGCCGGGCACCAATTTTGGGGGAGGAAGTCTTGTAGAAACCCAGCTGTCCCAGCTGCATGTTTTGTATGTTGGCAAAGATGAATGAATGAATGAATGAATGAAGGCCATAGAAAGAGTATGGCTCATAAAGACGAAACTATCTAGTAGCTTAGCTCTTACCATTTATGGAAAAAGTCTGGTGACACCTGAATTAAAAGAAGAATATCTGAAACTTAAGATCTTTCTTCATCATAAGCTGTTGGGATCAACTATAGCTTTAATCTGGTGGAGTTATCTGTTCAATAAGTCTTGCTCCAACCAAAGGAGATAGAACTTGTTTATGTTTTCACCAAAAGGTTAAGCTGAGTAATTTGCCTGCTCAATTTAAGGGAGAGAGGATCTGTTTTTCCCAGGGACAGCGTCGCCTCCCACTCGCCAGCTGCATGCTGAGCCACAGCCGGGCTGGCCTAGGGCGGGACTGGGGCATCGCGCGCAGGGAGCAGAGGTGGTAGAGAATTCCCGACACCCCAAGATCTAGAAGCACCCTTCGCCTGGGCTTCTGCTTCCTGCAGCCCCTGCGCTTCACGCAGCCCCCCTCCCCAGATCCCCACTGCCGCGTGCAGGGTCAGCTCCCCCAGAAGACCCAGTAAATGTCACCCCACGATGCTCCCCATCACCAAATTAGTCCCGCCTGGCAGCCCGCGCTTGCCCAGCGCGCCGCGCCGTCGGAGAGCGTGTGTACCCTGAGAACGCGCAGGCCTCGCGCCGTGGAGGAGCCGCAGACGGCCGGCCCACAGACGGCGGACGAGCGCCAAGCACCGGAGGCGCTGCGCTGCCGAACAAGGCCAGGCCCACAGACGGCAGAGGAGCACCAAGCGCTGGAGGCGCTGCGCTGCCCAACAAGGCCCGGCCCACAGACGGCGGACGAGCGCCAAGCACCGGAGGCGCTGCGCTGCCGAACAAGGCGGCCCTGGCGCAGCTGGCCCGCGGGCACTCGCGGGGCGTGTGGCCGGCCGTTGCGGGGCGCAGCCTGCCCCTGGGTCGGGCCCACCGGGCTGGCTGCCCTGGGCTGTCCCAAACGGGCCGCGGCCGGACCAGAGCCCTGCGAGGCCACTGCGCCGGGGCGAGTGGGCCGCTGGCCCCGTGCGCTGCGTCCCGCTAGAAGCGCGGAGCTCACCTGCGTGCGTGCGGCCGCGGGCGCCTCTGCTCGCCTCGCGCCGCTGGAGTGTCCCCGCCGGCGGCCCGCAGGGCTGGCAGGACACACTCGCCGCGCTTCTCCGCCCAGAGATCCAGCTCAGGGGGCTCAAACGGTGACGCAAAGCAACGGAACCTCCACCTGAGCACCTCTCCTGCCACACACACTCCACACACCGCAACACACACACGCCCTGCCCATCACACCACACACACACACTCCACACACCGCAACACACACACACACACACCCTGCCCATCACACCACACACACACACTCCACACACCGCAACACACACACACACCCTGCCCATCACACCACAACACACACACTCCACACACCGCAACACACACACGCACACCCTGCCCATCACACCACACACACACACTCCACACACCGCAACACACACACACACCCTGCCCATCACACCGCAACACACACACTCCACACACCGCAACACACACACGCACACCCTGCTCATCACACCAAACACACAGCACTTCTCACACCACACACCATAACACACACACACACACCCCACTCATCACACCACACACCACAACACACACACCACACACCATTTCACTCATCACACCACACACCCCAACACACACACACTGCACTCATCACACCACACGCACAGCACTCCACACACCACAACACACACACACACTGCACTCATCACACCACACGCACAGCACTCCACACACCACAACACACACACACACACTGCACTCATCACACCACACGCACAGCACTCCACATACCCCAACACACACACACACTGCACTCATCACACCACACGCACGGCACTCCACACACCACAACATACACACACACTGCACTCATCACACCACACGCACAGCACTCCACACACCACAACACACACACCACACACCACATCACTCATCACTCCACGCACCACAACACACACCATACCACCACACACAACACACACAACACACACCACAACAAACACACACACTCCACTCATCACACCACACGCACAGCACTCATCACACCACACACCACAACACACACACCACACACCACATCACTCATCACTCCACGCACCACAACATACACCATACCACACACAACATACACAACACACACCACAACGCACACACACCACTCACCATTCCACACGCACCACAACACACACCACTCATCACAACACACACACCACACACCACAACACACAACACACACACCTCACTATACCACACATCCCACACACCATCCATCACACTACACACGTGCCCCCACAAACCATTTATCACACCACTCACCATACCACACACCAGACATCATTCCACACACACACCACACGCCACAACACACACACCACACATCATACCACATACCACTTATAACATCACAAATAACATCACACCTCTCATCACACCACACACACACCACACAACACATCACACACATACACACCACATAACACACACACAGTCACACCACACACCACATACTACACACCACAACACACACACCCCACACATCACACCATACAGACTACAGCCCCCCACATACACCCCACACTCTACATGCACACATAACACCACACACAGATACACACACAACATAACACACCACACTGCACCTACATACCATATCACACCACACAAGGCACCACAACACAGAGACCACACACCACACACACACGAACATCACACACACACAACACCGTGACCAAGGGCGAGTGGCGTGTTGTGGACGACCAGCGTCACCTCCTGAGAGTGGCCCACACGGAGCCTCGGGCCAGAGGGCGACCCAGCCCGCGAGCATCACTGACAAGCCTTCCCACCTCGGGAAGATCGAAAGCATGTTATCGTTCACAGGAAGCCGTTGATAAAGCCTCCAATTTATGTACCTTCGCTTACTTCGTGTGCACGTGAAGCTGGGCTGGGTGTGGAAATCCTGCCACCCGCCACCCTCCAAGGCCTGCGCCCCAGTTTCCCAGGCAGCCCGCACCTGTGGGTCCAATCCAGACCCGAGAGACGTGGTCCCCCTGCCCTGTCTCCTCCTCTACCCTGCGGGAGTCGGCGGGAGTGTCGCTCTGGATGGCGAATCTTCTGCCTGTGACTCTGCGACCGGAAGAGCCAGGGCTGCCGTGTCAGCCTCTGCGCCACGGGGCCTGGCCGTGCGCGGTGCCGCCCGGGTGGGAGGACAGGATGGCGCGGGAAGAAGAAACGAACCATCCTGGCAGAGCGTCCGCCTTACAGGTGCGTTCCACCGTGTGCCGAAACCCGCTGCAATGAAAGGTGGTGAGAGGTGCCGAGACAGATAGGTGAGTCCCCGCCTTCTGCCCTTTGGGCCGCAGGGGCCTGGAGGACCAGGGCTGACAGCTGTGGACAGGAGCAAGTGCTGAGCCAAAAGCCACAGAAGATGTCCACACTGCTTTTCTGTCACCAGTAGGAGTTAAGACAGCAGAAATGGTCAGAGTTAGCTCTGAGGATATAGACTCAGCCCCTTCAGTTGGGAAAGTTTGTTCTGAAATGGTAGACTCGTTTAAAGGGATCATAAAGAGACAGATTCTTCAGGTCCCAGCTCAAAGGTCATGATCTCTCTAAAATTATTTCCTCTGCATTTTCATAGCACCTGTGCATAACCCCAGTATAATGTTTACTATTAATTCTGCAACCAACACATTGTTGAGCAGTGTGCCTTGCAGACAGCAGGTGTTTGTTCTGTTTCTGTTAAACGGAAGGATGAATGGGCGAATGAATGAACAAATGACTGAATGAATGCTCTGCAGGAACCTTGGGGGAAGATCGAGCCTTGATCAGCTTGCATACCACTGGTTTAATTAGCTCATGAAGAGAGCTACGTTACCCAACAAAATACTCTATGCAAGAAACATCAAGTTCTCAAATTATTTTCCCAGAAAGCAAAGCATCAAGTGTCAACATTTAAGCTAAGAGGCTCGTGTAGAAACAGATGAAAAGTTAACTTAGCAATGCCTGGTGAGGTATGGTATTACATCTTTTTATTGCCTTTATTTGCTCAAAGATGGAGACATAGATCAATGGCCAATTGTGACGTTGTGAAGAAGAAAATTCTCTAGATGACAAAAAGTTAAAACCTCAGATTATGTAATAACTTTCCTCTAAATATTGGTGACTCTGTGGCTGCCAATAAACAGGACTGAAAGTGAACATTTTGCATTTAGAAAGTATTTGAATTTAACTTGCAAGGGGCACTAAATTATGTCAGTTGCATTTCAATATAATTTTTAAATAAAAAAAAAAAAAGCCATGGAAAAGGCAGTGAAAAACTACAACTACAGCCCTGGACTTGGGCTTTTCCCCCCAGTGCTATAGTGAAAACATCAGATGGAAATAAAACCTTGAAAAGTAGGAGGAACCCTAGATTCCACGAAGACCCTGGCAGAGGGTATGGCCACACTCCAGAGCACCCCGGATCCGCGCTGATCAGCTGCTGGCGGGGAGTGAGAAGGCTATGGGACCTGGGGACTGCGTGAGGAAGCTGCACCAGGGGCGCAGAGAAAAGCAGCCTCAGGGCACACAGCTCGGCGCCGCATCGGCGAGCTCGCCCCCAGCCCTCCCGCACGTAGGCCCTGACTTTAATGGACTTGGACTCAGAAGGGCCTCAGGCCTGTCTTGTTGCACACAGGAACACTGAGCCTGAGCAAGGGAAAGGGACCTGCCCAGGTTCCCTCCGTTAACCCAGCCTGGAGCAAAGCTCAGGCCTCTGGGCGCCTTCTCCTGGTAGTTTTATCTGCACCTGATTTCAAAGCACAGACGGGAACGTGCTGAGAAGCTGCCAGGCAGGTGGCCGGCACCCAGGTGGCAGGGCCCTGGCCATCAGCCTGCAGGAGGAGGTGGGCAGGTGAGTGTGGCCCACGTGACTTCCAGCCTTCCCCTGCGCCCCCCACACACCTCCGCTGTGCCACTCTCTCCTCGGCTCATAAGGTAACTGCTGCCTGCACTTACCCAAGCCCCACTCGCTGAGGGCTCAGGAATGTCCGCCCCTTATTCGAAATCGTCAATGTTTATCTCACAGAGGAAGAGCCTGGGGTTCACAGAGGCTTCTGGTCTTGACCACAGTCCTATAACCAGAACCAACACGGCCAGGATCTGGACCTAACACCTGTAGGACTCCAAAGCCTACGTTCTCTCCGCCGACGGGGTGACAGCCAGGGCACCTCATTTCCCACCAGTTTCAGAAAACGAGGATCCTTCACACCATCGGAATTCCCTCTGTAGCAGGATGTAATGGTCAAAAGCATGACACATCTAAAATTCCATGTCGGTGATTCCCTTAATATACAACATAAAGTACAGGGCTTCATTAACTCCTGGGGTTGTCTTATTTAATAAGCAATATACTGTACTCTGTGCCGTTCAAAGCACTTAACATACATTAAAACTTCTTATCTTCTTAACACTCACATGATGGTGGGAACTATCATTGTTCCCATTTCACTGATGACAATACTGAGCCTCAGAGACGTCCATCAAATTATCTACAATTGCACAGCTAGTGAGTGGAAGGACCAGTGTTCCAATCCAGGCACTCTGGTTCCACACTCTGGGCTTTTAGTCACTAAGCCATACTCCCTTTATAATTCTGCAGAACTTTTATTAGAATGGAGTATGATGCCAACCTGTGCCTTCTCACATTGAGAATAGTAAACCTAACTGAACTTTCTCCTTATAATTCAAGGTCACCTACGTGAACTGAGAACATTACATCCAGTACAGTATGCCTACCTTTGCCTTCTCAAATTGAAAATAGCAAACCTAGCTGAGCTTTCTCCTTGTAATTCAAGGTCACCTACATGAACTTGGAATATTACATCCACCAGAGCACGCCCAGTGCCCTCAAAGATATTAAATCGCAAAGAATAAATTTCCCACTAGGCCGGCCCCAGATTGCTATTCTCGCGGAGTTCTTTCTAATTTTTATAGCTCTCATATTTATTTCTTCTGCTACCTTCTGTCAGTTCCTATGGCTATCAATATATATTATTCATGACCTCGTTTTATAAATAATCTTCCGGCTACATATCGCAGCAAGATTCTCTTGCCCTCTAACACAGCAAAACGCATCAGCTTTGTGACAGCAATGCATTTCTCAGGACTGTGTGTGTGTGACAGGTTCAGTGGCATGTCCCAGCTCCATGTGGCTGGGCTCAGTGTCGGTTAAGATTCTGCGGTAACAGACGCCCTGACTCCGAGCCTTGGGAGGGAGGGCTGTCCGCAGGCGGAAGGGAGGCCTCTGGGGCCTTCCTCCTGGAGAGGGTCTCTGCACGCACAGGCGCCGTATGGTCAAGCTCTCTAGAATGCAGTCACCTCGTGACCGTGGAACGTCCCTCCTTGCCAGGCCCCAAGGACGACAGCAGCTGAAACTTTCGCACACGGAGGAGCCGAGACTCCCGCAGAAGCAAGGAGGCAGAGCCGGTGCTCGATGCAGGCTTCTGACACTTGACGTTGGGCAACGTTTTTGGTTTCAGCAACGGTGCTAAAAACCACATTTCCCACGGCTGGCCTGAACTTTGACTCAGAGCCTAAATTGCTAGCAGAGGTGTGGCCGGCCCCGAGGTTTCACTTGGCAGTCGTTCCATTCTCACCCGAGGGCATCTAAATCTGCTGTCCCTTCTGGTGTGTCAGTTCCTGGCCCGGGGTCCCTGATCACCAGGGGCTTCTCTCCTTGCCCCTGGGTCACGGCACAGCAGCGGTTCCCAGGCTGGGCCCCTGACCAGCTAAGCAGCATCACCCAGGGCCGTTCGAGATGCAGAGCCCTGCTGAATCAGAAACTCCAGGCCTGGGGCCCAGAAAGCTGTGTTTTCGCAAGTGCTGCCGGTGATTCTGAAGCACCCGTAAGTTTGAGCACCACTGCAGGAGAAAGCAGGACCTGCAGACACATGACCCAAACCAAATGAATTTAGGGATAAAGAGAAGATACAATCCCAGTGAGTGACCCCGGTCATCAGGGGCTGTGGCAGGTGACCCCAAGAGAGCTTCGCGGTGCATGTTAATGGGCCTGGCCTCTTCTCATGAGCCAGCCAGTTCCCTGTCAGAGTCTGTCCGGGTACTATGATGGGAGGAACTGTGAGGAACTGTCTCGGAAGGCAACCTCAGGGAGACAAAGAAGCAAGGCTGCATGGGAGAGGTGGGGCAGGGACAACTTGACACTTTGCCCCTAAGGAAAAGAAGTTGGATCTGAGATTAGACGCGAACCTTGGATAGGGCCACATAGCAGTTGTCACCGAGCAGATCTTACCCTGATGGTCGTACCCGTCACGGAATTCTAAAATCCCTTGGTCAGGAAAGGATACGGAAATTCACTGGGTCCAACTTCCCCGGTCGTGTCTCAGCACGATTCCACGGAGAAGTCTCTGGCAACGGAAGACTCCCTTCTCCCACAGCGGAGGATTTCAGCTTTGGAGAAACGTGGCCCTGAAACTGTGGGCCCTGATATGTGGCCCAGACATCCTGGCACTTCCTGAGTTTTTCCCTCTGGGGGCCACGGCAAGGGTGACCTAACATGAGGAAATTCTCATACATGTAGCAGTTCCCAGTAATGTGACTTTCCTCACGACTGGTCCTTCCTCTCGGGTACCTGGCACACCTGCCTTATTCTAGTCTGTACGCACCTGTGCACATGGGCCCTGCACAAGGTCCCAGAGATGCTCTGCCGGGGTGAAACAACCATCACAGGGCCCCCTTTCTGGAAAGTTCATCTAATGGGAGAGTCAGATATTAGACCTCTAGAAAAATAAACATAAAATTTTCAGTGTGACAAATACATGAAAGGAAGTTCAGAAGAAACCGCCCGAATTTCTTTCCATCAAAAGGGCCACCAACTTGAATTGTTGTTGTCTCTATTGCAGTTCAGTCTTTTGATCCACTATCATTATTAATTAACCCAGTTTTAGTTTACCTAGCCCCTGCCTCCTCACTTTATCCTTACCCTATAGAGAAATCCCACTGCTAGATACTGCAAAAGGTACAAAGAAAGGAAATGTATAACCCTACCATCACAGAATTTATAATCTAGTGTAGGAGACAAAATCGAAATAATTATAAGGGAAACTAAGCCCTTTCTGCAATAGATGTTTAAGAGTGGCAGAGACAGAGCTGAGAAGAAAGGATTCACAGCAAGCCAGGGAAAGCTCTAGAGCGGAGGTGGGATGTGAACGGAATCTTTTACAACGAGCAAAACTGGAGAGGTGAGCTCAACAGAGCCGTCTGCTGAGCTGTGTGTGAGCCTGTGTGCGTGTGTGTCGGCGAGTGAACGTGTGGCGTGTGTGAGCATGTGTGTGACTGCGATCTGAGTGACAGAGACACTGAGTGACACCGCACAGAAAGACCTGCACCAGCAAGGTTATAATGGTTTTCTTCAGACCCTTCAACTATGGGATGATTATTTTCCTTGTATTTGTATGATTAAGAAATGTTCCTGCTTTTATAATCAGGGAAGATAATCATGATGTAAAAATTAAAATTAAAGAAATGCATCCCGAGGGGCGGACTGATGCTAGGTAGGTGACTTCAGGCCTCCAGTGTCCAACACAGAGGGCACCCGGTTCTGGGCTGGATGTCGTCTTTTCAGGCAAGAAGTTTCATTTTTAGGGAAAATTACATAGTGTGGAATAACCCTTTTATTCCAAATGGTTTCCCGAAAATGCCAAAACTACCGCGCGCAGCTGTGGCAAATGTGGATGTCAGCTAGGAAAGCCCGGGCCGGGCTCGGCACAGAGAGCCTTCCAGGCTCAGAGGAGGGTTTGCCGCTGGACAAAGCAGAGCTGGGCATTTGCACACATGTCTTGGTTGCCTCTGACCCACACTGGGCACTTCCACGGTGCTCTCATCCCATCTTCACAGACACGGAGGGATGAGGATCACGATCTTCCACACCAGGAAAGCAGAGGCGCGGGCAGGTGAGGTCAGTCCGTGAACAGCTCACGCAGGCCTGAGTCCAGGCTGTCCCCTGTCCCCAACACACCGACCTCCCACCCCAGCTACCTGCCTGGCAGCCTGTAGCTGTCCTTTCCACGGCCTTTCTGGGTGGCTTTTCAGTAGCGGGTGCATTTATTTTAAAGCAAAACAAGAATGTGTCTCTAAGCACTTCTCGGGAGTGTGAAAGCCCAGAGGTTGAACAGATGCTGATATTGTCTCTGTGGCTGTTGGTTCCATCTGTGTCTGTCTGAAAAAGAGGCCAACATTTTGCGGGGCTTATCTTTACTAATGCTAAGACGTTTGTCTCTTGGCTGCATATTCATCCATGGCCAAATTTCTAAAAGGGGTTCCCAATTAATAATAATTGCAGACCCTTCAAACTCGCCTTTGTGCCTTTTTTGACTGAAATCTGCCTTCGTATGAGCTTATTTTCGGTGTGAAAGCCTCCTTCCTCCCTCCCGTGGCTGCCGGGTGGTGTCCGGGCACCTGTGAGCAGCAGAGACTGCCTGACTTGAAACCAGCTGGCTGTTGACTCAATTGGCGATGGCCGTGCCCAAGGGGCAGGGCGCCAAAGGCGATGTCCCGGGGATCTGGAACTGCTCAGAAGGAGGAAGCTGTGGAGTGGAAGGAGTGGTGCATAAAAGAGCCCCAACAAGAGAGTGTCTCTGGCTGTCCAGGAGGAAAAGTGACAGAAGTGTCTGCTAGTTAGGTCTGCCCCAGACCTCAGCCCCATGCCGTATGGCCGCAGAACTGGACAGGTGGCGGATGGTGGCCCAGGCCGGAGCCAGAGCTCAGGCAGCACTTGCCCTGGCGGGAGGGATGATGAAGGGCTTTGCAGGAGCCTTTACCTCCCCCAGCTTCCGCACCTGTGGGCTGATGAAGCGTCAAGAAACAGGTGAAAACGAGGTAGCTGTGCTGTCTTTGTGGCTCACGCTGCTGAGCATAGCTAACCCAAATGGTCTTAAAGAAAAGCAGAATGGACAACGAAGACCATCCCTTACAGAAGATCCTTTGTGCAGCCTCTTGCTCTGCCCTTGGATTAATGCCTGACCTGTTCTTCTCTGTGTACTTGGTGGAGGGGGCAGGTGGGGGGAGCAGGTAAACTTCAGCCAGGCCACAGGGTGAGACACTGAAGTTCTCTGGAGAGAAGGTCCCAAGTCCTGGGGTGTAGGGGAGAGGTTAGGGCTTCCATTTGAATTAAGTCAGAGGAAGGTATGTTAGTCTGTTAGGGCTGCCACAAAAAAAGCATCATGGAGTTGGTGGCTTAAACCACATAATTTATTTCTCACAGTTCTGGAGGCTGGAAGTCCAAGACCACGGTGTCAGCAGGGTTGGTTTCCTCTGGCCCCTCTCCTGGGCTTGCAGACGGCCACCTTCTATCTGTGCGCTCGCGTGCCCTTTCCTCTGCATACGAACCCCCTGTTGTCTCTTCCTCTTCTTGTAAAGACACCAGTCATATTGGATCAGGGCCACCCTATGACCTCATTTTACCTTCAGGACTTTGGTAAAGACCCCGTCTTCAAACACCATCACTCTGGGGAGTAGGGCTTCCGCAGTTCAGTCCATAACAAACAGGCATGCTGATGAGCAAATGCCAGGCATCCAGGGATAGAACTAGATAGCACAGCACCATGCAGCTTAGTGGTCAGAGGGAGTGAGGAGATACTCCCTGTCCCCACACAGACACCGTCCTCCCCCTCCTCCTCCCAGGGCTAGCCTGCAGCCAGCACGTGCACCTGGGATGCCACTGGCCACAGTGGCTGCATTGCAAGTACTCCGATTTTAGTCAACTGTGCCACATTACAGAAATAATTCAACAGACAGCATATATTATATAGAGAGAACAATGAAAAATAAACATTAAAAATCAAAATGAAGTGAAAATAAAGAAAAACAGTAAGGTAAGACTGTGGAGAAGACGGTCCTACTATAGAAAAGTTCATCCAGAGGGCTCTTGCATGACTGACAGTTTGCTCAGTGTCTGTCTCAGCCCTCAGTGACCAAAGCAATAGGACGACATATGTGGATATCAGACTAGCGCCATCCACAGGGTGGACTGGAAACTCCGTGAGGACCTGCCGTGTTTCTCATGGACCCCCGGCACTTCTCACAGCCCGTCACAAAGCTGGCGCTCAACACCATGCGCGGAAGAGATTAAACAGCCGGTGACCACGATGATCAACCTTCTACATCAACGTCCCTGGCCATAGGGTGCTCATGTATCTGACCAGACATCACTGTGGGGGTCTCTGTGAGGTTGCTCCTGGGGGAGACCTGCATTTGGATGGGTAGACTGAGCAAAGCAGACTGTCCTCCCCGTACGGGCCTTGTCCCATCCCGAAGGCCTGAGGACAACAGCAGCGGATGCTGCCCCTGAGCCGGGCGGGTCGCTCCTGCCTGGCCCCTGCCTCTGACTTTCCCTGGGTCTCCAGCTCGCTGCCTCCCCTTGCAGCTCGTGGGACTTGCCAGCCTCCTGGTCCTTGTACTCAATCAATCTCTAGATAGATATATAGATACATAGACAGACACATCCTGTTGGTTCTGTGTCTCTAAAGAAACCTGAGAAACACATTAAGTTAATCCATTTTTTAGCACCCAGGTTTGAGGGAAATCGGCAAGTCAGAAGGAACACGCGGTGATGTAGGGAAATGTACGTGACCAGTACAGTCGTGACGGATTAGAGAGTACTAGCAAACGAGTGTCTCCATGTTTAACGTGCGTCTCACTCACCCGGGGCTCTTGTTGCCATGAAGCCTGGGATCCAGTAGGTCCAGGGTGGGCCCCGAGAGCCCCTGACGTCGCTGCTGCTCCTTGGCCCACAGCTGAGCGGGGCCTCCCAGAGCCTCTCCCACCACCGGCCACAGGGAGATACAGACAAAGGATCCGCATGCTGCTCTGCTCTGTCTACAAGAGCTGCCTTCCTCTTCCCCCTCTCAGAGCCGCCATGGAGGGCCGCAGTCCCTGGGGCTGTGCCGTGTGCGTCTCCCAAGCCCCCAGTGAGTCCTACAGTCCCCACCCCTAACAGACTGTCTCTCTATTCAAAAATCCTTGGGATTTAACCAGGCAGCCAAAGCGATTGCCTTCAGCTTCCTGTGACCTGAATTCCGAGGGAGGTGAAGCGCCTGGCTAGACTGGCCCAGCTGTTCTGAACGTCGTCCTCCTTCCTTCCTAAATCACCCCAGCGACGGCTCCATGCATCACTCTGCTCTCCACGATCTGTGACTATAAATTTGAGGCTCCTCCGGGGCCGCCTTGGGCAGGGATGCTCTTACCTCTAGCGGTAGGATGCAATCTCTAATTCTTTCTCTTTTTTTCCCATCAATCCAATCCAATCTGCTTTCCATCTCCCAAGATATCTCAAAATATCTGGTCCACTGCCGGCTCCCTTCCTTATGTTTAAGCAAAGTTATATATTTTCTGCCAATTCAATGGGTAATTGGGGAAAGAGAAGTTGTTACAATGTTCAGTCCACTTTCTTGATCCAGAAATCTGGGCCGTTTTCAAAGGCTCTGCATGTGGTTCTTAAATATTATGCTGAATCAACAAAGAACATGTTGCCAAACTGAAAATCTTGTGCAGTTGGCTGCTTCTCCACCATACAAGGGTACACAATAAAATGATATGACATATAGAATGTTTTAAAGTCTTCTTTATTGAAGTATAGCATGCATTTAGAAAAGTGTACAAAGTCAGCAGGGCTCGGCTCCATTCATCTCACATAAACTGAACTCACGCATGTAAGCAGCACCCAGAGTAAGAAATTAAATATTACCAGCAGGTCAGAAAGCCCACCCTGGCCTGTGCCCACTCACTCCCTCCTCCCAAAAATGACCACTATCCCTACTTCTTTCCCCACAGATTCGTGGGGAATCATAAATCATATAGTGTGTACGCTTTTGTGTCTCTCTTACTCAACATTATACTTGTAAGATGCTTCCATGTAGCATGTATAAATTTGTTAATTTTAATTTCTGCATAGCTGCAGTCCCCAGTCCCTGGGCCAAGGACTGGTGCTGGGCCGTGGCCTGTTAGGAACTGGGCTGCACAGCAGGAGCTGAGCGGCGGGGGAGCCAGCGAAGCTTCATCTGTATTTGCAGCTGCTTCTCATCGCTCGCATCACCGCCTGAGCTCTGCCTCCTGTCAGGTCAGCAGCAGCATTATATTCTCACAAGAGCACAAACCCTACTGTAAACAGCACATGGAGAGATCTAGGCTGCATGCTCCTTATGAGGATCTAATGCCTGCTGATCCAAGGTGGAGCTGAGGGGGTGATGCTAGCTCTGGGGAGCAGCTGCAAATACAGATCATCCTTAGCAGAGAGGTTTGACTGCACACAGACCATAATAAATCAATTGCTTGCAGACTCACATCAAAACCTATCAGTGAGTGGCAAGTGACACTTAAGCTGTATCTGGTGGCAGGATTTATAGTGGCATGTGAGCATCTTCAATTGCACAGCTGCATCTGGTGGCAGGATTTAAGTCAGAATCTGACACTTATTTTAGTCCACACGTGGCCCATCCATTATTTTCTTTGCCACCTCCAGCTGCACCTCTTTCCTGCACCGCACACTTGTCTCAGTCGCAGTTTTGCTAAGCCCACAAGCTAAACCTAACAACAATGAGTAAAAAGAAAATGTCTCTAGAGATCTTCTTTGAAAAGGGGGAAAGATCCAATGATGAGATAGTAAAATACTCTAAGACTGCCAACAAAATGAAAACTGTGTTTAAAAGAAAATACCAAGAGTCCTACTTAAATTATAGGTTCGTTGCAACAGGTGATTCACATTCTCCAAACTGCTTTGTATAATACCTGGTGACCAGCTATCCAACAAAGCCATGAAACCTTCAAAACTGCTTCACCACGTGGAGACCAAACACCCTGCATTAAGTGACAAGCCTTTGGAGTTTTTCAAAAGAAAAAAACGTGGACATGAAGAACAGAAGCAATTATTGAAGGCCACCACTTCATCAAATGCGTCTGCACAGAGAGCATCATTCTTAATGGCTAACCGCATGGCGAAAGCTAAGAAGCCCTTTGCTATCAGTGAAGAGTTGATCCTGCCTGCTGCTAAGGACATTTGCCATGAACTTTTAGGGGAGGCTGCAGTTCAAAAGGTGGCATTTAGTTCCCTTTCGGCTAGCACCATAACTAGATGAATTGATAGAATAGCAGAAGATATGAGGTCCAACCGTTAGAGAGGATTATTGAGTCCCCGTGGTATGCAATCCAGATTGAAGAGTCTACCGATGTTGACGACAAGGCAACGACGGCTGTTTCTGTGCCGTATATTTTTCAGGAGGATGTGCAAGAGGATATGTTATGTGCACTTTTGTTGCCAATCAACACCGCAGCTGCAGAACTATTCAAGTCTGTGAATGATTACATATCAGGAACACTGAACTGGTCATCTTGTGTCAGTACACACGCTGGCGGAGCAGCTGCCACGGCTGGACGGCTCTCTGGTTTCACTACTCGGGTCAAGGAGGTCCTGTCTGCGTGTGAGTCTATGCACTGTGTCATCCCTGGAGAGATGCTGGCTAGCCTAAAAATGTCACCTGAACTAAACAACGTTGTGCAGGATGTGATTAGAATTATGAACCACACTAAAGTACATGTCCTTAACTCACATCTGTTCGCTCAGCTCTGAGAGGAGGTGGACGCGGAGCACACACGTCTTCTCATACACAGACGTGAGGTGGCTTTCTGAAGGTAATTCACTGGCCAGAGTTTCTGAGTAATGAGAGCCGCTCCAGAGATTTCTTTTAGAAAATCAGTCACCACTGGCAGCACATGACAGTGACATAGAATAGGCTGCAAACTTGCTTACTGACACATTCAACCTGATCAATGAACTTAGTCTGTCACTTCAGGGAGAAGGACAACTGTGTTCAAATCGGCAGATAAAGTGGCTGTGTTCAAAGCCAAACTGGAATTAGGGGGGTCAGCGAGTGAGCATTGGGATTTTTGACGTGTTTCAAACATTAGCAGAGATTTTGAAAGAGACTGAGCCAGGCAGGGCCTTCTCTCTCCCAGCTGGTGCATGATCACCTGTCTCAGCTTTTGAAAGAGATTGAGCATTACTTCCCAACCACAGAAGAGCCCCGAACTGGGAAGGAATGGATCCTCGACCCACATGTGACTAAGCCAGGTGAATCGACTTTGTTCATGCCAGAAGAGGATCAACTGCTTGAGATGGCAATTGAAGGTGGCCTTAAAAGTGTGTCTGAGACAACTTAAAATCTCATACGTTCCGGATTAAAGTCAAGGTGGAATATCCCCAAGATTGCCACAAAAGCACTGAAAAGCCTGCTTCCATTTCCAACGTCCTATCTTTGTGAAGCAGGGTTTTCGGCGGTGACAACAACCAAAACTAGATTACGGAGTAGACTGGACATAGGCAACCCACTCCAGGTGTCACTGTCTCCCATCACCCCCAGATGGGACCCTCTAGTTGCAGGAAAACAAGCTCAGGGCTCCCACTGACTCTGCATTGTGGTGAGCTGTATAATTATTTCGTTAGATATCACATTGTAGTGATAATAGAAATAAAGGGCACAATAAATGTAATGCGCTTCAATCATCCCCAAACCATCCCCCCATACTCCCACCTCGGCCCGTGGAAAATTGTCTTCTATGGAACCGGTCCCTGGTGCCAAAGAAGTTTGGGACCACTGCTGGATAGTATTTAATGTACAGATGGATCACAATTAATCTGTTCTAGTCTTTTTTTTACACAGCATTATTGAGATATAATTCACTTCCATATGACTCATCCATTTATAGTTTCCGTGTGGATATATGTTTCCATTTTTCTTAGGTAGATACCTAGAAGTGGAATTACTGGGACATATGGTAACTCTATGATAAACTGTTTGAGGAGCTGCCAAACCCTTTTTCAAAGTGGCTGAACCATTTTATATTCCCACCAGCAATGTACAAGAGTTCTGATTTCTCCACGTTCTCATCAACACTTGCTATTGTCTGTCATTGTAACTATAGCCCTTCTAGTGGGCATAGAATGGTCTCTCCTTGTGGATTTGATTTGTATTTCCCTAATGACTGATGATGCTGAACATCTTTTCATGAGTGTATTGGCCATTTGTGCATCCTCTTTGGAGAAATGTCTATTAAAATCCTATGTCCATTTTGTATTGTCTTTTTAATATTGAGTTGTAAGTGTTCTTTACATATTTCGGATAAAAGACTCTCAGCAGTTATGTGATTTTAAATTTTTCTCTCATTCTGTGGGTTGTTTTCTTACTTTCTTAATGTATTATTTGTAGTACAAAAGTTTTTAATTTTAATGTAACCTAATTTATCTATTTTCTCTTTCATCATTCATGCTTTTAGTGTTATATCTTAGAAACCATTGTCTACTCCAAGGTCACTAAGATTTAGTACTGTTTTCTTCTAAGGGTTTTATTGTTTTAGCTCTTATATTCTATTTTGAGTTAATATTTTTCTGTTTGGTGTGAAGAATACAAATTTATTCTTTTGCATGTAGATGTCCAGTCTTCAGTAATGTTGAATTTATTAGGTTAATATTTTTTAGTGGATTCCTTAGGATTTTCTATTTACAAGATCATCTCATCTGAGAATACAAATAGTTTTACTTTTTTTTTTCCATTGAGATTTCTTTTGTTTGTTTTTCTTGCTTAAGTGCCTTGTCTAGAACCTCTAGTACAATATAAAACAGTGGTGAGAGTCACCATCCTTGTCTTATTCCTGATCTTAAAGGGAAACATTCAGTCTTTCAACATTAGGAACAGTGTTAGCCATGTTTTCTATATGTGGGTTTCCCACAGATGTCCTTTAACCATTTGACGATGTGTCCTTTGATTTCTAGTTTGTTGAACATTTTTTATCATAAAGTGTTGCGTTTGATTAAATGCTTTCTTTTCATCTACTAAGATGAGCATATGACTTTTGTCCTTGATTCTATTAACATGGTTTCACACTAATTGATTTTCTGATGCTCAACTAACTTCACATTCCTGGGGTAAATCCCACATTATGGTGTATAATATTTTCGTGTATGTTGCTGGAGCTATTGAAAGACTTTTGTGGATTCTACAATAACCAGATTTGTGAAGGAACATCATTCTGGATTTCTCAGGTTTGGCTTGGATGTCTGTGACACGTGAAGTCCAGAAGGGTGGAGGGTGACTAGGGTCCAATCTGAATTTGGGGCAAAATCACACGTGAAGCCTCAACTTTGTTCTAAAAGAAATAAGAATAAAAATTTAAAACGGAATAACTGAGCCTCCAACCTGTGACAGAAGAGCCGGATTTGCCAATTTCCTTTGGCTTCTCTAGAAAGAAGACAGTAGTAGTGTTGTTTTCTTTATTCTGTGGTCATTTCGTCACATTCCCTTCAATAGCCTACTTGTAAGTGCAGTTCCAGTAGCAGCCACAGGATGATCTGTGTATAGTGACCTGCCCTTGCTCACTGTGAGCCAGTCCCTCAGTTTGGTCACATGACACCCGTCAGCTCAACTTCCCACACGCGAACGAGATTCAGGAGCCACCCCGCAATAGAGTCAGGTAAAGCTGGAGATTTTTTTTTAAAGTTAAAGAAGCCACTTTTGTACAAAGAACAATTGAAGATGGTTTAACATTGTGATAGGAAAGAGAAATGATGCTATTGTCTTAAGGAAAAATCTAGGATTAATTAACTATGTATACTTCAGGTGCTGAGCTGTAGGCTTTATATACAACCTCCTCTCTAACTCTGCAGTCTTCCCAAAGGGCAGTCGCTCATATCCCTACCTTGCAGATGAGAAAGCTGAGGCCCCGAGATAATTACCTGACCAATGTCACACAGACAGTGGCTGTGCCAGGTGAGGTTGAGCCACGTGGAACTCAGCACAGGGCTGTGGTACTGAACCTGCCTTACTCTTGGTTCCATGGATGGAATCCTTTATTTGGGGTGAAAAGATACAAGTGTCACCCGATAGCCACCAGACTGTATGGGAACTAATATGTTTCCACCCCCCTTTCTTCATCTATAAAGTAGGGACGAGAGGACATCCTCAGCCTCTTTCCCAAGTTCTCTTTAAGACCATCTGAGAGGTGGTGCTCATCAGAGAGTGAGAACAGCAGAACACAGCATAGTATCTGGGAGCTTTATTCCAGCCAGTCCACAAACACTCCCTGACACTTGCAATCTGGTGCTGGCCTCAGTGAGCAGATATCATCAGAAAATAATCAGACTCCCCTGTAACGTAAGAATAGGGAAGGCTTTGGGGTGCGCCCAAGGGCAGAACACTGGGCCCAGAGGGTTTATCTGCCCGGAAATGACAAAGGAATTTATTTTGTTTATCATATTTTAAAACTTATTCTTTTAAATCAACACTCATGCAATGTTTTTGCAAACTTAAGTTTATCTTCCTTGTTGTCTGCAATACTTAAAATCTAATCTAGAATACAAATAATGTCATAAACCATTCAACTTCAGTACGTCACTGGGCTCCTGTATGTTGTACATGTTGTGCATCGATTGTTCCCACGTTTGCCATGGAACGTTTTAATGGGGTCTGGGCACAACATAATAACAAAGGTGCTTTGAGATTTTCCTTTTCTCCTAAAGCGAGGAAATGCAAAGAGAGAAGCTGACCGAAGTGAGCTATCTTGGGGCTGCAGAAGGGAGTGCTGACCACCACTCAGTTCTGCCCAACTGCACGTGGAAAGCCCGGCCTGGTCCTGCGGAGTGGGACACCTGGACTGCTCTGCAGCAGGTGACTGAGAAGTGGACAGGTTGGTTCCCATTCCCAGCTCCAGCAGAGGCTGTTTGTGTTCCTCAGTCATTCTGGGAGGTTTGTCGACCTTCACTGCTTCCCCTCCCTCACAATGTCACATTGGGAAAGCCACTGTACTTCCCAGAGATTCAAGTAACGCTCCCTAATAAAATGCTTTGCTGATTTCTCGGGTCTACGAGATAGACAGCAATCAGAAGCTCCGTGGCCGTGTGACCTCTGATGGATGACCTTCTGGGTCCCGCCGCCCCTGCCCTCTGCCTTCACTGGGGCCATGCCAGAACTTACGGTTCCCTTCACCAAAGCGGCGTTGCTTGTCCCATCTGTGCCCGAGTGGCTTCCGTTCCTCCTTCGACACGTGGCTCCGGCGTGTCCTGCCCCGGGCAGCTCCTCGAGGCCTCCATGCTGGTGGGGCCAGACCAGGACGCCTCCCTGAGTGCCAGGTGCTGATTTCCCCTATCACAGCTGCACATCAAAGCCAGCTTTGAAGAGAGAAGTTCCCTAATGATTGTAACACTACTCTTTTGAAGCGCAGAATCTGGAGCCCAGTACACGCTGGTGCTTGTGTCATTGCTGACGAATTAACCAATGGGAAATTGTAAAGACGGGGCGTTGCCTTTCTAATGACCATCACCGCATTTGGTGTAGCCATTCACACATGTCTAATGTCAGATTTAGTAGCAAGTACAAAAGTATCAAACCAACTTGGGGAAATGCTGTTGATAGACGTTTATGTTGAGACCACGTATTATTAACATTATACACTAAGAAAAGGAATTAAAAATACGCCATGCGTTCTTCTATGTACTTTGCAAATAATCAATTCATGTAATCCTCACACGACCCTCTGTATTCTGTGTTATTCCCAGCCGCATTAGGGAACAGGTACAGGGAGTGAAGCACCTGGCTCAAGTTCAAAGATCTACAAGGAAGAATCAGGGCTCACGCCCAGGCAACCTGTGTTCCGGGTCCATGCTCGGCGCACCTGGGCCAGCGATCCTTGGCAAGTTCTTCCCCCAGGGCTCTGTGACCTTATTCACAACCCTGCGGAGTAATCACCTGGCTTTACTGAACTCGTTCACTTTCATTCTGATTTTGCTGAATAGACTGCAAGTTCTTTAGGTATAAGGTCATATTTCCCCACGTTTTTCAGAGTGCCTGCAAACTAATTGGTGCCAATTTTTATTTATTTTTGTTTTTGTTTAAGGAGTAGAAGATTAAAGATTCATTGAGCTGTGGCATCACCACACACCTCTGGAGAACTCGAGGGCAAAAGCTGAGAGCTGCAAATGCCTAAGGGTTCAACTGGTGCTTCTCAGCTCTGCCAGGGATCCCTGGTGTCCAGTGAGCTAGTAAAAGTTGTTCAGCAGAAAACGGCCATCTTGTTAAATGCTTAAAAAATATAAACTGTGGTCTTTATTGTCCCCTTTTACACTGGCTAAATAAATTATATTCATGGTCCATCCACCAGTGGACATTCGTGCCTTGGTTTCCTAACTGCAGATTAATTCTTAGCAACATCCTCACTCAAACCTCCTTATAAAACAATCTCATGGAATATAAAGAGGATGTAAATTTGCCTCCTAGATTGTAACTTAATGGTCATTCTAGGATGGAGAGGAAAGACAAGGGTCCCTGTGTCAGGAAAGGGATGGACATTCCCTGGCTCTGGCAAGGATATAACAAAGAACTAACCCTGCAATGGATGCAATCCTGCAACAGGCATGAGAAATTGCAGTCTATACATTCAGGCCATGGCTGAAGAGGATGAGTGTGCAGGAGGCTGTATTGGTGATTTAGGTTCACCTCTTCAAAGCCCATTGGTGGAGAGACTGGATTCCCAGACCTAAACTGTGCTACAGTCTTCGCAGAGCCTTGCTCTGGTGGAGCCTTTGTTTCCCCTATGAACTCTGAATTTAGTGAATTTAAATGCACACGGACTGCAGGAGGATTTGAGCTGGGGCCAAACACGGGTTGTCATATTTTAAGGCTTTTGCATATACATTCATTTATTCTGAAGCATAGGTGTATAAACATTCCAGAGGCCTAACTGGTCTGTCTCATCCAGTTAGGGTCCAAAGGGCCCTAGGAATCCATGTAACTCAGTCTCTCATCTCTATGTAGAATGGTTATCAAACCACCAGGGATTGAACATCTTCAAACATTACTGAAAGAGAGGACTGACTATTCTGCCCTGGAACTTCTTCCATTTTTGTTCAGAATATCATGGCTGTGCTGCAATCACCTTACTCGGCTCCTGAGAAGTGAGTTTCAAGACAGCCCCAACCTGGGGGCCTCGCCCTCCCTCTGACCTTCCAGCCCGGCTGCCTTCCCGCCTCCGTCCTCACCCAAATGCACTCCATCTGATACAAGGGGGAGAAATGCATAAAATTAATCTTTCCCAAATTATTTTTCTGTTTAATTAAAAACACGGTAGTTAAGCTCAAGTCAACAGATATTTGTGGAGACCTAGCTAAGTGTCTGATACTAGAAGAATTTAAAAAAAGAAAGAGAGAGAGAGAGAAAGAGAAAGCACAGCCCCTGCATGAAGCCTAAAGAGGTAAAACCAAACCCACAGCAACAGCAATGTGAATAATAAAACCTCTGAAGTTTCAAATGGGACAAAACCCATCCATTTAGACCTGTGTCCCCAAAGGCACGGTCCACGTACCTTCTGCATCAGAATCGTCCCAACGTTTATTACAATGGATGTTTTTAGGGTCCACTCAGACCCAGGAATCAGAATCTCTAAGGCTGGCCTCAGAAGTTTGCATTTTAATCAGCACACACAAAACCAAATGCTTTGTTCTCTGGATGAGTCAGAGATCCTATCTTAGAGGCAGTAGAATTAAGGGTGATCGAGGTTTCGAAAATAAGAAATCCCAAAGGCATTTCGTGCAGAAGGAGCAGTAAGGCAATGCCGTTGGGAGAAACCTTGGAGGCACATGGGACAGGAGTCCACGCTGGCCGGAACACAGCGCTTGTGAAGGAGAGCAGGGAGAAGAGCTGACCGTGAACTTGAGCCTTCTGCCCCAGGAAAGGCTAACATTTGTTCACAGGCTGCTAAAGGGGAAACCACACTTCTGTTAATTTTTGTTAAGCTTCTTATCTCATGAGGATATTTAATTATTTTTTCACTTACCTTGGTTACCTAGCGTGATATTGTAAAAACAATTTGAGGTTTTGCTTTTTAATTAAACCAACCTTGATTTAAATTCCGGCTGCATCACACAGTAGAGCTCTGTGATGTGTGCCAAGCCACCTAGCACCTGTGAGCCTCAGTTTGCCCACCAACAGAATGGACATAGCAACCGCCAATTTTCCTCGGGGTTTCGTGGTAACGCACAGTAGCGACCTGGCACAGAGCAGGCATTCGATAAAGGGAAGCTGTTATTAAAGAACTGTTGGACTTCTAGGATACTGGGAAATGAGCTAGCTTTTTCTTGACTTCTCCTTGGATCTAACAAATCACCCTCTGATTTTAATCTTCAGATTCAACCTTCTACCTGGCATATTTATGATTTCACTGAATTTCAACTTTTGAAGCTCTTTTAAAAGCACGTCAGCCTGGGACAGCACTGAGTCCTTGTGTTAGGATGGCCCAGTGCCAAGGCAAATGTTTAGGCTTGGCTGAGGGCTTGACAAGTTGCATTCAGTGAATGTTCTATGCTTTAAAGAAAATGAAAACCAGGGAGCTTTTTTTGGGAACAGAGGGTTGGCTTCTCAGCTGGTGCATAATAGCCACACAGGTGCACTGCCTCCCGGTGACACGGGGTGAACATCTGACCCACAGAGCCCGAGGAAGCTTTCCCTGGGAGAGCCTGAAGCAAGTGCAGCTCAGAGTGTGTGCAGCCCTGTTTGACTTGGCTGCCGTCCCTGCAAACCTGGCGGTGGGTACAGCCCAGAGGAAAACAGCCTTGACGCCGACTCTGGTCACTGCAATGCTCCGGGCCACCTGTGGGTTTCATAACCTGCCTTCCCTTGCCCACAGCATCCAAGCCAGTTAGTTTGTGTTCCCAGAAAAGAAAGATCCCATTGCTCTCTTGCTCCAGTGCTCAGTATCTGCTCGGGGTCGACGCCTAGAGGCACTCACCTGTGTACACCTCTGAGTGCAGGCGCCGGGCCAGCTGCACCGTCAGAAGTCTTTGTTAACTCTGGGTCTCTCTCCTATTTCCAAGCGTCTATAAATACACAAGTTCTATTGCAGTGGGGAAGAAACCAACGTTCAGGGAGCACCTGCCTCGGGCCAGGTGCTTTCACAGGCTGTACCTTGTTTAATCCTCTACCCAACTCCATGAGAAAGGAGTTCGTATCGTTATTTGGTAAAGACGGTGAGGTTTCGAAGGTTTAAGTAACCAGAAGCAGCCAAGATTTGGACCTGGCCTTCTGACCCCAAGTTCATGATCTTTGCATTCACAATACTGCCTCGATTCCAGCCCCAGTTCTGACATTGGCTAGTAAGAGCAAGCCCCTCCTCTGCTTCAATGTCTCTGACTCTATTTATGAAATGAGGGCTATGGACGCGCTGCCTCCCTAAGGACTCTTCCAATTCTCCTTATGTCGTGGGCTTGCACACCAACACCAGGGACACAATGCGGGGAGTGGTGTCCATTGCTTCCTTTAGTCAGCCCCTGCTAGAGAAAACTCCGTGTGTGAGTGTACGGAGGGACACAGTGGGGGGTGGTGGGGTCTGGATGGAATTCCACTGTGGGTCTAGGGTGGGAGGAAGACTCTGCGTGTAAGTGGGTGGGCCCTTTCCTACCAACACAGACGGCACAGCCCCTACTACAGGCATTTGCACAACCAAGGGAAGCAGCAGCCACACACAGAAGTACCCGCACACACTTCCGTGGGCATTAGCACCTGCCAGGCGCGCTGTGTGCTGTTCGTGCACATCGACCCATTCACCTCCACAGCGACAATAGGAGAGACATGCAGGCATGTTTCCCATTTTGCACAAACGTGAGGAAGCTGAAGCAGAGACAGTCCCCAGGCACAGCTGAGAAGGGAGGCGCTGGGATGGGAACCTGCTGGTTACTCTAACCACTGCGTGCGGTGCTCTGACAAAGGCGGACTCGTGGGAACTGCTCCTTAAGAAACCGGCTCTGTCTGTTGGAAAATGAATCGAACCGATGGTGCATCCCTTCACAGCAACACTTGGTTTAGGTGGGATCTCCAGGGAGCCACAGGTGAGAAGTCAGAAAAGATCTGTTTTGTGGGGAGCAGAGGTCTCCACTCCCTGAGCTGTCTGTGCCACCACGCTGCGTGGGCGGGACAGGGTCTGCTTCCATATTTGCTCGTGGGATTAGAAAGTAGGAATGGATCCATCAGTACCCCATCTTCCTCGCTCGTTATTATCGGGAGCGGGAACTTCAATTACATAATGGAGATAAAGAATGTCAAAAATACTGCCAGGGAGCGTAGCACTTACAATTACGTTATTATTTCTTTACATGTCTGCATCTCCAATAATCTATGAGGAGCTGAGTGCAGGAAACACACCCTTCCTTTCTGCCCTCCAGACCCTAGAGCAGGTCAGATCACAAAGCAAATGGCCCCATCCCCCTTCCTTCTGCACTGTGAGCAGGTGCGATGACTCCCCAGGTGCCAGGTGGAAAGGCAACACAGAAGTATGTCCCATTGCCAGGTGGGACTTCTGGGTCTTGAGCCTTATGTCCAGGAACCATTGGAATAGAACCAGGTGATTACCTTTGCCCAAAAGACCACTGGGAAAACTTTAGAGCTGAAGGATCCGTATGGTCGGCTGTTATAAATTCATTCATGTACCGGAGAAAGTGTGTTGAGTTGGCTTCTGAGCACACATTCAGACAGCATTTCGGCATGGATTTCATTTACAGAATCATCTTATTAATGAAATTGAATTCATTCGAGGTACACAACTGCAGCTTATAGTTTCAAGGCAAGCACTTCAGAGGGACAGAAAGAGAATGAGGTGAGGGGAGAGAAAGAGGATGTTGCAACGAGAGGACTCCTTGGTTTGCCTGACTTCCCTCCCCAAGTGCAGCAGAAGCGTCACACGTCTGGTGTTTAAACCTCTTTTTCTACATGATTCTGAACTCTAGCCTCATTCCATGTAAGCACATGTGCCTCTAACCTCTACTTACTTACCAAAATGCATGACAATCTGTTCAAAGAAAAATGCAAGTTAATCCCATTTGAAAATTAGGCAATTGCCAAATTGTTTCAACCTGGTACGACGAACAGACCTTCTGGGCTGTTTCGAACCCCTTGAAATAATATGCAAAATTTGATCAGATATCACTCACTTTCTTATGAAATCATCAAGAAGTTTAAAAAAAAAAAAATGGAAAATGCCAAGCGCTGGGGTTGAAAGTGAGCCCTCCCATTGCTTGCTGATTTCAGAGAGCACAGTACGCTTCTGGAAGTTGTTTGAACACAGGTGCGCAGGGAACCGGTGGCTCCCACACACCTTTTGGCTCTATCCCAGGTCCCGTGTCAGCTGGAACCGTGACCGCCCAACAAAAGAGGATGCTTCTGATTTGGGTGGAATCTGGCCATTGAGATGAGTTTGGGATAGGTGTTTCTCGAATGCCAAGTACTGTCAGGAAAAGTCAGTTTAATTAAAAATGTGTCATTTCTCCCCATAGACATGGAAACCCAGGATATCAGAAAAGAGGAAGCTTAATGGTTTGTGTGTGTTTCTCCAGAAACATAAACACAAGACCACAGGAGAGGAGTCAGGCAATGCCTAAGATGTATAAAGGCTGGGTTAAGGCTCTGTCCCTAAAGAGCCACTGAGTGGAAAAGAATGTCCAGACTCCAGTTCGGAGGCGCCTATACTGCTCAGCCCTGCCTGTCTTGCTTCTTAAAAAGTCATAGTCCTAGTTCCCATTTCAGACTTGTGGAATTGGGATCTCTAAGGCGATAATTGAGGACCAATGGCTCTGAAGAGCTCCCAGGTTATTCTAATGCATGCCATGGATTAGGTATTCTTTATTTGAATGCCTTATTTTATAAATGAGAAAAGCAAGACCCAGAGACATTGGCCAAGTTGCTCAAGGCCACCCATCTGGCGAGCGGGGAGCCCCTGTTACGATCCAGCTCGCCCCATTCCTGCCGCAGCTTTTAAAGGAGCCTGCAGAGGGTTCGCACGCATCGCATCACTGGCCTGACTCAGGTTTCACTTTGAAACCCTTTTGTTTAAAGAAAAGGAATCTCTTCTCACTTGGCAGGCTGCCTTCTCTTCCACCACAAATAATTCTTTCTTTCAAACAAAGCTAAGCTTTTCTAAAGCTTGGAAAATCCATCCTAATCACAGTGTAGTTTCCCTCTCGTAAGTTCTGCGAAAAGCTTAGCCATTTTCTCCTTGCTGGGCTGTGGAAAAGGGAAGTTGTCTCACACCCCATAGTCATTGTGAAATAGCAGATGGAGTAATTTTATGGGCATTAATCCATTCAATCTGTTTCGTTTGTCTAAAAAAGTAAAGAATGTTTACTAGGACCCAGGGCAAGGGCTGGCAAACTTGTTCTGCAAAGGTCAGGAAGTCAATATTTTGTTGGCCACAGGTCTCCATCACAACTGCTCAGTTCTGCCACTGGCAAGCCACCAGGGCCGGACCCCCTGCCAACAAATGGGTGTGACAGTGTTGCAATAAAGCTTTATTTACAAAATCAACTAATCATTTTAGGGACACAATCCAACCCACAACAGGGGTGGGTTGACTCTGACTCTGTTTTTCTTTGCTGTTATCTACACATGGCTGGGGATCACTCAGAATTCCCTGCCCTCTCCGGCTCCCTCCTCACCCGCCCAAACTCACGACCTGGCTGGGAGACGCATGGGAGGGAATGGAGCAGAGGGTTTGCTAGAATCCTTACCAGAGGAGGGCTGGTAAGTTTTAGTGCCAGTTATCTTAGTAAGGGGGAGCACAAACAAGCTATCCCAGTGGGAGAGTCCATATACCAAGTGAAGGAGGTGACAGAACCTTAGACACGTCCATGACATCCACAGGACAGGAAGCTGCTAGCCAGGGGAGGAACTGCGACTAGTTGTGTCTGGCTTGGAGGATGCTCTTACAGTGTGAGGTTGCTTAATAATTGGCCGCATCTCAACATGTGCACGCCCCCTTCCATGTTTCCAGGACGGAGACAGCCACACGCCCGCCACCAGCAGTGACAACCTCTGAAAGCAGCAAGGACTCCATGGGAGATGGGGAAGGGCCGTGGAAACACCCGGCATCACCTTCACTGTCAGTTTTCATCTGAACTAGAATGTCAGACTTTGATATGGAGATTTTGGAAATGGGATTGGAGGAGGAAGTTGGAATGGAGGTCCCTGAGGATTTCACTGGGGATGGATAGGATTCTCTAGTCAAGATAGGAGAATTGTCAGAACCAAGACAAGTTTTAAAAAGAAAGAAGGAAGGAAGAAGAAAAAGAAATCTGCCAGGAAAATTAAGTTCCCCTTAACTTTGGACAATTCTGGTGGTTTGGGACAGGGCTTTGGAGACCTGTGTGCCTTAGAAAAAGGGTGAGATTACCAGGCAACTGTTATTTGACAATGAACAGGCCCTGTGACATTCTTATAGATCAGAAGCAAACAATATGTTTGACTGGTTTCCAAATTTTCCACTGTTTATATACAGGAATATGATTTCACATAGATTTTTATACAACAGTGTGATTGTTCCTTAGTATAAATTCCCAGACAGAATTGCTGATTCATATTGCATGGGAATTTAAGAATAATAATATTGTCTATTTGAACTTCAAAGATTTTTAACCTTTTATGCTCCAACAACAGTACATGAAGAACTCTATTTCTTTGATCCTTTACCCAAAACATTTATACTCAGTATTTCTGAAATTGTATTAAATATATTTTTTTATTTTGGCATATTATGGGGGTACAATTTTTAAGGTTTCAATAAATGCCCTTTCCCCCCTCCCCCCACAAGTCTGAGTTTCCAGCATGACCATCCCCCAGATGGTGCACATCTCACTCATTATGTATGTATATACCCGCCCCCTCCCACCTGCCCAATACCCTATTACTGTAGTACCTATGTGTCCACTTAGGTGCTGCTCAGTTAATACCAGTTTGCTGGTGAGTATATGTGGTGCTTGTTTTTCCATTCTTGGGAAACTTCACTTAGTAGCATGGGTTCCAGCTCTAACCAGGAAAATATAAGATGTGCTATATCACCGTTGTTTCTTAGAGCTGAATAGTACTCCATGGTATACATATACCACATTTTATTAATCCATTCTTGAATTGATGGGCACTTGGGCTGTTTCCACAGCCTTCCAATTATGAATTGTGCTGCTATTAAATTTTTAAAATACAGAAGAAATTTCTTTTTTATTTGCTTTTTGGGCATTGGAGTTTCCAATTTTAAGTACTGCATCTTTATATCTTTGATATTTTCAATGGGTTGCTTTATTATTTTTGATTTATGTTAGTTGTCTATGTAGAAGGGAAATAAATCATCCTCTTGCACTATATCTTCCTTTTGTCTTTGACATTCAGTTTCATTTTGTGAGTGTTTTGCCATTCCTAATTTTTTCACTTGTATGTGTTCCAATGTCTCACTATTTTTTTTCTTTATGGCTTTTCAGTTTTGTTTCATACTTAGAAAGACCTTACTACTCCTAATGTCCCAGACTTTAAGTTGTATTTTTATTCATTTTTAATTCATTAATAATTTGTTTTGACCTAAGAACTGAGACAGCAATCCAGTTTTCCTGATAATTCTCTCATGAATGTAACACCTACTTTTTATTTTTTATTTTTGGAGATAAGTCTCACTCTGTTGCCCTGAGTAGAGTGCTCTGGCATCAGGCTATCTCACAGCAACCTCAAGCGATCCTCCTGCCTCAGCCTCCTGAGTAGCTGGGACTATAGGAACACTAATATGGCTGGCTAATTTTTCTACTTTTGATAGAGACAGGGTCTCGCCCTTGCTCAGGCTGGTCTCCAGCTCCTGAGCTCAAGGAATCCTCCCACCTTGGCCTCCCAGAGTGCTAGGATTACAGGCGTGAGCCACCGCCTTTGGACTGTAACATCTACTTTTACACTCTTTGAATCTCACTTTGTCTGTCAGGATTCCATCAGAAAAACTGAAGCACTAGCAGAGAGATATAATGAGATACATTGTAAGGAACTGGCTTATGCAATTCCAAAATCCACAAAGCAAGGCCCTTAGCTCCTGGGCACAAGCTGGGGGTGGAGGGGGGGCGACACAGGCAGAACGTCTTCTTCACCAGGGCCTCAGCTCTGCTCTTCAGACCTTTCAACTGGTTGAATCAGACCCACCCTAATCAATGCCAGCTGACTGTGCACTTCAATCATGTCTACACAATCCCTCCACAGCAACACCTGGGTGAGTGTTTGAATAACTGGAGACTATATCCTAGACAAGGTGACACATAAAACTGCCCCTCACACTTACCTCTGCTATTAAATATTTTCTCAATGGACTGCCATTATTATTTTTATTTAATATATTTGCATCGATATTTACAAGTAAGATATCCTATTTTGGATTTTTCCTGGGTTTCTTTTACAATTTTATGCTCTTCACTTAAAAAACAAACAAGAGAAGGGCATTAAGGGTGACCGAATGGGGGCAGAAGAGGTCCAACTCTCACTCTTTGCTGATGACATGCTATTATACCTACAAAATCCCAAGGATTCAGCTAAGAGACTCCTCGAATTGATATATGAATTCAGTAAAGTCTCAAGATACAAAATGAATTCACACAAATCAGTTGCATTCATATACACCAATAACAGTCAAGCTGAAAAATCAAATCAAAGATGCAACACCTTTCACCATAGCATCAAAGAAATTTAAATATTTAGGAATATATTTAACAAAGGAGGTGAGAGATATTTATGGAGAGAACTACAAATCATTGAGAAAAGAAATAGAAGATGTGCACAGATGGAAATCCCTACCTTGCTCATGGATTTGGTAGAATCAATATTGTTAAAATGTCCACTGCACCTAAAGTGATCTACAGAATTAATGCAATCCCTATTAAAATTGCAACATCATTCTTTACAGATTTAGAAAAAATAGTTCTGCGCTTAGTCTGGAACCAGAGAAGACCTCGTATAGCCAAAGCAATCTTAAGCAAAAAGAAAAAATTGGGAGGCATCAGTCTTCCAGACTTCAATCTTTACTACAAGGCTACAGTAACCAAAACAGCATTTCACGGGCACAAGAACAGAGACATAGACCTTTGGAATAGGTCAGATATCCCAGATATAAAACCATCCTCATATTGTTGTCTAATCATCAACAAAGCAGACAAAAGTATACACTGGGGAAAAGAATCTCTATTCAATAAATGGTGCTGGGAAAACCAGATATCCACATGCAGAAGATTGAAACTGGATCCCTACCTGTCACCACTCACAAAAATCAACTCACGTTGGATAACAGACTTAAACATTAGGCATGAAACCTTAAGAATCCTTCAAAGTGAGGTATCACAAGGATGGAAAAACATGCACCACAAGTACTCGCCGTCAAACTGGTACTAATTGATTAACACTAAGGTGCTCACGTGGTAGTAATACTCACTGGGTGCCTGTCAGGTGGAGGGGGGAGGGGGGCTAGAGCAGGTGGGGGGTGGATAAACCCTCAGCTGATGGAAAGGGGGCAAAATGTATGGGGGAAGGACATGCTTGTTGCCCTCGCTTTAGTGAGGCAAATGCATTTCATGTAACCAAAATGTTTGTACCCCCATAATATCCTGTTTATATAAAAAAAAGAAAAAAACAAACAAAAAACTCTGCTCACATAAAAATGGAATCATCTCTAAGTTGGAGGTTTTACAAACTTGAATTGGTCTTTGCAGCAGACTGGGTCTAATCAGAAGCTAGAAACCTCACAACACGTTAAAAGGAAAGTTTCATATAAAGAATTATTAACTATAGTAAACAAGGAATGACACAAGACATAAAGAAACTCTGGCATCCTAGGACCGAGGAAGGCTACCCAAGAAAGCAAAAGCTTGGAAGAGGTTCCAAACTTGGTGGGGAAGGCCTGGTTTAGTCCGTGGACGGGGAGAAGTTCCGGGTTTAGGCGGCCCGAGCTGGCCCGTGGTGTCCGGGGAGCAGGAGGCCGTCCTCGGGTGCCGGTGGCCAGGGTGCGAGCGGGAGTCCGGGGGCAGAAGGGCTCAGAGTTGCAGGGCTGCACCAGGCCCCGGAGGGCGGAGACACTGGGCGGGAGGTGCTGGGCAAGGAGCACTTGCTCCGTGAGTGACGCTTGGGATCTGGCCGCCGCGCAGGAGCGCCCTGAGGTTGTGCAGGCAGCACCAGGCCAGAGGCCTTTGCCTGCAGGCCCCTGGCTGTCTGTCCAGAGGGCCCTGTGAGGTCATTGTTGCTGAGGCTAGGAGGGCGCAGGGGGAGCCTTCTTCGGGGCTGGAGGCCGGGCAGGCTCACCAGGCTCCTCACTCCCGTGGGGGTGTGCAGACAGCCCGCCAGGCATGCGCGTCCTGCGCACCCTGCCTACTGCACGAAACTCGGGTGCTTTAAAAGGAGCGCTGAGCAGTCCGAGTTGGACCACAGCAGGCGTTGCATGAGTGCATTTGGATCTGAGATCCAAAAGTTGATAGCTGACACAGCCCCGATCTGAAGAGTCTCTGTTAGTCTTCTTCATAAATAGTATTCTGCTTAAGTTTCCTTTTTCTGCTTGAATCGGTTTTTAGATAATTTGGAAAGTTATTAATTTCACATGATCACCAAGTTTATTAAGTCTATAGTTATTGTTTTATTAATGTAATAGTTAACGTATGTACTTTATTAATATACTTGTTAATAATTCTTGCATAATATCATTCTATAATTCAATTCGTTTTTGCTGAGGCTACCTGGTCACAAACTACCTGTTTTCACTAGGAGCCACAGCCAGCTGGCCACCCTTCTCAATGCTCTGGCCACCTCGGCTTCCTTGGTGTCCAGCCTGTCCAACAGCTCTGGCCTCAGGCACCTGCAGCCGTCATCTGCTCTGCCTGCCATTCACCCCTGCACGTATCTGCATGGCTCTCTATTACCTGCCGGTCTCTTCTCAAAGGCCGTCTGATCAGAAAGAATGTGATCACCTAACCTAATTCAACAGCATCCCATCGCCTTCCCTTCCTCCGTTTTACTTTAATCCTCAGCACCTATCACTCTCTGACATATTACACACCTGTTTGTTTACCTCACCTGTCCCATTACTGGGACACACACCAGACAAAGCGAAGACTTTGTCCCTGTTCACTGCTCTGCCCTCCTTGCTTGGTGCTATGGCTGATACAGGGTAAAGATGCAAAATATTTTTGTGTTTGAGTAAATGGTACCTATTTTTGGACCTATTGGGAGAATGGAGTGGGTAGAAGCCACTTGGCAACATTCGATGTAATTAATCACCAGGGGAAATTCATCAAAAGTCACAGGAGTAAAGGTGTGATATGAGACCTGGGCCTTAGGGTCACACCGGTGATTGGAGAGGAGCTCGGGGAAGACCGTCGTTGCTGGATGCCAGTCCCTCTTGTAAGTTAGCAACCTGTGCGTACACAGCTGAGCACTGTGTCCCGCCTGCTTACAATCCTCTGTCCGTGCCAGTGCATACGGCAGGATGATATGGGCGCCTCTGGTGCAGGCCGAGCTGGTCAGACCTCACAGCCCTGAACTCCTGAGTCCCCACTGTCACCCCTACTGCTGGCTCTCAAGCCCTCAGAACACTGCCTGCCTCTGTGCTTCTTTGCTCACCTCTCACCCACTTTTCACCTCCACCAGTTACAACCTACTGTCTTCAAAACACCTGCGGGGTTGTCCTATGATCTGAATGTCTGTGTCCTCCCCAAATTCATGTGTTGAAATCCTGATCCCTCTATGATGGTATTAAGAGATGGGGTCTATGAGATGTAATTAGGGTGGAGACCTCATGATTGCAACTAGTGCCCTTACAAAAGAGACCCCAGAGAGCTCTCTCGCCCTTTTTGGGCCAAGTGAGGATGCAATAAGAAGGTGGCCATCTGCAACCCTGAAGGGAAGAGCCCTCAACTGAACCCGACCAGGCCAGCATCCCGATCTCAAACCTCCACCCTCCAGAACTGCGAGAAACACATTTCTGTAATCTATCAGTCACCCAGTATATAGTGTTTTGTTACTGCATCCTGAACAGACTAAGATAGGCCACAAGAAACAAAACATGAATACTTTACTATCGAGCATCCTTTGTGTTAGGAAAATCTTTATGGCCAATGCTGCTATAGTCTCCCTTCTTCTGGTTCATTTCCTGATCATTCCAGCCTATGATGCACGGGAACATGGTGAGTTAAAGTTGTAGAACACGAGTCAGATGGGCTGTGAGTAATCCAATAGCTTCAGGAAAGCAAAACTCACTGGAACGTTCCTCCTGGCCTTCCCTCCCTAGATGCCCAAGGCTTTCACTAATGTGAATTTGTAAGATACTCTTGTTTTACAGTCTAAAACACTTAAAAAAAAAAGACATAAAGTTGACTTGGTGGCTTTTTTTTCCCCCAAGAGATTCCTCTTTAAAAACTTACATATGTTCCATTTTATTGTTTTACTTGCAAAAAAGGGAACTTGAACTTATGGAATTATTATAATTGTACACCCCCACAAAACCCAACCCAGAGAATTATTTCTATACACATATTAAACTAACTTATCCACTGACAGGTCCTGACCAATGGGCTTCCAAAGTGGTCCAGAGAAAAATTTATTTTTCCCACTTCAATTTTCCTCTCATTAAAATATTTCTGTTTTCTTCTAAGAAAATGAATTCTAAAGAAAACATCAACATTATTTCCAAAACCTTACTAATGAAGCATACCTAATTTTGTTGTATTAATTTCCATCTTTATAGAAGCATTGTAAAAATGTGAAACGTCAGCCTCACAAAATTGCACATTGGATAAAATATGATATACAAGAAGCAGCCACAGGTTACCCCTAAAGTCTAGTACTGGAGTTTATGTAGTGTTCTAGAATTTTAGAACTCCAAGATAAATGCTATGTAGGACTTTAGAGATTATCTGACTCAAACTTTCATTTAATTCTAATAAGATTGAGTCCTTCTGGACACATAAAGATCACACATTTCTACGTTTCCACCCCAATGGGCCTGCGAGTGGATCTGGAGTGGGGGCCTGGGGCCTGAGTCGTGCAGGAGCAGGGAGGAGCATGCGTGGGGGCAGAGGTGGCTGATCTGCACAGCTGAGAGCTCGGCGTCACTCAGGATGCCTCTTGACAGCCAAGAGGACGGATCCTGGTCCATGTCTGCTCAGGACCTGCGGGGGAGGCTCTGCCTGTGGCACCTGTAGTGAAGTTTGATGGGAAATCATTTAGCGCCAGGCATGCTGGAGCACCAGTATGGCTCAGATCGCCACAGGAGACCCGTGCTGAACGCACACACCCACACGGTGACACCCCCACACCTCTTTCCAGACGATGCTGTCTGGTCTTCTGGGAGCTGCTGGGAAGGAAAGGTGGAGACCCAGGAATGTGGAGATTTATTAACACAGATATCCAAGGATGGAGGACACATGCTGGTGACTTTGGCCAGAGGGAGGGATACTGTGGTCAGCAGACCCAGAGTGAGGGGTGAGTGGCAGCCACAGGGGAGAAGAGGACTGAAGGGAGTGTGGGGAGGAGAAGACAGTGGTGGGGGCCCCAAGGTCCAGCTCTGCTCATCCGACCTAATAGCCAGGGAGCTGCCCACCCGGTGGGGTGCGCCCGCCGGGGCCGCTGGTTCTCGGTTCCCTGCAGGATGGCAACAACCTTTGTTGCTGGGATGGGAGACGCCCAGAACCACACCTCGTCCTGAGGACAGATCCATGGGGAATGCTTGTGAGGCAGCTGGGGTCTGCTCTGGAGAGAAAGCCACCACATCTGAGCGAAAGGACCTCCTGGTGTGTAGAAAGAACATGCTCTAAAGGCCAACTCTGGAGAAGGTAGGGCAGGTTGTTTCACCCTGATGCCCAGAAAGGTGACGACACCAGCCCTACACACAGCTGGTGAGCGGTGGCCGGGGCCCCACAGATGTCAGAGATGATGGGCAGGGATGGGGCCATTTGCAAACTTGCAGAGCCCATGGCAAGAGTCTATTTGGAGGCCCATTTGCCAAAATATTTGAGAGTTATAAAGCAAACCAAGAAATTGTTAAATAAAGTAGATTTGATCCATGTACCCTGACAAAAAAACTTTATAATAGAGATTGAAAAATCACACAGTTTTTATATAACTGCAATTCAGCAGAATATCAAAGATCACTGAATTTAATTTTGGTTGCACAGGTCTGGGTGTTTTGCTGATGGGCTGCTGAGGTTTGAATATGTAAGAAGATAAAGACAGATAATTCACAAATTAAAAAAATTATTTCCCCCCATAATGGTTGCCTCAGTTTCCCTCCCACAAATGAATGATTACACTCATTTACCCACAGCCTCACTAATGCTGTGTATGTGGGAAAGGGTCAGACACCACTCAATTTTGCTGGTGTAGGTATTTAAACATTTCATCAATATATTGATTTGGACTTAGTTTATGGTACTTTTAATCATGCAAAAATTAGTTTTAGTTTTCAAAAGAGTGAACAATACCAAATATCAAAACATAGGCTCTAACAGAGGACCGACAGGTAGAGAATTCGGCAAATATGTCCAAGGCACAGAATGGAAGTATGAGCTGGCCAGTGGGGATAAGGTGCCACTCTAGGCAGTGGCAAAGAGACAGAGCATTTAACAACTGATGTTGGGATAAAGACCATTGAATTGGGGAAAAAGTTGGACTTGTACCTCGCGTTGCAGACAGTATAAAGCACAGAGAGATTAAAGGGTTAATAAAACTCTGCAGATTTTAAATAAAACCCTTTATCTGCAGATAAAGACAATTTTGCTCATTTCTTTGCTTTTTTAATGTTTTTCTCCTACTTCCCTAGTTGAGGCAGTTCATGACTCTGTGTTAAGTAATACTGATAGCATTTCGCTTTGTTTTTTAGCCAGTTTGATCTATAATGCTTCTAGTTTTCCCCATGAAGAAAATGCTGGTCTTCAGCTTCATACATCATCCATTACTTTAAGAAAGTATCTATCTATTCCAATTTATTAGTGTATTAATAAGAAATTGTAAGGTTTATAAATTTTATTTTTATTAAACCTTAGTACCTATGGAAAGTCCCTGTAAATGAGACTGTTTGACTTTTAGGGTATTTATTTTTGAGGCTTTTAAAATTTATTTACAATAATTCTCCAGAGTCCTTATATCAGTTTAGATTACTGTCCAGTGTGTCTAATGTTTTAGGTATAGATATGTCTATATGGTTCAGATTTCTGTAGTTATTAAAAAGAATATACTTTGGTATATTTGCTCTTCTGCCTGCCTGCCCTCCCAGTACCAAATAACCACCAAGTTTTCTAGGGACTTTTCCAGTGTTTCCTTAAGCACCAAAAAATACAAATATATACTTATTTCTACCCCTTTATACCGAAGAGTTACATGTATTTGAAATATTTTTGCATGTACCTCTAGAACAACTTCATTAAGTTTTATTACAACCGGACAGAATTCCATGAAGAGAGGGATGCAGATTATTCGAATAACACGCTCCTGATGGGCTTTGGCTGGTTTTCAGTGCCTTGCTAGTATCATAGCGCAGCAGCGGCTAACGCTGTACATGTCATTTCACATGTGTGGAATAACTCTGCCAAAGAGCAAATGCACGTGGAATTCTGATAGCTATTGCAGAATGGTCCTCCAAGAGGGTTTCAACAAGTAACAGTGCTGCAATCAGTGTGTGACTCTGGCCCCCAGCACACAGATTGATCAGCAGTGCTATGAACCTAATGGGTGCGGTGCCCACCATCTGGGGATGGACACACTTGAAGCTCTGACTTGGGTGGGGCAAAGGCAATGTATGTAACCCAAACACTTGTACCCCTGTAATATGCTGAAATAAAAAATAAAAAAATAAAAAATTAAAAAAGAACAGAGTTTGTCAGAGAAAAAGAAAAAAAAACCAACAATAGTGCTATGAAATTTTTGATATTTATCAATCCTGGATGAGAAAAATGGTAGCTTAAGTGTCATGTTACTCTTCATGCTACAAGTGAGGTTGAGCACCTTTTCATGTGCTTAAGGAGCCATTTGTATCCCCTCCCTTGCAAAGTGTCTGTGTGTTCTTTGCTCAAGTTTCTAATGTTGTTAGTCATTTTATGAAAATGACTAAATGCTAAATGCTTGAGTTCTTTATGTATTACACGTATCAGTGCTTTTGTAATAGGAATTGTGAATACTTTCTAGTTTTCTAACTTATATTTTTATTTTGCTTACTTGGTCATTTTTATGCAAACATTATTTTTGTAGCTGCTTTTTACTTAGCCATATTTACCGTTATTTTCTTGTATAGCTATTCAACTTTGAGCTACATTAGAATGGCCTTTCTCAATACAAAAAGATAAAGTAATGTTCTTGTATCTCTTTCAGTGTGTTCATGGTTTCAGTTTCACATTTAAATGTTTGATCACTTTGAAATTTATACTGCTATATGGTTTAAGGTAGGGTTTCATATTTTAAACATTTTTCTTGAGATATGTGTTATTTGAGATATGTTTTAGATCTGATTAACTTTATTCATTAAGTCGTCTCTATTTATATTGTGCACAAATTGTTGTGGGTCTTCTCAATGTCATTGATAATGACTTCTTTCTTCTCCTCTCTCTTCGTCATTGCTCCACTTAGATGAACTCTCTCCATGATATTCAGAATTAGATAAAATGACGTGTATGCACATGATAAAATGCAATGTGCATGATGACATGCAGTAATATGATGAAACGCAGAAACAATGAACTGCAGTGTGCACACTAAAATGCAATGCACGGGATGAAAAGCAGTGCACACAGTGAAACGCAGTGTGCATGATGAGAGGTAGCGCATAAAGTGACAGGCAGTGTATGTGTTAAGAAGTAGTACACATGGTGACAGGCAGTGTATGTGTTGAGAGACAGTGCACATGGTGACAGTCAGTGTATATGATGAGAGGTAGTGCACATAGTGACACGCAGTGTATGTGTTAAGAGGTAGTACACATGGTGACAGGCAGTGTATGTGTTGAGAGGCAGTGCATATGGTGACAGGCAGTGTGTATGATGAGAGGCAGTGCACATGGTGACAGGCAGTGTATGTGATGAGAGGCAGTGCACATGGTGACAGGCAGTGTATATGATGAGAGGCAGTGCACACGGTGACAGGCAGTGTATGTGATGAGAGGTAGTGCACATGGTGACAGTCTGTGTATATGATGAGAGGCAGTGCACATGGTGACAGGCAGTGTGTATGATGAGAGGCAGTGCACATGGTGACAGGCAGTGTATGTGATGAGAGGCAGTGCACATGGTGACAGGCAGTGTATGTGATGAGAGGCAGTGCACATGGTGACAGGCAGTGTATATGATGAGAGGCAGTGCACATGGTGACAGGCAGTGTATGTGATGAGAGGCAGTGCACATGGTGACAGGCAGTGTATGTGATGAGAGGCAGTGCACATGGTGACAGGCAGTGTATGTGATGAGAGGCAGTGCACATGGTGACAGGCAGTGTATGTGATGAGAGGCAGTGCACATGGTGACAGGCAGTGTATGTGATGAGAGGCAGTGCACATGGTGACAGGCAGTGTATGTGATGAGAGGTAGTGCACATGGTGACAGTCTGTGTATATGATGAGAGGCAGTGCACATGGTGACAGGCAGTGTATGTGTTGAGAGGCAGTGCACATGGTGACAGGCAGTGTATGTGATGAGAGGCAGTGCACATGGTGACAGGCAGTGTATGTGACGAGAGGCAGTGCACATGGTGACAGGCAGTGTATGTGACGAGAGGCAGTGCACATGGTGACAGGCAGTGTATGTGACGAGAGGCAGTGCACATGGTGACAGGCAGTGTATGTGACGAGAGGCAGTGCACATGGTGACAGGCAGTGTATGTGACGAGAGGCAGTGCACATGGTGACAGGCAGTGTATATGATGAGAAGCAGTGCACATGGTGACAGGCAGTGTATGTGATGAGAGGCAGTGCACATGGTGACAGGCAGTGTATGTGTTAAGAGGCAGTGCACATGGTGACAGGCAGTGTATGTGATGAGAGGCAGTGCACATGGTGACAGGCAGTGTATGTGTTAAGAGGCAGTGCACATGGTGACAGGCAGTGTATGTGATGAGAGGTAGTGCACATGGTGACAGGCAGTGTATGTGTTAAGAGGCAGTGCACATGGTGACAGGCAGTGTATGTGATGAGAGGTAGTGCACATGGTGACAGGCAGTGTATGTGATGAGAGGCAGTGCACATGGTGACAGGCAGTGTATGTGATGAGAGGCAGTGCACATGGTGACAGTCTGTGTATATGATGAGAGGTAGTGCACATGGTGACAGGCAGTGTATGTGATGAGAAGCAGTGCACATGGTGACAGGCAGTGTATGTGATGAGAGGTAGTGCACATGGTGACAGGCAGTGTATGTGTTAAGAGGCAGTGCACATGGTGACAGGCAGTGTATGTGATGAGAGGTAGTGCACATGGTGACAGTCTGTGTATATGATGAGAGGTAGTGCACATGGTGACAGGCAGTGTATGTGATGAGAGGCAGTGCACATGGTGACAGTCTGTGTATATGATGAGAGGTAGTGCACATGGTGACAGGCAGTGTATGTGATGAGAGGCAGTGCACATGGTGACAGGCAGTGTATGTGATGAGAGGCAGTGCACATGGTGACAGGCAGTGTGTATGATGAGAGGCAGTGTACATGGTGACAGGCAGTGTATGTGATGAGAGGCAGTGCACATGGTGACAGGCAGTGTATATGATGAGAGGCAGTGCACATGGTGACAGGCAGTGTATGTGATGAGAGGCAGTGCACATGGTGACAGGCAGTGTATGTGATGAGAGGCAGTGCACATGGTGACAGGCAGTGTATGTGATGAGAGGCAGTGCACATGGTGACAGGCAGTGTATGTGATGAGAGGCAGTGCACATGGTGACAGACAGTGTATGTGATGAGAGGCAGTGCACATGGTGACAGGCAGTGTATGTGATGAGAGGTAGTGCACATGGTGACAGGCAGTGTATGTGATGAGAGGCAGTGCACATGGTGACAGGCAGTGTATGTGATGAGAGGTAGTGCACATGGTGACAGGCAGTGTATGTGATGAGAGGCAGTGCACATGGTGACAGACAGTGTATGTGATGAGAGGCAGTGCACATGGTGACAGACAGTGTATGTGATGAGAGGCAGTGCACATGGTGACAGGCAGTGTATGTGATGAGAGGTAGTGCACATGGTGACAGGCAGTGTATGTGATGAGAGGCAGTGCACATGGTGACAGGCAGTGTATGTGATGAGAGGCAGTGCACATGGTGACAGGCAGTGTATATGATGAGAGGCAGTGCACATGGTGACAGGCAGTGTATGTGATGAGAGGCAGTGCACATGGTGACAGGCAGTGTATGTGATGAGAGGCAGTGCACATGGTGACAGGCAGTGTATGTGATGAGAGGCAGTGCACATGGTGACAGACAGTGTATGTGATGAGAGGCAGTGCACATGGTGACAGGCAGTGTATGTGATGAGAGGCAGTGCACATGGTGACAGGCAGTGTATGTGATGAGAGGCAGTGCACATGGTGACAGGCAGTGTATTAGATGAGAGGCAGTGCACATGGTGACAGGCAGTGTATGTGATGAGAGGCAGTGCACATGGTTACAGGCAGTGTGTGTGATGAGAGGCAGTGTACATGGTGACAGGCAGTGTATGTGATGAGAGGCAGTGCACATGGTGACAGGCAGTGTATGTGATGAGAGGCAGTGCACATGGTGACAGGCAGTGTATGTGATGAGAGGCAGTGCACATGGTGACAGGCAGTGTATGTGATGAGAGGCAGTGCACATGGTGACAGGCAGTGTATGTGATGAGAGGCAGTGCACATGGTGACAGGCAGTGTATGTGATGAGAGGTAGTGCACATGGTGACAGGCAGTGTATGTGATGAGAGGCAGTGCACACGGTGACAGGCAGTGTGTATGATTAGAGGTAGTGCACATGGTGACAGGCAGTGTATGTGATGAGAGGCAGTGCACATGGTGACAGGCAGTGTATGTGATGAGAGGTAGTGCACATGGTGACAGGCAGTGTATGTGATGAGAGGCAGTGCACATGGTGACAGTCAGTGTGTATGATTAGAGGTAGTGCACATGGTGACAGGCAGTGTATGTGATGAGAGGCAGTGCACACGGTGACAGGCAGTGTATGTGATGAGAGGCAGTGCACATGGTGACAGGCAGTGTATGTGACGAGAGGCAGTGCACACGGTGACAGGCAGTGTATGTGATGAGAGGCAGTGCACATGGTGACAGTCAGTGTGTATGATTAGAGGTAGTGCACATGGTGACAGGCAGTGTATGTGATGAGAGGCAGTGCACACGGTGACAGGCAGTGTATTAGATGAGAGGCCGTGCACATGGTGACATGCCGTGTGCATGATGAGAAGCATCACAGGTGTGATCTGACTTTCCGGGTGGCTCCTGACAGGGTGAAGGAAAAGAAACCTGGAAGTGTGAAGGGTTGAACTCCTGTGGGTGAACTTTGACAATTTCCCTCCAGGCAGATAAATTCTGCCTCTTTTCTCTTTTCTCAGGAGTGTTCTGAGAATTAATTTCTCCTTGAAAATCTCCTTGAGGAGTATCACAGGCTGAAGGAAGACACCTGCCGAAACACCTGAGAGGCCGGGGTGACATCACAGCCTCGTGCAGTGCTGAAAGCCTCTCCTGGCCTGGCTCCTCTCTCCGCATTTTACAGCCCTGGCTTGAAACACCGTTTGCGCGTTAATCCTTGCTTCAGGGTCATCTTTCAAGAAAACCCAGGCATGGGAAATAGTATTACTTATCTTTTATCTGCTTGATACAGCATTGCTGGAGCGAGATAAAAGAGAGAGGGGAATTAATATCTCTTAATCCTACTATGTTTTATTTCATTCTGTATCTGTTGTAATTTCTACTTTATAAATGCGTTAATAGCTGATATAATACTTTATGCATAGATTTTCAAAGCTGTTCATATACTTATTCAGCAAGCATTTACAGAGCAATTACAATGCGTCAGGAATTGATCCTAGGATATAGCAGTAAACAAAAGTGATTCAGATCCCTGACCCTAATTATTTAGATTCTGGTACTTCTTCATTGTGAAGTATATCATTTAGCCACAGAAAATGGTTTCGTTTGGGTCATTTTATGTATATGGAATGAATTCCATCTTGTCTGACATTAAGATCATTACCACTGGTTATATAATTCTTGCATTTGCCATCATGCAGAACCCACTCAGTTAATTTCAAGTTTCCTCAATCACTTGCCGTAGATGTACGGTAGAGTTGGATTTTGTTATTTTGTGATCTCTTCTAAAAATCCTTTCTCATAATAGAAGTGATAAGCTATTCACATCTATTAATAAGACAGATATGCTTGGACTTGGCTCTTGTATCAGTCAGGGTTCAATCAGAAAAAATAAAACCAGTATTAGCTTAGATGGACATTTAAACATTTACTGCAAAAATCGGCTTATACAATTGTTGGGACTGGCGAGGCAAGTCCAAAACCTGTGGGGTCAGTCCTCCTATGAAGGCTGGCTGTAACTCACAGGCAGGACCAAAGCTGCCACCCACAGGTGGAGTCTCCTGTTCTTTAAGGCCAGCCTCCGCTCTGCCCTTCAGACCTGTCAACTGATGGAATCAGAGCCACCCAGATCAGCGGGGGTGTTCTCTCTAGTTAATGTCAACTGACCGTGGACTTCAATCACATTTACCACACGCCCTCACTGCACCACCTGTGTGAGTGTTTGAGCAACTGGGGACTGCAGCCTAGACAAATTGACACTAAAACTGCCCTTCACATTTGATGTTGTCTTTTCTGATTTGTTGTTTAAAATGTGTGTGGTCCATTTTCATGGTTATTTTTAAAATTTTGTGGTTTCTCTAATGCTTGAAAAAAATTGTGTTTTTCTTCAAATGTTTACCTTTAATATTAAACTTTAATATAATACTCCTGGTCTCTCTTTATTTGGACAGTATCTACTAGTTCCCTACTGTAAACAATGTTGACAATAATGTGTACTTTGCCATTTTAGTAACCTTCCTCAGCTCGATCCCCTAACTTTGGTCCATAAAGTCTCTGTTACTGTTGACTTCTGTCTTGCTAATTATGCTTATACTCATATATTTTGATTTTGCATCTTTAAATGATATCTTTTGATAGTCAGCTATTACAGCAGAGCTAACCAAAGAATTTACTCTACCTCAACTTTCATTTCCCTTTCCTTCCTGATTTTGTTATTCCTGAATTGCTGGGGCATATGAGCTTTGTACTTATTATAGCCCAGCAATACTAGCAGGAGTTTCATTTATCTCCATGGTCAAATATGTCCAATGTTCCCCGCCAGTCTGACAGTTTCCCAGTCACCTGTTGGTTGAAGTGTATCCGCTAGTAATTTCACTGTGAAGGTTCCTGGCAATATTGTAACAGTATCCCTAATGTTCTTGTTTCTCACAAGGTTTGTCCATAGTTTTAATATTTGAAAGATAGATTGGCTAGATATAAAATCATTGGTCCTCACATTTCCTATAGGAATCCTGTGTGTGTTGTTTACTTTCCTCTAGTATTGAAGTTTTTTTTGTGGGGGGAAATTTGAGACCAACTATTTTTTCCCCACCCTTATTGTGCTGTTTTGCCTGGCTGCCCTACGGATTCTTTTCTTATCTTTAAATAAGTAAATAAATAAAATAATAAACAAATAAAACTGCTGACTTCATTAAAGTTGACCATTTCACCTCAATTTCCCCTAGCACAAGTGAAGATTTTCAATACTTAGATTCAAGTTATCTTTCATTCTAGGAAAGTAATTGTTTTATTTTCTTTAAAACATTAAATATGTGTTGTATTCTGGTGTGTGTGTCTTTGGAGACTCCAATTATGTGTAAGTTAGTTCTACTTCTCTAGACTTTCACGGCTATTATTTTCTTTCTTAGCCTGTGTTTTCATTTTTGGTTTTGTTCTGTTCTTCACATCTCCATTTCTAGCCCTGTCTCTTCTTAGATTTTGCGAAGTGTCTATTTTCCCACAGCTCATTTTTTTTTTTTATGATAGTTTCATTTCTTTTCTTCTACTTCCGTCCTTGAGTTATGCTGGTTCTCATCTCATCTTCTTTTACCAGCTTTCCATTTTTTCCCTCCAGCTTTGCATTTCTGAGTTGTGGTCTTTCCTCTCAGAATTGACTGCTTCAAAGCCTTGTGCTTCATAAGGAAACAATTGGGAACGGTTTTCATTCACCACAGGACAATGCTTTTTTTTGATAAGTGATTATGTGCCACGCATTTTACATTTATATATTGAGTATTGTTGTATCGTTGTGGTGTCTCCTTTTTGAATACTTAGCGTTGAGTGGGCTGGATTTTCCTGGATCCTATTTATAGGAGTTCTGAGAGAGGTGGTTGCTAGAGAAGAAACCAGAGCAGCAGGCTAACAATCTAAGGCTCAAAGCTGAAAGACTCCATGGTTTTCCGCTGCCACAGAAACAAACTATTTTCCTCTAACACTATGTGTGCCCATACCTTATCTTTTCCCTGACTCAAAGTAGGTCCAGAAACAATTCTTCCACCTTCCCTGCTATTCCAGCTCTCCCAAACCCCTGTTACCACACATGAGACAAAATGTTGTCTTTCTGAGGAGACCTCCTTGAATTCAGGGAGTGTCATTTGCTGGCCTCCTCTGAGGTCACCGGCTGGGTCTCTCACCACCTCTCAGCTTTTCCTCTTTCCTCTTTTTACAGCAGAATTTGTGTAGAATCTTGGGGTTGTTTTTTTTTTTTTTTTTTTTTTGCAGGTTTACATGTATGTAGAAATCTGGGAATTTATGTGTGTTGTCAAGTCCCACTAAAAGTGGAGATTGCACCTTTCTTTTTACATTATCTCTGCTGCTTTTATGTAATTTCCAAGAAGAGAAAGAAAAAAATGTTGGTTTGTACCTGTGTTTGTCCAGGAAGTCTCTTGAGTACATTTGACACAGAATTGTCTTCACTTCTATCGTCTACTGTGTAACACTTTAGTGATTTAAAAATACACATTCCTCTTATCTAGAGAAATAGCTTTAAATTTTTTTTACCATAACTTCAGATAAGAAATATAAGTACATTGTACTCTAGGATTCATACATATGCAAATACACACACACATCCATAACAAACAACAACCAAATAATTCTCGACTTCACTAGCATACTGCACTAATATTTCCTTTTTTCATTGTGTTCTACTTATTTTTTTTAATGCTTGCAATAGCCCATTAAATTCAGTTTATGATTCTCTAGTGGCTTACTACCCTCTCTCTGGAAAACTCTCATCTGGAAGATTTATTTATTCTGTACCTAATATTTATTGAGTATCTTCAATGGCCCATACACTGTGTACATTCAACTATGATTTCTATCCTCATGAAAATTTACAGAAAGGCAACTAAATGGTCAGGAATATTAAGAGCAATCATAAAGAGCATGATAATTGTACCATAACTACCTTACACTGACATAGTCTAACAGAGTTAATAAGGTCATAAGTTTTCTCTAATTGGTTTTTAAGACATCTGTACCAGTTGGGCAGGGATCATGCTGTTTTTTCAAGTAAGATTTTTTTTTTTTAAGGCTCAGCAATTTTGTGACTTACTCAAGATCACACACTCACAAAACTGGACCAGGACCTTTGTGTTTAGATTTTTAGCCACTGTCCTTTATATCACATTAAATATAGAATTGATTCAAACAATTAGTTATCAGAAAAAGATTAAGCATAGATTAAAAATTGATTTGAAAGAGTGAAATATCAGCACTGCATACAAATGATTGTATTACTATTCAAACATTAACTCTAGGAAGCGTACCTTAAAGTGTTTGGGTAGCTACGGCGACAGCAGTAACAATAACACACACGCAATAACAGACGTGCTATTGGGAATGGAGATCTTGTCAGTGACCGTGTTCTCCCAGGGATTGCTACCAGTTGATAAAAAAAAAAAGTCTGTTCAAGATCAATCAAGGAAATTGACTGACTGATACATTACATGGTCAAGTATTTATGGAAGGCAGCTTGAAGGAGGTGAGGGGACTTGGGGACTTTTTCTAATGTTCGAGGTTTGGCATCAGCAACAAGGTGCAGGCCTGATCTTCCCTCCCAGAACCTGATCTTCTAGGAGTGAGGGTCCCTAGTGGAGACCAACTCAGGAAAGCTGTCCTCAAGCCCTCGGAGGAAGACAGACTCGTTCAAATGACACATGTATATGGGCAGAGGTCTTTTGTGGGGGGAGGACATTTTATACAGGACAGGCAGACTCGCAGAGCCAGGATACCTGCGTGAAGAATAAAGGAGGCGGTGGAGGAATTGCTCCACCGGGGTGCCAAGCCTGCTGGGAGCAGCACACCCCACCAGGACACTGGCCCGACTTGCCTTAGGCCTTCCAGGGCCAACAGGTTCACTCACCTGCTCCTGTGGCCACATTAATGATGCGCATTGACCAGCAGTAGCTTGGCCTCTGCCCCATTTTTCCTAAGACCAGCATCAACCCCACCAACCAGACACTCTTGACACCCTTAACACCCTCTAGCTGGCGTCCTTGGCTGTCACAGTCTGTCTCAATGACAATCCAAGACAGAGCAGGATCAGGCCACATCTGCAAACTGAGCTGAGGGGTTGAAAACAAGGAGATTATGAAAAAAAAAACAATAAAGCGAAGATGGAAGGGCTCGGCAGAAAGAGAAAAGAGAAAACAAAGGCTGGACACGGGCTGTGTTTTCCTTCCAGAGAGTCTGCCTGGTCATCACAGACCGCAGCAGGAATGTCCAGATGTAGCCGCGGGAGAATGCAGCCAGATGCAGTTCATGAACTTGCTCTCTTCTTCAGCTCTGCTGCAGATGTGACCTGGAATTCAGTCTTAGACCACGGCCGTGTTACTTTCCGGGGAAACATGAACATTTCGTTCCTGGTCAACAGCTTTTAGCTAGGACTCAGCCACAGCACGGGGTGAGTCCTACCGAAGTGGAATTCTGTATTGCATGAATACAATCCAAAACTCCAGGCAGAATCCATTCATTCAGTTATTCACTTGCATATTATTCTTCTTTCTAAAATGTAATTGTCCAGTTATATTCCCAGAGACAGGATCAAGGCCTTGCACATTGCAGGCATGTGATAAATAGTTTGCTGAATAAACAAGTGAATGAACTCAACAGATTATTGTAAAAACTTTCACGTGATACAGAGGCAACTTGAAATAAATCCATTCCCAACCTTCAAAAAACGGGGCACGTGTGGGAGACCATTGCACAAACCATAGAGGACATTTTAGACGTTTGGCTATAGATTGATCAAAATTGATGTTGTTACCATAACGCCTATGGATTTATTAACTGGGAGGGGAAAGAGAGTATTGTCACCTTGGGATTCCTCAGGGGATTCTGGGGCTTGGGACTGGGTGCCTAATGAGGACAAGATCTCCTTAAGGAAAACAAAAGGGAGTTCAGTTTTGTGCCTATCACGTGTGGGATGTAGAGATTTCATTCCCACCTCAGTGAGGCCACCTGGCAGCGGTCTGCAGTGGGAGCAGCTTCCTGGTTGTGTTTTCTATTTCTGTTTCTCTTTGAGTCACCTTGTTTCATCCTTTAAACTCTCTAGAGGGCTCTGCACATGTCAAGAGGGAGTGAAACAGCGGCTTTGACAGGTTTTCCCTTTCAGGCTCCACGACCTGGGCCTGCAGAGCCCGTGCCTCTGGTTTCACTCTCCACCCACCTCCTGCTGCTTTAGAACCCAGAAGGAAGGCAGAGGGCAGGGCGTGGCCTTCCCCAGGACACACTGAAGAGCACAGGCTCTGCTCTGAGCCTCGAGGCTTTGAGGAGGCAGGTCTGCATCTCTCAGTGCTACGGCCCTAAGAGAAATTGCAGCAGCTCTGGGACCGACAACCTATGCGGAGAACACACTATTTAATGGTCCTGCTTTGTAATTGCTGCACCATTTTGCTGACAGGGACCTCAGCAGTTTTCCTCAATAGGATATGAGAGTGAAATTTAGTGCACATTTAAGAATGCATTATGCATTAGATTTAGCTTTAAAAGAAAGGTCAGCTTTAAGCTTGAGATCCTGAATCCCTTCTTGGATAGGGCAAGAAGACACCAACATCTCTCGCTAAGGTCACTCCCAGCCTGCATCCCCTCTGCCCGCCCCAGACTCCTCCAGTCCTGCCTGCACAGCACGTGTGTGCCTGCCCTATATATATGTTATGTATGTACACACACACACATATATGTATGTGCATATAAATGCATACACATACATACACACTTTACATTTACATAATCTATAAATTGATATATATTCAAAATAATTAATGCTAAACTAAGTTAAAGTATTCTAAATGTTATCTGATTTTCCACTAAAGAGGAAATAGACACAAGTCATTCATAATGGTTGCTGAGCACCTACACAAGATTATGGACTGTGAATAGACACTGTGGATTGAACAGAGGAAAACACCGAGAATTCCTTGGTCCAGCACGTGGAGGGTCAAACAGGTGGCAGGTAAGCAAATGAATAGGCAAAGTAGTTGCAGCCAGTGACAAGTGCTCTGAAGCACAGGAAGGAAGGATGAGATGGAGGACAGAGGTGACAAGCTTCTTCCTAAGGAGGAGACATCTGAGTTGAAACCTGCGTGACTGGAAGAACACAGCCCTGCAGAGATGCAAGGAAAGAGGCTTCCACAAAGGCCCGGAGGCAAAGGTGAACCGGATGCGTGAAGAATTCTTGCAAAGCCTGAAGCCCAGGATGGAAGGAAGTGCAGGGCCAGGTGAGATGGGAAGGCTGGTGGGTTAAGAGAGGCTTCAGACCGCAGCACAGAGTGAGAATGCTACTCCAACCCCGGTAAAGGCCATCAGAGGACATTGAACACCGAGGACTGACACAATCTGATTTATACTTTCAGAAAACACCCTGGCTGCTGATTGATGCATAAAGGTTAAGGGGGCAAGAGTGGAAGAAGGGACGCCACTCTGAGGCTGTTGTGGTCTACAAATGATTCAGTGTTAAACTGCATACACACACACATTAATATGTGTATGTATATATACATTTTATTTCACTGGACTGGCACAAACCTGGGAGTCATGGGAGTCATGGGAATTTGTAAAAGGATCAAATTACTTCCTTTTGAATATGGGAGGGTAGTACCTCCACCGTACATAAGTAAGGAGGCTTTGGCCCTATTCCCCTGATTAGGAAACGACCATGTCTTATTTCATGGGTCTTGGATGACTTGGCTCACGTTTTCTGAATTGACTTCTTTTGAGGGAACATGAAAAGTCACCTTGCAATTTCTAAAGAGCAATTTTGGGGGAAGGTATGTGGGCAAATTCTCCCCAGAAATGTGCTTAAGTAAGTGATTTACTCAACAGTATCCTTCTCCATAGAGGGATTTTAGGTAAAAATCAAACGTATTGAATAATTATCAAACACTCTTCATAGAGTCTCAATTCCTGGGGCTTTGGTGTGATATTGACAGACTCAGTGGGAGAAGTCAGGAAGACAGAGCAGTTCCCAGCAGGAGGCATGAAGAAAGGTGGTTTCTCTGCTCACCCCAATCCCTGGAGACTGTTGGTCATTTCTTGGGAGAGGGATCGGGCAGGGGCCAGGTGAGGCCAGCAATTCACAGGCACCGCCTGCGATGCTGCATTCCGGGCTTGTCTCAAACGAGAGGATGCATGTGGATGTGGAAAGCCAGGCTTCTCTGAGACAGAGAGATGGGGGGAATACTTAGCATCTGAAGCAGGACCAGATTAATGTACAAATTTTTTTTAAAGGGTAAAAATGGCAGAATGAGCAATTGCGATTTGTCCTGACTTTGACCAAAGAAACGTGCGCACGGAGCCCTTCTCTCTTTGTAATTATTCTTACAGTGAATGAATTAGAATCATCACATCTGGGTTTGTTTCTGGCTTGGATAAGGTAAGTGAACACTCTCAGCCTCATTTATGCCGACGTTGCATCTGTAAATGGTAAATTTTGCAAAGGTTTTGAAACAATTCAGTTATATAAGGTAAGCGAAAATACCTTGCATATCCTAAAGTACTAGGCAAATATAAACTGATGGTATGTGCTCCTCACCGCTTCTATTCTTAAAATTAAACACTGGATGTATTAGCTGGCACAGGCTGCCATGAGCAAAATACCACAGACTGGGGGACTTGAATAACAGAAAGTTATTTCTCACAGTTTTGGAGGCAGATGACCGAGATCCATGTTCTGCTGGGGTTGGTTTCTGGGGAGGGTCAGCTGCTTCCTTAAAGCGTCCTCCCACGGTAGGGGGCTGGAGGGGAGAGAAAGACAGAAACTCTGATGTCTATTCCTCTTCTTACACTGACACCAGTACTCTCTAATTAGGGCCATACCCTTATGACCACATTCAACCTCAGTTACCTCCTTAAAGGTTCTCTCTCCAAATACAGTCACATTAGCAGCTGGCGCTTCAGCATATGAATTTTGAGGGGAAATACCTCAGTCCATGACATGGGAAAATTACCATCCAATTATAAACATTCCATATGCTTGGAAATTTTGACCTACACCAAGTACCGAGACTGGCTGGGGATTCTCACTCTTTCTTCCCTCCAACCCCTCGGACGTCCTTCCCACCTCATGTCCCCTGCACTGCAGAGGAGTCCCTGAATAGCTAGCTGTTCTGAACACCTTTGCTTTATGGAACAGAGGATCTGTGGCTGCCAAGGCTTACGGCAGCCCGAGGGACAGGGACCCCATGAAAAACCAGTGGAGCAAGCTAGTGCAGACAGAAAACTTGTAATGCATGGTTGAGCAGCAGTGTAAAGTTAGCTCCCACCTTGCAGAATCAAGGCTCTTGTCCTTCGATGCTGGGAGACAGTTGTATTCACGAAGACCCAGGGTGTCCTCTTCTTTCTGTTTTGATAGGTGTGGTCCCCAGGCAGCCCCACAGTGGCCTATGTCAATTAAAATCAAGTCCTTGATTCCCGGAGTCATCTGAATTGGTATATTTCAATGTCGTCTTTATAAGGGTATGTGATTTAAATCCAAACTAAACGACTCACACATTCACTGCTCTGAGGCAACACATTTATACATTAGAAGTTTTTCGTGTATGCAAAATTAACATCACAAATAGGAACGATCAACAGACAGAAGAGTAGACTAGACTAAATGATCGCATGCCATTAAACATGAATTCAACAAAATACGCACCTACCATGTATCAGTAGTGGTGATGGACACTGGTAACACCGTGATGGTCAAAATAGACGTGAACCCCGCGCTTGGGCGACTACAGAGCATTATGGTAATTCCTTACCGAGGGAAGGGGGCTGCTTCAGGAACAAATGGAGAGGCATCCAACCCTGACCTTAACCCTTATTAATGAGGAACCTACTTAGATGACATTTATACTTGTAAATCTTAAAAATTTTATTCTAGTAGCAATTTAAGCACATCATTTTACCCTGGAAGAATACATGCGTAGACAAACTATAATACTTAAAAATTCTCTCTATTAATAATATAAGAGTCATGCCATATAACAACAACTTATTTGGGTAATGAGCGGTGGTAAGTTTCAGATTCAGTTCAGCTCTACACTGTTCATATTTCCGGTAATACGAGTCTTTATTAATTGTATTTAGTTGTCATTCTTTCTTAAACGGTAATTGCATGCAAATCCATTCATTTAGCTTCTAAGATGAAATAGCAATTAGAGGGTGGGAAAGGCAGTGGAACAAGCTAGTGGGGACAGGAAACTTGTAATGCATGGCTGAGCACCAGTATAAAGTTAGCTCCCACCTTGCAGTTGGGAAAATTATTATACCTCTTATGAGGCCTGGAAAAAGGAATCTTGAACTGCAATGTGTCAATCTTCCCTGTCCACATATCAAATCTCTACTTATCCTTCCCTTGCTGACCTTTGTCTGTCCTGTGACCACAAAAAACGTGTTCTTTTCTCAGGACCTTTGCAGTTGCTCGCATTTCTGCTGCTCTCAGCTCAAAAGCCACCTTCTTCGCTGACAACCCTCACCCTGATCTTACTTCACCTTCCAATCTCTCTACATCTCATCTCACTGTTCTGCTTTCTTCATAGCATGTATTACTAGCTAGCACTGCATTATTTATTTACTTATTTGCACACTAATCATCTGCTTCCTCTAATTAAAATATAAGCTCCGTGAAAACTAAAATAGAGCTTGGCACATGATAGATGTTTCACATATTTATTGAATGACTGAAGGATAATAAAAATCAATGAAATGCTACAGCTGCATCCCTTTCTCGAATTCTGTCAGATGGTCCCAGTTATGGCAGGAGTATATATTTCCATGATTGTAATTATTTGATATTTTTTAAAGAAACCTTTAGTCAACAATTAGGGAATATGTATTTTTCTCAAGCACACATGGAACAATCACAAATACCAAGCACATGTAGGTTCCTAAACAAGTCTCAAATACCAAAGGATCAGTATCAAATGCACATAATATAGTGTGTATCTAAAACACAATTATAGCTCTAAAACATTATGAAAGGACGATAGCAAAAAATAACTTAAAATATGTTTAGAAAATTTAAATCACACTTTAAAATTGATCAAAGGAAAGTACATAAGAGAAGTCATAAAGTGTTTAGAAGTGAATGATAACAAAATACTACATTTCAAAATTAGGGGACATAGCTAAAAAAAATATTTAAGGAAAAATGTGTAGCCTGAAATACATGTTAGAAAGGAAGTCTGAGATTTCATGAAAAGATCAAACCAAAGAAAGCAGTGGTAGTAAGAGAATAAACTTCAGAGCAGAACTGCCATAGGAAAAACAGGCAAACAAAGATCAGCACAGCCAAAAGGCAAAGCTTTCAAAAAGATAGTGAGAGAACACCAGGGAGGAATATCTGCCCTGAATTTGAGAACTTTCTACAAATATCTCAAAAAAACTATTGAACCAAGCTGGCTCAAGGACAAATAGAAAACTCAAGTAGTTTCATAACAGATACTTAAGGAAACTGAATCCTTAGTCAATGATCTTTTCATTGGGAAGACATCCACCAGTGCAGTTTACTACATGGTTCTACAAAACTTTAAATAGATCATTCCAGTCTTACACAAAGTCTTCGAGACAATAGAAAATAAGAGAACACTCACTATCTTCATTTATGAGATATTGAAATTTGATATCTTATTATCAAACCCTTCATATAAAAATTATACAAACGAAGCAAAAGAAAAGCAAATTGCTGTCCAATCCACTCTTGAATGTGGACCCAAAAAGTTCCTTAGCAAAATATTAGAAAATTTAATCCAAGCAATATACATAAGAATATAGCATACCAAAAAATTGTTATATTCCAGGAATCTAAAATAGAAATAAAATAGAAAAAAATGTTAATGAATTTACTATATACATAGATTTTACAAAGAAGAATATTCACAAGAGATGCAGAAAAATTACAATCTATTGTTCATGAAAACCCTAAGAAACTTCAGAATAGAAAAAACATCTGTAGCAAATATCGTGCTTAATGGTGAAAATATGCGGAGTCCCTCTGCACTCATCAGTAAGAGCTGCCTGTGCCCCTGTTCATACTCCCATTGCTCAGGAAGTGCTAAAGACAAAGCTGGCCAAGACTGTGCCCTCAATTCTGCCTGCCTACCCAGCTCCAGGTCACAACTCTGGGGTCACAGTGCCTGGGGCCCAAACCCCCCAAATCACACATCCAGGTAAACATCTGTTAAACACTATATGCACAAGCACACTTGCAAGGTGTTAGGCTAGATAGGGTATCCACCCAGCACAGCACAATACCTGTTTCTGTTGCAAATTTGGTACCAGGGTCTCAGCTCCCAGCCACAACCAGTAAGGAGGTGGGTTGTTGAACCCAGCAGGTGCATTGAACTTGCCCAACTGCATCCTGTCCAGAATCTGCTCACACTACAGCCTCCAGATAAACCACGTGCCCAAGATCCCAGGACATGAGCATGGTGGGTTTGCTATGAACATGAGCACTCTTGAGTCCTGGCGGGACCCAGGAGGTCCAGATACTAACAAAGCCTCTGTCCACCATTTGCACCTGAGCCAAGCCTGAACAACTGAAGTCCAGGATGTCCAGAAGTTCTAGGCCTGCGGAACCATCCGTACTTGATGCATATTTGAGGACACTACTACAACAATGGACTCCCAAATCCCTTAAAATGCTGGAGCTGCTACACGGGGGCTTCCCCAGCCCAGGAATGTGGTGGCCGCAGCCCTGCTGGACCACTGGGCCCCCCACGCTGGCACCAAGCAGCAGCAGGAGTAGCACCAGGGACCTGACCACCCCCAGGGTTGCTGCCCAGACAGGCAGAATGGTGGGCATCCTTTTGTGATTGTCTTTTAATTGTGTTTTATGTGCACAGGCGGGGAATTCTTGACTGCAGGGATTAGGTCCTATTCTGGGGTCACCGGGCTAGCACAGCCCTGATGCACAATGGATTGGGGATTTAAGGATTAAATTTCAACTTCATGGAAATCTCCCTCCAACCCCCAAACCGCCTTTATTTTATCCTTTCTTAGAAGGGAGAAGGATCTAATGGAGAAGAAAGGATCAGTTAGGCCTCAGAACTAAACTCAGGGTTGTTTTCAAACTTTAGGACCTGAAGAATCACTAAGCCAGACCCTCTCCACCCATGACCAGGGGACTGAGAGGCCGTCACTGGGCAAGAACATCCCAATTTCATCTGCCAGTGCAGTCTCTCCCCTGCCTCCCATCTCCTACAAATGGGCAGTCTCCTAGAAATGTCAGTCCCCATTATAAAACCCATCAGCCCCAGCCACATTGAACTTTTCCTCCTGAATGAGGTGCACAGTGTTTCCCCCTCTGCCTGCCTCCTTCTCCTGCTTTAGTCCCAACTCTCTCTAACTAAACCCAGACTCCTGCTAATTTCAGCATTTTTGCACTTGCTTGTGCATGCTGAAATCCGGCCAATTCCTACTTATTTTTGAAGATTGGTGTGACAGAGTGTTAAGACCCTTGGCTTTGGAATTGGATGGTAAGGGGTGAATTTGGGAAGGAAGGCTCTTTTGGCCTGAGTCTTATCATATGCAAAGTGAGAGCAAGGCTACCTACCTCCTAGAATTGTTGAGTTATTGAAAACTACTAATATGTGCACAAGTAAACTTGCTAGATAGAGTATCCGCCCGGCACAGGGCAGTACCTGCTCCTGTTGCAAACTCAATGCAAGCTGTATCTTCTCACTTTTATCCTCCACTCAGGCTCAGGAGTGAGGACCCACCCCACCCACCCCTGCCTCCGTGCACCATCTCAGTAGCCACAGACATGGGACAGCCCCCCATCAAAGCAGTCCCACGTTGCCTTCATTGTTTATTTTCCTTTTTGTAAAACCTCACGCCCCTACTCTTGTTCTTCAAGGCCAGTGTCTTAGGGCTGTATGTTTCTGGTGGTGAGCACAGTGTTGGCAAGTTGCCTGTGCTCAGTAAGTATTTTATGAAAGAAGGAACCAACACATCGTACCTTTGGGTGAACAAAACATTTTATGATTCAAAAGATTCAGATCTTTGTGTTGCCTGCAAAAAAAAAAAATCATCAAAAAATCTATTCATAAAGAATATTTTGTGGCTTGAAATTATAGAATGGGTTAAAAGTTTCAGAATAGCTGGCTATTTTCCCCCATGATATGCAATTTTGGAAGAGATGTTATATTTGGCAGCATTTTAAATTAAGCTGTTGAGATGGTATAGGAAAATCAAGAACCTGAGGTGTACCAAAGGAAACACAGTCATTGTCAAAGAGTCAGAGCTCTGAAATGAAACGAGCGGTACCATCTCCAGATCCCTGTGCTAATTCTTCCAGGGTGCATGCTGTGGAGAAACACACTGCTATGGAAACCACTAAAGAGAAGCAGAAATTCTCTGTAACTAGGAGCTTGGGCCTCTAGCTTTGCAAATTAATGCCAAAATACCACTTATCCATCTGCATCCTTGACAGTACAAAGATAGTAAAATATAGCACCTTATCCTCCACTTGCTCATGCAGATGGGGGAGAGACTGAATGTGATAAAGACCATGACTGAGTTTCTCCCCGACGCGGGGAGAGATTCCTACTGTGGGGGCAGTTAGCGCCGCGTTCACGTAGACCACATTCCAAAGGGCCGTTGCAAAGGGGAAGGTGTGATGCCCGCGATTTTTATTACCCCTGTCCGTGGTTCCTTACTGCTCTGTGTCTCAGCCACTCCCGGCCCAGCAGAATTCTGAAAGCAAACTTTGTGTCCAGTGCGTTTCTTTGTGAGGAAACTGCGCTGACCTTAACTTAGCTAATCCCTATTAGCACACACTCTAGAGTAAAGTAGTGAGAGCATAGACTTCGACACAGAGAAAAACATGCCAGTTGCGTTATTTCCCTCCTCACCTGGACAGTGTACTGGTGTTTTCTGTGTTCCTGGCATATTTTCAAAGAGACTATATTTTATGAATACCTGAATGGGAAACGTGAAGACGGGTACCTCATGGCTTTGTCAGCCAAATAAATTAATCTTGCACACACAGACCTACACATGACCAAAAACAGTCATGCTAACTAGGACTACATGAATTTTCCCCAGTTAAAAAGTATCAGTTGAATTCAGTGGGGTTCTTTCTGCCCCATGGTTTATCAAACAGATTTTTTTTTCTTAATGTTCTCAAACATGTCACCCTTTCTAAATGCCCTTAAATCTAACAGGCTCAAGAAAGGCTGGGGAATACAGTAGCACCCTTTCACTGGTGGCAGGAGGACGGGAGAGTGGGTCCCTGCTGTGGTTTGGATGTGTCCCCTCCAGTATTCAAGTGCTGAGACATACTGGCCTATGGGTGGGACTGCCAGGTGGGACCTGTAGGAGGTGACTGAGCCGCCAGAGCGCCTCGCTAGACGATGGGATGAAGGCCCCGACAGGGGAGGCTTCACCCAGGGGTCAGCTCACTCGCCCCTACCCCACGTGGGGACACGGCGCCCTCCCGCCAGGGGCCGCAGCGACAAGGCACCACTTAGGAGCCCAGAACTTAGGAGCCCTCAGCAGACACTGCTGCCGGGGCCTTGGTCTTAGGCTCAGCGCCCAGCACAGTGAGAAATAAATGTCTGTTCCTTGTCCGCTACCCAGCATCAGGCGTTCTGCTGCAGGACCACAGACAGACCAGACCGCGCCACCCTCCTTTCTCCTGGGCCGAGACAGCCAGCTGCTCAGGTCAGGAGTCCCGGGGTGGGTCCCCTGGGGGGAAGCTGGGCTCCTGCTGGGAAGCCGGGCGCAGCCTCGCCGGTCACCCAGCCTCTGTGAGACCCCGGGCCGGGCGTGGACGTGGAAATGGCCCCTGTTCCAGAATGCCCGCACGGGGGCCAGCGGGCCATTTATCTCGCCGTCGGGGAGAGAGCTGGCGGGCTGGGAGTGGGAGGAATGCGGGCCTGGGACTCTCAGCCCCACCTCCCTCCGGGATGCGACCGCGTGACAGACGCGCGATTCTGCAGGTGCCAGGGCCACGCCCTGGACTCCCGGACCCCCAGGCCTTTCGCTAACTCAGGCGTGCACCTTCTGAGTCCTCCCCAGCAATTCGCCGTGCAAGAGACACGAGCTGTGGAAAGTCCCTCTCGAGTGCACAAACCAAGAATTCTGGAAATTCATTTTCCTGTCTGACACCAATTGGTGCGTGGAGCGTGCCCACAGAGCACGGCCGCGTGTGGGCACTGCCCCTGTGCTCTGGGTGTTCACAGCTTTTTAAGACAGCATTTGGGAAAACGGGCCTTCATTCATAGCCGATGCAGAAAGTCCCTGTGCTTTTTGTGTAGTTTAGCCATTCTGTAATTGTAACTCTTTTTGTTCTGTGATGTTATTTCTCTTTGAGTTATAGAAAGGAAAAAAACAAAAAACAAAAAACAAAAAACTTTGGGTTAAGCTTTCTTGTTGACCTGTCAGCTTTATTTTGTTACAGTAGTGCTTGTCTTAATGAGCTATTTAATGAAATACAAAGCTGTCAGGTGCCAAGCAGCATGGCCCCAGGTACCATGTTTGTGTGAGTGCGTGTGTGTTAGCATGTAATAGTTACTATTTATCATGTGATTACTGCATCCCAGGCATGGTGGTAATCTTTTTTATGCATTATTTCAAAGTGTAACCATTACTCTGAATGGTGTTTTGTTAACCACGTTTTAGAGATGAAGACATTGGAAGAAACTGAGCTTTATCTAGTGACAAACTTGTGCAATGGTATAGACTCCTAAGTGGCCCAGATGATTTGATAATCAAAGGCTATGCTCTGTCCAAGTTAAGATGCAGTCATTTTCTGAGTACTTAGAGTGTCAGATATTGACAGGTAGAAACCCTTTATCATGGTAAATATCTATCGATACTTTAAGAGGTTTCTGTGTCAGTTGCTTCAGACTGATGTAAAAACTTACTGTAAAGTGGGGTTTAAAATAACAGAAATGTATACTTTCATATCCTAGAGACCAGAAGGTCAAAGTCAAGGTGTTGGTTTAGTTCCTGGAAAGCAGGAGAGACTCTTTCAGATTCTAGGGGCTGCAGAGGATCTTTGGCTTGAGGCTGCATCATTACAATCTTTGCCTCTGTTTGCATTGCTTCCTTTGGGGTGCCCATCTCTCTTTTGTGTGACTTTTATGAGGACACTTGTCTTTGGATTTAGGACCCACTCGAGTAACCCAGATGATCTCAACTTGAGGTCTTTAACTTGATTATATCTGCAAAGATCCTTTTTCCAAAGAAGGTCACAGGTTCCAGGGAACAGAACATGGTCATATCTTTTGAGGTGGGGTGGGGGGAGTGGTGCTACCATTCAGCTACTACATTTTTAAACAGAAAGGAGAACTTAACAAGTATTTTTAGCACTTACTAAGTTTTTAAAGGTATACAATCTTCATTGAAATGTATATTGTGAAACAACTATACATTTCTTAATAGGGAAAGATTTTTAATTCCTGAGTTATAATTCCTTTCTGGTGTTAATATTTTGTATATTAAATACCATGCTGTTTTGGTTATTATAGTCTTGTGATATAGTTTGAAGTCCGTAATGCAATGCCTCTAGATTTGTTCTTTTTGCTTAAGGTTGCTTTGGCTATTCAGACTCATTTTTGGCTCCAAACAAAGCATAGAATTACTTTTTGTAGATTTGTGAAATATGACACTGGCATTTTGATGGGGATTGCAGTGAATCTGTAAGTCACTTTAGGTACTATGGACATTTTAACAATGTTTATTCTGCCGATCCATGAGCATGATACGTTTTTCCATTTGTTTACATCATCTGCATTTCTCTCTTTTGTGATTCATATTTCTCTTTGTGGAGATCTTTCACCTCTTTGGTTAAATATATTCCTAGATATTTTATTTTATTTGTAGCTGCTATGAAAGGTATTGAGTGTTTGATTGATTCTCAGCTTGACTGTTGGTGGTGGTGTATATGTGTACATTGTGTACACATGTGTACATTGATTTTGTAGCCTGAGACTTTGCTGAATTTATTTATCAATTCCAGGAGTCTCTTGGCAAAATCTTTGGAGTTTTCTGGGTATAAGATCATATCATCAGCAAAAAATGATAGTTTGACTTCCTCTTTCCCCATTTGGATACCATTAATTTCCTTTTCTTGCCTGATTGCTCTGGCTAGGACTTCCAGCACTATGTTAAATAGAAGTGGTGACAGTGGGCATCCTTATCTTGTACCAGTTCTGAGTGGAAATGCTTTCAACTTTTCCCTATTCCATATGATGTTGGCTGTGTGTTTGCCATATATGGCTTTTATAATTTTAAGGTATGGTCCATTTATGCCTATTTTATTAAGAGTTTTTATGATAAAAGGGTGCTGTATTTTGTTAAGCACTTTTCCTGCATATATTAAGATGATCATATGATCTTTGTTTTTGTTTCTATTTATGTGGTGAATCACACTTATGGATTTACATAAATTGAACCATCCTTGTATCCCTGGGCTGAAGCCCACTTGGTCATAGTGGATTATTTATTTATTTATTTATTTATTTATTTATTTTTCAGCATATTATGGAGGTACAAATTTTAAGGTTACGTATAATGCCCTTGCCCCCCTCCCCCCTCAAGTCAGAGCTTCAAGTGTGACCATCCCCCAGAGGGTGCACATCTCATTCATTATGTATGCATATACCCATCCCGTCCTGCCCAACACCTCATAAATGTTATTCCTATATGTCCACTTAGGTGCTGATCAGTTACTACCAATTTGATGGTGAGTACATGTGGTGCTTGTTTTTCCATTCTTGGGATACTTCACTTAGTAGTTTTATGGGTTCCAGCTCTATCCAGGAAAATACAAGATGTGCTATATCACCACTGTTTCTTAGAGCTGAATAGTACTCCATGATATACATATACCACATTTTGTTAATCCACTCATGAATTGATGGGCGCTTGGATTGAATTTATTTATTTTTTAATGAGCTGCTGAATTCAGTTTGCTAGAATTTTATTGAAGATTTTGAGTCTACATTTATAAGGAATATTGGCCTATAGTTTTCTTTTTGTTGTTGTTGAGCCTTTTCCTGGCCTTGGTAGCAAGATGATGCTGGCTTAGTATTAATAGAATGAGTTGGGGGGAGATTTTTTCCTTCTCAATGTTATAAAATAATTTCTGCAGTATGGGTACCAGTTCTTCTTTGTAGGTCTGATAAAATTCAGCTGTGAAACCATCTGGTCTGGTAATTCATATTTTTCTTCTTTTGCTCAGTGTTGCTGGCTAAATATATGGATTTTATATTAGAGTTTCCCTTGGATTTAGTGTTCTGGTTATTTTTCTTATTAATATTCCCTGAATTTCCTCTTAAGATACTATATTTTAATCTGATTACCTTATTTAGAATTAGTAAATAAGCAGGATATACTATTTCTCTATCATTTTATCCTATTTTTCTAGGAAAATTTGCTGTAAAAATCTGAAACCCTTTAAATTAGAGTTTGTAACAAATGAATTCTCCATTTTTTTCCTTTGACCTTGTACCCTGGGCCAGCCCACTCCACAGTCATGGTACTATTTATCCCAGCCTGTTACATTGTCACCTCCTTAACTCTACCAGTGGCTTTGCTAACATCTCCATTTAATAATTTCCACTAACAACCAAGAACTCAATTAACATAACATGTATTTCTCATCTACACTGAGCAAGTTCTTCCTCATCAGTCTGAAAAATAACTACTGGACAGAAAAATCATGGGGAATAATTGAACTAAAGTTCACAAGCCACTCAACACAAAGCTCTTGCCATCCACTGGGCATAATTTGTACATTATCCAAACATAGCTGTTGTCATCTCTATGTAGACATGTGTGGACAAAGATGACTTTGGGCTTCTGATAGCAGCAGGTCATGGTATGAAGACTTTCTTGGGAGGGGCAGAGAAAAGCAATGGCCATCTGAGGAGCAGGCACTGGCCTTAGCTTGGTGTAACCACCCCTGGGAATCTGCTCAAGTCACATTCTCACTGGCATCTTTGGTACCCTCATCTAGAAGGAGGAGTGACAGAAATTTCATGAAGCCTTTCCCCAATGGCTGTTCCTACTGTGTCCAATGTGTAAACCCCTTCAGGCAGAGACACTCGTATATCATCAGCTCCATAACGCATTGTAGACATCTAAGATCATCCTGGTTGATTCTCCGTCCACCTTTTTGACCCCCCAAAAATGTGGACCTGTTGGATTTTTGACTTACATAATGTCAATGGTCTTCACCACACCTCTGTATCTGCCCTCTCTCCCAGGACCACTCCTCTGACCTGGTAGCCATCCCAAAGTGCCGTACCTTCTACATGTTAATTGTTTCTTTACCTTTTACTTCTGATTCGTTTCCTAATTCAGTTCTCTTAAACTTCATTTTATGTATACTAAACATATAAAAGAATTTAAGTAAAGTTTACATAAGTATAAGAAATAAGAAGCCTGTCACCCAGTGTAACAAAAGAATTTTGCCCATGCTTTGAAGGCCCCTACGTGATCACCCCTATGCAAAGCCTCTCCCTCAGTCCCCAAAATAACTACCACTCTAAATAATTTATTATTATTCCCCAGTATTCATTCCAATCTTATTATTTCCCTAGATAATTTAGTGCTGTGTGTTAGAATTTTTATGTGTGGTTATCATACTGTGTGTCTTCTTCTGTGTCTTGTATTTATGTGCAATGTTGTATCTTTGTGATTTGGCCATGATAATGTTGTCAATACAAGTAATTCATTTTTGCAGCTGAGTCTTTCATTCTATAAACATATAATAAATGAATATATATAATAGATATATTTCTCTATTCTCCTATCATTGGACCTTTGCATGGTTTACAACATTTTGCTATTGGGAACAATGCTGCCATGAACATTCCTGCCCATGCATATTGCTATGCATTGGGTATACATCAGGAAGTGGAGTTGTTGGGTTGTAGAGCAAGTGCGTCTTCAAGTTTATGTGACAATGCCAAACTGTGTGTCAGGGCACTTGTACATGTTGTAGACCTTCACCAGCAGTGTTTAAAAACCCCTTTGCTCCATGCCCTTGCAAATACTTGGTCTTATTAATTTTTATCTCATAAAATGATATCTCAGTGTGGTTTTAGTTTATATTTTGTTGATTGCTCATATGATTGGGAATATTTCATTCCCTATTGGCTATCTATATTTTTATTTTCTGTAAAATGCCATTCCTGTCTTTTGCTCATTTTTCTATGGGTTGTCTTTTTCTCCTGTATTAACTTTGCATGTTTATTGTTCCCTCTTCTGGCATTTAAATATTAGCATTTCTTAAAGCTCAGTTTTGGGCTCTTTTTTCTCCTTAAGCTCCTTTCTACTTACATAATCCCATCTACTTTAAGTTACCATCTAGTCAAACCATCTGTATGCAAATTACTTCTGATTTTATATTTCGAGACAAGATCTAATTTCTAGCGCCACATCTTAAATCCAACTATTTCTCAGTATGCTCACTTGGATGTTTCAAAGGAATCACAATTTTAACTTGAAAATCAAAATTATTATTTTCCTCCAAATCTGATATTTTTAGTGTTCCCAATCCCTGAGTGTTACACAATGCAGAAACCTGGAAGGCATCTTTGACTTTTGCCCCTCAGCTATATTAGCTTTCAGTTACTGCATCAGCCTTCCAACTAGTCTCCCTGATTCCACTCTGGACGCCTCCCTTCAGTTCTCTACACCAGAGCTACAACGAAATATCCCTTTCAAGTACACGTTTGGTCATACTGGAAATATCACTCACCTCCCATTGCTCTTAGAATGAAGTCTAACATTGTGAGCACAAGACCTAGAAGACCCCATTGTCTGTCTTCTGCCTGATTTACCTCCTATGTTCTCTGTTCCTCTTTGCACTCAGCCACACAAGCCTTCTTTAAATTCCTTGAAAATCTGTGTTTCTTTTCTGCCCCGATTATTGAACAGGCCACTCTCTCCTCTTGGAATGACAACTACATGGTTGGTTGGTTCCATTCTGCTTTACTTAGTTGTCACCTAAGCATCTCAGCCCAAGCACAGATTCCTCTGCATATCATTCCCTGAGAAGCCTATTTTATATGTTCACCAAGAATTGCAGTCATTTTCTTTGTACGTATTATGCACCTGGAAATATGAATATTTACACTCTCCAGAAGTTCCAGGGTGCGAATGTATCTGATTTTGGTCCCTATTAAACTCAAACACAACACAGAGCCTCAACCATTATGAGAACATAATAAATACTTGCTAAATGAATAAATTACACTCCCATATCATCTGATTTTTAAAGGATACACCAGGCGTCTTTGCCACTTGGTGCCACTGAGCCATAGCAACCACAACTCTGAACATACAGGTTATAAAATGTTTGAAATAAGATCACAGGAAGCAGGGGGAGCTGGAGGGAGTTGTAGGCGTTTTGGTGTAATTTCTAAAATAGATCCTGCACAAACACATGGTAAAATGGAATTTAAAGACAACTAGACTACTCACTAAGTCACTGACGCAGGAACTTGAAAGTGTCTACTACATGATGCACTGAAGTATTCTAGGCGAAACAAGTCAACCCTTGGGGTCTTTGGGGTACTCCCTAGTTCTTTTGTTTGCAACAACCCGTTCTTAAAGTTCTCTTATACATTGTTCTCTTTCACTTTGTTTGTTTTCATTCTATCCTATAATTATAGAAGATAATTTGGGAAGGAAAAAAATAAGAAGAGATATCCATTTCAACTTCAGAGTCTTACAGGAAATAATATTACCGTCTTATGAAATCTAAGCAAAATATAAACAAAATAAGGTGATGAGATTTGAGACGGCAGAGGGGCAAGCACTGAGCTCTATCCGAGGTCTGCAGAATTTCAAAATGTATCAAAGGGAAATCATAATAAAATCCACATAAGCAAAAAAAAAGTGTATCAAGTATTGAAGTTATGCTAACCCAATTAGGAAGAGGAATTAAGACAAAATATCTAACTGCTAAATGAGTTTATATTAATAAATTGCACAAATTACTGTGCCTAGCATAAATAATGGTTTGAAAAACATAGAAAAACTTAAGGGGTTGCCATGTTTCGTACTTTCTTCAATCAGAAAGATAGATTGGAAATAAGAATAAAAGATTCTTTAGGAGACTTCAAATATTTTCTAATAAGGAGACAGGAAAATTCCAAGCGAAATTTTACTACTAGAGTGTAATTGGTAAAGCTGGTGCTTTGCAACCGATCAGAAGTCACAAGATTTTATAAAGTTCTATAATTTCAGGGATTTCAAGTAGAGCACATGGGATGTGCCCTGAGCAGGGCAGTTAAATTGTCCTGGTCAGGAGAAATGAGCTTCCCCTGGGTGAGAGGCTCTGAGTTTTGGTTCCAGGTTCCCTGTGGCATGCTGCCCCCCGCTTCCTACTGATCTCCCCGAAGAGTTCATTCTGATCAAACTCCTTGCACATGAGGCCCCATATCAAGGTTGGCGTCTGAGGAACCTGACCCATAAAAGTGCCCTGAAAGTCTTACCCGTCATACCAATGAGCATTGGTGTTTTAAGTCAAAGAAATATATCTCTAATGGTAGAATGCACAACCATGACCCCTGAAAGAATTCAGGGTCCCACTTCCTCGAGGGGGAAAGTTAGCCTGGGTGGGCATGATCACAGGAGGTATGGGAAGGGCAGGGTGGACAAAAAGGGATGCTGAGTCAGAGAACATTCTGTGACAATAACAAGGTCAGAGTGAGCACAAGTGTCACGGAATGTTACGTAGGTAGGAAAGTGAGACGTGAAAACAGACAATGTAAACAAATGGGATGCTGGGCAAGAGAACAGACTGTGACAATAACAGGATCAGGTAACCACAAGTTACCTTTAAGTTTACCTAACAAAATTCTTTGCTGGCTGATTTAAACTTCTTTGTCCCTCGCTTTCATTCTTCAATGGTGAGTAGATAAGAACTAAGGCGCTCACATCAACCGCTGGTAACATAATTTGGTGCCATGACTTGAATTTCCAGATCTAAGGCATGACTTTTTGCCTCTGGCTTTCTGCTCTTGAACTGACCCGGATTTCTGGAGCTTTGGTTGCTCTTGGAGTACCTGGGGGTGTTTTTGCCCTTCTCCTGAGAGTCCTTGCTGTTTTTTCCTGGAAGAGATCCAGTCTTCAGATTCACAGGACTCTATGCAGCACCCTGAGATATCTGATATGTGCTTTGTGCCTTGCTTGGTTAAATACTAGGGAACGTGTGAGGGTATCACACGCCCTCCTTGGAAAGGGGAGGTCTGGAAATTTCTGTGGTTCTACTGGGTGGTAAAGGTTGAGACATTGTGGAGGAAAGGTATGGGAGATGTTAGGGAGACCATCCTCCTTACAAATGTTAAGTTCCCTAGCTATTTTGGAAGCGGCGCTGCAGGAGGAAAGGCTAACACACAGCGCATCATGGGTCTTGCAAGGCTCGTGCAGGACTGGCACCCAGGGACTGGGGGGATGATCACAGGGTCACCCATGGAAAGAAAGGGAGGCCATGGTAAGGGTGCCTAGTCCTCATCTCTGAAGGCCTATGGCAGGCCAGGACCCACAATGGACCAGGGTGGCACCTGTGAGAGGAGCAATATCTCCTCCCAGGGCAATGTGGCAGGTGAGGGATGCCCTGGCAATCCCGTGCTCTCGTCTGTCTTTGGGTGGGAGGTCAGCACAGCATTCCCAGGAAAACACCTTTTCTGGCATATTCTCCAACACTGGGATCGATTTGACCCTCAGTCCCTAAAGAAGAAATGGTTAATCTTCCCATCTGACATGGCCTGGCCACAGCATAAGCTGGAAGAAGGGGAAGAGTAGTGCACACATGGCTCCCTTTGCTTTAACACTACCCTGCACCTTGACCCACTCTGTCACAGATTAGGAAAGTGAGTGGTCTGAGGTGCCTTCTGGGTGGGCCTTTATGGCGCTGAGAGATAACGAGGATCTATGCAAGGATCGTCCACTGGGCTCAGCCCTTCTGGCGGTGATCACCAGGCCCCTCCAGCCCCGTCACGGGAGCTCGACATCCTAGATGACCTGCTGGTGGTGGGTGGAGTATGGGGAGGATCTGTTTCCACTCAGGCTGGCTATCCTGGGGACAGCTGCAGAGCAACCACCCCAAAACCCTCCCACCCAATTCACCAAGCCCTGGCGAATACACTCAGAGTGGGGCCTCCTTCCACCCACTGTCAGGAAAGCACCCTTTGAGGGAGGTGGCCAGTGGGGATACAGGAACCACAAGGGTGCATGTCCCTTTCTCTCTGACCTGCCAGGCCACTTGTAAGCAGAGGCTGGGGAGGTTCTTGGAGGACCCTTCCCATTTTCTAGTTGAATTCCAAAACCCAACCTTACCTTTTAACCTTACCTGGGTGGATAGTCACATAATCCTATCAACCTGCTGTGCAGCAGAGGAGAGCACTGCATTTGCTTGGGATGCTGCCCAGGCATATGCCGAGGGATTGGCAGCTTCTCAGCCCCACCATGCTGTTGCCTATTGCTGATGGAGCAATGGTAGTTCCCTCTGGGGAACCCCAGTGACACTATTGGGCAGGACGTGCAGACCTGAGGAAAGGAAGCCACCTGTGTCAGTGTACAAGGGAAGGGATAAAGGCATGTATAGTTAAGCCATGAACTGTGAAAAATAAGGGGAATAACCCAGGAGATCACAGAAAACCCTGTTCTCTTCCATGAACAGCTGGTGGAGGGAGTTGGGATGTTCACTAACCCTCAGTCCCCAGAGGGGCAGGTGTTTCTGGGAACACATTTCATTAACCAGTCAGCCCCTGACATTCAAGGAAGCCACAAGTGTCACAAGAAACATAACAGAAACAACACACGGCACATTACAGGACATTGGGCATCAGGACACACCGGGTGTAACCATATAAGGTGAAACTGCCCTGTCCAATGTCAGGGAGGAGACAGCATCCCCATTGGTCAAGAGAAAAGGGGAAGAGACAACATCATGAAGAAGGAGAGGTCAGATGGGAGAAAAAGATAATGTAGAAACACCGGACCACTGTTTGGTTGGATGTGTGCCCGCTCCTAACTCGCTTAGGAGTGTACTGTTGTTTACTAATAAACTTCTTTGCTCACTTATTTAAACTTCTGTGTCCCTCACTTTCATTTGTTGATTGTGAGGAGATGAAAACTGAGGTGTCCACTTCAACTTTCTTCACGTCAACTCTGAGGAGACACAGGACCCAGAGCGAGAGCTGGGCTAGATGTCCTGTGACGTGTTGGCAAAACCTCCTGTACAGAATCGCCCTGCCAAAGAGGCAAAGTAGGCAGGCTTTGTCTGAGTAAAGGGTGCTTTTGAGCACCCTGTCTGAGTAAAGGCAGACTCAGGGCCCATCCATGTAATTCCAATGACCCCTGAGGGTTTCATATGGCAAAAACTAAGGAGGCTGTTAGAAGAACAAATGAATGAACCTCAAGTAAGGGATATAGTGTGTGTGGCTGAAATCCCAGAGGTTAATAACAAACCTGTTGCACACCACACAGACCTGTGAATGAGATTGAAATTAAATGGCATATAAGTGTTGAGGTGGATACTCCACCCAGAACAAATACAGGAGTGGGAGGAAAATGCCTCAGCAGGTAGCAGCCACTGAGATAGAAATGACTGGAAGAGGCTTAATATCCTGTTGGAGAATGAACTAGTGCAGAGAGATCAGGAGACAGAACTACGTGGGAAGCAAAGTCATCGATATTGTCCACTATAAATAGTGGTAGAAAGTGGAGCTGGTGTCCACTGTAAATGACGGGAGCTGGCTCAGCATGGTGACATCAGGAATGTTAGAGCCAACGCCTACACTGAATGGGAGAGGGAGAAGCTTTAAATAATTGGCACACACACAAAAATAACTGGGAAACGTTTTTTTTTTTTTAAAGATTTTTAGATGCCACTCAAAGAGAAAATAGTTTTTATGGGTGTGGTTTTCCAACCCTCCATCCTTACTCCCCATATATAGGAAATGGGAAGCATAATTTCACAATCAACTATTAGATGAAAGATTATTTTTCTAAGTTGCATTGAAGTTCATAGGTCTTAATGTATGTGTGTCCAGGGTGGATTGACTGGAACTTTATTTTGCTGAAACAAAAAGGTATCTTTCCTTTTTCTCTTCCCCAGATTTAATGGACTGAATGTTTATGTCTCCCAAAAATTCATGTGCTGAAATCCTAACCTCAATGAGATGGTATTAGGAGGCATTTGGGAGATAATTAGGTCATGAGGGTAGAGCCCTCATGAATGGGATTAGGACCCTTGCAAAAGGGACCCCAAGGACCTTCCTTGCCTTTGGAGAAATAAAACTAAAATCCTAAGACCAACAACCAACAGAAAAAAACTCCTCTTGGCCAAGGGAACCCCAGAGAAATCTTAAAACTGAGTTCCCAGCCCTGACAGGATGGGAGGTTGGACACTCTTTGTTATACCCTCTCCCTCACTGATCACCATTAGACTTTGTTTCCTAAGGGTTAAACGGAACTGGACCTTTGGAGAGCCTTGCTCACCACCTATTTCAACCACCCTCATGACTGCCCCTCCCTTTTGCAGTTTCAACACAATGACCAGCACTCTTCCCCGATAAGAAAGTACCAACCACAGGGGTCTTCACGTACTCTGCTTCACCTTTTGATGTGTAGGGCCTAATTGTAACACATGTAAATGCTAAGTCTCCACCCCAAAGTGAACATGGGACACATGTTGCATACATACATGTTAGCCCACTATGCATGCATGCATGTACCACCCCTTCATGAATATTCATGGCTCCCCTAGAGCCTGTTGAATATGTATACTTAGCTAACCCCTCCAGTATAAATTTCTGTCTCATCCTCACCTCCCTAGAAGTGCTTGCCCCTCAGCTTCTACCCAAGGTTATGCTTCCCAGCCAGCAAGATGGCCAGCCTGCAGGCTACAACCCTTTCTGAGAAATAAAGCTCTCTTTTCCAAATTTATGAACCTTGTGATTCTTCAGTTGATGCCTCTTTCTGTTATGGGAGGATACAGTGAGAAACTGGCAGTCTGCAACCCGGCAGAGGGTCCTCACCAGAACCCAACCATGATGGCACCCTGATCTTGGGCATCTTAGCATCTAGAACTGTGAAAAATAGAGTTCTGTTGTTTACAATCCACCCAGTCTATGGTGGATTGTTACAGCAGCCGAAACTAAGACAGCAGATAGTATTAAACCTCTGCTATGATCTGTAACTGAAAACAGCCATGTGGGTCTAGGTGACTGTTTTTCCAATATTGTCTGAAGACCATCTGCATCAGTTACCTGCGTGGCTGGAACTGGAAATTCTTGACTCGCTTCCCAGACGTAATGAATCAGAATCCGTCTAGGTGGGTCCAGAAATCTACATTGTTAACCAGAATCCCCAGTTGATTTTACATATTGGGCTTCGGGAATTTCTTGTCTATCTGACAAATATTATGTTATTACATATATGTGGAAATTGGTATTTACATTACAAACTGCTTAGAGGTATAATAATAAATGAATATGACATCTGCTGATATTTTCTACATACCATGAATAGAAACTATTAACTGCTAACATCCCCCCAAAGACCACCAAAATAACATATTGCTAAAGTAAAGCTGAGTGTCCTGCTAACAGCAGCAAAGGGACCTACTATACCCTATGACAATGTCTTGGTAGCACCCAAGAGGAGGGCTAAGATTTTGGCTGTTTTAAGATGGGTCTTTTATTGTTAATGGGAGTGGGCTAATTACGATTAGGTGAGGTTCATGCATTGTATTAAATAGTTTAGGCCTGGCAGACCCAGAAAAAGGAGACTTTGAAGACAGTCTTAAAGAATAAGCAGTTGTTTGGTGAGAAAAGGGTTGTTTTATGAGACTAGTTGAGCTATTTATTGCCAGAGAAAGGGCTCATGAGGACTGGTTGAAAAAGTCTATTCCCCAGATAAATAGATTTTAGCGAAGTTCCTGATGACATAAAGTTAATTGCAATTTCATCTTCCTGGGTAAGGGTTTTCTAGAATAGAAAATTATGTTAATACAGACAGACAGAGGATAAAATCATGCTGATGTAGAAGGTGAGCTGTGTAGTTGTAGATACTTTATGTTCTCAAAATTGGGAGCCTGTTTTACCTGTGTTCTATCAACTCTATGGAATGTTCTGGCGGCCCTGTATCAGTGTTAGTGGAAGACAATGCAGACTGCAATTTCTAGACTAAGCAGAAAGACATACAGAAGACAGGAGATACTTCAGTGCACCTCTTGGGTCTAACGTCTCTAAGGTAATGGGATAAAGGAAATTGGTCTTTGACTGAGGGAAAGGTTGGAGAATACTTCAGTTTTTAGATGTGCTCAAGGTGAAGGATTTGCTTTGTCACATTACTAGCATGGCTGCAGATTTCAAGGTTGACAAATTTTATCAACAACACTGCCATCCAAATCTGGTGTACTTTATTTACCACTACCTGTACACTTGGATATATATTTTTGTGTTGCTATAAAGGAATACCTGAGGCTGGGTAATTTGTAAAGAAAAGAGGTTTATTTGGCTCACCGTCCTGCAGTCTGTACAGGAAGCGTCCCGCCAGCATCTATCTGCTCAGCTTCTGGTCAGGGCTTTTGTGCTGCATCAAAATGCGGCAGAAAAGGTCAGAGGGGAAGCAGGCACGTGCGAGGAGGGACCAAACCTGGGCGCATCCTAGCGTAATAACAACCCACTCCTCAGGGAACTAATCTACTCCCATAGAATCAGGCCAGACTTGGCAGGACCAGAACTCATCACAACTGTGAGTCCACACTTGTCAGTAGGGCTTACCTCTTGACAGCACAGCACCGAGAATCAAATTTCAGCATGAGATTTGGTGGGGACAAGCAAACTGCATCCAAACTATAGTTGTAGCTGAGCATATACTGGAAAGGGAAACAAAATAGAAGTAGTCAGCTAAATTCAGGGTAGACTTCATGGGTAAACTTACGTAATATCTGGTTCTTACCTATTTCATAAATATATGGCATCAAAATCAAAAGGCCATTAATTAACAAAGGTCTGGTCTCGTCTAGTCTGCACCGTTCATGTCTGGAGTTTTCGTAGTGGCGCAAGGACAGAGCAGAGTGTGTTTGGAGGGTGTTTCTGTGGAGCTGCCTGCAGGATTTCCGTACGTTCCAGAGACCTTCCGACCTGCACAAGGTCGGCAGTACCTTGACTGATCCTGGATCTGGCTGGCAAAATATACAGATAGCAAAGAACAGAAATGCTAGAGGACGTTTGCTGGAACGGTGCTTCTCCCGGTTTAAACGAGACCCAGGCCCAGGAATGTCTATCCTGAAAGCAGAGTGGAGTCGATATTTCCGTGACCCTATGTCCATGCCAGAACTCATGCTAGAAAGCTCTGATCCAGAAGCAAGAGCTTCTCTCTGGATCCCTTTCATGCAGAGAGGAGGAGAGGAGAGAGGAACTCACCAAGTTTGAGGACATTCACTGAGCCCTATTTTGAGATGAAAAACATAGCTTGAGGGGTTTTAAATTGGCACGATCAGAGGAAAGACCCTTTGCATCTTTTTGGCTGTCTTGTTCTTCCTTAAGCTGGCCTTCCTCCATCAGTGGAGAGGTAGGAAGCCAATTCCATTGCTGGAGTGGCTCCAAGAAAGGGAAAAGGGTTGCCTTGAGGTTACTTCTATTGAAGAAAAGATGAAACCTCCTTGTTCCCTTTGCAATTTCATTAGGTTTTAGGGGTTAAGGCCTCAGTCGCTCATTAAATTGGCCATTGTTTGGTGCAAGATCAAATATACAACTAGATAGTTTGGGAAAACTGAGGCTAGAAGCCCATGGCTTCATCTCTTTGGCAAGCTATGGCCTTTAGGAACACTCATTGCTGTTAGGGTGGGAGGTACGGAGGAGCCCTGACATTTACATAACCCAATCTCCACCCGGGGAGGGGCCCTGATGTGATTCCCAGCGAGCTCCCTCAAACCGGGAGCCATGCAATGCCACCATCACTGACAATTGTCACTTAGGTTTTCATTGCTTGTAGAAGATAATTATTGTTCATTGTAGCCACTGAGCAGACACATTTGCTGGCAGACGAAGAATAGCGTATAGTCCCGGAACTTGACTGTATAGATAATTATTTTTTTCTTTTTGATTACTACAGTCTTCTCTGAGCTACAAGTGACCCTTCTGTTGTTACCCTGGGGGAGGTCCCTCTGACTCACCCCTGAGGACAAGCGCTTCCTCCGCACAGACTTCGCTGTCGGGCCTTCTGTGCAACCGGCTTCCCACTCTCTCCAGTCACCAAACAATGAGGTTCTGTCCAAGGCTTGTTGGGTTTTTCAAACCAGGATAGTAAGGAATTGAATTAGATGATGGCAAGCGTTCTTAGACACAAAAAAAAATAAAATAGTCAAACTTGAGTGTTCTAACCCATTTTCTTTCTCCAAAGCAACTAGACACTGTAACAAAGGTATTTCTCCTCATCATAGACACAAACACAGAGACCACGTTAAAGAGAGGCAACATTAAAATTGCTAGGGAGCCTCATGTGATTTTCTGCAGCATGCTGGGGAGCTGTAAGTGGTTGCATTATGCTCAGCCCATGGACGTTTCCTTCGCTTGTCTCCACATCTAATTCCAACAAGAATATTTTGTATATACCTACGCACACATATTTCTATCTTCTAATTCTCATGACAATTCTGCAAGGTGGGTGTAAAGGTCAATTTTACGTGTTAATTTGCCTTGGCCATGGGGTGCCCAGATGTGTGGTTAAACATTATTCCAGATATGCTTGTGAGGGTGTTTCTGGGTGAGATTAACATTCGAGTTGGTGGACTGGGTGAAGATGATTGCCTTCCCTAATGTAGGCGGGGCTTCATCAATCAATCAAAGAGAGGAATAAAATAAAACAAAATAAATCTGAGTAAGAGAGAATTCCCCCCTGCCTGACAGGATAAACAGGGACAATTGACTTTCTTTCTATCAGACTGGAATTGAACAAACCATTTCTTCTTGGATCTCAAACCTGCCAGCTATCAGACTAGAGCTCGCACCATCAGAAGGCTCTCCTGAGCCTTGGGCCTTTGGATTCCAGTGGGACCTACACCACCGAATGGGACCTACTCCTGGCTCTCCAGCTTGCTGACTGCACGATCCAATTCTATGTGTGTGTGTGTGTGTGTGTATACACACACACATGTATATCTCCATATGTTTATTCTACTGGGTCTGCTTCTCTGGAGAACCTGACTAATCCAGTGGGTATTATAATATTTTTCCCATTTTAAAGAGACTAGAAAGTCTTTACAGCACACCTAAGGTAGGATAGCTAGCAAGCAACACTTCCAGGATTCAAATTCAGTGCTTTTCCTATTGCACCGCCACTGCCTTTGTGTCAAAGCCCTGGCCCTTCTACTGTGAAGTCTCCACTCCATGTGGCTCTCTGCAAACCTGCTACAAATGCAGGCTCTTTGAAGGTAAATGTCACAATCCAACAACTCCACTCTTCCCAGCCATCTCCTTCAGAAACACGCATCCCTCCTTATCGAGAATGGCTGGTTCGCCTCCTCAGTACTTGCATTTCTCCTGAGCATGTGTCCAGCTCTCACTCATAAGTCCTCAAACACCTCTGCACATAAGAGAGCGGCCCCACTCCCTCACCCCAGAGGAGTCATAAGTCCTATCTGGGCACTGACCTCATACAGAAGGTGGCCATGCAATCTGTTACCCAAAACAGTACTCTTGGAGAATGAAGAGGCACTGTGAATCCGAACTCTGGGGCAGCAGATATAAATGATAACTCTCCAGCCAGGGCTTCAGAATCCCTGAAGCAGCGGATCAGCATGTTCTGATAATTGTTCCTCTTAGTTTCCCTGCTTCTACCTACAAAAATATAATGCACTAAACTTTAGGTGATGTTGCTCTAGGATATAAGAAATTTTCATGAATCCACTCAAAATTCACATATGTGTGCATGTACACAAATGTGGCTCTTAAAATCCCCTCTAAGTTCAAGGAAAGGGCTATATATAAAGAAGTTGGACTGTATTCTTAGAAAGTTATCAGTTAATGATAAATGGTCGGAAAGGAGATTTCAGGACTTGCCCATTCAGGAAAGCACATATATTGGGTGAACGTAAGACTTCTCATGGTGTCCTAAGTCTTGCTCATGTTCCCAGGACAATGTGTGAAGACTCTGGTCCTCTGTCTCTGACCCAGAGAGGGAGAGAAGCACACCATTTGTTACCTTGCCTGTGAGTATGGGGATAAACAGGGCTGAGATCAAATGTCAACAATTTCTTTGAAATACTCAGTTTTCAAAAAGAAGATAGACTTATTAAAATTAGTTTTGCCAGTGAAGTAATAAGAGTTAAAGTTTTTTTTTTTCAAATACACCACATGGAGAAAATGAAATAAATATAATTTGTCTGTTATAATTTGTCAGTTACAAACATATTTCAATGAAATAAAGTCAAAATGTTTCCCCATAGTATTCCAAATAATATGACAATAGCACAGGTATAAAAAAAATAGGTTGATGGCCAAGCCAGAGTCCAGAATGCTCCATTGGTTTTACTACATGGTAATCTATGGGGGAAATAAAAGCTATTCCATAAATGACACTGAAAAGGATAACTCCTAATTTAGAAAAAAATCTTGAGTTATATTCCTACCATACGCCATTCACAAAATGATTATGTGAGAAATCAAATAAATAACTATAGAAACATTAGACAAATATAATATGTTCATTGTTTATGAAAGTATTTTATAAGTGAAGCAAAAGATAATGTCTATAAGTAATAAATCATCTGTTTGCCTACATTAAAAGGTAAAATTCTTTTGTGACCAAAGTTGTCATGAAATATTTAAGTAAAAGGGAGAGAGTAGGAAGAGAAAATAAAAAGAAATCTTGAATATCTATCAGAAATACATAGAAGTCCCAATAGAAAAAAATGGGCAAAAAAAAGAATAAGCAATTGTCCAGCAAAAAGAAAAAAGGCATATAAATGGATAGAAAATACATGAAAAAATATCAATCCCAGAAGTAAGCAGAAAATTTACATAAAAAACAGAAAGAATTTTAGATGAATAAGATTGGCAACTTTAAAAGGTTGGCAATGTTGAATGTTAACGAGAATAAAAAAAGTTGTTACTCTCGTGCATTGCAGGTGGGAATGGAAATTGGTCTTTAGAGAACTTCTGGGTAGATCTATTAACATTTTAAATGCTCATAACTTACTGCCCAGCAATCGCAATTCTGTGTATCACAAACTGCAAAAGGCTGTCTTTGCAGCATTATTTGCTTGGTGAAGAGTTATAAACAAAGTGAGTATTGGCCTTAGGTAGAATAAACTGACTACTATAATAAATAAAACCAGCAGGCCATGTGTCAACAGATAAGTTTATTTCTTGGTCAGTGACTGTCCGGTCCTGATAGATGCGCGGTCAGGAGGTTGACAGTCCTGCTTTTGTCTTTTGGCTCCTTTTATTTTATGGCGCTGCCAACCTGTGCAGTCTTCTCAAAATCTGTGTCCAGGTGCGGGAGAGGAAAAAGACCATGGAACAAAACGCAGGGAGGTTTGCAGGGGCCAGGCCTGGAGGCAGGAGAGTCTCCTTGCTGTGGCCTGCCTGGAACCTGTCGCTCTGCCCGCCGCGAGGCATGCTGGGACATGTGTTGCGAGGCATGCTGGGACAGACGAGCTAGCCCGAGCAGGGGCAGCCCTGTGAACCCGCAGAGCCCGCGCCCCTGAGTCCGGCCCTGGGGAGACGGAGACGGCAATGGCAGCGCCCCCATGCACGAGCCTAGGGTGAAGGTACATGTGTCAAGTCAAAAATAAAGATGCAGAAATAGAGGGAGGACAACGACATTCACTGTGAAACAGCAACGGCGCCATCACATTTACTCAGAGGGACACACGCACAGCGCAGAGTCGGACACACCCTACCAGGGGCAGCCACCGTCTCCGGGACTGAGGCGGGGCTCGAACTGCGGCCAGCGGGGACAGGAGCGTGCAGACCTGTGAGTGATGCTGGGAACTTGCCAGCAACGCGAGTGTGTGTGTTCGAGTGTGTGTGTTCGTCACTAACACAGTCAAGAGAGCAAATAACCTTTCAAAGGTTGGTCATGAGGCTGCTGTCCCACAGCGCCGATGTGAGGAGGATTTGGGAGCCATTCGGGAAGCAATGTGTGCATTTTTTCTTTTTCCTTCCTTTTTTTTTTTTGCCTTTTCTCCCCGTACACAAGACCATGAAAACAAGTGCCTCAAGGGTAAACAAGTGCCTCCAAGCCTGCCTGGATGTGGGAGTCAGAGTGAGCTGAGACCAAACCCCAACTCACTCTCTTTCTGCACCGTGACATTGGCCAAGTGACGGAGCTTCAGTGGCCTTGCACACAAAATGAGGATAATAGTACCAAACTCCAGATCTGTTATGGTGATTGGGATAGCTAACAACACAAAAACCTAGTAGAGAAGCTGGCCACATTAAAATAAACTTCTTACTTTACTTTAAATTAAAAAGTAGAGTGAGCCAAGGAAAAACAGCAGAGAGAAGTAAGAAGTTTACTCTCTGCTATATAACACTGTTTCTCAAAATACTGCTGAGAACAGGCTCATCCGAGCTTCCATAGCTGTGGTTCTCAAACTTCAGTATGCCCAAGAACCCCAGGGATGGAGTATTGAAACAGAGTAGGCCCCACCCCGAAGTTTTGGATTTGGTAGTCAGGGTTACACCTGGGAATCTGCGTCTCTGACAAGCCCCCAGGCGATGTTGGTGCCATGCTCTGGATCACACACTGAGAACCACTTCTCTAGAAATTTGTATGCTCTTCTGCTTCAGGTATCTTTCTCGTGTACTACCATCTGCGCTTTGACGGAGGTTACTTACTTCCGTTTTTCCTGTGCCGTGCAAATACTATATAACAGTGGGTTTCCAGTATCTCTTCCCAACACCCTGCTCAGTGACATCACCTCGGTAGCTTGAACTCAGCTCAGGCAGGTGTTTACATTTCCATAAAGGTCAGCAAAGGCTACGAAACCAGGTTCCCCCACTGCCTCCCAGGAGAGCCAGCCGTTACACATTTACTAACCACTTATTGATTAAGTAAAATCACCGTTGCTGCAAAACTCTTTAGTATACATGTGTGGGCTTAAAATATCCATCTACCCAAAAGGGTCCTGGCTTTCCGGCTTAGATGCCCTAAATTCTCCCTTATTCCACCCAGAAAGGAGGCAGCTGTCTCGCTATGTTTATGTTTTCAAGCTTTGTAATGCAAACTCACATGAAAAGAGGAAGGAAAATAAAGATCAGAGGTGCTCTGACTTGGGCTGCTGGGGAATTCTTTTCCTGCACAATGTGGACAGAAGAGCTGCAGGAACAATGACATCTATTGCTGTGGTCTACACATTATCTTCACCATATTGCAGAAATGCGACTAAACCACCAGGAAGGCCTCTGCCAGCATTCATACCACTCATCTTGAGGCCCATCCTAGGTTCCATGATCTTCCCAGGAAAAACTGTCTCTCTGCTCTTTTTCCTCAGCTCACTCTACTTTTTAATACTTGCTGAGCACAGACACATTGCTCTAATACCAGCACTGTTTCTGGCCCACTGGCTGAATAAGTGAGACTATCAAATTTTTTTTTTTAAGGTCCAGGAAAAAGAGCCTGCCTGGATGTGGGAGTCAGAGTGAGCTGAGACCAAACCCCAACTCACTCTCTTTCTGCACTGTGACATTGGCCAAGGGACGGAGCTTTAGTTTACTTGCATGCAAAATGATAACGGTACCTAACTCCAGATCTGTTATGGTGATTGGAATAGCTAACAACAACACAAAAACCTAGTGGAGAAGCTGGCCACATTAAAATTAGCTTCTTACTATGGCTTTAAAAAATATATCAGAGTATCCCCTGTTGAGGGACTTAGGAGAAGAACTTTCTAAGGAGTGGAATTAGGATGTCCTTAATTGCTTCTGAAACCTGTATTTTTCTATCCCAATATAGCATTTAAATGGCCCTGTTTTGTTCTTGTGTTGTTATGAACTTTCCATGTGTAAAGTTATAGAAAAGAGCTCCTTGGCTAGGTTAATACTTCTTTGTGTGTGAGCACCGACACCTGTTAGCATCAATAAGCACTTTGTTTAGGAGCATTATTACAGGAGAGACCTGCTGATGAGAAATTCCAGAAAGTTTGCTCTCTTTGTTTGGGAAGACAGCGAATGCCGTCTAGTATCCTGCAATTTCAACTACATGGTGATATATTATTATCCTACTAAACTACCTCTTTACTCTTCCTGCTTAGATTCAAGAGGAAAAGCCTACTGAATACCAGCAAAGTAGATGCATCAAGTTGCTCTGAATGTTCAGGCCAAATCGGGTTTTGAGCCTTCCAAAGCACTTTTCTTAGACATCATATACTCTTGTTTAGAATCCAAGAGCCATAATATTTTGGAGCTGACACAGGCAATAGAAATGGCTCACTTTAAGGAAAAAGAAACAAAGCAGAGTACAGGGATGATACCTCACCCCAAGTCACAGCAAGTGACTTGTATAGCTGGTGTTTCATGCCGGAAATCTTAACGAGAGTAAACTTCAAAATTTTGTCAGCCTTGTTGAAATTTCTAGAAATGAATACTAGGATATTTTACATTAAATCCAGCAAGGTCTTAGACTGATAAAAACTGAGACAAATGTCAAGAACCATAAAGGTCTTACAAATCTTATAAACTAGTAAAACTTTGCAAGAACATGCATAGTAATAACAGTTATAATAACTTACTGCAGACCTGTGTGCTTTACATATGGGATGCACTGTACAAGTATAATTTTCTGCTGGTTTGGGTTCACTCCCCACACTAATCCACTGCAATTTTCACAATGCATAAGTTAAGTCTCCCTATTTTACAGAGAAAAAGGTAGAGGCTTACAAAGTTGAATTATTAATAATAAGCTAATCAGTAGGAGAGCCATGACGTGAACTTGGCATCTGTTTAATGCCAGAGCCCATTCTTACATTCTTTGTCATCAAGGATCAAGCTGTCTGTGACTCACCTCAGATCTCCATCTCAGGCTGAGACCTGTCTCCAGGCAATGCCGATCTTTTCTTTCAATTCGCATTCTGCCTCCTCCCTTTCAGTGACTGTCAATGTCCATTGACATCTGTATTATTCCCAGAGCCTGGCTTAGGAATGAGTTAAAGGCCCCCAAGCCCTTCTGAGGCATGCAAGGTTTTTCTGTTTGAAAGATGTTGTGCTTAATCACTTCCATTAGGCTGGGACATCATGCAAGGGCCACTCTGGCTAAACTGAGAACTCTGACAAAACCTCAGAAACCAGAGCCAAGGTCTCCAGGGACTGGCCTGTGGAGTGAGGGATTGGACTGCAAAGGAGCATTAGGAACATTCCGGAACATCTTAATACAAATGTTCTACATCTTGATTATGTTGTTGGTCACATGACTATTTACATCTGTCAAAACTAATCAAATTGTACATTTAAAATTAATGAATTTTATTGCATGTAAATTATTTCAATAGAGTATTAAAAACAATCATCACATTTATAACCCCTAGGCTACAGTTCTTACCTGACTTTGAAGATTTAAAAAGTGTGCCTCTCTCTCAAAGTCCCTGCAGGAAGTAGATGCACACACAAATTAGATAATTTTAGTGTAGTTCAGTACAGGGACTGCTTGTAACGAAGTAGGCGAGGCGCATGGCCATCCCAAGAACAGTGCACTTTGCCAAGGCTGGCCCCACGCCACAGTTGCTGACTCTCCCAGACCAAAGGGGTGAGGGCCAGGCAGCCACCTGCGTGCCGTGCAGAGAGGTCAGCAGTGCAGGAGGGCCACCAGGCAGGAGCTAAGGCCTGGGGGCCACCTGTCCCTGAGTCTGGCAGGGAGAGGGCAAGAGCCACACACTGGACCTTTCCTTGCTCTGCTCGTGCTGGGGCCACTCAATACCCAAGCTCAGCCTGAAGCCAGACCCTCCTGACGTAGTTCCCATGGGGCAGCGTCCTGGGGCACAGAACTAGACTCAGGAGGAGGCAGACTGGGTCTGAAAGACAAGCCAAGCGTGTCCAGCATGGCCCAGCTGAGCACCTGTCTGCCACTCTGATTTCTGATGGTCTGGGACAGCCACACTTTCCACCCTCTCTGCCTCTTCCCAGTCCTACCTTTAGTGAGAGGGTGTGGGCGTGCTGAGTTCTCTCATGGAGTCTGTTCATGACCTGGACAGGTCATCAGGACAGACCAATGGGATGGAGCTGTCCCTGTGTGGGCCCCAGGCCTGAGTCCTTGGGGGCTGGTTGCAGGGCCCGACCCATTCCTCTGCAAGTGAGGAGGGCACTGCTGCTCCCCAGCCTCCCGTACCAAGGCAGGTGGGGCTCTGGCATTTCTAAACAAAAGGAGACTGAGTGCTTTTGTCTTGGGATTTAGTCAGTGTCATCCGTGGTTCTTTTCTTTCTAGGACACTCACAACCTATCCATCAACAATCCTGGTGGTCCTTCAAAACCTATCTAGAAAATGACCTCTTACCTCCTGCACAGATATGATGCCCCCCTATGGTTCCTTACCTCGGTTATGTCAACTGCCTCCTGATCGGTCTTGGGGCGTCTGCACCCATCCGGGTTCATCCCATGCTCTACAGGGGCAGCCCGTGGATGACATTACTTAAAACCATGACCTCTGTCACCACGAACAATAAATAAATAAAAAGTCACAGGTGTCATACACAAAGTCATGGACTTCAGGGCCCCCCGACAGCTCACCCATGCATTCCCATAGTTTAAAACAGTGCCAGTAGAGCACAAAACCGCAAAGGCATCTACATTCGCAGAAACACATCCTGGTTTTGGCCAGTCTCTGGGCAGTACCCCACTCTCATCTTCATAAGGAAACTCTCTGGGGAAAACCTGACACATTCTACAGAAACTCTTTCCAGGCCACTATTCAGAAACACCTGAATCAATAGCAACCTCCGTGTTTGGGTAATGTTTCTCAGTATACATCTACCTTGTTACCAAAGAAACTTTCTTTTTCCGTATCTCTCTGCAGGTGAGCAAATGCTAGAAACCATCGCTGAAACCTATTACCTGATGCTAATGGGGTTTGGGAGAGAAGCAGGCAGTGTTACTAACATCCTCATTCTGGTCTCCGAGATAAGAGCCCTTTCTGTGCCGAGCTTTGTTATAAGTGAAATTTCTCATCCCTGCTGCAGGTAAGATGTCCCCGGTCGCTGAAAACGTTCCCGAGCTCCCATTTAGCGAGTTATGAATGGGGCCGTCTGTGCTGGGAGCCCTGAGAAGCCGTTCCCCCGCCTCGTCCCCCCACTCTCACCCACCTCCGCCTTTTCTCCTCCCTGGGTCCTGCAACAACACGAGCGCTCGCTGCCCCTTGGCCCTCCAAACGCCCACCCTGCAGGTCGGACATTCATCTTAAAGGTGCTCCTCTGGGGGCCGCTGAGACGGAGACCCACACGGGGGTCTGACGCCAGCCTCTGGACGGTGCAATGTTCTCCGAGTGACCCTGCGCGCTGGACAACAGTGAACATAAATTGAAGCATTGAACAACGACTACAGGATATCACGTGGCCTGCTTAATTAAACAATTAAAGCTGCACACATCCCCAATGGGCACTCTCCCGTCCACGTTGACTTTGAGAATTAGTTTGATACTCATAAAAAACACACTCCCAGTGAGCAACTCCATCAAAATGAGCTCTTGTGTTTTCCTGTGGTCGCTACGCATCCTCCTGCCCCACGTCCAGGGACCTCCTAGTTTGGGCGTCTCTGCTCCCACCCCACTGCCTTCAGAAGCACCCCACCCCATAGGATCAGTCGAACTGGGTGACTCACACCACGCACGGGGTATTAGGGACACATCGGCACATGCTCACAAGGGCAGGGGCCGGGACTGCAGCCACCTAGGCGGAGACTGTCATCTTTCCCAGCAGCAATTTTTAATGTGCCTGTCGCTGTGTCATAGCCCAATCGTGTTGAGCTGCATCCAGTTGTCACAGCCCCACCCCTGCCATTTGTCCGAGACTCCCCAGGTTAGAGATCATTTTAATCTTTTTATCCACGGGACCTTCCTCCCCCGGACAGTTGCTTATCTGCAAGTTTCTCAGTGAGCGTTCATTGCAAGGGTGGGTGTGGATCCAGTTTGAGAAGTGAGCTAAACTCGGTGAGGGAACAAATATAAAAGGCTTGATTTCTTTCTCCAGCCTCTGCCAGATCTCAATTAGGCATAATTATTTTAGATAATTAAGTGTCATAGTCAGCTATTTTAAAAGACTAGTACTGTCTAAATGGAACCTTCCAGTTCAGGGAGATTCTCCCCTCCCCAGGGCTCAGAGGAAGGGGGAGTGTGGTCTACTTCTCCTCCTCTCATTCCCCCTTCTCTGCCCCTCATCACGCTGCCTCTGGGTGCTCCAGGATCCCGAGAGCTGACTCGCTGCTGGCTGCAGTAGTTCTAGCTCCCTGTCCTGGTGGAGCCGGGAGCCGCCCTCCGGGTGGGGATCGTGCTGGAGGACCTGTAGTCTCAACCTCCCAGGGAGAGCGCACGTCCTGGCCACGGCGAGATGGAGGACAGGCTGCCCGCCGTGTCTGCCTTTTCTGCCCTGCCCTGGGTGGCTCTGCCCGACTCTCTCCTGCAAACTCTCCAGGCACAAAACAGACACCAGGCGGGCCTCACTCTTGACACCAGACACACTCTATTAAAATGACACAATTCCTACCTTTAAAGTGATTTTGCTCGGCTGGGGCACCAGGTACGCATACAGGTCATTATAGTAGACTGTGATCCCTGTCATGACGGATATAAGTTCGGCTGCTCTGGGGAGACCAGGGAGCATGCTGACCATGAGGAAATCCAACTGGACAGTGTGGCTCCTGAGATCTGGAAATGCAAAGTTTGTGTAGGTTGGCAAATCACCACTTCTCCAATCTCCCCCAGAATCCTTCTCCGCATCCCAACAGCTTCTTATTCTCCTCCTCTGCTCCCTGGGAACCCCAGACCTCCCCCAAATTCACCACCTAAAGGTTGGAAGAATCCAGTTCTCTGCTGCTACAGGGCTGAGGTCCCATGCCCTTGCTGGCTGTCCCCTGGGAGTGCAGGGCTGAGGTCCCTGCCCTTGCTGGCTGCCCCCTGGGGGTGCAGGGCTGAGGTCCCATGCCCTTGCTGGCTGTCCCCTGGGGGTGCAGGGCTGAGGTCCCATGCCCTTGCTGGCTGTCCCCTGGGGGTGCAGGGCTGAGCCCCTTGACCTTGCCAGCTGTCCCCTAGGGGTGCAGGGCTAAGGTCCCCTGACCTTGCTGGCTGTCTCCTAGGGGTGCAGGGCTGAGGTCCCATGCCTTTGCTGGCTGTCCCCTGGGGGTGCCAGGCTGAGGTCCCCTGCCCTTGCTGGATGTCTCTTGGGGGCCACTTCCAGTCTTCAGAGGCACCCGTGCTCCTTGGCTCATTCCCCACCCCATCTTCACAGCCAGCAGCAGTGGCTGGGTCCTTCTCCACCTTGACTCTCTCCCGCCAACTTCGTCCACCACACCTGACTCTGGCCAGAGCCGTCGCTCTGCTCTCAAAGGTGCACTCCGGGCTGGTCCCTCTGTCTCGGTGGACTTGACTTCAGGTGCAGCTGCAAAGCCCTGGCAGCACTTACTCCCTAGGGCAGTGTTTGTGCTCAGGAATCTCAGGATAAGAGGTCTTTTTAGAATTCTTCCTTCAATAGGAGGCACTTTCCAGGGAAGTGAAAGTCTAAGCTGAGATCCCAAGGCAAGGAAATGAGAGGGAAAATGTGGAAGAAGGGAGCTTTAGAAGAAGCTGGCTATTCAGGGGCCCAGAGAAAACCCGGTACATCTGGGGGCCTGAAAAGAGCTTACCATGGCTGAAACGGCATGCGGGGAGGTGAGGGCAGGACGGGAAGGGCGGGTATGAGGCTACGCTATAAGAAGCGCTGTGCCCATCCTGAGGGATTCTGTCTTCAGTCGCTGTCTCCCCTCCACTGGTCCCTACACTTTTCTTCCCACGTGTGGGCTCATTTCCTCTAGATGTGCAATTTCATCTCTCAAGTTCACAAGTAGAAATATTTTTCTGCACCTAAATTTTGGAAGTTTTGTTGTTGTTGTTGTTGTTTTAGCTGGGTTGGTGCAAAGCTGCCGGGGAAACTGTGTCAAGGACAGGTCCCCAGGTCCCCTGACAAGTGAGCCTGGGCTGTGCTGACCAAGCCAAGAGCCCGTGAGCACATGGCCGAGTCTGCTACCTCGCTCGGGTCCCGGAGCTTATCCCTGTTTTACGTGGAAGCCCAGGATGCAAAAAGCGCAGAAATTCTCACAGGAAGAAAAGAGTTTAAGTCCCGGGCTTTGTTTATTATTTGGGGGAAGAAGTTGGGCAGAAAATGACATGTATGATTTTCTTCTGATTTTAAATATAATACAGATGCATCATAAAATTTGGAAAACACAAAAGAAGCAAGAAACATTAAGAGAAAGATTACTGAGATTATTTATATATTAAAAAGATATAGATGTTAAACGATGCATAGCTTATTAAGGTATAAATTTAAAAGACTTAGCTTAATTTTGAATTTATTTTCTGTTTTTCAGTTGATATATCTTTCTAGTCTTATGCCTTATTTGAATTTATTTATGTGTTCTTTCTACTTGTTTTGCTTAGTTAGATCTGTTGTTGTTTATATACTTTATTATTTTCCTTAAAGAGATAACTCTTGATATTTATGTATTTCATATTCCTTTTGTTCCAATTTATTAGTGCCTGCTTTTGTCTTAAATATATTCTTCCACTTTCTTTTCATCAATTTGATTTTTTTCTCTTATTAATCATTTGAATTACATGTATTTTTTATCATCATTATGGCTTATAACAAAAATACTTAGTATTATAACTTTAACTCGGAGTAGAATATTCATGCTTCTCAAATGTTCATACATAACATCCTTATTTCTATTATTGTTTAAATAGTCTATCATTAATTTTTTTTTTAATTCTCTCTTTGAGCCAGGAGTTACTTAAGGGGCTATTTACATATTTTAAAATTTCGAATGATCAAGACTTTTGTTTGCCATGTTGTTGTTAATAGTTTAATTTACTCATTTTTGAGTTGTTCATTTCTATTCATCTTTTAGTTGACTAAGATTTTTTTTAATTCTTAAGAATAATTTCTGAATGATTTAATTTCTGGATGTTTTTAATTTCTGCTGTTTTATTTGTACTACTATTATTTGTTGGCTTTCTGTTACTGCACAAGAAATTACCACAAAGGTAGCAGCTTGAGATGAGAAACCTTTATCACCTGGCAGCTTCTGTGGCTCAGGGGTCCCAGGGGCCCAGGTCGGCTGGGTCCTCCTCTCGGGGGCCCACAAGGCTGCAGTCAAGGCGTCCGCAGGGGCCGGGGCCTCACAGGAGGCTGGAGTCCACTCCAGGTTCTCACGGCCGTGGCAGGGGGCACTTCCTCGAGGCTGTGGGACTCAGCGTGGCTCGTGTCTCTAAGGCCAGCAGGAGAAACTCTGGGAGAAAGGATATTTGCCTGACCGAGTCAGGCCCACCCAAGATAATCTCTTGACTGACTCAAAAACAACTGACTCGGAGGCATTTTGCAATTACATCTGCAAAATGCCTTCTCCTTTGCTATGTCATGCTATACAACACAATATAATCCCAGAGTGACATTCCGTTATATTCACACACCCCGACACCCACCCCCCAGGGCAGGAGGGCAGGGGCTTACCCCCTGGATCCAGAATCCTGAGGCCATCGAAGAATTCTGCCTCTCCTGTTACTGATTTTTCCTGTTTCCGTCCTAACATGTCAGCCCTGCCTCTTTCTTCGGCGTTTTGCGCCAGTCCTGTGGATTCCATACGCCTCCCTAAATGTGGAGGAGGACCGCGGCCTGACGGGAGCGAGGAGCACCTCGGCCTGGCCCTGGCGGGGCTCCTCCCTCCCTCTGCATCCCCCCGACGCCCACCGTGTCTCCTACGTTGCTCTTCTCCAAATACGCCTCGCGGGGGAGAATCCTTCGTGTTTTAGACTTCATCTTACAGTTTCCAGATAACTGTTGCGCATTGACTGTGTGCTACACAGAGGTTCCTTTCCATGCTGTGCGGCCACGCACAACTATGAGGCCGTTTCGGTAGACGTTGTCTGACGAGCGAGTTTTCTCTACTGCTATAAACTCCGTTATCGTGGAAGCGTGTTGGTAAGTAAGCGGATATTTATCATGTGCCAGCACAGAGCAGTCGCCACCTGTGTTTAACCTCAGTGGCGTCTCAGCTCCATCGTGGGCTCCACGAGCACCTGCTTTAAAGGTTTGCACGAAGCCAAAAGCAGCGATAATCTAGCAATAGAAATGACCGGCCCGTCCGGATGAACCCAGGTGACCAAGGTTCCTTTTAACTGGAACCTGGGCACAGACACTCGGGAATTGAGCTGAAGGGTCGTCCCCATGGATAAGGACCAGAGGGCCCCCTGGCGACTGGAACTGTGTTCATTAAAGGTGAGTGGGGGGAGGGGCGGGGGCAGTGATGTCTCCAAAACACCTTCGATAATTCATTTGTCTTGGACATCACAAATTTCACCAGTAATGGCAGATTGGGTCCTTTAAACTGACCCATTTACTGTAAAAAAAACTAGGAAATCTGCAAATAATTTCTTTTCTAAAAAGCTGCTTATTGACATTAGAAATTTATATGCAAGTAAAAAATTACTGGGTAAAGATTATGAGGAAAACAGATATGTAGAGAGGCGAGCTGAACTTTTGTAGCCGCTGTTCCTTTAGGAGTTTGGCCAGTCCTGGAAAGGGTGGCTAGGAGACTGAGACATGCAACAGGCCCCCGTCCGAGTCGCAGGACCGGTGGGACCACGTCTGGCATGCAGATTATTTGGGTTACGACCCAGACAAGCCTATCACAAGGGTAACGATGCACTACCCAGAGATCCTCTTTTTAGAAAACGAATATCATCTGAGTCTCAAAAAATGTACACAAACAATATTTCAGTTAAAATAAAAGGCAAATGAGGAGACATGTACAAGAACTAGAGAGACCAATTATAAAACTACAGAGCTTCCAGATATTAATCAGACACATATTTTAAAATAATTAGGATTACTATGCTCCAGAATGCTAAAACAAACAAACAAACACACACAAAAAACAAGACTGAAAATTTTGGTTGAGAAACTAAAATACTTTAAAGACGACATAATAGATTTTCCAAAAGAAACAAATAGAAGTTTTAAAAATTAAAAATATTATAACCAGCATTACAAACTCAATGTATATGATGAACAGCTGATTAGACAGGCTGAAGAGAGAATTAGTCAATGCAGAAAAGAGAATAAGCAACAAATTGGGCAAAAATGAAATTTAAATTAATCTATGAAGTCGGAATCCCAGAAGACAAGAGAGAACCTCAATATTTAAGGAGATAAATTGTTGAAAACTTTTCAGCACTAAGAAAAGACATTAAGCAAGAGATTCAAGAATCTGTAAGAACTATAAGCAGAATAAATAAAAACAATACACCCTGATGGCTTTCATAGCAAAACTCTGAAAAATCAAAGCCAAAGGGAAACTCTTTAAAATACCTAAAAAAACCAGAGAGATTATGTTTAAATGATTTGAAAATTGGACTGACAGTTGACTTTTCAGTTAAAAAAAAATAGTGGAAGCCAGAAGTGATTAGAATGATCTCTTTAAAGTACTGAAGGAAATAACTCCAAACATGGAATTTTATATCATGTGAAAATTATCCTTCTAGAATGGAATAAAAATGAAGACATTTTTAGGCAAACTACATCTGAGAGAATTTGTCCCTAGCAAACTTGAAACAAAGGAAATAATAAAGGTGTTCTTAAAGGAATAGAAAATATTCCTAAACAGAGAGTTAATGATTCAAACAGGCATGAAAGACACAAACATTATATAGATAAAATTTTGCACACATAAAAGGATGGCAGAAAAATGACAGAGACTCTTTTATTATTATTATTATTTTAAATTTCAGCATATTATGGGGGTACAAATGTTAAGGTTATGTATATTGCCCATGCCCTCCATGCCCCCTCCAGTCAGAGCTTCAAGCATGACCATCCCCCAGACGTTGCACATCTCACTCATTATGTTTGTATATACCCATCCCCTCCTCCCCCCTCCCACCTGCCCGACACCCGATAAATGTTATTCCTATATGTCCACTTATGTGGACATTAATACCAATTTGCTGGTGAGTACATGTGGTGCTTGTTTTTCCATTCTTGAGATACTTCACTTAGTAGAATGGGTTCCAGCTGTATCCAGGAATATGCAAGAGGTGCTATATCACCACTATTTTTTAAAGCTGAATAGTCCATGGTGTGTGTGTATATATATATATATATATATATATATATATATACCCCACATTTTATTATTCTACTCATGAATTGATCGGGACTTGGGTTGTTTCTACAACTTTGCAATTGTGAGTTGTGCTGCTATAAACATTTGAGTGCAGGTGTCTTTTTCATAAAGTGACTTTTGATCTTTTGGGTAGATGCCCAGCAGTGGAATTGCTGGATCAAACAGTAGATCTACTTGTATCGCTTTAAGGTATCTCCATATTGCTTTCCACAGAGGTTGAGCTAGTTTGCAGTCCCACCAGCAGTGTAGGAGTGTTCCTCTCTCTCCCCATCCATGCCAACATTTATTGTTTCAGGACTTTTTGATAAAGGCCATTCTTACTGGAGATAATTTTAATGCAGGCTAATTTATCATTCATTCTCATCTTTGAAGATTAGTGCCTTTTGGGTTCTAGTTAAAAAACCATTCTCTACCCCAAGGACATGAATGAAGATATTATCCTATACACCATGTTATCTTCTAAAAGTCTATTTTGCTTTCTACCTTTGAATCTTTTTATTATATTAGGGTGTGGGATAGAATCAAGTTTCATTCATTTTTATAGATAATCCCAACACCGTTTATTGAAAAGACTTTTTCTTTGCCCTCTGCTCTGTGTTTCTACCTCTAACATTGAGTGTCCGATATCAGTTCGGACTCATTGCAGTTTTGATTTGCATTTCCCTGATGATTGAGATGTTGAGCATTTTTTCATGTTTGTTGGCCATTATTCTGTCTTCTTTTGAAAAATTTCTGTTCATGTCCTTTGCCCACTTTTTGATAGGGTTGTTTGATTTTTCCTTGCTGATTTTCCTGGGTTCTACATAGATTCTGGTTATCAGCCTTTATCAGTTGTGTAGCTTGCGACAATTTTCTCCTATTCTGTGGATTGTCAGTTTGCTCTCTTGACAGTTTCTTTGGCTGTGCAGAAGCTTTTCAATTAAGGCAATCACAGCAGCAACAAAAATAAATAAATGGGACCCGATCAAATTAAAAGGCTTCTGGACAAAGGCTCTTTTGCAGAGCAAATTGAGAGCTCACCAGAGCCTGTCTATGAGGCCACCATACCCTAATTGTTGAAACAAAGACAAAGCAAGAAGGAAAAATTATAGGTCAATGGCACTGTTGAATATAGATTCAAAATTTCTAGATAAATAATATGAAATGAATCCAGTGATATATAAAAATAATACCTATATTATTACTAAGTTAACTTTATTCAAAATGCAAGACTAGTTTAATATATGAAAATCAATTATTACCATTCACCATATTAAGATCATCTAGGAGAAAAATCATGATCTTTTCAAGAGATATAAAAAAAATGATAAAAAATGATAAATCCTGAAAAGAGAAATAAAGAAAGTAAAACAAATAAACAAAACAACACAGGAGAAACCCTAATGAAGGGTTATGGGAAAACACAGTGAATAGTGTCCTTATTAGTTGTTGGTTGGAAGCCTTCTTTCCTGACCTAAAGGAAGCTCTATTCAACTTTTTACTGGAGCTTCTAGCCTATGTCAAAAGGAGAGAAAAAGAAATTAAAGTTATACTATTTAGAAAAACAACCATTAAAACACCATTTTTCAGAGGCAATTTAATTACTTACATGGGAAATTCAAAAGAGCCTAGAGATAAACTATTATAACAAACAAATAAACTTAATCAGATACTGGCTATAAGATGGAAATATAAAATTAGTCTATTTCTGCTAACCAGCAACTAAGAGCTAAAAATGATTTTTTAAAGAAAATCTATAATTTTTTATAGAACAAAAATTAAATACCTATAAAAAATAAAATATATGTATATAATCTCCACACACTGAAACATAAAAACAAAGATATGGTAAAGAAGTTCTAGTGGGGGGAATATAGCATGTTTATAGATTGGAAAACTCAATATTTTGATTAGCTATGATAATTCTCCCCAAAATACCTGAAAATTCAATGCAATTCCAACCAAAATTTGAGCAGGATTCTTTTGTGGGACTTGAAAAGGTGATTCTAAATGTATACGGCAATGCAATAGACCAAGACTCATGCGTTCTGGATGAAGGGCCCAAAGGAAAGGCCTACTCTTGCGGTCGTCAGCACATTTTATTGTAAATCCGCAGTAATGAAGCTGGGTGCTGTTGGCACCCAGGTAGACAAAAGACCAGTGTAACAGAAAGACACACCAGCTTTAGCCTGCACTGATATCGGACACTCGATGTTAGAGGTAGAACCACAGAGCAGAGGGCAAAGAAAAAGTCTTTTCAATAAACGGTGTTGGGATTATCTATAAAAATGAATGAAACTTGATTCTATTCCACACCCTAATATAATAAAAAGATTCAAAGGTAGAAAGCAAAATAGACTTTTAGAAGATAACATGGTGTATAGGATAACATCTTCATTCGTGTCCTTGGGGTAGAGAATGGTTTTTTAACTAGAACCCAAAAGGCACTAATCTTCAAAGATGAGAATGAATGATAAATTAGCCTGCATTAAAATTAAAATTTTATGTTAACCAAGAGAGACCGTGAAAAGAATCTTAAAAGCTATTTGCTTCATTTGTAATCATCAAAGGATTCGTACCCATTACATAGAGAGAATGCTTGCAGTTGGGTAAGAAAAGGAAAGACAATGTGATAGAAACGCAGTCAAGGCGCTAGTGGGAATGCCTGGTCCCACCTGCTCTTTCTAGAGAAGGTATTGTTCAGGTGCCCACTGATGGTGATTTTAAATTTTCCACTGCTCTTGTTAGGAGATACCTGTGCTCAGGAACTTTTCTTTTTTAGACCCCTCTAATCGATCTGCCCTCTTAGCAGCCTGTGACCCGTCAGAAGCCCCATTAACTCCCAGCAGCTCTCTCTACACCTGAGTGGCTGTGGGAGCCCTGGAAGGTGGCTTCCCACCTGCTGAGGAGGCTCCTGTCCTCAGCCATGGCTGGCCCCACCCCGCCTCCCACCTGCTGGCACCTGATGGCCCCAGATCGTCTCTCTGCAGCATCCGCCAGACAGTGGCTGCCTCTCAGAAGAGGAGGGCCTCCCGAGGGGGAAGAGTCTCGTCTCTGCCTTCTTCCTCCCTCTTCGCTCACTCCTCCCTTCAGTCTGGTCTGTCATATGATTAACAGCTTCGATCCCTGACAGTCAAAATTCCAGCTTTCATAGTTCCTGGCTAACCCCGTTGCCCTCTTGAAATGATTGTCCTGCTACAGAATTCTAGGAGTCTAGTATGAAGTTCAAGGCTGAGGGAAGGCTTCCGGTTCTCCGTGGTCTTCGTTTTCCCGGGCAACAAGTCCGGGCTCCCAGCTTAGCTCTCCTGATGAATGGGTTGGGAAGGGAGGATGAATTACTGAAAAGGGAAAAGAATGGAGTGAGATTTTGAATGACCACACTTTGGGGGCATATGTTAAATATTATACAATATCCCCTTAGCCTGCCTTGCTTGCAACTTCACAAATCCAAGGCCTCTAATTGACAGGAAACAGTTAAGCTTAGTACATTTTCCTAGGTAATGTTTAGGTGCATGTTAACTTGTAAACGTTTGCCTGTTAGAGACATAAGTAACTTTTACCTGGCGGAACATATACTATAACTCTAAAGGCTTAGGGCTCTGTTGGACGTGGGCCAGTGTTATACTCTAGCCATGTCTACATTCACATCAGCTTCTAAATGCTCCTTGAATCAGGTGCAGAATCCTATGGGTTCACCCATTCTTTAATGGTTAAATAGAATCTTTGGCATGTGCTTATTGTGTATTTACTTGAGAACACTGGCTTTAATGACTCGAAAATTATGCGTTAATGTCCCTTGACATACAAGTACCTTGAAATTTCTCCATACCTCCATTCTTAAAATCTAGTTCTTCAACCACTATTGGTTATTTTTGTTGTTTTTGTTGTTGTTGTTGTTGTTTTAAAGCAGCAGCCATTATTGATTCTGGCTCTCCTTTGGGAGGACTTGAGGGATTCCATTGTTAAGGGGGGAAAGTTTTCTCCTTACAATCGTACTATTTTCTCTAACATGTTTGCATATCATCCTGTACCACTGAGAGGTCCTGCCTTTCCAAGTTCCCCCTTCCCCTGGGCTTGCTGCCCACCTACGGTCCATTCCTCTCTAGACTGAGATGGTTGCATTTCCACTTTTTGGAAAATGGATTGCATTTCCATTTTTGTGGCTTCTTGTGTTTTGACACTATACATTGCCAGGTGCCGCTGGTGGCTCAGAGCTTGCTCTGTCGTGAGCTTCCGGAGGTAACCTGAGTCCCTGACTGCCAACTGACCATGATCCGACTGGATATGAAAGAGCCCAACTCCTGTCAACAGCTTCAGCAAAAGAACCCAAATTCACTGAACAGTTAATTACACATAGGAATCGTCCCTGCCCTAGAGTGTGTGTGTGCGTGTGCACGTGTGTGTGCGTGTGTGTGTGTGTGTGTGTGTGTATTTCACTTTGTAACCTGCAGCTTGGGTGGGGGTAAAATGAGTTTTGTGTGTGTGGCTCAGTCTATTTCTTCAAACATTCTGAATGATAATTAGCTTTGATTTTTACATCTATTCATAATGATAGCAGAGGGCAACGCACAACAGAAAGGGGGTTGCAAGCTTTCCACTTAGCAATTAATTCTATTATTAAATGCTAAGAAAAAAATAAGTGCCTGCCAGCTGTAGCTTTATTATGTTTTCCCAGAAATAATAATGAGAAGGCTGTGGAAGTATATTATTTATTTCTCCTTTTCTCCCCACCCTTGTAGGAGAAGAAAAAAAAATCCACGGGTGGTTGTTCCTTGCATGTGAAAATAAAATGATTCATTCTGCTATGAGAAGGTGGCTTGGGCAACGCATGAAGAAGCAGGTAGGTGCCCGGTGGAATGCTTATTTGCTTTATTTGTACCTATTCATTTTTCAAACGGGGCATCTGCTTTAAGCCAGAACCTGTGCTGGGCAAGGTGGGGATTGGGACGTGTGGAACCCTCGGAGCCTCCTCTGTGGACAGGTGGACACACCTGAACTACACTAAAATATGGCAAATGCCAGAGTGGCGGAATAATCAGTGCCCTGGGGCACAACAGAGAGGGTGGCTAGCTGGCAATAATATCTAAATGTTGGTGGAGGTGTCAATCATATCAGAAAATAGCTACTGATTCCTTCCGCTAGCGCCGTGCCTGGTGAGGAACAGGCTCTCGGTGAACATGACCCGAACCTGCATCTGACCTGGCTGCCCCCTGCAGTCCAGCTTCCCTTCAACGCGTGGTGACCCAGGCACTGAAGCCACATGGCCCTGCTCAGGCCACCCAGCAGCTTGCCTGGACAGGGAAGCGGGCGGTGTCCTCGCCAGCCAAGAGGTGCACATTAGTGTTTGCAGAAACTCAAACACAGAGTTCTTGCTAATCTAAGCCAAACTGCAAGGGATTTAGATTATTTATTTTCCTGGGACGTGAATGCGAAACTGTAACATATTGGGAAAAGTGTTGCGCTTGAGCTAATTGGAATCTGACGTCTTGCATTAACTAGCGGTATGACCTCAAGTGTATTACCCACCCCTCCAAGCCTCAGTTTTATCATCTATAAAATGGGTGTAGTGATGTCCCTTTTATAGAGATATTATGAAAATTAAATAATATGTGGAAGAATGTCTGGCATATTTTAAGTTTCCAACAACTATTTTTATTTTTTGAAGGCTTATATTGCTATTGTTGTTTAAAAACCGGGTTTATGTTGAAAGAAACTGGTCTTTTCTGTTCCTCTCCCTCCTTGTATATGAGACCAGATAGGTGGATGTGGCCAAGAAATCAGACTTGGTGATAGGAACCCAGGTGTCCACAGTGAAATCCCCTAATTGAGAGTATTTCTGCTTCTGGCTGGCCCAATTCAATGCCAGTTGTGAAAAGTTGTAAGTGAATCAAGAGTATCTAACCCTCTCTGATTCGAGTTCAAGCTGTGGGGGGTACACACCTCCATGTCCCTGCATGATGTGTGCCACTGTGTCCATTTAAGATGAAGCTGGTAGCCCTTGGGCACAATTTGTCCTGAGGATCTTTTCTAGTAGGCACAGGGTTTTATGTGTTGTTTTTAATTAAATGTGTGTGTCTGTGCTGGGGGTACCCTTCACTTTGCAGTAGCCCCCTAGCCCTGCGCCTCGGAGCTGGCTTGATTCCCACGGGATGTCAGCAGCCAGCTCCTGTGGGCCACCTGAAACTGTGACCACTCCTCTATGCTATGCGCACCTCTAGCCACATCTAGCTGTAGTGCAAGAGCTTGCTCACACGCCTTTGGGAGAGGATTGATCTAATGCCAAGATACTGGTCTACAAATCATCTCCTGCTCCGAAGCTCTTTCCCTTTAACGCCTCCTTCTCACTGAAAGTGATTGAACCTTGGAAAGTGAATCTATTGCTTATGTTACTCCTCTATTTAAAAGTCCTTCAAAGGTTTTCTATCACTCAAAATTCCGACCTCCCTGTCCATGTCAGGCCTCACTAATCTATGTTCCAATCACTCTAAACTACTTTTTCTTTTACAAACACACCCTAGACATTCACAACTGCAAGTCTGCAAATAGCCTTTCCAGTGCTCGGAAGCCCTCTAAGAACTTTCCAATTAGCAAGCCTCCTCCAAGATACGATCCCAAGTTTTGTGAAATGTTTCCTGATAACTGATAAGCTGATAACTCCCTCTGAGTTCTCAGATGAGTTTTGTTTTCCTTATGATCACTGTTTTTTGCTCTCCTCACTCTCATTAGTGCACCTTCCATGAGAGAAGACAGCTCTGCAGCATCTCGTAGTGCAAGGCCTGGCACCTGTGGTGCTTGGGGCAGACATGACTGATTGCCCAGCCCAATCGCTCATTCTCCCTGCCTCGTTCCTAACAGAGCCTGGTATTTTCAGAGCAGAAGTGAGTTTCAGTGACAAACATGCCCAGCTAGAGTCCTGGCTAATGACTTATAGACAGAAACCCTTTGCCAAATAAAAGGCCAAGCCTTCACAGGAGAAAGCCCTTGTCCCTTTAGTCTGGGATGTGGTGTCCTCCTGGGAAATGCAGCACTGGGCTACATTCATAGGATGAAAGCCAAAGCCAAGGATGGTGGTGCAGGAAGACGAGGAGTTAGGGTCCCTAGTGACACTAGAGCAGCTGCACTAAGCGTGGCCTTTTACCTCCAGATTTTTTTATTCCATGAGAAAAATATACCATGATATGTTTAAACCAGTGTTAGCTGAGTTTTTGGTTATTTGCAGTCACGTACTTTAAGCCAATGTAATGGCTGGCAACTTTTATTGAAGAAACGATTATTTGATCACACATTCCACAACCATATGTTAATTCTTGGAGCAGTGGTCAAGACCAGGTTCTAATCCTCACGAGTTTACACTCCAGCAGAGGAGACGGGCAATGCACCGGCCTGTGGGTTAATGCACAACACAGTAAAATCTGACATAGAGTAATTGCATGCAGTGTGGAAAGTGTGAGTAGGATGGGTGATGGAGAGTGACAGGAGAGGAAGGTGGACAGAAGGACACTGAAGAGCTGGCACTTGAAGGCAGAGAAGGAGCTCAGTGTCCACCTTAGGAAACATCCGTGCAAATAGCTGGAGGCAGGAATCTGTTCCAGGAAGAGCAAGAAGGCCTGTGAGGCTGGAGAGCAAAGCATTAGGGTTGGTGGGAGGGGCCTCAGGAAGAAGGGTACAGCCTGTTGGGTAGCAGATTCCACATGAGTCTTGCTCTGGGTGTAGTGAGAAGGCAGGGATGGCATTAGTGGGCCATGGTTTAGTGAGTCAATTTGTGCTTTTTTTAGCATTATCCCACTATGGGTTCGTGGATGTTGAAGGGAGGCAAGCCTGGGAGCAGGAGACAGGAGAGGTGGTGGAGAGTGGTTTGATTCCAGCTGCACTTTGGAGCTAAAGTTGCTAAGTCTTACTAATTTGGAGTTCAAGGAAAACAGGCATCAGAGGCCATGCCCAGATTTTGGTGTGAGCTCTTGAGTGAATGTTGGTGACATGTTTTAAGATGTGGAAGAAATGAAGAAATCAAAAGTTATTTTGGACATGCCAAATTTGAAATATCAGTTAGATATTGAAACAGGGACATCCGGTGGGAAATTAAAGACTAGGGAAATTAAAGGAAATTAAAGACCATTTAGGGCTGGAGATGGAATTTGGGGAATCGTCAACCCATAGGAACACGAGAGAGGCTGAGGCCACCTAAGGAGAGCATGTAACTAGAGACTAGGGAAGAATGAGGTGAGTCTTGGGATACAAAAACCTTTTTACATCGAGGAGAGAAAAAGAAACTAATAAAGGAAACTAAAAGGGAGGAGCAGTGAGGACAAAGAGAGAACGAGTGAGTGCAGGGCTATGGAAGGACGAGCAGAAGGTGCTTCGGGAACGAGGAGGACATGAACTCTATTGTCAGGTTGAATTGACGAGGATTGAGAACGGACTCCCTGGCAAGAGCACTTTCACCAGAGTCGTGAGGGCCAAAGCAGGATGGGAGTTGGTTGAGATGAAATGAAAGGTGACAGAGAAGCAAGAGCAGGCACCATTCTTTGGGACACCTGCTATCGAGGAGAAGAGAAATAAGGTGGTACTCAGAGAAAACCGTGGGAACTAAGTGTTTTCCTTTTTAATGAAATGTATTGAAAATGTTTTCTGCTGGTAGGAATGATCCAATAGTAAAGGTAAGGTTGATGCAGAAGAGAAGGAGTCATCCCAGGAGCAAAGTCTGAACTGAAGGAGGAGGATGGAACCTAATGCCTGTGAGCAAGGTCTGTTCATTCACTGTGAGAGGAGATTATATAGATGGGGCACAGGTGAGTCACATGTTCAATGTTGGCATGGCGTGACAGGTACTGCACAGCGACGGGTGCATGGGTAGATGGAAGGAAGGAAGGAAGGAAGGAAGGAAGGAAGGAAGGAAGGAAGGAAGGAAGGAAGGAAGGAAGGAAGGAAGGAAAGAAGGAAGGAGGGAAGGGAGGGAGGGAGGGAAGGAGGGAGGATTGATTCTGCTATATTTTCAAACTCTCAAAAACATGTCTTAGAATTTGTAGCAATGGAGAAAATGACTGTCATTTACGAATCTCCAAATTATCAACCACATTTTCTTTTTTCTTGAAGAAATAATCTTCTTAAAAGATTTCTAAAACAGACAAATGTTCTGTGTTTCCTGGGGTCTCAACTTCATCTCCTCCGACAGGGGGTATGAAAACATAGGTGAGAAGGAGAGGAAAAGTGATTGGAATGGAGTTATAAACACAATAAAACTCTAAGAAAGAGAAAAACGTGTTGAGACTTCAGGGCTAGGTGATTTATTTTTTATTGTTGTTCTGAGTAGAATATTATACAATTAGATGTAGGGCCAATACATTTCCCAACTAGAGCTTAGAAAAAAATTATAGAGGAAAATTGACCAAATTAGCATTTTATGATTATTTCCAAGAGGGAGAAAAATTCTGTTATTATGGTTTTGTGGAATACATTTTAAAAGTGTTTACTGAGTTTAAGGAGATTTGTATTTTAAAGTAACTTCAAGTTCATGGACAATTTGGGAAATATAAAGTTTTGTGCAGGAAAATTCCTTTCAATTAATCAATAACAAGAGTAAGCTGAAGGGAATTTCTCAAACTTTTAATGATCTTTTGAAGACAAAATGTAAATAAAGTCAACATAATGAACTTGAAACAAGAGGTTGACTATAGTAAGAATCTAGTCATAATTACTCAATGTAAATTCAAATATCAACTCTACTACTTGTTAATTGAATAATTTTTCAAAACTCTTTGAACTTTAGATTACTTATTTGCAAAATGGGATAAATACTAACATAGTAGTTTTTTTAATGAAGATTTGAAGAATTAACCTACATAAAGTACCTGGCAGACAGTGGTACATTGCAGGGATTAAAAAGCTACTCCTTTAGCTCTTTTTATTTATCTTTATTTTTATTTACTTGTTTTTTACTTCTATAATCTCGCACCCTGCAGGGCACCAGAAGTATTGATGCAAATAAAATGTGAATAAAGAATATTTCCCTTCTCTGATAATCGACTTAATCTTTATATACTTTCCATGTGCATGAGGGGGCACACACACACACACACACACGCACACATACATAGGCACACACATGCACATGCACACACACGCACACACACTCCCTAAAGCACCCGCATGGTTTTCCTTCCTTTTCAGGTAATAGCTTTGACAGCAGGAAAAACATTTTATTTTTCCTGTTCTGACTATTTGACTTCGATTTCTGGAAGCATCCCACCCCTGTGACAATTCACTGGTGTTTCAACGTGTTCCACTGAAATTATGAGAGATCACTCTGCATAACTTCCTCCTATGTAATAAAGAAGAGGACTATTTTTGATGACACCACTGACAGCTTTCAAGTCCTGCTTCTCCTCTGTCCTCGTTGCCCCACATCTGGACAACCTTGTGAAAACCGGTGCTGCGCCCTTCAGTAAACACTCGGGACACCTGCCCGGGAGGGCAGCCCACCCGGCCCCGCCCTCATCCGAAATAAGAAGCCAAAACCTGTCTGTGCTCCCTCGTGCTCCTTGGGGAAATCTTTGCGGTTAGCTGTGTGAATGGTGAACTTGATCACATGCATTGGCGCCTATGTGTCATTTATCCAACATCTGTAAAACCCTAGGGGGCTGCCCATCAAACTGCAGAGGATGGTGGGTGCCTCTTGCCATAAAAACCACACAAACACCTGTTATCCATCTTTCCAGGTGTTAGCTAATTAATTAATTAATTAATTCTTCCCACCCCAGCGTTTTTACACGTGCTGTTTCTTCTGTCTTCAACACTCTGCCCCAAACCTTACTGTTCCTGAATCATCTTCCAGACAAACTCAATCCTGACTCTTTAAGGACAACTTGGCTTACCTGGTCTAGGTCAGATTCTTTTGTCACAAATTCTCACGTTTCTCTGTTGCACTAAGATTATGGTAAGATAAATTATAATTACATGTTTATTATGATGAGCATTTGATTAACTTTTCCCTCCCTTATTTGGTTACCAGCTCCATATAGTAACGGCCGTCTTTGATCGTGTTCTGCATTGTTTACTGAGCACCTAGCGCAGTTCTTGGCGTGCGGACAGATGAACAAAGAGCTTTTGCATTGGGGGTTAGAATACATCAACGCCAGGAAAGACATTGCCCTGTCTTGTATGTGTGTGTGTGTGTCTGTGCATCTGTGCACATACTAAGTGCATGTGAATCTGTGTGTATGTATGTGTACATAAGTACACATAAGTATGTATGTGTACATAAGCACGCACATACATATACACATAAAAATCACAGTCCACACTCTTGCATAGAACGCATATACTTCTCTCAGAGGAGCACCAAGTTGGTCCCTGGCAGAAATTTAGGAAACAAAAGCAGAAAGGAAAATTAAAAATATTGTGTTTCGGAGGCACATAATTGACGTGGCTCCTCATTAGTTCATTTACAAATTGTATAATTTGGGGCAAGTTGCTTAACCTTGATGGGAACTAGTTTCCTCATCTACAAAAATAGAGATTATGAAAGTATAACAATGGATATAATAATAATAATAGAGATTACAGTATCGTTGCGGGAGCTTGAAGTTATATATGTGTAGCACCCCCCAATAAAACTTATAAAGTGCATGTTTAATAAATTGTTTTAATTAAATGTTCTGTAATTGGAGCAATTCTCATAGCCCTGGGCCATAAGTAAAAAATCAGACACTAACAGGTGGGTTTTAAGGGATTGGACTAAATCAAAAGATTCACCATCTTCTAATTCAGCTTTCCTTACACAGTTCCTTTTAAGTTATATAGAAAATCTTCTTAAAACCCTTTACCCTTTTATAACCATAAAAATGTATGTGAGCTTTAAATAAAGTCAAACTTTCAAACTGTATATAACGCAGAAGTCTAGGTAGTCTTGTCCCTGTGATCTGGAGTTCTTCCTTTCTCCTCTTTCCGAGTCTCCGCTCTCCATGGGCGATGCTTTTTGGCAACAACCTTCTCCAATGTGGACAGGAGTGGAGACAGCCCGGCTGAAACACCTGAACAGGCCAAGTGGTTGTTGACGCAGGTCTGTCAAACATAATCATGCCACACTCAATTGCTCACCCTCGGCCCCCACAGTTCCTGAGCTGAAAGTCCTGAGGCCCTTCCCTGCTTCCATGTTCCTGTTGCCAGGCACCTGGGAGAGTCAAGCCGGCCTGGAAGACTTGTCATCCTTCCGAAAGACACAGGGAGCAAGGCCATCCTCCCATGTGGTCTGGTGGATCTGCGAGCTGAACCCACTGCCCAGGAGGCCAGAGCAGGGGAACGTGGCGGCTGTGTCCTGGATGACTCAGCTGAGCTAGAACTTCTTTCCCAGAGCCGACTTCTCTGAATTTTCAGTTTTCCACAAAGAAAATCTAAATGTGATTTGGAAGCTGGAAGGGAAGCCACAGCCACGTTCTCATCTGGAGGGTCCATCTGTAGATTCCCCCTGTGGGTGTGGGGCAGCGGCCCCCAGCTCCTGCCTGAGCTTCCCCTCCAGCTTCTGAGTCCCGGGCCAGGCACACCTGCAGCTCCATGGTCAAGGGCAAGTGCTGGTCTGTACCCTGGTCACTGGGATCGAAGGGGATGAGAGTCAGACGAGAGTCCAAGCCTGTCCTCACAAATTTCAAGATGTTCTCTCTCTCTCTCTCTCTCTCTCTCTCTCTCTCTCTCTCTCTCTCTCTCTCTCTCTCTCCCATTTTACATCTATCTTTTCTTTGCAATCACTGGTCCTGATGACTTCACACTCAACAGCTGACCAGAAGTAGCCTTCTTAGGTAGACTGTTAACCAGTGCAGTCTGGGGTAAGGTCAACAATAAGCCCTATATCTATGTCTGCATAAGGGATAAGAAACCCTGTATCCCACCCAAAGTGGTTCTCCTTATCAAACTGTAAATGATCAAGAACCGGTCACATTTCAGGAGAACTCTGCAAATGGGAGATGCAGAGAGCTTGAGAAGTGTGGTTAAGAGAGAGATACTGGAGCATTGCCACCAAATCGTCATCAGCCACAGGTGCTCTGATAAGGTCGCCCTTTGCTGAGACTCCAAAACTCATCCATGACGATGTGGAGATCTTGGTGTGAATGCTTTTATGGTGACATCACCCAAGAGGAGAACTAAGGTGTCTGAGTGTGTAAGGGAGTTGGAAACCTAAACATCACAAGCTGACATAGAAGGAGAGAGAGAGAGAGAGAGAGAGAGAGAGAGAGAGAGAGAGAGAGAGAGAGAGAGAGAGAGAACAAGCCCCATGGAAGATGGATGGTCAACAAGTGTTACAGTAAGGATACTGGACTAACCAGGTTTTGACCTGGGGAATGTTAGGTCAAGATGACCTGTATCTCCCTAGAACAAATGGACCCCAAGGGTCACATGAGTTACATTTATTTCTCAACATCTTGTGATCAATGTGTCACAGGTTGTATGTCTAGTTTTGTAAATTGTCTTGCCCTAGCCCCTTACTCACACCCCTGAGGTTTTGCTGTAATTTAACCCCTCATCTCAGCTACTGTACAAGTGTCCACAGTCTCCTTGTCCAGTCTACCTGCCTCTTCCATCCCATTCCCAAGAAGGTGCCCTAGTTAATCTTCTTTAAATTCAACTATGTGGTATCATTTTTCCCGTTGGTGGTTGGCTGAGAACATGATGCATCTACTGTCTTAGGGAGAGCAAAGTTGCTTTGGCCTTATTTCACTTGGGTACTGCTTAAAACAATACCAGTGTACTCTCTGAAAATGGGACCCATCATCTATATACTATAACACAACACCTCTACATAAAAGAATCCAAATGACCTAGGCTAGAATAAAGTTAATATTCATAGACTATAGTTGCTTTATGCAAAAAAAAACAAAAAAGAACACTAAGTTAAGGGAAAATTCTCATTCTTTAAACTGATCATTTGGTGAGCTATATAAAGTGGAAACATTTCATTAGGTAGAGGACAAGGACATGCATTGCTGACTGCCACAGTTTCCTCTGGACAGCATGACTTCTGGAATGTTCTTTCCTCTTCCTTCATCACCGTCCATCCTTTGGGCCCTGGTCACTTTCCACCCTTCCCTTATGAACATAGACACAGCTAGTGGAGGCCCTTCTTTAAATCTCAAAATACTTGATCTAGGTCTGTAACTTTTTACTTGCTACCATTTTTTAGCAAATTATATCTGTTAATTACCCATAATCTTAGTCATCATCAAAAATAATAAGGTGCCAGGGACTTCCAGACTAGTGGAAAAAGCAAATAAGTAGAAATATTTTCAAAGCATTGGGCCAACTGTTGTAAGAGGATATGCACAGAGAAATGCAAGGTTAGAGAAGTAGGTACTTAATCCAGTATTGCAGTGAGAGAAGATCACAGATGAATTTGCTTTATCGAATTTACAAGAATTTGGTGTGTAAGTTCCTTAATGCCTAAATGAAAATAGAAAAGACACAATTTCTCTTGCACTTTTGTGTTTATATCAAGAGCACACTTCAGTTCCTGGGAGGCACACCTCAGCCATCCATGTGTTTCGTTCCTCCAGTACCTGATACAGTGCATGAAAAATGATATTTTGTAAGGATCTGTTGAATGAAAAGCTGACATTAGAAAATTTCCACTATGAAGGCATTTTATATATGTATATGTGATTCTTTTCTACAAATAAGGATTGCAGTAAAATGCAAATAAAGTTACAATTTATGTTATCATCAAAAACACAGCTGGCTAGAGAAAAACGTGGTAAAATTCAACCTGAACTTTCTTTTACTAAACCCTTTTATCCTTTGTTAATGAACCTCTTTTCAACTTGTCCTCATTCCTTGCACTCCAGCCATCCTTAAGTATCTCTTGTTTTGCCCCTCAAAACCTAATTTACCTTCAAAAAGTATCCCAGGGTGTGTCAAGGCTCAGGAGAGTGAAGATATTTTATGTATTATAAAACCTGACCTTAAGAAATGGGAAAAGAGAAATATCCAAGAGAGAGTTGGGAAAATATTGAGGGGAATCAACAGATATTTGGTTTCCTTGAAACATACCCGCAAGAGTATCATTCCTATGTATAATCAATCCCGAGAGAACATTTTGGGGGGTTAAATTATGTCTTCTCAAAATATGACTTCTCAAGTCCTAACCCATGATCGTGACCGTATTTGGAAACAGGTCTTTGCAGATGTAATTAGTATCGATGAGATCATACTGCAGTGGAGTGGGCCCTAAATCCAACATTATTGGCATCTTTATGAGAAGAGCAGAGGAGATGAGACGCAGGGACATGGGAGGATGCTCTGTGTCCGAGAAAGCAAAGATTGGAGCCACGTGTCCATGAGCCAATGAACACCAAGGTTTGCCGGCCACCTCTAGAAGCCGGAAGAGACCAGGAACCATCAGAGAAAGCATGGCCCTGCCGACACCTCGATCTCAAACTTCTGGCCTCCAGGACTGTGAGGGACACGTTTCTGTTGCATTAAGCTGCCGGTCTGTGTAAGTTCCTGCAGCAGCCCTGGGAAACTAACACACACATCAGACATACAACGTAACCTTGGTGTGCTCAGACCGCAGTTAACTGGAAAGAGGCCATGTCCTTGCGTCACTGTGTAATGTCATGGTTGGTGCCACAAAGAGGAAAGCCTCTTTCTCCCTCCTGAAGAGCACCTAGCCACAGAGAAAACTGCAGCTCCATACCCTCAGCTTTCCTATCCTTTGCATGATTTTTTTAAAGGGGAATTTATTTACTCATCCAGAAAATATTGACAGAGTGCACACCTTATGCCAGCGCTGCCCTGAGCCCTGGAGATGTGTCAGGGAACAGAGAAGAAGGAAATACCTGCCTTCTGACATTTACGCTCTACCGAGAGTTAATGAAACTCTTATTTTTAGGAATAATCAAATTGACAGCGTGTTTTATCTAATTTTATTTCTGTTCAATTATGACATACAATGCTAATCAGATAATTCAACAAATTCATGATCATTTACAGATAGGTTTGACCTAGCTGTGTCAAGTATAACAGGTGTTCATTGGCTCTGGGAAAAGTGGCGGGGGTAGGGGGTGGGAGGGGAGGGGGAGGGCTTCTAAAACCTGTGGCAGGCATTACATGGCAAGAGAGGACCCTGTAGGAAACAGCCTCTGAACACCCCTCTGAGTTTGCCTTGTTCTTCCCCTAAAGGTTGAAAATTGTTTAATATGCTCTTTCTGGCCAAACACCTGTCAAATTCCTATTTTTACTTGATTTTAATTAGAAGCAGGAACTAATGCCCTTTTAATTAATTGTGCATCTTCCCTCCTCAATTCCTCTGCCGCTTCCTCCGCTGGAGAACCCCCAAACAGAGCTGCTGCAGGGGCGGGAATCTATTAGTCTGAGCCCACGAGGATAATAAATACAGAACCTCACACACACACATAGGTATTCAAATGTATTCGCATATTCTTAATTAGTAATTATTCCAATTTAATTTGAGTCGTCTATCTCAAAAAATACACAATTTGTTCAGCAAGTTCCCACCAGTCTCCTTCAGTAGTTTTCTTGTCATAGATGAATTATTTAGACAAAAGAAGCAAAATCTCAGTGCAGTGAGACTTTCCCCGCAAAGCCTCAGCTTGCAGCATGCACAGGGTGGCCGGGACCTGACAGGGGGAGCTGACCTTGTTGGTGGGGCTGCCCACACCTTTCTGGTCACCTCTGGGATGGTAGCTGTCACGATGGGGCAGATGAGAAGGGCTGCTCGTCTTCTTTACCACTCTGCGACAAAATGCATGGAGGCTGTGCAGATGCGCTGCGTAGCCACGCCCATCACTAGGGCTTATTTTTGGGGTAGGGCTTGTATTGCGCAAATGCTTAGAAACCCTTCCAGGGCTTATTTTATGGGTAGGTCTTATTTTCAGGAAAACACAGTAAGCGTTAGGCACTAAGACATACTGCAAATGGTCCCAAATTTCTTTATCGTATAAGCCAAGTTTTCTTTGTTTACCAATTTCTGTTATTTCTGTCCCTCTCCCTCATTGACCAGAAATAATCAGCCACTCATTTTTAATTCTTTTACCTTCTCAAAAACCTCGAATCCTTGCCTCCCTTCTGTTATTTTTCTCAGAATCTGCAAGAATTTCCTGATTCCCCAGACACCTTCATAATGCCACGCCCAGAGAGCCTTCTAAAATGCAAATCTGGCCGTGGCTTTTGTTTATTTACTTGTTTGTTTTCTTAAAACGTGTGAGTGGCCCCTTGGTTCCTGGGATAGCCCCAAGCCTCTGATGTACAGAGTCCTATTTCCTCTGACTCCTGACCACTCTCCCAGCTGTGTTTCCTGTCACTTCTACGCAGGCACCTGCACCTGCACCGTCTCACACTTACTGGACTTGCCGCGGCCGGTGGGGTCGTGGGACCGACCCAGGCTGTGTCTCAGGACTGCGGCGTTCATCCTCCCAGCGAGTGCTAGGGGCTGACAGCTTTCACTTAAACCCTTCCCCGAGAACTGTCTCCCGCCAGTGGGAGAGACCTACCCGACTTAAAGTAGCACCACCTTGGGCAAGAGGAGGGGTAGGGAGTGAGTCTGGTGACTGCTCAGTGCGGGGACGTAAGAGCCTGGCCCCTCTGGCCCAAGCAGGACAATTCTGAAGGGCTGCCCCAGCCTCAGAGCTTTCTGCTGGGATTGGCTCATAGGGCAACTGCGTCCAGTGTGCAGGCTCCCGCTGTCCCATCCTGCTTCCTTCCCTCCCCCCAGGCGATTCTGGGGAAGCCTCCAGAAAGGGACTGGGTGCAGGTCTCCAGTTCAAAGATCTGCGCCTGGGAAACCCAACCAAAGTCGCTTACCGTCTCTCTATTATATCATGACCCTTCTCACTTTCAGGTTTATAGATGGCATTTACTGGGATGCCCTTCTCCTACTTACCTCTGCTTCTTTAAGGGTCTTCCCAATTCTTTTCTTAGACCCCTGGAAACAGTTAATCACGTGCTTCTTGTGCACAACTGGCTGTAATATGTACGCGCCACAAGTACTCACTTGACTGTCTGCTTTTCTGCCTTCCCTACATTGAAAACTCCTTCAGGGCAACCACTGTTTTCCTTCTGTGCACCTCTGTGCTCAGGCTAAGCCCTGTCACAGAATAACTGCTCAGTAAGTATTTGTCAGGTAACTACATGAGTGGCTGAACCTGCCGCTGAATGAGGCGAAACTTTGTGGGCGGTGGGAGCCACTCGGCTTAGGAGGGTAGAGCAGAAATCCACAGTCTCTCCAGGCAAGCCGATCCATTGCCTAATCCATTGGCCTTGAAGGATACATAAATACCCCCAAAACAAGAAAGTCATTTAAATTGAGATTTAGCTATGGTTGAGTGGGAGCAAGAATTATTGTTCTGCCTTCTTGGAGTCCAGAAAGGTTGAAAGTATGATTGATTTTTACTTGAATTAATTTGTTGATTCAGTTATTGATTTTAATGGTGATGCCAGGTGCTGTGCTAAGTTTTCTGTAAGGTGAAAACTAAACCTAATAAAGGCCGTGGGAGCATGAACTAAACACATTGCAATACAAGGCTGAGAAGGACATGCAAAAGTCTGCAAAGTTGACAGATCTCAGACAAGTGGCAAATCCTGTCCAGGCCTCAGGAGGGAGGCAGGTCAGCCCTTTCCTGCAGCACAGGATGCTGGCGGAGTCTCTCAGCAGTAAGTGCTGTGCTATGCCTTGGATTAGAGCTTGTCAGATCTGCACAGTAACGCGTCTCGGGTGACGGAAGAGCTAACATGCATTGACCAGGACTCTAAAAGCCTGGCTAATGAAGGTGCCAGCCACTGGCGCAGCAGAAGCTCTCTTGAATGTTTTTCTTTGGCCAGAGTGAGCTTAGGAATTGTTAGGCACTGCATCTGTAGAGTGGTGTTTCTCAAGGACAGCCCGAGGGCCGTATCATTTGTATTGTTACATCTGTCACTAGGAGGTTCATCCCCAAATCTTCATTTATCAAGTTCTTCCTGGGTATTTATGCACACTGAATTTAAGAATTAAGAATCACTGTGTGGACACGTGGGGAATTGGAAAGCAGAGGCAGATTCTTTCTTTTCCTGGTATGTGTGTGCACCTGTGCATATGTGTGTGTGTATATGTGTGTGTGCACCTATATATATGTGTGTGTGCACCTGTGCATGTGTGTGTGCATATGTGTGCACCTGCATATATGTGTGTGCACCTGTGCATATGTGTGCACCTGTGCATATGTGTATGTGCACCTGTGCATGTGTGCATATGTGTGCACCTGTGCATATGTGTGTGCGCACCTGTGCATATGTGCATATGTGTGCACCTGTGCATATGTGTATGTGCACCTGTGCATGTGTGCATATGTGTGCACCTGTGTATATGTGTGTGTGCGCCTGTGCATATGCATATCAGTGTGTATATGTGTATTAAAGAACATAATGGAAACTTGGACGAGGGTGCAAGAGCGCCATCAGAACAGTATACAATTGATTTCAAGCACTATTGTGTTAAATATCAATAAAGCAGGCTTTAGGCTTCTGTTTAAGATTAGTGTTTGGTCTTCCTAATGTAATAAAGTAATTATTTTAATAAGACAATAAAACTTCTATGACAGGGAAAATTATAACAATACACTTCTTCTCAAGGGCAGAATTTGAAAACACCATTCCAAAGCAGAATACAAATGCATTTTTGTGGCTTATTATTCTCTAATATTCTCTCCTTTGAATAGCAGAGAAAAAAGTATGCTTGTAGCACTGTGGTTAAATATGGAATGAAGGCTCTAAAACATTCTTTTTCCTCTGGAAGTCTGCACGGGTACCTCCCCTTTCTTCTGTTTCTCTTCTAGCCTCATGCAAAGATCAAACAACAATCATAAAACTAGATAAAATCCTGCCCACAGAGCAGCACAGACTAGGCTGGGCCCTTGGGAAGAATAGAGTTGGGAAGTCATGTCCTCTAGTCACTCCAGAAACTTGATCAAACAAATTGCTTATGGAACTGCACTTTTCTCAAAGGTTCTGTTATCCCCCGTCCCATGAAGCTGTGAGGTGGGTAAGGTCTACGCCGTAAATCTCTCTGCATCAAGGCCCATGCACATCTCCGAGAGGGGAAGAGCCTTATTTATAGGAGACAGAGTTGAGGCTGAGACAGAATTTCTGACTTCCTGACCGGTTCTCTTTTTTCTGACATCACAGGGCTCCAGGGAACTGTAGTCTCCAAAGGCTCATTTCTTACCGGTCTCATTTGTGCGGATGATACGTCACCACCGTCCCCAGCGCAGATGAGCAGCTGCTGTGGGGAGTGGTTACCGGAATCCAAAGAAAGAGGCAAGTGGTTCCCGTGTGTCTGCGGAGTGTCCCCGGCAGACGCCAGGCCGCTTGTCACAGATGATGTGTAAGAGACTTCCCGAGCGCGTGATGCCACCTGCCGCAGCCCTCTGTGGCAGCACTGCGAGACCGAAGAGAGAGCAAGGCCACCCAGGTCCCCAGTGCTCTCAGGGGCTGGGGCAGAAAGAGAGTCTTAAATGACAAGGCGCAGAGGGTGGTTGCAAAAGCAGCGGCCGCTGTTTACATATCTGCAGTCAGCAGTGAGGCTGAGGCTGGGGGAGGGATCTCGGAGAGTTCAGGTGGGTTGGACATGGGCAGGTGGGTGAGGGCTGGTGCCCTGAGGAGCACAGACAAGCGTGAGAGGAGCTTAGGGCCCAGGAAGGCTTCCCAGAGGAGAAGGGCCAGAGCTGGGGCCAGCAGGACAGGAGTGATGTCCAAGCGGGGAGGGGTCAGCCTCGGCCATCCGGGCGTGTCCACCATTGGCCTGTGAGCTCCCTGGTGGCAGGGGCCATGCCTGAGCCACCTGTAGTGTCCCTAACCCAGTGCTTTCGGAGAGACTGGCCGGCAAGTGTCCAGAAAGGGTGTGGAGTGCATGGAGCAGGGACAGACAGGTGACAGCCACGCCCACCATAGTCACAGCCAAACTCGGTCAAAAGGGAAAGCTGGGAACTTCATTGAGGCAGACGCGTCACACCTGCCTGGCAGGAGCTGCAGAGGACAGTCCTGTCCCAGGAGAGAACGGGGGATGCGGGGCCCCGAGGAAGGGAGGGGATCCCACCTGGGAGGAGCAGGTGGGGTCTGAGTGTTTGGAGCAACTGCATGGCAAAAAGTCCAAACTCCGTCGCCATGCCGCCGGGCCCCTGTGTGCTGTCTGGCCCACCACGGAGCGACTCTCTTCCCAGATGGTCTCTCGTCCCCCTGCTCCCGTGTCTGGGCTTCACAGCTGAAAAGTGAAGGGGTTTTGAGAGCGCTCTGAAGACAACGACAGGTCCGGAAATGACCTGGAGAAAAGACTGGAGGGCATGCACACGCAGCCAACTCCCCAGTAACAAGTAACACTCAGGGCTCCCGTAAACCAGGCTCTGCCCTAAACTCTGCACATCATCAGTCTCCGGCCGCGATCGTCACGGGGTGACTGCGTGCCATGGGCTGAGTGCAGCTCCGGCCCCCGCAGTCTGCATGTCGGTCACACCTAAGAGGAAAAGCACCCCGGTCCCTCGGAGTGTGACCCTCTGTAGAGGTCGGGTCTCCACAGGTGTGATCGAGTCAAAAGAAGGACAGCGGGACGGGCCCTGATCCAGCGCTGGGGTCTTTGTAAAGGGGAAATTTGGAGAATGCACGGCAGGAAGACGATGTGCAGAGACACGGAGGGAAGAGGGGCGTCTGCAAGCAGGGGAGCAGCCTGGAGCAGGTCACCCCTTGCGGCCCCACGAGGAGCCAGCCCACTGACCCCCCGAGCCTGGACTGCAGCCCTCGGAGCTTCCGGACACTACATCTCCGCCGGTTTGTGGTCCTTTGTAAGAGCAACTGGAACTAGCTGATCAAGTGTGATTAGTCTCCCTTTACAGGTGAGTAAACTGAGGCACAAAAAAGATGAAATAACACACCCTCAATCACAGCTAATCCGTGGCAGCATCTGGATTCAAACTTAAGGAAACCGACTGCAGCGCCTGCTGCATGTTGCGGCCCAGGGTTGTCAGGAAGACTTGAGAGACAGCGACGACACGGCAAACCTGCACGAGTCTATAGAGTCCCAACGAAAGACCAAAGAACAAGGTGAGCCGTGAGGCAGGAGGGGGCCAGCCCATGTGGACTGTCAAAGGTCAGCACTAGGGAAGTTGTAGTATTAGGACACTTTGTAATAACAGTCACAAAATGGGAAAATGAAACAGACAAATGAAACGCTGTCACATCTTGCAAAAAGGGACCATCTCTGGTGGGAGTGGCTCAGCCCTGGCCTGGCCTGGCCTCATAAAGCCCATGGTGGCCTGGGAAATGCCACCAGGAGGCCAGGAGCACTGGAGAAACCAGCCAGGAAACCCCACACACAGCTGGGGGCTTGCTGCCACATGGTCACGGAAGAGGCTTGGCTCTTTCCGTCACAGGCTGGTGAAGGCCACCATGACCAGCCACCGTGGAAGCCTAAGAGCCCAGTTTGGTTGTTTGTAACCTGGTTCCCGTCAAGGTTTCTTGCTCTGTGCCGTGTAATATTTTTACATGTAATTATCACAGGCTAATACAGTGATTACAGTCTTCAAGGTACATTTGTTATTTATTTATTTGCATGACCACAGAGCTAATAGAATTGCTGTTTCCTGATTCTATCATTCACTCCATGGGCCACCACGCTTCTCTGAAGAACTTCCTCCAGAAATACCTTTTCTTTTTCCCCTGCCCTTTCTCATTCATATTTTGACTATTGCTGTGGACTCATGGATTTGTATGGATTAAGTTATCATCCTTCCCCTTTTCATGCTCTAATGTCCCGAGCTGGGACATGCAGAGCTCTTCCCTGAAGTTCTGGCATCCTTTTGGCATCATCCTGTTAGTCACTGAGGGCCCAGAGACCTCCCTGTTTTCTGGCATTGCAGGACATGTGGTCTCCGCAACATGACTCAGGCCTGTTGTATGTAGCATGGAAGAAACCATAGAAAATGCGTGAACAGGTGGGTGTGGCTGTGCCTCATAACACTTCTCTCACCACAAGAGGCAGCATGCTGGACTCCGCCCACAGCAGGCTGGCCACTTCCGCTCGGATGGAGTCCTCCTCTGGTTTTGGATCTATGCTCCGGTGCCACGAGAGAGAAAGAGATGTCACCACGAAATCACAGTGCAGTCAGATTGCCTCCTGCGTCACTAGTTTCCCAGCAGTATGCTTGGTTATGTCTCAGAGGAACACAGCAAGATGTCATGGAAAGAGCACAGAATTTGGAGAGGACCTGGGGGCACGGCCCTCCATGTCCTCTTCCAGGTGTGTGATCTGGGCACACCCTCAGCCTCACGGAGGGGTGGAAAGACAGGAGGGTCACCTTCCCTGTGCAGCGTGCCACGCGGAACTGAGCATAGGGCAATTCTCACCATCGCTACTGTTCTCGTGTTGATGCTCAGCAAATTGGAAGAGTAGAGAGGAAGCGTCATGCTCAGAGCTGCGGTTCTCCCACATAAAGCAGGGAGCGGAGTGTAACCTCCATAGCACGATCCCTCTTATGAAAGAGGCTGTACGGGCAGAGGGCGGCAGAGGGAAGGGGCAGGCTCCTTACAGAGCACGTGTGCTACACTCCATGGCACGCGGGATGCGCCCCTGGGCCTTGTTTTATCGTTGCTTTTGAAGGTGAGAAAGCTAAAGTTAAATGTCTAAAAGAAGATAAATGTCCAAAAGCCACACAGTTAGGGTGATGGAAACGTGATTCAACTCCAGACTTTCTGCCCGCTAGATCCTGTGCTCAATCTTGCAAACACAAAAGACATGTGGACCAGTCCTTGGAGCAAGAAGAGAAGACACTGTGCCCTTTTCCAAAGTCAAGCTTTAGGGAGAGAATCCCCCAAAACATAGAGAATGGTGTCTGGCCCCACTGAGAGAAGGAGGGATTTGCAGATAAAAGGTAGAGCCGTGTAGCCAGCAGAGCTCAAGGACGTCGCTAGGTGTCTGCCGGGAGAAGGCCTGTGACTGTTTTCCCTTCTGGGCTCACGGCTTTGACGCGTGCAAACTCTCAGGGGTAGACATCATGGTCTGTAGTAGTTCCGTGTTTTATATTCTCCCAAAAGTATGCTAGCTGCAAGGGATGTTCAAAATCAGAGGGAGAAACACGTACAAAGGAGAAGTTTAGGAAATGAGATTAATGATTTGAAATCCACACACCAATTAAGTTACCAAATACAAGACATACATGAATCTAATTAAAGTTACCCCATTTCAAAGGCAGTCTCGTACATGGCAGGGACATCCCGGGCTTCCTTTGGTTCTGTGGGAAAATGACATATTGGCGCTTAGGGGACCTTGGAGCACCGCTGAGCACAGAGCCTCTCGGATTTGTCACAGGTGTGGCCTGTCATCAGAGCTCCCCGAGTGTGGAGGTCACAAGTCGTTCCTTATCATTGTGGTAATCAAAAAGAGACATTTTAACCCTAATAAAAATCAAACACGTTTATATTATTTGCATAAGTGAGACTTTAGTTCTCCTTTTAGTTGCAAGGGAGATTGGGAAATGTAGTTTTCCTGGAATCCCAGGAACAGGCACAATGTGGAGAAAGCAACATTGCCCCTGCCACTGTTGATTGCAAAAGACCAAAGACCTGCAAAAACAGGAACAATGCAATGCTCACAATTATCCTGCTTAATAAGGTATGAGCTTGGACATCATGCTTTTTTATTTCTTGCTTTATTTTTTGATAAAATATTTGAGCCAAATCCTTCCCTCACTTGACATACATAGAGTTGCTTCGGTGCTCCTGACCAAATCCTGACTAAGAAAACATCATGATGTAATGATTAAGAGCATAGATTCTGATGTTAAAGAGGCAAGGGTTTATGCACCAACTCTCCTGCAAGGGTAAGAGTAATAATTCTACTTATCTCATAGGGCTATTGTGAGAATTAAATGAGTTAAGGAATGAAATCATCTTGCACACTGTGTAAATTCAAGAAGAGGCAAGTATTCCATCTAATAGGAAAACTGCCATTTCCAAGGGTTGGTTTTTTTCCATGGCCTTAGAAGAATGGCCTTTTTTTTAGACCCTTTTCATCTGAAGTGGATACCTCTAAGCACTTTATCTTTCCATAGATATCTTTGAAACTTCCATTCCAGATCCTTCTCTTTGTGCTGTTGTAACCTCTTAAGGAATAGACAAAGGGGCCCAAGGCCATGTGAGCTCCTACAGACCATCCCTCGGCCTGACTTTGTGAACTTAAGGGGGCAGTAGGGTCTGATTACAGTGGGACCCAATTAGAAGCCTTTCCTTGTTTGTTTACAGTAAAATGAGATTTCCTGAATTTAAAATCCTGTAACTTTGGTTTATACAGCTGAGACTTCTTATGAACTTCTGAGATTGGTGAGTCCTGGGCGCAGGCTACATACCATCACAAAGGGATTAGTTTGGCTGCTCTGGAAGGACTCCATCGTGTCCTCCCAAAGTCTTGCTTTTCCCAGGTTTATCCAGGAAAGCATGGGTGGCCCTTACATACTTGGGAAACTAACTGCTGACTGTGGAAAGAAGGGGTCGTAGGAAATGCCTGACTTCTACCCTAAGCTCCAAGTCCCAGATTCCTTAGTTATTCTTAAATATTCCCTGCCTTGCTCCCTCTGCCCTCAATTCAAACTTTTTGTTCGTTTGTTTATCTTTGTATCTCATGTGCATAAAACCAATATAGTCTTTGAAAAATGTATGCTGAGGTATTGTGTGTGTGTATGTGTGTGTTTAGTTTAAATTAATGGTAGTATGCAATAAGTACAGTGACCATATAATTCATTTTCTAAGCAGGACAATTTTGAGATTGAAAGAGTCAACTAGTAATAATTATTCTGAGATAACAGGCAAAAAACTGGGACTATCCTTGCCAAACTGGAACTTATGATTACCCTAACTATAAATTAAATGTGTTTTTTTTTTAAGTTTTTAATACAATGTTAAATTTTTTCAGATCTTTCTATATTCAGATCACTGAATAAGCATCTCATATTACGTGAATGTCACCATAAGCAACCTTGCACAAAACTGTAAAGAATTATCCCATTTTCTTGTTAAAATCAACATTCCTCAATTGCTAGTGAATTGCAGTGTTCTTTTATATACTTGTACATGCTTCTGTTTCCAGGCCTGTAAACTGTCCACATTCTTTGTCCATTTGCACTTTCCTTTCCTCGTTGATTTGCATGAGTTCCTGTATATTCTAGATGTGGATATTTTGCAAATTTAAGATTTTATAAAGATCTTTTCTTAGTATTCCTCCCTTCTTCCAACTTTGTTTCCGACACTCTTGGTTAAATACCTATCTTTAATCTTGTAGTCACATCTATGGATACTCCCTTTATGGTTTGGGCTTTTAAAACCCTACTGATAATCTTCCCTCACCTTGATGGCATTCTTCCTCGTTTTCTGAGCTTTAAATATTAACATTGCACATTGACTCTTTTACCCCACTTACGGTTTATTTTTGTAGTGTTGTGAGTTGGAAATCCACCTTTAATTTTTAAACGTTAGTGACTCAGATTCCCCAATATATATACTAAAAATTATCCTTCACCATGATTCAGGCTGCCACCTCCACCATGCATCGAGTTTGCAGGTTTCTAGGTCTGTTCCTGACCTCTATCTGTCAACTTCTGTCCCCAGATACTCTTTTTATTGCAACTGTTTTGAAATGCGCCTCATTATACGGTAGGGCTATTCCCACGTTCCCTCTCCAGTTTTCCAAAGTTTTTTTTAACTATTGACTATATTTCAAGTCAGTTTACCAGCTTTCCAAAACCTGCTGAGAATTTGCCTAGAATCATACTGAATTGATAGATGGATTTGAATGAAACTGATCAGTTATAAAGTTAACTTATCCAAGGAAGGCAGCAGCAAAAGCGGCAAACGGAGGACTTCTGAGAATTCCCTTCTGTATGAAAGCAATGAGACTCCTGGCAAAAATAGTCAGAATTGACGTTTTCAGAATGCTGGAAATTAACCCGAAGCTTGAAGCAATCCAGGGAGCGTTTATTCAAGAGAAGTATCTGAATCTCAGTAGGAACAATAAGCATTGTGGTGTTTGAACTTGCCCAGTTGCCCTGCTTCTTGCTCCAACTCTGCAGGAGCCTTAAAAACCAACATCCCACAGTCATGATAGAAACCAGTAGCCTGGCAGCCACCAGCGGAGCCAGAACCAGGTTGGAGCTCCTTCAAGTCCCATCCAGACACTTCTTCACGTAAGACGGTCCTCAGTATGATTGATAGCTGATTTCTCCCCAGAAACCATGGAGACCGGAATACAAATTCAAAGCACTGAACATTAAGTCATCTGATAAGTGAACTCTTGTCCAGGGCTCCTGCTTTGTCCTTAGAGTTTATCTTTTCTTAGTAATTGTCTTTTATGCTGTTGTCTTGATTATTTTTGAATACTATTTTTTTGTTGCTATTACGAATGGTATTTCTCCTGCTATTTTGTCTAAGACTAACGCTTTCTGATTGTCACCTTGTGATTGGCGTGGAGGTGATGACTTTTAATTGGTAATCTCCCTGGCAATCTCACTAAATAAACCTCGTGACAGTGGCAATGGCCCATCCATCGGTTGGTTAAGCCATTGGATTACCCAGCCCCCTCTTGATAATTTCTGTGGCAATGATAATATTATCTGCAAATAATGACAATTTCACTTCTCTTCTCATCTATGCGAGCATTTCTGTTTCTTAATGAGTTGGCTTACTCAGTTGACTGTCAGTCACAGAATAAATGTTGAATGTTCACAGGTACAATGGGCGTGTTCGTTATCATGTAACTAACGAGAACAAGATTAAAGTTTTCCATTGAAAATAATATTGGATGTTAGGTTTTGATAAGTAACTTCTAAAAAACTAAAAAACAGTTATCTTCATTTCTACTTTTCTAATAGTATTAATTTTTTTAAATAATAAATTGGAATTGAACTTTATCTTATGCTTTTTTGTGCATCCAATTCTATTAAGGTTATGATGTAGAGTTTTGTCTACTTTCCGTTATGTGATGAAGGAAATAACTACATTCTCTAGTGCTGACCCCTCCTTGTGCTCCTGTTATAAACACTGCCTGACTGGGATCTACCATGTTTTTAATGCTCTCGTAGAGTTAGTAAGTTAATATTTTACTTAGGATTTTAAATCTACATACTAAGTAAAATTAATCCACATTGTATATCTTTATCCAGTTTTGGAATCAATCTTACAAAAGCCTCATCAAACGTGTTACAAAGTCTTCACCATTTTCTATTATAGGGACAAATTCCATTAGATAAGTATTATGTTTCCTAAAAGTTTAAAAGAACATAGCTACTGACAGAAGTGTATGCCATTAGTATTTCATTTTCTTTTATGGTCACTAGTCTATACAAATATATATATGTGTGTGTGTTTATATCTATATATACATAAGTATATATACATATACTTGTATAAAAGATATAGACAAAGTGGATGCTAAAAAAGAATATGCAAACAAATAATCACTATGTAAAGTGGGAAATAATAACAAATATTCTAATATATAATGACAACATTTGCTTCCATCCATCTCTTGCCTTTGGGACTTTTATTAAATTAATGTTACCAATTTATCTTCCATATCTTTTAACTCTTTTCCCCATCATGCTATTAATTTATTGCTTTTCTATACATTCTGGAAGTAGTTATTTGAACCCAACATTCAACTTACTAATTTATCCTCAACTGTATCTACTCGTCTGTAAAAAGGCATCATTGAGCTCTTTATTTCACTAATTTCATTTTCCACGGCCAAAATCTTCTTCATGTATGCTTGCTCCTGCTTTCAGTATCTTTTTCTTTCTGAAGGTATTTGTGTATGTATGTGTGTGTGCATGTGTGTATGTGTGTATATGTGCATGTATTTATGTGTATGTATGTGAGTGTGTGTGTGTATATGCGTGTGTGTATGTGTAAGTATGTGTGTGTTTACATTCTTACTCTTTACTGTCCTATTAGCTTTGCCTCTTCCACCGTTGATTGTTCTGAGCTGTTCTCTCAGCGCTTTGGTTAGGCAGCTTTCCTGTGAGGTCATCTTTTATTTCCGGAGGACTGCCAGCTGCGGTTTTAGTTTTAGTGTGCACTCTCCACTGGGCTCTGGTGCTGCGAGGAGTCATCGTCACCCTCTGCCCCTGGCTGGGAGGGGAGAGATCAAAGTTTTCTTCCTGCTCTGCTGATGCTGTGGGGCTGACAGACACCCTTCCACAGAAGCACGAGGTAAAAGCTAAACAGCACAGCAGCCGGTCAGCCCCTCCCCCCTCTGTGGGTGGGGGTTCCCTTCTGCCTCGGGCTCTCCCCTCCCCCTAGGACCTCCCGCTGCAGTCCTGGGCTCAGCCACCTTCTCCCCCCCCACCCCCCGCAGGGGTTCTTCAGGCTTCATGGAGTTAGTTCTGTGTACCTCAGCCTCCATGTATCACCCACGGCCTCTCGGAGACCCATGCCATTCACTGTCTTTTCTAGAATCTCCTAGTGCTGTATTTAAATTTCTCAGGATAGAAGAGTTCAGGATGCCAGATGAAGTTGGTGAAGGCCAGATAGCTGGGCCTGGAGTGGAGATTCCTGGAAAAAAAGTAGTATGAGGACAGTTTGGATGGACGGGTGAGTTGGCAGCCACTCTGTCACTGTGGGGCCCCTCTTCTTGCTGTGGTTCATTGTTGGTGGGATTTGGAATCTTACGTGCTTAGACCACACACTGCTCACATCCAAGTGGGCCCTGCTGAAGGAGAAAACTTGCTCCATAGAGTAACCATTTACAGACAGCAGTGAGATTTTATCTGAGGGGTTTTGATATTAATACTTGGAAATAGCTGCATTTAGGGTATGTTTGATGTGCACATGTAGTCACTCAGCCAATCCCCATATCCCTGTCTCTCTGTTATCTCCCCAACCTGAGCAATTAGGGAGAAATATTTTCTTTGTCAGCTCTGAAGAAAACACTGTCCATTGGCTGATAAGACTGGAACAGGGTTTAGTAGGTCGATTGAAACCAAACAGAAAATGTCCTATCCCGATATTACTCCTGTCTCTTTGTTTGCTCATGCTGTTCCTGAGTTTCTGATAATATCATAAACCCCATGAAATTTAGCATATATGGATGAGTCAGACGTGAACGCTGACTTCGGAAGCCTGCCAAAAGAAGCCAGCACATTTCTCTACAGGAGGTGCTTACATTTATAACCTATGGGGTTGAGAGGCAGTCAAAATGAGAAAGGAATCGCAGGCCAATTAGGAAATGCCCCCAGACTCTTCTGATTGTATCTCAAGTGAGTAGACAAGTCCAAAAAGACTGGCAGCCAATTCCTAATTCTCATCTTTACATTTGTACAAACTTTGACGTTTGGGGAGGGATAAAATTATGTGCCCATGAATATTCAGATATTAACTCCTTTGAATGACCAAAGACGAAGGCTTTTCCCGTGTATATAAGACAATCACCTAGCAAATTCAGTAGGTAAATTGTAGCTTGGTCGACCCTATATGTAGACCCCCAGGGGCTATTGGATTAAGAATTCTACTAACTTTATAATGCGGAAGATCTACACACTTCATCTGTCTATTAATCCTAACTAATACTTACTGAGATTTGCATGTGCTCAGCACTGTGCCAAGTGCTTCGTACACATTTTCACATATGACAACCCCACAATTTTGTGAGGCACTTCATATCATCAACGATCTATGGATGAGGGACCGAGGCTCCAAGGTGATGTTTAACTGGCCCAAAGTATTAAAATGCACTGACCACCCATTACTAAAGATGTACAAATATTATTTTCTCTTTTTATCTACAAAATCTCTGTTAAACTTTATTTATTTATATGTCTGAAATATGGCATGTAGGTGAAACCTGGCCTAATGTGGAAGAGTTAAAAGTAAATGACAGGAATTAGCCATGGTCCCCATGCTATTTGGCCCTTGTGCTAACAATGTGTGTAGTAGACAGGATCTGCACAGCCCTACCTCTCACACGTGCTCTTCTCTTCAATGTGTACCCACAAATGTGGCAGAAGCATGGCTAGCGGGTACTCCAAATGCTATGGTGACATGAGGAACCAAATGGTCCACTGGGGACAGAAGAGCTCCACCACAAACGAAACAGTCACAAATACAGAACTATTTGTCGTCCCTTCTACACAGAGCATAGAGTTTCATTCCTAATCCAAGTTGAGCTAAGATCTAAATGGAAATGAAACCATATGGGTTTGTCAATTAGAAATCTCAAATGCAACCAATATTGCCTACTGAGGTCCTGGGGAGCAGAAACACTGAAGAAGGAAGGAGAGAAGAAAGAGAAAGACAGAGAAAGAAGAAGGATGAAGAGGAAGAGGAAGAGAAAGAGGAGGAGAGAAGGAAGGAGGGAATGCAAGGGAGGGAGGGAGGGAGGGAAGGAGAGAGGAGGGAGGAGGAAGGGAGGAGGGAGGAGGGAGGGAAGAGATTGACATACAGAGGGGCAGGTCCAGCCAACAGCTGAAGACTCTTAGTTATAAACTAAGAGTATAACTTAGACTCCTAGTTATATCAGCAAAATCTTAGAGAAGCAAAGATCAAAGATAAAAAATGTTACCAGTTGTGAAAGTATATATTAGTATACCCAATGAAAGTAATTATCAAAAGATAATGAAATCTAATTTGGTCACAATGAGAAAACAATCAAAGTTAGTGTTTGAAAATTGGTAATTGGGCAAGTTCCAAGCTCAAAGCAGAGTTTGTTTTCAAAATGAACCATTTCAGTCCCAAATATTTAGGAACTGATAAATATCCCCTGTACGTGCATTCTACTCAGTCACCACGTACTTTCACAGTACCTTCTATGTGCCAAATATCAGGGGTGTCAAGCCCAAGGGGAAAACAAATGAAAGAAAAATATATAAGTACATGTAAATCTCTGCCCTCATACAGCTTCCTATCTAATGAAATTTTCAAATAAAATGTTAAGATTCCAGTGGTGGATAAATGGGGCAATACGAAAGGTCCCTTGACATGTGGGAGAAAACTTAACCAATTAAAAAAGGGAAACTTTTTTCTTGCCACTAAGCAAGGAAATATAGTTTTAAAGCCCCTCTTGTGATACTAGGCTACGGACAGAAAAATCTACATGCGTGCATGTGTGCCCACACACCCCTGCACAGAAACACCCGCTCCAATCCTAATGAGGCTGGGCTGAATTTGACACACACAGCCCCTGAGGACGCCTTCCAGTCCAACAGAGTAACAAGAAACCAGAGCCCTCTTCACGGTGGCTCTGTTCCTGTGACCAGGCGATGCCACTACTTGGAATCTTCCCTAAGGAAAAACTGAAGCAAAGCTCTATCCAAATGCATTTACTACAGTGTAACCTAAAATAACACAAAATTCCCCACCAATAATTGCCTAATTATTATACATGAAAAAATATAAAATTTTTCAACTACTAAAAACAAATTTGGCATAGTTGAAGACTACATGGATATAGGAAAGGATTTCCGTGTGTTTTTAAGTTTTAAAGGAAAGGCAAAATATAAAATAACATTTTCTCTATGATTTAAACTGTATAAAATAATTCTTTATATAGACAAAGACTAGGTCTAGGATAAAATGCAACAAAAAAATGAAATTATCTGTTGCATGTGTTTGTCGAGATAAGAGAACATTTAATTTGGGGGAAATTATTTAATAATACCGCATCATGTTTTAAATATAAAAAAATAAGTGGATTCAATAATAGACAAAGGAAGTAGAATTTACCACACACTGAGCAAGGGATTAAAAAGGAAACTGATCAATAATGGGTGAAGAATAATGGAATCCGTAATCAAGCTTTAAAATGTAATACAGATGGTTTCATGGCTGACAAACAGGAGTCCTCTGAAATCAGCCATGAGCCCACCTGTGGGATTTGGAAGACTTCAGCTAGCATCCTGCATGGCCATCAGAGCAACCCAGTATTGGGTACGGAAGTAGAAAAATGCCCAATCATATATGTTTCTATGGAATACTTAATGCACCTGTGAAATCGCCCAGCCAGTGCAAAATATGTGGGGACTTATGCCTACTGTAGGGTCACTATGAGATCACACTTGTCCAAACGTTCATTTCGAGAGTTGGAAGAGGGCGATTTGCATATTGCAGCCCCAAGAAAACAACAGTCAGCAATCTCTACCTCACACTATATCCTTCCTTCCACTCCTACCAGTCTTTCCTTCTTTCACCACCATGTCCCCCCGCCATAAAAATCTACGCCATGTGACTTTTTTTCAACATCTGTTTCCTTTCTTTTCTTTCATAGAAAGCACACATGAATAATCAGACCACACTGCTGCTGTTAATTGTAAAAATCATTAGTAAACTTCCAGGTGCTGTTTACTATATAAGCATTGTAATTTTCTATCCTAAAATCAGCAACTCCCCCGCATCATTGTCTGCCCTGGGGGCATGAGCGCCGCGCAGCTTTGAGGCTGTCTCAAAGGCAGTCGCAGCCCCATTTACTGGGACTGAAAGAGATTGATCCACACCTGCAGCGTTTGAGGCAATAATTCCTAATATTAGCCAGACCTCATGAGGAGCCGGCCCTCTTGCCAGCCTCCTCGTGATTCAACACTCCCCAGTCCACGTGGAACCACTGAACTGCGCTGTGGCTGGCTGGCACCCACCGAGCTCATTCTCCCCCTTCCTGCCACCACCTCACCCCATGGCCCAAAGATTCTGGAGAGAAACCTATGAAGACGATAAAGCCGATCTAGACGCCACTGGACTCCACCTGGTAAACCCAAGGTACCCGCATCTTCGCAGCTGCAAGTGAGGAGCAGAGGAGAAGCAAACCCAAAACCCGACCCCAGAGAGCCGGACTGCAAGGGGACGAAGAATCCTGGGGATTTTACTGAGAGAGACCACAGCGCAAAGAGGAGGAAACCTGCCCGGCGCCACGCAGGCACTGCCTAATGCTTTGGTTACACTACACAGATTACAACTTCCATCTGTTTCCTTGAAGGCACCTGTGGTTTTCCTCAAGAAACTCGAGATAAAAGAAAACGAAGCCTGAGTTTACATTTTCCCAGGTACTACAGTGGCATCCCCGGATACACCTGCTGTTCTTTCCTTGGGGCTTCCAATTCCTGCTCCGACCCTCTAGGTGGGGCCCCCGCTGCAGGAGTGCCGCCCGCGCTCTAGCTGCTTGTTTGCCTATAACCCGCTGCCCTCCGGGTACTTAGAGCTGTCGCTGCTGTCCTTACTGCGTCATCTGTCTGCACGCACCTGCTTTTGAAGTGCCTCTGACAAAAGTGGCTTCCCTTCTTTTCTTTTTTATGTTCTTATATATAACGATATCTGAGTATACATCTTATGTTTTTATAGTCCTAATTTAACATCTGAATAAATGAATGAGTAAAGCTTATCCATAGAGGCTTTCGAATACCTAATGCTGTAAGAAATGTTAGCACTCGCCAGTCCTTGGATGATCTTTCCCAACTTCAAAATTAATTTCCCCATCGGAGGCACAAAGATGTTAAGTGATTATGCTGAGCTATGTGTTCGATGTGGCATTATCACCACCTGCTTCTCTAGTCTATTCTGTAAACCAGAGGTGAATCCTAGACCTACACTTCCCAGAACCCCTTCCCCGTGTGCTGACGATGAGAGGCAGAAGCCTGTCTTCCCGCAGCAGAGACAGGCAGATGCACAGGTGGACGTGTGGTTCTATATACCCATCCCCTCCTCCCTCCTCCCATCCTCCTGACACCCAATAAATGTTACTTCTATATGTCCACTTAGGTGTTGATCCGTTAATACCAATATGCTGGTGAGTACATGTGGTGCTGGTTTTTCCATTCTTGAGATACTTCACTTAGTAGAATGGGCTCCAGCTGTATCCAGGAATATGCAAGAGGTGCTGTATCACTGTTGTTTCTTAAAGCTGAGTAGTACTCCATGGTATACACATACCACATTTTATTAATCCACTCATGAATTGATGGGCACTTGGGTTGTTTCCACAGCTTTGCAATTGTGAATTGTGCTCCTATAAACATTCGAGTGCAGGTGTCTTTTTCATAAAGTGACCTTTGTTCTTTAGGGTAGATGCCCAGTAGTGGAATTGCTGGATACTTTTTAATACTTATCTTGTCCAGCGGTAGGAGAGGGTTGGGCAAACTGAGCATCTAACCCTCACCTCAAGGAACAAGTGGCACACGAACCCCGAGCTCTGCATCACACGCAGGAAGAGAGAGTCCGCGGGGGCTGGGAAGAGCTCAAACAGATGGAAGCCACACCTTCAGGGAGGCAATTAGGCTTTTTCTCGTCCCTGGTCAACTTCCCCTCCTGATCCTCTCAAGGACAATTCTGCACATTCACCACCATCCTAGTGTCTTGCTTGAACTCCTTCACCCTGCACCTCCCCATGTGATCTGGCCCAGCCCCAGCCCCACCACCCACATACCTGCACACACCCTCATCATCCTCACCTCTCTTCTGCCTCAGGGGCAGAGGATGGCCTTGGGTTCCTCCAGGACAGCCCCTCGCTCTCAGCCCTCCCATCTTCCTTCATGGCTCCAGAGAGCAGTTTACAAAAAGGCACGTCTCCTCAGTCCCAAAACGTGTGTCGCTCTTTCACGCATCACTCTTGAACCTGAATTAGCCTCTAAACCTCCTAAATCTCTTCACCATCCACAGCCTCTCCCCTCTGGAGGTAGCCGTGACCTTCCCCAGGTCTGGATCCCCTTCTAGACTGTGCTGCAGGGACTTCTGCTGAGCCCGCACCACTTCCCAGCCCCAACTGGAGAAATTTCCTCCCCACCGGCCGACTCCCTAATCTGCAACGACCTGGTGGATGACTCTGTCTTTCTGGGGGCTCCCCGATGCTTGGGCTCTGTGGCACCTCTGTGTCCCGGTGCTCTTCTGACCTGCCGGCCGGGGATCCTTTCTCTGCTGGGCTCTGCTGCTTCCTGTGCTGGAATGTTCTTTTTCCCTGGCTACTTCCTTTCATGCCCTGCTCACACCACTGAGCTAACCTAAGCCTTTATTTTTTCTACCAGCTGAAGTTTCTATCTTCAGCTACTGGGTGGATATTGTCATCTAAGTATTCAGTCCCCTCAGGTGAGTGAAGACTACCATTTGAGAGGAGAGAAGAGATGACATGGCAACACCCAGGATATGTTTCTGTCCTCCCTGCTGAGCAGAGTAGGGGGACGAGAAATGTTTGTTGAGTGAATGCGTAACCAAGAGAGCTCAGGAATTCTCAGCTGGTGCCTTCCCCTGGTCCATATGAGTCACCGCTGTGACTGTACCCAGCCACATAGAGGGGCAAGCGCCATGCACCTGCCAGCCAGTTTCGAAGAGGATGAAATTAGCCAGCAAGCCCAAGGCTGCCATTTAGTATGCATATACTTTTTCAAGTTTTCATTAGTCGGTGTCTTTATTTTCTCTATTTTAATATAGCCTCTGGCTTCTAAAAAAAAAACATATTTCAGAAAATGTTCCTAAAGAGACCAGGACTGCTCGTAAAAGAGCATCTCCGGCGAGCCCCGGCTGTTGGTAGGTCCACAGACTGGTCTGCTGGCACAAGCTGTTTCCTCCTTTCACATCTCCACTGAACAGTTGCTACACACCATTAGGCGGCTGCTCTGGATGGAAATGAAGGATTTGCTGTATAATGTATTTTTTAAAGAGATTATTTAAGGCACGATTTCTGTTTATGGTCCCAAGATAAATTATAATCACCTTTGTTTACCTCATATTCCTTTCTTAATTAACTGACAACCTATTAGCATACATTTTTTTATCCCAGGAGTATTAATTATACATAATTTATATCATAAGCACTTATTTTGTATCAGTGGGATGAATAAAACATTTACCTGCTTATAGCTACTTGAGGTTAACATTTTTATACAAAAAACTCACCTGAGACTTCCAATCAAATTATCAGATTTTTAATTTTCTGTTACATAATGATACTGTACTAGTCATTGTAGCATTTTATTCCACTCTAGGCTAAACAATCATTTAGCAGAGTACCTCGCTGGCAGCATTAATTAACCAATGATACATGCCTTGCTGCACAATGAGATGCAAATAATAAAAATGTAAAATTGGCTAATAGGAGAGATAGAGTCCTTCCTGGGACTGTGACACCACTACCAGCCCAGGTGAAGTTGCAAACACCTCCAGGCCTTCAGTGCCATAGCTTGTCAGACAGGCAGGGATCCTAGAGATCAGAGGCCATGTCCTTTTGTCATTTCAAAGGTGAGGAATCTCAGGGCCAGAGAAGGCAAATGTCCGGCACAACCCACCACATCAGCAAGTAAGAGCCGGAGATTGGGGCACAGTGCAAAGGAACTGGCCCTACACCAGGAAAATACCATGGACACAGGCATGTTCTTCTCTCTTACAATGTTAAACTTCAAATGTTCGCATCAAATGTAATCTCATGCCCAAGTGCTTCAAGATGGGATGTACATGAATTAGACTTTGAATCTATGGCCATACCACCCTGAATGCACCCAATGTTGTCTGATCTTGGAAGCTAAGCAGGATTGGGCCTTGTTAGGTCTTGGATGGGAGACTTTGGAGAGAAATGTCCCAAGCTCCCTCTGTGGAATGGCTTAGGTGACGCCAAATAGAAATTGTCTAATGTTATCAGAAGAGTAATGAGTTGACTGCAATGCCATGGCATGCTCTATATCCAGACTCCAGGCTTAAGATTAGGCTACATTTTTCCCTAATTATCACATCCCCTTGCCACCACACTTTCCATCGATGCTCTTCTCACTCTGAATGTATGGATATTTAAGACCACGGATCCCAGTCTCTTTTATCTCTCTGAATATTTCACTTGCCAACTACAACCTATCCAGAAATCAGTAACAAAGTTAACTCAAACACAAACTTAATTTTTCACCTGAGAAACCATTTGTTGCTTAGAGTGAAATTTTGAGAATTTCAGTGGTTTTGTGAGAAGAGGAGAGAAGAAACATACTTGCAGGAGACTGAACAAGCTTGCTCAAGATCTGGAGTGTAGATGGATGAGAAGAGAGAGAGACCACCTACCTATGAGACAGACCCTCTGCTCAGCCCTTTTCCATGTTCTCATTCCATTCAATTCTGGGGAATAATACAGTTATCTCACCTTGTAGATGATAAAACTGAAGTTTAAAACATTTAAGTCATTTGTCTAGAGTCACAGCTATAGTAAGACAGAGTGCTGCAGTTTGAACCAAGGTCTATATATATTTTAAAACCCAGGCTCTTTGCATGACACCACACTAATAACAAGGAGACCATAACAGGCATGTAGGCAGAAATGCTGAAAAACCCTTTTGCCCATGTTTCTCATATCCCAGTTTGGAGGTACAAATGCTGTTTCTTTAATTTATTCTGCTATCTTGCCTGGAAAGAACAAAGCATATTTCTCCTGAAGAAATCTTTCTGCATCACTAACAAGTGAATGTGGAGAGAAAACACTTGGTGTCAATGTTGGGGAATAGTGAAAGAAATCTGTTTCTTGAATCTCCTCTCATAATGTGGAAATGGTAAAAAAAAAAAAAAAAAAGGCAAAAAGAAAATTTACAAGGCACAATATGGGGTGTCCCAGAGTTCCCTGGTAGACAATAGCTTCTCCACCTCGGCCCTCCCAGATCCCCGTCTGTACCCCACCCAGCCAGACGAGGCAAGCAGTGCCTTCCTGCTGGAGATTAATCCCATCTCTTACCCCATTGGTTGGTGGCCTAGAGGGCTGGTGACCACAGGGTGCTTTCGGGAGAATCACTCTCTCACTCCCAGCCATGAAATGGTGGAGCTCTTCAAGGCCCTTCCCGACTCCCATCTCCTTTCACTCTGTGTTGTCTTCATTAGAAATCTCGTCTGTGCCCTGTCTTCAAACACCATCAGACTAGTTCATGACTCCTCAGTTTTCATCTTCAACCAGAACCCCTCTTCTGGGAGCCAGCCTCAGGTGTGTACTCAGTCTCAAAACCACCTACAGCTTAGGAAGTCTCAAAACCACCTACAGCTTAAGAAGTCTCAAAATCACCTACAGCTAATGTATAATCAGACCACATTCCTGATGGCCCCTCTCGAAAAATAATAATAATAATAACATTAGCTCAGTAAATGACTTCTTCTATCCATTTGCTTAAACAAAAAGCTGTCTTCTCTCCCATATCCAATGTATTTCCTGTCTATTTTGCATCCAAAATGTATCTTGCATCCATCCATTTTTTCCACTTTCACTGCTATCGCCATAAGCTTGGCTTATGGTATCATATCATTTATCATATAACTTGCATGGATGTCTGCAATCGCCTTCTAATTTGCTATCCACAATTTCAGTCTTTTTCCCCCTTCATCTAACTTTTGAACCGTAACCAGAATAATCTTTTCAAGATGCAAATCTGATGATATCAAATATCTATTAAAAATAATGAGAAAGACCTTTTCAAGTATGGGCAGAAACAGATGCTATAAAGAAAGAATGGATAATGTAGGCCATATAAAAATAAAATATTTATAACGACAAAACCATCCCAAAGTATTAATAAAAAGATAAAAGACACACTTGGAAAATTAGACAAAGTATCAATTTTCTTAAACTATAAAGACATCCTGAAATACTCAAAAAGGACAAACAGCTCAATAGAAAACTGGAAAAAGAACAAATAAAAACACCACAACAATTTAAAATAGAGACACTGGAAGAAAGAAAGAAGCTTCAGATTTCAGTATCTTTAAAGTCCTTTCTTTCTGCTTTTTGAACAAAGAGCCCATGTTCTTATTTATATTGAGCTGTGCAAATTATGTAGCCAGCCTGCCCACCAAACCTACGGGCATCAAGGGCACTGGGTAGACACGCTCAGTGATGTCTTCTGCCACACTGAGAGAGACAGGAGGAGCCTGCCCACATTTGTCCCCTCCACATAGCCTGACGTTGTGACCTACACAAGGGAGGTGGGAATATCAGGAAAGGAAGAAACTTCTAGGATGACAGCAAGGCAGAAATTCAATGGCCAAATATTTATACCATAAATATTTTTTATACAATATATTTATTTATACAATAAATATTTTAAATTAAATCATAACTCTCAAACACCTGAACTTGGACACTGACAATGGTGGCTGTTATTTCTTTTCAATCCATTCCGGGAGATGCAAATAAGAATCAGGCATGGACCTTCTCCTGGAAGAATTCGCAATGATGTTGGTACAAGGGCATGAGACAGGAGAAGGTAAGAACTGGTACAAGGACTCCATTGAAAAACAATAATACAAGAGGTACCCAAAATGAAAATAATGTATAGGAATACATGAATTTATTTATTTGTCAAGTAAAGAGAAGCCACAAAAAAATTAGCCATTTCCTGGTGTAATTAAGTAATTTTAGTTTTCTTATTTATGAAGTATTTTCCACAGATACATCATTTAGGATTGTCTCACACAGCTATAACAAAACCCGTGAACTGGGTGGCTTAAGCACAGCAGAAACTTATTTTTCACAGAGCTGTGGGCTGAGGAAGCTGAGACTGAGGCATTGGCAAACTCAGTGTGGTGAGGGTGGATTTACTGGCTTAGAGATGGCACCTTCCCTCTGTGTCCTCATGTGCTGGGGAACAAGCTCCTAAGCAAACAAGCTCCCTTAGGCTTATTTTATATAAGGGCACTAATCCCATTCATGGGGGCTCCACCCTCACAACCTAATCACTGCTCCCCAAAAACCCCACCTCCTAATACTGATAGGGAAAAACCCCCACCCCAGCCCCATGGCTGAACTCACTGCTGATTGGATACTTTTTGAATCCCACTGCTGATTGGATATGTAAAGCTTGTTGCTGATTGGATGTAAAGCTCGTTGCTGATTGGATGCTTTTTGAATCCCACTGCTGATTGGATAGCTCCTCACACTCATAGTTGATTGGCTGTGTGTAACCCCAAGAAGTGCATAAAACTGGAGGAGAACTCCAGAATTTGGTGGCCTGCCCCTCTGAGCCCGCCAGCGGAATAAAGGCTGATTCCCTGACCCTCGGTTCTGACCCTCGGTTCTTTCCCCGGCCAGTCGCTCTTAACACTAGCTGTGAGCTCTCTGCTGGGCTGGGTCCAAAGGACACAGAACTCAATCTGGACGTGACTTGCCTGCTACATTTTCTCAGAATATGACAGAATTTAAGCTAAGCCTAGAGGGAAAGGGAAAACCCAGATAGGTAGGGAAGGAAGAGCATTCTTAGCAGGAAAAGACACTTGATTTAAGGAGAACATTCTTTCCCTGAATCCAGCATCTTATTTGGCTTTTTCCTGGCTCCATGGGCCTTTAAGCCTCTTCTTCTCAAAAAGTTTAACTTGAGTTCCTGAGAGGCCAAGTCTTTGTTTTTTCTCAAGATGCCAGTTATTTCGTGAACGTGAGACTATTCTAAAACTCAGGAGTTACAATGTAACATGATAAGAGGAGACTTGGAAGACATCTAAATACGACTTGAAATCTGCTTTTTTGAATGTGTGCTATTTTTTAAAAAAGAAAAAAAATGCACACACACACACACACACACACACATACATTCCTATAAAAAGATCCTCCTAATATGAGTGGCAGTATCTCTGGGTCGTTGGACTTATAGATAATTTGTATTTCTTTTCGTTTCTACTTTTGTTTATTTTTTACTTTTTATTCACTTTTGTTTTACAATAAGCATACTCGTAGTTGTATAACTTATAACCTCGTGCATTTAAACAATTAATAGTGATAGATATTAATAGTGGTGCATCTGTGTTGTGTCGTGAGTCGCTTCCTGCCAAGCCTGGTGCTAGAGCCTGGCATGGTCTGGAGCCCAGGGACACAGCTGGAGGAGTGACACCAGCCCTCCTGTCCCTGTGCACAGACTGACAGCCCTGCATCCCACTCAGAAGAGAGAAACACCCCGGACTGCCGAGCCATGCAAACTGGTCAGTACAGAGAAGGGGCGAACTACAAAATGAGTGACGACTAAAAGCATGATCTACCTCCCTCCTAACTACTGTACTGATCAAAATATTTCAAAGAAAGAATATTATTTGCTTTGTTTGAAGTTGAACCTCTGTCTGTCTTCTCCGAGTCTATTCTGATGTTTTTTCTTGCTTTGCCCACTGTTGAGCTCTGATTGTTGGGGATTATAACCTGGGTCCTGGTCAATGGACCTGAGCAGAGTTGCACCCTCCACCCCGACTCCTTTAGGGGCCACCCAGGTGCTAGAATGTTCATTCCAACATTCCCAGCTCCAGCCAGCCCTCAGCTTTCTTGACACAGCCTGTCAGTGGCGCACTTGACCTCTGCTTGGGGACGATTAATCTCATCTGGGCCTGTCAGCCCAGTGTTCCTCAGGGAACTGGAACCGCTGCACGCTTCCTCAGAGAGCACACCCCTCCCTCCAGACAGCACAGCCCTCCCCCACCCCACACAGCACAGCCCTCCCCCACCCCACACAGCACAGCCCTCCCCCACCCCACACAGCACATCCCCCACCCCACACAGCACAGCCCTCCCCCACCCCACACAGCACATCCCCCACCCCACACAGCACCCCCACCCCACACAGCACACCCCTCCCCCACCCCACACAGCACACCCCCACCCCACTCAGCACAGCCCTCCCCCACCCCACACAGCACATCCCCCACCCCACACAGCACACCCCCACCCCACACAGCACATCCTCCACCCCACACAGCACCCCCCACCCCAGATAGCACACCCCTCCCCCACCCCACACAGCACCCTTCACCCCACACAGCACCCCCCACCCCAGATAGCACACCCCTCCCCCACCCCACACAGCACACCCCCCACTCCAGATAGCACACCCCTCCCCCCACCCCAGATAGCATGCCCCTCCCCCACCCCAGATAGCACAGCCCTCCCCCACCCCAGATAGCACAGCCCTCCCCCACCCCAGAAAACACACCCCTCCCCCATTCTGCTCCTTCTCCTCCCAGTTTCTTCACCTTCCATCCTTTATTGGCTTCTCACATCAGTGCAGAAAATTTAGAGTATTTTCAAGAAAAGTACGTCTAGAAACTTGTTCTTGGACTTTCACCTTTCATTCTAAAAGCTATCAAACTTTTAGGTAGCTTAATATCTACTCAGTTTGAGAAATGACTTTATTCCATTGCTTCAGGCTAATATTTACCAGCTGCTGTTATTTTCACTATTTTCGTTTATATATATATATATAAACCACCAGGACACTACTGAAAAATAATGATATATAGGATATGGTTCCCAACTCCAAGAAATTATGATCTAGTAAAATAAATAAATAAGAAACATTTGGTATAACATTTTGGTATAATACAGATATAGGCATAAGAATATAATAATTTAAGAATGCCAAAACAAAAAGGCCTCAAATATAAGACTCTCAAAAACATAAGAATAGCGGAAATTTTTGATTTTACAAATAAACATGAAATTTGAAACAGATATGTTTGGGAGATGATATCTTGCCTTTATATCAAAGGAACAGAGTCAGTATTAAAAAAAATAAAAATAAAACGCTCACTAGCTGCCGGCTATTCCTGCCCGAAATCCCGCTCATCAGTGACAGCTCCTCAGGGCCCCTGTTCAGCCCGGTGTGCCCGGTGTGGATCCTTCTCTGACTTCCCCAGTGGAGACCATCCTCCTGCCCCGCTGCCCAGCCCCCGCTGTGCAGGCACTCCTATCGGCTGTGTCCCAGCACACCTGTGTGTCAAATCCTTCCCGTGTCCATGTGTCCAGCTACACACCTCTCTAGCTCCCTGTGGTACCACACATAGCTGCACCACATAGTGCCCAATACCTCCGTGTGTGTGTGTGTGTGTGTGTGTGTGTGTGTGTGTGTGTGTGTGGAGATGCAATTCACCAGTTTTACTTCCATACCCATGTAGACAATCAAGTTCTTGTTATGTTTGACTTTGTGGCATTTGCTCATTCTCCCACAGGTTTGCAAACTGCTGAAGTTATTAACATATGCATATTAAATGCAGCTGCTATCCTGCCTGTAGCAAATGTCCTAGAAGGTCCGATGGGAGTGCCCAGGCCGAGCTGGTGAGGACAGAGGAACCAAATTGTTTCCCTAGAGCCTTGCACTGATCCTGGCCCAGAGATGTTCTTCTTAAGCACTAATTCAGTGAGAGAAGCCCCACTCAAGCTGAGCTTTCTTCCAAAGACAAATTCAGAGCATCAATATCTTGAGTGTCCAGGAGTCCAAATAGCAGGCTGGTAGCCTGGATGGACACCACGTTCTCTGCAAGAGAGAACCCTAATCCTCCCTGTGTGTCTAGAAGTTAAGCGGAGTTGCCTCTTTCTACCAACTCTTGTTCTTCAGGCAAATCTGAAACCATCCTTATTCTCCTTGGACTACGTAGTAGACAGTTCTTCAGCCAATATTAAAAAGTCATCTCCAAGCTCATTACTAAATGCAAAACAAAGGAACGGAAGGCAAAAATAGAATGATCACCTTGGCCAGATGGCTGGTGAATTTATGGACTAGCCTTACAGCCCCCTGGACCTGAGTTTAAAGTAAAGCAAGTTTCCTTACGTCATTTCAGCCTCTTTCAAGGCCATTAGCACCGTATTGTAATTAGCACTCGCTATCCAAAATGCGTTTTGATGGGCGAGTGCAGAATTATGAGTGGAGATGAAGGCGTAGTAATGCAATTGCGTCCAGATTCGGGCTTAAGAGCCAGCCCTGAGAGGTGATTTATAATTGGCTTTAATATAGCTCCCCAAGCATTTCTCCACACCTCAAGACAAGCTCATCAAAAGAACCAGAAAACAGGAGCTATTCCCATCTCTATGAAAGAAGTTAAAAATAATCCTCAAAAGCTATTTTATAGTATTTTTGTAACATTTACTATTTTTCCTGCAATAAAGAAATATATAAATGTCTCTAACCGGGAAAAAAAAAAGTTGGAGGCAAAATTTGGCAATCTGCACTTTCCAATAACACAGTAGTATTAATGATGAAAAGAGAGACTGCCCTTAGACTCAGGCTTTGCTCCTGGCGAATATTTGAGAACCCAGTATGTAACGTATTGCTGAGTAAGAGTGTGGCGAAGAAAAAGCAGTTCTCTGAAAGTACACAGATAACACCATAAAGACAGGGAGACAGACTTTGGGATCCGATTGCCTGTATCCAAATCCCAGATTTACCAATCACTAAGAGCAAACTCCAGCAAGCTTAACCTCTCTCGGTCTCGTTTCCTCGCGTGCAAAATGGGAATAATAGTACTTACCCAGTAGGGTTCTGGGAGAAGTGGGTGAATTGGTGAATATAACAGTTAGGAAGGTGCCGGCACGCGGTGAGCTCTGTGAGCATCAGCTCAGTTCCTCTTCACGTGGCTCACCCCTTAGGGAAGCCACCTGACAGTCCTCAAGACATGGTGGCTGGCTGTCCTCAGAGCAGGTGATCTAAGAGAAGGAGCCCAGATGCAAGCTCAGGTCTTTCATGGCTAATCTTGCACCTGACATACTGTAAGTTCTACGATATTCTACCTAGTCACACAGAGCAACCCATGCACGACGTGGGAAAGGGTGACACAAGGGTGTGAATAACTGAGGTGGCCGTCATTTGGAGTCCCTTTGGACATCAGACACCACGCCTGCCTGTTTATGGCTAAAAAATGGGAGAGGAAGGCCGGGCGCTGTGGCTCACGCCTGTAATCCTAGCTCTTGGGAGGCCGAGGCGGGCGGATTGCTCAAGGTCAGGAGTTCAAAACCAGCCTGAGCAAGAGCGAGACCCCGTCTCTACTATAAATAGAAAGAAACTAATTGGCCAATTGATATATATATAAAAAATTAGCCGGGCATAGTGGCGCATGCCTGTAGTCCCAGCTACTCGGGAGGCTGAGGCAGAAGGATCGCTCGAGCCCAGGAGTTTGAGGTTGCTGTGAGCTAGGCTGACGCCATGGCACTCACTCTAGCCTGGACAACAAAGGGAGACTCTGTCTCAAAAAAAAAAAAAAAAAAAATGGGAGAGGAAATATAATCGTTCACGCGTTCAATCTGACTATTTTGTGAGCCTCTCAGAGAGACCGTTATTCTTAGGTTGTTTGAGTGCCGGGGTTGGTTGATAGACATGCCATGTACTAATATGGAAGTCATTGATTTTGTAGAGACAAATTTGATAGGGTTTTCAAAAAGAAATCAAGAGTTCTGTGTGGGAAATGTCTAGTTTGAGAGATCTATTAGACTTTCATGCTAGATGTGATTCTAATGTCTTAAAATGTATTTTTCCTCCAACACGATTGCTAAGTACAAACCAGTGTGATTCTTATCAAAGAAACAGCTAAAAAACAGTTAGAGGTTCCAACATTGGAGAAAAATACTAGTGCTAGACTAGTTATAGATGGCATATCAGTCTCAAGCAAGGCATCTTCCAAAATGAATTTCAAGAACAATTTTGACAAGACTTAAGGAGTACAAGGGGGCAAGTCTAGTAATTAATATTATCTTCCTGGGTAACCCAAAATTAGACTCCAGGTCTGGGCATATAATCTCCTTCTTGACATACACTATGCACCTGGATGTCTAATAGGTCTTAAAACTTAGCATTTTCAAGGCACAACTCCTAATTTCTGCCTTTCCAGGCCACCACATCTGTTTCTCCCTCAGTTTTCCACATTGAAATAAATAGTAGCACCGTCAATGTAGTTGCTCAGACTAACAGCTCATGAGTCATTTTTAATTCTTCACTATTCCCTACACCCCAGGTGCAGACATCATTTGATTTTATTGGTTCTACTCCCAAAATACATCACAAGTGTGTCCACCTTGGTGTTCACTGAAATCAGTCTAGACCGCGCCACGCTTGTCTCCCTCCCAGGCTACTGCTGTGGCTACTGCTGTGGCTACTGCTGCGGCTACTATCTGGTTTCTCCAGTTCCCATTCTGGAATCCCCCTTCATTCATTCTCTACAGCAGCTGGAGGATCTTTCTAAAGGTCTACGGAGGAGCTCAGCTCACATCCTTGCTTAAAGCCCTCTGACGGCTTCCGATCAGAATAAACTCCCCCCGGCTCAGCCTGACTGTCGAGGTCTGTCACTGTCACCCTTCTGCCTGTCCTCACCTCACGCACACCTGCTGTGATTACTGGGATCACTCTGCTCCGATGCAGTGTGCTTCTTTCTGTCCCTCCCACACACCGGGCCTGTCCTCACATCAAGACTTTTCCACCTGCTCTGTCTGGACTGTCTCTCCCCAGGTCCTTGAATACCTTCATACTCTTTTGATTATTCAGATCTCAAATGAAACCCCTCCTGGGAGTCCTCCATGAGAATCTGTGCACTCTGGCCTGGTACAGAGCGTTCTCCATCCCAGTTAGCTTGTGTTCCTTTCTACATGTCACCGGGCACCGCGGGAAGCTGTGGTTTGCTTCTTGGTCATTATTTTGTCCCAGTGGAATATAAACTCTAGGAGACGTGAGTATTTCCATCTAATTTATAGCCAGTTCTTCAGAGTCTAGGATAATATATACTATTATTTTGCACATAGTTGGCATTCAATAAATATTTTTTGAGTCAATGAACAAATCCTTGTGAATTACAGAGCTGTCAGGATTGGGAAAATCCTGTCTTACCTTACCTGAGAGCTTGTGTTGGTTTTCTCTAGGTATCACACTCGGGTAACTTCTCAGCACTGAGTCCTTGGGTAAGAGAGGTACAGAGACGGGGCAGGTGACAGGCACAGGGACAGAGACATGCAACACTGAACGGCGTGAAGTGGTCCTGGTTTCAAAGCTGGCGGTTCAGATGGAGCTGGAGACGAGGCGTGGCACAGATGACATGAGCAAGCATCCACAGACTCCACAGAACGTCTGAGCTGGGGCAGCACCCAGTATTTTGACAAAGAGCCCTTTAAAATATCACTGAGCTGTAAACTTGAGGGCTGTTTTAGTTTGGTTTTCATTTTGATAAGTTCTTCTAACCCTACTGACCTCATGCCAGGAACAGTGCCCAGTGCACAGCGGTTTTGGTGGATATGTTTGGACTCATGAAACGAAGCAGAGCAGTAAAGCCAGAGTCAGCCGAAGGTCTGCGTCTGGGCAGACATGTGACAAAAAGTATATTTGGTGCTGAAGTCATGCCAAGTAGTGCTCTAGAGTCCAGGCCACTGAAATAATAAATTGATAAGATAAGTGTGATACTCAAACCTAACAGTGTTGTTACAGAAAAAGAAAAGTATATGTGCATGTGTGTGTGTGTGTGTGTGTGTGTGTGTGTGTGTGTGTATCCCCATTAAAACCATAGACTCAAAGTTCTTAAACAAAATATTGGCAAACACACACACACACACACACATATTTATGTATTTAATGACATCATGACCAAGTGGGATTTATTCCTGGAGCAGAAAAAATTTGGTTATGATATTTAAAAATTAATCAATATGTTGGAATCAAGACAAGGATGTTTACTCTCATTACTTTTTTTTCAAAAATTACCCTGGAGGCCCTAGCTAGTGGAATAAAACAAGAAAAAAAAAAACCTAAAAATTAAATAAAGTTTAAACAAAAAGAAGTAAACATTCTCTTTGTGTTTAGATTGCACAATTACTTATGTAGAAAATTGTAAGGAATACTATACCTAGTGAAATTAATCGTTATTTTAGCAAGGTAGCAGGATAAGAAAATGAATATTAAAAAAAAACAAAGAGTAGGTTTCATCAATAAAGCTAAAATATTTGGAACTATTAAATTAAATTCATAAACCTTTGGTAAGTCCAATGAATATATGAGGATAAAAGACCCTGGTTAATAATTTATATTCCAGAGAGGGTACATAACTCCCGATTTGGAAAAGCTTTATTAAAATTGCAATTTTACACTTTATGAATTATTACCAAGAATTTAAATTCCAGTTAAATACATAACCATGCAGTGAAATATGGATTGCAAATATCTACCAAAGAAGAGGTTATAAAATTAAATAGTAAAAACTTGCAGACTTTATTATAGATATGTTAATGTATGTAGGTTGGGTCGCACACATACGTTTGCTAGCTCTTCCACCGAGAGGGCTAGGGGCAGCGACACCCCAGTAGCAATGAGCACACCTAGTGCCCAGGTCTTAGCTTCTAAACACCATTTTCCAATAAAGGGATCCACAGCTCCTTAGAAAAAAGGTTGATTCTAAGGATGGGGTAAGGAAAATACAAAGTAAGCCTGGAGCATCTTGTAGTGACAAAAGTAAGAAAGTGCTAAAAAATAAGAATGATAAATGGAGGAAGGTCAAAAGGTCACAGAAGTCAACCTGAAAAAGGCAGAGCCCCTAAAGGCCAAAGCTGAACATTTTGAACAACAAATTAAATAATAATATTGGATCATTTCAATAAAACAAGTATTTGTGAGTTCACATTAAGAAAAATAAGTAAATGAATGAATGCATTATGAGTGGAATATAAGAGATAAGTCTTCTTTACAAAAGAATTTTTGAAAAGTTGATATCCCCCCTCAAAGAAGGCGCATTTAATTTTCCTAATTTTCCTTTCTTTGAATGTGGCCTAGACTTAATAACTTGCTTCCAAAGAATTGAGTATAGAAAGAACAACAACAACAACAACAAAACAACAGAAACTTTCTGTGGAGAAACCTGAAAGATGTTACCTTAACCAACTAATCGAGATTAACATCACCAGTAATGTCATGTTGACATTGTGTATCTCCTGCTTAAAATGAGATAAGAAAAACACTTCATGTTTGCACAGTTCTTTCCCAAAACCCATACACCTAGTCTAATCATGAGAAAACATCAGACAAACCCAAACTTAAGGAGAGTCTATGAAATACTGCACCAGTATTCCTCAAAGGTTTCAAGGTCATACAATGTAAGAAAAGGATGAGAAACTGTCGTAGACCAGAAAAGAAAAGGAGACACAAAGACTAAAGACAATGCGGTCCCTAGACAGGAACCCAACACAGAAATAGGATAATTGTGAAAAAGTTGGCAGAATCTAAATTAAACCTGTAGTTTAGCCAACAGTGTTATGCCAATGTTCATTTCTTAGTTTTGACAAATGGACCATGGTTATGTTAACATGAGGGGAAGCTGGAAACTCTCTATATCATCTTTGAGAAGTTTCCGTAAATTAAAATTGTTCTACAAGAAACAGTGTAATAAAAACATATAGAAGTAATTCTAAATACCACAGTATCTGTCTTGGCCCATTCCGACTGCTATAACAAAATATCATCAACTGGGTGGATTATAGGTAACAAAAATTTACTTCTCACAGTCTGGAGGCAGGAAGTCCAAGATCAAGGTGCTGGCAGGTGTGGTGTCTGGTAAGGGCCCAATTCCTTGTTCATACATTGCACCTTCCGGCTGTGTCCTTATGTGGTGGAAGTAGTGAACAAGCCCCTCTTAGCCTCTTTGATAAGGACACTAACCCCATTCAAGTGTGATCCCATTCACTAATCCCATTAAGGTGCCAGCCTTGTGACTTAATTACCTCCCAAAAGCCTCACCTCCTAACACCGTCACCTTGGAATTGGGATCTCAACCTATGAATTTTGGAGGGACACAAACATTCATTCCTAGTAGTAATATGTACCTCAGAAGAGACACAAACCTACAGTGTCTTATAAGGTAAATTCCATCAAATATCCAAGGAACTGGTCATTGTTATGTTATGTAAAATATTCCGTGGCATAGGGAATGGTGGGCTAAATTCCCGACTTACTGTACCAAACTGGTGTAATTTTAAAACCAAGAGAGAAAAAAGATGGCAAGAAAGAAAGAGAAGGAAGGACTTCAAATAAGTTTCAGTATCTAGTAATCTGAATAAGCAGGAAAAAGAAACATATGATTATCAAAAGAGTTACTGGAAAAACACTCTGATGAAATCCAGCATCTCTTCCTGGTAAGCGCGTTAGCTGGAAACAGAAGGGAATTTTCTTAACCCGATGAAATGACCCTCCAGTGAACCACAGCCGGCACCGTATGAGGGCTGCATCCCGGGAGACGTCCCCACTAAGGCAGAGACCAGAAAGGATGCTCACTATCGCAGAAACTACTCAGAATTGTTCTAGAAGTTTTAAACCATAAAAGATAAGAAAATGTTTAAAAGCACCGAGAAGTACAACATTTCTCAAAGTGTGGTCCCTGCACCCTCAGGGTTAGCTAGATAGTAGCACAGATTATGAGGCCCTACCCTATGCCCCTGAATCAGAAACTCCGAGAGTGGGAAACAGCATTCTGCGTGCACAACCCCTCGTGCAATCAGTACTGTTGGTGTCCTCCTCCCCAGGTCTCCTGGGGGCCAGGGCCTTCCAACCCCCACCTGCTGTGAGTGTTGGACTCCAACAGTTGGCAGCGGCTGCTTTCTCCTGAGCACTGCCCATAGACGAAGGAAGTCAGCTTGGTCGGGAATGCCCGAGAGATTCAGCCCTCCATCCGGGAGAGCCTGCAGCTAATGACTGACGGATACAGAGCATGAAAGGTGGCCCTCCTGCTTCAGGTAGGCGTAACTGTGATGCTAGTCACAATCCAGAAGGTCCTTCTGGGCCATGGCTGAGGCCACTTCTGCCCAGCTTTCCCCTGCCCAGCCCTGCTGTCTCACTGTCCTACAGGTTTCACCTGGGAGCTCACTTCCCCTGAATCCGCTGGCCCAGGAATTCAGTCTCAGGGCTGGCTTCTAGAAAATCCAACCACACATAGAAAATAAAAGTCTTAATTTTTAAATATCTAATTTTCCACTTAGAATTTTCAGAATAATTAATTGTGAGATTATTGTAATAATTCATACTTATATTGCACTTATTGTATGCTGGTTTCCTAATATGTATTAAGTCAGTTAATGTGCACAACTTCAATGTAAACATATTATTATTACCTCAGTTTTACAGATGAGGCAGCCAGGACACAGAGAAGTTTAGCAATTTACACAATGCCATATAGCTAATGTTCCTTATAAATAGGATAAATGATAAAGTGCAAATATAATTTAAGAGTTTGCAAATAAGGAAACTGAAAACTGCTAGAAATTTAAAATGTAATAATTAATATTTTAATGAAAATAAAAGGTTGCCAAAGCATGGGCTCAGTTTTGCATACCTTTATTTATTTTTATAGATAACTGGCAGAAAAGGCAACACTCACCAAATACAGGTATCCAATCTTTCAATTCTTGTTTTCTAAATTCAGACACTGAAGAGATTCAACCAATATTTTGGATTACCCTATTCTAGATGAATTCTCTCTACTTGCTATTCAAAACTCAGGATCAAAGAGGCTTGGAGAACACAGTTTTCTGCACCATCTGAACTTGCTATTAGAGTTCTCACTCTCCAACTGTAGAGCACAATAGATTGGATTTAGAAGAAAATTTGTATTCCATCACGTCTGCTCTGTCTTCACTATATTAGATAAGGCCCTTAGAGTAGCTTCGGCCATGGCAATGTGAGCAGAAGAGACCCTGGACAGCCACTGCCGGGCTGGGAATCCTTCAGTCTCACCCGTGCTGTGAGGTTTTGCCCAGGGAAAAACACATTGCCTTTGGTGCAGCCCCAAGACGACAGGACCTTCATCACCCTGGCTCTCCAGGCAGCCACCCAGAGAGGAGCCCAGGCCACCTTCAAAGGACATTGACATGAATAAGAAGCAAAAGCATTGCTCTGTGTAACCACAGAGATTTTGCAGTTAGTGTATTGCCATAATGTAGCCTAACCTATCTTGACTAATACAATAATCTCAAATAAAATCTCAAATAAGAGGGAAACAGTAAAAGAGGTAAACTGTTGAAAAATAGTCTTTATAGTTAGAGAAAAATATAGTCTTCTTTCATATAATGCAAAAATCAAATCCTAATGTAATTACAATCGTCTCTCAGTGTCTGTAGGGGATTGGTTCCAAGACCCTGCAGATACCCAAATCCAAAGTTCTTGATAAGATGGCATAGGATTTGCGAATAACTCATGCACATTCTCCCATTTTCTTTAAATCATCTCTAAACTACTTATAATACCTGTGTTATGTAAATAGTTAAGTGTTATGTAAATAGTTACACCACATTTTTATTTTTTATTATATTGTTATTTTTTAATTTTAAAAAATTTTCAAATATTTCTGATCTCTGGTTTACTGAATCTCCAAATTTGGAACCCATGGATATGGAGGCTTGACTGTATATAAAAAAATATTGAAAGAAAATACAGACGCCTATTTTAAGTAATACTTTGGTAAAGCAAACATTTTGATGCAAAGTACAAAGTACAGAGATTAAAGGAAAAGAATGACAAGCATTACTACACAAAAATGTAAAATTTTCTTATGAAGAAGGACACATTAAAGATTTAGAAAACAATTTTTCAGTTGCAAAAACACCTGTGTGCATGAGCACACACACATACACACACAATGATGCATATCCAAAGTATCTTCAAAGAAATTCTAGATATCAAAAATGAGTAAACACCTAGTAAATTTAAACATTTAAAATAATAATGGATAAAGGATATAAATAGACATATCACAGACAACAAAATCCAAATGGGTTATAGGGATATTTAGAGAAGCCCATCTTTCTTATAATGACAATAAAATTTAATACAATATTATTTTCATTCTTTAAACTGGTAAAAATTTTCAAAGAATAGTAATATATAAAGAGAGAATGTAAAAATCAGACCTTGTCATGAAGTGTTGCTACATGCAGAAAAGGCTTTTTGAGAACATTTTAATTGTACCTATCAATTAAAAAACTATTTTGACTCATCAATTCCATCTCTAGGAACCTCTGCCAAAGAAATATTTACTCATATGCATGAATATTTTAATAGTGTTCTTTGTAACATTATTTATAATAGTCCCCCAATTAGAAATATAATGTCATCCAAAAGGAATAATAAATGATATAGCATTCATATTAAATAATACTAGGTAGGTAATTTAAAGATAAATGAATAAGACATGTTTACTGACATGGAAGAATGTCTCAGATATAATAAAGATGAAACATGCGAGTTGTAGGTAATGAGCATAGAACAATTCCTTTTCCATAAAAAGAATACATGTATTAGTTATCATTTGTTACCTCTAAGAATACAATGATGCTATCTAAATACTATGTTCTATTTATTCTTGAATTTATTAAAATAAGACTGTGTCAGTTAAAATATCAAATAAAAATGTGTATGTAGAGCAATTGAATGCATTGAAAATAATCGAATCAATTGAATGGGTATATATCCTTTCTTACTTTTGCCAAACTCTAGTCATTATCACTTCTCAATTTTGCAATATTTTTTCACAATAATATTTACATAGTAATTTTCTTTAAATTGACTCACTTTGATTCTCAAATAAATTTATTTGTATAAGTTTATGACATTGTACAAATGAAAGACAACTACTATGCTACATGCAAAAAAGTCATTCAATTTAAAAGAAAATTGTGCAACTATTGCAATACATTATATAAAGCAAGCATAATAAATCTAAACATTTTTAAATGAATGCCTGAAAGTTTGTCAATGAGAAGGAGGGAGAGGTTTGCGACCAGCCAGATAAAGTATATATGCAGCTGTACACTTGTGGACCCCGTGTCAATAAGATAATTTAATTTCTTTAGTTTTAGCTGATCGGCACCAAGTTATCTTATTTACCCTGGTTAGAAAGGGTCAAATATCTTCTCTGACACTGTTAAATACTGAGGTTTAATTGTTATTCTAAAAGAATTGAGTTGTCTAATAAACTTTTACTTCAGGGAGACTTCTGCAACAATCTGCAGAATCAGGTCTACTACTGAGCGTGTCTGTTTACCTGTTTGCATGGCAATATCCCGAAAGGGTGGAAAGTGCATCGCCTAGTCTAAGACTCATTGGCTGTTGTCACCTGACTTGGGGAAATACCCACAAATACCATGTATTAAGTCTCCACTGTCTTTTCATGGTGTTCCAAATAGTTTCCAGATACCTTATATGAGTTTATAACCAAGTTGATCAGCAATAGTGTTTTAAATATTTGACTGAATGGGTGAATTTCATCAGAGGACTCACTCTCAGGGTCTAAGTACATTTATCTGGTGAACAATTATAACAATTACTCGCTCCAGAGAATCTTTTAAACAGTCTGCACACATTATCTCATTTAGTTCCCATTATTACTCTAAATGACTGGGGTTCCCATGACACAGTAAAGAATTTGAGGTTCAAGGAAGTGAAATGCCCTGCCTAGGGTCACATAGGTAGGAAGCTGTTTGAACCTCAGAATGCTGAATTCCAGACCTGTCCTCTTAACTTCTGCATTGGAATTAGAGGCTGCAGCTAAACCCTGGAGTCCTCAGAACAACCAGTCTCCTGTCCCCACTAAGGGGCCTATACTTGGGGATGGGACCGGGCTCAGGCACCAGGCCCTGTGACAAGTGCAGAGGAAGGGACCCCTGGCACTGGTTCAGGTACCTGTAAGGCCACGGGTGTGTGTCTTTGCGTGTGTACATGTGCACCCACAGGCACGTGCTAGTTAAATGTCCCCATCAGAAGCCCGGTGGCAGGAAAGCTACCTGTGAGGCCGCTGCCTGCCGCTCCCCAATCCTGCACTTCCTCACCCTCCACCCTTCCTTGCAGCCCCAGCTCCGCCCCGCCTCTCACATCACATTTGTAATGAAAGTCCTCCTGGGATTGCCATGGCAAACACATCGCACTTTTCAAATGCTCACCTAGATTGACAACGAAGCACTCTGATGTCCAGACTTCCGGGCAGATGGATTATTTAGGTTTGTTTCACAAGTTTATGATGGACTTTTATGCATTTATACTGCAATGGCCTCTTCGACCTTCGCTGGAATCACCCATCCCAGTGGGCGATTCACGTGCTCCAACTCCCCTGTGTGGGTTTGAATTACTCTCTCGCACCCTGTGCCTCCCCGCAGGACCCCAGATTCTGCCCACCGTTGCAGGTTCTAACGCCAGAGATCCAGTCGAGGAAGGACTCGGGGGAAGGTGGGTTGACACGTGTGACCTTGCTTCCTCCCTGCTGTGCCACCAGCCACCAGAGCGCCCCAGCCCCAGCCCAGACTCCAAGCTGAGAAGGAGCTTCCTGCTCTGATCTGCTGTTTAATGGTGCCATGTGGTCTTTAAAAGGCTTTTTTCTCTTTCTTTCTTTCTTTTTTTTTTGAGCAGTCAAGATGAAATTGGCTTATGGTCAGCAACTCGTTTTCTTTTCCCTCCTCTGAGGTAGAATAGCCAAAAAGGATTTTGTTTTGTTCCATTTTGCCTGCAAAGCTATGGGTAGCCAAATAGGACTACAAATTATCTACATTGTTTTTATGAAGAAAAATATATTTATTTTCCTAGCACTTGGAAACGTCGCTTGCTAGGGCCAGGAAGCTGATGTCCCCCAATTTCTGTCCCCTCTTGCCCTAATTGGAGAGATCTGAGCACACCAGAGGATGTTTGTGGCTAAATTGGGGTATTATGAGAATAGTTCACAAAGCAAGTGGAAAGCTATATATAAAAATGATATTTACTTCTCATTTTAAATGAAGCCTAAGACAAAAGGCATATAGGTAAACACAGCTGCAACATTTTTAGGCATATAATCAAATGCAAAAATAATATTGGAAAACTATGCTAATTATTGTAATTAAATTGTGAACAGTATTGATAGAAAAAAATATCTTTAAAACATATAAAATCAAAATGGAGTTTATCACATTATGGGAGTTGGCCGTACTATACACCACGTGCCTAGACGGGTGAACCGTTTCGCCAACTCACGGCCACTCCCCAGCGGTGGAGCAGGAAGGGGTGGGCTGAGGGCCACAGAGAAGGACTCCACCCCCAGCCACATCTTGGCCCCCGTTTCCAGTTTTGGGGAAGTAAGTTTGGCTGACCCAGCTCCCTAAAGTTGGTAGAGAAGATGGAAAGAGCCTAGACTTGGGAGTCAAGTTGGTCTGGGTGTGAAGCCTGGCCCACTGCCCCTCACCAGTGAGAGTCTGGTCTCCACGTCCCTGTCCACAGGAGGGGACAAGGGTCTTGAGATCTTTGGAAACCCGAATTCCTATTTGACAAAAGCGTTGTCTTGTGCAAAAGGAAACGGACGTGCCCAAAACATTGTTTTTCCTACGTTGTTATTCTATGGGCATGAAGTTCTCCTTTTCTTTGCTCCTAAGTGCCTGGGAATTGGAGGAATAGTTGGGCAAACCTGACTCAGCCTAAAGCCCTCCCCGAAATCTGGAAGACTGTCCTTGTCTGTCCTTGTCCTCCTGGGTTCCTGTGTTCATGAGACACTGTCCCCCCGAGAGAGGTTCTAAACCAGTGTCTGACTCTTGCTCTGTCTGCCACACTCCCCGGCAGTGTCCTTCCGGGTGTGGAGGGACACTGGCCACCCACGCAGAGGTTGGCCGGAGCCATTTCTCCTGGTGACTTTGCATCCTCCCAGGAAAAATGCTTCTTCAAGTTTTCCAGTCAACTCCGCTCACTGCAAAGGTTGCTGGAGGAGACACTCTGGAGTCTTCCCCGTCTGGTGCTTCGCGGCAGTGTTTGTGCAGGCTCTGGGCTCCCTGCCGAGCCGCTTCCATCCTGAGCCGTGTGTCTCCTGTGCACGTTCTCACTCCACACATTAACCCCCTTTTCAGCTTTCACTGGAGTCTTATCTCGCACTTGATGAGCAATTTTTTCACTGGCTGGATCAGTGACAACAGTTTCTCAAATGTCTTTTTCTCATTTCTGTAGGGAGAAATTGGTGAACTTGTTCATTCCTCAGATCTGAGCCGCCGCGGAATGCATTTCTCTCTTTCATTTACACTTTTACTTGCTGGCGAAGAACCCCGAGAGCCTTCGCCTGCATCGCTTTTTCTTCATTTTCATCATCTGCACTAGCAGTTGGCCTTTTCTTTTTCAGGGGAAACGGACAATCATTGCATAAAGAAACTAAATTTTTAGTAAGTGAATACAGATCGTTGCACATAGAGACCATCCGAGCCAGGCAGGAGCGAAGCCTGCCGGCCGATCGGGTTGCCTCAAACTCGGAGCCGCGCTGGAGGGAGCAGACAGATACTCACCTGAGCACGGTGTCACAGTGTCTGGCAAGGGTCAGGTGAGGGTGGCGGACCCGGATGGACCCATTCAACTCCAAACCTCAAGCTCCCCCGTAACACGCTTCAACTCACATACGCAGAGCAGCCTCAGATGACTCACCTGCACAATGCGAATCAGTAATAAGGACATCTCACAGCACTGTGAGGGCAAATGAAGTACCATTTGAGAAAAATGTATGAAACTCTGTGCCTGTCCTTCTGCAGAAATTCCATTTTAGAATGCCCGACCCACTCACCATGCCACCTGCCTAGGTGAATTCCAGGTTTAAGGGCTAGAACTGAATCTGTGTGGTGAAAATCTAATGGGAAGGGGGTGTGCAAAGATGTGCAAACCTTTATAAAATAAATGTTTTGTCACCCATTTATATGGGTATATAGATAGAATAGAATAGAATAGAATAGATGTAATAGATATAATATATTATATCTATATATTATAGACATAATATATCTATATATTATAGACATTATATAGATATAATATATTATATCTATCTATAATATATAGATATAAAAGATATATAGATATAATAGAATAAAATGTTAAGCTTGCACATTGTTGGTAGAAATGCAAAATGGCTCATGTTCTGTGAAAAGCAGTATGGTGGTTCCCCAAAACCTTAAACATAGAATGACCATATGATCCAGCAATTCCTCTTCTGGGTATGTACCCAACAGAATGTCCCCAACAGAAAGTGGGGACATGAGAAGACCTTTGTGCACCGATATTCATAGCAGCACTGCCCACAACAGCCAAAGATGGTAACAACCCAAGTGCCCATCAACAGACAAATGAATAAAGAAGAGGTGATATGTACACACAAAGGGATATAGTATCAGCCTTAAGAAAGAATGAAATTTTGATGCTTGCTACAACACAGATAAACCTGGAAGACATTACAGAAAGTAAAACAGGCTACACACAAAAGGATACATATTGTGTGATTCCACTTGAGTGAGGTACATAGAATAGTCAGATTTACAAAGACAGAAAGTAGGATTGAGGTTGCCAGGGGCAGAGGGGAGGGGAATGGGGAGGGATTGTTTAATGGGTAGAGAATTTCATTTTGGAAGATGAAAAATCCTAGATAGGGGTGGTGGTGGTGGTGGTGGTGGTTATAATAGCACAACAAAAATGACAATGAACTGTACACTTAAAATGATTACGATGGCAAGTTTTTTGTATATTTTACCACAATAAAAAAAATAAAATATTAAATGTACCTGCAACAAACAAATCAATGCTAATGTCATGCTGAGCATCTTAGATAAGAAAAAATGTGTTTTACAAATTAATTTTCTTTTATCATCTTTTTTCTCCAGTCTTTTTTTTGCAGTATCATTAAGGTAGCTGCTATTCATATGGCTTCGCTGTGGACCATGGACAGGCCAGAGAACATTTATTTTGCCTTTATCTGGGCCTTCACCAAAATGATCAATGAATTTCTGGTCTGACGTCCAAGAATGTTTCTCCTTTTGCCTCCTGGGTCGTGCCATGGTTTCCAACAAGCAAAATTTCATGGACTTGTGAGATAGGAAAAGGTTTGTTAGTATTTTTCACCATTTTCCTAGACTTTACTACCTTTCTCCACATAAACTCACATTGGAGCCCCGGCCGCCAGCTTCCTGTGGGTTCCCAGCTCCTGGCCAGCCAGCCGTTTGGTGGCAGGTCTCGGCTGCCTTCACTGCTACTTCCTCCTTCCTCTCTCTCAAGACCTCATGGCAAAAGTCACCTTTTTTTCTGTCACCAATTCTACTTCTCTTATCTATGGATGCTCCCACTTCCATCTTTTTGGCGAGCGCCCCAACAGAAATGATCTGTAGCTCTGATAACCAGGAGCCCAAACATTCCAGCTGAGTTCAGGCTCTTTTTCTCATTAAGGAAATGGATGGTAAGGGACAGCGAATTGTCATGACAGCAGGTGTCCCACGAATGTGTGTCGATTGAGGTTCAAACTGTTTTAAGGAAAAAAGACAAGGCATCATTCTGAGGTTTAACTGAAGAGGCCTTGTCCCTAAGCTCCACCGAAACACGAGGAGTAGTGTAGCCCAGGGCTTAAAAGCATTGCCTTTGGATTCAGCTGCAGCTGGAATGGAACCCAACCTTAAGCATGATCTTGGGAACATTACCCAAGGATACTACAATTTAGAGTCTTCTTCCTGGGGACAATACCGGTAAAGTGAAAGCAGACTTGCAAAGTGGTAGGTATGTATTTTTTCATTTTGCACATAGTAATTATTACACTCATGATAATAAAATGGAAAATTGTATTTCTCTATGTTTTATTTTATTACCAGATATATAGTTTACCCTGCATTTTGCTCCTTTATAAAGAATATTGGCAAACCATAGAAAAATACATTACCACTAGTCGAGATTGGTTGCTTGTGGAGCTAAAGATATAGTATGCAATTGGTGTTCCCTGAGCCCTCATGCTAAAGAGTTCAGAGTTGACTGAGGCAGGTGCCTAAGATTATGCAAAGAGTCTGCACCCCAGGTTTCTATCACCTCTGGGGGCCACCGTATTCCCTGCTACAGTCTTTACTTGCAAATCAATGAGTATGAATGGATGTATGTTTATGGCCACTATGTCGTAGCAAATGGGTCCTTTGAACAACAAATCTCAGCGAGTAGCTCCAGACCCTCTCAGCGGGCATCCGCGGCCCCATGAGCAATGTGAATGCGAGTAGTGGGGAGAGCAGTAGTTTTCCCCTCTTTCACCCCTTTAATAATAAGTATCTCTAACGAAGTAGGCTCTCATTGCTCAATTCTTGCAAGATCAATTCTGGGCTGAAGTGCAGGGTACGGAAAATAATACGAGGCCTGATTCTCTTTGCAGAAAGCTAGGAGCTTTGCCTTGGAGCCGGAGATTTTAAAAGATTTGTCCTCAACTGTACCCATAGTGAATGTGTGGACCGAGTTGGGAGCACGAGTGTTTTCCCATCAATCAGGCCCTTTTTATCAGTTCAGTGGCATCTGCAGATCCGGCCCCACGGTATAAATAATCCGAGTTCAATGAATGTCTAAGCAGCGTGTGGAGCAGCTTGAACTGGGTTGTGTGCAATAAGAAAAGATGGTGTTTTTTTTTTTTTCTCCATTTGCTGCCTTCAAACCTGCTTTGAAGCAACACCCTTCCTGTTCACTTTTACAGGTACCTCCTGCTCCCATGACCGGCTGCACGAGGGGCAGAGAAAGGGGGAGGGAGGACTTCAGAAAATGCACGGAAGACTTACTGGATTCGATTTGTTGTGATACGATGACTGGAGGCCCATCTTATGATTGACGTTTAAGTGCTGGGGTTTTCCTTGGGGGTAGGTACGTGAGTTTTTCAGAAGTCGTGTGCCATGTGAGCACTGCAGGCTCCCTAGACCCAAGTGGGGTGACCGCCCCTCCCCTCCATCGCCTGCCTGGCCCCATCGCAGCTCCTGCACCCAGCAGGCTGGCCCGGGCCACACAGTGCTGGCCGCTGTCGCTCTGGGTCTCTTTGAAGCAGCTGGAACTTAGCGACTTCCGCCAGCATCCGCTAGCCCAGGGGAAACCCCATGTCACTGCCAAGGCCACCATGTGTTGCCTCTTCCCCGTCCACCAGCTTCTCCCTCCTCCTTCCTCGGACTAGCTGGAGTGGAGAGTGAGGCTGCTGTGTCAGGTGAGCCCTGTGTCTTCAGTCCAACAAGGGTAAATCTAGTACCTTCCTTTGGATGTGGGAGATGAACGATTGCTTCTTCTCTCTTTGAGCACTGGACAATGATATCTAGACTAGTAAAATCCAGTTTAATATATTAGTTAAAAAAATCGGAATAGTCTTTCCGTGAATGTGTGGTGAAGGGACAATTGAATAAATGAAGATATTTTCGTGGAAGAAAAAACTTCCTGTGCATGTACTTGGTTCCAAACTATATCAAAAGCTTGTTAATGGCATAAAAAGCACTGCATCATATAATTCTTTTTGTCAGATAAATGCACATTGACAGTGATTCAAACTCTATCAAATTGTTTATATATTCCAATAATATATATCTTGCCTTTCCACTTTTATTTGGTCATTGTCGATATTCTGAAAATATGTGTCAATAGTGGGATAAAATTATTGTACTGAGAGTTAAAATAAGTAACATGAGCAGGAGGATAAAGTAGCCTGTAAACACAGGTTTAGAGTACTTGGAGAAGGTGGGAGGAGAAAAGATCACTAACATTTATTGATCACCTAACATGGTCATAGCTATATGACATCTTCCTTATCCCTTGCAAGACAGCAAGGTGGCTAAATCATGGTTGCAAAATCCTGGGCTGTAAGAAATTAAATATATGTGACTATGAGCACATGGCTAGTAAATGACAGATGGGTTCAAACTCAAATATGTTTCAAAAGCCCCTTTCGTTCCGTCTCGGTGCTTGCGTGGTGAGAGCTCGTGCTTTTGCATGCTCTGGTGTTAAATTGCTCCTTTGGATTTGTTGCTCACTAAACTACTTTTCTGAGAAGAATACACAAAATGAATATTTTCCCACTTAACTGTGAGTTCCATGAGAACAAGAAGCACACCTTTCATAGGTCTCTGACCCCTGTGTTTAGTGCAGTGCCTACTACTCAGCACAGAGTGAGTGCTCTATGCAGTTAAATAAATTAATAAACAGTATGTGCTGAGGCTCAGTGATACCCAAGAAAGAGCAGGAAATATACAAGTGAAAACCTTGAGTTTGATCATCTAAAGACAAGTCTTAGGAAATGCCCATATTTTTAAATTTAAAAAACCTGAAATTTGACACCTTTATTCCTTTGTGAAATATATTGGTGCAAAAAGGAGAGAGAGAGAAAGGGAGAGCATTTCATTTGAGAATAGTTTCCCTTTATAAAACAGGGATGAGCAGATTGCGGCAGCTGAATGGAACATCCTGGCAGACTGCATTAGGAGAATGATAACGTGAGAATCAATGTTTAAAACATTCCCTTAAAAATCAACTCTCAGAATTAAAAAAAATACAATCTCTGAGAAATGCCTGAAATATTTGGAAGGTAGGAACAGGAATCAATAATTGCCTTCATCTTATTCAAATCTCTCATTCCCTGATTGTTACTGGCCTGGTTCACAACGATTTCTAGAAAAAGTTAATTAACCTTAAATATCAGAGGGACAGGCTCTCTTGAAACTTTTTAAAAAATTTTTCTGGAAATCCTATCATTTTGTAATATTAGTCTGGATACCGGCAAGCACACTCAAAAGATGATGTGATTCTGTGCCTGAAACAGTAGAATAGAAAGGTAGGGTCACTTTACCAAGGAGGGACAACAATTCCAGCCTCTTTTTCCACCCCTGCTTTTGTTGTGCAAAAAGGAATCTTTTCTACTCCCCAACAAAACAATGCTGGGGTCTGTTCAGGGGTTTGTGGGCATGCTGATTTTGATACAGAAATAAATATTCTTACACTTGGGATTGCACGGGGCAGGGGGCTGTATTTCTTACAGCCCAGTGCAAAATCTTTTTAAGATCAGACTTAGTAGGAATTCTATCATCCCTGCTCTTCTCCTGTTTCTCAAATTGCTTTGGACTCGATATCACCCCCATCAACAGGCAGGGTTTTATAAGCAGAAACTCTAACTGCCTGTCGACATGCCTCCAAGCTGGCTTCCTCTCTCAGTTGCCCTGCTTAGATAGAAATTTCAGATAGAACCTTTGAAATTCTGCATTTAGGTTTCCATTCTAGAATGCTGAGCTGGCCCACTTCAAATCCATCCCTCAGTCAGCAATACTCCCACCTGGCTTGTGACCCGGGTTGAAAAGGAACTGCCCTCACTCACCCACACAAGCATCTGCTTCTATGCCTTGCTCCTGAGAGGGCTTTGAGGCTGGTTTTTAATACAATAATGATGGTAATGATGTTGATAATAGTAATAATAATATTAATAGGTACAGGGTATTGTGAACTAAAATAAAATCTTAAAGCTCACCCCGCACCAGCTGATTGAATGGAACCCCTCTTGGCCAAAGGAATATCCTAAAACTAAATTGCCTGCCATGAAGAGGGAAGTCAGACAGGCCTCATCATGCCCCCTCTTTTCTGGGGAACATCCTTTATAACCCCTTAACAGGCCTAAGAGTATGCAAGACAAACCTGCAGGTCCTTAAGTTACACCACAAATCTACTTCTGGTGGCTTGTCTCTGATAAACAGCTCCTATGTTAAAACATTGCAAGCCTTTAGACAAAACTTCATGTCTTTAACCAATGACAAGTCAAAGAAACTTTGAACCCACCTATAACCTGTAAGCCCCCACTTTGAGGTGTCCCACCTTTTCGGGCCAAACCAATGTGTGCCTCCCACATATTGATCTATGACTTTGCCTGTAACCCCTGTTTCCCTGAAATGTATAAAACCAAACTGTAACCCAGCCACATTGAGCCCACTTGCTCAAGGCTTCTTGGGCACGGCTCCGGGTCATGGTCCTCAAATTCGGCTCAGAGTAAATCTCTTTACAATTATTTTACAGAGTTTGGCTTTTTTTTCCATTGCCACTACATTGCAGATCAAAGTGGTTGTAGCAATAAGAACATTCATCACGCACATAACAAGACATCCAGAGAGAAGAGTTCCAGGGTTGACCCGCTCTCCTGCCCAGCCATATCTCCGAGAACTCATGTTCTTTCCTCCTTTCTGCTCTGCGTCTTTGGTGTGCTGATTTGTGTCCTGGAGAGCATTTCCTTTGTGATCACAGGACAGCTGCAGCTGCACACATCCTTATACAACACACAGAGGCAGGAGAGGCAAGGTCTTTCCTTGGCCTCCATTTTTTTAAATGAAGGAAACGTCCCCCCAGCCCCCTGCTGGCATGCCTTCAGTGTCCTTGGCCAGTGTGGCCAGCGCCTGTGCACGACTCAGCCAAGCAGCGGCAAGGAGACAATGCTCCTTAGGATGGACTTGGTGGAATCATGACACACCCCACGAAACTAGGCCACTTTCTTGGAGCACAGGCTAAAGGAGGATGTCAACAAACACAGCAGCCTCTGCAAGAAATAAGGAAGGGCCAGGGAGTGGACCCAGATGCTACAGGTCTGCCGTCATAGAATTAAGCTTCATTTCCATTTTGTGATGAAGCCTAAAGCCCTTGAACAGAAATTAACCCCTTAAGAGTGGCGCCTCATTGGGTGAATGAGCAAATGTTTTTCAGTATGTATGGAATGCAAGGCGCTCTGCAAGTCAGGGGGGAAAATAGGATCAACTATAAATTATATTGAACATGTTTCAATTCACTCATTTCTTCATTCGTTTGCTCAATGAATATCTATTTACCTGGTAAATAGTCTCCTTATTACTATTGTTAAATGATGAGATATTTCCTGCCCTACAGGGTCTTATCATCCAGTTAGGTAAACAAGACATTAATATCCTTGTTTAAAAGAGTGTTTAAAAATGGTTTACATAGTTAAGTATCATGGCATGCTATGGTTGGCTCATACAGGCTTAAGAGAGATAACTGTATGCATTTCTTTCCAAATGCATGGGAGCTTGAATTGGTAGCTTGAAATCAGTTATAATAGGAAGAGTTACATCATCAAAATTGGGAAATGATACAAATCAGAACACACACACACACACACACACACACACACACACAGAGACCACATCGGCTATTGCTAAACATTAACCAGCACACCATTGGCTATCTGGCAACAAAAATTAAAGGAAAAATCATGCCCTGTAATACTCAAATGAGAAACAGAAACTATAGGAATAAGAAAAAAGCCCAGCATCGGGTGTCGGGCAGGTGGGCGGTAGGAGGGGATGGGTATATACACACCTAATGGGTGCAATGCTCACCATTTGGGGGATGGACACACTTGGAGCTCTGACTCAGGTGGGGCAAAGACAATATATGTAACCTAAATATTTGTACCTCTAAAATATGCTGAAATAAAAAATTAAAAATTAAAAAAACAGTACAGCTACCTTTGACCCCAATGCACAATAGGTGGGCAGGAAAAGTTTGTTAGAGGGGCCAATTTAGGAACCAAGGGGACATGAGCTACCGAAAGAATCTTTGGGGAGAAGAGGTGAGGATTGAGCTGGGCCTCACAGAATGGGTGGGATTTGAACAGTCAGAGAAGTGGGGGCAGGCTGCCCAGGGAGAAGAGCATGGGTACAAATCTCGAGGCAGAGAAGGGTCTTATGAGAACAGCTACTGGCAGGAGTGCAGCGTGTGCCTGCAGAGTGAGGTCGCAGCTGGGTGCTCCCCACAAGGGCAGGGGTGTGCGAGTCGCGATGCTAAAGCTTGGAGAGGCCGCGACGGACAAGACATTTCTGTAGAGGCAGTTTATTCAAGGCCCCTGTTCCAAGTTTGAAAGTTTGGGCCATCCCAGTTGGTCTCTTTGTTGTGCTGGTCACTAAGTAGCATGGCATCATTTTTCACGGAAGGTGTGTTGTAGCTCTGCATTTTAGCTTATGGATGTGTTGGTTACTTAGCCCGTTGTTACCTGGTTCTAGTACTGAGATATGGGATTGGCAATTTACCTAAGCCTGGGATCCTGGACAAGAGAAAGAGTAGAGAAATCACCTCATGCTTTTGTGTCCTGGGAAAGGCTTTTTGCAAAGAAACGCCCTTCCCCATGTGACTTAGAAAAGACACCCGATGCCTGTTTGTCTGCCTGTGACAAGGCCAGACATAGACGCACCAAATTCCCACTCATTGTCTCATAAATAACCGACTGCACTGGTTGTACCCATTGAGCAATCTGGACAAAGTACCTGCTCACTTGCCTTCACGGGAAATAGCCAAGCTTCTCTTTGCACCACGGGATCCTGAATTTGGCCCACCCTTCAGCACTGGAACCAGAGCAATCCGGCCTTAACAGCCCTCGGAGAACTGGCTGGCCTTGGGCAACGCGTCCACTGTCCCCTCCCGCCACCCGTGCCTGCCTGGCCCTGCTGAGCTCGCTCAGCGTCAGCGTCTTCCCCCATCAGAGGCAGGCCGGAGCAAAGGAAAAACTCAGGTAAACAAAGAAGTCTAGAAAGTGTTTAGATGTGACTTCTGAAGGACCTTACTTTTCTGACTGACTTGGACACCTGTAAGAAACATGGGCTGAGAATCTTTGAGAACTGGCTCATTAATTTGACATTCTTCCACAGCAAATAGAAACAACAACAAAAAAAATTAGCATCATTATCAGATAATGAATATATTTGTATAGCAAGAAAAAGTGTGCACTGGCTCCACAGGTACAATATAGTCTATAATTTTAGAATCATCAGTTGGGACCTCACTACGTATAAAAGAATGATATCAGAAACAGTACTAGAGTGGGTGGGCCGAAATTTACCTTTTAGAACTGTATTGATTAAAAGGCTTATAAGAGCTTGTGATATTTTAATAGGCAGCTTTGCAGCACGTTAAAATACTCATGTAAGTAAAAATGATGTACATTTGGCAAAACTACTCTGCTCAAACTATGAATATTAACCTGGTTGCTTCTACTAGAATATAGTTTCTTAGATCAGTTTAAGTAACTTCATTTCTTTGAAATTAATAACACAAAGGAAAGGAAGAAATAGACAGAAAACTAGGTAGGAGATCTGAGACTGTAGGGCCTTCTCCCTCCTTCCCTCTATCACTTTTATTTATAATTTGCTTGAACTTTTTAATTAACAGAGACTGTCTTACCTCTAAATCCCCACCTACATGGTGATATTTGATTAGATATTGAAATAATTAAACTGTGTCCATGACTCATCATGGACAGTGATAGGAGCCGGTCGGTCCCCAGGCAGGCTCCCCGTCCGTCTCTGCCAGCCACACTGTGGTTGCCGTTTCACGTGGCTAAGTATTAAACACCCATTGTTTTCACTGTAGTTTTCCTACACTCAGAGAACTCAGAGAAAAGAGCCAACTTCTTCACAGTCACCTAGCTCAATACCAAGGGAGTGTAGAATACATTTCAAATCAGCCATTCCTCCTGTCCACTTTTCTAGCCACTAAAGTTGCATGTTTTACATTCAGCTGGGTTACCAAGAGTAGTATGACATATTCTTCGGTGGCTAATAAAGAAAATAAATTAAATAATATGTCTTTTATATCAATAAAACCTAAGTCCTAAAGTATCAATAAGGTAGGGTGCCAGGGTTAGCAAATGAAAATACAGAGCAAATAAAAAAATACAAATAAAAACACCCAGTTGAATTTGAATTATTTCCAATTATCTATGTCTATGTGCACTGAGATAAAAGAAAAATATTGTGGAAACAATGAATGCTAAAACATTATTTGTTGTTAATCTGAGATGAATTATGTTTCTAAATTTTATACTCTATCTTTATTCCATATGACTTGGCTCTCCTTAATAGTGCCTTGCTTTATGGGACTTCCTCACACAATCCCCTGGAATCACTGTTCCATTTGCACCACAACACAGCTTCCACATCTAACTTACCCTCTTCTTTCTCCATTGAGAATTATGCTGAGTATTAGCATTATGGACCAGTTTACTGAATATATAGCGGCACTCCGAGAATTGCTCTTCCAGTTTGATTTGTTCAAGTATACGATACCATATTTCATGGCATAACTTGTTTTTTCCACTCTTCAGGATTATATTGAATTTCCTGATCAGCTTCTTAAAATATTTACTAGCTTAAAAAAAAAAAGTGTTGTCATTAAATTGTGTCCCTTTCTTCACCACTACACCCAAGTTTCTGCAAAATTTTGCTATTGTTTCTGAAATCTCCTCTGGGTTTTTACTCCTACTAGCTTTTATAAGGAAGGCCCTTCCATGAGAAACAAATATCGCACCAGCAAAGGAAATTTGTTCTTCCTTGTGACTGCTTCTCCCCACCATTTGCCATTATAGGATATTATGTCTTTAATAATCTCTGGAACAGTAAATGGGATTACTATATTTTTAAATCATGGAAGTAGATTTTGACCTGACACTTAAAGTTTGTTTGAAGTTTTGGGATCAGAAAGTGCTTCCGAATGGCAGAAGTACATTCAAAAAGTCTGTGCTGAGAGAGGTATGATTGGCATGCAATAGGGAAGGCCAACCCAAGGTCTGCTGCCACTCATTTATCTGTTTCATTCCAATTTCTCTTAAACAAAAAATGTGTCACTTTGTCACTTTTATCACTGCTTGAGGACATCACACATCTTGTGTGCTCAGCTATTAGCATTTGCAGGCTCCTCTTACTTTCTGCCATTTTCATATTGAATGGACAACGCTATACCACACAGAGAGTTTCAAAAAGGGCATTTTCCTTGTTTGATAAATGTCCACTGCTCACGGGATTATCCTGACATTCACACTTGCATTTTGGCATTTGGGGGCTCAAATACACACAAATAAAAAGGTGAACAATAGCCACCACTACAAGAATCAAAAAGCGTCTGTCACTTGCAAGTCCAAACTGTGTACCAGGGCCGAGGGAACTGTTAGGCGTTTGCAAATGTGTGCATTAACGATAAGTTAAAATCAGTATCTGTTGTGGAAAAGGTGAACTTCTCATCTCCCGGCAAGGGACAGCTGAGCTTGTGAGGGAGGCACGGTCTCTTCCAAACGGGGTCAGAGCTGGCCTCAGGCGGGGTTTGGGAGAGCCAGCCTGCAGGGGACGGTGGCCTCCCAGGGGTGGGTGGGAGTGTTACTTGGGGGATTAAGGACCCGGGAGGTGCCACTGTCACTGGAGTCAGGCTCCGGGAAGCGCAGCCTCTGCAGTGGAGCCTGGCAGACAGCTCTTGTCTGCAAGTGTGGGGCTTTCTGGAGCCTGGGGGCTGTCACTGCTTTGCTAATTTCCCAAAGCACCATGACCAGGTGCGGCTGTAGGACTGGCCAGGTCAGGAGCAACAACTTAGAGTGAGGCCCTTGCGGACTGGCTGATTTCAGAGCATGCGCATTGATGCCAAGTTATCTCTCATTAATGGTGACTTGTTGACAACTTGAGACCTAGTTTTTTCCTTTCTTGGGGACAAAAAAAAAATTACTTGTAATTCTTCTCTGTCCCCTTCTGTGGTCTTCCCTCAGCCGACATTATGAGAAAACCACGAGGGAGGTCCAGATTCTGGCGTGCAGAGGCGCGATGGTCAGGCACCTACCGCTCCCATTTACATGATGGAAGCACCAATTACCACGGCAGAAAAGTAGCTCTATGTGCCAATTTTTGTAATGTATTGATAAAAGCTGAATATGGGACATTTAGGACTTCCTTACAAAGTCGATATAGGACATAGGATGAAAATTAAAAACAAGATATACCCTGTATATGCAGGTGCCTGTCAACCCTATAGTAAGGCATCCACTACACTGGACATTCGATCAATGCATTACTTACTTCAACATGGACGGTCTCAAGTGTAATGAGCTAAAATGTTACAATTTGGTCTGCTTATTTAATAAATGCAGTAGGTTTTGCATTTCTTTGTCCATATCTACCCATCATTTCAGAATCTATTCATTAGTTGCCATGTCTGTGCTTTCTTGGAACTTAACGTTTTCACACTTCGTGTTTCTCCTGAAGCACATGTGTTTGAGTGGAAGATTTCCAACATGAAAATCTCCAAGATGACACTCTACAAGCTCACATTTGAAGTGTAGGAATACAGACATTAGAATATCTGTAAGTTCTCTTTCTAGGGTCTACATAGCTAAGGCTTGAGGGATGTCCAAAGATTTCATTTCATCCTAAAACACCCAAACAAGAGGGAAGAGATAGACCATTTGGTTCACCACATCTCATTGTTTCTGCAATCTATGTGCAATCTAATTGTCGGTTTTAATGACCTCTCTCTTCTGCCCTAATCATTGCCTGGTAAGCTATTTCACATATTTATGATTCTCTGCATGGAACAAAAAAAAAAAAAAAAAAAAAGGAGAAGAAGAAGAAACACTTCCTGACATCTGTTCTGAATTTGTTTTTCTTTAATTTTCATTTATACCCTCTTGTTCTATCATCTGTGTTGGGCTCAAAATAGGAAACCATGTTGACATTTTCCAAACCATTTAAATTTTATGTTCTTTAATTAAAATCCCCCTCTTAACTAGATAGACATCTAACCTGGTGGGTAGACGCCATAATACTACATTTAAAAGAAGACCATATTTTTTAATCTTCTCCCTCCTACAGGAAAAAAAAAATGATCTTGAAGTTACAATATTTCTGTGTTATCCAAAACCAAAGGAGATTCACACACTTTTATTTTTGCCCTAAACTTGACTGAAACTACATTCGAAATAGTAATATATAGCTTCAAGTTCCAGCGTGCTGGCGCCATAGGGCTGCTTTTTATAAGCCTTTTTTGTTGTTGTTTTGGGGCAATAGTATTTGTGTTGGTCAGAAACCCTGGCTACGCAGACCAATTCCAAATTTCTCAGCTCATATATCCTGTTCACAATCTTGGAAGCGAATATAAGCTCTTCTACTTTGAACCATGGCGTAAATAAAAGAGAATCGTATTTTTCTGAGACCACGGGGGCCATATCAAACTTAAGTGGGAAACCAGTGAAAGGCTTTCTCAGGTGAGGTTTTAAATTATGTTATTATAGAAACAATGTGTTCAAGATTAAGTTACTTAAAAGGGAAGCATGAACCACATTCTGTTTAATATCTGCAGGACTCTCCCCTAGTGTCAAGAAGAATGTTTTGCAAACAACTGAAGTTTCCTAGTTTTTCTCCTTTTGTATCTTGGATGAGTATATGTACTCTGTAAATGATAGCGTGGCTCCCAAATATCTCAGAAAAAAAATTTAAATTTCGGAAATGTAATCAAGACATATTTGATTATAAGTTCTAAGCTAGAAATTGGACATATACCAACAAAGAGCAGACCGGGCACCTGCCCTCATGGAAACTTACATTCTAGGGTGAAGGCAGACAGCAAACAATAAAACCAACAAATACACACAGATCATGATAAGCTCTATAAAGGGAACATTGGGGTCTTATGAGAGAGGAATTCGGAAGCCCACGCTTTAGACAGGGTTGTCCAGGGAGTCTGTGCTGGTCCCGTGACACGTATGGTGAAACCTGAAGGACAGGAGCGAGAGGAATGGTGTGCCAAGAGGATGGAACAGCACGTGTGTGATGAGTACTCTGTCGTCAAGGCACTGCCTGGCGCCCACCCCCTCTGCAATGACAGCAGAGCTGGGGATGGTGACATTTCCCGGGATCCCCTTCCCTGTGTGGTTCCAGGATAGAGTTTGCCAACAGGAGAAACCTGCATGGATCTGGACGCAGAAGAGGGGCTGGCTCCGCAGTCCTCTAGAGGTGGCTGCAGCCATATCTGGGAGCAGAGGTGGGCCTCACGGGGGTTCCTCGGCAGGTTGTCGCGGCACACCTGCCCACCTGCTACAGACCGCGGCGGTTAGCAGGAGCTTTCAAAGTCACAGCAGTGTCCCAGGGAGAACTACCATCCTCGGTGTTTCAGGCTGAGGTCTCAGTGTCTGCTGTCACCTTCCAGTGGGAGGTCTCCTGACCCTTTCTCCCGAGTTTCCCCAATAGAATGCTCATAACAAGCCCCCTTTCACCAGAATACTTGCAGCGACTCCATTTTCCTATCCAAACCCTCATCGATGTGACATGGGAAGGTCTTAAGGAAAGAAAGCCCTTGGCATAGTCGAAGAAGCCAATGCCAGTGAGATGCAAAGCAATATTGCCTTAGAAAAGTATTCTGAGAAAATCCTGTCTTGCAGCAGATCCAGTAGCACTGGAGCATTTGGAGGTTTTGTGCACACATTTTTTCCCCCACAAGCTTTCATTTTTAGTAAGCTATAAAAATCCAACATGCCTGAAAAGTTCAGATCTTCTTGGTCTTTCTCTACTCTGATCTTTCTGAAAAAAAAGGCAAGAAGTTAAGTATTATATAAACAAAAAGCACATTTCGGCTCTTCTATTGGTACCGTCAGAGCTCTGGGCTCTGAAGCACACTAGGAAAGTATACAACATCCAGAAAAACTTCTCAACTACATCCAAAGCCCTGACACAGGAGGATGTGGATTATTTAGAAATTAAAAATTAGCTTTCCATTAAAATATATATAATTATGTGATTAAATATGGGGAAGTAATGTCCTGCAAAATATTTACAGTCTATTAATCCTAAAGCAACTCAAACATTAATAGTTTGTTTAAAAAATGTAGTCCTCCTCTCTAGGATGGACTCAGTCCATAGATCAGAGGATTTGTAGGTGTTTTTAATCAACTATAAATCTTATTCTTTCCATGAGGTTGAGGTTTCAAAGGGTGCCCAAGTTTAGTGGGATGGGAGACAGAGCAACTGATGATTCGATCCCATGAATGATGATTTGATTCCCCAATGGGAGCTCAAACTTTGCTCAGCCATGAGGCCAGTGATTGCCACCTCTGTTTTTTATTTCTCAAAAAGTGGAAATTATGAGATTTTTATTTATTCCTATTTTTGTAATTAAGATGTCATTCACATACAGTAAAATTCACCCTTTCAATGTAAAGTTTGTAAGTTTGGGCAAATGCCACACAGTCAAGACAGAGAGTAGCTCCACCACAGCTCTACACCCCCCTGCCCAAAAGAAACAGAGACTCTAATTGGCTGATTTGAAGCATATAAATCCACAGCGTTCTTTGGAAGAGCATGCTGAGGCATTTCCCGTCCTGTCCGGCAGTCTCCCCTGGTTTCCAGGGAAGGAAGAGAATGAATGGCATTCTTCAAGCCGGCCAGTCTGCCCAGCCCTGGAGTCAGACAGGCCAAGCTCAAACCCTGATTCAGCCAGATTGCTCAGAGCATTCTTAGCAAAATTCGCCAGAGTTTCTAATTCTCCATTTTCTCCTCTGAAAAACACGATGGGGAGAATGATGCCTAGGACAGAGTGTTACTGAGAGCAGACAATGCAGAGTGACCTCTTTCACACGCAGAAGGCACTCAGTTAGTGACACCGCTGGCGACCCGAAGACAACCCAAGGCTAATCAGGGGTGCACCGAGTGCTGCGTCCTCACGTCAGGATGTGTCCATTGCACCTGGCCACAGGGGAAGGAGGATGAAGGGGCAGAGTCCCACAGCCCAGATGCAGGCACATGAGCAAAGAAAGGGAACCAAGGTAGCGAGCACATCTGACCTTTAATGCTCGCACCATTTATTTATCTGGTTATTTAGAACGCTGTAAGGTGACTTCGTGCTATTCCATCTTTTTCTCTCATTTCAATCTTGGGGCTTTATTCTCCTCTTGCATTTGGTTTTCTTGGTATAATTACTTACTCTTTCTGAACTGCTTGTCCTTTCAAAGTGCTTACTTTGTGCTGCTGCAGAAGTACACATTTTTGGCCAAAGTGATGGAATTTGCAGCCAAATGAAAAAGAATATGTGCAATTAATGAAAAAACGGCTATGGACTATAATTTACAGATTATTTGGCAGGAGCAAAACGAGTGAGACATGGCCCACTTTGTTCCCAGCCCTGGTTCCTGTAAAGTCTTCTTTCAATTTTATGCAAATAGTGTATCAGGGAAAGGAAAACTAGGGATTATAAGTGTGGGAGAATTTCACAATGCCCTTTCACTTGGAGGGACAAATATTTGATGGTCTGCAACAAGATCTCTGCCATGCCTATTACATACCCCCAAATGGTACCATATTGAACTAATTCCTCCGTAATTGCTCTGTTACAAACATAATTTTCCATGTAATTAAAAAGATTTACACAGCATCTTCAAAGATGTTACACAAACTAAATAAGTAACTTGATATTATGGTAAATTTTCAAGGAATTTTCAGTTTGGGGCCATTTGACACCCACTGAGTTTGATGGAAGAAAGACAAATAAACTCATCCAGTGCCTCTGAAAATTATCTTTCCATGAGCAAAACTAGATGTGTGGGTTCCTATGCCCTGAATCTATGGAATAAGTCAGTAAGATAAAGAAACCACATCTCCTATGATGGGAAGGAAAGAGCAAGGATGGCTGTGGTCAGAAAGATTTCAATCTGTGATGTACTGCTTATAGTTCCTCAACTGAATGCAAGTCATTTAACAAGCCTCGACTTCCTGGTCTAAAAAACGAGCCTAGTAGGTGTTCTGCAAATCTTCCATTGGGTGCTTAGGCAGGGCCAGGTCACCCAGCACCATGGTAATACTTGGATTTAATTCTCAGCACACAAGGATATCATTAAACGTTCTCATAGACCACTGGATCAGTTAGGGCTTTTTGATTACAAGCAAAAAGAAACTGATTCTGACTAAACGAAGTGAAGAAATCTAAAATGATAAAATCTTGGAACAACTAACTCGTAGAAAGTTTACAAAAGCAAGGCAGTCCGGGCATCTAAACAGCAGCAAGGAACTAATCGGCAGATTCCAATATTCCCAGTTCTTGCCACCCTTGCACAAGATTTCTATTTGGGCATCAGTTTCTGAGTGTTTAGCTCAGACCACACACCCAGCCCTCAGCAAGGGTGCGGGGTGGGGCGGGGGCAGGAGCCAGGATGTCCAACCAGTAGCCACCCCCCCCCCCACGGCTAATGCAATGGAGGGGAAACCGTTCCCAAGAGACGATTAAGGTGTCTTCACCCAAATCAGGAGTTTTGATCCCCAGAGGGCAAACAGTCAATACTGACTGCCACCGCAGTGACTGATTAGCAGGCAAATGGCATGGAGAGGATTAAGAAGAGCAGATACCACAGGTTGGAGCCTGCTCCAGCGATCCAGGTAGGAGCTCAAGACACCACAGAGGAGGGAAGACAGGGGCAGGTTTGAAATGCAGTTTAGCAGCAGCACCAGCAGGACCGGCTCCCTGTGGGGGGTGAGAAAAGGGGAAGAAGAAGGGTTCAGGGCTGAGGGTGGTAATCGATGGATTCAGTGATCTATGACTCATCTTCATTCTATTGCTAGCACTGTCTTTAATAAAGGAGAGAGTGGATGCATATGGCATGTAACATGCTGAGCTTAATGTATTCATATAGGAACACAGATATGCAATATGCATATGGACCATGGCATCTGCAAATCTATTTTAATAAGCACTTTTATTAAGCTTAAAAACAGCCTTCCTATAATATTTTTTTTTTAGTTTGATGAACATATTTTAAATTATTTCTTGACTCAACAGAGCATTTTTTAACTTATAAATATTTTGAGGTCGTCTTCTCATTCTTTCTGTTTTATTTTTAAGGGAGCAACAGCAAGCTTCGCCGGGGGCCGCCGGGCCGGGGCGCCGCCCTGCGCAAAGCCGGCAGCCCAGCACGCGGCGGGGGCACGGTGAGGAAGGGAGCGAGGCACAATTTATTTCAAGACTGAAATTATCATCTCAGATTCTAGGATATTGGTTCACTCCTCCTGGAGACTATTAGAATGAGAGTTTCAAAAGTTCAGAGACTATTTTGGTCGGAAGCCTGAAAGTTCTTCGAAATAACAGCGAGCAGCTGCTACTCCCTGGTCCCTCTTCCCAGCTATAAATACAGGGCGTTTGGAGAGAGTTTTGAGTCAGCCACGGGGGGTGTGAGCACTTATTTTCCTTTTAATTTTTTTTTTTTTTGCTATTGTGTTATATTTTTCTATAAAGCAGAGGTGGGAAAGGAGCAGGCCCGTTTTGCACAGGAGAGAGCTCATCTCCCCTCTCCTTCTGCCCTGGGGGACTCAGACCCCCCACCGAAAGAGGGAAGTAAAACCCCTGTGCCACGTCCGCCCCTCTGGGTCACTCCTCAGGTCACCGAGACACCAGTGTGATGGCAGAGGAGAAGCCAGGCCTTTGGGGCCTGTCGTTCTGGAAATCTCGTCCTGGTCCCCATGCCCACCAGCGGGGCGCTCAGGTGTGCCGCCTAGGTCCCTGGGGCGGTTTCCTCATCATCGAAGGTGGTGAAGCTGATGACGCCACCTGGCAGGGCTGTGATGAGGATGAACGCGGCCACCTCCGGGAGAACATCAATAACCCCACACGCCACCTGGTATGGGTGGGACCGAGCAGATACCGTTTTTCCTTATTCCCTTCTCCGTGGCTGTCGTGACAGTTTTGCTCTATGTATGCGAGAAGAAGTAGAATGAATACGCAGGCCCGGCCCGGCGTGGTCAGCACGTTTGCCTTATGCACAGCAGGATGCCGCTCGTGTTCAGCGAGGACCTTGTGCTGGGGGAGCAGGTGAGCAGAGTTGGATAGAAGGGACCACCGCAGGGCGCCTGGGGCCTGGAGCATGGCCCGGCCGCATGGTGCGAACTCCACCCCCGGGGAGGCCCCGTCCCACCTTGGCCTGCGCCACGTGCACATTCAACCGCGCATCAGAGACGACTCTGGTGGGCTGAGCGGGAGTGGCCTTCAACCTTCCAGTTCGCGGGCAGGGTCTGGTGCCAAAAAGACAAGGAAAGGCTTCTCCTGGGCTGAGTTCAGGTAGCCAAGGCCTCCCACAGGACACGTGAGAGCTGGCATAGCACGCTTTCTCTAGGGGCTGCCTCAGGCTTTCCTGCACGCCCTCCAGGGTGTAGCTGCTTCCCTGGGAAGGGCAGGGAGAGTCCGCCTGGCTGCTGCCCCAGCTCACTGGCAGCAGATTGACCTGCAGTCCGGGTGCCAGCCTGGAAGCAGCGGCGCAGTACAGAGTTTTCTCCCGAGACAATGTGGCAAGGCTGCTAGGGACACAGGCTCTGGGACACACCTGCAGTTTGAAGCGTGATTTCACCGCTCGCCAGCTGTGTGACCTCAGGACCCCCCGGTGCCTCCGCTTTGATAGATGGGATAAGAAGATTCATCTCGTAGGGACGTCGTGAGGATGGAGCGAATGAGTGAACGCAAGGTACTTAGGAGAGAGACTAATGTAAATCACATGTTGGGTATTGGTTTGTTCATTTATGTATCTAATTTCAGAGAAAAAGTATAGAGACAAATAACCCTGGATTGAAATTTTTCTTTTTTTTATAAAGTTGATGTGAACACTTTTTTATTAAGAAAATCATTAAGAAAAGAATTTTGATGGCGTAGGATGTGTCACTGAGCGAAGGCAGCCCGGCTTCCTTCATGCCTGCCTTCTAGTGCTGTGGAAACAGAGGAAGCCGCGTGTGCGGTTCCAAATTACATTTTTGGAGACACGACTGTCTAGGCGACCTTCTCCAAAGCTGGCCGTGCAGGTTCACAAAGCAGGAGATGAGGCTGTTGAACGTTCAAGCCCCGTCCACCGTGCGAACTAATGAGCTCGAGCAGCATTCGCAGCACCCGCTGTCCCCTGCCTCCCGCCCTCCCTGTTTCTTCTTCTCAGAGACACAACCTGCACCTGTGCCTGAGCACTCCGTGAGGCTCAGAGCCCAGAGCCATGGCAGGCCAGGTGGCTAGTGGGGACTGCATGCTCTATAGCCACGTTTCTAGGAATAAGAGAAACGGGAGATCAACATACCAAGAGTCCATGCATTCAAGGTCCTTGGGCTGGAACTCCAGGGGGAGACTGGGACCTCATTCCTTCCATGTCCCTCCGAACTCCAATCACTATCCACCTAAAGCAAGACACCTGCACACTCCCTGTGGACTCACCTTCATGGCTCGTGTCAGCTCTTTCATTTCTTCCTTCATTTATTTATTCACCTGTTTTTGGGTCTCTCCATCCCAGGCATGGGCAATGCAGAGGTCAGGGCACTAGGCTGGCCCTTGTATTCATGCAGTTAGTGGGGACATTACGCAGACAAGGACACCGAGGTGTGAGATGGGTCACGCTGGCCCATGTCCCGCCTTCCTTAGGACCAGGAAGGACGCCTGGCTCAGGTGCTGCTGCACGATGATCTTCTGGATAAAAAGGAGAAAGGGACAACACAGAATGACGCATAAGAGAGACAGGAAAATGCTAAAAAACCATCAGTGTGGCTAAGCCACAGCTATGACAGCAGGAGGGGAAAGATGGGGCTGGGGAGATTGGTGGGGGCTAAGGAATAGGGGGGTACCTATGCGTCTATGTGCGTACAGGGATGTATATATATAATGTGTTATGTATACACTTATGTACCTGTATGTGCATCGTATCATCTTTGAAATGTTTTCTGCGAGTCAGATCCTCCCTCTGTATGGTGATCATGGGTTTCAAATCAGGAAAGAGGTTCTGATGTCGAGGGACACACTCAGATCCATCATTTCTAGGAGGCTGGAAGAAGAAGGATGGAGGCGCAGGCAGTGAGGTCAGACCCCAGGTTCTTTGCTCCCCCAGCCCATGTGGGGTGCATATTGGAAGGCAGGGCTGGCTTTAGAAATACCCACAGAAGCAGAGACCCCACCAGTGGCCCTATCTCAGAGTGAGAGTGTAGGGGGCACTGCTGATCCAGGGGAACCCCCTCTTTGCCTGGGGACCAGGCCCCACAGTACTGGTGGCACGGAGGACCTGCCTGGAGAAGACAAGCCCACCCAGGGTTCCTGCCTCCCGTGGCCTTAAATGGCAGAGACTGAACCCAGCTGTCTCTGTGGGCCCCAGTTAGGAGAAGCAAAGGTTCTGAAAAGCTGGTGGAACAGACAAGACCCGGGGCAAAGCTGGACAGGCTGAAACATGTGCAGCTTGTAGACCAGAGTGGAGGTGGACCTCTGCCGTGGTGGGGCCACAAACTACTCAAGGGGCTCAGGAGAGCAGCTCAGCCGTCGCCAGCGCAGGGAGCAAACGAGGGAGACCCCTGAAGCAGGGAACGAGGAAGACCCAGGTGTGGCTCTGTGGATCGCAAGCCTCTTCCTCCCAGCTCCCAGGGGAGCAAGTAGCAGCCCTCATGGACCCACGTGCCAGCTTGGGGAGAAGGAATAGGCAGTGCATCTTGAAAAATATGAGCATTTGCAAGATGCTACAATAGCTAAAAGCAGCCACTGAAATAAGCAATGAGAAAGAGTTTGATTTTGTTAATAGCCATATTTGAACTGAAAGTATGCATTCAAGCCAGAGGAGGGGATGACCTCATCATCTGGCACCTCCGTCTCTCTGCTGCCCAGCAGGACGAGCACACACAGGGCAGGCTGTGTTATTAATATCTAAGCCCTAGGAAATCCAAAAGCCACATTCCACTTCCACATGGGAGTCAAGGGCGTGTGACATTTTCAGCCCTGACGCTGACACCGTCTTAACAAGCTGAGTGCCGTCTTAGCACCCCTGGGAGGCCAGGGACGGTGGCATAATCAGAGGTACATGTTAGCGGAACTCCTGTGCTCTCATTACGTGATAAAGTGTCATCAATGACATACCAAGAAGGTGCATCACACTGTCAGCCTTGTGTCAATATGAGTGAAGCCCAAATTTCCCTTTAATGTCATCTCTTTAGGAGACTTTAATGCTAGCCTCTTTGCTGCCCCTGTAGGAGCCATGAGCCAGTAGCAGTAGGAGGGGGTTTTCAGCAGCTGCCAAACATGACATTTCCGGACCGGCTGCCTTGCCCTCAGCAGGGGACATCTGGAGAACAGCCTTTCATCTGCCGGCCTCCGCACGTCTGGCTACCTGCGAGGGGGCTGGAGCCCGGGGCGTGTGTGTGGCTGAAGCCTGGCTCTTGTGCCCAGCTGGGTCCCAGCAGCTCTAGGTGGTGAGGGAAGTTTCCTCGCTTCCAGCAGCAACATCTGTTCTGGGAAGCCTTTGTCCATTCCTCCCTGAGATGCACTTATTGCTCCAGCCAGCCTGGAGGGATGGTCTAATCAATGACAATGCCTGCAATCTGACAGGTGCAGGTCCCCCAGTGGAGTACCTCCCATGGCTTGGGACCAAAGCATTCCAGGAGCAAAAGGCTGCCTGTCATGAGCTTGCCACCTGGCTCTGGGGTGTGTGGCATCAAGAAAGAAACAATGCATTATTCATTAATTCCACAAGAGCAGACGTGTGCACAGTGGGCATCCTTTGCCCCTAGGAGACGTGTGCTCAGGATTACAGAGCATGTCCCAGGGGGCAACTGAGTGCACGCCCCCACCCTCACCCACGCTAACCATGGCTGAGCCCTCAGGCTAGGACGGTCTCCTGCTCTTTTGATTGAGGATGCTTTTGCCAAAGCAGGTAAAATAGAGAAATAAGTTTTGGCCATGGGGGAAAGTTAAGTGGGCAAGAAAATAAATGGATAGAGGTATTGCCTTGCCTATCCATTTATCAGCCTCAAGGGTCGATTGTATGATTAAAGAATACACGGGTGGAGTGTGTATATGTGGGTATTTTCATGTATGTCTTGCAAATGCATAAAAAAGAGAAATGCACAATGCACTGGGACCAGAGGTCAACCGAGGGAGGAGGAAGGGAGGGAGAAGGTTGGTGAAAGTTGTTCTCCACCTTCTTACACATATGATCTATGTCACGTGTCTCCAGCATAATGTGCCTACTGAAAAACTATTAAATAGATGATGTCATGGATTTTCAGCTCATCCTAAATGAGAATGTGAAGCAAAAGGAGAAATATAAGTCTCTAATTGTGGGCACTGTTAAATTTCTACTCCCCACTCCTCCAGTTAACCCAGAGGTGCAGGGAGACAGAGCGTTCTTGCTTGAAGCCAAGTCTGCACTTGAGCACAGCTCTGCCACTGGTAGGCAGTACGCAGACATTGAGCCTCTCCTTCCTGCTCTGTATAATGGAAATGACAAAATGTACTTCAAGGATTTATTACAATGAGTGAAGTAACATAGCTCCAGCCTCTGGTGCCAGAGGGATCACCCCTGCTTCCACAAAGCTCTGTCATCACTCCCTCTGTACCCCACGGTGACATGCAGCCCTCACGTCAGGTCCCCACAAAGCATACTGTGTCCTGTCTGTTTCATGCTTCTTTCCCTACTGATTGCAGAGGAAGTGACTCCGTTTTATCCACTTCCCCATAGTCTAATTCAATCTTGGGCACATACTTGTTGACAAATAAGGAATAAAGACTGAGTGCATGTGTCCAAGGATGATTAAAAGAATAAATAAATAAATAAGTGAATCAATAAAGCATTCAGATCTTCACGTTTAAGAGATGATTAGTCTTTAAAAGTATTTCTTCCATTTATGGAAGATGAAGATGAAAATGATGATGGTAGCAGCTAACATTTACTGAACCCAGGCTATGATCTGGAAAATGTTCTAAGTGCTTTTCGTGGCTTAAGTCATTCAATCCTATCCACTTTCCATGGGGAAAGTATTCAAATTATCTTTATTTTACAGATGAGGAAAAGTTGTACAAGGGTTCTCAAGTGACAGAGCCAGGGTTGGCACCCAAGGCAGTCTGGCTTCAACACTGAAGCCCTTACTACCTCATAGTAAACCTCAGTTTATATTATCCTTCTTTGTGTAGTTGCTACGGGTATGAATAGATGAGCTGGAATCTGGCCTGAATAGAGGAGTTAATCCCTTTGTCTTGACACACTGACGTTGGAGTTGACCACAGAAACCTTTCAACCAGGATTGTTTGAGATGACCCTCAAGAATGATTGATCACATCAGTGCTTGGGGTGTGTAGTCCAATTTTAAAATGGATCTCTAAAAGAATTATGAAACACTGATGAAAGAAATTGTGAATGACACAGACAAATGGAAAAACATATCATGCTCATGGACTGGTAGATCAGCATTGTTAAACTGTCCATACTACCCAAAGTGATTTAAAGATTCAATGTAATCCACATCTAAACAACAATGGCATATTTAACAGATCTAGAAAAAATAATTCTATGCTTCATTTAGAACCAGAAAAGAGCCTGAATAGCCAAAGGAATCCTAAGAATAAAGAGCAAAGCTAGAGGCATCATATTACCAGACTTCAAACTACACTACGAAGCTATAGTAACCAAAATAGCATTGTATTGGTACAAAAATAGAGGCATAGACCAATGGGACAGAACAGAGAACCCATATATAAAGCCACCTACATACAACCAACTGATTTTTGACAAAGTAGACAACATACACCGGGGAAATGAAGCCCTATTCAATAAATTGTGCTGGGACAACTGGATAGCCACATGCAGAAGAATGAAACAGGATCCCTATCTCTTGCCACTCACAAAAATTAATTCAAGATAGATAAAAGACTTAAACATAAGGCCTGAAACCATAAGAATTACAGTAGAAAACATTCTTCTAGACATTAGTCTAGGCAAAGAATTTATGACTAAGACCCCAGTGGCAATTGCAGCAGCAAAATAAATAAGTAAATAAATGGAACTTGATTAAATTAAAAAGCTTGTACATAGCTAAGGAAATAATCAACAGAGCAAATAGACAACCTACAGAATGGGAGAAGATATTTTCAATCTACACATCCTATAAAGGGTTAATATTAATAGCTAGAATCTACAAAGAACTCAAACAAATCAGCAAGAAAAAAATTAACAACCCCATTAAAAAGTGAGCAAAAGACATGAACAAAAGTTTTTCAAAAGAAGATAAACAAATGGCCCACAAACGTGTGAAAAAATGTTCAACATCACTAATCATCAGGGAAATGCAAATTAAAACCACAATGAGATATCACCTTACCCCAGACAGAATGGCTTTTATTAAAAAGTCCCAAAACAATGGATGCTGGTGCGGATGTGGAGAGAAAGGACACTTGTACACTGTTGGTGGGACTGCAAATAAGTACAACCCCTATTGAAAACAGTATGGAGTTTTCTCAAAGAATTAAAAGTAGACCTACTATTCAATGCAGCAACCCCACTATTTGGCATCTACCAAAAGAAAAAGAGTTCATTTTATCAAAAAGACACCTACACTCAAATGTTTATTGAAGCACAATTCACAGTTGCAAAGATGTGGAATAAACCCAAGTGCCCATCAATTCATGAGTAGATTAACAAAATACGATATATGTATACCATTGAGTACTACTCAGCCATAAAAAAGGATGAATTAATGCCTTTTGTAGCAATTTGGAAGGAACTGGAGACAATTGTCCTAAGCAAAGTATCTCAATAATGGAAAAACAAACAGAAAATATACTCTTTAATAAATTGAAACTGATGGGCACACAAGTGCACAGAGGAAAGTAAAAGTCTTTGGAAATCAAGCAGGGGGGAGAGGAGGTGAAGGGCAAAAACCCATGTAACAGGTACAATGACATCTATTCGGGCGATGGGCACCTTGATAGCCCCTATTCAAGCCATGTATCAAAAACATCTGTACCCCCTTAACATTTTGAAATAAAAAATGACCATATATTTATCTTAAATTTTTTTTTCAAACAGCTAATGGGTTGCCCAGGCCCTGTCCCTGTGAGGAATGGAGCAAACGGCTGTCATGGGCTCTCCAGTACAGACAACTTTATCAGTCACTCGCTTTGAATGCTTGTGATTTCTTTGAGAGCAGCAGAGGGTTCAGCCGAACAATGCCATTCTGTCATAAATCTTGCTAATTCAGACTGGGTAGGGCATTAGTCATTAAGCGCTGGTAAATGACCAATTTTCTATCACAGCTGCTTGCAGCTATATTTGAATGCAGAACAGGGGCTTTCAAACCCACGTAGCAATAAAATTTGCAGTTTCTGGTGGCAAAATTCGAGTTGCATCAGACCCCCTTAATGACCAATTTGGACAGAGATCTTGGCAACTTCTGGCTCCTCTCTGGACAACTAAGGAGAAGCAGTTGCCATTTAATTTCAGGAATTGACTTTTTCAACTCATGCAAACTTTCGTTCTTCTCCACGATAACTTGGAAGCAAAGAGTAGGCATTTTCACAAGCTGCCTTTTTTCCCCTAGTGCCAGGTACGAAATGATTGGGAAACATCGAGGCAGCTTGTGAAAAGGAAAAGGCAGCAATCTGGAGCAGGAATGGGGATGAATAAAATTATCAGACGTTCGGAATGTTAATAAAAAGATTTCTATTTTGACCAGCCTGTTCCTTGATGGGAGAGGAAAGAAAAAAAGGTGCCTTCTCTGAGAACAGGGATGGGATTCCTCACGCAGAAGAAGAACCTGCCTTATCTGTTGTCAGTGAGTGAGGCTGGTGAACATGACTTTGTCTTCGGCTTTCTTCCCCCCAGAGACCCCGGCTAACTTGAAATCCATGCAGGGAGTAACGATTTTCTCAAATGCTGCCTTTAGTAGGTAGAATCTCTTTCCCCATGAGAGGAAACACTGCATAGTGGGTAAAGCTGGGATGATGGAGTTTAACCAGTGGTTCTCCACCAGGGTGATTTTGTCCCCTGGGGACATTTTTGGTTGCCACAACAGGGGACAGTGGCAAGCTGCTGCTGACATCTAGTGAATAGAGGTCAAGATGCTGCTAAGCATCTTACGATACGTGGGACAGCCCCATCAGCCCCATCTCTCTCTCTCTCTCTCTCTCTCTCTCTCTCTCTCTCTCTCTCTCTCTCTCTCACACACACACACACACACACACACACGCACAAAGAATAATCCAGCCTAAAATGTCAATAGAGCTAAGCCTTGAATTAGAAGAACCCGGTTCACATGCCAGCTTTACCAGTTATGAGCTATAGGGTGGGGGGCACATTCCTAGGCATTGCTGAGCCTCAGTTTACTTACCCCCAAAACAAGGGATGTCAGAGAACCTTCTTCCTAGAATCCCGGTGAAGGATGAAGGAGATGATGGAGGACAGTAGGGCTTATTGCAGTTCCGGGCAACCTCTATAGTCCTTGCAGAGGTGGGTACTTAAAAAAATATTTGTTGAGTGAGAAAATCAGAGTCAAAACATTAAGTCAAGGTAATTTTAGCACACAAGCTTGAAGTATCAGTTATATTGCCCCCCCCAAGGGTGAATGTATATTGTCTACAAGGCTCCAAATTATGAAAAATAACTTTTGGCTCCTGGTGGTTGCCTGTTATTCCCTGTGGGGATCGGGAACCACCCTTGTACTAACTGGAACCTAAAGCCAGAAGGAACTCTTTCCCTACACGCCAAGTCCCTGCCCTCTGGTATCCTACTGGGGACTCGGGGAGCTGGTTTGAGGAAGTCAGTGGCATCAAGAGCTCATGAAAACCACGGAAGCCTGAGCTGCGGAGTGTTGAACGCACAGTCTGTCTCCACTGTGTACCTGCAGCCTTCAGCAGGGTCCCCCATGGATTGATCTGGGGGCCACACACTTCCCTTGTGTTAGAAAGAAAAACCAACTCATAAGCAGCCTGAAAAGACACCTGAGTCTTTGAGGTAGTGGGAAAGGGGGTATGGTAAAGTTGTGATTTATCACAGGAGAAAAAATTGGGAAAAAAAAACAGAAAAACCGGCCAGGCGCGGTGGCTCACGCCTGTAATCCTAGCTCTCTGGGAGGCCGAGGCGGGCGGATTGCTCAAGGTCAGGAGTTCAAAACCAGCCTGAGCAAGAGCGAGACCCCGTCTCTACTATAAATAGGAAGAAACTAATTGGCCAACTGATATATATATAAAAAATTAGCCGGGCATGGTGGCGCATGCCTGTAGTCCCAGCTACCCGGGAGGCTGAGGCAGAAGGATCACTCGAGCCCAGGAGTTTGAGGTTGCTGTGAGCTAGGCTGACGCCACGGCACTCACTCTAGCCTGGGCAACAAAGCGAGACTCTGTCTCAAAAAAAAAAAAAAAAAAACAGAAAAACCCAACAATAAGGAATTGATTAAATAAATCATACCAGTAGAAATTAAAAGTCATATTTCCAAAAATTACTTTTACACAGGCCATTATTCATTATAAAGCATATTTATTATGATCTGAATTTTTAAAGACATATATTTATAGAGACGTGGAACCATGAATAAAAGATAGATATATAAATAGATGATAGGACAACTCAATAGAAAGATGAAAAGAGAGACATAGACAAATAAGTGAATGTGTAGATATTACTAAGAGCTATTTTGGCGTGATGAGATAATGAAATTATATTTTCTTCTTTAGACTTTTCAGCATTCTCCAAATTTCTTACAAAATGAGCACACATTACTTTTAGAAGAGAAAACAAATTAAGGCATCGTAATTATGTTTTTGGAAATTGCCCTCCAGTGACCATGGAGTTACGGAATATGTATCTCCTCCTCTTTCTCTGGAACAAGTCATCTCCAAGAGAGGAAGGACATGAGGAGGGAAGAAAAAGAGAGAGTGGGGGAAAGGAAGAAGAAACAAACAAAAAAACCAAACCAAACCGAAGTGCTTAGATTCTAAATAACTGAATACTAGTGTTGGTGCCCCGGTTCCTGACTGCATGGCCCTCTGCAAAAGCACTTTCCAGCTTGAATGAAGATGTTTAGCAATGCTAGCTGGGAAGTGCTGCACACCACTTAAATACTCACTTATTAGGTTGGAAATGCTGATTCTTGAAAACAATCTATTGAAAAAGATGAGCGCTTGGTTGAAATTTTAACTCTGCCGTGTTAGTGACATGACCTTAAGCAAATCATTTCTTTAAGCCTCAGTTTCCTTATTCAAATAACTTGATCATTATCACCATCTTCACTACGTATTGTCTGTTCAAAGCCACTATATATAAAAACAACTATACACTTTAAATGAGCACACCCTAAATTTTTACTTTTAGGCCAAAGATGGTATTTCTGAAATGAAGGTCTGTGGTGACTATGTTTAACATGCATGTCCAGGATCTTTATGATAAAAGATACAAATATTATATATGTGAACATATGCAATAAATTATGTAAATATATAATATATAACCTCTTGATCACATAATATATCTAAATATACTCTAGCAGGAAGGTCTTGGGAGGGACTGTGATGTTTACGTTGTATACAGAAACAGTTGCACATGTGGTTTTTAATTCAAATCAGGGCATGTTTTCTGAGCTGTACGCTGACAACCATGTGAGCAGAATATCATCTACACAAAATCTGGAGGGTCCCCAAGGGCCTGGGACATCGAGGGGCAAGGTGTGGATGACACAAGGTGAGATTTGTCCAGAGATGCCGAAAGGAGAAAGAAAACAGCAGGTGTTGATGGAGACCAAAACTGAAACTTGAATGTGTGGTAACCCAGTAAATTCTAGAACATGGAGGTGGAAACACAATCGTGGCCTGATCCCTGTGTTTTCTGTTCTCCGGGACAGAAAAGGCAGCTCCTCCCTTTCACGAGTGGGCAGTGAGCTGCGCCCAAAGAGCCTTCAGACGCTCAATGGCTTCTAAGTATAAAGGATGTGTCCTTCTGGCTCCAAACCAGCCTGTAATTAAGCCACAGCTATTTCGAACATTCTCGCCAGATGCTGTGAGACTCCGGGTCATGAGGTATCCCCTGGCAGGGCCGCCTTTCCTAGGAAAATCTCCAGCACCTCCGGGTGGTGTTTGGCGTTCCAAGATTACCCTGGAGGCTCCCAGCTCACTGTCGGAGCTGGGGATCACAAACGCCCCTTGCGCCTGGAGCACTCAGCCCCACTCAGCACTGGGCCCCAAGCAATGAGCACTGAGCGCATTGCTTCCAAGGTGTCCCGGGGAAGTGCTGGCCCCCAGACTCTCGCTCTCAGCCTCACGGGGCCAGGCGCTGGGTCCTCCACGCGGAGAAGCAGAGCGGTCCTGTTCCCAGAAGCCACCCTCACGGCGACACCGCACCTACACCAGCCCGGCTCCCGCGAGGCTACTTCTGAGTGGGTTCGGGGACTCCCCTGCTCCTAGAGGAGAATGCACATTTTCCTTTGATAGTATTTTCTATGGGGTTGGTTCCCTGGCCGTCTCTCCTCATATCCTAGGGTGCTGTCGCCTCAGGAGCTCATGCAACCTCTCCCTCGGGAAGCCTTGCTCCGAGCGCCCGGGCTGAGTCGCACTGCGCCGAGCGCCTGCTAAGACGATCCACAGGTTCTGATGCCTCAGCTGCGGGATGCGGGGTTGAACTTCTGGCTCCCGTTTCTCCAAAGCATCCCTGAGCACTGTTGTGTCAATTTGCTGGCCCACACCCTTCCCCTCGCACACATCTGTAACGCCCTAGGTCCACGCAGCGACACTTTCACAGGGGAAAGCGCCTGCCTCACCTGACATTCTCTCCAGGTAGCATCCCAGGAGCTGTGCGGTCGGTGATGACGAGGGACAGGGATTTCCGGGGAGCGCTGCCTGCGCTGCAACGACAAGAGCTTCTCACAAGAGCCGCAGGTCGATCAGGGCATCGATACCACCCCGCAGAAGAGCCGGGGCCGGACGCCAGCACTGCACGAGAACCGGGAGGGGCACACCAGGAAGAATCCACTGAGGGGAGCGGCTCACGGTGAGGCTGGACGTGGAATTGTTCCCAGCCGGGTCCGCGTCTAACCGCTTCCCCGCAATAATAACAGGGCCATTCTAAATATCTGGACTAAAGAAACCCAACTGTCATCTCCATCCTTTGGAGCCAAATTCCTGATGTCCCTTTCAATTAGCTGGGAACCTGGGATTCTGGTCCAGGCCCAAGATGCTGGTCAGGAGCAATCCCTGGCCTCACCGTGGATTGCCCAGTGCTGGGATCAGGGACATACTGAGGAAGTGGCCTTCCAGTGGCCAGTCAGGCCGAGGGAAGGAGGAAAGAACGCAGCCGGGAGGAGGCCATGGGCAGAAATCAGATGAATCAGGGGAAAGTGGAAACAGTTCAAAGCAGGACAGACATGAGGCAGGAGAAGGCAGAACTGAGACTCCAGGTGAATCCACTAAGGCCCAGCATTAGAACCAGCTGCCCCAGGGAGGGAAAGCAGCTATGAAAGGATGTGGATCACCTTACAGGTGTCCTTTGCCTGTCCCTGGACTGATGTTACCATAGTAGGGCTTTTCCTTTGAGGCGGTTTGAAGAAGAAACAGGGACAGAGGGACACCCCCTGTCTACTGTGGTACATTATTTCTTCTAGACCCTTCCAGTAGGATCCCAGACAGGGAAATGACTTCAGCAAACAACTTGGCCCAAGACTCCTGTCTTGTCCTACCTGGCCAGCTCCATGCAGAGAAATCACCTGAAACCCAGGGAAGTCGGAATGTTTGTCTGAGGAATGTAATAACCTATTCTGCTAGAGCAGTTTCTTTACACTACCCCACATGCAAAGTTTTCTTTTGTCCTCTGTAGGAGAGGTAGCTGACCGACAATTAGACGTTGTAAAGAGCCACCTGAAACCCCAGCCCTCCTTCTCTTCGTGTATCCAGTCAGAGGTAGAATCTGTGAAGTTAAAATATTTCTCCTAGCATTAAGAGAAAAAGGAGGAAGATGCTGATCTCCAAAAAACTTGAGTGGTCCCTAAGAGCCCCAGGCTGATTCTACAAAAGGCAGATACAGGGCTCCTGCTTTGGGGGTTGCTTCACATGAAATTGTCTATCACTAACCTCTTCCTTTCTCAGAAGAGCACAGTTCCCGCAGGGAGCAGGAAGCCCACACTCACAGCAAACTCTCTCCTGTGTCCCGCTCTTCAGAATAAATCTGACTTGCACAGCTAATTCACGAAGCGTTTTGATTTCCCGCCCTTGGGTTGGAGCTAGATACAGTGGAGAAAGGGGACCAGTTAGGCTCATGTTCTATGAAATCCTTTCGTTTGGAGATAAACTTGATGCTAATTCTCTCACATTTTGGCTCTGATTTTTGAAACACAAAACTGAGCTGTGTCTGATGTCTTTCTATCTTTCTTTAGTAAGAACCCTGTTAGTAGGGTGGGGGAAAGAATGGAAAGAAGAAATTTTAAAGTCACATAATTTAATTTCAAATATTGCCCACAGTGCTCTTGCATATACTGTACTGCCATGAATTTTATATTTATTTTTGTGTGTTATAATGGTCTCCACAAACAGAAGGTGGGGAATATTCTAATCTGCTTGAAACAAGGAGCTCCAGTGGAAAGACGCTAAGAGCTCCTCTGACCAAAACTCAAGCCTCGATTTTAATATTTGTGAATCCCGTGGCTTTTAACTGTTTACTCTACATTTCAATTTCCACATCCATAGAATGGGCCATAATTTATTTTGAAAGTTTTGTGAAGATTAGTGATAACGTATTTAGGTGCATTGATTTGTAGATAGGCTAATAAATATTAATTTCCTTCTTTCTCATATCTTCTGAATTCCCCTAAGATCCAAACCTAGTGCATCATTCACATGAGACCTTAAAGAAACACTAATTATTGGATTTGTTGATGTAGCTTTTATTCTTAGCTTATACTGTGGCTGAAAAACCCCAGACTTAACAAATTCACCTGAATTGGCTGAGTGCATATTTTACCTAAATGACTTTTGATAGCAGAGTTGGCGTCACAGGGAAAATGTGTCCCTTCCTAGGAAATGACTGTGCAGGAGCTGACATAATCCCCAGCAATAACAAGCTCTGGTCCTCATGGGCATCGCCACTTATGTGGAAGGTGACTCTGCTACTCTTGTCATTCACATCTGTCCCCCATGGGGACAGTCATGGTACTTCTTCTCCCTGCCTCGACTCTCCTAGCCCTTCTGCCCTGCTCAATGGGAACGGACTCAGAGTCTGTAAACACTGGCCCTCTTCTCACCTGTTCACCTGTTCCCCGGTACCCAGGAACTAACAGCCCAGCATTGAAACACCTGCTGGCAACGCATCCTAACTGAAGTTCCTACCATCTTCTCCTCTAACAACTTACACTCCTGCCCCAACACTTTGCTCCTGCTAACAATTTGCTTTCTTTCAATACTGGATTCCAATCCTAATAAAACATTAAGAGCCAGTTCAAATGCCTCCTCCTCCTCGAAGCTCGCCTTTCCTCCTTAGTTATAAATGGGCTGTTTTCCTCTTACTCCCGCCAAAATGGATCAACCTGGCTGAGACTCTGGTCACTTCTAATCTAACATCATGTCGGACTCACGTGCACATCTCAACGCTGGTGGACGGTCAGCAGCCGAAGGTAGATTTCGGGCACAGATCATCTGTGGCCCTGCTACAATCACGGGACATTTTGAAAGACTGTTGGACAATTTAATGCTGTGGACAGTGGGGCAAGTGTATTTATTTTAAACCTGAAAACAAACCATTTGGATTTGGAAGAAATTAATCTCCCAGTCATGTTTACCATGAGTATAGTGACAGATGTACCCTGGACATTGTAAAATGTATACTCATTAACCTTATGTATGGAAACTCGATTATTTTTAAATGGTGCCCCCAATCCCTCCTTATCATGCCATTTTTGGACATTCCTAAAGACCAGCCCTCCCCAAGTTTTAGCCGGGGCTGAGGGCCACGGACAGAGTGAGGACTGCTGCCCGCCTGACTTCATACTTTCTTTTTGTTGGTAGTAATTTAAGGTGATTTTTATCTTAAATAATGAAATGGTTGCAAATATTAAAGTGCCCACAGTATCAAAGCACCTGGTCTTCACAAACACATCCACCACCAGCCCTTTGACTCAATGCTGATATCACACAGTAAGGGATCAAGTGACAACGACCATGTTTCTGAGTCTCCATATAAACTGTATTCACTGAGGTTTAATTTGATGACACCTTATGGTGCCTCACTGGGTTCTTTTTTTTTTTTTTTTTTTTTTTTTTTGATACAGAGTCTTGCTTTGTTGCCCAGGCTGGAGTGAGTGCTGTGGTGTCAGCCTAGCTCACAGCAACCTCAAACTCCTGGGCTCAAGCAATCCTCCTGCCTCAGCCTCCCGAGTAGCTGGGGCTACAGGCATGCGCCACCATGCCCGGCTAATTTTTTCTATATATGTTAGTTGGCCAATTAATTTCTTTCTATTTATAGTAGAGCCGGGGTCTCGCTCTTGCTCAGGCTGGTTTTGAACTCCTGACCTTGAGCCATCGCCCGTCTTGGCCTCCCAGAGTGCTAGGATTACAGGCGTGAGCCACCGCGCCCGGCCCCTCACTGGGATCTTAAACTATTTCTCCAGCTACTATCAAATGAGCACTAATCAATGGACTTAAAACTGGTGGTAAACTTTATAATTAATTTGTAGCACTTTTCCCCCAAGAATTGAGCTAACACTGGATATTTAATTGATAACAATAACTACTAGCTTGTACGGAATAAACAAGTAGACTGAACTCCAGCCACGGTCCTGATGGATGAGTACGGCTGTTCCCACAACACAGAGGAAGAATTGGAAACCGAGTCAGGCTGAGCTACTTGCCTCCACATCCAACAATTAATACACTGTCAGAAATGAGATTGGAAGCCAGTTCTGTCAGTCCTCTGCTTTTTCTACGGCGCTGGTTGGCTGTCCTCATTAAATTCATAAATCTGGGCTGGGCAGGGAAGTTGATTTTCTTATTGTTAAACCTGATGTGTTTCTTTCACTATTCAGAGTTCTTCCCTCACCATGTTAGGGAGAACACAAAGGCTTCTGCCTACCGCAGCGTATCTCCCACATAAAACGAGGAGTTTGATACCACCCTCTCTAAAAATGAAAATGTCCAGGCCAGCATTCGGGTGCAGGGCTGCTGCAGCGGCGGTCATCTCAGCTCCTCAGTGGGGTGAGGAGCAATTTCTATGAGCTTACCACAGAGCAAGCATGCCATCCACCCGTTCCTGGGCGGCCACGGTCACTACGAGCAAAATAGATGTGATAAATTTGAAGCCTCCTAAAGAAGTCACCTTTCCCTGGAAAACCTGTTTGCAAACGGTGCTCCGCTTCTCATTTTTCCACGTTGTGAGTTTTCCCTGTCTGCTATTTAAACAGAACAGCATGAGTGGCTGCATCCTTTTGCAAAGCACCTTAAAAAGGTGAAGAAACCATCACCCTCCCGGCCTCTGTGCTCCAGCCCCGACACCCAGGGCTGGGATGTGCAGGGCGCTGCAGGGTGGCCCCACCTCCCTTCTCCCCTGCCACACAGCCTCTCCCACCTGGTCACCCACATCCCATTCCCTGGGGACTACTGGGGCCCAAGTGGCCCATTTCTGAAGTGCTGTTAAATGAGCTATTTTTTCATGGATGGAATTTCCATAATTGCTTTGCGTAGGTCTGTTTCAGATACAAAAAAGCTGTTTGGGTTTCATTTGGTGACAGATGCTGGAGCTCAGGTCACTGCATCCATCCCTCTGCCAGCATGCCCCCACCCCCGCCCTCCGTATATCATCTTTTTAAATGAAACAAGTGGCCACTAGCGCCTGGGGAAATCATTTCAAGGTCTAATAAAATACCACCAATAAAAATGTTCCCTAATGTCCAACCAAAGTATTCCTCTTCTAACTTGATTCTGTTACCTCTCAGTCAAAGGGGTTTTCCCTGTCAAATGATGTTTCCTTACCATGCACGTGTCTGGCACTTCCTCCAACTTCAGGGCAAAGCTTAGTCAGACCTGTAGGGGAGGCAGAAGGTGCTGCCCAAACTGCCACCAACTTGGCAGAGCAGCTCTGATTCAGGCAACATGCCCTGGCAAGGCAGCATCGCCTGAGGACCGAACCACACCCGGCAAAGGATCCTCCAAGGAAATCAGGCTTATTTTTTCCAAAAATGGACTCTGGGACAAAGGGCCTGGCACATCTCTGAGGTCCCACTAGCCACCACGTGACCTGGGGGCCAGACGTATCAGCATTTCCTGGGGCTTGTTAGAAATGTGGGCCCCAGGCCATCCCCTATAGCCTAGATCTAGGCTGTACCATCTAGGTTTGTGCTAGTGCACTCTGATGTTCTCACAATGGCAAAATCGAGTAATGATGCATTTCTTAGAATGTGCCCCCATCGTTAAGCAAGGCATGACTGTAATTCTACTGCTAGGTTTTTTGGGAAAGAAACACATTGCCCAAGTGTCCTCAAGCACCAAATTAATTGCTATACCCTGAATGTCCCATTCTGTGTTTTTGCACTTATTTTTTCTACTGGAATGCACTTTCCATACTTGCCTACTTGACATATATTTACTGGTATTTTAGGATCCACCCCAAATGTTACTCTTCTCTTAAGTTTTTCTAGAATCCCATAGGGAGCTCTTGAGCATGTCTCTCACACTTAGCTATTGCTCCTAAGATACAGCTTGTTTTGTGCAATCCAACAGGGGACATTAGGTTCCAAGGCTATAGAGATAAATAAGACACCCTCCCTGATCTTGAAGAACTAACAGATTAGTGGAGAAGAATTTAAATTTACGGTTCTATCCAGCTTTGGTCTTTGGAAACAGTTGTAATAAGGAAACCCCAATGTTTGTATCTAGTTATAACCATATTAGTCATAGTACTTAGTTGCAAGCCAAAGAAACTGAGTCTGGCTGAGTTAGGCAAAAGAGATTCTATTAAAATATTTCAGATAAACTGGCAAAATCACTGGGAGGATTGTGCACCAGCTTTGCAGGTGGTTCACCACGAATAATACACTACATCTGGCCCTAGGATGTAGGTCTGCTACAGGTAGCCCCAGTCTTGTAGCCCAGCGCCACTTAACTGGCCCCAGGGTCCTGGCACTGGCACCACCTCCCCAGTTAGCAACTGGGCTGCAGCCACCACTGCCACACCATGGATTCCCTGTGGTCTCTGCATCACTGAACATTTACAGCCTGCAACATTCTGTCTGAGGGTGAACCCAAAGCCTGCATGGCAAGGGAGGCTGTCAAAGCAAGTACCTGGCACTCGAAGATTCTATGCTGGGTGATAGCTTCTGTGTCCCATCAGGGCTCATAGATTCCTGTAAAAATATTAATAATAAAGGTCTTGGAAGAGAGGAGAGATTCTCAGATGCCAGACAGCCAAAAGTATGAAATATGACCATTATAATAAATACTTTGTTGAGGAAGCAGGAAGTTTGGGGGGAGCTCTTAAGAATAGCCTAGACCAATGTCTACCCAAAAGCAAGACCCCAGTGTTCCTTTAGACGGAGAAAAAGAGGTGGGCAGGGAGACGGCAGACCCCGTATTTCTCCTTTTCCTTATTATCAACTTAGATTGAGATGCATGCAGAATTAAGGGTAGGTTATAGAGGAACCCCAGAAAGTGTTTCATCCAACTACCTTGCCTTATGGATTAAACTGGCCCTTAAAGGGCTTGGGGCCATGCCCAGGGACACACAGCTGACTAGGAGTCAAGTACAATCCAGTATCCAAATCTCCAGCTTTCTATCTAGTTATCTTTCAATTAAGTAATTTTTTGAAAATATTTAATCTCTAAATTGCCTCTGAAAGATTCTTGACACAGTACAGATTCCTGGGCAGGTTGGTGTGTGGCTGGTCAAAATGGCATCAAATCTGGCCCACAGTAACTGCATGTAACTGTCAAACTCATTATTAAATATTTCCCAGGACATTTCCAGGATCCTCCAAGCCATGGTTTTTAAAAGACCAGACACAACAGCTTCAGGTGAATTTTGCTTCCCATACACACAGGTTTAGGACTTAAACTACTTTGATTTGCCCTGGCCCCACGGTGTAACTCTGCACACTCTGGCGGGTTGATTAGTAGATTTGACGGGTTCGTTCTGGTTGAGGGTGGGATATAAAAAGCATGTGTGGGACAGTTTTCTAGCAACTAATGCTACACGCAGTCTGTTTGGGTGATAGATGCTGCATCTGAAGGCAGCATTAGACATTCAGCTTTCAATCTCTCCTTATGGGCTCTTTAAAATCCAAGCTGTGAAACAGCAGCTGAAGCTTTATGTGCGGCCACTACCGCCAAGACCACACAGACTGGGGCCGCCGGGCATATGTGCGAAGCGTGGGGAGGGCCGCGGGCGGGGGCCGGGCTCTGGCGTGCGGGTCACGCCCCGGAGTCTGCGACTCCTGCTCATCTCTCAGGCTCCTCAGCCCAGAAAAGAGCCTCCTCTTTGCAATCCGGAATGGCAGGGCCACGTGGGCAGAAAGAAACGAGTGGTTTCCACTGATTAGAAGGCGAAGCGAGGGAAAGGGTTTCCCTGTCTTGGAAGCCGTCACATGATGCCGTGGATATCCCCTGGGAACTCTCCTTGGAGCTGTTTCAAAGCCAAGTTTCCCACTTTCCCTCCAAACCTAGTCCTTCCCCCAGGATGCTTGCTGGGTGGCTGGTACCACCTCTCGTCCGGTCACCTTTGCTAACACAGGGTGAACATTGCAGGCGACAGTGCTATTGGCATGGATAGAAACACCGGTGGTGGCCGTCCCTGACTCCTGGAGCGCTGCCTCCCTTTATTGCTTGGTATTCCTGATTCTTTCCACTTAGCAAAATACCTAAACCGGCCTATTTTGGAATTTGAGGCCCCAAACCCTTGGTCTGGAAAAGAAGACATGAGTTACTCAACAATACAAAATAAAAAGATTCAGAGAAGTCTTAGGTATCCTAAGAGGAAGCAAAATGCACTGAAAGGGTAAACTGGAGAAGAAGGGGACAGGGAATGAGTCATAGAACACCTTTCTGTGGATAATGGTGAAGCCAGGGGTACAAGTGATCGTGAATAATCACGAGAAAAGTCGTGTTAATCTCCCGGTGCCATTCTGAGACAACGCGGGGTCTTCGCGGGGACAGACAGGAGGCAGGCACAGGCAGTACCTGCGGCTGCCCAACAGGAGGGAGCAAGAGTGGAGGAAACGCTCCTTTTAGTGAGTGGGGCAAGCACAAGTCACTCTGGGCAGATGGAGCTGGTTGAAGGGTACCGAGAGGAACACAGGGTGGGGTGACAAAACTTCTGAGTGGCAGCTGTTGTCACAGTCATGAGCAGCATCTGATTCTGATTGGAGCTTCCATATGCTGCTGTCAGAGTTTCTAAACTAAGGAATATCCACTGAACTTCCTTTGCTTCATCCTGTTTTCTTTGGAGTCTGAGCTCCATCCAGATGGTCCTGGCATGTGCAGATATAGTTGTACATTTTTATTGGGAAGAGTGGAAGTTATTGAATCCTTCTCAGAAAAGCTCCGTGGATAGAGAATAGGTATGGAAACCTAACGCTGTTCAGAGAATTGTGTAAGATTTTTAAAGGACATTTCCAGGTCCCTGCACCATGTTATTTCTTAGTGCTATTGTCTGATTTTCAAAAGGTTGAAAAACACAACTCTGACACAAACATAAACATATCCCGAAGGGTTATTCGGCTCATTAATTAGTGAGGAAGCCACTAAGATGTTAATACTGGTTCAAATGAGAATTTGGGCAACTGGATGTTTATGGACAATCTTATATAGGAAAGCTAGGAAAAGATTACTTAAGTGAGACATACAATGGATTAATATTTTATAGGGCCATAAACCAGAATCTTTGGGATTTTTCCCCCTTACTGCATGGAAATTATTTGTGTGTCTACTGGATAAAAGTCTATAAGTTAACTGCTGCCCCTAAAAAAGCTGTAAAATAACCAAGTCAACAGAGAGTTAACTCAATTCTGCACTAAGAAAATATTTAGCAATATTTTCTACCTATTTCCAAATTTCAGATAATTTTTATCATACTAGAAAGATCTTAGATATCTTCTCTTAAGATTATCCAATGGATCTATGAACTATTATACAAAAGACAGTGCTAATTTCACAAAATATCTTAAGGGCAAGATGTGGAAATAAATGTCCCAGCAAACGAGGATCCAAGAAGAGCCTAGACAACATTTGGCCAAATTAAAAGAACAGACTGCTCAGTGGCACTTGTGTGAAAGGATATTTCTTTCCCTTCTGTTGCAGATGGAAAGACTTCTTGAAGTACAAACTCTCATAAGAATGTGTCCTTTTGCTAGTTTTCTAGTGGGTGAAGGGTTAAGTTGATCTTTTTTTCCATCTAGGATGAGTACACTAAGCTACAAGTCTAAGGGGAATTTATATATATATATATATAATCCTTTTTTTCTGAGCTTGCCTAAAGGAATTGGACGGTCTAGCATTGAAAAGAAATAAATTATTGGTTTCTAAAATGCTAGCTTCTAGTCTTTTTTAGTTCCTTTAATACCTGACCCTTCAGAAGAGAAGTACTTTCTCAAACACAGGTATCAGCATAATCTGTTATTTCAGAAAATGACTTTCACAGTTGGATTCTCAGATAGTCCTCCTGCACTGAAACCTTGAGCCTTGAGGTTTGTATGCAGTGGAGATGCAGGAAGAACGCTTCTGTATGATAATAAGTGCCCCAGGGCTGACAGGACACCTGTCCCGGCTAGAGGGAAGTTGGTCAGTCCTCAGCTCTGGCAACCTGGCACAACCTACACTCTGCCCATGTGAGACTGAGACCACCAGACCCGAGTCCCACCTCTGTGAGAAGAAAAGCCGGCCTCAGGTGCCAGGTCTACCCGTGAGCTCTGAGGTTTCTTACATGTTGCTGGTTTGCTGGATGAGTAGCCCTGAGCGAGTTGTCAGTCCCCATCCTGGACCCACGACCAGCTGGTGACCGGGTCTCGCTCACCAAATAATCAGCGACTTTTATGTTCCATTTTTTTTTCCTGCTCTAGGAATGGGAATAACTGAATACAGCAGCCAAATATCTTTATAGACTTTTCCGTGTAACAAGATTTCCAAGTCCCAGTCACATTTAGATCAAGGCACAGGAACATAACAGATTTCTAGGTCTAAGTCAAGAATTTTGATGATCTATTACAGTTTGTCATAATGAGATTTAGTCTTTACTATAATTAAGGGCAAGAAACACTGAACTGGTGCCTTAAGTCCAAAATTGCTGTACGGAGGAAGCGCTCTTCAATCATTCTGTGGAGCGCATTGATTGCTGGAAATATCATCTTACTCATTCCATGTGTTTCTAGATTTCAGTTTTCTAAGTGCCATAAGCCTACCTAATTTTACCATGGGGCATCTGTAGATATATTTCTAACATGGAACAAGACTTCAATAAATCTATCCTGTCAGCTGTAGATGCCATTATAACTTTGGGTTTTGGCTTTTTTTCCCCTTTTCCTAAGCAAGTTAATAATATTTAAACTGTTCAAATGACCCTTTTCCTGTTTCCAAGCAGAAATACAAAGGTATTTGTGTATAATGTTAGAATGCTGGCAAATAATGCCTGGCCGGGCATCTCTAAACCCTCCACTTAGATGAAAACTGATACCTTCAAGGTCGTAAAACCCTGCCGGGGAGAACCACCTCAGCAAACCAAGAAACCTAATGATGCGCGGGCAGGCAGGACCTCGGTCAGGGCCTGGTCTGCGGAGAATGACAGAAAGGAGACTGGCGGGAAGTGCAGGCCTGGGAACGCTGCCGGGGATTACAAGAGCAGTTTGTGACCATTTAAAATATTTCTCACATACTTTTGGCTTCGTGGAAACATGTTCCTTCTCTTTATATGCACATCTGTTTCCCATGTTAGAATATAAACAAATTCAAGGAGTGCACAGAAATCCGTCTCTATACTTCCATGTATTTAAGATATGAATGCAGTCAGTTGCATGAAACAATTGTACTTCAGGAAGGCGTCATTGAGTCTTTTCTTTGGTGAAAAGCATCCACATTAGTACTTCCTAGTGAAAATGTGCAAGGTGGAATGCATCAAATGGGCCATTCTCTTGCCATGTGGGGCACAGAGTAATATTAAACATGTTGTCACTTTTAGCCGAAAAACAGAAACACATGAGGAATGGTGGCAGAAGGATGGCTTTAGAATGTGTTCTTTAGCTGAGGTTTCTATTCTATCCCCTACCACTACACACACACACACACACACACACGTGTGCACACACACATGTGAGCTGCATGTGCAAAGCCTCAAAGATGTGGCTGCAGGGCTTGGTGGCAGGATCAGGATGGTGAGTCTCAGGAATGCAGGGATGTGGGCAAGGGGATTCCGGAAGTGTGTGGGATCCAGCGAGAGGGTGGGATCCAGGAGTGGGTGAGAAGCGTGATCTAGCCTGATGGGGCCAGAGTGGGGACCTCCACTGGGACACTGGCTTCAGGCACGGACTGTCCAAGAGTGATGCTGAAAGAAGACTGTCTTTAGGGGGTGTTTGTACTAGTTGAAATGGGGGGTGGGGTGTTCTGAGTAGGAATAAGGAAAGAGACTACGACACAAAGAGAAAGTGTTATTTTGGTGCAATGTGAGCAAAACTAAGATTGGTTAGAGATGGACGGGGGTGTTGAGGGGCTGCCAGGACACCAGGGAGGTGGGCAATGCTCAGACTGCGGCCGTGAACGGGGCCTTAGACAGGGATCTCACAAATGCTGAATAATCCCAAAGTCCTATCAAGAAGCACATAACTATTAACAAGACGTCCGGGACTGCTGTGGAATGCATCCTGTTCCTTCCCAACTTCAGAACCAGGCTCTGAGGACAAGATGGCCTGGGACCCTTCTCTTGATCTCCTTCTAACACACATTATCTCCTCTCCTTTCCTTCCCCCATCCCCGGCCGAGCCTGCTCAGCCCTTCACATCTGGGCTGAGCATATCAGTATGCACTCGGTTGTCCAAACCGGTGTTAGCGGCCTCCCAGTGAGCTTTTTCCAGGTTCTTGGTGATTGTTGGGAGATAAGAATTTTAGGCTGCACCACGTAAGCCAAGCAAGCAGCTTTTTAAATTGAAAATGACAGTACATGAGAGAGAGAGAGAGAGAGCCAGCCAGCCACCAGGGGACTGTGCGAAAGGGCAGCTGAGCTGGGAGGAAGTGATTTTTGGCCTTTTAGAGTCTTACTAATTGAGGCAAGAAGTATTCAAGGCTAAGGAGATGGCTTTTACTAACAATCTGAGTAGTCATTCCTAGAATTGGATTCTCTCCCATTCATTTTCATATTTTGTACTATTGTCTCAGAACTGTCATGGTGATTTCAAGGTCAGAGAAATTTTAAAACCATGATGTAAATGATATTGTAATTAGCCAAAGTTCATGTAAGGTGGCAGAGATTGCTGACAAGCCAGTTGAAGCCAGTTCTTCCAGTCAGCCCCTCCAGTGAGCTTTTGCCTGGGTGCTGTTTACTTTAACACCTCACCTACTCTGCAAGTGTCTGCATGCAGCCTCAGCCCTGTCTCCTGCTCAACACTGGGGCATTTGGGGGAGTGCAAGGGAGGAGCTATTTATAGTATACAGGGCCATAGGTGTGAGCGGGGACCCTCCCAGGCAAACATGATCAGCCTATTTTTACTCCAATGTAATCTTAGCTCAGTATTTTAATCTTTCTCTGGGTCATTTCTTTCGTAGATTTTCTCTCCTATCCCTGCAATTTTAGGAATTAGAGAAAAGAGGAAGAGCTATCTCTGACGGGAGAGAAATGTCCCTGTACTCACCAGAAGGCAGCAGGACAGCTGCCTTGGCCCTGTCACTTACTCACTGTATGATTCGTGGAAACCCCATCAACTGTCTGTAGCTGGAATTCTTCATCTGCATAAGGCAGGGATGCCACTAAATGATATTAACAAAAAGATTTCATGAGAAAATTTATCATGAAGGGGCTTTTGCCAAATGTAAAATAGCTCCTGAACTTCTATTGTTTCAGTTGCCGTAAGTGTCTTCCTCAGCAGCATCTACTCTGATGGAGGCCAAAGGACAGTCTCAAACTCATGCTGAATTATTGATCTCTGTTCATATTCATTTTTAATGGCATCCTATTATTAATGATATAATACTCAGCCCCTCCAAGCTTTACTTGGACGAAGAGCAACAAAGAAATGAGAGCTAAGAACAGAGTGGTCACCCAACGTGGGCCGTGTCATGGGGAAGTCCACATTCCAATATTTATGGGGCATAAATGTTCCCCAAAGACTTAAAAGTAAGAGCCTTTTTCTTGTGTTTATGTGCTCAATGCTTGAAATGCTAACAAAGCAACAGAATAAGTGGAGGAACTTAGTTTAAGCAATATGCATGAAGATGCATTGAAATCTCAATTCTCAAAATACGACATGATGAAGCAGCAAGTTGGCCATTTATTTTTAAATATAGAAAAAGTCAGAGAGACCCCCTTTTTTGTGTGCTTTTAGAACAGGGAAGTGAAGAAACAGACCTGGGAGCAAACACCACAGGAGGAGATTTGTTCCATGAATCCAAGTCAACCCAACGCTTTAAGACAAGAAGTCATCTCACGCTTTTGGGTGTGACAAAGAAACCGGCTGAGTTAGAGTTTCTCTAATATTCTTTCTAACACTCTAGCATTTTGTGATTATTCAAGAAAGGAAACACGATTAAAAGTAGAGCAAAACACAGCTTCGAATTCTGTTTCCCATGGACTTCTTGAGTGACGAGGAGGGAAGGAGTGCCCCTCGATTGTGCGCTCCTTTTTCAAGCCTTAATGATGATAATGCGACGATGATTATGTTGATAAAACATGCTGAGAAAACCTTTTTGTGTACAGAATAAAATATTTTCTATGGCATTTTTCTTTCCCAGTGGGGATTGATTTGAATCATGATGCATTACACACCATTTCCTTATCTGTAAAATAGTCATAAGAATGACAGATTTGGAGTCAGATAGAACTCTACCAAATTCTAGAACGTATCCTTACTGTCTCCATCTGTGAAACGAGATTGTTGCCTTATCCCAGAGCTCTACTCGCAGTGTTATGTGTGTAGCACTTAGCAAGGTGCCTGGAACCCAGTAAATCTCCAGGGCATGCGTGTGTCCTTCTTTCAAACTAGCACCTGCTACTCATCCCAGCCCTTTTCTGACCACCTGGTATAGGATGACAAAATGAACAGTCATTGTTTTTATTTTCAGGGACCTTAAACACTAGCATGAGGATAGTGATTAAATAATAGCACTAATAAAAATATAATGGAAAACTTTGATGAGTGCTCTTAGCAAAGAAAAAAAGAAAAAGAAAAAAGAAACAAAGAGGTCAATCGAAGAACAAAAGCCAAAGACTTAATTTAGCCTGGGCAGTTGTGAAGTCTCCTGTGACAAAGTTGCCTTTGGTATACAATCTGAAGTAAAACAATTAATAAAGTTGATGTGAAGAAGGACTATCTGTGTATGCAAACAGAATAGGATGTGCAAAGGTCCTGAGGCAGGAAGCTATCCTGAGCAGGACTGCTGGTGGCCACAGAATAAAGGGAAGTAGTGGGGTGAGGCTGGGGATGCCTGAGACACAACCACGGTTACAACGCAAGTTCTACCCCACTGTGCTGCAGAAATCAGGAAATAAGCTACCTTGGGGGTTGGTAAACTTTTTCTGTACATGGCCAGGTAATAAATATTTCAGGCTGTGCAGATCATTCACCTGGTTGCAACTATTCAACTCTGCCTTTGTAACATAAAAGCAACTATGGGTGATCTGTCAACAGGTGTGTGTAACATTGTTACAATAAAACAGAAACTTGAATTTCATATAATTTTCACGTGTTAAGAAATATTCTTCTTCTTTTAATTTTTCCTGACTGTTTGGAAATACAGAAATCGTTCTTAGCTCACAGGCTGTAGTTTGATAAACTGAGCTAGCTAATTGCTGAATTTTATTCTAGGCATTTCCTGCTATGCCCAAGGCACCCCAAAGACATAGGTAGGGGTGCTGGTGGGGTCAGAGTATACCAATGTCAGCCTCCAGTGAACCGTACATCCAAGCTCTGATCCAATCAACGTGTCCTACACAAAGGAAAGAATGAATGATTGGCTGATGGAATGAAAAAGTGAACCAAATAAGAACTGAATGAATGAATGAGTGAATGAATGAAATGAGTAGTTAAAAGAAAGAGGGCTTGCCTGTGCACGAGGAACATGTGATCTGGACCCACCTTAAGGACGTTCTTGCACTTCCATACATTTCCCTGAGAGTTTTCAAAAGCAAAGCCCCAATTTGCATAGCTGATTAGAAACATTTTGTGACTTGAGAGAGAAGAGAGACTGACCTGAATGTTATTACGGAGCATAAGGACATTAAAAAGGATTAAAAAAAAAAAAAAAGAAAAAGTCTGTCGGTCCGTGCTGAGAGAGGCGTCTTCAAATCCCCCCCAATAATGGGTTCAATCAACCCAGCATATGCAAAAGATTCACAATTTTATATTTCAAAGAAGAAGCATGTCGGGGGGCAAACAAGAAGCCTAGCGGTTAGAGAAAACGGAAAGAAAACACACAATTGCTCTTAGTCTGTCATTTCCCCCACAGAGTAGTAAATAAGAGCTTTGATACATAAAAGCAGTTATCAAACAGTAACAAATTAGTTCTTCACCATCTGTGATCCACGAGAGGGGGTGACAGTTTTAGTGCAAGATTTTAAAATATGAAATCAACTATTTATGAACCGAGTTCAGAGTCTCCATGTCTGCCCGGTCTCTGAAGGCACAGCCACAAGAAAGCGCTGCTGCGGTTTTCAACTAACAAAAGCCAGCAGTTGCGGCTCCTCTCTTTAAAATATGCTAATTACCGCCTGACATTTGTAAACAAGATGTTTCCTTCCCTGCTGCCGCTTACCACACTCACATACTTCCACGTCCCTTTAAAGAAACTAGCTTCGCACAACAGCCTGGCCATGAGAAAGCCTCAAGGTAAAGGAAGTCCAGTCTCCCTTGCTACCTTGATCTGGGCTCTGGCCAGAGGCTCCTAGGTCAGCCTGGATTCTTTGGTCCTCCCAGAGCTTGCCCCTGGACTCCCCTAGGGTGCAGCCGGAGCCCCCACCCTCCTCTCGGTCAAGACAGGCACCCTCAGCTTTCCACAGAGGTTCCTGTTACTGGGCTGTGGTTGACTCCAGGCAGCTCCTGGGAAGGCTTGACAGAAGCAGTGGACCTCAAGAACCCCCCACTTCCCAGGAGGCAAGGAGCCACCTGGGCACCCTCTCTCCCTACCGCCCTACCTGCACGTCAGCAGGAGAAATCAGAAGATGCCAGGCCCTGACCGTGCCCTGCAGCCTCCCTCAGTCCGAGCCTCATCCTGTAACGCTAACTACCTCTGAGAAGGTCTGTACATCCTCAAAGGAGCTGGCAATTCCTCCTGCAGGGTCTGGGCAGAGAGTCCATCAGTTACAGCATGTGGTTTTCCAGAAACCAAGGGGGGAAGAAAACACTGCTGGGATATTAGATTTGACTCCTCTTCTTGGTCCTAGGCATTTCCCTCCTTGATGAGTTATGGAAGATTTTCAGTGTGTTTCCTGCTTCTCCATCTTTGCTGTCCTCGTCCTCCTCTTTTTCCCTTGTTCTTTTCGTCCAGTGGGAACGGCGTCAAAGTAGGTAAATAACAATTTACTATATTGTAATACGAAAACAATCAGGTTTCCAGTCGGAAAGAGAGATGTGTTCAAGTCTTGTCATGGTATAGGGTAGGGGAGTGACTTCAAGTTCTGTGCCTCTATTTTCTTGCCTGTAAATTGGGAACAGTCAAATAATCCGAATGAGGGACTATATATGACAGTGATTATGATATATCTGGCACATAGAAAGTGCTCGGAAACTATGAGCTAAACTTGGTTAGGTTATCTTATGTGGGCAGGTCACTTAACCTCTCTGAAGTTCAAGGGAGGTCATGCAAATAGGAACTCTTTGCAAACTACAAAATGCTGCACAAGGAAAAGCCAGCTCGGCAGCGCAATAACTCACCGTGATACCTTACAGTGTCAATGAGAGGTCCGTATCCAACAACTAACAAGGCCCCTTCTTCCAGCCTCAGCATCCGATAGACTCAAATGCACATTGGTGATGATTTAAAAAATTTGTTACATGGTGTGTAACACTATGACTTACCTACCTGGGGACTTGCAATGACTTGTCCTTTGCCCACTGCATAGCCAGATACTGGCTGTAGGAACATTCCTACACTGCCTGGTTTTCACACAGGGGGCAACTAAAAGAGGCCGGGTCTTCAGGAACTCTATCTGAAAACTGGCTGGGTGTTTACAAATCCAGCACAGAGTGTACTTTTCTTCCCCTGCTCTGAAATTAAAGGGTATCTCTGTTATTTATTTACAGTATTTATTTTGCACTAACATAATTCAAACCAAATCAGACTCCAAACCCAGGAACAATAGCCTGATGAATTTTTAAAGAAACTTTCCAAAATAAAGTCAATGTTCTTGGCTTGGGTTAAGTTTGAGAAGTTTCCACCCCTTAGGAAGAGTTTTGATTTGTTTGTTGGCTCTGTGAATGGTAGAAGGCAGTCAGTAAGAACCACCACACAAGGGATCCCACTGTCTTATATTGAAGATGCTGCTGGCATTGAAAAATTTATTATTATAATTTAGTTATTATTTATTAGGCATTGTATGTCATTTGTGTGCCAGGTGCCAGTCCATACATAATTAAAATATTTTAATTCTAATATTATTGTCACTATTTTGCAGATGTAGGGGACTAAGATTCAGAGAAATTTTATAACCTTTAAAAGATCATATTGTGATGAAGACAAAAATCAAGCCAATTTCTGCTTTGAACCCATTATCCTTTTAAAGACCACCAAAAAACTGTTAGAACTGATAAATGAATTCAGGAAAGTTGCAGGAAACTAAATTAACCAATAAATATCAGTTATTTCTATACACTAAAAATGAATTTTCTAAAATGAGTTATCTAAAAATGAATTATATTAAAAAATTAAGAAAACATTTCCATTTAAGATAGCATTCAAAAAAATAAATTATTTGGGAATAAATTTCACCAACAATGTGAAGGATCTGTGCTCTGAGAACTTTAAAACATCGACGAGAGAAATTGAAGAAAACACAAATAAATGGAAAGATATTCTGTGTTCATAGATCAGAAGAACCAATATTGTCAAAATATCTATACTATACAATGCAATCTACAGATTCAATGCAATCCCTCTGAAAATTCCAGTGGCATTTTTCACAGAAATAGAAAAAACAATCCCAAAATTCATATGGAACCACAAATGACCCCAAATAGCTAAAGCAATTTTTAGAAAGAAGAACAAAGCTGAAGGCATCACACTTTCGGATTTTGAATTATATTACAAAGCCATCATAATCATGGTACTGGCATAAACACAAACTATTCCATAAACTAATGGAATAGAATGGAAAGCCCAGAAATAACTCATGCATATATGGTCCACTAGTCTTCAAGGAAAAAAGCATGAAAAATAATAGAGAACAGATCATCTCTTCAATAAAGATGATGAGAAAACTGGATAACCACAGGCAAAGGAATAAAGTTGCATCCTTATCTTAAGCCACATGCATAAAATCAATGCAACATGGATTAAAGACTTAAATGTAAGACCTGAAACTGTAAAATTTTTAGAAGAAAAAGTAAGGGAAAAGGTTGTTGATGTTGGTCTTGGAAACGACCTTTCTGAATATGACACCGAAAGCACAAGCAACAAAAGCAAAAATAAATAAGTGGGACTACATCAAACTAAAAAGTCTCTTCACAGCCAAGGAAACAATCAACAAAATGAAAAAGGGGCCATTAATATCCAAAATATATAAGGAACTCACACAAGTCAACAACAAAAAAACAAATAATCTGATTTTAAAAATAGGCTAAGAACATGAATGGACATTTTTTTCAAAGAAGACATAGAAATGGCCAGCGGGTAAATGAAAAGGTGCTCAGCGTCACTAATCATCAGGGAAATGCAAATAAAGACCACAATAACATGTCACCTCACCCCTGGCTATGGATGGATGAAAGGATATAAAAATTCTGAGATATATATATATACATACATATATATAAAATATATATTATTCATCCTTATAAAAGAAGGCAATCCTGCCATTTCCAACAATATGGATGAACCTGGAGGATATTATGTATAGTATATAAGTGAAATAAGCCAGGCACAGAAAGACAAATAGTGCATGATCTCACTAATATGTGAAATCTAAACAAGTTGAACTCATTGAAATAGAAAGTAGAAGGGTGGTTATCAGAGGCCGGGGGATGAAGAAAATGGGAAGATGTTGGCCAAAAGGTATAAACTTTCAGTTATAAGATGAATGAGTTCTAGAGACCTAATGTACAGCACGTTAACTATAGTGAATAATAACGTACCTTATATTTGAAATTTGCTAACAGAGTAAATCTTAAGTATTCTTGCCACAAAAGAAGGTAGCTATGTGAGGTTGTAGACATATATATTAGCTAGATTTTGGTAATCATTTTACAATGTATACATATATCAAAATATATCTTACATATATGTATATATATATATATACACACACACACATATATATACATACACACACACTAGTTTTATTTGCCAATTTTACCACAGTAAAGCTGGGGCAGGAACATGTCCTTTTCACCAAACTCTATCACATACTGTCCCTCTTGCTAATATCATTTTTGTTAACCTAGTGTGTTTCCTAATGAATATTTTCAGAAAGTCCCAGCAGACATTTTATAGTAGTCAAGTGCCTTCCCAGGAAGACTGTCCTCTCCCAGTAAATTCTTGTCTACAGTCTTGCCTGTCTTTAAAATGTTTTTTTTTTTAACCTCACATGGCATTTAAATAAGCCCTCAGCATGCCATCTGCACCTAATAAAAAAGTTGTTTAATAAGGAATTATGTATTAATAAAAATTATTACATGTGAGGAAATTATTTCAATGATAATTCCAAACCGACTTTCCAACGATAAAGTCCATGCAGACCTATTAGAAGTGCATCGTGTGAATGTGACAAGTGAAGAAAGGAAACTGGGAGCGATGATTCAAATACAAACTCACGGCCACCCTGACAGCCCCCCCCCCCCCCGAGTCTCATTCTCACGTCTGCACTAACCGCTCTTCATTCCTCTCCCTCCGCTACAAAAACAGGCACTGCAGAGTGTGTCCCTGTGCTGCTTCCTCTGCCAGAAAGCAAAGTCATCTTTGACTCTTCCTTACCCCTCACCCCACCTGGGATCAAATGCCAGTCCTGGCGATGCTACTTCCCCCGTGAGTGAGGGCCACTTCTCTCCACTGTCACTGCCCCGCGCCCCATAGTGTTTGCTTGGATTCACGCGCAGCCAGCTGACTGCACTCTGCTTCCTCCCCCAATCCCGACTCCACCAGCACCGACAGCAAGTCGCCCCTGTAAGAGACACTTTGGTAGCTTGCCCTGCTCCTAGGTCAGGTGTGAATCCGCGAGCAGGGATCCCGGGAGCTTTCTGCCTTGGCCCCTGCCTCCCTTACAGACTTCATCGCCCCAACACTCCACCCCACCCTCTGACCCTAAGTTTTAGCCACAACGGTCTCCCCACCTTACTTCCTCCCTCCTTTCCTTCTTTTCTTCCTCCCTTCCCTCCAGCCTTTCCTCCTGTCCTTGCCTTTTTCCTTCTTTATTTCTTCCTGAGCAAATGCCCCTCTCTCCTCTTCCTTCAGCCTGGACTGGCCATTCTTCCTAGTGGCCTAGCCAGCTGTGATTGTCTGGACCAAATGTGACCTTCTCTGGGAAGCCTCCCCTGTCCCTCTTTGAGTGAGGTAAGCTCCTGTGGTCGCAGCGCCCAGCCCGCGTTACAGTCACTGCTTGTTCATGGCAGGTCTTCCCACCAATCCACAAGCTCCCTGGAACCAGGTGGCATGTCTTTCTGTTCCTGCTCCAGGGCCTCATACAGCAGTTAGCACGTGACACATGACCTGCACTCATTAAATGTTTCTTGTAGGAATGACTGAATTTCAAATACATTGTAACAGCAACAAAAATGTGCTGTGCTATCTGAGCTGAAGTTAGAGCAGAGACAACTGCAGACCAGTCTGGGTGGAGCTAGAGCCAGAGCTCTTCTCCTTAGACCCCTCAGTTAACGCTCCGGTGAACTGAAGAAACCAGCCTGCCGTCTAGGACTGTGCCTCAGCAGCATCATATCAGAGCCAAGTGACCTCAACCAAATAATAAGTTTCTTCAGCCTCAGTTTCCCCATCTGTAAAATAGGGGTAATAATACCTGCCCTGTCTACGTCTCAGAGATAGTTAGGGGGGATCTACTAAGATAATGTGAAAATACATTGCAAACTCTAAAGTGCTTAAAAATGAAATAGTTCTTCAGTGGTTTAAGAAAAAAAAAAAAGGAAAATGAATGCCAGCACCCACAGCTGTATGGAATAACAGCTAACACTTAACATGTGCAAAGACCACTCCATGTCCAGCCATCCTAGCTAAAGCGTGGTCTTCCACGCCTGCAGTAGAGTAGAGGAAGAAAACTGATAGGAAGAGCTAATCTTTTCAGCCTCAACACTCACGGGTGCCTGCCATGGGACAGATACTATGCATGGCAGGACACCAATAAAGCAAGCGGCCCCCTAAGCCACCCTGTAAGCAGTGGTGCTGGTCATCATGGTCATGGAGCATCAGTGCATTAGTGTCCCGGGGCTGCCATAACCAATGACCACAAACTAGATGGCTGAAAACAACAGGAACATAACCTCTCACAGTTCTGGAAGCCAGAAGTCTGCTATCAGCTGTCAGCAGGGTTGGCTCCTTCTCGGAAATTCCGGGGATCATCTGCCCCTTGCCTCTTCTAGCTTCTGGTGATTGTCAACGGCTCTTGGCTTCCTTGGCTTGTAGTGGCATCACTCAAACCTCTGCCTGTCTCCACTCGGTGTTCTCTCTCTCTCTCTCTTCCTGTCTTTTCACTTCTTATAAGGACATTGGTCATTAGGTTAGGGCCCCTGCTAATCTAGTATGACTTCATCTTAACTAGTTACATCTGCAAAATCACTGCTATACTTCCAAACAAGGTCACTGCTATGGACTGAATTGTGTCTTCCCAAAACTCATGTATTGAATCCCTAATCCCAGTGCATTTGGAGAGAGGGCCTACAGAGGCAATTAAGATAAAATGAGGCCCTGATCCTACAGAGCTGGTACCCCTTTAAAAGGAAGAGACATCAACGCTCTCTGTCTTTGCCACGTGAGGAAACAGCAAGAAGGTGGCCATCTGCAACCTTCATCATAGCCCAAGCACGCTTGCAACCTGGTCTTGGACTTCCAGTCTCTGGAACCGTGAGAAGTCTGCTGTGTAAGTCTGTGGCATTTGTTATGGCAGCCAGAGCAAAGGAATGCAGCCACATGCAGCGATTCCCGTGCACAGGAATGTGAGGGGACACTATTCACCCCAGGACTGTCAGTGAACTCCCTTAGCTTTTTTTCTTCCAAGGCCTTGTTTAGGAAGGCAGAGAAAACAATAAGTTATTTAGAAAGATCTTCATTGATATTTAGAATGGAAAGCTTCATTGATCTGAAAAAGTACTTTACAAGGGCTCCGTTGTTTCTCAGTAATGCAAGACAAATGAGAAATTCATGTAATAATGAGAATAATGGCTGTTCTTATGATTATAGTTCAATTGATGGGGGGGTAAGATTTGGTTTAGAAACGTTTGCCTTTCATGCGTTTGCAGTTTTGCTGGTTTGGAAATGTTATTTTTGTTGAAGTCTAGTGCCGCTGCCTCTGCACATGCACTCATTATCCCATTCTTGTATGGACATATGGCACAGAAAGTTTAGAAAATACTGCCCAATTTGTCTAAATACCAACTCATGGCCTAATTCACCGCGGTGCCCATTGTGCGGGGAGAACACAGCTGTATAACCTTATCAACACCGGCCAAAGGCGTGCGAAAGGCGTGCCCGCAGTTCAAACGCCAATCCCAAGCCCGAGTTTGCCTTGGCACCTGGCGGCTGCACAGTGGGAATGGGCAGGTTGGTGCGGGGATTTGAAAGGGTTGGGGAGTGGAAGGTGGGAACAGAGAATTCCTAGATCCCTGACCTCTGCATAACTTCAAAACACGTAGCCAACTTTCTTATGCCAGAAAATTTGAAAGGATTTTTCTTTCTCTGTAATCTTTCTTTCCCATTCCCAGCTGGTTCCCATAGCTCTTGTTTCCAAGGCACAGGACTGAGAAAACCATAGACCTAATATTTTCCTCCCCGGGGGTAAATGGTGCCCCTTTCTTAAATCTCACCTCCTATGCACCCGGAGAACAGTAGAATGAACTCGGAGGATTCAGGTCCGTGACTTTTGCTCTCCTGCCTGGACTGGCCGAACAAAGGGGCCGGGGAGAATTCAGGCAACTTAACAGATAAATAATTTCTAGCAAGCAGTATATAACAGAGCAACTAGAACAGTATAGCAAGATGGCCTCTCAGTAGGAATTTGTTCCTTCAATCAGTGAATGTTGATCGAGCATTTGCTGTGGGCCAGTTGCTGCCGCCCAAGAGAAAAAGGTCTACGCCATAATTCTGGCTCTGAGAGAGCTCGTGACCTGGGGCAGGGGTGAGCACGTGGCTTTACTTTTCACTACCTCTGTGACCAGGGCAAGGTCCAAAACTTTCTAGGCTTCGGTTTCCTTTCCCGTACACGGAAGATATCAGTAACAATGGTAGCACCGAGGTACAGAATTCATATGCAAAATAAATGGATTGAAATTAAACTAACGTGTAGGGCAGTGTCTGGCAGAGGAGAGGGGAGGCGCCGTAGGGAAATACATCACACGATGGTTCCCCGTTAAATGTACGACTTGTGTTCCGGCAAAAGCTCACAGATGAGAGCAGGGAACGGCACACTGAGGAGCCGAGACGCAGTCGAGCACAGCATCCTAGCGGAGTAGACCTGGGCGCGGGGCACGTAGGAACGACGGACCTCCTAACTCACGGCCTGGGAGACCTGTGCTCCCCCCTCTAGACTGCTGCTGTCTGCTCATGCTTCCAGAATTGTCTGGAGGGCAGCAGGGGCCCTGGACTGGAAATCCCTTGTTCCATTTGGGTATGTTACCTCGAACATGCTCTGCTTTGGTAGGGCATCTTAATATAGAGCAGGCGTCCTCAAACTACGGCCCGAGGGCCACATGCAGCTCGCCCAGGACATTTATCCGGCCCGCCGGGTCTTTTTGCCGCCGCTGCCTGTCCTGCTTAGCAGCCGACTCGTCCCGGGCCCACAGTGCGCACGTGTGGAATGTGCGCCGCGCTCTCCAACGGTCTGAGGGACAGCGAACTGGCCCCTGTTTAAAAAGTTTGAGGACCCCTGATACAGAGGCTGTGCTAGCTAAGGTCTGAAGGTTGTTTTCCAGCTGAATATATTTTATTGCCTTCGTCGTTAATGACGTTGAGCCCACGTTTGCACGCACATCAGAGGCGGCACCTGTGCAGGGGTGGAGAACGGGAGATCCGTGTGACATCAGCCTACGGACACGCCTTCTCCCCTCCAGTCCCCTTCACAGCAGATGCCATCTCAGGCTGGGAGCAAAGGGGATCTGTCCTGTTCTGTTTCTTTCCCAGATGCCACATCAGCCAAGGGAAAGAGGGACTGGGGGACGTCCAGCAGCGTGGCGTCTGCGGTCAAGGTCTCAGCACAGCCGTGTTATTCTCCGCACGTGTTTCCCGTGGGTAGTGATTTCCTTAGATTGGGAGCCTCTTAAGGGCAGGGGCTGTGTTCGTCAGAAGTCGAAGCTCCGAGTCTCGCAGAACATCTAACATGTAGGTGTTTAGTAAATACCTAAGGAGCAAGTGATGCCAGACGCCAGGGGCCAAGGCGGCGCTCTGGGACTCAGGAGGTGACTTGCCCACCCAGGCAGAGCTGCGTGGGTTTCCCTCCCAGGGTCTCCAGCTGCCGCCTCTGACAGTGGAGCTGCCTCTTAGGCAGGCTCTGCCCTCACTGCAGGGTCCTCCCAGGTCCCGGGGCCGCCAGGGAAGGCTTTCGAGATGGGAGCCAGCCCCAGGATTATCCTCCTTGATGAGACAGACATGGAAGGGGGTGTGGAAGGTCTGAGGACACAGCCAGAGAGGACACGGAGAAGAGACTGCTGTGTCCAGCCCTGGAGGAGCCCCATCTTCTTCTGCAGAAAAGTGCAGTTTCTCATTCCCAGCCCCTCGCCTGTTTTGACGCCCTTGAGAGACGATAAGAGCATGACTTGCAGGGGTGCCAGTCTGTGTTCTCGAGGGAGGGGGGTGACAGCATTTCCATCCACCGTGCTGGGAAAGAGAAGGGGAGAGGAGAGTCCCGGTTGTGGGCCTGGCCCTGCCGTCAACTTCCCATGTACTTGTGGTTTGGGGCCCATCTCCCCATGTATGGAAGGAGAGTCGCCGTGGTGGTGCATGAGGCAGCTTCAGTTGTGGTTTCTGGAGTTCTCGTCAGCAAGGTGGGGCCATCTCCCTAAAGTAGTGTGTCAGGGCCTTTGTGCCATCCTTCTCCGCATTTCTCTGCAAGTCTCTTCTCAGGGCTTGAATCGGGGACTCTAATATGCAAATGCTCCCTTTTCTTGCCATCCAACAGACATGCTTATCTGATTCAACTTTAATTGCACTGAAGAAGAGTCATAGCAAGTTAATTGCAGTCGTTTTCTGTCTCAGAAATACCTGGTAGTATTTCAAATGCAAAACTGCAGAAAGTTCAGACGTCAAAGTGGCCAAACCACGAATCCTGTGTTCCCAGATTATGTTCTCTGTATCTACTCAGTGATCAGGTTTTAAAAATTGATTGCAATTTCTGGGGACTGCAGTAAAAGCTGAAGATTACATAAAATTGGGATGTTTTGTATTTAGTTGCTAAGGAAAGTTCTCCTTAACTGAATAGACTAATTACAAACAGATCTTTGCTGTTACTTCTCTTTCAAAGATTATTTGTTTAACTCTTTATAACTTCATTCAGTTTTAAGCCCTAAGCAGGAATACATGGCACAAACAATAATATCTCCTTATAAAATGAGCTTCCTTTTATGTAGCCAATACTTTGAAGGTATAATTTGTATGATGTGTACTTTTCCCTAACCTGAAACTAGGGAAACCTTCTGCTAGTACACCGAAATGTCTGAGATGTGGACGTTTTCATTAATTTGCGTAAACGAGAATGCATCTCCCCAAGTCTTGTTTGGACTGAATTTTTCATAACTTTAATGGAAAATTTGGAGGAGACCTACTCCATTTCTTCAAATCCCTTTGCATCCAACTTACATTTGGTATGCCTTTCAGAACATGTAATATAGTCATTAAGAGTAGAAAGTTGATAAATCAAGGTAATCACTTCTCTCCAACTTAACTAATTTCTTAGTAAATATGGACTTCTCTTAGCTTTAGCCACAATTCTTATTTATATATTCCTTCAACTCCTGCAGTACCTTTATTCTCACCAGTAAATCATTATCTATTTCTTGACTCTTGTCCATAAAAGGATGTAGCACCTTCTTCAAGTGTAGAAAGAGACAGTTCCCAATGGTTACGTGGAAAGAACAGTTCAGTCCCCTAGACACGGGGATAGTGTCCTGCTATCCTCACACCTCAGATCATTCTAGACCTAAATATGGGGTCTTCCACCCACTGGTTCCCAATGCTTTCCTACCCTTCAATGATATTCCAGTACTGCCTCAATTTCCTCACTTCCATTTGCTTGAGATGAGCGTTACGGATTCTCCTGACCTTACTTCCCCACAAAATTCTCACTTCACGACTCCTCAGGTTTTATTCCACCACCCCCGGTTTCTTCTCTCTCTACCCCAGCCACACATTTTCTGACTTTTATTGGAACCAATCAAGAGCCACCTACTGTGATGTCTATGTGCTTCCGACGTCTGGAACTAACTAGCTAGCACACTTGCAGTCTTCTTAGGCTCGGTTTGTGTTAATGCTGAGACCAGATCACTGGATTTATGCATCTGACTTCTTTCCACATTCCTGGAAATTGCATTTAGTAAACTGTAGACCTTAAGAATCCCTGCGCTGCTCAGTGTCATCACTGTAGTTGCATAAATACTTTCATTATTGAGTATTTATTATATCTTCAATACTCGATATGTCAGACCCTTATTTAGGAGAAATAAGCTAAAACATTTATATGCCATTTACCACGAGGTGAAGAATCGATTTTGTCCCTTACATGTCTTTTTGCAATGTGCATATTCATTGGTTAAATATGTTAGCATTTAATGTTAAGTGAGGATCCTGAGGGGACTCAAGGAAGTCGGTCTCTCTGGCTCACAACCTAACCGCCCTCCCTGGCCTGTCATTGAGCCACGTCACCTAATCCCTTTGAGCCTCTGCTCCATCAGCCATTAGACGAAGACAATCACAGGACCCGACCAGTTTGGTGAGTGCAACATGAGTTTATTCATGTAAAGCTCTTTGAATTGTGCCTGAAACCTAGACAGTGCCCAATAAATACTGTCTCTGATTTTCATTTTCATTATTAAAACAAACAATGTAGATTTACTTTCTTAAGAGCAAAATGTTTCGTATTAACCTCTCAGACTTTTGTGGGTAGGGAGTTATAAGGTCTAAACAATACAATGCCTGTGCCCAGGGGACACTCTGGCCCCGTCCACATGAAGATTGTGCCACAAGGGAGTGTTAGGCCCAGGATTTTGGTTTAGTCCATGCCTTCCTTGACGTCATCTTACTCCCAAGACTCCTGCCCTGAGCAGTGAGGCGCCCGTCGTATTGTCAGGGCTTGTGTGTTCTTTTCTCCCAGTGCTAACCAACTCTCTGACACAGACTGGGTGGCCTGCAGTCCAGTCTCATTCCCACAGTAGGCACCCGAAGTCAGACTGCCCATCCCCACAGGACTGTCCCCACTTCAGACGCCAGCCACACATGGGGGGCCCGGGTCACCTGTACTCTGCCCGGCCAAGTCTCAGTGCGAGTTTCCCACAACCTGCTCCCTGGGTTTGACGATTTGTTACAATGCCTTGCAGAGCTTAGGAAATAGCTCTACCTCCACTTACCAGTTTATTATAAAGGAAATAACTCAGAAACAGGCAAATGGAAAAAATGCACAGGGAAAAAATGCAGTTGGGCCTGGAGCTTCTGGTCCTCTGGGAGGGGCCACCCCTCCTGCACTCCAGGGTGCTCCCTGCCTGGAGTTCCCTGAACCTTGTCGTTTGGGGCTTCTATGCAGGGCCCATTGCCATTGGTGGCTGGATTCAATTTCCCATGCGGAAGCCACCTCACCCCCCTTCCTCCCTCTAGAAGTCATCTCATCACCACATCCAAGAGCATAAATGCCACGGGTTTCAGGAGCTCTGTGCCAGGAACCAGGGACAAAGACCAAATGTTTAATTGTTTTATTGTATCACTTTAGCGCTACAGCTGTGGCCCTATCGAGGCTGACGTCATGCGTGTGGAATCATGGCAAGGACCCTAGACAGGGCCACAGCACAGACAGCTCAGCTGGGTTTCACCCTGGAGCAGCCCTGTCACCGGGGGGGAGCACTTCCCTGCCTGGCCACCGGCCAATGCAGAGCAGTCTGCCGTGACCAGCGTGACCGAATGCTCCTTCGCTGGGCGCCTGTGTGCACAGGCACCGCGCCGCTAGTTACACACGGACTACGCTAATCCTCCCAACAACACCGAGAGCTGGCCGTGGCCATCCTGACTCAGAGAGGAAGAGAAAGAGGTTTGGACAGGTGAGGTCCAGGTAAGGCAGCCCTGCTGGGAGCTGAGGTTCCAGTCTCTGCCAGCGAGGAGTTTCTTTATTTCAGCTACAAACCTTCCGACACCGAAACCCAGCGTCGTCTTCCACAGGTGACATTTGGGGACGTTCACGAGTCTTCCCTGAGCCCCACCCCACCCCCCACAATCAGGTGTCCTCAGAGACTGTCTCCACCAGCTCTCCCGGGGTGCGTCCTCTCTCCCATTTTCTCTGGGACGCCCAGCGAGAGCTGCAGCTGAGTACACAGCGGCGAGCATTGACTGGCGGCCTCGTCAGCCACAGGGAGGGCAGCGGAGCGGGTGTCGACGCCCTCAGACCAGCAGGGCTCTGCCGGGCTGTGGACACCTTCTTCTGCCTTCCGTGATCTACCAGAAAGTGGCCCCGGGCAGGCTGCGCGGGCAGCAGACTCGCAGCTCGCCCTGGGCTCTCTCCAGCCACGTGTGTTTCTGCGCCCGCAGCGTCCGGGCGCTCAGCGTCCGTCCTCGTGAGTCCCCGCAGGTATCTACGTCATGGGCTCCTTCATCTGGCTGGGTTTTCCGAAGCATTTCCTGATTCAAAACCCGGTGGAGGCCCTTTATTCCCCTCCAAACCCACCACACTGCGAGCCGACTTCCCTTCTTGAGATGGACCTGACCTCCATCCACCAGGTTCTGCGACACAAAGGCCACGGGACGCGAAGTTTCCCCTTCCTCGGTGGAGTCTGTTTACAGGTCAACTTTACAAATCACAGCGTTTCTCTGCATCCTAAGCTTTCTGCAAATGTTCAAACGTTCTGGGATAAAATTTAATTTGTTTTATTTGTTTATTTGTCTGTTTGTTTATGTTGCAGAATATACTAGAAGAGCCAGAGCTCACACACACTGAAATTCCTCCTGTGCTTCCTTGGCTAATCTCAGGCAGGAGGAAACGCGGTTGGTTGTTGCATCAGAAGCAAACGCCAGTCCGTCTGAGCTAGAAGCTGGAGATGATTACTGAAAAGAAAGAATAGTGCAATTATGCCAGGCTCCCCCTGCCCAAGCACCGGTCATCAGCAACTGATATAAATCTCCTGCCAGTACTGCCCTCTCAGGGCAGTGTGCGATTCCTAGGGTTTGGGTTCCATCGAGGTGACAACAGACCCCTGGTACTCTCTGTACCCGTCCAGTAGACGCTGCACAGGCCAGCACCCGGCACTCGCTGTCAGCAGTGGGGGCCCGGCGAGGGCAGGACTCCCTTCGCTTTGTCTGCACCCTGGAAGAGCATGGCACACGCGCCTGTCCACACTCGCCAGCATGAATCCACGTAGTTCTGTTGCGCACGTTCTTACACCGCTAACACTAACTGGATTGTTTCTGTGGTCCTGAAAGCAGGTGAAAAGCATCTTCCCCAAAAAGTCAGAGGCAAGTGAAGGTCAAGGTGATGAAATTGGGGTAGACAATTAGAACTGAGGAAAAGAGGAGGAAGCCACGCAGAAAACAACAGTGGTTTCAATTTAATTTGATGTCCTTGCTTTGCTTGGGCCTTGCTGTAAGTCAAAGATTCCTTACGAAAGCAATATGACCTAAAATTGGCGAGAAGGAGTCTATTACGCCTTTCAGGGTAACCTTTATCATGCTGAAAAGGAGAAATGACTTTTCAAATTGCCAAAACAATTTTGGCTGCTCAGATTGGTTGCTTTCGTCTTCCTGACCTGAGTGCCATGCAAAATCATGTGTGTGCATGTGTGTGTATGTGTCTGTGTGTGTGTCTGTGTGTGTGTGTGTCTTTTCCCCCTGGCAGCCAGGAAGCCCAGAGCTAAATTTACTGTGTGTTTGCAGCACCTATGTTGGAACCTCTCAGTATTCATTGTATCTCTCCTCCTTGATATGGTCGGATTCAATGGCACATTTACTGCAAGTGGAGACCGGATTAAGAGTGCTTTGGGGGGCATATAACAAAGTAACTGATGAATTGTGGCTTAAACACAGATTTTTTTTTATTTTAGCATATTACGGGGGTACAGATTTTAAGGTTTCAATAAATGCCCTTTCTCCCCCTCCCCCAACAAGTCTGAGTTTCCAGCATGACCATCCCCCATATGGTGCTCATCTCACTCATTAAGTATGTATATACCCGCCCCCTCCCCCCTCCCACCTGCCCAATACCCTATTACTGTAGTTCCTATGTGTCCACTTAGGTGCTGCTCAGTTAATACCAGTTTGCTGGTGAGTATATGTGGTGCTTGTTTTTCCATTCTTGGGATACTTCACTTAGTAGTATGGGTTCCAGCTCTAACCAGGAAAATATAAGATGTGCTATATCACCGTTGTGATACGGTGATAAACACAGATATTTAATTGTTTCGTGGGGATGAGAATGGACAGAGTTGGTGCCAGGGTTGGCTCGCAGGTGGTTTCTGCTTCCTGCCCCTCCCTCCCGGTGGGGTCAGGAACGTCTCCTCTTAAGGCCACAGCTGGGAGGCTTCAAATATTACATCCTCACAGGCCAGCTCTGCATGGGGAGGGAGGCTGGGGCCACAGAGCCCTCTCCTACGGCGCCCCACTCTACTAGTGGGGAGCAAAACCTTTCCCGAAGTCCCTAAGCAGAGTCCCCCTACGTCCCCTGGGCCACAGTCCCAGCACACCGTGCAAATGGGTGGAAGAGAGAAGAAGACGGCCAGGACTACCTTGGTCCCATCAAGATTCACTCCCTGGGCCAAGGAGCAACCATATGATACGAAAATAGGAATACACCACAGAGAGGATAAAAAAATAATAGTGATAATCCCGATGATTAAAACGTGCATAGCACTTTTCACAAGCTAGAAGTAAGTACAGACCTGTGCATTCACCAATTCACTTCTTTCAGCAACTCTCTAAAGTTGCTATTTTCTTTGACTGCCCAGTTCAGGGATCAGGAAACAGACACAGAAGGGTGAGACCTCGAGTCCAAGAGCGACTGAGCTGGAGCCGAGTTGAGACCCAGGCCACCTGTGCCACCGGACGCTCTGCACAACTTGGACGTGGGTAGAAATGCAGATTCTTGTAGTTGGGTGTTTGAGAGCCAACAGATAATGCATAACTTGAGGTTACCGTATAAGACTTTCAAAGGACTCAGTATCTACTGCAATTACTAGAAAGACGGGCTCTCAGGGCCGACTGACCTGCGTGATTATCAAGCATAACTGCCCCATCGCCTCATCGCGTAGGTGAGAAAACCCCTCTGGAGGTGGAAGCACCTTAGTGCTTCACTTAATGCTTCACCTTAGTGCTACACAGCCAGTAAACACACAGAGGTGGGGTGGGAACCCGGTTTCTGTCCACTAACTAGCAAATCTGGACGTATCTTACTAACGTGTTTACTGTCATCTGCATGCTGCAGGAGCTCCCGCTTCCCGTCCCCCTTCATCCAGTCTGCGTGTTCAGAGCACGTGCTGCACCACGTATCACAGCAGGTGGCTGTGGATGGCACAGCAGGTGCACAGGAGAAAGAATGCTGGGGACTCTTTGGTGGCATCAGCCCAGACGCAGTCTCGCACCGGCCTGCCCACGAGGAAGAACCACGATCCCTGTGACAACGCGCTAAACATCAATCACAGGCAAATGAAGGGCACTGAGCTCTACTCCTGTGCTCATCACTAGGTCTTTGAGCCTCAGTTTTCAATTTGTAAAATGGGGTTACTACATCTCACAGATTTGTGATATGCATGAAAGCATTTTTAAACTATAGAGCGAGTCGCAAATTCATTTGTATTATTTTTTGCTGATTGTCTCGCAATTAAAGGACTTGGAAATCCACTGAGCGTGTTCTCACTTGGCATATAGGCTTTTGGATTCTATTAATTGAGACACAAGTGATCAGATGCTCTGGGTTGGAAGCAGTTCCCCAAGGGCAACGGCAACAGCAGTGAAGGGACATCAGGGTGATGCCCTCCCGACGCGTGTGCCCACCCAGGACGAGGGGCCGCTGAGGGCGCTGGGCCCACAGGTAGCGGATGTCACCAGGTCCCACCTGGGAGGTGCTGCTGTAGAAGCTGGAGGGGGCACCGGCCTGTGGGAAGGGTGGTCCCCGCGGCTGGGTCCGGGACGCTGCTCCTCCTGTGCAGGTCCCCAGGCTGAGCGCCTCCCTTGGGAGCAATTCCAGGGCTTGTTTCAACTGGATCATTTCTGTAACGTCATTCAACATCTTCTCATTCTAACACAACAACAAAGCTAGGTATAGGCAGGGCAGCACTGCATTAGGGGAGAGAAGAATAGCTCGTGGCTGGTCTCAACAATGATGACCATTTTACCTAGAGTTCAGTAAGTACCGTGCGCCAGGCACTGCGCTGGGTGTGACCTCTAACTCAGCTGTTCTTACAGAGGGAGGACCTGGAGGGTTCCTGCCTCCTGACATTTCTCTAGAGCATGGGAATTCCGTTCAATTCACTCTTTCATGCAAACAATAATTTCTGAAGATATATTATATGCCGGAAACCCTGTTAGGAATGTCCCCCTGATATAAAATATAGCTTTAAAAAGTGACCTTCTTCCTAGTCGCTTTAGAAAGTCAGGAAGTATTTGATGGTAAAAGGTCCTTAGAGGAAAGCCGGGAGATGCTCTGTTTCAGGCCCTGTCAGGGAAGCTGTGGCCTTGTGCAGGGCGAGGCCTCTTGCTGAGCCTTGACTCCTTCATCTATGAAATAACAGAACTTGACAAACTGTTCTCCAAGGGCCCGCCCCTACTAACCTTCTCCAGGACCAGCCCTGAGAGGAGAGCTCTGGGTTTTGGCTCCGTGAACGAAAACCCAGTGCAGGGAGGGGCTGCCACAGGAAAAGAGGAATCTGCTGCTGCCGCCGCTGCCACCGGTGACAATGAAGATGGTCCCACTTCATGTGCCAAACCAGCTTGTCACAGAGAGAGCGTGGCGCGAGCCAGCATCTCCATAGCCTTCTGGCTCCGGCCCACCCCGCTCAGAAGGAACCCAGCTACCAGGGAGAGCAACTCATGACTCAAAAGCAGGGCTTGCTGCTAATGCGACAAGACTCCATCCAAAGTCAGGAGTGTAATCAAGGGGGGCGATGGCACTTGTCATAATCAATAGGGACGAGATTTCCACATTATTCTCGTCTCTTGAGAAACCTTCACTGGGGCCAATGCTGTCTACTATTCAAGGCACAAGTATTCCCGCATGTGCAAGCATCAGCTGCTACCATGCGTAGACCTATTGGCATGTACGTGCATGTGTGCACACATGCAGAATCACACGTGCATACTCATACATGCATGTACACTCATGCAAACACACACACACACACACACACACACACACGCACCCACACTCACAATCTTGAACAAGCCAGCTGCTGCTTCGGGACTGGTTGATGACACGCCAAACCCTTTATGGTACAGACTTTGGCTTATGTACTTGCAAACCCTCATGGCTGGTGACCACTCACTCCCAAAAATCCTAATATGGTTTTCTTTATTTGCATCCAATTTTTCACTTATGTGAAACAGAAAAAAATAAAAACAAGTACTTAGTTTGAGCACTAGGAATTTTCATTTTAAGTATTGAAAATATATATTTGTCCCCAGCGTTAAAATATAGTAGATCTATACGTCTAAAGTAGAATTCCAAAAATTAATGCAGTTATATTAAAAACACTTTATTTTTAAAATCTATTTATAACCTAATTATACAAGCCAATGATGTTAAAACATAACATAGACTAAGTTAGCCCTGTAAGTGATTGTATTTTCATATACTTTCATGTCGCTAAAACTTAAATACTAGTTCTGGTCAACCTGGTAGATTTCTGCTACTAGTTAACAAACTGGAACATGATAACTGGTTAAGCCAACACTTGTAAAAATTCCCTCTTTATGGCAACAAGGGTGCATCCGTATTAAAATGGCAGGCAGACAACTTGCTGGTTGTGATTTTAGATGCTTCAGGTTATGTAATTCTTTCAAGATAAACTACACTACACAGTGTTACCAAGATTCCGAAGTACAAGGAGACCTCCCTAACTGGGCTGTGATCCCAGGCCACAGGCATGGCGAGGGGGTCAGTTTGTTTGGGGTTCTGTTTTGTTTATGTTTCTTTTGGGTTTAGTTTGTTTAGGTGAGGAATAATCACGATGGGATGTTACAGGTAATGACAAGGACGGCAGCCTTAAAGGTAGGTGCCATCGTGGTTCCAATTTCACAGGCTCTGTTGAAGCTTAGGAACCTAAGTGCTTGTCTCACATGCCTAGTCTCTTGCTCCTTTGGACAAGAGATCTTGTCCTTTCCAGCCTCCAGAACTATGAGGAATAAAAGTCTGTTGTTTAAACCACCACACAGTCCCTGGTATTCTGTTATGGCAGCCCTGGCTGGTCAATACTACTAGTTAATGACAGTGCTGGATGGATTTTAAACCAGAGAATATCATAAGACTATACTGACAGATAGGTATTCCTAATTTTAAAGGAGAAACCTACACTTTTTAATTCTATTTATTTATACAATTATAGGCATGGACAAGTGTTTTCTGTAAAGAGACAGAAAATAAATATTTTAGGCTTAGATGAAGATATACATTTTCTGTCTTGTGGGATTCATGTCATAATTTATTGACTTCTATATAATAAAATAGATTTTCCAAAAGAAACTTAATAATTTCTCAAAGACTTGCTCTTGTTTGCTGGGTAGACATCCAAATAATTATTTTTACAGGAAATTTATTTAGGTGTTATTTTATTACAAACGTAATTAATTAGGTGCATGTGTGGATAACTTCATTGCAGTTTGTTTTAGCATCCTGTGAAGGAAATGCACTAAGAAACCACCCATTGCTATTTAAAAAAATAAACCAATGCACATGTATTAAGCATTTCTCAAATGCTGACCTTTACATTTTTGGGGGACCTCAACTCCTATGGGTTCAGCCTAAGTCTATAGACGTCACCAAACCATTATCAGAGCCTCACCGCAGTTTTTCTTTACAAAAGTAAACAAAAGAAAAAAAGACCCCACATGGGAAGTGTCACCACCACAAGAATGTGGTTGCCTTTGTCTCTGCTACCTTATATCTAAAAATAGATATTGCTGTTGGACCATTTTCACAAACTTTCCATCTCACACTAAGAATCCCCTACCCTATACCACACCCCACCCCAGCCCAGATAAACAAATGCACCCTCTTTTCAGCAAATATCAAGGTTGTTTTTCTTGCCCTTGGGTCAAAGAATCCCTCTCTCATCTGTGTATGTGATATATTATGCTAGGAAGAAGGAAACTAGTTTTTATTTCCCCCTTTAAGGCAGACGTCGAACCGGGCATTTTGCCTTTATTTAGGGGTGTGCTCTTCCCACAGCTTTGTGAGGTCCTCACTCTTCCCCTGAAATTGTAGATAATGAATCTGAACCTCAGAGGCCTTTCAGGCCGCACATCTGGTGAGATGGCTGAGTACGAGATTGAAACCCAAATCATGCATTCCAAGCTCTAGATGCTTTTGACCATATCGGATTCTTTCTCTCCCGCACTTTGCACGTTTACCAAAGCTCGTCTCTGGGATCCTAAGCGCCCCACGGCCCCGAAGCAGGCTGGCTGACCCGCGGGCTCCACCGTGACTCCCGGGAGCCAGGGGCCCTCTGAGAGGCCGTGGGGGCTTCCTCTGGGGGCCGTCCAAGGTGCACAGCCAGAGCTGGGACACGGCAGGCACAGGGGAGCCGGGGGGACCCGGGGGTCAGGCAGCTGAAACCGATGAGGCAGCCCCCGGCTATGTCAACAGAGCGGGCGCCGGCGCCGCAGCCCTGGGACGCGAGGCTGCCCACAGAGCCGCCGAGTCTAGACTCCAGATGTGCGCGCACTGCTGCCCGGCCAAGCCGGATCCAGCGGGTAAATATTCCTACCAGATGACAGTGGGCTCAGTGACAGCAGTGATGACAAAGGACAAAAATAGGAACAGAGCAAATACCAGGCGCTGCTGCCGATCCTTGGGGGAGGTAAACACACACTCACAGGCACACGCATGTAGTGCACATGTGTACACGCGCACACACGCGCACACACACACACACACGCCACGTACTGCTGCAAGATGCTATTATGTCAGCAGATCATGTCCGTCCTTGCATTTTCTCGCTATGTTGAAATAGTTCCAAGATGAGTCGAAGGCTATTTAAGTAAATTAGACATTTAAAATGAGCCGAAATCGGGTGCATGGCGAGGACACAGCAATTCACCTTCCGATTTTTAACCTTTAGAGAGATTGAGAGCTCAGGAAAAGACAAAACAAGTTTTGTTTTTAAATAATTTTTTTTTTTTTTTTTAAGAATTCAGGGCAATGAAATATCCATTTATTTTGAGAGTGGAGAGTTTTACAATGTTTAAGAGAACCAGGAAATACCCATATAACAAAAATCTAAAAATAGGTCTGGCCAAATGTTTACCACTGTCTCCCACACCAGCCCTGCCAAGACCAGAGTCACCAACCGTGCCACCTTGGCTACAGCTCGGCCCCAGTGACGTCAGAGGCTGATTTCAAAATGTGACTTTCTATGTCTGCCTCTAGCAATTGGAGGGAAAGAACACAGGTTTTCAATAATTCCAGAGTTGCGATATCTCTTTGCTTAAAATATATTGGCACCTGGTAGGAGGTAAGGTTTCACTTCCTTGTGAAATTACAGCCTTCCATATGTCAGAGATAGCAGCTGAAAATGAATGAAATGCTAGGATTTTGTATGAACTCCCTCACTCAGTCCAGGAGGCATTTAAGTAATATTATAGTCACTCTCACTGTTTTGTTACTGTACTTCTTGAGAAGACAAGATTTCATTTGGGGGGAAAAATAGACCCAGAGCTGGAGTTTAGATTAAAAACAAGGGGTGAATCCTGACAAGCAGAGAAGGAGAGTGCTACTTACCCCTCGGCTGTTCTCGTCCAGACTCTCTGCTTACTTTGTCCCTGCAGTCTTCATGGCAGCTGAAGAGTTAAGTGCATCACAGACTAAATGACTTCCATGAGGCCCTTCCAATGGTCTATAGGAGTCAGATTGGAACCTCCGCTGCTCGACTGCAGGTAGAAATCAAATACATCCTGGGGAAAGGAAGGCAGAGGTGGAAGGAGGTGTCAGGTGGCCCCGGCCATGCCATCCCTGCCAAATAGCGTCCTGCGTCATTTCTGAACCCTGAACTCTCTCATATGATTTGATGAGTGCACAAAGTGCGAAGTGTTTCTCTTTAACCATTTTCAGGTCAACATTATAAACCGCCCCCCGGATTTGCTGGGATGAAGAATTCACACTGCAGAGAATTTCAGCTGAAGACAAACAAAACCCAATGGCACCTGGCGGATTCAGGATGGGTGTAGGTCACGCCTGGTATGTAAGTGACTCACACTTAATTCAACGCGAACCATCGGGGGGATGGACATGCTTGAAGCTCTGACTCCAGGGGGGAAGGAAGAGGAAGGCAACACACGCAACCTAAGCATTTGTACCCCCACAATATGCTAAAATAAAAAAATAAAGAAAGAAAAAATCCTGGATGAATGCATCAGAGTCTTGTCTCAATGGGGGGTCATTATGGTAGAGCCTCTATTAGCATTATACTAATATCATATCATAGTCTCTCAAAGTCACTTATTGAAATTACATTATTCTATATTCTATAAATATATTATAAATTATAATTATATAGTTTATTATTATTTAAAATCTTCCATTATTTTGATACATAATGAAATGAAATGCATGCTATCCACTTATTTTTTTTATTTATGAAAGAGGAAAGTTGAGTCACTCAAAGGGATGAGAAGGAGATGAAAGCTGCCCAGCTGGGTCCGGCCCTGGCGTCTTCCCCTCTGCGTGCTCATCATGGGAGACGCCATCCACCCTCATGACCTCAGCTCCCCTGCCGTGGAGTACATGTTAATGATTCCACCTTTACCTAGGACTGTAAATACTCTGCAGGGCTCCACCTGAGCGTCTCCTGCACCCTTCCCCACAGGGGGGGTGAACCTGACTCTGGCCCTTCCCTGGGACGTTCTCCCCACCCACCCCTGCTCACAGCCTCCACCTCTTGTCTCAGAGACCCGGAGACAGTGGAGCTAAAGCCACTGCTCTCCTCTCCTGCCCCCACCCACAGCCTACCTCCATCTCCGTCACCTGCCTGTGCCCACCTCCCCTTGGTTGTCACTCAAGGTCACTCAAGGTCATGCATTGTTCTCTTGGGGACAATGCCAATCACTTTGGCTTTCTGCCCATGCCTTTGTGCATTCCATTCACTTCCTGTTCTCCCGCAACCGACTTCCCATTTGCTGTGGACCACACGCGTGTGCCCCGCCCCCAGCTCGCAAGTTGAAAGCCCAGCGGGATGGTGCTGGGAGGCGGGGCCTGGAGAGGGGATTAGGTCGTGGGGATGGTGGGATTAGTGGAGGAGAGCTCCCTTCCTCTCTCTCTGCCCACGCCACCCTGGGAGGACACGAGGAAAAGATGCCGTCTGCAAACCATGGAGCAGGACATTCCATCTCCCACACCTGACCTTCCCCTTCCCAACCTCCAGAACCATGACAAACAAATGCGTGTCCTTTAAGCTACTCCACTGTGGCAATCTGTGATAGCAGCCCAAGCTGATGAAGACACCACTGCTCCTAATAGAAAGGAAACCCCTAAACCCGGCCTTCCGGCTCCACATGAGCTGGCCCAGCCCACATCTCCGGTCTCCATCCCCAGGCGGCAGCCCCAGGACCCGCTTGCCCCTTGACCTTGTCTGCTTTCTGCCTCCACAGAGACCTGGCTCATGCTGTTCCCTCTCCCTGCAGTGCCCTTCCCTACACTCTGTCCTTGGTAACTGCTGCTCATACTTTTCAGCTCTTGCTTAATTGCTACGACCTCAAGGACCATTTTTCCTGTGTTCTCTGACCACATTGAAGACCACTATTGCGCACGTTTATAGCGCTATGGTCTTCCAGTTACCTCAACTGCAGCTTAGCATGCATCCAGGTTTTGATTTATATGACTCCGTCACTGAATTATTAAACTACACAAGAGTAGGGACCTTATCTGATATGGCTGGCCATGGTAGCCAGAATTCCTAGCACACATTCGGATACATTAATATATGAGCAACATATATTTGTGGAAAGAGGGAAGAGAGATGGTAGAGGAAGAGGAGGGAGGTTTATTAGTTTCCTATTGCTGTATAGCAGATTACTGCAGACACAGTGGCTTAAAACAACACCCACACACCATCTCACAGTTTCCGTGAGCCAGGAATCTGGCACGTTTTAGCTGGGTGCTCTCCTCGGGTTCTCACAGGGCTGAACTCAAGGGGTCAGCCAGCTTTGTCCTGCAGCGAAGACTGACAAGGGAAAGGTTTGTTTTCCTGCTGGAAGTCAGCCCAGGGCTGGGGCTCCCAGAGGCTGAGCTTGGGTCCTTGCCAGGTGACCCAGCCCATAGACCCTCTTACTTTTCAATTTCTCTGACTTCAGGAAAGGCCGTTTTAAGCCCCTTTAAGGGATTACCTGGTTATATCAGGTGCACTTGGATAATCTCCTTTTTGATTAACCGGAAGTCAAGTGATGAGTAGCGTTATTGCAGGAGAGTTAGACCACCATCTTCACTGGCTCTGCAGGCCACCAAGGGGACAGGGTCATAGGAGGCATGCACCCCAGGGAAAGGGGACTTGGGGAACATCTTGGAGCTCTGCCCACCACAGGAGGACACAAGGTTTGACCCCCAGGTAGATGAGCATCATCTCTGCTCCAGGAAGGATGTTGGTGAGAATAATAGACTTTGAAACCCAGAACTTTGCCTCTGCTGGTTGAGGGACACTGAGCAAGTTATAACCTTCCAAGTCTGAGTTCCCAAATAGACAAGAATGTAAAAGCAATAATATCTGGCTCAAGAGTTGCCATGAAATATTAAATGTCTCCATCCTCATAATGCTCCAAGGGTGTCCCTGGGACACAGGAAGCGTCCACTAAGACAAGACCATTGCTGCTGGGAATCGGAAGGGGCTTTGGAACAATGGATACAGTATCTGAAGCCCAGAGCTTTCCCGGAATACCTAGAACATATGGTCTCCAAAATTAGAGAGGCAACATCCAATGAGGAATGTATTTCTGGGGGAAAAAAAAAAAGATCCCCTTGGAAACAGGAAGCTAAAGGGTAGACTTCTTTTTTTTAACATACAAATCAAGTTCAGGCCTGGTAGTTATCTATTTTAATAAGGAAAGTTTATATTTTCCTTAATAAGAGAGTGTTTAAACCTTATTTGAGATAGAAAATTATATTATTTATAAATTCTGGGTAACACACACTGCAAGTGTGAGTGAAATAAAAGAGACTTTGATCTGACTCCCTATTTCTTTTCTGTTTAATACCAAGTTATCTCCTCCTAAATCAAAGTTAATAACATTCCCATTTAACATGCCCCCAACATCCCTCCACAGTTACTTCTGATGCTTCAAACTCCCATTCTTGCTGATGAGGACTTTCTTTGCAATCTAATTTATCTGGATGCTGTTTTCTCCATTACAATATAGGAATGCCCCACAGAGTTGATGAGATCACTTCCTGCTGACTCAGCTCATTGCTGGGCCGAGTGGGGCCGTGGAGGGCCACCAGGAAGGGCTGTAATTAAGACTAACTGCTGGAGATAACACAAAGCCTCGGAAATAATACTGAGACTCAGAGAATGAGGAGGAAAATTACCTTGTAGCAGCATTGGCTCACGCCCTGGGATATCACCAAAGTGTCCTCTGATTCTGGTAGCTCCCATCTCCTGTCAATCAGCCTTCCTTGCTGGTGACAAGACGGTGTCTGCATCCTGGGGACTGTCACAGTGCATGCTTGGTCCCCGGGGGTTCGGTGGTAGTTTGAGTTTACGAAGGAGAAATGGGGTGGAGGGAGGACTCTTAGTCTGCACCTCCAGCCTCCCCACTTGCTGGCTGTGACAGGCCCCACCACCCCCCGGGCTCTCGTTTCTGCTTCTGCACCCTCACAATGGGACAGCCCCAGCCCCTGCCTTGCTTACCTGCCATTACTGTTGTCCACGGAACCAGATGTTGGATGGGACTTTCTCTGCTTTTGAAATCTGGTTAAAATCTAGAACAAGAGCTGGAAACCTTGTCCATGATTTCTGCCAACACCTCCATTCCTCTGCCCGCAGTGTCCTGTGCCCTCAATCCCGTTTAGCCTTCCTCATTCCATCCAATCACCTTGGATTCAGCTCAGACTCAGAACTCCTTTGGGGTACTTCTCTGATTTTTTTTTTTTTGTCCCATACAGGACCTTAGATTTGGATGGCATTCTTGGATATGAGCTTGGTTTCTCATAATTGAAAATTCAATCCTCTATTTTTTTTATTCTCATTATTCACAAGAATAAAGAGTGACTATATGAGAAAGATAAGATTGACAGTTTCTTATTTAAAGTCTCAACCTTTTTAACATACCTCTCTAAAGCAGAATCTCTGAAACGTGGAACTTTCTGATCCATGCGGATCAAATGCTGTCACTGGTTAGAAAAGCCAGCCACACTGACCTTTCTCCCAAATTAGTCCATAATAGCAATTCTGAATAACAATTCTGAACCTACAAAGCCCCTCAAACTATGAAAGCCATCAGAAGCACAGCCCGTGTCAGGCAATTGCCCCACAATCCTCCCTGCTATTCCCATCTGCTACTGACAGCTCCGGGCTAAAGCATTCTCCAGAAATAGCCCCAGTTGCCTGCCATTCCAGACGGCCACCTCACACAAGGCCCTCTTCTCTTCCCTGGGACAGCTGCCTCTGGTAACCAGCCAATGCAGGACATGTGAGGGCCCAGCCTCCTTGCCCCAGGCCTCCCTGCCTCCAGGCAGGACAACAATGAGCCCAGAGATCCATGCTGGACCAGGAGGCCTTCATGTTGACTGTATCTGAGTTAACCTCTACCACTTGCTCCATTCTCCCTGCCACACTCCTCCATAGATACAGTTCCCAAGAGCACGCCCCAATCAACATCCCAAACTCACAGTTCTCCCTCTCAGTCCGCTGTCCAAGGAACCTGACTTACGGCAGCTAGTACCAGGACTGGTCTGAGGAGTTTGATTCTTAGGTAGAATTCTGGAATTGGATCACCTTCTGGCCAAGTGACAGTAAAGATCTCATCCCTGGGAGCTAGTGACAGAAGCATGAAGAGGCACCAGCTGAACTGCAATTGCTAAAGTTTCGCAGCCATGAGCTAGGAAGGGATGTGTTGACAGGCATGCACTGGGGGTGCAGAGACCTCGTGCATTTGGGAAAGTCAAGGGGTATGATAACGTTAGACTCCAATGGCCATTGCTGCATATTATTTATACTTTGGAGCAGACAATTTGAGAATCAGGTCCAGAAGTTAATTGTTAGTGCAGCAGGGTTCCAGAGAAGGTAGAATCTCAACTTCAGCACGGCTGCCACCACACCAAGGTCAGATCCCTGTTTGGGAAGCTGGGCCCCGAGGTGTGTGGTGGGACACGCACATCAATGAGCTTGAAAATTCCAACCCCTTCGATCTGCCCAAACCTCTGATGAGCAGAAATGACCCACTCCTCCCTGCTACAATTAGGTGACCTCTGCCTTATGAGACAACAGGAACCTAATCCTACTTCCAGCCTACCCACACCCTACTTAAGATCTATTCCCACAGTCCTCCTGCTACCAGATTAAGGCCTAGGGCTGAGCCCCAGCATGATATGGCTGGGAAGTGTTGGATCTGCTGAGAGAGGGAAAGGGCTGCACCCCCAAAGGAGCCCCAGGACCTCACCAACATATACCAGCAGGAGCTGGGAGACTGGATCTGAAGGTGTGGATCAAGGGGAAGGAAAGCCACAAAGGAGGGTGAGGGCAAGCGCTCCTGTGACCAAGGATGTAGCCACCCTGGCCAGGCCCCTGCAGATGATGCTAACACACAATGGGGACGCTCGGAAGCCAGGAGAAAGCACCAGCCTGCACTAGATGAAGCAGAAATCCCAGAACGTTCCAGCAGATGTGCAAATAGGGATCATAAATCTCAAGAAGTGGGGTTGCTGAAGTGGACGTCCTAAGCAAAGCCACTTGGTTTTAATAGGAGGGGGTGGAACTCCAGCCAGTGGAGTATCACGGGAGGGCTCGGGGACACCGTTTGCCAAAGTGAGAAGGAATGCTGGATGGAGCACCATCTCCGTAGGAAACCTCGGTGGCGGCTGCTTTCCGTGGGCCAGGACTGGCAGCAGGAAACGCTGCCACAGAACTGTGCCCCCTGACACCGGCAGCACAACTGGATGCCCGGATAGCAAACGCTAGTGGTGATGATTTGTCATTAGAGTGAAGGTCGATACAGTTGTTGTAATGAATGGAGAAGTCCTAGTGGCATCCAGGGACTCACAGCTATGGAGAGGGTCAAGAGAATGTGCCATTCCCAAGGGCAGGAGAGAGGGCAGCCGATGAGGCAGGAGGGGACACTGAGTGACTGGGCTTGGAACTGCACTGCTCAGGAGGAAGGTGTCTGTTAATACAGACAAATTAAGTGCTGGCGTTATAATCTTTAGGGTAACCACAGAGAAACTGGGAAAAGAAGCATAGACAAACGAAAGGTATAAAAATAACATCAAACATGTCAAGCCAAATAGATCAGTGATTTTATTTCATGTAAATAAACAAAATGACTCAGCGAAAAGACAAACATTTCCACAGAGTGAATAGGAAAACAAAACCCAAATAGACTCTGTTCATATAAAAATAATACCTTAAACAAGATGTACGGAACTGTCAAAAAGAAAAGGAGAAATGCATATACCCTGTAAACACTAACAAAAAGAAACCTCGTGTAACTATACTATATATAATACATTTTGAGGCAAAACTCATTAATAAAGAAGGTCAACTCATAACAATAGAAGTTAAAATTACCCAGAAGATAAAAACTATTCTGAATGTATAGGCAGTTAATAAGATAGTCTCAAAATGTAGAAGACAAAAATGGCTAGCCCTACAAGGAGAAATAGAAAAATTAGCAATCATTAGAAATTTTGGCATGACATTAATTATTGGTTCAAGCAGATCAAAGCAACAAAAACAACAATGAACAGTGGAATACAGAGATTTAAACAACTTCATTAATAAACTTGACTTATAAAAACAGAGTCTTTTATAGCACACCAGTGACAATTACAAAAATTAACCATATATTGAGTTACTAAATAAATAATGACCCTTTTTAAAGGAATGAATCTATGCAGTGTGCCCTCTGATGGCAATGTAATTATTCTACAAGTCAAAGATAAACAAAGAAAAGGTAATTATAAAATACATATATGTTTAGAAATTAAGAATTCCATTTCTAAATAATCCATTAGCCTATGGAAAAATCATAAACCATAATGAAAATTAGAAAACATTTTTAAATAAAGAATGCAAAAAAAGGAGAATAGAAAAAAAGGAGAATTTATCACTTTTGTGCCAATATCAAATTTAAATGAAATAAGCAAACTTCTAGAAAAGACATAACTTACCAAAATTGATATAATTAATGTAATTTAATCAATAACAAAATGTTTTTCTCACAAAGAATATTCCAGGGCCAGATGGCTTCAACAGCAATTCAGCCAATTTTTTCCAAAGTCATCCCGAGAATAGGAGGGGAAAAAAAAGTACTATCCACAACTAAGAAGTTAGAAGAGCCCTGAGAGCAAAACTCTGTTTGGCCTCTAAAAGAAAGAAAAATTATAGAACAATCTGACATTTGAACATCAGCGCAGTTAACCTAAAAAAAAAACGCAACATTTCACATCCAGCAACATATGAAGTAATTGCATATGACCAAAATGGATTTATACTTGGAATTCAAGATTGATTTAAACCTTAGAAAGTTGATCAAAGCAATTCACCACTTTAACAGATTAAAGGAGAAAACCCATAGGACCTCAAAGAATAAAGAACACCAAGTTGATGACATTCAATAATCATTCATGACAAAACAAGTTAAAGGAGAATTCGAAGGAAGCTTCCCGAGTCTAGAAATAGGCATCAGTCAAAATACTACAGAAGTCCTACTGCCTCTGGTGGGAGCTCGAAAGCTTCCCCGCGAGGCTGTCAGCAGCGTAGAATCCTCACTCTCGCTGCTTGTGTCCAGCACAGCACTGGGGCTGCCCAGTGGGCCGCCCACACGGGGGGAATGACATTGGGTCTCCACTTCACACTGTGCACAGAAATCACGTCCAGTGCACCACAGCCCTAAAGGTAGAAGGCAAAATTATAAAAGGTTTAGAGGTAATATCAAGCCATGTCTTCATCTCTCAAAAATACCTTCATGCTGACCTTAGGACAGGAAACAATTCCTTAAATAAGACCCCCTAAAAAGCCCTAATTATAGGGAAAAAAATTGATTATGCTAAATTTAGGAACTAGTCATACTTGTGTCTCCTTTGCCCCAGCTCTAGCACAACTCCTTCTAGAAACTTCTCCTGTCTCTCCCAAGCATCTCGATGGGTGTTCTTTAGATCCAAGGACCTAGTGTAGCCTTTATAATGTTGTAATGTTGTATCGTAATTTTCACATCTGTCAGTTAACCCCACTTTGAGTTCCCTCGGGGCAAGAACTTGGTCTTGCTCATTTTTTGTGTCCGGAAACATAGCAACATGCCTGGCACACGAAAGATGCACATAGAATGTATGACGTATTAAAACAAACGGTCGGTGCACCTACTGATGGCGCTGCATCTGTCTGTTCGTCTTGCAGAGCATTACTGAGAGCCCGAGATGGTTTCGGGCGTCTGCAACGAAAGGAGCCCCTTCCCTCCTGCGTGACGCGCACGGCACAGCGTGTGCACAAATCCGGAGAAGAACGTGCTGACAGGATCCACCGCCTGCTCCCCGAGTCTTTGTGTCGGAATGCTCCTAGCGAAAACATGAATGTAGCTTATGGAAAACCGTGTTTCTGTGTCGAAGTCCTCTGGGTTCTCCCGGAAGGGGTTGCGGGCACACGGCGTGCTGTGTTCTCCCGCGCCCCGCCGGCGCGCTGCTGGATCGCTGCTTTTAACTGGGAGACAGCTGGTGATAATTTCTGTGCATGGAGTGAGGGAGTCAGCGACTGATCCGCTCCTTACGTTGCGTTTCGTTGTCTTTGGTTTTGCCCTTTCATCCTTTGTACCCGGCTGCGAAGGAGGGTGAGACACGGCACAGCGCGGAGGCCCTGAGCCCTGCAAGCTGGGCAGAGCGTGGCGTCCCTTCAGCAAAGTCTCTGTCCTGGAAGAACGTGGACTCCCAAAGGCTTTGCCTTAGAGGCCCAGGTGAGACCCTTCAGTTCAATGCCGTTCTTTCCCAGCTGGGGAAACCGAGGCACGGAGAGGCATAGAGACTTACCTGAGATCGCCCAGCATGCTGGCTGCTGAGCTTGGATTCAGGTCTAATCCTGGCTCCACACTCTTTCCACCGCACCGTGGTCTCTCCCTCCACCCCACAGCCCTCTCTCTCAAACCCCACCTCCGCCCGCCGCCTGGTTGGCCAAGCTATGCAGAGGCCCAGAGAGAGACAGAGCTGCGAGCCGTGAAGTCCGAACTTCGAAGTCCTCGGGCTCTGCCCGACACGGCCAGCGACCGCCGCGGAGGCCTGCAAACTACAGCACACTCCATCCCTGAGCGCGGCAGTGCTCCTTGCCTCACGAGAACCAATTGGCTGATGTTGCAAAGCATTACAGGAACGTTGTGCTACGATCGGGCCATCATCTGGCGAGTGCTGGCTGAGCACACCAGCAGGAGCCCTGGAGGTCCTGAGAGAGGGCGTGTCACTCAATCCGCAAGACGCCCAGGAGAAAAGGAAGTTCGGAGTTGACGTCGTTAGAGGAGGAACAGTAGCGTCTCATCATTAGAGGGTAGTGGGACTCGATTTACCCCAGCGGCTCCCTCATCCCTGCTGCCAGGCCCCTGGTGCCAGGCCAGGAAGCTTGGCCCTGCCTGCCTTAGTCACTTTGTCCTTTCGTATTGTCCGAAATGTTATGTCACTTCAAATGATGTATGGAGACAGGCGAGGGGTGCACAGACGGATGATAAGCAGAACAGCAGAGAGGCAGAAAGACAATAAAAACGGATGGTAAATAGCAACTGCAAAGAAGCGGCCCTCCTCTGCTTTGTGCCGGGCACAGGGTGTGCTCTGCCATTTCCAGCTCAGTTCCTGGAGAGCTCTCCCCTTGGCTCCCGGCGACGTGCGGGGAGAGGAGCTTCCCAGCAGCTTGTCTGCGGACGGCGACGGTGGCAGGAGGTGGACATGACAGGAGACCCCAATTCCCTGCCCTGTCTTCCTCCGCAGCTGCTAGGGAGCAGGGAGCAGCACATCAACACAGGCCTCGTGGGTCCCTCGCCCGTGTGTCCAGCTGCCCGGGCGCCGAGCAGACGTGAACGAAGCACAGCAAACATGTCAAGCAGCAGCTGCTGCCCCTCCTCCCGCCCTTGGCCTGCTCCGAGGAAGGGGCACAGCCCTGGGCAGAAGCAAGAGGAAGAGCAGCAAGGAAAGCTCAGGAGGAAGAAGAGCTGCCAGCCGTCCATCAACGGACAGTGGCCTTGGTTTGGAAGGAAGCCAGGGGATAGTTCAGCAGCCTGGACGGAATGGGTGGGAGGAAAATAAATGTGCCCTTTCTTTAATGACGGACATGACATGTATGTCCTCAGACAAAGGAAACAACGTGAGAAGTAAGACAAAACATGGCCAGGGGAAGCTTACTTCTGAGCAATTAATATTTCCATTTATGGAAGGTGCACTTCCCCCTTTTGCTGTGGTTGCCAGGAAGCCCATGCATTAACTTGCAACCCAACTTCACTAAGTGAGTAAGACCTTACGGCATAAATTCCTATAACTAACTTTGCCCTTGATTTCATCATACTGCTTTATCTCTATTTTCTCTCACATTGACTTAAAAAATCCATCTATCTATTGCTGTTTTATTGTATTGTAGTCTTATAAACCACATCAACAAAATTTTGGAACAAAGTATGGGAGGAATACATGTATGGAGGCTAGCAGGATTGGAAGCTAAAAGAGTAGCAATAAGTGATATAACTGCAACTGGACCAACAATGGGGCACGAGAAGGACTGCATGGGGTGCCCAGGCACCTCTGCTGTGACCCCAACTGAGTAGCCGGGTGACTGTCACATTGGACAATCAACTCACCTCCTTTGCCCCCCATTTCCCCAAGTGTAAAAATGAAAGCGTTTTTAGATCATCAACAAGATCCCCACCGAATACAATAATTTATTATTTGAAGTTTGTGCAGCTTGTGTTCACCTCCTGGGAAGAGGGCTGGGCTCGGGCAGGAGCTCACGGCCAGAGAGTGCCACCCTGCAATCGAGACGCCGCCGGAGCGATGGGGCACCAGAGACCACCGAGGAGTAAGTAGAGGTTCCGAGGACTGTATTATCCCGATGAGGTAAGAGTTGGCTTGGGAGTTGGCAACTGACAAGTGCAGGGAGAAGACTTTGAGCTCCTGCTTTGTTGAACTCAAAGGATCTGTGGGAGGAGGCAGGCGTCACCGGGGCAGGACAAGAAGCTGGCTGGAGGCCCGCTGTTCGAACCCCAGGCACGGGAGGGCGCAGCGGGGCGCAGCGGGGAGCCACACCCCTGAGGGCTCCTCGCAGACAATGACGACCCCCCGAGAAATCCCAAGTGGAAATCAAGGGCAGCCATCACTAGTCCTGACAGCCGCAGGGTGACGACAGCTTTGGGAGCCCAGTTTACAGGGTGCCGCGGGGGTGGGCGGAGTCTGCTCCTCGAAGGAGTGGGGTCTGCAATTGAGTTCCATTGGGGCCACCCAAATGTGCGCCACACGGATACCGCTCGCCCACAGCTATGCGGTACGATAATGTGTTCAATATTTTCTAAAAACACAGCCCGATCAACGGAGTGTATTTGTTCCTGTGGGGCGGGAAAGTTCCAGAACATGGACAGAGACTAGCATCTTAAGTGCATCTCTTTGTGGGCACACCAAAGATCCACTCTGGAGCTCGGTCAGTTGAGTGAAGTAGGAATTTGGTGAAACCTGATCTTACTGCCTCATCTAGTCGGTTGATTAAGACAAATAAAGGTCACTATTTCTGACTTCAGAGCCAACGGCCACTTTGGCAATCAGTTGTGTTTCTGAGCATGCGTGTGATGTGTGTGGCGTGAGTGCACGTGAGTGTACATATGTGTGGCGTGAGTGCACGTGAGTGTACATGTGTGTGGCGTGAGTGCACGTGAGTGTACATGTGTGTGGCGTGAGTGCACGTGAGTGTACGTGTGTGGAGTGAGTGCACGTGAGTGTACATGTGTGTGGCGTGAGTGCACATGAGTGTACGTGTGTGTTACGTGCGCCATCTCTGGGTGGCACCTGTCCAACACAGCACCCGCTTGCCCTCCTGCGCCAGCTCCCCTACCCCACAGGTGGGCCAGCCCCACCCACCTCCGTGTGGCCGCAGCGGGGGCTGAGGACAGTGGGCAGGCTGCCTGTCTCTAGGGCCCATGGAATTTCGGAAAGACAAGGTCACGTGAAGATGTGGAGGTAACGGGAGGAACAGGGGCGTGGAGCAAAAAAGAGCTGCATTCAAATCCCAGCTGCTCGCAAGCAGTGTGGCCCCAGAGGAGTGTGGGAAGTGGCCGTGGGAACCCTGCCCCGCGGGTGCTATGTAGAGCGAGTGTGATGACTACGTCCAGCGCTCAGTGCTTAGTGAGTGTCCCTTACGTCTCCGTTTCCTGTCCTGTCCTTTCTCTGTTGAGGAGGTCTCCCAGGCTTGACTGCAGGGGCCCAGCCGGGAGATCTCCCAGAGTGCAGACACTCGGGCTGTGAGGCATAAGCCGGAGAGAGAGGAAGGGGAGAAAGTCCTGGGACCCGCTGGCTGTGGGGGACACCCTGTCACCAGCCCTCGGCAAGTTGCCAGCAGGCGTATAGATGCTGCATGGTGGGGGACAGCGTTTGAAACAGTGATGACGATTCTACCTGCCCACCAACCTGTCCACGACTGTGGGAGAGCCTTGAGTCAGCCTGGATGGACCCCAAAAGGAAGGACCCTGCCCAGAGGCCTAACTTTTCTGATGCCCTTGCAGGGAGGGGCCAGGCCCTTCTACCCTGCCTGGGAGGGGAGGGCAGATGGATGAAAGTGTCACCTGGTGAGGACACTGATGTCCCAGCAGGTCTCCCAGCCCAGGCCTGACCCCTGCCAAGGTGGGCCCAGAAGACAACTGGAGGCCCCCAGACTCACCCTCTTCTCCCCCCCCCAGCCCCTGCTCACTCCTGCAGTGTGAGGGTCCCCTGAGCACGAGCGTGGGCTGCCCAGCCTGGGAGTCCAAGCTCTTCCCGATAACCACCCTGCAGCCGCCCACCCGGTGCCCGGAGGTGCAGCCTGCAGCCTGGCCACAGCACAGTGGTCCAGCCTTGGACGCGCTGCCGCTGACCCTTGGAGCAGACCCAGGACTGTTTGGTAGGGAGCTCAGGGGTCCTGGGAACTCAGAGTGTTGTCTAGAAGGTGGAAGGGAAGGAGGTGGCTTCCACGTGGGCCCAGGCTCATGTCACTTGCCTTGTCCTATGGGCAGGGGCACAGCCAGGGGGGGCTGGTGTGGTGTTCTCTAATCTTCAGGGCAGGGGCAGGAGCCACTCTTACGGGGGCTGCAGGAAGGAATAAGAGCAAAGGCAAGAAAGTGAAATGAGAGATGCAAGGCAAGGGGTCTGCAGGTGTCTGGAGAGACCCCGACGCAGGGTCGACGTCACCGTGCAGAAGGGCTCGCGTGGGTTCTGCCTACTTGTTGGAGACCCAGCAACATTCTGGGACAAGTTGACGAGGAAGCCCACACCGGTGCTCCTGGGTGTCGTAGCTCGTTTAGGAGATTCAGGACAGCCTGGACACGGCCACAGCACTGCCTAAAGTGACGCCAATCACACATCATCAGTCCACTCTCTGATAGAGGTGAGCACGGGGCCCAGTGGGTCACGCCAGCGCCATCACACCTGCAGTGAGGAAAGCTCTCTGTTTTCTTCCTGCGGGAACATGTCCGCTAAATCTGCTTGTCACGTTTAAAACGTGGGGACCCGTGCAAGGTCAAGCATAGAACTCAGTATCAGAAGCACGTGTGACCCAGGGCGTCCCGGCTGCTCCCCGCACGACCCAGCAGAAAGATGGGAGCGAGCGAGCGACTCCTCGGCAGAGCAGCGGCCCGGGGAGCCGAGGCTCTGTCTGTCTTGGGTTCGCCCGGCTTTGGCTTGTGCTCCACGAGCGCTTCCGTGTCCCCAGAGAGCTCCGGAATTGCAGAGTGAGTGCGGTACACGTTCGACAGCAAAGACTCTACTTTCCACCGTTCTGGAGACTTGAGTGCTCCTTGCCAAATCAGAGATGCATTAGATCCAACAGGGTGTGGTGTGGCAGGCAGTAAGTGTCCCGGTAAAATAATTTAACAAGTTTCCAGTACCCAACGGAGGTAAAACACCCTCCAATTACTGCCTGAGATCTGCTGGAACCGACGCTGCTGACAGCCACAAGCCATTCATCAGCACCGCACCGTGCGCAGCCTCTTCTTTGGCTCTCTTCTCTTTCCCTCCCCTACAGTGAGGGGCAGATACTGATCAAGACAGGACGGTCCACACACACAATGACCCCAGATTTTTAAGTATTTGGCAGATGTCAAAGCAAGGACTCACATGAGCAATTCTGCAAGAACTGTGTTCCCGTTGTCATTTTCGTGTCTTTCCAGTTATGAAAATGAAACAAAGAAAAACAGTGTGCCTTCTTCAAGTGACCCTAGTTTTGAACTTACATAATTTCCCAACCCTCTTAAGAAGGATTTTTTAAAAAATTGAAATATGTAAATATACACATCCAAATGCGCGTAGGACTCTGTTAACTAAAATAAACAAATAGTGGCAAATTCAACAAACAAATATCGGCAACTCCTATGTGCCGGGCACTTCAGTAGGTGCTGAGGCAACTCTTAGCCACACAGAGGGGAAGGTATGATTTCAAGGAGAAATAATGGAACCTGAACAATATGTGTGGTTGGGAACATGTGACTCAACCTTCCCAAGCCTCAGTTTCCCAGATGTAATAACACAGCAGTTATTATGGAGTGATTTTAGGAATAAGAAAATAATACTTGTAGATTGTTTTATGAAGACAGGAGCTGTCTTGGCCAGCACTGCCTGCTCAGCCCTTACCCAAATTCTAGCTGCCTCCCATCTTCTGTCATGACTGTAAGTGGGATTTAATCAAAATTGTTGGGAGATAACAATGCAATAAGGTTGGCTAGAATCTACTATATTTTTTAATTAAAATCTCAGTTTTATCTGTAGGACTTTATAACCTTGAGGAAAAAGAACTCACATGAACCCTTTCCTCAAGAGATCTAAAACGACCTACTTCTGCTTTTTTTATGATTTTTGTTTGTTTGTTTGTTCCAACCTAAACAAAACAGAACTAAAGTTTTGGGATAACATGAATTGAGAAGGAGCAGAGAGACGGGCAAGTAGGAAATGGAAGCAATCCACGTGTGAGATTCTGAAGGCCTGAACTTCAGCGGTGGTTTGAGGAGTAAAAAATATGTAGGCAAATCCTGGAGATATTGGAAAATAAAGAATCATTAGTGTCTGTCTACATTATGAGCAGAAAAGAGAAAGCACATCAAAGGGACCCATGTGGGGCCTGTGGGCCCCAAGGCAGGAGGGACCTTGGAGGGTCTCCCCCTCTTCCCTCTCAAGCTGGAGGGGATGTTTTCAAATTTTGAAATTAATTTGCAAGATGACAGGTACACTGTGCTTCGGAAACTTCCTTGGCCCAGCAGAGTAAACGTCCAGCTGTCAGCACCTGGGTGCACAGCCCAAACCGGAAACTGCAAGCATGACATTTCTTCAGGTCTTTTTTATTTTAAAAATAAATTGTCTGAATCGGGTGTAGTCTATATATACTCGTGTGGGTAGGTGTGTGTGTGTGTGTGTATATATATATCTCAATTTAAAATTAGTGTCACTGCATTTCCCCCAAATTAAAGTAACATTGACTCTGCGTACAGTTGCACGGCGCGTTTTCTGCAACTCCAGGTGCCTCCCGGGGACAGCGTGTGCAGCAGGCCGTGTGAGCCCGGAGAGGAGGACACACGGAGGGAGCCCCAGGTTCACCTAGAAAGGGCTACGCGCAGAGGCCGAGAGTGCAGGGAGAATGGCCACCAGGTGGGCCATGCAGAGGGCCCAGCCCAGGCAACTGGGAAAGCTGAGAGTGTCACCAAACAATAGCAGAAATGAACGGCTGCGGTAGCCAAGAGTTGACAGGGTCTCGAAGGACGAGGACGGAAGTGGCAGCGCGGACTCTGTCAGCCAGAGACAGAATGAAGGCCTGGTGGGAGGGAGCAGGGAAGGCACGTGACTTGTGTGAGGCACCTGGCTTCAGGAGTGGGGACAGAGGGGACTACGAGGCACAGAGGGACCAGCGGGGACACTTGACGTGCAGACCCTCTGAAGTCTGAGGCCCGGGATGCCAGGGCAGGCGGATTACTCCGGGAGCCTCGGGAGAGGAGGGGGAGACTGGCGCCCAGGCTGAGAACGCCTCCCGAGCAGGGAGAGGTGCCAGCACAGGGCACCCAGGGGGCTTGGGACTGGCTCGTCATCAATTCATCCAGCAAGTGCAGGGCCAGTCCCTTGCCCTGCATGGCGAGTGTGGGGTGAGGACTGGAGCCAGGAAAGGCACAACGGAGGACAGGGCAGGGGTAGCCAAGGGCTCAGGTGACCCAGGGATAGAAAGCCCAGGCTCAGGAAGGCGGTCAGAGCCGTGTCGAGTGTGCTCTGCCTGCTGGCCCGCGTGGCTCCGGGGGGCGCAGAGCACGCTGCGGAGCATGTGCGTGGGCACGTGCCGCTCCGCCCGCCGAGCCCCCAGTACCCTCTTCCTCACAGGGCCCTGAGCCCAAGCCTGACTCAGAAATAGCCCAGTGGATCAGACAGAGGTGGTGAGGTCACCTTACCCTGGTGTGGCATCTTGTGCTTTAATGGATCGTGTCTACTGTGCTGTGCAAAAGCTTAGCAAGGAGCGGTTCATCTTGTTCTCAGCAGGTGCTAAGCAGGGGCTGGGGGGATTACAGGAAAGGTATAGACACGCTACATGCTCAGACTCACCCTGTAGGGTGAAGAGAAAGTTTTCTCAATAGAGAGGCTGAAAGCAAGGCCAGTCAAGCTCAAGGTAGAAGGAGCAGAAACAAGGCCGTGGGCACAGCAGCGGCGAGGCAGGTCCAGGCGAAGGGCGGCGTTGAGTGTGGCTGACGGGTTGGGAAGCCAGGAGAAGCTGCAGAGGAGGCCGGAAGAGCCAGCCGTGGCTACTCTGCAAGGGACCCTGAGCTTCACTCCCAGGCTGTGGCGGGTGATCCTGTGGACAGCCACTTGTCATCGGAGGCATTGAAGGCCGAAGCTGTTCCCATCAGATAAGTGTTTGGGGGTGGCAATTCTCGCACCCAGGGCTTATTTATTAAGAACCTACCGTACTCCCCACCTGTCACAAGAAAGCTAGGAACATACACAAGTTCAGTTCCTGTTGTGGTAAAACTGGCAGGGGTCGCAGGGGCCCATGCCCTGCAGAAGCACCTTATTCACATGCGAGTGACATGCTGAGGCTCATCTATTGTTACTCGGTCATTAATGTCCCAGATCAATTTTGACCATATAATTCTTTGTTTGTAAATTCGTATCATCCTATCTACCTGCCTAAAAGCTGTAAAACTGCATTTTGTTGATTGGAAGTGTTTTATAATTAAAATCTCTTACCGATTCAGACTGGCGTCTCCTCCCTAAACTTCACGTCCCAAACCCAGTTATTGTGCACGAAAAGAGAATCCTCTAGATTGTCTCTGTGGGGGGTGGTGAGGCCCAGAGTTTTGTTCAAATGCAAAGGAGAGCACTGGCTCTATCAGTCTGTCTCCTGGCTATGACTAAATATGTGAATATTTAAATAGCTATCTTCACATGCTGGGAACTGCTTCATAAGCCACTTGTGTTCTGTGGGTCCCCAAACCTGAGGATCCTACATTGGGAATCCGTCTGAGAGAACTCAGATGATGCTGCAGGGAGATTTAAAAGTCACACTTGGAAATGGCATTCGTCACTTCCGCCTACACTTGCACTGGCCGAAACCCAGTTATTTGCCCCCCAAAAAGCTGCAAAGGGACTAGGAATGTTGTCCAGCTGTGTAGCCAGCAAGAGGATAAATGTAGATGTTGGTGAGCACTTTCCTTCTCTGTCAAAGCAAAAAAAAAATCTGTTGTTTTTGTCGTTGTGTTGATCTTTTACTGTTTGCATCCATAATATTAATAGTTTTGTGACTTGAACAGTAGGCCCTCAGGAAGTCTTTGAGGGAGGCACGAAGGAAGAAGGAGGAAAGGGAGGACTGAGGGGAGAGAGGGGTGTTTTTCTAGATCCAGATCTAGAAGATGGCTACTTAGCTGGTATGATTTGGGCGGGGGCCTTTCTGTAAAATTCCTGTAACAATGACGACAACAGTGACAAACAGCGACAGCCCAGCTGGCAACAGCGCCGTGCTCGGGTCCACAGCTGCCCGCAGGCAGCGGAGAGGCGGGCTGGACGCCAGCGCGCCCACTCACGCGCGCACAGGGGGAGCCAAGGAGCAGCGGCGATCGCAGCGTGACGTGGGTCAGAAAGGGCTTCTTCGTGGCTGTGGCTCTCAGACCAAATCTTGCAGCGTGGAGTGGGGCTCCCCAGAGGTTCCCAGGGCGAAGAGCATAGGGGAGAAGGAAAGTCACTCTAAGGGATGACGCGGAATTGACAGAAGCGGGTGGGGGACGCGCCCAGAGCAGCAGGTGCACGGGTGGAACTGTGCGCCCTCCGTCCGGCCGGCTGTCTGGAAGGGGCCTGTTGACCCAGCACTTCCAGCCTTGGGAGCGGCACTCCTTCCCCACCTTGGCGACCCGGCCGCAATTCCCCGGAATTAACGGAAAGAAGTGTCTCTGGGTCGTTGGGAGATAACCGAACTCTTCATACCTCTGACGACTAGATATGTTTCGGTGTACTATGAGACAAGGACGGACGGGACTGCCCCTTCTAATGCTCATTTGGAGCTCATCTCATTCCCTCTATATATGAGGTCACTGGGTTTTTTCTTTTTATTTATTTATTTTACACTTTAGGGGGAAAACAAATCTCATCTTGCTCAAAACACTATGTCTTTACTGTTTCCGTATCTTCCAGCTGTCTACACTGATTTTAAAATGCCAGTATGTTTTAATAACATACTCTACCTTTTGCTCTTGCAAAAACATCACATTATTCAATGTAAGCAACTGCAAAAGGATATGACTCTTATATAATTTATGTGTCCTTGTGCTGTGTTATTAATGGGTGCGCTCTATAAGGGTATAATTTCGGAAGCCATTTTCCATAAAATTTGTATAAGCGTTATCTTATAAATTTGAGATAATTTGGCACACTATTCATTTATCTGGATCGCCCCACTAACAACATTTCTTTCATCTGTAGGTAGCAGTTCAGGCTGACATCACACATATTTGGTAAGACATTGAGGCTTGTTGGACTCATTCAGATATTGGCACATAATTTAGGGTGAGAACCAGTTTTGGTCCCCTCACTTGAAATGCACCAACCAGACACTTTTGGGCCCAAACCTACACCTTTTCATAGAATGCTAAAACACTAAGAATGTCTGATTCTGAGAAGCCATCAAGGCAAGAGGTTGTATCAGAATGAATAATGGATTGGCAATAAGGTAACCTAGAACTGTCTGCTGGCTTGGCCATTTGGGATCTGGTTTTGTGGCTTTGGACAAGATCTGATACTTCAGTAGTCCTCAGTCTCCTCATTGATTATAGGAAGATAATGGGATTAAAATAAAGCACAAAGGCTTCATGAAGCATAAAATCCATTATCCCTGATCTATCTTAGTTCTTAATTATATATTATCCTATGTTGTCTGTATTCAAGATCTATGTATCTTATCTCTACAAAAATATTGCGAAGACATCCAAGCCATGGTATTGATCAGGGGTCCTCAAACTTTTTAAACAGGGGGCCAGTTCACTGTCCCTCAGACCATTGGAGGGCTGGACTATAGTTTAAAGAAAACTATGAACAAATTCCTATGCACACTGCACATATCTTATTTTGAAGTAAAAAAACAAACGGGCAAAAACGCCCGTATGTGGCCCACGGGCCGTAGCTTGAGGACGCCTGGTATAGACCATCCATTCATTCCTCTGTAACGAGTTTACATTCCTCTGTAACAAGCCTTCTGCACTGAGGCTATGAATGCAAAGTCCAGGCCCTGGGTTCAGGTCTTGGCTCCATCACTTACTGTTTTGTGTCCTTGGAAACTTACTTCTCTTCTGTGCCTGGTGCTTTGAGTGTGTGGTACAACCTCTCTGAGTCTGAATTTTAGTTTCTTCATCTGTAAAGTGGGAGTGATCACGCCCTACTCCGTGAGGGTGTAGCTAAGAGGCTCAGTGAGAGAATGGCAGGGAGGGCTTTTGCACAGGGCCTGGCTCACAGGACAGCATGAGAAATGTAGCTGACAACCGAGCATGAAACGTGCTGGGGAAGGGGAGGTCATAGGGAAAGTCTTACTCCCTCCTCTAAGCTCAGCTTAGCATAGATCTAACTGGAAGCCTTCCTTGTGTAGCTGATAATCATGAATGCGGCATCTCTCTTTATCTTAATCATGGTGCAATAGAGGCACTAGACTAGACAAATATTTTTGGAACTGAACTGAAATCACGCTCCCATTTTATCAAAATATATATAGCTGAAATGAAATAGAAAAATACAAGCCTTATACCAAATGATGCCCAATATTCAAGGAAGGTAAAAGCATGCCACAGATTTCTGCACAACCACAGAGCCACCTAGAAGCAGGAGATGCAAGACACCCTTGAGTAGGAGTCTTAGAACAAGGTGGTGGGCAGGTTGGGTGGCAGACAGAGCTTCCAAAGACCTGGATGTCAGGCTTGGGACAGGATGAATGGCCTTACTTTAAAACCCGGAAGTTTGATGCCTCTAGCTATGTTACTCTTTCTTAAGATTGCTTTGGCTATTCCGGGTCTTTTGTGGTTTGGTATGAATTTAGAAGGGTTTTTTTTTCCTATTTTTATGAAGAACACCTTTGTAATTTTCATGGAGATTGCATTTAATTTATAGATTACTTTGGGTAATATGGGCTTTTTAAAAATATTAATTCTTCTGATCCATGAATGTGGGCTATCTTTCCATTTATTTGTTTTCTTCAATTTCTTTCATCAATATCTTATAGTTTTTAGTGTACAGATCTTTCACCTCCTTGGTTAAATTTATTCCTAAGCATCTCATTGTTGTTGATGCTATTGTAAATGAGATTGTTTTATTTTCTTTTTTTTTGCATAGTTCATTTTTAGTGTATAGAAATGCAAGTGATTTTTGTAGGTTGAAATGATATCCTAAAAGTTTACTGAATGTGGTTATTAATTCTAACAGTTTTTTGATGGAAGCTTTAGGATTAGCAACATAAAAAATCATGTCGTCTTCAACAGAGACAATTTTACTTCTTCCTTTCTGATTTATATGCCTTTTATTTCTTTTCTTTTTTTTTTTTTTTTTTGTCTATTTATTGTGGCCAGGACTTCTTCCACTATGTTGAATAGAAGTGGTGAGAGTGGGCATCCTTGTCTTGTTCTCGATCTTAGAGGAAAAGCTTTCAACTGCTCATTATTAAATATGATGTTAGCTGGGCCTTGTCATATATGGTCTTTATTATGTTGAGGTGCATTCATTCTATGCCTGATTTTTTCAAAGTTTTTATCAAGTTTTTTTTTTCTCCGCGCCACCTCCCCCCATCAAGTTTTTATGTTGAATTTTGTCAAATGCTTTTTCTGTGTCTATTCAGATGATCATATGATTTTTAAACTTCATTCAGTTAATGTGATGTGTCACATTTATTGATTTGCATGTGCTGAACTACCCTTGCATCCCAGGGATAAATCCTACTTGATCATGGTGTATGATCCTTTTAATGTCTTGTGTTTTGTTGAATATTTTCGCATCTATGTTTGTGAGAGATATTAGCCTGTCATTTTCCTTCCTTGTAGTATCCTTATCTGGCTTTGTTATCAGGATAAAATGCTGGGCTAGTACGATGAATTTGAAAATGTTCTTTCCTCTTCAATTTTGTATAGTGATAAGGAATCACGAGGGATCAGTTTGTTTCTCAGTTCTATTAGGCTTCTTTCAAGTGACGCATATCTGTGTACTAGTCACATATTATTTTTGATGGATAGGGAGGGATCAGTTGTTTTCATTGCTTTCACAGAAATACTCCTTGTGTATCTGGCCATGGCATTTGTATTCATCTTCTATGCTACATAAGAAATTGCTACAAAATTTGTGAATTAAACAACACATTTATTGCTGTGCTGTTTCTGTGGGTTGAGCCTGTGCCTGGCTCGGCGGGGCTCTCTTCCTCTGCTTGGGGTCTCACAAGGCACCCGAGCTGTGGTCCAGGCTACACTCCCATCAGAGGTTGGAGGAGGGAAAACTCTGCATCTGGGCTTCCTCAGGTTGTTGGAAGAATTCATCTTGTGCTTGCAGGACTGAAATTCCCATTTTCCCGTTGGCTGTTGGCTAAGGCTGCTCTCAACTCTAGAAGCTCCTTGCCATGCGGCCCTGCCCACAGGCCCTCCCACAGGATGGCGGCTCCCTTCTTCAAGCCTGCAAGGGAGAGAAGGTTCTCTCGTGTGTGCCAGAAACATGGGTACTCTGTGTATGTGTGTGTGTGCACGCACGGTGTGTTGTAACACGTCCCATCACCTTTGCCATATAAAACAACCCGATGGGAGGAGGACATTAAACGGCAAGTACACGGGGCCACCCTACAGTCTGTCTGCCACAACGTTGAAACTATTTATTCGGTAAAAAGTATTAGAAAATATCTAAGACAGGATATAAATTAGAAAAGATGTCACTGTTTCAGTGTTGCCAGGTAGGCTCCCCTGTGGTTCTTTGGGGGAACTCTTATAGTAGAAAACTAACAATTCTCCCAGAAAATGGCTGGACTCTCTGATAATAGAAGGCTCAAACCTCACCAACAAGCACCAGTAGAAACCTGGTCCCAGAAATTTGTTCATTCCGTCTCTAGTAAAATGGCCTTTCCCCCTACTGCCAATTCAATGAAACAGTGCTAAAATTAGACATTTGTTTATGTTATTGTTGTTGCACTCTATGGTGCTTAACAATGTGTCCAGCACAAAATTTCATGCATTTGGTCATGTGTTCACGTCTCATCTCCAGGGAGGAAGTGCTCCCCCTCTATCTGGTTGTCAAATATCTGTGCCTCTTTCAGATCTGTTATCACTTCCTACCTGTGTTAAGCTCTTTGTACATCTACCTGGTCACTGCTATTAGACTGGAATTTACTAGAAGTGAAAGAAGGATGTTTTCTTACTCTCAGGCATCCTACAGAGCCTGGCACGTGATAGATTCTCAGGTAATGTCACTGATTGCATAAATAAATAAATGAATGATTACATTTCCCTAGGGAAATGAATCTCTCCCTTGAGGGTATGCATTGATTCATTCATATCATTTTATATTTTCCACATTTCTAATGTATTTAGATCAAAGGAACAAATAAGAACCGACATCAACTCAGTGACTGAAAAAGATGCCACATGTTCGATTAGTTTATTCAGGTCCCTAAACTAATGCACGGAAATTAAAAGATTATTATCTCTAAATTTAAAGTAAGCAGTCAATAAGCAGATATTGACACACCGTGGGTAGGTATCCAATGAATGAAATTCCTCTTCCTCTTCGAAATCCTGTAGATTAAAAAAAAAACTATATACAGATCCAGGAAGACAACACCTGTGTCAACATCAGGGGCGCCTCTCACCTGTGACACAGCCCTCAACCAGCTCAGAACGAGCAGTAGGGGCCACAGGCTGGGACATGTGCCCAGCATCCCTGAACCTTATCACAGAAAGCACAGAAATAAACGACAAGTGTAAAATGACTGTAATCTTATTAACCGAGGTTTTAAAAAAAAAAAAATCAACTTACCCAGTTCTTTAATAAAAATCACTCCTTTATGACTTAAAAATAATATTTAAATATCAGTACATGGCCTTGGCCTTGAGGGGTAGGTGAAAAAAATAAGTCATCTGAGTCTGCCTTTTTTCCTTTTTATTACTCTTCTCTTCTTCCTCCACCTCCCCTAAGCTTCCTCCTCCATCCTCCTTCCTTCCTCCTCCTCCTTTTTCTTCTATCTGGAACCAAGTAGGCAAGTAAACACCAGTACATATAAAGCACCCGGGTCTGCCTGAGATGCAGGGGTGAGGCACAGTGGGAAGACCCAGCTTTAATCTGGACTCTGTTCTGCATCCTGAGGGCAAATCACTTCCAGTTCTCAGCTTTAGCTTGCTCATCCGGAAAAGGAAGCCACCGGAGTACAGGCATTCAGAAGTTCTTAGAAAGGTGTGATGCATTTGCAAATAACTCTAAAGAGTCCTTGAGATCATGGTGAAGATTTGGGGAGTTAAAATACGAAGTTTCAGAATCAATGATAATTATTTTCTTTTTACTGTAGAAAATCTCACCACTCTTTTCCAGATGTCTTTTCCATTAAACGCCCTCAATATTATTTTTCGTTGTGTTCTTGGGACTGTTTTCTACTTTCAGTTCACATATACTTACACCCTCTAATGTACTATCTAGGTTGGGAGTTCACCTGGAAAAAGTCAAAATGAAAGTGAACCACCGCCAAGCTGCCAGCCACTGTCCCCTGAAATAATAAACCCACTGAAACTGAGCCTTCTTGCTGAAAACTTGAGGTTCCTTTATCTCCTCATGCCAGTTTGTCCACAAAAATCTAAACCAAGGAAACAGTGAGATCTTAAAGTCAATGTAAATGTTTTGTGAAGTTCTCGGTCTCACCTCTTCCCCCGATCTATTCACCAACTTGTTTCTAAGGTAAAATATATTCAAAATAAAATTCAGTGATGCACTAAATTCGTAGAAATTTTAGCACTGGAGAACCTGGGTTTAATCCAACTCTATTTTTATTTTATTTTATAATTTGTCCCAAATCATCAAGATATTTCATAATAGACTTGACTTATCTGAGAATTCTCTGGCAAATGTGAATGATGAAAAACTGGAGGACAAGGTTTACTCATACCTAATATATTGCAATCTCTCTCTCTCTTCATATATATACACGCACACATTCATTTATTTCACATTCATTATATCATTTATTAATAACCCTTACCTCTCCCTTGCAAGGTTGCCATTATTACCCTCATTTTAAAAGATGAAACATACTTAGAAGTTTTTGAAAGCTCTGCTGTATACGGGGGTTGTCACCTGTGAGTTTCCTTGTGGCGTGAATGACTGGACCATTTTGGAGGAAATATCCTGATATTGGTGTCTTCAAGTCTCTTCTCTTGGGCTGGTCAGGTTTCTCAAATAGGAATCTTTGAGCATTCTACCTAAGCAGTACAGATCTGTCTACCTGCTGTCTCCTGGTAACCAGGGAGCCTAGGAGACGAAGAGGACTAGGGGAGTCTCAATATTCAGCACATAACATTTCCTTTAATCCTTGTTTTCAGTATGGCATGCCTGTGATCTATTTTGACCCACATCCCCTAGTTCAGAAACTATTAATATCTACTTTGTCTCTTCAGAATAGAATTCCAATCATCTATTGGGGCTGGAGAGGGGACGTTCCCTTCCATGCAGGGCGAGGTGACAACCCAGGGCCTTAGCTACATCTAAACAGCCTTTCAAAGGACCCTCCTGCTCTCAGCCCCACCTGTACTCCAACTTTTGGAGGCATCTGATGTAGACAATTCCTACAGACAAGATTTTTGCAAAACTGGGTTGTTTCTCAGCCTTTCTCACTGATGATTTAGAAACCAACTTTCTTTGCTAAGTTAGTTACTCCTTGTGTTGCTGCTTTCTAACTTCTAAAGCCTTTGCTATGAAACTTAGAGAGCTCTTGTTCTCTTTCCCTTTATGGGTTATTACCTTAATAATTGTTTCACTGATGTGTTAATCGAATATGTTTGGAGGGGTCTAAGGCAAATGATTTGTTACGTATAAGAGTGCTCTGCATGGCACTGCTTACCATTGCAAACCGAGACATGCTTAGTGTCTCCATGTCTCCATTCCCCAGCTGAAAACTGGAACAGAAGTCTACTTTGTACATCAATGACACATTTAAGGCACTTGCAGTAGAGCTTAGTGTACAGTGGGCACTTAATACATAATTGCCGTTACCAACTTTGTTGCTCCAGCACAATTCCGACAGCACCTCTGGCTGCTGATTGGCACTGAGTGGCCTGCCTCATGGCACCTGGTCTCCATGGGACACCCGCTGCCCCCAGCAGGCCACCTGGAGAGACTCCCACCCAGATATGACAACGGTGAGAGCACACACATTTGAAAGAGTACGTGCATAAAAAATTCACTCGTTAAGTATATTCACTTAAGATAGGACATAATTGAGGAATGCTATGTTTTATAATGGATATTTACATTCATAATTACCAATTTCAAATTCCCAGTACATGTGGTAAAATAATTTTGGTGGACGGTGTGTGCTCAAGTGTGAGAAATCTAAAGATACAGGATATATATATATATATATATATATATATATATATATATATATTTATGCATATATTATGTATATACTTATATGTCAGATGTATAAATATATTGATTTATACACATATAAAATCCATTATGCATACTTAATTATATTTTTATACACATATATATATATGAAATCTAAACAGAAATGAGGAAATGAGAGAAATTGGTCACTTTATGGAAAAATTCATGATCAACCATAAAACTCCTGATCTCATCTGTAGTTAAAACGTAATTAATTAGACTTTTAAAAATACAATTCATATTCAGTATTTCAGGGGCATGTATATTTCATTACATTAGGTACACACAGCAAATAGTTCATACTTATTTATGTTTGAAAGTCATAGTCATTAATGCCTACTGATCTTCCAACACAAATTCTAAAATATCAGCTCCTAGCTGTGTGACCACAAAGAATGTGCCCATAGGCAGATTACCCTGGGGAGATTAACCTTCTTTTTAATTCATTCGATTATTAGAATCTTAAAAATTAAGCACTGATATTTTGCAAGTGCTAAAAAAGACCCAACACCATAACGACTCAGAAAACATGGACAAATGAATATAGTGACTTTAACTAAGACTATGTCCACTTACAGAGGAATTCAGAAGAATTTAGTTCTTTTCAAAGAGGTTTAAATAAAACAACCGATTATCAGCCTAGAAATAAGACTTTGATTGGAAGACTTTTTTTAAAAAATTTAAAGCCTCGCACAAACTACTTTGTTCTCCCAAGTTCGCTAGAATCATTTACCAGTGTATCTACTCTCCAGAGTGGGAAACGAAGCTTGTTACGTCAGCATTTTTTTTTAACCTTCTCCTCTCCATACATTATGCCCTTCTTGTGTGTGCCTTCCAGAAAAACGGCATAAAGAAAGGAAATTTTAATCACTGAGGAAATGTCTTCCTGACCACACCAAAATCTTTCACCCGAATTCCAAGCCACTAAAACTCAACCCAAGTCATATAAACCCTGTAACCATGGCCATAAATTCTGCTTCCTTCCCCTACACCCAGCTTAGTGCTTTTATTCTTTTCAATTTTGTTTCAGTCTTTTCTGCAGATCAGTTTTTCCCTGCAGCTCAGTGAGAAGACGAGGTAAGCCACTCCTTTTCCAAACTACAGAGATCTGAGAAGGCAAAGGTTGAGCGGAAATAAGACAACTCCAAAATAAGCATCGAGGCAAACACTCCTTGCTCCCAGCTCTGGCCCACCAGCAAACGCACGCTCACTGCGTTTCTCCTTTGTAGATTCCGAACAAGTTTCATGAGCCAGTATCTCACAAACATCTGCCTTCATTATAATTATATTTCTATTTCAGCTGCACCAAGCTATTTACAGATGAGCCTGTTCATAAAGAGCTTTATAATTAAGCAAACAGAAATATCTTTTTATAGGATGCAGATCTAGGGGTGATAATCACACACAAAATACACAGCAACAGTTGCAAATAGAGTGTTTAACGCTAGTTATATAGTTAGTGATGTGCTCAATAAAGCCTGACATGTCTTTGTTCCTAAATACGAGAAAATATGGTCTTTGCTACACGGCAGTGTAAACTGTCTTCTTCTCCTATTTTTTTTTTTTTTAAGTGAAGGCCATATTTTTCAGGGTGGGTTCTTAAGATGTGTGTGTGTGTGTGTGTGTGTGTTTTAAGTAACAACAGGGTTATAACACACATTCTCTGGCTTAGTCGGGTTTGAAATCTGCCTGGTATTTGGAGAGAGAGAGTTGATTCTAAATATAAACAGCAATGTATGGAGGCACAGAGTGTGACAGATTAAATTAGTAGATAGTAGACATTATCTGTTGGCACTATGGAAGTAGCCGCCAGACAAAAAAAAATCATTAAATACTAACTGCGGCATAAAAAAAGAATATCTCGTGTTTCGGTGAAAATCTACCCAGGCCCTTGGGCGTTTCCCAGGAAGACCAGTCTTTGCTCATGTGTATATATAACAGTAAGTCTCACCTGCTCCTTCCCCTCGCCAACACTTGGAAGCTTTTGCTTGCTGTAAATGTTTGCTTTATCATTTTGTAGATCTTGTTGGCCATCCAGAAGTCATGTGGTCCCAAAGACTAGAAAGGAAACATAGCAGTTGTTTGCTGAGATTCAGCCTTGGCATATAGACAGGTGCACATAGATCAGAAGAACGCTTTTTTCTAAAAGATGTATGTCCAGCTCGTATACTGCTCCTGAGAGTGGATAGCAGCGTAATGCATTAGAAAATGATTTGAATTTGACAAATACAGAGTGAAAGAGTGAGTCTTAAAATAGTAACGCCCTTTGACCTGGTAATTCCAATTGAATGAAGATATATGGAGAAAATGAAACATAAAAAAAGCATTAATAAAAATAGCCTTTATTCAACAAGGCGTTTATCATATTATTTACTATTTTCACAAAATAGAAACGGAATGTCCTTGAATGTCCAACTATAGGGGAATGGTGAAATAAATAACCTATGGTACACACATCCAGTGGAAGATTGTACAATGCAGGGCATACAGAGTACACAATGGGCATTGAAGACTCAGAATGGGGGAGGCTGGAAAAGGGGTGAGAGAAGAAAAATTACCTATTAAGTACAATGTATACTATTCAGGTGACAGGAACACTAAAAACCCTGACATCACCACTGTATAATTCATACATGTAACCAAAACAAAAAACTACTTGTATACCCCTACATCTATCGACATAATTTTTAAAAATCTATAGTGATACAGAGAAATGTTTACCATACAATATTAAAAGAGAAAAGCAGGGTGAATTACACAATACAATCTCAACCATGTGCACATGTAACCACAATAGTTGGGAAGAAATATATCAAGATATTGATAGTGATGAAATTAGGGAGATGGGTATAGATGGATTTTGTTTTATTTTTTTAGTTAAATATATTTTCTAAATGTGTGAGCAGCTACTAATTTCAGGTTCTATAAAGGCTATTTTTAAAGCTATAATCAACCTCAGTATTCATAAAAATAATGATGATAAATTGAGAATTGTTCAGCTATATTGTAGAAGACTTGCATTGTGTTTTCAGATGACTGACTGGAGTAACCAAATATTTTCTGTTACTGAAATATAGGCATCTCTAGGATCCACTTTCTCCACAATTCCTAACAGAGGAGGAAGAATTGACATCCGCTGAGTTTCTGCAATATGCCAGTTGCCTTTCAATGTTGTGAAGCTTTTCTTCTTCACACAATCATCGAGAAGTGGTCATAAACCCATTTGAAAGTTGAGCAAACAAAGGCAAAGGGACTTTGATCCGAGCCATCCCACTATTAGGGGTAAAGTCAAAATTCAAATTTCTGGTCTGTCCAGCTCTAAATCCCGGCTCGCTGAATGAATCAGTTCTTCTTCCATGTTTTCAACATTCTCTTTCTAATAGTGGACCCCAAAGACCCACTGTACAGGGACTTTCATGTGAACTTAAAAAATTAGAGTATGGTTCCAAAGTACACGTACAGCCCAATGTTTGTCAGTCACCCATAAATTTACCTAATCCACTATCCTACTTCCACAAACAGTTCTGTAACTTAAAAAGTTAAATGCAATATTTAGTAGGAATAAAATAAAATAATAAATAATACCAAAGCTGTTAAAAGAGCAGGCTACTTGGTGTTATTTGACATCTGATTGCCCCAGCCAGTAGGTAAATCCTTCCTTAAGATTCTAGCCACTGTGTGAAGAGCTACTTACTTTCAGTCTCATTAAACTTGCTTACTTTTCATTTACAGATACATTTTCTAATTGCCGATACCTGGGATTTGATAATCTTGTATCTTTCATAACATTGTGGGCATAGAGCACATTCCCTGAAATTCCCAGATCAGAAACTATCCAGGCCTCTTGGTCTGTTCAGAGACATCAGGCAGCTTCCCTAAAATGAAGCTGCACGCTAGTTCTGCACGTGGCTCATTTCCAAGTTATTTCTCGTGCCCGCCTTCTTCCCTGCCAAACACATTCCCAGATGCCCATCTCAAAAAAGCAAGAAGAATCCTTGTTTGACCAGACACTCCTCTATCTACCATCGTGATCTGTCCTTTCGTGCCCTTTTGTTATTATCTTCTCTCCAAAACCCTGGACTTCAACCACATCCGGGCTGGGCCTCTGCTAACGAGCAGTGTCAGCTGCAGGTGTGGTTACAGGGCCCTCTACTTTGTTTAATGCTCAGCTGTCACCACCTTAAAAGTCTTACTAATTTTAGAATAAGGGGCCCCCCACATTTTAATTTTGCACTGGATTCTGAAAATTATGCAGCCGTGGCCCACGTCAGGGCTAGTTGCAATCCCCCACCCAACTGCCCCCTTCTGGGGTTCCTCACCTGTGAGTCTCTGGAACATGGACCATGGACTCCTTCTCCCCAGGCTCCTTGCTGCTGCTGCTGTGTTCTGTTCATCCGAGAGTTCTTGTGAATCAGTCTAGCATCCCTGACCTCCTCTTAATCCCGGCCCACATTCCTTTTGCTTTGCCTAGCATCCCAGTAAGGCACAACCCCACGTGTCCACACTCTCCTGTATTTCCCTCTGCTCTTTTACTGGAGTTTGCACTAGTCCTAAAGCTTCACCTGTCACTTCTGTGTGAGTGGGAAAAAAAAAAGTGGTTTCCATGACTTTCCTCTCCACCCATCAAACCTGAATATTTAGGTGGTTATTTGTTTGAAGTCTTAACTCTCCCTAGCAAATCAAACTCAGCAAATGTAAAGTCCCGCTCATCATTGTCTTGCTTCAACTGCTTCTTTCTACAGAGTTCTTTCTTTGGTCAGTGAAACTGTCATTCCATACGAGACCCACGCTTCAGTCTAATTTCTGAAATGTTTCCCATGGTTACTTCCCACATCCAATCAATGGTGCACTCTGCATGAATTCACTCTCCTACAAACCCACTGTTGCAAACCACTCAAAGCCAAGTTCAGCCCATTCATAGTCATGACGCAACTTTTGGTAGGTATCTGCAGTCTCCAGTAGTTAGAATAAGGGCTTTGAGTTCTTTCACTTAAAATTTCAGGTGCTACATCATAATAAAACAAGCCTCAGACTGGATTCTGACACACACACACACACACACACACACACACTTATTAGTAAGTGGGCGCAAATGGCACCCACCAGCCTGTTGGGTCGGTTTGAGCCCAGCTCTCTGTCCTTTCCCGCGCTTTGTTTTTCATGAAATATTCACTCAATGCTGATGTGACAATATTCTAGCAGCACCATTCAGCTGACATTCTAGTTCAAGTCAGATGACAAAAATCCTTCCAGAATCAGCTAAAAGCAGTCAGGCTTGGAACCCTAAGCCTGGGAGTCTATTCCAAAGGATGCTGGCAATTAGGCTTTCTGGATTTTTATCTCTTGTTCACACAAGGGTAGAATTGACTGCATGATATTTTGAGCCAGTCCACATATGTTTCTCCATGAGTTTTATTTAATTAGTATTTTAATTTTGTATTAAGTACTGACACATCCACCAGCTAAGAAGTAAAAAGGCTAATGTCTTGACAGTAAGCCACGTCTGTGGTACTTCCAATCCAAATCTAGCTTCACACGGAATAGCCAGAACTTTGGGCTCAGTGTTCCCTTGATTTCCTGCTCACGCACACCCATTGGGTCAGCATGTGTGCCTAAAAAATCATATATGCATATTTTAATTTTAATTATTTTTAACTTAAAGTTATTATGTTGAATGAAATCTTTGGGACTTACTTTTTTCACCTATTCATTACCCTATCAATAAATTATGAATCTTCCTTCACATTGTTGCATGTGGCTGTAGCTTGAATTGTCTATTTTATAATATCTATTTTTGCATCCACTTTCTGGTCAATGGACATTTAGGTTACTCCCAGTTGTTCTTTCTCCTTTGAACACTACTGCTACAGGTATTCGCGTACACGTCTCTTATTATGCACATACAAAAGTTTATCTTGAGTATATATTGAGTTGCGGAAGAACCAGCCTGAGCAACTTAGCAAGACCTTGTCTCTACAAAACATAGAAAAATTATCCAGGTGTGGTTGAATACACCTGTAGTCCCAGCTACAGGAGAGATTGAGGTAGGAGGATTGCTTGAGACTGTGAGTTTGAGGTTACAGTAGCGATGATGACGCCACTGCACTCCAGCCCAGGCAACACAGCAAGACCTTGTCTCAAAATAATAACAACAATCAAAATAATTAATTAATTAAAATAAATTGAGTTGTGGAATTACTAAGCCAATAGGGAAGATGAAGGTTTAGGAGAAAATGCCAAACTGTCCTTCGTTGTGGTTACAAAGATGGACTCTATCTCCAGCGATGTAAAAGAGCCCTTCTACAATCCATATCTCTCCATCACTTGGTATTGTCAGTTTTTTAATTACTGCCAACCAAATGTTATAAAATGGAATCTCAGTGTGGTCTTGATTTGTGTTACCATGATCACATAAAAATCAAGTATGAATTGGCTAAGAGATGTGTTTTCATCTTTAGACCATTTTTCTGTTGGGTTATGTTCTTAAGGATTTGAAAGAGTTTTATGCATTCTTGACATGACTATAGGTTATCTTAAACACTATTAATCTCACCAGTGAAAAATCACCCACCTTTTAATAATGTCCACCCTCCGATTATAATGGGAGTTAAGTACAGCAGAAGGGCTTGCAGTGGCCTCCTCTCTAGCATGGGTCTGATAAGTTCATGTCCCCAAAGAGTGTATGCTAAAGGTCAGCTTAGTGCCCTTTAGCTGTAGTTTAAATTAGTTTGATTTGCGTATCGTGTGTGTTTACACACATTCACACACAAGCGCACACACGCACGACACACTAAAACAAACCACAACATAGCAGTCATTTTGTTTTGATCCCATTGCCACCACCTGGTTGTCCTCACCTACACCTTTGCAGTGGCTTCCAGACGGGTTCCTGCCTCCAGTCTGTTTCCTCTTCAGTTCAGCTGCCCACTGACGTGGCTCCCCTCTTCATTCTCTGCTAAATAAAGCAAAAAGGCCCACCTGGGACCGCAGTCTCCCTTGGCCCTAACCTTCCTTCCCAGGCACCCCTGCCCCTGCTTTCCCGCAGGGTAGAGCCTCGGGGCACCAGCTTTGGGACCAACGCCTCCATCCCAGCCCACCTGGCAGCTGCGTGACACATTTAAGTAAATCACTCACCCTGATGAAAGCTCAGTTTCCTCTTCCATAAAATAGGGACAATCATAGTAACTAAGCCAAAGGCACATAGGGTCCGGGTGAGGATTAAGCAAGGCAATGTCGTCTCAACACTTAGTACAGCGTCTGCATAGTAACGACACAGCTTGTTGTTTTGCATGTGCCTGTTATTGTTGTCACTGATATTACACTGCAGCCAAACGATTCATCCTGTTCGTCCCCAAATATCAATGGGGATTCGTTTGGCCGCTGTCCCTCAGTGTCTCCATCTAGATGCCCTCCTCAACTGCGTGTATGGCGGGACAGAATGCTGTGACCTTCAGATTTCCAAGCACTTTGTTAACTCTTCCCCTATAACACCTTGCCTCGCACTTTCTCACACAGACACATTTATCTCCCTGTCGTTTATGTGCGGCTTGAGAGCGAGGACTATGACATCAGTCATCTTCTTCCCCAGGACCAGGGCCAGGCCTGGGAGAGAACAGGTGTTCGGGAAACATACGTTGTTTGAATGTCTTCCTCCTCTTTTTCTTTTCTTTTCTAATCCCAATCAATAAATAAATAAAACCCAAAAAAAGGAATTCCGGAGGGGCGGAGCAAGATGGCGGATGAATAACACCGCCAGACAGAGGGTCTCTGCAGAAAAGACCGATTCTAGCAGAAACTAGAGGAAAGAAGCAAGAAGACGAGCATACAGCGGACAAGGGCCGGAAGGAGGGGTACCTGAGACCCCGGGAGACTCCACGGGAGGAGGCTGCGGAGGAGAACTGGAGGCTGAGACCACCGGAGCAGCCCGGAGACCAGCGGCAAGGGTAGGTGGATCTGCTGTTCCCCCTCCCCTGCATTCGGGACTGCTGGTGGGCTCCCCAGCGGGTGGAGAGACCTGCGGACACCAGCCCAGAGACTGCCGCCGCCTGCCAACGGTGAGCCAGTAGCAGACGTGGCACCAGGTTCCCAACTTCCTCCGGGCACCTCCGTGTGCACAGACCCGAGACGCGCGGCAGGCGCCATATTGCCTCCTCCCCCCCTCCGCCGACCCTACCCGCGGCTGCCCAGAGAGACAATACAGCCACCAGCCGGAGGCACCTCCAGGGAACGGGACCTTCCCGTTTGGGACCCCGCCCGCCCTCCCAGGTGCTGCTGGCACCGTGTTCCCAGGAAAACGGTGCCGACTCAGAGGCTGAGAGACATAGACCAAGCTTGGGCTCCCTGTGGGTGAATTAGGACCGGAAATCCTCTCCCTGGTGGGAATACAGTTTGAACTCTGGGACCCAGAGGTCGGACCTGCAGACCAGATCCCCTGCACCGAGGGCTAGCATTGCCCAGGGCACAGAAGGGTTATATGTGAACAGCCTACTGAGGTCGGTGTGCCTCCAGGGGCGGATCGGGTCCTAGAGGGCAACCCTCCTCCCAGGAGGAGGCCGTGCGCCCAACCCAGGTGGCGTTCCTGTGCAGGGAACCTCCCCGCCGGCATCACAGTCCGGGGAGGCCTGGCGGCTTGTGGTCTGGCCTGCTGGCAGAGGCCCAGGAGTAGCTGCGGAGTTGGGGAGGGTGGAAAGAAGCGAGGCCTGCTGCAGACTGCGGGTCTCAGACAGCCCCACCCCCACACCCAGACTTTCTGGCTGAGCAGGATCATTCCAGCCCCGCCCTGACAGCTCTCCCTGGAAACAGAGAACAGAACTTTGACCCCTGCTAACGGCCTGAGGGCAGGCTTACCCAACCCAGCTCCGCCCAGAACAAGAGCTGATAACAGGACTCAAAATCAACACCATAGCCTGTTCCTCCAAGCAAACGCCACCTACTGACAGGGACGGCATCTTGCACAGCCTTTCCACGGCACCCACTGACTCAATATACAGGGAGTGGTCCAATTTCACCCACAGGCACCACCTAACGCCTCAGAAACTAAACAAGGTGTGTGAATACCCAAACAATAACCTAAGGAAAGAAACAACAACTGATCGACATGGGAAGAAATCAGAGAAAGAACTCAGGAAATATGAAGAACCAAACGGAAAACACACCCCCAAAGAGGAGCACCAGCCCCCTAGAAACGGACACCGACCAAAATCAGGCAACCAATATGACAGAAGAGGAATTTCGTATGTGGAACATAAGAACACTCACCCAGCTGCAACAACAACTCAATAACCAACACCAAGAAACCACAAAAAATCTCCAGGATATGAGAAAAGAAATAGACACATTGAAGAAAAGTGTAGCCGAACTCCTGGAAATGAAGAATCAATTCAAGGAACTACAAAATACAGTGGAAAGTCTCAAGAACAGGGTAGATGAAACAGAAGAAAGAATCTCAGAGCTTGAAGATAACACCCTCCAATTAAATAAATCAGTCACAGAAATAGAGCAGAAAAACAAGAGAAAAGAGCAAAGCCTACAAGAGCTGTGGGATTATGTGAAGAAACCTAATGTGAGGGTCATAGGGTTACAAGAAGGGGAAGAAGACAACACTCAAGGGTTGGACAAGCTGTTTGAAGATATAGTAGAGGAAAATTTCCCAGGCCTTGTTCAAAAGCTCGATATACAAGTTCAAGAAGCCCAGAGGACCCCTGGGAGATTCAATGCAAACAGGAAGACGTCACGTCATGCAGTCATTAGACTGACCAAAGTATCAACTAAAGAGGCCCTTCTAAGAGCTGTAAGACAAAAGAAGCAAGTGACATACAAGGGAAAGCCAATTCTAATAACATCAGACTTCTCTAATGAGACTTTACAAGCAAGGAGAGACTGGGGCCCCATTCTCACTCTTTTGAAACAAAACAATGCCCAGCCTAGAATATTATTCCCTGCAAAACTAAGCTTCATATATGAAGGAGAAATAAAAACATTCTCTGACAAGCAAAGGCTCAGAGAATTCACCAAGACAAGACCAGCCCTACAAGAAGTACTTAAAACAGCGTTATGCACGGAACATCATAATAATAACCCACGGATATAAAAACAACCAAAACCCAAAGATATTAAAGGCCAGATATTACAATGGCTCAAGACAGAAATCATAGCAACAACATCCAACCCAACAGAATGAACAGTAATCTACCTTACCTATCAGTTCTCTCAATAAATGTGAATGGCTTAAACTCTCCACTCAAGAGACATAGGCTGGCTGAATGGATAAGAAAATACAGGTCAAGTATATGCTGTCTTCAGGAAACACATTTAACCTGCAAGGATGCACATAGACTAAAAATAAAAGGGTGGAGATCAATATTCCAAGCAAATAGAAGCCAAAAGAAGGCTGGTGTGGCAGTTCTAATTTCAGACGATTTAGTTTTTAAACCAACAAAAGTAGTAAAAGACAAAGAGGGTCATTATATAATGGTGAAGGGCACAGTCCAACAAGAAGAGATAACAATTTTAAATATATATGCACCCAACTTAGGTGCACCCAGATTCATAAAGCAAACCTTACTGGAGCTAAGCAAATGGATTAATAGCAACTCCATAATAGCCGGGGATTTCAACACCCCACTGACGGCACGAGACAGATCCTCCAAACAGAAAATTAATAAAGAAATAATGGACTTAAACAAAACTCTAGAACAGTTGGGTCTGACAGACATCTACAGAACATTCTACCCAAAATCCACTGAATATACGTTCTTCTCATCAGCTCACGGGACATTCTCTAAGATTGACCATATCCTAGGACACAAAGAAAATCTCAAGAAATTTAAAAAAATAGAAATCATACCATGTACCTTCTCAGATCACAGTGGAATAAAACTAGAAATCAACCCTAACAGAAACTCACATTTCTACACAAAAACGTGGAAATTAAACAACCTCCTACTAAATGATTACTTCGTAAATGAAGAAATCAAGACGGAAATAAAAAACTTCTATGAAGAAAACGACAATGGAGAGACAAGTTATCAACTCCTCTGGGACACAGCTAAAGCAGTTCTAAGAGGAAAGTTTATCTCCATAAATGCCTATAACCAAAAGGCAAGAAGATCACAAATAGACAATCTAATGAAACGACTCAAAGAGCTGGAAAAAGAAGAACAGACCAACCCCAAACCCAGCAGAAGAAGTGAAATCAACAAGATCAAATCAGAACTAAACGAAATTGAAAACAGGAAAGCTATTCAGGAGATTAATAAAACAAAAAGTTGGTTCTTTGAAAAAATAAACAAGATTGACACGCCATTGGCTAAGCTAACGAAAAGCAGAAAAGAGAAATCTCTAATAAGCTCCATCAGGAATAAAAAAGGAGATATCACAACTGATCCCAAAGAGATACAAGATACAATTTATGAATACTACAAAAATCTTTATGCACACAAACTGGAAAATGTGGAGGAAATGGACAAATTTCTAGAAACACACAGCCTCCCTAGGCTCAACCAGGAAGAAATAGATTCCCTGAACAGACCAATCTCAACAGCTGAAATAGAAACAGCAATTAAAAATCTCCCTAAAAAGAAAAGTCCCGGTCCAGATGGCTTCACACCTGAATTTTACCATACCTATAAAGAAGAACTAGTACCTATCTTGCAGAAACTATTCCACAACATCGAGAAGAACGGAAACCTCCCCGACACCTTTTATGAAGCGAATATTACTCTGATACCAAAACCAGGAAAGGATGCAACAAAAAAAGAAAACTACAGACCAATATCCCTAATGAATATAGATGCAAAAATTTTCAACAAAATCTTAGCTAACCGAATCCAGACACTTATCAAAAAAATAATCCACCACGACCAAGTGGGCTTCATCCCAGGGATGCAGGGATGGTTCAACATACGTAAATCTATAAATGCAATTCACCACATAAACCGAAGCAAAAACAAAGACCACATGATTCTTTCAATAGATGCAGAAAAAGCTTTTGACAAAATTCAACACCCTTTCATGATACGAACACTTAAGAAAATAGGCATAGAAGGGACATACCTAAAAATGATACAAGCCATATATGACAGACCCATAGCCAACATCATACTGAATGGGGAAAGATTGAAATCATTCCCACTTAGAACTGGAACCAGACAAGGCTGCCCACTATCTCCACTTCTGTTCAACATAGTGCTGGAAGTCTTGGCTACAGCAATCAGACAGGAAAATGGAATCAAAGGTATCCAAATAGGGGCAGAAGAGATCAAACTTTCACTGTTTGCTGATGATATGATATTGTATCTAGAAAACCCCAAGGATTCAACCAAGAAACTCCTGGAACTGATCAATGAATTTAGTAAAGTCTCAGGATACAAAATTAATACACAGAAATCAGAGGCATTCATATACGCCAACAACAATCTAATTGAGAACCAAATCAAAGACTCAATTCCCTTCACAATAGCAACAAAGAAATTAAAGTACCTAGGAATATATTTAACCAAAGAGGTGAAAGACCTCTACAGGGAGAACTATGAAACACTGAGGAAGGAAATAGCAGAGGATGTAAACAGATGGAAATCCATACCATGCTCGTGGATCGGCAGACTCAATATCATCAAAATGTCTATACTACCCAAACTGATTTACAGATTCAATGCAATACCTATTAAAATCCCATCAGCATTCTTCACAGATATAGAAAAAATAATTTTACGCTTCGTATGGAACCAAAGAAGACCCCGAATATCAAGAGCAATTCTAGGCAACAAAAACAAAATGGGAGGCATTAATATGCCAGATATCAAACTATACTACAAAGCTGTAGTAATTAAAACAATATGGTATTGGCACAAAAACAGGAATATTGACCAGTGGAACAGATGTGAGAATCCTGATATAAAACCATCCTCATATAGCCATCTCATCTTTGACAAAGCAGACAAAAACATACGCTGGGGAAAAGAATCCCTCTTCAATAAATGGTGCTGGGAAAACTGGATAGCCACCTGTAGAAGGCTAAAACAGGACCCACACCTTTCACCTCTCACAAAAACCAACTCACGCTGGATAACAGACTTAAACCTAAGATATGAAACTACTAGAACTCTAGAGGAAAAAGTTGGAAACACTCTCTTAGACATCGGCCTGGGCAAAGAGTTTATGAAGAAGTCCCCAAAGGCAATCACAGCAGCAACAAAAATAAATAAATGGGACATGATCAAACTACAAAGCTTCTGCACAGCCAAAGAAATAGTCATGAAAGTAAACAGACAACCTACAGAATGGGAGAAAATTTTTGCATCCTATGCATCCGATAAGGGACTGATAACTAGAATATACTTAGAACTCACGAAAATTAGGAAGAAAAAATCAAATAACCCCATTAAAAAGTGGGCAAAGGACTTGAACAGAAATTTTTCTAAAGAAGACAGAAGAATGGCCAACAAACATATGAAGAAATGCTCAACATCTCTAATCATCAGGGAAATGCAAATCAAAACCACAATGAGATATCACTTAACCCCAGTGAGAATGGCCTTTATCAAAAAATCTCCAAACAATAAATGCTGGCGTGGTTGCGGAGAGAGAGGAACACTCCTACACTGCTGGTGGGACTGCAAACTAGTTCAACCTCTGTGGAAAGCAATATGGAGATACCTTAAAGCGATACAAGTGAATCTACCATTTGATCCAGCAATCCCATTGCTGGGCATCTACCCAAATGATCCAGTGACACTCTACAAAAAAGACACCTGCACTCGAATGTTTATAGCAGCACAATTCATAATTGCAAGGCTGTGGAAACAGCCCAAGTGCCCATCAATCAAAGAATGGATTAATAAAATGTGGTATATGTACACCATGGAGTACTATTCAGCTCTAAGAAACAATGGTGATATAGCACACCTTATATTTTCCTGGTTAGAGCTGGAACCCATACTACTAAGTGAAGTATCCCAAGAATGGAAAAACAAGCACCAGATATATTCTCCAGCAAACTGGTATTAACTGAGTAGCACCTAAGTAGACACATAGGTGCTACAGTAATAGGGTATTGGGCAGGTGGGAGGGGGGAGGGGGGCGGGTATATACATACATAGTGAGTGAGATGTGCACCATCTGGGGGATGGTCATGATGGAGACTCAGACTTTTGGGGGGAGGGGGGGAAATGGGCATTTATTGAAACCTTAAAATCTGTACCCCCATAATATGCCAAAATAAAAAAAATAATTAAAAAAAAAAAACCCAAAAAAATCCACGTGGAAAAATTATTCTAAGAAATTTATTTTCATCTGTAACCCCTATAAAACCATCACTCATGATGTCCAGTCTGGAAACATTATAGTCTAAAAAAAAAGAAAATATAGCCCAAATGATCATTCATGTCTGCTTCATGTGCATAATTTAGCACAATTCTTATTGAATTTCTTTCTTTTTCTGTTCCCTGCACCCCTAAGTGTCAAGGACTCTCGTCCTCCTTACCACTGACCTCCCGCCCAAGCGCAAGAACCTCATCTGCATCCACACCAACTGGACGTGGCTGCAGTCTCGGCTTGTTGGCCTCCTCTTCCATTTCTTCTCTCCACCAGACATCTGGGCCTCACCTTGCTCTTCCCAAATCCTTCAGTCACTTAAGGCATAGAGCCCTTGGGAGTTTAGTTCTTATTCTGCCTGGCTGCTGTTCGCAGGAGATTGCTCGCAGCTATGGTTGTGTTTTCTTCCTCTGAAGTTCCAGGAAGGAGAAATCAATGAAGCAGATGACCCCGGTGCTCTGTTGTGGTCAGAGGCGTGGCAGGGAGGGGAGCAGCAAACGGTGGCATGTCAGCACATCTATGTGCTTTCGTCGCTGTTTCGTGACATCATCCTTCATTCAGGCCACGCGCAGGGAAAGGCCACATTCATGAACATAAACTAGTCTATAAATCTAAATTTAATGTCTTTAAATATCGCCTTTTCTATCACTCCTTTTCTGGTCTGAAATAAGTAACGCAAGCTGTCATCTTCTATCTTATGTTGTTCACAATCACAATCAATAGATTATTGGGTTAATTTCATAAGATAGAAGAGTCGATTCAATGAGCCGTGGCTGTATTCAAAGTCCGAGAGCTCCCGCCCACCTGCAGCATGTTCTCAGACATTATGGGGCACAGAACCTTCACCCTAGGTGAGAGATTATTCCTCAAGACCCTAGTGCAAGGCTTCATTTACTTTTAGGTTTCCAGTAACACATTTCAGAGGCGGAAAATACAGACAATGTCTATTACTTATTCTTAAAAAATCTATCCCATTAAGGATGAAAAGAGGAGGTTAGGGTGGTGTAAAGAGAGTAACTCTATGCAAATGATGCTATGATTATATGCATGATCATACTCTTGGAACTCATTACTGAGGAGTTCTCATCTCTCTCTGCACCGTGATTATGTGCATCAGAATCTAGCATAAGAGAGAGGAATTGCTCCAGGTATTTGGAACACAAAAAATCTTTAATACGAGGAATTGGGTGCTCACAAGTTTATTGGAGAAACTAGAGCAATGGAAGTGAAGTAGCTACTGCTGGGCTTTGAGCACCACCATAGCTATGAACCAGAGGAGGAAAAGCTGCTGCTGTCTCCACCACTGGCTCGCACAGACACTCTGGAATGTGGGTTTGGACACTCACAGCAAAACACCTTTCTTCCAGGAGCTGCAGGGGTGGAAGGTGGCTGCTACCCCGGATCTGCCTTCCAAATCTCACAGGTTCTTCTGACTACAGGAAAGCAATTCTCATTCAGCTGCTCCAGCTGCTCAGAAATATAGTTTCCAGCTCCCCAACTTCTCCAAATAGAAGAGGCAAAAGAAGGTTGAGAGAGTCAACCCCAAGTGCAGTGCAGGAAAAAGGAACTGGTTCCATGTTGAGCAGAGCTGAGTTTAGGCTCAGAATCTTCTCTACCACTCAGATTGTTCTGCAGCAAGGAGGCTGCCTGGGTCACACCCTCATTCCAACCAGCTTTGTTGTAACCTCAACTTGGTTTCACTGTCCGAATTCCTTCTGGGCATCTTCGAATACCTCCTTGCCTCAGTGGAAGGCTCATCATGCCTCTGATGTCCCTACTAGATGCCAGACATGAGGTTGGAAAGTAACCTCATGAGTCTCAGACTTGAACATGTGAGTTCCTGGTTGTATACCTCTTCTTCAGGGTCCCACCTAAAATCCAGAATTTACCAAACTCTTCATCTTTCTTCTCCAATTCAATTATTTGTGTGTCTTCTTTCAATGAAAAGAATCATTTCCCCAAGTATACAATGTCCTTCCTGATCCCTGCCACTCAGCCTTTAACCTGATAACTCCCTACACCTATCCCTGTAATCTCCGATCTTGTTGAACCACTTTCAGCTCTTCAAAGATACACTGCCCTCTGGGGCTCCAGGCTCGTTCCCCTTCAGCTCTTTCATTGTAGACACCTGGCCTCATTCTTCCCACACAGCCTGCAAGCTCCTAGCTCAGCCACTATGTCACCTCCCGCAAGAGGCCTCCCCTGCCCCTGTGTTGGGGCCCTTCCTTTGTGCTTTTAGTTTTATTATTTAGTTGTTATTATGTGATTGTAGTTTTCATGTAATAGGTCTGCCTTCTCTACCATGCTGAAAGCAACAGCTGAGCTGCTGGATGGTAGATTAGGGCGGAGGTGGGGGAGCAGAATGAACAACATCCATGAGTTTCTTTCTTGAAAGCAGGTAATTGAGTAGTTTCTTGGACTCACACTAAGTGCTCTGTGATCTACAGAGTGAAAACAATTCTCTTGTGCTTCAAGATCCAGCCATATTACCTTCTTATGTCTTTGAGCCATTCCTGTGTGGTAATCATGGAGATGCACCGTGAGCTCTGGGAGACCAGATATTCGTCAGTCTCATTCTTGGCTGTATTTCCGGTGCCCAGTAGCATAAGCTCTAAAAGAACATATGTAGGACGTTGGGTGAATGCTAAGCATTCAACCAATCAATAGGCACTAAGCAAGGATCTGTCACACCTCTGTAGTAGGGGAGAGATCTGAGGGGACTACAAAGATATTCACCTGTCCTTGAGAAGGGCAGGATCTGACTAAGAAGATGTAGAAAGATGTTTCACGTAGTGAAAACATTACCACGGTGCAAAACATTATTCTAGGGAATCTGTGAGAATGACTTGGCTACTGCTTGAAAATTCAGAGAAAAAGGAAGGAAGGAAGGAAGGAAGGAAGGAAGGAAGGAAGGAAGGAAGGAAGGAAGGAAGGAAGGGAGGGAGGGAGGGAGGGAGGGAGGGAGGGAGGGAGGGAGGGAGGGAGGGAGGGAGGGAGGGAGGGAGGGAGGGAGGGAGGGAGAAAGAAAGAAAGAAAGAAAGAAAGAAAGAAAGAAAGAAAGAAAGAAAGAAAGAAAGAAAGAAAGAAAGAAAGAGAAAGAGAAATGCCCAAGCCATGACAGCAGATTAAAGTAAAAGAAAATCAGTTTGTGTTGACTATACTCTAGGATGAGGAAGCTCTGACTTGGAACTGCAGGGCAAGACAGGAATAAGTATCACACATCTAGGGGCTCTACAGAGAAGGAAGACAGAAAAAAATAGACATTTTGAATAATACCTATGTGCACATTGTAATTTCATGTGAGTTACTTGCGTTGTTTAATTTAATGCACTAGATTAAAAAGAAATGTCATTTATTCTAAAAATTGTCCTGTGTTTACAGATAAGGAAAATGAAGCTCAGAGAAGTTAAGCAAATTTCCCAGGAGCCTGCAGAGGTAGCAGGACTAGGATTTGAAGCCTGGCTCATTTGACTCCAGGTTTCTTTCTTTCTTCTAGCCTGGCAGGGCAGATTTGGCACCGGGCGGTGGAGGGGGTCAGCACTGAACACACAGCACGAGGGCCTATCCCGGCCCCCAGTCCCTGTCATTTCCATCCTCCCACCTGAACTGCATGTCTACTCCACTGGTTTGAGACACGGAACTGAGTCTTCGGAGCTGTAGCAATTAGACCATTTGTCACACTACAGGCTACAGTAATTTTCTCAGAGGAGGGAACCTCTCGGATCGCCCTCATTGGGGTTTTCAGGGATTCCTCTGTGTGAACTGGTTCTGGGTAACACACGTGAAGTGTTAAGCAGTTTTTACCATCTGACCATCTCTCTTGCTCCTGTAGGACTCTGTAAGAATGACTCCGTTAATGCATAAAAAGTCATAAGAAAAGCAGAAAGTCCACATAATAGCCTTTTTGTTTGTTTCTGGACTGTACCTTATTTTTTTTACTGTTCCATTTTTTTAGCATGTTATGGGGGTACAAGTGTTAAGAATAGTCTTTTTATTTACTGCTTGTGCCCCTCACTATCTCTGGGAAGCTCATCACATCACTCCCGATGGAAGAGGGATTGACTTGCGTATTCAGGCCATGTGCTTGTGGAATCTGTCTGGATTTCTGCTTCCACCACGCAAATGCTTTCACCTTTATCCTAGTGGAGAATGCTGTTTTTCCCCTTAGAATGTGCCTAAGTAGGTTTTCAGAGGATAGGTGATGCCAGTGAAGACTCTCACATATTGCTGGTTAGGAGTATGAAGGGATTCAACCCTTTTGAAAGGCAAATTGGCAATATGCAGCAAGAACCTAAACATGTCCCTTTGGCACAACAATAGCATCTCTTTGATTTTATTCTGAGGAAATTACTGAAGAGAGAAAACCTTGATATCAAAGATACCCATCATGAGTCATTTATAAGAAACATAAATGATGAACAAAAAGTTACCTCCACATAGTCATTTGGGTTTCGATGTTTCTAGAGTGACATGAAGCAGGTAACACAATGGTAAGTGGAAAAGGGGAGGATATAAAATTGTAGATAGGGTATGAGGACGACTGTGAACATAGCTGTGCACTAAAGAAGATCTAATTAAACTGCATCAAAATGTTCTGGTTTTAGGACGGTATAGTCAACGATATGTTTTTTTCCACATTTCTACATTTAATAAATTCTAAAATGACCATGTTTGTTTCTATAATCATAAAAATGACCTTATTTTTCAAGGAGCATTTTCTTGTCGATATTGTGAGGCAAAAGAGAATGCTAGAAATTGAGAGGTGCTAATTTTATAAGTAAGAAGCAAGAGAAAGACTTTGAGACATATTTCAAAAGAGACACTGACGCAAGAAAGTTAAGTGGCAAAGCAGTCACGGAACAGGTGTGGTCAGATGTTGGAAAATTCTAGAATAACCTCCAGACACTCTCCCAGTTGCCAGGAGAGAGAAGAATCTAGACAGGGAGACACCCCCACAGAAATCCTGAGCAACCATTTGCACCGACTCCCAAGACAAAGGGAGAGCCCGTGGAGCCGAGTGAAGCTGCAGAGAACAGAGGAACGTCTAACAAACAGATAATTAGAATCTTCTAAGCAGAGGGGAGAATGTGATATTCACGACTAGCTTTAAAAATAGTGATCTTCAGATCCCGGGCAGCGTCAGAATCGCATGAGAATAGGTGGAACCTTGGCAGGCGTGTTAGACGGGTAAACAGAGAGCGAGAGCCTGAGAGCTGTGATTCAGTAAATATGTTTTCAGGACACTCTTCCCTCGCCCGCTGCCAAGCGCGTACCGTCTCCCCTGGTGTGAATTCAGAGCCGCCGCGGGAGCGGAAAGAACTGCGAGTCAGCCTCCCCGGTCTGGAGGCTCTGGAGTCTGACAGAGCCGTAGGTGTCGCCACTGGAGGATGAGATCAGCCACTTCCTGCAGCCAGTGCGGCACCGTCACCCTCCCGATATAGCAGGGGCTGAGTAACGGCGGCAATGCTGGGATAATGCTGGCGTGGCTGGTGGGGCCCAGAGCTGCTCCTCGGCCTGGGCAGAAGGCTGCATCCCAGGGGTGGGTGTTGTAGGTTGGGGATCTTTGTAGAGGACGCTCTGGAAACCTCTCTGGCATCATTTCACCAACGCTTCACTGTCTGCATGAAATGCCACAGCCCGTCACGCTAAGCCACGCGCAAACCGCCTGTCCCAGACCGCCATTCATCGTCCACGCTGCAGAAGGCATGGCCACTTCATCCATTCGAACTCCGGTGCTCATGAGAATCACCTGTTTAAACACCTATGCTTTAGTTTCTGAGGCTGCAGGCCTCAAATGAGGCCCAGGAATTTGCATTTTAATAAGAATCTCAGTCTCTTATGATAGAGGAAATCCACAGATTTAACTAAGAAATGCTGGGGTTTCTGTTTATCGGTGAACAACAGTTTCTCAACTGCTATCCGTTTCACAGTATGATTCAATACCATCACGGGAAAAACTACCACCAGCTCTTAGTAAAACAGGCTGCTGGTTCTATGCAGCATTTTTATTAAAGAGTTGGATGGAGACAAACTAGAAGATTTTGTGACTCCGAAATCTTCAGATGATACCTACCAGGCAGAGTGAGATTAGATAGCTGAATTGAGATTTTAAAAAGTTTCTGCCATATTGGGAACAACAGATCAAAGCTAACCAGATGAAAATATATGTGTATCAAAATCCAGTCCTGTATTTTGTATCAAACATGCCCAAGGATGAAAGTACCTGTTCTAGTAGGTAAACAAGGCCCGGAGATTTCAAATGTGCCCATCTGAGCTGACAGGCTGCAGTGCCGATGTTTGGTGCTCACCAGAGAGGAAAGGAGAGCCCTCTACATCACGCCGTGCACGCCATGTCTGGGGAGCTGGACTCTGTGTTGGGAGCCACATTTTAGGAGAGAATTTGCAAACTGAGACATATCCAATAGAGAAAATTGTGATGGTGGAGGTCTTTAAACCATCCCACTTGAGGAAAGAGTGATGCAATGGGAAATGGGTAGCCTGGAAAATAGAAAAGTTAGGAGAGAAATTAGAGCTGTTACCAAATCTATGAAAAGCACTCGTGGAAGAATAATTCAATCTACTCTTCCTTGTTCCAGAAAGTAAAACCGAGGGCGGTGGGAAGAGTAACATGGACTGTATACAGTTGGAGGAGAGTGGGGTTCACCTGTGTCTCCCGGCTTCCCCTACCATGGCACCCCCCCACGCCCATCCCAGACTAGCCACTCCCTCCCTCCTCCAGGCCTTCCTCATGCTGGTCCTTCACTGGAATGACCTCCCTTGTTTGTCTACCTAGACAATGCCTACTCACTAGTGAGGGCATGGTGATCTCCTCCGCTGTGAAATCTTGGCACCCAACACCTGCAATGCAGAGACTCTTACAGGTAGGCACCGTGTACGTCTCCAGCACCACAGCCTCACTTGGCTAATTAACAGCTGCGCACATCCTGCTTCATTTGCTGAGCTACAACTGGCCCTTACTGGTTTTCTTACACCCAACATCAAATAGGTCCTTTGGAAATGGAGAGAGAGAGAGAGAGGAGAGAGAGAGATACAAGAAAAAGAATTAGTCTAGGATCCACAACTAATTAACTTACACCTCCCAGGTGAGAACTAAATCAGGAATAAAAACCAAACTGAAAGCTTCACTCTTAGAAAAGGCTTTTAAAGCATGGCTAAGACATGCTTTTAAAAGAGATCAATCCACAGAGATGAGATCTCACTCTGATGCACCACCATGAACTGTCTTTCTATGAAAACCACATGGCAAATTGGCAATGAACTCTTGGTAGGAGATCCAAAGAGAAAGAACAGAATATTGTTCCTTAAAATTCAGCAGTGGCCCTCGGAGCAGAAGAAACATATTCTTGATTATTTGTTTTACTTGAATTCTCTAATTTGAGTGCTAATATTTCTAAGATAAACTAAGGTCTTTATACTTAAAGCTGATTTTTCCTAAACCAGTAGTATTTCATTATATATAAAGACAATATTATGAAAATAGAAATTATCCTAATCAAGTGCATAAAATGAAGACATTAAAGTTGAAAGCTGTATTACATCATGTTGCATTGAGTATATGTAATAACAGATTATACTGTCTCATAAAATTAGTTATATATCACTTATTGTTTAGTGGAGGTGGAGAGTAATAAAACTGCAATTCTAATGTGTCATTAACTATACCATCTCGTGGTTTCCAAAATCCCAGACTTTAAATTATTTTCCAATTGCCCTACCCTGGGAGGCCGCCAGACAACTGAAGACAAATGGGACTGTGATGTAGGTTCTAACAGCACAACCTTAAAATTTAGATTTCCCCAAAGAAGGAACAATGAGGATGTGAAAAGATGCTCAACATCATTAGTCATCAGTGAAATGCAAATCAAAACCTCAATTATAACAGATTCCATTCACACCCCACTAGTATGGCTGTAATCAAAACGGTTATAACGTGTTGGTGAGGACACGGAAAAAACCAGAAGGCCCCTGCATTGCTAGGGGAATATAATACCCCAGGAGCCTTTTCACAAATAAGCCTGACAGTTGCTCAGTTGATTACACATATGTTTACCATTTGATCTAGCAATTTTGCTCTTAGGTATATACCAAAAAAAAAATTTTTTTTAATTAAAAGATGTTCACAAAAATCTTGTACACCAATGTTCATAGCAGCATTATTTATAATAGCCAAAAGGTAGAAATAAGCCAATTGACCATCAGTTGATGAATGAATAAACAGAATGTGGTATATACAAAACAGAATATTATTTGGTCACAAGAAGGAATGGAATACTGATACATGCTACCACATGAAAGCATTATGCTAAATGTAAGAAACCAACCATACACTAATGGCCACATAGTGTATGATTCCAATCATGTGAAATCTCCCAAATAGGCAAATCTATAGAGACAGAAAGTGGATTAGCCGTTGTTAGGGTGAGAAGATGAAGTTACTTGGGGAGATAGTGATAGCCAAAGGGTACTGGTTTCTTTATAGAGTGATAAAAGTTTTCTAATATTGATTTTAAGAATGAGTCCATAAGTCTGTGACTATATTAAAAACAATGGAACTATATACTTCTGTGGACAAATTGTATGGCATGTGAATTATACCTAAATAAAACTTTTTATAAAAAAAGATAATCAGAAAACTATAGGGGACAGGAAATTCTAGAAGATATTTTTCAAATGTCGCAACCTTCTGATTTTTAGAAAAGAAACAATAGGATAGATTCTGGAAAGAAGGCCCTATGCAACTTTTCCTAGAATTTAACCTAATCATCTAAGAAATTGGGCAAGTGTTCCCTTTGGAAAATAGCCAGTGAACCAGATAAAATTTACAACATCAATTGAAGGTTAAAAACAAATCTGAAATTCAAATATTTAGAAGAAAGTATAAATTGCCTGGTAAACAATAACAATATCTCTAGAGAAAACACAAATTATATAACTGTACCATCTTGGAGTCAAATCTCTGTGACAAGAAAATATATCCCTGCTCATCCAGACTTTGGGTGTGTTTGGATCAAGAAATATTTGTAACACTAACACAGCCATGTGAAGAGAGAGAGATGATATTTTTATCCTTTGCAAAACCATCTCCATCAACCCATGTATTTTCTAGATTAAAGACCAAGGCCCAGCATGAGCAGCCCCCTCTGCTGAGGTCACTAGCCCACAGTAGAGCCCAGACTCAGCCCACATCTCTGCCCTGTCACCTCCACCTCCTCTTGGCCTGTGCTGGGACTTCGGGGTGTTCGCCAAGCCCTCCTGCAAAGAGCCCGTGGGCACTTCTGGTTTCTGTAGCATTTGCACCCAGGCTGCGGCCACCTCTGCTACGCTCTGGGGAGATTCGGCATGGGGGCAGGGAGGACCACTCCATAATAGAGTATTTCCAGAGAACACTTCCATCTAAAGTTTTCCTTAAGCAGGACTCTTGCACATGGGTCTCTCTTCCCTGGGGTTGTTTCTTTATTTCTTTTTAATGAAAACATTTATCCAGGGTTCCGAATTCCCCATCCATCATGCACTTTTTACCCAAGTGGGAACAGACCACAGCTCTGAAGCACAGGCACAGCACGTCCTGCCCCTCCCTGGCGGGCTCCTCCCCACCTGCTCAGCGTCTTCTTGTTGGAGGCTTTTCCATGTCAGCAGTGAGCTGGTTGGCCTGGGTCTGCCCAGTCACACGGGAAGACAGGCAGGAACCCGCCTGCCAACACTCCTCTTTCTCCTCCTGGGTTCTGGTCAACATCCTGAGCTCTGCCCCCTTCTTGGTTACACATATTAATAAAAACATGTTCACAGCAAGAGAAGTTGTGAAACACTTTCACTTTCATAAACAAAGTGGAAAAGTGAGTCTCTTGCTCTTCCCAGCCACTGTGAAGCTTCTCATCTGAGAGCAGTTTATAGTTAACCCACTGGGCCCTAGTCAATCAGAAATCAGGGAGTGGGGGGTTCTTGGCCTCTGACTGCGGCCTGCTACTTACACACGTGTTTCCTGTACTACCATGAGTCCCAGGAGCCTGAACTGTGGCAAGGAATATCCTATTCCCACAATAAATTCCCGGTTCCTATTATTTGCTGGATCTCCCATGTTCTCAGCCACCATGGACATAAACAGGGCCCCTTGCCGTGCCTGGAACAGCAAGCCAGAGACTCCGGCTCTGATGCCGGGCAGTTGCCTGGCTGGCACACGGGTGCCAGGTTGTGCCCACAGAGCAGATCATGAGTCTGTGCCCAGCTTGTGTCTTGTGCATGACAGAGTCATGTCGCTTCCCACCTAAGACCTTCCATCAGCAGGGAGACTGGAGGTGCTCGGGGTGACACAAGGGCAGTGAATCTCTGACTAGGAAGGGCCGGCTGAGCACCCCCAAGCCACTAAGGGCATGCAATGGCCCCCAGCAAAGAACTCTTCCCAAGTTGTGTTGGGATCCCAAGCTTATCCTCTTGGGAATGTGCCTCCTATCCTGCTGGAACTGCCACAGGCTCTATCAACAGCCGGGTTTGCTTCTCCCAGTCCCTTTCAACTCTTGCACGGATGCAATGGCAACCACATTACAACCACAATTTATGAATTGCTCATGTGACGTTTTCAACAAAAATGTTAAACTTATATCCATGAAATCGTAGAAATCGATAGCCCAGCCAGCATAATTCTCAAAGAAAATAATGCTTTCTCTATGAATGCAATTTAACAACGGCTTGTCAATTACCTGCTTTGTCTCATACTTTGTGGGCAGCAATGAAGCTAAAAAATTGAATGGAGACATGGTACCCGACCTTAAAGATCTCACAGTCTAGCAGAAGAAATATAGACACACAAACAAATACACACACACACACACACAATCTAAACATGACGTGCTGAGGGTGATTGGGTGGGTGTACACACAGGGTAAGAGCCACATGTATTGGAAAATGCTCCAAAATGAGGAAATATTTGAGCAGATGGAAAATCAGAAAAAATTCTTGGTCTTTGCCCTGTACTATTGTGAGGATGCTGTAATAGTGCCATGAACCCAGCAAAGAATTTCTAGATGCTCCAGAAAGGCAGCACAGCCTGCCCTGTTTGTGTGGAGACACAGTAGGGTTGCTTCCTGACAAGAACACAATAGGAGGTTTTCATATCTCCACATGCCCCTTCGAAGCCCAGTAGATAAAAAATATGTCAAAGACATAGCACGCCTTCCTACTTATTCAGATAACCTTTTGGGACTTTATTAGATCTTGTTTAAATTAATCATCAGTAGCTTTGCCGTTGTGAATACAGCTGGTACATTTCATTGATTAAGTTTTCCAGGTGGTCATTGCTGATGAATTAAAAATAGTATCGACTTTCTGTCTTGTATCTGGACACCTTGCTAAGCACTCTTGTCAGTTTTAATACTTGTTCTCTTGTTCTTTGTTTTTCTAAATCTGTGATCACGCCAAGTACAAATAATGACAGTTTCCTTTTCTTTGTGCCTCTTGGTTCTCTTACCTACTAGTGTTGGCCGTCACCTCTAGCACTGTGGTAAACAGCAGTAATGACGGTCAGATTCCTTGTGTCCTGTCATTTTTGTGTGAGTGTTAGTTTCTAACACTAGTGTTTCCTGCTGGATTCTTATAGTTTATCGGGATCGACTTTTGGGAAGGGCGCCAGAGGCCTACATAGTGCATCGACTTGATGCCTCATCCTTGCTCTTTGTGTTTCTCCACACTGGCCTTTTTTCAGCTCCTTGAAAGCTCCATGGCTCTTCCCATTGCTAGTCACTTGCACGTTTTTGTTTGTTTGTTTGTTGTTGTTGTTGTTTTCCTTATTGTATTGTTTTCCTTATTGTGTTGTTGTATTTCCATGTTGTGTCCTTATTTTTCTTTCAGGACTCATTTCAAATGATATATTCTTATAGAAACCATTCCTGAATCCGACCTATGCCACAGCAGACAGCATCTGATCCACTTGCTATACTCTGTCTCATCGCCTGTACTCCTTAGGAGCAGTTATAGCAGTTTCAATGAAGAAACGATAATTTCAAAGTAGTTAAGATTCAATGAACTACTCATAATAACGTTTTAATGTTTATTTATTCCACTGGATTGTAAGTTCCATAAAAGTAGGAGCACGTTTACTTTGTGAGCCCATGTATCTGTGTCTTTTAGCACAGTGCCATGCACATGATAAATAATAAAACTCTATTGAATCAGTGAGGGTAAATAGTTTAATAGAAACTTAAAATTCATAGAATTTTATAAACTTAATAATTTTTAAAGTTTAACTAACTTACTCTTTTTAATATACCATTCTTATACCCAGTGACTTCTCTCAGCATTGTTTTAATTGCTGAGTTAAATTTTGCTACACATACTTGCAAGTCTAATCTGCCCTCATGCCAATGGCAAAGTTGCCGCACTCTACCCCAACTCCCAGGCGCACCATAGTTGCTCATCTAGTTCCCAAAACCTGTGCTTGGAGACATTAGGAGGAGTGCTTCCTTAGTTGAAAGAGTAATGATTAATTGTTGACAAGATTTCTGACAGCAACTCCCACCGTTGGGAGAACAAGCCTTCATGACCCTTGGCTCCAAAACCCTGAGCAGAGAGAAACATCCCAGATTACACCCCTGGATTTTTCCATTTTGCTTATTCCTCATTGTGGTAGCAAGGCCATTATAAAAGGACCTTGCTCTAATTTATATTGTTTAAGGCAGATGAATAACTCATCTAAACTATCAGTCCCCACCAGTGTCTCTGATCTTCCCTGAGCCTCTCAGCACCTGTCTGCTTCACTCCAGGTGTCTCTGAGCTGGAAGAGCAAGGCTGTCTGCTCCCCAACCCTCCAGGGAGCCTCTGTCCTCAACGGTTGTCACCATGGCGGTGGCCCCTGGGGGAGCTTTTACCAATTTTCACTCATTTACTTATTTAATGCTCCCAGTGACCCAGTTAGCCATCAAGAAAGCAGAGTGATAACTTGCCAAAGAGCCTGCCTCCATACCACTACCCTAAACCGGGTCTCTGTGACAACCTCCCACACCACCCCTCTTTTTTAAAACAAGTAAATTAAACCAAAGATCTTAAAAGAAGTTCTCAAATAATTTCCGTAGAGAAAATACAAGCACACTTTCACACTGTACAAAGCACCCTTTCCTCCTCGACTTTCCCAGGACTCATACATACAGCCTAGCACATGAAGCATCTTTTTGTCATCTTTCACCCTAAGAAGAATGTTTTAGGCCCACAGTGAATTTCAGAACGGAAGAAGAAATTTTAGATCTTACTCCCTGCTCTGTACGAGCAAAAAAAAAAATCTTCCCTCAAGTCCCCAATAAATGCGGAGGACAGAAAGACTGAGCAGTTAATAAAATTTGCAGAAAGCGAGTTGATTCCAACATCTAGTTGCAGGCCCAGTCTGCTTCCTGCCTACTCACCCACCACTGGCTCCTCACTGACTAAGCATAAGGCCTACAGGTAAACAGGAGAAACTGTAGTAGAAAACCTGGGCATTTTCTGATTAAGAAACAAGCCTTGTCTTAAGTAGATAAGAAAATTCTATTGCTGTATAATGGTTATTTTTTTATATAAAACGTAGCTTTGTGTGAATTTAAGAAGGATATTGTATGTTAATTATGATAAAATATTAGTTTTTCCTGGATTCCATGGCCTAATAAGAAGGCTGTGTGAATGTCTAACACATACTGGAATTCAAACTTGTTTATGTATATATGCCCACTAGCATTTAAAGTTAAAGCAAACACTACTTAAACAATTTATTAAACCTGACACATTCATGGATCCACATTCATGGATCGTGAATGGGTCTCTTCTTTTTCCCTGTTGAGAATGTAGCCAACATCCCATTGTTCACTCAAGCATGGGTATATTAAGCCAAAAGTCCATAGTCTACATAGCATGAACGATGCCCATTTAATCTTTAAATTAGCAAGAGTTCAGTCATTATTTATGACTCACACGCTCAAAGGCATACGGTACAGATTTAAGCAGAGGTCATTCCGGAGACTAAATCAACAGCAGAGTTAGTTAGCTGGAATTCATTAGGGATGAACAGTATTTGGCTGATTATGCAAAATTCCTAAGGTTTCCCTATTTCTAGATCAGATTTCAGCTTTGTTGGGTACGATTCTTCGTGCATTGATTTTTTTTTTTTATTAATGATGCTAAAAGGATTTTGGTGTTTCAAACTTTGTACACAAACGTAGCAGGCAAAATCTTTCATAAACATATTCTAAGCTCTTGGCAAACTTTCCTCAGGAGCAAATATTAACTCCAGATAGTGTTTATTAGCTTTTATAAAATAATCACTATAATAGTGGCGTGTAACTGCTAGAGGTAAATGCTTATCTAGGCCAAGAATTAATCAAGTTTGAGCTCCTTAACAAAACCCAGTCAGAAATAATTTATTTCTTGCACAGTTTACATTTTAAAATAACAATGTGATTTTCTCCTGATTTTTCTTTGCACTGTGACAGTGACTTCACGAAGATGCACTTCATCCTGCCCATGCTGTGAACAACCTAGGAACACAAGGAAGCGAATTCTGTGTGACATAATGAGGAAAAAGGCTACGAGAGACTCCATAATGTGACTTTATGCCCCCCATCTCCAGGACTGGCCTAAAACTTGCAGATAGAGATTCTCCCAATTGAAACAGTTGCTATGCTTCTATATTTATGAATCATTTTCGCTACTTTCCTAAATATTAAGAAGTATGTAATGATGCAAAACACCTGCTGTCTGTAAGACAACCCAGCCAAGAGAAGAGACACTGTCAGATCATTCAGAAGCACGTTTGCAAGCAACCTGGGCTTCAGGGGAAAACAGAAAGGCAGATAAACTTTCCTGATGGGCAGTTCCCAGCAAGCGAAGGGAGTGGGTCTTTTTGAGCAGGGAGTCCCCTGCAGAACAGTGGGTGAGAGACTGAATGCACAAACAGACAGTGGCCAGACCACAGATAAAAACAGAACTCTGACCCACCACCTGCAGCCAGCATCTCAGGAAACCAACCCCTTATCTACAGTAAACAGCCCAGGGAGCCAACCTGCAGCAATGGGACTTGCAGGAGGCCAGATACTTCTTCCTAGTGACCATCCAGGAATGGAAACCACAGTCTCTATAGCAATTGGCCAAAGGCCAAGACTAGATTCAGTAAGTGACAGATCCCCTAATTTTTGTCCCTTTCTCCAATTTAGGACCAACCAGAGAAAGCCAATTATGCTCCCAAACCAATGTCATAGGAGGCCCTGTGTAGTTAGCCGACTCCAGCTTCCCTCTGCCAACAGCCTGCAGTCGGGGCACCCCTGAACCTCTCTTTGTTCTGCATGAAGCTGTCCCTCTCCTCTGCCTGCCTTTGAACCTATGCCAAAAGCAAGTGATGGTGGCTGACTCCCTTCCAAGGGCAAGCTCAGAATAAATGGCCTTCACTTTTCCTCTTTTGGTTGGTCTTCACTGAGTTCCACAGGTGCAATGTTCTGTTTGGCTCTTTTGCTTTGAGGGACAGAGATGCACCCAGGTGTCCTCAGCTGTCCTTCCCCCGCCTCCCTTCTCTTCCTCTTGAGCCCATTGTTGCCCTGCTAACATCTCCTCGACCTCTCTGCTGGGAATCCGTCTCTCTCCTGCAGCTGGCCCGAACAGGAAGGTCTGATTCCTCTGCTTGCCCAGCGGCCGGGAAGGATCTGGGCATGGTAAATTGAAAACCTTCTGGAAAGGATTCACCATTCTAGATGCCATTGAGAACATTCATGATCCATGGGAGAAGATCAAAATATTTGCATTAATAGGAGTTTGGAAGAAGTTGAGTTCCAACCCTCATTTTGAACCTTTGAGAGGTTCAAAACTCCCGTGGAAGAAGTAACTGCAGATATGGAGAAATGGCAAGAGTATTAGAATTAGAAGTGGAGCTTGAACATGAGATGTTGCAATCTCATGATAAAACTTGAATGAATGAGGAGTTGCTTCTTATGGATGAGCAAAGAAAGTGCTTTCTCCAGATGGAATCTGCTGCCAGTGAAGATGCTGTGAACACTGTTGAAATGACAACGAAGGATTCAGATTATTACATGAACTTAGTGGCAAGTTTTTTTTTTCAGTTTTTGTCCTCACATTTTATTTTATTTTAGCATATTATGGGGGTACAAGTGTTAAGATTACATATATTGCCCATCCCCCCTCGAGTAAGAGCTTCAAGCATGTCCATCCCCCAAACGTTGCACATCTTACTCGTTGTGGTTGTATATACCCATCCTTAAAACTCCAATTTTGAAAGGAGTCCTACTGTGTGTAAAATGCCATCAAACAGCCTCACATGGTCCAGAGAACTCTTTTGCAAAAGGAAAAGTTTACCGATGTGGTAGACTTTATTGTTCTCTTACTTTAAGAAATGGCCACAGCCACCCCAGTCTTCAGCAAGCACCACCCTCATCAGACCCTCCACCAGCAAAAGGATTAGGACTCCCTGAAGGCTCATATGATTGGTAGCATTTTTTTAGGAGCCCATTCTACTAAGTAAAGTATCCCAAGAATGGAAAAATAAGCACCACATGTACTCACCAGCAAATCAGTATTAACTGATCAACACCCAAGTGGACATATACGAATAACATTCATTTATCAGGCATCGGGCAGGTGGGGGGGGGGAGAGGGGATGGGTATATACATACATAATGGGTACGATGCGCACCGTCTGGGGGATGGACACGCTTGAAGCAATAAAGTATTTTTTTAATCAAGGTATGTCCCACTTTTTGACACAGTGCCACTGCACAGTTAATAGACTGCAATGTTGTAGAAACGTAACATTTATATGCCCTGGGGAACCAAAACAATCACGTGACTCCCTTTACTGCGACATTCACTTTGTTGTAGCGGTCTGGAACCAAACAGGTGCTACTTCCAAGCCGTGTGAATGGCTGTGATTGACGGCGGCTGGGAGGAGCAGTCCGTTAATCGTGTGGAGACACAGACAAAGCAAGGCCAACGTTGCACGGAGCTAAACAAGACAGATCAGTAGTCTGTTCCACTGTTCTTTGTTTGCGTCTCTTTCCCAGTTTCACGGAAGTGGACGATGAGCCCGGATGCAGGTGTGGGATTCGGGAGGATGGAGCCGGAGCCTGAGCTTCTGCACTTGTGACGACTCCCTGGATGATGGCACAGTGCTGGTCCTCAGATTTGCCACCTTGAGTGGCAAAGGCACCGCCAGAATAACTTCACGGAGCCTGGAGAGTCCCCACATGGTAGTAACTCTCCCGAGTGGTGCTGTGTGGCCTGGAACAAAATGCTAACCCTCTCTGGGCTTTGGCTTCCTCACTTGCAAGCATGAGGACAGGAAGGGCCTCCATGGCCATTTGCAGGTCTGTGACTGTTCCACCTCAATCCTCATGGCCTTTGCTCCAGGCAGCAGGGCAAGGAAGGAAAGCCCCACCCCCACCCCGTCTCCACCCCCTCCCCCGCAGTTGGTCCACAGCAGCAGGTCTCAGAAGCACGGTGTGTGCCACCAGGTCTGTAAAATGACTTCTTTTTAAAGGGATACTTGGCATTAAAACTAAAAATGGGCCGGTGAGACATCAGTTTATTAAAACGAAGTCAATTTTAATCAGACTTTGAAATAGTTCCTCCTTTAAGGTACTTCCTGAGTGCAGAGCGAAGAGACGCAGGCCCTGGCAAGTAGGTCACTGGGGCTGTGCATGATCAGTGACTCATTCACGACTCTGAGCGTGGACTGGCTGGGGGCTTTGCTGTTTCCATCGGGGAGGTTAATAACCTTTGCACTGAACATGGCAGGTGAGTTATTAAAGCTGGAAGGACCTCTAGGAATTGTAAAATGCTTTGGTTCCTAAAAGCTTTTTTTTTTTACTTTTCACTTCTTTAAAATAATTTTCCTGCAGGGTCCAAATCATGAGGTCCTCATCACCCACTAAATTAGTTGTCACTCTAATCAATTCCCTTCGTGTTAACCCAGAATCCGTAGAGGAGGTGGCGTAAAAGTAGGCCAAGTTCACCGTGTGTAATTTATTTGGTGTCAAGAAAATAAATCATCACATAGCAGAATTTATACAAAGTACATGATTCATACCCAAAAACTTGTCCTTTTAATTGGAAATGTGCCGCTGGCGATGCAAAATACGGGTGAGTGGATTTCTAGAGCTACTTGCAGACCCAGGCTGGAAGGCGCGGTGGCACCGTGTGGCACAGAACACCTGCCGAGTTGGCATTCCTGGTCCACAGTGGCACTGGAGTCCCCACGTCCAGGAGGGGTGAACTCGGTCACGGTGCCCGCGAGTTCACGTGGACGCCACCCCCGCGCAGACAGTCTCGCTCCATCCCGCTTCTTACCGACGTGGCCTCTCTCAGGGCCATGTTGCAAATCGCTCTCACGAGCCATTCAGCTGAACTGTGCAGGTGAGCACGCTCAGCGTCAGTAAATTGGACCAGTTGAGCCTTTCGGAAGGCTCTGAACACCCCCAAGAACGGAGTCTTGAACTGAGAAATGCAGATGGAGCCGGCAAGTCCACAGAAACATCCTCGGGGCCGAGGTGGGGGGCACAGGGGGGGAGAGGCGTCTTACAAAAACCACGTCCCCTTCCAGGCAGCTCCGGCCAGACACAAAGCCATGGCAGTCATAGATGCCACATGAGCATCTACTGCAGGCCGCACTAAGGGGGTTTGCACGTGTTCCTCCATCTCACTTTGCCCTCACGCGGTTCTCATGAAGTGGTTAGCACTGGACTCTGCGTGTACATGAAGCACTCAAGACTCAAAGGCGTGAATGGCTTGCTCAAGGGTTAGAAACAGGTAGAAAGGGCACCGGTTCTGCCACGCCCCACCCCGAGGCCCCTCCCCCCGGGCTGTGCTGCCCACGCCTGGGAGGCATTGCCACGTCCTGACTCAGCTCCTGGGACCGCAGCCAGGGTTCCCAGCCGGGCTGGGGATCAGGTCCCTTGGGTCAGGGCCTATTTCTCTTGACTTCAGCTTCCACTCACCTTGTCCTAAAAGGGTAAGAAATTGTAACAAAAAAATGAATTGATGAAAGCATTTTTAAGAGAAAGCAATATCTGGCAGTCCAGTACGGGAGTTGTCCTAGAGTATTTTATGGCCATGATGTGACATATCATTCCCCGATACTCCCCCAAACACACACTTCTCCGAGCAGTCTCTGTTTGAAAGCACAGTAGTTATTAACCACACTTTGCACCCCAAAATACCAGATGGTAGAAACAACAGCGAGAAGCAAAGGGGAAAAAATGTTAACATCTCCGAAAAAAAACAGCCGGCGAAGCAGCGCCTCTGATGTCACAGGCAGCAGCTTCGGCCGTTGTCGGAGGATAAATCAATTTGCTGCAGCAGCTGCGGGCCGCCAGGTACGTCCAGGGCACGGGGCCAGAGCCGTGTGAGGGAAAAGGAAAAAGTTCTGGTTGTAAATGCACAGCTCTAGCTCCTCGCACTCCCAAGGTTTCCTGCCGTCCCTGCCACCCGCCTACGCAAGCCCGCAGCCCGCCGTCCTCGCTCCCGCCATCCTTTCTGTTATCAAACTGTTGAAAGGAGATGTCTGCACAGAGGCAAGGCACACCCCAAAGTCACTTTGGCTGCCCCCGGGGAGGACAGTGGCTCTCCATCCCGTTCTTTCCAACCATGAACAGAGCATGGGCGAGGAGCTCCCCTCCCTGAGCCAGCCTTTGCTCCAATTCTAAGTGATAAGACTTGAGCAGAGTGGGACATGCTTGCATGCCATGTTTGTGACCTGCCTCATTTCCCGTAGAAGGAGAGGGACACTAAAGGGTCTCTCTGGCGCTGTTACCGTGCAGGTCTCTCGCCCTGTCCTTTCAGGGCCACTGTCGGTTGTTCCCTGAAGCCTGCAGAAGGCCACAGCCCAGAGTCTGAGGACGGCCTCCTCCGCAACAGGCCTGCCGGGGAACAAAAGAAAAGTAAATGACACGAAAACTCCGATGTCTGCTGTCCGATATCCTTGTCCGGGGTGCGGGGCACAGGGGAAGACGAGGACACACGGGACCTGGAAAAAGAGCCCTGCTCGGGGCAGTCACAGGGAGAGGTGGCTTCACACACAGGCTGTCCCCAGCACGCTGAACTCAGGCTGTGCCGGGAACAGTGGAGCGGAAGGGCCACGGAGGGCAGGAGACGTGGAATGGGACAAAGAGAACTAGCCACAAACAGAAACCACAGTCCCGCTCCAGCGTATCTGAGACCATGTGTGTGAGTGAAAGCTGGGGAGAGGGTGGGGCCATAGTGACAAGGAAACCAGCATTTGACCCAGCCCTGTCACCCTCCTAGCCTGTGTGTCAGGCACCAAACGTGTGCATATATGAGATACAGAACTGATTGATAAATCTTGTTTAACTCTGATTTAACAAACTGTAAGTGAGTATTATCCCCAACTTACAGATAAGGAAACTGAAATTCAACAGGTTATACAGTTACTCTGTGGTGCCCTGGGGTTGAATGGCCACCAGAGTTATTTGCGCCCTGGCTGGGTCACCCGTCTGTGTTTCTCTCCACCCAGGTTCTGTGGGAGGAAGGTTTTCCCTCCCTTGCAAACCCCTGCTGCTCTTGCAAGACCCCAAAGCGTCCCCTGACTCCTCCCAACCTCGCCACCAACCCGGGAAGAAACGCTGGCGCACCCCCACGCCCCGAAGCAGACTTCTGGAGTAGTGCCTGGAGCCCTCTGGGGCTCTGGTTTGTCCACAAGGCGTCTGTCCACCAGCCCGCCAGCGGCTGCTGGGCAGCGCCCTGAGTCTGTGCTCACCCCCCGCCCCCCGCACAGATGGAACTCTCTGGAAGCACAGATGTAACCCTCTTCCCACTACCCTGTTCCTCCATGCCACCTAGAACAGCAGGAAAATTACATGAAGCACAAGAGGGCCCACGTCAAAAGTCCTAAAAGGCAGACTCAACAGGTTTTCGGTTCTTCTGAGAGCTGTTTCCCTGTTTTAGTTTTCCCAACACCTGCCCCAGAGGTGGAGGGCCTGGCTCCTCCTTCCTGAGTCCCTGCTTTCTCAAATCCATGTGAATTCGCCTGGGTCCGAATGTGATGAAAGAAAACTGTGCCCTTCCCTGATTCGGGGAAATTTGGAGATTTCTTTTATTGATGATAAGAGTAAGAATGACATTGTTTGGATGCGTTTGTACTGGCTGAAAACATTTTGCTCAGATGAGCTGTACAGATTTCAACACCAACTGCACCATCTATCAGAGATGGGAATACAAGGCGGCCCCGCAAATCAGCCGGCATTCGAGAGTCGGAAAGAACTTTGATTAAACAAAGAGGACGTCAGGATGTTTCCTGAGCCCCAGACTGAAATGCCATTGTCTGGTTAAAAACTGCATTCATTCAGCACGGCCCTGGGCTTTGCCGTCCGACATGGCTTCGCCTGGGAAGCGTGTTCTGCCCGTGAACCTAAAGAGAGATCCGCAACTGTGACTAATTGTTTTCGGTTCTCATTGATTGTCAAGACTCCTGACAAAATTCTCAGAAATAGAAGCTGAAATTGCTGCATATGCAAGACTTTCTCAGTGTGTATGAGAACACTCCCAATACAAGCCCCCTTTCCATCTGGTTCCAGAACTCCTCAAGAGGGAAGGCAGGGCGCATAGAGAGCACCAGAGTAGCAGCAGCAACAATCCCCTCCAGGATTAAAGGTCCCCTCGGCCGAGGCCAGAGAAAAATCTGCACCCGCGTGAGCACACACGTGGGGACGCTGGAGCCGGCCAGGTAAAACTGGGTTTGTGAATGAATATAATTCACTAGGTCCAGCTGCAAAACGAATCTAACACCGTTGACTCCTCCGCTCTGAAACAGCTGAGCCCATTAAAGTTCAAACTGGCAGCCTTCTACTTCTTACTGAGGGAGGAGAAGGGAGCCAAGGTTTGAACAATTACAGTTTGTCACTTTAAAAGGCACGCAGGTTGCAGCGCAAGTGTGCGTGCGTGTTCAGGTGGAAACGCCTCCCCCGGAGCCTTCCGAAGCTCTCTCCTCTTTTTAAAAGCTCGTCCCAGGAAGGCAGGATTGGCTCCCACGTGGAAATGAGTTTGCCCATTTGAGAGTCAAATTGTCCTTCACCGATCAAGGGGAAACATCACTCTATTCTGGAAGCTGAAGGTAAGAACACCTAAGAGCAACGCAAACCGGATGTTAGGACTCCCGAACACTGTACGCACTTGTGAATTCGCAGCAAAGCCTTGGTGTCGGTGACGAGAGCAGCTGGGGTTCTATGCTGTCAGTTGCTGGTGGCCAGCAGCGAGAGAGAAAACAACATATGATGCACGTACATATGCGTGTGAATGTATGGTCCTACTCAAACTCACAAATAATCTATGTTAACATACCTCTAGGAAGCTACCTCTAGGAAGTCACCACTCCACAGAGCCCACCTGCAAGTCCACCCAGGAGGGGCACTGGGCGGAGCTACAGGTGGACAGTGGCTGCCTGGAAGGTGGAGGGAGAGAGGGAGTGGGTAGGAATCTACTGGGCCCTGCCCTCCCTGGGGAAGCTGCACTTGCATTTATTTTACATAACAGGCTTTCTAATGGCAGAAAAATCCTGCCTGGCGTGGAGGGCTGTTATTCAGGGGAGCTACTATCATGGCAGTCAAATATTTTAGAACCTACTGACCTATGTCAAAACTCAGAGAGAGGGTATATTTGTCACTGGGTCTCGTTTCCTATCTGTGCTTGCCAGAAGTTTCCAGAGTGCATCATTTTTTTTTATCACCGAGTTTCATCATTTTCTCTCCAGACTTTCAAATCTTCTTAGTGGTCGTTTTGGCAAACCTTACACGTATAAAGTTACTCCACGGCTTATGAAGTACGTTATCTCATTTGGTCTTCCCTTTTATAAAAGGAAGTATCAACTATGTCTATTATTTCTCCTCCAAAATTATCACCTCAAGTATGAAAAAATAAAAATAAAAGAGAAATGAAAAAAAAATGGTTGGAACAGATATTAGACTTTTTCCCATTGCAAATTATCTTTACAAACGGACGGCTTGGGCTCCGCTCCAACATGAGGAGCGACTGTCTTTGATTAAGTGGCGTTTCTAAGCGACACTGCTGGGCAAGCCCATATGTGTCAGGGGCCAGATGCTGCTCTGTGACTCCCACCAACACTCTTCTTCTGCGGGACATGCATCCGAGCATCCAACCCGATGCTTGTTTTGTTTATTATCAATTTTTACATCAGACTTCTAAAAAGGTACAACTGAAAATAACACAGATTCAGGGTTCCTGGTGACTGGCCCCGCCAAACCCAGCATTGCCCTTTAGGCAGATGAGCAGCCGAGTCACCAGGCAGCCACAGCCCATTTTCAAAAGTGTCTCTCCCTCCCAGAGATGCCGCTGGAGCATGGCCTGGGGGCGATGCACTAGGTGCGTGCTCTGCGGCCCCTGCCTGAGGGTCAGAAACTTCTCACCCTCAAGGTGTCAGTGGATTCAGGTCATCAGCTGCTATTTCTGAGCAGATCTCCTCCTCGGGCAGCCAACGTAAAGCGTGGCCCCTTGCGGCTCATCCTGTACCAGGAAAGAGCAGCAGGAGCAAGGCTGAGGGGCAGCAGTGCCCGGGATTTTGCAGAATATCGGTGCTACCCATTGGCAATCACGGTCACTGTCATGATGCTTTGCTGGATGTGCGCTGTGTGCCACACACTGCCGTACAGCAGTGACAAGCCTTGAGACAGCTTCGAGACAGATGTTATCATTCCTATTTTAAAGATGAAGCTTAAAGGACCTACGTCATTTGTTCCAGGTCCCCTAGAAAGTAGGCAGAGCCTGGACTCAAACTCAGACCTATCTGACTCCAAACCAATATCCCAGTCACCTGCCTGGATCCTCAATGCCTGTGGTGAGACTCGGTTTACCCTGATATCTAAACCATGAAGCCGGTGATGAAGGCCGGCGAATTCAGTGTCAGCACCGAGCACGCTTTTAGACGCAGAGTTCTCATAAAAGCGTGTACAATTCTACCCTCCCTTTAAGGAGGAGAGAAAAACCTATGAACTTGCTTTACTTTTTTTTATAAAATGGTTTGTCTTTTTTTATGGATAGTGTTTGCAAATAAATCCTTCATGGAAAAATCCTTTCATCATTTCACATCCCAGATCCTGCAGGCACCTGTGTTCCAACTCTTCGGGAGGCAGGGGAGGACTGCGCATTCTTTCCGGCTGTATCATGCCCGCCCCACGTGTTCAGGAGAAGAATTCATCTCTGAACAGTTTACTGGGTGTCCAAAATAGGCTACCATCTTTGTATTCAGAAAGACTAAATCCTCCTTAAAAGAAACTTCCAAGTTCTGTATTCTTATTTTCAAATTTGCATTAATGATTTGCTCATTGCTACCTATAATTGTACTTTCCCTTCTTTGGAAAACCCCCCACTAATCTCGCAATCCCATAACAGCATTTTTCAAATCACAAACCAAGACTTGTTAGTGGGTCAGGCAATCGATTTCGTAGGTTGCCATCAGCTTTTTTCTTAATTAAAGAGAAGAGAATGTAGAATAGTATAGAAACACGTAAGAATGTCTCATCTATGGCCTTGTTCTCACCCGGGAGTGACTTTCCCACCAGGGCACACTGGCGGTGCCCGGAGCCGCTCTTGGCTGTAACAGGAGTGGAAGAAGCACGGGTGTCTCACGGGCCAGGGATGTTGCTAAACATCACCCTACAGTGCCTGGGACCACTCCTACGGCAGAGAATGACCCAGCCCAAACGTCAGTGACACCAAGATGGAGAAACCGTGATCTATGGCAAAGGTAGACTTTGTTGCTAAAACTGTTATTCTGTCGTGGGGGCGGCGGGGGAGGGAATGCACTGGGCATTATGGGAAATTTAAAATGGATTTTGACTATACGCTGCACTCTACAAAGTCTTCACAAGCGCTGCTGTAAAACACGCACAGGCAGCGGGGTGGGGATAGAGACTTACCTAGCGGGTACAGGGCACACTGTTCTGGCGACGAGCACACTGCAAGCCCAGACTTCAGCATGATACGATTCCTCCATGTAACAAGAACACTGGTGCCCCCTGATATTTTGAAATAAAATTATTTTTTAAAATCAAACTAAAAAAAAAAAAAAAACACAGCGATGCTCATCTCTCTTTCTAGAGTGAAGGCTGGGGTGCGGGGCTATGGGGAGGCCGCCGCTGGAGAGGCCAGAGCACGGGCTCTGCGGACCGCGGGGGGCTACGTCCTGCGTGGGGCAGCTCCCGTACCCCTCGGTGTGCTCGGCATCCATCCCCCGAGTCATTCTGCACCTGGACCTGCTCCCAGGTAGGCTGTGAATGGACGAGGTAAGCCTTGTACCTGCTGCCAGCACCTCTCGCCGTACAGGGAGCCGCTCGCTCAGTCAATTCTGGCCGCTGTCGGGAATAGCTTCCCGCCGAGGGACCTTCAAAGCAAAACTGCTCCGACTCGGGAGCCAGCAGCCCATGATGCACAGGCCAAAACTCTGGGGTCGGGATACCCTGGTCTCAAACGCTGCCACCGACCACTTTCTTTATAACCTTGGCCAGGTGACGTCATCTGGCTAAGACCCAACAATTTATTCATTAGGAGGTTAGCAATAAGAGTACCCAACCTCGGGTGGCTTTAGGGAGAATTCTATGAAATAAGGCATGTGACAAAGCAACACACGCGTATACACACACAGACATACACATACACACAGAGACACACGTGTACATACATACCTACACAGACACAGACGTACATGCTTGTACATGTACATACATATGTCCACAGACACACACGCTCCATCCACCCAACACAAACTAATCCCACCTCTTTTCTTAAGTAAGTACTTAAGAGAGTGGTAAGTACTTAACACACCGTAGGTGTTAAGAAGTAAATGCCTTGTCTAAAACCCCTAACATGCCAATGAATTAATATCATTTTTACCACCATACGTTCCCATTGTAAGTGAGGGGTGACAAGGCACAAAAGAATGGGAAGGGCAGGAAGAAGGAGGCCCGGCACGCCCGTCCGAGGGTGGCCTTCGCTCTTTTGCGTGCACGGTGCCTCAGGCCCCGGGTCCTCGCGTGCTTCTCCGCGTTGCGTCCTGCGGTGCAGAAGAAGGGCGGGAGTTCCGGTCCTCCTTTGACAGATGGGGACGCAGGGGAGCCAGGCAGGAAAGGAGAAGGACACCGCCGTGGAGCTAGACCCCGTCTCTGCAGTCAGGTGGCCCAATTTCCTCACTCCTTAGCTAAGGGGGCAGACGAAATTACCTCCAAGTTCCCCTGGATTTATTTTTTATCTCAAATTCTGTGGGTACAAATATTGTTAGGGTTACGTATCTTGCCCCTGCCCCCCCTCCCCACCCCGCCTCCAAGTGGTGCACCCTGCACCCACCACCTTCCCCTTCTCCCCCTTCCACCTGTTCACCTCCCATTAACAATTTTTTTTAGACATTTTTGGTTACAGTGTGTTTCTTTGCCTCTCCCTAAAAAGGGATAGAGGTAATCCTTTCCCCCCTACAATGCTCGTCACATCCTTAAGATGTGGGTCTCCCCCCCACCACCAGATCCCTGTTGAACACTACAGTTTTTTGAGTGCCATAGTTTTAGGCTGTCAGTACCAATTTGATGGCGAGTGGATGTGGAGCCCATTGTCCAGGTCTTGTGTCATCTCGCTTTGTATTACAGGCTTAAGCTTAATCCAAGATAGCATACACGGTGCTAGCTCACTATCGTTTCTTAGGATTGAGTAATATTCCATTGTGAGTATATACCACACCCCTGGATCTCTAAAATCATGAGGAAGCAGCACTCTCTCTTGGACACCAACACTGCACCAAGGCCACCACAGCACGCCCCACTCCACTGAATGGTCCTGCGGGACACGCACGTAAAACACGAAAACGTTCACTCTTAAAAAAAAGACGAATGTGTCACACGGTACTTTGAGAAAAGGGCCCGAGTCACACCCGCAGAACCCGCAGAGTGTCTCCCTGTGGAAAGAGAGAGGCTTTGGGGCAAGGACCCTGCTGGCCCAGCATGCCTTGTCATGACCAAATTATAATCTCCTCGGTGGGTCTTTTCTGTGTCGTTTTACAAAGGCACACGCTTCATTTCCGAGGGAGCAGCTGACTTGACAGTCACGCCGCTGGTGCTATGTAAGACCGTAAACAAGAGAATTTTGAAATGTTCCCTTTTTGGTCGCATAGGTTGCTTCAGGCACAGAGCCCGTGGGGTCCCGGAGCTCCAGATGCCCTTGTGTTCTCAAAGGGCGCACGGTGGCATTGCACAAGGCCTGAACTTTGGTGCGACTAACTCACCCAGGCCCGTTCGCGGGAGCCCTCTGGGATCCCAACCCAGCTGAAACACTAGCAGGAAGCCCCACATAGTCAGCCTGACTTCACCGGAGTGGTCATGGTCCCTGTGCTTTAAGTCTTTAAAATGCTTCCCCGCCCCACACACACAGCACAAAGACCAGACCCTTCGGCGTGGTCCGGGGCCCCTTCCCACCCTCAGTGTCCCCGAGTGGGGCCCACCCTGGACTGCTTCCCTCCAGGGTGCCATGTCCCTTCCCGTTCCCCTTGCTTGGGAACCCCGGACCTCCTCTGCTGGGAACGCCCCCTCTCCTCTGTCCTGTGACCAGTGTCCTCTCCAGCTGACACTCCCCCACCCACGAGCAAAGCCAACACCGCTGGCTCCTGTGAGCTCACAGCAGCCCTCATCATCTCTCTTGCAAATGCCACCCCACACTGTCACTTGTAACCCACAGGCCTGCCTCCTACGCGGAGCTGTGACCTCCAAGAGGTCAGGGTCTGTGTGTTTTGGGGGGTGCTGTGGCCCCGGGACTTCGCTGTCCGCACTTCCAGTTACCCGCTCAGTCCCCAAGTTCTCTGTGTGACTGTGATCTCCATAAAGTCCAGGATCGGACCTGTCACGTTTTCCTGCCTAGCACACAGTTGTGACTAATAAACGTTTATGCGCTCCATGAATCAACTGTGAGTTTCTAGAGGGAAAAAGAACTTCTCCACTTCTGTGTGTGTCCCCCGATAGCACAGTGCCTAGCACGTGATTGGTACCAGTAAATGTCTGCATTAGCAACAGAAAGGGAAGTCAAGACCTGCTACGATTGTGGTTTAATCATAGCCAGACCCTGTCTACCTTGGCACGATCTGGTCTTTCAAAGACTCCTCATGACATAATTAACTGAGGCTTGCTGGAGCTCAACAAACCGTCCGGCTTGGCTTCACTTATGCCCTAGTCTGTGCAGAATTTCTTCTGCACAAACATCACATGTCCCAGGGTGAACCCCAGGGGCTGACAGGGAGGGCAGGGACTGGTGTCCTTCTAGAAGGCAGCCACTGCTATTGATAACACTTTTGAGGCACTTGCCCAGTATAATGCAATTTTCCCATTTTAGTGTTGCCACTGTCATGTGACCTTAAAACACGAACTGTCCCATAGGACGTGAAGATCAGCTGGGACGTCTCCGCTTGCCTCTTATGTCAGACCTTCCAGAACCATAGTCTTTAAAAGCTGACCATCTGTAAGCTGTGACTTCCACCTGAGCTTTTTCTCCTTTAGAATTCAACTGGTGGGGATGCCTTTGTGTTAAAACGTCAGCATCAACATTTCCCACAGGACAGCTCCAGGGACACTTGCCCTCGGGGTGACCCGTGGAGGGAGAGTTCCCAGGTCAAATAAATCTGTGGGTTTAAAGGCTCTTCAGGGCCCTGACGTCTAGTTCTCTGTTTCACTTTGTTACCGGAGTTTCCCAAACTCTGGCCGTGGACTCCCTCCTGTCTCAGTACCCGTGTCTGCAGAACACGCTTTGGAAAACAAAAAAATAATGCTTCGGAAGAGAGGTCAGCACACCTTTCTGTAAAGAGCCAGATAGGAAACATTCTCGGCTTTGCAGGCAGCACGGGGTCCCTGCCTCCTACTTTTCTTTTGTTTGCTTTGGTTTGTACGGGAATGGGCCCGGGGCTAGATCTGGCCCCAGGCTGCAGTCGTTTGCCAGCTGGCTTTAGAGTATTTTCCGGACAAGCGGTTCCCGGGAGTGGGCTGAAGTCCAGTGGGCCCCTACTGGCACCACGTCCACATTGCTCTTGAGAATCTTTCATTCCTTCCCTTTTGGAAGTCTCTGGAAATGGTTTGTCTTCATAAAAGCATTTCCTGGGCAATCCCAGGCAAATGCGAAATGACAGTGCGCATTATCAGAGAAGCCCTGTCACACCCAGTTGTGGCCACTTCCTGTGCATGGGGCGTGGTTATGCGGTGACGTCCCTATTCCAACCCTGGCTGTCCCGCTGCCCGCCGGCTGCACAGTCCGGTCACGCCGGCTGGCCACAGACAGGGCCGACTCTAACCGATGTGCAGCAACCCTGGCGTGCAGGGCCGAGAGCCCACGCTGGGGCCACCTGTGCAAGGCGTCATCGCTGGCCACGGACCAGCTGCCCCGCCAGCCCTCGCTGTGGCCTTTTCCCGCGGAGCCGTGTCCGGTGCAGGGCTACAGAATCAAAAACACCTGGATCCAAATCTTGTTTCCATCATAACACCATTCGTGTGATCCTGAACATGTTAATAAATCTCTTTAAACCTCAGTTCTTTTCCCCCAAAAGTGGCACCACCACCTCCCTTGCTGTGTTGCTGGGAGGGACCCCTGAGGCAGGCAGGGGGGAGGTGGGAAGGTGCCAAAGATGCAGAACAGCGTGGGCCCCACCCTGCCTGCCTCGGCTTCTGAGACAGCTGCATTGAAGCCGCGCAAGGAAAACAGCATCGAACAAACACGCGTGTGCGCGTCGGGGAAGCACAGGGTGGGGCAGCTGATTCCAGCCAAGGAGCGGGGAAGATCACGGGGGCCGTCTGAGCTAGAATCCTGGGGAAATAAGACTTGACCAGTTGGAAAACAGAGGAAGACAGACTTGGGGCAGAGAAAGCAGCAGGAGGAGCTGCAGAAGGCCGGGCCATCCACCTGGGGAATGGCAGCTGCCGGCGTGAGCCTGGGAGGAGGCTGTGGAAGAGGCTAGAACAGGCCCCACGTGTGCACAGGCCCTGTGTTCCTTCCCAGGCTCCACCGTGGATTTTTTCTGTCCGTGAGAATCCAACCAGCACACGGACATCCAGTCAGGGTCCTCCACACCCCACCCCACTCCCAGGGGCCTCTCCCCTGCCCCTGGCAGCAGAGCCACAGAACCCAGCTCACGCTGCCAAGAAGAAGCCCTCAACGGTGAGCCGTGGCCTTCTCATCACTCCCTTCCCCACAGTGTGCAAAGCGCCCACCCTCACCCCTGCCTTGCACGTCAGTCTTCAAACGAGGCTGTTGAACCTAAATCTAATGACAGATAAAACTGGTTTATGATACAATATTTTGGATTTTCCCATCAAAGACATCTTAGATCCGCCTTCTGCTGAATTCCACATCTCTAAAATGTGTTGAGATCGCTCGATCCTCTAGCATTCTACCAGACCCTTTCATGAAAAATGTGTTCTAGTTAAACCTCAAGGTGTCCTATTTTCCTCATTTACAGATGAAACAGATGAAGCATCAGTGATGGAGCAGCATGTCCAAGCACGCACAGCTAGTTGCGGGGAGAAGGAAAGACATCCTAGCAACACCTCAGCAGGCCGCGTGCCCTGTACCATGCTGAACCCACAGAGTTGAGAACTTGAACTCTGAAGCAACAAGGTCAAGGCCAACTTCGGCCTCTGTTCTCCCTCTGCTCTCAGCCATGGCCTGGTGTATGTCCACGGCCCCTTCAAACACAAGCACCGGTGCACACACAGAGCACTCAAAATAGTGAAGACATGTCTGACAAAGACCTGCTCTTTCTGCCGTGAGGAAGCAGAAGGAAGAGCAAGAAAACCTCTGCAGAGTGTGCTTTCTGCCGTTGCCGCAGAGGAGCACACCCGGGCGCGCTCGCAGTGCCAAGCACAGTTCACGCCCGGCTTCGGAAGGTCCCGGGGAGAAGAAAACGGGCTCCCTGACCTCCGACACGTCTGTCATCCCTAGTCATTTCCCTGGAATTTTTGTGCCCTCAAAAATGTTCCAATTGCAAAACATCGTGCAGACAGAACTGTGCCATCCGGAGCGTCCGTCTGTCCCTAACGCAGTTGGTGCCCTGAACTGCTCTAGGGGCCGTGGGCGACTCTCGGTTTTGCCCAGTCGCCTTCCGCCCCAGCTTCCCTGCGCCTGCTCTTCCAGTGCCCAGCCTGCCGGCCCTCGAGTGGGCCGAGAGGACAGGGCCTCATGCTCTGTCTCAGTGACGGGGGGACATGGGGGACACAGGGCACAGACCAATAACAGCACTGCTCTGTGGTCCCCGGCGTGGTGACAGACGCCCGGGCGTTTGTTGACCCGCACTAGACAGCCACCAAGGTTCAGACAAATGAAGCTGGCGCCTGCGAGGTTTATGAGACACCTCTGTGCCCAGCAGGGTTGAGTCAGGAAGCGAACATGTTACGGCGTAAAATCCGTTACAAGTAGGCACAAAGAGCGCCACCTCGAGCACTCTGGCAGGCACAGGGGGGCAGGCGGGACCCCCAGCCTCTCGGGGGAGCTCGGGGACTCTGCAGACGCCGCGCTGGCTGGCAAAGAGAATTAGCAACGACGCGGGGGCTCTTTTTCCCTGTTTTGTTTTGTTTTGTTTTGTTTTCCTTCATTTTATTTACTTCATTTTAAGGTTCTCATTTTTGAAGAGGCAAGGTGCTAAGCGAGAACACGTGAGGGGCCTTGTCTCTAGACGCCCCCACCCCACCGCCCGGCGTGAGGAATTCGGGAAGGCGCATGAGGGGCGGGAGAGGTGGAGGAGTTCAGAGCGTCTGGCCGGGCGGGGAGCGTGCGGAGAATCCGCGTGAGGAATCCCACCTGGAGGAGGAGGCGGCTCAGCCCCGTGCCACCAGCCCGGCTCCGCGCAGTCTGGCCAACATCTGGAACGGATATCAGAGACACGGCCGCCCTCGCTGGCGCGCCGGCCTACCTTTGTACTTTCGTTGCAAATTGAAAAGCAAAACAGACATCAAGGATATATTTATATAACTGTCTTCAAGTTGCATTTTCTACTCCCATCTGCTGCCCATGATAAGTTTCAAGTGTTTTCTAATAAAAACAAAAAAAAAGAAAGAAATGGGAGGGCGGAGTGGAGTAGAAAAGGCAGGCAGGGTGTGCGCGTGTGCGCCCCAAGACATGCTCCTTATTTGGTGCGGAGACAGAGCTTTCTTGGGCTTCAGTTAAAGAAGTTAAAACATGCAGTCTCCGAAGGTATTACTGTTTTAAAATATTCTGATATTTTACACGTCACACTTACTCAAAAAAATTTCACTGGTGCACATGAAAGAAAAGGAGGCATGTTTCTTACATCCTTAAACTCCTTGCTGGGGTGGAGAAGGTCGTGGGGAAAGAAGCACATATTTTTGTTGTTAAGTCTTTGGAGAAAAGAGAAATGTGGAGGTGTGAGACGGTGGAGTGAGATATTTAGGGAAGATGGACAGCACACGATAGAAATACATCAGGCTGATCCAAGATAATTTAGGTTTGTCTACATTTAGGTAAGAAGTGTGTAAATCCAGATGTGGCTTTGTGGATCATTCATGAACACAGCTGGAACCACCACCGGCCAGGTTCAGCACGGCGTCGGACAGTCCAGTTACCGCCCGGGGCTGGCCCAGCCCTGTCTTTTCAGTTGGAGGAAAGAGAGAGGGTGGAGGGATCACATAACGTTTCTTGCACCGCTAGCCGTGCTTAGACATGGAAAGCAAAGCAATGAATCATGAGACAATTGCCCAGATAATTCAGGATTTATTAAAACTAACAGCCCAAACAAACAGGCCCAAACATCTGGATGTGCTGGGTAAAAATAAGGTGTTCTCCTGGCTTCGATTAGCTGGATATTTTTGCTTGTCACTTTAAAAGGGATGGTCCTTGTCGAATATCGCCAGAGGGAAGGCAGAATGCCCGCTTCGCCTGGCGACTGGTCCTCAATCCATATTTTTGCTGGTGACTTTCCTCTATGTCCAAATGCAGACGGGTTCCTGCAGGTCCAGAAATCCCATCCCCCACCCCCACCCCCCACCCCCACCCCCACCCGGGTAGCGCACAGGGGAAAGGCCATTTGTGCTGTGCACCTGCCTGCTCAGAAGGCGTGAGGGCTGACTTCGGACTGCAGCCAGCAGGAAGTGGGAGAAAGAGCAAGACTTTGAAACGAGGCAGACAGGAGGTCAAATCCGGGCTCCAGCACTTGCTGCTGAGTAACCTCGGACAAGCTACTTAAGCGTTTTCACTCTCAATGACCTCATCTGGCAAATGAACCTGGCAGTACATAAGTCACAGCGTAGTTAGGAGAATTAGTGGGTTAACATTTGTAAGACGTTGACAGTGCGCTTTTAGTAGGACTTAGTAAATAATTCATATTTTTACTGTCCTACATCACTCGTCAAATAAGCAACATGCGTGCTACGTCTCAGCCCCGGCTTGCCCACGGCTGACGTGCTGATCTATTCCTGCACAATTCACCACCGGGAGAGGCCTCAGCCTTAAGATCCTGGTCACTGGACTCTTCAGACACCCACTATCAAGTGATGGAATTTGTTGCACCAAGCTAAGTCTATGTGTCATGTTGGTCTTACCTGGACCAGACCCTCCCTTGAGCAGTGAGAGGGCAGGTAACGCTCTTTCGGTAATTGTTGAGTGCCTGTGCTATCCCTGACGCTAGGACAAGTGCGTTTCATCTGACTGGGGGCTACATTTCTCTGCCAGTGGTAACAGGTGAGGGGCACCTGGGACCCTGAGCTCTTTCGCTGGGTGTTCTCCCTCCCTTCCATTTCTCCAAGTTCAGGAACGAGCCCTGACTTGGTATGAAACCTACCAGCAGGATTGCAGGTGACACACAGAAGTGACAACGAGGATTTGTGTGATCGTGTGACTCTTAGTAGCTAAAGAGACCAAGCCATACATTTGCACAAAGTATTTAAATGTGGGAACTGTTGTTTTCAGGTCACATATAATTATCTTAATAAAAGAATGCATGCTTTTAACTAAGAATTCAACTTCTGCGCTTCTCGGTGCAAAGAGAAGAGAAAAACCCCAAATCATAAAGCACGGCTTTGTGTTTCGTTTTCTCTGAAAGGGAAAAACCAGCAGCAGACAGAAGCCTGTGGTTTCACGGGGTTACTGAAACCCCCGGTCACCGTGAGACCCAGTTGCCTCGCGTCTGTCCCCCAGGGGCACAGAAGCTAGCGCCGGTGGAGCGACACAGGGGACAGAGGAAAAACCGGGGTGCTCTGGGCTGTCTCCACGGGGACCGAACAGAGAATCGGCAGGAGACGGCGGCTCGTTTCCGTGAGTCTCACTCATCTAAGCAAAGGGTAGCAGAGGAGTAAAGGGAAGAGCAAACAGGAACACCTGCGTCCCCGCCACCAGCGATTACGCCAGACCCCACGCTGCCACCCTAGGCTGTGCGCGTGTGCCTCGGTTTCCTCCTCCGTGAGACGGGGCCTGCCCTTGCGCTCACCGCTCCCGTCAGAAGCAAACACAGAATGAAACCCAAACTCCAGCCACAGCCGTGGCAATTTCTCACGATTCCGCGCGTCATTTAAAAAGGTGTGTGTAGGTATTGATGGTAAAATTAAAATACGTTAAATATGTTATCCGTGTGCACTGTCAAATAAAATGTACCAGGCGCTGGTTTGGACTGAGCTCCTGCTCTAGGCCCGACAGGCCACACCGAACTGGGGTCACTGGTGCTGAAGCCCGCACCACGGGGCCGAGGCCGGGGTGTCACCTGCTCTTCCAAGACGTCGGGAGAGAGCAGTAGTAGCCAAGTGCCCAGACAGGCCAGGGTTAGCCGCGTGACAAGGCAGCCCCCTCTGTATAGACCCTACTAGGACAGTCGCTCTGAAATGACCAATCTGCGTTTTGTTTTCTACTCTGCCTTCCCCAGTCCTTCCCTGTCCGAGAAGCCGACCGCTTCTGCCCAGCCTGTCGGAACACTCGCTCCATCTTATGTAACAGAATGAGGTGCTGCCCAATTCTAGAATCGCAAATAAAAGACAGTTCGGATCTTTGAACTGAATTTGTTCTGATTCTGTCTTTTGACAACACACACACACACACACACACACAATGTTTTCTCATTTCAGCCTTCATGTTTTCTGTTGCCTTTTTAGTTGGGGGGAAGGGTTACAATTGCATCCAGTTTTGTAACTTAAAAAAAAAAAAATCATTTTCCCCAAGGTTAAGCAAACACACTGCTATTTGGCCATGAACTTTGGTTGTTTCTCACTGACAAAATTTCCAGTTTTGCTCAACGTCCAAAAGAAGAGTTTAGACTCTTACCTAAGCTGTGTTTGTCCAAAGAGGTCAGGATCAAGCCTGAAAGACGTTTTGATCCAGAAAAGAGTATTCATGCTTTCGGTCACCCGGACGCAGTCACGGAAAATTACAGCACAGATGTTAGTATGGGATCTTTCGTCTCTTGCCCAATGCCCCACGAGGCTACAGAACAAAACCAGAAGAAGGAGAAAAATGAGAAAGGCCCACGTGGGAAGGAAAGGAGAAGGCAGCCTTGTGTGGCTAGCCCCGAGGCCCAGGACGGCAGAGGGAGGGCAGGAAGCCGGGAGCAACAGGCGGGAAGTTCAGGGTCTTTTTGAAACCCAGTGGAGGGGACGGCCCAGTGTCCAGGAGTGTCGATCCCAGCAGGGCTGGGGTGAGCGTGAGCCCGAGCTCTGCCCTCCGTGCCCGGGGACTGGGAGCACATTGCTGCCCTCCTCTGCCCCAGTCTCTCCATCTGCAAAGTAGGGGTGAAACAGTAACGGTCTCACAGCATTGCTCTGAGGGTTGGGCAGCTCATGTACATTAAGTGCCCAGAACAGTGATTAGCACAAAATGTGTTTAATACATTTTGCAAATAAAATAAAATAAAAGGACTGAAAGGAATTGTTCCCAATACGTACAATGTTAAGATACAAAAGCCGATAGCAGCGTGACACTGTTTGCAGGGTCCGGGGAGAGGGGAAGAGGAGAGTGACCACTTACTGGGTACAGGTTTCCTGGGGTGATGACAATGTCTTGGATCTAGATACAGGTGGTGGCTGCGTGACATTGGAAACATACCGGCTGCCACTGAATTGCACACTTGCAAATGGTTAATGACTTTGCCATGTGAATTTGACCTCAAATTTTTTTTGAAGGATAAAGAAAAGAAGGGAGGGAGGGAGGGAGGGAGGAAGGAAGGGAGGGAGGGAGGGAGGGAGGGAGGGAGGGAGGGAGAGAAAGAAGCTATTGGGAGCTGTGGACTCAAATGGTCCTAGAAAAACACGGCTTTTCAGAGGAATCCCAAGACTCAGAGATGACCCCAGACTGGGCTAAGAGTCACAGCCAGTATCCGGGCCCCTCCTGGGTGCTCCTCGTCTTTTGCCTGTCTACGGCTGGCACCGAGTCTCGCCAGACTTCTTTGCGGCCACTCATCCTGACTCCCTCAGAATCGTACGGTGTGATTCTGGAGAAAGGACGCTCATCCTCCAGCCCCTGCTGTGGGGAAGACAGGACCCAGGACAAACGGTGTTTCGCGAAGAACCGTGAAACAGAATCCCTGCAGGTTCTCTTCTGCAGGGCAGGTCTTCTTCGTGTCCAAACTAAATCATTTTGGAGGGGGTGGGAGCCCGCTCCTTGTTCTGTTACGAGAAGATTCTGTTATGAGAAGATGGAAAGAATAGCTGTCGCCAACTCAGGCTCAAAGAAGCCAAGGAGACTCCATGGCTCCTGAGCCAGCCCACCTCTTTCTCTTACAAGAAGAAAGGGCAGGAGCCCCACGTGCTCCTCCCCAAAGGAGGAGCTCGCAGGTCTTCGAGGGAGGCAGGGATCCAACAGGCCAGCAGCAGAGGCTTGCAAACGCCCTTCACAGCTCCGAGCCACAGCTGAGCGCCTCTCAGCTGCCTGCCCGGAACCGCACACCTCCACGGCGCAGAGCAGAGCCCGGCTCGGGCCCGGGGGCAGCCAAGCTGCCCGAGGCTTCTCCAGCCAGCCCGGGCCGAGCAGTGAGCAGCCAGCAAATGCCTTCCCAGCCCGAGGCAGGCGCCACAGCATCCTCACTTGCTTTTAGACTTTGCTCAAAGCCTCTCCCTTTATTTTGGTGCTATTTTCCAAAGTCCTTTCTGTTGTCATCACGTCCATGCATTCCACAAATACGCACCGAGGACCTTCTACGCATCTATCTCGAGCATGCTAGGACTGGGAATGTGAAAATAAATTAAAAGTGATCTTTACCCGGTGTGGGGTGAGGGGGGCTCGGTACAGAAATGTGCGCACACTGCAGTGTGAGGAGTGCTGCAGCTGAGCCGCCACGGGCTGCAGAGGGGGCCACTCCCAAGGCCATCTGAGCCCGGGGGGGGGGGGTCGGGAAAGGGGGTCCTACTAAGTCTTCAGATTTGGTAGAAAGACAGGACACGGAAAAAGTATTTCCTGAAGGGATTTCCAACAGAGGCAATCACCAAAATTACATGAATTGAAAAAAAATGCATTTTAGCATATTTAAGTTATTTCTTTTCATGGCTGAATTGTGTTTATCTTTTAAGTGGGCTTAAATCACTGGTGGGAAAAGAAGGAGAGAGCACGAGACAGATCAGAAGGGGGGAGGGAGGGAGGGAAGAAGAGGAGGAAAAGCGAGCATAATTTGTGACTTTGTTCTAATATCACACACGACAGGGTCACCCAGCAAAGACATGTGAGAATAACCTTGTGTGAGTAAAAGTGAGGTCAGGCGTCTCAGCAAGTAGCGGTTTCCGGGTAACGGTGGCCAAGACATCAAGACGGTGGAGTGCGCATCAGCCGAACGACTTTGGCTCACGCAGTGATCTCCTTCCAAAATGTGTCTTCATCTCGTCCTGTTTTACAACTGCATGAGGTTCTAGAAAGTATTTTTTACCAAACCCACAAAGCCACTGAGAGTACGAGGCATCTAAAAATGAACTATGCATCAACCATACGTTACGGTAGACTTCAAAATAACTAAAAGAGTAGAAGTGGAATGTTCCTGACACAAAGAAATGATAAATGCTGGAGGTGATGGATACCCCAATTACCCTGGTTTGATTAATTCACATTGTATGCCTGTATCAAGCCATCACATGTACCGTATAAAGAGATACAGCTATTATGCACCCGTAATAGTTAAACATAAAGTAAAAACAAAGTCACAACAGAGTAATGGAGAGGCTCAGTGTGCACAGGACAGGGACAATACCCAGGGAGGCACGATGGCTGTCCCCTAACATCAACAAAAAATTGCCTCATTCATATTTATCTTCAACAATGAGAATACATGTCACCATCTGCCTCTTGAAAGACTAAGCTTTCTGTTCACCCAAAGGGGATCAAAAAGAAGTCAGGGGCCATCAGCCTTAGCAGTGAGTTGTGTACTATGGAAAGTTAAACCACAACTCTGAAGATCACTTTTAATCCCAAACTCTATTATTCTCATATGGTCACTCTAACAGGAAATTTTATAGACTCAAAGTTCACCAGGCACAAAAGGCTAGAACCAAACGGTGTTTTCAGACAGCAGGTGAGTCTTGTTTCTCAGGTGAGTCTGCAGGAGCCGTAGATCTGTGGGGCGTAGTCACCATAGAGAGGCCATTTAGGATGAAAGGGGCACTTGAGGATAATTTATTAAAATTCCATTAAGGTTTGGAAACCCCCAAAATATGTTGGTTGGATTGAGAATCTGTCTTCCCTCCACCTCCACATTTCAACTGATCTGTAGCTAGAACAGAAATCTCCCTCCTGCCCTGCATATATCTCTCTGATAAAAAACTCCAGCTCAAGTCAGAGTGCCACACAGACTGTAGCATGGAAAAAGTTCTCACTTCAGAAGAACAATTGTCTGCTGCAGAAATAAAGTAATGCCATTCCTACGAAATCTATAAACTCAAAACAGGGACACAGAACTAGTGGTTGCCAATAACTTTAACTTCATTTATCTATATTTGGCAAAAATTGTGCTGCAGCTGGAGATGAAATGCTGAGCTCAATAACTGCAGAGACGTGAGCTCCAAAACAGCAATTACTAAGCTGTGCTGCCTTGTGTAAGATTTCACTTTTATTTATTATATTTAAAGCAACGCTCTAACTCTGTACAGTACAGACGGCATTGTCTGTTCAGGCAATAGCTGCTCCTAGGAGCAACTCCACCTTGCTGTTTGTCCACACAGGTGCTTTTGGGGGGGGGGGTGCAAAAGATCTCTCTTGTGGCCACGTGAACACAGCTTAGATGGCAGCCTCACCACCAAATGCACCTCTCCTTTGTCTGTAATTGGAAGAAACTATTCTCATTTTCAACACAAACTTGGCTTATCATATACTGTGCACAAGTCTGATGATGCCTCTTTTTTTTTTATCAGTGGAGATATTGATAATTATAATTGGAAAGCTGAAGAAGAGGACTATAAATATCTCATCAGCTGCCACAGAGTGGGGGGGTGGAGAGAGGTGGCAACCTACGCCTCTGAAAGGGGCTGGTGGAGGAAGATGGATCTCACAGCCATTGTCTACCCAGCCCACATCTGTTTCTTATAGCGGGTGATGATTCTCATAGAATCATAGAAATTGGAGATAGAAAAGACCGATTAGGTCATCGAGCACAGCTCTCTGCCAGTGGAGGACGATTTTCTATGAGGTAGATGATCTTTGTGCTCCTGCAAAGCCACGATATTCGCAAGTAGCTTCCCAACAGAGGATGGTTTTAAGTGGACTCCAGAGGTAGAGGAATTGAAGCATCATTAAAAACCTATCTTTGTATAACAATAGTCTTTTATATGTTTACAAGACATGGCAAGACGGAATGTTAGCAATTCACAGAGCCTAGCACAAATGTTCAAACTCAATCGACTCAGAAGAAACTCAGATTTTATTTTGCCCCCAAAGAAGGAAGAATAAAGAGCTGGCCAGGCAGTTATTGAAGTTATTTTTTAATCCAGTTCTAAAATTGTTTCCAAAAGTTGAACTTCCTGGGATTTAACACACTTTTTTTGTGTGTGTGTGACCATCACTCAGTTTTTTTATATAATGACAACCTAGCTCAATGTTTGACCTACTAAATAAATTGATTTATATTTTTGAAGCAAATTCCATCTCATGTGTTTGATGCTGCTTTTTGTCTCTGAAACTTTACTTGCAAAGCCCAGATATCTGCTCGGCCTCCGAATCTATCCCCTTATCTACCTAGTTCTCTCAACACTGTAGGAAATGCATCTGCCTTTGTGTTGACTTGGCTTCTAATTCTGATTCACACTCTTTTCTTTGGTGGAATCTTTAACTTGAGAAAATCTCCACTCTTTTGCCTACAGTCTATGCTTTTTCATCTGGTAGGAACCGGATCTTATTTTTTCTATCTTGTCCCTTTTCTCTCGGGTTAGGCAAGAACTCACGTAATCAACTTCACACACGTTCATGATATTCTGCTTATCAGATATGACTCAGTAAACATCGACTCAAAAAGTGTGATTTAGCCTTGTAGAGCTACGTGGTCTGAAGGAGTGAGCAAAAGAGAATACTGAATCAGATCAGGAACCCCAGCCAATCGGGATGAGAATTAACAACCTCACTCCTTCCATCCATATGTAGATTGTCACTGTCTTTTACGGAGTGAGTCATTCTTGGATCTGAAATATATATTTGGACACAGGTAGAGCACTCCTTTGCAGTTTCCAAAGGAAAGTTTCTTTCATGCAATCTTGTTGGAAGGAGTAGCAATAACCTAAGATTTGTTGGTAATATTATTGTTGATATTACCATCCTCAAAATATATTTAATTAGAATCCGTTTTGTATGTGGCAGATGAAGACAGTGGAATGGTCACACTTATTCAGCAGTAAGTGATTTCTGAGCTCCTATTACACACAAAGCACACTGGGCTGGGAGAGGACACAGAGAGTAGGGCATGACACCTGCCCCGTCTTTGAGAAGATCACGATATGGTGGGAGGGGCAGGGAGAGAAGGGCACCTCCTAACCCTGTATGTTGAGAGAGGCAAATTCAAAGCGAGACAGGAGCACAGAAGGAGGAGCCGGTGACTTCATCTTACTGTCCATAAACTCCCACACTCCTATGGGTGATGGTTATGTGAACTGGTGGAGAAATGGTCTCTAGAAGGAGGCATTTGTTTACATACGTATAGATTTTGTGATAACTTTTGACTAGTGACTCTATAACCAAAGCCCAGGGAAGCAGGTTATACTGGAGTCATCAGAAACACATTCGTTTCGGTCTTAACTCAGGAGTTGTCTTAAATCAGGACACAGAATGGGAACCGGGAAAACTGAGTTTTGTCTATTTTGTCACATACTGACTGAGTCACGCAGCAGGAGTTGCTCATTCATTTGCTCAGTGTGTTTTTGCAGTGCTCACCCTTGGCCATCCCTTAGTGTCTCTGAGTACCAGATTCCATAAAATGGGCATGGATCTACTCTGTTGTGAGGGCAAGTTCGATAATATACCTGACCTGAAAAGTCTAATTCCAATAAATTTGTGAAGAAATATTATTGAGTGATTATCTCCTAAATCTATAAATTTAATCCATTTCTTAGTTATCTGTGCCTGTTGATACATAGTTAAAGACATTAAATTGATGTGTTTCTAAGTATCTTTTTTTACCACTGTCGTGCATTTTCCTTTCTTCCACAGATATTATTCAGTTGCATTTCCTATGTGCTTGAGCCTGGGCAAAGTATTATGGATGATTACAGAGAGTCCCTTGACTAAAAGGGGTTAATTTTAGGGGACATGCTTAAAATCATATTTTTGACACTCTGAATTGGTTCTGCGTCTACTTTTGCTAAGTTTCTTATGGAAACTCTGTTATAACAATCCATGTGGTCCTGCTAATATCACCCCAGCTAGGCGTGGCTATGACTGTCCTTTCACACCTGTGCAGGAATTTGCAGCCCTACATCCTTCTGTTGAGTGCGCTGGGCTCTCTCGGAGTGGCCTTGGCAACGTGCCTCCATCCAGACCACCAAGGAGCTGTGCGTTCACCACGGCTAAGAGATTCAGCGCAAGATGCCGCTGCCTTCACCTGTCAACCTCACAAGGGACTTCCCGTCCAAAATCAATTTGCCCCTGATGTTTCCTCCACCCAGGAAATCAGGCATGGCCCACAAACAGACGCTCTTGGCCTGAGAAACGAGATTACAAACTGGCATCTTCTTGCTTTTCTTTTCTCTCTGCAGAAAACGCAGTCTGCCCTGAAGAATTCTGGAGTGTGGCCTAATAACATTCATTCTCTCCTCCATTTCCAACTTCACTGGCCTGTAAATAGTGCCTCTTGCCTCTTCCCTGTATTTCCTCATCCTTGATTTTTTCAGGGTGGAAGCCTCAACTCATTTCCTTTTAATAGCAAATTATTACAAAGCTACCAAATTGTTCTGCTCTAAGCAGACAGCAAGCAAAGCTGAATTCTGGCTGAGGTGATGGAGGCGCTGACCTACCCTCATGAGGGTGAGAGGCTGGGCCATTCTGGCAGCCGCCTTGTGTGGTTATGTCACTCTTCCTTTACTCGTCCTTTTTCTTCGGTTTATGCTACTTTGCCAAACGACGATGAGTTCACGAAGGCAGGAACCATGTCTGATTCATCTGCTAACATCCCTTATACCCCAGCACTGTTCTGGAAAATGTCCACCAAGTGCTTGAGAGGTCGTTTTGCACGGATCCAGCTGCCCTCGAACCCTTGATCTTTTCGGGTCAAGTGCTGGGGAGCGGCACAGCCCATCGCCAGGGGACAGGCGGAAGCCAGCTCATCCACAATGAAGCTGGACCAGCGCCGCCCTCCAAACAACAAAGACCAGCCACAAACAATGGATAAATAACCACATCTGAGGATGCTTGCAATTCCAGAGGGTTCGCATTTTTCACTCTTTTCTTACACTATAAAGATTTGGGTGGTCTCTACCTGACCAGCTAAGTTACTTGGTAATTTTAGGCAAATTACTTAACATCTCAAAGCCTCAGAATCTTAATCTCTATAGTGAGATGGGTGGGCAGCCTACATCCCAGGGACCTTTCAGATGTGAAATTCTTGATCGTGTTTCTGCCAATGATCACTAAATAGTGACTGGAAAAGGTGAGCTGAAAAGCAAAGGGTTATGGTTTGATTCATTTCTAGAAAGAACTACTACAAATTTATTTTGAGCAAGGTGCCGTGCTGAGCGGCAGGGGAGTTCTAAGAGAGGGCACGACAGTGCTTTCGGAGCTGGGGTCCCTTCTCTGAATGGCCTCTTAAAGTTATCTTGCAATGCAGGAAAAGACATGGGCTAGAGGAAAAGTGGCTCTTCAGCAGTTATGCCGCTGCTGTCTCGTGACCAGCGGGAGCCGGGCATGGCTGCTCCGTGGGCTTGTTAGGGTCGGGCTTTGCTGAGGCTGGATGGGTGGCACTCCTCCCAGCTAATGCTACTTCCCCTCCCCAGTGTGCAGAGACCTTCTCTGCTCCAAACTTCATGCTGCTCCCTCTGTGTTAAGCAAGACCAATACTCTGCCTAGGAGGTGATTTTCCTCTGCTTCTCCTGTCACTACACTTGGCCCCTTGACCCGCAGGTCATCGTGCCCAGAATCTCCACTGCCTTCCCTGGCTCCCGTCAGCACTGGGCTCCCTCCTCCGCTCCCACTGCCCGGGCTCCGATGTCCTTTCCAGCAATGCCACGGATCACAGTTGTTTTTCAGGTGGAGATTTCTTTCCCCGGGCTCTGAGTTCCCCAGGGACAGGGGCTGCCTTCCTAATTGGCCTGAACCCGTGCACACCTCTAGTGTAGACAGGCCTGTGTATCTGCTAGGAAAACACTTGCCCTCTGCCCGTACCCAGGCCAAGTGTTTCAGATCTGTCAGGTGCTTTCATAACCCCACTATTGAATAAGAAACAACTGCCTGTGCACAAGCCAGTCTCACGTCTGGGACGCTGACATCGCCTTAAACTCACCCCTTCTTGTAATACCAGAAGGACCTAGATGAAGGCACTGACCTCGAGCACTAGGTCAGGGAGTCTGGCAGAATGTGCGGGGAGCCAGGGCAATCTCGGCCCACTGTTAAGGCTCTGTCCTGTCTCTGTCTCTTTCTTCAGTGTGTTACAGTGGCCAGCGTGTCCTCCCATGGGACTGTCCTCTTCCCGAGGGCAAGGACAGTGCCCCACCCAACGCAGAGCCCATGCAGACTGCAAGTGCCGAATTTATTATAACTGCTAGCGTGTCGAACACTGCTCTATGGGCTGCACGTGTAGTGACTCATTTAATCCTCAAAGTGGCTCAGTAAGGAACTGTGGTGGTCAGGCTTCTCCAGAAACAGAGCCAATAGGTTTGAGAGACATATATGCACATATGTGTGTGTATATATGGTATATATATGCAAGTATAACAGGTTATATACAATAGGTTTATATATACTAGGTTTGTGTGTGTGTGTATGCGCATGTGTGTATGAGAGAGAGAGATTGATAAGGAATGGCTCATGCAACTGTGGGGGCTGCAAGTCCAAACTCTGCAGGGTAAGACTGCAGCCTGGAGACACCGGGAAGAGTTCATGCTTCAGCTTGAGTCTAAAAGCAGTCCGAAGCCGGGCGCGGTGGCTCACGCCTGTAATCCCAGCACTTTGGGAGGCTGAGGCGGGCGGATCGCTAGAGGTCAGGAGTTCGAAACCACCCTGAGCAAGAGTGAGACCCCCGTCTCTACTATAAAAATAGAAAGAAATTAATTGGCCATCTGATATATATAGAAAAAAATTAGCCGGGCATGGTGGCGCATGCCTGTAGTCCCAGCTACTGGGGAGGCTGAGGCAGGAGGATTGCTTGAGCCCAGGAGTTTGAGGTTGCTGTGAGCAAGGCTGACGCCACGGCACTCACTCTAGCCTGGGCAATTAAGCGAGACTCTGTCTCAAAAAATAAAATAAAATAAAATAAAAGCAGTCTGGAGGTGGAATTCCTCCTTCCTCAGCAGCACTTGGTCCTTTTATTTTAAGGTCTTCAACTGACTGGACGAGGTCCACCCGCACTATGGAGGGTAATCTACTTACTCCAAGTCTGCAGATGTAAATGTTAATCTCATCTGTAAAATACCTCCATGGCAACCTCAAGCCTGGCGTTTAACCAGGTATCTCTCTACTACGCCCTAGTCAAGTTGACACATAAAAGTCAATCATCACGGGAAGGGACCATCTTTACTGTCACTTTTACAGAGGGGGAAAGGAAGGTACAGATTGTTTAAGTAACTCGCCCCCAAGTCACACAGCTATACCTAGCACAACTGGGATTTGACCAGGCAGTTGTCCCAGGAGCTTGTATTCTTAAACCCGAGCTATGCCATCTCCCTGCAAATTCCAGCATGGTATTCACTGTTTTGCCATGAGGCTATTATAATGGGTGACTGCTGAGAATGAGCCATCTCTTTCTGACGTTATCAAATGGGTAATATAATAAGACAAATGTAGCATTGAGCCAGAAATGCAATTCCAGGAAACAGAGTCCAAGTGGATGGCTGTGTATATAGTCCGGTCACATGACACCAGCCCAAACATCCACCCAAACCAACTCACCGGGCCCTGCATGGTTGAGAGGAAGGCACTGCTGCTGGAAGCTTCTGGTTCCCCAGTTTGTTTTGGGTTTCGGTGTGTGCGTCCATGTACATTCTTCTCGAGGGATCTGCTTCTGGTTCTTTGGGCACATTGATGATGGATTTCTCTCTTTCACCATCTATAACTACTTCCTGCTGTGTAGGATGGAGCCCTAAGAGGCTCCTGTGCTTGTCCCAAACCTTCAAAATAGCTGTGTGGTTAAGAAACCTATGGTTGGAATTGAGTCTCTGTCGCCTTTAACTAAATACCCTTAGACAAGTAAGTTAATCTCTCCAAGTTTCGGTTCCATCCATAAAATGAGGCTAATCAGAGCACCTGCCTGCGCCGGTCACCCTGGGGACTTCTTCGAGGAAGGATGCATGAAAAGGATGCAGCCCAGTGCCTGGCACAGGGGCGTGTTCAATGGATGCTAGCCATTTTTTAAAGGATCATTAATGCCTTATCATCAATATTTTCTCATCAAAAACTTTTTAAGAGAAAAACATGTCTGACAAAGCAATCTCCTCATTAAGAATTTGCAACGAGCTGCAAAAAAAAAGTCAGAATTATCTGAAGGTTACCTTAGCTAGAACTTATCCAGCCGGGTCTTCCTTGCTCATCTCATGCTGGCTTTGGTGGCCGCTGCCCCAGGCCACCACCCCGAGGTGAAGCCCTTCACATTGTCTCTCCACACAGTGGCCATTCACTTACAATGGTCCATTCTTTGAATACGAGAGTGTGGCCCCAGCTGGAGCCTCCAAAGGGTACCTGTGGGGACCACGTCCAGTCTCCTTGCCACTGCCCTGGTTCTGGCAGAGCAACTGGACCCCGACTGCCCACGCCTGCTCCAAGAGGAACATGTTGTGAGTGATCTTCCACAGGGCACTAACTTTCCTCAGTCTCCTGCAGGAGATTAAGTGGTTCTGTCTCCTGGGCTCTGACATCATTTCAAATGCATGAACGTTGGCCCGAAGCTTAATAAATTTCAGCCATCGTGCATTCTCAACTTTTGCTCGGGCTGCAGCGCCTCTGCTTAACACAAAACAGTCACGGACCAGATGAAAGCAATTTTTCCACATGGCACCTTCATCTTCTCTTCCAGTCTCCGAGTAAAAGGCTGCACCTCTCGGCTCGCAGCTATCAGGGAACACGGCAGTGTGGCCGTCTGCACGGCCCGCACAGGAAATCACGCGCGTTCCCCGAATTCCTCACAGGACAAAGGGGCCTCCCTGCTCCTGCCCCACATGGTACAAGCCCAGGAAGTGTCGGACAGCAGCAAGGGCAGAGACCGTCAAAGGTATTGGTGTCACTGGGGGTTGGACCCGCTCCTAGGCAAATTGATGTTGAGCACCTAGCAAGCGTAAGGAAATCCAGCTGCTGGCTGGATCTGCAGCTGGGTCCCAGACAGCCCTGTATCAGCCCTCCTGAGTCTATCATTTCCTCAGGGACGCGCAGTTAGTCACTGTCATTGTGACTGCGACACATGCCACAGAGGAGAAGGGAACATAAAGCATGGGGCCTGGGCAGTCTGGAGGCCATTAAGGTCTGGCCTAGGAAGTGAGCCCTTGGTCGAACTCTCAGGTGTCATTAAGAGTGAACTTGCTAGAGAAGAATCCAGACAGAATTGCAGGCTGAGCTGGAAGGGACGTGGTCCTGGGCGGTGGCAGCAGAGGGATGTCATGTTCTGGGAACTAAACAGGTGCCCGGGGCTAAGGGGCACAGTGCCACGACACCTGGGGCCTTGTAGGCTGCATTATGATTTTTAATTTTATCCCATAAGGCAAGGGAAGCCACTGAAACAAGTTTAGGCAAAGGGGTGAGAAGATCAGATTTATCTTTGCAAAGATTATTTTGGCTGTGGGGAGAATGAAACAGTGGGAGGCAAGAGCAAGTGAGGGTCAGACAAAAATGGGTGCACTCGTGTGGGTGCAGCGCTATTCGCAAGGGCCGGAGCGGAGAGCCCAAACGCCCATCCGCTGACCCACGCGGAAACAGGCGCGGCACGGCCACGTCCGCGGGGAATGTGGCTCGGACAGGACAAAGAAGGCAGCGGGAACGTGTGCCGCAGCATGGATGCGCCTTGACATCATTGCGCCACGGCAGAAGCCAGACACACAAGGCCACGTGCGATATGACTCCATTGATGCGAAACGTCCAGAACTGGCAGATCCACAGAGACAGGAAGTAGACCCGTGACTGCCGGGGGCCTGGGGGGCAGGAGGAAGAGTGAGCGACTTCAGCGGGTGTGGGCTTACGTTTGGGATGAGGAAGACTTCCAGACCTGGACCAGGGCGATGCTTGCACAGCGTGCTGAGCGCACTCGAGGCGCCACTGAACTCCACACTGGAGCACGGCTCAAACGGCGGCTTTTATGTTATGTGCATTTTACCTCAATTAAAAAAAAGACCGAATGAAAGGAGAGCAATGAGAAGGCTGCTGTTAGTGGCGGCTCAGGCGAGCGCTGAGCGCAGCTTGGCGGAGGGCGGGGGGAAGTCTCGACCACCGGACTGGCAGAGCGGGCCACAGCTTGGCGGGCTGGGTTCTCGTCAAGAGGGGACTGCACTGGGCAATAGCAGGAGCCCGGGGAGCTGGGCGCCGGCACCAGAAAGTCAGCCACGGGACGAGGGTGGGTTTCCCTGCAGGACGTTGGCTGAAGCAAGCCCAGGGTGGAGAGGGCCTGGGTGGGACCGGCGGCGACGGGGGCCTCACCCACGGAAAGGGGTCCTCACTGAGCAGCCGCGGGAGACGGTTGCTGTGTCAGAATGTGTCCCGGCATCACCAGATCTTCTGAGAAGCTCAAAATATAGATTTTTTATGTGACATTTCCCAGTTTTTAAAAGTAACAACCCATTCAAAAGCTTTGAAACATGCTTGGGCCGTATAAAATCCATCATACTAGGATTGCCCTTTTTGCAACCTCTAGCTTAACACACTCTAAAATTTATAATGGCATCAAACCAGGCCCCCTTGCCTTCAAGAAGTTTACAGTTTAGGCTGGGCATGGAGGCTCATGCCTATAATCCCAGTATTTTGGGAGGCTGAGGCAGGAGGATCTCTTGAGGCCAGAAGTTTGAGACCATCCTGGGCAACGTAGCAAGACCCCATCTCTACAAGAAATTAAAAAGTTTGCCAGGTGCGGTAGTGTGCACCTGCAGTCCCAGCTCCTTGGGAGGCTGAGGCAGGAGGATTCCTTGAGCCCAGGAATTTTTTGAGGTTACAGTGAGCTATGACGATGTCACTCACTGCACTCCAACCTGAGCAACAGAGAGAGACCTTGTCTCAAAGAAAAAAAAAAAAGTGGGCAAACAAAGCCGTAGGGATCAGTGTCAGATGAGCGGGTGGAAATCGTGCTACATGGGTGCTTAGGGAGGAGACAGCACTGAGTTGACACAGGGTCAAGAACAGCAGAGGCTTACAGAGAGAGGGAATAAGCGAACGCAGCACACACACACACACGTGTGCACACGCACACGCAGGCACTGGGCTGCATATAGGGGGAGAACCGAGGCCCACACACATGGAAGGAGAGGGGACCAGTGCCTGGGACGGGCACACAGGATTGACCCCAAGGAACAAGGCAAGCAGAGAGTGACTGAAATCAGGTCATAGTGGCCGGGGCAGGACAGCCCAAGGTGCCTCCCTCTGTCCTGTTCACCCCCTTTCCCCTACTGGGGGAGGGATTCCTGCCCTAGGGTTATGGCCATGGCCGAACACATGACACGCGACACTGGACAGACTTGCAGCAGTCCGTTAGTCACACATACTCACAGCCCAGGGTGGGAGGACACACAGGCCATGCAGGGCCACATGGGGGTGACACCCAGGGACTGTGGGAGGCAGGCTTTGCGGGACCGACACGGTGGGGTGCCCCCAGGAAACCTGTTCTCTCCCTGCCCTACCTCCACGCCGCCCGCACGTGGATGTGCAGGTTGGTTCTGTTGCCAACACGGGTATCACGGTCTCCGCTCACAGAACCCGGCCACCTCTGTTCCCGAGTTTCTTCCACTCGGCGGTCCTCAAAGTAGGTATGGCAAACTCCATCTCACAAATGAGAAAATTGGGTTCAGAGAGGTTAATTAACTTGCTTAAGATCCAACTGTGAACAAATATCAGATCAAAACTTGGCTCGTAAGTCTTTGGCCCGAACGTCCAATGTCGTTTCCCCAATACCACCCCTTCCATCCCAGAAAAGCAGACCTTCAAATCTCTGCCCCATCTTCGTCCCGATAATGTGAAGACTCTGTCTCCTTCTGGTCAGAGGAACAAAGTGCTCCAAAATATTCAGTGTCCTTCTGTCGCTTAGCAGACCATTTAGCATTTGATGGTACATCCCAGTAGGTTCTTAACTGGAAAGTGTCGCCACTATTTCCTTTTTATGTCTCCAGGCTGAAAGCAAATCCTCTTGAGTTCAGAGACCACATTATAAGAGATGGTGTGTGTGTGTGTGTGTGTGTGTGTGTGTGTGTGTCTTCAAATTCCCCCTCTTACAAGGGCACCGGTCCTATGGGATTGGGGCCACCTGCTCCAGCGTGACCTCGTCTTCACTAGTCACATGCAGCCACTCAACTCCAATTGCAGCCACACTCTGAAGTGCTGGGGTTTGGACCTCAACATACCAATTTTAGGGGGACACAGTTCAACAGCCAGCACCTCCCTTGCCTTTCACGTAACTCACAGCCCACAGACCCGACGGAGTCTGGATTGCTGTGTTGGCGAGTGATCCGCAGCACACGATTCCTTTCTCCTCCCCCCATCCGGCTCCCTCTAAACACACACTTCCTTGCTGTGGTCCCTTCGCCCCTGGACTCCTGCAAGTCATCCGGCAACAGATCCCTGCCCCCCTCCCACAGGGCTTCTCAGAGGGGTCGCCCGACAGTGCCCACCTCTGGGAAGGAGCCATTCATGGCTCGGTGGTGCTTTGTCCCTCCCGGGACCTGGCGCTTCCCAGAGCAGCTGCTTTCCCCGCGCGGCCATAGAGCTGGACGTCTGCGGTTACCATGGTTAATATTTCTGACTTGATTGGCACCACCAGTAATTGAACGGCAGTCTCTGGAGTGCAACACGCTCTATTCATTAGCTCCTATTGTGTTGGGCCATTGCATCAAACCACGTTATTTTTCTGCCTAGCAAAAAAAAAAAAAAAAAAAAAGGAAGAAGAAGAAAGGAAGAAAGAAAAGGCAGTCATGAATACAACAACGCCGTGTTGCCATATGAGATGTTGCAGTTTTGCTTCGAGGGTGAAATCGTTCTAGACGGAATGCAATGTTGTACCAGCGCTGGCCCCATCAAGAATGGTGAGATGTAAAGTGAGAAATCTTAATTTCGGTGGCACAGTCACACAGAATCAGAGCTCGGAATCAAAACTAGCCGAGTCCCAGTGTTTGTGTCATGAAGGCAACTGCTCGTTTGTTTACCATACTGTCAACATGCACCGAGCCATCTCCGGAGCCCTGTCTCCGCACAGCTATTTATACCCTCCCCCACTCCCCAGCGCTTCGGAAATCTTTTGTGAGCTTGTGGAAGTTTTTATTGGATGAATTAATAAAAAGGGGCATGGATTGGTAAAATTCTTGGATTTTTATCCCAGGCTTCTGTTTTTCATGATCGTGACGAATGTTGTGTTTGTGTTTAAGCTGGAGATGCTTCGCTTTTCTTCGTTGGAATTCCGCTTTTCTTCTTGTGTCTTTCCTTTCTCACGGCACTCACCCGCAGTTCCCGGAGATGTACTGATATCAGACTGTGCGTCTACGCAAACCATCACGGCTTAAATAATACAGAAAATGCAAAAAAAATAAGAAGAAGCGGGGTTTTGGTTTTGTTATATTTTTAACATTCCAGCATTTAATTGCAAAACTATTCCGGTTTTATAATTTCTGGCTTAGTTGGTGGGAAATTGTAAGACTTCAGAACTGAGCGTAAACATCCTTGACTCCTGGGCCGCGTCAGTGAACGCTGAGAAAACAGCTCCCCTCGATGGACCAGCATCACGCAGAACCCCCTTCTCCCCAAAGCTGGCCCTTCTCTGTGCATGGGGGTAGTGGGCTCCCGTGGAATCTCTCTTCTTCACATCCTGCCTCAACTTACCCCTCCGGCTGTCCCCTCCTCATGTTTCTTAATGTACCGTTCTTGGCGACTTCCTGCAGAACACCCCACCCTATACAGACCGTATCAGCCCTCTGCCTGCCTCCCTCTTAACTTAGTGTCAGGCTAACTTCCTAAAACAAGTTCTATTTCATTGCCTAAGAAAGTTGGCAATGTTAAAATTATCTCCCCGCTAGAAAGCAGAGTTGGAAATGCAAAGTCCAATGACCGCAAACCACCCGCAAAGCTTCATTTCTCCAGCTCTAGGTTAAGAAGTATGAGTCTGGGATCTCCACGGCCACCTGCACTGTCTCCCTGCAGGCTTCCCCACTCCCTGCCGCCCTGCCGCCCTGCTCTGGAATGTTCCTGGGGTTCCAAGGCTGCCTGGCCCTGGAGGCATGGCTGCACTTCACTTCTATGTTGCTGCAAATAAATGCAGCAAACTTAAACTCGCCCCGCTGGCCCTTCAACCACCCCGGCATCCAGGCGAGGTCTCCCATCATCCAATAATCCCTCACCGCCACGCCACCCGTGACTTCATTCCCCTTGGTGAGGCTGAGCTCCAAAGCGCTTATTTCCGCGTCAGAGGCTCATGCCCAAATGCATCTTTCTGCAGCCAAAAGCCTCATGTAGGTTGCTGTGGCTCCTCCCCTTCACGCATCTAAACTCGGCCACACTCCAATGCCAGTTCGAGTCCCTGTGCCCTTCTTGAAGGATTCTCTCTGCCTTCGTCCCCACACCTGTGCGCCTGCACAAAATGAAGTTGCTCTGCTCTTTAACTTCCTAGGAGTCAAGTCGCATTACGTGCACTTCCGAAGTCCGGGGGGGAGCGAGGGGGGCTGCGGCGAGCTCCCGGGCACCGTCCGAGCAGTGCCGGGAAATGGATTACGGATTCTCCAGCTGCGTCTGTTGCATCACGTCAGGGCAAAGTCCCAGGAGGACACAGGACTCTTCCACGCTTGGCCTGTCCCCAGCTCTAGGCCGTATCCCCAGTGGGCTCTGTCTCACTCGCCAGACACAACTAACCTCACCTTGACCCTCACCTCTACACCCTCTGCCCCGTGCCCTCTTTGTGGGGCGCCCTTCATTCACAGCACGAGGCCACTCTGCTGTGGATTCCCTCCTCCGGGTGAGGCATCCTCATCTCCTCTGGGCTCCTACAGCCCTTTGAACTTGGCTTTTCATTTTGTTTGTTTGGTTTGCTATTCCCCTTCTGTCTACATCGAGGCTAAGAGTCATCGTTTCGCTTTCCTCCCAGGAATTCCTCTTACGCCACAACCTCTCACCCTCCTGCCCTTGAGTTTCTCAAATACCCGACTTGGACCTTCAGTGGAAATCTGCAATCGACACAGGAGCAAATTGGGGCCATAAACTCACCCCTCGCCCCCAGCCATCTCTCTGACATAAAAGGTACCATATGTAAAACCGTTGAGTACAAGATATACAAAATAGTAGGTACTTTAAAAAGGGCTAACGGCTTTCCTTCGTTCTCGTGTAGGATATACGAATTCTAACATGATGAATTCCCAAGTATTTTAAATGATAATAAAATATTTCTAGTCCAAGTAGATATTTCAATGAGATCAGTTATTTTTTTAGAGTTTAGCATTGGAAAAGGCCTGGACAATGTTACCATGAAACTCTCTGGGCTTTTCTGATTAACTCAACTGGGAACATGAGCTTAAAATGAGACTAAAGCCACAGGTTTAGTTGTAGTCTTGACTTCTTCCCTCTTTGGCTAAGTGTCAGTCCCAGACTGGTGCCTGCCCAGAGTCAAGGCTCTGAAGAGGACCTGCCCCCGAGAGTACAGTCCAGACCTCATCTTGACTAATGAAGAGATCTATGCATCCAAAACAGTGCAAGTGACGTGGGCAAAGTGACGGCCAGAGCCCTGACCACAGTCCGAGCCTCTGCCCAGAGCTGCCTGGACCACATCAGGCCATCAGGTGGATGGTGTCAGCAGAATATCACAGCAAGGGGCAGAGGATAGATGGGAGAAGGTGAATGACAGGCCCTCCAAGAGGGGGTTCAGGATGCCGGGCAAACGTGTCTGCAGGGCAGTCCTTCCCTCGTGTGCTCTCTCTGCCTACGCAGTGGACTCTGGGTGCCCAGACTAACTGGGATGGCACTTCCCTTCTGAGCTCTCTCCTGGAGTGTGTTCCAGAGAGAGTTTGGTCCTCGATTCTAGATCTCCACTGCTGTGCATAGGAGTGTGCATGTGTGTGTGCACGCACACACACACACACACAAACGCACACACACAGACACACACACACTCTCTTTCCTCTCCATCTAAGCATGGTGTCCTTGAAGTTCATTTTTCCAGGGTTGACAGCAGGTTGTCCAATACAGCCCTGAAAACATTCCTTATTTCAAGGAAAACAGACACAGAGCTATTATAATTTAACTTCAGCAAATAATTTTAATTCATTAAATCAGACTTTATCAAGTCTCAGCTAAATTTTGATTTTAAAAAACTATTTATATGTGTGCCGTCTCCAAAAATATCCGTAGCAGTTCCACGTGGGTCTAATGCCAGCCTATTCTGGCGACTCGAGTATTACCTTCAAACCAGTGCTCTGCTGCAGGCCATCTAGTTGGCACACCTAATAATAACCAGTGCTCTATTGTCTAGTTTTATTTTATCTTTTGTAAAGGTTTTAAGTTCCAGATCCTCACTCTGGGTGTTTCCAATATCTACTCAACACACACTGAGGAATGTAATTAATTTTAATTTTATTCAAAGTATAAATTTAATGCAATGTTTGGTTTAAAATGAAGATTATGTAGAAATCATAATTTATAATGCACTCTAAAGTAAATTATTGTCTGGGCTTTATTATTTAGTAAGCTACTTTTTTAGCATATTAAAGAGCATGTCAATGGGCAAATCGACCCTCTGGGGGCAGAAAGGACAGCGGCGGAGGGGCAGTGGCCCCCAAGGCCACGGCAGGCCCTGCCAGGTCCCCTGTCTCGCTGGGCCTTGCAGTCATGGAGGGGTGGGCGTCCTGAGGAAGGAGTCTGGGTGGGACCTTGTAACAATCTGGATATCGTGCCCGTACCCAGATCTGTCCCTGCGAGCCTGTGCAGGTCTGTGTTTCCCGAGTGCACCGTGAGAGGCGCGGAAGATAGTGAACACGCTGAGCAGATGAACGGCTGGTCTTTTCTATTTAAGGGAATCTCAGAGCACATGCCATAAATCATCCTTCCTCGCTTTTCTCTCCGCACACGGAGGAGGCCTGGGGCCACCGACCGGCTGGGTCTCAGGATCCCGGCGTTGGTCCCAGGGCCCCTGGTCTGTCGGACGTTCGGTTCACTAAGGCCACAGCCAGACAGGGACTTGGTCACCCCACAACAGCAAGAACAGAGTGCCTTTGATTTCAATTTTTTTTTAATACAATCATGCTGAGAGTTTCCAAGATACCAAATTGTACTGAACTCTCCCATCTCCAAAGATGCTGTCTCTGTGCAAAGAACATTTTACCTGGACCCTCCAGCCCCTTCCTCTTAGAAAGCGTTCCCTCCCCGACTCCCCTGAAGGATGCTATTATTTTTCCACAAAAGATAATTGCACACAATGTTTAAGTAAACAAAGGACTCTCCTAGCTCTGTCCTTTCTCATCTGCAACCCCAAATGGGGGGAGAGTCAACATCCGACTAAGCCACAAACGGCACCCCCGGGGCGTGCCCGTCCTCTGTCCTCAGCTCAGCGGCACATTCCAGATTCCGCGGGGCTCCCACCCTGCAGCCCGCTGCTTCCCTGACCTCCAGCTTTTCTTCCCCCCTGCCCCCCACCCCAGCTAATATTCCCAGCATGCAAACAGTTGCATTTTAAGAATAGAGCACAATTCTCGTCCTCAGTTTGACACACTAAACTACTGGCCAAGATGTATTCTCGGGACAGCTTTTTAAAGTCCGTCTGCAAACAGCGCTAAGATTAAACGCGTCTCCCCAGCCTGAAAGGGGATGGCGCTTCTCGCAAAGAGCGGTCCGGCAGGCCAGGATGGCCACAGCCTGGGCCGAACACCCATCGGCGGGTCTAGACAGCCGCTGTGCTAATTCTGGACATAAAGGCGATTAGTAGAGCCAACAAGTGGTGTGATTCTATATCCACCTGTTGTGGACACAATTAAGTAAGTGGGATGTATTTATGAATCCAAAACAGCTTAGTCATGCTTTAAAATCAGAGTTAAAAATCCAAACTGGAAATATTCATATAGTTTCTCCTTTTAAGATACAAGGTTTTATATAATGTATGTGAATGAAATATATTTTCCAAAGTGAGACTAGTTGCTTTGTGTTTAATTAGAAAACAACAGCATTTTTGTGGTTGCTGAGTAGTGTGCATAGACAGAGTCTAATTGAATCCCTTCCTCCACTTTTGGTTTTCCGTGTTCCAAGTTTTCTTGTTTATAATCCTATTGCTGTATTCATTAGAATATAGAAATGCTTCTATCTTGGCCTGACATTCTCTTCTAGCTGCATTATGGGTGTGATTAAAAAGAAAAAAAAAGCCGTTAACTAGGAGAACGCTTTCCTTCCCACACTGAGCTGATGGTGGCTGCACATATGTTAACTCTTTCTAGTTTTGGACGAGAGTGGGTGAGCATGAGACTCAGTGCTGGCCACATTCTGTCCTTTCTTTTTTTTTAGCACAGCAAATTGATCTAACAAATATCTTCCTTTAGTTGCACGATGCTTCTGTAGGTAAAGAGAGTAACAGCCTATCGTTTTACACCAAAGGGGAATTTTTACATGAAACAAATCACCATTGTGAACAATTAGAATGGAGTATTATACATCCAATAAAATGAAGTCTATAAAATGAGCTGTATACATTTACATTTAAAATAATAGAAAAAATTCTCAGTTTTTAAATTATTTTAACAGTAAAAATGCAAAATATTCTATAACAATACACAGTTGAGATTATGCCATACATATAGAATTACATAATGTTTATATGACACTTTATGTGCATGTGTATATCTATCTGCACATGTAAATGTGATTATATCTAGTGGGAAGATCAGGGTGACTTTTAATTTTAAAAATATGCTCCTATAGATTCTGAATTTCTACAAGGACATCATATTTTTATAAGCAAAATAATCTTGTTAAAAATCGCATTTCAAATAAAACACGTTTATTTCAGCAGTCCCTTTGGCAATAAAGGAACCAAGCAATATTGCCTACTTCTCTAATTCTGGGGATATTTTAGCTTTTCAGTTATTCCAAATAATAATTCACAGGTAATAAAAGGAAGAGATATTTCCCAAGAGGTTTAGAAACAGCCATTCTTCCCTATGACTTATGACTTTTAAAATTACACTTCTAAATACACAGCAGAGGGAATGACCGAAGCTCCGTTGCTGTGAAAATGTTCCTTTTCCACACTCCACTGGATTGTGATATATTATACGCAGCCACTATGAAAGAATTGATTCTCTACTATTTGGTTGCCACAATTAGTTGAAAACTGAAAGGCTCAGTCGATTCAACATACAAGGACTTGTTAGATGTCATTTACGCGTCCTGCACTAGGTAAGATGTAGGTGCCGGGATGCAAAGGCAAGACCACTACAGGATCTAAGGATCACACCAAAGCACTTTTGCCTCAGACTTTTGAAATTAGCATTGCCTTTAGAAGGTGGATATTGTCCCCTAAGGATTCGAACAAGCGAAGTCATCCCACGAATGTGCACATCTTGGCTTAACAAAACCAACCTCCTCTGTTTCGATTTCCCTGGTTCCCAGACAGCTACCCAAACCAAACAAACCTCAAATCCTTGACCTGTGTGTGTTCTTTTGTTTTGCTTTTCCTTCTTGGGAAAGTGTCCTCTGCTCAAAGTGCATGATAGAAAGTATCCCAAGTATGTCCCCAGAGAATCTGACCCCGCACTCCCTGTGTCCCTGCCCCAGCTGAGGTTGCGATCTTGCCCTCTTCTCTCTGCGTCTGCCTTAATTCCCCATCAGCTGGGAGGAAGGAAATTAGTACAGGCAGAGAGAACAATGAACACACTGTAATTTTTACAATACACCAACAGTAATATTGTGACAAACAGTTCAGCAGTGTAATTCAGCGTCTCCAAACACTCAAGTACAGTGGTGAACAAGATCTGTATTTCAAGAGCTAACAAATGATTTAGGGCACTGTAGGTAACGGTAACTATGTGTTGAATGAAAAACAAACAAAAGAAGGAATGAATGTGAAAATGAATGAAAGCAGGTAGCGTTTGAAGAAATCCAGGGGATTTTTTTCTAATACGTTTTTCAACAAAGCTCTTTATATATCTGCTGTGAACTGTTTCTTTCTTTACTGAAATATCTTTATTTCAAATCATAAGCCATAAAGAAATTTCAAGTAGGCCACAGGATACAACATAGCAATAAGGTTATATCAGAAGAATCACTTTTAAAGGTCAAAGTAAATTTTCTGAAATACATTTTATTAAAAAGAATGGAGTAAATCATTTATAAGGTTGCTAGAAGATTTCGCATTTAAAATGCAAGTAAGTTCCTCAGAAACAAAAGTATACTGCTAACTCACCCACCTTTTACATATTTATTTTCCAGTACAACATAGCCCAGTGAATACCACATTTAGAATGGCAGTTATAATGGTGTATGAAAAAAATAGAATAATTGTGGAATTGTTGCACTCTAAATTCTCTCTTTGTAACGTAGGGAAAATTAAATAGCAAAAGCTAAAACAAGTGATGTAGCACATAAGCTATAAAGTAGGTGATCTTCAAACAAGCTCTGAGCTGTATTTTAAGTATCATCTGAAATATTTAAATATTAATTCCCCCTATCAAATTATATAAATGCAGAAAAAGGTAAATTAGATTCGGCACTAGATTTAATAGGAAAAAACAAAAACAAAACTGAAGAAGCTCTTTTATATAGATTGAAAAAGACTTTTCACATTTGCAATCCATGTACTTGTTAATTTTATCTAAAACACTCTAAGTGTTTACGTATAGTTTCTTTTAGAATATGCATATTTTAGGATACCCTAGGTCAGAAAAATAGGCTTTGTTTAGATAGAAAACACAATTGAATGCTAAGGCTTTCCCAACTATTACCATGCCAACTCAGCCTGGCACTTAGACTTTATAATATAGTTTTCTGGAAAATACCTTACATTATGTTAAAGTACGGATTCATAAGTCAGAACTAGGATAACTTCGGCAGCAGTACCAGTGACATTTCCGATATCCCAAATTTCCTGCCTCATCATAGGAGTGATACATTCAATTGAGGTAGTAAAGTTTATGCAGATCTTAACTAAATATTGGAATGAGAAAATTCTCCTTAATCTTAAACTAATTTTATAAAGATCACCTAAAAACTAGATGATCCTGATTATAAAAATAATACCTGCTCATGTAAAAATTTCTTGAGAGACCGGGCGCGGTGGCTCACGCCTGTAATCCTAGCACTTTGGGAGGCCGAGGCGGGCGGATTGCTCAAGGTCAGGAGTTCAAAACCAGCCTGAGCGAGACCCCGTCTCTACCAAAAATAGAAAGAAATTAATTGACCAACTAAAAATATATATACAAAAAATTAGCCGGGCATGGTGGCGCATGCCTGTAGTCCCAGCGACTCGGGAGGCTGAGACAGGAGGATTGCTTGAGCCCAGGAGTTTGAGGTTGCTGTGAGCTAGGCTGACGCCACGGCACTCACTGTAGCCTGGGCAACAAAGAGAGACTCTGTCTCAAAAAAAAAAAAAAATCTAAAAAAAAAAAAAAAAAAAAATTTCTTGAGAATACAAAAAAAGAAAAAAAAATATATTTGGTAGTTTGATTATTTTCCTTTTAAAGCCACATTTGGGGAATCATACTGTATACAATTTTGTATTTACTTTACATTTTAATTTAACTTTGTTTCTTCAACACTCCTCTTGATATTAAATGCTCTTTGAGGACATAAATCACAATGCATTTAACTCTTCCCCTACTCTTGGACGTTAAGGTGGTTACCAGTCTTTTGAGATCATAAGTAACATTGTAGTGAATGATAACAAAAAATGTTATGTTCCACTGTTAAATTAAAAGCACAACATGCAACTGGGCACAATTCAATCTGAATTGAATTTAATCTGTTGTAGACAGCAAGATGATTATAAATCCTGGTTCTGCCCATGCCATTTTTTAATGATGCAAATCTTAATGAGTGAGGCTTCCAATGCCCCCCTTGTTCTCACTGCTCAAGTTGCTGGAGGGTCCAGAGCAACGACGGCCCCGCCGTACTTCCGCAGGGCGGACACTCAGATCCATGTGAATACAGGAACCAATGTGTTAAAAGTCCGCCTCATTCTTGGAGCACCCAACTCAGCCTTTTCCTTCTTGTACATGAGAATTCAATAAATATTTTCTCAAAAAGTCCACTGAAAGCTAGGTAATGGTGTGAACATCACTCTTCTGGTTTGCTGGTCTAACACCACGATCAAAAGAGATGAATGACCTATATTTAGCACACGGAGGAAATGTACATGACTTCCTAATGATCGCTTTTTATTTATACATACTTACTTAAAAACTGTCAGCCAAGAGAGGCCACTTTATGCCTCCGTTTAAAACAGGGAAAGAAAATATTAAAAGGAAAAGAACAAGATGAAAATAATAGTGGCTTAACACAGAGAAGTTTATTTCCCTCGCAGGCCAGCAACCCTCCCGGGTTTAGCTCAGAATTCCAGAATGCTCTCCCTCATGTCTCTCTTTGGCTACAGGCGCCTCTACCATGGGCAGTAGGAAAGAAGGGGCCCAGAGTCACCTCTAGCAAGTCAAGGATCCACCCAGGACTGACATGCAGCACCTGGCCCTGTCCTCAGGGTCCTTATCAAAGCAAACCACAAGCCCACGGTGAACTCCAAGGAGCCAGCACTCATTCCTCCCATGCGGCTCGTCCTTGGGAGAACTGGCTATTGGTGAGCGTTTCCATGCCTACTATAGAGATCTAGAACCTTACCAGGAACCAGCATTGCCTCTTCCTCTCTACAGATGCTGGGATTTCCTTTCCCCACTTGATAAAGGAGAAGCGGACTCCTCTGCTCTGGCGTGGTCTCAGCTACATGGTTGCTCCTTTGAACTACTCCCAACAGTGGTTCCCGGCCAGGAGTTCTGGTATTGCACTAACCTTGATGGTAATTAATCAAGTCCCAGAGACAAGGAGCCAGATCATCAGTTAGGCATCGTCCAGGTTGCAGAGCGATGGATGTTTTAGGAGCAGGTTCTATAGTTCAGTAGGATTCAAACCCCAGCTCTGCGTTGCAATTAGCTGGGTGGCGTTGAAAGGCACGCGCCTCTGTGGGTAGGCATGGGCTCCAGGTCAGCCCACACTGGAAAATGAAGACGGCTGTTGATTCTCTTGCCATCCTTCCTTTCTCTGTGATTTACACACTATTCTCTGAGGACCACGCAGCTCCTCAAGGAGTCATTATAATAGCATGCCTAAGCACAATAACATAATAACAAAGACTTACACGGTAGAGTTATTGGACTCTGGACACCGTTCTAAGTCCCTCTCACATACAGTCGGCCCTCTGTATCTGTGGGTTTCACATCCGTGATTCAACCGATCATGGGTTGAAAATATCTGGGAGAAGATTTGCATCTGTGCTGAACGTGTACAGAGTTGTTTTTTTTTTCCCTTGTTGTTATTCCCAGCCTAAACCATAGAGTCTGACAACCATTTACAGAGCATTCATACTGTATCAGGTGCCATGAGCAACCTAGAGATGATTGACAGCACATGGAAGGATGTGTGCAGGACACATGCAAATACTGTGTCATTTGACATCGGGCACTTGAGCATCTGAGGATTTTGGTGTCTGCAGGGGATTCTGGAACCAAACCCAGGGACACTAGGGATGACGGTATTATTTGCTGACCTTCACGTCAACATTTTGAGGTAAGCTCTACTGTATGCCCCATTTCAGATGAAGAAACTGAGGCACAGGGAGGTAAAATAGCTCGCCCAAAGTCACGCAGCTAGTAAGCAGGGGAGACAAAGTTCAGACCCACCCCAGCCGTTTGGCTCCAGAGACCCCAGTCTCTTTCGTTGTACCAAGATGCTTCGGGTACGTTGTCCGTAACTCCCAAGATAAACACAGAAGTTTCCCTGTTTCCACTGACAGACATAGACCTTGCCCAAAGTCACCACTGTGATCACCGAGGGAGGATTTGAACCCAGGTTGAACACAACTCCACAGCCAAGGCTGTTTCCTTTTACTGCCCTAAGACCTCAGACCAAGTTTGCTTTTTTTTTTTTTCCTGGTTATATTTCTAGCAGCAGTGACAATTCGTTTCTTCCCATACAGCGTCTTTCATTTCATTTCACTCTCCAGACCTCTTATAAAGAGCTTTATTGCCTACTGCCTTTGACCTTGCTTTGAAGACCTCTTTGTCTACAGAGGATTTTTAGCTCTCTTCAGGGAAGCTATTTAAATCAGAATCTCTCTCCCCTAAAGAAACTGGAATCCCTGAAATCTGACACTCATATTTCCTGTTACTGACTAAATTCTGTGTCCTCCAAGTGCTAATTGCCCTTGAGATTTCCTAGCAGGCTTAACCCCGAGCTCAGCAGATTAAAACCTGCCTTTTCCCCAGCGAGGTCTGCCCTTGCCAGCCCTTCCCACGTGGGAGCGAGGAGGAATCCCCCATTCCTCTTCTCCACGGGCAGCTGGAAAGGGCTGGTTGGAGGGAACAGGACAAAAGGTAGTCAGTCTCCTTGGGACAGAAATCCCAGAGCAGCCCCAGGCAGTGGCTGAGCTAATGTAGGACTCCGATGAGCCTCGCATTAACTGACTGACTCTCCATCCAAGCTTTACCTAACATGTCTTTTTCCTGATTGAAATTTGGAGCTATTGCCATCTTTAGGAGCTTTTGATGAATATGCAGGATGGCTAGCAGCTAAGCAGCATAATTGAATTCACAAATATTTGCTACAGGACTATAATTTAATGGGAGCATTATAATTTACTAAATACCATTACAGTGGCATCACATCCTATTAATCAAAAAAAAATGAAAAAGATGTATGCAGCAATTTTTCTTTATTATTCATAGTAGTTTTCATTGGGTGGTTACCTCTAGAGTAGAATGGATGTAATCATTTTAGCTTCCAGATTCAAATATTTTAAAACTAAGTCAAATTCTAGTCCCTCCAAATTCAATTCATCCAAAATCTAGTACCAGCAAACTGAGGTCCAATTTCTAAATGTCTCCTTCCAAACATCACATTCACCATAGAGTTTTCAGCTATCCAAAACAGCTCGTATTTTTGTAAAGCAATAAATAATAAGAATTATGTTTTGAGGTTCAGCTGTATGCCAATTATACAGGGCTGGATGCAATATATAAATATATCGCAGGGGTGTGTTCTCATCTGAACAAAGGTCTTACAATAAAAGTATTATTATATCTACGTTTAGAGATGAGAAAATAAAAGTTCAGGGAGACCCCATGTCATCCAATTAGTTGGCGAGGAAGCCAAGCCTAGGGACCTAGCTCTTTCTGCCACCAGGATTACCTGCTTCTGTGGGGTTTCTCCAATGGAGACAAAACAGCTAGTGTTTTCCAAGATGCTGCATAAACCCACTCTAATTGGTGACTTCCTGCCAACTTTACAGATTAATGACCAAAATGGTGGAGCTCCAAAAACAAAACTGGTAAACCAGCCAAGGCGACGGGCCATCTTCCCCCTAACCAACAGGGGAGGGCCAAACTTCTGTTATCTTCATTCCCAGGGAAGGGTCCCAAGGTTTGTAAAGGAGAACCACTTAGAGAAGCAACCAGGTTTGGCCATATTCTCATCTGCTAATATTTACAGAGCCATGCACGCTGCAAACAGCGCTGCTGAGAATTTTCATCATGCGTGTTAGAATCACGAGTGTTCTGAACGCCTGCCCCCTGTTTCCGTGGCAGCCTCGGCATGCGTTCAGGTTCCCGTGGAAGGGACACCGCCACGGCTGCCAGGCTTCCCACAGCCCCCTCGACTCCTCTCCGGACACGCCTGGGCCTTGGGAAAGTGCAGGCCACGTATTCGGGGCAAGGGTAGCAGATTTTGAACAGTGCCGAGCTCCGAACAGTGACCGCCAGAGTGACACGCCTTGCCTGTCCCAGGACCGGGGTCACCGTGGGAAGATGCGCATTCCACGCGGGTTCTCAGGCTGCATAACGCGGTATTAGAAACAAGACGACGAAGGGGTCACGTTATCCGTAGAATTTACACTGCTCCAGCTCCACCCCAACTCCACAGAGCCGGAATTATGTCCCCCTGAAAAGTTCTGCTCGTCCTGGAAGACCTCAGGGGGTCCTGTCTGAACTGGCACAAGCAAGTCCTGTCAAGCGCGCACAGGCCACCGCTGTCTCCGTCCCCAGTGCCAGACACTGTTTGCACGACGCTGCTGCGACCCGCACAGGAACAGCACGGACGGCCCCTGTCACGGCCTCCGGGCCATGATGGCAAATGGCATCGGGTCATGTGTGGAACACGGGGGAGGAAGTCGGCTCTTTAGCTCCCTTCTTACTTCAAATTGTTTCCAGCGGGATCACAGATTTAAAAGTAAAAATAGCAAAGAAATGCACCAGAAGAAAGCATGAGTGATATTTCATAACCTTTTGGCAGAGAAAGACTTTCTACATATGCCCGAATAATTAAAAAAAAAAAAATACACGTAAAGGGAAAATAACATATCCAGCTTCAAATACAGGCTTTATGTATATACATGTGTTTACACAACAGCTAAGCAACAAACATTTTTAGACAAATGGCAAAGTAGAGAAAGTGTTTTCAAGGCACATGTTAACGAAGAGTGACGTCGCCACCGTGCAGGGACCCAGGCTTCCGCGTCAGACAGCTCCTGCTCCTGCCGTGTCCTCAGTGACTGAGGGCGAGCAAGGGTGCCCCGCAGCTTTGCAACGGATGCGCCTGAAGACTGAAAGAAATCCTCCCAATGCGTCTGGGACGTGTTTACTGAGAACGCTGCGGTTGTTCTCTCTTCGAGACCTAGACAGACCGTGGTGCGGCGTTGGAGCAATGTGCCCACAGGAGGGACGGACGGAGCCCGGGAGCACTGGAGGGAAGAGGATGACCAGGTCCAGGAGAGAGGGCCGAGCGACATGCAGAATGCTTGGGCCAAAGCAGAAGAATAAATCAGGGGCAATTCCCCAGCACTGGGACAAGCCAGGAGACTTGTAAGCAGAAGGAAATGGGTGTCCATTACTCTCATATAACGTGCGCGCACTGTCCCCAAACCTTCACCAGTGTCTGCTGCGTCCTGTCTATGAGTCGGTGACGCTCCGAGAGCTCAGATTAGAGCTCTCCTGTAAGGGACAGCTCCCCCCACCCCCCTAAGGTGCTGCCCCACCCATAAGGGAAGTAGACGCAGCACTCACAGGACGTGAGGCAAAAAGGGGGTAGCGAGAATTTAGGGGCAGCAGGAACACAGGGCGGGAAGTGGCTGGGGGGAAATGTGATCATCCCAAGACCTCAGCCTCAAAATTTCCAGAGATGTTGTAAAGAATCAGTAAAAAGGATCCTTCTCCAAGCCTTAAAGGATGAGATGACTCTTAGCAAATTGTTAAGAGTTAGAAGTATAGGCATTGAGAAGCAGAAACCTAGTTTTCATATTTAAAAAAGTCTTCAACCACACGAATAAAAAATTCCCAATTAAAGCAAGGATAGTCTTAGCTAGTATTATTGCTAAAATCCAGGTGTATTTTGGGAACAGTTTATGTATTACCACCAGTAACAGTAGAAAGACCTTGTAATACATAAGGCATCACATAGAAACTTCAGGAATGTGAGACATTAGCAATGAAGCTAAACTAATTCTGGACCAATGTCTGCTACATATTCACTTTCACAAAGTTTTAAAAACAGACTCAAGGGACTTCTGCTTTCGGAAAGATGGGGTAGGCATACTTTTCCGTCTTTCTCCACTAAGTACGACTTAAGAATTACATATGAAGGCCGGGCGCTGTGGCTCACGCCTGTAATCCTAGCTCTTGGGAGGCTGAGGCGGGCGGATTGCTCAAGGTCAGGAGTTCAAAACCAGCCTGAGCAAGAGCGAGTCCCCGTCTCTACTATAAATAGAAAGAAATTAATTGGCCAACTGATATATATATAAAAAATTAGCCGGGCATGGTGGCGCATGCCTGTAGTCCCAGCTACCCGGAAGGCTGAGGCAGAAGGATTGCCTGAGCCCAGGAGTTTGAGGTTGCTGTGAGCTAGGCTGACGCCACGGCACTCACTCTAGCCTGGGCAACAAAGCGAGACTCTGTCTCAAAAAAAAAAAAAAAAAAAAAAAAGAATTACATATGAAAAAAAAAAAGAAAAAAAAAACCCTAGAGAAATCTAAAAGGTGGAGAGAAGAAGGCAGACCAGGCAGAGACCTTGGGACCCAGAGACCCCAGGGTTTTCATTTTGTTTCATATAGTCCAGTCTCAAAGTGAAGAAGTTGGCAACACAGAAATGCCAACAAGTACAGACAAAAAGAGCCCCATGCTCTCCCGCCAGAGGTCCAGGAAAGAGTCAACCTAGAAAGGAAGAGACTTTTAGATATCACCTCTCTAATTCCAGCCAATCACCACCCACGCCCACACCAGCAGGGGCCGAGTGCTGGACCACCATCCTTTCTGGGCTGTGGCCAGGCACCTACGAACCCTGGCTAGGCTGCATGGAGGAGGAGGTGACTTCAGGTGGTAATGAGCCCGACCCCCTTCCTCGACTCCTGCCAGTGGCAACAATGTTAGGAGGCTTGATTTCCACCCCACCCCTGTAAGCCAGTGCCCTGCCCCTTGCCACAGGGCTGGCATCAAAGGAGGCCAAGAATAGAGCTAGGAATTTCTGCAACGCCCAGTGGTAAAAACGCCACCTGCACGCACAGTCAGCAGAAGTTACAGGACAAGCACGTCCATCCTGGGTACTGTCAGTGGAAGCTGAGTGGGGATCCTTGACTTCTATCCCCCCACCCGACAGGAATGAGGTGGTGTTACCCCCTTTCTCTGGAGGAGGATGCCAGGTAAAAGAGGAGACTTCAATAAAATCCAGAGTGTCATCATATTAAAAATGTCCAGGTTTCTGTCAAAAATGACTCATCATACTAAGAAACAAAAAGATTTCAGACTGAGTGAGGAAAAAAAAAGTCAGTAGGCTCTAACCCCAAAATGACAGAGAAATTGGAATTATCTGACAAAAGAGTTTGCAGTAGCCATTGTAAAAATGATTTAAAAAGCAGTTATGAGCATGTTTGAAAGAAATTAAAAATAGAAAGCCTCAGAAAAGAGATAGAAGACATTAAAAAGGAACCAAGTGGAAATATTTGAACTAAAAGATATAACTTAAATTAAAAAAAAAACAAAAAAACACAATGGATGTGCCCCACTGTGGAATAGAGGGAAAAGAGAAAAAGAAATTCGTGAACTTGAAGGTAGAGGAACAAAAGCTACCCAATCTGAACAAGAGAGAAAATCAACTGAAAAAAAAAAAAATGAACGTATTCTCAGGGACCTAAGGAACTACAACATAAGGTCTAACCTTCCTGCCATGGTCTTGGGGTGAACAAACAGTGTGGGCTGAAGTAATACTTGAAGAAATAATGGTAGAAAAACTTCTCAAATTTAGCAAAAGGGACAAACCTATATATGCAACAAGTTAAGTAAACCCAAAATAGGGTAAATGCAAAAAAAAAAAAAAGAAAGAAAAAGAAAAAAATCCAAACAAAGACTCAACACAGTCAAACTTCTGAAAGCTACAAAGAAAGATCTTGAAAGCGGCAAGATATAAATCACATCTTACCTACAGGAAAAAAACAATCTGGATGACAGTGATGTATCTTTTTACAAAAAGGAAGCCAAAAGGAGGTGGTGTAACATTTTAAGTGCTGGGAGAAAAAAATCATAAACACATACAGAATCCTGTATCCAATAAAAATATTCCTAAGAAAAGAGAGGAAAGTCAAGACATTCTAGATATTAAAAAGAGAGAAAAACAAATGAAGAGAACTTGCTATCAGGAAATCTATCCTAAAAGAATGGCTAAAGGAAATGATAAGGGAATGAATCGTGGAACATCAGGAAGGAAGCACAACAGAAAGAGTAGAAATCTGGATAAATACATTTTCTTCTCCTCTTGAGTTTCCTAATTCATGTTTGATAATTGAAGCAAAAAAAAAAAAAAAAATATATATATATATATATATATATATATATATATATATATAAAACACTGTTTGATGATGTTCTAAGTTTATGTGCAGGAAATATTTAAGGCAATTATATTATTATGGGGAGTGGTAAACGGATGTAAAGGGAAGTAGATTTCTTCCCTTCACTCAAACTGGTACAATATTGACACTTGAAATAAGCACATATATAAATACTTATATAGTTGATAGACAACCAGACAGAATATCAGCAAGGATGCAGATGAGCTCCAAAAACCATCAACTAACAGAATCTAATTGACATTTTATAAAACACTCCTCCCTTTTCTCCCCCCCAAAATAGCAACATACACATTCTTTTTAAATATTCACAGAACATGAGCCGAGCTAGACTATGTCCTGGCGCATTAAAACAACAAACTTCACCAAATTTGAAAAAGTGAAATTATGCATAGCATGTCCTCTGCCCACAATAGAATCAAACAAGAAATCAAGAACAAAAAGATGGCCAAGTGTGATGGCTCATACCTGTAATCCTAGTACTAAGGGAGTCCAAAGTGGGAGGATTGTTTGAGGCCAGGAGTTCAAGATCAGCCTGAGCAAGATAGGAAGACCTCATCTCTACAAAAGATAATAATAATAAAAAAATTAGCTGGGCATGGTGGCATGCACCTGTAGTCCAAGCTATTCATGAGGCTTAAGCAGGAGGATTGCTTGACCCCAGCAGTTTGAGATTGCAGTAAGGCATGATGATGCCACTGCACTCTAGCCCAGGCAACAGAGCTAGAGCCTATCTCAAAAAAAAAAAAAAAAAGTGATAAGAGAAACATCAAAACATACTAAGAAAGTAAACAGCATATTTCTATATAGTCCATGGGTCAAAGAGGAAACCTTAAATGGAATAATAAAAGTACATTAAACTGAATGACATACAACACAACAAAATTTAAAGTGACCAGCTAAAGCAGTATTTAGCAGGGAAATTTTATGTTTGCTTTAGAAAAGAAAAATTTCTTAAGTCAATAATCTAAGCTCCCACTTCAACCTAATAGGGAAAAGCAAAATATACCCAAAGCAAACAAAAGAAAAGAAATACTAAAGAAAAAATCAGAATTGAAAATAGAAATGCAACAGAGAAAATCAGTAAAAACAAATTAGCTGATTCATTAAAATTATTGATAAAATTGACAAGTTTGTGGTAAGACTGACAAAGAAAAAAAGAGAGAAGTAATAAATTACTACCACCTGAAATATTGGACTGTCACTACAGCCCCCACAGATGTCAAAAACATATACGTGAACACTGCAATCTATCTTTTATATATAAGTTTAACCACTTAGATGAAATGGACCAATTTCTCAAAAAGGACACATGACCATAACTGACAAAAAATGAAATACATAGTCTGGATAGCAAATAAGGCAATCAAATGGGTAATTTAAAATATTCCCAAAAGATAGAACAGGAATATTCTATAGGTTACACATCAATGTCAATATTGTGGCTGTGATATAGTACTGTGGTTTTGAAATATATTGCCTTTAGGAGAAACTGTGTAATGAACACGTGGAATCCTTTTGCACTATTTCTTACAACTGCATGTGAAGCTACAGTTATTTTAAAATAATTGTAAAAATTATTTGCTTTGTAAAAATCTTATAAAAAGTTTAATAAATGAAATTGAAATAACATTTAAGGAACATTTTGAAATACATTAAAATGAAAGATTAAAAAAAAACCCACAAAACTAGGTTTGGGGCAAGATGGCAGACTAGAAGCAGCCCACATGTTACTGTCAAGGAGAGGATTGAAAGATGCAGGTGGATGCCCACATGCTGGGGGGCCTTCTTGGAGAGAGCACAGTGAATCACAGGAGAAGGAATGGGGGACATTTAGTGAAGGAGAAGGTGACAGGGTGATCCACTGAGCAAGATTGGAAGGTGCCTGGGAGAGGTGTCCACACATGGGGAAGGACAGGAGGAGAGAATCCTGGGGCTCTGTGCTTCCCCCGTGGACACTGAAGCCCAAGTGTGAGGGATCCCCCCACCACTGCAGACCTCCAGGCTGATCAGGGAGCTGCTTGGAGCCTGTGCAGAAACATTGCACGGGAAAACAGACACCGCAGGGATCTGAGGGCTTCCTTCCCGGTCGCTGCAACTGACACCATTCTGAGCTCTCAGGTCCAGAGCGCTTGGCACACACAGGGCTCGGCTTTACCACGGCCGCCTCCACATCATCCCAGCCAGGCCAAGGAGGAAGCAGGGGGAGTAGACACTCTCACATGCCCCGTGACTGGAAGCCAAGCAACCCTCTCCCCCATGGGGGATTCAAACAGAAGAGGCATCACCAAAGTCACATGAGGAGAATCCCCACAGCCACTGCCCCAGTGGGATCTGGACACGGGGAAAGCCCTGGCTGCCTGGTGGCCCTGCACCCTGGCCCTATGGTCCCACCCCCAACAGCTCCCATGCTGTTGTTCAACCCTATGGTCTCACTCCCATGGCTTCAGTGCTGCTGCTCAACCCCCACCCTGTCCCTGTGGCTCCCACCCGCTGCCTGGCAGGTGGCTCCACCAGGGACCCGATAGCCACAAGCTTCCATCACACCTGAACCTGGGTGGAGTGAATGTCTGAAGCCCTGACAGCCACAACCACTGACTAGTAGCTTTGCCCAGCTGCCACTGCCACAACCACAGGGAGACATAGGCAGAGCAATCTGCCACAGTGCCAGCCTCCATTGAGGGGGCCTTATCTAGCCCCCGACTTGAGCTTCCAACAGTGGCCTGGGGAACAAGTCACCACTCTGCACAAAGATTATCCAGCACCAGTTTAGACTGTGACAATCACAGGAGAATGGGGCGATGCAGAACAACTGTATTACAGGCCCTCTCTTACAAGGTCAATTTTCTGGAATAGCTCACTAAAGTACTGTCTAGGGACTTCTCTTTCTTCTAAGTAGAGTTCCCAGCAAAGGAGAACATGTGTGCCATAAACCTATCTCCCCTGAGTTAAGAGAAGAGGCTTCAGATAAGAAGAGACCAACAAAAGCATTCTGGTAATATGAAAAACAAGCTAGTCTGACACCCTCAAAGGATTACAATAGATCTACAACAATAGATGCCAAACAAAAGGAAATAATTGAAAAGTCACAAATGGAATTCAGAATATGGATAGAAAATCAGATGAATGGGATTGAAGAGAAAGTTGAAAACCAATGCAAAGAAGCCCCCCCCCAAAAAATTCAGTACATCAATGAAAAAATGAAAATGTTGCTAAAGAGCTAGACAACATAAAAAAGAATATAACAAAACTTAAAGAAATGAAAGAGTCATTTAGGGAATTTCAAAATATAGCAGAAAATTTCAAAAACAGGCTAGACAAGTGAAAGAAAGAATTTCAGAGCTTGAAGACAAGGCTTTCAAACTAATTCAGTCAGTCAAAGATGCAGGTAAAAGAATAAATAAGAATGAACAATAACTTAGAGATATATGAGACTATGTGAGGTGAACCAATATATGGATTGTAGGTATCCCTGAGGGAGAAGAAAAAGCAAAAAGCATACAAAATCTATTCAAGGGAATTATTGAGGAAAATTTCCCTGGTATCAGAAATTCAGATATACAGATACAAGATGGTGATCAAACACTAAGATTCATATCACATAGGACATCTCCAAGACATATAGTGATCAACCTGACCAAAGTTAAAATGAAGGGGAAAATTCTACAAACTTCAAGACAAAAACAATGACTACAAAGGAAAATCCATCAGGCTAACAGAAGACTTCTCAGCAGAGACTTACAAGGTAGAAAGGACTGGGCCCTCATTTTGAATCTTCTTAAACAGAAAAACTGCCAGTCAAGAATTTTGTATCCTGAAAAGCTAAGTTTCATAAATGATGGAGAAACAAAGACTTTTCCAGGCAAGCAAACATTAAGGGAATTTGTCACTACTAACCTATCCTACAGGAAGTATTCAGAAGTGCATTGATTATATACATGGAGCAGTACAATAAATACCCACCGGTGTGAAAATATCCAAAAGTTAAAGCTCATGGCTCTTATAAACAACAAAACAAGAGGGAAAACAACTAGCTATTATCCAATGTAATGAACAAAACAGTATCCTACATCTCAGTACTAACAATGAATGCAAATGGTCTTAATGCTCCACTTCAAAGACACAGAGAGGCTGAACAGATGGAAAAACACAACCCAACTACATGCTCTCTCCAAGAAACACATCTAACTCACAAGGACTCACAAAGATTCAAAGTAAAGGGATGGAAAAAAATACTCCATATAAATGGAAACCAAAAGTGAGCACATGTAGCCATTCTCATATCAGATATAGTAGACTTTAAATAAGCAATGTTTTTTTAAAAAGGCAAAGATGGTCATTATATAATGGCAAAGAGGGAAATGCAACAAGAAGACATAATAATCATAAATATATATGCACCTAACATAGGACTTTCCACATTTATAAAGCAAATCTACTAGATCTAAGCAAAGGAATAAACAATAACATCACAATTGTTGGGGAGTTCAACACCCTACTGACAGAACTGAATGGATCATCAAAGCAGAAAATCAATTAAAAAAAAAAAACATTAGACAAAAATAGGACTTTAATAAAAATGGACCTAACAGATATTTACAAAACATTCTACCCCAAAGCTATTGAATATGCATTCTTCTCGTCAGCACTGGGACATTTTCACAGACTGATCATATCTTAGGCCACAAAATATGTCTCAACAAATTAAAAAAAAATGAAAATCAGACCATGTATCTTCTAATACCACAGTGAAATAAAACTAGAAGTCAATTCTAGGATAAACACTCAAATCCACACAAAGTTATGGAAATTAAACAGCCTGCTGCTGAACGATCCTTGGGTCAATGATGAAATTTAAGATGGAAATAAAAATACTCCTCAAACCTAATGACAAAGGGGACACAAGCTTACAAAATCTATAGGATACAGTAAAAGCAGTCCTAAGAGGAGAGTTCACAGCCTTAAAAGCCTACATGGAAAAAGGAAATATCACAAATTAACAACCTAACGTCACATCTCAAGGAACTAGAAAAAGACTAAACCAACCTCAAAGCCAGCAGTAGAAAAGAAGTGACCTAAATAAATAAATACAAAAAAATAAATGAAAGAAAAAGTTGATTCTTTGAAAAACTAAATGAAATTGATAGACTACTAGACAGATTAACCAGAAATAGAAGAGAAAGGACTCAAACTTTCTCAATCAGAAATGAAAAAGGAGACATTATAACCAATACCACAAAAATATAAAATATCATACATGACTACTGTGAAAACATCTATGTACACAAATTAGAAAACATAGAGGAAATGGATAAATTCCTAGAAACACACAACCTCCCAAGCCTGAATCAGGAAGAAATAGAAATCCTGAACAGTTCAATAATAAACAGCAAGATTGAAGCAGTAATAAGAAAATCTCCCACAAAATAAGCCCTGAATCATACATATTCACAGCCAAATTCTTCCAGATCTACAAAGAACAGGTACCTATCCTACAGAAATTATTCCAAAACACTGAGAAGGAGGGAATTCTCCATAATTCATTCCATGAAGCCAGTATCACCTTGATAACAAAACCAGAAAAAGATAAAACAAAAAATAAAAACTACAGACCACCATCTCTTATGAACATAGATGCAAAAATCGTCAATAAAATAGCAGCAAACTAAATTCAACAGCACATCAAAAAGATAATTCACCATGATCAAGTGGGTTTTATCCCATGGATGCAAAAATGGTTCAACATAAGCTAATCAATAAATGTAATTCACCACATAAACAGAAACAAAATCAAAAAAACCATAAGATCATCTCAATGGATACAGAGAAAACATTTGATAAATTCTAGCACCCTTTCATGATAAAAACCCTCAACAAACTAGGCAAATAGAAAAATTAACTTAAGATGGATAGAAGACTTAATTGTAAGACATGAAATCATAAAAAATCTAGAAGAAAACATAGGCAAACTATTTATGACAAAACCCCAAAGGCAAATGGAGCAATAATAAAAATAAATAAATTGGACTTAATTGAATTAAAAGGTTCTGCACAGCAAAGAAAATAATCAACAGAGTAAACAGGTAACCTACAGAATGGGAGAAAATATTTGCAAACTGTGTTTCCAATAATGGGCTAATATCCAGAATCTACAAAGAACACAAACAAATAAAAAAAAACTACATTAAAAAGTGAGCAAAATACATGAATAGAAGTTTTTCAACAGAAAATATAAAAATGGCCAACAAACACATGAAAAAATATTCAACATCAATAATCATCAGGGATACGCAAATTAAAACAGTGTGATACCACCTTACTGTTGTCAGAATGGCCATGATTAAAAAGTTAAAAACAATAGACTCTTGCAAGAGTGCAGAGTGAAAGGAATGCTTACTCACTGTTGGTGGGACTGTAAATTAGTACAACCGCTATGGAGAACAGTATGGAGATTTCTCAAAGAAATGAATGGAGACTTACAATTTGATCCAGCAGTTTCACTACTGAGTATCTACCCAAAAGAAAAGGAAAAGAAGTCATTTTATCAAGAAGACATCTGCAGTCAAATATTTATCACAGCATAATTTAGAATTGCCAAGATTTAGAATCAATTTAAGTGCCCATCAATTCATGAGTGAATTAAGAAAATTAACACACAAACACACACACACACACACACACACCATGGAGTACTACTCAGCTGTACAAAGAAATGAAATAATGTTTTTTGTAGCAACTTGGATAGAACTGGAGACCATTATCCTAAGTGAAATATCTCAGGAACAGAAACACAAATACCATATGTACTCACTAATAATTGGGAGCTAAAAGATGGGCACAAACAGATATAAAGGACATTGAAAACCCAAAAGGGAGAAAGTGGGAGGGGGTGAGGGGTGCAATGAACACAATTTTGGTAATGGACACACTAAAAGCCCCACCTTAAGCATTATACAAAATATCCATATAACAAAAATATTTGTACCCCTTTAATATTTTGAAATTTGAAAAAAACACAAAACTAAGTTGCTGTATATAAAACTCTAGTATATACTATAGTTATATAAAAGTATACAAAGAAATTCACAAGCATTTACAATGGCAAAACCTTAATCAAAATACAACATATGATTCAAGTAAAAAAAGAACAGCAAGCCTCAAATGATACCAAGATGATACCAACTAAATTAACGGCATACAAAACCAAAAATCTACCAGTCTTAAACATACACAGACCCCAAATACAGTAGACAACAGACCCCAAATACAGTAAACAACAACAATACGTTCACAATACCCAGCATCCAATAGAAATTTACCAGCCATGTGAAAAGCATGCATCTTTCCATAACCAAAAATATAATAATAAACACAGACATGATAGATATAAGAGCTGTCATAAGATATATAAATAAGATGTAAAAAAGCTAATTTAACTGTATTCCATATGTTCAAGAAGTAAGACAAAAGCATGACCAGTATAAGGAGGAAAATGAAAGATTTTTTTGAAAAGATCCAAATAAAACTTGCAGAAATAAAAATAAAGTCTCAAATGAAATATAAGCATGCTTGATTAAGATCATTTTAGACTCTGCATAAGAAAATATAGGGATAGGGGACTTTAAGGAAATACCATAAGAAACTATACAAAATAAAGAACAAAGAAGAGGGAAGAGTGAAAAATAAGCTGATCATCAGTGACCTAAAGGACAAGATCCAAGTGCTCTACCATTCTTATAAGTAAAGCACTAGTAGGACATGAAAGAAAAAGGAAAGAAAAATATTTACAGAAATATAGGTAAAGACTTTTTTTTTTTACCAAATTTGATGAAAATTGGGAATCTGAACATCTAAAAACTCAACTAACCCAAGGAAAAATAGTATAAGGTAAAGTACTCAAAATCACAAATTTCTGAAAACTAGTAATAAAAGAAAATCTTAAAAACAGCCAGATAGTGTCAAGAGAGTAAACAGACAACCCACAGAATGGGAGAAAATTTTTGCAAGCTACACATCCGATAAAGGGCTGATAACTAGAATCTATTTAGAACTCAGGAAAATCAGCAAGGAAAAATCAAACCACCCTATCAATAAGTGGGCAAAGGACATGAACAGAAATTTTTCAAAAGAAGATAGAATAATGGCCAACAAACACATGAAAAAATGTTCAACATCTCTAATCATCAGGGAAATGCAAATCAAAACCGCAATGAGATATCACTTATCTCCAGTAAGAATGGCCTTTATCAAAAAGTCCCCAAACAATAGATGGTGGCATGGATCCAAAGAGATGGGAACACTCCTACGCTGCTGGTGGGACTGCAAACTAGTTCAACCTCTGTGGAAAGCAATATGGAGATACCTTAAAGGGATACAAGTAGATCTACCATTTGATCCAGCAATTCCACTACTTGGCATCTACTCAAAAGATCAAATGACACTCTACAAAAAAGACACCTGAACTCTAATGTTTATAGCAGCACAATTCACAATTGCAAAGTTGTGGGAAAAAACCCAAGTGCCCATCAATACATGAGTGGATTAATAAAATGTGGTGTGTATATATCATGGAGTACTCTTCAGCTTTAAGAAACAGTGGTGATATAGCACCTCTTGTATTTTCCTGGATAAAGCTGGAACCCATTCTACTAAGTAAAGTATCTCAAGAATGGAAAAACAACCACCATATGTACTCACCAGCAAATTGGTATTAACAGATCAACACCTAAGTAGACATGTAGAAATAACATTTATCAGGTGTCAGGCAGGTGCGAGGGGGGAGGAGGGGATGGGTATATACAAACATAATGAGTGAGATGTGCAACATTTGGGAGATGGTCACGCTAGAAGCTCTGACTTGAGGGGGGTGGCATGGGCAATATACATAACATTAACATTTGTACCCCCATAATATGCTGAAATTTAAAAAAGCAGATAAAAGGATATAATACCTAAAATGAACAAATATACTAAATATAGTAGACTTTTCACAAGAGACTAGTCAGGCCAGAAGAAAACGAAGAGACACATTTAAATACTGAAAAATTATCAACCTAGAAGTTTTGATCTAGCAAAAACATATTTCTAAAGTGAACATAAAATTAAGACATTTTTGAGACAAAACCTGAGATACTTCACTACCATCAGGCCTGCTCTACAAGAAAAAATAAAGGTGTTTCTTCAAAAGGAAGGAAAATAATAGGATATGAAAATGTAGATATACAAAATAGAATGAAGAATATTGAAAATGGTAATTATGTGGATAGTTATAAAAATACTTAACATTTAACCACTTTTAGTATCTAGAAAGGGTAATTGACTGTTTAAAGCAATAATAATTCATTGTGAGGTTTATGATATATGTACAAATAAAGGATATAAAAATAAAGTCACAGGAAAAATAAGAGGGTGATTGAACGTATACCCCAGTATATTTCTTACTCTAAAAATGAACTGGTGAAATATCATTTGAATGTGGATAGTGATAAATTATTATAAAACAGCACAATGTTAACCCAAGAGAAATCAATAAAGCAAAAAAATATATATAAAACAAAACAAAAGAACAACAAAGAGGAATGATTACTAATCCTACTAGAGATAAATGGAATCATAATAAAGGTCAATTGATACATAAAAGACAGAAATCAAGCAAAAGAGTAGATGGAAAAATAGTCCACAAATAGTGAGAGTAGTTGTAAACACAGACATATCTATTAGTTGAGTAAATGATGAAAAAAAAAAACCTCACAAATTAAAGGCAGATATTGTTAGAATTGGATTAGAAGGAAAAAAAAAACTCAAACTTACTCTATCTACAATAAATCTAAATTGAATACAAAACCAAAGATAGATTAAAAGTAAATAGGTGAAAAGAAGTATATACTGCAAACACTAAGCAAAAGAAACTGGAAGGGCTATGTCAATATCAAAGTACTATTTCAAAACAAGGAATATTACCAGTGATAGATAGGGACATATAATAAAAAGCCTCCAAAATTCGTAAATGTGTAGGCACATAATAAATGTGTTTCAATGTGCATGAAGCCAAAATGTATATAACTAGAAGGAAAAATAGGCTAATCCACAATTACAGTTGGAGATTTCAATAGTCCCTTCTCAGTAATTTATAGAACAATTAAAAGAAAATCAACAAGCATAGAGAAGACTGAAAAAAAACTGTCGACAAACTTGACCTACTGAACTTCATAGATCTTTGATCCAACAAGAGTATGTTACAATCTCTTGAAGTGCACACAAAACATTGAAAAAATAGGTCAAATCATGAGCTACATAATGTCTCAACAAAAAGAAAGTAAGTGAAATCATCAGAAATAACTTTTCTGATCATAGCAGAATTAAACTAGAAATCAATAACATAAAGATATCTGGAAGACTGTAACATATTTAGAAACTATATTATACACTTATAAATAACTCATGGGTCAAAAAAGAAATTAAAGGGAAATTAGGAAATATTTTGAGCTGAAAGAATGTTAAAGCCAACATTAAAATTTCTCAATTACATCTTATAGCTACATTAATTTTGGCTGTAAATTATAAAGTTGAAAGAAAACTTTATAACATTAAATGTTTATATTGGAAAGGAAAAAAGATATTAAATAAAATAAATGATCTCATCTTCTACCTCAAGAAACTAGAAAAATAAGAGCCAATTTAACCCAAATAAATAAGAAGAAAATATTTTTAAAGCAGAAATCAATAAAATTGAAAATTGAGGACCAAAGAGAAAATCAGTGAAGTTAAAAATTGGTTTTATGAAAACCTAAATAAACTTGATAAATCTCTACCCAGACAGATCAAAATACAGAGAACACCTAATTTATCAATACCAACAATGGAAAAGGAGACATCACTACAGATACTCTAGACACAGAAAAGGCAATAAGAAAATATTTTGAATAACTTCACGACAATAAATATGACAACTTAGATAAAATGGATAAATTTCTTGCAAAATACAAATTATCAATACTGAAATGAGAAAAAAATAATATTTGAAACTTATATTCATAAAACTATTTGAATCCTTACGTTCACATTGTAGTTGAAATTGAATTTATAATTGAAATACATTCCCACAAACAAAACTCCAGGCTCAGATGGCAAACTTCTAAAGAAAAGTAATATCAATTCTATATGGCCTCTTACACAATTTGAAAAAGGCAAAAAAAAAAAAAAAAAAAAAAAAAAAAAATCCAACTGAATCCAAACTCAAAAAAAAAGGAAGAACCCCAACTTATTTTGTGAGACCAGCATTACTGTGATACCAAAACAAGAAAATGGCATCTTAAAAAAAAACTACATACCAATATCCCTCAGAAATATAGACACAAAAAGGCAGGACTAGAAAAATTCAGCATTCTTCAGTGCCACATTCCAAAGTTTTCCTGGACTTAATCATTTCATCCTAGTTGCATTTACCTTTTCTGTCATATTATAAACTGTTCACACATCTGCCCTTGTCAAAGAACTGTCGGATAGTTGACATAGCCCTCGCATGTAAGGATACCAGTAAATAAATAGGTCTCCATTCTTTTGAGGCACAACCCAAATCAAATTACACCTGGAAATCATCTCTTTAGCTACCTTTCTTGCCATCACACTGTCTCTTTCTCTCTCTCTCTCATTCCTCTAGCAATTATTCCAAAGAAACTAACTTTTAAATTTAGAAGAAGGAATACATTGCTTCATTACCATGTTTCTCCCAAAAATAAGACAAGGTCTTATACTTCCTTTTCCTCAAGAAGACACCCTAGGGCTTATATTCAGAGGATGTGTTATTATTTTTAAGTATGGTACAACAATCTACATTTATTCAAATATAGTTAAGTCGTCTTCTTCTGGAAGATCATCATCATAACTCACCAAACCCCGAATTCCATCCTGAATTTCTTGCAACTCTATTTCCTTTAGAACCATTGGCCCCAATCTCTCAAGTCGAGCAATAAAGCTCTCATGGGGGAGATGAGAAGGGCTGCTCATTTTCTTTATTGCTCCGCGAAGAAATGCATGGGTTGTGCAGATACGCTGCGTAGCCACACCCATCACTAGGTCTTATTTTCGGGGTAGGGCTTATATTGCACAAATGCTTAGAAATCCTGCTAGGGATTATTTTATGGATAGGTCTTATTTTCAGGGAAACATGGTAGTTCATCATTTTATCCTTGTCACTAAAAAGCAATTAATTTTTTGTTCTGTATATAGTGTGTTTTAAATAATCTTCAGCCTTTAATGTTAATTCCACCTTCCTTCAATTAAGCATTTATTTTCACACTTCTAGAATGCATTCTTTTATATATATTTTTTATATTAGCTTTCAGTTCAGGTCAATCCTTTAAAATTCAATACTCTGAATGCTCTCTCCTTAAAATCCAAATGGTAAAAAGATCAAAGTTTGCATCAGAGGAAAGGATAATATTCTGAACTCTGAGACCTATTAACATTGCCCTAGATTCAGGTCTAAGACTCAGCTTCTGCCCTGAAAAAGAAAATGGAGCTAATACTTGAAAGATTTTTGAGAGATCAAATGAGAAAAAGGACTTTTAAGAATTCAAATGAGATTAAAAGAGTACTGTATATGAAGATGGCTTTGTGAATGGTAAAGTAAGGCACAAATGCAAAGAATTATATTATTTTCTTCTATACATAATCATGCAAAAGGATATTTAGATCCAAGATAAGCTAGGTATGTTGTATTTGCAAAGGGAAAGAAAAATATTCAGTTAGCATTGAGCAATTTCAAATGGACATATTGCATCCCAGGAGAGCTCGACTTTCCTCCCTGCTGATACATATTCTTGCCTTATTACAGTGGTCCCCGTGTTGGTGGTGGAAGTGGCTTAATCCTGTAAGTACTTGAATGCATTTTGCTTCTCTGCAACAATAACTTGAGTTCTTGTTTCTGTAAACTGTCTGAAACCTTTCTCTTCCTGCATGAGCACATATTGATACAAAAAAAAAAGCACAGGTCTTGACCTTGTAGTTCTGTTCTGCAAGGCTGTAGTTTCGTCTGGTTCTGTTTTTCAGTGCCTTGTTTCCTTGTTTGTGTGGGTGTTTTCACTGTGATCTGCTCATTCTTCGTGGGATTTCATCTGTGGGAATCCTTTGAGGACTGGGAAGAGGTTAGATTCCTCAACAGAGAATTTGCACTGGATTCTACTAGGCGCCCTTGGTCACTGTTGGTCGAGGATTGCTCTCACTTACATTTCTGTCTTGAGTGCCTTTGGACCACCCAGAAGGAATGAGTTAGGGCCCCAAACCCACATAAGGGCTGATGCTGATCCGTGGCTCCTACTTTACCTTGGTCAGTCTCTCTCTTCCCCTTTGCTTACGCTCTATATTCAAGAAAGGCAATTTTTTAAAATTCTGCTGTGTGTAGGGAGGGGGTCTATTTTTGTGTCATCCTTACAAATCTGAATGCACCTTCCTTTAAAATGGTGCCAGGTTTATGACAGAAGAAATTCCAATTGCATGGCCTATTTGGGGTGAGCCCAGGTCTTGTATCCTAGTCTCTGCGCCCAGTGCCCTGAAAACTCAAGTTCAAATCACCAGGTTCAGTAGATACACTCAGGGAAAAATCCACCTACAGTATTTGGCTCCCCTAAGTTTTGGCTCCCCTAAGTTTTCTCCCTGCTTATTTTTCTTTAACCTAAAGAAGAGTTTGCTTTCCTACCAGCTCATGGGTGCACTTAGGAAGCAGTTTTCTTTAATATTTTTAGTTAGGATATTTGGTTGCTTTTAAAAGGAAGGGTAGTCTGGGTACCTAGCCCCTCATTCTATCAGAAATTTGAAATAACATTTCCATGATAATTGTTTTTCAAATATTTTGCCACTAAGTGTTTATTATTTTGGATTTTTATTTCCAGATTATAAGGGATTTGTTTTCCATTGCATTATTCTGCCAGTCATCATTCAACTGCACTGCGGAAAACCACAGCTCAGCACCCTCCCCTCTGACAGAGGACTGGACTGTGCTTCTGAACCCCGGAGCACCGGGCTGCCTTGTCCAGGACCAAGCCCCTCCCCATCTTGCCTGCCGGCCTCCTGAGCCTATGGGCTCACAGCCCCTTTCCTCATGTCTTTTTCCTCATGGCTGCAAAGTGGCTGACCCGCCTCCAGGTGTCACATCTACTCTCCAAGCAGGAACCAGCAGGGAACTGCAGTGGAAAACAACAGGGACAGTCCCATATCAGGAAAGCGGGAGCTTTCCCGGAACCCTCCTCTTGGATCTCACTGGTCAGAACTGCATCCCACGTGGCCAGCTGGGATCATTCCCCCCACCCTCCCCCATAAACATGAGGCTCTGCCAAGAAGGCAGCAGAGAGAATGAACATAGGGAGGTCAACAGCAGCACCTGTCGCAGCTGCTCCGTTCTGGCCTTGTCATCTGCCAATGTCTGAACTCTTCCCACTTTCAGAACGTCGTATTCTTTGTGGCCTAACATGTGTCCAATCAATATGAATCTACTTTATGTCTCTTATGATTAGGATTTGGCTTTCTATGTGTTTACTTGCTTCCGTTTACTTGATAGAGTGTGACCCGGGAAAGGTAAATTAAAGTTGACTTGCTCTGCTGTGCTTCTGTCCACGTGATTCTTTTTTCACATTTGGTTCATTAATGTTTGCGATCGATCTTCATTGCAAAGCGTAATCCTTATCATTGTATAGTGTTTACCTTTGTTTAATGTATTTTGCTTCCTGTTAAAATGTGTTAGATATCACCTTGACAACTAGGCTGTGTTTCTATGTGCCTCCCATAGGCACATCGCCCCAACATGCCTTTTATTACAGTTATCCTTTCTGTGTCTCTGTGCTTGCATATAGTCCTTAAATCTCTCCCTCTTCTCCCCCCACCCATGCTCAGTGTTCTTTTAATTTCTTATTATAATATTTTATAGCATTTACATTCTATTATCATACACGCCACAGTCATCCAAGCCCACGTTTTGTTTCAGTGAATCCCATGCCACCACCAGTCTCTTCCTTTTCTTCCTTCCCTCCTCCCTCTCTCTCCCTCTCCCCTCCTTATCCTCTTCTCCCCTCTTCCCTCCTCTCTCCCCTCCTTCCCTGCCTCCTTCCTCCTCTTCCTCCTCTTCTCCTCCTTGTCCTTCTCCTTCATCTCAAGATCTTCTCTACTCGTCTTCCGTTTGCCTACAGTGTATGCCCATAGTTCTGGTTTTGTGTTTGCTTGTTTCCTGGAAGGGCTCCCGGGGAGTGTGTGTGCCGAGTTCCTGAGTGCCTGAGAAGACAGGTCTGCTGTCCCCATGCTTGGGGAGCCCCTGGGTTGCACACACACATTTTGAGTTGCACTTTCATCCTCTAAGGACTCTGCAAATATCGTTCCACTTTCTTTCCCCTTTGAATTCTATACAAAGGTCTGAGGCCAAGCTGCCTTGTTCCCCTTGGAGATAATTTGATGTTTTCCTGGGTGCCATAGGATTCTTTCCATTAAGCTTAGTGAAACATGCTAGAGTAGTTTTGTTCCGAATTTGTTTTTCCTAGGACATGGTGTAATCTTTCAACCCGTGGATTCCAATCTTTTTAAAAAGTTTTTCAAGAATTTTAAAACGTAACTTTAAATTTTTACCTTACACATTTTTCCTTCTCTTCTTCAGGCACAATTATGATTTTAGGAGATAGCCCTTATCTGTCTCCACTACCAGTGATTTCTGCTCTACTTCGCAACTTGTTTTGGTTTTTTTTCCCTGCTTCATTTTGTTCATTCTCTCAAACTTGCTCTTTATGTCCCAGAGTGCATTTTTAGCCATGTGTATCTTTTGGCTTCTTATAATAAGGTTCGCATTTGCATAATGATTTTTTTCTTATGTTTAATTCCTTTCTGTCCTTATCTCTATCGTGAGGCCCTACCTTTCTCCTTTGAGCTTTCACTTCAGAAAGATCACATTTTCATTAATACTTTTGAATCTATAAAGAGCTATTTGTTCGTGTATTTTTTAAGCTGTGTGGCAGCATTTCTTTCTGGTTTATATTTTTTACATGCCCTTTCCTTCTCATACTCTGATTCTCTCTGTGCAACTGGGGTAGATTTGCACAGGTCCCATGCCTTTGGATGATGACGTACTTTCGAGAGACTCACTATTTGCAGGAGAGTGTCGGAGATGGGAGGGGATGGAGCCTGAGCAGCCGGAAATCTGAGCTTTAGTCTGTCACCCCTAAGTGCTTTCCCGGCAACTCGTTCCACTAGGGGCATGGACCTTCTGTGGCCCACAGGTCATAGGTCTCAGGTCGACTGTGTTTTCAGCTCTCAGTACCAGTAGCTGCATTTCCCTTCTGTGCATCTGCGCTGACCGGCAGCTGTTTTCGAGATGCCGACTCTGTGTGCCTCCTGCCTTTTCACAGAGCCAAGTGGAGGGCGGAAATCGGAGGGCCAGGAGGCTCCCGGAGCTTGTCCACCAGCGTGTTCTGCCTGCTCCGGACAGCAACCCCCCGTGTCCACCGCGCCCAAAGTTCACGGAGATGCACAGTGTCCACCGGTGTCCTTCCTTGCCCTGAGTATCGCTCAGGCATTGGTACTCATACCCCTTAAAGAGCTTTTAATGCTGTAGGGAAATGTTGGCAAAATAGCAAATGATAAAAAGGATACAAAAGTCATATAATTAGAAATGGGCAGAAAGTATCAAAATAATAATGATGGTTATTATTTCTGAATAGCAGAATTATGGATGATTTTTTTTATATTTTTAAATTTCCTACAACAGCTACATAATGACTTGTATCACCACAAAAATACGATGCAGAATTAAGTCTATAGTATGTAATTCTGCAGAGTACAATCTTGACTATCTATGTGATAATACATTTTTAAACACTACATTCAATAATTTTAGCTATTATAAACACAAGCCACCTATATTTCTCCCTTAACCACAAGCCACCAAATCCTAGAACAAGGCCAAAGACAAAGATCATTTCTAAATTATCTCTAAACCTTTTTTAGAAGGCCTGACTGTAAACAAAGAAGAGACTGAACATTTTAAGATGAGTGTACATGGCCAAGATTCCAACTGTTGGATCACTTCCTGAATTTTCTGTGCAAAAACATCAAGTTTTAAAATAAGAACTACTGTTTATGAATGCAAAAAAAAAAAAGAAAGAAAAGAAAACAACTTTCCAAATGCACCTCATGTCATTAGATTAATTTGCTATGCACCTCAGGCAATTATATTAGTGGCAAAGCTATTCTTCCAGACCTTGTCCCCAAGCAGGCACTATAATTAGAGGAAGCCACGTCCCAACAGACAAAACCTCTGCAGACGGGAAGGCAGAGCCCATTACATTCACCCCGAACACCTCTGACTCTCTGTGCGCCGAAGACGAGGCAAATGTGCACTCTGAAAATTAACACAGCCAGAGAGGAAACGTCCCACAGGGTGAATCAATACCCAGCAAAGGATAATGGGATTCCTGTTCAGGCAGCTGTGTCCTGCCCCCTCCCATTAGCACCTGTCAGTAAGAGCAGTCAGGGCCAGCAACGGGCCACCCGCCTCCCAGCCCCGCGCGCAGGGTGATCATTAGCTTCAGCCGGCGCAGCGGCACCCCACACCGCCAAATAGTGTCCTTTTCTCCTTAAATGCAGACAAACAATGACTGCTCCTCTAATAGCTGGCGCAGACCTTGTTAATCTTTCTTGTTTCACTTCTGTTTTGCCCTTTGCGCAGTGTGAGAGAAGAGATCAACGTGAAGGTAGAAATTAGGTTATTCAAGTTAATTTCGGGACAGGCTCAACGCGGAAGGCTTAGAACCACCTAAGCTGGCCTGCCTCACTTAGAGGAAATCACAGGATGGAAATAACACTCTGCTGATGGTGGCAGCTGGTAAATGATCAATAGACCCTTTGCAGCTTTTTTATAACCATTTGCTAAAGAGAGGACTGACTGGTTTCACATAGCTAAAAATCTCTCTCGTCCTCCTCTTCCCTCTTTTTTTCCCTCCTTTCCTTCCTTCCTTCCTTCCTTCTTTCCTTCCTTCCTTCCTTCCTTCCTTCCTTCCTTCCTTCCTTCCTTCCTTCCTTCCTTCCTTCCCTCCCTCCCTCCCTCCCTCCCTCCTTCTTTCCTTCCTTCCTTCCTTCCGTCCTTCCTTCTGTCCTTCCTTCCTTCCCTCCTTCCTTCCTTCCTGTCTTTCTTTCTCTTTTCTCCATCCCCCTTCCAATGTAGAATGAATAATCATTGAAAGGAAACCTGGACATTTAAAATATCAATCTCAATCCTGGAAACGGTAACATTTTTCTAAGTGCTTCTGTACAGACAGAGCTGTGGGGTGGGGGGCCAGGCTGTGGAGGACCCCAGAGTGGAGTCTGGACAGGTCAGAGCCCGGCCACTAGCCCTGTAGACCTGGCTGCTTTAGAAATGGCTGCGCGGTAAAGGGCCAGGAATTCTAACATCTCCCAGAAATTCACAAAGAACTGTGTTTTTTGCCCATGTATCTTATATTCTATCCAAGAGAACAGTACACATACTTCTAAACAAAATTCGCAGCCGTATTGTTTTTGTTTTTGTTTTTGTCTCTTCCAATAGTCCTTATTTGCCTCTTAACAGTAAGTACATATGGACTTACAGCCCAGCTATGTCCTATGTTTAGGACAAACCAGTTGGTTCAATTGGGAGGAAATCAGCCAAATTTCAGAACACATTGCATCAAACCATTTAACCACCCTCTCCTCATGTACTCATTCCTTCTTCATTCACAAGTATTTATTGGGCACCTGCTGGGTGCCAGATGATTGCAAAAAAAAGGAGATCTCCCAGGTCCGTTGGCAGAATCGACTTAGGGCAGAGAAGGATAAGAATTTTAACTTCCTGGTGATTTCTAAAGAACTCTGGAGACTAGAGACCAAAAATCTTCAAATTTACTGACAAATAATGTGAACAAGCTCCAGATCCAATCCCTTTTTGCAATGAAAGAAGTGCTGCTTCTGGAGCACCTAGAATATTTTTTTCTTATGAAAAAAGTTACACACATTCATTCTTGAGAGTATAGATATTAAAAAGAAAAAAGTTGAAATTGCCTATAATCACCATCCAGACCTTGGGTGGATGTCTTCTGTGTGTGTGTGTGTGTGTGTGTGTGGTTTCCTTTGTCTATGTAGGTTGAACCATTGGAAATTGCTGATATCTAACCATTTTGACATACAAAATGTCAATTTTACATGGCTCAACTGCACATTGTAGATAGGTTTATTAAAATAGGAACATAATATACAAATTGTATCCTGATTTTTTTCATTTAACTAAAATAGCATAAATTCCTCTGACATTAAACATTTCAGCAGCTTAAAATTAAAATAATTTCAATGGCTTACCGTTTTTCATTATATGGCTATAAAATCAATGCTTAATTATAGCAGACTACTTAAAAATTTTTTCCTGATTTTCTGCATTTTCATATTGCTGTGAAAAGCATCCACATCTCAAGCTTCTTTCAGTCACATCCTTGAGGCTTTGAAGTCGAACATGAAAGATGCGTTCTCCAAGGCAAGAGCCAGCATGACCACTTAGCATTTTGTAAATTAAGCTCGATCTCTGAATAATGCCTGCAAATCAAAGACTGCTACTATGTACACTTGACCCTGACCTCCCTCAGAATTAGTTCTTCCGATCAACAGCTTGTGCTGCCTAAGTATTTAACTTCTGCCATCACTAACATACATGCCACAATTTATTTGTTGAAAACTCTTCCTGATTTAATGACATCCCTTCACTTGGGGACACCCACCCTGCAACAAACTCAAAAGTGACTCCTGAGAGTACTACGGAGGAAGGGAGCCGAAATATCCCTCCCTAGCCACCTGAACAGGGTGGCACCCTCATGAGTAGCATTGGACAAAAGAGAGGGGCTCACACAAAGTAACAAAACGAGAACATTTCGTTTAAGAAGCACTGTGGGGATCATTCACTTGAAAACCTGAAATAGAGCAAATACTTGTATTTCATTAAGGCAGAGCTACAGCAGCTTATGGTGGGGGAGACGGTGCTAGCTGAGCCCGTCTCCGCCTTCCCCAGGAAATCTTACACGGATGAATCACCCGCTACCCATATGCTTTGCCATATTCCACCAAGCACATGACGGAAAGCAACTTAGAAAACCCCCACAAATGCCACGCCACCTCTCAACCAGCCCTATCCATCTTGAAAATGGTGGAAATGGGAACTCCAAAGATAGAATTTGTGTATTTACAATGATATGTTTTTAAATGGTTAAAAATGAACCATGAAATCTTTCAAGAAATTTCCATTCCAAGAAACTGTAAGGATTCTTAAAAAATGGTTTTGCCTGAGATAGTTGCCTAGGTTCAAATTCTAATTGAAACGTATTTATTTTTTGAGTTGAATTCACCTTACATGTCCATATACATGGAGAGTTTTTAGCCAAATAGCCCGAAACATCTGCAGGAGGTGTCGGGTACATTTTCTCACTCTCCAAAAGTTGCACTCCTGATTTTCTCTGTTCCAGGCAACATGTTTTCTTTAAAAACTCTTGAGTTTGCTGCGGTGCTGTTTCTGTATCTCATTTAGAAGTGGGAGGAAGAAGTCAGCTGTTTGTAAACAGAAGGCAGAAACTGATAGGGAATTATAATAATTGTCACTTTGATAGTATCTTGCCTTTGAAAATTTTGGAAAGCTTTGCAAACTTATAAGTATCATTTCCCTCATTTTTATTAAGAAGAAAACAGGGCGCAACCACCGAGGTAGCAAGTTAGCTAAAGTCAATAGTAGAAGCAGTAGGTCCTGACGCGTCTTTCTTTGCAGGCCACTAAATCATGCTCCCCGTAAGTCACGCCAAGCAGAGAGATTACATCATTAGGGGTGACCCCTGTCAGCACATCACATACATAAAACCCTTGCGAGCACATGGAAATCATTGCTGGTCCTGGGGAAAGTCTTTTGTTGTCCATGAGATGATTGATCACATATTCAAAGCTGGAAATTAAACATATCCAAACATGTAGTGGTTGCCACCTCTTGCCATCATTCCAAACAGAGTAGTAAGTGGGGGACCCCAGGAACCCAGCCTCCTCCACACGTCCAGATGCTTCTACTGAGTGCTCAACACTAATTATATTTTTAAATGTCAAATGCTATTTACTTTGACATTAAAAAACAATGTCTCTGGGAGATGAAATTGTGTCTTTAAAGATGAACAATCCTGGTAGCAAGCTTACAGCTATGAAAGTCAACATTTATCTCTCCCTTCACCATGCTGGTGGTTTTGAAGTCTTCTGCAAACACAAGAAATAACAGGGGTCCACAGAGTCAGTGTTTCCATACATTAGCCAAAACTTAAGCTAGCATGCACAAATGAGCCTTGTTTATTTCTAAGAATTATAGACATCATACAAATAAACATGCATGGTCACATGCACATCCTAGAAAATCAATATCTTCTGAATCCATTCTGTTTTTCAACCCATGTATCAAATTAAACATAAAGCTGGTTTGCTCTATAGGCAAATTTAATCCCTTGGGACAAATTTGACCTGCCTTTTGTTTTTGCCAATAAAGTTTTATTGACACCAAGACACACCTATTCATTTACAGACTATTTATGGGTGCATTTATGACACAACAACATTGTTGAGTCATTGAGATAGAAAACTTATGGCCACAAAATCTGCACAGAAAAATTTTGACAATCCCCGGTTCGTATATAAAATGGGTTAGTCATAGAACATGCTAGAAAATTACAAAGAGAGTAGTCACCTCTTTGGAGCAGATTCAGGGCAGGTGGCCTGATTTAGAATGCCCTTCTGACTACGGCCGTCATTCATGGCACCCACTCAGCACCATCTGTGACCACTGAATTGCCAGTGAGGTGAGCACCCATCGCCAGGGCTCCCTCCCTGAAGCACATATGGCCTTGGGACTGTGGTAGAAGGGAATATCTCAAGGTCATCTGATCCAGTCCCCTGAACTATGGAGAAATCCTGTCCCAGTATCCATGCAATATAGTCTGGGAAACTGCTAGAGTCCTTGAGCAAGAACTTACACAATACACACATCCCATTTCATCCCTGAGCAATTCTAATCATTAGTAGTCACTTAATGTCAGGCAGAAACCTGCTTCCCTGTCACTCCATCAGCATGGAAACACAGCATATATAGGAAAACAGCCACCATGACTCTGTGGACACGTCCCCATCCTCTTGTCACCAAGCTGAGCAGCCAACTGCCTTTGGTTGTGGCTCACAGCCACTGTCTTGACACTTTGTGCTCCTTGTCCCTCTTCCAGCCACCATCCATGATGCCTTCCCTGCATGGCCATGCTGCCCTTCCTTTCTGGCTCTTTTCCATTAGCATGTGAGCAAGTCTTCTCTTAGAGTGAACAGGGGGAAGAACTCTGGAAGCTAAGGCTTGTGGCTCTGTTGTTGCTTTACGTTGTCACACTTCCTGAGTCACTTCTCATTGTGAACCCAGCTCCCCTTGCTAGGAAGGGTGGTGTTGCATGGTTCAGTGCAAATAGCATTGAGCTACAACCCCAAAGAGTTAAGATCTAGTCCTGTCTCTGCCCCAATCTGGGTTTTATGGGCTCAGCGAAATTGTCTGATCTATGTGGGCCATCATTTCCTCATCTATGAAATTTCCTTATGGAGAAAGAACCATGGTCATTCCTCCTTTCTGGAATTAAAGAACACTTTGAGAATCCAACAGGTTGCTTACTCTCTTTCCCTGAAAAAAAAAATGTGCCCACATGTTCCGTGGGTTGAGAGGGCAGAAGGTTGAGAGGCTGGTGGACTCCAGGGTCTCAAGGTCACCCTGCATACCCTATCAAGCCACTTGTCCTTTATCCCTAAGTCTCCTCTGGGACACTCATTAAAGCTTTTAACACAGGACAGTGACAGTATCATATTTTTATTGTAAGAAATCAGAAGGTTGTCGTGATTGTGGAGAATGACTTATGAGTGTAGGGGGTGCTCTGCAGCGTGGAGGTCAAGGTGGGAATGGAGCATGGCCTTAGAGAAAGGTCATCGTTTTCAAGGTCATGCCTGCTCAAGGTGAAGTCCATGAGCCCACAGCAGCTCTTAGGGCCTTCTTAGAAATGCAGAACCTCCAGCCCCACACAGACCTTCCAAATCAGCGTCTGCACTTGAACGAGATCCCCAAGTCATTCGCAGCTTGAGGGGAAAAGTGCTGGGCTAGATTTTGGTGAACGGGCCTTGGAGATGCTGAGACCAGAACCGAAATCTATGGCGGTGCACGTGGAAAAGAGGCAGTGAATTTGAGAGTTCTCTATATGGAAGAATGACTGAACTTGGCAACATTGAAGGTGAGAAATGCAATGGAGAAAGGTCAAGGAAACAGCTGATATTCTATTAAGATATTCTATTCAAGTGCTGAATGGTTGGCACTGCAGCTTGCCTGGAATAGGGGCCACGGCAGGGGAGCGACTGTGAAGACGTTATCGAATTCCTTCTGTGACGTGTGAACTCGAAGCGCCTGTAAGACTTTGCAAGGGTTGTGTCCAATGGGCACGTGGAAATACAGGCTTAGAGCTCAGCAGACAGGTTATTAGTAAAAATACAGATTGGGAAGTATTCCCAGAGGGGCAGAGCCCGTTATTAACCATTTGTCCCTCTCTACCTGTGACACTGGCCTTGACCCAGCACACGGCTGCTCGATCAACACTCCTTGATGCTTCAGAAGTCCAGTAAGGCGAGGGCAAATGGTCTGCCAGTCTGGCGGCCAGGGGAGCAGAGGCCAGTTTAGGGAGAGCAGGTACAGGGAGGTGAGAATGGAAGGTGAGGAGGAGAAGGGGCCCATGTGGAAAGACAAGAGTGCTCTACTTTGAGGAGGAGACTTGTTAAAAGTAGGATTTTGTTTTGTTTTGTTTTGTTGTTTTGTTCTAAGGATGGTTTATAGTTCAGTGTGTTTACAGGCTGAGATGAGTATCTGGAGCAAAGCCAGAGGAAGACGGCAGGAGACACAGAGCGGAGGTGAGTGGCAGAGCAAGGCCTCAGAGGAGAGGGAGGCTGGGAACGAGAGACAGCAGGAGGTCTGTGCCTGGACAAGAGGTGAATCCACAGCACCTACGTGGACTCCAATCGCCGGGCTCATTACGCGAACCAGAAGGCAGGTTAGTGGAGAGGAAAGGCAGCCCCCAATGCAGCGAGGTACTCGCGCCGTTGGCCAAGGGTCCGTGACGGACTAACATGTGAAGTGGCAGCTGAGCACCCAGGTACACGGAACAGCATTCCAGAGACTCCCTGCAGCTCCCGCCTTCGCTCTGTGCTCCGGGTCCTGGGACATCAGTCTCGGGCCATTCAGAAGCACCTGAAAAACCCCAAAGCTGTCTTTAAGGAAGCTATGTGCATATTTGCAAAAATCCCATTTGCCTTTTAATGAGACTTTAAGCTCTTTAGCTTATACGCCAGGCCAGTGTTTCCATGCCTGCATTTAGACGAGGTGGAGGGGAAACATCGTGTTTCAGAGAAGGCGGAGAGCCTGGGATCGAGAGAACAACCAAGCAGAGGAGGGGGCCCTTTCTGTGTTGACACCGACTCCCTGTTGACAATAGCGCGTTCAGGAAACCTTCAGTGATTCCGACAGAAAACAAAATCAAGAAATTACTTTGTCAAAATGTGCAAATTTAACCTCCAGGGATTTGGGGAGGGGCGGCGAGAGCGGTTCTGTAATTACAAGTCGCAGGCAGGTACTTCATTCTTGGCAGTGACGGGGATGCGCAAATTGAAAAGTATGTAGTGACAGTTGGTGGCAGAAATCCTAGAGAAAACGCAGCCTGCCAGGTACCAATCCGTGCATGACGGGATCATCGCAAGTGCGTGGATGACTCATGGTCCCCCTACAATTTAGTGCTGGCTCTACCATATGTGGTTTTTGAGATCTTATGCTTATACCCGGTGTCACACATGGTCTCAGGTGACACCACAACCTTTCTCCTGCTCCCTTCTCCCAGGTCAAAGATCCAGAGAGGCAAAAAATAATAATAATAATAATCATTTGAGGAGTGAAACATCCTTTTGGGTTTTCTGGGAGCTATACAAAGAGTGAAGCTCTTCTGGTTTTAAAATTAACAATGAGAAGTAAAACTAAAAATAATAAATAAATAAATGAGCGTGGCACGTGGTAAGCATCGTATTAGCAACAAACATTGACTGTGAGCCCGCATCCCAAGTAGGGGGAAGGGCTGTGTGGCTCCACGTGCTACTAATATTCCTCCCTCCTCCTGTGCAGCGAGCAGTGCCGGGCGCTGCGCTGGTGCTCCGGGCTGCAACAAGGTACCGCCAACTGCGTGGCTTAAACCACAGGAATGTATCAGCTCTTGGTTCCAGAGGTCCAAAGTCCCCCATCAAGGTGTTGGCAAGGTTGGCTCCTCCTGGGGGCTGTGAGGGACACTGTCCCAGCATGCTCTCCCCGCTTCAGGTGCTCTGCTGGTGATCTTGGGTGTTCCCCAACTTAGAGAAGCGTCACCTGCTCTCAACCTTGGTGATCACGTGGAGCTGTCCTCTGTGTGTGCCTGTGTCCACTTCTCTCCTTTTTATAAGGACACCAGTCATAGTGGACTGGGGCCACCCTAATGACCTTGTCCTAACGTGAATTCCTCTGTAAAGACCTTGTATCCAAACAAGGTCCCATTCTAAGGTGCCAAGGTTTAGGATCCAACACATAGCTCTTTTTCTTCTTCTTCTTTCTTCTTTTCTTTTCTTTTTTTCTGTTCGTGGGGACACAATCCAGCCTACACCAGGCAATTGCTTTGAACTTGGCACTAGACTAGGTGCAGGTGGATAATGGCGAACAAAAGAGTGGTAATCCTTGTCCTCGTAGAGCTCATCCTTAGGGGAAAGGTTCAGTCGTGGAACAGGCAGTTGGCAGATAATTTCTTCATTACAGTTAACGATTATTGCTCTGAGGGTAAAACAGCAGGTTATATTAATACATGTAATGGAGGCGTCAAAACAATCTAGGGGTCGGGATCTGTCCCCCAGGAAATAGGGTTGAGAGTGAGGACGGAGTGGCAGGTGGAGAGCACAGCCCTGGCGGAGGCCGGTGGGGCGGAGGGAGTGGCGGCGGGAGTGGAGCTCTGCAGGGCACGCGTCTCAACGCCATTGTCGCGGAAAATCAGGGAAAGGACTTCCCATTTCTCGCTGACAGCTCTCTTATCTCCCCACAGGCCACCACTCCCTGGCTTGCTCACTTCCTCCCCTTTCCTCCTTTCTTTCTACAGCCTTCAGAAGTGTTTAGTTTCGTGTTTTATTACTTTTCAGGAATACATTCATGACCTATCCAAGGCCAATGGCCCCTTTCCAGAAATACCGTATTCCCCATACCTGATTTCCAGCTGCCACCTTATAAGAAGCAAGCCTCGACAGCCCCTCGTCCCCTAGGCTGAACTGGGTACTTCTTCACTACCTTCTAGCATCTTCTATAAGCATACTCATTAAAAGCCCAGATTCTGGATTCAGACTGCCTGGGTTGGAAACCTATCCCTGCTGTGAGTTAATCTCTCAGAGTCTCAACTTCCTCAGCTGTAAAACAGACATGATAAGAGCACAGTATTCTGAATATTCTACTTTGCCATTTGTTGGAAGAATCAAACGAGCCAATACCTGCAAAGCACTTAGAACAGCTCCTGGCATATAATAAACACAAGAGAAATATTACGACAGCGCTTAATGCAGGTACTGCCTGCTCTACACATCTCTCCCACTCCATTTTAAATTTATTCAGGGTCATTTAACCCAGTGGGGCCGACTATAGTATGTGCACAATAAATGCTCCTGAGTGAATGCGTGCATGGATGAATATGTTAAAGCAGTGCCTGAAACACCACAGATTTCCAATTTCTGCCTCAAATGGGAGATGGCTTAAATGAAAAGAGTAAGGCCCTTCCCATTATAACCTCAAGAATCTTTTCTCTAAAGAGTGAGTTTCTTCACATTCTATCCATTTATGGACTTATAGCTTGAAAAAATAATCCAACCCACAAATGGATACTGGAAAAAAAAAAAAAACGTTGTGCCCGTTTGATTTAAAGTGTTTTAAGGTGACAATTATAGGTCTGTATTTAAAAACATGTAAATAACATGCCAATTAAATGTGCGGGGACATTCTGAAAGCCCTCTTGTGAGAAGGCCCCACTTCGGTCAGATGGGCACTAGGTCCTTCCTACCAGACTCAGTACGAATGCGCCCGACAAAACGTGCCAACCGTGGACCACGAAGGTCCTCAGGGGTAAGTAGGGACACGTCAGCGGGGATTAAGTGTTAGCTTTTACAGAATCCCATTTGATCCTCGCATAAGCCTGGGTGGTGAGTTTTATCATCACACTCCACGGAAGTAGAAGGACACCCAGAAGCTGATTCGAAGCCAAGTTTCTCTTCAGAGACTTGTTTCCAAATTGCCGTTGTTCTGGTTTTATCCTGGAAGTGTGCTTTTTAAATCTCTATTTCCAATTTCATTCACAAAGGCACGCAGCAGGTTTATTGTGCGTGTGTTTTATTGACACATAATAATTGTACATATTCATGGGATATGTGTTGTATTTTGATACGTGTACACAACATATAATGATCAAATCAGGGTAATTAGCATGTCCATCCCCTTGAACATTTATCATTTCTTCATGTCGGAATCATTTCAGATCTTCTCTTCTAGCTATTGTAAGACATACAGTGTGTTGCTAACTGTCATGGCCTTGCTGCGCTCTGGACCACTAGGACTCATTCCGTCTATCTAACTGTACGTCTGTGCCGGTGACCAAACTGTCTTCATCCCACCCTCCCACCCTTCCCAGCCTCCATCGTGCTTCCTTCTACCTCCATAAGATCCACTTTTTTAGCTCCCACATATGAATGAGAACAGGCAGTATCTGTCTTTCTGTGCTGGGTTATTTCACGTAACATAGTGAGCTCCAGTTCCGTTCATATAGCTGCAAATGACAGGATTTCCTTCTTTTTCATGTCTGAGTAGTATTCTGCCATACAGACGTACCACGTTTTCTTTATCCCTTCATCCATTGATTCTATGCAATAACTCCACCTGTGCTTTTCCTCAGGGCTGGGGTGGATATTGAGCAAGGGGGAAAGTGCACACTAAGCCTGGCACCAGCTGTCCTCCAGCGGCTCGGGGATGTGGCTCCAGGAGCAGAGGAAAAGAAGGGCTGGAACCCGGCTGGGGAAGGTAGAGGAGGACCGGCCACGCTGCAGGGGGGTTGAGCAAGGACAGTCCCTCACATGGGTCTGCCCTGGCTGCTTCCCCTCATAGGAGAGGGTGGTACCAGGTGTACCCGTCACCTTCCTAGACACCTCAGAATCCAGCTGGCCACACATCCGCACCTGCTCCCCCTGAGAATCAGCAAGGTAACTGCCTAAGCCCAGAGGGAGAAAAGTGGATGACTCTGATTATTCAGGGAGAAATATTGAAAACAATGATCAGCTTACACACTCTATACAGGCAATCAGAGACACACAATTTGGGACAGCATTTATAAATGTCTTCCTGCTGAACCTGAGTATCATGATTGCAAAAATCACAGAATCCTCTCTTAACTCACTAGAAAATAGACACCAGGTTGCAAAAAGTATGTTCAAATAATCTAACGTGCCGAATTCCACCCTAAAGTTCAGGTCACATCTTGGCCATCACTATCAGTTGATGAATGTTCGTTAGTCAAAAAAGTCATTAACAATTCAAGTGGAATAAGCCATGTTTTTCTGATGGCAGCAGATGACATAATTGGAAGTTGCATCAAACACCTTCCGATTGTAGATGAAGCTACTTAATGTTTCAGGGGACATCTCTAAGGGAGAAAGGAAGAATGAAGAAACATTGGGATACATCAAAAGTGTTATGTCTGTGCTGACCCAGAAAAAAGACCTGCCAGTAAGAGGCAGATACATATAAATGGACCAAATAGTGTGCAGGCATCAGTGTAATTACTCAGAAGAAATTTATATAAAGTCTTTGAGTTGGAAATTTTTTTCCTAAATTTGCCAATGCAGATTTTAGGGAATCAACTTAAAATGTAGTTAGTGACATTATCCACTGTATGAGAAGAAGAGTATTTCTGACAGTGCTATGATGCCTGGGGTTTGGGACCCTTGCCAAGGTTAATGCAACTGCTTTTAGATTGGTGTCCCTACTCCCAGCCTGTCCCTCCTGCTCCCCCAGCCCAGTTTACTCTCTACACAGCAGGCAGAGTTGTCCTTTCAAAACCTAAACCAGCTTGTAGTCGCTCCTCAGCTCCTATCTCCTTCCAAGTAAAAGCTAAAATCTTGAGGAAGGTCGTACATGGTTTAACCACTTACCAGCTCTCAGATCTCAGTTCCTGCCACTCTGCCCTCAGCCCCTACATTATGGCCAGCTGGATACCGTGAGTCCTTCTCTGATTTCCCTGTGGAAAAAGCAACAACACTCACCACCACATCCTCACCCCCAAGTATGTTTTCCTTTTCTTCATAGTTAATCAAATTGCATTGCATTCTTCTTTCATGAAGAGGAAATCAAAGTATTTTGCCTTATTATTTCTGCTAAGTACAATCAAATTCCCTGAAAATTTATATATGAAACAAATAAGAAGATTCTAAAAGATGGACACAAGAAGGTATGCATGGTCTAAGGACCTCAGAACCCAAGGGACAATGTGGTATGAGTTCTCTGGGTGTCCTTTTCACCTCTCATATTTCAGACTTGGAGCTGAAGAAGCCAACAACCTAAAAATGGCACAGAACACAGACCAAAAAAGCCCTGACAAAAGTCTGCACTCTCTAGTCAAAGGATCAGAAAAGGGGCTGCCTAATAAGACATTTAGACACCAACCACTCTACTTCAGACAAACAGGACAGAAAAGAGTGCAGCCTCACTCTACCCATGTGAATAAAGGCATAGAAGAAAAAGTAGATTTCCACTTTGGGCTGCCTGTAATGGAGACACACCAGCCCACCCACCCCTGGCATGGGATGAGAAAAGGCCAAGAATGGACCCCCCATGGTATCAGTGGAGACCAAATGGAGATCCTGGACTTCCTACCCAACCCAGCTGTAATGGAGCATCCCTCCCACCCCCAGGGGTGACGTCAAACGATACCTGAAAGAGAGTCAAGACTTCACCAGCACCCAGTGGTAACAAAGCTACCCCCACCACTGTGCAGGCCATGCGAGGAACAATAACAAGGCAGTCCTACCCCTCAGCCAAGATGTTTCTCAGTGGAGGCCTCTTGGAGAGCTGGAACTCCTGCCCATACCCAGCAGGAATAAGAGTCACGCCATGACTCACTCGTACATCATTGGAGGCTGAGTGGGGGATCCTGGAGTTCTACTCCCATCTGACAGTAATAGGTGTTGTTACCCTGCCCCTTTTCCTGGAGGACAAAGGTCTGGAAAAGCCAGCTAAAACAGAAGGTTTAAATAAGACCCAGAATCTCATAACATAATGCTCAAAATGTCCAGGTGTCAACTGAAAATCATTTGTCATACCAAGAACCTGGAAGATCTTAAACTGAATGAGAAAAGTGATTGACAGGTACCAACACTGAGACACTAGAATAATCTGACAAAGACTGTAAAGGAGACATCACAAAAATACTTCAACAAGCAATGACAAATACATTTGAAACAAATGGTAAAAGAAAAAACAACCCAGAAAGTCTCCACAAAGAAACAAAAATCTTAACAAAGAAGTAGGTATAAAAATAAGAACCAAATGGACATATAGAACTGAAAAATAAAATAATTGAAATAAATACTCAATGGATGGGTTAATAGCAGAAGGGAGGGGACAGAGACAATAATATATAAACTTGAAGACAAAACCAGAAGAAATTACCTAACTTGATCAACAGAGAGAAAATACACTGAAAAAACTCAACAAAACTTCAGGGTCCTGTGGCTCAGGGACCACAGGGAATGCCGGATCTATAACAAGAGGTGCAACATTCATGTCATCAGAATCTCAGAAGGAGAAGGGAGAGAGGGCAGAGGTGATAAGGTACTTGAAGAAATAATGACATAAAACTTCCTAAATTTTGCAAAATATATAAACCTACAGATTCGAGAACCTGACCAAATCTCAAACAGAATAAACCCAAAGAAATTCACATCAAGGCAAAACATAGTCAGGTTCTCAAAACTAAAGACAAAGGAAAACAGTCTTGAAAGCAGTGAGAGAAAAATAGCATTTTTCCTATAGGGTTAAACAATTAGAATGACAGTGGAATTCTCATCAGAAATCATGGACACCAGAAGGAAGTAACACGTTGTTTCTAAACAATGAAAGAATATAATTGCCAATCCAGAATTTTTTTATCAAACAAAAATGTCCTTCATAAAATAAGAAATCAAGACACCCTCAGAGAAAGGAAACTAAGCAAATTTGTAACCAGCACACCTATTCTAAATGAATGGCTATAAAAGCTTCTCTAAGCAGACAGATTTGATAAGAGAAGAAATATTAGAACATCAGAAAGAAGTAAGAGTGAAAATATGGGCAAGTATAATACAAATGTACTGTATTGTATTCCTCTTGAGTTCCCTAATTTATGATTGACAATTGAAGAATAAATAGTAAGACCATCTTATATACTTGTTATAAACATATACAGTAAAAATATTAAGACAATTATATTGCTAATGGGGAAGAATAAAGGGTAAGAATTTTACACTTCAGTTCAACTACTAAAATGTCAACCTCAGCAGCCTGTGATAAGTTATGAATATAAAATGTGACACTCAAGCAACAACTAAAACATCTCCATACCAAAAGATAAACTCAAAACACCATAAATAAATCAAAAGAAAAGTCTAAAAAATGTTCTACTTACCCACAGGAAAGGGGAAAAAACAGGACAAGAAAGATAGAGGGAAAAAATAACAGAATAAACAGAATACAGAAAATAAAAAAGCAGACATCAACCCTAAAATATCAATAATTACATTAAATGGCTTAAAGGCAACAATTAAAGACAGGGATTGGCAAAGTGGATTAAATAAATGACCCATGGGCAAAGGGGCCACCAAGCTGTCCTAGAGGCATGAGAACTGGTTCAGTAGCTGCTGGAGCGGCTCTGGTTGGTCACCTACAATGATATAAGTCAATTGAAAATTAAGGGATGAAAAATATATGCCATGTTGACAATAATTTGAAAAACAAACAATATTTTTTAAATCTGCTATATTAATATCAGATAAAGTACATTATAGAGCTAAGAAAATTACCAGAGGCATAGATGGGAATTATATAATGACAAAGTGGTTTATTCAACAAAAGACATATAAATTATAAATATATGTGCATCAAACAATAAGCTGTAAAATATGTGAGGCAAGAATTGATTGAACTGAAACAATAAATAGATAAATCATAATTATAGCTGGAGACTTTAACACTAGATGGACAATTACTTTTTTTTCATCTTTTGACAATTTATTGAACTACACAGAAAATCATTAAGGATGTAGAAGAACTAAAACACCATCAATCACAAGGATCTAATAGACACTCTGGCCAAAAACAGCTGAAAACCCATGTTTTTCAGGAATTCTCAGAACATAGTACCAATGTAGAACATATCTTAGACCATAAACCAAACCTCAACAAATTAAAAAAAAAAAGTAAATTGTATATAATGAATGATCTGACCACAATGGTATAAAAACAGAAATAAAAAATAGGAAGATAACAGAAAATATTCAAACACTTGAAAACTAAATAACACACTTCTAAATAACCCATGAGTAAAAGAGAAAGTTTCAAAGAACATTAAAACAAACACAAACAAAAGCATTAAACTGGGTAATGATGCAAATGCAGCATACCAAAATTTGTGGGACATAGCTGAAGCAGTGACAAAAGGAAATTTATAGTACTCAATGCTTATATTACAAAAGGGGAAAACCCTTAAATCAATAATCTATGTTCGTACTTCAAGAACCTAGAAAAAGAAGAGAGAGAAAAATAAACTAAAAACACGGAGAAGTAAAGAAATACTGAAGATAAGAGCAAAAACCCATGACTTTGAAGACAGAAAACAACAGAGAAAAATCAATGAAACAAAGAACAGTTCTATGAAAAGATCAATAAAATTGACCAAATCTGTAGCAAAACAGAAAACACAAATAATCAATAGCAAAAATGAAACAGAGCATATCATGTCAACGCTACAGACATCAAAAGCTTAATAAAGGAATACTATGAGCAACTCTACATATGTAAGTTTGGCAACCTAAATGAAATGTACCATTCCCGAAAAAGCACAGACTGATACAACTCACCAAATATTAAATATATTATTTGAATAGCACTATGACTATTAAGGGAATTAAATGTATGATTTTAAAATTCCCCAAGTGGAAATATCCAAACCTAGATCATTCCACTAGAGCATTCTACCAAATGTTGAAAATAGAACTAACACCAATTCTTTACAATCACTTACAGAAAATAAAGAGGACAGAACATTTCCCAATTTATTTTATATATTATTATTCTGATACCAAAACCAATGAGAGTCGAAAAAAAGGAAACCGCAGATCAATATTCCCCATGAACACAAGTGTAAAAAAACATTAACAACATTAGCAAATAGAAATCATCAATATATAAAGAGAATTATTTAACACAACCATGTGGAGTTTATTCCAAGTATGCACTGGAATGCATATACAAATGCATTCAAATGTACAAATGTTCAACATTTGAAAGTATAATCTGCCATATTAACCTGTCATTCGTCCATTGCTTGTGGGAATGTAAAATGGTACGACCACACTGGAAAAAAGGTTGGCAGTTTTTTAAAAAACTAAACTTGCAATTACCGTACACTCAGCAATTGCACTCCTGGGCAATAATCCCAGAGACATTAATATTCACGTATTAATCGGGTCAAGGGAACATGGGATCCTTCTAGATTATTGCTTACAACGGTGTGTGAATCTACAGCTGTCTGACAATTAAAAGTTTACTAAAAATAGTATAATTCTCCAAAGCACAAAGATTTACAGGCTGCACATTTATCTGTTTGTTTTCTGTCTCCCCGCCCCTCACTGTCAGAATGCTGCGACAAGAGAGCTGAGGTGTGGCAGGTTTTGATGACCTGTGTGTTTCCTGCAGCAAAGCCGTGCCTCATGGACATTGGAGGCTCAGGTCTTTGTTGACTAGGTCAAGGCAGGGACAGCAACTGCAGAACTGCAGAGAGACTTTGCTAGGGCAGGGCATGCCAGGGTGAAACCTGGAGAAGAATTCCACAGGGCAGTGCCCTGCCCACGCTTGCAAACACGCCTCATACCTGTGCTCCACCGTCGCCAGGTGCCTTGCCTGGCTCTGTTCCTGGATTCCTCAAGACACCTGGAGATAACGTAGACCCAGTACTCGTCATCCCAGTCCTGCCTAATGAAGCATGCCATTGGCCTTGCCTTTTCCATACATCATTACAGTTGTGTCCTATAGTGAAAACAATGGCAGCTGACATTTATTGAGCATTCACAAGGTGCAGGCCAAAGTTCTGAGTACTTCTTATCTATTTTTTTCATTGAAGCCATGCAACGCAGTAATACTGATATCTTCATTTTAGGAAGTTGAGGTGGAGAGATATTAAGTAATTCACTGAGACTGAGAAACCACTAGTGTTTGATGTGATATTCAAGCTCTGCAGTCCAACTCCCGAACCCTTTCAACCATCCCAGTGCACGGCCTCTCGCAGAGCAAGACTGGCCCCTGCCACTCGGAGCAACAGCAGGAGTTGACCTCCGTAAATCTCGCTCTCACATAGAGCATTAGGTATTTCAGTGGAAGTCATCTGTACACTGAGTGTGGACAGCCTGTCCTTCCCTTCCCCTCTCCCTCTTTCTCTATTTCTCCAACCCTCTTTTGACAGGAGCTATTATTTAACAGATATTTGTTAATTCTGAGCATATAGACAATACAAAAGGAAAAAAAATAATAATTTTGTAAACCACCCGAAGAAACTAGAAAAAGAATGTCTATCTAAGGCCAGGAAAGTAAATAGAGTTATACATTTCTCCTCGTTCTACTTTTGTAAATAAAATGTCTTAAAATTGCAATGACAACTAGTATTTTCTCATTTCATGGAATTTTATGTTTTATGATATTTGGTGCAAATGGCCAGTGGGTGGTAGGGGTCAATCGATGTCATTAAGCCATTTTATTGTTATAGGAATTTTCAAACCTTCTGTATTATTTTAAACACCCCACCCCAATCTCCAGACCGTGAGTTCCAAGGACAGTCCTTTGTTTTCTGAGCAGGAAGGGAGAGCAAAGGGTGACCGCCGTGGGGGGAAACATACTGAGAAGTAAAGAAAGAACTGAATTGTTCCACATGAAAGTAGAGTGAGTAGATGCTAGGGAAAGATCTGGAAGAAGGAGGAGGCTCAAGCTAGCAAAATGCAGAGGATGCCTAGAGAAGGGTGTGGGGAAGAGGGTTCTGAAACAAAGAACTTGGCCCCACTGCTGTTCAGAGAGAGCACCAGGAGGAAGAACAGAAATGTTGGAGGAAAATTTTTTGAGGTTTCACCATATGGCATGCAACAGAAACCGTAAATTTCTGGGTCTCCCCATAAATTCCATAGTAAAATTCCCACCTTCACAGAGTTACCTAGAAAGTCCAGAAGCTTGCCACAATCTGGTAACAAGAAATTTCAAATTGTAAGGCACAGGCAGGAATGTCTATCCATTAATTTGTTAATTAAAAGACTACAAAATTTTGGTATTTATCCTAAGAAAATCGGCTGTATTTATGTGGAGTAACATGAAATTTAAATCTGAGCTATGGCATTGTTTATTACAGCTCATTCTCATATAACTTCCTTCTGAAGCTTTTAAATAAAAGACCACCTTACAATGCCGTACTAAGATCTACTTTCATGGATAGCGATTCTTAAGAATAAACTCACGGAAACCACTGAGGCGTTCAGTGGGGAGTCTGTGCTGACTCGTGGGCCCGGACCTCAGAGTTCCCTCAACTCTGTAGCTGTCTCGCCCCAGGCCAATCAGGTAAGGAGCTTGTGGGCTCTACCAGCGCGACCAGCAATGCCAAGGTCAACAGACCAGCAATGCCAAGGTCAACAGACCACGGCAGAACCAAAGGCAAGGAGCAGGCTCTGCCCGGAGCTTTAACGACTCTGCATGCATTAGCTCACTCGGACTTCTCAGCACCTCACGCTAGGACTCGGGCTCCCCATGCAGATGAAGATCCTCACCGTCCTCTCCGCTGCTAAAGTGAAACTGGAAATCAAACCTAAGTCACACTTTTTCCTAATATCCCATGTTGCCTCCTAGATGACTCAGAAAGAGGAACTGAGTCACAGGGCAAGGCTCAGTGTCACTCTGTCCTGATTTCCCCTCTGGAGTAGTAAGTAGCCACAAGCCAGGGCTGCAAGCTCCTCTTGGGGCGAATGCAAATGTCACCGGGCCACTTGCCACGAAGTCACTCCCAAATGGATTATGTTGGAATAATTGAAACTATCTTTCTGTTAGTAGGAAGGAAAACCGTTCTCAGCTAGTAGTCACCCCAGTCACATGGGCAATGGCTGGTCTAGGACACCAACTAATTGATACCCTCCCCAGAATATAGACATGTGAATGTTAAGTCCTTTGCTTTGGAATGTTCGTTTCTTTTCAACTACCTCTGGGGGAGTGTGGGTGCTGATTGGACAATAGGGAGCAAAACGATAAGAAAAAGTCTGTACAAACAATTTAATTTTCTAACAGACACATTGGCAGAGGTTGGGGATCAGCCATTTATTTTTTGATGATCAATCCCATCACCTGTAAATACTTGCGTTCCTGATTTGGTCCTTTTTCTATGAATCTCAATAAACTATTCATCTCCTTTGCTAAAGGCAAGCCCCCAAGTTGTTTTGCAAATCTAAAGCTATTGACATCCATCTGTCATAAGTCGATACTGACAGGCAGGTTTTGTTTCCTAAGAATTTCCCGAGAGAGTCCCGCCTCTCAGGCCCCAGTTCTTCTTTGAACATGCTCCAGTCTGGCTCCGTTCTGTCCCATCGGGGGCAGTGAGTGCATGACATCCATTTCCAGTGTGGAGCCACCAGAACCAGAGAGCAGTGGCTGGTGGGCATCTCCTCCCAGGGCACCCAGCGCCAGGAAAACACGTGAGTCCTGGGAAATGAAAGGTCTCTGGAAACTGTAAATTGCCCTACAGACGTCATATATTATTATCATAAACATAACCTTACTCCTGCACGCCACATTCTATGCCCCATGTTCTCCTGAAATCCTCACCCAGTTAGCTACCCGATACCGCTGTAGATCTGGATGGAAAACAGGTTGGATTGTGTTTTGCCATTTGCACCTCACATTCCAAAGAGCTTGTATGAATCCAAGAACACTCATGAATTATTATTATTTTTTTGTATGTCACAAACATTTCGGTTTTGCTGTTACAGCGAGACCGTATAACTTAATGCCCAAACTGCTACCACTTGGAGCATGAAAGTCAATGTTAAAATTATTCAAGGACTGGAATCAAGAATGTAGACCATGCTGAGCAAACCAGGATGGGTGCTCACACTGACTGCAGCCCCCTCCCCCCCCCCGTTACGGAAACTCTAGCTCAGTGCATGCATTACATTACACTAAAGAGATAAAAGCTGATTAATTCTGTGGCTTAATATTTTGTTTTCTTTCTCATTACTTGGCATTCATTATGCAGGTGTATCTAGAGAAGAGAAAATTCTTCTCTGGTCATTTCCACTGTTTTTATCTCTTTGGTCAATTTTTTTTTTCTATGTGAGCTAGCTCCTGCCTAAATTGCACCACTTTCTATTTCTCTTTGCCAATACTTCTTCAATTGTATCTTTTTTTTTTTTAACTAATGTAGAAGTGTTATACTGTAGGTGTTTTTGGAATCATGTCATTTCCATTGGGATGGTATCTTTTATTTTAAAAAACCTAGAGTTGCTATTTTGAGATCTAATTGTGTGGCATTGAATATGCTCATTGCTCATTTGTTTTAACGAAAGCATCCTTAAACTCAGGCTTCTGGGTTAGGACACACCTGCTTGGAAACACTGTGTTCCAGCCAAAAGTGCGTAAGGGAGAGGACAGGGGAAAAGGCTGTCCAGTATCACACGAGAAGGTGAGAGAACAGGTACATCCTCCCACTGGGGACTGTGCAGGAAGCCTTACCTGGATTTTAGACTTTGTACAAAGGGAATTTATGTTCTGTGAAGCCCACTTTCAGAAAACCAATTTGGGGAAGAACCGAAAATAAGATGATGAGAATGTCATCAAGAAATCCAAATGGAGATTAGATTTGGTGAAGAGTAATGCATTTATCAGAATAAAATACAGACAACAATTTCAGCCACAGGGCCCATCAAGTGAAGCAGCCAATGTGGTTTCACAACCTTGCACCTTCCCACCCACACCCTAAAAAAAATCACAAAGGGATGAGACATTTTATGCCATGCGAACAAATAGAATGCCTCTCCCTGAAAACATTGCTTTGAAATAACTGTGCTTATTTATATTTAAGCTAAACCCTCCATTAAGGTAGGTTTGTTTTTTAATTCTTCTCAAAAAAAAAAAAATGTGGTAAGGAGAGTAGCAAATAAAACCAGAAAAAAAAAAGTCGGCAAAAAATTATCAATTACATAGGAAGGACTTATTCAAAACACAGAACTCTAAATAGATAATACAAGTTTAGCCATGGTAAAAATGATTTACACACACACACGCACACACACGCACACATGCACACACACACGCACACACACGCACACACGCACGCACACACACGCACACACACACGCACACACACGCACACACACGCACACACACGCACACACACGCACACACACGCACACACACGCACACGCACACACACACACACGCCATAGTGAGCCCCATCCTCGAAAGACTAGAAATGAATAAACCCAAATATTCATCATGGTTGTCCTTTTCTTGTTGCTGGAATCATAATTTTTTTAAAATTCTTTGTACATTTCAGAAATTTCCACACTTTCTGCCATGAGCACATATTACTTTTAAAATAATTTTATTGCACAAAGAAACAAGTAGGGAAATGATAACAGCACCTGAAAGACTAAAAGCTCCCTGAAAGCTTTCTAAGCAAAAGGTTTGAGCGACAGCATCCATCTCCTTGCCCTCCCCCACCTCCATGCCCTAACTGAAAATCTTTGATATTGTTTAAATTATGAGAATCCCATACACAGTGGTGTCAGCACATTCCTATATTAACTGGGCAAATGCCATTAGATCTGCAACAAGGAGGGATAGATAGGTGGCTTGGACCAGACACCTTCTAAGAGTGCTAGGTAGGTTGAAGTGCGGTGTCATGGCCTCACCACAGACGGGCAAAACCCACACACGCCTTGCGTGAGAGCTACCCAGCTTGCTCTCCAGGGCCGTGTGAGAGAGGACCTGAAGTCAGAGTCACAGGCCCTCATCAGTCACATGCATCCTCATGCACGGGTGGACAGCTGAAGATGGGGAATGCATGTCCGTGCCAGCTTCAGGGAAGAGGCACTCTTCTCAAAGCCCCACATGAAGTCTTCATACTCAGAGGGACATGCTGTGAGAACAGGCACCACCATCCCGAGTGTTCATGCGTCTAGAAGGATTCAGAATCTGCTTGAATTGGCAGTTTCTCCAAGTCGTGAGCAACATCCATCCAACTATGCGCCACGTGCTGAATTCATTTTTGTCCGTGGAACAGCTGAGCCTCTTAAATTCCAGGAAGCAGTTAGTGAAGGGTTTCTCCCTCCAGCCTCTGCCCCCACTTCTGTTTTAATGACAGACACAGACAGAAGGAAGGCAAAGTGACAATGCAGCTCCTTTGTCCAAGGAGAGAATAGCCACAATAATGGCCCTTTGCAAACCTCCCTGGTCTCCCGGCATTAATGAATCTCATTAGTATGTGCAGGTGTGTGACCTCCAACTCCCACGATTTTCATGCGCAGAGGTCTTGGGGAGAGGATTTCATTTACCAGAGGGGACGCCCTAATCAGCCACGGCCTCCTCCTTTGTTGATAGACTCGCCGTTAGGGCAGAGCTGCAAAGCTGCAAAGCTAATGGGCGCCGTGTTCTTCCTACCCTGGCTCTGCTCAGCCCGGGCAAGGGTTCCACTCCCCACCACCCCAAAGCAGGAGCTGTATAGATCAGTTCTCTTTAAAGTGCTTTGTTCTCTTAGCTAATATTGACATAATCAGACTGAATGGTATGGGGGGCAAGTTATAATACCCATATTTTCAAGATAAATAACTATAAGATCGCTAGGTTAAAATTCCCAGTAGGAGAGAGGGCACATTAAAATCTAGTTCTGGCAAAGATTCTGGGCACCGGTTTCTAGCTGTGCCGTTAGCTTTGCAAAGAAGCACAAATGTTCAGGAGAAGTCTGTTCTATACAACACACATCCCTTAACATACATCCTCTGCGCTCCTCTTGTTCGGTGCTTGTCACATGCTCTTTGGACCTGTTAATCGTTTTCCCCGCGAGCACGTGCTCCCGTGAGACTAAGATCCAGCTTATCTAACTGTGCTTCTCATAGCTAATCTCTTCTCATAGCGCATGCCACATACATGTGCATTGATCTTTTACATTAAATATCACATGTAGGAGAACACAATGGATGAAAATATTAAGCAGCATGGCTTAACAAAAACATCACAGGCTTTGCAGTCTGAAGACCGACTTATAACTCACAAAACAAGTCACTATAGCTGTTACTCTGAGTGAAATTGAATTCCTCATCTGTCAGAGGGGATAATCGCCCATATCTTGTAGGATTATTGAAATCTCAGAGGTCGCAAATGTGTGGCACGTTAAGCGGTAGCTGTGGCTGTTACACTGCATTTTCTAGTAGAAATAAAGCTTCTTTCCCTTGGATAAAACTTGTTATTACTTACATAGCACTACTTTTTCTTTTTAGTTCAGTAATTGCTTATTGTTTTATTATTACTATTTCTAAAACACTAAGATGACTATTTGAGAACACCCCTGCTGCCCGGGATACTGTGGGATGCGGATGCAAACAGAAGCCTCCACCTCTGGGCGCTTAGACTCTGCAGAACCCAGCCTAACGTGACGGGGCGTCTAGGGCAGAAGCCGGGCGTACCAGCGGAAGCACTGCGCCCGCGGCGAGCCACGCGTGAGTGCTTGTCTACTGAGTCAAGTGAAGACAAGGGCAGTGAGGCCACGGTGAGTGACTGGGTTTGGAAGAGACGCTGGGGGACTGAGTCCGCGGATAAATGAGAGAATGAACGGAGGGTGCTCAGCGGGCCCCGTGTGGTCAGCAGGTGGCTCCGTGAAAGGCAACCGGCAGGCGTATCAGCCTCAAAAAAACACAGACTTAGGGCTCTGCGATGGGTATCCCGCCTGTCTTTCCTAGGGCTAGTGGTGGGAATTACTTTACTGTTGGGGGCTGACTCTGGTGTGATGCCGTATACTAATCATTCACTACAGCCTGTAATGTCCGTGTGCTGCCTGACGCAGCGGTAGTCAGCATTGTCTTCAGACGCGGTTGCTGCCTTGTGACTTGATAAGAGGCCTGAGTTGCTGCACATAAGCAAATGCTCCCAGCTCCCACACAGAGGGCCCCATGGTGGGAGTCTGGGGGCCATGAAAACAAGAACAAGAAGAACTCTCCCAAGAACTGGCCCCCGATGGATGGTTGGTAGTCAATGACGGGTAAGACTCCCCATGGGAGGGTCAACCTAAAACAGGCACAACCGTGGGGGCCAGGAAGGAGCTGCCACTTGGGATTGAGGCCAAGAAGCACTTCAAGTGGCTGCGTTGTTTTATGTTGCCTATCTCAGCCTTGGCTTTTGAGCTCTGTCCGGCACCTTAACTTTAGTACCGTTTTGAGGTCTGAGACCATGGGAAATTGTTCCCTTTTGAAACAACTCCAGAATTGACTGATATCGCTGCTATGCTCAGATGCTCACACACAAGGAACTAACCTTGGGTCTGGGGGGTATAAAAATAAAGCGACCGGTGCATTGGGCACTTGAGTCATTGTCATGTCCATGTGTGTCGGTGTCGTTATTTTGTGTTCTGTGTCATGCCCCGTCCTGCAACCGGCCCACGTCACTTTACTTATTTCGGCCTCGAACACTGTGCAGGAGACTCTTTCTGGTTAGCTGAGCACCTGCACCAGGCAGTTCAGAACTGTCTGCCAGGAAGGAAGATGCCCATCGGCCTATTCTGTGTCCTTCCTTCTAGCACAGAATGATGACATCCTGTGTCAGTGTCATGGATTCTAGATACGGTGGCTCAGGCCATAGAAATGTCCTGAATAAGGAACGGCCCCACCTAAGTGGGATGGTGCCCTGGCATAGTGCCCTGGCACGGTGTCCTGGGAGGCCAGAAACCTGGTTCTGGTTCCAGTTCCAGTTCTGCCACCCACCAGCTCACCCAGGCCCAGAACTGCTCCTGGACCGGGTTATTTCTGCCCCTCACAAAAGGCCCACGCGTCCACTTGGAACGCTTGTGAGGCGAGGTCTCAGCACCCAGGCCTGAAATAAGACAAGTGGCAGCCGCAGTTCCAATGTCTGCCCTCCTGCCAGCCGCAAAGAACCCCAACATCTCGGAGCTGGAAGGCCCCTCCGAGGTTCCCTGCAGCCCTCTCCCGCACAGGTGAGGAGCTGCGCACCGCCCGGCCACCAGGACGGGGGACAGAGGCGGCGCCGCGCCGGCAGCCGTGGCCTCAGCTGCAGGCCACTGTGCAGTCATCAGACGTTATATTTAACGCCGTCACATTTGGGCGGGCAGCCTGAGCACCAGACACAACTGGCTCGGGGACGTTCCCCACATAACTTCAGCACCGTTCAGAGGCTGGTTTAGGCCGCCGTCTGGAAGCACCCAGAAATAAGAAGTCATGACGTTGCAGAAGCAGACAGCAGCCCGTCGGTGCAAGAATAGATCTACTTGTGGAGCTGCAGGCGGACACTCTGCACCCGAGAACCCCACGAGGTGAAAAAGTGTTAATATGTTGCTCACAGTCCTCTCGTTAATAAGCCAAAGAACCAGAATTTGAACTCGGGTCTGCCTGGTGCAGGTGCCATGGAGTGAGTCTCTTTGCTTTGCTTTGTCCCCTCCCCATAACTGCTTCGTGCCCCGCAGTTGCCCTTAAATCCATTGTGGGATTCGGAATCAATGGGGTGCCAAAAGTACAATCTGTGCCTGAATATTGGACTCTTTCCAGTCACCTTGTATACTCTTGACAAGCCTTGTGCAGCCTGGCCTGTCTGGGCCCTGCACCCTGCCCGGCCGACCGACAGACGTTCGTCGTGCGCACGGCGGGAGTACGCAGCCGGGTACGCAGCCGGGTGAGCTCAGAACAGCGTGTTTACTGATCCCGACCTGGAGGCGCACAAGGGCTCCCAGCTGGGGGCACCGGCGGGCTACGGGGTCAGGACAGGACGGGAATGAGCAGGGCGGGGGCCCGTAGGCACGGGGAAGAGCAGGGCTGCCAGTGGGCTGGCGGGGCAAAGGCCTCTCCACACGGCGACGCTGCTTGGGGTTTTTGCACTTTCTATTCAAACGAGAGCACCAGCCGGAAGCCTTTCTCCCCGGGCACCAGTCACAAAGGAGCAGGCAAGTGGGGGACTCACGGTGTCCATCGCCCTCTGTGCACTGCCCACTCTGCGCACCTCCTAGACTCTCACCTTGCTCCTTTGGTCCTTCCTCCATCTCTGCTCAAACTCTTGTCTATTTTTCAAAACCGAGTCGGACCGGACTCGGTGTCCTCCCCGAAGCTCCGTGCCGCTGCCGGCTGGAGTCCGGATCCCCGTGCGCTGGGCAGGGCGCTGTGCCGCCTCCTCGCAGGGGAGGGCTGGGCCGCCCCGTCAGCCCTGCGGCTCCTGCAGCACCTTCCCGTGGGCCCTGGCACCCACAGGCACCAGGGGACCATCTGCAGGAGCCACACGAACTGACTCCTAGGCTGAGGGACCAGCCGGTGACTGACACCCAGAGGGGACAGGCCAGAAGGCTGTTTAACTGAGAGAGGGGTTTGACTCACGGAAGAGGAGAGCGTGCCTAACAGAGCCCAGAGCCAAGCTGGAGGCAGTGTGGGGACAACTGGGTGACATGGGCAGACCTGGGCGCCCGTGCAGCCTCCACTGCTACCTAGCTACAGAATGGGAGTAAGAACGCCGTCGCTTTCGGAGGGTCCCGTGAGGATTAAATGGATAATGCATGAGGAAAACACCCGGTACTTTCTAAAGTGCTCTGGAAACGTTGGTGTAAAACCCCGACCAGTGTAAGCCGTGACTGAGGGTGCCGGCTACCAGCGTCCCAGGCGGTGTTGCTAACTCACACTCCGAGTGACAGTGGCGACTGTCTCCAGGCACGACTTCGTAACTCAAAGATGGAGCAGGATGAGTCGCTGTCTTGTTTTTTTTGTTTTTTCTTTATTTTATTCCGGCATATTATGGGAGCACAGATTTTAAGGTTTCAAAAAATGCCCTTCGTTTTAACGTCTCCCTGGGCCTGATAATTTAAAGGTCTCACCTTCCTCAGATAAAAGCTCTTTTCTTCTCTCAGGCCCGTCTCCCTGTCTCACAGACAGTCGCCTTCCTGACATGCCCTCAGGAGTCCTGTCCTGTGCGTGTGGGGAGAGCGAGCTCTCTGGTGTCTCTCCTTACAGGGACAGTCCTATGTGGGATGAAGGCCCCACCCTATGACCTCGCTTAACCTTTATCGCCTCTTGATAGGCCCTGTCTCCAAGTGCAGTCACTTTGGGGGCTGGGAGGGACACAACTCGGTCTATAGCAGTGACTGTCCCCCACGTGTGCTCCGCCACCAGAGAACACTGACCAATGCCCCTCTCCCACCCTCCCACACAGTCCAGTATGGCAGTGACCTTGGTTTGTCCCCATCTACAGCTGCTGCAGAAGAAGTCTGGGGGTACTAAGCATCCTAGGCCAGGAAAAGAGGGGGCCCCTGCACAGGACTTGAATGAAAAGCACCTAAATTAACAAAGGTGCTATCAACAAACTCCAGGTTCTCCGCGGCAGCCGCTTCCTGGTGGGGACCGAATGGAGGAGATTACCAGAGCCCACGCCGAGCCCCTGATCTCGGGGCCACGGTCACACCCACTGGAGTCCTGCTGTGCTCCTGGCAGGGTGGGGACGCCCACGGCAGGGCCTGGAAGGGCTCCACCTGGGGACTTCACCAGGCCCTGGAGGCTTCCCCACCCTCCTCCCTCTGAAACGTTATTAGGTGACTGGGTCATGTCCAAATCTAACTGAAGTTAATCACATGAGATCAACAATCACAGACTCTGCCTCCCTCTGGGCGCCAGGCTCTGGGCTCCTCCCTGGGGGGGCCCTAAGGAAGCCCTGGAGGCTCTTGGCGAGAGAAGGAACTCACAAAACCTGAGACTTTTAAAAGCATCAAACCACACGAGCACTGGGTCAAAGACTAATTGTCAAAAAGGGCCCACAGCTAAGAAAAGCTGAAGGAAAGGCCAGAGGGAGGGCCCAGGAGAGGAGGTTCCAGAAGGGTGGATTCATGCTGGACCCACAGCCAGGTAAAACTCACGAAAAGGGAGACCAGCAGGTACACCCTCCCAAGGCGGGAAGAGAAGGGAGGACTTTTAGAAGTATGTCCGCTCCATGGTTGTAACTCTACCCCGTTCACATCTCGCCAGAGCCTGGGAGTCTGAGAAGCTGAGAAATGGCCCGTTTTGTGACGCAGACATACCGGGCAAGGCTTGGCAGGGAAGGCAGTGACAGCCGAAACCGCACCAGCGTCGGGTCAGGACACGTGACAACGACAGTGAGTGCCGGCCCCGGGCCCTGGCACCGGCCACGCAAACTCTCAGTGTCTTCACTCGTGAGTGGGCAGTGACGCCAGCCGTCCCTCCTGCTGGCAGGGTCCTTGCAAGCGTCAAATGACAAAATGGACGCGCCAGGGTGCTGGGGCCTCCGGTGCCTCGTGCCGCAGCGCTGGCCCCAGGAGCCGGGCTAATGGCAGAGCGAGAAATTCGTCTGCGGTCCAAAGCCCTGCTCTGCAGTTGGAGGAACAGCCTGCATTGCAGCCCCGGCCCAGCCTCGGGCGGGCTTGGGACTGCACAGTGAGTGCACTCGTGCTGTGGCCGAAACAGCCCCCTGCACCCGGCCTGTCTGCACTGCTCCCTCTTGGATGGGAACTGGTTTTCCTTTTCTGACTTTGCATGTTCCCAGATTCTAGAACTAAGCCAACCATAAAGAAAGAAAAACTCCCTGTATGTCTCCTCACTGGTCCAAAGGAGATGAAAGCCATCCTTGCACGGCACAGGACTAGATAAGTCAGTACTTACGAAGCCTCTAGAACATGCTCGGCACAGAGTACGTGCTGCATTAACACGAGCTATTAGTAGTAGTACCGCGATTTTTATTGTTGTTGAGAGGATTGTTGAGAGGAACCAGTAATTTCCAGCACTCAGAAGCCCAGGTGCACGTGCAAAACGAGAGCCGCAGCGCGAGGGCCCGAGCACCAGATCCCAGGGCACCAGATCCTGCCTGTTTCTGCCTCCCGCTTGGCCTGGCCGCCCTGTTCTCTCTGACCTTCCAGCTTCCCTGTGCCGCTCCCTCTGCCTGCAGCCCGCTTCCCTCTGCGGGCCCCTGGAGAATTTCCACTCATTCTTCTGAGATGTCACTCATCCAAGAGGCCCGTCTCAGTCTGGAAACCTTGCTCTTCCTGAGGTGCCTACCTTCTCGTCACTGCCCCCTCTCTGGACAGCAGGCTCCGTGGGGGCAGGTAGATTAGTCGGGGTTCTCCGGAGATACAGAACCAACAGGGCAGAGAGGGAGGGAGAGAGAGAGAGAGAGAGAGAGAAGGAATTTAAGGAATTGGCCCACGTGGTTTGGAAGCTGGCAAGATCTGCAGGAGGGCAGCTGGCAGGCTGGAGGCCCAGGGAAAAGCCAGTGTCATACACGGCCTGAGCGTGAAGGCCACCTGGAGGCACAATTCTTTCTTCCTCTGGTGACCTCAGTTGTTTTATTATTATTTTTCCCCCTTAAGGCTTTCAACTGATTAGATGAGGCCCACCTACATTATGGAGGGTCATCCGCTCTACTCAAAGTCTACTGGTTTAAAGGCCAATCTCATCTAGAAATCCCTTCACAGCAACACGGAGACTGGAGTTTGGCCCGGCATCTGCGGGATGTGGCCCAGCCCGCTTGGCCGGTGAGATTAACCCTCACAGCAGGGGCCGCCCTTTCTCCACACCCTCTGCTGCTGTCACTGAGCACAGGACTTGGCACTTAGGAGGTGTTCAATAAATATTTGTCAAACGAATGAACGGATAGACGGATTAGTGGCTCCGCATGATCACTTAGAGAGAAGCTGCTGTATTACAGAGGTAACCTGTTTTAAATATCCATGTTTGACTGGTTTGGGCACAAAACAAATGGACTTTTGGAAGAAAGCATTTGTTCTATTTTGAGCCTTCCCTGTGGACCCCAGAGGCCAGCAGCGTTGATGGGCGGGCCGGCCTCCCCTCCTGTCCTGGCGGGGCCCCAGGACAAAGAGCGCCGCTCTCTGCAGGGCACGGTGGGAACGGGCAGGAGACACTCAGCCCCTGCCAAGAAACAGGCCGCTGCTCTTCTGCGGCAGGAAGCAGCCAAGGCCGAGGGGAAGCACTGCAGGTGTCTGTTCCCGGAGCTCTGTGTTTAGGAGCATTCCCGTGCACGGGGAAACAATGGCGCAGACTGGGGCGGCCAGTGTTTCACGACTTGTTCGGAAAACACACTTGTAAATGTCTGATCAGACACTTTATGTGAATGTGCTTCAAATCCAAAGTGCCCCTGAGCCAGTCGGATGTGGTCCGGGTAACACGGAGTTTTCCTCTGTGTTCCTCTTGTGACGTCTTGAATATTGTGCAGGATAAGGCTTGGGATCGCGGAAGCATACCGCCCAGGGAATCCCATGTTTGCTCCGGGATGTATTTCAGACCAGAGGGTTATAAAATTTATGAATTGGCAGGAAAGCTGAGATCATCCAAACACGGGATAAAGTAGAGGCCCCGGAGGTCAAGTTTGGGCTCAAGGTCACAGGGCCAAATGGTCCTGGAGCGAGAACCAGGCTCCACTCCTCCTGGCCTGTCCAGAGATTTGTCATTATTCCGTGGTTTGTCATTGGTCAGGAGAGGTGCAGCCTTTCCTGGACTAATAACAGTAACCAGTTAGACTATAACTTGCAAAAATAGAAAAATGCTTTCTGGTCTAAAATTCAACTCACGGTTTAGATCAGAGATAAATTCCATGATTTCCCCCTTGCCAAAACCAGTATTTATGGCATTTGAGTGAGCAGTAAATTACCAGTTGCAAGCAAAAAATGTGCTTTCTACATGTTCACAAACATATCATCACCTCCAATACTGCATCACTATAATACAGTATATGGCAAATTAGCTTGTGATATTTGTTGTAATTTAATCAACCATCTAATATATATTCTACCAACGCATGGACGTGACTCATAATTGCAGTGTATTGATTCAAACAACTTCATATTAATGAGCCAACAAAGCACTTGAAAATGAATGTTAGCCTTATCTCAGATATACATGCTTATTCTATAAATTTATGAATGTAGATTGCTATTTAGATGTGCAAAAATACATTTATCTTTTCAAAAATTCCGGTGACATCTAGCTTCAGAATAAGGCCCCAAAGCCTAGAAGAGGTTATATCCGTTTCAGAGCCCCATTCATGCAACTCACTGGGACAAAACTTTCCGTGATTAAAGGATCCCGGGTTTCATAAACTCAGTTTCCTAGAAAACAAAACTCATATACACGCGTGAGGACAATCAGAATGTTTTTGGCATCTGGCCAGTGGGTAAGGAGTTGGCTATCAGGTTCACGCTTGGAGCATGCTAAGACAAGGCGTGTGGGGAAACAACAAGGCTGCCCTTTCTCTTATTAACACGGGTATGTTATGTCAAAGGAGAATGTTTTCTCCACGCTCCAGGAAGGCCTAGCTGAGCAGCCTCTGGTCTGAGTGGAATGAGGCCGAGTGAGTCGAGCCAAGGATGGGGCGTGCTCTCCGCCTGCAGCTCTGGCCCTGGGAGCCGTGTTCAGTGCAGACCCACTCACCCCCGTCCTTCTCCTCTTGCCCTGGGAGAACACTGTGTGGCCTTAGAGGCAGCTGGGATGGTGACAGCACAGACACCTAAGGTTTGAGCCTCCTGGCTACCGTGCCACCCCACCTCACCCAGGTGGCTAACTCTCTCTTCACAACATTTGCAAAAGAGTCCCTACTAAACACTTCCCTAGTCAAAGCAATTCTCCAGGATGCTGTTGATCTGCTAATTGGTCCACCCCCTTGCTCAACCCAACCCTCTGGATTGTTTTTTAATTAGTTTGGTTGACCAAAAAGAACAGGAATTTCACACTTAGCTGCTTTGGCATTAACATAGCATTAACTGTGATGGCCACAAACTCAACCCAGGTACAAAGAGGAGTAGAGATGCCCTTTCCCTTGTGGATAAATACCTCTGATGTTCCCAAGAGCACCTTCCCATGGCGGCAGGGCCAAAGGGAGAAAACTCAGGCTGCTTCTCCTGGTGGAATTCCTAACAAACTCCATCACTCAACCAAAGGTAACAATCAGTGTTTCTGTGCGGGAATTCCTTTCCTGCTTTTTTTGCTCAGGAAATTTATGTTTTTCTGAATCCCAAGTTCTAAGAAAATTCAGTTGTGAAAACAGGAAAACCAGATTATTATGATGTTTCTGCAAGAAATGGAGTGAGCAATCAAGTCATCCTTGTTTCAATGGAAGCCACTGATTCAAGTCAAAAGTAAGAGCAAGAAAAGTCATACGTGGAGTCCAAGATTGAGGTCAAAATTTGTAGGAACCAGGATGGGCAAAGAGTTGAGACGCAGCATGATCTAATCAGTTGGCCTTGCTTATAGCTGTTACTGTATTATCTGAGTGTGTGCTTGCCCTGTCTGCTGCCAATGGTGTGGCATGATTGCAAATAAAATAAATATGAATACTCTTATACACAGAATAGACCTTACACAAATCCTGTGAGTGGTGTTCAAGAAATAACAAATTTGGGAAGCAAAATAAATCCTTACCTTGGCAGTATTGACACATGATTCTGTGCATTTCTGTTAACCATGCCAGGAGATCCAAGTGTTACATTATTTGAATAATACCCCACGATATGCTCCGGTGTTTTCCAATGTTTGAATATTTGCTGTAGGCTACAGTTCTTTGTAAATATTTTAGTAGAAGAAATACAAAGATAAGACAACAATGTTGTGGAATACTACATGAAGTCAAAAATTGATATAAAATTTGAATTAGCAAAAGTAATGTTGATTCTAAAGGCAAAACCAAAATCCAGGCAAGCAGACAAAATACTTTCGCTGTTAAAAAAGAAATCAAGCAACATGTACCCTCATGCCCAAATTGAAAGTGTTTTTGAATGCACATTTATACTTTTACCAACTTAACACAAAATGAAAGAAGATTGTCTACATCTGCAATATTTGTTACAAAACAAATAGTGAGACTATTGCTGTTTTAAAATGTTATCTTTAAGAAGGGCAACTAGTAAATATCAAATATTCGTGATAATATCTTAGCATTTTAATTGATTTTATTTGGTGTATATTTTGTGCTGAAGTTTTCTTCTTTTCATGTTTTCTATTATCACATGTCACAATCAAGAAGAGATCACTTTTGCCCTTAGCAAAACATTTAATCTTGTCACAATACATCAGTTCATAATAATAATAAACCACACACTAATTATTATAGATTTTGCTTATACAAGGCTCCTAAAACTTTTAGTATAGCTCTATTAGGGGAAAAAATGATTTGCTATTTATTATGATCACTCATAATTAATTTAAAATACATAATTAAATATCAAAAAAATAAGAACTAACTTATGATTTAGGGATTCCCTACAATTCCCAGAAATTCCAATTTCTCATTCTTAAATCCCAAATACTAATATTTCTTGTGAGTTTGGAAACACTAGGCATGATGGTTAAGAAGGAAAGAGGCAAGATTAAGATTTGCAATGTAGGTTTTGGCATATAGAAAGTACAATTTTTGCCAAATAACACTATCCAGCATTGTAATAAAAGTTAATATAAAAAGACATCCAAGTTGAATAAAAGATGAATAAAGTTAATAAAATGAAAGCCACATTACTTAGATGATATAAAAATACAAAGGTAAAATGTCTCTTCCAATGTGTAGTATTTGTTTAGAGCTAACTTCTATTTCACTTAGAAATATGTGGAAGAGGTGATTTCTATCAACAGTAATAATAATAATTTAAATAGAAATATAAATCCTTAGAAATTTAGGTTCTAAATGTTAAAAATGCATTCTTTTACTCTAAATCATTTGATATACCTTTTCCCTTGATATTGGTGGCGAGAAAAAAGGAAAAAAAGGAAAGAAATAGAAAGGAGGCAATTCTTATATAATCTCATGGAAAAGTATATTTCCTTGAAAACAGTTTTTGGAGAGAAGCCTTGGTTCTGAAATAACTCAATAAAGTAAACATCCTCTGAGCTATTCCTAATTTATCTTTACTTCGTGGTGGTTGCAGATTGGACTCTCTAGGAAGCAGACGCTGAGGCAGAGTTAAGAGTGTATTTGGTTTTTTAGGGAGTAACACCTACTGAGGAAGAAAAGGGAGGAGGGAGGGAGCAGGATTGGGCAGGGGGAGCTGGTGGATAGCAAGGACAAATGGAGACAAATGACATGATTAGGCTCTGCCAGGGAGACCCAGGGCAAAGGTCACCTGTAGGGGAATCCCGTGTTGGGCATAGTTGGCAAGGTCTTTGCCCCACTTCTTTGTAGGGGCACCGGCTGGGTCCACCCTGAGAACAGCATGTCCTCAGCTCCAAAGCTGAGGCAAACCTCCAGGAAGCTAACCACACTCCCTGCAGCAGGAAGCAGGTCCATTTTCAAAAGGAAATCCAAACAGCACAACTCTGTATCCTCCATACAGCAAATATGGCCAAAAAAGCAAAAACAAAAAGTCAGTAAATATTGACAAGATTTTCCCAAAGCCCCATCTTTAACTTTAACATAGTACTTTTGTTAAAAGGAGTAATTTATGTAATAGATGGAGTAGGCGTTTACAATTTGGAGTCAGGGCATATCTAAAAATGCACCCTAGTATTAAGTCAGTTAAGTAAACAGCCAAGTTCAGGTGGGGTCTCATATTCCTCTTTGTGGGCAAAAGAACTGGAGTAACCACTTCAAAAGGTTCTTAACAAGTATCATGTAGTCATGGGAATTTTTTAGGAATTAGAACCACTTTGGGTATATGCATCATAATGTAGTAGTAGCAAAAGTAGACATTGAAGTAGTAAGTTACATTTTGGGATACTAACTGATTCACTGATTCCAATATACTTACATTTATTACTAGAATGGAAAAGTGTAGGAATGTTGGCACGAGATTACTGTCATTAATTGGTGTGCAGCAAATAGAACTATATATTTTCTCCATCTCTTCCTGGGGTCATCTTATATTTGCAAAGGCTCTCAATGAGATAATAGTCCCGATTTATAAAGGGTACTCTGCATTTTCACCCTGCAATTAAATGGAAACACAAAAACTGCCCCCACAATTGCCTAATTGCAGGTGCAATCAGTAGCTGGCAGGTGCAATTAGATAGGACCCCTCATTCACAGGCTGTGAGTGACAGATTAGTCAATTATTCAATAGCAGACACAATGATTTTCACATGCAATTTTGTGTTCAAAGCAATTCATGGACTCCAAAATTGATAAATAATGGGATAGACTCATGAAAAATTTCTTTCCCAAACTAATTGTCTGTCATTACAAAAGAAGAGATTGATTTGGTTCTTGGCCTTACTTGTGAACTTGGGTTAACAAAGGAGAGCAGTCCAATCCCTGGCTCACCCCAAACTTCTTTGAAACCTTGAGGAAGGGAAAATTCAGGATGATCTTTGACCTTTTAAAGCTACTTCTGGCCTTAGCAGACCTTTAGTACCCTACCATCAAAACTCATGCCCTTGGCGCTAATCCAAAACTTGTCATGCATCCATCATTTATTCAACAGAAGACATTGGAGCTTTCCTTGTGTCCAGGACTGAGATATAAGGGTGAATGAGACATGGTCTCTGCCAGGAGCTTCATATGCTCACAAGACATGTCGACTTATAAATGCACAGATGCAATTAGATGCACTAACTGGAAACGTGTGAAGGCAGGGACAATAGATGAGGAGCCTCACCTGCCTCAGGTAGACTGGGAGGACTCCACAGTGTGGCCGGGCATTGAGTGGGGTCAGGCAACAGGCTTCAAAAACAAAAGGATGCATGTTCATTTGAGAGTGTAATCACCTGTCAATTATCAGCAATAAAATGCCATCCACTAATAGCATATTTCATTCCACAAGTTGTTTTTTAAAAAAGTAACTCCTTTCTTAATGAGTATTCTTCTGTATTAGTTAGGGTAAAACAAATGCTTTCATAAATAAACCCAAACATATGTTTTGACTCTAATGCCACAGAAATCCATTTAACAAGGTAATAGCTTTCAAACCAAGTAATCAATAATTTTATTAAATATAAATAGACTATGTGCTATAAGCAAGAGACAAAGATCACCAGCCTGAATTTTAAAAAAGCAAAATGCTGCCTATAAGAGACATGCCTTCATATAAGGATGCAGAAAATTTCAAAGTAAACAAGTAGAAAAAATATATACTATGCAAACACTATTAAAAAGAAAGCCATCGTCATTACAGAAATATTAGACAAAGGGACACTTCATTATGATAATAGGATCAATCCAACAAGAAGATATGACAACCCTAAATTTGAATACAGCCAAGGAAATATGAACAGATATGATAAATGCATATGAAAAAGCACTTCCTGCATAATCTTCGTCTCTTTTCTCATCCACCCGTTCATGGCAAGGATAATGCCTCCAAAAGGAGGGCAGAGCCATGCAGTGGAGAGATCCTTGATCACTGAATGACCACATGGAAGACTATCAAGCAGCAAAACACCTGACTGCCCCTGTGCAAACCGGAGGCTTTGATACTTTTACAGTGTTCAGCCACTGGGATTTAACAGCAGCGAGTGCAACCTTAACAGATGCACAAGTGGAAACTGACGCCCAGAAAAGGAAAATGACCGTCCATCCATCCAATATTTGTTGTCACACCAAAACTGTTCCCTACTGGTTCTGTAGCAAGGGCCGAGACTGTACCTGGTGTGTCATTCAATCACTTTCGATACCTACAACAGTCCCTTCTTAACATAGCTTTTCATGTTGCATACTGCATATGCCAGTAGAATATGATGAAGGTAAAAGGCCCATTCAGTTTCCGCATGCCCTAAAATCGCATGGGCAGCTGGTGAAGATCTCCATAGCCTTCCCCTAAGCAGATCTGGCCAAACACATGAAAGGAAAAAAGATCTCCCTCATAAAAACTGACAGGGAGTAGATTGGTGACTTTCTTAGTGGTAGCTATTTGCCCAGTAAATTTTTAAGAAGAGTAAAATTATGAAGCCAAGTAAATAAGCAAGTACTTGATTTACATAGCCATAAGAGATTCTTGAAAACAGGCCATTATACTAGAACCACCAAGCACCTGTTGTCTAAAGTCTCTCCTCCCGACTATTCCAGGCAAAGGGAAAACCAGGTGTCAATAGAGAGTGGTTTTCTTCTTCCCGCCACCTACGACTCCCAGGAGCACATACTGTCACCCCTCGGTATCCATGGGGGGTTGGTTCCAGGACCCCCACATATACAAAATCCTCAGATGCTCAATCCCTTATATAAATTGGTGTAGCATTTGCATATAACCTATGCACGCCCGCTTGTGTGCTTTAAATCATCTCTAGATTACTTGCAATATGGGGTCCTCAAACTTTTTAAACAGGGAGCCAGTTCACTGTCCCTCAGACCATTGGCGAGTGCGCACTGTGGGCCCAGGACGAGTTGGCTGCTAAGCAAGACAGGCAGCTGCGGCAAAAACACCCGGCGAGCCAGATAAATGTCCTAGGCGGGCGGCATGTGGCCTACAGGTCGTAGTTTGAGGACGCCTGCCTAATACAATACAAATGCTATGTCACTGGTTATTTTACTCCAGTTTTATTTGTGTTCTTTTTTATTGGTTTATGTTTGCATGTTTTTGATCTGCAGTTGACTGGTCGAATCCACAGGTATGAACTCTTGGCTATGAAGGACCAACTGTACTACACAAAGACCTTGGCCATGTAATTTAGCCTCTGTGCCCCTTATTAACTTATTGCCTTAGAGCTCCAAATCTGCCTTTCTTTGGCCTACTTTGTAGGACTCAAAGACTGTCAGTGTTCCCATCTGAATAACGGGAGGTAATATTGACACTTGCCTCCTCTATGTCAAAGGATCACTTGAAGACCAGATGCAGTTGACACCAGCATTTCTTATCCTGTGTTAACAAGCCACCTCTGCATTGCTCTAATCAGTATGCGGGTGGCAGCCTGGTGATGTGAAACTAGTAAATGTCACTACTTCTCTCGTGGGAGGGAATTTCTGTCCTGGAAGTATGTCAGGCCCTGATAATGTACAGTCGTATGGAAATGGGAAGCTAGCAAGCACTGCTAGTCTGTCCCCCAGATCAGCTGTCTTCTGGGCCCTTCTGCTTTTGCACCTGCCCCGAACACTGTAGGTCATGTGGAAAGTCCACCCTGGGTGTCAGTTCCACAAAGGGAAACACGAGGGAAGGAAGGACATGCTTCTTCAGCCCCTCTGACAGGTGTGGGACTCTAGGGGGTGCAGGGTGGTCTGTCCTCCCTCCCCTTTTGTTGAAACAAACTCTCAGGTCCTATCATGAAAAGGTAGGGCTCACATTGCAGTATCATTTCCGGGGATATTTATACACCGGCCGCGCAAGGGTCAGGTGTGGCCATGAGTATGAAGTCGATCAACCCAACTCTGACGAGGCTGCCTGAACCCTTCCCCCAGTCCATCATTGCCAAGGCAAAGAAGTGCAGGTGTGTGGCTTCCTGCGGCTGACATGACTGGCCCGCCCGGCGGAGACAATGCAGTGACGGGTGTGCAGAGGACGCCCGGTGGCCCTGGAGCTCCCAGACGGCCAGTCCCAGGCTCCCTCCCGAAGCTCAGGCTCGGGGACCCTCTGCGGAAAAACAGGTGTGAGAGAGTGAGGGCGGTGAAACGGCCCCTATTGTTTTCATAACAATCCCTTCTCATTTTCTATACTGCAGCCTCCAGTCCATTAAATGCAATTTCCTGGCATCATCCAACTTTGAAAGGCCAGATCAAAAGTACGGAGCGTCCCAGCTGTGTGGGCCTCATTCAGACCGAACGTTAACCACAGCCCTTGCAAATAATTTATTCCATTTGAGACATGGAGACAGCCTGTGCGCTTCCTCTCTGTGGGACCGGCTCCATTGTTCCCCTGCACTCCCATTGTGAACACATTTCCTTCATGCGCTCATCTCCCTGCAGTAGAACAGCTCTGCCCCTGCCTGGCTTTACACCTGTCGGCCGCATAAACGCGGACAGCCTGGTGGGCCCGGGAGATCCCACGGTGCTCACACGGACAGACGGGCTCTGTGCAGAGAATCCCTTTCATTCCTCGCGTGAGGAGACTACACAGAAAAAGGGTTTGAATTCCCGTTTGAGGAAACACGAGGACTCAGAAAGTTGAATTTTCTAGCAATGATCACATTTCAAGCTTGTATTTAAGGAACCTAAAAAAGAAGATGCAGGGTGCTTGGTATACAGTAGGTGATAAATAAACGGCAGCAGATTCTAAGTAACGGGGATAGGAGGAACACCGGGTTGAAGCAAGGACCCTGGGGGGAAACTGCAGCATCAAGCGACAGTTTCTAGCTTCTGCCGCGCTCAGAATCAGCGTTCATTCACCCTCTGCGTTCATAATCACACTCGTTATACGGTTTTCTGACGCCCACAGAGTCGCTGCAGAGGGACCTCGGACAGGACTGAGAGCCGCAGCCAAGAGTTCCTTTGCTTTTCCTCCCAAACCGCCTCGAGTCGTCTAACCGCTCTGGTGCCTCTTTGTTCAAATGGGCAATGACAACTCTCATCTCTCACCTCCTGCAAGAACTAAATGAGATCAGGTAAAAAAAGAAGCTTCAAGGAAGGTAAAACACTAAGCAAAAGGAAGAGGTTATTTTCACCAATTAAACAAGATGACCCCAAAGTGTAGTGGATTATTTTGGCAAAATTCTGGGCTAGCCAAAGAAACAGAGCTCTCCACCAGACATGCTGATGATTGTTCTTCTTCAGCTACTTGATGCAGCTGTTGCAAGACACGACCCTTGCGTGTGGCTGTTTCCCTTTGACAAAGCCAGTCAGTCACAGGCAAAACTTCTCCGTAAGCAGCAGGTGCATCATCCGGTTCAGTTTCCTCCCAGCATTCTTACCTCCAGCTCAGGTAAACTGCATCCTCTTCCTCCAATCTGCCTCATTAGTAACAAGGAAGGCTTATCAGGACTTACAGCTGCATTTCTATGGGGGTTTATTGAAGAGCCTACACATGCAGAACCCAAAGGGAGAAGGTTATAACGGTAGAATGACAGGCAGTGGGGCTGACATTTTGGACCAATGAACTGCCCGATCTCCATTCATGCTATCAGCACCCTGCTCCTCCAAGAGCTCTGAATGTGGCCTCCTTTCCGGAGAAACTTAGGGTTTTGCTGCTGTAATAAAAATTACTGTCATCTGAAATACTTTCATGAATAGATCCTTCTAGAATTAAGCAGCATAAAATAAAAGCTAAGAACAATGACACCAACAGAAGAAAAGATTAGCAATTTTTTTTTTTTGGAACCCAAGAAGCCAAAGCTTTGGAATGCCCAAGTCTCAAACCCCCGACCTCAAATGATCCTCCCTCCTCGGCCTCCTGAATGCTAGGATTATAGGCATGAGCCACCGCGCCTGGCCAAATGCCCAAGTCAAACCCAGCATGTGGCAGTGGAAGATGGTAGGATCTAGTCCCCAGACTTGCCTTGCTCACAGTGCCCTTAGTGTCTCAGCAATCTTTACATAGTGTGCGTGTGCCAAAATAATTTTCTAATGGTTCCCCTTATTAAGTAATTAGGTTATAGGCATTTATGTCCTAGGAAGTTAGAAGTTATTGAAAAAAATAATACACAAATTGAAAGTAAAGATAACATTTTCATTTCACCCTGAAAGTCACTTACTAACGGTCGTGTGCATCTCTTGGGAGCCCCCTTCTCCCTTACAACTTCTCAATCCTTGGACTCAGAGTGGACATGGCTACCATCATTTCCTGTCTCCTACTGACTTTTCTGTGATAGGGTTTTATTTTTATCTTAGCAACATTTGGAAGCCCAGTTTTGAAGGGTATGTCATTAAAAAGAGGGTAGCGTGACCCAATATTGAAAGTGTGAACTATCTCAAGATAATAGTTCGCACACTGTCAGACAGATATTGAGTCTGACAGATATAACTGTGTTTTCCTAGAAAACTGAAAATTTAGAATAGACCGCGGGACCTGTCTGAGTTCACTGTGCTACCCGGGGGTGCCTGAGAACACAGGCTGAGAACCAGGTCTAGTGAAGCGCCTGGACTGGGGAGTGGGAGGCCTGGGTTTGGGTCCCTGTCGCTGGCCACAGTAGGCTGTGTGATCTTAGACCCAGCAGCAAGCCTTTCTGGGCTTCAGCTCTCTGGTTACGAAACTTGGGGGGGGGAGATGGTGGGAATCCCTAAAATCGCAACTTACTCTAGAATTCTCTCCCCAGACGAACTAACTCCAGAGTAATTCACTCGTGTATATTGACCTCCAAACTATGCTCCAGTTCCCCAAACCATTCCACAGATCTCATTAAAAACAGAGGCATGAGCTGTGCCCACAGGAATTCTGATTCAGGTCTGAGATGGCCCCTGAATGTGTATTTTTTAAAGTTCCTCCAGATGATCCTGTTGCCTGGATTAATTTGGGAATCATTTCCTACTGACAGCACAGCAAAACCGGGAGTCTCTTGCTCCAAAGCACAAAGTCAGCACAAAATGTTCGTGCATATTAAAATCTATCTCATTATTTGCCCTTAATGATACTTCATTATATTCTCTTTTCCCTTTTAATTTTATCACATCAGTCAAGTGGGTTTAATTTCCACTTTCTCCTGGGGTGATGACGCTTCACCCTCTCCCTGTAGAGCTCCCAGAGACAGAAAAACCAGAGTCACCTGCAATGTGGTTGGCACCCAGCCTCCAGCTGTCCCTTTGCAAAAGATATACAAGCATTTTCATTTTCATAATAGTATGTTTCAAAGGCTTATCAAGATATCCACATTTTCTTGGACAGTTTCACTTCTATAACACGGAAGTTCAGGTCAAGTTTTTTTAAAAATAATGAGGAAAGGGCAAGCCAGGCGCTCAGCTCTGCACTTGCTTCTGCTGCCGGTGAGCACAAAAGGAGACACGAAATTCCGGTACAGAGAAGCTGCCGTGTCTTTCCCACCAAACTCAGCTGGAAGTCTACAAGGGACATTTGGAAAGATGGCCATCCATGCAACATGAAAAAGAAGAGAATTTTTAAAGCAACATCCGTTGAGTCAAAGTGTTCCCTCCTCAGTGAGGATCAGGTGCCAGTTACAAAGTTCAATGTTTGGGATTTGGGTTTAATAAACATATATACAGATATATATTGTTGGGCTAGTTATACAAAGCCATACTGCATGAAATATAGCAGATAACTCATGGGCCTAGTTCTGCACGCTTACAAACATTTAAAATTGCACTTGTGGTACATGAAAGATTTACAGTGATCTTACCCACAAATACAAATTTAGTCCCACACAGGATAGAAAGATCTAGAAGCAGAAGCAGTAAACAGCTGAATGTGAGCACAGAGTCATAAATTCATAGCACTTACAGCTTTTTAACAACCTCATCATAAATGTGACTGATTTCAATTTAATTTATGGGATTTTGCAGCTGGGTCCAGGAATGTCTTCTGAAAATTAACAATTTAGAAACAACAGCATATACTTTGGAATTTCAAGAAAACATCCATGGTTGTCAGGTGACTCTGACAAGATGGCATCCGGGTAGTCCTTGGTTATGCAAAATATCTTGGGGAAATCCTTACAATCATCGCAGCAAACTGCAGGCGTCAAAGGCTGAGAGCACACACTCATGTCAAACCACGGCGCACGTAACAAAGGCTTCTCAGTGGGTTTCTAGGGAAACCATCAGGTAGAGCAGGAAAAAACCTCTTTTGTAAGACAGACAAATTTATCTGCAAAATCCAATCACTTCTCCTTAACTGACTGACGATCACACCAGGGATATGGGGCCTTCTAACCTCACTGTCTGTATTCCGAATAAGGTATCCATCAAGCAGTATATGCTGAGCATTGTGCTAAATGTTTGAGTGGATTCTCTCATCTCAGCTTCTCTACAACTTCACGGTGCTTTTCTAAATCCCATTTTACACGTGAAGAAACTGAGGCACGCAGGGATTAACGCTTTTCTTCGATCTTACAGTTTGCAGTAAGCTTTGCATATAGGTGGTCAGACTCTAAAGTTCTTGTCTTGATTAGTATACTAAAATCCTTCACTCTAAATGCAAGGAGCTGGATTCATTTCAGAAATTGACGTATTGATGAATAAAGTACCCAGGACAGTACTTCCTAGCTCCCATTTCTGAGATAACACAATGTCTTATCCATGATCATTTTCAATAATTCACTGCACTGGCCCAAATTTAAGGTGACAGAATCTTACGAATGACTGGCCACTGATCTGCCTAAGTAAGATATCTTCATTCACTCAATGAGGCGTGACCCTAATCTCAACCTGGGAATCAAAATATAATGAACTTTTGTCCCAGGCAAACTCTGCATAATCCCTCAGTTCTAGGGGACTTTTAGGGGCAAATGTTTTAGGTTTTCAGTAAAAGTGCATCCCATCTTCAAAGAAGAGTCTGTGTGTGTGTCCTCTCTGGGCACTTGCTAATATATTCACTTATTACTTCCTCTAAGAGCAAACAAACATTGGTCAAGCACCCACTGTATGTCAGGCATAGTGCCACCTGCCAGAGATACCAGAGCACACCTGGCCCAGACGTTGCCCCTAGAGTTTGTGGTTCAGGACGGAGGCAGCCAGAGAGCAGCATGTCAGCACTGCTAGGGCTGTTCCTGCAGGGTGGAGGCCGGAACCATCCAAGGGTGGGAAGTTGGTGGTCAGGGAGAGCTTCCTGCACAATATGACCTCAGAGCTGGCACAGAGCCTGCAAGGAGAGCCACTGAGGAAGGCAGGGAGGCAATGCATGGCTTCCATCAGGGCGAGAGCAGCCCTGCCCAAGAGGAAACGAACATGGAGCACAGGAGGGAGAAGGGAGAGAGGCATGCGATCACCGAATGTCACACCAAGATGATGCATCACTTGTTCACTCAATAAACAAACTCCACAGTATGCCGACGCATTCTGAAACTCCACTATAAGCCCTGAAAATAGAAAAGACGCGGTACGAGATGACTGTACGGCTCTTTGTTCTGTATATAACCCAGTTAGAGTTGAATACAAAGGCCTGAGAATGAATCAGAAAAAAAATGATATACTTGTTAGAACTTGTGTTATCAAATTTGCTTTGCAGTAAAAATTAAGAAGTTCTAAAGGTCTTTGTTTCCCTTTTCCCTAAAACCAACCCAGTCAACATTCTGTGTCCCAAGAAAGACTTTGCAAATAATACCTTGCATAGGTCTGATTAACATGCTTGATGTGCATTTCTGTATTGTACAAAGCAAAATTCCATTGAGTAAATGGTACTCGATATCTTAGGGAAAAAAACAAAGAATAATAATTCCTTTCCTCTGAGTCTAGGAGTTAATTTCCATGCTGGACAATATTTTAATAACATTAGATATGCCATGGGATTTTCAGAAGTTCATTTAGTTGTGAACCCTCTTAAGTTATAATTTTTCTTTTAGCTCAGATAGATCTTCTATCTGTTGTACTCTTAACACCCCTGCTAATCTTAGCAGAGAAAAGCTTCATAATTTGAAAAAGAGAAGTTTAACAAGACATGAAGCTGATTGTTTGCACAATCAGAACATCTAATTGAGCTATAGTATTCTAAACCATGCTTGCATGCAGGGAGATAATTTTTCCTTCATTTCCTATTTTATCAGAAAATTAACCTTCATTTAAAACACTGTGGTCTAAAACACTTTTATAGCTACACTCTCTCTGCTGTTCATAAGAATTTGAATTTTAAATTTGCCATCCTGGTCTTTAAAAATGAAACAAAACTGCGGACGCTTTAGGGACCAGGTGTTTATGATCAAGCAGACATCAGAATGTGACCCGTGTCCAAAGCACCACGACTGCCAACCAAGGGGACTATGTAACCGTATCTGTTCTTATTTTTCCAACCTTCGGTGAAATAATGAGGCTCTGCATTTGCATAGCAATCTTTTTGTCTGAAACCCTAAGAGCCCCACAGATATTTCATTTAATTATACAAACATTGGAAGCATTTATTAAATATCTCTCTGCATGTGGAACTCAGCTTGGCCCCAGACAAGCCAGATTTGAATCCTGCAACGATGACACAGAGTTGGCGGCAGTACAAGAGAAGTTAGGTAATTCATTTTACAAACAGTGCACTAAGCACTAACCACTCATGACACATATGTAACTCGAGTGGGCCCAAGTTCATCTGGGGTCACCTTGTGTTGTAATATCCTGAAAAAAAAAATGCCCCAACTGTAATTTCACAGATTGCTGATATTTCTTCCAGAAATTCAGTCTCCATCAAAGTGTTCCTGAAGATTCTGAGATAGGTGAAGGTTAGGAGGGGACACAGCTTCACATCAGGCCACCTGTCATGGGTGGAACTGTGCCCTCGAAATGGCTATGTCCAAGTCCTAACCCCTGGTACCTGTGAACGTGACCTCATTTGGAAGTAGGGGCTCTGCAGAGGTAATCAAGTTAACACGAAGTCGTGAGGATGGGCCCAGAGCCAATAAGACTGATGTCCTTACAGGAGGAAGGAAATCTGGACACAGACACACAGGAGAACCACTGTGATGACAGAGGCTGAGACTGTGGTCACATAGCTACGGGTCCAGGGGCACCAAGGGCTGCCGGCAGCACCAGATGCTGGAAACGGCCACAAAGGATTCTCCTCTACACGTGAGAAAACGGGGCGCCCAGAGACGAGCCCTCTTCCCAGATCTCACAGCCTGTATGTGGCCTAAGATTGGCAGGTAGGCAGTGTAGCCCCATAATTCTTGTCTTGAGCATTGTTCTGAAGTCCTTCACTTTCAGATGCAAGGAACTAGACCCACTTCGGAAAGCTTTCAGGTTTCAGAGAGATGGAGGCCGTGTCAACACCTCGATTTCATACTCCCAGCCTCCAGAACTCCGAAAGAATAAACTCCTGTTGTTTTAAGCCACCCCGTCGGCAGGACTTGGCCACAGCAGCCTAGGAAACAAGCGCCGGCTCAGCCCTGTCCTTCCCCCACCGTCCGGCTCCGCAGGTGAGCAGGATCCGGGTCTCCAACACCCCCAGACTCCCCTGATCCAGACCTTTCCTGAAGGTCTGGGCATGAAAGAGGGGGAGGGCTGCACAGACCAGAAATAAGATCCCACGTCTCTGCTGCTGACGGTCAGGGCCCTGCGGGGGGTGGGGCAGGGTGGGTACACGTGTTCCAGACTGTCGCCTTTGACAGGGGACAGCCAGCTCCTTCCCCGGAGCTCTTGTCCCCCTCCCACAGACTTACAGGGAGAGAGAAGTAAACAAAGGTATGGAATAAGTACAGACCACCGGCTATTGGCATTCAGAGGGGACCGCCCAGCTCTGCACGACCTAACCAAGGACCGAATCTCGAAGTCAGCCCAGGCGAGGCGTGAGAAAGAGGGAATCCTTAGGTTCTTTTGCTCACAAGCTACGGAAACTGCCAGCATGATAGAAACACCCCGAGGGGCAGCGTGGCGTGGGCATTCCAGCGCCAGCTGCATTCGCTTGAGGGAGTCACCTAACCTTTCTCCGCCTTCCTTTTCTCACCTGCAGTATGGATGTCAGAAGAGTTGTTGAAACATAGCATATATTGCGTGCACACTGCTTAGCAAAGGACATGATAAGCTCTCAGTAACGGCGTGTTAGTTTTGAGGAAAAGGGTGGACTTTACAAAGATAGCTCTCAGAACACAAGGAAGACCAACACCCACGCCCAGGGCAGGCCAGAGCCCAGGCAGCTCTGAACACCCACCGAGGGGGCAGCAGACCCTGTCCACGGCCCTCAGATGGCTCTGCTCCAGGCCCCTGCAAGGTAGATACCAACCAACTCTTGTGATTCCCAGGAGAGAGTCTGGTGGCCAGCGTGGAGCAGCGGGCGGGTCCCCAGGACTCAGCCCCAGAGGCTCAGCCATCCACTTTGCACGAACATTCCAGACAGGAAAACTGACAGGTCAGTTTGAGGGACAACCCAAGAGGCTTGGTATAGCTGCAGCCTGGGGTTTGTGTAGAGAGTGGCAGGATGGGAAGACGTCTGGGGTTTATCCCATGGGACAGGAGGGGCGAGCACTATTCCAGGAACAGGGGTCTGGGGTCATTCCTCAGAAAGCACCATCAGGCATTAAAGCCCAAGGGACAAGCCACCTCACACCTGTCCCCAGCCCCAGCAGGAAGTCCCAGCCCACCAGGCACTCTGGTCTCCCTCAAGAGTGTCTGCGGATGGGACTTTAATGGCCCAAGAGTGTCTGGATACAGGGATATCCGTGTGGCCAGGGTCAGATCCATCTCCTGAGTGATAAAGGTCATTCCTCAATGGCTCTCTTTGCTAATGTGCGCACAGCTAAACTACACAGTGCTCCTGGAATTCGAGACACAATTTTCAATCTACTTGGCCCCCAAATTCAGTAGAATTTGGATCTTTTCAAGTGTTTTAAAAACAATCTGTGCTAATGGCACAATGTTCTTGCTAATGCCCTTTAAGGGCCAAATTTTCAAAAATGGCAAATAAATTTGTTTGTCGTTTGCGTGTGTAGTTGTATGGGTGGGTATAAATACTGCAGTTGAAATAACAAGCTGATTCTTCCTTGCAAACATTCACGCTCGGGATCAGATGAGGAGTAAATTGGAAAGACAGTCCCCACTAAGGAAAAAGGGCAGGGCCATGCTGGGCTGGGGCATGTCAGCCTCGGGGTCAGAACGGCTCTGACGGAGCGGAGTACAGAGCAGGGTGTTCTCTTACGCCAGTCCTCGGGAGAAACTGGGCAGGGCTGTCTACACAGCAGGCCACAGAACACCAGATCTGGCTTGCCACCTGGCTCAACGGCCTCCTGCCTCCCGTCTCTCCCTACGCCTCAGGTATTTCCCCAGCCATGGCTGCAGCCTGCAGCTACCAGGCTCTCTGATCCCAGAATACCAGCTCCAGCTCCTAAATGCGCTCCAGTACTGCCTTGTTTGGAAAACAGGTTTGGCATTAGACTTCAAACCTCAGTCAACTTCCAGCCCCCATCTGCCCAGGACTCAAGTTTGTTTCTTCCCTTATCATCTGAGTCCCCAGCAGTCTAAATGAGACCTTCCCTACCGGCCTGAGGCCCCTCAGACTCCTGTCGGTGGACTAGTCTCCTCTGTGTAGCCCCACCCCACACTTCCTGCACAGATGCACAGAAGGGTGGAATCCAGGTAACAGGTGCTTTGAGCTCTGGCCGTTCCTACACTTGAAGCATTAACACGAAAGACCCCAGAGCAAACGGCAAGATTAAAGACTGGGGCATGGGTCTTCCTGTTCCTGTCTTCCCAATGTATCAGCGAAGGCTAGAACCAGGGTGGGCACCGCAGGGTACCCCAGGACTGCGAGACAGAACCTTGCAGCCAGCTGGTGACTTTCTACACGGCCACACCCACACTCCCTAGTCATTGCATGTTGTGACCGTCAGCGTGATGGTACCCAGTGTACGTGGGAACAAGAGAGAGGTCAGTATTGGAGTCCGGTTGCATCGCTAAGGGCAGGGTGATGGGGACCCTTGGAACATAGTGTAAAGCCCCCAAGGCTCAATGTCCTGCCTATTTTTCCCCGGAGGAGGAGCAAGCAATGCCTGGAGGAGACAGCTGGCTCTGTCCCCTGCTGAGCTGGCCGGGCTGGGCCCCTGGCAGGGGTCAGGAGGGAAGGCGAGCTGAGGGCACTTTAGTGGCCACCAGTGGCCAGGCCCTGCTGCCCGCGGGAATGTGCCCTGAGGAAACCACGGGCTTCTGGGCGCCTCAGGTCCTCCCCCCCCACAGGAGGTCCTTCTCCCCCGCCTCACCCTGTCCTCAAACACCGCAGTTGGCAGCGTGTGAGTCAGGCCTTTATCAGGCGAAGGCACGGCGTTCTCGCTAATGCCTTTTAGGGCCAAATTCTCTAAAACGGCAAATAAATCTGTCCTCAGTCTGAATCCTCAAAACCCACCCTTGAAGCAGGCCGAGCACACACACTGCCCAACCCCCCACCCCCACCCCCACCCCGGCCACACGCTCGGCCTCCTGCACACGCCTGCCCCGCTGGTGGCTTTCCTTCCTCCTCAGGACGTGGCACAGAAGCTCAATGCAGGCTCGCTGAATAAAACACGTATTTTATTTTTTCTTAATAAATTCAAAATTGCATTAAAAAATTAAATAAGTGCCCCACTCAGAACATTAGCATGAAGGCAGGGCTGTCCACTTCCCTCATTCTCACACACCAGCACTTGGAGCTCAGTATACAGATGCTGACAAAGTAAATAAATCAATCTATTGAAATAGTGAAGATTCCTAGGATGGGCAACAACAACAAAAAAGTTCACACAGCGAATACTTGATTCTCAGATAAACATTGTATTGTGGTCCGTAAGTGCCCTCGCTCGTTTGCATGATTGTAAAGATCAGGTTTCGTTGAATGACTGCTCTCAAGTCAGTTCACCGAGATTTACGCAACAGAGGACTGGATGGAAGATGTGTTTAGTTAGGAAGTTCCTGGCTTCACAAGAAGTTAGTTCCAGTGACTAGGAATTTTCCATGCATCTTCTCTAGCTTTATAAAAAAAGATCTGATCCAATCATGATTTTCTCTCTCCCCAGAGTTTCTACATTTAGCTTCAGGATTTATCAATGACATTTTCTCAAAGCAAAAAAGACTCTTGAGCCAATGGTATATCTGTTTTAGAACAGAAAAGTTGATTTCTTTTTTTTTTTTTTTTCCTTTTCGAAGCGGTCGGTGAGTCTCTGGGAGCTCATAGGCTCAGCATCAGCTTTTCTGGGGTGGTTTTGGGAAAAATAGTGAATTTGGAATCTCACTTGCCTGTGCTACAGACGCACGGTTCTCGGCGGCACCTTGCCAAAGGCCATTAATCACATACAATCCAATTGTCCTAATTAGCGTGCCCCTGAGCGCGGCCATGTGTGGAATTTGGACTGGCTTTTGGCGATGAGCTGCCCTCATGAAGTTCAGGTCTTCGCTTCCAGCAGGCTACGTCACAGAGGAACCGCGGCAGTGAGTCTTCTAAAGGTCAGGAGCAATGTGCTCAAGGGCACGTCGCTGCCAGCCACCCGCGCTCTGGCCAGGACCAGGTGCCGGGCGCCAGCGAGCCGGGCTGAGAGGTGATGTCACATGTTCCTGTCGAGAGCCGGCTTCTGACTAAGCAGCACCTCCGTGTCATGGAAGGGCTGCTTCCCCGCTAAGCTTCCACCCTGCATCCTAGTAAGGCCTCGGATCCTGCAGGAAGCACTAACCGGGTTTGGTTAAAAGTCTTATCCCTTCCTTGGTGAGCAGGTAAAAGGAATCAACTCCTCCAAACCCGCCCTAATGCTGGTCCCACTTTGACTCATCACTCTGGCTTTATTGTGACCAGAAGAAATGCTTACTTTATAGTTTTTGTTTTATAAATATACCCCCAAAACCACTCTGTGATAGATTTCTGCATAATGGAATTGTAAAGAAAAGGATAATTATCACTGCTTGTTTTTGAAAAAAAAAAAATAGACTTTTGTACTCAGACTTCCTTTGCTACTGAAATAGTAGACAAAGCATTCAGAGATAAATTTATCCAAAGATTAAATTTTGTATCCTGACATGAAATGAACCTTGGACACTCAGCAAATCTCTGCATGGACATAAACTGGCTGGGACAAGGACTCGCTATACTCCAAACAACAGGCCTCTGGGAGCTCATTTCCTCGCCCTCCGTCCGTTCAGACGGGAACAGCCACGTCCGCGCAGGGACGAGTTTGATTTTCGTCACGAGCCCCTCTGTCCTGGTCTCCACGATTACAGATCTTACTTTCCAGCATTTCAGGCTTTGCTCAACCTCGAATCAATATTGATCTCCGTGTCCCTGGCACCCAGCGCAGAGCCCGGTGCATGGAGGAGGAACAACAAATGTTTGCCGAGTGAGCGGTCATCGCCATACCTGGCCACTGCCAATATTTACGCAGTGAAATCTGTTTTCAGGCCATGATGAGTGTCATTGTCAAAGGCAGCTTTGCTGAGACCAACACAGCGATAGTTGTGGCATCTCCAGACCAGCACACCCTTTACATGCACGTTCTCTGTCCCTGGGAAAATTACCCAGTGCTCACTTTTGAACAACGTCCCCCAAAACGTGCTGCTCGGTCCCCGCTGAATCCCTCTGGCCTCTGCTCCACCTGAGGCCTCTCCTGCCCAAGGCTCAGGCCCCTCCCCTTCCTGCAGGACCACCACCCTTCACAGGTGACAGCGTCCCGGCAGCCAAGGCAGGGCCTGCCTCACTCGGCTCAGAGTCTGGCAGGGAGATGCAAACAAGCCAGGAAAGCCAACACGAGCTCAATGTGGACCATTGGTGGCCACGGCTACTGGATTCTTCCCACGCTGCTCTGGCTTGTCCCTCAAGGCCTGGAAGAAGAATACCAGGACCCAGCCCCAACCTAAAACCCTCCATCTCATACTGGAATCCCGGCATCAGAAGGCCCCAGGAGCTTCTAATGGGAAGCTCGGTTTTAGATTCCCTTGCGAAGGCCTTGTTCCCTGAGGCATGGTCTCCAGAGCCGAGGCCCAGGCATCAGCTGGGGCTGCAGGTCTTGCAGTCTCGGGCAGCCCCACCCTGCTCCGTCCCAGCCTGCATGTGCTCAGGCGCCTGGGGTACAGCCCACTGCAGGGTGTGAGGAGCCCAGACTGCTCAGCCCCATTGTGTTGGCCTCCTGGGCAGCCCCACGAAGCCCCCCAAACTGGGGCTCACACGGAGGGCTGGACCGTCTCACAGTGCTGGAGGCTGCAAACCCGAGATCAGGGTGTCAGCAGGTTGGGTCCTCTGAGGGCTGTGGGGGACAGTGTGTCCCAGGCCTCTCCCCCTGGTTTGTAGGTGGTGGCCTTCCCTCTGTGCACCTGTCTCTGTGTCCAAATGTCCTCTTTCTATAAGGAAATAGGTCTTATTGAATTAGAGCCCACCCTGATGACCTCATTTTAACTCGATTACCGTATAAAGATCCTGTCTCCAAATGTAGTCACATCCTAAGGCCCCGGGGGTTAGGGTCCAACACTAAACTGGAAGGACACAGCTCAGCCATAACACCATCCGAGCCTGACCTTGACCCCACCCACTCCCACCGCACCCCTGGGCAAGGCTCTGGGGCACAGGCCTCCCGAAGTCCCTGCAGTCACGGTGGCTCTCCCCAGCCTAGCCTCCTGGGGAACCACCCCTGCCGTCTGTAACACTTAGATCAAGGTCACTCCTTCCTGACAGCTTTCCTGACCTGCGGCTCCCAGGTCCTCACCCTCTGGAATCCTGCTCCAAGTGCTGGCTTCCCGGGCTGTGCCTCCCACCGGGTTCCAGGGCAGGGCTGGGCCTGAGCCGGCTCATCTCCCACCCGCCTGGCGCAGGGTGGACGTGTTTTTCCCTGAGCAACCCTGGCTAGGAAATGGATGAGATACCTTAAAAATCAAAACCTAAAGCCAGCACCAGGAAAGTCCCTGATTCCTACAGGGCAGCTGAAGAGCAAGCAGGCAGCAAGCAGTCACCGGTGGGGACAAAGAAGACATCTCGATGGCTTTCACACTGGGCCACTCAGCAACCAGGGGCCACTTGTCTTGGCAATTACCTGCTGAAGAGGCGGGGACCTAATGGGAAGGCCCTCCCCACCTCACCTGCCCTGCTCGCTGCCCAAGAAATCCTGACCACAGCACAGACACTGTCACTCACATCCCCCTGTATTTTTAAGAAGCGGCTCCAGAGCACTCATGAAACCTCCTTGATGTCACAGGGGCTGGAAAAATGATCACTGTGTCCTGAGAAAGGTGGGATGTCCACGCTCCACAGGCCCCAGCAGGGCACGGTTACAGCCCAAGTACACGCTCACCTGGTGCGGCTGCTCCTTCCCGCGACAGGCGTTTGGGGAGGTTTGTCCCTGTGAAGTTCACCGGCACAGAGGCAGTGGTTTCCCCTGGGCTCTATTGCAAGTCATCCTGGACATCATTTTTAACATCAAAGTCTAGATTTTTTCACATCCCAACTCAAATCCCAAATAAGTTTGTTTTACCAGTTTGATTGTCCCCTTCCTAGGAGGGAACACGCAACACCTCCGATCGGCGAACACGGAGACTGTCGATTTCTAATGACAGATGCATTTTTAAAAGTTAGCCTAAGCGGGGAACAAGTTAAAAGGGAAAAACTAAAGCTAGTGTGGAATGAGTTCGCAGCAGGCAGGTGGCTGGGTACACGTCAGGGCAGACAGACACGGAGTCACAGCCAAGATAATTATAATCCTAATCTGCCATAATCCTGCCCGCCAACATGCACAATCCAAGGCAAATTTGCTCTGAGATGTGCAGCCTTCCTCCTCTCCCCCTTTCTTCCCCAAATGTAAAACATACCCCACTGCAAATATAGGCTTTTATTAATACTTTCCCCTGAGACTTGGTTATTCATTTCTCATATTGTGGGAAGAAATTTAGTATGCTAGGTGACTGCACACACACTCCATTCTTAAAATGCATGAGGACATAGCAATTATTTTCTCTTGACCTTAGTTGTTTGTTTATTCGTTTGTTTTAGGATAGGGATCTCTTTCCAAATGCATCTCCCTATGCCCTATGCCTTCTCTACCTCTTTCTCCTTTTCCCAGCTGATGTTACATGATGGACTATGCTCTCTAGATCTGAAAATATGTGAAAAGCTCGAGCCTAGAGAAGCCGGTGGCATTTACAAATGCTTACAAAGTCCATTCTCAATATCATCAAATAGAATATGCATTTGGGGGAGGACAGAGAAACAGGCAGTAAAACCTGAACTAATTTAAAATTTTAAAAATATGTATTTACTCATTGCTTTATTAGAAATAGAGAATTTTCTCCCAAATTCAGCTCTGTCATAAAAAGAGCTATTTTAGAAGTCATGATGAGGAAGAATATTGCTTTTTCTCCTATATCCAAGGAAATATATCTTCGGCTCTGGGAGGGGAAAAAAAGCAATATCGCTGCGTCTTTTCTATGGGGAAAAGGCAGCTTCTTATTTTTATGTTAAAGAGTTGTCAAGACACTTATATTTTTCATAGCATCAAAGTTATTTTTTATTCTACTTAATTGTTCCTTGAGATTTCAAAACCAAATCTGCCTCCTTGCCAAATATCTTTGTACTATGTACATTTCACACTGGCTTATTATAATAGGTTTTCTCGTGGGATCTAGCATTCCGGCATCTGCTTTGTTATGATATTATAACAATAATTAACATTTAGCAGTTACTGTATAGCCAGCCTTTGATCCATATTTTTTTAACAAAATGTAATAACAATGCTTTTCCACACAGCATCTTTCATCTCAGAGCCTCAAAGCCGTTGGCAACATCACATTACAGCCTGAGATAGTTGAATCCACTCCCGAAACCCTCCCCACGCCCCCATGGGGTCTGTGCGCAGCAGGCCTGCTCCTTAGGGGGAAAGAGGGAGGAAAGGTCAAGGGAATTGCCAGGCGGCAACACGACATCAGCAGAGCCAGGAATAAATAGAATCTCGTCCGTCCCTTCTCCTCCTTGGTCAGGGACTCCAAAGCTTCAATAGCATCTATTTTTAAAATAAAGGGACGGGGGTTGAAGCAAGAAGCATTGAGCTTATTATGACAGGGGTTGGGATAGATCCTAAAAGTCTTGCTATACCTTCTGAAACAAATCCCTGGGGACAAAAGTCTGAACAGATTCTGAGACGCTCATTCAACGAACACTGCTAAGCATCTTCTTTGTGCCACAAGCTAGGTCCTCCCTAAGGGAGGGGTTAAAAAGAGGTGCACAAAGACTCTAAGAATTCTGATTTTCAGTCTCTCTAATCAGGGGAGTTAGTAGACACCAAGAGGCATCGCTCTTTCTCATCACTCTGCCGAGTAGATGACCAGTGTCACCCAAGCTGCTGCTGTCGGAAGAGTTATTTTATCTCTTCTGCTTTTCTCCTGCTGCCCCTGAAATTGCAGACACCCTTACAGGAGAAAGAGAGCTTATCACCCAGTTAAGTCCGGATTGTTTGGGAGGATGACTGGGCATGATAACAAATCAAAAGAAGCCAGTTGTCCCTCCTAAATTCAGAAGGATAAGTGTGGCCATGATAGGAAAATTAATCATGTATATAGTCAATCAATGCTTAATGGATAGAGGACATTTTTCACCCTATTTTAGCTTCACTCCAGTTTACAAAATCTCAGGCAAAGGTGAAGGTGCAGATGGGGGTCAGAGACCGGCACGAAAGGAGCAGGCAGCGTGCGCACGTGGTCCCAAGCAGCTACTCGAAAGGTCTCCCCGGAGGGCGTCACAGTGGGAGCTGCAAAATGAGCAGGGATGGCAAGGTGGTTCCCACGTGAATGAGATGACATCAGTAACCACCGTCTCTGACACCCGTTTACATAGCGCTCTGTATGAGCTGAGTCAGTGAGTGCTCTAACAATCCTACAAGGCAGGGGCTACCATGTTATTATCCCCACATACGGGTGAAGAGACCGGGGTCCACAGAGTTTAAGTTACCCCAAATCCCAGAGCCAGTTAGCCATGGGACATGGATGTCCCAGAGTCATGGATGCACGCAGCTTCTGGTAAAAACACCTACAGCCTCCACACAGTAGTTTAGACACGGTCAATAATCATGATGATGATTAGTAGTAGTAGTGGTACGGCAGTTAGCATGTATGTAGTTCTATGTGCCAGGCACAGCTCCAAACTTTATTTCCATCGGCCTCGTGATAACCCTCTGAAGCCAAATTGTTATCCCCATTTAATGGCTAAAGAAAGTAAGTCCCAAACGGACACAGCTAGTAAGTACTTTATTTAATGGATCTGTTTGCATAAAATCGCCTTTTGTCCCTCTCCGTTTTCTCCATGAGAGGGGGAAGGAGAAGACAATGTCACTGTGTTGGATCTGATTCTGGAGCAGCAGCAGTGTGCAGGAGAGAGGCCCGTGTCCCTTCCTGCCGGCTGCTCCTGCTCGTGTCTTCCAAGCGCACAGAACACCACCAAGTCCACTGTTCTCCGATCCCGCACGGCGCCACAGTTCCCACTTCCACTGAGTGGGAACAAACACGTCCAGAAAATGAGCGACTCCACAAAGCACATTCCAGGCCAGTCCATAAAGAAAAACTCCAATTCAATTTTAAAATGAATTGAGCCCGTTTTTACCAGCAACATATGCATCTTGCTGGGCTTGCCTCTGAGTAGACCCTCATTCCACATGTAAATAGAAATCACAGTGCCCACCAGAGCACATCTCGGAAAGGGAAACTTCCTCGTAACAAAGAACCCAGCAGAAAAAAATGTCCCTGGCTGGCTTCCAGCGCCCTGGAGTCGGAGTGCAAACTAGAAGCGTGCACCAGTGTAAACTCTTCAGCGAAGTTATTATCCCCACCAAGCCCGACAGCCACTCCAAGCTGAAAACCAGAGACCACAATGTTGAGAAACCCACGTAGAATTTCATTTTCTTGCAACTCGGGACAGTGAGCTTAGAGCAGCTATAAATACTTCAATGTACAGAGAACTATCAAATGGCGCCTCGGCGTGTTGGCGCCGACTTGGGTTGCTGCTTGTTTCGTCTTAAAAAGAATGTTTGTTTTTTTTTTTTTTTTTTTTTTGCCATTTGGGGTAAGTTTGAAAATGATTCAAATTAGACTGATGTAAGTCATTATAGTTTGTCCCCAAGGGATGGCATTCTCACAGTTCGCAGCATCGTATCATCCATCCCCGGGAATAGTGTCTTTGGAAAGAGCCTCTATGCCATGACTTCCTACAGAAGGAACTCGCAGAATGAGCAGCGCTTGGTGAAAAGATCTTGACCATAAAAGCCGCTGGGGAAACGAGTGGATCATCGCCTAAACAGGGAACAAATGCTCTCCGAATGGCAACGTGGGGAGAGGCCCCGTCCTCGAGCACATTGATGATTAATTCAATCAGAAGAAAATAAGGCTCGCCGTAAAGTCATCTGCCGGGGTGTAGGTGGTGCCCTAGAACGGGAGTCCTGCGCAAACCAAGCAGCTGAGCGTCATGTGTTCACAGCTCGGAGAGCCACACGCCAGCTTCAGAAAGGTGTCAGGATTCTGTCCCCAAAACACACACCCGCAAGGCTTTCCACATATTCAGCCAGCAGCACCTTCCCTGGAACCTTCCAGAGCTGCTCTTTCCCACTGGGTTGTAGGAGGGAAACGATCATATGCAGAGAGTACCCGAAATACTCGCTGTGCTTCTCCGGCTGCTGAAAATTGCTAGGGAAAGCGGCTCTCCATCTGAAACATGATATTGTTTGTGATCCTACTCCGTACCCTTCCGCTTTCATGTTTCTCTAAACTTCCTGAGGCCATCAGGTGAAAAACAGACGCCGCAAATGCTAGCAAGCAGTGGGCAAAGGAAGAGGCATGCTGCCCAGTGATTCGGATAGAAAATAAGCCATCTGCGAATTAATAATCCCCCTCCAGTCCCTGCTCATAGTTCTAAAGAAAATAAGCCATTTCAGATTTTGACCTCAAAAGTTTGCAACGTTATTTGTTGAGGCAGAATGTTGTTTAATCAAACTCATCAAGAAAAGCTAAGTGTTAGAATGAGGGTAAAATCGGAATTGGTTACGTGGTGTGGGAAGCTGCTCTTGGTTTAAAACGTGCTAATCTATAAGAAACTGGAATGTAGCATCTTTTATAGCTTCCTAATCTCTCCCTGACTACAGCTTACTCGCTGAGCGGAGCACAGGCGGCGTTTAGACCTGTACCTGGTCTTCAGGGCAACTCTCCTAGCAGAACCCAAGTTTGCATGATGGCATCTATTTCTGAGTAGCCAGAATCTAGAAATTAGGAGGTAGCTCAGTCATTTGATTAAAAATGAAGCCGGGTCGTTGACACAGCTTGAGATTTGGGGAAGGGCATGTTACCAGGGTCTCTTCTACTCCAGCTCCCAGGCAGTTGGCCGAGAGGAAGAGGAGGGTGGCAGGGTAGAAGGAGAAGGATGGAGCCTCCACCGGCTCTTCAGCACAGAACCTATTAATATGAAAATTAATGTCACGCGATGGGCTGTTTCCCGTAGCGCAGAGGAGAGAGAACCACAAGAGATCACTTTGCAGAATGATAAAACTTCCTATCTAGTTCACGACCCCGGGGAGATCTGGAAAAGTCTGGGTTTGATTTGAACAATAATGAACTGGTGGATGACACAGCTCCCAGCCATAATGACTGCGGTAATTTGCCAGCTCTGGTGTCAAACCCAAACAGAGGCCCGGGAGAGATAGGACTGTTATCTAAGCAACAATTAATATGCTGAAAATGCTTTTTAGAAATAGCCCCGTCGTTCACTCTGCTACTATGAGCATAACTTTTATTCCTTGGCCATCTTTATCCATTCTCATAAAATGTAATAAATGCGGTATAATCTAAGGGAGAACAGGGTTGCCATTTACAAATAAGTGACAGTTTCAATTTTAGTTTTAGACCTCAAACTTGAAAGACTTCATTGAAAAGGAGAAACTGCTCCTGCATGCCAACTTACATTACTTCCCCAGTTTAGGGAAAACGTCTTTGCTTTGATAAAGAGATTGAATTTTTACCCGTGCCGGGCATCGTGTCGGCAGGGGAGACCCTTATCTGTGCATTTGCCAGTGAGATGACTCTTCCCCCAGTGGCACTTTTTTGTCCCCACAGTGAGAAAACCCCTTTCAAGTTGAATCTGAGTGTTGCAGGGCAGCAAAGAACACAAGTGAACTTTAGTGCACACTAAGGATTTGTCACTGCGTTTGCCGAGCTCACCTTAGTCCAGGTGGGAATTGTCCCTGATCCTGGCTCCTGCTCTTTATTTCTGAGCCACACGCCCACCCACGGATGACAGCACGTCTTTGCTCCGTCAGCCCCGAGCACTGGCTGGACGCCTGGGGGGAGAAGCAGGGTAACAAGAACCCAGGTGGGAATGGAGCTGACCGAGGTGCAGCTCGCGTTGCCCCAGCACCAGCCATACGTACACGCTGGGGCCACAAAGCATAGGGGTGCCCGGGCCTAGCCAGCTGCAGCCCGGAGGCTGCCGGTGCCGCTCTGCTGACGGACTCCTGCTCAGTTCCTGATGGACCACCGAACATGCAGCCCCAAGGCCTGAGCATTTCAGAAGAATCTGGCCACGAGCTGGGCTTAGTCTCTGACGGCCACAGGCTCACCCATTGGTCTTCAGGGAGGACGCGATCCGGGAGTTCATTACTGATTACTGACACTTGGTGTTTGAAATCTAAACTTGCATTTCTACACTTCCCTGTGTGTACAATAGCACACGTTTCCCCACTTAACTCGCTCCCAGTGGTCTGCAGGAGACCTTACTCTCCTTACGGGTACAGGGCCGGGCGGCAGAGCAAGGCGGCCAGAGGCTCCCTGCCCACAAGTGCCTCCCTGCGGGCCGGAGCTGGGCTGAGACTCCCACCGTGGCCGTCAGCTCTGGGAGAGGTGAGGGGACACGCTGTCCAGGGCGTGGAGGAGGTGGGGAGGATACACCCCCACAGCAAAATGAGACACGTTGGAAAGGGAACTTGGAGGGGTGACACATGGAAGGGCATTCTGGGGGGCACTGGCTGGAGGAAAGCCCAGAATGTGAACATGCGCCTGCTACTATTCAGAGTTTGAGTAGCACGTTTAATTACAGGAGAGCAACAAACGACAAACGCCCATGGGCGATCGTGACTGGTTCCATTTTTAACTTGGTGAGAGGTGCGCGAGGATTGGTCCGTCCGCGCTGCCAAGCGGGAGCCAGACCTCCCAGACTCCAGACCCCCGCCTGCTGCCGACTGCACCGGCGTCGCCCCCGGCCTGGCTGAGGACTCTGCTCCCCTCCCGGGATGCCGCCCTCCTGTGGGCTTCTGGGTCCCGAGGCTCCCACGGTGGCCTTGGTCCGGCCCACACGGCTACCTGCACAGGTGCCCATCCCCAGGCCGGCTTCGCCGAACACCAGCGCGGGGGAGCCAAGAAGGAATGTCTGCTTCCCTGGAAACAGAGGGGTTAGTGCAGTGGAAAACTTCAGTTGCCCCCTGCAGATCTGAGAACGCGTAGCTAGACAGCGTAGCCAGACAGCCCCGGGGCTGACCTGGCACTGCTCTAGGACACAGTCACAGACATGGGGAGGACGGACGGACGTTTCAGAAGCTCTGGCTGGGATGCGGTCCAGTCCCCTTACGGGGGTTTCTCGGGTATCACCAGTGGCGCTGCCACTTGTCCTACGATGTGAAGCACACGGTTTTGCCAAACTCCTGGATCAAGATTTATTTTCCAAGTAGCTGTTAATGAGGCCAATGTAGAATCCGTTCTAGGTCGGAGCTCCCAAGCATTCTCCATCTCTTGCAGTCTGGGAAGACGGGAATACATTTTCTTTCTGCCCTGGTCATCTGGCTTGGTCCAGTGATTATTCTCTCCTAGAAATTTGGATTTTGCGTTTAATTAATTGACACTGGCAGTTGGCATGCAACCTTTTAAAAATTTACTGAAATGTCAGCCTCGAAAGAAAAAAAAAATCATTCGATGAATATAATCTAGGCGCCAATGAGAGCACAAACACCCCCCACGGGCCTGTCACAACACCGGAGGCTCACGATTGATGGCTCCGGAACGAGCAAACTCACGCACCAAAATATTTCCCAGCTAAGCAAGCGCTGTCTAACACCTACAGCGTGCACGCCCAGAGTCACGCCTGTGCCCTGCAAACTACCAAAGCCTGAACCGGTCAAAATTAACGACTAAATGAAAGCAAAAACCCCTGAATTTGTAAGACGAGAACACTGGTAAGCCAAGAACACGGACTTCGTGCTGCAGAAACGCAGAACTAAACAAGAACCTAAGACCCGTCTTCCCTCGTTCGGTGCACAGTTGCGTTGCAGGAAAGAAAAACATAACCAGAATCTGATGCCGTCAGCAACTGACTTCAGGTGCCATCTGCATACATTCCTGGCACTATTAATTTGCAATTAACAAGGGCCTTATGTTTAATCCCCTGCAACTCGCTGTCTTGAAGTCTGAGCGAGGGGGTTTAGCGGAAGGGAACATGCAGGTGGGTGGTGAGCCTTCTCAAAAACAAACAATTCTGCTTTTCAGTACTGAATCACTGGTGTGTAAGCTGCTCTCTCCAACTAATGAAAGGCCATTCGTCGAAGGGAAATGGAATATTTCCATGATGTCATCATGCGGAGCAACTCTTGTAAAGTGTGCTAGTGCGTCGCAGAGCTGAGCAGTGTGCCGTGCCCCGGGCTGGTGATCCCAGTCTGCTCTAGACCCATCCACATGGAAAATCCAAATGGGCACGCACGTTCCTAACCTCCTGACCTCCGGAAATAGACAAAATACACTACCAGCCCGTGAGCACTGGACGGCACGAAGGGTGAGCGTTCTAGATCTGATCATCCCTGCCTTCTGGTCCTAGGCCTGCCATCGGCCAGCTGTGTGACCTTCTGCAAGCTACTTAACTTCTCTGTGCCTCCATCTCCTCCTGTACCAAACAGCTAAAAGGCTCACTGTGAAGATTTCATGAGAGAATTGTGAAGTCTCTGGCACAAAATACGTGCCATAAATGTGGGTTACTGTGTGTCGGGCACTTGGCTAGATCTTCATGTGGTTGTTTCAAGGTTTATTTATAGTTTTAAAAATATGTCGGCCACAGTTTGGTTCGGAGAACAAGGCCATTCACGCCCACGTTACTGAAAGAGTCCTCACGCTTCCTCACGCTGCCCTTGCGGGTGCCCTGCCCGCACACGGCACCGCGGAATAGCCGGGTTCGTCCGGAACGGAGGGGCACTTTCCGTGGCCACTCTCCAGGACAAACTATTTCGCTGTGGAGTTTAAAAAGCACAGGCAATTCCTATGCCCCAGTTACACTTATCAGAACAGCTCGTGGTCTGATTTGATCTTGTTCTCAAGAAAAAAAAACAACAACTTCGGAGTGACAAAATCTTAGAGAATGAAGTGGTGAATCCCGCTGACCTGTGATACAAAAGTGGAGACTAGGTGGAAAGAAACTGATCTTTTTTGCTGAACATTTGGTAATCTATGCAGCAACAGACACCTGCTAGCCTTGATTGAACGCCTGGGTAAAGGGAGATAGTTAACCAATGGTAAACTGGAAAATCATGACCCGTTCTAGAGCAACAACTAGAGCTATTTAATAAGGCCCACGTAAATAATAAATAACAGCAGCAACAAGGCACTACTTCTAATCATGCATTCTGTCCCTGCCTTGCAGCCAGGACAGTAGATAAGCAGGAGCTCTGTGTGACACTCAGAAAACAGAACGTCCTCCAAAGCTGGTGGAGAAACGCAGGTGTCTCTGCATCACCCCCAAGCCCTGCCATTTGCAGAAGGACATTCCGTGGTTGGTGGAGGCTGGGCCACAAGCCCTTGAACGCACACTCCCAGGCCCAGCTCTGAAGGACATGACTCATCTGGATGAACAAGGCAATTTTCTGCAGGGAAAACTTGTCTCCACCCCAGAGGTTAGCCAAGTTCTGCTTAATGAAGTAAAATTCTGTGAGCCCGAACACGTACTAGCAACAATGCTTGCAGTTCTCCTTTTAACAGCCGTGGGAAGGCAGAGCCGGGGAGGGGAGAAGTTGTCTGCTCACACAGGAAGGTACCATGAACTATGTCTAAGGAACTTATGCGTCACAGAAAGATCAATTGAATTCAAGATGTGCTTATTGATCATTTAGCATTCATAAGAAGATTCTGGAAAAGAAAAATGTTTGGGGTTTAATAGGTGGAGTTGTGAGGAAAGGAAGTGAACAAACATGTCAAGGAAAATATTTCTTTCCTGATAAGCTTTCAATTTGGGGAGAGGATCTGCCACTGGCAACCACTATATAAGACAGAATTATAATGATACGAGCTAAAAAAAAAGTTTAAGAAGCTTTGGGTGGGAGGGCAGATGAAGAACTAATTAATTTTCACTGGGGAAAAAAAAAAAAAAGTTGGAGGGACTTCACGGAGGCCCACATACAAATGACGCCCCTGCTAGCACTTTTATGAATGACACCCCACGGCGCTTAATGGCAAATATCTGATCTGCATACAACTTCTTCGTGCACACCTTCACGGCTTAAAATAAACTGTAAGCAAACAACCCAGGTGTCATGGCTTGAATTTTGTCCCTCCCCCCCAAAAAAGAGGTTGGAGCCCTAAGCCCCAGAACCTCGGAGTTCGACCTGATTTAGAAATAGGGCCTCTACAGAGGTAATTAAGGTAAAGGTCATTAGGGTGGTCCCTATTGCAACATGACCGGTGTCCTTGCAAAAGGAGGGAACCTGTCTAACAGAGATGCACAGAGGGAAAACCGTGTGGAAAGAGCCGGGGAGAACGCCGTGCGAAGATGAAGGCAGAGATCGGGGTCATGCTTTTCCAAGTCGAGGAACACCGGAGATCGCCAGCAAACCACCAGATGCGAGAGGACAGGCATGCATGCTCCCTCAGGGTCTTCCCAAAGAACCAACTCTGCCAGCACCTTGATCTCTGGCTGCTAGACTCCATCATTGTGAGACAATAAATTTCTGTTATTTAAGCGACCCAGTTTGTGGCACTTTGGGCTGGCAGCCCTAGGAAACTGACACAGCAGGTTTGCCATTTTGGGGTGTCTTCACACTAGGTCTAGGGCCAGCCAGTGTTCTCCAAAAATACGCAAGGAGATTCACTGAGGTCCAGGAAGGAACTTCTAGGACTTCTACATATCTCAATAGTTTAAGATTTCTATTTTGGCATATGTTTTTTAAAGCATTATATGTTAACACAATGACACAGCATATATGTTTATAAATAAACACGTATACATATATAGGATCCTCTGTTCAAAAATAACTGACTGATAGACTGATGTGATGAAGAACCAAAGAACTATACAATTGTTCAAAGTGATAAAAATCTATCTGGATAATCAGAAAGAAAAGAAAACAAAATGTTTGATTCCCTTAAATTTCTTGTGCCTAAAATGCAACCCCCAGCGGCACGGTAATATGGCTTTAACCTATTGTGATGGTAACAGTCACAGGAAGGTCACCTTCACAGTACTTCACAGGTTACCGCTGGCTTCCGTGTGACTTGGCCGAAGATGTTCTATTCTAATCTAGGGGCACGGAGCTGTGGGCACACACCCCACATGCCTTCCAAGCAGCTAGCACGTAGCACACACTGAACAAATCTTGGGTGGCTTTTGTTGACTAAAAGCTGTATTTTCACCCTTCCTCTCTGCAGCCTGGTCTTACTCCCACTTAGAAGGATCACTTCCCATCACTATCACCCACTTGTCCAGATGGAGACCCGAATCACAGGCAGAGACCAAGTCTCCTGGGCAGAGCTTCCCCTCAGTACTTGAGGGCTCCATGAATCTATTGTCTGGGACCAAGCATTCAGCATTTAATGGTGACCTGGCTGGACGATTATTGAATGTATGGTGTGTATCTAGTTCACTTGGACGCGATGACAATTGTTTTCCTTGAGGCCATGGACAATGGAACAGGTGATGCTTCTCTGGTGCTAAGCTAAGGTGAGCCCAGTTGCCTGAAGTGAGGGATGCTGGAAATACTAAAGCATTTCTCTTCAATAGTGGGATAATCCGGGATTTGGTAACAGACTGACAATTTTAAGCATGAGTCTGACACTAATTTCATGGCCTGGAGTAAGTTCCCAACCTTTATGAGGTTCAGCATCCTTACCTGTGAAGTGGAGACAGCACCTCACTACCTAGGACCATGAGAGGACCCAAGAGGGCAACGCATGGAAGTCTCTGGTCCATAGTGACTACTCAACAAATGCCCAACAGGCACTTTTGAATCTATTTCCAATTCTGCTAATTTATCCTCAATTTTGTCTCTCTTTCCTGCTAGCCAACATCCATGTTCTAAACACGTTAATATTTAGAACACTATTGAGTGGCATTATGGAAGAATCGATTTTAAAAAAGAAATAAACATAGTTCAGATGTGACCGTCTTCCTTCTTACGGTTCCTTCTCCGTAGAGTTACTCAATTTAACGATGACATTGCTGACAGAAATAAGCTGTAAGTGTCACCCAGGTGATTCCAACATCTGTCTCCATCACGCCTCAAAAGAATCGAGGGAGAAACGGCTCAATCCAGGTTTGCTATGGATTTTTTATCTGCTGTTCAGAGATGAACTGGCTTCCCTGCTAGCTTCTTCTCCAGCGGACAGGCTGATACGTCAACAGGGTCAGGAGGACCCATGAAACACGATTCATCAGTGGCGGGGGCTGGAAGTGGCCTGGCCGAGTGGAGAACAGAGGGTGGGAAGTGAGCTCGGCCAGAGCCAACAAGAAGCCGAGCCCTTCACCAAGGAGACCCAGTCGACGTTCACATCATCACGTCCTTTCTGGAGCCACCAGTTTCCGGCGTTGTAAATAGTAGGGCTCGAGGCTCTCTCAGGAAACCAGTGGAAGGCCTAACACTTTGCGAACCTCTCCTGATGAACCCATGGCTCTCTGGACATAACCCTAGGCCTGTGGTTCAGGCCGTGTTTGAGCAGATTTCTCAGGGAGGGAGGTGTTCCTGGGAGCCCCCCGGCCGGCATCTATCCTCAAGTCCCTTAACCCTCTGGTACCGACTCTAAGGCGATCAGAAGACGCTGAGAGAATGGAGTCTGGTCTGGAGCAGCAAGAGACTGTATCAACAAGACCTGATAACAGGACCGGCTGGCAGAACGCAAGGAGTAAAGAAAACGGAGAACCCGAAATGCTGACAGGACCTCACCTACCCGAGGACACAATTCCAACAACCCCCTCCCCCAACGTGGTTAATTTTCCATCTGTGCTAGATCTTCACACCCACCCTGTACATGATATCGTTTCTCTTGCCCTTCTAAAGTACCCTCTTGACCTCACACCCGCCTCCAGCCAGCACCCCTTCCTCTGTTTCCCTTTCTCGCAGGTCTCCTGAGACAGTATCTGCACAAAGCGCTTCGATCCTCCAACTCCCATCCTCTCCTAAACCTCCAGACTGTCGCCTCCTTCCCGTTACTGCAATTGCTCCTGTCGAGGTCACCGGTAACTGCCATAGAAGAAAGTCACAGAAGCAGCATTTGGCATTGTAATCTCTTGTTCCTGGAAACCTTTGCTCACTTGCCTTCCAGGGCACCCCACGCCCCTGGTTTTCTTCCTGTCTCTCTGGGTGCTCCTGTCCAGTGTCTTCTGCTGACCTTAAATCTTTTCCCCAACCCCTTCATGTTGGGGCACCCCAGGTTCAGTCCTTAGAATATATCTCCCCTCAGTCTATCTCGTCAGTCTCACTGGCTAAGGATTCTAAAATTCTGTGTCTCCACTCTGAGCCTCTCTGGGAAACTCTAGATATATATACACCTGTTCTCCAAATAGCCCTGCTTGGATATCTTAAAAAAAAAATTTCAAATATAATTTATCCAAACTTAAGGCCTGATCTTCCACCCCTCTACTTGCTCCACTTAAAGTCCTTTGAGTTAAAGGAAACTTGTCTTCCAGCTGCTCAAGCTAAGAGTTTAGATTCTCTCTTGACTCCCCTTTTCTTCTCATACTCCAATCTTGCCTGTCACCAGATATTCATGGCATTACCACTGAACCATACTCAGAGCAAAATGCAGCCCTATTTAAAGGAATATAACATAACTGAGCGTTTCTGCAGCACATCATAAATAATGGCCACATCTCAGAGATAACGGGGTTTAGTTCCAGATCACTGCAACAAAGCAAAGAAAGCAATAACCCCAGTCACATGAACTTTTTGGTTTCCCAACACATGTAAAAGTTATATTTGCACTATACTGTAGTCTATTAAGTGTGCAATAGCAATGTCTTTAAAAATGCATATATTAATACCTTACTTTAACATACTTTATTGATAAGAATACTAATGATCATCTGAGTGATAATTCAGTGAGTCCTAATCCTTTTGCTGGTGGAAGGTCTTGCCCTAATGTTGACAGCTTCTGACTGCTCAGGGTGGAGGTTGCTGAAGGCTGTGGCAATTTCTTAGTATAAGATAACGGTGAAGTTTGCCACCTCAATTGACTCTTCCTTTCACGAAAGATTCCTCTTTAGCACATGACGCTGTTGAAAGCATTTTATCCCCAGCAGATCTTTCAACAATGGAGTCAATCCTCTCAAACCCTGCTGCTGCCTTATCAACCAAGTTTATGTTGTATTATGAATCCTTAGTTGCCTTTCAACAATGTTCACAGCATCTTCACCAAGAGCAGCGTCCGTCTCAAGAAACTGCTTGCTCATTTGTTAAGAAGCAAGTCCTCATTCCTTCAAATTTGATCTACACTCAGGAGGACCTGAGGACCAGGCCCAGAACACCCCTCGATTTCTCTGAGTCTCAGATTCTTCATCTAGAAAGTGGGAATAAGAATATCTACTTTCGAATATAATTATGAAAATGCAGGTAAAGTAACTAACATAGTATCTGTCACACAATCAGATTGCAAATAAGCATAACCATTTTAGGGTTCTTGCCACCCCACCAAAACAAAACTCCAGAAACAGCAGACACTGTCATTAGTAAGTAATATCAGACCTTCTACCACTTCTCTGCAGTCCTACAGACTGTTTGCAATTCAGACACTTCAGCACTTTTATATAGTGAGCGTAAGAATTATACATCCCGATTGGCTTTATTCATAACATTTAGAAACAACTGCGCGTAGATAAAGCTGTCTCCTAAAGCCTCAATTTAAGAACTATTATAGGATCATTGTCTGCTTTCAGTTACGGGGAGGCTGAGCTATGCTCACAGCAAGGAGAGAGGTTCAGCCATATGAAAGTGGCCACATTGCTTTGCACCCCCCAACCCGACACCCGCAGATAGTTCCCACCTCTACCACTAACGTTTGAGAAACAGGAGTGAGTGTGAAGGGAAGGAGGGTGGTGTCTTTCATTTTCAGATTAGTAAGTCAATAGAATCACTTCCTGCAAAACGACTGCAAGCCCAAGCATGTCAAAGGTCCCCTTTAAGAGGCTTCATTCACAGGGCTCCCTGAATTTGACTTAAACAGAACCGAACAAATCATGTTGTTTTCCAGTGAGATTTGGGACCAAATCCTTATTTCAAGATATAAGCAACTTTGAATTAGTTCTGAAAGACTCAAATGAAAAGTCTTAGATTCGACAGCTCAACGGCGAGCGTCTACTAGGACCTGGTGCCAGGAAATGAAACATGTGAATTAGAAGTGACCACATGTTGCTATAAGAAGTCATAATGTGCAAGGTGCCCAGAGAGGTGACTGCCACACTGGCACTTCTCCCCCGATTTCCCACCCCCCTGGGAAGCAGACATGAATGCAACTCACCTTTCCTTCTTCCATGGCATTCTTCCCTGGTGTGCACGCCATTCCCCAGGAGCAGAGAGGAGGAAGTGACTGCCAGGACCCAATGGATGGTGGAGCAGGGTGGGCTCCAGATAAGGACACGCTCGAGCTGGGGGATATAATCTCAAAGTGACACTTTTCGGAAAACTAAGCCGACTAGAGCTGCAGTTTGCACTCACTTTCATTTCACTGCTGGGGCCAGGGCTGGATCTGCCCATCCCTGGGCCACTGAGAGCACCTTCAGATTTGCAAAGGCTGCAGGAGGCCGGGCCTGGCCGGGGAGAGGGACCCCTCGGCTCATCTCAGGGCTCTGTCGGACCCCCAACATCCTGAACCATGGGTGGCAACCCGGGATCCCACCCCGGCATGTTCAGGACCAATTTGAGCAAATGCCTAATCCAGGAAAGCTGGTCCCCGGCACACAGGCCCCGCCTGGCAGCCCCTGGGGACAGGCTCCCACTGACCTTGGCCTCCCTGCAGTGGCACCAACACCCTCCTGCCGCCCCTGCAGCCCAGCTGTGTACCCGTACACCACGAGTGTCAGTGGAGAGAAAACAATTGTTCGGGAAGATTGAAAACACCCCTCTTGCTTCTTGCCAGAGAATTTGCATTTTTGGAACAGGTTCTTAACTTCTTTTTAAGGCCCAGAGTGAGAAGCTTTTAGAAAAGCTAAAAATATCTGTTAACGAAGAAGAAAAAGGAGAAAAAAAAAAAAAAAAAAACTACCCAGCTTTCTCTTCTTTCTGTGCAGGAGGCTCAGCAGCACCCGGAGGTGCAGAGTCAGCTCTTAGATTCTCTCGTGGGCTGAAAGCACAGGGGAAGGAAAAGGTGTCATCGAGGGCTGGATCTTTTAGAAACAAAGGCTCTTGAAGATAAAGATAAAAGAAACCCCAGAGCACACTACAAAATCATAGGAGTTTAAAGCCGAAAACGGTCTGTAGAGTTAACTTAATATAAATTTCTCGTTTTACAACTAAGGAAACTAAAATGCAAACAGATTAAAAGGCTTGCCCAGAGCCACGGAGCTGAAGCCACAGCAGCTGAGACCAGCAGTCAGGCTCCGCACCCGGCCAGGGCCCTTTCCCTGCGTGGGAAGATGTCCCAGCCACTGGCACAGCCCTGGCACCTACAACCCCAAAATGACTTTGGGTGACCTGGTTGGACCACTGCCGGTGACACGTTGCCCGGCTCACAGACTCGCTGGTTTTCTGGGGGGCCGGGTCTCCCCTGCAGCCCAGGTGAGCTGCTGCCCTCTGCATTCCGGGGACCTGGCTTCTAGAACTCAACGGAAACGCAGATACTTTCAGAGGGAGTTTCCACAAGGACCACAGTGTCAGCAGGAAGGTCACTAACTCGTTAGGGATCAGGAGAATTTAATTCCCAGTTGCCTTTCGAGCTGAGAATTAAATTCTCTTAACTTAGAATGACTTGAGAGGCAACCCTCAATTCAAGAGACAGAAACGGGAGCCAAGAAGGGGACAAGGTTTTTCCAGGGGAGTGTGGGAGGGAAGGGGGCACCAACAGGTCGGTGCAGGGCTGGGTGCCGAATTCGGCTTTCGTGTCGGTGTTAGCCAGAGGTGCCACACTGCCTCTGCTGAGCCTGCCCTTGGTTTTGGCTTTTTCCCTTCACTTGTTCTTCCAGTGGATACCCTCTAAGTCCCTATCATGCGCCGGATATGGTTCTGGCACTGAGGGTGCATCACTGAGCAAGACGAGGTCCCTCTACTCTGTGGACTTCACATCCCGTTGCTCGCACAGCACCAGGATTGCCCGTGAGACGTAGGGCACCTGCACAAATGTAAGGAGATGTCCCCGCCTGGGCTTCCCCTTCCAAACTCCTGCCTTCCAGCATGTAGCCCTGTCCGACGGCTCCCTGTCACCTACAAGATGAAGTGCGAGCTCCCCGCCTCTGTGCTCTGGCCTCTGCCCACCCTTCCTAGTTCTTGCAACACCGTGCCCCGGCACCGTGCTCCCGCCACATGGATCCATGCAGGGCCCCTGGGACTCCCTGCATGGGATGTGCTCAGCCTGCCACCCTGCCGGCTCCTCCTGCACGGACCACTCGTTGCGTCCTAATTACCTGCCAGCTCTGTGCGAAGTGCTTAACAGGTGCTGCGTCACCTAACCGCCTCCCCACCCCCCCCCAGCGTCACTGAGAGACCCCAGTTCTCAGCCTTGCTAGCCCTGGAATCACCTGGAGGAGATTTAAACTGCAGCTGCCTGCTTCCGCTCCAAACCCTGGCCAATGTCACGGCACTCAGGTGAATAGGGCAGTCCGTGTGGTGGATGGTCCACGGGTGAGAATAATTTGCAGCCAAGTCTGGGAACCACTGAGGTAACCTTCTCTCCATTTTACAGAGGAAGAAAGGTGTGAAGAAACTACCTAATGTGCCAGTATTAATTCAGTGATTCCTATTTGTGTTTAAAAAGACAAAAAAGCAATTTAGGTGGGAATGAGCTTCCCCCCTCAGATGTCAGCTGTAAACCTACACCTGTAGTACAGGGGCCCGGATTTAGCAAGTCAAATGCAAGATGCCAGTTACATTGGGATTTCACATCAAAAAAAAATAGTTTTTTCTTGGCATAAATATGTCTCAAATATTGCATTGGATATACTTACACTAGCAGATTTTTGTTGTTGATCTGAAAGTCAAATGTCACCGGACATCCTGTGTTTCATCTCGACACCCCATGCCAGTGGATCATCATAAACTGAAGACTATCACAGTCTTAGAGTATTCTTAGAAAGTGCTTTCAAGTTTTTACATAAAATTTGATTCTTGCTCTCAATTTACCTACGAAGTCACTTATTTACTAAGACTCACAAGCAAAATATTCATAATGCAAAAACTAAAATAAAATAGACAAATGAGGCTTCTAGACCTCTATATACTACTCTTTTTTTTTTTTTTTTATTTCACCGAGTCTCATTCTGTTGCCCAGACTAGAGTGCTGTGGCGTCAGCCTAGCTCACAGCAACCTTAAACTCCCGGGCTCAAGCGATCCTCCTGCCTCAGCCTCCCAAGTAGCTGGGACTAAAGGCATACACCACCACGCCCAGATAATTTTTTCTATTTTTAGTTGTTTGGATAATTTCTTTCTATTTATAGTAGAGACAGAGTCTCGCTCTTGCTCAGGCTGGTCTCGAACTCCTGAGCTCAAGCAATCCTCCTGCCTCGGCCTCCCAAAGTGCTAGGATTACAGATTTATTATGTGCCTAATAAATCTCTCAGCCTAGGCTGGTGCTGGGTTTAAGATTTTTTTGGTGCATTTTATATATGTACATTATCTCTTTATCCTCACAAGCCACATGTAAGAGAAACAGGCTTGGGGTTATTATTCCTTACTCACAGGCAGGCAACTGCTGATACTGATAGTTATTAAAAGCCACATGGTTATAGTCAGAGTTAGAAACCACAGGTTTTAGTATCAATGTTGACTTTTAGTGCTGCTACAGGTAGAGGTTTACTCTTAGGTTTCATTAGTTCAACTCTAAAGTTCACAATTTTAAAAATGCAGTAAAGGAATGTCTAGCTGAATAATTAAAATCATCCTATTTCATCAAATCACACCCTCAAGAAAGGCAGGTCTTCAGAAAGCTCATGATCTCAGCCCTGTGTTCAGCCAGCATCACTTTGGTGAGCAGGGGCCTGGCCGGCAGCCCCCACCCAGGACGCCCCAGCTGTCCCCTCCATTTCTTCCCTCTCTGCCCTTGGGGACACAGCCAGTGGCTCACCTTCCCCTGAGCGTGACACCTCCTCCATACAATTCTTCTAACAATTCAAACAATCTCAAAGAATTATTGAAAATCCCTCAACCCCGTGGTCTGAAACATCCGTACCAGGTATTGGCCAATTGTCCCCCTGCCAACACCAAACGGAACAAGCAAGAACAACATGCATGTAGGTGAATTCTCTTCCTGCTCTCTAAGCTCCCACGATCACCAATCACCTTGGGTGTTAAAAAAAAAACCTTCAGTTTTGTTTAACAAATCATCTCAAGACTAGACAGTGGCAGTCCCCTCTGCCAGTGAGCCAGCCCCTCCCCTGTCTTGTCCCAGGAGGCCAAGGTCAGAAGAAACCGACCCTCTGATTACTTCTCCAGCTTTAGGAGAAGCCGCCTGGCTGGTGCCACATCACGTGCCACCGTGCTACACACTGGCCACCAGGCAGGCCACATGGGAACAGCGGTGGCCATCCACGTATTAGTTGGGATCTCCAGACAAACAGCAGCAATAGGCTATGTATAAATAGATAAGTAATATATCACAAGGGCTGGCTCCCAGGACTGTGGAGGCTGAGAAGTCCCGTGATTCAAGCTGATGGTACACCTCAGCCTGAGCCTGAATGCCCAAGAACCGGGGGCACCTACATAAGAGGGCAGGGAAAGATGAGTGGCCCAGCTCAGACGGAGAGAAGAGAATTCTCCCTTCCTCCAGGCCCTCAGCAGATGGCATGATGCTACCCATGTTGGCGAGGGCAGATCATCTTTACTCAGTCTACCGATCCAAGTGCTGGTTTTTCCAGAGATAATCCTCCCAGACAGGCCCAGCAATATGTTTAACAGCTACCCGAGCAACCCTTCGCCCAGTCAGGGTGGTGCATAAAGGTAACCATCACATCCAATGGAGCCTTTCCACCCAGCTAGTTAGCAGAACCAAGCCCAGACAGCCTTCTCCTCTCCCCTGCCCTCCTAAGTACGGCCCCAGGGTCAGTTCGGAACTGGAGCCTCAAAACCGTCTCGGAACTGGAGCCTCAAAACCGTCTATAAAGACAGAAAACAGAAAGGCAAGAAAGAAGTAATAGCGTTTGTCAACAATCTGTGCATTCATCACTCCACTGACAGAGCTCATTGCAGGTAGGTTTCGCATGGCAGACTTGCACATGACCTGTGCACACACAGGCCTACCTGCATACACACACACGCGCGCACACACACACACACACACACACACCTCACACTCACACAGGTTAATCCTGGTATCATTGGCTGCCACTGGATTCCTAAGAAGCTTAGCAGGGCATGTTCTGACTTCGACAATGGCCTACTAATGGTTTTACATTTCTCCCGAGTATTAGAAGCTATCTTTGTCCCTCCTATCTCCTAATGGAATCAGTAAATGGAGGTGGCTGCAGCAGAGAGTGCAATGCCAGGGCCAAGGGCACCGTGTGACTCTCCTGAGCTAAGCCACAAATCATCCTCTAGAAGCGATTACCAAACCTTGACTTTTGCTTAGAGAAATGAAGTTGCAGATCGCCTGGCAAAACAACATTTCTTCCCACTTTACTTAAAAAAGAATAATGAGCCCACCATAGCTGTGACTTTGCTAACGCTGAGAACGCTCTCTCTCACTGAACACCATCCGGGTGCCTTTTAGGCAGCTCTTTGGGTTTTATCTTCAGTCCCCTTCTGAAGTGTGTTTATGGCAATCAGTCTCCAGGTGAGAGGTTTGGGTTTTGCACCCGTGCAGTTTGCCCTAATCTTTTTTTAAAAGGTTTGTGACTTGGCCCCCACATTCATCTTTCTCTCCAAATTGCAAATACCATCCTAGATATCTAGTTAACTTACTTCTTCCTGGTCCTCCCTAGCCCTTCTGCTTATGTTACTCCTGTGGCTCCTCGTTTCTCTTAAGGGAAAGTACAACAACAAAGTCCCTAATCCGACCCCACCTGCCTCCCCCTACCCCATTCCCGTCTCCCCCCACCCCCTGACTGTCTGGGCTGCAGGCAGGCTGGCCCGCTGCCAGCTCTCGTGACACGCCATGTGGCTTCTCACAGGGAGCCGTGCACACGCTGCTCCCTACGCAGAGCGCCCCACCGGGCCCGCACCCCCAGCGGGCTTCTCCTCAGCCTCAGACCTCGGGCCAACAGCCCCTTCCCCGGGGCCCCTCCCCGGCCTCCCTCCCTGGGTTAGCTCCCCTTTGTACACTGTGTCCTGGCACTGCACTCCCTGCCTGTCACACCCTGGTCACAGCCACAGCTTTACATTTATTTCAGTCGTTTCTCGATGGGACCCATCCTCTTCACCCTACAGCAAGTCCCATGAGAGTAAAGGCTAAATCTCCCCGGGATCTAGCACGGCCACCGGCACCTAGGAAGCACCCCATAAATATTCCCCGGATGAAAAATACAGGAGCCCAGGCTAGTTCAAGAACAGGAAGAGTCGGATGTTATTCTCTCTGCTGTGGCCCTGCTCCCAGCGATGCACAGACAGAAGCCGGGCCTGGGATGAGGGTGACCCGGTGCCACCACTCCCCGTCACAGTCTCTCTTTACTCCGAGTCTCAGCTCCCCGGAGAGGGGTGTCTGGTTACCCCAGCTAAGGCCAGGTTGGATCAGCCTTGGCCGGAGGAATAGGGTCGTCCGATACAGACATGGCCCCGTGTCCTGCCCCAGGGCTCAGCCCTAGATGCGGAGTAGGGGGGTTGTCACCTCGGAGGACTTCACTGCAGGTGACACCAACACTGACTTTTTAGACATCCTTGTTCTCAAATGTCCTATGGGCCCTGTAACAAAAGATGTTTCCTCAGCTCTGCAGGCCTCTCTGCCCACCCCACCCTCCATTGTCCTTTCTGTTGTGTGCGAAGTAGTGTGCTCTTACCTGTTTATTGTTTTCTTCCCAAAGATGCCTTTTAGGCCAAGCAAGAATTTTGCTTAAAAAGAAAACAGCAATTACGGCAGAGAGAAATTTATACTCTTCTCTTAAGGACAACACACAGCAGTTCAGGTTTGCATTCAAATGTTTTTTCCCTCTGCTCAACACCGGTTAGACAGATGGATAAAATCGCTTATTCTACTGATTTCTAGTAGGTGGCCTTGGACAGGCTGTTTCAATGCTGCCTCTGCTCTGTCATCTATTATCTGTGGCCAGTAACACCTTCCTCACAGGAAGTTATGACATTTCAAAAAGCTAACCTGCTAAAAGCACCTGACTCAGCCCTTAGCTCACCACGACCTTCCTACCACATGTTCCTGCCCCACTCCCCCAAAATTGACTTTCATGATCATTTCAACATTAGCACCTATAGCAAAATTAGAGCTGTGATCCTGATGGATTGAAGGAAAAAGTCCAGACCATTCATTCATTCGTATCATCCATGCCAACCCCTCTTTCAGCATTGTGGATAATCGAAAGTTGGCCATACCATTGGGTTAACATCAACTTTAAGTTTTCGCTTTAATTAAACCTGCATTGCATAATTCTTTGGTGGCAAGGAGTAAACTCCTCAATGACTAATGAGTCAGTACACCCCAGCCTGGGTGTCGGCTTTGTGCTCATGGAACCAGCCCACGGGGGAGCCCCCCAAGCAGCCCCCCGCTCCTGCACACAAGGAAGCCATCCCATTTTTATGCTGAAAGTCCTGGACTGAAAATCAGAAAGAGAAGAGGGAGCATCAGAAAAGCAATGCACCATTTGGTCTGCCTCCGAACACACTTGCAAAGACACACGCCCTTCTGTTTCTGCATTTCTCGCCTTCAGATTTATGACATACACAAACAGTAAGACAAGCATCCCCATTAAAGCACATTAATAGGTAATAGAAAGAAGCACAAGAAAAACAACGGGGAGGAAGCTCCCAGGTGCCAGGCTAACCTCCTATCACAGCAGCGTCCTGGACGTTGCTTCAGCTACTGGAAAATAGGGATCAAGAGGGCCCCAGCGCCTCTCAGCGTGGCCTGGGGGTGAAGTGCTCGCTGTGTCAAGTGCCTCTAGACTCTGCCTCGTTGTGACTGGCAACTCAAAAGTGAGTTTCCTTGTAACGTTTTTTTCCCTTTGAACAAACAAAACCGGAACACGGACATTCACGTAGCTGAGCCACTTTGGAGGAATCCCAGCTGCCCAGTCAGAGCAGGACATTGTCAGAATGACAGGAATTGGACCCCAGGAAGGTTGGGTCTCCCACAGGCGGGAAGCTCGAAGGTGGCCCCTCTGGCATTTGGAAGACACTTGCCACAGTGGCACCAGCAGCTGGGCTTTGGAGGGAAAGAAAAAGGAAAACAAGGAGAAAAGGGAAAGATGATTATAGAGTGTAGAAAACGGATCATCCCAGCACAAGGTTTGGCTCTGACCAGGAGAGCAAGCGTGGTCTGGCTAGGACTTTGCTCTCAGGACCCTCTCTGCAAAATGAGTGCACCCTGTGGCTCAGTGCCCTGCCTGCTCGGGGGCAGAGATTCTGCAGAGGGAGAGTCACAGCGAGAAGTCACTGCGGGAATGTGCTGGGAGAGCCCCTATCTGCCTAACTGACCTTCAGCCGTCACGCTGCTGCTCACTGTCCTCCCTGGTGCTGGGGCATCCAAGGGCAGGGCGACAGAGCCCATGTGGAGAGGGCTTCGGAGGGATGTTAGCTCCTGATCTCATTTCACCCCAGTGACATGCCGCATGGTGGTGTTGTCACCCTCACTTTACAGCCAATCACGTGCTACACACAGTCAGTGGTTGCAGCACAGAGATGTCTCCAATCTAGGTCTTCCAAACCCGAAATTGTAGGACTCTGACCTTTTATTACAGCAATGGGTCCATCCAGCCTATTTTTATGTGACCAGGATCTGCAAATCCACTGTGCTTGCACAACGTCCATAAAAGAAAGAAACGGTGAGAGCACCTTTTTATAGTAATAGTTTCCACACCATGGTCAATAGACATTGGAACTAAGCCAACAAATCTTTAAACATTAGAGAAAAGCCCTTTGTCCTTTGCTCTACTTTATGATAATAAAATACAAAATCAACATAGAGTAACCTAAATGTCATGTTAACTTTAAGGTGTGAATAATCGATGACTTCCTTTCTTATCTTTCTTTCTAAGCAATGGATAATGACAACTTAGTGCTTTGCATTCACACAAATACTTGGTCAACAGCTTCTCAAGCATTCTGTCAGAGGAAGAAAAAGCAAAAAAAAATTGAACTATGTTTTAAAAAATCAAAACTAAATTAAGATATTTAAGGCTTATAATAAATTTATTTCCATGTTGACTCATTATGATCTCTCATAGGCATACAAGGATGGTTCAATATCAGAAGATCTATCAGTGTGATTCACCACATTAACAGACATAGGGAAAGAAAGTCATTAGCTCAATTGACACGGAAAAAGTATTTAATAAATTTCCAAATTCCTTTATGATCAAGGATAAAAAACTTAGCAATGTACAAGAATTTCCTTGGGAACATAAAATCAAATGCAGCATGTTCTCATTTATAAGTGGAGCTAAACTATGGGCACAGATGGTCACACAGAGTAGGATATTTGACAATGAAGACTCTGAAGGTGGAAGAGTACAAGGGGTAAAGAATGGAGAATTACTTATTGGGTAAAATGTATGCTATTTTGGTGATGGGTACACTAAAAGCCCAGACCTCACCCCTATGCAATACATACATGTAACAAAATTGCACTTGTACCCACTAAATATATCAAAATGTAAAAACAAATCCCCATTTGCCTTTGCTGTTCAGAGCTGAGCCAGATATCTCTCCCCACCACCTTAGTCTTTCATAGCCCTGAACAAAGGCTTCCTTGCTGTTTTAACAAGTACCAGAATATTTTTCTTTACCCCTACCAATAAAATAGGAACGATAATATAATTTACCTCATAGAGGTAAATTGTCACAACGATGAAAAGAGTTAATACACGCAAAGTTCTGAGAAGAGTATCTAGCATTTAAAAAACACTCTATAAATTTTAACCATTTTTACTATACAGTTCTGTATTTAAAAAACAATGAGTGGAAAGCAATAGACAAAATTTTAGAAAAAATTCTGGAAAACTACAAATAAATTATTAGATATGAAATTGCTGGAATACAAAGCCCATTTTTAAAGCCAATAGAAGTCATAACTAGCACAATGTTTTTAAATTAAAATCAAATTACTGCCTTCTTCAGTAACAACAAAATATAAGGTGTCTAGAAATAATCTAAAAAAAGATGTGTAAGATGTTTATCAGTAACAACATAGAGCATTTTTCTAAAACATGAAGACCAAAGTAAGTTGAGAAATATATTATGTTTGCATGTGTAAATACTCAATAATATATGACAATTCTCTCAAATTAATCTATTCAATACTATTGCAATCGCAATCTCCGTATTGTTTTTCTCAGAACCTGACAAGCAGACAAATAGCAGTATTTGCAATCTCAGTTATCAAGATTACCATAAAGCTCTAGCACTTAAATTGCTTGTCATTGACACAGGTATGGTCTAATAAACCAGTGATACAAAAAGGAGAGCCCAGAAAGAGACTCATATAAAATAAAACATATAATTTAAGTAGGATAATTAACATTCATTGAGTATCGTATGCCAGGTTCTGCACGAAGGAATCGAAGTGCAATATTGCTCATGTAATCATTATCTCCTTTCTGCAGATTAAGGGAACTGGGGCAGAAATTCAGAGAGGTTGTATAACCAGTCAAAGATGCCACACTTCTTAAGTGACAGAGCCAGACTTTGGACCGAGGCGGTTTGCCTCTACAACTGCTACTGTAACACGTCTTCTAAAAACATGGTGCTCTACAGAAGTAGCATTAAAATTCAGTAGATAAAGGCGAGAATATTCATTAAATGGTGATGGAACAATTGACTAGCCATATCTAACACACACAGAGACACACATACACGCATTCCAGAATGATTAGGCCTCAATTTAGAAAGCAAAGTTTTAGAAGAAGATTTAATTGAATGTCTTCATGGAATTGGGAAGAGTTGTCTTAAACAAGTTATGACAGCACTAACATTTTAGAAAAAGATTGATAAACTTAGCTACATTAAAATTTCAGATTTTTATACTGTTTCTCATACTTGTGCACAAAGATGTTCACCAAGGTAGTGTTTCACTAGCAGAATTTTACCACTAAATGCCTAACAATGTGAACATCCCTAACTGCGATGTGCTATGTTTATATAATGACATACTTACACAGTTATTAAAATGAATGAATCAAATCTATGTACCTCAACATGATGTATTTCAAATATGGTGCTAAAAAAAATTAAGTGACAGAAACAGAATATAAACCATTTATGTAAGAAAGGAACAAACGGGGTAGATGGAACACAGTTGGAAAAAGGTTAATCATTGTTGGGCTGGTGATAAGAACATGTGAATTCATTTCATTATCTCTCCGTTTTTATGTGTGTTTGCTTTTTCCTATAATCAAAATTCTTAAAATAAGAAAAAAAGTATGCAAAGTATAAAAACACATCACACGATGCCACCCACCCTTTATAAGCACCTACACATGGGGAAATATGAAAGCAGGTAGGGAAGGAGAGTGAGAAGTAGAACGAGGCCTGGGATAAAAGATTAAACTAATTAAGGATTTTAAAAAGGGTAAATAAGAGACTCCACAAACATGGGAGGATTTTTTGCTTGAAAGATAACGATATGAAACAGAATGTTAAGTCAGGGTCATAAATACCTGGATGCTCATTTTATTGTTCTTTACATTTGGGGACTATTTGAAGTAGTTGGTAGTAAAAACAGTGACTAAAATTCAGTCTTGGGTGGAAGACAGACCCCAGAGGGGAAGAGTGGGGGCAGAGAGGCTGGCTGGCAGAGAAGCTGCTCCATCAGCCCAGGCAGAAAGGAGGACATTTGGGATAGAGTGGAGGCAGTCGAGAGAGTAGCTAATGCATTAGATGTGGACAGTGTGTAAAACAAATAATAACAACATAAAATGACTCCTGAGTTTTTGCCTTAGGTGACAAGGTAGATGGTGGAGCCATCGACAACAAAAGGAAGGATGCAGATGAACAGGTCTGGAGGGGACAATGAGTGTTAGGCAGCTGTTTTAAATTTGAGATCATTATTAAACATCCAAGTGAGTTGTTGTGTATAGACAACATAAACGTATAGGATATGGATGAAACCTGTAGCTCAGAGGTGAGGTCAGGACCGGAGATATAAATCTGGAAGCCACCAGCTCCAAGATGGCATTTAAAACCATGGTCCTTGGGGGAGCTCTTCCTGAAGGGTGCAGGAAGAGAATCAAAGTGGACCAAAAACCAGGTTTGGGGCTGGGGAGAAGGAGTGTGATCCGGCTGAATAACAGCCACTAAAAGAGGTCCATGTCCCCATCCCAAGAGCCTGAGAATATCTTATTTTACGTGAGAAAAGGGGCTTTGCAGATGTGGTTAAAGTAAGGGTGCCGAGGTGGGAGAGATTATCCCCATTGTCTGGATGGGCTGAATATTAATAGAGTGACAAGGGTCCCTGTAAGAGGGAGGCGGAAGAAGCAGAAGAGGTTGTTGCTCGAGGAGGTAGCAGGAGTCAAGGACCGCAGGTGCCTGTAGAGGCTGGAAAAGGCAAGGAAAGGACCTGTCCCCTCGAGCCACCAGAAGGGACACAGCCCTGCCAGCTCCTTGGTTTTGGCTCAGAGAGATCTAACCTACAGAACTGTAAAATAACAAATTCATGTGGTTTTCAGCCACTGTGTTTGTGGTTATTTTTTACAGCAGCAATAAGACATTAGTATAGGGAGTCACTAAAGAAGAAAGAGTGGCCAGGGGACCCCTGGGAGAACGGCAGACATGAGATCGTGTCCTATGAGCCAAATGGGAAACTGCTTCTCAAGGAAAGGAGAACTCTGTTCAACTTTGCTGAGAGATGCTGTTCACGCAGAAGGAAACTTCCTGCTGCATTTGTTAAGGTGAAGGTTGTTGGTGACCTTGACAAAGTGGCTTCATGGAATGTAGGCTTCCAACCTGCTTTGACCAGAGGGGGTCGGGGAGGATGGGGGAGGCAGCGGAGAGAGTGAGACGACATCTCAGTGCAGGTCTCCCGTCAGGTCCAGAGGGACAGGAGCCGCGTAAGGCTTCTGGGCTTACTTTAGAGGAGTTTGGGTGCTGGTGGGAACGTCCCCATGGAAACTGAAGAACTGATCGTCGTGCAGAAGCAAAGCCCGGGAGGGCTGAGATGGGAGGAAGGAACAGCAGGGCACACTCCCAGGGAGGGCCGCTGGCATGGGGCAGACACCTGGAAGGCGTGGGCGAGAACAGGGGTCCATAACGGGGTGCTCTGATGGCTTAGGGGTGTGGGAAACCAGGTGCTCAACTGAGATGGGAGAGAAAGAAGGGAAGGGGCTTAGGAGGCTGGAGGGATCCAAGAAGTGAAGTTGTCATTTGGCAGGGCAGGAGAGTGACGCTCGGCCCCTCAGGTGTAAGACCAAGGACAAGTGACTCGTCCGCACTGAGATCCCATTTCTCCAACTCCCCTCCGTCCCATTCTTCAGTGGGTTCTCTCCTAAGTGCAGAGCCCACGGCAGAATTGCAGCACTGATAGTCCAAGGCAAACGGAGACTAAATGAAATTGCGGGTTTTCTCTTATATTTCCTAGTAAAAGAAACTTCAAGTTCTCCCAAATGGCATACCTTGTATTTTGATGAAAACAAATTTTAAAGACAAAGCCTGTTTCTGGAACTTTGACAGCAGGAAGGACGATCTTACGATTTGAGTACAACACACTCAGGGTTCTCTGGAACGAATTCACAACATTAAAACTTAGTTTTCAGTTTCATAGTCTTTTAAAAAGCCAGCATGAAGCTATACCACCAGCTATACAAAATCTGTTATCATTTCTTAGCCTTTGGAGATTGTATTTAATTTAAATGTTGAACTATGTGTCGTAATTTTCATAAGTCTACGTTGCTAACCATATGTTTTTACAGGAGAAGGCTGTTTTCACTGCCTCCCTCATTTAATGAACTATTTTATAACCATGAAAGTGTGATGAATTTATTTATATTTAATCAAAACACACTACAAAAACTTGATCACTTACTCCTGAGAGCCGTGCATCATTGATGACAGATTAGAAAAAAAGTATTCAGCAACTTAATCTGATTTGCCATCATAAATATTCAAATTTTACATATTTGTTCCACAAAACATTTGTTTGAGTGGCTTTAATTTATTTTCCATTTTATTGTCTCAACTGTATAATGCAAATCAATTGTTGAAATTGTTTGGTAACATCATCCAATAAATGTTGAAGTCTCTCTCCCTCCTTCCCTCTCTCTCTCTTTCTCATGAAATGAATTAAAATGAACATGATGGAGCTTCAAAATCCTGTAGTCCATCCTGCCAATTTCAAAGTATTTGCATCCCATCAGCTAAACCAGTTCCCTGAATGTAGAGAATGAGGAGATGCTAAAATTTCACCATTATTAATAATTTCTTTGTTTAAAAAATTACCTCTAAGAGTTCTGTTGTTAGCTATATGGGAGGCTAAGTATTCAGATAGAACACTAAAAAAAAAAAAAAAAAAACACTAAAATTCTGGGTAAAAATGTTTTTAAATTCTTTTTTAAAAAGGCCTTTATGATATAATAAGAAATTATCAGGAAAAAATCCAAGGGAAGTCAGAAAGAAGAGAATTAAGAGTAGTAATGAAGTCATTTTTGCCTTGAGAGCAAATCTGGTGAACTTTCATTCTCATGGCCTTTATGGAAAAGCCCCGGTCCCACTAAGACGTGGGGTGTCCCATAGCAGAGCTTCTCTCCACAAATCCGGGGTCCCGGAAGACTGGAGCCTCACTATAACAATATAGAGGAAGCAAATCGCGTACTCACACCCACGGGGACTGCCTTGGTGCCGGGAAAACTGGACAGGAGAAGGCTTTGAGAATCTGTAATGAAAAATAAGCTTTTTAACCAAATTAATGCAAATTGACATGAACTAAAACAAAACTCATAACTGACAGTTTTTCCAACTTTCCAGCAAACATTACCGATAACATCACTGGAGCTATGTTAATATCAGACAAAAATAGATTTTAAAGCAGAAAATCATTAGGGATAAAGAAAGTCACAAAAAAATAATAAAAGAAAATTCACTGGGGATATTTTTTCCCCAAGTTTTATTTCGTTTTGTCTTATTTTGTTTTTGTTTGGGAAGAGGTGTTATTACTCCTGCTCATGATTTTTTCCCAAGAAGTTCATATATTCCCTAAAGCCTTTCTATTTTCTTAAAGGCCTGGGCTTTGAAATTCAAAAGCCAGCCGTGGTCCCTGGAAATAGAATCTGAGATGCACAACTGCACGGAAAAGGGTCACTGGGGAGTGATCCTAAAAGATAGCTCTTCAAAGAGAGGGGAAGCAGGAGTGGACAGAGGGAGGTGACTGTCCCTGCGAGATCCAGCCTCCTAGGGAAGCTCTGCAGAGTGGCTCCAGCTGAGGCCAGGGGGCCAGGCCTTTGTACTTGTGTGTCAGCCAGAAAGCGAACACGGGCCATCCTCTAGGAGGTGATTTAACCTTGAACGGCGCAGTTCCATGTGGCTAAGGGCAAGTGTCTATTCCCCACAGCTGAGAGAGGCACCCGCCAGGCCCGCAGAAGGAGCTGGGCGGCGCAGCACGGCAGCCACCACTGTCCACCCTGGCTTCAAATTCGCTCACTTCTTCTAATAGGTGTGCCCCATCAGGGACAGTTCCCCCAGGATGTCGGTCAGACCCGTCACCTGGGAAACTTAGGACAGGTGATCAGTAGAATAAACTTCAGCCTCCCCCGCTGCAGTTGGTCTCGACCCTGTGACTGACAGGCGTCCTCCTCCTCCTCCACCACTGGTTCACAGTCCCCTCACCCTCAGCTTGCACCTCTGCTGGTCTAGGTTGCTTGCCGGGGGGGGGGGGGGGGCCCAGGCCATCTTCTCTGCAGGGTCTGAACCCCCGGTCATCACCTCCTTCTCAAGCTGTGACTCCTGTATGTGGCATGTGCAGCTGAAAGAAACTGAGCATGGGAGCACCAAGAGACACCCCAGCACGTCCTCTGAGCACCCAGCATGTTCTTCCCTGGCCCCTGGGACACCTGAAGCTGCACTTCCCCAGTCAATTGTCCTGTCTGGATATTTCCCTTCCTGGTCTGCTGGCCCTTGTCATGAGAGATGCAAAGTGACCAGGTGGCTGGTGTAAATTAAAGTTCGGTGGGACTCTTGCATGCACCCCTGTGGAAGGATTCTCCCTCTGCAAGCCGGGACCTCTGCCCCTACAGACCCCACACGGCAGAGACAGAAAGCACACGTTCTCCAGGCGGCCACTGGAGTGGCGGTGAGTAAGGCTGCTCCTGCTACCAGCCCTTGGTTCCCACCCACCAGGGACACAGTGTCACTGACAGAGTGTGCTTCCTGTGTCCCGGAGGGCAACGGCCCATCCTCCTAGGGCAGCATCTCTAATCTGGGCCCTCCCTTCTCTACCTCCACCTCTCTGTCCAGCTGGCAGCTTCTGGGGGTGTCATATATGATGGAAGAGCAGAGCTGCCCGTGGTCACATGCCTACTGCTGCGTCTCCACCGTGAGGAAGTGGGTGCCTTGACCTGAAGTGGTGTTGGGCGGAGTCCTGTGCTGGTGGGTGGTGGAAAGGCAAACCCATGCCAAGTCTATCTGATGATCTGAGCTCAGATGCATCTAACCCTTCCATGGCAGAAAGGGTCCGTGTGGCCAACTTCCTGCCAAAGGGTTGGTAGGTCTCCTTGAGAGACTAACATGGGCAGCTCAGCTGCTGGTCCCTGCCACTAGCAGAGTAAACATCCAGCAGCCCAGTGCTCAGAGGAGGCGTGGAGAGCAGAATCCCATGCCCATGGGCTCTTTGTGGCCTCATCTCTGACACTATGGCATCTGTGGTACCTACACTGGGACAGAGGGTGATGACAGGCTCACTGGAGTCAACTGGCCAAGTCCTCCTGCTTGTTTGGTTGTCTGCTCCTCCTCCCACAGTGGGTGCTCCTCCCACAGTGAGTGCTCCTCCCATGGTGAGTGCTCTCCCACAGTGGGTGCTCCTCCCACAGTGAGTGCTCCTCCCATGGTGAGTGCTCTCCCACAGTGGGTGCTCCTCCCACAGTGAGTGCTCCTCCCATGGTGAGTGCTCTCCCACAGTGGGTACTCTTCCCATGGTGAGTGCTCTCCCACAGTGGGTGCTCCTCCCACTCGAGTTCTCCTTGGAGGGCACCACCACGAGATACACAACCCCCCTCAGTGCTCACTCCTACAGCTCCACCCACAGACCTCTTCCCCAGACCTCCTTGACTCCCATATTCCAATCTCTCTCTTTTCAGAACATTCCACCATCTGTGAGTTTTGCCATAAACGTCACATGGCATATATTCTTTCCTCAGGCCACTCTGCTTTTCCTACACACTGGATGACCAGATGACCTACTTAGGTAGAGGTGCCCTAGAGCTGCCGTCCCCAACCCATGGCATGGGTCCATGGCCTGTTAGGAACCGGGCCGCACGGCAGGAGGTGAGCAGTGGGCCAGCGAGTGAAGCCTCGGCTGTATTTACAGCCGCTCCCCATGGCTCGCATCACTGCTGGAGCTGAGCTCCTCCTCCCCTCTTACCCCCGTCCGTGGAAAAACTATCTTCCGTGAAACCAGTCCCTGGTGCCGAGAAGGCTGGGGACAGCTGTCCTAGAGGACTTCCCCTCACCACTGGTTTCCAAGGCCATCCCCGAGGGGTGCTGCCCGCAGTCTACACGCACCACTGACTCAGGTCAGCTGGCCCCGCTGGTGTGAGGTGACAGAGAAACACCAGAGCAAGAATGACGGAAGATGCGAGGGCCAAGCCGACCATTTGTGCAACTTCCTCGTTTTCTGTGGTCCTGGGCACGCTCAGCCCTGGTTATTCCACTTCCCTTCGGACGGGCTCACCCAGCCCAGCCACGTGGCTACTTCCCCTGCCACAGTGAGCCACTTGCTGCGTCTCTATGGCAGGAGCTACTCTGCAGACACTGTAGACCCTTCGGGTGCTGAGGGCCTGTCTCCAGGATGCCAGCCGTTATCCTGAGATTCTCCCGGGGCTTGTCATAGCTCCACGGGGTGTCCTTCCTGTCACACCTACATCTAGGACCGCAGAGATCTCCCACGCCACACCGCATCTGCCAGAGCACCACACAGCTGTCCGAGTTGTAGGACACAAGCAGTGTTACCTGCACCGTCCCCTGGACCTGCAGGGGTGCTTTCTCTCCTGGTCCTACTCAGACGCGGGAGCCCTCCACGTCACCCAGGGCATGGGCCGAAGCAGTATTCGCGAGGGCGGAATATGCTTCCGCCGCGGGCTGCAGTCTCCCTAGTGTTTTGCTGCTTCCTTCCCAGGGGAGGGTGTGAGTGAGGCGTGGTCCCCCTTTCCCGTAGAGACGCTGTCCCAGCAAACCCCTAAGGGGCCCGCTCTCCCGGCCTGGGATGTCCCTGGATCTTACCAAGACCCCCGACCTAGTTGCCACTGCTCGCTCATCTGGTGCCATGGATGTCAGGGATCAATGTGATAGTTCACAGAATGTCCAGACTGGCCAGGTGACTTCAGACTAAAAAATGACACAAAAGCTATCGAGCTTAAAAAACACTGCAGATTCTGAGATCCTCAGAGAACTGAAATTTGCCTCATTTAAAAACTAAAGGTACAAGGGCCTTTAAAAACATAGAACCAATAAATTGCAACGCACGATTTAATCTCCAGTGTTATTAGCAAGTTTCATGATTTTTGTTTTTATTGTATGAAGAGTCTGTTTTGGAAACAATTATGCAAAATAAACCATAAATAAGAATTTTAAAAATGACAAAAGTGAGAGAGTTAATGTGGCCCTGGAGCGGGACCATGAACGTACCCTTTGTTTGTTCTAGGTCAGGTTGAACTGCTTCTGATCTTCCTTTTTTTCAAGGGTGGAAAATAACACACTCCCCCCACCAGTGGCTCCCTTCCGCAGGCCGAAGTCTGTTGACCTCCTGGCCAAGGCTTGGCATCTGGCACGGCAGCTGCAAGCGGAACGGCGGCTCCATTCGCTCCGAGGAAGTTTACCGTCCCCTCTCTGTCCACCAGGTTGGGACCCAGCCAGACTGGCGAGTTAACCAACGAGGCTACAAGGACCACAGCTCCTGCGTCCTGCAAGTCTCTGAGGGTGACGCTCATCTTTGACGTTCCTGCCACCAACACAAGGCATGGCCATGTCTACGGTTTACACTTTTGCCGGGGAAGGGGACTTCCACCTTACAGTGTCTTTTATCCTAGGCCACAGACCCAATGACAAGTGCATGCATTCCTGTTGTCCTTGAGGACCAGGGAGACCATGAGCAGGACCTGAGCAGGATTCCACGTATTGCCTGAGCCCCGGTCTCCAGACTCACAGGGGAGTCACGGTAGCATCTTGAGTCCCCGAGTAGCAATGTCAGTTCGGTGATGCTTGAAGAGCTTGAGTATTCCTCTTTCCTCACTATGCCTTTGCCTGGAGAGATGTCCCAGATCCCTCTGGGAAAGAAGTGGGAGTGACGGCTGAACACTCTCGCTGTGATGTTGCGTGCGTCTCCCTGGCGGAATCCGCTTCTCCTACAGTCACCGCGTTCTGGGGCTGAGCTTCAGCCCAATTCAAGAAACTGGGCAGGAGATCCTGACGACTGTGCCTCTCCTCCAGTGACCCATACCTGATTTCCTGTCATTTTATAAATGAAGCATCATCCCTGTTGGCTGCCCCTGACCCCCAGCTAGAACAGCGTGTGTACCGGCCGTCCACACGGCTCTCTGCAGGGAGGTGCTCCCCGGGGTGCCCCGCTGATGCTGCCTGTCACTGTGATCATCGCCTGTGCCTCGCTTCTGACAGTGACCACAGCACCCCGTCACCCATCGCTGCTGGGAACCAGTTCTGCGATTGCATCGGCACCATCAGCCGGGACACACGCGCCCCACTGCCTTCCTCTGGACGTGGAAAGGCCCCAGCCGTCTCGGGAGGGTGGTCAGCACCATGGGAACGGCAAAGGGGACAAAGAAACGCCCAGCGGAAGGGCAGCCTCCCAGCACGCCGAGTCACCACGCGCCAAGAACCACCCGCTCCCTGCCCTGCGCTCCTGAGATCTCTTTTGTACCCGCTCTCTACCCGCCACTCAGAAATGTCTCAAGGGCTGTGTCAGCGTCTCACATGTCCCTAAACCACCAGTGCCTAGCACTCCATGTTCCAGCAAGTATTGAATAAATAAACAAAATCATTAAGCAAGCCATCCGTGTTCATTATGGTCATTTATATGGTCAGGCTTGACCTTCTCTGAGGGCCACTGTCATCACAGAGCAGGGCAAGTGCCACCAGGAAGCCTTGACCTCCTTGCACAGCGAGCGAGCCCTCAGGCTTGCACAAGAGCAAGCCCCAAACGCTGGCGCGTTCCCAGCTGAGCCGACACGCAGCGGACCCACCCACGGGGCACTGCATCTGAGCCCTCCAGAAACCAAAAATTTGAGCACTGCTTCTTGTGGCAAGTGACAGGAAACCGAGAGGACACAGGGACCGTGTCGAGGTTAGCAGGGAGGGTCCTGCAGCACCCAGATCTCTGGTTTCTGTTCCTCCCGGCGTTCAGGGCCCTCCCACTGCTGGTGAGGAGAAAGGCCACGCAAGGTGCCGGAGTGCCCCCAGGCCGCACAGAGGCCAGGGCTGTGTCCTCCCGCTCCACCCCAGGGCCTCTCCTGGGACACACCCAAGTTGTGCAGGAATCCTGCCAAACCACCTTGGATCTTCCCAGAGAGGAGCCCTGTGCCCCGGGGCAGGGCGGGGCGGGTAAGGCAAGAACCACGGGAGACTGAGGAAGGCCACGCACCAGCAAGCTATCGGCAAGCGCAAGCGTTCTGGGGCTGTGTCTCAACCGAGATAGTTATTACAGCTTTATTTGTGTTGTTGACAGTCAAATGAATGGAAAGAAAACTTACCCATGCTAAGCCCTGCAGCGCCTTGTAGGATGCGCTTCTAGGAGGAGCCCAGGTGCTGCTTGTTCCACGAATGACAGGGCAGATGGAAGTAAGGAAAGAGGCAGGGAACCCCCCACGACAAAATCTGAATTCAATGACTATGAACCAAAAAAGGAAAAGAAGGAAAGGGACCCCCAAATTGTTATTTTATCTAGAAATAAGTTGCAAACTATTGTACAAAGTAACTGTCAGATTGCTATAAGGCAATTTGTAAGGCACAATAAAAGGCATCTGGTCCAAGAGGCTTATTGCGCTTCTAAAAGCATATCAGGAAAAGCGGGAGGCTAAATAGGAGAAAGTGAAGGCAGGAGAACTTGCAAGTGAAAGCTCATCTTGCCTAGGATGCCCCCAGGCCCGGGGAAGCGCAGCCCCCAGGGGTTCAGGCTGAGGGCAACGTCTCGGCGTCTCTGCCCATGGAAAACCAAAGGCTGTGACATGTCATGCTCTGCGAGACAAGAAAACTCAGAGAAATCTGGGCGTGCTCTAGGGGAAAAACTAAAGACAGACAGACAGACAAGGGTGATGGCAGTTTTATCTAGCCTAATCTTTACAAAGCCTCAACCGGGATTCCAGCTTGGCCACTTACTAATATGTCACTGGGGCAAGTTTCTCAACCTCCCAGACCCTTAGTGTCCTCGTCTGTAAAGTGACAATTACAACGATGCTGCCCACCTTATAATACCATTATAAAGATTTAATAAGGTCATTCCTAAGTGCCTGGCGCCTTGCCCTCCACGCTATTGTTTTTGTCACGTGTCGATTTTGCCGTCAACCTGCAGTTCCGAGCAGATGGTGAAGGCGTGCGCCCTCGGGGTGCTCGGTCCCTGGCGTCCCCACAGTGCAGCCGGATCACCAAGCAGCACAACGCAAGGGCCAGGGCCCCGAGTGGACGCGGGAGCCGGGCGCTCTCTGACCCGCCACTGAGCACAGTGCGAACGAAGCCTTCGCAAAGGCACTTCTCTGGGGGCCTTGCTTTAGTCATCAGGGAAAACACAAGTTGCACGCTGGGTGTTCTCCGAGCTGCCTTCCAGGCTAGTGGTTTTGGAGCCTGTGCTTTCACGAAACAGTCTCACGTTGGGCAGGGATGGCTGGCCGCATGGAGCCGCCCTCTGAGGGTGTTTACGTCCCTCTGCTTTGATTACAGCTGATGAGTGAATTTACAGTGTGTTTGAATTGCACTGGGCTTACATTTCACAACCAAGAGCAAGGTTAGTCAACACTTTCCTTTGCTAAGGGCAACGATCCAGGCCTAAGAAGGCTTTCCCCAGACACCCTCTGTAAAAACCTCTAGGAGGCCGAGTGTCAAACAAAAGTATAACTTGAGACTTTTTCTCTTGATGCCCTATTTTGGGCATTTGCTGCTTGCTTTGCGATTGCACGAGCAAGTGTACCCTTACACACGAGCCTGCAGGCGTGCAAGCGTGTGCCCGCACACAGGGGAGCACTGTCCCAGGTGTGAGGATCCTAGCGGCCGAGGAGAGCAGTGCCGAGATTGGCACGGCCGAGGGTCCAACAGTGTGGACGGGATTTTCCGGCCACGTCTATGGGGTAAGTACCTACCAGCTGCCGGAGCTAATGACCAAAAAAGGCAAATGAGAAAAGCAGTCCATCCAAAACACACCTAACATCGTGCTCCCTGTGTGCAGACACTGCCGGGCTTCCCGGAAGTCAGTCTCGGGTGAGATGAGGAAAAGGGGAAGGTATTTACACTCACAGGTTGGAAAAAGTCAAATTTCTACCCTGGACTCCCGTGTTATTTTGTCACTATCTTGTTGCACTGGCCTGAGAAAAACAATTGCCTCTCTCTGGGTCTCAGTTTCGCCATCTGTGAAATGGAAGTTTCCGTTAGGCGACATCTCAGATCCTTTCCAGTTACAAAGTCAGGGGAAATCACTACGGCAGGCTTTTAGCCCCTGAGAGGCCTGGGGTCACTATAAATATCTGATGAAAATGTGGACTTTCCTCTCCAGAAATGCATACACGGAGGCTCATGAACACTGAGGAGTTTGTGCCCAGAGAGTGACAGCGGATGTGAAGAACCCCTGAAGCCTGTCCTGGACAGACGAAGCGCTTAAAACACTAAGCTTTAGGGGAGATCTCTAAAGACAAGCCCTCAGGAAGAGGAGCGAAAGGGACAGCAGCTGGGAAGGCTCAGAGATCTAAACTTTTAGTTTAGAAATAAATATAGTTCTCTTGTTATAAGCTTTGAAACCTTGAGCTGCGGCTTTGTCTAATGCCTCTAAAACCAAGACACGATATTAAAGCAAAGCCACCCCTGTGTTAGGCTGCACAAGCTCTACGTGGGGCAGTGGAAATGCGGATCAGGTCCGGACAGACCAGGTGTTGGCTGTGGTGAGGAGCTGCGCGCTTTCCCAGGTGTCCTTCCGTGTCCCAGAGGAGCAGGCAAGCTGGCCGCAGACCAGGTCCCATTCCCACGCTGCTGTGAGACAGTGCCGGGCACTCCGGGTTCGTCAGCGCCGAGTCAGAGGGACTGGGGCTCCACGGCACGGCTGGGTAACTCACATTCAATTCATTTCACCGAAAACAGCACAAATCAACTAGGGATCGGAGCTCTGAGTGACTCAGGGCAGAGGTGTAATCTGGGAGTCAGCACGCGTCCCGAATGTAAGCTAGCTGAAGAAGAGCGTGCAGCACAGAATTCTCCACACTGGCTGCTGCTGCGGCTTCCTGGAAGGGAAACGCCGTGTGTGTGTGTGTGTGTGTGTGTGTGTGTGTGTGTGTGTGTGCGTGTGTGTGCATGCATATGCGTGCAATCATGTGTATGTATGTGTGTGAGCATGTGTGTGTGCGCACATGTATGTATGTGCGTGTGTGTGCATGCATGTGTGCGCTCATGTGTATGTATGTGCGTGCGTGTGAGTGTGTGCATGTATATGTGTGTGCGTGTGTGTGTGCGCGAGCGTGTGGGTGTGTGTGCGCGCGTGCATGTGTGTGTATGTGCGTGCATATGTGTGAACTCATGTGTGTGTGTGTGCGTGCGTGTGCGTGTGTGCATGCATATTTGTGCGCTCATGTGTGTGTATGAGTGTGCGTGTGCGTGTGTGCATGTATATGTGTGTGCGTGTATGTGCGCGAGCGTGTGGGTGTGTGTGCAGGTGTGTGCACGCACGTGCAGACTCACAGCTTTAAGCAACACTGCCCATTCTAGGAAACGGGGAAAGAAGAAATAGCAACCCAAAACTTTTATTTCATGTAGAAACAAAATGCAGGAATAATTGTCAAAATCATAGCTGAAATAATGATTGTAAAAGAGTTATTTATTTCCTAACGTATTTCCGGAGACCGCGCTTATCAGGAACCATCAGCCACCTCTTTGCCCAGGTCTCGGCGCGGTGTGTCAGGCCTGGCTCGAATACCGGTTCTCCCAGGAACGGTTTGGAGTCTGTAGCGGCTGGCGCCTCTCTGTTCAGCAGCGATGCCATCCGGCACTGCGTGCGCCCCACTAAACTGCAGCAGCAGCTTACAGAGCAAGACGCTGCTGCTTGGGGTAGCCCACAGCACTAGTACTCTCGTCATACAGATAATCATTACTGTTTGATAAAATAAATTAAACTGACTGCTCTGAGGCCGCTGAATGTAACGTAGTGGCAAGATCACTGGCTGAGATGCAAGGCACTGAGTTCCGATTCTGCCACTCGCTAGTTGCTGTAACTTGGGAACTTCTTTTAACTTCCCCAACCTCAGTCTCCTGATCTGTAAGATCAAGAGTTTGAGCCACATGTGGAATCCAAGTCCTGTTTAGCTTTATGCTTCTACGTAAGCTTGTTACTCAGGAACCCAGCTTCAGAAAGGACCCCCTGAGTTCCTGCTCATCTCAGAATGATCTGTAATCACACAGGATGTAAAGAAATACACAATAATTCTTAGGGCTTGCAGCACCGGGTCAGATTTATGGAAGCGGCTTCCCTATTTCTGAAGGTCTTCTGCCTTACAAGGGCCCTGAAACCTGTGCTGGAGGCCGCCTGCATCTTAAAGCCCCTTGAAGATGGTCCTGTCCCAGGGCTGCACTTGAAGAAGAGCCTGTGCTTATCAAAGCCCATGGGGAGGGAAGTGGGTTCCACGAGGGGAAGCGTGTGGAGAGCACAGGAGCGACTGGGACCGGGTCCCCGGGGAGTGGAGATGCCAGCCTGCTTCCCTGCCCCCACCTGGGAGTTGCTGACAACAGCAAAAGGAAGGTAGAAGGAGGGGTAGAAAGGGAGGGAAGTGGTCAACCTCTCTTCTTTCCCAAGGTCCAAACTATCCCCCACAAGCCAGAGCAAGACGCTTTGGTGGGAAATTAGCAGGTAAAGAGGCAACATGGGGTGTCCCGAAAGGGTGGCCAGCTGCAAACCCTCAGGAGCCAGCTCCTAAGGGCCTCCTGTGGTTCTGCTCTGGCTCTTGGGCCTCGGGGCAACTTCTCTGTCTCCCCCTTGCCAGGGGTCTTCCCTGACCCCCCTCCACCCTCACACACCTGCCCTCGGATGCCTCTCATGTCTCCACTGTCGCTCTCGCCCCAATTGCTAGATGGTTATCTCTGCAGATTTCCGTCTCCCTGCTGGAATGAAGGTTCTTTGAGGCTGAGTGTGCATCTAATTGGTGTGTGTACTTTCAGTGCTAAGTACACACTTGGCACACAGTAAATACTTAAAGCAAGACTAATTGAATGAAGGAAGGAATGGGCAAGTGTGGGAAGGTGGGGTGACTCAGGAATGCATTCATTCAATCAATACAAGGGGGGCTCAGTCTAGAACCAGGTGCTCATCGCATGAAACTCCCATTATTGAGACAAGGAGGATTGCCAAGGAAGAAAGAAATGTCTAATACAACAGACATCTTGTTGGGAGAAGAGGAGAAGCTGCCTCAAATTCATCTCCTGGACGACTAAGGGGTGCCACATGCCCTGGGCAGGCCGGGGTACATCTCACAAGGGGCTGTGTGCAGTGGGCGCGGGCTCTGGGGGGATGGGCAGGAATCTGACCCTGGGCCCTTCAGAATCTCAACTCCTTTGTCTTGTAGAAATTCCATCATTTCAGGCTCAGACCTATAATCCCAGTTGTTTGGGAGACAGTGGGGAACAGATCACTTGAGGCCAGGAGTTCATGTTCATCATTTCTGGGAAACAACTTAAAGGGTCAAGTAGTTAGTTAAGAGAGAGGATTATAAAGATCACATAGGGGTTCATGGAGCCAGTTACAGAGACAGGGATGTTCCCAGGCTTTGCCCCCACTTGAGAGGCACACCACCCTGCTAGGCACCTACTAGGTTGTGTTGCAATGATCAGTCCTGTGTCTATCTCTTTGGTCCCCTAGCTAAATGACTCAACATTAAAATGAGACAGCAAATGCTGACACGGTCACTTCTGGTCCACTGTGAGATGCTTTGGAAGGCCTTAACCTGTGAAAAACCAGCTTCCCCGGGGAAAGGGCTGGGAAGTTGGCTGAGACTGCCCACCTTGAAGAAGGCAGGAGGGTTCTAAACAGGAAGGCTGAGTCCTGGGTAGGGCCAGACCACCAGGACAGCCAACAGGCTGCTGCCACATGCACGATGTGCAGAAGGAGCAGGACAGTGGCCTGCACAGCGATGACAACGGCCAGAACACAGAAAAAGAGAACTGCAGCAGGAACCTGGGAGGGGAGAGGCGGAGTTGCAGCTCAGGACTGAAGACCCCGGCCAGAACCAGGCCAGAGCCTCTGTGCTTCACCTACTTTGTCTTTTTCCCAGCCTCCTGGGACAAGCTACCAGGTCTCAGGTCGGGCTTATGGCAACACAATGGAGTGGAGTCTGCAGTAAGCACATCAGGCCCTCGACTACCCCTTATGTCATCAGCCTAACACGCAGGACAAGTGTGGCCTGCCATATTTCACACTACAGAGCCATATGTGCCAACTTGTACATAGAGACTGGGCGCTTGGCTTGAAATTCTGGCTCTGTTAGTTACTAGCTATGAGACCCTGTGCAAATTACTTAACCTCTGTGTATCTCCGTTCTCTCATAGGAAAATGGAACAATAATGGTACCCTCCTAACAAAGTTATTGCCAGGATTACATGAGTTAATGATTGCAAATGTTGAGGCCAAGGGAAAAACTTCTTCTGAAAGTTCACTGAAAACTTGACTGACAAAAGGCAGATTAATTGGAGAAAAGTCATATGAAATGTATTAAGGTGTACATGGGAAACCTCGCAGAGTGATTACCCATCCCCAGTGAGGTGCAGAAGCTCATGCACCATCCCGAGGCTACAGAAAGAAGGGGGGTTGGATGGGGGCAAACCGGTTATGAGAGTGGGGGAAGATGAGACCTGGCTAGCAAAGGTGGCCTTGTTATACAGACAAACCTCACAGTTAGCAGCGCTCAGAAAGAATAAATGGTAATATTTCCTTCAGACCTTTAAAGGTTTCAGCTCTCAGTTACTCATTCCTAGATGTAGACAAGGGAAGGCCTGGCTGCCTCGGTGCAGATTCTTTGCAGACGCAAATCATGGGTCCAGATTCTCTGCAGATGCAAATTGTTGGTGCAGACTCTCTGCAGATGCAAATCTCCCCACAAAGACAGCCTTGCAGGGCAGCTGCTGCTGGTGGCCATCTCAAACTATGTCAGAGAAATATATTTTGAGGTGAACTATTTTAATTTCCTTCAGTCCTCACGTTGCAACTTTAAAAAGTTTCACACGTTAAAAGCCAAGCTGACAGCTTTGGAGAGATTGGGTTAGAGGTCATTAGAGATAAGCAAAAGAGTGGGGAGAAAACAAATTGGGATAAGCAGAAAAGAGCAAATTTAAACATATCGTCCCAGTCCCATATCTTCTTTAGTCAGTCTCTTACTCCTGAGAATAGATCAGTTCAGTTAGACAGCTGTGTCCCACTCCAGGAGGTGGCCTTGCAGATGGGCTAGGCCTCTATATATCATGCATGAAAACATATCTTTAATAAGAGGCATTTCTATGGAAACAGAAGAAAACATAGGATAATGTCTGGAGTCGTCCATGGACTAGCTTTTTTTAGAGTCTCTGAAACATCTTCAGATTCAGCGCCAATCTCACAGATGTTTCTGGATTGTAGTTCGAATCAGGTGTTCGAGTGAACTTTCTGGGTAGTCTATACATCAGCCGGCGCGAAGGCTGTTTGTATGCAAGTTGCTGTGATTTCCCCCAAAGTTCACTTAAGTTGTCCAGCTTCGGTTTAGAGGGTATTAAGCAAAGCACAGTTTTCATTTCTAGCGATTCCAAGTCAAAAATAGAGAAGAAAAACATTGAAAACATGAGGTTGGAGACTGTACCCAGAAAAGCATTCAGAAGTCAGTCCCAAATTGTGAGCCAACAATAAAAACTCAAAAACAATGGGCAGGGCTAGAATCTAATAACAGATGTACTATAGTTTTCTTTTGAAATATAATTTCCTCTCTCTCCAGTCCCCCATTTCTACCAAAGACAAAGCGTAATGGGACCAATTTATTTGAAAAGTAAGTTTCAGTCTTACTATGCTTGGCCTGATTATTTGCATGAAGTACAGCAGGAATAGTGATTGGCCATGGTGGCTCTTTTTTAATTCACTTTGCTGGAACTTTTTATTAAGAATCTCAGATTAGACTTTTTTAAAAGCCTCAAAGATATAAAGCTAAGTCAAAGGTTTGATATGAGACCTGTATGGATTAGATGAATTCTTCTTTTCTTGAGGTCCCCAAATAACTTGAGTTTCCCGGGCCTGTCAGAAAGTGACATTCCTTACTTACCACAAGTCAGAAACCCTGTAATATTGACATAGACACGGTACCAGTCCAGTCTTTTCAAGGGGCTTTTCATCAGTTCTAGAAAGTCCACCTCAATTCCTGAAAGCATTCTGGTCATATCTGAAAATATTTCATTCCAGCCAAAGCCTTGGTAAAGGACCTGTGTCTCCAATTGTGTCCTGTTAAAACAGAAAACATACTCTCATTAAACTTATGCAAATAACTATATTGTCATAAATTAACAAAGCACACAAATAGTTTCCAGATTCTGGAAGAATCAGGTAGAGAAAAAGATAAATGCTTCAAATTTTGCTCACAAAAGTATACTTGACCCAATTGTTGTCAGCTATAAAAAGCTCAAAAGAAAAAAAAAAAGTTTTATTGACCCTGGAAGACAAAACATGAAAAGAATGAGCAATGGTTCAAACAAAAAGTTCATCAAAAAGTTATTTTAGTTCTTTATCAGTTCAGTCCCAGGTAATTAACTCTTGTTCCACTTGATGCTGGATTAGCAACACTCATGAACGCATCAGCTTTTCGATTAGAGTCTTGGAAGTTTTTACCCAGTCCAGTGGTGTGATCTCCAAAACTACCAGAAACCTGTCCTCAACAGCACTTGTCAAAGTCCTTTCCGTGATTTTCCTTAAGGAAGAAGTAAATTTTTGGACCATACCTGATTATAAACCACTTTTTAAGAAGAATGAAAATATTATAATTGTGAATGGCAAAAGTCTTAGAATAGTCATGGTTAAAGACACAATTGACAAGGAAACTTAGTTATTTCTGTGGCAATGAAACAATTTAACATAATAGTCATAATTATCATTGATAGCATATACTAAGACATAGTAGGAATTACAGACCATTTTGGAACATATATTAGTAACACATTTATACAAATATAACCCAAAGAAATTTAAACACCATTTCATATTTGAAAATGCTTTCCATATAGTTTTAACATACCGAATAAGCCTCATATGTCTCTCTTGGACTTCGAAGGGACTTAATATCCAAAAAATTAGTTTGAGGACAGAAAGACTAAAAACTGAAGCTGTCTCTCCCACTCACCCTTCTTTTTTATTTTATTTTTTTTGTAGTTTACTCAAAAGGTAAACAAAAATATTTTACTGTCTCTTATTAATACTACATGAAAATCTTGTTCAAAAGTGAAAACTAAATTCTCCTTTTGCATTAGTGAATTATTAATGCAAAAGCTAATTTTAATAAAACCTTATAAACAAATCTATCCAATCTCATCAATTTTGACCACACCATAACATTTCCATAAACATTTTTTAACCTCTTACAATTTTTCTCATTTTCTTTCTTTTCCCAACTTTCTATATTCATTTAGTTTTACCTATTTTTTCATTTAATTTAAAACAACTTTTAAAAACCTCTAAACTAGGCAAAATTACTTTCCCCTTTAACAAAAACCACATTCTAATGTCTTTTTATAATCTGTCTTGCCAAACACATATTTTACTTCCCTTATGCATCTTGCAAATAGAATTTTTTTATATCTAATAGTTTTAGTTACATATATTAATTACAATGTTAACTCTTAGTAACCTTTATTTTTAATGAAAAACCTAGGAAGTAAGCAATTTTAATTATGTAGGGAGCCCAGGACACAGGACAGTGCTGTGAAGCCAGTGCCTGGCAGATCTAACCCTTCCCAGCACGGCCAAGAGGCACAGGTGGGCTGGGAGGACAGGGCCTGGGTACTTTCCCCAAGCCTCACTATGGTCACTTGTCTAGACCTCAGAATCTACAGGCTCAAATCCAAAGACATAAGCTCACAAATTAAGCAAGTATCAAAAATATCACAGAAGCAACAGTTAAAACATCTATCAGAGACAGTATAAAACCTGTTTAAACAATAAGCCAAGAAAAATTGTCTAAATTAAACTCTGAAGACGTTTCTCTTTTATTTTACCAACAATTTTAAAAGTGTCTTTATTGACCAAAGATTACTAAAATCACATGAACTAGGAAAGCATTTGAGCTTATGTAATTCATTTATGAGTACTCATGTATTTGAAAGTCGATTTGATATCGCATAGACAATGTATAAACAAAAATACAGATGGACACGAAGACTTTAGAGCTTGGATTTTTACAATTGTAGCCATGAGACCAGTAAAACTCACTAGTTTAAAAGGGCAGCTAGATTTAAGTTATTGTGCCTTTGTAAATGGAAAGTCCCACCTGGCCCAAGCACTCACTGAGTTTTAGAGAAAACAGCATAGCAAATTTACATATCAAAGTGCGGAGAGAGTTTAACCTTTTTTAAGAAGGAGTTTGGGTGTGTTAATTAAAGGACAAACAAAAATGGGTGCCAAGGTAACACAAAATCATAGGAATTTACCACTAGAGTTTTCAAGCAGACCAAATTCATTTAGCCAGGTAGCTTTTAATTTAGTGTCTGTTTTTCAGTGAGACCACTGAGACGCATGCAGAGCCCATTCAGAAGCAGGGCCAACAGAAAACATTTGCAGTTTTTAGGGCCTAATAGTTTAAATATGTGAAAAGCAGGCACAGTCTGAAGGCAGAGCATCTAGGTCTTTAAAACTCAAGGATTCCACTTTTACAATGAATCTCAGGTCCCCCAAAAGAGGGACATGTCATGGGACCAGGCCACATAACGCTTTCACAGCGCACGTCACTACAAAGGCATCTGGCTAAGTGTTTGAACTCTGCCTTTCCTGTTGAAGCACATGAGGGAACGAGTAGCCCCCTTAGTAAGAGCCGCTTACTGTAAGCAACCGTGGTTGGCCACCTCCAAACTGCAGCTCTCCCCAGTGGCCAGCCAGCGTCACACACAGGCAAGGGGCAAGCATTCTCTCTCAGTACAAAGGAATCTCTGGCACCCCCAAAGCCAAAGAGGTCCGGTGCCACAATGCAAAAGAGAACAGACCCTTGGGCCTGAGAGGAACCTGTCCCTGACTCTGGAAACATCACAAGGAAAGCAGAAGACCCCATAAAGGGGTTGAGTGGCACCTTTTTCGGTGTTCTTTAAGGTGTCTGAGTCATTAGAAGTTCCCTCTAGAACCTTCCATGCTGTACAGAAGATGACAACAAGGAGGGAGCAGCAGGGAGGATATTTGGCCCCTCCAAAACTCATGTTGAAATTTGACCCCCAGTGTTGGAGAAGGGGCCCGGTGGGAGGTGTCTGGGTCAGGGGGGCGGGTCCCCCGTGAGCAGCTTGGGGCCATCCTCCAGGCAATAAGTGGGTTCTCCCCTGATAGTTCCTAGGACAGCCAATTGGTAAAAGAGGCTAGCACCTCCTCCCCTCTCTCCTGCTCCCCGCTCACCACGTGACACCCCTGCTGCCCTCTTGCCCTCCATCCTGAGTGGGAGCTTCCCGAGGCCCTCGCCGGGTGCTGGTGCTATTGTCACACCTCCTGCACAGCCTGCAGAACCGTGCTCCCTAGAAACCTCTTTTCTTTATAAACCACCCAGCCTCAGGGTCCCTTCATAGCAATGCACGTGGACAAAGACAGCGTAGCAATCATTTTCTATCATTAGAATACTTACCCGACTCAGGGTTAACAATTGAGAGTGGACAAGAAAGGCAGATGTGATGTTTTGAGCTCAGAAGGGGCACAGGGCCCGACTCCCAGACACCCCAGTAAGTCCCTGTGTGTGGCCTGGTCAACCACGTACCATCACTGAGCCTTGGGTTTCTCCTGTAAAATATGAGGCCACTCAACCTACAGGGGGCATGGGGAACAGCAAGAACCCCAGCTGGTGGCCCACGGAGACCTCACAGCAGCTCCGAGAGGCAGGCACTGAGTGGCTTCAGTTTACAGGTGGGGACAAAGGCTCCCGTGGGAGGGGGGGTGGACCACCCTTGAGCTCAGGTCTCTTGACCCCTGGGGTCTAGAAAAATTACCAAAGCGATTCTGGGAAAGTGAGCCCCAGAGATGGGACTGGGATCCCACCAGGGGGTGAGACGAGTCGGGGGCCTTCTCACACCACTCTTATCAGCATTCTGAGCCTCTGCCCTCACATGGTTCACTGCAGTGACAGGGCAGATCTGGGACTCGAAGGATCTTTGAAGTACAGAGTCTTGTTGAGCGGCGGGAGTGTGGGCGAAGGGAGGAAGTGGCACGTTGGTGGCTTTGTGCAATTGTTTTCCAAGACTAACAGGATGCTGTTTTCTTCAAACGAATTTGATGTCCTTGTACCCTATTGCCCTTGACTTAGATCAGTTGCAAAGACAGATTCCCCAAGGTGATCGGGCATGTGACTCTCCTTTCAAAGTGTCCTTCAGTGTGGCTTTGATGTCTCCGGCCTCACTGCCCTGGGCACGTTTTCCTTGGCTCAGTCTGACTGTCAACTAGTTTCCGAAGTAGTTTCTTTCGATAGTAGTTTCTTTCAAAAGTTGCCTTTTTGAAGTATTCATGGTTTCTCAATAGACATTTCAGCATCAAGCTACACCCACGTTTGTGTAAACTATTGCTTCAGCCATCGTGCTGCCCGGGGCCCAGCGCATTCGGGGGCTTATCACAATCCGGCTGTTCTGCCCATTCGGAGGGGGAGGCCCCGTGCCACAGGCAGAGTGGAGGCAGAAGCAGAAACGCAAGGCCTATGTTACGCCTTCATCCCCTTACCCATTCATCTAAAAAATGCCTGCTGGGCCCCAGATCTGGGCTGTGTTCTGTTCTGGAGGTGGGTGAGACTTCCTGCCACCTGGGTGCTTGCAGAATGGAAGGGAAGGTGGACACTACTAATAAATGCTGTGCAGAGGGGGTGCGGAGCACAGCGGGGGGCTTCCAAGGAGAGAGAGGCTGTTGGCCGAACCTGGAGAAGGCTCCTGCCTGAGATGGGGCCCCGAAGGACAGCTAGGGTCCCCTCTGCTCTTTATCTCTGGAATGCGGTGGCTTAGCCAGAGGTGCGCTGGAATTTTGAAATCCTAGATTTAAATCTGAACTGTCATTTAGTAGCTGGGTGGCCTTGGACCTGTCACTCCTCCCCCCAAAGCTGAGTGTTTTCACCTACAAAAGAATGATCTCTGCCTCCCAGGCTGCTGTGAAGATCGAGTAGAAAAATGGCTTTGAAAGAGGGGAACAGTGGATGCACCTAGGGCCTGCTATCCAACATGCAACTTAAATATCTCAACGTCCGCTAATTTCCCTGGTGTAAACACTCCCAGCTGATAACGGCAAATTTCAAGTTACCGATGTGGACCAATGTGACGTCACTGAATGCAGAGTTGGGAACAGATACGCAGGGGCCCCTGTGACATGGTCTGTCCACCCTACAGAGACTATAGTACCTTCAAGAGAATAGATCACAGTAAAATAATCAGGAAGAGATGAATTCGAGACTTTATTGTCTTTGTTTTACTGTCATTTATTTTAAGTTGTAACTGTGTCTTCCCAAAGCCGTTCCTTGGTGTGAGCGTGTATCGAGGGACAGGGAAGCTCCCTGTTGTCTCCTCTTATAGAGACATGAATCCCATTGGAGCAGGGCCTCCCTGTGACCTCATGTAACCTTAACTGCTTCCTCGGAGGCCTATCTCCGAATGCAGCCACACTGGGGGCTGGGGCTTCGGCACAGGAACTGGGGGGACACAAACATTCTGTGCACAGCAAATGGCTTTCGTCCCTGCCTCCACGTACAGGAGGAACAACCGGGCCCTCACCCGCTCTCTGGCACAGAGGGGTGAAGGGGAAAACCATCCCGTCAGCAGGCAGACTGAACCCGCACTTCCAGCAGGGCTGCTAATGACCAGCTAAGTGTGGCCATTGCTTCTGGAAGTGAGAATTTGTTTTTCTAACAAGGGACCTTATTAGCTGCTAACTGCTGAGATGAGAAATTGTGGTCAGGCCATTCAGGTGCTCCGCCTTTCAGCTGAAGTCCCCTCTCTGGGACCTGCCTCTGCCTCAGAATTTTCCAGCCAGTTCAGTTTCTGTCAAGTAATTATTTACAAATTAGATTCCCAGGGAATACTGATGAGAGAGCGCAAGCATTACACCTGTAAATAAGAGCAAACGATTGTTCAATAAAAGGCAAACCATTCTCCAAATAACCAATGCCACCGGAAAACTCAGAGCCCTGCCAGGGCGCCTGCCCACCACTGAGAACATTTGTCACCGCCCGGTCTCCCTGACTGCAGCTGAGAATTCACACGGTGACAGTGACGGATAGATGCTCTCCGGTCTTAGGGTATCATTAAAACAATACCTTTTTCCCCCAAATCATTTTCTCAATTTAAAACACTTGTGCACTCAGTAAAAATAGGAATTATTGATTTGTGGTTTCATTAAAGCTGTAATAACTGCTTATTTTAAAGCACGACGTGCTATTTATGGGAATTGGTTAAGTCTGATGACACAGCCTGCAAGATGTCTCCAAGTACTCAGTCCTTTTCTCTATAACAGAACTTACATTATCCAATGTCACTGGTGCCCAGCTACAAAGATGACCGTTGCCAGCTTCCCTATAGCTAGGTGTGGCCGTCTGAGCTCTGGCCAAGGAAGTACAAGATGAAGTGTGTGTATGGGGGTGGGGTGGCAAGAGAGGGCTTCCAGAAAGGTCTGCTGAATAAAAGCAGAAGGGAAGGGAGTGGTGCCCTTTCCTCTTCTTCCTCTTTTCTGCTCTCTGAAATATGGATGTGATATCTACAACGCCCACGGCTATCTTGACCATGAGGTAACCCCGAGATTTTAGCAAGCTATGCGCTAGGATGGATAAGAAGACCAGGAGTGGCCTTGGTACGGGTGACTGGGACCCTCACAGCCTGCACAGCGAGAGCAAACTAGCCTTCATGTCCTCTGAGCCATGTTCCTGGGGTGTCCTGGGCTATGCACCCCCACCTGACCCTAATGATGCCATGCCCACACCATACTAGGGCCACGCTGGCAGGAGCATCTGAAGCCTGGAGTTAATTTACAGACACTACATTTGTTATTCTTTCATTGATTCAGCAAATACTCGTGGAGCATTTGCTATGGTTCAGTTCATTAACCTTCCAAAAGCCAATTCTGTGCCCTGAGTTTCCCAGTCTAGTGTAGATGTAAAATCAGCCCTATGTTGTTGAAATATAAGGCAAGACGTCCCAAGCAGAATGACTCTCCTCCGCTACAACTGTATCAGTGCCAAAGTACTAGAATCGGATACATTTGGTTGTTCCCTCTTTCTGAAGGCCTCAAGCATAGAAATTTGGAGGAGACATAGGCAAGAAGGGAGTGTGTATGCGTGTGCATTGCGTGTGCACGCATGAACGCTCACGGATGTGAGCATGTTGGAGGGTGGAAGAAAGAGACAGAAACTCAAGAAAAGCATGTGAACCTGCAGATAAACGCAACTGAACGAACATTTCCTCTCCAAAGCGCCATGATTCGTAACATTCATATCTAAGCACTAACTTATCTGCACTTAAAGATTGTTAAAACTCTAACCACCATAGCAAAGAGATTTGGTATAATGGCTCAACTCCATATAATTTTATCATTTCCAATAAAAATGCAATGTCAAGTATTTAAATATGATTGAGTCTTTATGTTTATGTAAGACTCTTCACATAATTAAACTCACCAATCTATGCACTGCATTTTTCTGCCATGACCCCAAATCTTGGTGCAAGAAGCATGATCACCGTAATCTCAAGACATGCCTGCACAATTCTGGAAAACACCCAAATAATGATGTATCTCTGGCGGGGGATGGGGGAATTATGTTTCTATTCCTCTGATGTCACTTATTACTAAACCGACATATTTTGAAACATTATCGTTATTTGAAATGAAAAATAATGTTTATGCCTAGAATAAGCCCCACTAACACGTGAGTGCAGCTCAGAGCTGGTAACCGGCTTTACACTGAAATTCCACTCTTTTTCAAGAGTATGTTAATGGCCTCTGCCTGGGAGTGTGGGCCCATGTGCTTTTTTTTCTCCAAAAACCAAAATGACAATAATTAAACCGGGCAGCTGCTGCCCCTAGCAATATGACAACCTCTCCCCGCTCTGTGGAATTTGCTGGAATCACCCTGCTCGAGCTCATCCCATTCGAATTAGCTGCTCCCTCCCTGGGCCCCAGCAATCTGGGTGAGTTTCCCATCTATTAGCTGAATTATTCAGATGTTTTCCCACAATGGCCCTAGCAGTGCTCATCTAACTAGTTTCTAAATCAACAGTGAATTATATTATTGACAATCTGAGCAGATTAATTAAGAAATCTGTCAGGAGTGACGCGGCGCGAGCTGGCTCCTTTTCAAGGCAGATCCACAGCCTTTAAGACAGAAGCACACCTGACGCAGCTGCGGGAGGGAGGGGGCTGGGGACAGTGACCAACCCAGGCCCTAGTCACTCCCGCTGGGCCTAGCAGGAAAGCCAGCAGTGGGCAGGGTGGGCGGGGGCGGAATGTCTCCTACCCCCAGTGAGGCTGCTGGCTGAAGGGCAGGGCTGCAAATCACATTCTGCACACAGTGGAGCACTCCTTCATTCTGCACTGTATGTCGTCGCTATTCCCATACACAGATCCCGGTGACGGGAGCCATCGGGACTGCAGCAGAAGAGGCTACTTGGCCTTTGGGGCTTATTGGATGCTTGTGCTTTTGGGAGGGGGTTCAAGCCCCCTAGAAGCAAAGCAGGCTAGGAAACCCCATTTGGTGCTCATGGATAAGAATGCAACTTTTATATCCGCCTATTTTTTTTTCCTTCCTAATAAAAGTTTCGTTGGTTTCTCCAGCAATTCTTGCAACCAAAATCCAACATAGATGCAAATAAATAAATTAACTAAAATTTAAAAATCAGAATATCACAAAGTTCTGTTTGACTTAATTAATTTAATTTGAGGATTTGTGTGTGTGTGTGTGTGTGTGTGTGAGAGAGAGAGAGAGAGAGCCTACTGGATCAGTCAGTGACAATTTTGCAAATTTACAATGGATAACACACAGGATGTAAATTTTGAAATCCTAGATTTAAGTCTGAACTGTCATTTAGTAGCTGGGTGGCCTTCGAACTGTCACTCCACTCCCTAAATCTGAGTCTTTTCACCTGCAAAAGAATGTTCTCTGCCTCCCAGGCTGCTGTGAAGATCAAGTAGAAAAATGGCTTTGCAAGAGGGGAGCGGTGGATGCGCCTAGGGCCTGCTATCCAACATGCAACTTAAATATCTCATCTCATTTAATATTTACAACAACCTGCAAGAAACATGCTCTCTCCCTTTTCAGAATAAGAGCACGGAGGCTTAAGGCAGTCAAGCATGCTTTTCAAAACCACAGGATCGCTAGGAGCTGGGGCTGGCCCCAACTGCCCATCACAGAGGCTGGGAGCAGGCTGGGGGGCCCCTGGGGGAGCTTGCCCACACTCCTGAGGGTGGGTCAGGGTTTCCAGGAGGGAGGGAGTGTGGTGTGGGCAGCAGGGCTGGGAAGGAGGGTTTTCTGGGCGCCCTGTAGAGAGGAGGCCACGAGACCAGGAAAGGGGGTCAGTGCCTGGAGGGTGAGAGCCAGCGAGTGGTCTGACGGGGCCAGGCCAAGGGAGCTAGGCAGGGGCTAAGGAGTGCCGGTGACAATAGCACCAACGATGGGAACAGCAGTGGCGGCGACTGACACTGGCGGAATGAGCTGTGGGTCGGGTGTGGTTCCATGTGCGTCACAGGTATGTCAATGAATCCAGTGCTCCTATCGCCAAGTGGTGAGTGAAGAAAGTGGGGCTGAGAGGGGCTTCGCCACTTGGCAGGTTTAGGAAGGGGACTTTGAGAGCCTGAGGGAGGAGAGGACTGTGTCACTCACACAGCCTGGGGACCTCAGAGAGGCAGAGGCTGCAGGAGGAGGGAAGACACTTTCCTCTGACGCCTTGTCCCTTCTACCTCCAGAGTCCAAGGCCCGGCTTTGGAGTCAGTCTTGGGACCTGGTGCTGGTCCGTGCCCTTGTCGTGTGCATGAATCACCTAATACAACCTGGGACAGGAAGGGTGGAGGTTACTGATATCAAAAGTGGGGCTAGTATTCAAAGGAATATCTTTGCAGATCAGGGATGAGCCCGTTCAATCCATGATGCCACGCAGCTGGGACACATCAGGGGATGCAGGGAAGCTGCGGGAACCAAGTCAGGGTGTGCTGGACCAGAAGGAGCGAGTGCAGATAAGACTGTCCTGGAAAAGACTCAGGCTAACTGCTGGCCCCACTGAGATGGGGGAAGGGACAGACGACTGATTCAGAGCAAGAAAAACACCAACGCAAGGTGGACTCGAGAAGCCACTGGAGTACAGGGGCGTCCTATGTAATCACTCACGCCTGTTTTCTCAGCAATCTGCGTAGCCTTCAGTTCCATTGTTTGATTGAAACATCAGGGCTCTGGGGTTCCCCTCAGTGACACCCTTGGGGCTCCGAACATCCTTCCTCCACCTTCCTCTCGACTTTGCCAGAGCAGGACTCTCTGATTAATCAGTAATACTGGGCTCCACCTTAGATTGCATTGAATGGAAGAGTTTAGCTGTTTAGTAGTTTGAAAGCACCCTCCGAAACACTAGAGGACTGCTTGCTCTATGACACCTAATTCCATGCACTGTGCTGAAAAATGACAATGAAGATTTTGACATCAGAGTGTCTTCGTTTTCTCTGAACTCTTAGGTTCTATAATTCTGCGTTTTCTGACTGCTCCGATTTCCCACTCCCACCCAAATTGTGACGGTCCACACTTGCCTCCTTGCCCCAGGTTTTCTGTGGTTGAAATTTTATCTTTGCAAAGAGCTGGAAGAATTTTTGAAAAAAAAAAAATTGGAAAGGGGACAATATTAAAATGACAAAGCACATGGGTAGAAAAAATCTAAGACGAGAGAATAGAAGGTAGACTCCGATTTCAGTTCCTGAGAAATTCTTCCTGACGTAGCCAGCCGGAGGAGTGCGGCAGGGAAGGAGGTGGCCAAGTTCATGGCACAAAGACCCGCCCCAACCGCTCCTGCTGGCATTCCGAGTGCATGCGTACCTCAAGGCTTTACTCACAGAGTAGAAACATAATCATTCCCTAAGGTGCCACAACACACCTTCAAACATTCCCGAAGGATGTCTCAGTCATTCTGGGTAATGGATCTGTGTCATTCAAACGAGCTCATCAACATGAGGTTGGGCACCAAGAACACTTTTAATATTTAAGAGTAAATGGTGAATCTTTAGGAACTCGTCCATGTGGAAGCCAACAATTGGACAGGAGGATGCAGTACTTCTCCTATGGAGCTTTTCACCTGTGTTATCTAATGCAGTCCTTTAGCAACTCCTGGGGAGAGATACCATTATCTCCATTTCATAGATGCAAGACCTAGGGCTCTGCAAGCTCACATGAGCCACTTGTCCAAAGCTACCAGGACCTCAGCCCAGGTCCTTTGACAGAGCATCTTGCATTCTTGCTACTACACTGATGGTTTTCAAACTGACCTGTAGAGCCCCTGAAATGACAGCAAGAGTAATAACAATGATCACAACAGCAATGGTGATAGCTCACATGTGCTGGGCACTGACTGTGGACCAGCCACTCTGTCGAGTGTTAATCCCATGATAATTTTGTCACTTGACCGAGGTCACACACATGACACATGGTAGAACGCAGCTGAAACCCAGGTGACCCCAGAGGCAGCAGGTCTACCCACCACACTTGTCCTTCTGTGAGATACTTCAGGGACCATTTCTGTGGGTGGGAAAAAGAGAGGTGGGCTAGGGGCAGGTCTCGGGGCTCCTGATTTTTCTTCAAACAGAGCAGCTTCTCCTTGAGAGAGCTCTGCCTTGGGAGTCCACAAAGGTAGTGACAGAGCTGAGCATCACAAGAGGGCTTTGAGATGGGCCTTTCTCTGGATTCAGTAGTCTCCCACCAAGTCACAGCAAATAAACACATCAACTATGAAGAAGAAACGGGATCCTTGCTGTGCAAACACGGGCACAAGGCAAGTAAGTCCCCAACCACATGGATCATCTTCAAACCAGGTACCTCTTGAGATTTCACTTAAAGAAAGAGTTCTGAGGCAAACACAAAGTTTTCAAACTGCTGCAATTACTGCTAATCAATAGTATTTCTACTATCCCGAGAGGACGTGATCCAGACTCTTACTTCTCAAAGAAGCAGCCCACTGATCAGCATCATTGCCACCCCGTAGTTAGTTAGAAACTCAGAATCTGGGGCCCCCTCCCCCAGACCTACTGAATCAGAACGTGTGCTTTAACAAGCTCCCCATGAGATTTGCATGAAAATGAAAATTTGCAAACTGTGGCTCTAAAAGACCACCAAGTACAGTGATTTGAGTAATGGGACACGGTTCCAAAAATTTTAAGTGACTTCTGTCACTGGCTTGGGATCTCCATGCTATATTATCTGTTGGATGAAGACTGTGCCTTCAGAATTCCCTTAGCAGTGGTCCATTTGTCCTCATTAACATAGTGTATCACAGACTTACGCTGGTACGGCTCTGGAGTGGAGCGGGAGCTAATTATGGCAGCATTGCATGGAAACACAGGACTTTGGTTTAATCCTTGGGGGAAACGTGAAGGCATCTTTGTAGGTCTGAAGTTATCAAAGACTAGATAGTTCTTTTTAATAAAACTCAGAGGGAATTACACCTCTTTTGATGGTTACCTTAAAGGTTTCAAATGGAGCACATATATGTTTGGATTCAGAGTCCATGGAGAAGGTTAATCAGATTTCACATGGAGAAAGACCTGCTCACCTGGCCTAGGGCAACCTACACAGACTTTCTGATCCTCAATTTTTCTCATCCGTAAAATAGAAATAATAATATCAACAACTGCACAGCATTGGCTGAGCTTGTATGTGCAAAGTGTCAAGAACACAGGATAAGTTTTTGTGTGTACATGTATATGTGGAACATGTGCACACACACAAACACATACACACACAGAGAAAAAAGTTAAAAGTTAATATGTGTTATTTCTGCATGGTTTAGATTCCAGAAGTAGTTATTATTTTCTTTCTTATACTCTTATATATTCTTAAATTTTCTACAATGACTACTTGTTATGTTGATAATGAAAAAACAATCATTTTTAACAAAAGTGGTGTGCCCTACAAGTGGCTAACAGACAGGCACGGCTCCTAGGAGCGGGGATTGGAGAAGCTGTGATGAGTAATGGGAAAAGCATAGAATTGTCATGTCACGGCCTTGCCACTTCTTGGTCATTGTCCTTGGGGTACATTGCATCACTTCTCCAGACTTCATTTCTCCATTGGCAAAATGGAATCATGATGCTCACTCTATAGCTTCACCATATTTCTAACAGGATCAGATCTGATCCTGTGTAGAAGGTACTTTGTACGATCTAAAGGGCACTCTTGTCATCATTTCCATCATTGTCATTATATCATTATTATTATTTATGGACAGGGAGCTACTTGAATACTCAAGAACAAAATATATTTTAAATTTTTCCTTTATATGAACCTGTTGACACAGATTATATCCCTTCTGTTAGGAATATTTTATTGGAAATGAAAATAACATAGACCCCTTCTCATATGGTTGAGTTTTATTGATATTTATTGATATAGGTTCAACTTTTAAAATACAATTGGTTAAACAGAAAGCTTAACCAGGGGTATGGAGAGTAAGAAAAAACTCTCCTCACATCCTTCACATCATTTTTGCCAGTTTTAAGATGAAAAACTACAGACTGTTTAACTTAGACCGGAGGGTCCTTCATTAGGAACACAATAAGCTACTAAGGATCATTTGCCCCTGGGAAGTTTTCGTTGGTCTTAACACTTTATCCAACTAAAACATATGCACCTTAGATAGTTTATTCCTTTTCAGAAAAACTTAAAAATAGTCATTTTGAATAATTACGGCTTTATTTATATTAAATATTATTACTACATAAACCAGCAGTGCAAAATACTTTCTAACCCCACTCTTCAAATTAAAACAAGACATATTGTGCAGACTCTTCTCAATTTATGACCAAACAAATGTAGTTATGAAGATGGGAGTCTTCCCATTTCAGATGATTCTATAAATGAAAACAAGAAGTTTGTCATTAAGTGGTATTGATAATACCCACAGTGTTCATATGTTTGTCAATTTCATTAACCTTTCAAATTAGGTATTCATAATGTGTTAATGACAGCATATCACATCATTACATTATTCAATGTAATTTCATGGATATTATGTATAGTTGATAATGTTAGAATCTCTTGTCTTTCCAGCTGTTAGAAAACATTATACTTTCCAAGATGATTAGGGATGTGTGAATACCAAACAGCTAAATCCACAGCTCAAATAATGGTCCCTGCTTGGCCTTGAATTCTGATCAGGGTATGACTAGACAGTTTCCACTGGCAAAGGGCTAAGCTCCCTTTCATGCATTATATAAGAACTGGAGACGCGCACAGCTGATGGAGAGCTTGAGAATTTGTTCAATTAAATTCCTTGCCTTCAGGTTGACAGTGATAAACTGGATACTGTAGAGTAAACAGTCACCCTCCTCCTCCCTGGCTTAGAACATGCTTTGCCGCCCCACTGACTATGGGGCTGGCCAGTGCCTTGCTCTGGCCAAGGGAGTGTGGGAGGACGTGATGGGAGCAAAGGTTTTAAGTGTGCTCACTTGGCTGGTTCGTCCCTTTGCACTCCTGTGATCCGGCATTAGAAGAGCACAGCCGGGACAGCCACTTCCCCTTTAGTGGGGCCCCAGAATAAGACCCATGGAGCAACCCTGAGCTTAGAACCAAGCCCACCCATGCCCAGTAAGATCAGCAGAAACCCGGCCAAACCATGTAGCGCCCCATTCCATCACTGAGAGCCTCTGGAAATGTTTTCTGGATAAATAAATAAATCTCTGCTATCTATATCTCCCAACCCAGAACTGAGCATTACAGATGAAAGATACCTGCTGATTGATTTTATTTTCCTTAGCCCATAGCTAGGAAACTTACATATTCATCACAAGCCACTGAGAATTCAAACTTGTTTGTTACACAGCATTATCAGGGCAATAGCAGACTAACAATCCACAATGGAAGAACTGTTTAACTGTTCTGTTAAACTGATAACTGTTGCAATAGGATCGTGGAACCCTCTGAGGTTTGATTTTTGAAGAATACACAATTTTTGTCTCTTCTATTAAAATCTTGGCACTGATACTAAATGATCTTGGGTATATAGCTTAACATTTTTGTACGTACTTTAGTTATTCATTCATTCATCCAGTAAGTCTGTCACTTCCTCACATACTTTTCTTTAAGTTTTTTTCATGTTCCAGAAATTATGCTAACCACTGCAGATAGAATAAGGAAAAAAATAGACAAGGTGAAAAAAATCCTCCAGGGACTCACATTTTACAAAATGGGTATAACACTTGGTCTACTAACTCATGAGGTTAGTATGAATGAAAGACATCCTAAAAGAGGGAATGTAGTAAGACCATGTTTGTGAAATTACAGCACTATAAAACACTTTAAAGCCAGGAGTAAATATTAAGGAATCTTACTTTGAATTTTAGGATTTTCATTGTCCAAAATCTAGCCCCAAATTTTAAAATAGCCATGATCCCGCTTATGATAAATTCTACCTCCAAGTTGAAACAGACATTCTTATCTTCAGCTTACAGGAAAATGGAAATCTTAATTTGTCTCATCAACTACTGTATGTGTTTGGTATTAACCAGCTTCTGAACCCAGAACGAGAAATCTAGGAATTTGCTGCTTCATCTCCAAGACTATTAGAGAAAAGATGAATGAATTTTCCCCTTCCCATTTCTTCTGATTTATTTACATTTTTCAAATTTATATGTGAATCGATGCTAATTCCTTCACTTTGGCAACTGCTCAGTGATGAGGTTTAAAATGGATGCATGTTGACGGCGAGACTTTGGTAACTGGGTATCAGTGAAGCGAGAGACAGCCCTGGGACCACAGACAAGGAGGCTTCCAGAGCAGGAAGACACCGGAAGTCTCCCCCTATCCAAACCCTCACCTGCACCGCGGACACTCAGACTCAGTGGGGAAGAGCCAGGAACGACATCCCTGGCTCTCTGCACACAGCTCCATGCTCTCGCTGTAGAGGTTTCACAAAGCTAAACAATCAACTAAGAACAAATTAGTAAGTGTACAATGCTCAGTTCCAGGTTGGGAGATAATAGACAGTAGCGATTTATTTACTTCTCCAGAAAGTATTTCCAGAGGCTCTCGATAATCAAATCGGCTGGGCCACTCAGTCCTTCCCCCGGAGGCCGTCTCCTTTCACAGTTACCATGTGCTCCTCCTCCTGGAACCCACAGGACCAGCAGTCAGAAAGGCCCCTAGGAGGCTCTAACCTTGTTTCTTACTATTGGGGTGACGATGTGTCACTCCCAGCCCTGTAAAGACCCAGAAGCAGCCCACCCTGGAGACCCTGGATACTCCCACTGTCTCCTGTCTTTGTTTTCACACTTTCCTGTCTCACAAGCCTCCTGTCCAGGCAAAAGCAAACTCCTGGAAACCACTCTCTCTGCTCCTGGCCCTGCGTGTTCCTCCCGTTGGGGATGAGGACATTGAAGCTCAGAAACTAACTCGCCCAGGGTCCCTGTCACAAAATATCTCAACCAAAATTCCAATCCAGATCTGCCTTCAAACATTTCCCCTTGGCACGAGAGCACGCTTCCTAAACAAGGGAGGGACACCAGCTGCCACGGGGAGGGGTTTCTGGACTGAATCTTGCTTCTGACACCCACAAATAGCAAAGTGAAGCGAGAGGAGGAAAACTGGGGAGTGTGTTTGCATTGTACTCGGCTCCGCAGTGCCACCTGTGCGTGTGACCTGCGTCTGTATCTCCACTAAGAAGGACATCAAGAGGTCCTTTGTAAGGCCTGAAACTTTCCAGGGATTTTGTCATCCCATCTCACAGGCCCCAAAGCCCCATCCGCAGCCGCCCGGAAAGTGTGCTTTGGTCATCACAGTGAGAGAGAGGCATTAATCTCGGGAAGCTACTGGAAGGGTGAGTTAGACAAGCAACCCTGGCGGGGTGTAAAGTACACGCAGCACGAGATGTGGTTACAGGCCCCAGTGGAAGCGTGTCCCTTGAGGCTGGGGGACAAGGCAGGCGGGGTCGTGACACACGTGAGCCAGCACTGAGCTCAGAGCGGCCGGTCACTGGGGCCGAGCATTTAGCTGACTGCACAGGGCTTCGAAGGTGAAAGAGGATCTTAACCCCACAGCCGCCTGGGGCACCCTGGTGGCCACCTCACAGCAGCCGGTGGAACAGCTAACGCCTCCCAAGAAGACCAACAGTGATGGCTGTGACCTGACGCGGTCCCTGAGCCTCGCATATTCGGGAGAGGGACAGAAGTCGTTTTCTGCATCAGCTAAAAAAAGAAAAAGTAATGACAGTTCTGCTTGCACAGCTAGAGGTCATGACAGTCTTTCTCGTAACGGAGGGTGAAGGGGGCTAGGGGGAGGCGCTCAACTCCTCACTCCCACTGATCAGAAGAGGCTGCCTTGGCACCCGGCGGCGGCTGTCTTTCTCGCCACTCGCACTCGCTGGGACTGTCCGGACACATGCCCTGCTCTCAGAGGAGAGACGCCTTGTGTGTCATCAAGAGATGCTAACATACCCTTCCTACCAAACGGTCCCCAGGGCAGGCCTTCAGCCGCCCCCCGCCCCCAACTTGGGCCTTGGGAGGTGACTGTCACATTTCGTGCAAGGTGAGAACCGGGTCCCCTCGGGTCCTGTGCCCGGTTGAGATGCCGGTCAGAGCCGAGCTGTTCTTTCTCACCTTCAAAAGAAGCCACATTCTGTTTGTCAGTTTCGTGGCACCGTCGTGCCCATCAGGAGAAGCTGTTGTACCCGCAGCCCTGCCTCAAGCTGCTTATGTGCCTGCTCCAGCCCCAAGCCCCCTTGGTGAATCCAATTTCCGGAGGCTCAGCGTCTGGTCCTTCTCTGCACACTTGGAGGGCAGCTCTGGGAGCGCCTTGGTGAAAGGCCGGGGCAGGTGTTCCTGGGAGACAGGAGGGAGTCAAATGTTCCCCGGGGTGATGCAAGCAATGAACATGCCTTAGGCATCGGGCAGACCTGGGCACAGCTCCCGACTGGAGTCATTTGCCCCCTGGGTGACCCTAAGCCTCAGCTTTCTCACTGTTAAATGCCAAAGAGTTAAACCAAAGAGCGTGGGCAAGGTTCTGGACACGTGGAAGACGCTCGATAAATGGTAACAGTCACTAAATATTGCAGGAGCCCTCAAGTCAAAGAGAGTAGCTGAAAATGACAAGTAACATTTATTCAGTGCTTACTGTATACCTGCCTTTGATCTTTCATTTAATCAGCTCAACAGTCCTATAATGCCAATGTTGTCATTGTCCCCATTTTCGAGAGGAGGATTCAAAGGTCCAGAAATGTTCGCAAACCCCTCCGAGGCCACACCGTAAATACTGTGATGCAGACACAGACAGTCGTCCTAGAGAGGTCACTCTCTTGCTCCCTGTGACATACTGACCCCTCCAGCGAAGCTAGTGAGTTTCAGGATTTCGACTTGAGACTCTGTCATCCCAGGCCTCATGTTTGTTTTGTTTTGCACCAGGGAAGCTGGAGTGAAAGAAAGTGGGCCGAGGTACCTGACTGCTGGCACAACAGTGCAGAAGCAGCAGCAGGAGTGGGGAAGGCATCTGCAGACTGAGAAAACCCAGGTGGCAACAGCCACATGGAGACCTGACTTAGCTCAGATTCCCTACAAAGCAGAAACCGAGGCGGGCTCAGATGCCAACGCTTATTGGAAGCTACTCATACAATTCCAGGGTGGAGACGAGGAGGAAGGGAAGGGAAGGGTAGAAACCAAGCAGCCATTGTTTCATAAGCCACCAAGAGACGAAGGGTCCCCATGCCACATGGAACCTCTGCAAACGGGCTGCACATGCCCTGGACTGGCCACCCAAGGGGGCGGCAAGGAAGAAGCTGTCTGCCACCTCCCTCCGTGTCCCGTCAGCCACAGTCCCCCCACAGGCAGTGACACCCACTCTTCCCAGTGGGTCCCCTGGCTTCTCCTGGTAGCTATGCGGGGTGCAGATCCCTCTCCTGGGCATTTTTCCCTGGCCTGGGAGTGTGTGGGGCTCAGAGTCCCCATGGGCTAGTACAGCCCCTGCTTGGGGGTGGGAGGATGGCCACCCACCTGGGATCCTGTCCTCGCCTTCCCAGGGGTGGGGGTATGGGGGGGTGGCAGCTGCTGGGACACTTCACAAGTGAGAGCCCAGGGCTCCAGCAGACAAGTGAAACCGGGAGAACTCAAGAACGGGCTTAAAATAATGAAAAGAATGTCCTTCGAGAATGCGGTGGTCCAAAATACTCCCTGCTATCCATTCATTCACTCATGCATTCGTTTATTCAACAGGTACTGGCTGAGTATCTGCACTGTGCCAGGCCGGACTCCGCAGACACAGCAATGCACAAAACAGGCAGGAGCCCTGCCCTCCTGGAGCTCTCCTCTGGAGGGGGGTGACACGTGTCCAAGATACCGAGCGTCGGGAAGCGCTGCCACCCACAGCGCCCGAGTGCCCGCTGCCTCTGCACAGTGCCGGGGCCCTGACCTGAGTCACTCCACGTTACGGGACAATGAAGCCCAGTAGGCTCACCGTGGCCACCTAACTCCTAGGTGACCACGCTGGGCTTCCCACCCAGACAGAGCTGAGGCCAAAGCCCACCGCTTTCCACCCCCAGGCACCTCAGAAGTGCAGACTAGCGTTAATCGTAACGATAATATTAATTAGCTACTCTTGGCTCCAAGAGAGAGCGGCTGCTTCCTCTGGTGCAGTGTTAGGAGTGCACACCAGATGAAAGAGAAAATGAATCGAACACCACCCACAGAGATAAACTGGCCTCGTGATCGGCGATGGGGGATTTTTTTTTTTCAACACTGATAAACAGGAAAGGAGTTTTGGTTTCGAAAATCAACCGATTTCCTTGCTGTAGCCGTATCTAGGTTGTGTATCGAAGAAAACAAAAATAATTCTGGGCACAGAAAGGAGATGGAATATTTCCGTGCTCAACACTGGGCCAGTTTGGCTCTTTCCCAGACATAAAGAATTCTGGTGTCGCTTTTTAAATAAAAATAAATAAAGTAAAGCAGTTGAACCCGGATGGGGGCAGGAGGTGGGGGCAATGTTACAGAGCTGTGGGGCGTAGGTGGGTGGTGTGAAAGCTCTCTGGCACTTGTCACGGCGGCCCTGCTGTGAAACACACAGCTGGAGGGTAGCACAGGTGCGCGGACACAGCCGGGCCATTCCCATGGGCACTCCCACTGCCTGGGACCTCTGGGTCACAGCTGACCACGGCCAGGCTCCCGGGAGGGGAGGCAGGCGCGGGAGGGTGGCTTGCAGCCAAGCCCCACAAGGGTCAGTCCTCCCTCCCCCGGCGAACGCCCCTGCCCCCAGCAGCCCCGGGCTCCTGCCCAACCCAGGGCCCAGCTCCCAGCCCAGAGGCGGGGGCCAGAGGCGCTGCTTCTCCACTTCCTGGTGCCTGAAAGGCTCACAGGCAGCTCCATTAGGCTGAAAAATAGCAAAGGGCAGTGAATAATACTTTATTGGATATTTCCAACCAGCTAGAAGGGAGGATTTTGGAGGTTTCCAACACAAAGAAACGATAACTGTTGGAGGTAGCAGACATGCTAAGCACCCCGAATGGATTATTACGTATTATACGCGTGTGTTGAGATATCACTTTGTACCCCACAAATATGCACAATTATTGCATGTCAATTTAAAAACCTAAGACACGATTAGGATGGGCCTAGGATTCATGGGGATTCTGGGAAATTCCCTGTGCCAATCCTGGCGGGAGCCAGCGAGCCTCCCCCGGCGGCAGGATCCTGGTCCGCGCTTAAAAGAACATGGACAGTCTATGTGGGTACCTCGGCAGGGCAGCCGTGGTAAAGATGTCCTAGGACAGTGTCAGCAGTGGCCCCAGAGCAGATTTCTGGAAGAACCTGAAGAAATTTAATAAAGTCAGAAACCTCTTGCGTGATGCTAAAGGAAGTTTGCGAGCTAATCTTTTGCCTCACGAATCACCCCCTAAAAAAGGGATCTTTTAATGTACCTATGGTGACAACCCCTTCTCTTCTCAAATGCAAAGTTTCTAAAGCCAGAAGGATCCAAGGGGTCTTCGAGGCTTCCAAAATTGTGTATTCATGCTCCCTTTTTCTAGAAGAGTATGCATAGCTCTCTTTTAGTTTCTCAGCAAGGCTCAAACGTCCCAGTGCAGATCACTCCCTCCAACACCAAGGCAGGGGTGAGCACCTGCTTGTCGAAGAGCAACAGGACATCTTCAGTTTGCTCCTTTAGGGACCAGCCATCGAGGAGGACTGGGCGTATTCCCCTCTCGCCATTTCCATTTCCCCGTCTGCCTCCCCCTTCTGCCTTTTTCACAGACTCAAGCACGTCACTTTCTCACGGGGTCCCTTTTCTGAGAATAAACACTTGGACAGAACACAGTGCAGGGAGGCAGGTGAGTGGGCAGCTGGAAAACAGAAGCAACGAAGCGTGCATGCTGGCCAAGGGCTGTGTCCTCACCTGCTACCGCCAACGCCAAGCCCTCCTTGCCAAGGGGCCAGCCCCCAGCCACCTCCGCGCTGTAGGAGGATTTGCGCTGTAGGAGGATTTGCTGTGCCGGGCCGGGAGAAAAGTCAGTTTCACTTTTCCCTGACCTGGCCGTTGAAGGAGCGTGTCCTGGGCACCCGCTGCGGGCCGCAGGATCGGCCAGGGGAGGCGCAGCAGCGTGAGGCTCAGCCGGCCTCTGCTCACTGCACCCAGGCCAGGCCAGGGCTCTTCAAGCTCCCCCGTGGGGCCTTTGAGTGCTTAGCTCCCTGTGGGCTGTGTCAGACACAGTGACGCGTATGCGGCTGAGAAGGAGCCTGAGAGCCGCAAGTGGTCAACGAGCGTACCCACGTCACAGCTCCACCGTGGTTCTGAGAACCCCGCTTGCCAGTCCTCTGTGCTCACTCGGATGCACCAGCACCCGAGTGTGCTGAGGGAAGTCCAGAGTGCGAGGTCCTGGCTCTTCTTTCCACCCCCCAGGGGTGGTCTCAGGAGCACCCACCAAAGGACCCAGACGGTGACCCTCTCCAGGCAGGGACCAGCGCCACCGCCAGCAGCCGTGAGACCCTGTGAGTGCATGTGTTTGTGTGCCTGATTCCTTTATAGCCAGATGTGCTGGGTTTATGAGAACACTCCCTCGGCCACTTTGCTGCTAGCTGTGTGCCCACACCTAAGTTCCAGCCTCTACTGACCTTGGACTCCTCGTCTGTAAAAGCAAAGACAGCTCCATATTCCTCGGAGGCTGGATGTGAGGATCGAATGACGTAATTGTGCAAAGCACATAGCACTGTGCCTGGCATGTAACGGGGATCCAGCAAATGGCATGAGTTCGATGGCACAGCAAGGTGTAGAATACCCAGGTACTGTCATCTGCCCTTGGCCAAGATCCACAGATTCAAAAGAAATGAGTGAGTTAGCACTGAAGAAAACAAAGGGGCTGGGGTAGGGCGCTAGAGGTGCCATCACAAGCATTCTAGGTGACAGTGCAAAGCCAGCTTGTTTGTGGCAGTGCAGTTGTCATAAATGCCCCAGACAGCTGAGGCTTTGGCTAGGAGACAGGCAGCTGCCATGCAGCCCTGGAAGCAGGGTGGCCCATAAATGATGCATCAAGAGCAGAGCTGGCTGCAAACCATGGAGAACAGGCCACGAGAACATCTGTGCAGATGGAGGGACCTCACCAGCAAAGGCAGCCCCAGCTGCACGGCCCCCACACCCCTGCACGGCCCCATTCCTGCACACACTGCTCATCTGGGCCGTCCCACGGCACACCCCCAAGCAAGTTTCCTCTGTGGCCATGGCTCGGGTTTACACAGCAAAAGACAGTTATTACACCTTTAAATTCAGAATGCTTTAGAGGAAAAAAAACACGAGATTCCCCAAAGATAGTACATGCTTTTTTCTCTACTATAATATTAGGAATTGTGAGGATGGAAAGGAAATCCTACCTCTAACTCCCAACACTGAGCCCTAGAGGAACAGCCTCTGCCTGGTGACCCCAGGACACAGGGTCCCTGGAGAGGCTCAGGGCAAGTGTCCCTACAGAACCCACGACTGTGCAGCCCAGGCTCCCTGTGCTTGGGAGCCAGTTATCACCTTGCCCAGCTGTTTTCCCTGGGGACACTTCATCTTCAAGTCTCCACCCAGTCGGTCTTGATGAAACCCTAATTGTTTCAGCAACATTGACCTCAGAAATAAGGAGAGAAGGAGCCTAGTACAGGTGAAGAGGAAGATCCTGAAAATAAGTAAATATCCTGACACCTGTGGGCGCCATCCTCGATCCACTGGTGCTCTGCGATCTGCAATTGGCTGTTTCCATCATGGACCAAAGATGAAGACAGTGCGACGGAATCTTGCTTGGCCACGGCGACAGCGGCGGGACCCTGGGCCTCGGGCGTCTCTGTCTCACACGGCTGCAGTGAGGACCGAGTGAATTATCGCTGGTAAAGTGCTTTGGCAAGACTGCCACGGAGGAGGCACTGTATATTTTGCCATATTTTCAATACCGGTTTCAAATTAAAATACAACTGCCAAGACTTGAATGCAAACTTCAGAAACCCTTAATGCAATTATTATTTTTTCCCACAGGGAATGAAAAGGGAGCTGTAAATTGCTATCATATCAATAACATATTTATCAGACAAGAATCATACCTAACAAGGGATATTCAAAAAAGACAAGAACTAGCCCAAAGAACATATCTGTTTCCTGTGCTCACTTTTTTAATGTAACTATTTGGAGTAAAATGTTTTTATCCATCAAATAGTCAAACAGATGCTAACGCCCTACAAGTTACTTGGGCAATCCAGTGTAAACTAACAGAGAATGAGATTTCCTGCAGGCCAATCCAATGGGAAGTTTCACTCAGCCCTGAATTTCCTCATAAAATTATTAAAAATGCTTTTTTTGTCGCTATTACCGTTTGCTACCGATTTAAAGGAAAGAAAGTGGGTCACGCCGAAGGAAAGAGGCCGGGCGACGAGCCGAGGGTGAAAGGGAAGTTTCCTGACAGCACGCACGGCCTCAAACTCTAAGCGGTGGAAAGCCCAGGAAACAGGGGCTCAGGAGGCAATTATTTTTGAGAGTCAAAAACGGGAACACCGTTTCAAAGAGGAGCAGAGTTTAGTAAAGCAGCTAACAGTCTACAACTGCAGAACCCAGCGTATGTCCAGAGCCCTGGCCACAGGTTGAGCTGCAGGCAGCGGGCTCGAGGCGGTTACCTGCGGGCAGCGCGGCCAGCGGCCAGCGGCCAGGGCTGCGCGCCCACTGCTCTGCACAAGGGGCTGCTCACCTGAACCACCGCCGCAAAGGAGCCTCTAGAACGCTCGGCCTGCCCCACAATGAGAAAACCACACACAGTAGCTGCTCTCATCGGCGTCACCGGTGTCACCACCCCAACGGCAGGGCACGCCTGCCCAGAAAGGCCGAGTGCTTGTGCTCGAGCTCGGCGTGCTGCGAACCTTCCTGCAGAGAGGGCCAGCGATGTGACAGCCATCCCCCCAAGCCGAGGGCGAGCTGCACGCCCGGCCATCCAGACCCACTCGCCCGCCGTCACTTTCCTGATGGCAGGAGCAACGTTCATCAGCCGTTGCTCTGTCCTTCCTCAAAATATAGTCAAGTAATTTGCACAAAGTGTAGGGCAGAGGAAGGGCAGAGGAATTTGTAGGACAGAGGAAGGGCAGAGGAATTTTTCCAATTGTCGGGAATCTGCTTGGGTGGGGCAATGAGCTAACCGCAAACCTTTGCTTCTGGTCATTGCTTGCTCGCTACACCGCTGTAGGGGGAATTATGGGATGAGGTCATTGAAGCACGGGCGACTGGCCCATCAGGCAATAGAGGGCAACCAACCCGCCAATTATTTCAAAAGGCAATAGTGGGCAACCAATCATCTTAAAGGTCAACGCATGATCCATGCGTAGTCGGCTTGTGCGCAGCTTGTGCACCATGGGGATAAAAGGCATGTCATTGTTCCGGTCGGGGTCCTTGCCTGTGAGAGTGGCCACTGCGCTGGTGCTCTGGGGCTTGGACCCTGGCTAGCCAGAAAATAAACCTCCTCTTGTGTGATTGCATCCTCGATGTCTCTGCTTTTCTGTCCGGTGGGGCTGTGGAAGCTCGGTCCCTAACAAAAGAAGATGCCCAGCTAGAGTCAGTGAAATCACTTCATCCAAGAACAAGAGGGAAGGATCTGCACTTCACAGACCCAGCTCGGCTTAGACTCCATGAATAGACCAGCAGTTCTCAGACTTTTTGGTCTCGGGATCCCTTTGCACACTTAAAAATTGAAAATTCTATTTATTTTTTATTTATTTACTTTTTAATTTCAGGATATTGTGAGGGTACAAACATTTTGGCTACATTTTATATCATTGCCTCTCACTAGTGGGGGTTAGAGGCCTGCCCTCCCCCCCCATAATGCACACCGTGTCCTACAGCGGTGGGTGTACCCCCGCCACCCCCTTTCCCTAGAGGACCTCACTACCAAGTGAGCGCCACTGTGTTAATCGGTCAGTACCAATTTGATGGCGAGGACAAGTGGAGCCTATTCTTCCCATCTTGTGTTACCTCACTTCGGATAATGGGCTCAAGCCCAATCCAGGAAAATTCTAAAGAGCTTTTGCTTATGAGAGCTACTAATATTACCCCAGCAGTGCAGACATTGCCACAAGGAGTTGGAAGTAAACAGATCTGGTGTTCAACCAAGCTTCCGAGTTGGGAGGCGCAGAGGGAAGCGGGAGCGAGCCCCCCGCGCAGACCCGCCCCAGGCTCCTGGGGAGAGCTTCCCACGCTCGCTATGCACCGTCCTGCTGAAACGAATTGCGATCACTTCTGAGAGCTCAGCAGCTCTCGCACGGGGTGTGGCATTGTGCTGGCATTTCGCCTGTGTCGGCCTGAACGACTCTCATGGCGGCGGCCTGCGAGGATGGGCACCACCCTCCTCTGTGGGAACCCAGGAAGGAGAGTCCATGAGACGGACTGCGGCGCGGCCAAGCAGCCCCCAGAGGCGGGAGAGGGGTTCCAGTGGGGTCGTTCGTAACTCCGAAATCCGTGCTCTCTCGGTGGGGTCGAGCCATTTCCCTAAAGCAGATCGCTTCTTTATCGAGGGCCCCTGGACCCCGGGTCCGACTGCCCAGCGAGGATCGGCGTGGGAACGCTCACGGCATTCCACCCCAACAGACTCTTCCTTTGGGGGTTTTTCTTGTTGACAATAATTTTATTGTGTGAAAAGAGAGTGGTCACCCAATGTTTTGAAATCAGAAACTACATTTTTAAGATTTTCAAAAGCATCACGAAGTGGTGGAGCTAATTCCTGTGAATGTATATTCTTGGACAGGGCTGCCCCACCCCTCCCTCCACCCGCACCACTCCCACCCCCCGGGCTGGGATAATCACTGATTCATGTGTCCTCAGGGTCCCGTATGGTCCCGGCACACAGAGACATTCAATATACATTTGCTGAATTGCCTATTAAGTATAATGTATGACATGTGTTATAGAATATAGACCTATGTAGATAAATAGATTGTCTTTGATTTAAATTGATTTTCTTCTCAAATTATTAGAGTCACACTACAGGAAAACTATTAATATAATCACTATTAATCTTGCAAGGTCAATGGAAAGGTTACAAGGGTCATGATGAAATTTTCTATCTCCTTTAAACATTGTATCGTATTAATTATTACTATTATTATTATTATGACTAACAGGTACCATATATCAAGCCTTTCTATACCCCAGGCCCATTTTTATCGTATTTGAAATGTAACTAGTAAGCTACATGCTTACTAGTTTAGACCCTTCTTATAAATTAGCCAAAATGCATGATTTCAGGATATATATGAGAAAGTAATTTAAACATAGGATTAAAAAAAGGCACTCACTATCTTAGAATATATTTTAAAAAATAACATTTTGCTGGAACTTAAGTTTTCCTGCGGAACTTCCGTCTGGAGCAGCCCCAAGCAAGGCCCTCGCTGACGGTCAGGAAGTGGGCTTGCGGAGAGCTGTTTTGTGAGGCTGGCGTGACCTCACCTAACAGAGAGGAGCACAGGGAAACAGCCATGTCCCCTTGTTGCAAAGAAGGTATTTACTCACAGCTGTGAGCTGATACAGCGAGCAATATGGAAAAAGAGGAAACTGGGACTCCCAAATAACCATTTAATAAGCATTTTCTTGACCATTGCCAAACCTAGAAATAAAACAAATTGGGCCTTTTAAAAGAAGCAGCAGAAAGAGACTCAAGCCAACAAAGCCTCAGCCTCCGTTTCCTGCCTCCCACCCCCCACGCCCGGCCTCCCTATCAGCTTTGTATTTAGCGTCATCATTCTTGCTTTTTCTTTCTCTTTGATTCAGAGATTAGCCCCGCATTGTGTTTCCCACTTCCTGCCCACATCCTTTTATCTCAATTTCTTCAAGGTCTCACAATGAGACACCAGCACCTTCTTTTACAACGGATGCCTTTTTCTCAGCCAGCTCTTCTGCGATCACTGCTCCTTTGCAATTTCCAGGTAGCGGAAGCGCCTTTGTCCATTCGACGGATGTTCATCGAGCTTTGTTGTAGGTACTGAGAACTCAGACTCGAACAGACAGAAAAGGACCTTGCCCTCCTGGAGCTTGCATTCTATGCAAAAAAAAAAAAAAAAGGTACAGATAAGAAACAAGGAAACAAACATTAAGATATTTGCATGCAGTGATATGTACACTAAAGAAACTGACAGAGGATAATGGGTTAGCCTGGTGTTATACTACATAGGACAATTTAGAACCAGAATGGTGAGAAGGAACAGGCTATGTGATAATTTTCGGTAAGAACATTCCAGAAGGAACTGAAAATACAAAAACACTTTGGGCCAGGAATAAGCTTAGCATGTTCAAAAAACTAAAAGAAGTCTAAAATGACTGAGGTACAATGACAAAAACATCCCAAAGACTTTAAAGGTCATAGTGAGGACATTGAAATTTACACTAGGGGCAATGGAAGCCCATGAAAATATTTTAAGCAAAATAGGAAGTGTATTTACCTTTTAGAAAGTTTTGACTAATGCTCTCAAGAAATACATGATACCTAACTCCAAATTCTGCTTTAAATGGCATTATTGCCACTCAGATTACATTGAGATGGAGGACAGGCTGTTAGGACAGCTATTAGAAATTCCATTTTTAATAGACTTCTGATTCTAGCAAAAAAAAAAAAAATAGCTCTAGGCTCATACTTGGCTTGGCATATATTAAAAATCTGTTTGGAAGCAAACTGTTTTTAAAGTAACTTTGGTTTTAATTAGTTTAGCATTTTAATTTTAAGAAAGGATGAGAAACCTTAATAAGAAGCATTTTCCATTTGGGTGTTTCAATTTGCACCATAATGTTACATTAAAATAGTTTCTGGTGTGTTAATTAATAATTATCTTAGGAATATTGCAAATGTGAAAGGCCGTTGTGACTCACCGGGCTTCATTTGTGCTCGTTCCATTTTAAAATTCTATTAATCCTTGTTACAAATGACAGGATCATTTGATTTCTTAAATGAGACATTTTTATGACACATAGTGCCTTTCATTTAAGTGGCTTTATTGGCTATGGCAGGTCCTAAAACTCATTTTTATTTTTCAAAATGCACTTTGTCAAATATTTTGCCTGTAATGAATGTGATCTACGTTTAGATTCCACGTAGATCCGGCTGTCCTTCTCCGAGTCTCCTCCCAAGGACACCCGACTCGCCCAAAGCTCACCGGGGTGAGAATGGGGACGAGCAGGTGCCCCATCCAGGGTGGTACGAGACCTCTGCGATTACAGCCACGGCAACCACGTAGGATGCACTTTGGTGGCCAGAAATGCCCTTTACTGTTTTCAGTTTGCAGCATACAGACAGCAGCACGAAGGACAGGATTAGATCATGTGAAATGTCAAAAAGAGAAGGACGCCAACATTCATGGCAATTTAGGATGCATTAAGAGGTTTGTGCTGGGGCTAAAGAAAATCAATGTCTTCTCAGAGGCGACTGCCCATCTATCTGATGTTTACTTTCCACAATCATTGACGCTGATTTAAAAATATCAAAACACTCAACATATGGGTCCTGAAGGGATTCCTTGGTGAAAGGCTGTAAGAGCTGCCCTCCCTCTAGTGCTAAACCCACTCAACAACCAGGTATTTTCAATACAGCAAAGACACCGGAACTCTATGGGGTTCAAGCAGTTTGCTCAACTCACAGATTTCATTCTTCCCATTTCGTATCTCTTCTACTTGCTAAAATAATGGTAGTAGGAGGAGCAGCTCCTGTTGATGGGAAACATGCTTGTTAGCTGGTGCTTTGTGTTTTACTCATTTACATAATCCCTGCCGTGACCCATATGGCAATTCTGGTGAGAACCGAGTAACAGGTGGGGCGGACAGAGGCTAAGAGGGAGTGAGGCACTTGCCTCAGGTAATGCTGGATTCCCACGCGGATCTTTCCAGATCTTTCCACCGCGTGCCATGCTGCCTGCTGTGTGAAGTTACTGTGACTTGAGGCAAGGGCTGGCATGAAGGCACAGAGAGCGTTGGCACTGGTGGTTTGTGGGTCCCGCACGTTGAGCAAAGCCCGGGAGGACTGGGCTGTGGGTGGCCAGGGAAAGAAGCTGCACGTTCTTCCTCTCTCCTCCCGTGGAGAGATGAGTTCTACCTGCCTGCCCTTGACCTGCGCTGATCTGGGACTGTTTTGCTAGAGGGTCGTGAAAGTAACTCCAGGCTATGGTGGTCATAAAAATGCCAGATGCCCAGCTGCATCCGAATGTCAGACGACAATTGTTTTTATATAAGTATGTTCCTACGCGATATTTGAGACGTACTTATGATTATTGTCGTTTATCTGAAATTCAGGTGGAGCTGGGCATCCTCTAGCTGCTAAAGCCAGCAACCCTACTCGAAGCCAGTTCCAATACTGGCCTTGAGGAGAACTGGAAGCTTCTGCCTTGGTCTCTTGGAGCCCTGACCTGCCACGTAAGGAGTCTCTACCATCCACATGGAGGGACCACATGGAGAATCCCCGAGAGGACAGGAGGGACAGTGCCACTGAGCCAGCCATGCAGCCCACCTGCCAAGGCTCTGAGTGTGGAGGTGAAGCTGCCTGGGAAAAGGAACACACTGAGCAACTCCGGTCCACACTGGGTGAAGCAGGAGCACCGTCAGGGCAGCCCCACCTGACATTCTGGTCCACAGCAGGGTGAAACACCAAACACGGTTGGCGTGTTTAGCTACATCAATGGGGCAGCTTCTGAACAGTGACAGATAACTGGAACACAACTGGGAAAGGAAGAAGAGGGAAAACGGAAGTCAAAGCTGAGGCCCGGCGTCACTGAAGAGTAACGAAAATCTCAAATGGCATTGAGACGCTGGAAAATGCGCAACTGCTCATTCCGCATCAATTTCTAAATTAACGTGTTTAATTTGTTGTGGCCCAGCCTTGACGTGAGCATTTTGAGTGAAGGTGGATAACTCACAAACAGAGTTTGTAAAATATGCCCTGAAACATAAAAATAATTCTAAGGAACATTTCTCAATTTTCACCTCTGTCGGCCTTTCCTTTCACTGCGTGGTACTTTTTAAAAAATAATCTAGAATAGCCTGTTTATGAGGTATCAGCAGCTGTTGATTCATTTGCTAATTAATGATTCAGGCGAAAATTAGTGTATAATATCCAGTGGTAACCAGTTTATAATTATGAGTACTTTCCTTCTCATAAACCTTATAAATTACAGACAATTTTAGAAATTTTGCCCATCATTGGTTGGCGAATAGGCTCTTTGAGTGATTCTGTTCATTATTTCGTCAATTACACCCAAGCAAGAAACCTGGGCTCTTCCCTTGTTCCCTTCGTTGTCTTCCAGGCCCCGCACCTGTGGCTCCCGCCTCCCAGGTTGCTCTCAAACCCACGCCCTCCTCCACACCCCGTCGAGGTTCAGGACCGGGAGGACGATCTTTGAACTCGTAGTCTTGCCACTGTCTTTGCTTCCCGCGGTCAGCCGAAGGACATCCACGCCCTAATCCCTGGGCCCTCTTTAAATCCGTTGCTCTCTAAGGAAGAGGGGCTTTGCAGCAGTGATTAAATAAAGGATGTCGGGATGGGGAGACTATTCCGGATTATCTGGGCGTGCCCGGTGTAACCACAAGGCAGCGTGTAAGAGGGCGGGGGTGGTAGGTTGCAGTCAGAGAGAGAGATGCTGGTGTGAGGACAGAACCGGAGACCGGAGATGGGAGGGACGCATTTCAAAGACGGAGGAGGGACCCTGCACCTAGGAAGAGCAGGAAGCCTCTAGAAGCTGCGAAAGGCCTGGAAACAGACTCTCCCCTGAGGCCTCCAGGAGGAACCCAGCTCTGTGAACACATAGGTTTTAGGCTTCTGAATCTCCAGGCTGTAACAGAATAAATAACGTGTCGTTTAAGCCACTAAGTCAGCTGCAATTTGTTGCAGCAGCAGTAAGAAACTAATACACTCTCTTAGTCAGTTCTTCACTCTGACAGATCTCTGTAAGACATGAATGTGTTCATACCACTCTCTGGCATAAAACTCCTTATAAAAGCTTCCGTTTGACATTGGAATAGGATCCAAATTCCATAAGAAGCCCGCAGCAGCTGTCCCAGCCTGCCTTTGACCTCGTTCTCTTCATCCTCCCACCCCTTTGCTTGCTAAACTCTAGCCAAGGGCACCTTCTTTTTGTTCCTCAAAATAATTCTAGTGCCAAGTTCTTCCTGCCTCAAGGCCTGGGACAGAGATCAGAACACGCCAGTCACCAAGTCCGGGAGAAGCTAGACTGAGAGTCTCCGGGCAGTTAACGAGGGCCATTTGACCCTCGGCCCGTAGACCGGGTAGAAGAGGGACATTCGCCCTTCCAGCCCTGGCGCCTACAATGCACCCGGCCACTCTCCACTCTCCACCTGCTCCCACCTGCGGCCGGATGCACAAGATGGCGAGAACCCGGAAGCTTTTGGAGTCGCATCATCAATGTGACCGAGTGAATTTTACTTTGGCAGTGTTGTGAATAGGGATTGATTGGGATAGAAAGATTGGAGGTGGAATGACCAGTTAGTAAACCACTGGTAAAAATAATAATAATAATAATAAATATGCATTATTAACATTTATCATATCATAAGCATACAGCAAGCACTGTACTACGAATGTAATTACATTAAAACTAATTTAATCTTCGCAACAACCACGGGGGTAAGATGATACAAGTATGCCTATTTTACAGATATGAAAACTGAAACAGAGAGGTAAGGGAACTTGCCAAGGTGACACAGCCAGTGAGCAATGGAGTGACGGCTTGGACCCAAGGAGTCAAATGCCACCTCCAGTGCTTCTACTACTCACCACCGTGGTTACCATTACTTTCTAGGGCAGTGGCAGCAGAGAAAGAAAGAGATCCCAATGTGAGGGAAAAAGGTGCCAGACAGGACGCCAAAGGGTTTAACCACGGTGAATACAAAGGAGGCGTCTCTTGGTGGCTCTTCCTAGTGTTTAGTTTAGTCTCGTGCACAATCTCTGGAGACCAGATTCCCTTTTTTAATAGAAACCAAGCCTTGAAATGTTTTTGTTTCAAGAAACATTCCCACCACCGAGGCACCCTCGCACATGTGTCTGGCTGCGTCTTCCAGCTCCCCGAGCATCTCCCACGTCCTCTAAGCAAGAGAGGGCTGCAGCAGAACGGACAGACGAGGCAATCAGTGGTGACAACACGGAAGGTGCTTCTTGGGAAGTTTGAATAAGCACTTGGGGTCACTCCCCAAAATATTAATTCCTGGGTGCACGTCAGCTAGGCCCTTCCGGTCCTAATCTTGGAGGTGGGTATATAAAATCGTATGTAAATAGCACATACACGAATATGCTATTTATGGACATAAATAGTACCCAATACAAGGTGACATTAATAGAAGGCTTCCACTACAGTCTGGATTCATAAGGATTTCTCTGCACTTATGACCTCTGTTAATTTGATCACAAGGCTTTTTTTTCTTTCTTTTTTTTTTTTTTTTGTCTCCAAACAGCAAGTCCAGGCGTGCATACAGGCTTGCTTCAATTAGGGGCCAGCACGACAGCGATTGTAATTTTTTCCTTTGGTATGCATGAGCGTTCCTATGGGAACATAATTTAGCTGGACATATTAAATCATGTCATCGGCAGTCACAAGCCAAATGAATTATTGATCAATGGCTGTGAAATCAAAGTGCATCTGCAGAATTACATTTGGAAGCAGGGATTCATTTACAGTAAACTTTATCCTGGAAGCTTTCCATGTGACTGAGCGCTGGCTGGAATGATCTTTCCAGGGCTTTGCTTTTTATACTCTTTAAGTATCTGTATTATGTCTTTGAAAGGGCCTTGCACACTCTAAAGTAAACACAAATGCTGGAGTGATTATCATTTTGGGCGATTGTCTTGTGTTTATGAGTAGAAATGCAAGATTGGATTGTCCTGCCCGTGCATTACCTCCACTCCCACCCGAAACGACACACGGCTGCCCACGCGCCGCAGCAACCCCGGAGCGACACAGGGGCAGGCGCTGCGCCCATCTCACAGCTCCCTGTCCGTGGCCTCTCGTGCATCGCACCATTTAATCCCCGCCACCCTGTTAGGCCGGCACCGTCATATCCCCATTGGACACACAGGAAACAGACAGGTTAAGGAACTCTCGTGGAGCTGCACAGCTGGCAGGGGCAGTGACTCCAGAGCAGATCTGCAGCACCTGTCCCTGCCCACGGGGGACAGGAAAGGACTGTGCGGCAGGTGTTCGGGGATCCTGCCTGGCTGGTTTCTGAGCATGCCGTGGAGTGTCGGGCTGGGGTGTGGTCCCATCCTCACAAATCTCCTTACCCTCTGCAATCGGTGCTTCTCAAATCTGCACAGTGATCCCTGGAGTATTCTCAAAGTACAGATTCTGACTCCATTGGAACCGGGTAGGCCGGAGATTTTGCAACGCCAGCAACCTCCCAGGAGTTGCGGATGCGGCCGGTCCTCGGCCAGCTCTTGGAGGCCAGGTTCTGGAGGCCCGCTCAGGGTGACGGAGGCGTAGTGAAGAGGCTGGTGCACGCCAGGGGCTGGGCAGGCAAAGGCAGCGCATCCAACCACTAAGCCCAAGGCACCTGTCAGGCCCGAGGACAGATGATGAGTCCAGGGGGGATAGAGAACACCGAGCCCTGGGGACTGTCCACCGTACCCAGCTGCCTGGAGCAGCAGGTGTGTAGCAGATGTCAGGCGGCTCCGGCGTGCAGAAGAATGAAGCGGAGTAAGGGAGTGGAGAAGGACAGGGGCCCTTGTTTAGGTAAGGGGTCAAGGAAGCACCTTGCAGCGGGCAGCGTGTCCACAGCCACTGGAAGGACATTGGGATGAGTGTCCAAGCAAAGAGCAGCCAGGGGGCCAGTGTGGCTGCGCACAGCAACCTGGACCAGCGAGGGAGGTCGCCTGTCTGGAGCCAGCACTTCTGCTAGGCTGTCTCCGCACGGCTGGTCTGTGCACCTTGCTTGGGGTGGTGGTCAGCTCCACCCCGGCCCTGAGCAAGGGGAGCCCTGCCTCCCATGGGCATCCCTATCCCAAGGGTGTCCCAAGGGTGCTGTGCTTCCAGTAACCTCCGTGCTCTTCCATATGGACCCTCTTCTATGCCTTCTAAGCGCCTTGGGAAGCTGGGATGGGGTGAGGGCTCCCCCATCTTTCTCCCAGTACGGTCCCAGCTTGTCTCCTGCCTTCAGAATCTCTGGACCCAAAACAGACAACAGTCTCTGTGGTCCAGCACAGCTTCCAACGTCAGGGAACCTGCCTGGCGTTCTCCTAAGGACCCTCCCCGTGTTCCACTGTGACAGTAGCACCAGGATGGACCAGGGGCTTCTGGAGGTCAGCGAGCATCGGGACAGGGAATAAGTGGCCGGGCTCTTTGATCTGCAGACACGTCCATGGGCCCCTGTGATTCCCTTGGAGACATGCCCTTGACTTCGAAGAAGGAGACGCCACCCTCCACCAGGGAGCCCCACCCACCAGACCCCACAGGCCTGAAGGCCGGCCACCCCCACTCCCTCCTCTTGTCACATGCTAGGCATGGGCGCGGCAGGGGGGTGGGCGGTGTCAGTAGGGCCCGTGGAGGTGTCAGCTTTAGTCTCTGCACTCTCTTTAGAACGTGAGAGCGCTTCACGCGTTTTCTTTGCAACGATGGGTCCCAGTCGCACGAGAAAGTCCTCACTCGTCATCTTACTGCAAACGAAACTAGCACATGTCCGCAGACGCACTCGCGAACAGCTTTGGTGAAAGTGCGGTTTGGGAGAGGCGCTGCGCGTTCTCAGAGACGAGAGCCTCGGCTTTGGGTTTTGTTGCAGTTCTCACCTTGACCGCAACTGCCACTGGGTCTCATTACAGATCCTGTGTGTTATGCTTCCCAAGGGCCTCGTGCATGACGGGAGCTCAAATAGTTTTTGACATTTGTGATGCCACGCCATGGGCGTTGACCGCGGGCCTTGGGCACGTGGTCAGAGGGCGTAGCTGAAAGCCCAGCAGGAAGCAGAGGTCCCTCCTGCCCCGCGCACAGCAGCATTTCCTCGGAGAGTCCGCGGGCTGGGGAGAGACACCCGGGAAGGAGGAGGAGGAAGGGAGGCGGCACACAGGCATGGCCCCGGGAGAGGGGACAGATGTTGCTGGCAAAACACGTCGTCATGAGCATTGTCACACGAAGCTGACAGTGTGTACACATCGATAAGATTGACATATGAGATTCAAGTCGTGAAATTTGGGAGAAGTTTGTATAAACTGATCAAAATAAGTGCAAGTTTTGCCAGGAGCTCATCTTTCCATAGCTTGTTGGGCGGCATCTGGTTCAGGCTAGCCTGACGACTCTGAGTGGGTTTTGCTCCAAGCAGACTTTATGGCCTTCAGGCTCCAGGAGGCGTGATGTCCACTCTGCAGACATGCCTAGTTGTTTATGCACTTTCCCCAGCACTGCCCGCTCTGTTCCAGGGGCGCATGTGGTTACGGAAGGCCCGGTCTGAGGTGGTATTCCTCCGGCCTAGGGGTAGGACCCCATTTGAGTCTGGGCTGCTAATGGAATTATAATAATCGTAACACCTAACATTAACTGTACGCTTACTGCATACCAGGCACTCTTTTAAGCACATTACATTTGTTATTTCACTTAACCTTCCAGCAATCACAGGACCCAGGTACATATGAGGAAACTGAGGCACAGAGCGGGATAGGATACGGTGACAGGTAAATCACTGAGACCGTGGAAAGTGCACAGGAGAAGGTCTCATGCACCCATTTTAACCTCTACTTCACATGTCTATGGGTGATCCTTTAGTTCTTCCTCTCTGGTGACTACCAGGAGATAAATAACACTATATTTGCAACAGAATCTCTTGGGTGTTCATGCAGAGTTCAATTTCACTCTGTCAGTCTAACTGTAAGACTTCTTTAGGGAACTCCGCACAATGGTATAGAACTCGTAGTGATACAAAACAAATAAGCCTCATTTGCGATAGCCAAAAATTGCTTTGCCTAGTAAAGCGTGACTTTAATAAGCTTTAAATGTTGCATTTGCATAATTTACAATGGACATTTTCTAATAGCACTATTTCTATAGCTAACACCCTGGCAAAATGTTCACAGCCTAATTTTCATTATAGAAATTATATTCTTTTTTGCAAATAGCTGCTAAATGAGAAAAGGCATTTTTATCAATTACTTGACACTGGAGACATAGTATTGACCTACAAAATGAATTTTACAAGAGGGAGATAGGAAGAGAGAGGAAAAAATAACTTTAAGCAAATTGCATGCAGTGCCTGCCAAAAGAGTATGTTGGCCCCAGCAAGAGGAGAGCCTCGTTACTCTGAGACGAGTCACCTCTCATGTGTTCCTTCCGCGGCCACTGTTCAACCTCACCTGTCACCTGCTCCTGCTATACCTCGTGTACCTCATGCAAAGCCTCGATTGTGGACATGGACACAGAGGTGCTGCTTAGAAAAAGCAACATCATTTGACAGCTGTAGCTGTGTGGTATTTATGAGGACATTTAACCAAGCCAAAGGGAAGAGCAGCCACTTCGCCCAGAGGGTCAGAGCCCTGCCCCGTCCAGCTGTGACACAAATGGGGTGACAAAGTGAGTGGGGAGAAGAGCAAAACATTCCCCCAAGATTCTCCTGGACCAAAAGAGAGAACCTCTCCATCCCCTCCAAAAGCATAACTAGTGTATTATACTTCCTGGGTTCCTTTCAATAGAGTGGGATCCCCGAAATCTAACATTGAGACATGGTGATTTCTAGGCAGGTTCTGGCCTTCTGAGTTCCCTGTTTCGCCTGTTCTGCCCTGCACCATGCATGCGGCAGGTCCTACCAGAAAGAAGCACACCAGCCCCGAGGCCACACATCAGTAAGTCGACTCCTGCTCCACATGACACAGACAAATGAGGGTTAAGGAATGAATGGGAGGAACAGTGTCTGAAAGGGGCTGCCACCCGACCCCACCCCCTCCAGGTCAAGTTTTGTGACCTTTGCCCTCTCACCAACCCCCCACACTCCACCCCCTGCCTTGTTTCCATATTTTAAAAACCAGTGATTTTTTTATTTTTAAGTATCTGCTCTGTGTCAGGCCTGGTTTTTCTACCTGGACTTGTAAGTATCAAATGAGTCCCTAATGCAAAAAGGTTCTGCCCGTTGGAAACTCAACCAGTAAAGCCTCACTCACAGACAGGCTACCTATCAGAGCCTCCTTGTGGCTACCTAGGGCCTTCTGACTGCTTGGACCAATAGAAAGGGTAGAATTATATTTTACATGTGTGAAAGACATTTTCAGGGGCCAGTGGGTGGGCTATGATGGACTGAAGTGTGCCCCCCTCCCCAGAATTCTCCATTATGACAACAGGGGCTGAAGGACTGTCTTGGTCCACCTGTGCTGCTATAAAAATACCAGACAGCAGATAATTCATAAAGAGCAGGAATTTCTTTCTCAGTTCTGGAGGCTGGGAAGTCCAAGAGCAAGGTGCTGGCACATGTGAGGGCCTTCTTGCTGCATCTTCATGTGGCAGAAGGACAAGAGAAGACCCACTCCTCCCAACAACCCCTTTAAAGGACACCTAATCCCATTTATGAGGAAAGAGCCCTCATGGCCTAATCACCTCTCAATGGCCTCACCTCTTAACACTCCACGTTGGCAATGCCTGAATTTTGGAGGGGGCACATTGAAACCATTGCAAGGACCAATACCATGAAGGTGGCAGAGACTCAAACAGGTAAAGAAAATGGAGCTCATAGCCTGCAGCTGGCATTTACAGACAGGCCTGAGTTTTGAGGCCAATCCAGGGAAAAGCAGAATAGGTGATATTCCATGGGGAATAAGGAAGAGATTGTGAAAATGGTCACTAGGCTAGAAATGCCTTCTTGCCATCCCTATAGCCTAAATTGAGATACCATTTCCAGGTCCTCCTGTTCAAAGACAAACCCTCCCAGGTGGTAATAGCCCATTGACAAAGCTTCTTCATGGGGAGCAGAGGTGGGAAGGAAATGACAGGACAGAATACCCTAAAGTGACAGGGCATGAGTGCTTCCACCAGACTCTCAAAGAGATTGTGATCCAATAATTCTTAAATAAGATGTCCTGTGCCAGCATATCACTGGTTCTCACAGAGCTCCCACTAGTTAGGTGAATCTACCCAGATTCACTGATAGTTACACAAACACCTATCTAGCGCCAGGTCCAGGTTGGTTTGTCTAGAGCCTAGCAGGAGGTGGAATCTCCAGGATTCAGAGCTGAGAATAGACACAGTTACTGACAGGTCAGGGAAGGAGACCCACCAGCACAGGTGGGCACAGCCATGACGAGGGGCCAGAACCCCACCGTGGGGACCAAGAGGCAGTCCAGTCTGGTGAATACAGCACATGTGTCAAGCTCATGGTAGGTGGGCAGTGAGGTGACCATCTCAATGGGTGACGGATCCCAGGAAGGGAGCTTTGCAGAGCACCTGAGAGCAGGTGGCAGGGCTGCAGTGATCACAGCTGGGTGGGAGGCACATGCCAATACCCAGGAAGACCAACAGATGAGATGGTGCTGGAAGAACCAGTGTGCTGGCAGATTACAGGGCAAGGCCTCAAGGACAGGAATCAGCAAAAAAATCAAGCAGCGGTGTTGGGAGTCAGGAACAAGGCAGAATTCCAGACAGTCAAGCTGGGCAGGGCCCTTAGGCTAAGCTCCAGAACACGGACCTCCAGAAGACCAAGTTCGTGTACTTCTGGCCACAGTCAGGCTGGCCCTGGGGACAGAGGACAGACAGGGCTGGTTAGCAGGAGGAAAAAGGTGGCTCCCAAATCCAGAAAGTACAGGATTTCAGGATGCTGTAAATAAGCCCAGGGCTGTTAGATAAAACTGACAGCGATAGGGTCAGTTTTTCTATATAATAAAATAACAAAGTCATGTTGTTAAAAAAAAAAGCAGATAGTAAACAAAAACACAAAGAGGAAAGTTAATCCATATTTCTTCCCCTAAGTGATATCCATCATTAACACCCAGATACGTAAACTTCCAGAGTTTTCCCTATACATATATATACACACATACATTTGTAGGTTTTACATATATCCACGTGCAAATCTTACACACAAAGAAGGTATTTATATGAATAGACTCTTTCATGACCAGCTTTTTAAACTTAGCAATATATAATGCATATTTTCCCATTTCAATATAGATCAATAACATTCTTTTATATAACTGGTATAGTATTTGTTTTATACATTTATTATAACATGCTTTACAAATCCGCCACTGATAGACATCGAAATCTTTTCCACTTTTTTGAATTCACAAATGGCGGTGCAGGAAATATCCTTATATGTTATTTCTTTAACCTGAGTTTATAAAAGTGAAATCATCAGATCTAAGCCCATCTTTAATGTTCCATATTACGAAAGTGAACTCTGAGTAGCAGCTTAAATGCTCATGAATATTTATGAGAGAGGTCCAGGATTCTCTCTACATCTTTAACACCTCAAGGGCATCCATCATGTGCAATGTCACTTGTTCAGACCATACACAAGGGGTTTCAGGCCACTCTTAGCTCGTGTCCACCCCCAGTAAAATCTCAATGTGACATATTTGCAAATCACGAGAGCGCAGACCTCAGGAACCATGCAAATCATATCTTCTTGCAAAAATTTATGTGTTTTGATTCACAGAGCTAACAATTCTAATTTTTACTTCTATATTAAAATCTTTTCTCAGTAATTTTTAATATTCTATTTGAATATGGCTTTTGTTTCTCACAATTCAGATCAATGGGCCACCAAATCAATCTAACAACATAAGAGAAGGTTGCTTTACAAAAAACATTGAATATGACCCCCATTACTTGACTCTATTTCAGCAGAATTCACAGTCGAGCCTTGTGCAGAGGCACTGAATCACGGTTATAAGATGAAAAGCCACGTGGCTGTGTTGAGTGCGGATTAGAACCACTGTGCACTTCACATCTAGACGTAAGCTCTAATCAAGCGTGGTGCCATCCAACACATAAGATCAATTATGGGGGGTGCATTGACCACACAGCAATATCTAACTACTTGGGATTTTAGACAAGAGAACACTTGAGGGAAAAGAAACACTACAAACTTATTTAAACTTTAAAAAAATATATTTCCTAAACTCCCTAAGGTTGTATGTTACTGATAGAAATGTGCTTGTCACAACTGGGACATTGGGTGAAAACTGGGGAAGACAGGGATAGAAGACCAGAGACTGAACAAGTGACCACACCATGAAGTCTTTGAGCTCCCTCAGTCTATGGAGGGCTACTGTCTGCAGGAAACTTCCACAAACACACTTAAAAAAAAAAGGAAAGAAAGAAAGAAATGAGATACATCTGAGATAATACATTCAGGAGAAATAATCTAAAGCAAGATCTCACAGGGACCAGTGACATAATAACAGGTAGGTATTCTGAGAAGAGAAGGTCTTCTAATTAAATAATTTAGGGAAACACATAATTCAACATCTACCTCTCTTTCTTGAATATTCAAAATGCACATTTTATCATTTTTAAAGCCTATAAGCTGTTCTTTGATTGAGAAAATTGTCTTTAATTTTGTTTATCTCATAGTTACTCAAAAACCTACTTCTAAATGAGCACCTATCGTAGTCTCACAGAATATCAGTGTTTCATAAACCATAATCTAATCTATATTGCACAGATGCAATCAGGAATACCAGAACTATTCTTAATAACCAGTAGTGTGATAGAAAACTGGCTCTCCATTAAAAAAAAAAAAATCCTGATTTGTAGTGTTTGCCACTTTGCATGGTGTAAATACTCCGACTGATTTGAAGGAAGGCTGTGTTTAACAAACAAAAAAGCTTTCAAGGAATTGGTACAGGCTATTTCTTGAAAGTTCAAGGTGCTTCTGCCCTCCTAAACAGCAGGCCAGACACACATGATCATAAATGAAAACAGAAAACATTTGTCAACCTTTACACAGTTGAGGATCCATTGTTCTTAGAGGAAAAAATAAGATCAAATTAAATCTTTGTGAAATGATAAGTGAATTAATTTCCCCCTGAAATACTTCATTCTTTTCTAGTGAACAACTCTACAAAAAGAGATCAGAGACCTAGAAGAAAGGCAACAAAATAATCCAAAAGATTAGAAGACCTTCTATGTGAAAGTAAAGTCTGGAAATGTGAAGATTGAGCTTGAGTTAAGATCTACGAAGGCATTAAAGAGTCCATGGAAGGGGAGAAACATTTAAAAAAAAAAAATCTTACCATTTGTTGATCGATTCTGTGTGTTACATAGAGATTACACACACAGACACACACACACACGCACACACACACCTGCAGGGAAGGCGACTTCTGGCTGTGGGATGTTTTGAGGAGTGAGTAGGAGCTTTTCAAGTACACGAAGGAGTGAAGGGCATTTGAGGCAGAGAGGACCAGTGAAAATCCCAGACGTAGGAAAGAGCCTGGTGCATGTTTGTTTAAAAAATAAATAAAAAGTTAAAAACATCTCCTCACATTGACTTAGTGACATACCAGGTCTGAACTCACAGCCCTGGGTCAGGCACTTCCGGCCGAGCGTCACCACGCCCCTCCGATGGCGGACACCACCAAAGGCGTGGTCGCAGACCGCAGGAACCCAGCGCGGCCGGGGAAGGCAGGCGTGCGGGAGAGCGCGAGGGAGGCCCCGCCTGAGCAGGGGCGCTGAGAGGACAGGATTAGTCAGTCACCGGGTAACTGTGAACAGAGTCGCGCTGAATGGCTTCACAGAAACACAGATGCTACGGCTCTACCCCCAACGAACCATTCCCAGCGTGCAGCCCCGAGGCAGGAGCCCAGCATCCCCGGGCAGCGAAGGTGTGTGGCCCTGCCCAGCCCTCCTTGCCCGCGTCGGGCAGGTGGCGCAGCGCACAGGGAGCCACGCTCCCCCCGCCCCAACGAGGTTCCCACTGGAAGGCAGGCCTGCCTCGGCTCTTCCCCCAAAGACCCAGCGGTGAGGACTGTTAACGTCTTGTGTCTTGTCAGCTGGCTAGGCCTGAGAAACTTCCGCTCCTCCCTATGGAGAATTTAAGTTAATTAACAGTTCTGACACTCGGTGCCCTTTCTTCCAGCCTTCACTTGCCAGCTTCAAACCTTGGGGTCCTGTACTCAGGGAAGCGAAGCCTCTGAAAACACATCACCTTGCTGCCACAGTCGGTCTAAAACAAAATACCTTGGCGCAGGTAACTTATAACTCATACAAACTTTCTTCTCACAGCTCTGGAGGCAGGGAAGCCCACGATCGAGGCAGCAGCAGATTTGGGGCGTGGTGAGGGCCACTGTCTGCTTCATCGGTGGCGCCTGGTGCCGCGTCCTAACATGCTGAAGGGCAAAACGGGACCATTAATCCCACTCCCGAGGGTGGAGCCCTGCTGTTCCATCTCTTCCCCAAAGGCCCACCACATGGGGATTAAGTTTCAACACGAAGCTTGGAGACACATCCATGCAGCAATATTTTTCCCCAGTAGATGTGTAAGCATGATGCAATTTAGGAACAACCAAACCGTATGCCATTCCTACTTGACACATCAACTGCCACACGAGTTGTATTTAACTCACGCTAGTTTTGAGCCTGGGGCCTCGAGAAGCGTATGTAACTCACACATCTCTTTACCTTGGGAGCCGCCTGAACTATTTTTTTCAAGTTGCATATAACTCACACACAGGAAACAATAAAAAAAAATAACAAATTTTTTATTAAGTTAGAAAAGATTATTTTATTTTCAAATTATTTTTATTCTCTTTTCGTAATATAAAATACGATAGCCCCAAGGGGAAAAAATTTTTTGCTAATGTAGCAGACAATGTATTAAGGTACAAAAAAATTCTGGACTTGCACTATTTTTAATCAAGAACGGGGGATCGAAGTTATCAGGAGCTGCCCGGTGCGGCTGACACCGTTTCACGGGTCACACGGCACTTGGCTGCACGGAGCCTCCAGGGACCCAGCCACTAAGTACACAAGATGTTCATGCACCACAATTAGGATTAAATGAGCATATGGCAGAAGAAATCTGCTTGCAGGGGGAAAAAAATGAAAACTAATATCGCAGGGAAAATGCGGCGAATTAGGCCGAGAGTCACTGGTGGGCCTGTGAGCAGAGGGCTGCCAGCCCTAGCTGCAAGCGGGAGGAGCGGGGCGTGGCAGGAAAGCGCCCGAACTCACAGGCAGGAAGTTCAGAGCACTCTTGGCTTCCCCCTGCAACCTGAAAGTCCATCTGTCCTGCTCCGCAGTGCTGTGCGTCTCTTGCAATGATTCAGCAAACAGGCTGCTCGCTCTGAAGAATTAATCCTTGCAACTGGGATTGAAAGACACCTCACAGAGAAGGAATTAGCAGCCAGTTTAATTTTCCACCTTAACTTATATTCCGGTGGCTCTGGCTTCAGAGGGGGTTTCCCCGCACGCCCGACTCAGGCTGACAGGTGGGCCGGGGACTGTCCGAGTCTGCGGGCTCACGGGCACTCCCCAAGAGGAAGGCAGAATCGTGGTGCAAAGGAGCCCCCATTTATTACAGGCAGGCTTAGAGGCTTTGCAAAAGACATCCTTTATTCCTGAAGTCATCTTGTAGCAATCAAATGGGCCAGAAATGTGTATCTGATCTCCAGTACTTGGGAACGTGGGCCCCTGGTTGGGCTGCCCAGGGGAGCTCTGGACTTGGACATCTGCGTGCAGTCGTGTGGCTGGAGTTACTGGGACCTAGGTATTAGATGTGACACTCTTCTGGTCCAGTATTCCCACACAAAGGAAATCTGCTTTGCGGTGCCGGTTGCCAGCTCAAGTTCTTGACTGTCATCTCACAGGTTCACATCATTCGTCATGAGAAAGGTGGAACTCGATGCAAACCGAACATAACTACCTGGAAAACGCTGCCGTAACCACTCTCCAAAGTTGGCCCCCCAGTTAACCACGTCTCCCAAAATTTAGGCTCTTCTGTTGCCTTTCCCACATCTCGACTGGCCGGTGCAGCCAATAAAATGGATGGAAGCAATAGAGCATAACTTCCGAGGCAGGGTGCAAGTTTCTGGGTCTGTTTTCCGCAAGACTTGTTCTGAATAAAGCCAGCCACCATGCAAGCAGTCTAAAAACCCTGGCACCGCCATGCTGTGAGGAAGCCCAAGCTAGCTCATGGAGAGAGGCCCAGGCAGTCATAGAAGTTCCAGCCATCCTCGCTGGGAGCCAGTAACATGAGTGAAGAAATCATCTGGGACGCCCCCCTAGTCAAGTGTTCAGAGTTTCACTGTCTGACCATCAGCACATGAGACTCCCAGAGAACCGCCGGCTGAACTCGGCCAGGCCATAGAGCTGTGAGACAACCATACACTGTTGTTTTATGCTACTAAGTCATGCGGCAACAGATAGCAGGACTGATGCTGCCCTCCTCATATTTCGAACCCAGGCTCGGATCACACCCTGGATTCCCGCGGCAAGTGCATTTGCTCACTGAGCAGAGGATGTCCTTTCAGAATGAAACAGGGCACAGTGGCAGGTGATGCTGTCCACACCGTGGAAGGCAGGAAATGGTGACATAGGGGCTGCTGTCCCCACCTGAGGGACTGGACAGAACTTTTACGTTCACACAAGTGTCCCCGTTGCCCAGGGCCCTGTTCTCTCAATATCTGCCTGGAAAGTCCTCACCCATCATTCAAGTTGCAACCTCAATGCCCCCTCCTCCAAGAAGCCTTCCCTGCCCTTTTCAGGTGGTCATTCCCTGACCTCTGTCTGACTTTCTACCGAGTGTCACAGCTGTAATGAAGTGCCACAAACTGAGGGACTTAAAAGACAGAAATTTGTTGTCTGCCAGCTCTGGAGCCCAGAGGTCGTAACCAAGGTATCAGCGGGGCTGGTTCCCTCTGAGGCTGTGAGGGAGGCGCCTGCCCCAGGCCTCGCTCCTGGGCTTGCAAATGTGTCCTCTTCCTACGTCTGTTCACGCCATCGTCCTCTCTGTGTGCCTCTGTCTAGATTTCCTTTCCTTATGAGGACACCAGTCATACTGGATTAGGGCCCATCTTTGACCTCATTTTTAACTTAATCACTTCTTCAAATACAGTCGGTCACCTTCTGGGTCCTGGGGTCAGGGCTGCAAGAGGAACCGATTGGGGCTGGGGAATTGAGTTCATAACCAACCGAGTCTTAGCCCAGAGTTTTCAGCTCTTAGCAGGGCATGCTGCGGGAAGGGCGAGGAGCGGGGAGGGCAGGAGAGGTGGAGAGAGAAGGAGACCGAGAGGGAGGGAGCGTGGGGGAAGAAGAATGTGGAGAAGTCGTGAAGAGACTACGCAATCCACGTTTCCTGTGACTCAGAAAAGGTCACTGCTAGTTCTCCCCATAATCTGGAAGAATAAAAGACAAGGTAATAACAGCACAGAGAAGACCTGTGCACAAGACGAGGAAAAGGGACAGTTGGCAAGATATGAAAAGTCGTCGTTTCAAGACTGAAGTGTGAGTAGAAGGAAAGGCAGGAAGCAGTGAGAGGCCAGCGTCACCAACTGAAGTGTCTTGGTGACACTTAGTACCAGAGTCACTTAGAGGCCATCAGAGAGATAGACAAAATCTCACCCTCCTGCTTTGATCATCAGACTTAGTAGATTAAGCATTAGTGAAATAAATGGACAAGAGAAAACACAAAGAAAACAAGTGCAGAGGCCTCTGATTCAAAATAACAGAATTTTCTATGAGCACCAAAATGGGAACATATCTGTGCACACTTATATACATATGAATATAGGTAATCACAGCACAAACCCATTGTGACATTCCATTTTGCTGCATTACATTTAAAATACTATAAAGAAATATTGTTAAATTGCTTTGTCTAATTAATTCATAAAGAATTCACATATTTTGAAATGTAGGCACAAGATGGGAAAAACTCACCTTCCCCTCTGACTTTAATTGCATGAGAGAAAAAAAAATTATTTTACATCTAACTAGGACATAAATAGATATTTTATAAACATAGCACCAAGTAACTATCTTGATCCCTACGTTTTCTTCCTAAAATTATTTCAGTTGTTAAAAAAAAGCGTTAGGAAAATATTCGGCATAAAGGATAGAATTTATCGCCGCCGTGAAGGCCATTGGCACACCCACAGACGTCTGAGAAATACGGATGCAGCTGTTTCTAAGTTGATCTGTAACATGTGGCATGGCTTCTTTGTAAACAATAGATTTTTTTAATGAAACCCTCTAGTCCACTTAGAAGAAATAATTTTAAACCAGCAATAACACGTATAAAGAGCATTTGAAAGTTTCCAACACTAAAATGCGGATAGGCTGGCTATTTTCTGAGCATAACACTCCTCCAGTTATCCCTGCACGAGACACTTAATAGCATGTGCATCAGATATTCCCCAAGTCAGATATGGGCCAGAAGTCAAGGGAGGTGGGGAGTGTGGAGAAGATAGTCGATGTGCTCAAAACATTCCCGGCTGCTCATTATTAAAGTGCTCTCCGTTCACCTGCCGCATCCAAATCAGACTGCCAGGACTGGCGTCAGCTCTGGCGGGGCGGTTATTGTCTGAGCAGTGGGCAGCTGCAGGCCTCTGAGCATCTTCTCTCGTCAGGGATGAATCAATCATCTCGAAAGATGTCAGCATCTGCCCAAACCATTTTATATTAGAATAAATGGCAGATGGTGGTGTTTTTATATTTAATCAGCTCCACCAAATGCAGTTTCATCTCTTATAAAACGAAACCATCTGCAGCGCGTAGGTGTTCAGGTTCTGCTAAATGCCCACTGCCGAACCCTTTCTGGGGAAGGTAAAGCCACGCACGCTAACATTTGTTGACATTAGGCGCCGTAAGCCCAGAAATCCTTTAAAATAAAGCGTCGTGTTTTTCATAAACACTTGCACGGAATCACGCTAAATATTTACGGCTGGCGTGCCCTCCCCATGAGGCTGGGAACAGAGGTTTTTGTCTCCTGCCCAGCGTAGCTTTCAACCGTTTCTGGAAGCCTCTCTCTCTCTCTGAACTGCTTGAAAGTGTTCTCACAACAAAAATGGCCATTTCTTCTGCCTGGGAACCGTCTTTATGAGCATTTTATCTTCACTTTGACACGGATTCTGTCACAGCAGGCTGGCGACGGCTTCCACGGTAGCCAACTTCTCACGCGTGCGCGCGCACACGCTCACACACGCCCACGACACCAATATAAAATATCGTTAACACATACATTTGTGTGTCGCCATCTGGGCGGGGTCTGACCAGATGTAAAAAATGAACTATTTATTTCAAAATGCTGGCAGATGGAGCCCCTACTTTTTTGGCCACGGAAAGCAACAAGCAATCTTAGCACCAGCGGTACTTTTTACGCTTAATTCCTCCGGGAGTGGAAGCCGGGTCGGCTTCGCGGTGGCCCGAGGGAGCTCTGTCCCCAGCGAGGAAGAGGAGCGGCTGGGCACTCTGTCCCCAGGATGCAGAAGGCTGCGTGGCCGGGGGGCTCTGGAGCCTTTGGCCCTGCTGGGAGCTGTGTGCTCTCCCACCAGACCCCGGCCTCCTGGAGTCAGCAGGTTGCGCCCTGCGTAGCCTGGCAGTGCCCTTCCATTTTTGTTTGAACTTAGATGAGCTCCAGGCCCTCAAAGTCCACATTCCTTAGATGGCGTCCACGGCCCTCCCAACCGGGTTCCAGCCGGCTTCACTCCCCGGCTCTGCTCCGTGGACTGCGAGTTCCTCAAGGCATCTCGAGGACGCCTCCACTCTGAAGCCCTCCAGTGTTGCCTCGGGCCCTCCCCTACCCTGGGCCCCCACTGCTCCTTATGTTTCCTTGCAACATAATGTCTCCAGTGACTGATTACTATTGATTCGCCACTCTGTCTCCTCTCCATAATTCCTCCACATCCTGCTTACTTTTCTTTTTAGCTACCTCTTCCTCCTCTTCTGCTGTGTTGGCCTCCTAGCAGAGGTGGGAGGTCAGTAAATACCTGTTAAACGAATGAACAACCAAATGAATACACTGCAGGCACTTGCTGTTTTGAGATGCCGTATCTGGAGGCAGTGGAAAATGACAGGGTTTGTTATTTTTCCCTCCAAATTGATGAAAAGAAGAGACAGTGACTAGAACGAGAAGCATGAAAGAAAGGAGGAAGGTGACCAGGCGGCGATTGTAAAGTAGCACCTTAGTTGCCTAGAAGTCAAATAACATGAATACCTCTGCAAAAGAAATACAATGTGTTCCAAGATCTTTAAAGAAATGCAGTGGCAATTAAGTAGCTTCCTATTAATTATAGCTAACTTGGACATCCAATAGGCACCTCATATGTACCAGGGTCCCCCCAAAAGAAATACCCCGCAGACCTCCCCACCCAACCGCCCTCCTCCCCCAGTCCTTTCTGGCTCAGGACACCGCCCCACCTCACCCAGCGCTTGGGCAGAACCCCGGGAGCAGCAGGTGCTTCCAGCCTCTGCTCGCCCACCTGCCCCTCCTGGCTCCCTGCCCTGGGCCTGGGCCTCGTCCCCAGCCCACCGGCTGCAGCACCTCTGCCTGTCCCCAGCCCCTCCGGCCTCGTTCCCGCCCCATCCATCCACAGCCAGTGGAGCCTACTGGATCCGTCATTCACCAGCTTAACCCTTCCAGGGGTTTCTTTGGCATGAAATCCAGCCCAAGGGGCTCTTCCTGCTCATTGCTCCCCTCTTCTGCTCTCTGCCCCCCTTGTCGGTCTTATCTCCTCTCCCTGCACGGAGCAGCCTCTTTCTGCCCAGGGACCTCCCTGCGTGCTCCTCCCTGAGACCGCTTTCTCGCTGCTTGCACAGCTGCTTCCTCCCCACTCCTCCAGTCTCAGCAGCAGAGCCGTTGCCTCCAAGAAGCTCTCCAGGGCCTCTCAAACAAGAGCAGCCCCTCTTCCCTGGCCATGTCACTCCCAGCGGCCGAGGCATTTTGCATTTCTTTGGACGGCTCCACCTGAAATTGCGCTATCTGTTTCATCATGTGTCTCCCCCACTAGGAAGAGGGGGTTGTCTTCTGACCTGCTGTATCATCGACACCTAGCACGGCACTGGCCCCTGGTAGGCACTCAATAAATACCACTGAAGGACCGGCAGATTCTTTGAACGTGGTCAGTATGTCAGCTCTCTGTGGCCGCATGGCTTAAGTAAAATCCTATCTAGACTTTTGGGGAAGCTCCTACTTCTGACTCCCATGCAGATACCTTTTTATCAATTTTACCCCATGTGCATGATAAACAGTATCTAATTCAAGATCCTATGGCAGTTCACCTGGCATGTGCTTGGGCAGTGACCCTAATTCTATGTTTCCAAACATCATGGCCCTTCAGACGTTATCCATTCATCAGACAGATAATTTCTCAGTGACTGAGCCCCGCCAGGCCCAGTGGGCGGCGCGTGCAGGCGGATCAGGCTCTCCGAGAGCAGAGTGGGGTGGGAAGGTGCACGCATCGGCAGAGCGACTGCCTGCCCAGGGAGGAATCAGGAAACCCTTCCCAGAAGGGACCAATGAAGGATGTCGAGGGCATAAGGGTATTTCAGGAAGGGCATCTAGCTCATTGCAAGATGCGGAGGTGTGAAATTGCTCAGGTGAGAGCACAGAAATCAGCCTGCCTGGAACCTGACCATCATGGAAGTGTGTAACCTCATATTTTCTAAAAACAGGTGTCCTCTAAGCCCCCAATGAATCCTCATGGCTTCATCAAGTCATGACATCCGTTTCCCATCAATAGCCATCCTAGGACTTGCTGCGTACTCTATTTGTGTTGTTGAGGAAAGAATCCCTAATCCCATTCACAGATTCTGATACAGAAATTCAGACGTGAAGTCTCTTGTAGAATATAGTGCTAGGAAAGATGGGTGTAATAGTGTCTGCCTCAATGGGGAGATCTTTATTGCCACTGAGAAACTGGTTTGCTCTCAAATGTCACAGATGGTTTCCCTCTTTGCCCTGGCTGCCAGGAACCTCGGAGCTAGATGTCATGTGAAATCATGGTTATTATTCTCTCCCTTGTGTTTCACTCTCTACTTCTTTATTACCTAAAGTTTCCATTTCTATTTTATCTTTGTTAAACTTATTGAGTTCTTGCTGTTGTTGTTATTATTTTGTTATTACTTTGGTTGGTTGGTTGATTTTCCATTTGTGTGTGTGTACTAGATGTGCGACTAAGTGTTTCGAGGTAATTAGCCTCAGATTCCTTTGAAAATAGAGTTATACAATATAATTTAAGGTTTTAAATTTGATTCCTTTTAACCTGGACGTGTGTTTTACAGGAGTGGGGTGGGGGCGGGAAGTTGAATTTATTCTACTCTGACGGTGGGGGCGGGGGGGACCTGCAAGTGACTTGTGGGCACAGCCCGCGGCTCACCAGGGGACCTGCAGGGAAGAGAAGCTGGTCAGTAACCACACAAACCTGCAGCAAAAGACATGCCGAACAGGGAAATAAAACTCCTTCCTCCCCTGAAAACAACTTTATTTGAACTAGATAAGGAAGAAAAGGAAAGGAGAACGTTTTGATTGGCAGAAATTAGAGAATATTCCCCCCGCAAGTGTGTCGTGGAATTCACAGCCACCCTCGTTCCCCTGCGTGGACTCTCGCTGCTGTCTGTCCGCAGCCCCGCAGCCCTGCTCCCTGCCCTCCTGCAGTCGCCGGAGGACCGGCCCCTCGCCGCAGTCAGGCGGGCAAACCTGCGGCCCGGGACAGGCCACCCAAACCCCTCCTGGGGATGTGACGGATGCACACCTGGAGGGAACAGCTGTTTCTCTCTGCTGTCCTCACCTAGGGCGGGCAGCCTGGACTGCTGACTGCCAGAGGGAAGCGGGACAAGATAAAGAGAGAAGATGACACTCTCAGGAACTGAGTTTCTGTCACTTGCAACTGCAAGAATGGTGACTCGCATGGTCTCACTTTGCAGGTGAGGAGAGAAGCCCAGGCAGGTGAGCCCACGGCCCGTGGCCACCCAGCAAGGGCAGCCCGGCCGTCTCAGCTGGGCCACTCCGCTCCCCCCGTGCAGACTCTGAGTGGCCAACGTCCTGCGTGCAGAGATGGCCCCAAAATGAGTGACCACGATCTTTAGCGAGCCCCTCCCAGTTCGCTTCACCCTTCTCCCGCCCCCCTCGCCCCACATTCACGGTGAAGGAGGCAGCTGCGTGGCCAGTGGCCATCTCTGAAAAAACCGCCAGGAGTGAGAATCAGCCGTTCTCCCGAGCCCCGCCTCTGGTTTAGACCAATTAAGATGCTTCTATCCCTTTAATAAGGAAGAAGTTAAGTGGTGAGATCCTGTGTTTATTTAAACAGTGATTCATGTTTGTCTTGGCCCCTCTCGCTGAAAACTCCCATCCGATCTGCAAAAAAATGGTGTTTGCCACTCTCCCCACGAAGCAGAGGCAAACACAGTGAGAAGGACGCACAGGTGTCTTCCCAGGTCCCCTTTCGCAGCTGGGCAGAGAAGCGGCGTCGTGGTTCACTCTGTCTTGGGAGCAGACTGCAGCTCAACCCCGACTTACGCGACGATTAACGACTGCGCCACTGAGCGAGTTACTGCCTCCCCTGAACCTCCGTTTTCTCCACCCATAAAATGAAGATGATAGCGATGTGTATTTCAGAATAGGGCTATGAGTTTTCAGTGAAATCACATATTCAGAGCGCCAGACACAGGTCTTGGTCCAGCTCAGGTCCTCCCCCTCCCTGTCTCTGCTGATCAGGAAGAGAATGTTTCTCGCGTGGTACACCAGCCTACCTGCTCCCAAGTAAGTTACATAGAATCATCATATCTTCTCATACATAAATATACATAAGATGAATGGTGTAACACTATTAGCATAATGAATGTTCTAATTATGGCTCTAACATTAGAGCTGGCACCAAACATTAATCCCTGGGGAATACCAGTTGCCAAGGATGTAATTACCAACCTGTGATGGGGGCTACAGAAAGGATTGAACTTGTGAAATCAAGGAGCCATCACACTGTTCAAAACACAAGATGAAATCTGCTACAACAGAGCACTAACACACACACACACACACACACACACACACACACACACACGCCCACTGTTCCTTTCCTATCCCGCCACTCTGATAGCATTTCTTTTTCTTTTTTCATCATGTTACTGGATGATAAATCACGTGAGTGCCATAAATCTAACAGTACCCCTGACAGATTTACAACAGTCTACGGGCTGTCTAGGAAACTTCCCCATGTTTCTCTAACAACAGCCCCCGGAGGGTTCTCAGTAGAATATTCCCTTTTGTGCGCGAGGATCTGAGGTGTAGAGAGGTTAACACATTAACTGCCATGTGAGTTGTATTTAACTCACACTAGTTTTGAGCCCGGGGCCTCGTGAAGCATATGTAACTCACACGTCTCTTTACCTTGAGCCACACGAGCTATTTTTCAAGTTGTATGTACCTCATGCACAGCAAACAATAAAAATAACACATTTTTCACTAAATTAGAAAAGGTCATTTTTTTTCAAAGTTTTTATTCTGTTTTTGTAATAAAACACCATGGCTCCAAGGAACAATTTATTTTCTAGTGTGGCAGCCAATGTGTTAAGAAGTCCTAGTAACCATAACCAAAACAAGGACTAACACATGAATGTTTTTTATCAGTGACATTTCTGGAGTGATTTGCACGGATTACAGTTATTATCACCCCTGTTTTACACAATGACACAAATGCTTAGCAAAAGTCCTACGGCTAAACGTTGGTGGAGCTGGAGCCAAACAGAGGTTGTCTTTGAAATGCTAAGCAATCCTTCCCACCTGTCCAAGCTCACACAGGTCTGTTGTCATGAGCTGTGATTCACCCAGCTCTACCAGATACCAAAGTCTACACCCTACACAAAATATTGCTGTCATTCAGCTATTAACTTGACATCATTTCTTATGGGTTTCTGAAAACTGAAAGAACTGTAGGTTCAGCTGGCTGCGTCACTGAACAAGTGAGTACCGATTAAAGAATTTCTGTTAAGCCCGAGAAAGATCTGCCCCAGGCATCGTCAGGAGCGGGATTTGGGTCAGTAACTCAGATGGGAACAAATGAGGTCATAGCTTATATTTTTAGAAGATGTAAACACAGGCAGAAGAATATGCACCAGATCGGGTGGTCGGATTGAAAGGAAATTCACATCGATGTTGACCTCTGTCTCACACAGGCCCCATGCTGCATGTGATGTCAGTTTTATTGAATCAGGTCACACAGAAGACACAGGATGCAAGAGAGACCAATGCAGAGCCCTTCGGTTCGGTGACAGGGACCAGGATGAGAAAAGAATCTCCTGGCTTTACTGTGGCTCTTCAGGAAGAGTGGTGGGAGATTGGTTCGCTGCAAATGTGGGCAATTAGGAGTAAGAGTCCTCCTGCCCATGCAGCAGACATCAACATCCTTTGATTCTGTGGGGTCCCTGAATCTAAGAGCTTTAGCGGGAAGAATCCAGGAGATTCAAATATCAGGGTCAACCTAGAGACCCTCCTCCAGATAGCCAATCTTTTCCATTTTCAAAGAATCCTGTGCGGAGGAGCAGAGGAAGGCAAAGGCTTGCAGAGCAGAGACCAGGATCCTGTGGGCTGCACAAGTCTCACAGGGACCTTCCGCTAAGGTAAGGAGAAGCCAGTAGAGGAATTAGACAGACGGGGGTTTTATTAATAGTAGGATAACGATTCTGGCCTGAGTGTGGAACACGCATGGGAGGTAAGAAAACTGAAGACAGAGAGAGAAGGTAGGTGATTTTGATTAAAAATACAAGCAAGAGGCAATCCATGAGGTCTGAAGGGTGTGAAATTGACCAGATTTGTTGACTGGTAGGAAACAGGAAGGGAAGGATCAATCAGAAAAGCTGACACACAATTAGAGAAGTCTCCTTTTAAAAGCACCTTATTCTGTGCTAGTGATGACAATATAATGCATAGAACATTTGCTCTTCAACATCTGTCTGATAACTCATGTATATGACATAGTATTTCCATTCCAAATCCTTCCGGAGGAAAGGAGAGTGGCAAAGGGAGATGGAGAGAAGGGGGTGTCTACATGATCAACAGCCCAAATAGGGGCAGCTATGCAAGTGCCCCAGGAGAGAGACAGGGCTGCCTGCCAAGGAAGTAGACGCTCCACCTTAGCATGCATCAGCAGGCAGGGCAGGGTGGGCCGTGCCACTAGCAGAGCGCAGCTTCCGTTCTGATCCTGAGATGCTAAGAGTCAGGTTAATGGTGTGAGTTAAGGGTGACCCACCCCGTCCTGCTTGCTGCTGCCTGGGACCTGGAAGCCATTCAAAACAACTCGTTTTTTAGACATCTCCATGTGCCCTGCCTCTAATCCCTGGGATCCTCTAGACTCAGAGGCTAGGGTGCTAACACTTGGAAATGCAGGACGTGTGAGCCATCTAATCAGGGACACTGGCCAGGCTTTGCCTGGACTTCAGGGTTCAAAGCCCAGCTTGTCAACATCCCCACTGTTCCCCGCCATGCACCTGAGCCTGCTCTTGGCCTCAGGCACCCAGGGGCAAGTAAGGTGCAAAAGCTTAAACCTTAAATGGGTGCTGTACCTGCTCAGTTAAAGAAAGCGTGTGCACCTCCATCCACGGGTGGCCGGGGGTGGCCATGGGCGCCATGTGCTGGGCCAAGGCTGGTCCTGGCGTGCACCCAGCATTAGAGACCACGTGGGGTGGGGCATCCGAGAACCAACGCCTGGTCCTCTCCTGGGCTTTCAAGTGAGAGGACTTCACAGCCACCAGAAGCCAAATCATGTTTCTCTACAAACTATCTCCTTGCTTTCCCTAAGTCCAAATCAATTCTGCCGCCAATTTGCCCATTCACTCACTCATTCACATAGCCACTGTTTGTTCAGTGCACATGCTTCCCAGGTGGATCTACTGACCCCACCCCAGCTCCGGGAGGGAACACGGGACCCAGGCATGGACACAGCCTCGCTCTCCCTGGGGTTTGCTGAAGGCTGGGCGTGATCAAAGCCCATCCATCGGAGTCAAAGTCAAGCGTGGAGACCTGCTGCCGGGGGGTCCCCAGGGGATGGCCTGAGGACAAAGCCTCCGAGGAGACCAGAGCCATGTGCCCAGAGCAAGCGTGTCTGATGACATCACGCCAAGCCCGCTCTCCATGCCTGAACTTCCTGGTCGCTGCCAGTAAGTGAGTTACTAAAGCCCTTCCCCCATCCTTTTTCTTATTTTAAGCTTGCTTGAATTAGGTTCCCTGTCATTGCTTCTAGAAGAATCCTGACTTATAAACCAGCCTTCAAGGCCCAGTCTTGGCCCGCCCTCCTCCGCAGAACTCCTCGCTGCATGAAAGGGTGGAAAGAACCCACCTGCATCACTCTCCTGTGGATTGAAAGACACACCACTTTGTGTTTTTTTTTCTAATGCCTTCTTGAATAAATCTGCAGCTCCTCAACCAGGCAAGTGTCTGATTTTATATTATTCTGTGACTCCCACAAGACCCAACTTAGTGCCGAATAATAAATGCTCAATAAATATAACTTTCTGATTGTTTGCTGTCTAGCATAAGTCTTGCTGCTCTGCCTTCCTTCAGTAGAACTTTCCCCCGAATGACCCATAGCTGCCGCCTGCCTTTCAAAGGCAATATTCCCCCAAATAGCTCCCTTCGTGCATTCCCATCAGTGTGTGCTGTCTTGAGCACTTACTATGCACCAGACACTGTGCTGGGTGCAGGTGGCAACAGCATCAGGATGTCCTCGTGGCCTCGCTGGAGAAAGGAACAGGTAAGTGCCTCTCAGTGTGCTAAAGATCACGTTGCAGGATCCCAGGGGAGGAGACGGCCAAGTCTGGCTTCGAAACTCTCTGCCACTTGGCCCCCCACGCAGGACTAGATGGATATGTGTGTAATGACAGACAGGTGGGAATGTAAGGAGGCTGAGAGAGCTGATAACTTCAGGGAAAATTTGCATGCTTCTTGTATAAGGGAACACATACTGAAATCCATCTGTCATGGTCTCCAAGGAAATATTGCAATATAAAACCAGTCTAAAAATACCAGAAAAGGTAAGCATTCACACGACATCATAAATAAATAGATTTGACAAATATTCATAGAATTGGCAATTTGGTACTGGAGGCCACAAACTCATCTCTCCCTCCAAATTTTAATTCGAAAATTTACAAATCCAGCGGAAAACATCTGCATTGTATTTCCAAAATAATACAGCCCTGTAACCCCAGAAGTTTATAATCTCAGTTTACCAGTGAACCAAATTAAAGGAATCAGTATTGATACGCTCTTTCCCTCTGAAATCCTATAGCAAATTCATCCAACAAATGCTTATAAAACCCTGCGTATGCTAAGTGATATGTTAGATGACAATGACACAGTGACATTGGCTCCCAGAACTTAGAGTCAAATCAGGAAACATTCACTGATCACATCCTAAGCACTGTGACTACCGTTTATGCAGAATCCTGCACCGTCAGTAATGACATAATATAGTGGCTAGGTGTTGCTTTATTGTGTATATTGCAGTATTTGTCTACCTGACACCCATAGACTTTGGGGGAAGGATCAAGGTGACCTTTGAGGGTCCCCCTAGCCCCTTTCAGTCCATATGGTGTGGCTGGGACTGGCAAGGAGTTCTGACTCCTGGAATGGACAGGGTGCCCAGGCCTGGGCAGCCAGAGCATTCCATCTCTCTGGCCACAGTGGGAACCAGAGCATCAGCCTCCAGAATCCCGGGAGCAGATAGGGGGCTGCAGTTTTCTTTCCACTGGTATATCTGACCTGGGAGGATGAAAGCCTGAAGTTCACCTCAATCCACTACATGAAGAACACGTGCCTGAGTATGAGGCCACAGGGTGGGAAGAGGTTCCATCCCAATGATTTCATTAGCCATAGCTCTAGTCCCACTCACTGGAACTAGCTAGCTAGGCCCTAAAACTTCAATTGCATGAATCAGTAAATTCTCTCCTTTGGCTTAAGCTATAGAAAAGAATTTCAGCACTTGCAATCAAAACATCTTAATGAAAAATATGTTGAATTCGCTCAGTTCTGGGGTATAATCGGTTAGGGCAGGAGCCTCGTATCTTTTTCTGTGTCCTCACTGGCCCCTACTCTGTGCTCCCTGAACTCTCACTGTGGGTAATTCACACCGGATCCACAGAGCATAGTCCACACCTCAGTTCACAAGTATCAGTGACCGAGGCTGGAGAGATAGAGTTAAAATCGGCCCTCAGCTTTGTGACTTCTCCCAAGCTCGAGCAGTTTCTGGGAAACGAATAAGTTCAGATGAAACTCACAGGAGAATGATTAAAGCAGATGGTAATTTACTAATAGCCACAGTAGCTGCCAGTCACTGCGCAGTTACCATGAGACAGACTCTGAGCCTACACATTAACACATCTCATCCCTGTTGCCCTATTATAAGCTCAGGAAAGAAAAAAAAATCCCTCGTCCATCTTGTATTTCAGGAAGGGTCATGGCAGCCCAGGGTGGCTTGATAAGCAGAGGCCATCTGTTCATGCAAGGTAAGTGTCAGGTCCCTTAGTTGCAGGGCCCCTGCCTCGGCCCTGAGTGCTCGCTCCAAATGTGGGGAGGGGCCTGCAGCGCTGTCCCAGCCTAGGGGCTTCCTCCCCAGCCTGGTGATGGTCCTGGGGTCGGGGCTGAGCATCCAGACCCCGTCTCTGACCCCAAGGGAAGAATGTGAACAAGCCGCTGTCTGGCCGGGCTCCTGTGTGGGGTTGTCACGCTCCAGTCTCAATGGCCACTCACCACCAAGGGCGACGGGGCCAGAGCGCTCCATGGACCTGGCAGAGCTGCACCAGCCCTAAGGCCGCCATGTGACGGCCCACGCCTAGAGATGTCCTCAGGAAGCAGGTGCCTGTGATCATCCCTGGAAAGCAACTCTGCCCGACCAAGAACCCGTGCGGCAGTCCCCATGTGCCGTCACCAGCAAAGAGCCCTACCACTGCCACTTAGAAGAAAGACTGAACCCTTTCTACTCACGCAGAAGAAAACGATATCACAAGATTGTTGTCATATGAAGAGGCATATGACAAAGAAGATAGAGCCAAAAACTCTAGGGAGAAAAGGTATGATGGGGGGTGGCAGTCAGCTAACGATAGTAGTCTAGTTTGCCGGGACTCTGAAATGACTGTGATATTTGTCAACTTTTAAATGTATAATTTTTTGTGATTTTTCCCATTTTTAATAATTTTTAACTTCTATAACTATGAGTTGTTTTTAATTTTTTTATCTTTTTTTTTTTTTTTTGATAGAGTACCAAAAACTCTATCAGCTTTAGAAATCGCAAGACTAGGATCTGCTCTTGGCTTTGAGAAGTTCTGGCGCGTGACAAACCGGTCCCCATCTCGCTCCGTGATGCCTGCAAGTGTGTCCTTTACGTATCAACAGAGATGCGTCCCCATTGCTAAACCCTGCAGTGGGGAGTTACTTTTGATGCTTCTGAGTGACACTCTGTTAGGGTTTAACTTTAGCCTAACAAAGTTCACAAAGGTGTAAAAGCCATGAAAGCCGGTTCCGTGCAGGGACGTGCCCCTGGGGCTGCAGGTGGGTGGCCCTGACTGGAAGGAAGCTCCCAAACTGAAGCCACCTGAATCCCTCAGCCTTCAAGTTCAATCCACTTGTCCTCTCCAGATAGCCACGGCCAGCTGCCCGCGTCTCCCCTAGCAACCTGCCAGTCCCCCCCACCCCAGCCTGCACAGGGATCCCTCTCTGTCCCACCCTCCCAAGTCCCCTCCCGCAGTTTCCCCGGGGCTGTCCGGTCCCTCCTCTGTGGCAAGCCAGATACTTCACCACCTCCCTTGTCCCATCACCCGGGCTTCGTTTGGAGCCAACAGTCGCCACTCGGAATGTGAGTCCCACTCAACCCCCCCATTCTCTGACTCAGAAGTAATCTCTAAAAATGGATGCAAAAATCCAAGGACGTAAGAAGACTCCACAGAAGATGGTATAACAAAAATATTTAATTCTTTGATGATACGTCTCGAAAAGGGAGAATGAGTAAAGCCATGGTTTTCTTTAAATAGTGAACTCTGCGTTCTTGTAATGCACTGACGTGGGCATGCCCGGCTGTCCCTTGGGAGAGGGCCAGGGCTGGAACCACCAGGACACTCGCCAGCTGTGCTATAAACCCCTCTGGGGGAGGCTCCCAGCAGATGCACCTGTTGCAAAAGCTCCCTGCAAAAACACCCAGGCGAGTGGAGCCATTTGCTCACGTAGATGAGCAGCTGCCAAGGGTGGGGTGAAGGATGCTCCGAGAACAATGCGCCCGAACATCTCCCCGCCGTGCCGCCCCACACACCCCGGCCGGGACTAGAGGCCCCATCACAGGAGCCGCAGGGGCCCGGTCCTCTCAGCGACTGAATGAGGAAATGACGCATCAGCCATGTCCACTGACCTCCTGTCCCCAGAGCCCAGATGCAGGTGAGTGGCGGGACGTGTGCATTACCTGCAAGGGCAGGTGGGGGCAGACATGGAGATGGGGGTCTCACCCCGTTGCTTTGTTTCCCTCCTTTTCCTCCCTCCCCCTTCCCCCTCTGCCACGCCTTCCTCCACCACGTCCCGCCACCACGACCGTGGCGGAGGGTCGGTGTGAAGAATGACAGACTGGCCTTTGGGAAGCACAGGGAGCTGAGGGTGAGACCAGGCGCCAACAAAGCCAGAAGCAGAGGGGAGGGGACAAGAGCCACAGGGGCTGCGCCAAAGAGCGGAGGGCCAGGGTGGCCCAGGGGGTCCCAGTGAGAGGACACGGAAGCTGAGGGGGCTGATTTTGTGAGTCTTGTGCGGTCCTTTCCATGTGAGACACCCCACACGGATGCAAGACTGGCCACCCCTTCATGACCCGGTCCCCCCTCAGCCAGCTCCTCCCTGGCCCGGGAAGCCCACTGCGCGTCTTCGCTTTACTACCCAGCACAGCGACTGCTGAACAGGGAGCTGCAAAATCCTTTTATTGATTTAAAAGACAAATATTTGCATTCATATCTGTACTATAGTTTTGAAGTATAAGAAGTGCATATTAAGTTTTTAAGGAAAAAAACCTGTTAGAAGAATATAGCATTGAGTAATTGCAAGCACTCCCCAGGGATTTGGAAATCAATAGCATATGCCCTCTCTCTTTTTTCTAAATAAATTTAATAATTACGTTGCGGCTAAAGGCAAACTATTCAGTATCCTGTCTGGCCACTGAAATTCAATCAACAAGACACTAAAAATCACCTGCTCCCCCGTGGAAGGTCTATTACATTTCTACTTCCATAATGAGCGGAAGTGTAAATGTAAGAGAAAAAAATTTGTTGAGGTCGCAGTTATGTGAAGTTCCTCATCCAGGCTCTTCAGGTAAGCAAATTATAGAAAACCTGTTCCTTCCAAAGGTTGAGACTAATGCAATAAACCCAAATCAAATATGACGTGGAGCAGCCAGATATGCTGATGCTAGATAAACCAACCAAGCAAACTTTAACCTACCAAAGAATAAACCAGTAAAATGATATGGAAGAAATGTTATATATAACGTCTGCGTTCAATATTGGATAAGGCACTCACAAGCATTTCTTTGCAAGAGGCCACAGGTTCATGTTCGCATGTGATGCTATTCATACTGAAACATTAAAAATGCTGCTGATACTCAATATATCTCTGTAGTTTATGTAACTACATTAAACTGTTGTGCTTTCTAATCATGCTATTTTTAATTTTGATGTAATAATCATATCAATCTACCCAAAAGTCCTAACTTAATTAACTATACATAGAGAAAATTCCTGAAAATTTTCTCATTAAAAATATGACATATTTAGCACCACCTGATGGTATAAAAGAGAGATGAGAATGGTCCTTAATATTTGAATCACAGAAAAGGAAGTTATGATTTATCTTATTCATGTATATACTTTACAACATAAAATATTTTGAGAATTTTGGCATCAATTTAGGAATTGAAAAACTTTAAAGAGATTTTCATGTAAAATCTATCCAAATTGTATGTATATAGAAAATTATAACTACCTGAATTCCAAACAGATTCACAAGTGACATCATTATTTTTTCATATCAAAAAATGTATTTGATACTCTAAGTTATAAAAAATTTACAAGCCATATAAAAGTATTTATTTAACAAAAGTCCTTGAATTGCTAAGAATGTATGCCAAGAGAGGGTACCAAAATATTACACATTTCGCAGTGCAAAAATGCTTCCCAACATTTGAACTCTTCTATATTTAAAATACAAAGACTTAAAAAATAGGATGGAGACTTCCAATTTCAATATAGTAGAAGATATTTTGATCCTCTGACAAAACATACCTGCAAGTTTTGGCAAACTCAGAGGCATAGGTAACCCCAAACCATAACACACAAGGAATAGAAGCTAAATGTCGTGATGGTCAAAAGAAGAAAGGATTCCATGGTGGCAGGGTTTAGACAAGGGTGAGAGGGCAAAGATCCCAAAGGAAGTGGCATATTCTGTCCCCTTGTTGGGGACAACAGGGAGAGGTGGGAAGTATGTGGCTTCTGACTGAGCTTGACAGAAAAGGAAAGCAAGATATGGTGGGCTAGACGGGAAATCCATCAGACACCCCATCAATTCAGGAAGCAGTCTGCCAGTGAGGCCAGAGGCAGAAAATAAAATCAGTATTATGAACGCATTATGGGACTATGGCAAAGTTGCATGGGAACATTTCAGATGACTTTTAAAGTAAAGGCTGGGAAGAATGTTCCCAAACAGGTGTGCATTCTATGAAAAATTCCTGCTAACATGTCCACGGCCCTATCCTCCATTATGTTACTCTGCAATTAACTGGACCAGAAAGGATTTGCCTTATTCAAACATAATTAATAACCAAAAAGAAGCCAGCACAAAGAGATCAATTTAAAAAAATACTGCGGGAAAAGGAAGGAAAGCACACATAAAACAAATGAAAAACAAACACCAACTAGAAGAACGTTACTATGAAGAAGCACAAAATTGTGATCTGTAATACATCACCATGTATTTAAAAGAATTAAGCAATGACCTTGACAAAATATGGTCTCGCAGTATATACAAGAGCTCAGAGAAACTATGTTTCACCAAGAACAGGAGGTAAAACAAGTTGATAGCACTCAGAGAAGATGTGAAAGAGAATAACCAAGCCATCATAGAAACAAAGGCCACATTGGCAGCAGCTCTGAGAAATAGAAAGATTGCTAAAACCTAGCAAAAGACACAGCAATCAAAAGATTGAGAAGTACAGCCATAATAAACCTAAAATAAGCAAAGACATAAAAGGGCTAAAGAAAAAATGATAAATAAGGTAGACACACCAAGGGATCAAACATATGCCTAATTGGTATCCCCAAGATGAGAGAGAGTTAAAATATGCATACACTTGTATCTATTAAACAGATATATTAAGAAAACTTTTCAGAAATAAAATGCTTTAATCTACAGTATCGAAAGACATGCTCCAGGGAAAATTGACATAGTCAATAAATATATTCAAGAAATAGAAGACTAAGTATCTCTATGAAGTGATATAAAGAAACACTAGAACAAAATATAAACCTTGCAAATAATTAAAAGAAATGCACACGTAAGAAAATATTAGGCTACAAAGAAAACGTCAGTTAATTACCAAAACTAGAAATAAAAGATAAAATGCCCTGATCACAATGAACAAACTAGAAATTAATAATAAAACTAAAACACAAAACTAACAAACAAATTCCTTTTGCTTGGAAACTTAAAGGCTCTTTGTCAATTCATAATCAAATAAGAAATCAAAACTGAAATTTTATTATAACCAGAAAATAGCAATAACAAAAATGCTATGAATGCTATGTAGCAGAACCAATGAGTTACATCTCCAACAGAGCTAAGAGAAAAGTATATTAATATATTGCCTCAAGCAATATATAATAAACAGAACAAATATATGATCAGATCATCCAATGAAAGATAACAGAAAATAGATCAAATAAAGCCAAGAATAACAGAAGGAATGAATTAGTAAACATGAAATATGAAGTTAATTAAGTAACTGAAAAATGATAGTAATGATAAATCCAAGAACTATAAATAAATGAATACATAAATATATAAGTCAATTATTGTCTAATGTAATTTTAACAAATAATAAAGCACAAATAAACACTGTAAGAATGATAAAGGAAGAAATTTTAGGACTCATAAGAGACCATTTTACTGAGTTCTCTACAACTCTAAGAATCTGAGAGATGAAATTATTTTCTGGAAAATATAAATTACCAAAACTTACATCCAAAAAAATTAGGAATTCAAAGTAGATCAATTACTCTAGAAGAAATAGAGAAAGTTGTTGAAGTGCTAACACCTAGAGCAGTGAGTTCAAATAATTTGACAAGAGAATTCTTTTTTTTTTTTTTTTTTTTTTTTTTTTTTTTTTTGAGACAGAGTCTCACTTTGTTGCCCAGGCTAGAGTGAGTGCCGTGGCGTCAGCCTAGCTCACAGCAACCTCAAACTCCTGGGCTCAAGCGATCCTCCTGCCTCAGCCTCCCGAGTAGCTGGGACTACAGGCACAAGCCACCATGCCCGGCTGATTTTTATATATATATATATATTAGTTGGCCAATTAATTTCTTTCTATTTTTATGGTAGAGACGGGGTCTCGCTCAGGCTGGTTTTGAACTCCTGACCTTGAGCAATCCGCCCGCCTCGGCCTCCCAGAGTGCTAGGATTACAGGCGTGAGCCACCGCGCCCGGCCTTTGACAAGAGAATTCTATCAAACCTTTAAGAAACAGAAAATTCCAACCTTCTTCCAAACTATTCTAGATCATGAAAAAATAATGAAGGTGCTCCATCTTTTTCTAAGCCAGCATAACATTGATTAACAGCAACAAAGAGGACCCGCAAAAAGAAAATCTCATTGTTGAATAGCAATGCAAAATCCTTAACAGAAATACTAAAAGAACCAAACACAACAACCAAATAATATAGATCTCAGAATATAAGAATTATTAAACATTATTGAATCTATTGACATAAATTGTCATAAGAATGTATCAAAAGAAAAAAATCAAATGATCATCTCCATAGGCGGGGAAGAGGCATTTTATATGTCAACATCCATCTTTGATAGTTACCCTTAAATACAGGAATCGGTGGGTGATTCCTCAATATGATATAAAAATATAACAGTTATTTTAAAATGTCAATTAAGTATGTGTGAATGTATATTTTGTGTGCATGTGTGTCTGTGAACCCAAAAGTTAGCTCATGTTTAATGGAGAAAAGCGAGCAGCTTCCAATATCCAAAAAGATAAGAACGTCCATCATTACAGCTACAGACTTTGTTCTAGAGGCATCCAACTGATAAGAAAAATACTACCTAAAGTATACAAATTGGAAAAAGGAATTCAGATTGTATGAGTCCTAGCTTAGAAAATAAGAGGAAAAACTATCACAAACAATAAGATAATTTAGTAAGATACTGGATGCAAATTTTACATGAAGAAGCCAACTTTTTATGACTCATAATCAGTTTAAGGAGATTCAATACGCTGCTATGGACCAAGCTCATATTAACCTCCAGTGTATAATCTGAAGTGAAAATAGCAAACTGCTAAACTACTTATACATGGTAAATTTCCATTTGTGCCCATTCCCACCAAAAAATAAAAAACTACGTAAACACATACTGTTTTATACATGCACAGAATACAGACCCAGAACTTCCCAGAAGGTTACACAAGAAGCACCTAAGGCCACTCCTGCCAAGCAGAAGAATCAGCAGTCAGGGAATGAGACGTGGAAAGGAGGCTCGATTTTCACTGTATTCTCTTTATACTTTTGAATGCTGCATCATGCGGATGTAAGAGCTGTCCAAAATATAAATAAAATGTATTTCAATCAATGCAAAGGAAATATATGTGCTTACTGTCAGTATTTCTCATTCCATGGTTAGTTTCTTAAGGATTCTTATCTTTGGAGCCTTAAAATGCTCATAAATATTCCAGGCCTCAAAATCTTGGTGACCATGAAGAAAAATAATAATTGCTTTAATCATTATCATATTGTGATTGTCTCTTCCATCTGACAGCATGTGACCTTCCTCTGAAGAAGGGAGGGGTGCGCCGTGGTTACCAGCGTAGCCGCACATCACCTGGTGGCCAGACTGCAGGACCCTAAGTGACCCTGAGCAGATGCTCTACCTCCCCATACCTCACTGCCCCCGTCTGCAAAATGACGAAGATGACAGTCTCTGCCTCACAAGGCTGTCGTGAGGATTGAGTGAACTCATTCCCGCAGAACACTCTGCTTCCACCGTGGTCAGTGGTACGGAAGTGTAGCCACGGCGACTTTGTCACCTTCTGCCCGTCTCAGTTCAGTTGTTTTGAAAATCGAGCGCCTCCTTCGATTGCCCGCTGAGGAACAGCAGCCCACGCCGGCTTGACTCTTTCGGTCCTAATTCCCCATTTGTGGTTTCTTCGTGTGAGAAGGTGAGAGGTCTGAGAAGCAAGAAACCTGCGCCCTACTTCTGAATGTGGCAGAAACGGTACCCACAGCCTGCAGACTTCTCGTATTTTAAAATTCTCATTCTCAAAAATAACAACCCCACTGCTTTCTCCCCTTGGGTCAGTGAGGCCATAGATCACTTAGCAAAATCATTTTTCACCTTGGAAGAACCATACTGATTTGTATATAGAGAGGCTTTTATAATACAGAGTAAACTCTCTTACAGTCTAAAATTCTCATCCTATCTCCAAGATAGCTATTAAACTACTAACTGCTGTTACTTTTCTAGCTTCTTGTACTAATCATTCCATGTTAAAAGGATCTCAAGAAAATAAAAATTTAAGAGGTTAATTGATTCTTCTGCAGACCCAAATGTAGCCTCTGTTCTGTGCCAGGCTATCGTGCTAATTGTTGAGACCACGAAAGAATGCCAGAGTCCATTCTTTTGGGCAATTTAGTCTAGTGCCTCCTCTCATGTGCCAATAATCAAAGTTTTAAGATAGTAAATTAAAGAAGGTTTAATTTTATGTTATATTTGTCATTTGGAAAGTGCACTTGACCCAGACATCGTCTTTATAAATCCTGGTATCTATCCGTATAGCTGAAACACCCTTTCCTACTTTGTCTAAACAACACATGACTCAGAAGTAGGTCAAGTGTCCTCTCCTTCAGAAACCTGCCCAACACCCCTCTGTCCCCCACCGGTTCCCCCGGTTGGCTGGTGCAGGACCCAGCCTCTCTGGGGAATCCTTGCCACAGCCCTGAACACACTCCGTCTCAAGAGACTTGCTCCCTCCCGGGAATCCCTGAGCTCCTTAGGGGCACAGCCTGCCTTGTCCTTGTCACTGTGTTCTCAGCACCAAGTACGGAGCCTGGACTGCAACACACACTTCATAAATGGTGGGTGAAGGAATGAATGAGCAGTTCCAGAAACTCCCTCACTTTCTCTTTACCCAGCTCAGCCTCAGTTTCCCCCAGGATTTATACAGCGTGGCCTCTGCCTTAGGTGGAATCCACTGTGCACTACTCACAGGTGACAGAGCCTGCCAGCAATTACGTGTGAATCTGAGAAATACCAACAATCTATGGGACATCTTTAGGCCAAATCACCCTCAAATAGATCCATATAATGCCCCATACTTTCAGTAGAAACAGAACATCTTTATAAAAGATTTTCTTTTAGGGCAAAAATGATAAAAATCTCCAAGAACACCAAAATCTACAGCCTGCAGGTGAAGTTCTTTGCCAGGAACTTTACCGTCAGCGCGCTATTTGGAATTTCCTTCTGTCCTTGAAAGAGCAGGCTCAAATTCAACCTGAAACCCTAGTGTGCACATATGCAAACCCAATATGCAAATGGGTACAAATGAGCTTTCCCCCACCAAGAAAGCCATCACCAAACCAAAAAGAAGCCACTGCTCTATGTGGACTGGAAACTCTCGTTTTGTAAACAGTGGGTAGTTGCCTAGAAGGGGCCAGCCAGTCCCTGTCACTCTAGACCGGTTCTTCTGCGTGTGGTTCTCTGAGCCCTTTGCATTTCTCCCTTTCTGTCGTTTCCTGGCCACTTTTCTACTCTCTGATCATTTCAACACCAGGAGGAGGGTAAGAAAAGCCAACAGAGATGGTATCATAACTCTCTTTTTTTTTCCTCTAGTGGTATTTACGATAAAAGGCTGGAGAGAAAAGAGAGCTGAGTTTAACAGCTGAAGTAAGGACTTGGAACAACCCCAGGGTTGTGGTTATTCTTGCGATAGCTCTCCCGTTTTCATAGATATCGACCCAAGTCAGCAAGTACATCCTGAGGATCTGTTCCTTCCCAAAGTGCTGAGAATTTTTTTTAAAGAAAAGATAGCATGTCCTTTTATTCTGAGTGTGTGAAATATTTCAGGCATCTAAAAACCTAGAGAAAATGATAAGTAACATTTGTGTACTCATCATTCATCTCAAGAATCAACATTTTACAAAGACAAGTGTAGCAGCGTAGCATTTTCTTTTTTTTTTTTTTATTTCAATAGATTTAGGGGGTACAAATGGTTTTTTATTACATGGATGAATTGCATAGCGGTGAAGTCTGGGCTTTTATTGTACCAGTTACCCAAATAGTGTGCATGGTACCCAGCAGGCAATTTTCATCCCTCCCCCCGTCTTGAGGAATACAAAAGGACCAAAGGTTTGAGCTCTGCTCTGAGCAAGTTTCTCAACTCTTGAGTGGTACGAAGTTTACATATGTGAAATAACTGTGAACCATGAAGACAGCAAATAGAACCAAATGTTCAATTAAATAAGGCGAATGTACGATAGAAATTTCCAGTGTCGGTTGGGTGTTCTTGAGCCTGCTCTTCTCTCTCACCCTCAACTACACAGTGGCTGATGGGAATCGGTCTAGAACAGTGTCTTTCCCTCCTTCACAATATATTCTTGCATCACACTAAGATGCAAAAGCAGCAATGTTCCGAAGTTCAAAGGTGGTCGTGGTAATGATGACAACACAAGGTGTTTTACTAACGAAGACACCCTGTGAGCCCTGGGCGCCAGGTAATGCCAACGCCAGGAGGAGTTAACTTCCTGGTTTCCAGCTCTGAAGACTCTCGCTCAGGTGCCCGCCCAGCCGTCCTCCCTGTTGACCTGAGAGCCGAGCGTCATTCTCTCTTCCCTGCCCCACAAAGAGCTCCACGCAAGGACACGCGTCCTGCGGTGAAGGTCAAGTAGTCGGTGCAAACACTTTGCTCAAATTTGAACTCTAATTCTGTGATATCTGTAGATTATAACATAGTGCACTTCTTCTCCACTCTCTTTGCATGTAAATTGATCTGCTGCATTGAGACTACTACTTAAAACAAAGGGGATTGATTTATAGCCAGTCTCTCCCTCATAAATCACACCTGCGGCGCGGTGCTCGGGGTCTCGGGCTGTGCCAGCTCTTACCTGATATAAATGATTTGGGGTGGCCTCCCACTGCGAAGCCGCCGGATTCAATCCCACGCTCCCCTCCGCACTTGATCCTCCTCGGCCGGTCATTCCCGCAGGCACCTGAGACTCAGTGTCTGCAAGCACGCCAGTTGTGCTGTCTTGCTTTTATTTTTTAAATTAAGGAATGTTGAAATCTATGGCTTTGCCCCCTGTACTTTGCGTCTATAGAAATACAGCTGTGCCACTTGTCCCCTCCCTGGTAGCCACAGTTCCTTTAAATGTCTCCTCTGGGCCATTGAAAAGAGTCGGAAGCCTGGCTTTCCAGAGCCTGCAGAGCGAGGGGCGGCTGCCTGCTCATCCGGTAGAGGAAGCCGCTGATAACCGTGGAAGTGTCCACGAGACGCTCTGTTGGCTCTTGGGGGACAGATGTCCGTCTGCCCGTCCTGTGCATCCCGCTTCTGTAGCATGTGCAGACACTTCAGGAAGCCAGGCAGAAGGTGTGCCGAGGAAGCAGGGACTCAGGATAGTGGCAGCCGTGCCGGGAGGGCGGGGATGCAGTCCCTCGCCGGAGCCTTCCCTGGTGGAGGAGGCAGAGTCAGGAGACGAAAGGGTGACAACACTCTCAAAGCCCAGGGTAGTGACAGCAGGCCCCTGAGCCCAGATCCCAAAGATCATTTCTCTTTCCAAACGTCTTGAGATATTAAAGGACCCAACACGGCACACCCAGCGGAGCCAGCGGCAGCGTCCATACAGGTTGCCATGTCGTTAATGGCGACAGGAAAAACTTTAGATGGATTAAACCTTGCAGTTTAATTGAGCACAGAACAATTCTCGGATCGGGCGGCCTTCAGAACCAGAAGAGGCTCAGAGAGCTCCGCCCTGTGACGTGGTCGGGCAGCCTTCCTAGACAGAAGGCAAGTGGGGTTCAGCAACAGCCTGTGGGTCACACCCGGTGTTTGCCTCATTTGAACACGGTCCGAGCCATCGGCCGCCTGCGATGGGCTGAAGCTTGCTGCTGTGGTCAGCTGAGATTCAGCTTCTGTTACAGAAGTACATTCCTAACGTAGACTTTCAGTTAGTTCACGTGCTCAGCGACTTTGCAATTCGTTATGTGGGGACTCGGGGCATTGGAGGCATCCTCAGGCCGAATTGAGTTTGATTGAACAGTGTCATCTCTCACCAGGAGTGGGCTATAGGACATCCCTCTTTCCTGCCAAGGGACATGTCTGAGCCTCCAGTCCGCCCCCGCTGAGCTGTGTCACCTCAGGTTAGCCACCCCACCTCTTCAGGGACCACCTTCTTTTCCAGTTAAATGAGGCACCAGGACCATGATTTAACTCCCTTCCAGCTCTCTAGTTAATTGTTCTAAGATTTATGCAGTCCAGGAAGATTGATTTTTATTAGAGCAGCACTTCCCAAAGAATGCTCTGTAGAACCTGTCAAGGGCTCCCTGGTCAGACCATTTGGGACCTGCTAGGTTTCTTTATGGCAGGACTTCTCAGAACTTTTTGGGGTCCCCTTGTTTGATTATGTCTGTTTATTTTATAGGATTTTTTTAAATTATAAAAAAATTACATGCTCCTCGTAAATAAATAATACAGAGGCTAATTGAATAAACATTGATAATGTCGCCCTCCCTACTCCAACACCACCCCAGGGGTAACCAACACTGGGGTTTGGCATGTCTGCATCTCCCCAAACCTTAGGGACAACATGACTGTCTAGGAGGGGGAGGGGCCAGACATGTGTCCTCAAATTGTTTGGCCACAGTGTCCTTTGTCAGAGAGCATCTCACGGGGGACATGGTTCTGGTTTGCGTGCTAAGGGAAGTCTTGAAATGGAGTGAAGGACTGCTTCTGATCAAACAGGATTCTTTTACCGAATCTGTAAGAAATTCACACAGGTAAGAGGCCAACAGACATAACACTGGTGAGTCCCCAGGTCACAGATCCAGTCCCTCCTGACAACATTTGGGAGGATCTTCAAATCGTCTCCATGCCATAAGTAGCTTCTTTGAAGGAGGCTCTCAGGCCGGCATTAGGGGGTCCTCCCGACGTGGGCTGTCATTTCACCTGGGTGTCCTTGGGGTCCCCCTGTGTCAGGGATGGAAGATGAGACTCTAAACCATCTCTGCCGCACAAAAATAGGCTGGCGCAGGGTGACATAGTTACGTTTTGATTCCTCCCTTGAGCAGCCCCTCATTCACAGCAGGTCCGTGGTAAGCACCGCTGGATTTGTGGGTGCATAAATACGACACACATTAATAAAAGGAGAAAATAGGTAGCAAGAATGTAAGACCCATCACCCGGGTCTGGCCATCGGTCATAGCCCCTGTGTTCCACCTCGTAGGAGCCAGACATGCCTCGCATATATTATTTTACATAATTCATGTAAAAACTCTATGAATTCAGCAGTATCATTCCTCTTTAGCTGAGGGTTCAAGTCTGTGTGATTAGAAGTATAAAACCTTGGTTCTATCACCTTACAGTTGCAAGCCAAGTGATCTTTTCACAGCACCATAGCTGTCTCTATACGTCCCTCCTTCAAGTTCCACATTCTGGTCCTTAGGGGCTGTGGGGCTGAGCACCACCGACTGCAAAGACGGCTGCACGCGGGTGGCACACCTGAGGTCCAGGCCACAGTGAAGGGGTCCTGTGTGGTCTTTGGCCCGGTGACCTCTAATGGTTTCCACTCCCTCAGTTCCTCCACAACATCGTATGCTTGACCCTCCCGTCCACTGACCTTCAGTCTGTTCTCCAGTGGAAGCACTTTCATTATAGCGGTAATTTTATAAACATAAATAGCAACATTAACAGGTTATAATAAAAAACACAGGGAAATTATAACCACTGCCACATGTCTTCCCAGGTCACAGGCTGAACTGGATGTGGTACTGAAATACAAAACGTTCCTCTTGGCCTCTAAGCCACAGATCATTATGGTGCACTATCCTTTATTCAGTAAACATTTGCCCCAAGATTTATCTGTTCCAGACCCTGAGCGCGGTGCCAGAGACACAGAGGAGAATGAGACAGATGCCCTGTCCTCCAAGCATTCTCAGGCTGGTGCGGAGGCCAAACTTGCTTTCACACCATCACAGTGGAGCAGGCAGGTCCTGACGGAGGAAGAAACGCAAGTGTAGACAAAAAACACAACCAGCACCAAAATCCAAACAACAACAACAAAATACTTGCAATAAAATCTGGAAAAAAATATGCAACATTTTTTAAGTTATCTCTAAGAACTGTATTTTAAGCCCAACTATAAAATGCCTGCTCTGGTTTAGTCTCTAGACTTACTAGTTTGCAACATACATATATACATACACACACACACACACACACACATTTGCACAGAAGAGATACATTACTTGTGAGGTTCAAATGGATTTCAAAATGCACTCAACTCTTGGTAGTGAAACAAAAGCTTATTCTTACAAAGAATATCTCCTGGTATATATGGAGAAAATTACTCATGTCCAAGATTAGATTGACAGATAAAATGTTTGGTCTTGCAGCAGTACAAATGGTCCCATTCCAGACACAAGGCAAGCTCCGTACTATGGTATACAGCCTGGTCAATGCAGATCAACCTAAACCACACAGCAAGATCATTTGTAAACTGTAACTGAATTAAAGCCATTTTCACATTTTATAATGTTATGAGGGGCAGATCATCTGGGACTTACACATTTCATACTGCAAGTAGCGGCCTGCAGAAATTGTAGGCAAGAGCATAGTTTATAAATTTTATCTAGTAACTTTTCCCATTATCACACATTCATCTTTCTTAACTGTTCATTTTCATTTTTGGTTGTTTGTTGTGATTCAGCCAATAGATTTATGGCTAGAAAGAAATATTTAAATATAAAGTTCTCCTAAAGTCTAACTTTTGTACAAAATTTTTAATGACTTCTATATTTATCTCACCTGGTTTTCCTAATTATCTGAGGATTCTAAAATTAATGTGTATCATGAAAAGTTTTTTATTTTCCTGGGGGAGAAGAAAAAATTGCACAAAACAAAGCCTTTCAGTGCAATGATTATAGCAAAGAAAAATAGGCCAAATCCAAGAACCCATGAATGTTAGTTAAGTTGCAGCCTGTTTCCACAGAACACTTTTCATTCCATTTTTCCACTAATAATAGAAACATACTGTTCTAGAATTTCTTACTTGAAGGGTAAGAACTGATGCCTGTGTCTAGAATAGCAATGAAGAAGAGCCTTTTTGTTGTTGTTCCTGGTTTTCCACTAAGAACCACTGACTTACAGAAACATGCAGTGAGAACTACAAACATGTTAAAATTAATTTATTTTGGTTGGGTGTGCTTAGCTTTTTCAGAGACAAATAAATATGAACAATTTTATTCATTGCCTTTAAAATTAAGAACAGGCAAGCAAAGTTATTCCAGCCAAGTCCACAAACAGTGAGCAAGCACAGTGCTGTGCTTTGCATGGTCTGTTAAACAGGAGGAGAAAATACAGGGAAAGGCAGATGAAGACACAAGGAGAGGAGAAGAGAAAGTGCTAAGATACCAGAGATGAACAGACAGGACAAAGAAAGAGACACGCATATAAAGACAGAGAGCTGGACAAAAATAATAAATCCTGCAATAATGGTCGAGGAAAGCCTCTGTGGAAAGGTGACATTTGATCTGAGTCTTGACTCTGAAGAAGGAGTGTTCTCGGCAAAGGGCCAGCAAAGGCCACGTCCCTGCAGCAGGAAGGAGCATCGCCTAGAACAGAAAGGCCAGTGTGGCTGGAACCAGGCAGCCAAAGGGACATAAAGATTTAGAAAAGTCGGAGAGTTAGACAGCAGGCAGGTGACGTAGTCCTTTTAAGACATGGGGGTGGGAGGGACGTCAGATTTTTATTATTAATGCAGTATACATCCATTGGAAGACTTTAAACAGAGGGGTGAGATGCTCTGACACGCATTTTTTCAAAGGTCTCTCTGGCTGCTTTGGGGGAAAGGAATTCAGGTGAGAAAGAGTGGGTGTAGAAAGAGCAACTTGAAATTAAGAGACAATGACAGTAATCTGGAAAAGAGGTGGCATCGGCTTGGTCCTTGGTGGTAACATTGGAAATGGGAAGAATGATTAGGTCGGAAAGAGACCTTGGAAGTCAGGCTAATCAGACCTGGTGTCAGGTCTGATGTGAGAGGTGAAGGGAAAGGTCAGTCGCAGATGAACCCTGGGTTTATGATCGAAGGGGCTGGGTGAATGGTGGTGCCATGAAGTGAAATAGGCAAGACTAGAAGAGCAAGTGTTGAGGAAGGGAAGTGGGACTTGGGAGTGAGCCGTGGGCTTGTTAATTCTGAGATGGCATAGGGCAAACAGCGGGTTACATGAAAGTGAGCTCCGTGGCCAGGCCAGGAGGAGGTGCGTACCTGTGCAACTCATCACCCCACATGCCCTCGTGAATCTGCTCAGCGGTGACGCGGTGAGCTTCACAGAGTAGATCTTATCCCATTTTCCAGGGAGAACACTGAGGTTCAGAAAGATTGACTTAACTCTGTGGAATCTGCAGCAGCCCCTAAGTCATACCACAGAGAACACGACCCACCTCCCAGCCCAGCACACCACGCAGAGGACAATGAACATGAAAAGTGCAACAGAAGAGTGACCAGGAATAATCTGAAATTAGCATGTCAGAAATGTTCTACTTTGATTACACAGTTATTCATTTAAAATGTGGTTACAGGAATCAATTATTATCGCAGTTAAGATATCCTATTAGCTACCTATCATCACTCTTCTGAACTGAGAATCAGACAATGTCTATAAAAATTGTCTAAGACTTTGAAATGGAAAAAAATAAAAGATTATATGTCTTGTCTAGTTCATCCTTCCAGGGTATCACTAACTTTCACTGTCTTTAAGCTATTTTGGAACTATTTGTTGTAAAAAACTGGAGAGTAACGCAAATGACTTCTGTTCATAGAAATGCAAATTGCACTTGCTGGCGGTGCAATTGATTATTTCCTGTGGATATTGACTGGTTTTGCATCTATTTGTAAATTCACTTCAGTGTTCTTGATTGCCTGTGTATGTGTGTGTTTTAAATTCTCTTTTAAACTGGTTGAAGCATCTTAGTGGTTCTTTCATCAATGAGTGTGTTAAAGTAAAGCTTTGATGGGCATTTGTTTGTATTTGTATAAGAGTCATGATTTGAACCCATTTTTAAAAAAATATTTTTAACATATGTCACATTTTGATATTAGAAATTTAAAAATCATTTTAAAGACATATTCCCCCTAAATTTTGAAGAATTTATTCTTGTGAAAGGAATTACTTAAATTTTAGAGGAGTTTTCTTTTTAGTTTTTTGGGTTTTGTTTTTGTTTTTTGTTTGTTTCTTTTCTTTTTTTTTTTTTTTTTTTTTTTTTAGTGGTAGAGACAGGGTCTTGCCCCAGGCTGGTCTCAAACTTCCTGGCTCAACCAACCCTCCCACCTTGGCCTCCCAGAGTGCTAGGATTACAGGTGTGAGCCACTGCACCCAGCCTACTTATATTTTAGAAAACAATTCTGTAATTTTAGAGATACAGGTCAATTTATCGGCAAATAACTAGTGAGACTTTCTTATGTCGAACAGTTTGTAGAGAGACTAAGGCTTCCATAGCCCACGAATCATGAATGCTGCATTCAAACCATTATCTGTGTGGTTTTAAATCTTTAACAGCTTAATGCCAAAAACTATTTACAGTCCACCCCACCCACCAGCCATCACTGCAGCCACACTCGCACAAGTCTTCTTTGTCAGGGTAGATATGTCAAGTCACCTCAAAACGCATCTTCTTTTGTTCAGTGAAGAGGCACTTGAGGGTCTCTTTTAAGATCTAGGGAATATTTTATAGTTGGGTAAAAACACACCTCTCCTCGCTTCTTGGCATGAAGAACTGGCCACTGAAGATGGGGTTGAAAAATTTGCAAAAGAAGACAAAAGCCTACTGGGAAAAAAGACAGATCCTGACATTCAAAATTAAAAATCTGTTGGGAAGAATAGTGGTCCTGTCTCAAGTTCCCAAAGAGGAATTCACCAGGAAGTCACTGAGAGTGCATTTGTTAGTTTGGCCTCAATACAAGGCCCAAAGCCCTGTTGGGGAGAGCTGCGTCCAGCATAGTCTGTGCTGGTGATTCCTCATAACATAACCACCCAGACCCTGTGTCTTGCTCCAGGGAAAACTTGCCCAGGCCTACCTATATAAACCATGGGAACTGTACCCTGGGAGGCCACCACAGACCATAATCTCATCTTGTGCAGGGATGGAGTGCACAGGGCATCAATATGTATGGACGAGCAGCCACAGGGCTGTGCAGGACTCATCTTCAACAGGAACACCACGAGGTAGTAAGGAACAACTACAATAGTGGCTATTGAGCATCTTTATGGTTCCCTTTATGGCTGAAATCTAGGAGTGGCATTGATTGAACCCTCAGACTAAGTATAACCCTCCTCCGAAAGTTCACATACATTTTGAAGGATACCCTCAAAAGACATACATAGGAGTATGTGCAATAAATTAATAGGAAATATAGAAGTGACATTTCCACATTTGGATCTCAAGTGGTTGAAGCAGAGTATTCAAGTTATGCTGGTCTTTCTTCAGTCAAATTCTGTATTATGGTCCAACTGGATCTCAGAAGAGATTTAAAACAAAAAACAGAATTGGATAAAACAGGAGTTGAATGCTCCTTGTAGCTTTTTAGCTGCTTCTAACTCCAGTTTCTGTACCTTCTGGAAGACAGAGGAGAAAGAAGGCAGTAGTTACTGTCTATTACTGTGATGCAGGGAATACTGGAGCCAGGGCCCTGCCCCAGCATATCAGAAGTCCCTGGTCTCAGGTCTTAAGACTCATGGCAATTCTGGCAATAAGACCAAGAACTCAGTGACATTCTGCCAGTGATCGTAGAGCTTGGAATGAAGTGCCAGTTCTGGACAACTGAGGTTGAAGTTATCTTTGCTTCTAATGCCAATAGAGCTTATGAGGACAACAAAAAAGATGAAGCTATGAACAAGCTAAGAACTGTTGGGTTCTTTAAAGAAAGGAAGGTACTAAATAAGTTCGTGCTGAGCCAGCCCTTCAGATAGGTGAGAGGAGAACCAAGTCAGAATCCCAGAATAGACGTTGGGTGGCCACCACCGCTGTTTTCACTTCCACATGACCTAGAGTTGCACTTCCAGGTAGGCCTGGTGGTTAATGGAAGGAACCCAAGGTGGTAGGGCTGTTAGTCAAGGTTCTCCATCGAGTCCAGCCCCACCTGCAACCACAGTTAGGTTAGGAGAGGAACTTCAAGTGCTTCACCCAGAATGAAACCGGCTTACAGCAAGAAATCCTTATGAGCATAATCACCTATTTCGTGCAGACTCAGAGTCTAGTCTCGGGACTAAAGTCCCTTTTAAGTTTTCCCAATGGCTCACTGTCCCCAGTCTCCGTAAAATAGAAACAATTCTATGGAGCTCGGTAGTTCACCCAAAATGCCCATGTTTTTGTTAATCTCAAGAAGATCTAGAAACAAGTCAAATGCAATGAGTTAAAAAATCTTCTTCGGTTTCCTGTCTAAAATAAGAGAAACTGGGCTATTTTTAGCATTTTTATCTGTCCTGAATCTATCCACATGCTACGTTAGGGAGAGGCAGACATAAGCACTTAATTGTGAGACGTGTCCTTGACAGAGAAAGGTCATAATAAAACCTGAGCGGGAAAGGGAACCACAGGAGAAAAGAGGGCAGGACAGGAAACAAGAAGACGGAGGGATGACGTACTCCCCCGGCCAATCATTAAATCTCCCGGGTGTCCGAGAAGGGAAGCCAGCGCCAGGCTGTGAACAGCACCCAGCCGTCAGCAAAGACATAATAGGATCCCTCTCCACCCTCAGATTCCAGCCACAGGTCCATATCCCAAAACCCTCTCTCAACATTTATAGGGGGAAAAAAGCGATAGAAACGATATTCTCCTAATTAAAGCTTCGACTGCAAGACTGTTAAAATGAAGAGAAATACATTGTTGGGCCATAGCAGATAATCAGTCCTAACGGCCAGGTGCGTTAAGGACTTTAAAAATACTGGGTCGCATACCCCGAGCACAGCGTTGTTCATGTTTTCCCTCCTTCCTTCTGCTGCGAGCGGCTTGCAGCCTCGAGCGTCTAGCGCACAAACAGCGACGTTAACTGGGGACGGCGCCCACAGCCGCAGAGCAAGCCTGTGCAGACACAACGGCCCCTGGCAAGTTCCAAAAGGGCACAAACTGAGGTCGCAGCAGCTGAGAAGTTGTCATTATAATTTAACTCCTGTTTTCGGTTTTCTCAATTATCTCTCCCGAAGCCCAGGCAGGACATGAAACTGAAGCTGGCTGAGGGTGTGAGAAGAGGCTCAGACACAGGCAGGCCCGCGGTGACGACGGGGCTGGGTCCCTCCCTGCTCGGTGGGCAGGACAGGCGCAGCCTTGCCTGTGGGCACGACAGCCAGCCGAACGGCAGTCGCTGCCATTTATTCGGTGTGTGCTACGCGCTTGGCACTTACTTACCTGCCAAATGGGGTGACCTTGTCAGTTCCCCTCTCACAGGTGAGAAGACAGAGGCCGAGAGGTTCGGCAGCAGCCGGGGGACGCACACCCGGTCAGCGGCGGGCGCAGCAGCGCAGCCGCCTCTCTGACTCTAACACTGAGCTCTCGGCCACCAGACAGCCGCGCCTGCTCAAAAGACGGTCTGTAAATGCGGAGGGGGACGGGAGGAGGGAGGGGCCGGCTGACCTGCAGGGAGGGAGCTCAGTGGGCAGGGCACGGAGTGTACAAAGTGCCAGGGTGAACAGCACACGGGCTGGTCCCAGTCGTCTGGGTCTCGGAGCCACATAGCAGAGCGGCAGGTGACAGAGAGGTCAGGGCTAGGCTGGCGCCCACCCCTGGGGCCCTGGGTGCTCGGCGACTTGCTTGCACCGATCACCGCTTCTTTCCCACATTCATCCGTGGAGGTGCAGTGCCAGCAGACGATTGGCTGCTCTGCCCTGATAATGCAGCCTTCCAGTCTTGCAGGCGGCCGAACGGCAGCCCCCATCCCCTCAGTCAAGTCCCGCATGGGGGAGGCCCGGAGTCCCCAGACGCCACCATCAGTGAAATCTGACCCAGGGTCCCTGAGGCCCAGAGACTCTGTCAAGCCTCAGAGCTAAGGGCCAGACCAGAGCTGGGAGTGAGGCAGCTCGGAGCCACGCAGAGCCTCTCGCACGAGGAGCCCCTGGTCCTTCCCAAGGGCCGAGAACGGGCACACCCCCTCTGGGCCTGCAAACATGAAAAAACAAAGTCACGTGTGGCCAAGACAATCCAGAAAGCCCCTCTGTGCAATGGACAGACTGCCCTTCAGGGAGAGGGGCCCTCCTGGGAGATCCTCTTTCGCTTTCAGGCGTGACAACAACCCGGGTCGAACACAACTTGGGATCACATCTTCTTGAAAGCCAACCCCATGCTTAGGTCTGCAGACTCAGTCACAAGACAGGCCTCCAAGGCCCCACTCTGCGGGGGGCCAGCCACGGGGAGGGGACACATGCCCTGTGGACCGTTTGTGGGAGAGAGGCCTGCACCCCAAGGAGAGCTAACTTGTGGGGTCCCAGTGGGTTCCAGCCTGCCCGGGAAACTACCGAGTGCCCGACAGCCAGAATTCACTGACCTTAGGCAAACTCCTTATAAGGAAATCCCTTTTTTAGAATCATGGAATCACAGGATTTTAGAGCTGAGAAAGCACTTAGTGTTTGTCTTGTGTCGTGGCTCATCTCAAACTGTGCTCAGAGGAATTAAGTACTCCTGGGAAAATACTGCCCAGCGGGGCTTAGGCACATTTGTTCAGCTACAACATCCCTTTGAATAACGTCCTCTGGGCAAAGAACGGCACGTTCGATCTGAAGACACAGGAAACATGTTCGTTAGGGATCTGCCAGCCTCCGGATTCCAGCGCTGCCGTCCGCCTGGGCGCGTGCAGGAAGGTCCAGAGGGAGCAACTCCCTGAGCAAGCTTGGGCCGTGGTCCTTCGAGGGGGCACAGAGCCAGAGGCCAAAGGCCCACGCAGACTCGAAGCTCAGACCCGAGCTCGTTCCCCATTGTGGGGAATGGAAATGTGGGGTTCTGGGACTCAGGTAGAGCCAACCTGACTCCGTCTGCCCCCGCTGAGTCCAAGCTCCCGTGCAAGGCCTGAGGTCCAAGTACAGAATCTCCCACCTAGGAGGACCCTGCGAGCCCCGGGAGGGGAATGAAGACCCCGCCACCCCCCCGAGACAGTGTGGGGTGAGCCCACCTCACCTGGCTCTCCTCGAGGGACTCGGCCGGCGGCTCACGCCTGTCCTTTGCAGTTTTCCTGGTGTGGCACGGCCCTCAGGCACACTGTCGGTGCCTTGGAGCAGGACCTGGCCCGGGAATGCACGCTGAGGACGTCCCACAGGCCTCTGGCACGCTGCCCCTGTGCGCCCAGCAGGCCACTGAAGGGCCAGCGAAGACCCACTCAGGGTGGGACACTGGAAGGTGAGAAGTCACAACTGCTCAGATGTGGGGGGAGAGGCCCCAAAGCTCCCGTGTTCCCGGTCACCGTCAGTGGCAATGTAATGAGGCCATCGAGAAGGGTGTGTGGAGGGCAGGCCGAGGAGCATCTGTTTGGGGAAATAGCACGTTAGCAGGTGGCGCCGGCGACAGCTAGGTCCCCTCTCCGGGATCAGCTGTCCTTGCGTTCGCACTCGTGTGGCCCGGGCATAGTTCCTTGGGGATGATTCCACAGCGTGGCCATCAAAATAGGATGTAAGGTACATTTTAGGAATAGAAAAGTTTACTTTTTAAAACTCTCCTGGTCCGAGGGGAAGAAAATAAAAGGAGACAGAAATGTTTTCCCCAAATTAGGCCCAGCGTCGAAGACTCCCCGAGCTGGTGCATGTTCTGACACTGGCCTTGGGCGTATCATAAACTGGAAGCAAAAGCTAGTATTGAAGCACTTTCCCGGTGCTTGCAGATGCGTTTTCAAGATAGGAATTCTGCAGAGGAAGGCAGACCTGGGTTCGAATCACGAGTCTGCGCGTGATGGCCGTGAGCAGAGCTTCCTGCCATGGGCCTCGGTTTCCTCACATGTAAAACAGAGACAGATCTTACCTGACAGGGGTCTTGTGAGGCTTAAAAGGGCAGTGATGACCCTAGAAGCCACCTGCGGTTGGCCTCCCCGGCGCTGAGTGCTGTGCCTCGAGCCTCACGTGTGCTGACTCAGTGAATCCACACAGCAGCCCCCGGGGGCAAGCGCCGTGCGGACCCCAGCTGGCAGATCCCAGGTCCCTGTCACCTCCTATGGAGGGAAAGACTCTGGTCCTGAAAAGCACCAAGGACCACAGGGAATACCGGAGTATTCTGAGGTTGAAATGGGTTGAAATTCTGAGATAGAAAGCAACATTGAGCAAATGCAAAGCGGAGGGAAATAAAAGTCCCCTTCCCTTGCAGGCCAAACAGGAAGACAGATGCACGTGAGGTCCGAAACACGCAGGTTTCTGTGCACGCCCCTCTCGCCGGTCGATTCAAAGACCTGGAATCCCGGACCGACCACTGACCGGCCACTAGCGTTGAAATCCTGGCTATCTCACTACCATTGGTTTCTGCTGGGCCTCGGTTTAGCTTTCCTTCCAGATTAGAGGCCCCACGAAGGCAAAACTGTGTGTCACCCTCCTTTGGATCCCCATGGCCAGTAAATGTTCAATAACTATTTGCTGATTTAAAAAACAATGACTTGAAAATGCTGAAGAGCCCCAGAATGAAGCAACTTAACACATGGGAAGTTTCTCTGCTAGAAATTCATGTCTGCAGAGCAAGGAGGCTCTCCCTTTAAATAAGTTGAATGCTCTAAGCGTGAAACTCAAAGTTAATGCTTTCTTTGAAAAATCATTTTACACGTTGCCAACATCTTCCTGTGCTTTGCTCCAGCTGATAAGCCACAGCAAAAGCAGCGGTGACAATCTCCTTGGACTGGCCCCTGGCGGGGGACGGGCCCTTCTTTGAAAGGCCATGGAGCACAACTGGCGGGCCCTGCGTCAGCAGCTCTCATCCGGCGCCATGTCAGCAACAGAGCCACTGGGCCATGGCTCCGTGTCCCCTGCAGGCCAGGGCTCGGCCACAGGCTTCCGAAGGCCTCCCGCTTGCCGGGCGGTTTGGGGAGGCATGTGAGGGCAGGAGGGAGGGGGACGGGCGGCGGAAAAGGGGAGGGCGTTTTGTTGCTTCCCAGAGTTAGAGCTGCCCTTCAGCTGTGTCACCTGAGGGTGCTCCACGAGGCTTGGGTAGCTGCCAGAATCGAAATGCAAGAATCAGATGAGAAAGAGGGTTTCAGGTGCAGGTGTCTCTGGGAGCCGTCACTGACCCAACTTCTTTCTAAGGCACGAACGGCTGAAAGTTCCAAGGGCAAAGGTCCCAGATGAGCCCCAGGGAGTGTCAGACACGGGACCAAAACTCCACAGGACTGGGCTGTGTTGGTGAGCCCTGCTGTCCCCTAGAGCCTCCCGTCATTTTGTGTTGGGGGGGGCACATCAAACTATCAACGCAGAGTGTTATTGCAGTGAGTAACCACTTAGGATGCAAAAGACCTGGGTCCCCACGGCCCTCTGCCTCTGCTTAGCATGTGGCGTGGGGTGAGTCGCGCCGTCTCTCTGGACCTGGGGTTCCGCATCTGTCCAGCGAGCTAGCGCATGCGAAGCTCTGCCAGGCTCCTCCCAGCAATGGTACCCTCGATTCCATGCAGAAATCGTGGCATTTCTGGAATCAGATTTCCCAAAAGACCCATAATACAATTAACATCCCACCTGGTCCCGATGACCCAACAAGGGGGTCTCCACTGTCTTCGTGAAGTAAGGACAACTTCTGGAATGCCAGTCTGGAGACACGTCAAGAGCTCTGCCCAGGGTGGGCTGTAGCTGCACAGCGGAGGCTCGGAAACAGTGGTCCCTCCCTCCATGGTTCTTTCACGTCCCCTTTGTCACTCTCTGCTATCCCACAGCCCAGTCTCCATGATTTCCATGCAGAGTGATCAGTGTTTGTAGCATAATGAGGCTGAAGCTACGTGGAAGTCCAGCTATGAGCAACCAGCTCAAGTATGCACCTCATGCTACAAAAGGGACAGGCTTTCTTTACACTAACTTCCAGAAGAAGGAAAACAAGGCAATGTCTGTCATGGCTCACCCAAGGGCTCAGGCGCTTTGCTTCCTGGGCTGCCCGACCTGGGGGGTCCACAGCTCCAGCTCCAGCAAGCGGCTTTTCCAGGAAGCAAGCCCAGCCAGCCCATCCTCTCGGAAAGCAGCGTCCCACCAGAGCCTCTTAGGAAAATTCTTGTTACAGTTCATTTAGGGTAAAAAAAAAAAAAAATCATTAAACACATGTCCCTGCAAAACTGTGCGATAGAACGGGAAATTGAAATGCCCTTTGTTCTGGCACAGAGGAGCACTGAGCGAAAGGAGCCCTGAATTCTAAACACCCAGGCGTCCCGGGCTGCCACTTAGGTTAGCGTTATTGCCTTAATGTGCTGCAGCCATACATAGCGTATGAGCAATCGCGGGGCTTTTATTGTCTGCCTTCCTAAATCTGTCCTGCTATAACTTAAAAAAGAAGTTACAGCATCTCTATAAAACTATTTGGTTTTAACTAGGTTGTTAAATTTGTTTGCTGAAGTCAGCTATGAGGCGCTAAGAATTTCAGTAGTGCGGGGCGTTGGAGATAAATACTGCAGCCAGTGTGTGGCATTGCACGAGATTTATTTTGCAAACTTTGCCAACCCGAAAAAGGAGATTATATGTGTGGGGAGATAGGGTGCCATCCCGTTAGCGATGTTCATTTAGATTTATCTTTTATACCTAAGGGCATTAAGTCTCCTCATAAATAATAACAAAAGTTTGTCACAAAGCGTAAGCCCCGAATGGCAGAGGGGGCTGGCAGACTGTGCCCCAGGTGTGGATTGTCTATGGGGGCAGAATTAGCTCCTCTCTGCTGCGTAGCATGAGTTAGATGCTTCCATTCTTCCAAAAGAATTCGAAAATATTTAGAGTCAGCCCTTCTGTAATCTCAGTTTTGTTTCTCACAGTGGCTGCATATTTGGTGGCAACTAAGACAATCAGTTACAAAATCAGTGATTTTCCCCACAGCCTGGGACGTACGCTTGTGATGTAACAGGCATTCCTGCAAGGGTGCCATGCCCTTACAGCCGTTTGTTTATAAAAGCAAGAAAACAATATGAGCCTATCCATTTTATTTCTAAAAATTATTTTACTTAAACCAGTGGATCTCAACCAGGGTTAATTTTGGCCCCTGGAGACATCTGACAATGTCCCTTTTTGTTATCGCACCTTGGCGGGGGGTGTATTGGCACCTGCCGGGGAAAGGCTGACGGATGTCCAGCAGCTCACAGGGGTCATCCTGCCAGGACCCCAGCAGAGCAGGACGCCCAGACTGCAGGGCCTGTTACAAATGCTCCTTCTTATATACAGTTAGAGACGGTGATTATCTAGACGCGAGTGTTTCCAATGCACCAGCACTTCGCTAAGATTGTCGTAGTTAATCCTGCCTCCAACATGAGCAATCTTTTCTGATATGACCTGAAACTTATGTTGTACAAAATCCTAGTATAATGGGAAATTGCCAAAGGCCTCAGTATCCCTACTGGGATAGGAACTCAACTGGAAGTTTTCCTCCCTCATCTCATTTAACTCTGGGCAGCATTCACCACTGCGGCCCCGGTGTCCCCCTGGGAAGCCCCGTCTTCCTCTGTCTGGGGACTGTGCCGCTGGCCTGGCCCTAGCTGGCTGCCTTCACGGGCCTTCTCCAAGCTGTTCAGCGCTGCAGCCACTCGAGGCTCAAGCCCAGGTCCTCTCTGTTAGGATGCCTCGGGGGCAACCCAGCAAAAGCCTGAAACCTAACCCGAACTCCTGCTCTCCCCTCCGAATTCTTGTCCTCTCCAGCCCCCCCCCCCCCCCGGCTAGCTGGGGATGGCCCCATATTTATACACTTGTGGGGTCAGAGCCCACAGGCTGGTAAAGACCCCTCACCCTTTCTGGCTGCCCAGAACCCAACCACCAGCAACTCTGGGCTTTACCTGCAAACTGCTTTCAAGCCCACCCACTTCTCTGCAATCTCAGTACCCCCCTCGTGCAATGTGCCATCGTCTTCAAACTGGGCAGCTGCTGTGGACTCCTGCAGGACCTCCTGCACCCGTCGGCTCTCTTACCTGGAGCCACGGCAGTTCTACCAAACATGCATCAGGCCACCCGCGCTCTACCACCCTCACCCGCCTACCCACACAGGCATGCACGCACACACGGGCACACACACACACACACACACACATGGGTACACACACACACACACACATGGGCACACACACACACATGGGCGCACACACACAGGCACACATGCACATTACTTGAAGCCCATCGATGGCTTTCCATTGCTCCTAAAGAAAACACCACTTCTGAACTTGGCCAATAAGGCCCTGTGTGTTCTGGTCCCTGCCGTTCACTCTCCACCCTCCACACACACTGGCCTTGTGGTCCATCCCTCGCACCTGTCGCCCCTACGACCACAGGACCTAGGCCGGTGCTCTTCCCTCGGCTGATCACCACCTTCCCTGCCGGCCTCGCCCATCCTCCAGCTCCGTGCCAGCATCGCTCTCCGGGAGCTGTCTTGCCCTCGCCCCCTGCTCCCCGGGGCAGCCTCTCACGCCGCCGTGGTCCGGCCCTCTGCACGCACGCAGGGCTAATTCTGTGTTTTACCTGTGCCGTGGTTTGGCTGTTCTCTGTCTCCCCCACCCGACTATGAGCACCTCGAGGGCAGGAAGCCTGAGGCCTTAGGGGCTCTAAAGAACATGACCACGGTCAGTGAGGATTACAGCTGCCGTCTGACCCCGAGGCCACACCGTTCCTTACCCCCGGCTGTCCCACGGCCGTGGAATGCAGCGAAAGGCGCGTACGTATCCAAACTCTGGTTTCATCTCAATGTCACCTAGATAGCAACTAGGCAAATCTTTTGAATAGAATGAGTGAATGAATGACATGCTCTCCGCTTGCCCTCTTCAGATACTTGCTCCACTTTCACAGTTTTCAAGATTTGAGAATTGGCAGCCTAGGGAAACGCATACCCACCTTCACGATTTTTCTTCCAATTAAGGGTTGAGCCGGCAGCCTTAGCACTGGCTGCGCCGTTTGCCCAACGCGCTTCACTCCCCGGGCGGCAGCGGCCGGGCTCCTTGAGTCACGACTTTCTGCGGCTTTCCCGCCTGTTGGGAAGGAAGGAAGCCCCTCGGCGCTCGGCACACTCGCTCAGCACCGCCTGATCGCCGCGAAAGCCTGTATGTTGTGTCAGCTTTATGGGGAGAAAGGCTTTTAAAATAAGCCTGGGAGTGTCCCTTAATAACAGAGCAACCGGCAGCTGGTACTAGGCTTCACCCGAGGGAAAATCACGGCTACATCAGGTTGTTTCCAAAAAAGAAAAACGGAAAACCCTGGAATTGATGATGTAGCATAGAAATAGGATGAGAGGGAAACAGAGTCCCTAGGAAAGCTGATCAAAAGGCAGGTGCTCAAGAAAATGCAAATATTCTGGTTTCCCCAGGGAAGGTCGAGTTCAAGTCTCCAGAGATCCTACCCCGCATACAACAGCTCACGGTAAAGTGGCGAGTAAACAAACAGGGGGCTTTATTCTAATCCATCTCTAAATCCAGTGCGCTGTACAGCTCAGCGTCTCAAAGTGCATATCAGAGAGTCTTTACTAAATTCTAAATTGATGTTATTCTTTTTCTTTTCTGTACTTAAACACATGAGGTATATTTCGCAGAGCCTGTGAATTATGGTTAGCTGTTGGGTTGCAAAGACCACAGGAGTGCGCCAGGCTGCTGATGCCAGCCCCTGCCCAGGTGATGGGCTCCTGGCCTCTGCCCGACTACCTGTGTGAGGTTCTGCATGTGGGAATTAGCACGATCTCCGAAAACAGGCACAGCCGTGAAGCCCTTGGTTATACCCATTGCTCATGGGTCTCCTCTCCTTTCCTCCCCGACCCTCTCCCCTTTGCCCACGGGAGGAAGACTGGGATGCTGGGTCCTTCCCTCTAGGCCCAGCAGACGCAGACCCAGGCCAGAAGCCCAGCTCTGACCCCTCCCCTCCCCCAAGCACCTTGTCGCACCTCCACTAGCAAGAGGAGGTCCCGTTGCCTGCCTCACAAGCCTATCACGAGAATTTCATGAGATGACCCAAACACAGCACCATGGACCATCCACCACGCTTGGTCACTTCCCCCAGCTAAGCTCGCCTGGGTCTGTTCTTGTGACATCCTGCTGATCCGTCACTTTCCTGGACCAAAGCTCTCGTCTCGTGCATTTCTCCCCTTGTTCTCCAACAACCTCACGACTAAGGACTGCTCTTGCCATCTATACATTTTGGGGTTTATTTAGCTTCTAACGCCACCGGACCAGAAGGGCAGCTAGCTCCGGGTCCACCACACCTAGACCATGAAAGGTGGGCGTCACCAGAATCAGCCGCTCACGTGCCAGGCAGAAGCTCTTCTCCACGAGCAAACAGGACAGATGACAAACCATGTCCAAGGCGCCCTCCCTGAATGCCACTTGAGCAGAGCAACTCACCCGGGGCTCTGCACCCAAATTGCGTTTTTCTTAAAAAGGCAATGTTTCTGCTATGAAATCACACACTGTCTCCAGCAGTCAGAGGAAACACTTGGGCAAACGCAAACACGTCCCATGAGGACAGAGCTGGTGGGGGGAGGAGGGGAGGAGGAGCGGGGCGGGCCGGCGGGGCGGGCCGGCGGGTCGGCAGCACCCCTGCTAGAGCTGGAGCTTGGGTTCCAGGCGCAGGCGGAACGTGGAAGGCGGGACTGGAAGAGGAGAGGGGGATAGGAGCTGGGAATGCAGATGGCGGGGGGGAAGGGGGGAGGCAAACAGAACACACCCAGACCCAGCTTTACCGCACGGCTGCCCTGAGCCGGCCCCCACCCCACTACCCAGGCAGCCCCTTCTGGAAGGCTATGGCTCACGCTGGGATGAGGGGAGTGGCTCAGCTATTAGGGGCAAGGACACACCAAGACACAGATTTTTCAACTTGGTACCTTTCACTCAAAATTTAAGTTTTTCTTTCCCCTTTTTAGAACTTTGAATGGCCTTATCGCAAAATTTCTAATGACAGGCTATTTCCAGCTCATCGAAATACTGTGTCCCCGTAACTGGAGCGAATCAGCCCATTCAATCGCTCGCTATAAATGACGGTTGCAAGGACTCCCCAGTCACACGGAATTACAACCCAAAACTCAACTTAGAATTAAAAGTAAGGTGAAAAAAGCACTGTGCACAGTTGTGTCTGCACCAGGATTGCAAAGGTATGAAATACAGAGGCACGAGGAGAAGACAGCTGCAGGCTGGAGGGAGCATGTCTTTCCTTTTCTAAATTCTCTAATACAGTTGTATGATTCTCATAGTTCAAATTTAATTTTACAACTTATAAGTGGCTTTTAAAAGGCTCTCTTCTAAAAGTGCATTTGTTTGCGTATTTTCTTTTTTTTAAATTTCAGGCTGCATCCCATGGAAAAAACATTAGAAGGCATGACACGTTTTCCAAGCTAGCTCACGAATTCCTTTTGCTCTGATGTGGTGATTTGACCCTTCGTGGAGCAGCTTGGAAACAAATCCCTCAATGGGTTTTACCACTGCTTCTCAGGAAAGTGGTTCTCCAACCATGAGCCTCTGAGGCTGTTCCCCCGGCTGCAGATGGGGCAGAGCGGGGAGTTTGGGAGAGGCCGGTGGGGCTGGTGACAGGGGGTGTAACCAACCTGCAGGGTGCAGAGCTGGGAAGTGATGACCCAGAAGCCCCATCCACTCAAGAGTACTCACCCCGCCAGAGCACCCAGCCAGGGGCTGCTATGGGTTTGGGGTGAGAGAAGCCACGCAGGGGTGAGATCAGAGAACAAGGGGAGGAAGGTGGGAAATGACAGGCCCCCCGTGGGTCTTCCTGGAGGCGACTCCCTCTGCCTTTGCTTCCAGCAACAATCACAGAGTGTGCACATGGTGGGGAGGCCCCTGAGGGTACTGGGGCTCCCCTACCCTGTTTCTGGGCCCACCCTCTCCCTGCCCCGGGCCTGCAGTGGGGAGGGAAGCAGGTACCTCTCAAGCACCATCCCTGAATTGGGACCTAGAAACCACCGGCCACCCAGCCAGCCAGAATCCAGAATGACACTCTGGTCAGGCACCCCTGTAGCAGGTGTGTAGTGAAGGTGCCCTTCATGCACACCCGGACACAGAGGGACTCGGGGACCCAGGTGCCTCCCGCCCACGGAGCCCAGCCAGTCCTGCAGAAAGAATGCGCAGGGCCCAGGCATTCCTATGAGGAGGACAGCATTGTCTGTCACACCCACAACACACCTCCCCAGAGAGCAATCGCCTCCCACCGTGGCGAGCCGGCCAGGTGAGGGGGGCTGCGCCAGGTGGCCTCGAGCACCCTGGTGCCGCAGCTCAGCGCGGCCTGGCGCAGCCACTCTGCAAGAGGAGGCGTTGGCGCTGAGTCCTCGTAGTGACAGCTCATTTTAACCACAAACATCTCCCATGCCTCTCACAACACGCCTTTCGGTATTTTCTCCGACACTACTTCGGGAAAGCTCTAGCTCATTAAAGCAAATGTTGTCCCACCTGTGCTCCCCGCCCAGGTGCCCAGGAGAGTGCCAACTGGCACCTGCCTATGGTGATTTCTCCCAGCTCACCGGGGCTCCTCCACCGCCTCCCTGGGTCTCCCATCTCGGCCCCTGATCATCAGCACCGTTCGGGTGGGCAGCTTCTATTCTTGAGTCAGTTCACAGCAATGTCCCAGAATGGTGGGGGCAGGTGTCCGGGCTCTCTGCCCCATGTCCACTCCCAGAGACCCGACCTGAACCTCCCTTTCTAGTGCACGTTCTACCCTGACCGTGGCTCAGACATTGTCCACTTGGAATAGATGGAAAGAAATAAAATGACCAGTGACTGTTGACCATGGGCATCTAGCGCAAAACACCACGTACCCTTCCCACTGGGGTCAACCCTGGCCCGGCCACTTTGGAGGCAACTCCAGTTCAGTTACTTACCTTAACCCGAATACTTGGCATGCCTGATGGTAGAATTCAAGACAGAAAAAGAAAACCTTGAGAAATAACCATAGCCCCAAACATTTCAGAAAGAAATGACCCAGCAGGCATCTCTTTCCAATGAAGCGACATAAAAGTTTTAACAATGTTGTCGTTACTGGGAACTATGTCACATTGCCAACGTGCCTGGCTTCTCTTTCAAATAAAATCACAGTTTTGTATACAAATGCCACTTAATTGGGGACTGTCTTGCAGTCAGTTTGATCAGCAATGTCTGAACCTGTCCAAAAAGAGGAAGTAAAAGGAGATGGACTCTCTTCGCAGAGAATGCCCACAATAGCCATCCACGAAGCCTTCACGCCACTCACCGGCCATTGTTCTAGCTCCTGCTCTTCCGATCCGATTGTGCTCGTTCCATCACATCCTCTCACTTCCTTTCCTTCCTTAAGTGTCCCGTCTTGTGCTGTCAGTCCCAGCCCACCCCTCCCTGATGGGTAGATCAGCAAGAGAGCCATTAAAGGTCAGTAAGTTCCTGTTCTACTTGGGGTTCCCCAAAATACTGTCTGTGATTAGGGATTGATTTTTTAAAAAAACTTCTGTCTGAGTCAAAGACTTTGCTATACATGGCCCAGTTTCTGAGATCATCCTGCGAGGCTGGGCTGGGCTGCCCTCCACCCTTCCAGCCCATGAGCCACAGCTCACTGTCTGAAGAGGGGCTCTGGGCAGACCTGGAGCCCCCAGCCCCGCCCCGGCTCGCCCCTTCCCACTGGCCCCGACGAGCAGTCAGCTCCGCCCGGCAGCCTTCCCTCTGCCTGTCCTCTTCACCTGTGCGCATCCTCTCCCGGGGGCCTCCTTTTGACCGCCGCCGCCTTTTCCACGGCAGCTGGACGTCAGAGACAGAATTGACAGAAGAAGAAACGCTGGCCCCACTCGTTCCCCCCTCCCTCTTTGTTCATCGCCTGCAGTGTGTGCAGTCCGGAGAAATCCCAGAGGTCTGCCCTCCTTGTCTCGCTGGGTCACTGCGAACAAGTGAGAAAGAGATAGCTGTTGTCCCCATTTAATAAATGAGAAAAATCACACCTCAAAGGCACCAAAGTGACTTGAGCAGGTCCACACAGCAAATGGCTGGCCATCCCCGTGCTCAAGCCTAGGGCGTCAGCTTCCAAACCCTCCACCGTCTCGGTGTTGTCCTGCCCCTCGGTTGCCGGGGAGTGAAGACACAAAGGAGGGAAACGGGGCCAAAGCCGCAACAGAAGACAGACCCCACCGGGGCCGGGAGCAGCGCCCGCAGCAGGGCGCGGGGCAGGATGAGACGGCTGGGAGGGGAGTGGTCAGGGACGCGGGCGTGAGAAATGCAGTATTGGACCTGGGCCTTGAAGGAGGCAGTAAACAAATGAACAGAGAAGAGTGACAGTGGTAGATTTGGCAGGTGGCACGGTCGGGACAGAGAAGGTGGGGTGAGAGTAGGCGAAGCTCAATCAGAGAACGGGGAGAAACCAGGCTGTCTAGGGGAGACAGCGCCAGCCAGGAGCGGCAGTGGCCAGGCTTGCAAGAGGAGCAGGGACGTGGAGACGGAGTGGTCCATGAAGGATCTGTCCTGCCTCCCGTCTCACGCCCTCTCCGCGGTAAGAGTCGCGTGCATGGTCGTTCCGTTTTACAAACGCTACTCACGATTGAATTTTTAAATATCTTCCTTTCCTACTTGTAATGCTTTTGTTGCCTACTTTCTCTTGTTTGTAATGTCAGTGAGCCTCCATTATTTTCTAGATCTTAATGAACTTTTTCACGTGTATTTAACATTAATGTAAAGACACTAGTTTCTTCTACCTTCTAACAGCTTATAGTCAAAGTGAGAATGTTGTGCCTTGAGGATAGTCTTCCCCTAAAAAGAGATGTGCGTTCCCCCTTTCTGCTGGCCAAGAAAACTGCCTAACTATCCTCTTCTCCTTTTTGCCATTGTTGGCGGGAAGCTCAAAGATAAATTTTGATTCAGTCACATAAATAATTTAATCCTCCCAATTGCTTTGCCTCCTTTCTCCTTTGCCCCCCGTGCCCTGTGTCTCTGCATCGTCCCTTAAAGATCACCCCCAAGCCTTTGTGGAAGGAGGCAAGGCAAATAAACGTCACCGACCAGGGGACAATTGGCACTTTCCGTCTCACTCGACTCACTCCTTCATTCACTTAATTAATATTTGCTTAGCATCTATGATGTGCCAGAACTGCGCTGGGTGCTTGGGATCTAGAAAGAATGAAAAAGTTCTTGCTTTAAAATAATAGTTCATAGCGGAGGAGATGAACTTGAAATAAGTGGTGGGAACATACCGAGCGCAAGACTAGGGGCCCGGAGCCGGGCTGTGGGAGCAGAGAGGGGTGCAGGCTGCCGGCGTGGCTGCGTCAGGGCGTGGAAGGTGGGATGGGAGCTGCTCGGGGCAAGCTCTGAGGACGCGGGCTGCTCTGTTCCCGCCTGGCGTAAGGACAGAGCAGCACAGCAACAGGAGCGGAGAGCTGGGGACCCGAGAGGCAGTAGTCGGGGCACACAGTGTCAGCTGTAGCAATGGTCAGGACAGATTTTGAGGGACCCTGTTTGCTAGGTGTGGACTCCCCAGCCCTCTCTCACCTTCGTGTTCCCCCCTCTTCCCTAGTGGGGACTTCAGCCACTCTTCCAAGTGGCCCCTGACCCCCGGCAGCCTCTTCCGTGACCCGGAAACTCCTGTCCCAAAGCACTGTCCCAAGGGCGGGGAGCTCGTCTCACGAGTCATGGCCTCTCCAGCTCTCGTTAGAGCACAGGGCACGGAGAGGGAGAGCCAGGAGAGAGTGCCAAACAGGATGGGAGTCGGGAGGGGCCCACGGATCCCCAGGAGTGCTCTGTGAAGGCAGAGATGAAAAGTCAACAAGACACGATCGAAGGACAGCAACACACGCACTTGCAAGGCAATGGTAACAGCACCGTTTCACTGGGGCCCAGGGGGGCCAGGCTGGGCTATGAGTTTACAAGTCTTGCTTGTAATCCCCCCAGCCATTCTGCAAGGGCAGTGTTATCTTTCCTGGTGTACAGACGCAGAAAATAAACATCAGGGAAAATAAACTTGACCAAGAGTGTAGCCGGTGAATGTCTTAGCCAGGACTGGAGTCCAGTCTGTCTGGACTTCCCACCTCCACCCTTGCCCATCCCGACCCTCACTCCTACATCCCTCCCACAGTAACCACGGAGATGGTTTTTAATCCCCTACCTCAAAACTCTGTAACATTCAGAAAGGACTGAACTACCTAGAGCGGACACCCCAACTCATTATTCTCTGCCATTATATATAAGGCGTTGTGCTTATAATTTATAATGATTGTTTCAGATATGATTAAATTACAATTATAAGCTACGGTTGTAATTTATGGTTATGAACTATAATCATAATGTGTTCATGTCTATTGCATGCTCCCTAGTAGACTGTAAGTTCCATTATCGTATCTGGCACTTAGCACGTGTTCAATAAGCATTTGTTAAATGCACGGATGGATGGATCAAAGCCAGCTCCAAAGCCCACATTCCTTCCCAGCTCCACATGCTTAATAGACGAGCACTGTTGTCCCCGGAGAGCTGAGACAGCTCGCACGAAGGCTTAGATAAGCAATCTGGCCACCTGGGCTCGGGTAACTGCGAGACGTAGGATGGTTTCCATCTACAGAGGTGCTTAAAGGAGGAGAGATTAAGAGCTATGAAGAAAGGCTAAAGAAGTGTTGATTATTTTAGCATCAAAAAAGAATTCAACTGAGTAATTCAGTAAAGACTTCAAGAATGTAATTCAGAAGGCTTATTGCTTCTTCACTGGACAAAGACGATAAATCAATTTTAAGTTTCATGAAGTTAGGCACACGGGAGAATCTGCTGAATGAGAAAGCCGAGAAAGGAGTCCATTGCGTGGAAAGGTGCTTTTTTTCAAGAGCACACAGACTTTGCCCACACACCTGAGACGACTTGGCATTGAGGTATCTTACAGGCCGCCCAAATTTGGTCTCACCTGTATTCTATTAGGGAATTCACCTAAGCAAAGCATTTTAGGGTCTATCTTTTTAATTGACAAATAAATATTGCATGCATTTATTTTATATTTGTATTTTATTTATATATATTTCAAATATGTATACATTCTGAAATGGCTAAATTGAACTAGTTACCATATGCATGACCTCACATACTTCTCATTTTTTGAGGACTCTTAAATGTGGTCTACTCATAAAATAATGCAGTTGGTGTATGTAAGAAGCTAAAATTGTTGAATAAAGGAGTTCTTGCTCCAAATTAGAAAACATTTTATTTTAAAATTATTCTTAAAGAAATTCCAATGAAAACGATGCCATTAATGCTATCCACCAACCTACACACACATACACACACACACAAATTTAAAACTTATTTTCAATTTTAAATATTTTATTTAAATTTTAAGTATGTTACTTAATTTAAAAATGAAGCTTAATTCTTATACAAAGGAACTGATTTGAAATGACGCTCACTTGGTGACAGGCCCGAACCACACATGGAGCCCCAGCCTGGTGCTCCATGTCCCCAGGGCTACAGTGAGGACACAGCCATCCTGGACTTCAAACTGCCCCTCAGGTAACAGAGCAACATGAAAATGGCCACATGGAAACCAAGCCAGCCTTTCCCTGCACCGTGGATTTTCATTCTTATTCAACATACTAAACAAAGTCGCCAACAGAGCAAATGAATCACTTTATTAGAGTATTTCACAGGAGACTGTGGCCCAAGACAGTTCTCAGACAGACCCAGGGCGTCGTACAAAGTCCTGTCCAAAGTCATCGCTCTACCTCCAGTTTCCCTAGTAACCAGTTCACTGCGAGTATTTCCTGAGCCTCGAGATAGGAACTTTGTGTGTGACTTCGGATTTTGCTACCTCCCAAGTTAACCGATTAGACGTGATGCTTAATTTTATGTGTCAACTCAACTGGGCTAAGGAGTGCCCCGCGAGCTAGTGAAACAGCACGTCCGGGTGTGTCTGCGAGGGCGTTTCCAGAGGAGACTCGCATCTGAATCAGTAGACCAAGTAAGGAAGACCTGCCCTCACCAACGTGGGTGGCATCATCCAATCCGTCCAGGGATGGGTGGAGGAAGGGAGGGTTCACGCCTCTGCTCGGGCTGGGACATGTGTCTCCTGCCCCCTGACATCGGCACCTCTGCTATACTCCGGTCTCCAGACTGGGACTAAATTGGCCCCCTGCTTTCCTGGCTCTCCCTCTGCCAACAGCAGATCGTGGGATTTCTCAGCCTCCATAACCTCTCCATCCATTCCCATAATAAATCTCCTCTTGTATACATCGATATTTATTTTATAGGTTCTGTTTCTCTGGAGAACCCTAATAGCTTATACTTCCCAACCCCGACTTTAATTGTCAAAAACAAACTGAATCTGCTTTGCACAGTTTTGTTAAATAAAGATCCCGATGATGATGTAAATTCAGGTGATTGGAACAAGGAATATTGAGCCAAAATTCTGGGTAACACTAAAAATCAAGAAAGGTTTATAATGAAAAGTTATTCTCACTCTGCTTTTCAATCCCACTCTGTAACCGCTGTGATGGGTACAAATACGTAGACTGTAAGGCAACGAGACCTCTCGTCCTATCCCACAGTGTAGCCCACGTTACCTGCAATGAGCCACGCTGATCAGTTAATGTGAGCACTTGGGGAGTTTTTAATATAGACCTTTAATGTGTGTGAACTGAATGGCCAATAAATCCCAGGACAAACTCTGAGCAGGCAGCATGATCTTTCCCCGCTGGATGTCATCAGAGAAAGTCTCCTGAAAAGAAAACATTCAGCATGTAAATTAATCTAAAATTGAACAGGGTGGTTTTACATGTTGAAAATAATAAGATTAACCAGAAGGAACTGAAAGAGAAAATCAATATCAAGCCTGAGTTGGGGGTGGGGGTAGGGGGAATGCTTGAAGAAATATAGCCGTAAGAGAGCTGAGTCATTTTTGACAGAATGTCAAGGCCCTGTGAAAGTCCCCAGTGTGGTCCGGGGGTGGGGTGGGGTGAAATAAATCTATGTAGCCTCTTCTTCTTCAAGCCCATCAGCTGCTCTCCAGTCCTGCGGCGGGTGGCGTCACTAGGAAGAGTTGGTGACGTCGTCACACAGAGTAGAAAGCACAGCCTTCTTCGATCTCCATGCAGGGCTACATGGCAACTACCTTAAACTGAGCCAGAAATCACATCAGATGAAGGGCAAGGTGCAAGGGACGACGGTTGACATGAGACAGAGACAGGTGCTGAGACTTCAAGAAAAATGACACAGAGATAAGTGAGTTTCACATTCGATATTATCTTACTGTTCTGAAAACCCAAACATCCAAGTCTTAGGGCCAGAAAGTAAAATGTGTAATGAATAGGATGTGAAACTAGCCAAACAGGCTACTTGTATTTCACCGTGATGCTAAATGAAAGTGCAGAAAGTCCAACAGCTAGATGCATGTTTAAGGTTTCTCAGACATCTCCGAGGTCTCTCCAATCATAATACGCAAATGTTGTCGGCAACAAACGGAAAGCACAATTTAAATATGTGACTTAGTGATTTTTTTAAATACATTCAGGGTTCTTTTGAGAGTTCTGAAATTTCCATAGCAGCTGCACACACACTTCAGACCTGGTGGCATTTGGGGAAACACTTGTCAAATCCATCTTGGAGCCAAAACTGCCTGTGTGCCTGTGTGAAAACCAGTTTTTCCCTATTGTTAAGTAACAATGCCATAAGCAAAAAATTCTTGCATTGTGTCCAGTAGAAATACATGTTTCCACTGACAATGTTACCCTAAGACGCTTCATTGTAATGTTTACACTGGAAATCACAGAAACACGCGTGCGCTCTCCTTCCCAGCTGTGACCTGTTCCCCTGCTTTATCAAGAGGGGAGCAAGCCGGCAGAAACTCAACAGTGGGAAATGTAACTGCCGACCTCTTGGTTACAGGGAGCACTTGAGATGCAGTCCTACATCTGCGGCACACTGGTTTCCTCCTCCATGGCATGTAGTTCTTCAAGGAATAGCTTAGAAAGTTCTGACTTAGAACTGCGGCAACTTGGCATCACGTATCTGCAGACTCTGGCCCAAATGGCTGAAATAAGTCATTGCTAATTTATCAGCCCGTTCAGGCCTCAGCTGCAGTTTTCAGCTTTGATCAAAGCCGAAGCCCATATCATCACAGCATCATGTGCGAGCCTGTGTCTGGATCGGCAGCGGCTGGGCAGACCAAGGAGAAGCACAGAGGGGACCTCGAGCAGGGCTGGGCCACCTGCTCCCCTCATTAGGGCGGGATGGAACAGTGCAGCTGACTGGCTCGGGGACAAGGGGGTGTGCCGTGGGGCTGGAACTCGGGAAGGTTAGTGAGGGGCTCCCAAGGGGCTGGAATTCCATCCCACCCGCTGCCGCTTATTAACTTCGACTAAGTACCAGGCACTGGACTTGGCACTTAGAGATGAGTAGGAATCCAGCCCTCAAGGATGTAGCATCCAGCGGGGCCCCAGACACACAGAGACGGCTAATTCTAATGCAAGTCAGACCAACGAGTGCACGCATGGGGAAGAAATAAAGGGCCCTGGCAAACAGAGAGAGAAGAAACAAAGAAATAGGGGAAAGATAGACTGCAAGGGTAGTTTGGCTGCAAATGCACCCATGAAAGGGAAAATTAGGGGAGAAAACAAGCTTCCAGGACCTTTTCTCCCTTCGTTCCTATCCGTTTATTAAGCACTTTCTACATGCAAGGCCCAATAGATAAACTACAGTTCCTGCCAGCCCGGACATCGAGACAGGAACCCAAAGGACAAGGGAAATATATTATAGTGATGCACGGGGAGATCACTCACCGCGCAGAGCCCTGCGGGAGAGAGACTCTGCCCCGGGGGAGAATCCGCCGGGCTTCCTGGAGAAGTCAAGGCAATGAGCCTTGAAGGGCGAGTGGCGCTTGAACTTGCCGGGACGGGAGGTTAGCTTTGACTGAACTCTCGGGGGCCTGAAAAGGTAACAATGCCAGATCACAGAGCTTCCTTCCTTTCACTGGAGGTTTGAAGGAAGGAGGCCCACAGCCTGCAGGCTGCACGCCCTGCGCTCTCTTAAAACGGGGGGTTACTTTGAGATAATGCGTCAACACTCAGAGAAGATGCCAGGGTGCGGCAGTTCCCTGCGGCACCGGTGAGACCAGGAACTCGGGGAGTGCCAGGTGGAAAGGATGGACCCAATGCCCTGCCCGCCCAGCAAAGCTCCCTCCAGGCTTGTCACTCAGGAGCCACCTTGTCGACCACTGGGGCTGTCTCCTCCCCTTACACTCCCGAGACCTCCAACTCCGTCCCCACCCACTGCTCATAACTGGCTGCGAGACCCCGGGCGGTTGCTCCAACTGCTCTGCCTCCGGTTCCTCCTCTGGAAAACGGGGACAACCAAATGCAGTGTCTCACAGGGTCCTCCTGGACGACAGGTGGACTAGTGTATAGAACCGCACTCGGCCCCACTGCACAGACTTTCGTTATAATTATTATTTTAGTAATAACTGGTCTCAGCCACAGCCCTGACTCCATCATCAGCTATAAGCTGGTACCTCCCACACCCACCCGCACCTGCAGCTCTCCCCTCCTTGCCCGTGCCTGCCCTGAAGGTCCCACAGCCTTATGGGCGTCACCCTGAAACTCCGACAAGCACCTCAAACTTTTCAGACCCATCTAAAATGGAAGCCATTGTTTTTCCTCAACACTGGCCATCCTGAACTATTTCTATTCCCTGGACACGCCATCCATGAAGACAGGCCTTTACCTACCCCACGCCCGGCCGGCCGGCTCCTTGGCCCCCGTCCAGCCAGAGCTGGACCCTCCCTGTGCCTTCATGAGGTTCTGGGTCACTCTCCCCCTTGGGAGACTGTTCCCTAGAAGTCAGTTTCCTGCCGGTCTTCCCACTAATCTCGGAGTTTCCTGAAGCCAGGAATTATGTCATATTTGCCTAGGCTCTCCCGAGCCCACTGGGCCCAATGCAGATGTTCTGACAATGATGGATCAACCCCCGAACAAATAGACCAATGTCAGTTGTGTCGTGTAAACAGCACCAGCAAAAGGAGAAATTAATGTGGCACCTCTCTTTTTCCTTTTGGCTTTATTTCCTTTGGGCTCTCCAGAACATGCCACGTTCTGTCTTAGGAGAATAGAATAGAATGGACCCTAGTTTCTCTTCCCGTCCTTTTTCTTCCAGACTCACTTCCTGCTGCTGCTTCATTCACAGACTTTTGGAAGGTTTACGTTTCCCTCAAATTTCTCATGACGATGAAGAACTATGCTCGCCACTGCGCCATCCGGTCTAGCACAGAGGAAGCCACCCAACGTTCGCCAGCAGACTTTACACGCTGACAGTTGAAACGGCCAACAAAGGTCCACTAAGCGCTGAGCAACAGAACAGGCAGGGGGAACAGAGACAGAACGACTCCCTGGGGCCTTGCAGGACAGGCCTCTGGGACGAAACATTCTTGAAGGAATCTGGGGAAATCAGGTTACAAAACTGCACCGGACGGCAGGCTAGAACAGCGAGCCACGCAACTGCCCGGCGCTGCGCAAATGCTTCCTGTGGAGGGGACAGCGCCCCACCGGGCCACTTGTGTGGCAGGCTGCAAAAGTCTGCCCAAACACACCCCGAAGCCAAGGCGTTTTCCACCTTCTCAACTGCTTCTCTACAAACCCTCGTTCCTCCCCCGGCCTAGACGTGGGAGGGTTGGAGAATTCGGGCCTGCCTACTCTCACTCTGCAGCTGACGACTGGTCAAGCAGAACCAGGTACACTTGGGGTTTTTTCTATAGGAGCCAGGAATGAAAAACTTTGGTCACGATGCCACAGGTGACTTTGCAGGAGGCGGGACTGCTTTGGTGCTCAAGGGACCAGGCAGAAGTGAAGAGGCATCTTCAAAACTATGGAGTAAATGCAATGTGCAGAAAACTGGGGAAAACTCTTCTCAGCGTATCTGTGAGCCAAGGAGGCAGCAGTGGGGGTGAGCTCTAAGTAAGGTGACTCTGTGATATATTGGCCAAAATATATCATTTTTGAGAGCAATATCTAAATAGTCTTAACAATCACTTTTTGAGAGCAAAGGGAGGTGTTATTACTTATTGCACCCGAGAAACTAGTTGTAAACCAGCACTGGCCAGGCAAATAAGTGCCTTTGCTTACACCATCTGAGTAACATACTCTGTGAACGAACTCCTGAGATGAAGACAAGGCAGAATACCAAGGTGACAAAGGCCAAAACATGCTTTTGTTTTAAAGAGGCTCTGTCTGGGCTTAGCTCTCAGACTCTTTTCTGATGCACTTTCCACCCACATCACAGAGCCATTTCTTATCAGCAAAAGCAAGCAATGAGTATGGGAAGGACCAGAGGGAAATGGGCCAGAACTCTTGTGAAAGTCTTTCAACACCCTGCACGCCGCTGCGGACAGGAAAGCGTTTAGCAAGAGGTGCCCGAGCTATTTGTAGCTGCGAGCAGATGATGCCAAGGTGCCCGTCATCTGACGCACGGCAGCGGTTCTCCCCCTTAAGAAATGAGCCCATAAAAACAAAGCTTTGCTTCACGTGCCCAAGTGTCTCTGCACTGAAAAACCGTTTGCTGTCCAGTCGGGTGATTTTGGAAAGGGGGTGAGAAATGGACACACGGCCTAACGGCTGGACACTTCCAGGTTCCTCGGACGTCAGGACCGGCTGCCCCCGCGGCGTGGCCTGTGCCCGTTGCTCCAAGGGCAGGGGGTTCCAGACGGTCTTTCCTCAAGCCCAGCTCCCTCGCCTCAAAATAAAACCACCAGAAAAACAAATCCAAAGTCAGGGTGACCACGATTTTTAAAAACAAACAAAAAAGCCCAACAGATAGTGTAAAAACAAAACACACACACACAAAAAAAAAAAAAAAACTCCAAGAAGGTTGTCTGACAACAGATTCTTCTGTACAGTGGCTAAAATTCTGCTCCTGGATTCTTCGTCAAGAAGAGTTAGACCTGAATCCTCTCGCCCCGCCCACAAATACCGGCCTAAAGCGGGGAGGGGGCGTCCCACCCATCTGAGACCTCCACTCTTGGAGCCACCTTGCCATGAGGCTCCCGTGCCAAGACACCATGTGGACAACAAGGACGACGTTGCCGAGATGCTCACGGAAGGGAGGAGGGGCACCACCTTCCCTCCGCCCCGCGAGCCCGGACAGCCCAGCGTCAAGGCAGCCAGGCCGCCTGGCCCGGCCGCAGAGCTTGGCCGGGGACCGTTGGCCCTCCTGGGCCCAGCACAGCTGCTGGTCTTGAGCAAGTCCTTCACTGCCTTGAGACAAGCCGTGACTCTGCCAATGTCCCCAAAGGCTGACGCTGTGAGCCACTTGCTGAGCCGCTCAGGGGCCAGACAAGCCGGCCAGTTTTCAACACGAGTATTCGGGGGGATGTGGCCCACAAAGGAAAAGGAGGGCCCCTGAATTCTGTTTTCCACTGCTTATCCCCACAAGTTCTATTAACCCCTAAAACATCGCCTCTACCACTTTCCCAGGCATAGTTCACAGGTGGGCAGAGGAAGCCTGTTAATGCAAACCAAGGTAAGATTGCATGAACTCAGAATTGGCTGATTTGAATCATTCACCCTAGGCTGAAGTTCGACTTCACCCAGCAAACATTTTCTCCTTTCAGCAATGTAAATTTATAAACAGTATTTTATAAATTCAAAATTTATAAATTTCAAATTTTAATTTTAAATTTAAAGGGGAAGTGTCAAAATACATCAGAGAATACATGGTTTCAACACATCGGAAGCACTGGCTTGCAAATAATTGTTCCAGGAAATAAGCCAGTGTTAAATATTCGGTCACTGTAGCTCCCTGAAGACCCCTAAAAGGCACCATTTCTATCTTGGTTTGTTTACTGTAACTCTTTCAAATAGCGTCATCTTCAAATGGGTGGCTCTTTAACCCCGACGAGTGTCATCACATTCTATTTGAAATGAAAACGGTCCTGTGTCTAATGAACATTAACGAATGAATTTCCCAGTGTTTGATATTAGTCCCCAATAAGAAAGTGGTATCGATGGTGCTGGCTTTGTTTATATTTGAAAGTGAAGATCCAAAGGTTTCCGGTTGCTCCATCCCATGCTCTGTGGCCTACAGATGTGAATCCAGGTGGGAAGGCAAGACTAGCCCCTTTGAGAATGATCCCATCCCAAAGTCTAGCGTGCTGAGGCCACGCAAAGCGGAAAATCTCAGAGGGCAGGAGATGGAACAGAACACGCCCCTGGGCTCGGAAGACTGTGCCAGACCTCCAGGACTTGGCCTTGCCCTGCCTTTCCCTGCACCCAGACAGCCCTTCCCCACCACTGTGCTGCCTGCCAACTTCAGCCCCACAACACCTCCTGGGGCCCCTCTGGGGCCTGGCCCTCCTGTTCTAATTATGGCATTAGCGCGTCTGCCATTTGCCTACACGCTGCGCTTGCCTCTGCCATTCATTGCACGTCACATTTCGCGTCATCATGGGCATATTTCTCCAGAACCAAGCCATGCACTTCTTGAGGGCAGAGGCCACGTGTATCCCTCGGGGAGTTGCCAGCATCTTGCAAGGAACCAGGCACCAATTAAGCTCTCGATAGAGGTTCGTTGAATGAATGAATGGACTGACTCCAGTATTCTAACCCTCTGTGGAAACTTCTTGGCTTTCAGAAATTAAGAAGTAAATCAGTGCTGCCACATGTTTGCCCAGTAGCTTTCCTGCGTCAGAGTTCTTGCAGCCCTGGTGAGTGCAGTCACAAAGGTGCCGCAATTCCCCCCCCCAGTGGAAAGTCCATCAGCTGAGTGGACAGTGAGCTTTCCTTCCATGACCCACACCTGCGATTTCTCAGCCACCTTAGCCTCACACGGCACCGGACCCTGCGTTCAGCTGGCCTCTTTCAATAGTCCCACGCTCAAGCATCCATCCGTAATCACCTCCCTGGCAGCCACATGTCTTACGTGATAACAGCCTGTTCATAACAATAAGTTTATCTTCTGGGAAAAGAAAATGCAATCTCATCAATCACCCGAGCAGCTGAACAAAGTACCAATGTTCTCAAGACGGGCTTACGTCACGACCCTCTAAAACACGGCATGAATTATTTAGCCCATGAATGCAAACAATGCATGAACACATAAGGAAAGGATTTTTAGCTGCCTTCCTTTAGCATTTTAGCGTTTTCAACTTCTCTGACCCAAGTAGTCAGCTGGGCTTAATTCCTTTCTGACTTCAGTTTTTCTATTGTTACCCTCCTTAATATGTCTGTTGCCAAAGAACCGGTATGTATCCCAACTCCAAAATCTTATTTTAATTGAAAATTAATCAGCATTTAATCTTTCATAACTTCATTATGTTTCCAGAGTTTGAGTTGCTCTTTAACCTCAGCCAGGTTCTAACTTGCAATATTCTGATTAAACTTGATTCTAACTTGTGCTTCCATGGAAAACGTCCCCTAAAACCTGTCCTGTGTGTGGTCAGGTATAATCCCTGGATTCGGGGGTAGGAGGCCACACAGGGCTCTGCCACTGATGTGCCAAGACCCCCTCCTGGCGCTGTCTGCACACTCCCACCCCCGCCTTGCCCAAGCCCTGTGCTGGCGAAAGACCAGAAAGTCAGCCTCCTCACCCCCCAGGAGGACAGAGGCGCCAAATTTCCATGTGTCCACCATCTCTCCAACAGCAGCTTCCTCAGTCAATCGGTCAAGTGCATCCTGGACTGACTGCAGAGATGGGCAAGCTAATGGGGGACATGGGGAAGGGGGTGCCAGGGTGGCACATGGAAGAACTGCTGTCTCCACGTCATCAAGCTGGCTTTAGTTCTGGCTTTCCTGCTAACGAGTCACGTAAGCTTTGAAAAGGTATGTCGCCCTCTGCACCTCAGTTACTCAGGTGTAACAGAGCAATAATAATAATACCTACCCCAAGGGGAGGGTCAGGAAGATTAATGAAGATGATACAATTAAGGCACCAGAGCCTGGCACACAATAAGCACTCAATAAATGCACAGTCAATGTATCTATCTATCTGTCATCTCTATGTATCTATGTCTAAACTATATCTTATATCTTACTCCTTTAATCTACCATCAGCTTCTTGGAAGCAGACACCATTCCTGATTTATCTTTTCACCCATCAGAGAAGGTGGGCTAATTGATTTAACGTTGTTAATTCACACTCTAACCAAACTTGCTATCATTTTTTTTAATATTTTAATTACTATAAGACATTGCTAAACAAAAATACGGGCTTCTCCTTTTTCCTTTCCATACCAGGTTTCCTGGGACATTTTTTTTTTAATTTCTGTACATCATCCTGCTTCTTGTGAGAACATCTGCAATCCAGAGCTGTAAGAAGCTTGGGGACTAGCGCAGCAGAGAGTTGCCACATCATACAGGCAATGTCATATGCATGGAAGCTGTCGATGCAGAGAGAGAGGGACAGAGAGATGGAGATAGAAAGAGACAGAGAGAAAGAGGGAGAGATTCAGCCAGAGGGTGAAAGAGAGACAGAGACAGAGCAACCGCAGTGAACCATTGCATTACAATCCGAAGCCCATCTTATTTTTATGAGTATTCCACAGAGTCCTTCAATAGACTACACTGCATCTGGAAAGACCAATGACCTGGTTATTCGGGCAAAATAGAGGCAAAAGGCAGTGACCTGTTGCATCAAGTAAGCAATAATTTTTGCCCCAACATACAGAGACAGTCGAAGTCAAGTTGAATCTGTTGGTTTGAAACGGCTGGGTAACATTTCAAACGTCTACTTCACACCACACGTGGAAGTTACACTCCAGAGGGATCTTGAGCATAAAAGATATTTTTAGCAAAATGTCTATGTGTGCTGACTATGTGACAGGTGCTGCAAAGGGTATGGGTGGCATGGAGACATCCCTGTCCTAGCAGGGAGAGGGGTAGTGAAGCAAGGGCATCAAAATGCACCCCGCACACCAGTGCCATGAGAGAAGATGGACCACGGGGACCTGGGCTAGGGAACAGGCTGTTCAAGTTTGCAGATGGACTCTACAAATGGGGTCCACTTTAAAAAGTAGATCGAGTGAAAATTCAAGTTCGTTCAACATCACACTTGGCATGGTGTGCAGATGTTCCCATCCAAAACCAATTTGTGAAAAACCCTGAGAAAATGTGCCCAAATCATCCCTCTTCCATGGCTCTCATTGTCAGTTGGGGGTGACAGCTGCACAGGCAAATGCCCAGCCCCGAGAGTGAAATGCCTGTGTCTCGCCAGTTGGCTACAGGAGGATTGAATCTAGCCTGGGACAGAAAAGACTCCTGCCACCAAGAAGTTTTCCAAACCTGACCCCCATGGGAGGAATAAGAGCTTCTCCTCTGTTAGACCCCCACACTCGGTCTCTTTCCAGCCCATCCATGTGGGTTTTTCAGTCAATCAGCAAACACAACTGCATGGCCGCCATGTGCAAAGCCTCAGGCCTCCCTGGAACACCAAAGTGAAAAGACCCCACTCCGGAAGACACAAGCACTTGATTCTTGACCTTGAGTTTAAGTACTCACAGGCAGGCAAACTGCAGGGACAGACTTGAAACTGGGACATCTTTAGACCAGGCTCTTGTTTCCAAGGTCAGGACAATTTCCCCTGGAGCTCTTTGGAGGTCAGAGCAGCGCGGTTCTTTGTGTCGAGCTGTAGGGGCTGCTGCCTCCATGCAGGCGGCCCTTCCTTCCCCACTGCCCAATGCCAGACTCCCTTCCCCGAGTCCCACCCCGGAAGTGCAGCTGGATTCACTTCTAGGGCCTCCTGCTCTGCCGAGCCGCACTCCAGCCCTCAACGAAGCCTCTCGACCTCTGGTTAGAACATATGCCTGTGTTTGTCTTATGGTCCCTGCTTCAAGCACCCTCGGCCACTGGGTACCCAAGTTATCCTGGGTTAGTTGCCAGCTCCCGTCTCTAAGCCAGTTGCCTTCTACCCCATTATTATTTTGCCGCCCATCAATCAATTGCTGGCTCCTTACAAAATTAGCATCCCCACAGTTGCCACAACCTACAGATGACTGTTTTTGTCTGAAGCTTTTTAAAAAGCAGATTCTTCAGGAGCTATTCTAGATAAACATATGCCACCCTTATATATAACCAGGATTTTGGAAGAGGGCTATGCATTTTACCTTCTGATGAAAAATGTCATTCTTCCACCAACCACCAGTGCCCATCCGCCTCCCATCCCAAACCGAGTCTATTCTGGTACCTGAAATTCTATCTACTGCTTTGAGTTAAAACTTAGAGGATCTCTGGGGAACTGGATTTATACTATTCTAGCTGTATTTTCACCTGCTGTAGACTTTAGTGATCAGCTCCGTTGTCCATAGCTGGTGCTGAAGGAGGAACCTGCTAGAAGGAAGGACAGAGGTGGACAGAGGGGACCCCAGGACCAGGCAGTACCACAGAGCCAAAGGGGGTGTCCAAGGCCCCCACCTCACATTTCCCTAGCAGTACCCGGGCCTGGTAGAAAAGTGGAAAAAATATGACACCCGCATTCTCTGCCTTACCTAATCCATTTGAGAGGCACCTTCCTTGAAAAATCGCAGCTTAAGACCTTCTGTCTATCTCTGCTATGCCCTAGCCCTAAAATTTACAAAAGTTATTCTATGTCATTATATCCTTTCACCAACTTCAAATGGTAGGGGTAATTTTTTTTTTTTAATTTTTTAGACTAATGGCCATATTCTGGCATTTTAATGATGTCAAAGAAGCCCACCTTGCCTTCTTCCTCAGGTATTTACTCGAGGAAACCGCACTCCTTCCCAATCGAAAGCAACATGGTGCATTTCCAGAAGTGGGAGCCCCAGCTGCCGCCCAAAGCAAGAGATGCCTGGGCGGGTCTGGAGGCAGCGTGGGGTGCGGCCCCCCAGGACTCCGCTTGTATCAGGAACCCAAGGGCCTGCCGGGAGACCCCACCTACAGTTAGAGAACGGCGGGAGGGCGGGCGCCCCCAGGCAGCTGTGTGCTATAGCCCCGGGGACTAGCGTCCAGCACTCGAGGGGCCGTGACTCACACTCGCCCTCCCCAGGCTCGGGTGCGCCGGGATTGCAGGAGTTGGTGGTGTACCAGAGAGGAAGGCTTTGGGCTGAAAGTGACAGAAAACCTAACCACAGGGGCTTGAACAAATAAGGGACTTCTGGAAGAATAAAAAAAATAAAAAATAAAAAAAATAAGGGACTTGTTCATCTGGTTCAGCAGCCCAATGCCAGGGTCCCCCTGATATCTTGGCCTCTCGCTGGAGGCCTGCAGTGGCCGGAACTGCTCTGTCCCACTGCCTCTGTCCCACCTGCCTCTGTCCCACCTGCCTCTGTCCCACCTGCCTCTGTCCCACCTGCCTCTGTCCTACCAGGGGGTAGCAGCCTGCAAGGGGGAAGCAGCTCCTGGGGCAGAAGTCTTCAGGGGCCCTGAGCAAACCTCGCTGTGTGTTGCCTCCTTGGCTGGCCCTGTGCCCACGTGGCCACTCCTAGGTGGCAGGTAGCGAGGGCAAAGGCGTTGGCAATAGAGGTTGGGACAGCCAGCCCACAGTATGTGGGCCAGGGGAGACACTGAGGCAGGGGAGCAGCCTCTGGAGTGAACAGCGCTGCTCTGACACCCACCGTCCCCAACCAGGAAAGCAGTGTCCTCCATATGCAAAGAACACGGCATGACTTGGACACACCAAGGACTGATTCGTGGCGGCGACGGTGCCACCCTCAGCAGTGTGCGCCCCACCCCCACGCCACAGTGGGAGGTGGTCCCAGGAGCTTCGGGACAGCCCCCCAGAGCCATCGGTGAGGCCCTAACACTGCCCTATGGCATGCAGAGGTCTCCCAAAGGAGCTCCAGCAGGGAAGGGGACCATGAGAGATGCCACAAAGGGGAAGAGGAGGAGCTGTCCTTTGTCCACACAGGAGCCCTGCTTTCTTCGGGGAATAACTGAGTGAGAGCTTGCCAGGGCCAGAGGCCCCGCCGTGCAAGAGAAGGCCATTTGTGTCTTTGGGAATTTCAGCCGGGGGAAACACAAGGAGCTCCAGCACCTGGAATCTACTGACTGTGTGACAGAACAAAGGAATGACCCAATGACCATTTGCTGGGGCACTGAGTTGAGAATTTATTTGCAGAAAAAAAAAAAAGCCTTCTTTTCAGATGAAAAGAAAAACTGAAAAATTTTAGAGGGTCTAATGTATGCCAGACTCTTTACACAGATTGTCTTATTCAGTCCTTATAATGGCCCTATAAATAGGCATTATTTTCATTTACTGATAAGAAAACTGAGACTCTAGGATTTTGAGAAAGTTATGTAAGACCGTGTAGTTAAAAGTAGAAGAGCCAATTTAAAACCCATACACTTTCCGAATCCAAAGTCCACAATCCATCCCGAACATTGTGTGTGTTCAAACGACTCCAATTCTATCCGAAGAACCATTGTTAATATATGTAATGATCCACCTGTGTCTAAGAAGATCTAAAATCGCTAACCCGGCAAAAGCCCTGTCACCAGCGACCTTGTAATGCCCGTCAATGACAAAGACGATGAAGATGTTGGGATTTTTCTCAGAGACACGAGAAGGTGGGAAGTCCGGGACAGACCCAGACTCCCAAGCCCCTCTGACAGTGCTGTTTACACCGGGATTAGTGTCCTTGCTACAAAATTGAGAAAGTAACCCACAAAATGGCTCAGGGTCGAGACTGGGATGAAGCCAGTGAAACACAATTTAAGGAGGAGCCAAACGTCAGTAATCAAAATAAATAATAGTTGAATGCAATGTTTTAAAAGCAAAAATTGATGCAAAAAATCCACGATGAACAAAATATCAACATGTTAAATAAACACAGATTGTTTGCTCTATGACCCTGTGGTTTCCAGTCAGCCCTGGCTCTGGGCACCCATGGCCTTGGTCCCCCCACGGGACAGCTTCCCGAGGGTGACCGTGGTGTGCAAACAGATTGGGCAACACTGGGCTTATATCTAGTCTCGGTTTGTGATTGCAGAGCTTCTATTCACTTTTTCTGCTCCGTTCAAAACATGGCAGGACGTTTCGACGAGTACATCCAGGGGTGCCTACTTTTCCTTTAGCCCCAGGCTCCGGTTTGGCCCCACAGGGCGCTGAAACTGCCCATCGTTTAGTCGGCATAGAAAGGCCGCGGGGAGCTGAACCTGCGGTGCGTCGGTGAGTTTACAGCCTCCCGTGGGCCAGGCCCCATCTCTACACACAGAAGTGAACTGCATCACCCCTTGCCAAGGATCCCGGTCTTTGAGAGAGACTGTAGTTTTTTTTGTTTTGTTTTGTTTTGTTTTTTTTTTTTTGAGACAGAGTCTCGCTTAATTGCCCAGGCTAGAGTGAGTGCCGTGGCGTCAGCCTTGCTCACGGCAACCTCAAACTCCTGGGCTCAAGCAATCCTCCTGCCTCAGCCTCCCCAGTAGCTGGGACTACAGGCATGCGCCACCATGCCCGGCTAATTTTTTCTATATATATCAGATGGCCAATTAATTTCTTTCTAATTTTATAGTAGAGACGGGGTCTCACTCTTGCTCAGGGTGGTTTCGAACTCCTGACCTCGAGCGATCCGCCCGCCTCAGCCTCCCAAAGTGCTGGGATTACAGGCGTGAGCCACTGCGCCCGGCTTGAGACTGTAGTTTTAAAATAACCCTAACAATATTGAAACAGACTCGTTACCCCAAAAGACAGCAGTATGTAGCAGGGGCAGACTCAAAACACGTTCCTTGTTAACAGGAGCACCGATAATTACTTTGCAGGTATTAGGCTGGGTACAAGGCAATGCAAGGGAGACTAGATTAATCTGCATTAAAAAGGTGGTGAGAGCAATTAGCAGCTCATTAATATGACATAATGCTAATCTATACAGATCCCAAGTGACCCCCAAATTCCGTTCACGGGACCAGCATAGGCAGCGTTTTAGGAAACAACGCGTGTGAACCACCTGCCAGGCAGGGAGCAGTTGCATCCCCCGCCCTCGGCAGGGGTGCGGAGAACGGCCACCATTGCCAGCCGGAGTGTCCACTTAGCCAGACCACGGCGACGCCCTCGGATGAAAGTGCCGCCCTCGGGAACCCCACTGCGGCCCACAGAAGGCGCTGTGTCCCGAGGGCAGCCTGGTGGCCCTGCTGCACAACAGGACACGGCAACGCGGCCCTCGCCGGGGCTGCGTCCACGCCAGGAGCGGGGCAGGGGCTCTCCGAGAACCGCGCGGCTGAGGTTTTCCTCCGCAAACCCGCAGTTCCTAACGATCAAAGCGATCGCCTTGAATAATTGATTTATTTATGCCAGTACAAAAATAATAAAGCCCCGGAGGGCTGTGACTAGCATGAGATGCAATCGCGCCGCTCGGGAAGGAGGGTGGCTGAGGAGCGCGGCGTCTGGCAGCGCCCTGGGGGTGCGATCAGGCCGCACTGCATCAAAGGGTGGCCTCCCGAAATAGCTCCCCCGCAAGTCATCTCGTCCGATTTGTTGTAATGACACCGCCGAGAAGAAGAGCCCCCCGAGAGCTTCTTCCCACCCCTTCCCTCCAACCCTTGAGGAGGAAAAACAAAATGGGGAAGGAGTAGGGGCTGAGTGGGGAGCGGGCACCTCCCTGTCCGGAAGAGTGTCCCACTGTCATTCTCACCTTGACTTGCAAGTTTGCGGACATCCAGGATGCGGTTAAACATGCACACACTCACAAACATGCTCCCCCGTGTTCACACACATGTGCACGCACACACACACACATGTGCACGTGCACACACACACACACACACAGAGCTGGCTCCAGGATCTGCCTCCACTCAGGAATGGTCCTGGGTGCTCCTCGCCATGTAGGTGTTGCAAAGTTTTCGAAACTCAGCCTGGGGGCAGGATGACAGCAACCCCCAACCCCTGTCCCTACAACAGCATTCATCAGCCCCACGGGTGACCCGTGACACAGGAGAGAGGCCCTCAAAGCCAAGTGAATCCCAGGATGTGCTGAGCACCTGGTGTGTTCGAGACACTCTGCCAGGCCCTGCAGGGTGAGGGGGATGGGAGCAGGTCCCCAGGAGAACATCGCACAGTGAACAAGACAGATGGGACCCGTGAGGACATTCAAGGCCATCACCAGGGTGGAAAAGAACCGAGCCAGGAGCTGAGAGGGCTTCATGGGAGAACTTGAACCTGGGCTGGTCCCCCTGAAGAATGAGGACATTTCAGCAGCACTAAGGGGGTCTATGCGTCCACACGAAGGGAAGAATGGAGGCACAGGCCACTGGAGAGGGAGGTCAGAACCTGGGTCCGGGGCCATTGTTCTTGAGACCCCAAACTGAGAAGTATCCCATAGCGGACAAACGGACAAGGAAACAGAACACCTGAAATGGGAACTGACCCAGGAAACGTGAGATGGGGTCACTAGATTGGTATTTCTCAAATTTGGACCATCCCAGGATGAATTCTCAACAACCTGTGGCTTTTTTAAAAAGCAAAAAGTTTTCTGTTTCCATCGTGATACCCGTCTTAAAAGAAGACTCTGCTCTGTGCAGATTGCGAATCCCCTAGTTAATTCCCAACAACACCCCCTCCTTGCCTGCGTCCACGTCTGCATTCAGGTTGGTGTTGGTGCCACGCAGCTCTGTTTAACTGAGAGAAGAATAAAGGCTGACTTGATGCACAAATAATATTAATGATAATGAAATTGAGCTAAGTGAAAGGTCCAGTGGCATCACGTGGCATGGTATAAGTGGAAGTTTCTGAGACGCTCAAACAGAAGACTCTGGTGGGAGACTCAGTCAACAGGGCCTGCCCTGGCCCGGCCACCAGCACCAAGGGACAGGCATGGTAGCAAAGCATCACCACAAACTCCAACTGGATTTCAGTTTGGTGCGTCATTAGAAAAAAATGTTTTGCTTTATAGAAGTGTAGAGGTGGATTTCTAGTTGTGTGTTTGTACAAACAGAATGTATTTAAAACAACACCAAGTGGCTGAGATTGGTTTCCCCCTTTAAAAGGAGCTGCTAAGTAACTCAAGTTTGAGAGGCACTACACCAGACCGTGAGCTCGTTGAGGGCAGAGACCAAGCCTTACTTGTCTTTGAACTGCTGTGTCTAGCTGGGCGCCTGGCATGTGGTGGGGATTTGATAGGAAGAGGTTTAATCATGTGGGCGTTAGGGCACAAGGCATGTGGCATGTGGGGGCAAAGTAGGTTAATCCTCCAGGCTCCATGGTCACCCTTTAGCAAAGCAGATTGGGTGGACAATAACGACCCATGTGCTTTGGAGGATATAGTCACCCGGAGGAACAAATGCAAATTATTGCAGGACTGACTGTCCACCCTGGAACTTAGAGACCAGCAAAGAGCAGAATGGAGACCTGCAAATGGGCACTCTGGGTCATATTGGAATTCCAAGGTGACTTTCCATTTTCTCAAGGGGTTCTTTATTCTTTTCATTTTATGAATTTTTATAATGAGTATTACCCAATTTTGTAATTTTTTAGGAAAGTTTAAAACATTGAAAAGTACAAGGAATAATATAACAGATACCCCTATTCTCAATGCCTAGAATTAACAATGACCACTGGCCCTCTGTACCTACAGCCACCCAATCCTTGTGGATTCAGCCAACCACAGATTAAAAATGTAGTTAAGACTACAGTGGTTGCCTCTGTACTGAACATATGCAAACTTTTTGTCCCTGTCATTATTCCTTAAGCAATAGACTATAACAACCATTTACAGAGCAGGGAGAGTGTATTGGATATTACAAGTAACCTTAAATGAGTTAATGCATATTGGAGGATGTGCATGTGGCATATGCAAATATCATCCTAGGCCACTGTGTATCAGGGACTTGAGCAACCACAGATTTGGGATCCTGAGGGGTCCTGGAACCAACCCCCCATGGACACGAAGGGATGACCATTACTATATTAACATTTCATCACATTCGCACCAAATCTTTTTACGTACCCACATTTTTAATTACAGAAGTAATCTGGATATATTATCTACTAAAGAAAGAGGAGGAGGAGGAAGGAGAGGGGAAGAGACATTAAAACATCTCACAGGTCCCTAAAAAGTATTACAGGCCTTAGGCTCTGTGCCCACCGTGCCTCGTGGTAAATTGGCCCTGCTCCGGGATATTATATAAAGGTAAAGGTGTCGCACAATTGATGAAAGAGAAGAGTTATTGATGAGCTATAAAGTGGAGGGCCTCACAGATACTCTGACCAAGGGGGGAAGAGGGAGAAGGAGAAGAGAAAGGAAGGAAGGAAGGAAGGAAGGAAGGAAGGAAGGGAGGGAGGGAGGGAGGGAGGGAGGGAGGGAGGGAGGGAGGGAGGGAGGGAGGGAGGGAGGGAGGGAGGGAAGGAAGGGAGGGAAAGAAGGAGGGAAGAAGGAAAGTCCTAATTTGAATATTATAAAATTCTAGCTAAATGGAGGAAGTTCCAAGGGAAGCATGCTCTGCATGCTATTCAGAGACAACTGCAAAGCTAACGCAAACAACACCTACTGCACAAACATTCACTCATGCATTCCTTTAATCATTCCTTGTCTTGTTTCTCCAGTTCACAGCACAGCCCCAAACAAATCCCAACAGCGTAAAGATGAGGAAGCTGCTGTCCCTCCCTTCTGTGGGCCAAACACTGAGGGCAGGCCACCCCATATCTGGTTTATTTCTCAAGAACGTTAACGCAACATTTTCTATTTCCTAGAACGACCAAACTTAATGAAAGCAACATGACTCAAAAGAAACCCGCTGGAAATACGTGGAAGTGAAGTGAAAGCTTCAGCTATTCCCTTGTGATTACAAGCTGTGTGGCCTGACAGCTGCTCCCAGGGGGATCTTTTTATAAATTATTTTTATTATTTAAAAAAAAAAATTCTGGCATAAAGGATTGGTTACAAAAGCGAACCCTTGCCAGTGGACATCTTGAGTGGGCTGTATCTACACTCTAGTCGTCCAAACACAAAGTCGGGGTTGAAACGGGAGCAAGGAACCAAACAGAGACCCCACACAATGGCGAGGTCAAAACCAGTGGAAATAAGAATTCTGCTTTTCACGAGCACTTCTTTGGAAGAGGAAAGGGGAGAACAGCGGTATTCAAAAGTTGCATTTAGGCTGAGTAATTAGAAATGCAGTACAGCTATTCAGTGCACAAAAGAGCAGGGAGTTTGAATGTGAAAATTAAACATTTTGGATGTGAAAGTTTCAAGTAAACAAAAGATTAATTACTATATGCATTGACTTTTGCATTTAAAGAGAAAAAAAACGCAGCCACCATGCCTGCATGCTTCTCGGTGATTTCCTGTGTAAAGGATAACTGTATGAGTTTTCCATAATGAGGCTTTTTTTTTTAAGACGAGAAAATACATGCAAAATATATGCAGGTGGTAACATTTCATAACTACGATGCTTTGCCAGGCAACATGCTAGAAATTACTGAAACTCAGGAAAATGTGTTCGAACCTAAATTCACATTTGGTGCATTTATACTTTGCTTATTCAACACACTTTATAAATACTAACTAATGCTCCTTAAATTGATGTAAAGTATTATCTCGTCCATGATAGAAGCAGGAAGACCCAGATGCATCAGAGAGGAACGTGGCAGAACGCGGCCTGGGACTCTCTGGGAAGTCACCCGCACGCTGATGAGACCTCTGGGAAGGACAACACAGACCACACTAGTTTTGTGACCCCAACACTAGAGCAGGGCCTGGCGCGGGGTAGGCACTCAGTGAATACATAAGGAGGGAGGGAGGGAGGGAGGGATGCAGGAGGTGGGCTGGGACAGGGTAGAAGAGTTGGAGGGGGGGGTCCCATGTTCAAAATCTCAAGAAATTATTCCAAGGTCTTTCCTGGAGCAAAGTGGTAGAGAACAGTGTGGCTTTGCTATTAATTTGGTGGTGAGAATTCAAGGATTTATTGTATGTTTGTTAAAATCTTGGGGAAAAAAATGTAAATTCCGTTGAAATGCAAAGGCTATTTATTTATTCACCAGATTCTTCAAAACTTGTCTTTCGTTGCCTTCATTTAACTAAGTCTGTAGCCACTTCTAACTTTAGGTCTATTTGGGGCCTGAGGTTCTCCCCCCGCTCTGGACTATAGACTTTTCCTAGGGTTCCTCCAGAGCCCCCAGGAGGATCACCACCTGGGGCGCGGCAGGTGTCACCCTGTCCTCCACACGCACGCACAGAGGTGGCTCGATATCAACGCGGGGCAAAGGCCTGCGTACCCTGCGCTCTCCGTTCAAACAAAGGCCGAGGACGGCATCCTCCTCACATCTCCCGAGAGCCCAGCCGAGGCAGGGCACCTGGAAACAGCGACCCGGACAGCACTGGGCGCTGGACGGCTCGGCGCTCGGCCCCCACTGCGCAGCCAGCCACCGGGCCGGCACCTGCAGGCTGTGGTGGGGTGACTGCTGGACTTTTCCCCAGCGGCGGACTGGGCAGACACTGGGGAAGGGGGACACACGGACGCACGATCCTCAGGCACAGGACAGGGCCCCGGGCGGCAGTAAGGGCAAGGATAATGGAATCGAATTACGAATGATGCTGTCGCTAACTTGCAGATTTACTGGAGGAAGGACGATGAAAGCCTTCAACTCAAGGTTCCCGGGGAGCCCCACCTAAGACGCTGACGGTATTCAAATCCCTGGGAACCGACGAAAGACCACCAGGAGGAGAAGGCACACAAAACTCGGCTCTGCAAAACCACAGCACGCTAGCGGTAACGAAGCAGGGAGGCTGGGCAGGAAAGGCCAAAGGAGCAGGGAGGTTTGGAGGAAAGGCTGTTCCTGAAGCCACGATGACCACAGGTGATGTCTGAGTGACCGAGAAGATGAGGACAGGGGCGTGCCCTTTGAGCCTGGCAACACGGAGTAGCTGGTGACCTGGTGAAAACGCTGACAGTGGAAGGGCAGGGCTCAGACCCAGGCCGAGCTGTGTCAGTGCCGTGGCTGCCGCGACACGTGGCCAGAGCCTCGGCAGCCCGCTCAGCCCAGGTGTGCCATCGCCCAGGTCTGTGAGCCGGACGTCAAGGGTGGCTCGGCCAGGTTCTCTGCTCCAGGTCTCACAAGGCCAAAGTCAAGGTGTCGGCCACCTGGGCTCTTCTCTGGGGGCTCCCGGGAAGAAGCCACTTCAGGTTCCGTGAGGCTGTGGGCAGGATGCAGTACCTCGTCGCGTCACAGGGCCGAGATGGCCATTTCCTGGCCATCAACTGGGAGCTTCCACCAGCAGCGACAGGCTGCACGGTGCCTGTTCCGGTGCCTCCTCCACCTACAATCCCTTTATTTGACATATTTTTAAACTCTCAGGAATTGGGATAATTTGGAGAAAGTGGCAATCTCGGGAGGTCCCAAGCCTGCTTGCTGTCTGCTCTAGAACTTAGGGCAGGCACATCGGTCCCCAGAGCGGCCCCGTGCACGGAGCCTGCAGGCAGCCCCCCAAGCAGGAGGGAGATGGCGCCGCCTCACAGACCACCCATTTGCAAAGGAAACCTATCAACTGCTCTGCTCACCAACGTAGTCCCTCTTTCATGAAGGTTCAACCAGAAAGCATCAGGTAGTTGAGAGGAAGAAAATAAATAAATTTTAAAAATAAAAATAAGGAAAGAGGACAACTGACCCTGGGAGAAAGAGGAATCATTACTGGAACAAAAGAGAATGTTAAAATCAAAACATCTAATTGGCATTATTGGAGAGATTTGAGATGCTACTATATCCATCTAAAAAGAACACACTGCTTTCAGAAAGGAGTGAGGCAGGGAACAGGACAGTATTGTGGAAATTTAAAATGTGATTGTGAATATGAAAAATTCAAGGTACAAGTTAAATAAAAGTGTGAGCATAGCTAAAGTCCAAGTTACTAAAACAAATAGCACAAGCTAAGAAAGACAAAGAGATGGAAAATATGGAAGGGAAATTAAAATATAAAGAAGCCAGACCCAAAAGGTGTAATATCATTTAGTCTATCTCCAGTGAAGAAAATAAAGACAATAGAGGGCAGAAAACAAAAAAATTAAGACAAGAGAATATTCTCTAAACTAAAAAGAGACCTGATTTTTCAAATAGAAAGTATGTATCAAGTGTCCAAAAGGATGAATTAAAGGATATTTTTTAAAAACCTAGCTGTACCTTATTAACATTTCAGAACCCCAAGGATAAAGCAAAAACCCTAGATGCCCCTAAAAGAAAACAAAATACCTAGATAGGACAAGAACCAAGTTGACCTCAGATTTATCAATAGGATTTAACATTAGGAGACAAAGGAGTAAAGCATTCAAAATTTCAAGGGAAAGTTATTCTGAAACTAAAATTACATTCCAAACAATCAAGTGGGGAAGTGGGAAATAAAGATATTTTAAAAGTTTTAGAACTCAGAAAGTGTTGTTTCCCTTTCTGAAAAAAAAAAAAAATCACAGAGCAGTACATACTCAAAAGTTACTTTTCTTAGCGTTTTTCATGGATTAACTCTTTGAATCTTCATAGCAACCCTGTCATTATTATTATCCTAATTTTATAGATGAAGAAATTGTGGCACAGAAAGGTTTTACTCTGACAAAATGAAAAGGGAACTCAAGAGAAAAGATACTATAAAATTAAACAAATTCTAACCAATGGAAAGAAATCTGAGTTTTACCACTTATGCAGTGAGCCTAAAAGGCAAAGGAACAAGTCAAAGAGAAAGTAAGATGGCTTGGTGAGGGAGGTGTTTAAGACAGAAACAAATCCAATTACATATATTGTTAGATTAAGAACCTGGGAGGTCTAGAAGATACATATGACTCTTCCATCAATGGTTACAAATAAATAAATAAAGGAAGGAAGCAAGAAATAGCCGGGGGTAGGGGGTGTCAGAGGAAGAAGATAGCTGTACAAAACATGCATGGTCCAAATAGGAAACAAATTTAAAGGTAGTCTGAGCAATGGATGAAGTTTAGAAAAAGTAAAAATATGTTTTGCCTTGACCCTTGGAAGATTACTCTTCAAATAGCATTGGCTCCATAGTATAGGAATGCTTTCCTTTTATTTATTTTGCAGTGAAAAATATAAAATAATTGTAATAAAATACATGCTATTTTTAACTTCTTTTTATAATTGAGTCTTAGATGCATAGAAAACTTAATGTAGTTACACTAAAACATACAAATATTTTAAATCCCAATGATGTAAAAATAATGGCATAGGTAGCCAAATAGGAAAGAAAGATGGGCTATATAAGGGTGCTAATTTCCTCACATTTCTTAAGAAAGAATCAACAGAGGATATCTAACGTTGATGGATCTGCAATACCAAAGGCACAACCCATGAAAGAAATCATTAATAAGCTGGATCTCATTACAATTTAAAACTTCTTCTCTGCAAAAAATACTGTCAAGAGAATGAGAGGACAAGCCACACTCTTGGATAAAATATTTGCAAAAGACATATCTGATAAAGGACTGTTATGCAAAATATACAAAGAACTCTGAAAATTCAACAATAAGAAAATGAACAACCCAATTAAAAAATAGACAAAATATCTGAACACCTCACCAAAAAAGATATACAGTTGGCAAAAAAGCATATAAAAAGATGTTCAACGTCATATGTCATTAAGGAATTGCAAAATAAAACAATAAGATGCCTATTTCAATAGCTAATAACGATAATATACACTATTAGAATGGTGAAAATCTAAATTCAATGTCTCAAGAAATAGAGAAGCGGCCAGGCATGGTGGCTCACACCTGTAATCCTAGCACTCTGGGAGGCCGAGGTGGGTGGATCACTCAAAGTCAGGAGTTCGAAACCAGCCTGAGCGAGACCCCGCCTCTACTAAAAATAGAAAGAAACTAATTGACCAACTAAAAATATATATAGAAAAAATTAGCCGGGCATGGTGGCACATGCCTGTAGTCCCAGCTACTCGGGAGGCTGAGGCATGAGGGTCGCTTGAGCCCAGGAGTTTGAGGTTGCTGTGAGCTAGGCTGACACCATGGCACTCACTCTAGCCTGGGCAACAAAGTGAGACTCTGTCTCAAGAAAAAAAAAAAGAAAGAAAGAAAGAAAGAAAGAAAGAAAGAAAGAAAGAAAGAAAGAAAGAAAGAAAGAAAGAAAGAAAGAAAGAAAGAAAGAAAGAAAGAAAGAAAGAAAGAAAGAAAGAAAGAAATAGAGAAGCATATTATTAATACCTTAAATTTTGAGGCTACAGATAAACTTAAAATATATATAATTAGCAATAGTTGACATGTGACAGAGAGATGGAAGAGTATATAAAGGCACTAAATTCTTTATCTTGCTAGTGAAGGGTTAATACACACTGTTGTATATTCTTCATCAGTGTAATACACACTGATGTATATTCTTCATCAGTGTAATACACACTGATGTATATTCTTCATCAGTCAAAAGTTGACTGATGAAGAATATAAAGTAAAAGCAATTCTATATGAAGTTATGGTGGTAATTTCTAGAAGAATTAAAAACAAAAGTGCTTATCATTGGGGCACAGGAGATGGAGGATGAGTTGTCTAGTGACTTACTTTTATTTTGTATCTTTCTGTGTTGCTTAGCTTTTTTTTAATAATGTGCATGTAGTGCTTGTATAATTTAAAAAGCAATTTTTTAATCATCAGTAATTTTTCTGTTAGGGAAGAAAACAGCTGAAGGATGAAGTTTATGGAAATTTTTCTACAAGCTTAATAATAGATGTCAATAACAAAGCATTGCTGGAAATAATGAATTTTTTAATTTTGAAATGCCTTGAAGTTTTTCTCAAATTGCAAATCTCCCTGAGGATGTTCCTCCAAGTCTTACTTATCAGACGTACTACTAAGTTCAAATTATAAAAATCTTACCTGTAATTGAAGCCAGCTGCAACCTTTTTGACAAGGACTAATTGCCGATAATGATTTAAGTGCTGTAAATTCACATGCCACAATTGTTTTAAATAGGGGAACCTCTCATAGCTTTCTCTGGAAAGAACTGTTAATCTTTGCTGCTGACTTATCAAATCCTTTAGTCACCTGTTTGCCATCATTTTCATGAGCTGATAACGTGTTTATGAGAGTCATAATGTGCAGGTGGAGGAATAAAGGTCTCATTTGATGGCACTGGAATTTCATGTAGCATTTGTATGTGGGAAAAGTTGGCACGAGCTTCAGGCTTGGCTGAGCAGAGAAAGACAATAAAGGCACATATTATATTTTTTTTAATTCAAGACAATAAATAGTCAGCATTTGTTTCAGTCAGTAACTGTAGATGATGTAGCTGGGTAGAACCCATCATCTGTAAGGTTGTCCTTTTAGTCTGCTGCAAGTAGAGAGTCCCTGGTGCTGAGCAACGCCCGAGGCTGCTGGTCTGGACTCGCTACTCCAGGCTCCCTGCCCCCCCTGAGTGTGTCTAATCTCTTTTCTTTTCCTCAGCATAATATAGGTTGCCTTTGGCTGCTCACTGCTGGGTTACAATCTCTGGTTGTAAGCAAAGGAGCAGTCTGGTAGCATGTACTGAAAAGTTAACATGGCCTTTGGCTTCACAGTCCTACCACTAAGGATTTATCTAAAGAAAATAAGAATGGGTTGTGTGCAAATTTTTAGCTACAAGGATTTTAATCAGGGTATTGTTTATAATGGTGGGAAACGGGGACAATCTAAAGAGCCAGCCTCTGGGACCTGGGCTGACACCTGAGAGCTCAGAGGTGGGAAGGAGGCAGGGGTGTGCAGCCACCCCCTGCAGCCACCGGACACCTGGGCTCCACAGCCTGGGCGTCCACGTGCACAGGTGTGATCCGTCGCCAATCACTTAAGCACTGCCAGCCTCAAATTCCTCTTTGGTATTACTACTAATAAAATGGGGACAATAGTACCTACCTCATCTGGTCATTGGAGGATTAAAAGACCTTGAGGCTGGTCACAGTGACTCGTGCCTGTTATCCAAGAACTCTGGGAAGTGGAGGGGGGAGGATCGCTTAAGGCCAGGAGTTAGAGACCAGCCTGAGCAGCGTAGTGAGATCCCGTCTACAAAATAATTTTTTAAAATTAGCTAGCCGTGGTGGCGTGTGCTTGCAGTCCCAGCCTCCTCGGGAGGCTGAGGCAGGAATAGGAGGCTGCAGTGAGCTGTGATCGTACCACTGCACTCCAGCCTAGGTGACAGAGTGAGACCCTGTCTCAAAAAAAAAAAAAAAAAAAAAAGACCTTGGGAATATAAAACATTTGTACAGTGCCTGGCATGTTGTAAATACTTGATAAATGCTACTTAGTAATGACAGTGGTAATAACAATGATAGTAGTGCTAATGTTAAACCATAAAAATCATGTTGAAAGGGAAGAGGAACTGATGGATAAAAGCATCCCTGTAGGAATTAGTGGGGAAACAAACAAACAAAAAAAAATAGCTGTTCTTGACCTCCTTAAAGGAATAAATGCATAATAAAAGACTAATTACCAAAGTAAAATGTCAACGGTGATTATCCCTGAGTGGTAGAGTTATTATGATTTTCTTTTGATTCTCTGCATGTAAAACTTTCTACAAGGAAGGTATTTCACTTAGCAATTAAGAGACAAACGATATAGCTTTTAGATATACTCCTACTTTAGATTTCTGCAGTTCCCAGAATCCCAGCACCGGAAGCAACTTCAAGCGCCCTCTGTTCCAAACCTGTCACTCTTCTGGTGCAGAAAGTGAGGCTCCAGGAAGGGGAGATGGTCCCCAGCCCTGCAGGGGACAAGCACCAGCAGCAAGTTCCCAGTGGCACCATGCTGCAACTAGAATTCGACCCCAGGCACAGTTACCAGGGCATCTCAGAGGATCGGATCATGGAGCTCAGTCTTCGTTCTTCCCTTCTGCTGCAGATACACAGCACGGTGCGCAGCACATAGTAGGAGCTCATAGTGCATGGCACATAGTAGGAGCTGGATAAATATTTGTTGAATGCATACAGGTATGAATATGTCACCTGTACACTGAAATGATCGCCCTGTGCTCCCTAACATGCAGAGGACACACACCGAGCTCTGAAAGCAGCAGTTAATCTCCCAGCGTGTCCAGGAAGGCTTCCTAGAGAGGAAACAGTTGAATCCCGGCCCAGAGGACGAGTCCCAGCGAGCCCCAGACCCAGGAAACAACAGCTGTAGAATTGAATACGCAGGTGCGCTGGGGACGAGGCGGCTGTCTCCACCTGGCAAGGCCTAAACTCTGGGCAAGATAATGTGCGAGGGAATCAGGAAAGGAGAATAGACCAGAACTGAGTTCCATTCTTCTATTTACTTCTAAGCCAGCTTGTGTGGCCAGTTGGTTATTTGGGGGAAATGATTTAAGATAAATTGCTATTAATAATAGCAGTCACGGCTCAATGGGTGCAGGTAACATTTGCATCTCCCCCCAGGGCCTCTCTGGCTTCACCCACAGTCCCGAGAGAATTGTAGGTAGTGAGGACGGTAGCTGCAGGGGGCCAGGCCAGGAAAGCCTCCCAGCCCCCAGTAAATCACCACGCCTGACAGCTGACTTCCCTGCCCCACCCGCCTGCATCTGCCGGTGAAACTCAATAAAAGATAACCCACACACCTTGCACCAGCCCAGCCCCGCCCCCGCCAACAAATGTGCTCTGGGGGACGTTTTTATGATGGACTTTTTTCATTTAAAGTTAATCACATTATCCTTTTCATTTGCTCTTCTGTTCCTCTTATAATTAAAGAGAGGTTGAAAGAGGTTCACAAAAAAAAAAAAAAAAAAAAAAAAACCAATACAGCCACCGATTTCCCAAGACTTGATTTTTCACCTCTAGGCCCCATCCACGAGCGCTTAAGACGTTACACTTTGTACTGTTGGAACCCATTATTTCCCTGGGACACTCCGTGTCTGTTTTGATAGGAGCAATTTATCACCCTGGCGAAATCATTCCGCTGTTTGGAAGGCAGGGTTGGGATTTATGAATCCCTTTTCACTGAGAATGAATTTCATTCCCAGGGGTGGAGGTGGCGTTAAAAGATTTGGCCTGCCGCACATGTGGCTTCTCAGTGGGAGTGGCTCGCCCACCGCTGCACGCCGCACCTCGCTGCAGAAGTCCTCACCTTCCCGAGCACGGAGAAAGCTCGGTTAGGGCATAAGATCCAATTCAGTGCGAAACAATGGCTCCACTTAATAATGGATTCAAAGCAATAAAATTGACGTGCAGAACATCTTTCAGTCTATTTTTAGTGTGTATGAGTTTTAAAATTATTATTAATTGAAGATATTTTTCAAAGTATCCGTTTTTAAAGTGTCAAACCAAGTTCTTGCCATAGTGGGGCCAATTCCCTCCTGGAGTTTGGTGACCAGTCTCCTTGCATGCGTTGTAGCCCAAGTAAGGTGCTGAGGACGCACACTGGACTCTCCCGGGGAGCTCTGCAAGCTCTCAATGCCTGGGTCCCACCCTGAAAGCATCTGAGACTAAGTCTGGGATACAGTCTGAGCACCAGGAATTGTTTTAAGCCTCCCAGGGAATTCTAATGTATAACCAAATTTGAGAACCACGGCTATAAGATAATGAATTTGACATTTTTGAAATAAGCATCGCAGAGCTTCAAAACAGTTGATCATCTATTTTAAACAAGCCAAACCTGACTTCCTAAACTGTGTCATTGATCTAGTTGGTGAGTGGACAACACGTCTTACATCAGCATGGACAAAGGTGTGGTTCACACAGTGAATTGTCTTTACTGCCTTTAAATTTATGTGCAAGACAACAATTCTAGCTATTAGCAGTACTTCAGCGTGTAAACGGTTTCCAACTCATGCACCAATTCACTTGCATCACTTTAAGTTCATCCATTACTTGATAGTAACTCGTGACGCCCAGTGACAGTCACTGGTATTCTGTCCCTATTTCTACTCCCCACTCTAATTCATTATCTGCCCATTCATCCACCCCTCCTCCCGTCCACTGGACCCTTGGCCAGGCACCAGTATTACAGCAACAAATGAGGTAGCCCCTATGCCAAAGGAGCTCAGAGTCTGCTGCAGAAAGTACACGAGTTAACAGAAGTCATAGGGGAGGGTGAGAAATGCCACGAAAGCATCAAGCCTAGAGTCTCAGGGAGCACAAAAGAAGGGCACGTCATGCTGCAGGGAATCTAGCTGTCATGAGCACAAGAAAAAGTGCTGCTATTTCTGCAGCTTGCATCACTGAACTGAAACTACTAACATTGATTGTCATCTGTATAATACAGGTGTAGAAAGATGCCCACAATATAGAGATATAACTGTTACTCTGCATCTTTATTCAGTCATCCATTGGAACTAATATGTATTCAACAATTAAGACATTAGTGAAAATATGAAATGTCAGGATTCCTGCATCTTCTGATTCAAACATCCTTCTCCGTTTGGAGGGTACTATATGTACTACAGACTCCGTTTTGTTCTGGCTGGCTCCATGGTTCTTTTGAAAGTACAAAATTTACATCCAAGGACACATGTCCATGCCAGTAAGGCTGCACACTTAATGGCTGTCACCAGGTCAAGAATGCTGTGACCTTCCTGGGCTCCCTTTTAGACATCACTGACATTGGGGATTTCTTCACATTAGGAGGTCAGTGCATGATAAAGCATGTGCCTATTTTAAGACCAAACGCAGAAGACTGGAGACCCAGGACCAATGCAAATACAGATAATTCCTGGGCAGTTACCTAGGAGAAATGCCACCACTGAGACACAGACAGAATGGGACAAAGTCACCTTGTCCACGCCCTTGCAGTGACTGCTTGCAGGGCTGCACAAGAATGAGCACAAAATGGGATATAAATAAGTCTTGCAAGAAGAGGGTTGATAATATAAACAAGGGGGCAAACGGGGACCACGTGGTGTTTTCCTTTCCCCATTTGAAAGGAATTTAGGATTTGATTTTAATTTTATGGTCTTAGAACATTGGAACTCTAAAGGACATTAGAGATAATTTATACATGAGGAAACTGAGGCCCAGAGAGCTGAATCCATGGCTGCAGCCATGCTTTGAGTAAGGCCGGGGACAGAACCGAACTCCCAGCCCATGACCTTGCAGCAGCATCATGAGAGGTTCACCCACAATCCTGACGGTGACTAAGAACTCTGATTCCCAAGGCCACTACGGGAGCAGACTCTGCCCTGGTTAACTCAGACGTCGGCTGCAAATCTTGGCCTACAGACTTGAGTGTGTAAGAAACATGGTTTATCTATTTTTACAGCAACGGATTTCATCTCAGAGTCTATTTCCTGCTTTAGAAGATCACATCAAATCTCCAGAGCACCCAGTCCCAAGATAGTGGGGGCCAGGGGAGGGACGTCTGTGGTCCTGGCCCTCGGTCACTGTCATCGATCAGTGCCATAACAACGTTGTCATTCCATCTGGTCTCAGGGGTCAGTCCATGCCATCCACTGCTCCATGCTCCTGTCCCACTCACGGCCTCTCTCCAGGTGTGGTGGCCGCCCGGCCTCCCTGGCTACCAGTCAACACGCTGTGCTCGGCTCACTGGACATGCGGGTGAGCAGGGGGAGCTGTGAGGAGCTGCCCCGGCCTGTCCACCTAACCCCCCAAGGAAACGACCTCACCTGCTGGGGCCTGGGAGGCTGGATTAAGGCTACTTCCTCAGCACTTCCCCAGGGAACTTCAGGGGTGACGTGGGCTGTCTGTCCTCTAGGAGTTCTCGAGCATATCTTAGGGTTTCCGTAGGGACCGTCCGTCACCCCCTCCAACTGAGGATGTGGGACTGGCCAGGGCGTGTGGGTGACAACAGAGCCTTAGGCACTTTCTCAGATCTCTTCTGCCCTTCTCCAATCTCTAGAACCTTTATTTAATCTCAGGGCAACCAGGAACAAAAACTGGCTCTGCGCCAAATGCATTGTTCATACCCTGAGTTCTTTGGAAATTCAAAAGCCAAAAGTGGAGTTCCCTATTCTGCTTCACTGCACGTCCCCCAGTGGCAGTGAGTGCTGCCTGGCTTCCCAAAACGGCAGGAGGACGTGAACCGTAGGGAATACGGGGGAAGAAGTGATGAGGAATATCTCAGGTGTTACTCGACCTCACCGATGTCGACACCTTGGTGGGGCCATGTGGCTTGTTTTATCGTTGCACCTTCACCCCGGACCCTGTCAGGTTCCAAATGTCAGCCACAAAGGAGGAGCCGAGATGAGCAAGAGACACTAGAGAATTGTCACTGGCCATCTCCCCCCAGGGCTGGCACGCAGCCTGCCAACGCACGTCAGCAGTACAGTCTTTCCCTGAGCGCCACCACAAGTGACTCCTCTCTTAGCTGCACTGTTCTTACCTGTGCAAGGCAGAGAGCAAGACTGGCTTTGCAGTGCTCTTACAACGACTGCATTCGGGGGACGAAAGTCCTCGCAAGATGCATGTGTATAATCGTTGCA